>NW_027361878.1:12130000-14805000 GCF_039654945.1 Dendrobates tinctorius | reverse complement strand
GTGCATTATATCCTATGAGGAGGCAGCATTATACCCTATGAGGAGGCAGCATTATATCCTATGAGGAGGCAGCATTATTCCCTATGAGGGGATGCATTATACCCTATGAGGGGGGCAGTATTATACCCTATGAGGGGGGCAGCATTGTACCCTATGAGGGGGGCAGCATTATTCCCTATGAGGGGGGCAGTATTATACCCTATGAGGGGGGCAGTATTATATTCTATGAGGGGGTGCATTATTCCCTATGAGGGGGGCAGTATTATACCCTATGAGGGGGGCAGTATTATACCCTATGAGGAGGCATTATACCCTATAAGGGGGTGCATTATACCCTATGAGGGGGGCAGTATTATACCCTATGAGGGGGGCAGTATTATACCCTATGAGGGGGCAGCATTATTCCCTATGAGGGGGTGCATTACACCCTATGAGGGGGTGCATTATTCCCTATGAGGGGGGCAGTATTATACCCTATGAGGGGGGCAGTATTATACCCTATGAGGGGGTGCATTATACCCTATGAGGGGGTGCATTATACCCTATGAGGGGGGCAGTATTATACCCTATGAGGGGGGCAGTATTATACCCTATGAGGGGGGCAGTATTATATTCTATGAGATGGCTGCATTATATTCTATGAGATGGCTGCATTATACTATGTGAGGGGGCTGCTTTATATTCTATGAGGGGGCTACCCCAACTCCTGCTACATAATTAAGACATGTACAACCTTATATTATACCCGGATATTAGCGTGTTTTACCGCATAATTGGTGGTCTGGTATTTAACTCTATGCAGCTACATAGTGGGCCCCAAGAATGATTTTCTCTGGTGGGCCCAAGGTGTTCCAGTCCGACGCTGCCCCCAGGTGTAATCAAATTACCTAATGCAGCAGTTATCACCAAGGCACAGGAAAAAAACAGGTGCTGTGTCCCTTCACCTCGACGCACGTTTCGCCTCGCTTCTTCCGGGGACATCAATGGTTAATCATTGCAGGAAACAGTCTTAAAAAAAATGTGCACATTCATTTTAAAAACAAAAAACAAACAAACAAAAACAATGGCTAATATTAAATGATTGAGACAGAACTCACACCTGCCTCTGAGAATACATCTATATATGAAGTATAGATGACAATGCGTCCATTATAACAAATATTGACTTCATGAAGTAAATTGAGGTATTCCATTCTTTCAGATTCGATGTCAAAGGAAAAATATCAAAATGGGCTCTGTGTTGGGTTTTGCAGAAAGACCTGGTGCATGTAGAGGGGAGTCTTGCACGGATCATTACAAAAATGTTCGGACTAACCATTAACAGTTCACCTCTCTATGAGGTTCACATCATAGCAGTATGGCTACCGCTATAGTACCTTGGCCCAATTCTATAGAATATCATTTTCCAATAACATAAAGACTTGTTTTGGACTAAATTAATAAAAGCAGAAACTGCCACCAATGTACTTGGGTGTCCGGACTGAGGCCCAACTGCTGACGGGGAAAATGAAAACTTTAATATTAATGACCTTTAAGCTCCCATTTAAAGGGGTTGTCCCCTATTCAGTTATGTTTTGGCAAATATGCTTAGCTACATGTCAAATGACAGGCTGCAATGAATGCTGCCTCGCTGCCACTGCCCCTGTCTCTGCTGATTGGCTGCAGCGGTGATAGAACATCATCAGCGCTGCAGTAAATCGCTCAGCTCGACAACTCACCTGCTGTAGATGGCAAGAGCCACGCAGCTCAGTGATTGTCAACGTGGCTGCAGCCAATCAACAGGAACTACGGAAACGGTGGAGACTTAACTCTTGATCCGAGGAGTGCAAGTAAAGCTCAGTTTGTTATTACACACACAACGGAGCCCGTGCGCTAAAAAATAGCTGAATGCGGAAGAGCTGGAGAGCTGCAGCAGTTCCAACCATGGCCACAACGCATCAATCAATTGATTGTGGGGGAGGGATGAAAAAGACCCCACCAATCTGATATTGATGACCCATCCTAAGGACAAGTCATTAATATCTTGTAGAACGCAGAATTTCATGGGAAGTGACTGCTCTGCATTTATACGTCTCCAGGTATGATACGGTAACAGAACATGGATGAGATACTACAGCCCAGAGAAAGCTGCATTATGTCCCCCGTCCTCGCAGGTCACACGTCCTACGTATCTGAGCATTCTTACCAAGTGCACCTTTCTGTGCTTATGACTTTAGCAATTGCCAATATTTGTCAATGTTTGCCATTGTCTTCAAATATTTACCGAGTCCCTTGTTTCTATGAACACTCGCTAAACACAACCTTGCGTCTTAAAATATTTGCCAAGTGCACAGCAATACCGGGACGTGTTTAATGAACACCCCTCGCTGCTCTGAATTGTTAACGGCTGTCACTTTATTTCTGCATTTCCTCTTTGTTGATATGTATTATTTATGGCTGGAATCTGCCAGATAGCCTTACGTAATGTTTCCTGCCATCCCACAATGAGCTTTGATGTTGCAGATTTTCTGCACCCATTAAGTAAATAGGTTATCATAATTAATTGCGTGAACAAGAGCGTATTTTTGGTCCAAATCCGATCTTACAAAACATTGGATCACACTTGGACCAATGTTATTTTATAGGGCTGTGCACACGTCTGATTTTTTTCTCAGAACAAGGAAAATAAAAAAATCGCAGCATGCTTGCGCTTGATCCGATATTTGGATCACGCTTGGCCATGTGAGTCACTGCGTGCATTGAAACCCATCGGACTGCACTCGGATGACATGTGAGTGCAGCCCGATTTCCACACACTCACAGATTGGAGAAGATGGAGACGTTTTTTTTTCTCCATCTTCTCCTCATCCGAGAAAATTGGATCACCAATTACCTTGAATGACAGAATTACACGGTCGTCAGCATCGGCCCTAAGTTTGAGGTGTCCAGATGAGAAAGTGAGCAGATCTGGACTGCCCCTTTAAGAGTGTGCAAAAGAGAAAGGCGTTGCGTGTGCCGGATCATTTACAATATTGATTTTAGTCAGAACGCTTTCTGCTAATACGCTCACCTTCTTCATTTGTGCAAGAAAAGGCAGGACGGCTTTGTCTGCTGGTATGTAAATCGCTGGCTGCTGCCTCCGGTTAGCACATTTTCAGTGTAAAAAATAAAACCCCACCTCTTTGAAAAGACTTTCTGCATATCCAGATGATATTTCCACTTATGATTCTAATATGATTCTATGCTATCACCATGTAACACTGGCCTTTTACCACTTTCCAGTGCTACTTTCGAGTTGTCTCAAATAAGTATTATTATATAATATGTGTAGATGAATATCTAGTACATATTTCAGGAGCTTCGGGGAAACCTTCCCTAATATACTCTTATTTATAGAATTGCATCCTTGTGAGCATAAGTACGTGTCACAAACTAATCTGCAGATGCCGCTGAATTAGCCGGGTGGCAACAATCCATTTGTAGCCGCACTAATAATCTGTCACTAGGTGTTAGTCAGAGAAATGATCCAATTATAGAGGAGAAAAAATTAAAGTGGTGCAGTTTTTCCTTTATTTCAATACTAGCTGAAGAGCCCGGCATTGCCCGGGTATAGCAACTAACTGTGGTTAGTTATAACAAATTATAATGATTATATTGCACATATGTGTGATAAAGTCTGCTGAGCCGTGTATCTAATCCTATGTGATACTGTCTGCTAAGTCGTGTATCAAATCCTATCCTGTGTGATACAGTCTGCTGAGACGTGTATCTAATCCTATCCTGTGTGATACTGACTGCTGAGATGTGTATCTAATCCTATCCTGTGTGACACTGACTGCTGAGCCGTGTATCTAATCTTATGTGATACTGTCTGCTAAGTCGTGTATCAAATCCTATCCTGTGTGATACAGTCTGCTGAGCTGTGTATCTAATCCTATCCTGTGTGATACTGACTGCTGAGACGTGTATCTAAACCTATCCTGTGTGATACTGACTGCTGAGCTGTGTATCTAATCCTTTCATGTGTGATACTGACTGCTGAGCCGTGTATCTAATCCTATCCTGTGTGATAGTCTGCTGAGCTGTGTATCTAATCCTCTCCTGTGTGATACTGTCTGCTGAGCCGCGTATCTAATCCTATCCTGTGTGATACTGTGTGCTGAGCTGTGTATCTAATCCTATCCTGTGTAATAGTCTGCTGAGACGTGTATCTAATCCTATCCTGTGTGATACTGACTGCTGAGACGTGTATCTAATCCTATCCTGTGTGATACTGACTGCTGAGCCGTGTATCTAATCCTATGTGATACTGTCTGCTAAGTCGTGTATCAAATCCCATCCTGTGTGATACAGTCTGCTGAGCTGTGTATCTAATCCTATCCTGTGTGATACTGACTGCTGAGACGTGTATCTAAACCTATCCTGTGTGATACTGACTGCTGAGCTGTGTATCTAATCCTTTCATGTGTGATACTGACTGCTGAGCCGTGTATCTAATCCTATCCTGTGTGATAGTCTGCTGAGCTGTGTATCTAATCCTCTCCTGTGTGATACTGTCTGCTGAGCCGTGTATCTAATCCTATCCTGTGTGATACTGTGTGCTGAGCTGTGTATCTAATACTATCCTGTGTGATACTGTCTGCTGAACTGTGTATCTAATCCTATCCTGTGTGATACAGTCTGCTGAGCTGTGTATCTAATCCTCTCCTGTGTGATACTGTCTGCTGAGCCATGTATCTAATCTTATCCTGTGTGATACTGTCTGCTGAGCCGTGTATCTAATCCTCTCCTGTGTGATACTGACTGCTGAGCTGTGTATCTAATCATCTCCTGTGTGATACTGTCTGCTGAGCTGTGTATCTAATCCTCTCCTGTATGATACTGTCTGCTGAGCCATGTATCTAATCCTATCTTGTGTGATACTGACTGCTGAGCTGTGTATCTAATCCTATCCTGTGTGATACTGGGCTCCACCTGCAGTCTGTGTCAGAGGGTGGTCTGTGTTGGCACGGTAATAAATTGTGTTATTTCCAGCTTTTCGGAAGGACGATAACACCATAGAAATGATAAGAATAATAGGCCTCAGTTACCACAACTGTCTATGAGGAAAACTGTTGCTCATAGCAACCAATCACAGCTCAGCTTTCATCTTTTAAACAGCTCTGGTGAAATGAAAGATGCTAAGTAATTGGTTGCTATGTGGCATGGGCATGGCTTGATACACTCACACATACATACACTCAGTTTTATGTATTAATGCCAGTTGTTCTTGTATCTTCATAGAAAAAAAACCCTTAAATTTTACTTTTTACAATGTGACTAATACTATTACCATTATTAGATTTTTATCATTACTGTTATTATAAATATTATATTTTTATCATTACTGTTATTATTATGATTGTTATTGCAGCAGAAAAAAAGAAAATATTAGTAAGACTGTACAGGAATATATAAAGGCGGGTAAAAATGACAGCATTTCAGGATGAGAGTGCACGGGTCTATGACCTATGATTTGACAGCCAGGAAATGCAAGTCTGCCTGTCAATTCTGTAGGCCACAGGTGCGTCCACCTTGCTATTCTGCTTGGGAAAGATGAATCATGATTATAGCACATGAAGAAATTCACTGTATAGATGGCTTACTGCAGAAAAAGTAATTTAAAGCATTGTTTCTCCTTGTATGGCCACTTGATGGTGCTGGAAGCAAACATCCTCCAAACCATTCAGTGACAGTTCTAACATGGGCACTCCCATGCGACATGTATTGGAGAGTTAAAGTTGTATGTTCTTGTGTACTTTGTAATATAACGTAATACACTTGTTCTACCGGGAAAGAAAACTACAAAAAATAAAATAAGGGCAATTATTTAAAAACAGAAATGTGCACACTCAGTCATTAGCAATCCGTGAACATGGCTTTAGGAGCTTCTGTATTGAAATGACTAGAGAAGACGAGACTTTCTGCACAGGTTAAGTATGAAGCCAATCGCTGCCTGCTTACACAGAATAAATAAAAAAGCAAACTTTTCAAACTGCCAAAAGAATGGTGCTGTAAGACCCTCTGGGTTAGGCAGATTTGTATTAATTGGGGTTTACATGTTGTTTTAGGGGTCTTTTTTATAGAAATTGTGTAGAGCTTAAATGTCAGGGAATTTGGGTTTTAAATCATAGCATAGCAGTTAAGCAAAGAAAATGTGCACATTAGGGTGACCGCAAAAAATCGATGTCGGAATTTTGTCCGTCTGGACCCCACAAAACGATTCCCCTTTCCAGATATTGAGAGAACCAAAATTTGAGCTCGATCAAACAACCTTAACCCGTGCCGCTCGTCGCTCAAAGTTTGAAAAAATCCAAATTGAGGTATTTTAAGATTTAGGTATTTTGCATAGTCTGTTAGACTATAAAGAATGTGACAACAACATTGCAGAAATAGCCGTGACCAAATTTTCGAACCATTTGTGGTATTTGAATGCAGAGTTGGTGGGATTATCGTTTTTTGATCCCACTATTACAGACAATGAAAAGTTGTTAATGGCTAATAAACTGCTCAGTAGCACAGATGAACCATCAGAGCACGCTAGGGTTGTAAATCCAAAAGTTAGGAAAGAAAAATTAAAAGAGGTAGGAAGTAACCGACTTTAACGACCTTCTGACAAAAGATGAAGAACAAAAGCAATATGTCCTGCAAGTTGTAAGCAAATGCCGAGCATTATATTCTGACGTTTCAAAAACTACTTTAACAAAAGCTCTAGAATAGATTAGATTACTATGTAAAATTATCAACTCATGTAGGTTAGCGTGCTCTGATGGTTCATCTGTGCTACTGAGCAATTTATTAGCCATTAACAACTTTTCATTGTCTGTAATGGTGGGATCAAAAAACGATAATCCCACCAACTCTGCATTCAAATACCACAAATGGTTCGAAAATTTGGTCAGGGCTATTTCTGCAATGTTGTTGTCACATTCTTTATAGTCTAACAGACTATGCAAAATACCTAAATCTTAAAATACCTCAATTTGGATTTTTTCAAACTTTGAGTGACGAGCGGCACGGGTTAACGTCGCTTGATCGAGCTCAAATTTTGGCTCTCTCAATATCTGGAAAGGGGAATCGTTTTGTGGGGTCCAGACGAACAAGATTCTGACATTTTTCCCCCCCATATGAGATCCGGTCACGCTAGTGCACATCATCATCCTTAGAAAAAGTCATCAGCATCCGCATCCCCAGATCAGCTGTATGTAAATACTGAACGGTGCCAGGACATCACAGCTCTGCTCGATGTGCTGCTGCCGAGAACGGCAGATCAGCTACTAATCTGTTAGTCTATGTTCACATGTCCAGTAACCATCAGTTAGAATGGATCCATTTTTCTCCCAGTTGAAAAGGATCCATTTTTGTAGCAATTATTTTTTTTTTTTGCTATATTTATTTCTCACTTTTTAATGTATTTATTCATTCATTTTCATTTACTTCACACATTGTGCCTCCATAAGGTCATAAAAGACTTTTGGGGGCATTTCAACATTTAAATACACTTTTCTTATTGCTAAATTCCCTGATAACTCCGACTGCCATGTCAACCCTCTTTGCCAGGTAAATTCAGCCTTCTTTTGCTGCTAAACAGCTAATGTGGACCTGCTAGGACCTAGCTTCTCCTGATCCCTTTCAGCGCCCGATTATTGCATGATCGCTGGGTTTGGCGGAGGAAGAACTGTTAGTGCTTCCTATACTGTATACATAGAGCTTGTTCAGCCTTCTGTATACAGCGATCCCTAAGGGGATTCTAGCACTCTGTGACAGAGAAGAGAAAAAAAAAAGTCAGAAAGGTACAAATATTATAAAGTAAAAGGAGTGATAAGTTTTCCTCTATGTACCTTACCTTCCAGAGATTGTTGGCAGGTATGTAATGACCCCTATTCATAGTGATCATCATATTTTGCACCACTTGAAAATAAAAATATTTACTAATAAATAAAAAGGAGACGAACATGTATGAGTTTGTTGCAATAGGCAATGGGAATAAGTCATTATCTTACAAGCTGCATCAGGCACTTGCAAAGTGATGTGTGGCGTATAGACCTCGGTTACATCTACAGTATACACTGCGCATGCGCCAAATGTATGGAAAAAGGAACATTTTTCCAATTTACCTTCCAAGAATTCAGATTACTGTTTTTGTCTTTGAGGACGAGTACTGTAATTTCCTTTTTTTTCCAAAGTATAAAACTAATGCGCCTTGCCTAAGGATCGTTAATCAAGCCAAGAGGGGGTCTGGCCAGTGAAAATATTCATGGGAGCCACTCCACCTTTATGACACCTTCAGGCATTTAAAATATTTCTTTTCTGCATTATTCATAATCTGTTGGTATGTAGAAGAGCCTTGTGAACCTGTTACCATCCTGGATAAGAGATTGGCAAAAGCTATGGATGATTTCTGAAGAATGCTGAGCTAGTGGGCAGGCGTTAGCGGCAGGCAGTCCAGGCAGCTGCCTAGGGCCCCCACTCCCCCAGGGGCCCCCAGCCAGTGGCCGCTGTGGGGCCCGTGAGTCAGGGGGACCCGCCAGCGCCGACTCCCCTGCCACTGCCGCCGCCGCCTCCACCATCGCATTCAACTATACAGGCATCTATGCGCCGGGACAGTTCAATGCAATGATGGAGGAGATAGCGTCACATGACTTTCCCTCTCCCATCATTCCCCTCTGCCTCTGACACTGCGGGTGTGCGATGACGTCACTTCATCGCGTACCCGCTGCGTGCCAGGCCCGGGCAGTGCAACCGCTGAGACCGGAGCCGGGAGCAGCGCAGGGCACGAGTTGAGGTAAGGATTTTTTTTTTAATATGTCAGTGAGTACTGGACTGTGGGCCACTCTTGGGGGGGGGGGGCTACATTATATTCTATGGGGACTGGTGGGGAGTGACTACATTATATTCTATGGGGACTGGTGGGGGGGTGGCTACATTATATTCTATGGGGACTGGTGGGGGGGTGGCTACATTATATTCTATGGGTACTGGTGGGGAGTGGCTACATTATATTCTGTGGGGGGTGGCTACATTATATTCTATGGGGACTAGGAGGGTGGCTAAATTATATTCTATGGGGACTGGTGGGGAGTGACTACATTATATTCTATGGGGACTAGTGGGGGGTGGCTACATTATATTCTATGGGGACTGGTGGGGCTGGCTACATTATATTCTGTGGGGGGTGGCTACATTATATTCTATGGGGACTGGTGGGGGGTGGCTACATTATATTCTATGGGGACTAGGGGGTGGCTACATTATATTCTTAGAGGACTGGTGGGGGTGGCTACATTATATTCTATGGAGGCTGAGATGGTGGCTACATTATATTCTATGGGGACTGGGAGGTGGGCTGTATTATATTCCATGGGGAGGCTGTATTATATTCTATGGGGAGGCTGTATCATAGTCTGTGGGGGGCTACATTATATTCTACTAGCTGAAGAGCCAGGCGCTGCCCGGGCATAGTAACTAACTACGGTTAATTATAACAAATTATAATGATTATATATATATATCTCTATCTATCTATCTATATATATAGCTGAGTGTAGAGCCCCGCCCACTCTGCATAGCCACATTCACTATAATATCTCACATCATCCCTCCAGCCAGAGTTACCGGACAACAACTCCTAATATCCCACATCATCCCATCAGTAAGAGCCACCGGACTACTACTCCTAATATCCCACATCGTCCCGTCGGCCAGAGCCACCGGACTACTACCCCTAATATCCCGTCAGTTAGAGCCACCGGACTACTACCACTAATATCCCACATCATCACGTCAGCCAGAGCCACCAGACTACTACCCCTAATATCCCACATCATCCCGTCAGCCAGAGCCACCGGACAACTACCCCTAATATCCCACATCCCGTCAACCTGGGGTCAGAACCAGAGCACTGAGTGGAACGGTCCTAACTTCCATACCGGGGTTGCCTTTAAGAGATGCCTGGTGTCAGAACCAGAGCGCTGAGTGGATTGGCCCTAACTTCCATACCGGGAATCCCTTTAAGAGAGCCTGGGATCAGAACCAGAGCGCTGAGTGGATTTGCCCTTACCTGACTTGCATACCAATGATCCCTTTAATAGAACCCTGGGGTCAGAATCAAAGCGCTGAGGGATTTGCCCTAACTTCCATACAGGAGATCCCTATAAGAGAGCCTAGGGTCAGTACCAGAGGATTTGAAGGCAATTGCCCTGACTTCCATACCGGGGATCCCTTTAAGAGAGCTTGGTGTCAGGAACACCGAACTGAACTTGCTCACTGAGCCAGTGCGCGTGTCCTGAGTAAAGCGAACTGTGCTCAAAGATACCTGTGGAGCGGGCAGCAGCCGAGTAGATGCGTACTTCAGAACAGCAGGACCTGAAGCACGTGACTGCTAGGGGCGTGGCCTAAACTCCAGAGAGCTAGGAGCTGCAAGAGAACTCCTAGCAGGGTAACTGCGAGACCAAGTTACCAAGGGGCATAGACAGGGAGGATAGGATGTAGCCAATGAGTCATACACAGAGATAGCTGCAAAGTACAAGAGGGGCGAGCAGAGAGTAGTCAGAGCACAGGCAATGAGTCATACATAGAGAGGGCAGCGCAGTACAGAATCAACAGGCAAACTCACAATGGGGAACAGAACCGGGTCAGAACCATATAAACAAGCTATAACAACGAATAGGCACAGGCACACAGAGGTCACCACACTCGGCCAAAGGCAAAAGTATAACTGGCAGGGATTGGAGCTTCCCAGGGGTTTAAGAAGCTCTCCCAGAACCAAAGAGAGGCCACAATCATTAGCCCCAGGTGTGCAGGTCAAAACCTGCACTGAGCTCCAGACATTAACCCCTGACGTGCAGCTCAAAAACCTGCACTGGGATCATGACACTTGGGGTCAGAACCAGAACGCTGAGTGGAATTGCCCTGACTTCCATACCAATGATCCCTTTAATAGAACCCTGGGGTCAGAATCAGAGCGCTCAGGGATTTGCCCTAATTTCCATACAGGAGATCCCTTTAAGAGAGCCTGGGGTCAGAACCAGAGCGCTGAGTGGATTTGCCCTGACTTCCATACCAATGATCTACGACTACTGCAACCTCCTCCTCTCTGGCCTCCCCTCTAGCACTCTGACTCCGCTCCAGTCCATCCTACACTCTGCTGCCCGACTAATCCACCTGTCTCCCCGCTATTCCCCAGTCTCCCCCCTATACCAGGCCCTTCACTGGCTTCCTATTGCCCAGAGGCTCCAATTCAAAACCCTAACCATGACATACAAAGCCATCCACAACCTGTCTCCTCCATACATCTGTGACATGGTCTCTAGGTACCTACCCGCACGCAACCTTCAATCATCTCAAGATCTCCTTCTCTACTCCTCCCTTATCTCTTCTTCCCACAACCGCATACAAGACTTCTCCCGTGCTTCCCCCATACTCTGGAACTCTCTGCCGCAACACATCAGACTCTCACCATCAACGGAAACCTTCAAGAAGAACCTGAAGACCCACCTGTTCCGACAAGCCTACAGCCTGCAATGATCCTCGGTCTACTGAACCACCGCACGACCTGCTCTACCCTCTCCTACTGTATCCTCACCCATCCCTGTAGACTATGAGCCCTCGCGGGCACTGTCCCCTCTCCTTATGTACTTGTGTGTCCCTTGTCTTACACATGTTTATTATACTTGTCTATATTTCCCCTTTTCACATGTAAAGCTCCATGGAATAAATGGCACTATATAAATGCATAATAATAATAATAATCCCTTTAATAGAAGCCCGGAGTGAGAATCAGAGCGCTTAAGGATTTACCATAACTTCCATACCGAAGATCCCTTTAAGAGAGGCCTGGGGTCAGTACCAAAGAGCAGAGTGGATTTGCCCTCACTTCCATACCGGGATCCCTTTAAGAGGGGCCTTGGATCAGAACCAGAGAGCTGAGTGGATTTGCCCTAACTTCCATACCGGAGATCCCTTTAAGAGGGGCCTGGGGTCAAAACCAAAGCGCTGGATGGATTTTCTCTGACTTCCATACCAATGATCCCTTTAAGAGGGAAGATGTGCCTATAGAATAGAGGATGTGTGATGGGTATATGGGCACGGGAGGGGGGATTCATTTCTGTTATGTGCTCTCTGCTCCTTTCAAGGGGGCAGACAATGGCTGGGAGCTTATGTTCCCAGGGATGCTAGATTTCTCCCACCATGTCAGTGTCTGCTGAGGTGTTGTCAAGTGGGAAAACTTGCTCATAGCAACCAATCACAGCTCAGCTTTTTTGAACCAGCTCTGATGAAATGAGAGATGCTTAGTGATTGGTTGCAAGGAAAACTGTTGCTCATAGCAACCAATATCTCAGCTTCTTTTGAACAGCTCTGTTGAAATGAAAGATGCTTCATGATTGGTTGGTCATACACACACACACATTCAGTTTTATATATAGAGATGGGGGCTACATTATATTTATTACTAGCTGAAGAGCCCGGCGCTGCCCGGGCATAGTAACTAACCGTGGTTAGTTTTAACAAATTATAATTATCCTCCATCCCATAGTCCCATGCCCATATACCCATCATACATATTCTCCATCCCATAGTCCCATGCCCATATACCCATCGTACATATTCGCCATCCCATAGTCGAGTGCCCATATACCCATCACACATCCTTCATCTCATAGTCCCATGCCCATATACCCATCATACATATCCTCCATCCCATAGTCCCGTGCCCATATACCCATCATACATATCCGCCATCCCATAGTAGAGTGCCCATATACCCATCACACATCCTTCATTTCATAGTCCCATGCCCATATACCCATCATACATATCCTCCATCCTATAGTCCCGTGCCCATATACCCATCATACATATCCGCCATCCCATAGTCCCGTGCCCATATACCCGTCATACATATCCTCCATCCCATAGTCCAGTGCCCATATACCCATCACACATCCTCCATCCCATAGTCCCGTGCCCATATACCCGTCATACATTTCCTCCATCCCATAGTCCAGTGCCCATATACCCATCACACATCCTCCATCCCATAGTCAACCATTATAACATCATAATGAGCGGCGGGGCTTGCAACCAATGACGACATCAGCGTCACCATGGCAACCATTATGATGTCATAATGAGGGGCGGGGCTTGATACACACACACTTTTTCCCCATTATGTAGATAGGGGCAAAATTGTTTGGTGAATTGGAACGCGCTGGGTTAAAATTTCGCCTCACAACATAGCTTAGGATGCTCTCGGGGTCCAGACGTGTGACTGTGCCAAATTTTGTGGCTGTAGCTGCGACGGTGCGAATGCCAATCCCGGACATACACACACACATACATACACACACTTGAGCTTTATATATTAGATATTCTATGAGGGGTGATTGCATCATACTCTATGAGGGGGCTACATTGTATTCTATGGGGGCTGCATTATATTGTATGGGGGCTTCATTATACTCTATGAGGGGGCTACATTATATTCTATGGGGGGCTGCATTATACTATATAAGGGGGCTGCATTTTATTCTATGGAGGGACTGCATTACATTTTATGGGGGGTTAATAATATTGTATGGTGGGCTTTATTATTCTCTGAGGGGGCTACTTTATATTCTGTAGCGTGGCTGCATTATACTCTGAGGTGGTTGCATTATACTATATGTGGGCTGCATTATACTGTATCGACGACTATGGAGAATACATTATACTATATGAAGAACTATGGAGTGCATTATACTATAGGAATTGAATTGTACTATATGGATGACTATGGCGGTGCATTATAATATATGGAGCACTATGAGGAGTATTATACTATATAGAGGACTGAGCAGTGCATTTTAATATATGGAGGACTATGAGGAGTGTATTATACTATATGGAGGACTGAGTAGTGTATTATACTATATGGAGGACTGAGTGTATTTTAATATATGGAGGACTATGAGGAGTGTATTATACTATATGGAGGACTGAATGTATTTTAATATATGGAGGGCTATGAGGAGTGTATTTCACTATATGGAGGACAATGGGAAGTGTATAACACTATATGTAGGACTGAGGAGTGTATTTTAATATATGGAGGACTATAGGGAGTGTATTATACTATATGGTGGACTATTGGGCACATTATACTATATGGAGGACTATGAGGAGTGTATTATACTATATGGAGGACTGAGTAGTGTATTATACTATATGGAGGACTGAGTGTATTTAAATATATGGAGGACTATGAGGAGTGTATTATACTATATGGAGGACTGAGTGTATTTTAATATATGGAGGGCTATGAGGAGTGTATTTCACTATATGGAGGACAATGGGAAGTGTATAACACTATATGTAGGACTGAGGAGTGTATTTTAATATATGGAGGACTATAGGGAGTGTATTATACTATATGGTGGACTATTGGGCACATTATACTATATGGAGGACTATGGGGTGTGCATTTTACAATATGGAGGACTGTGGTGCACATTATACTATGTGGAGGACTATGGGATGTATTATACTAAACAAGCAAAATGCTGCCTATTCATCGAGTGATTGGATTGTTTATGCCTGAACAAAAATCATTGTTCTCAGCAGCACATAGCCCAGTGAAAACTGCAGATGTGCTGCTGATAACGTGATACCGTATGGGGACAGATTGATTTAATAGTGATTGTTCTGTTCCCATCATTATTCCTCAGCCGGTGGAAAGAGGCCGGGAAACAAGCGTTGACCGACTTCAGTATTGTTGATCACACTTATTTAGCGGCCTGAACTCAGCGAATGTAACTATAACCGAAATGCTTCTGTGTGATGTGCAATATGTTAGCATTTGGGGCCCCATTTTAAACTTTTGCCTAGGGCCCCACTTTGCCTAATACCGGCCCTGCTAGTGGGGGAACAGGAGCTCCGCAAACAGCGAGCTCACACAACGTGTATAGAATGATTTCCTGTACAAGTGCCCAGGGGTCTCATAAAAAACACTTGGGACCTGGATTTGTATCAGTTTCCGTCAGCTCAAAGGGCTTCCACAATTAGACTTGGCGCCGGCCACTCCATTTAGCAGAATCAATTGCTGTTTTTTACTCTTTAACCCCTATACAGGGATCTAGAGTTCCCTGCAGGGATTCCCAGGTGGAGCCTGCACGGCATGTGCTGACTGCTGGAGCAAGCTGAAAGAGTAAGTGAACAGAGCCAAGGGTCAGGACTAGAGAATAACAGGATAATGGCAAAATCTGAGTCCAAGAGCAAAGTCAGGGTCAGGTCAGAATCCAGAAGAGACAAACAGAATACTTATACAATACCAGTTCAATACCAGTGCAGGAACTATAGTGTTAATCCAGAAGAGTAGTCCAACCTTAGCCAGGTCGGAATTCAGAGAAAGCAATCCAATAAAATGCAAACGACAACTCTACAAAAATTTAAAGGGGTTGTCATTAAATTGCAAAATTGCTTTAACCCTCTTCGCGATTTTCTGTTTTGGCGTTTTTTTTATTTTTTTTGCCCTCCTTCCCAGAGCCATAACTTTTTTATTTTCCAGTCAATATGGCCGTGTGAGGGTTCTTTCTTTTTTTACGGGACGAGTTGTACTTTTTAACAACACCATTGGTTTTACCATACAATGTACTGGAAAATGGGAAAGCAATAACAAGTGTGATGAAATTGTAAAAAAACCGCAACTGCACAATTTTTTTTCTTTATTTACCATGTTCACTAAATGCTAAAACTGAATTGTCATTATGATTCTTCAGGTCAAAACGAGTTTGTAGATGCCAAACATGTCTAGGTTCTTTTTTAAGTGGTGAAAAAAAAAAATCCAGTTTACAAGAAAAAAAAATGGTGCCATTTTTCGAGACCCGTAGCGTCTCCATTGTTTGGGATATGGGGCTGGGTGAGGGCTTATTTGTTGCTCACTGAGCTGACGGTTATATTGATATTATTTTTGGACAGATATGATCTTTTGATTACGACGGAGCCTGCACTGTTAGCAACGGCGGAACGCACTAAATAAAAATAAATAATAAAGTGCGTTCGCCGCTCGGGGTCCACCGTGCAGTAGATGTTACACCGCTGCTAGGTAATGACAGAGGAGCAATATGGCGGTATAATGCGCACGGGTTAGACTTCACCCGAAGTGCGCAAAGCGGGCTCTGTTCACACAGAGGCGCCGCAACATAATCATACGAAAACGCTGAGCCTGTTAATGTCACAGACCACAGGGAAATGCACACACGGTATCTGGTCACAGGAGCAGGACCCAAGGCAGAGGAGCTGCGTCCGTCTAGACCTACCGTGTGTGCAGCGTCGCTACTGCGGACACCAAGGAGGACTGCAACTGCAGCGCGGTGTAGGGCACGGCCGTTAGTCGACAAAGCTAGGAGGCAGGCACAATGTCGGACGCTAGAGTAGAGGTGCACAGTGGCCTAAGGCTTGCCACTGACTGGCGCTGACTGCTGCACTAATTCCCTATCCACATGCGTAATATCAGAGGGAAGGGGTTTCAAATGAGTCAGTCACCAGAGTCATACATCCGTCACCATTCACACATTTAGCTTGAAAAGTCTATACTAGTGCATGGCCGAGCGGTCATGCACGCTTTATATAGCCGTGCGGGACCTTCTAGATCTCCGAGAAGGACCAATGAGATCTGGAGCAGGACCTGGGCACATGACTCCCGATCTCCAATGGGAGAACGCCTCGTGAGCATGCCCAGTAGGAGCACAGAGAAACTTTGGAGCGGTCTGCTGCAAAGTAATCTTCTCTGCCATAGACAGCAGGAGACCGCAGAATGTGAGGCTCTGGATTCCTGCAGAGCAGGCGCAAAAACCAGACGCCTAACATTACCCCCCTCCTAGGGCCCCCTCCCCTCTGAGCCTTCCAATCCACAACCTTGTGCCCATCAGAGGCATAGGTCTCAGACTCGTCCGAAGGCAAGTCTGATGTCCCGGTAGAGAACACGGAAAACCGGGACACGTGGAAGGTATCAGAGGCGGCAAGATCGCCAGGTTTAAGAAGGGACACGTGGGAGACAATGGGAGTGGCAAGACCGCCTGGAGCATAGGTTGAAATGAAACGCCGCAGTGTGTCAGCAGACGTTTCCACTCTCTGTTTAAGGAGGCTATCCTGAGCACGGGAGACGCATGCCTGAATATATTTTTTAATGTCCCGAGCCCTGTGCGGCCACCAATACGACCCTGCCAGGAGTTTTGTGGTCTGCATGTAGCCACAGTGACCACCCGCCCTGGACGCGTGTGCCCACGTGAGAACCTTCGGCCGAAAGCGAGGGGGGACAAAGGTCTTGCCCGGCCGCACAGAGTTTGGCCATTGCGGGGCCCCGTTATCCTGGGGAACAGAGTGCTGACAGTGGTAGCCGCAAGTGGAGCTTAGTGCCGGACGCGCCTCGAGACTGGCGCGAGACACCTCCATGGGCTCTGGGAGTGAACACTCTGGCTCGGGTGATTCCAGAGGTTCAAAGAGGTTGTGAGCCGGAGTAACCCTCCGTCTGGATTGAGCACGCTCCAGCCCGCGCTCCGAGAAACGGAGGTCAATGCGGGTGGCAATGGCAATCGGCTCCTCCAGACTTGCAGGAACCTCTCTGGTAGATAGAGCATCCTTAACATGCTCAGCTAAACCTCTCCAAAACACAGGGATGAGGGCTCTATCAGACCACTCCAGCTCGGAAGCCAGTGTCCGAAAACGAACGGCATACTGGCTGACCGAGAGGGATCTCTGAGTTAATGCAAGGAGCTGAAGAGAGGTATCGTGCGTGACCCGTGGTCCCAGGAAAATCTGCTTGATAGATGTTAAGAACTGAGCAGCAGTCCGAACCTCAGGGTCACCACGCTCCCACAGTGGCGTGGCCCACTCCAACTCCCTGCCCGACAGAAGGGAAATAATAAACCCCACCTTAGCCCGTTCCGTAGGGAATCGCGCAGCCAGTAACTCCAGCTGGATAGAGCACTGGCTCATGAAACCCCTACAGGAGGCGCAATCGCCAGAAAATTTATCGGGCAGGAGGGAAACTGTCGGCGCAGGGGAGGACGTGGACATACGTGAAACCGCCTCTGTGATTGCCTGTACAACAGCCTCCGAAGACTTCGCCGCTGAGATATCACTCTCAAGAGTAGCCAACCGGCCCTCTAGCTGGCGAATGCACTGAAGGAGTTGCTGCTGATCTGCCATTACTAGCCAGACCCTGGCGCTAGTATAATGTTAGGAATGGCGGAATGCACTATATAAAAATAATAAAGTGCGTTCGCCGCTAGGGGTCCACCGTGCAGTAGATGTTACACCGCTGCTAGGTAATGACAGACAAGCAATATGGCGGTATAATGCGCACGGGTTAGACTTCACCCGAAGTGCGCAAAGCGGGCTCTGTTCACACACAGAGGCGCCGCAACATAAACATACAAAAACGCTGAGCCTGTTAGTGTCACAGACCACAGGGAAATGCACACACGGTATCTGGTCACAGGAGCAGGACCCAAGGCAGAGGAGCTGCGTCCGTCTAGACCTACCGTGTGTGCGGCGTCGCTACTTCGGACGCCAAGGAGGACTGCAACTGTAGCGCGGCGTAGGGCACGGCCGCTAGTCGACAAAGCTAGGAAGCAGGCACAATGTCGGACGCTAGAATAGAGGTGCGGAGTGCACAGTGGCCTAAGGCTTGCCACTGACTGGCGCTGACTGCTGCACTAATTCCCTATCCACATGCGTAATATCAGAGGGAAGGGGTTTCAAATGAGTCAGTCACCAGAGTCATACATCCGTCACCATTCACACATTTAGCTTGAAAAGTCTATACTAGTGCATGACCGAACGGTCATGCGCGCTTTTTATAGCCGTGATGGATATATGAGATGGACCAATGAGATCTGGAGCAGGACCTGGGCACGACTCCTGATCTCCAATGGGAGTTCGCCTCGTGAGCATGCCCAGTAGGAGCACAGAGAAACTTAGTCTCTGGAGTGGTCTGCTGCAAAGTAATCTTCTCTGCCGTAGATAGACAGCAGGAGACCGCAGAATGTGAGGCTCTGGATTCCTGCAGAGCAGGCGCAGAAACCAGACGCCTAACATGCACCAAATGCTGGGATATGACCTGACTCCAGCGCATCTCCTCTTTAAGGCCAAAGAGAAAATCATTAATGGCGCCCTGAGTGTTTTACTAAAGCCTGTACAGGTTTCCACTACATATCACTCCACTGCTCTAGTACTGCAATTATTCCGCACAAAAAAAAAGAATTTCCGATAATACACATATCAATGAATATAAATTGCTAAAGAGGACCTAATCACTATGTCAAAAGGGCCAAGTTTTTGCTTTTATTTTATTTCCACTGGTCCTCTGATGATTTTTTTTTTTAGTTTGTTTTAAATACGCCATTCCAGGGAAATATACCTTTTTAGTGCTATTTTTATGGTCTTTATAAGGGGGCATGGCACACAGGATCCTCGGGGGCGTGTCTTTAGGTTACTCTGCATTATTACTCTGTGAGCGCTGCCCGCTTACAAAAGACTAGGGACATCAACACTAAATAAAAAGTTTGTAACAAAGGAAAAAAGTAAGAAATACTGACTGGAACACTCAAGAGAGCAGCTGGAAAAAAAATCAGAGCAAAAACTGGCCACTTTGTGCTCAGATGACTCAGGGTAGCAAGGGATTTGGGTGATGTTATAGATTTGCAGCTTGATGAATATTAATACCTGTTGTAACATGAGCAGATCACAAGAATGGATAGCCATTTATTCCAAGTCTCTAAAGACCATATATACATTTGTAATTTGATATACACTCAGGCCTCTGTAGGAAATGTGGGTTTAATCAATGATACTGCTGTATCCATATGTGATGTCATGGTGAAGTGACAGATAATGAAAACATGTTCATTAATTCCAATAATACAGTATGTTGCAGTCAGGATTAAGTTCACGTAGCCTAAGTGGCTGATGTAATGAAAAAAAATAAATGCTGACCATTCAGTTTTTGTAAAGAAAACGTAATCTTTCTTTTAGAATTATATTTAAAAATGCCTGTGTGTTGTGAACTCATTTTCTGGTCTGCCTCTGGTTTCTGGTGAGGGAGCTGGTTGTGCTGACAGAGGAGTTGGGAGTTCTTTTTCCGGGCTCCCTCTGGTGATGGCAGGAGGTAGTGAAGCTGATCTAATTAACAGAGACCTGCCACCTGATAATGAGGAAGAGGATTGGACATCTGGAGTCTCAGACTGGATTTAAGACAGCCGACTCCCTATTCCAATGCTGGTGATTTTTTCCTGCCTCCTGAGGTCTTAGTTTCCAGCTCAGTTCCTGCCTTCTCAAGCTAAGTTGTCTTTGCGAATGTTCATATTTGAGTTGGTTTTGTCTATTCAGTTTTTTGTGTGGTCAGCCAGCCCCGTCTGGGGCTGTGCTGAATTTCCTCTCTTATGTCACTGTATGTGCCAGTTTGCGTTTTGTCCCTTATTAGATTGGCCTCTTTTTGCTCTGTTCTCAGAATATGCCAGAGTGCTGATATAGCGGGAGAAGTCTAGTGACTTCAGGGTATTTTTTGCTATCAGAAGTGTTGGACATTTTTACAGGGTTTTTTGGCGTGATTGCAGACAGTATCTTTCCTTTCCTGTGCTTTCTAGCTAGTGAAGGCCCCATCGTTTGCTCAGCCTATTTTCCTACCTGTGTTCATGTTTTCATCTTGTCTCACCATCAATACATGTGTGGGGGCTGTCTATTCTTTTGGGGTCTGCTGTTGTGAGTTAATTTTCCCCTTCGTCACTGAGGTCTGGTGAACTCCCTATTCTGGTAAAGGAAGGTAATGAGCCTGATTATCAGGCACTTGAGTCTAATGAGGATGACTGGCTGAGTGGAGTCACGGACTGGATATAATGCTGCCGACGCCCTTCTTCCCTGCGGGTGATTTCTCTGTGGACTTCTAGGACACCTGTCTGATTCCTGCTCCTCTAAAGCTAAGTTTTCTGTTTTGCCTGTTAGCTTTTTTGTTTTGTTTTTTGTTTTCCTTGCTTTTCTGTATTCTGCCATTCCCTTCAGGGGTGAGCTGAATCTCCTTTTGCCTGTAGCTCTGTCTTCAGAATATTCCTGAGTACTGACATAGCTTTTTTGAAGCCTAGCGTCTTCAGGGCCTTTTTCACTGTCAGTCTGTTGGCTCTTATTTTCATAGGGTTTTTCACGGATTGCAGACAGCAGCCTTCCTGTCCTTTTCTATCTAAGTTAGCTTGGGCCCCGTCATTGCTCAGTCTATCTTTCTGTCTGTGTTGGTATTTTCATCTTGCTTCACCGTCATTATATGTTGGGGGCCGCCTATTGCTTTGGGGTCTGCTCTGGGGCAGTTTAGATTTCCCCTTTCTTTAGGCCTATTTAATTATCCGGCTGTGATCGAGGGGTCTAGGGCATCGTAGGAACCCCCCACGGCTACTGTAAGTTGTGTTGATAGGTTCAGGGGTCTGCAATCCGATAGCTGCCAACTTCTCTGGTTTTCTGGACTTAGCTAGCATTTCTGTTTTTGCCTCCTACGGTGGCTCAATCATAACAGTCTGCTCTGGGGAAGTTTTAGATTTCCCCTTTTCTTGCTTTAGGCTTATTTAGTCCTCCGGCTGTGACGAGGCTTCTAGAATCATCGTAGGTATGCTCCACGGCTGCTGTTAGTTGTGTGGATAGGATCAGGGGTCTGCAATCTGCGTAGTTACCAACCTCTCTGGTTTTCTGTGACTTGGCTTGGTCTTGTTTTCCTCCTCAGTGACCCATTCATAACACCTGTGCCTATTACACTCACTGGCCACTTTATTAGGTACACCATGCTAGTAAGGGGTTGGACCCCCTTTTGCCTTCAGAACTGCCTCAATTCTTCGTGGCAGAGATTCAACAAGGTGCTGGAAGCATTCCTCAGAGATTTTGGACCATATTGACATGATGGCATCACACAGTTGGCGCAGATTTGTCGGCTGCACATCCCTGATGCGAATCTCCCGTTCCACCACATCCCAAAGATGCTCTATTGGATTGAGATCTGGTGACTGAGGAGGCCATTTGAGTACAGTAAACTCATTGTCATGTTCAAGAAACCAATCTGAGATGATTCGAGCTTTATGACATGGCGCATTATCCTGCTGAAAGTAGCCATCAGATGTTGGGTACATTGTGGTCATAAAGGGATGGACATGGTCAGCAACAATACTCAGGTAGGCTGTGGCGTTGCAACGATGCTCAATTGGTACCAAGGGGCCCAAAGAGTGCCCAGAAAAAATTCCCCACACCATGACACCACCACCACCAGCCTGAACCGTTGATACAAGGCAGGATGGATCCATGCTTTCATGTTGTTTACGCCAAATTCTGACCCTACCATCCGAATGTCGCAGCAGAAATCGAGACTCATCAGACCAGGCAACGTTTTTCCAATCTTCTACTGTCCAATTTCGATGAGCTTGTGCAAATTGTAGCCTCAGTTTCCTGTTCTTAGCTGAGAGGAGTGGTACCCAGTGTGGTCTTCTGCTGCTGTAGCCCATCTGCCTCAAAGTTCGACGCACTGTGCGTTCAGAGATGCTCTTCTGCCTACCTTCGTTGTAACGGGTGGCAATTTGAGTCACTGTTGCCTTTCTATCAGCTCGAACCAGTCTGCCCATTCTCCTCTGACCTCTGGCATCAACATGGCATTTCCGGCCACAGAACTGCCGCTCACTGGATTTTTTTTCTTTTTCGGACCATTCTCTGTAAACCCTAGAGATGGTTGTGCGTGAAAATCCCAGTAGATCAGCAGTTTCTGAAATTCTCAGACCAGCCCTTCTGGCACCAACAATCATGCCACGTTCAAAGGCACTCAAATCACCTTTCTTCCCCATACTGATGCTCGGTTTGAACTGCAGGAGATTGTCTTGACCATGTCTACATGCCTAAATGCACTGAGTTGCCGCCATGTGATTGGCTGATTAGAAATTAAGTCTTAACACACAGTTGGACAGGTGTACCTAATAAAGTGGCCAGTGAGTGTATATCTACTTGCTATGGTGCCCCCTGCCGCTCGTTTATTTTCCTCTAAGAATGTTCACCCTAATGTTTCCCGTTCCGGTGGTCACACGTGCCCAGTGACTCCTTTACAGCCACCTCCCAGCCATCAATCATGCCCCTCGTCTTGCGTCTGGGTGCCGCCTCCCAGCCATCCATCATGCCCCTTGTCTTGCGTCTGGGCACCGCCTCCCAGCCATCCATCATGCCCCTTGTCTTGCGTCTGGGCACCGCCTCCCAGCCATGAAACATGCCCCTTGTCTTGCGTCTGGGAGCCGTTGCGGAGGCCCCCCCAATCCCACCACCCAGTGCCCAGGCACAGCAGGGGCATGATGGATGGCTGGGAGGCGGCTGATACAGGGGGACACACCATACCTATGGGACGCATTACAGGTATGAGGACCTATTTACAAAAGTCAATATTTCTGCGTTACTAGGGGTCAGAAACAGAAGAGCCACCTTCACAGAATGCATCCTTAGTGCTGCTGAAGGTGGCTCTTTTACTTAAAAACACCCTGTGGGGGTGACAGGTTCCCTTTAAGGGTAAAAGCTATATGACCATCTCCAAGCAGTTTGATGTTCCTGTGACTACAATTGCACATATTATTCAGAAATTTAAGCTCCATGTGACTGTAGCCAACCTCCCTGGACGTGGCCATAGGAGGAAAATTGATGACAAATCAAAGAGATGGATAATACAAATGGTAACAAAAAAGCCCAGAATATCTTCTAAACAGATTAAAGGTGAACTTCAAGGTCAAGGAAAATCAGTGTCAGATCACACCAACCATCGTTGTATGAGCTAAAGTGGACTTCATGGGAGACGGAAGGAGGACACCATTGTTGAAAAAAAATCATAAAAAAGCCAGACTGGAATTTACCAAACTACATGTTGACAAGCCAATATATATACTCGAGTTATTGTCCCAGGGGGTCAGCGGGGGAGGGGGAGCGGCAGGAGCCGGCGGTTGTCACCTCATACTCACCCCCTCCTGGCGCTGTCTCTGCACTTCCCTGCTTCTCAGTTGGTCTCCGGCGCCAGCAGCTCTTCCTGTGTTCAGCGGTCAAGTAATGAATATGCATGTGACTCCACTCCCATAGGCATGAAGCGCATATTCATTACTTTAATGAGCGGTACCACATGACCGCTGAACACTGGAAGGAGCTGCAGGCCCCGGATGATGGAGAAGCAAGAAGTGCAGAGACCACGCCAGGAAGGGTTGAGTATGACGGGGAAGACAGGGGGAGCTGTTATGAATGGGTCACCGAGGAGGAAAAAACAATACAAGCTAAGTCACAGAAAACCAGAGAGGTTGGTAACTATGCAGATTGCAGATCCCTGATCCTAACCACACAACTAGCAGCAGCCGTGGAGCATTCCTACAATGAACCTAGACGCTTCGTCACAGCCGGAGGACTAAATAAGCCTAAAGCAAGAAAAGGGGAAAACTAACTGCCCCAGAGCAGACCCCAAAGGAAAGACAGCCCCCACACATGTATTGACAGTGAAACAAGATGAAAACACAAACACAGTCAGGAAAGTAGGCTGAGCAAACGATGGGGCCCAAACTAACTAGAAAGGATAGGAAAGGAAAGACTCTGTCTGCAATGTATCTATCCCCCTGACGAAGGAGATTTTATTTCCGAAACGCGCGTCGGGGCGCGTTCTTATACAACCCATATAGCGCCAATTGGCTTACAGGTATTTTATATTTTGCACACGCCTTATGGCGATTTGTATACATTATTTCTTTGCACAACAGCACTTTTTGCACTTTGGGCACACTCATTAGATATTTTGTGTCACTTTATTCATGTTTTTTTTGTACCTGGATTATTAATTAAGCCTTTTGTTATGGATTGGTTTTTCCATTGTCCATAAATATATTGCTCATGTGGTTGTTTATGTCATTATTTTATTTTATTATATACATATACATTTTTAATGCATTTATTTGTTGTGCCAATATTTCAATAAAGGCATTTTTAACAGATTGTATTATTTATTATTATTATTGTTATTATTTTCTCACTATCATTGTTACACCTTTTTTATCCTGGTGTTTTTTATTCTAATCCATCTTTGAATTTTTTCTTATCTGTCTGCAATCTGCCAAAAACCCTACAAAAATAATGTCCAACACTTCTGATAACAAAATTAACCCTGAAGTCACAAGACTTCTCCTACTATATCAGCACTCTGAAATATTCTGAGACAGAGCAAAAAGAGGCCAATCGAATAAGGGACAAAAAGCAAATTGGCAAATACAGATAAATAAGAGTGGAAATTCAGCACAGCCCCAGCCGGGGCTGGCTGACCACACAAAAAACTGAATAGACCAACAAAATCAAGTGTGAACATTAGCAGAAAAACTTAGCTTGAGCTGACTGGAACAGAGCTGAGAACCAAGACCTGACAAGCCAGAAGGAATCACCAGCACCAGAATAGGGCGTCGGCTGTCTTAAATCCAGTCTGAGATTCCTGAGGTCCAATCGTCATCCTCCTTATCAGGTGATGCCCTGATGAAGTGAGCTGGGACTGGCTCAGGAAACACGTTGGCAATAAAGATACCTTGAATTCTACCACAGCAGCGCAGTCTCTTATTGCACTACCAGCCTTCTCTTTGTACCAAGTCCTTGGACCTTGTGCAGACTGCTGCAGCTGTTTTATGCGATTATAGGTGTTGTGACTCTCACAACCCTATCAGGTGAGCCTAACACTTGCTGTGCACTCATCTACTTTCCATACAGACCTACACATTGGAAGCGCCCTGTCTCCCCCTTTCCTTATCAGGTGGCAGATCTCCACTGATTAAATCAGCCTCACTACCTCCTGTTACCACCAGAGGGAGCCTGGAAGGAGAACTCACAACTGGTAGACCAGAAAATGAACTCACAACAGGGAGCCATCCGATATTCACCTGTCCCCATTCCATCGCTGTGTCTTCTGCATCCTCTGACTGTGACTTTCAGGAGAGAGGACCCGATAACGTGTTTAGTGTGCACCCTCTGCCGGAACAGTCACTGCAGACAGCCGGAAGACAGAGTGGAACGCGGCGGTGGAACGGGGACAGGTGAATATCGCAAGTGCCGGGGGCATGAGCCAGTGGTGACATCGGCACCTGGCCCCCATAGCGCGCCGGTGTCCCTGCCTGCTCAGGACACCAGCACCTGGCACCCAGCGACGAGAGGCAAGTATGTAATTTTTTTTAATCGCAGCAGCATATGGGGCATATTATTCTATGGAGCTATCAACTTTTATGGAGCATCTTATGGGGCCATCAACTTTTATGGAACATTATATGAGGTATATTATTCTATGGAGCATCTTATGGGGCTATCAACCTCTATGGAGCATTATATGGGGCATATTTTATGGAGCATCTTATGGGGCCCATCAACTTGTATGGAGCATTATATGGGGCATATTATTCTATGGAGCATCTTATGGGGTCATTAACTTTTATGGAGCATTATATGGGTCATATTATTTTATGGAGCATCTTATGGGGCCATCAACTTGTATGGAACATTATATGGGGCATATTATTCTATGGAGCATCTTATGGGGGGGCCATCATCTTTTATGGAGCATTATATGGGGCATATTATTCTATGGAGCATCTTATGGGGCCTTCAACCTTTATGGAGCATTATATGGGGCATATTTTTCTTTGGAGCATCTTATGGGGCCACTGCAGCATTATATGGGGCATATTTTAATATGGAGCATCTTATGGGGCCCATCATTAACCTTTGTGCAGCATATTTTAACATGGAGCATCTTATGGGGCCATTATTAACCTTTGTGCAGCATTATATGGGGCATATTTTTGTATGGAGCATCTTATGAGGCCATCATGAACTGTATGGAGCATTATATGGGGTGTATTTTGTATGGAGCATCTTATGGGGCCATCATGAACTGTATGGAGCATTATATGGGGCTCCTGATTCAATATGGATATTCAAAAACATTTAACCTTGTGATGTCTCAATTAATTTTACTTTTATTGGTATCTATTTTTATTTTTGAAATTTACCAGTAGTTGCTGCATTTCCCACCACTGTCTTATACTCAAGTCAATAAGTTTTCCCAGTTTTCTGTGGCAAAATTAGGGAGTCGGCTTATACTCGAGTATATACGGGTAATCTGTGAAATTGGCTTCACATAAGTATGTTATATGAACAGGCTATAGTTACTGCATCTACGAAAAAAGGTGCTCTACTGCAGAATGAAGTTGAATAAAGTACTCAAGTCAAAAATACAAAAATAAAAACAAAACATGAAATTAAAGTGAAGTTTGTTTTGTAAATAAGCAACAAAGTAAAGAAAGTATCATGTTACTTATTAGGTGTAGATTATAAAAAAAAAAACATTGGAGGTCTAAGGTTACATATACTGTATTTGCCAAGAGTCTTAATTTTGTCAGGAGAGTCCAACAAACATGACTGCCAAAGAGCAATAATTTATCAAAATTATACCAAAAAATTGGTCATTTTGGGGCATTTCTGACATTTTGGGGGATTTCCCAGTTGACAATGATGTCCCACCCAACAAATTAAATTGTGAGTTTTAAATTCTGGTAAATATAGATTATAGGAAAAATAACTGCATGTAACGCCCAAAAAGGGAGAGATGCAAATACACAAATTGCAGTTTTTACAGAATTCCCAGAAAGTTATCAAATTCTTGCCAGTGTTCCCACTTTGTGTCTCTGACTCCCAATGTGTCTACTGCTTCACACAAGCTAAATGTTATCTCTCAGACACAAGTGCCACTTGGCCCCCGCTGCCTTGTTGTGAAGTGTTAAGTTTCCTGTAGATAGTTCAGCAAAGTATGATTATTTGCTTTTAGGTTTCGCAACTTGGCCAAACTTATTATTATTCTAGTATTTAAGGTCAGTTCACTCTCCTGATGTATTCGCTTCAGTAAATGGTAGCATCTCCCATTAGATATCATCTCTGGAACATCTTTTCCAAAAACTTTTCATTATGAATTCATTCCTTGGCTATTTCTCCTCAAAATGTATCGACAGCTGGGTTTCATCGTTCCCTTTGCCAAAGAGGTGTGCTACGATATACTTCGACGCCGTGCAATAAGGGCTTACAGTGTCAGTGTTCAGCGTGACACATCGTATTGAAAAGAGGAAGGGTTGTAATTTTTTTCCCCCCATAAGTTTCCAGGTAGAAGAACAGAGAAATAACAATAACAGAATAAAATACATCCTGGCCCTGAAACCTATAAAACACATCAAAGAGAATAGCTGGGAACCTCTCTGCTCAAAGGATGAACTGTAAATGGAATACAGTGCAGTGACCCATTCATTCTCAGGATCAGTAGGGGTCCCTAGGAGTTATATATTGATGACTAGAGATCAGAAAATCTTTAAATATATCAATTCTCCAGTTTTGAAAATTAAAAAAATATTGCAAAGCCTTCGCTCTGAGGACTCTTAGGACTTACGGTAATCCAACCCCTACTCTCTTCTTCAATGCTGCAGTTGTACAGCACACATTGTCTTTAGTATTTGTCCAAAATTTTAGGGTTTTCTATCCCTATTTCTGAGCTGTGAACTTAGATGTCCTATCACTATCTGGATTCACGCTATAACTGGCTGCTGCATTCCCTGCCTTGGCTTTTATACCGGCTATGCTATAGCATGTGATGTGATATCTGCAAGGCATTATGAGGACACCCGTACGGTAACAACAGAGGTTATGTCAGCCTTTTCTGGTTGATGCAATCTTTGACTTTGTGTAAAATGATGGTGGGCATTTTCAAATCACAAATTGTTCGAAATTTGCCGATTTCCTAAAATTTTACACAAATTCAATTTGCATCTCATTAATTCGCTAATCTCTATTCTTTCATGGAAGGTGACCAATATCTGATCGGTGGAAAGTCTGAAACCTTCCACCCTCACCAATCATCAGCTTCCGTACCACTGAGGTATACACAGTGTACACAGCCGGAGAAGCATGGTGCTATGCTGTGCAGTGGCCTTTCTCAGACATAGCTCCCATTTACTTCAAGAGGCACACACCTCTTAATAATTGTTGTGTGCCTCTGGGCTATGAGCGCCACAAAATAAAATCTATGCAAGTTGTCAGATTTTAGCTAGATTCAGACCATCATAGTCTCACCACTTATTGGCAGAATATCCCAAGCATCCAGCCTTATAGTGGGGCATTAGTACTTGCTGACATTACTTCTGAGCTTCCTATCAGTGTTTTGCATCTAAAATATACAAACTACATCTGTCAGCTGGAGTCCTGCATAGTGAACTCAGATTGTGTAAGGTAAACTACAATGATCCTGCTCAACTTCTACCATTGTTTTATCAGTCAATTAAACAAACCATCCTTCGCTCATTTGAAAACATTTATTTTTCAATGCCATAAAAAAGTTTTCTCCTCTTTAAAAACAAATTTACTAGTCAGATTACTGGATGCAGTAGTTTTGATAGAATCCCTGTTTTCTCTGCTGTAGCAGAGTTCTGAATGCTGAGCTGTGTATAACCCTGTTCACACCACTGATTGGCAGATGCCTGTATATATTGTGCATAATCAGCAAGTTGCCAATTAGTGGTGTGAGAGGCGTTACACAAATTAGCTGGACCCTCCAGCACGTGACACCTAGTCCTGTAGCAATAATCTCCTGCAGATAAAACACTGATTGTATTGAAACTACAGCACACAGCCTAATAAGTGACACATCCCTGGAATCAGGGCCTCTGCCTCAACATCATGCTGCTCTCAGTTTTCATAGCCAAAACCTGCTGATGGATTCCCTTTAAGTGTAATTATACGCCCTTTCTAAGAATTTTGAGAGTGTGGTCATGCTAAAAGCTGTACCTGCTTTCTTTAGTCTGAAGGAGGGTCAGCTTTTCTGACTAACTATAGAGAAGCCTTTACAAGCTGTAATGTAAGCAGAATGCAGAACCCGCAGATCCTGTCCCAGGCACGTCACTCATGCTATATTAGAGAGCAGAAAACCAAAGGAAAAAGAACCCTTTAAAAAAAAACAAAACTTTAATTTGTATTCATTAAAAACACAAACATAGAAAAATTTTTAAAAAAATCCATAAGGGTTATCAAAAATGTATAGTGTCAGGTTAGTATAAAATATACCCATATATAAATTAATAAGAGATAACCTAGGGAAATAGAAGGTGTCCAGACACATTCCATTCTCTTTGACTTTCTCTTATTAATATAGGGGTATGCTCTATACCAGCCTGACACTACATTTTTTATGACCCGTGTGGATTTTTTTGTTTTTCATTTTTCTGTTTTTAATGAATACGAATAAAAGATATTTCTAGAAGGATTCTTTTTCCCTTGGTTTTCTGTTTTGATAGACCAATTAATTTTTAGGTTTTCTATATTAGAGAGCAAACGGAAGGTTATACACGGCGGAGAAAGCAAAGACTATTCTCTTCATTACGTAGGAAATGCATTGAAAATATTGGAATCATGGGGCATTTTTTTGGTTCTTACTTAAAACTAATCCTTTTTCCAATCCTCTGATGATGCTCCTATAAAGGTATGAATAAATTCACCACTTGGCCTTATTAGTATTACTAGCTGAAGAGCCCGGCGCTGACCGGCATAGTAACTAACTGTGGTTAGTTATAACAAATTATAATGATTATTCTCCATCCCATAGTCCCGTGCCCATATACCCATCATACATATCCTCCATCCCATAGTCCCATGCCCATATACCCATCATACATATCCGCCATCCCATAGTCCCGTGCCCATATACCCATCATACATATCCTCCATCCCATAGTCCCATGCCCATATACCCATCATACATATCCGCCATCCCATAGTCCCGTGCCCATATACCCGTTATACATATCCTCCATCCCATAGTCCAGTGCCCATATACCCATCATACATATTTGCCATCCCATAGTCGAGTGCCCATATACCCATCATACATATCCGCCATCCCATAGTCCCGTGCCCATATACCCGTCATACATATCCTCCATCCCATAGTCGAGTGCCCATATACCCATCACACATCCTCCATCCCATAGTCCCATGCCCATATACCCATCATATATATCCTCCATCCCATAGTCCCGTGCCCATATATATCCATGACACATATCCACCATCCCATAGTCCCGTGCCCATATACCCATCATACATATCCACCATCCCATAGTCCCATGCCCATATACCCATCATACATATCCTCCATCCCATAGTCCAGTGCCCATATACCCATCACACATCTTCCATCCCATAGTCAACCATTATGACATCTTAATGAGCGGTGGGGCTTGATACGCACACACTGTTTCCCCAGTATGTAGATAGCGGCAAAATTGTTTGGTGAATTAGAACGCGCGGGGTTAAAATTTCACCTCACAACATAGCTTAGGACGCTCTCTGGGTCCAGACTTGTGACTGTGCCAAATTTTGTGGCTGTAGCTACGACGGTACGGATGCCTATCCCGGACATACATACAAACATACACACTTTGAGCTTTATATATTAGATATACTAGCTGAAGAGCCCGGCACAGCCCGGGCATAGTAACTAACTGTGGTTAGCTATAGCAAATTATAATTATCCTCCATCCCATAGTCCCGTGCCCATATACCCATCATACATATCCTCCATCTCATAGTCCCATGCCCATATACCCATCATACATATTTGCCATCCCATAGTCGAGTGCCCATATACCCATCACACATCCTCCATCCCATAGTCCCATGCCCATATACCCATCATACATATTCGCCATCCCATAGTCGAGTGCCCATATACCCATCACGCATCCTTCATCTCATATTCCCATGCCCATATACCCATCATACATATTCTCCATCCCATAGTCCCGTGCCCATACACCCATCATACATATTCTCCATCCCATAGTCCCGTGCCCATACACCCATCATACATATCCGCCATCCCATAGCCCCGTGCCCATATACCCGTCATACATATCCTCCATCCCATAGTCGAGTGCCCATATACCCATCACACATCCTCCATCCCATAGTCCCATGCCCATATACCCATCACACATCCTCCATCCCATAGTCCCGTGCCCATATACCCATGACACATCCTTCATCTCATAGTCCCATGCCCATATACCCGGCAGTCATACATATCCTCCATCCCATAGTCCCGTGACCATATACCCATGACACATCCTTCATCTCATATAGTCCCATGCCCATATACCCGTCATACATATCCTCCATCCCATAGTCCAGTGCCCATATACCCATCATACATATCTGCCATCCCATAGTCCTGTGCCCATATACCCGTCATACATATCCTCCATCCCACAATCCAGTGCCCATATACCCATCACACATCCTCCATCCCATAGTCCCGTGCCCATATACCCATCACACATCCTCCATCCCATAGTCAACCATTATGACATCATAATGAGCGGTGTGCCTTGCAACTTATGATGACATCAGCGTCGCCATGGCAACCATTATGACATCATAATGAGGGGCGGGGCTTGATACACACACACTTTTTCCCCTATTATGTAGATAGGGGCAAAATTGCTTGGTAAATTGGAACGCGTGGGGTTAAAATTTCACCTCACAACATAGCCTAGGACACTCTCGAGGTCCAGACGTGTGACTGTGCCAAATTTTGTGACTGTAGCTGCGACGGTGCGGATGCCAATCCCGGACGTACACACATACACACACACACTTGAACTTTATATATTAGATATATAGAAGTCTGTTCATTATATAGGCAATACTGCTAGTGAGATCTAATATATAAAGCTAAAAGTGTGTATGTATGTATGTATGTATGTATGTATGTATGTATGTATGTATGTGTGTGTGTGTGTGTGTGTGTATGTCTGGGATAGGCATCTGCACCGTCGCAGCTACAGCCACAAAATTTGGCACAGTCACACGTCTGAACCCCGAGAGTATCCTAGGCTATGTTGTGAAGCGAAATTTTAACCCTGCGCATTCCAATTCGCCAAACAATTTTGCCCCTATCTACATAATGGGGAAACAGTGTGTGTGTGTATCAAGCCCTGCCCCTCATTATGATGTCATAATGGTTGCCATGGCGACACTGATGTCATCATAGGTTGCAAGCCTTGCCGCTCATTATGATGTCATAATGGTTGACTATGGGATGGAGGATGTGTGATGGGTATATAGGCATGGGATTATGGGATGGCGAATATGTATGATGGGTATATGGGCACAGGCCTATGGGATGGTGGATATGTATGATGGGTGTATGGGCATGGCACTATGGGATGGAGGATTATTATAATTTGTTATAACTAACCACAGCTAGTTACTATGCCCGGGCAGCGCCGGGCTCTTCAGCTAGTATATATATAACAAGTATACATGTGATACTGCTGTGTGTATGTGTATAATATATATATATATATATATATATATACACACATACACACTGTATGTGTATATATATACACATACACATTGAGCTTTATATAGAAGATAGGTTGTAAATGGGGTGTATCCCCAATGAGCATCAGACTGGATCAACACACACTATTGACAAAGGGGAATTAATGTTTATACAAACAAGAGGAATAAAAGAGGAACAGCACGATGTGACATTTCATGATAAGATGCTCTAATTATGTTATTTAATGGGGAATACAAGTATTCAGTACAACAGACATGTCAAAAAAAATGTCAGGTGCGTAAAATAAAATATGATTGTATTAGAAGAGACAGTTTGTAATTAGGCTGGAGATGCTATATTTCTTCCTCACACTTGCCCTCAATGTGTCCTTTGTTCTCCGTCCTGCTGATGTGTTGTTTTCATGCTAAGAGCCATTTACCTCCATTCAATCTATTTAAAAATTTAGGAAATACCCAATACCAGAGGTCATATCTCAGGGGAGCAGGAAAAAGAGGAAACAACAAGTGGTACAACCACACCAATTCCTGAAACCAAAATGGGAAGTGGTTTTCAAGAAATGAGCAACCACAGGGAATTTATACAATAAGGGGAAAGCAGTGACAACATCCTAGCCCTGTCCCCGCACAAGCGAGGCACATCACAGTTCTCTGCATTTCCCATAGGACGATACTACTCACAACTAGGTGGGAAGGGTAGAACAACGCTGTAGCCTTGGTCTATGGGTGCTCTCTGGAAATAAGACAATACTATGTGGGAAAAAGTATCTAACTTCTGCTAATGGGAGGTTTTAGGGTAGGCAAGCGCATGAAAAATCATAAAAAAATTTAATCCAGAAAACTTGGGCAATTTTCATCCGATTTTCAAATGTATCTTCATCCATGTTTTCTTTTTTTCCCATCTGTTTTCAAACATCGACATTCAAAAAGGCACATGATCAAATATAGTTTTCTGGGTTAATAACGGAAAATTATCCGGATGTTCTGTGTTACAGTGTGACTCTACTGCAATGGGTGGTCGCTAAACGGACGGCGCAACTAACACACAACGGGATGGAAAAGGTGAAAGGAAGGACCTAGCGATAGGGAATGAGAGATGGTCACCACCTGAGCTCCGCCTGAGCCTGTCCCTGCACTCCCCTAACACCCATTGCAGGTCCTTCCCCTGCCGCCGTCAGTAACCTAATCCCTAGTGTCACCTGTCTCTGCCCTGGCTAATGCACTCGCCGGCAAGGAGCACTAGCCTGTGTCACTTTCCCCTGTGTGTAACTATCTGCAGTGGCAAACACCAAACGGGACGAGGAGAAAAAACACCACACTTGGCTTATATGCACCACTGCAGCTGATGCATCAGGTGACTCTATAAAGGATGGTAGGAGTGGTCACCATCCACATCAGCTGACCCAGCAGTACTGCAGTAACACCAGGTTGCCAGTGGTGAAAACTGACATTAACCCCCAATGGCCTGAAAGGAAAAAAGTTTTAACTTAGTGGAGCTAGAATTGCCACAAATCCAAAAATGGACTGTGACATTCTGCATGGGATCTAATTTTCTTTTACTCACCCCGAAACTCGGAAGAGAAAGTGCATTGTACGATTTCATTTTTTACGTGGACATTAATGAGTTACATTTGCCAATGTGCTGTTTATGAGCTGTATTAAATGGGTTGTAATAAGAACGGAAGTTATTACTGACACCCACTGCTGGGACGCCCAATGATCCCAAGAACGGGGCTCTAAAGTGCCATGTGTGACTGCAGCGTTGGTATGTGCACCACTGCTCCTTGCATTGTCTACGGGACTGCCAGAGATGATATACAGTGCCTACAAGTAGTATTCAACCCCCTGCAGATTTAGCAGGTTTGATAAGATGCAAATAAGTTAGAGCCTTCAAACTTCACACAACAGCAGGATTTATTAACAGATGCATAAATCTTACAAACCAAAAAGTTATGTTGCTCAGTTAAATTTTAATAAATTTTAAACATAAAAGTGTGGGTCAATTATTATTGAACCCCTAGGTTTAATATTTTGTGGAATAACCCTTGTTTGCAATTACAGCTAATAATCGTCTTTTATAAGACCTGATCAGGCCGGCACAGGTCTCTGGAGTTATCTTGGCCCACTCCTCCATGCAGATCTTCTCCAAGTTATCTAGGTTCTTTGGGTGTCTCATGTGGACTTTAATCTTGAGCTCCTTCCACAAGTTTTCAATTGGGTTAAGGTCAGGAGACTGACTAGGCCACTCCAACACCTTGATTTTTTGCCTCTTGAACCAGGCCTTGGTTTTCTTGGCTGTGTGCTTTGGGTCGTTGTCTTGTTGGAAGATGAAATGACGACCCATCTTAAGATCCTTGATGGAGGAGCGGAGGTTCTTGGCCAAAATCTCCAGGTAGGCCGTGCTATCCATCTTCCCATGGATGCGAACCAGATGGCCAGGCCCCTTGGCTGAGAAACAGCCCCACAGCATGATGCTGCCACCACCATGCTTGACTGTAGGGATGGTATTCTTGGGGTCGTATGCAGTGCCATCCAGTCTCCAAACGTCACGTGTGTGGTTGGCACCAAAGATCTCGATCTTGGTCTCATCAGACCAGAGAACCTTGAACCAGTCTGTCTCAGAGTCCTCCAAGTGATCATGAGCAAACTGTAGACGAGCCTTGACATGACGCTTTGAAAGTAAAGGTACCTTACGGGCTCGTCTGGAACGGAGACCATTGCGGTGGAGTACGTTACTTATGGTATTGACTGAAACCAATGTCCCCACTGCCATGAGATCTTCCCGGAGCTCCTTCCTTGTTGTCCTTGGGTTAGCCTTGACTCTTCGGACAAGCCAGGCCTTGGCACGGGAGGAAACTTTCAAAGGCGGTCCAGGCCGTGGAAGGCTAACAGTAGTTACATAAGCCTTCCACTTCCGGATGATGCTCCCAACAGTGGAGACAGGTAGGCCCAACTCCTTGGAAAGGGTTTTGTACCCCTTGCCAGCCTTGTGACCCTCCACGATCTTGTCTCTGATGGCCTTGGAATGCTCCTTTGTCTTTCCCATGTTGACCATGTATGAGTGCTGTTCACAAGTTTGGGGAGGGTCTTAAATAGTCAGAAAAGGCTGGAAAAAGATAATTAATCCAAACATGTGAAGCTCATTGTTCTTTGTACCTGAAATACTTCTTAATACTTTAGGGGAACCAAACAGAATTCTGGTGGTTTGAGGGGTTGAATAATAAATGACCCTCTGAATAAACTTTTCACAATTTAAAAAAAAATTAAACAAAGAAATAACATTCTTTTTTGCTGCAGTGCATTTCACACTTCCAGGCTGATCTACAGTCCAAATGTCACAATGCCAAGTTAATTCCGAATGTGTAAACCTGCTAAATCTGCAGGGGGTTGAATACTACTTGTAGGCACTGTATGTACCGGTATATAATTTTTTTTTTTTTTTTTACATAAAAATCTGATTTAACCCCTTCACCCCCAAGGGTGGTTTGCACGTTCATGACTGGGCCAATTTTTACAATTCTGACCACTGTACCTTTATGAGGTCATAACTCTGGAACGCTTCCATGGATCCCGGTGATTCTGACATTGTTTTCTCGTGACATATTGTACTTCATGTTAGTGGTAAAATTTCATTCAAATAACTTGCGTTTATTTGTGAGAAAAATGGAAATTTGGCGAAAATTTTGAAAATTTCGCAATTTTCCAACTTTGAATTTTTATGCCCTTAAATCACAGAGATACAGCACACAAAAAACTTGATAACTAACATTTCTCACATGTTTACTTTACATCAGCACAATTTTGGAACCAAAATTTTTTTTTGTTAGGAAGTTATAAGGGTTAAAAGTTGACCAGCGATTTCTCATTTTCACAACACCATTTTATTTTTAGGACCACATCACATTTGAGGTCACTTTGAGGGGTCTATATGATAGAAAATATCCAAAAGTGACACCATTCTAAAAACTGCACCCCTTAAGGTGCTCAAAACCACATTCAAGAAGTTTATTAACCCTTTAGATGCGTCACAGGAATTTTTTTGAATATTTAAAAAAAAAATGAACATCTAACTTTTTTTCACAAAAAAAATACTTCAGGTTCAATTTTTCAATTTTTTTTTTATTTTACCAAGGGTAACAGGAGAAATTGGACTGCAAAAGTTATTGTGCAATTTGTCCTGAGTACGCTGATACCTGATATGTGGGGGGGGGGGGACGACTGTTTCGGCGCATGGCAGAGCTCAGAATAGAAGGAGCGCCGTTTGACTTTTTCAATGCAAAATTGGCTGGAATTCAGATCGGACGCCATGTCACGTTTGGAGAGTCCCTGATGTACCTAAACAGTGGAAACCCCCTACAAGTGACCCCATTTTGGAAACTAGACCCCCTAAGGAACTTATCTAGATGTGTGGTGAGAACTTTAAACCCCCAAGGGCTTCACAGAAGTTTATAACATAAAGCCGTACAATTAAAAAATCCTATTTTTTCCACAAAAATGATCTTTTCACCCTCAATTCTTATTTTTCCAAGGGTAACAGGACCCTAAAAGTTATTGTGCAATTTGTCCTGAGTACGCTGATACCCCACATGTGGGGGTAAACCACTATTTGGGCGCATGGCAGAGCTCGGAAGGGAAGCAGCGCCATTTGACGTTTTTGGCTGGAATTGAGATCGGACACCATGTGGCGATTGGAAAACCCCTGATGTACCTGAACAGTGGAAACCCCCCACAAATGACACCATTTTGTAAACTAGACCCCCCAAGGAACTTATCTAGATGTGTGGTGAGCACTTTGAACCCCCCAGTGCTTCACAGAAGTTTATAACGCCCGGGCGTGAAAATAAAAAATTTGTATTTTTTCCACAAACATGATCTTTTAGTCACCATTTTTTTATTTTCCCAAGCGTACCAGGAGAAATTGGACCCCAAAAGTTGCTGTCCAATTTGTCCTGAGTATGCTGATACCCCATATGTGGGAGAAAACTACTGTATGGGCACACGTCGGGGCTCGGAAGGGAAGTAGTGACGTTTTGGAATGCAGACTTTGATGGAATGGTCTGCGGGTGTCATGTTGCCTTTGGAGAGCCCCTAATGTACCTAAACAGTGGAAACCCCCACAATTGACCTCATTTTGGAAACAAGACCCCCTAAGGAACTTATCTAGATGTGTGGTGAGCACTTTGAACCCCCAAGGGCTTCACAGAAGTTTATAATGCCCGGGCATGAAAATAAAAAAAATTGTACTTTTTCCACAAACATGATCAATTAGTCCCCAATTTTTTTTATTTTCCCAAGGGTAACAGGAGAAATTGGACCCCAAAAGTTGTTGTCCAATTTGTCATGAGTATGCTGACACCCCATATGTGGGAGAAAACTACTGTATGGACACACGTCGGGGCTCGGAAGGGAAGCAGTGACATTTTGGAATGCAGACTTTGATGGAATGGTCTGCGGGTGTCATGTGCGTTTGGAGAGCTCCTGATGTACCTAAACTATTGAAACTCCCCACAAGTGACCCCATTTTGGACACTAGGCCCCCCACGGAACTTATCTAGATGTGTGGTGAGCACTTTGAACCCCCAAGTGCTTCACAGAAGTTTATAACGCTCGGACGTGAAAATAAAAAAATCATTTTTTTCCACAAAAAATGATATTTTTGCCCCCAATTTTTTATTTTCCTAAGGGTAACAGGAGAAATTGGACCCCAAAAATTGTTTTGCAATTTGACCTGAGTAGGCTGATACCCTACATGTGGGGGTAAAACACTGTTTTGGCGCATGGCAGAGCTTGGAAGGGAAGGAGCACCATTTGACTTTTTCAACTCAGAATTGGCTGGAATTGAGATCAGACGCCATGTTGAATTTGGAGAGCCCCTGATGTGCCCAAACAGTGGAAACCCCCAATTCTAACTCCAACCCGAACCCCAACACACCCCTAACCCTAATCTCAGCCCTAACCCTAACCCTAGCCCTAGCCCTAACCCTACCCTAGCCCTAACCCTAACGGAAAAATGGAAATAAATACATTTTTTTTATTTTATTATTTTTCCCTAACTAAGGGGGTGATAACGGGGGGTTTGATTTACTATTTATGGCGGTTTTTATGTTTGGCAGCTGTCACACGTTAAAAGACGCTTTTTATTGTAAAAATAGTTTTTGCATCACCACATATTGAGAGCTCTAATTTTTCCGTATTTTGACCCAACGAGTCATGTGAGGTCTTATTTTTTGCGGGACGAGTTGACGTTTCTATTGGTACCATTTTCGGGCACGTGACATTTTTTGATCGCTTTTTATTCCAATTTTTGGGACGCAGAATGAACAAAAACCAGCGTTTCATGAATTTCTTTTGGGGGGGTGCGTTTACACCGTTACGCGTGCGATAAAATTGATAAAGCGGTTTTATTCTTCGGGTCAGTACGCTTACAGAGATACCTTATTTAGGTCTTTTTTTATGTTTTGTCGGTTTTATGCAATGAAAACTATTTTATATAAAAAATAATTATTTTTGCATCGCTTTATTCTGCGAGCTATAACTTTTTTATTTTTTCGCTGATGATGCTGTGTGGCGGCTCGTTTTTTGCGGGACAAGATGAGGTTTTCAGCGGTACCATGGATATTTATAAGCGTCTTTTTGATCACGCGTTATTACACTTTTTGTTTGGCAGTATGATAATAAATCATTATTTTTTGCTTCGTTTTTTATTTTTATTTTTTAAGGGGTTCGCTAAAGGGGTTAACTAATGGGACAGTTTTATAGGGCGGGTCGTTACGGACGCGGCGATACCTACTATGTGTACTTTTATTGTTTTTTTTTATTTCTAAAAAATGGATTTATTTGGGGGAATATTTTTTTTTTTTTTTCTAATTTATTTGGCGATTTTTTTAAATTTATTTTAACATTTTTTTTTATTTTTTTTTACTTTATTAAATAGTCCCAGGTGGGACATCACTGTTCTGTGACAGATCGCTGATCTGTCACATCACAGATCACTATGACAGATCAGCGATCTGTCACAGGAAGTGCAAAAGGCTTCCTCATGCCTGCGCTTTGCAGGCACTGAGGAAGCCAGCTTCCTGCAGGCCCCCGAAGGCCCCTGTCGCCATCTTGGATTCGGGGGCCTGCAGGAAAGGAGCCCCCCGCAGCAGCGCTGCACATTGCGCTGCCGTGAGGGGCTCAGGGAAGGACGGAGGGAGCCCCCTCCCTGCCGATGCTTCCCTTAAACCCCCGGTACACCGCGATCATGTTTGATCGCGGTGTGCAAGGGGTTAACGTGTCAGGGGCGGTCCGTGACCTCCCCTGACACATTGTGCCGGGTGTCAGCTGTGATAATCAGCTGACACCCGGCCGCGATCAGCGGCGCTCACCACGTGGGTGCCGCTGATCGCGGTAGACGTACTATCCCGTCCATGGGCATAGGGGCCCGGGTCCCATGGACGGGATAGTACGTCTCATGTCAGGAAGGGGTTAAGCAATAGGTCATTTTCTGATGACACATTCTCTTTAAGGACATTTACATACAATTTCACACATGGATCTCCTATCATATTGCTGGTGGACCAGAACTCTTCAATTGAAGTAAGATTGATTCTGATAAACACAGTGGCATGTAAGAGTTTGGGCACCGGGCACCCCTGGTCAAAATTACTGTTATTGTGAACTGTTAAGCAAGTTGAAGATTAAATAATCTCTGAGGGCTAAAGTTAAAGATGACACATTTCCTTTGTATTTTAGACAACAAATATATATTTTCATATTCTACATTTTAAAAATTAAAAAATGAATTGCTGCAAAAGTTTGGGCACCATGCATGATTGTACCTAATAGCACCCCATTTCAAAAGTATCACAGCTGGAATCCGCAGGAAATTCTTGTTTGAGGGATTTTCATCCATTCTACCTTGGAAAATTCTTCAACTTCTGTGAGATTTCTGGGTCATCTGCTATATTGAAGTCTAGACACAGATTTTCAGTGATGTACAGATCTGGGGACTGTGAGGGCCATTGTAAAACCTTAAGCTTGTGCCTTTTCAGGTTATTTATTGTGGATTTTGATGTGTGCTTAGGATCATTAACCATTTGTAGAAGCCATTCTTTTTTCATCTTCAGCTTTTTTTACAGATGATGCTAGGTTTTCATCAAGAATTTGTTAAAATTTCATTGAATCCATTCTTCCCTTTACCCGTGAAATATTCCCAGTGCCATTGGCTGCAACATAACCCGAAAGCATGATTGAACATCTCGCCCCCCTACTTAACGGTTGGCAAGATGTTCTTTTCCTGAAATTCTCTTCCCTTTTTTCTCCACACATACCTTTGATCAATGTGGCCAAAGAGTTCCATTTTAACCTCATCGGTCCACAGGACTTGTTTCCAAAATGCATCAGACTTGTTTAGATGTACTTTTGCATACTTCTGAAGCTGAATTTTATGGTGAGGACGCAGGAGAGGTTTTCTTCTCATAAGTCTTCCATGAAGGCCATATTTGTGCAGGGGTCTCTGAACAGTAAAACAATGTACCACAACTCCAGTGTCTGCTACATCTTCCTGAAGGACTTTTGCAGTCAAGCAGCGGTTCTAATTTGCCTCTATAGCAATCCTATGAGCAGCTTACTGAAATTTTGCTTGGTCTTCCAGACCTTATCTTGACCTTCACTGTTCCTGTTATCTCCATTTTTTAATTACATTTAAAAAGAGGAAAGGGCAACTGTTGTTTTTTGGTACAAGGTTAGAGGAGGCTGGATTTTTATAAAGCTGGGAAATTTGCTTCTTTTTTTATATAGCGCTAACACATTCCGCAGCGCTTTACAGTTTGCACACATTATCATCACTGTCCCCAATGGGGCTCACAATCTAAATTCCCTATCAGTATGTCTTTGGAATGTGGGAGGAAACCGGAGTACCTGGAGGAAACTCACGCAAACACGGGGAGAACATACAAACTCCTTGCAGATGTTGTCCTAGGTGGGATTCGAACCCAGGACAACCACTGAGCCACCGTGCTGCCCAACCCTGACCTTTCCCAACGATGATAGTGAGCAAGCCATAATCCTAACAGGCTAAATAAAGTCTGCAACCTTGGTCAAAGCTATCTGAGCACACAAACCTCCAAGGCTGCCCAAACTTTTACATCAGCCCATTTTCCTTTGTGGAATTTTTAAAATGTAAAAAATGACAATATATGTTTTGGTTGTTTTTTTTTTGGGGGGGGGCTAAAACACAAAGTAAATGTGTCATCTTTATCTTTAGTCCTTTTAGAGATAATTTTATCTTCATCTTGCTTAACAGATCACAATAGCAGTAATTTTGACCTTGGGGGGGGGCTAAAACTTTTACATGCCACTATGTTTTTGTAATGGAATATATTTGATTTTATAAGTATCTGCTCAGCAAATTGCACCCAACATTATAACATAATTAACTGCAAGCATTGTGACTCCCTGACTAAAATGGAAAATGATGGTGCAGAACAAAAGGAATAAAGTAGTAACGAAACAGTGGAGTTGTCAATTCTGAGTAAAAAAAAACCAAAACTTTTAACTAAGCAGAAGTCTTCAACAAAGAATCAGTTATGATTATTTGCCTGATTTCGCAGCTACAGAACCACTAATCCTACAGAATGAGAAGTGGCTTCCAAGAAGCTAAAGCATGATGAATTTTACAAAATACTAAGAACTCAATGCAAAATTCCCCAGGCCTTCCAATAAGTTACCGTAGGTTCCCATGTAGTGTAAACCATATGGGTTTCTTTGTTGCTTTTTTTTTGTTTGTGCAGAAAATCTGCTGAATTTGACGGTTCAAGTATGTGGCGCCCCTGAGGCTCAGTCGCCACAGAGGTAATGCACCTTCTCCTAAGGTGTGGTGCCCCACCATCCAGGTAAGTTGGGGGTCTCCTGACCACGCTCCAACACTCGCACCCCACAATAGAGTAGTTCAGCAAAACCATATTGTGGCTCCTTGCTTAGAGAGAAGCAGAGCACCTTTGGTGGTTCCCTGCTTGGAACACTAGACGTGCTGGGAGGTGGGTGGAGTTGAGAATACATAAAAGAGCGGGATGGTTTAGGATTACAGGTCAGTCAGAAGGAGAGTCAGAGAGGAAGCCACTCGGAGAGGAGTGGGGATCCCTGGAAGAGGGATGGAAGAAGGAGTGCTGCAGCTGCTTCAGTGATCTGAGCCAGCTGGCATGGGAAAGGAAAGAAGGAGAAAGACATTGAACTGAAGCCTGAGCTTCCATAGGAGGGAAAGACAAGTACGGAACGTAGGAGTAAAAGGGAACACAGAGGACGTGGGTTAGAGGAAGATCCCTGCCTAGAAGTTCTAAACGCAAGGCCGGGGCCCGGTCCCCGAGGTTGTATGGACACTAATGGTTCTGCAGCAGACACCGGTGGAGTAGTGGGCTGTAAATGCACTACTCCCATCTAAGACTTGAGGGCACAACAGCAACACGGATAGAGAGCCGGGACTCAGGAGTAGAGAGTCCCCGAAGCAGGCTACAGCTGTCTGCCGTACAAGTAGAGTTCTTGGGAACATCTGTCAGGAGGAACTCCAGTGTAACTCAGTACTAGGAGATCTTCACACTTAAAGGCGCTATAGAGGAGACGTTCAGAAAAGGCACATAAGTTGGCAGAGTGTGGAAGGGAGCATTCCATCTTGCCTGGAGGTTGACTGAGTCCCTGACCCGGAGGACACGGCACAGAAGCAGGCACTACAGACTGTGCGTAAAGCTTTGGAACTACATGCCCTGGTGTCCTCCATTCCTTCCTGCGTCCGTCCGCCTGCGCCAAACACTGCACCATCTAAGTGTCTCCACATCTACACTGCCCTGGGACAGCAGCCCTGCCTGTGGAGGGCTATAACATCTTTGCTGCACCATACCATCAGTCCCAGTGGATCTGCATGCAGTATCAGCTTAACACCTCCCTTGCCGAACACCACAGGTGGCGTCACAAACTATTCATCTAACTACATTCCACCATTCACATCTTCCTATTACTTGGGCGCCCAGCGCCACGGTCCGGGTCACTGCTGCTGTGACACATCCCACTGATACCGGCCTGGAACCGAGTACCCCACAGCCATGGGAGGGCGACCCAAGTACTCCATGGAAAATCTGAAAAATTGCATAAAAAACAAAATGTGCTTTATTAAGTGCAAAGTCCCAGCATTTCTGTGCTGAAAAATGTATAAAAATGATTAACCAAATGCATAAAAAAGGGCAAAATGCACAAAAAAAATGCAAAATCCTAATAATCAAAGCTGATATGCTAGTGTGTTTTTTGATGCAGACACCAGCAAAAAAAACAAACAAAAAACTTTTCTGCACTTGGGAACAAGAAGTGTATGGACATGGGTCATTAATCAAAATTGTGTAATATACTAAATGTCTGCGGCTTTATATTCGAGCGCCAAGGACAACATCTGCAAGGAGTGTGTATGGTCTCCCCGTGTTTGCGTGGGTTTCCTCCAGGGACCTTAAGGCTATGTGCGCACGCTGCGGATTCTGCTGTGGTTCCGCAGCGTTTTTGGCCCTGTGGATCCGCAGCAGTTCCGCAGACATGGTACAGTACCATGTTATCCAATGTGATTTAAAAACCGCAGTGCCCACGCTGCGTTTTTTTCTGCGCAGTTTTGCTGCTGTTTCTAATCCGCAGCATGTCAATTCTTTCTGCGGATTCCGCAGCCGTTTGGCACCTGTTCCATTGTCCAGGTGTCAAACCGCAGTGGAAAACCGCAGGCAAATCCGCAGATAAACCGCAGGTCACTTTACCTCAGGTTTTACCTGCGGATCCGCGCAGAAAAATCCGTAGGTTAATCCGCAGCGTGTGGACTTATCCTAAAAATATCACCATAGTAATATCCTTGCTCCACTAAATTTTACAGTTCCGAAAATCCAGTAGTGGCGGTCTTACAACATTCCATCTGACACTTGGCATTGTGCTTAGTGATGTAAGGCTTTATGCAGTTGCTTGGCAATGGAAACCCATGCCATGAATCAAAGGGCCTATATAGAAATCATGGGAACCCACACCAGAAGTTCTAATTGCCCTCGCACTAGCAAATGGCATCAGATGTGATAGGCTAATGACCCTCAGCTCTTGCTCTGCTGCAAGCGTGATCCGAGTGTCAGTGTTCCCGATGCTCTTGCAACAGAGTACATGGTACTCTTTCGAGCTCCAGTTCTTGGGATCATGGGGGTCCCAGCAGTTGTACCCCAGCAATTGGAAAGTTCTTGGGATAGGGGATTACTTGGGATAATCCATTTAAATGGGTTTTCAAATATAATTTCTTTTGTTTTTCCCCCTAGCAATACTGAAAATAATAAACCAATATTGACCTTCTCAAACACCAATGTCGCCTCTCCAACTACAGGAAAGGAGTGGTACTGTGCAATGTACTGTATATATTCAGGACAGGAGGAGTGGTACTGTGCAGTGTATATATACAGTATACAGGACAGGAGGGGTGGTACTGTGCAGTGTTTATATACAGGACAGGAGAAGTTGTACTGTGCAGTGTATATATACAGTATACAGGACAGGAGGGGTGGTACTGTGCCGTGTATATATACAGTATACAGGACAGGAGGGGTGGTACTGTGCAATGTATATATTCAGGACAGGAGGAGTGGTACTGTGCAGTGTATATATACAGTATACAGGACAGGAGGGGTGGTACTGTGCAGTGTATATATACAGGACAGGAGAAGTGGTACGGTGCAGTGTTTATATACAGTATACAGGACAGGAGGGGAGGTACTGTGCAGTGTATATATACAGGACAGGAGGAGTGGAACAGTGCAGTGCTTATATACAGTATACAGGCAGGAGGAGTGGTACTGTGCAGTGTATATATCCAGGATAGGAGGAGTGGTACTGTGCAGTGTATATATACAGTATACAGGAGGAGTGGTACTGTGTAGTGTATATATACAGGACAGGAGAAGTGGTACTATGCAGTGTATATGGGTCGCCTCGTCCCAGGGCTGTGGGGTACTCGGTACCAGGCCGGTGTCAGGGGGATGTGTCACAGAAGCGGTGACCCGGTCCGTGGCCCTAGGCGCCCAAGTAATGGTGGTTTGTAGTTAATGAAATGGAATAGTTCGTGACGCCACCTGTGGTGTTTGGCAAGCAAGATGTTAAGCCAACGCTGCGTGCAGATCCTCTGGGGCTGATGGTGTGTTGCAGCATAGATGGTGTAGCTCCCCACAGGTGAAGCTGTAACCCCAGGGCAGTGTATAGGCGCAGGCGGTGTGAGGAATGCTGGTACCCAGATGTAGCGGTGCTGACGGTGTTGGGGCACAAATGAATGGAAGACACCAGGGCTTGAAGTTCCAAAGCTTTACTCACAGATCTTGGTACACACTGATGCCTGCCTCCGTGCCGTGTCCTCCGGGGCAGAGACTCAATCAACCTCCCGGGCAAGTCAGGATTCTCCTCTCCAACACTCCACCAACATGTACCTCTCCTGAACGACTCCTCTATTGCGCCTTTTAGTGTGAAGAGCTCCAGTACCGTGGTACTCTGAAGTTCCTCCTGTCAGATGTTCCTAACAACTCTACCTGTATGACAGACAGCTGTAGCCTCTCTCAGGGACTCCCTTCTCCGTAGTCCTGGCTCTCTATTCAGTTGCTGTTGTGCCCCAAGTCTTAGATGGGAGTAGTGCATTTATAGCCAACTACTCCACCGGTGTCTGCTGCAAACCATAAGTGTCCATACAACCTCGGGGACCGGGCCCCGGCATTGCGCTGAGAACCTATAGGCAGGGTTCCTCTTCCAACCCACGTCTCCTCTCTGTTCTCCTAATCCTTCGTTCCGCGCTGTTCCTTCTCGCTCTTATGGAAGCTTAGGTTGCAGTTCTACGTCTTTCTCCTTCTGTTCCTTTCCCGTGCCAGCTGACTCAGGTCACTGAGGCAGCTGCAGCACTCCTTCCTCCATCCCTACGTCCAGGGATCCCCCACTCCTCCCGAGTGGCTTCCTTCCTCTCTGACCCTCTGTCAGACTGAACCTCCAGACTGATCTGTAATTCTAAACCTTCCCACTCTTTTATATATCTCAACTCCACCCAACTCCCAGCACATCTCGTGTTACGGAGCAAGGACCCACGAAAGGTGCTCTGCTACCCTCTAAGCATGGAGCCGCAATGTGGTCCTGCTGAACTATCCTGTGTGTGGGGTGCAGGTGTTGGAGTGTGGAAAGGAGTTCCCAACTTACCTAGGTGGTGGGGCACTACACCTTAGGAGAAGGTGCAGTACCTCTGTGGCGACTGAGCCTCAGGGGCACCACACAGCACGTCCGCGGGCTGCAAGACAACAAAGTTGACAGTACAGGAACATACAAAAATTTTTTATAATGCATAACAAACTTTTCTTATACTAACCTTCCTAGTATAGGAGGCACTCTTCTTGAACGTTACAAACAATTCTATCCTGAATTCTATCTACATTTTTTTTAATTCTAAGTGCAATTCTCAACTCAAAGTGCTATTCTCTGCAACACATTTTTCTCTCTTCCTCTAGACGCAAGACGCTGACCGCAAGTACCTGGTCCGTCACCTGTCACTTTCAATTCTTTAGTCATATAACTCATCTCTATATCAGACATTTCTAATTCTTCTATAAAAGCCATTTCTCAGTTGCTAATACTCTTATAAAACACATAATCAAATACTTTACAGTAAAACATTCAACAATTATTTTTGTAAGTGCTGGACACCGCTCCCAGCTGGGATTTCTTGCAGTGTCCTTTGAGGTAGACATCATCTTCGAAAAGTGTCCATGCAAAACATTATCTTCGCAAAGTGTCTTTTATATGTAAAACCAAGAGAGAGCACCTAAAGGGGTGCAAACTATTTACAAACACAGTTTCGGATCATTCAGCGTCCATGATCTCCTCAGTTCCAATCAGAAAACAACGCTGCCAATCAAAGACTAGGCAGCAAAAGTGCTACCGGAAAAACAAAAACATGATGAACAATAGAAAAAATGGCAAAAGGCACAACTGGTGCAAACAAACCCTCCTGGGTAACGAGATTTTGGAAATTTTACTTGTGTTCCCCTCCTGGGGTTCTGGAAGCTGAACTGGAACTGTCCTCATCATGATTCTGGTCTGTTACTTGGGGTTCTGCAGGGGTTGCAGCTGGTATTTCTGCCGTTAGCGATTCGGCCAGAGCGGCAGCGGGTACCGATAGGTGTTGTTCCGTGACTGCAGGGGGTATCACAGCAAATGATACCACGGCTGGCTGCCGCGAGTATAAGGCAATTTGGTGGCCACCCACTGATGTCTGCACGATCACTGGACCGTTTCTGTCTGCGGGCACGGCTCCTAATACTAGGATCATGGTAGGGCAGTCATCATACCTGCTACCTCCCGGTGATGTTCCGGCTCCTGCGGGGGCACTGGATGGCGAATGATGGCAGTCGCAACCCCCAGGGTTGTCTGTCGTACGGCCGGTGACTGTATCCGTTACGATTCAGGACCAGGACAGGCCGGCAGGAGCCTGCGTAGCCGCGCCGGCTTCGGGCTGGGACTCTGCTCTCATCCCACAATCTTCTCCTGGCAGGCCGCATCCAATGGCAGCACCGGCCTGGCGGCAGCGGCGAGCGCTATAAAGGGTGTCGAAGCGGTAGTACGTTCCGCGAGCGCTGCCTGGGGGAGGGTGGCTTCCCCCCGTCATTTTCTTCTGGCCTCCGTACTCCTGCCATCCGCGCTCCTGCCATCATGGCGTTCTTCTTCCTGCCTCGGCCCCTTTCCCGCCACTGGCTTCTTCTGCCCCTCCTTCCGGGGGCGGCATCTTCTTCCAGTGCCTCCATTCCAAGCCAGTATACGAACCCCTCGGGGGGTGGGCCATGTATCTGTCACATAGTAATTCAGGCAGGGAAGGCCCAATACTATTCGCGGTCTATTCCTAGGACCTCCCAGCTTTTCACGCCCTTCTTCTCCGTGCCAGCGGCCATTTCTAATGTCCATTTTACAGTCTATCAAATCAGATCTTCTGCACATTTTCAAAAGTTCAAAGTCTCACAAATTTCAGGCGCACAGAACCCGATGGCATCGGGTCTCATCATCCTGTTCGTGATGCCAAAATTGGGTTGCCCCGTCCCAGGGCTGTGGGGTACTCGGTACCGGGCCGGTGTCAGGGGGGATGTGTCACAGCAGCGGTGACCCGGTCCGTGGCCCTGGGTGCCCAAGTAATGGTGGTTTGTAGTTAATGAAATAGAATAGTTTGTGACGCCACCTGTGGTGTTTGGCAAGCAAGATGTTAAGCCAACGCTGCGTGCAGATCCTCTGGGGCTGATGGTGTGTTGCAGCATAGATGGTGTAGCTCCCCACAGGTAAAGCTGTAACCCCAAGGCAGTGTATAGGCGCAGGCGGTGTGAGGAATGCTGGTACCCAGATGTAGCGGTGCTGACGGTGTTGGCGCACAAATGAATGGAAGACACCAGTGCTTTCAGTTCCAAAGCTTTACTCACAGATCTTGGTACACACTGGTGCCTGCCTCCGTGCCGTGTCCTCCGGGGCAGAGACTCAATCAACCTCCCGGGCAAGTCAGGATTCTCCTCGCCAACATGTACCTCTCCTGAACGACTCCTCTATTGCGCCTTTTAGTGTGAAGAGCTCCAGTACCGTGGTACTCTGGTGTTCCTCCTGTCAGATGTTCCTAACAACTCTACTTGTATGACAGACAGCTGTAGCCTCTCTCGGGGACTCCCTTCTCCGTAGTCCTGGCTCTCTATTCAGTTGCTGTTGTGCCCCAAGTCTTAGATGGAAGTAGTGCATTTACAGCCAACTACTCCACCGGTGTCTGCTGCAGAACCATGTGTCCATACAACCTCGGGGACCGGGCCCCGGCCTTGCGCTGAGAACCTATAGGCAGGGTTCCTCTTCCAACCCACGTCTCCTCTCTGTTCTCCTACTCCTTCATTCCGCGCTGTTCCTTCTCGCTCTTATGGAAGCTTAGGTTGCAGTTCTACGTCTTTCTCCTTCTGTTCCTTTCCTGTGCCAGCTGGCTCAGGTCACTGAGGCAGCTGCAGCACTCCTTCCTCCATCCCTACGTCCAGGGATCCCCCACTCCTCCCGAGTGGCTTCCTTCCTCTCTGACCCTCTGTCAGACTGAACCTCCAGACTGATCTGTAATTCTAAACTTTCCCACTCTTTTATATCTAACTCCACCCACCTCCCAGCACATCTCGTGTTACGAAGCAAGGACCCACGAAAGGTGTTCTGCTGTCCTCTAAGAATGGAGCCGCAATGTGGTCCATTGCTGAACTATCCTGTGTGTGGGGTGCAGGTGTTGGAGTGTAAAAAGGAGTTCCCAACTTACCTAGGTGGTGGGGCACTACACCTTAGGAGAAGGTGAAGTACCTCTGTGGCGACTGAGCCTCAGGGGCGCCACATATATATACACAGTATACAGGACAGGAGGGTTGGTACTGTGCAGTGTATATATACAGGACAGGAGGAGTGGTACTGTGCAGTGTATATATACAGGACAGGAGGGGTGGTACTGTGCAGTGTATATATACAGGACAGGAGAAGTGGTACTGTGCAGTGTATATATACAGAACAGGAGAAGTGGTACTGTGCAGTGTATATATACAGGACAGGAGAAGTGGTACTGTGCAGTGTATATATACAGTATACAGGACAGGAGGAGTGGTACTGTGCAGTGCTTATATACAGTATACAGGCAGGAGAAGTGGTACTGTGCAGTGTATATACAGTTGTGGCCAAAAGTATTGACACCCCTGCAATTTTGTCAGATAATACTCAGTTTCTTCCTGAAAATGATTGCAAACACAAATTTTTTGTTATTATTATCTTTATTTAATTTGTCTTAAATGAAAAAACACAAAAAGAATTGTCCTAAAGCCAAATTGGATATAATTCCACACCAAACATAAAAAAGAGGGTGGACAAAAGTATTGGCACTGTTTGAAAAATCATGTGATGCTTCTCTAATTTGTGTAATTAACAGCACCTGTAACTTACCTGTGGCACCTAACAGGTGTTGGCAATAACTAAATCACACTTGCAGCCAGTTGACATGGATTAAAGTTGACTCAACCTCTGTCCTTGTGTGTACCACATTGAGCATGGAGAAAAGAAAGAAGACCAAAGAACTGTCTGAGGACTTGAGAAACCAAATTGTGAGGAAGCATGAGCAATCTCAAGGCTACAAGTCCATCTCCAAAGACCGGAATGTTCCTGTGTCTACCGTGCGCAGTGTCATCAAGAAGTTTAAAGCCCATGGCACTGTGGCTAACCCCCCTAGATGTGGACGGAAAAGAAAAAATTGACAAGAGATTTCAACGCAAGATTGTGCGGATGTTGGATAAAGAACCTCGACTAACATCCAAGTTCAAGCTGCCCTGCAGTCCGAGGGTACAACAGTGTCAACCCGTACTATCCGTCGGCGTCTGAATGAAAAGGGACTGTATGGTAGGAGACCCAGGAAGACCCCCACTTCTTACCCCGAGACATAAAAAAGCCAGGCTGGAGTTTGCCAAAACTTACGTGAAAAAGCCTAAAACGTTTTGGAAGAATGTTCTCTGGTCAGATGAGACAAAAGAAGAGCTTTTTGGCAAAGGCATCAAAATAGAGTTTACAGGAGTAAAAAAATAGGCATTCAAAGAAAAGAACACGGTCCCAACAGTCAAACATGGCAGAGGTTCCCTGATGTTTTGGGGTTGCTTTGCTGCCTCTGGCACTGGACTGCTTAACCGTGTACATGGCATATGAAGTCTGAAGACTACCAACAAATTTTGCAGCATAATGTAGGGCCCAGTGTGAAAAAGCTGGGTCTCCCTCAGAGGTCATGGGTCTTCCAGCAGGACAATGACCCAAAACACACTTCAAAAAGCACTGGAGACTTCTAAGGTGGCCAGCAATGAGTCCAGACCTGAATCCCATAGAACACCTGTGGAGAGATCTAAAAATGGCAGTTTGGAGAAGGCACCCTTCAAATATCAGGGACCTGGAGCAGTTTGCCAAAGAAGAATGGTCTAAAATTCCAGCAGAGCATTGTAAGAAACTCATTGATGGTTACCGGAAGTGGTTGATCGCAGTTATTTTGGCTAAAGGTTGTGCAACCAAGTATTAGGCTGAGGGTGCCAATACTTTTGTCTGGCCCATTTTTGGAGTTTTGTGTGAAATGATCAATGTTTTGCTTTTTGCTTCATTCTCTTTTGTTTTTTTTCATTTAAGACAAATTAAATGAAGATAATAATACCAAAGATTTGTGTTTGCAGTCATTTTCAGGAAGAAACTGAGTATTATCTGACAGAATTGCAGTCGTGTCAATACTTTTGGCCACAACTGTTTACAGGACAGGAGAAGTGGTACTGTGCAGTGTATATATACAGGACAGGAGGAGTGGTACTGTGCAGTGTATATATACAGGACAGGAGAAGTGGTACTGTGCAGTGTATATATACAGGACAGGAGAAGTGGTACTGTGCAGTGTATATATACAGGACAGGAGAAGTGGTACTGTGCAGTGTATATATACAGGACAGGAGGAGTGGCACTGTGCAGTGTATATATACAGGACAGGAGGAGTGGCACCATGCAGTGCATATATACAGGACAGGAGGAGTGGTACCATGCAGTGTATATATACAGGACAGGAGGAGTGGTACTGTGCAGTGTATATATACAGGACAGGAGGAGTGGTACTGTGCAGTGTATATATACAGGACAGGAGGAGTGGTACTGTGCAGTGTATATACAGGACAGGAGGAGTGGTACTGTGCAGTGTATATATACAGGACAGGAGGAGTGGCACCATGCAGTGCATATATACAGGACAGGAGGAGTGGTACCATGCAGTGTATAATATACAGGACAGGAGGAGTGGTACTGTGCAGTTGATATATACAAAACAGGAGGAGTGGTGCTGTGCAGTGTATATATACAGGACAGGAAGAGTGGTACTGTGCAGTGTATATACAGGACAGGAAGAGTGGTGCTGTGCAGTGGATATATACAGGCCAGGAGGAGTGGTGCTGTTCAGTGTATATATAAAGGACAGGAGGAGTGTTGCTGTGCAGTGGATATATACAGAACAGGAGGAGTGGTACTGTGCAGTGTATATACAGGACAGGAGGAGTGGTGCTGTGCAGTGTATATATACAGGACAGGAAGAGTGGTACTGTGCAGTGGATATATACAGGACAGGAGGAGTGGTGCAGTTCAGTGTGTATATAAAGGACAGGAGGAGTGTTGCTGTGCAGTGGATATATACAGGACAGGAGGAGTGGTACTGTGCAGTGTATATACTGTATATACAGGACAGGAGGAGTGGTACTGTGCAGTGTATATACAGGACAGGAAGAGTGGCGCTGTGCAGTGTTTATATACAGGACATGAGGAGTGGTACTGTGCAGTGGATATATACAAGACAGGAGGAGTGGTGCTGTGCAATGGATATATACAGGACAGGAGGAGTGTTACTGTGCAGTGTATATGCAGGACAGGAAGAGTGGTGCTGTGCAGTGGATATATACAGGACAGGAGGAGTGGTATTGTGCAGTGTATATACAGGACAGGAGGAGTGGTACTGTGCAGTGTATATACAGGATAGGAAGAGTGGTGCTGTGCAGTGTATATATACAGGACAGGAGGAGTGGTACTGTGCAGTGGATATATACAAGACAGGAGGAGTGGTGCTGTGCAGTGTATATACAGGACAAGAGGAGTGGTGCTGTGCAGTGGATATATACAGGACAGGAGGAGTGGTGCTGTTCAGTGTATATATAAAGGACAGGAGGAGTTTTGCTGTGCAGTGGATATATACAGGACAGGAGGAGTCGTACTGTGCAGTGTATATACTGTATATACAGGACAGGAGGAGTGGTACTGTGCAGTGTATATATACAGGGCAGGAGAAGTGGTACTGTGCAGTGTATATATACAGGACAGGAGGAGTGGTGCTGTGCAGTGTATATATACAGGACAAGAGAAGTGGTGCTGTGCAGTGTATATATACAAGACAGGAGGAGTGGTACTGTGCAGTGGATATATACAAGACAGGAGGAGTGGTGCTGTGCAGTGTATATATACAGGACAGGAGGAGTGGTACTGTGCAGTGTATATACAGGACAGGAAGAGTGGTGCTGTGCAGTGGATATATACAGGACAGGAGGAGTGGTGCTGTTCAGTGTATATATAAAGGACAGGAGGAGTTTTGCTGTGCAGTGGATATATAAAGGACAGGAGGAGTCGTACTGTGCAGTGTATATATACAGGGCAGGAGAAGTGGTACTGTGCAGAGTATATATACAGGACAGGAGGAGTGGTGCTGTGCAGTGTATATATACAGGACAAGAGAAGTGGTGCTGTGCAGTGTATATATACAGGACAGGAGGAGTGGTACTGTGCAGTGTGTATATATATACACAGGTCAGGAGAAGTGGTACTTTGCAGTGTAAATATATACAGGACAGAAGTGGTACTGTGCAGTGGATATATACAGGACAGGAGAAGTGGTACTGTGTAGTGTGTGTGTGTGTGTATATATATATATATATATATATATATACAGTGGGGAAAAAAGTATTTAGTCAGTCAGCAATAGTGCAAGTTCCACCACTTGAAAAGATGAGAGGCGTCTGTAATTTACATCATAGGTAGACCTCAACTATGGGAGACAAACTGAGAAAAAAAAAATCCAGAAAATCACATTGTCTGGTTTTTTTTCATTTTATTTGCATATTATGGTGGAAAATAAGTATTTGGTCAGAAACAAGCAATCAAGATTTCTGGCTCTCACAGACCTGTAACTTCTTCTTTAAGTGTCTCCTCTTTCCTCCACTCATTACCTGTAGTAATGGCACCTGTTTAAACTTGTTATCAGTATAAAAAGACACCTGTGCACACCCTCAAACAGTCTGACTCCAAACTCCACTATGGTGAAGACCAAAGAGCTGTCAAAGGACACCAGAAACAAAATTGTAGCCCTGCACCAGGCTGGGAAGACTGAATCTGCAATAGCCAACCAGCTTGGAGTGAAGAAATCAACTGTGGGAGCAATAATTAGAAAATGGAAGACATACAAGACCACTGATAATCTCCCTCGATCTGGTGCTCCACACAAAATCCCACCCCGTGGGGTCAGAATGATCACAAGAACGGTGAGCAAAAATCCCAGAACCATGCGGGGGGACCTAGTGAATGAACTGCAGAGAGCTGGGACCAATGTAACAAGGCCTACCATAAGTAACACACTACACCACCATGGACTCAGATCCTGCAGTGCCAGACGTGTCTCACTGCTTAAGCCTGTACATGTCCGGGCCCGTCTGAAGTTTGCTAGAGAGCATTTGGATGATCCAGAGGAGTTTTGGGAGAATGTCCTATGGTCTGATGAAACCAAACTGGAACTGTTTGGTAGAAACACAACTTGTCGTGTTTGGAGGAAAAAGAATACTGAGTTGCATCCATCAAACACCATACCTACTGTAAAGCATGGTGGTGGAAACATCATGCTTTGGGGCTGTTTCTCTGCAAAGGGGCCAGGACGACTGATCCGGGTACATGAAAGAATGAATGGGGCCATGTATCGTGAGATTTTGAGTGCAAACCTCCTTCCATCAGCAAGGGCATTGAAGATGAAACGTGGCTGGGTCTTTCAACATGACAATGATCCAAAGCACACCGCCAGGGCAACGAAGGAGTGGCTTCGTAAGAAGCATTTCAAGGTCCTGGAGTGGCCTAGCCAGTTTCCAGATCTCAACCCTATAGAAAACCTTTGGAGGGAGTTGAAAGTCCGTGTTGCCAAGCGAAAAGCCAAAAACATCACTGCTCTAGAGGAGATCTGCATGGAGGAATGGGCCAACATACCAACAACAGTGTGTGGCAACCTTGTGAAGACTTACAGAAAACGTTTGACCTCTGTCATTGCCAACAAAGGATATATCACAAAGTATTGAGATGAAATTTTGTTTCTGACCAAATACTTATTTTCCACCATAATATGCAAATAAAATGAAAAAAAAACAGACAATGTGATTTTCTGGATTTTTTTTTCTCAGTTTGTCTCCCATAGTTGAGGTCTACCTATGATGTAAATTACAGACGCCTCTCATCTTTTCAAGTGGTGGAACTTGCACTATTGCTGACTGACTAAATACTTTTTTTCCCCACTGTATACAGGACAGGAGGATTGGTACCATGCAGTGTATATATACAGGACAGGAAGAGTGGTACCATGCAGTGTATATATACAGGACAGGAAGAGTGGTACCATGCAGTGTATATATACAGGACAGGAGGAGTGGTGCTGTGCAGTGTATATATAAAGGACAGAAGGAGTGGTGCTGTGAAGTGTATATATACAGGACAGGAGGAGTGACACCATGTAGTGTATATATATAGGACAGAAGGAGTGGTGCTGTGCAGTGTATATATAAAGGACAGAAGGAGTGGTGCTGTGAAGTGTATATATACAGGACAGGAGGAGTGGTACCGTGCAGTGTATATATACAGGACAGGAGGAGTGGTGCTGTGCAGTGTATATATACAGGACAGGAGGAGTGGTACCGTGCAGTGTATATATACAGGACAGGAGGAGTGGTACTGTGCAGTGTATATATACAGGACAGGAGGAGTGATACTGTGCAGTGTATATATACAGGACAGGAGGAGTGGTTCTGTGCAGTGTATATATACAGGACAGGAGAAGTAGTGCTGTGCAGTGGATATATACAGGACAGGAGGAGTGGTACTGTGCAGTGTATATATACAGGACAGGAGTAGTGCTGTGCAGTGGATATATACAGGACAGGAGGAGTGGTACTGTGCAGTGTATATATACAGGATAGGAGGAGTGGTATTGTGCAGTGTATATATACAGGACAGGAGTAGTGCTGTGCATTTGATATATACAGGACAGGAGGAGTGGTACTGTGCAGTGGATATATACAGGACAGGAGGAGTAGTGCTGTGCAGTGTATATATACAGGACAGGAGGAGTGGTATTGTGCAGTGTATATATACAGAACAGGAGGAGTAGTGCTGTGCAGTTGATATATACAGGACAGGAGGAGTGGTACTGTGCAGTGTATATATACAGTATACAGGACGGGTGGTACTGTGCAGTGGTTATATACAGGACAGGAGGAGTGGTACTGTGCAGTGTATATACAGGACAGGAGGAATGGTACTGTGCAGTGCATATATACAGGACAGGAGGAGTGGCACTGTGCAGTGCATATATACAGGACAGGAGGAGTGGTACTGTGCAGTGTATATTTACAGGACAGGAGGAGTGGTACCATGCAGTGTATATATATATACACAGGACAGGAGGAGTGGTACCATGCAGTGTATATATATAGGACAGGAGGAGTGGTGCTGTGCAGTGTATATATAAAGGACAGGAGGAGTGGTACTGTGCAGTGTATATATAAAGGACAGGAGGAGTGGTGCTGTGTAGTGGATATATACAGGACAGGAGGAGTGGTACTGTGCAGTCTATATACTGTATATACAGGACAGGAAGAGTGGTGCTGTGCAGTGTATATATACAGGACAGGAGGAGTGCTGCTGTGCAGTGTATATACAGGACAGGAAGAGTGGTGCTGCGCAGTGTATATACAGGACAGGAGGAGTGGTACTGTACAGTGTATATATACAGGACAGGAGGAGTTGTACTGTGCAGTGCATACTGTATATACAGGACAGGAGGAGTGGTACTGTGCAGTGTATATACAGGACAGGAGGAGTGGTGCTGTGCAGTGTATATATACAGGACAGGAGGAGAGGTACTGTGCAGTGCATATATACAGGACAGGAGGAGTGGTACTGTGCAGTGTATATAGTGCAGTATATATACAGGACAAGAGGAGTGGTACTGTGCAGTGTATATACAGGACAGGAAGAGTGGTACTGTGCAGTGTATATACAGGACAGGAGGAGTGGTGCTGTGCAGTGGATATATACAGGACAGGAGGAGTGGTACTGTGCAGTGTATATATACAGGACAGGAGGAGTGGTACCGTGCAGTGTATATATACAGGACAGGAGGAGTGGTGCTGTGCAGTGTATATCAGGGCTGTGGAGTCGGAGTCGGAGTCGTGGAGTCGGAGTCGGAGTCGGTGCTCATTTTGGTGGAGTCGGAGTCGGAGTTGGAGTCGGTATAAAATGGTCCGACTCCGACTCCTAAAATATATAATAAATTGGGTACAGTAATTCAATGCAGAATGTGCTGAATATTTTTTCATAGGAATTTGGGAAAGTTATGAAATGTCCTATAAATGGCTGTTCTATTCCTGATCTAAGGCTACATTCACACACAGCGTTTTTCCTGTGTTTTTTGAGGATACTTTTTTCAGCTGCAAAAGTTGATCATCTTTTTAAAAAACCGCATCACCTGAAAGGTTTTTGAGCTCATAGATAATGTTTTCAATAGCAAAAGCAGATTAGAAATCTGCTCTATCTATCCATTTATCCATATCTGTCTATCCATATCGTATCTGTACCAAAAAGAATGAAAACCGGGTAGTACACCAATATATATTCTGTTCTATCTAAATATCTTGATTATGGGATCATAAAAATGATTAAATGTCTGAGGTTCACATTGTACTACAATAAATTTTTCACTTAAATATAAGCAATATGTGTGGGAGTCGGAGTCGGAGTCGTGGAGTCGGAGTCGGAGTTGGAGTCGGAGTCGGTGTAAGGGAAATTGAGGAGTCGGAGTCGCAGGTTTGGCTTACCGACTCCACAGCCCTGGTGTATATATACAGGACAGGAGGAGAGGTACTGTGCAGTGCATATATACAGGACAGGAGGAGTGGTACTGTGCAGTGTATATAGTGCAGTATATATACAGGACAAGAGGAGTGGTACTGTGCAGTGTATATACAGGACAGGAAGAGTGGTGCTGTGCAGTGGATATATACAGGACAGGAGGAGTGGTACTGTGCAGTGTATATATACAGGACAGGAGAAGTGGCACTGTGCAGTGTATATATAAAGGACAGGAGGAGTGGTACTGTGCAGTGGATATATACAGGACAGGAGGAGTGGTACCGTGCAGTGTATATATACAGGACAGGAGGAGTGGTGCTGTGCAGTGTATATATAAAGGACAGGAGGAGTGGTGCTGTGCAGTGTATATATACAGGAAAGGAAGAGTGGTACTGTGCAGTGTATATATACAGGACAGGAGGAGTGGTTCTGTGCAGTGTATATATAAAGGACAGGAGGAGTGGTACTGTGCAGTGGATATATACAGGACAGGAGAAGTGGTGCTGTGCAGTGTATATATAAAGGACAGGAGGAGTGGTGCTGTGCAGTGTATATATACAGGAAAGGAAGAGTGGTACTGTGCAGTGTATATATACAGGACAGGAGGAGTGGTTCTGTGCAGTGTATATATAAAGGACAGGAGGAGTGGTGCTGTGCAGTGGATATATACAGGACAGGAGGAGTGGTACCGTGCAGTGTATATATACAGGACAGGAGGAGTGGTGCTGTGCAGTGTATATATAAAGGACAGGAGGAGTGGTGCTGTGCAGTGTATATATACAGGAAAGGAAGAGTGGTACTGTGCAGTGTATATATACAGGACAGGAGGAGTGGTTCTGTGCAGTGTATATATAAAGGACAGGAGGAGTGGTGCTGTGCAGTGTATATATACAGGAAAGGAAGAGTGGTACTGTGCAGTGTATATATACAGGACAGGAGGAGTGGTTCTGTGCAGTGTATATATAAAGGACAGGAGGAGTGGTACTGTGCAGTGGATATATACAGGACAGGAGAAGTGGTGCTGTGCAGTGTATATATAAAGGACAGGAGGAGTGGTGCTGTGCAGTGTATATATACAGGAAAGGAAGAGTGGTACTGTGCAGTGTATATATACAGGACAGGAGGAGTGGTTCTGTGCAGTGTATATATAAAGGACAGGAGGAGTGGTACTGTGCAGTGGATATATACAGGACAGGAGGAGTGGTACCGTGCAGTGTATATATACAGGACAGGAGGAGTGGTGCTGTGCAGTGTATATATAAAGGACAGGAGGAGTGGTGCTGTGCAGTGTATATATACAGGAAAGGAAGAGTGGTACTGTGCAGTGTATATATACAGGACAGGAGGAGTGGTTCTGTGCAGTGTATATATAAAGGACAGGAGGAGTGGTACTGTGCAGTGGATATATACAGGACAGGAGGAGTGGTACCGTGCAGTGTATATATACAGGACAGGAGGAGTGGTGCTGTGCAGTGTATATATAAAGGACAGGAGGAGTGGTGCTGTGCAGTGTATATATACAGGACAGGAGGAGTGATACTGTGCAGTGTATATATACAGGACAGGAGGAGTGGTTCTGTGCAGTGGATATATACAGGACAGGAGGAGTGGTACTGTGCAGTGTATATATACAGGAAAGGAGGAGTGGTATTGTGCAGTGTATATATACAGGACAGGAGAAGTAGTGCTGTGCAGTGGATATATACAGGACAGGAGGAGTGGTACTGTGCAGTGTATATATACAGGACAGGAGGAGTAGTGCTGTGCAGTGGATATATACAGGACAGGAGGAGTGGTACTGTGCAGTGTATATATACAGGACAGGAGAAGTAGTGCTGTGCAGTGGATATATACAGGACAGGAGGAGTGGTACTGTGCAGTGTATATATACAGGACAGGAGGAGTAGTGCTGTGCAGTGGATATATACAGGACAGGAGGAGTGGTACTGTGCAGTGTATATATACAGGATAGGAGGAGTGGTATTGTGCAGTGTATATATACAGGACAGGAGTAGTGCTGTGCATTTGATATATACAGGACAGGAGGAGTGGCACTGTGCAGTGGATATACACTCACTGGCCACTTTATTAGGTACACCATGCTAGTAAGGGGTTGGACCCCCTTTTGCCTTCAGAACTGCCTCAATTCTTCGTGGCAGAGATTCAACAAGGTGCTGGAAGCATTCCTCAGAGATTTTGGACCATATTGACATGATGGCATCACACAGTTGGCGCAGATTTGTCGGCTGCACATCCCTGATGCGAATCTCCCGTTCCACCACATCCCAAAGATGCTCTATTGGATTGAGATCTGGTGACTGAGGAGGCCATTTGAGTACAGTAAACTCATTGTCATGTTCAAGAAACCAATCTGAGATGATTCGAGCTTTATGACATGGCGCATTATCCTGCTGAAAGTAGCCATCAGATGTTGGGTACATTGTGGTCATAAAGGGATGGACATGGTCAGCAACAATACTCAGGTAGGCTGTGGCGTTGCAACGATGCTCAATTGGTACCAAGGGGCCCAAAGAGTGCCCAGAAAAAATTCCCCACACCATGACACCACCACCACCAGCCTGAACCGTTGATACAAGGCAGGATGGATCCATGCTTTCATGTTGTTTACGCCAAATTCTGACCCTACCATCCGAATGTCGCAGCAGAAATCGAGACTCATCAGACCAGGCAACGTTTTTCCAATCTTCTACTGTCCAATTTCGATGAGCTTGTGCAAATTGTAGCCTCAGTTTCCTGTTCTTAGCTGAGAGGAGTGGTACCCAGTGTGGTCTTCTGCTGCTGTAGCCCATCTGCCTCAAAGTTCGACGCACTGTGCGTTCAGAGATGCTCTTCTGCCTACCTTGGTTGTAACGGGTGGCAATTTGAGTCACTGTTGCCTTTCTATCAGCTCGAACCAGTATGCCCATTCTCCTCTGACCTCTGGCATCAACATGGCATTTCCGGCCACAGAACTGCCGCTCACTGGATTTTTTTTCTTTTTCGGACCATTCTCTGTAAACCCTAGAGATGGTTGTGCGTGAAAATCCCAGTAGATCAGCAGTTTCTGAAATTCTCAGACCAGCCCTTCTGGCACCAACAATCATGCCACGTTCAAAGGCACTCAAATCACCTTTCTTCCCCATACTGATGCTCGGTTTGAACTGCAGGAGATTGTCTTGACCATGTCTACATGCCTAAATGCACTGAGTTGCCGCCATGTGATTGGCTGATTAGAAATTAAGTCTTAACACACAGTTGGACAGGTGTACCTAATAAAGTGGCCAGTGAGTGTATACAGGACAGGAGGAGTAGTGCTGTGCAGTGGATATATACAGGACAGGAGGAGTGGTACTGTGCAGTGGATATATACAGGACAGGAGGAGTGGTATTGTGCAGTGTATACATACAGAACAGGAGGAGTAGTGCTGTGCAGTGGATATATACAGGACAGGAGGAGTGGTTCTGTGCAGTTGATATATACAGGACAGGAGGAGTGGTACTGTGCAGTGTATATATACAGGACAGGAGGAGTGGTACTGTGCAGTGTATATATACAGTATACAGGACGGGTGGTACTGTGCAGTGGATATATACAGGACAGGAGGAGTGGTACTGTGCAGTGTATATACAGGACAGGAGGAATGGTACTGTGCAGTGCATATATACAGGACAGGAGGAGTGGTACTGTGCAGTGTATATATACAGGACAGGAGGAGTGGTACTGTGCAGTGTATATATACAGGACAGGAGGAGTGGTACTGTGCAGTGTATATATACAGTATACAGGACGGGTGGTACTGTGCAGTGGATATATACAGGACAGGAGGAGTGGTACTGTGCAGTGTATATACAGGACAGGAGGAATGGTACTGTGCAGTGCATATATACAGGACAGGAGGAGTGGTGCTGTGCAGTGTATATTTACAGGACAGGAGGAGTGGTACCATGCAGTGTATATATACAGGACAGGAGGAGTGGTACCATGCAGTGTATATATAAAGGACAGGAGGTGTGGTACTGTGCAGTGTATATATAAAGGACAGGAGGAGTGGTACTGTGCAGTGTATATATAAAGGACAGGAGGAGTGGTGCTGTGTAGTGGATATACAGTGGGGAAAAAAAGTATTTAGTCAGTCAGCAATAGTGCAAGTTCCACCACTTAAAAAGATGAGAGGCGTCTGTAATTTACATCATAGGTAGACCTCAACTATGGGAGACAAACTGAGAAAAAAAAATCCAGAAAATCACATTGTCTGTTTTTTTTTCATTTTATTTGCATATTATGGTGGAAAATAAGTATTTGGTCAGAAACAAAATTTCATCTCAATACTTTGTGATATATCCTTTGTTGGCAATGACAGAGGTCAAACGTTTTCTGTAAGTCTTCACAAGGTTGCCACACACTGTTGTTGGTATGTTGGCCCATTCCTCCATGCAGATCTCCTCTAGAGCAGTGATGTTTTTGGCTTTTCGCTTGGCAACACGGACTTTCAACTCCCTCCAAAGGTTTTCTATAGGGTTGAGATCTGGAAACTGGCTAGGCCACTCCAGGACCTTGAAATGCTTCTTACGAAGCCACTCCTTCGTTGCCCTGGCGGTGTGCTTTGGATCATTGTCATGTTGAAAGACCCAGCCACGTTTCATCTTCAATGCCCTTGCTGATGGAAGGAGGTTTGCACTCAAAATCTCACGATACATGGCCCCATTCATTCTTTCATGTACCCGGATCAGTCGTCCTGGCCCCTTTGCAGAGAAACAGCCCCAAAGCATGATGTTTCCACCACCATGCTTTACAGTAGGTATGGTGTTTGATGGATGCAACTCAGTATTCTTTTTCCTCCAAACACGACAAGTTGTGTTTCTACCAAACAGTTCCAGTTTGGTTTCATCAGACCATAGGACATTCTCCCAAAACTCCTCTGGATCATCCAAATGCTCTCTAGCAAACTTCAGACGGGCCCGGACATGTACAGGCTTAAGCAGTGGGACACGTCTGGCACTGCAGGATCTGAGTCCATGGTGGCGTAGTGTGTTACTTATGGTAGGCCTTGTTACATTGGTCCCAGCTCTCTGCAGTTCATTCACTAGGTCCCCCCGCGTGGTTCTGGGATTTTTGCTCACCGTTCTTGTGATCATTCTGACCCCACGGGGTGGGATTTTGTGTGGAGCACCAGATCGAGGGAGATTATCAGTGGTCTTGTATGTCTTCCATTTTCTAATTATTGCTCCCACAGTTGATTTCTTCACTCCAAGCTGGTTGGCTATTGCAGATTCAGTCTTCCCAGCCTGGTGCAGGGCTACAATTTTGTTTCTGGTGTCCTTTGACAGCTCTTTGGTCTTCACCATAGTGGAGTTTGGAGTCAGACTGTTTGAGGGTGTGCACAGGTGTCTTTTTATACTGATAACAAGTTTAAACATGTCCCATTACTACAGGTAATGAGTGGAGGAAAGAGGAGACTCTTAAAGAAGAAGTTACAGGTCTGTGAGAGCCAGAAATCTTGATTGCTTGTTTCTGACCAAATACTTATTTTTCACCATAATATGCAAATAAAATGAAAAAAAAACAGACAATGTGATTTTCTGGATTTTTTTTCTCAGTTTGTCTCCCATAGTTGAGGTCTACCTATGATGTAAATTACAGACGCCTCTCATCTTTTTAAGTGGTGGAACTTGCACTATTGCTGACTGACTAAATACTTTTTTTCCCCACTGTATACAGGACAGGAGGAGTGGTACTGTGCAGTCTATATACTGTATATACAGGTCAGGAGGAGTGGTGCTGTGCAGTGTATATACAGGACAGGAGGAGTGGTACTGTGCAGTGTATATATACAGGACAGGAGGAGTGGCACTGTGCAGTGTATATATACAGGACAGGAGAAGTGGTGCTGTGCAGTGTATATATACAGGACAGGAGAAGTCGTACCATTCAGTGTATATATACAGGACAGGAGGAATGGTACCATGCAGTGTATATATAAAGGACAGGAGGAGTGTTGCTGTGCAGTGTATATATAAAGGACAGGAGGAGTGGTACTGTGCAGTGGATATATACAGGACAGGAGTAGTGGTCCTGTGCAGTGTATATACAGGACAGGAAGAGTGGTGCTGTGCAGTGTATATATACAGGACAGGAGGAGAGGTACTGTGCAGTGCATATATACAGGACAGGAGGAGTGGTACTGTGCAATGTATATAGTGCAGTGTATATACAGGACAGGAGAAGTGGTACCGTGCAGTGTATATATACAGGACAGGAGGAGTCGTACCATTCAGTGTATATATACAGGACAGGAGGAATGGTACCATTCAGTGTATATATACAGGACAGGAGGAATGGTACCATGCAGTGTATATATACAGGACAGGAGGAGTGGTGCTGTGCAGTGGATATATACAGGACAGGAGGAGTGGTACTGTGCAGTGGATACATACAGGACAGGAGTAGTGGTACTGTGCAGTGGATACATACAGGACAGGAGGAGTGGTACTGTGCAGTGGATATATACAGGACAGGAAGAGTGGTACTGTGCAGTGTATATATACAGGACAGGAGGAGTGGTGCTGTGCAGTGTATATATAAAGGACAGGAGGAGTGGTGCTGTGCAGTGTATATATACAGGACAGGAAGAGTGGTACTGTGCAGTGTATATATACAGGACAGGAGGAGTGATACTGTGCAGTGTATATATACAGGACAGGAGGAGTGGTACTGTGCAGTGTATATATACAAGACAGGAGGAGTGGTACTGTGCAGTGGTACTGTGCAGTGGATATACTGTATATACAGGACAGGAAGAGTGGTACTGTGCAGTGTATAAATACAGGACAGGAGGAGTGGTACTGTGCAGTGTATATATACAGGACAGGAGGAGTAGTGCTGTGCAGTGGATATATACAGGACAGGAGGAGTGGTACTGTGCAGTGTATATATACAGGACAGGAGGAGTGGTATTGTGCAGTGTATATATACAGGACAGGAGGAGTGATACTGTGCAGTGTATATATACAGGACAGGAGGAGTGGTACTGTGCAGTGTATATATACAGGACAGGAGGAGTAGTGCTGTGCAGTGGATATATACAGGACAGGAGGAGTGGTACTGTGCAGTGTATATATACAGGACAGGAGGAGTGGTATTGTGCAGTGTATATATACAGGACAGGAGGAGTGGTACTGTGCAGTGGATATATACAGGACAGGAGGAGTGGTACTGTGCAGTGTATATACAGGACAGGAGGAATGGTACTGTGCAGTGCATATATACAGGACAGGAGGAGTGGCACTGTGCAGTGCATATATACAGGACAGTAGGAGTTGTGCTGTGCAGTGTATATTTACAGGACAGGAGGAGTGGTACCATGCAGTGTATATATACAGGACAGGAGGAGTGGTACCATGCAGAGTATATATACAGGACAGGAGGAGTGGTACCATGCAGTGTATATATACAGGACAGGAGGAGTGGTACCATGCAGTGTATATATACAGGACAGGAGGAGTGGTACTTTGCAGTGGATATATACATAACAGGAGGTGTGGTACTGTGCAGTGTATATATAAAGGACAGGAGGAGTGGTGCTGTGTAGTGGATATATACAGGACAGGAGGAGTGGTACTGTGCAGTGTATATACAGGACAGGAAGAGTGGTGCTGTGCAGTGTATATACAGGACTGGAGGAGTGGTACTGTGCAGTGTATATATACAGGACAGGAGGAGTGGTACTGTGCAGTGCATATATACAGGACAGGAGGAGTGGTACTGTGCAGTGTATATACAGGACAGGAAAAGTGGTGCTGTGCAGTGTATATATACAGGACAGGAGGAGAGGTACTGTGCAGTGTATATATATAGGACTGGAGAAGTGGCACTGTACAGTGTATATATACAGGACAGGAGGAGTCGTACCATGCAGTGTATATATACAGGACAGGAGGAGTGGTGCTGTGCAGTGTATATACACAGGACAGGAGGAGTGGTACTGTGCAGTGTATAAATACAGGACAGGAGTAGTGGTACTGTGCAGTGTATATATAAAGGACAGGAGGAGTGGTGCTGTGCAGTGGATATATACAGGACAGGAGGAGTGGTACTGTGCAGTGGATATACAGTACTGTATATACAGGACAAGAAGAGTGGTGCTGTGCAGTGTATATATACAGGACAGGAGGAGTGGTGCTGTGCAGTGGATATATATACAGGACAGGAGGAGTGGTGCTGTGCAGTGGATATATATACAGGACAGGAGGAGTGGTGTTGTGCAGTGTATATACAGGACAGGAAGAGTGGTGCTGTGCAGTTTATATATACAGTACAGGAGGAGTGGTGTTGTGCAGTGTATATATACAGGACAGGAGGAGTGGTGCTGCGCAGTGTATATACAGGACAGGAAGAGTGGTGCTGTGCAGTGGATATATACAGGACAGGAGGAGTGGTACTGTGCAGTGTATATACAGGACAGGAAGAGTGGTACTGTGCAGTGTATATACAGGACAGGAGGAGTGGTACTGTGCAGTGTATATACAGGACAGGAGGAGTGGTGCTGTGCAGTGTATATACAGGACAGGAAGAGTGGTACTGTGCAGTGTATATATACAGGACAGGAGGGGTGGTACTGTGCAGTGGATATATACAAGACAGGAGGAGTGGTGTTGTGCAGTGTATTGTGATAAAACACTCCGGGATCGCCTTTGCTGGGGTCAAAGGTCACGTGCATTCAGCATGAAACTCAGGCGCAGAGCGGGGATTCGTGTATAACTGACCCTGGGTCAGGTTTATTAATGGTGAAAGCAATGCAAAAGGAAATAAAACATAAAAAATCCTTGCCTGTCCGGCACTAACTAAACAATGGACAACCTAACTACCAACTGGCGGGCTTCTCCCGTCCAGCCAAACCACAGTTGCAGTGGGCACTGCTTCCACTCACATGTGTGTCTCTCACACAGACAGGCTCTCTGTGTTCCCAGACTGAGACACTCACACAACCACCTGGCATCCTTATATATCCACCTCCCATTATCCATTAGTAAGCAGGTGCGATACTGACCAGACTAGGCCACATAGGAGAGGAATCTGGGCGAGATATACCTGCCCTCATCCACTATTCCCACATGATTCTCACATATCCCCCCCTTCTGCTCAGACCACTCTGGTCGAGCAATGACACCCGCCAAACAGTGCACTCGGGACAGGGCATCTGCATTCCCCATCTGTACCCCTGGGCGGTGCTCCACCGTAAAAGTGTAGGCCTGCAGGGCAAGGAACCACCGGGTCACCCGGCTATTCCGTTCCTTGTTCAAGTGCATCCACTTGAGAGGGGCATGGTCAGTGATCAGCCTGAACTTTCGGCCCACCAGGTAATATTTGAGGGCCTCTAGAGCCCACTTAATGGCTAGGCACTCTTTTTCCACGACTGCATACCTTTGCTCGTGTTTATTCAGCTTCCTGCTGAGATAGAGGACTGGGTGTTCCACTCCGTCCCTCACTTGTGAGAGTACGGCCCCGATACCGGTATCAGAGGCATCCGTTTGTACCACAAACTCGCTGCGGAAGTCCGGAGTCACCAGTACGGGCTGAGAGCAAAGTGCCCGTTTTAGGCTATGGAAGGCTTCTTCAGCCGCTAAACTCCATTTAATCATGACGGAGTCTTTCCCTTTTGTAAGATCCATCAGGGGGGGTAGCGATGGCTGCAAAATTGGGTATGAACCGGCGATAATAACCGGCGATCCCCAGGAAGGCTTGCACCTGCTTCTTGTTGACAGGTTGTGGCCAGTCCTGAACCGCCTGAATCTTATCAACCTGGGGTTTAACAACACCCCTCCCAATTACATACCCCAAATACAGGGCTTCTTCTAGCCCGATGTGACATTTCTTGGGGTTCGCGGTTAGACCTGCCTCCCACAGGTCGTCAATCACAGCTTGTACTTTCTGGAGATGAGTCTCCCAGTCCAAGCTGTAAATGACAATGTCGTCCAAATAGGCCGAAGCGTACCGCCTATGTGGCCTCAGGACTCGATCCATCAGTCTCTGGAAGGTCGCTGGTGCTCCGTGCAGTCCAAACGGCATATACACATACTGAAATAGACCTTCTGGGGTAGCAAATGCCGTCTTTTCTCTGGCAGCCTCCGCCAGAGGGATCTGCCAATACCCCTTTGTTAGGTCTAGGGTCGTAATATACCGGGCTTTTCCTAACCGATCTATTAACTCATCAACCCGGGGCATAGGGTAGGCATCAAATTTTGAGACCGCATTCAGTTTCCTGAAGTCATTGCAGAACCGGATGGTGCCGTCCGGTTTAGGAATTAGCACAATCGGGCTGGACCACGCACTGTGCGATTCCTCAATGACTCCTAACTCTAACATTGCCTTCACTTCTCGGGAAACGGCTTCACGGCGCGCTTCCGGGATTCGGTAGGGCTTTACGTGAACTGTGACACCAGGTTCCGTTACGATGTCATGTTTCATTAGCATAGTCTGCCCGGGTTTTTCTGAGAAAAACTTTTGGTTGTGAAGTAGAAACTGCCTGACTTCCGTCTTTTGCCGCTCCGAGAGAGTCTCTGCAACCCGTACCTCCGGTACGGTATGCGAGCAGACAGGACGGGCCAGCTCCGCTGACAAGGCAGACCGATCCTTCCAGGGCTTTATCAGATTTACATGATAAACCTGCTCAGGTTTCCGTTTACCTGCCTGGTATACTTTGTAGTTTACTTCACCAACTCTTTCCTAGATCTCAAAGGGGCCCTGCCACTTTGCCAGGAACTTACTGTCCACCGTGGGGACCAGGATCAACACCCTATCTCCGGGTGCAAACGTACGGATCTTGGCGCCCCTATCATAGATTCTTTTTTGGGCTCCTTGAGCCTGTGTCATGTGTTCTTTGACGATAGGCATAACAGCCGCAATACGGTCCTGCATTTGTGTGACGTGATCTATCACCGTTTTAAACGGAGTGACCTGACCCTCCCAGGTTTCTTTTGCAACGTCGAACAGTCCGCGAGGACGTCGGGCGTACAATAACTCGAAAGGCGAGAATCCCGTGGAAGACTGGGGTACTTCCCTGATGGCAAAAAGCAAATACGGAAGTAAATAGTCCCAGTTCTTCCCATCCTTGTCTATCACCTTTCTCAGCATCTGCTTCAGAGTTTTATTGAACCGTTCGACCAACCCGTCTGTTTGAGGGTGATACACGGATGTGCGTAACGGTTCGCTTTGTAACAATCGGCAGAGCTCCTTCATTATCCTGGACATAAAGGGGGTCCCCTGGTCGGTGAGTATCTGTTTTGGTATACCGACCCGACTAAACACATGCACCAGCTCCTTGGCAATCGTCTTGGTGGCCGTGTTACGCAAAGGGATGGCCTCTGGGTAACGAGTGGCATAATCCAAGATGACCAGGATATGTTGGTGTCCACGTGCAGACCGTGGAAGGGGCCCAACTAAATCCATCCCAATCCTCTCAAACGGGACTTCAATAATAGGTAGGGGTACCAAAGGGCTACAGAACCGGGGCTTAGGTGCAGAGGCTTGGCAGTCAGGACAAGACTCGCAATATACACGAATATCGTGATGCATGCCTGGCCAAACAAAACAGTGTAATATCCTTTCGGTGGTTTTCTGGACTCCCAGGTGACCTCCCATCACATGTCCGTGGGCCAGGTCCAGGACCTGCCACCGGTAGGGTTTTGGCACGACTAATAGTTGCACCGTATCTTCCCCCTGTTTCTCTATCTGATAGAGTAATTCATTCTCCAGAACCATGTAAGGATATGCCAGCCTAGAGCCAGGTTCTACGGGCACCCCATTTATCACTTTCACATTTGTCCTAGCCTGAGAAAGGGTAGGATCCTTTATTTGCTCACTTTGGAAGTAATCTTTCTGAACTTCTAAATCCGGCAAACGGGGAGGTGGACGGCTGTCAGCCTCCTCCTCTTCCCCGGTCTCCTCATTATCACCCGCCATGACTGAAAACGGGAACTGCAGGTCATTTCCCGCAGACTCTTCCCCCGAGTCTTCCAGGGAGACCTCTTCCAGGGGTTCGGGACCCACACGCTCCCTGGGAGAAGAATCATGTACACTATTACCCGAGGGCATCAACTGATTCTCCCACAATTGCCAGAAGTGGGGAAAATCCCGGCCCAGGATAACATCATGCAATAACGCCGGGACGAGTCCCACTTTATGTTGCACAGACCCATAGGAAGTTGTAATGCATATGACTGTGGTGAGGTACGAACAGGTGTCTCCATGCACACACGTTACAGAGAATTTGTCTGATGGCCCAGTCGGGGCTGGCACCAGACTGGCCTTCACCAGAGTCACCACACTTCCCGAGTCTAACAATGCCACCACATTTTTGCCATCAACAGTTAAATCACACAAGTGTTTTTCCACATCCTTTTGACCGGCATTCACACTCACTACCCGTGCAACCATAGACATGCGGTTTTTAGAGTCTGTGACGTCGCACTGCATGGGTTCAGTAGTGACCGGACAGTTCGCAGCAATATGTCCCATATCTTGGCAGCGGAAACACCTAACGGGCCCCTTGCTTAGACCATAGTTCGTTACTCTCGGCCTCGCAGTGCGGGCAGTCCCGTTTTCCTCCCCCACTGTCTTAGGGATTTTTCCATCTCCCCTACTCCCTGGAACAGTCTTACCGGTTCCACGTGGAGACGATGAAGAACGAGGTGGGGTAGCGTCGTCTCGGAGTCCTTCCGCCACGGAGTAACGTTCAACCAGATCCACCAGTTGATCTGCCGTCGTAGGATTTCCATGGCTTACCCACTTCCTCAGGGCTGGCGGTAGAGCTCTCAGGTACTTGTCCAGGACGACTCTCTGGATTATCTCTGGCGCTGTCAACACCTCGGGTTGTAGCCACTTCTTCGTCACGTGGATCAGGTCGAACATCTGGGACCGCGGTGGTTTATCTGGCTGATAAGTCCATTGATGCACTCTCTGTGCCCGGACAGCGGTCGTCACTCCCAGCCGGGCCAAGATCTCGGCTTTCAATTTGTCAAAGTCCTGCGCAGCTTCAGGTTCCAGGTCATAATACGCCTTTTGGGCCTCACCGGAAAGAAACGGGGCAATCAGGCCGGCCCATCGTGCCTTCGGCCATTTTTCTCGCACCGCCGTCCGTTCAAACGTGGTCAGGTATGCCTCGACGTCATCATCAGGCGTCATTTTCTGCCAGTACCGACTCACGTGAATCACTCTCGACTCGGCTTCCAGGTTAAGCTCAGGTAAGCTTGCCAAGCGCTGCGCCACCTGCTGGAGAAGCGAACGATCGGTAGCTGTCATGTCCACCAACTCCTTCAGCTGGGCCATCATCACCCGATTTGCTTCTTGCTGGACGGCGGTGGACTGTACCAGCGCTTTCACCACGTCCTCCATGCTCATGCTTGCAACGTGATGCCCGCGTTCTCCACCACAATGTGATAAAACACTCCGGGATCGCCTTTGCTGGGATCAAAGGTCACGTGCATTCAGCATGAAACTCAGGCGCAGAGCGGGGATTCGTGTATAACTGACCCTGGGTCAGGTTTATTAACGGTGAAAGCAATGCAAAAGGAAATAAAACATAAAACAAATCCTTGCCTGTCCGGCACTAACTAAACAATGGACAACCTAACTACCAACTGGCGGGCTTCTCCCGTCCAGCCAAACCACAGTTGCAGTGGGCACTGCTTCCACTCACGTGTGTCTCTCACACAGACAGGCTCTCTGTGTTCCCAGACTGAGACACTCGCACAACCACCTGGCATCCTTATATATCCACCTCCCATTATCCATTAGTAAGCAGGTGCGATACTGACCAGACTAGGCCACATAGGAGAGGAATCTGCGCGAGATATACCTGCCCTCATCCACTATTCCCACATGATTCTCACAGTATATATACAGGACAGCAGGAGTGGTACTGTGCAGTGTGTATATACAGGACAGGAGGAGTGGTACTGTGCAGTGTATATACTGTATATACAGGACAGGAAGAGTGGTGCTGTGCAGTGTATATATACAGGACAGGAGGAGTGGTACTGTGCAGTGTATATATACAGGACAGGAGAAGTGGTACTGTGCAGTGTATATATACAGGACAGGAGAAGTGGTGCTATGCAGTGTATATACACAGGACAGGAGAAGTGGTGCTATGCAGTGTATATACACAGGACAGGAGAAGTGGTACTGTGCAGTGGATATATACAGGACAGGAGAAGTGGTACTGTGCAGTGTATATATACAGGACAGGAGGGGTGGCACTGTGCAATGTATATATATGCAGGACAGGAGAAGTGGTACTGTGCAGTGTATATATACAGGACAGGAGAAGTGGCACTGTGCAGTGTATATATATGCAGGACAGGAGAAGTGGTGCTGTGCAGTGTATATATACAGGACAGGAGAAGTGGTGCTGTGCAGTGTATATATATACAGGACAGGAGGATTGGCACTGTGCAGTGTATATATATGCAGGACAGGAGAAGTGGTACTGTGCAGTGTATATATACAGGACAGGAGAAGTGGCGCTGTGCAGTGTATATATACATGACAGGAAGAGTGGTACTGTGCAGTGTATATATAAAGGACATGAGGAGTGGTACTGTGCAGTGTATATATACAGGAGGAGTGGTACTGTGCAGTGTATATATACAAGACAGGAGGAGTGGTACTGTGCAGTGTATATACAGGACAGGAGGAGTGGTACTGTGCAGTGTATATATACAGGACAGGAGGAGTGGTACTGTGCAGTGTATATATAAAGGACAGGAGGAGTGGTACTGTGCAGTGTATATACAGGACAGGAGGAGTGGTACTGTGCAGTGTATATATAAAGGACAGGAGGAGTGGTACTGTGCAGTGTATATACAGGACAGGAGGAGTGGTACTGTGCAGTGTATATATACAGGACAGGAGGAGTGGTACTGTGCAGTGTATATATACAGGAGGAGTGGTACTGTGCAGTGTATATATACAAGACAGGAGGAGTGGTACTGTGCAGTGTATATACAGGACAGGAGGAGTGGTACTGTGCAGTGTATATATACAGGACAGGAGGAGTGGTACTGTGCAGTGGATATATACAGGACAGGAGGAGTGGTACTGTGCAGTGTTTATATACAGAATAATAAGGCCACGTTCACACATTCAGTATTTGGTCAGTATTTCACATCAGTATCTGTAAGCCAAAACCAGGAGTGGGTGATAATACAGAAGTGGTGTTGTGTCTCTATTACACTTTCCCTCTGATTGTTGCACTCCTGGTTTTGGCTTATAAATACTGATTAAAATACTGACCAAATACTGACCGTGTGAACGAGGGCTTAATACAGGTATACAGAATTCGGGTGGAATCGCACTAGCATATGGCATCAGATGTGATAGGCTAATGACCCTCAGCTCTTGCTCTGCTGCAAGCGTGATCCGAGTGTCAGTGTTCCCGATGCTCTTGCAACAGAGAATTACAACACAGGTGCGGAGGAGACGGAGAAATTAATTTCTCCATCTCCTCAATGGTCTGACTCGACGTGTATCGACTGCAACAACGGCTGAGAAAAAAAAACGACTGCACACGGATAGCAAGTGAGAAGATAATCGTACCACTTTTCTGGATGAAAATGGAACCAATTTTTTCATACTCTATTAGTTCATGTGGCAACATTTCACTTCCATGTCAGAGAAATGTTCTGTTGTGGATCCGAAACGTTGCAACGTGGGCTAATAAAGAGTCCGCCACTTTTTCACAATTAATCAGGGTAATATATATATATATATATAAATTGTAGAGATGTTTATATAGTATGGCGCTGTGTATATAGTGTGGAGTTCATTCTATATTCACTGCCACATCTCTACACTTTATAGTATATACACCGCTCTATATTCCTTACCACGGTATATAATATGGAGCTGTGTATATAATTGGTTCTAGGATGTATTGTAGAGCTTTGTATATTTCTGTCCTGTATAAATGGTGTAACTCTCAGTATCTAGTCTTAGAGTCTGATTGTATGTACAGTGTCTCCGTAAAGTTATGGTGCACTTTTGACCAGTCACTGAAAAGAAACAAAAAACGATAGAAATGTGAAATCTGCTCCAAATAAAAGAAATCCTCTCCCAGTTTCATACCTATTCAGTGCAGTTCGATGTGGGCTCCATTTGTTGCCCTACACACATCCAAACGATAGTGAAGTTCTTGCCACACACGGGTAAGGACTAGTGGTGAGCGAATGTGCTCGCCACTACTCGATACTCGCCCGAGTATTCGTGTACTTGGGAGCACCGAGCATTTCCGGGATTACTCAGCGGGAACTCAGGTCTCCACCCAGAATTTTTGGCAGACTTTAGAGACCCAATTACGCTGCAGGGATTGTCTGCCAGGCTATGAAACGCCGCAGCCATCTTTGTTGTGGTCGTGCAGCGATTGGCTGACCGCACAGCATCATCAGGGGTATAAGACACCGGTAAAAATGCTCGGGTCTCCCATAGACTTACATCGGACTCGTTCTGTCCGAGTACCCGAGTATTCCAATTTGCTCGACCCGAACAACGAGCACACGAGCATTTTAGTGCTCGCCCATCACTAGTAAGGACGTCTGGTGCAACAGAGTAAATAACGCCTGTGATTCTCGGTTTTAAGTGACGCTGATACGTTCAATGTACACGTTTTTTCACATAACCCCAAAAGTAAAAAAGTCTAAGGGCGTCAGATCCGGGGATCGTGGAATACTTGTATACTTTCCTGTGACTGGTCAAAAGTGCACCATGACTTAACGGACACACTGTATATATAGAATAGATACTGAAAATTACACCATTTATTCAAGACAGAAGTATACACAGCTCCACAATATAAGCTAGAACCAATTACGTATATACCGTGGTAAGGAATATAGAGCGGTGTATATACTATATAGTGTAGAGATGTGGCAGTGAATATAGAATGAACTCCACACTATATACACAGCGCCATACTATATAAACATCTCTACACTTATAGCATATGCAGACAACTATATATAGTATATACAGACAACTCTACAATAGAATTAAGACACCATCATACTATATTATGATGCATACATCACATAGGAGACACACACATATCATATAGTAGACACTGAGGCTGATGTACGTAGGATAACATAGGAGGCACCGTGACTGCTGAATATATATCACAGTAGTCTATACATTATACAGGTGATACAGCATTTGCAGTATACACATTATATAGGTGTTACTGCTGTGTGTGTATATACATATATACACAGCAGTGTCACCTATATATACTGCTCCAAAAAATAAAGGGAACACTATAACATAGGATGTGGTATTTTAGTGTTCCCTTTATTTTTTTGAGCAATATATAATGTATATACACATCAGTAGCAGTATCGCCTATACAATGAATATAGACTGCTGTATATCTAATACTAGCTGAAGAGCCCGGCGCTGCCGGGCATAGTGGCTAACTGTGGTTAGTTATAGAAAATTATAATTATCCTCCATCCCATAGTCCCGTGCCCATATACCCATCATACATATCCACGATCCCATAGGCCCGTGCCCATATACCCATCATACATATCCTCCATCCCATAGTCGAGTGCCCATATACCCATCACACATCCTCCATCCCATAGTCCCATGCCCATATATCCATCATACATATTCTCCATCCCATAGTCCCATGCCCATATACCCATCATACATATTCTCCATCCCATAGTCCCATGCTCATATACCCATCATACATATTCGCCATCCCATAGTCGAGTGCCCATATACCCATCACACATCCTTCATCTCATAGTCCCGTGCCCATATACCCATCATACATATTCGCCATCCCATAGTCGAGTGCCCATATACCCATCACACATCCTTCATCTCATAGTCCCGTGCCCATATACCCATCATACATATCCTCCATCCCTTAGTCCCGTGCCCATATACCCATCATACATATCCGCCATCTCATAGTCCCGTGCCCATATACCCATCATACATATCCTCCATCCCATAGTCCAGTGCCCATATACCCATCACACATCCTCCATCCCATAGTCCCGTGCCCATATACATATCTGCCATCCCATAGTCCCGTGCCCATATACCCGTCAAACATATGTTCCATCCCATAGTCCAGTGCCCATATACCCATCACACATCCTCCATCCCTTAGTCCCGTGCCCATATACATATCCTCCATCCCATAGTCCCGTGCCCATATACCCGTCATACATATCCTCCATCCCATAGTCCGGTGCCCATATACTCATCACACATCCTCCATCTCATAGTCAACCATTATGACATCATAATGAGCGGCGGCAGGGCTTGCAACCTTTGATGACATCAGCGTCGCCATGGCAACCATTGTGACATCATAATGAGGGGCGGAGCTTGGCGCACACACACTGCTTCCCCAGTATGCAAATAGGGGCATTATGACATCACAATGAGGGGCGGGGCTTGACGCGCGCACACTTTTTCCCCCAGTATGTAGATAGGGGCAACATTGTTTGGTGAATTGGAACGCGCGGGGTTAAAATTTCGCCTCACAACATAGCTTAGGATGCTCTCGGGGTCCAGACGTGTGACTGTGCCAAATTTTGTGGCTGTAGCTGCGACGGTGCGGATGCCTATCCCGGACATACAAACAAACATACACACACACACACACATACACACTTTGAGCTTTATATATTAGATATAAAGCTCAAGTGTCTGTGTGTGTGTATGTATGTGTGTATGTCCGGGATTGGCATCCACACCGTCGCAGCTACAGCCACAAAATTTGGCACAGTCACACGTCTGTACCCCGAGAGTGTCATAGGCTATGTTGTGAGGCAAAATTTTAACCCTGCGCGTTCCAATTCACCGAACAATTTAGTCCCTATCTACATAATGGGGAAAAAGTGTGTGTGTGTCAAGCCCCGCCCAGGGGCGTACATAGAAATCATGGAGCCCCATAGCAAAAGTCTGAATGCCCCCCCCCCCAAAAAAAAAAATAAAAAAATCAACAGGTGCTCTTAACTCCAGGCATGCATGTTATAGGTCAAACAATGAATTTTATAGCTAGTCTTTGATTTTTTTCTCATTTGAGTAAAAGAGAAAGTAAAACACTTACATCCAATTTGATATATTCCTTGTAAAAGTCAAAATGGAAGATTAAGCAGGACAACCTTGTTAAACTGTCTACAATAAGACCAGCAATTATGGAATCTGTCGGCACAAAATGACTGCTCATATCAAATATGTCCTCAGTGCACCCTTGGCAGAGCTAGATAGAAAGCAGACAGAAGGCACCCTAGACTGGCCTCACCAAGGGTGCACTGAGTACCTGTACTTTCAGTCATTTTGTGTTCAGACTCCCTTTAAGTTGTTTTTCCCCCCCAGAATCAGATTGAATGACAATAGGTCACTATGATGAGTGATACATAAAGGAATTTTAAATGGCAAGAACTACACATTGTGTCTTCCCATCACCTCCCAGTGGTGTTCTAAACAGACAAAATGCATGATCATCATATCTAGGATGCAAGTATACGTTTTGTCAGCGAGAAGGGGTTAAAGCATTCTTGCCCACACATTAATCCTCTATATGTCTTAGTTTCTTGCAAACATCTGTAATCCTGCCCCAGAGTCATAGCGCAGCACAGTGCTATCTCCTCTCCGGCAGCGTCGCTCGTCCTCCATCCAATTATAGTGTTTAATCGCCGTTGTGTTCTGCTGATTACAGCTCTTCGCTCATTACTCAGGAAAATCAGCTCATTTTCACATTTTTTTTTCCCTTCCTGATGTTTATTTTTTCACATTTGGTCCCATTTCTTGTACAGCTGGACGTACTGTAGCATTTAATGCTTAATTGCCTTCTTTATCTATATTAGCATGTAATCTGGATCAGGATGCATCAGGATTGCTACTAGTGTTGAGCATTCCGATACCGCAAGTATCGGGTATCGGCCGATATTAGCTGTATCGGAATTCCGATACTGACTTCCGATATTTTTTTCATATCGGATACCGGAATCGGAAGTTCCCATAATGCAATGAGCCCGCTCGCTTTTATTCAGCCAATGGGAATCCTCAGAAGTGTGGGAACATCCTGTTAGGCATGTAGGCATGTTAACTATTGGCATGGCTGTGACTGGCTGCTGAAATGATGTCATGATGCACTATAAAAGCCACCGCCTCCGCCATTTCTGGTCACTCTGCTGTGAATTCAGTTAGGGACAGGCTGCTGTTGAAGACTGTGAGGGACAGTTAGAAATAGCGATTCTCAAAACAATATTGTGCTTTACCCAGGCTACATAAACCACCACTGTAGCTTTCTTTTCCCTAGCAGCAGTGTTTACAGCTGTCTGCAAGGGCTGTGTGAGTGCAGCTCACGCTGTGGAGTGGGTCCTGCAGCCACGTCTGGTTGTAGGCCGCCCAGCGTGCCTCACTGCTGCCTCACACATATCTAGTGTGCTTCCATCCGTATCCATATACGTTGGTTGCAAACACTAGTAGTAGACAGCGGAGCCTTTCTGCAGCCTTTCAGTGCTAGTGCCCACTTAGCTGCACTGTTCACGGCTGTCTGAGAGGTCTCTGACTGTGTGTGAGTGCAGCTCACGCTGAGTAGTGTGTCCTGCAGCTACGTCTGGTTGTAGGCCGCCCAGCGTGTCACTGCCTCACACATTTTTCTTTTATTGCAGCTCATTTTTCCTATTAGTGTGCATCCATCCGTATCCATATACGGTGGTTGCAAACACTCTAGGAGTACACAGCGGAGCCTTTCTGCAGCCTGTCAGTGCTAGTGCCCACTTAGCTGCACTGTTCACGGCTGTCTGAGAGGTCTCTGTGTGTGAGTGCAGCTCACGCTGTTGTGAGTTCATTTTCCCCTTCGTCACTGAGGTCTGGTGAACTCCCTGTTCTGGTAAAGGAAGGTAATGAGCCTGATTATCAGGCATCTGAGTGTAATGATGATGACTGGCTGAGTGGAGTCACGGACTGGATATAAGGCTGCCGACGCCCTTCTGCCCTGCAGGTGATTTCTCTGTGGACTTCTTTGAGACCAGTCTGATTCCTGCTCCTCTAAAGCTAAGTTTTCTGCTTTGCCTGTTAGCATTTATGTTTTGTTTTTGTTTGCCTTGCTTTTCTGGATTCTGCCATTCCCTGCTGGGGTGAGCTGAATCTCCTTTTTCCTGTTGCTCTGTCTTCAGAATATTCCTGAGTACTGACATAGCTTTTTGAAGCTTAGTGTCTTCAGGGCCTTTTTTCACTGTCAGTTTGTTGGCTCTTATTTTTGTAGGGTTTTTCACGGATTGCAGACAGCAGCCTTCCTGTCCTTTCCTATCTAGTTAGCTTGGGCCCCGTCTTTGCTCAGTCTATCTTTCTGTCTGTGTTAGTGTTCTTTCTTCTTGCCTCACCGTCATTATATGTTGGGGGCTGCCTTTTGCTTTGGGGTCTGCTCTGGGGCAGTTTAGATTTCCCTTTCTGTCTTTAGGCTAGGCAGTTCTCCGGCTGTAATCGAGGGGTCTAGGTCATCGTAGGAACCCCCCACGGCTACTGCTAGTTGTGTTGATAGGTTCAGGGGTCTGCAATCCGATAGCTGCCAACTTCTCTGGTTTTCTGGACTTAGCTAGCATTTCTGTTTTTGCCTCCTACGGTGACTCATTCATAACATCACGCTGAGTAGTGTGTCCTGCAGCCAGGTCTGGTTGTAGGCCGCTCAGCGTGCGTCACTGCCTCACACATATTTTTCTTTAATTGCAGCTCATTTTTTCTTCTCCTATTAGTGTGCATCCATCCCTATCCATCTACATTGGTTTGTTGCAAACACTATATAGGAGTAGATAGAGGAGCCTTTTTTCTGGCTTGTGCCCTTCAGCTGCAGCCAGATTAGTATTACCCAATTTTTTGGGAGCCTCATCTTTTGCATTGTAGGTTACCTGCCTGCATTGTAATAGCTCCAGAAAGTTTGTGATACTATCACTTTCAAATCTTTGGTCATATCCTTTTAGTTTTTTTTCCCCAAAAAAAACAATAAAGTTCACCAAACACTACATTTGAAAGTTATGTAGGCCACATAAGCTCCCATTAAAGTGTAGTCGACACACACACACTGTATAAAATTAGTGTTTCTTAAACCTGTAACCAGCTGTTCAGGAATAAGCACACTAAGGCCCCCCTTTGTACTTTTCTGCCTATCTTTCTCAGTCTAGCAAGATGAAGAAGGCAGAGAGTAAGGCACGTGGACGTGGGGATTCTGCAGGGAGAGGACGTGGGGATTCTGCAGGGAGAGGACGTGGGGATTCTGTTCCTGCTGTTGGCACCAGTGAGTCAGCATCCCCCAGTTTTAGCAGGCAACAGTCCTTTATGCGCAGCTTTGTAGGACCTCACCGTACCCCACTGCTGCGGGAGGAACAAATTGAAGCCGTTGTGGGATGGATGGCAGCTAACGCATCGACTTCAATTACTTCCACATCCACTCAGGGCCAGAGCACCGAAGAGCAACCATCTGTCTCTTCACCACCTGCCAAAGTGCCCAGGCAGTCAGAGAGCCCTGGACAGGAGCCATCACAGTCTCTACTTCTGTTCTCGGAATCTGTTGGTTTGGAAAGAGGGAGCCAGCCAAGCAGCATTCCAGAATGTGAAGAAGAGGGAGTATGCAGTGATGCGCAGCTTCTTTGTCCCTCTGAATCTGAAGAGGGGGGTGGGCCAGTGCCTATGGTCAGCACACCTCAGTACGCATCAGATGATGACGAGACACAGGTGCCACTTTCTGTTGCGTACGGTGCTGGCGAGACAACCCAGGAGAAGCAGGTGTTTGAAGAGGGGAGTGTAGATGATGAGGTCCTTGACCCATCATGGCGTGAGGAAAAGGAAGGTGGTGGGAGCAGCTCTGAGGAAGAGATTCCCCGGACGGCAAAAACCGGAGGGAGAGGGAGGGGGCAGACTTGGTTGCCTGTAGCCTCCACTTCGGGAACCTGTTAGGAGCATTCCACTTTCAAAAGGCAAAACGGGCGCTCCCAAGACTTGCAGTGCGTGGTCCTTTTTTGACACAGTTGCAGATGACATTTGCTTTGTCAAATGCAAGCTGTGTCATCAGAGATTCAAAAGAGGGAAAAATGTCAGCAACCTCAATACCACTACCACAAGCACGAGGTGGAGTTACACAGACACACTGAAGACGTAGGCCAACGTACAGCACCACCTACCACCTCTTCAGCTCATGTTGGGGCCTCTTCCTCCAACTCACACACAGCTGGTTCGGCTTCCTCACAGGATCGCCAAGGAAGAACCTCTGGCACTGTTGTCCGGAGACCCTGTGACATTCCACCCGCAGCACCACGTTCCAAGTCATCCTCACACTCCTAGGCCACTCGACAGCCATCGGTAGCACAGGCATGGGAGAAAAGGCGGCCATACTCGGCAAACCATCCCCGAGCACAGGCTCTGAATGCTGGCATTGCCAAACCACTGGCACTTGAAATGCTGTCATTCAGGCTGGTGGAGACTGACACCTTCCGGGACTTCATGGCATTGGCAGTCCCACAATACACCGTGCCCAGACGCTTTTATTTCAGCAGGCGAGCCGTCCCTGCCCTGCAGAAACATGTGGAGGCAAACATAAAACATGCGCTACTAAACGCCGTCAGTAGCAAGGTACACCTGACCACCGATGCGTGGACCAGTAACCATGGACAGGGACGATACCTTTCCCTCACTGCCCATTGGGTCAATGTTGTGGAGCCGGGTACAGATCTGGAGAGTGGCGCTCTACGTGTTCTGCCAACTCCACGGATTACAGGAATCCAGTCTGTACACATTGACTCCTCCGCCTACTCAAGTTCCTCTGAAACAGCGCAGCAGGAGCCTGTTACGATCGATATGAGCACAGCTGTGGCCAAACGTCAACAGGCCATACTCAAATTAATTTCTTTGGGGAATCGAAGCCACACAGCGCAGGAGCTCTGGAATGCCATCAAGCAGGAGAGCGACGTGTGGTTTGTGCCAGCGAATCTCCAGCCGGGCTTGGTAGTGTGTGACAATGGCCGAAATCTGGTGGCAGCTCTTGGCCTTGGCAACCTCACTCACATCCCATGTCTGGCACATGTGCTCAACTTGGTCGTGCAGAGCTTTCTGAGGGACTATCCGGATCTTGATGCACTGCTGCACAAGGTCCGCATAGAGTGCGCTCACTTGCGGCGTTCCAGCACGGCAAGGTCGCGCCTTACTGCTCTGCAGCGCCGATTACGCCTTCCGGAACATCGCATCATATGTGACCTACCCACCAGGTGGAACTCTACGTTTCATATGTTGGAGCGGTTGTGTGAGCAGCAGGCAGCAGTCATGGAGTACCAGCTGCATCAGGCGCAAACAAGTCGCACTGTGCGCCGGTCACACTTCAGCACCACTGAGTGGGCCTCTATGAAGGACATCTGCCTCGTTTTGCGTGCCTTCGATGATTCCACGCGGATGGCGAGTGCAGATGATGCACTAATCAGCATGACTGTCCCCCTTATCTGCCTGCTTCAAAAAACACTGCAAGCACTAAGGGATGAGGTTTTGGAAGAGGTGGAGGATGAGGAGTCCCAAATGCCATCTGCTTCTGGACAGTCTGCGCTACGTGCTTCCTCACCAAGGCCTAGGCAGGGGACACTTTGTGAGGAGGATGAGGAGGAGTCAATGGAGGAGGAAGACATCTCTCCAGAGGAGGGAGGTACACAAAGCTCTAGTCAGTATGTACAGCAAGGGTGGGGTGATGCAGAGCAGGCAGAGATCACGCCTCAAGCAGGGGACAGCGGTTCTTTGGCAGTTGGGAGTCTGCAGCACATGGTTGACTTCATGCTGCAGTGCCTGAGAAACGACCGCCGCATCGCCCACATTCTCTACACGGCTGATTATTGAGTGTACACCCTCCTAGATCCTCGCTACCGGGACAACTTGCAAACCCTCATACCAACGTTGAACCGGGAGCGTAAACTGCGGGAGTACCAAGACACACTGGTGCAGTCCATCATGTTTTCCATTCCACCCGACAGCAGTGGTGCTAGTGCTTTACAAAGCATCTCTGTGCGTCGAGCCAGTGGAGGAAACTCGGCACAAAGAGGGAGCAGAGGCAATGCCTCAGCGCAAGGCAAGACCACTATGGCCCAAATGTGGCAAAGTTTTGTGTGTCCGCCACAATTGTCTACACCATCACTGACGGCTCCAGTCAGCAGGAGGCAACATTTCCGTCAGATGGTGACAGACTACATGTCTTGCCCAGTGAGTGTACTCCCAGATGGCTTTTCCCCCTTCAAGTTTTGGGTCTCTAAGCTGGATACATGGCCAGAGCTTAGCCAGTATGCATTGGAGGTGCTCGCTTGCCCTGCTGCCAGTGTCTTATCGGAACGCGTCTTTAGTGCCGCAGGTGGTGTACTAACAGACCATCGCACGCGACTTTCTTCCGATAACGTCGACCGGCTTACTTTTCTGAAAATGAACAAGGCCTGGATCTCCCCAGAATTTGCCAGTCCTCTTCCCGACTAAATAATTGGTTGGCAACTGTATCCAGGTCTCCTGTTGTGTTCATGTTTCTACCATCTGAACTATAATCCCTGGGCTTCAACACAGCCAGTTGTCGCTCAGATGTGTTGTCTGCACAGAGAAAAACACTAGCTCCTGTGTTATTGGGGTTCAGTAATGCCAGCTGCTCCCCTGCTGTGTGGACGGCAAAGTCTCCTGCTCCATCCACATTCAAACTACTACTGATTTTTAACCCTGCTCCACTTAGGCCTCTGGCTCCACTGTCTTTAGTATTTCCCCTGGCCTCCAACCCCGCCAGTTGCTGCTCTGAAGTGGCGTCTGCACAATCCACACTTGTTCCTGAGTTACTGGGGCTCAGTCACGTCAGTTGATCCCCTGATGTGTGTCCGGCAATGTCTCCTGCTCTGTCCACATTCCCATTACTAGTAGTGGGAATGTGGACAAGGCAGGAGACCTTGCCGGACACACATCAGGGGATTAACTGACGTGACTGAGCCCCAGTAACTCAGGAACAAGTGTGGATTGTGCAGACGCCTCTTCAGAGCAGCAACTGGCAGGGTTGGAGGCCGGGGGAAATACTAGAGACAGTGGAGCCAGAGGCCATAGTGAAGCACGGTTACAATCAGTAGTAGTCTACAACATATAAAACTTGCTGCAAGCTGGCCTCCGCCTGCTGTATGATTGATCCTGGGCTCCAACAACGCCAGTTGGTGTTCAGAAGTGTCGTCTTCACAGAGCAAAACACACTAGCTCCTGTGTTAGTGGGGTTCAGTAATACCAGCTGTTCCCCTGCTGTGTATACGGCAAAGTCTCCTGCTCCATCCACATGCCAACACCATCAGGCCTCAGCCTGCTCCATGCCTCATCCTGGGCTCCAACAACGCCAGTTGGTGTTCAGAAGTGCCGTCTTCACAGAGCAAAACACACTAGCTCCTGTGTTAGTGGGGTTCAGTAATGTCAGCTGTTCCCCTGCTGTGTGGACGGCAATGTCTCCTGCTGCCTCCACATGCCAACATCAGGCCTCAGCCTGCTCCATGCTTCATCCTGGGCTCCAACAACGCCAGTTGGTGTTCAGAAGTGCCGTCTTCACAGAGCAAAACACACTAGCTCCTGTGTTAGTGGGGTTCAGTAATGCCAGCTGTTCCCCTGCTGTGTAGACGGCAAAGTCTCCTGCTCCATCCACATGCCAACACCATCAGGCCTCAGTCTGCTCCATGCCTCATCCTGGGCTCCAACAACGCCAGTTGGTGTTCAGAAGTGCCGTCTTCACAGAGCAAAACACACTAGCTCCTGTGTCTGTGGGGTTCAGTAATGCCAGCTGTTCCCCTGCTGTGTAGACGGCAAAGTCTCCTGCTCCATCCACATGCAAACTACTACTGATTTGTAACTGTGCTCCACTTAGGCCTCTGGCTCCACTGTCTCTAGTTTTTCCCCTGGCCTCCAACCCCGCCAGTTCCTGCTCTGAAGTGGCGTCTGCACAATCCACACTTGTTCCTGAGTTACTGTGGCTCAGTCACGTCAGTTGATTCCCTGATGTGTGTCCGGCAAGGTCTCCTGCTCTGTCCACATTCCCATTACTAGTAGTGTGAATGAGGACTGAGCAGGAGACCTTGCCAGACACACATCAGGGGATCAACTGACGTGACTGTGCAACAGTTATACAGGAACAAGTGTGGATTGTGCAGACGCCACTTCAGAGCAGGAACTGGCGGGGTTGGAGGCCAGGGGAAATAGCCTTTGGCCTAGGTGCCTCCTTCTCGGTATCAGAGTTCCAGCAACGTCTGCTGGTCCTTGGTAGTGCTTTTTAGCACAGGTACCTCCTGCTTAGAAACTGTGTTACAGCAACGTCAGCTGGTCCACGGTTGTCCCATTGGCTCTTGTTGGAGGCCAGGGGAAATACTAGAGACAGTGGAGCCGGAGGCCATAGTGGAGCACGGTTACAATCAGTAGTAGTCTACAACCTCTATAAAACCAGCTGCAAGTAGGCCTCCGACTGCTGCATGCTTCATCCTGGGCTACAACACAGCCAGTTGTTGCTTGCAAGTGCCGTCCGCACAGATTGAAACACTCGCTCCGGTGTCTGTGGGGTTCAGGAACGCCAGCTGTTCCCCTGCTGTGTGGATGGCAAAGTCTTCTGCTGCCTCCAAACTCACACTACTACTGATTTTTAACTGTGCTCCACTTAGGCCTCTGGCTCCACTGTCTCTTGTATTTCCCCTGGCCTCCAACCCCGCCAGTCGCTGCTCTGAAGTGGCGTCTGCACAATCCACTCTTGTTCCTGTGTTACTGTGGCTCAGGCACGTCAGTTGATCCACTGATGTGTGTCTGGCAATGTCTCCCGCTCTGTCCCCATTCACATTACTAGTAGTGGGAATGTGGACAGAGCAGGAGACCTTGCCGGACACAGATCAGTGGATCAACTCACGTAAATGAGCCCCAGTAACACAGGAACAAGAGTGGATTGTGCAGACGCCACTTCAGAGCAGCCCCTCCGGATTCCAGTACCGTCAGCTGGTTCTCGGCAGTTCCTCAGCCTTCTTGTACCTTCTGCTACTTTTCCAAGTTCAAGCTTGTGGAAATGGTTTTTGATTCTCACTCTGGATCTCCCTGACAATGACCCTGAAGACGATGACCCTGAAGACCACACAGAAGAATACCTAAAAGATGACCCTGAAGATGACCAAGAGGACAAAGAACAGGAAGACAACCACAAAGATGCAGAACAACAAGAGACAGAAGACCAAGAAGCAGAAAAACCAAAAGCAGAAGAACATTAAGCATAAGACTAAAAATCAGAGCAAATGATATTATCTAATTTATAAGCAGAAGACGACTAAGCAGTGTATGGGGGTGAGTCCGTTCCTCCTCGTGGTGCCCCTGGAAAAGGCCTGCTGCTGCAGGCCAAACTGAACGCGGACAAATCCTGTTGTAAATCTGTTGTCACAGGCTGAACGGAAGGTGTAATCTTCAAACTTTTATAGATAACAACTACAGGAATGCCTGACACAAATAAGAATATGATGAAGAAGTTGAATATGAAGAAGAATAATAGTTGAATAAGAAGAATATGAAGAATGTTAAATAAAAATTAAATAGGAAGAAGGTGAAGAAGAAGATGAATAAGGTGAAGAAGTTGATGAAGAAGATGCTGCTGAGGATGATGAAGGAGAAAGTATGGGAGAAGTAAAAAAGAAGGTGAAGAGCATGGAAGTAGTGAAACATACATATCTGACAAAATATAAAAGAGGTTACCATAGTAAATATCTTTGTAACTCCAAACGTCTTTAAAAAAAAAAAAATTAATTCCTGCTATTCCATTTGATTGGGCTAAAACTCTATGGCTTTAATATCTCCTACACCTCCCACAATACATTCTACATTATTATTAGTTGTTTTTCTTCATGTAGAATTAACCTACAGGGAAAAAAAAGGTTTTTTTTTAATTCCGATATTTCTGTTCCATTTACTTGAATGGGACTTCCGGGATCGGAATTGGCGATACCCGATACTTTTTTTTAGATCGGCCGATCCATTCCGATCCGATATTTTTCAGTATCGGGTGGTATCGCTCAACACTAATTGCTACGCATCACAACGCACCGTATCAAAACACTAGTGTGAACGCAGCCCCACTCGTGCAGCCCCTAACCAGGTGCCCCCATGTTATATACATGCTCCCAATACATTTTATTATCATTACCACACTGTAACATAGGGCACAAGCTCTTCTAGTGAGGCAGATCACTGTATGACAGAGCAGCATACGGACGTAGTCTACATTATGTCTGCAGTCTGTTCCCATACAGTGTCATCACTTTCCCATACAGCACATCCCTCACTTTTGAGCATGCTCAGTGCCGCAAAACGGATCCCTGCACATGGATCCATGTTCTCCTGGATCCGTGCTTCATAGAGCTCTATGTTAATTCCAGAGGTGTAGCCGCGGATCCCTGCGTCACCCTGTGCCTGCGTGTTTTTCAGATGACAGAAAACTGCAACAAGTTGCGTTTTTGTGCATCTGAAAAAATATGCAGACACACGGATCTGTGGGAAAACGGTGACACCTGGATGCACAGTCCCATCCGTCACCACTGAAAGTCAGTGGTGTCGAAAACGGATCCGTGTGCAGCCAAAATATGCAAGTGTGAAACCAGCTGAACTCTATATATTGACTGGAGCTGGACCTAGATCTCTCCACAGGTTTTACCTAAAATCACTTTACATTACTTACCCTACCCTAAGGGCTCATACTCACTTGCGAGAGAGTCGTGTGATTCTCGTGCGAGTCTCTCGCATGGAAACCTGGCACTGCCGCCGGCACTGGGACCAGAGGGGGTGGCTGCATAGAAGTACATGTAACCGCACGCTTCAGTCCCAGTGCTGGCGGCAGTGCCAGGTTTCCATGCGAGAGACTCAGACGAGAAACACGCGACTCTCTCGCAAGTGAGTATGAGCCCTTAGCAGCAACAACTGACGCCATCTATCCTCCTCCCTGTAGTGTTGTCCTGAATCCTCCTGGCCCTGCGTTCAACGGGATTCATTACATAGCGGCACTAACGCACCCTTTGGCCACAGTGATACTAACGCATCCAAAATCGGCATGATGCGTTACTTCATGACGCACCCTGGAACGCGGTCTGCAGCATTTGGGGGTGCGCCATGAAGTAACGCATCATCCGTTTGGATGCGTTAGTATCAGTGCGGCCAATGGGTGCGTTAGTGCCGCTATGTAACGATCCCGTTGAACGCAGGACCATTAACGCAATGTGAACCTGGCCTAACACTATGAGAAGATGATATACCAAACAATGTGCTGAGCCTCTCCTCCTGCACATACCATATACTGTATGTATACGCCATGGATGAGGGGCCAGTGAAGTGTATCTTTATTTGGGACTAAGGCCGGGGTCACACTAGAGAGGAATATGGACGAGTGAGAGGCGTTAAAAGCACGCATTACACACGGACCAACGATTCTCTATGGGGTAGCTCCCATCTGTCGTATATTTCTCATCTGTATTCTACGGTCCGTGCCAATCGCAGCATGCTGCGATTGTCAGTGTACTACGGCCATAGTACGCCAATGCAAGTCTATGGGTGCGCAAAAAATACGCATTACACACGGACCACACATGTGACTTGCGAGAAATACGAACCCAGTGTCCTTTAGAAAAGCCGGCAATTCAGTGCGCGATACAGTAAAATCGCACTGACAGGTTTTATAACACAAACGAAAGAATAGATATAGACACATAGAATACATTATATATATATATATATATATATATCCACACACACACACATGTCATTGAGACACATATATATATATTTATATTTCACAGAGTTCTTCATAGCAGAATAGCCGCTAATTCAATTGCCGGCTTTTGTCAAATCATTCCCCAACCCGACATGAAATGACACATGGTTTACATACAGTTAACCATTTCATTTCATGTTTTGTATGTCTTTCATTAGTAATTAGATGAGGGTTGATGTGTAAAATTTGGGAGGTGTAGGTGTTAATTTAAGGAGTTAATTCGTTGTAAAAAAATGTGTGGGCTCCCCCATTGACAAATTACCGCGGGAGCCCACACATTTTTTGTGTAATTATATGTCCCTGACTAATAATTAGATGAGGGCTTGTGTGCAAAATTTGGGAGTTGTAGTTGTTATTTTAAGGGGTTAATTCGTTGTTACAAAATGCGTGGGCTTCCCATTGCCCTATAGTGGTGGCGAGTGGGTTAATCTAACAAAGGGTTAATGTCACCATTCGATTGTAAGGTGACATTAACCCTTTGTTAGATTAACCCATTCGCCACCACTACAGGGCAATGGGAAGCCCACACATTTTTTAACAACGAATTAACCCCTTAAAATAACAACTACAACTCCCAAATTTTGCACACAAACCCTCATCTAATTATTAGTCAGGGACATATAAAAAAAAACATGAAATGAAATGCTTTACTGCAGGGGGAACACACAGCACTCTGCTGCATCCTGACTGTCATGATCCAGTGTTGGATCTGGCGGTATTAAATTGCACTGGGTGAACTTTTTTTTGCTTTGGAAAGTTCCAAGGTGTCTTGACTGTCCCCGGTGGTGGTTAGCAGTATTGCACTTTAAGTTTTTGTGCACTTAATTAGGGATCAGGTGTTACACCCTATAAAGGTGTGCTAGAGGTGTGCAATCACTGCCTGTGATATTGTGAGTTTGTGTCCACTCTGTTTTTGGAGAGCCTGGATGAAGGATGGAGCTGGTGAGGAGTCCTGCGCAGCTTAGCCAGGGGGGACGTGTTGCAGCTATGGTGTCTGGACGAAGGGCTGGCATGGCGTGGTGGGGTCGCAGTGATGGTGTCAGCGGGAAGTGTCTGCATGGGCTGGTGGAGTGGCGACTATGGAGAGTGGCACTCACCATGTGGGACTTGGCCGCTGAGCTGGACTCCAGCATGCTTGACTTCGTGTCAGCAGCTGAACTCGTCCTTGGGACTCTGGTTCTAAGCAGCTGCAACTGGTGTTGGACTCTGCTCCAAGGTTGCACTAAGGTGAAGGATCCTGTGATGGATCCGGGTGGAGGAGAAGATGCACTCAGGTGGAGGGCTCTGTTGCTAGGAGCGCACGCAACAGAGCAAAGCTAAGTGGTGTTTCCCCTGTATTGTCTCTTTCCTCATGTGTGTTATTAGTGCAGTGGTGGGATTAGTCTCCGCACCGACCCATTCCCTAGTGAGGGTTTAGGTTCAGGGTGAGCAAGGGCGTTGAGGTACGCGTGCGGCACCCGGTGCGAAACCGGCATAGGGAACGTTAGGAGTGCAGGGACACTAGCTCAGGGGAGCTCAGGAGGTCTCCAATTCCCTTTTCCCTATTGCAGGGCCCACCACTGTTAATGTTTCCCAGGTCCCCCTTATTATTTAAATTCGCCATACTGGAGGCGGGGTTTCCAGAATGTTTATTAACGTGTAATACCTAAATTCGCCAGGTGGAGGCGGCGTATCCACCTGCACGTATTATTATATAAATGCGCCCCACTGGAGGTGGTGTATCCAGGGTCACGTGTGCTATGGGTCCGCCTTGCGGTAACATCTGTGTCCTGACACACGTGATCATGACATTATCACAGGCCATACAGTTTTTTTTTTTTCTGGTGAGCTTTGGCCATGTGGTGACCGCTGAGTAATTGCTGCCGGGCCTCACTGATGTGAGTGGGGAGCGGCAAGGTGTTTAGAGCCGCTGCAGCAGCAGTTATCACGGTCTGGGGCCTCTGCTCAGATAACCAGAGGGAAAAAAAAAATGGCGGGTCTGGCAAAAGCCCCTAGAGTCGCTGCTGGGGAGCGGGACTTGCTCTCGCACGGGGAGGTACCCAGGCAGGTGGGAGGAATGGTGCCCCACGGAGCTGCCTGGTATTCCCCGAGGTGAAGGGGTACATCCCTGTGGTGAGCAGACTTGGTGTGTAGTCGCTGCTGGGGAGCGGGACTTGTTCATACAGGGGACGCACCCAGGCAGGTGGGAGGAATGGTGCCCCACGGAGCTGCCTGGTATTCCCCGAGGTGAAGGGGTACGTCCCTGTAGGGAGCAGATTGGTGTATAGTCCGCGGGGCTCATGCCAAATCTTCAATGCCGCCCCCTCCTGGTCGTGTGGAGGCGACCAGCGAGAGTATATTTCCTCCATTTCCCGGTCCCCTTCTCCCCCTGGTGTGTGCAGCAGGTGTGCTGCGGGGGAGTAGGGACAAATCTCAAACCTCGCCATTAAACCAACCCTAGGAGGCGCAGTCCTCATGGTGAAAGGGTTGGAGGGTGGTGTCCCTTGGTGAATAGTGGGGGTGTCAGTGTGGTGACACAGGGGGACGCCTCTGTTGTAAGGTCCTGAATGAGTTCACCAATTTTTTGACAAACTAATGTGTGTAATAAACGTTCAGGTCCGGACCTGTGTGTGAACAAGCGTGTATGTGTGCCACCAAATAACTTCTTGTGGAAATGTGTTGTGGAGTCTGATCAGCTCTTAGCATACATACACATACATAATCTCGTTCCCCAGGTCGGCGCTGTGGAGATGAGTGGTGCCTCCAAAATGAACTTTATTGCCAATACCAGCGGTGCGTTTGTCATGAACCTGAAGTGTCAGGTAATGGTGGGGTGAACTCAGGGTCTGGGCGTCCCCGCTGTAGGTGTTTCCCTAATGAGGGGTGGTCTTGAGGGTCCAGAGGCCCCTCATTAAGGAGGGGGTACTGTCATGATCCAGTGTTGGATCTGGCGGTATTAAATTGCACTGGGTGAACTTTTTTTTACTTTGGAAAGTTCCAAGGTGTCTTGACTGTCGCCGGTGGTGGTTAGCAGTATTGCACTTTAGGTTTTTGTGCACTTAATTAGGGATCAGGTGTTACACCCTATAAAGGTGTGCTAGAGGTGTGCAATCACTGCCTGTGATATTGTGAGTTTGTGTCCACTCTGTTTTTGGAGAGCCTGGATGAAGGATGGAGCTGGTGAGGAGTCCTGCGCAGCTTAGCCAGGGGGGACGTGTTGCAGCTATGGTGTCTGGATGAAGGGCTGGCATGGCGTGGTGGGGTCGCAGTGATGGTGTCAGCGGGAAGTGTCTGCATGGGCTGGTGGAGTGGCGACTATGGAGAGTGGCACTCACCATGTGGGACTTGGCCGCTGAGCTGGACTCAAGCATGCTCGACTTCGTGTCAGCAGCTGAACTCGTCCTTGGGACTCTGGTTCTAAGCAGCTGCAACTGGTGTTGGACTCTGCTCCAAGGTTGCACTAAGGTGAAGGATCCTGTGATGGATCCGGGTGGAGGAGAAGATGCACTCAGGTGGAGGGCTCTGTTGCTAGGAGCGCACGCAACAGAGCAAAGCTAAGTGGTGTTTCCCCTGTATTGTCTCTTTCCTCATGTGTGTTATTAGTGCAGTGGTGGGATTAGTCTCCGCACCGACCCATTCCCTAGTGAGGGTTTAGGTTCAGGGTGAGCAAGGGCGTTGAGGTACGCGTGCGGCACCCGGTGCGAAACCGGCATAGGGAACGTTAGGAGTGCAGGGACACTAGCTCAGGGGAGCTCAGGAGGTCTCCAATTCCCTTTTCCCTATTGCAGGGCCCACCATTGTTAATGTTTCCCAGGTCCCCCTTATTATTTAAATTCGCCATACTGGAGGCGGGGTTTCCAGAATGTTTATTAACGTGTAATACCTAAATTCGCCAGGTGGAGGCGGCGTATCCACCTGCACGTATTATTATTTAAATGCGCCCCACTGGAGGCGGTGTATCCAGGGTCACGTGTGTTATGGGTCCGCCTTGCGGTAACATCTGTGTCCTGACACACGTGATCATGACACTGACCAAGCACAGCCCACCACTGACAGACAGCCTACACGTGCAGACAGGACCCTTCATTATAACACATCACCTTGTACATGTAGCCCATCAGGACCACAGACCCTTCTGCTTCCTGCAATGCAGGTGTGCTGCTCCCTCTCTGGCTGCCAGGAGGCGTGGCGTTCTTATGCAAATCCAGCCAGAGACTTCAGCCAACTGCTGACCAGGAAACAAGGAAAGGGGTGCTTCAAGGGTCCGGGGGTATACGACGGCCGTCGCTTACATTTAATTAAAGGAGATAGTACTGTGTCAGCGCAGCACAGCTGCCAAACCGCAGCGGCCGTCGCAGGTCCCCTCACCCATCCGGGCCCCCTCACCTCTCCGGGCCCCATAGCAGCTGCATGGTCTGCTACTATTGACGGTACGCCACTGGCCCCGCCCCTCATTATGATGTCATAATGGTTGCCATGGCGACGCTGATGTCATCATAGGTTGCAAGCCCCACCGCTCATTATGATGTCATAATGGTTGACTATGGGATGGAGGATTTGTGATGGGTATATGGACACTGGACTATGGGATGGAGGACATGTATGACGGGTATATGGGCACGGGACTTTGGGATGGAGGATGTGTGATGGGTATATGGGCACTGGACTATGGGATGGAGGATATGTATGACGGGTATATGGGCAAGGCACTATGGGATGGAGGATGTGTGATGGGTATATGGGCAAGGGACTATGGGATGGAGGATGTGTGATGGGTATATGGGCACGGGACTATGGGATGGAGGATATGTATGATGGGTATATGGCAGAAGAAAAAATCCGGCACTCTCTAATAGGGCAAAAAGAATCACCTTTTATTCTTACAAAAAGGGAATCCAAAAGGTTTATTATACTGTAACGTTTCGGTCTCAAATAAGACCTTCTTCAGACCTTATAAACCTCAAGAAATACCCCGTGTGTCCCCTTTGATATTAAACCAGTGATGCCACCTGTAACAGGCACATTGTATTCTGTGTGATACTGACTGCTGAGCTGTGTATCTAATCCTATTCTGTGTGATACTGACTGCTGAGCTGTGTATCTATTCCTATCCTGTGTGATACTGACTGCTGAGCTGTGTATCTAATCCTATCCTGTGTGATGCTGACTGCAGAGCCATGTATCTATTTCTATCCTGTGTGATAACGACTGCTGAGCCATGTATCTATTTCTATCCTGTGTGATAACGACTGCTGAGCTGCGTATCTAATCCTATCCTGTGTGATACTGACTGCTGAGCTGTGTATCTAATACTATTCTGTGTGATACTGTGTGCTGAGCCGTGTATCTAATCCTATCCTTTGTGATACTGTCTGCTGAGCTGTGTATCTAATCCTATCCTGTGTGATGCTGACTGCTGAGCCATGTATCTAATCCTATCCTGTGTGATACTGTCTGCTGAGCCATGTATCTATTCCTATCCTGTGTGATAATGACTGCTGAGCTGCGTATCTAATCCTATCCTGTGTGATACTGTCTGCTGAGCTGTGTATCTAATCCTATCCTGTGTGATACTGTCTGCTGAGCTGTGTATCTAATCCTATGTGATACTGTCTGCTGAGCTGTGTATCTAATCCTATCCTGTGTGATACTGACTGCTGAGCTGTGTATCTAATCCTATCCTGTGTGATACTGACTGCTGAGCTGTGTATCTAATCCTATCCTGTGTGATACTGACTGCTGAGCCATGTGTCTAATCCTCTCCTGTGTGATACTGACTGCTGAGCCGTGTATCTAATCCTATCCTGTGTGATACTGACTGCTGAGCTGTGTATCTAATCCTCTCCTGTGTGATACTGACTGCTGAGCCGTGTATCTAATCCTCTCCTGTGCGATACTGACTGCTGAGCTGTGTATCTAATCCTATCCTGGTGTGATACTGGGCTCCCCCTGCAGTCTGTGTCAGAGGGTGGTCTGTGTTGGCACAGTAATAAATTGTGTTATTTCCAGCTTTACAGAAGGACGATAACACCATAGAAATGATAAGAACAATAGGCCTCAGTTACCACAACTGTCTAGAAAGAAAACTGTTGCTGATAGCAACCAATCACAGCTCATTTTTCATCTTTTAAACAGCTCTAGGACAGCGTGGCGAGTTTTGAGTGGCGACTTTTGTGTTTGGACTTTTATGTGGCGAGGTTGGTGTATGTGTGGTGAAATGTGTGCTGAGGGTGGTATATGCGGTGAAGCACGTGGTAGTGTGTGGCGCATTTTGTGTGTGTTCATATCCCCGTGTGTGGTGAGTATCCCATGTCAGGGCCCCACCTTACCAACTGTACGGTATATACTCTTTGGCGCCATCGCTCTCATTCTTTAAGTCCCCCTTGTTCACATCTGGCAGCTGTCAATTTGCCTCCAACACTTTTCCTTTCACTTTTTCCCCATTATGTAGATAGGGGCAAAATTGTTTGGTGAATTGGGACGCGAGGGGTTAAAATTTCACCTCACAACATAGCCTATGACGCTCTCGGGGTCCAGACGTGTGACTGTGCCAAATTTTGTGGCTGTAGCTGCGACGGTGCGAATGCCAATCCCGGACATACACACATACACACACACATACATACACACATTGCACTTTATATATTAGATATACAGAATTCTGCTCATTATATAGGCAATATTGCTACTGATGTATACTTGTTTTTTTTATATATACGGTAAATTAACAAATATATATATACACACACACAGCTCCGGCAAAAATTAAAAGACCACTTTCAAATGTTCAGTTTGTCTGATTTTTCTCTTTATCGGTATATTTTTGAGTAAAATGTAAATTGTTCTTTTAGTCTACAAACTACTGACATCATGTCTCCGAATTTCCAAGCAATACATTTTGTATTTTTTTTCTGACAAAGAAAAATGGTCAAAATGAAAAACAAACAGTGCTTTCAGACCTCAAATAATGCAAAGAAAACAAGTTCATAATCATTTAGACACAACAATACTAATGTTTTAACTCAGGAAGAGTTCAGAATTCAATATTTTGCGGAATAACCATGATTTTTCAATCACAGCTTTCATGCGTCTTGGCTGCTTGCCACCAGTCTTTCACACTGCTTCTGGCGCATAAATGTAAGCAGTTCTTCTTTGTTTGATGGCTTGTGACTATCCATCGTCCTCTTGATTACATTCCAGAGGTTTTCAGTGGGGTTCAGGTCTGGAGAATGGGCTGGCCATGACAGGGATTTGATGTGGTGGTCTCTTAATTTTTGCCAGAGCTGTATATACACACACACGCACCACAGTGTCACCTATATAACGTATATACACATCAGTAGCAGTATCGCCTATATAATGTACATAGACTGCTGTACATACATTATATAGGTGATACAGTGATTATACACGGCAGTATCACTTATATATTGTATATACAGCAGTCTACTTGTACATTATATAGATGCAACTGCTGTATATACATCAAAAGTTTTCATCTTGGGACTCACCCAAGTCTGTGAGATGGGGGGGGAGGAAGAGATAAGGCGGGTCCTGTCCAACGTCGGCTGTGAAGAGGAAAGGATCCTGCTGGAATTAGGGAGTGTTCTCTGACACTGGTACAGGCAGGCCAGCGTCAGACACAGATGGAGGTGCCCTCTATGCCCCGTAGTGGCGGCCTTTTCAAATCTCTAACTTGGCACTGTGTGTGCACGCAATCTCCTGCTTGCCCGCGCTGCAGCCCTGATCGCGCACTGATGCAGCCGCAGAATGCTGTAGATAAGCCCCTGATGTCAGTGCCGACAGCTCATAGTCGAAAAAAGGGGTGACAGATTTCCTTTAATAAATTAGGCTCATCTCATCCTGTGCGTGAACTCAAAGTAATCAAAACTGTATGTAAATTATAGTGAATTTGTTGCTTCTTCGCCTTACACTAAGTGGCACATGCTTTTTTTGCTTCTGTTTTTTTTCCAACGCTCTCCTGACTCCAGAGTCCAGATCTGCTCTGATATTAACATCAGCACAAACACTGCACCCCCACCAGGAGCTTTATGGCCAAGCAGCTGTATGCAGCCTTACATCACCAAGCGCAATGCTAAACGTCGGATGGAGTGGTGTAAAGCAGCCACCACTTTACTCTGGAGCAGTACCGGATCGCACTTCTCTATCTGCCATCTGAAGGAAAATTTTGAGGTTGGTGGGCACCAAGACGTTACCTGCCTAGCTACACTGTGATCGCTGTCCAATTTGGTGGAGGAGGGATAATTGTATGGGATTGGACTGGGCCTCTTTGTTCCAGTGAAGGTAAATCTTAATGCTTCAGCACAAAACATTTTCGACAATTGTAGCATCAACTGTGTGAGAACAGTTTGGGAAAGACCCCTTTGTGTTCCCCAGTGCATTAACAAGACCCATAAAGACATAGTTGGGGGAGTTTGGGGTGCAAAACCAGGACTGTTTGTAACACAGGTGGCCAACTCCATATTAATACCCATGGATTTATAATGTGGTATCATCAAAACTCCTGCAGGGGGTAATGTGTAGGTGTCCCAATTCTTCAGTCTAGATGTAGGGAATGGACTATGTCTAGTAGGTTTATGTCTGTATATATTTTTCGTCTCTACAGCATGGCATAGACTGTTATGCTGGCCAGACACATTACATAGCTTATATGTACAGCGTTAACTCCCGACCCTCCTTATCTACATGACATGAGTTAGACAATGTGTTCCGAATAGGGAAAGAGAAGCATGCCGCTGCTGATCTCCGATAACAGGGATTGTCTTACAAACAGGCAATCAATGCATGTGTTGTGACTGTCGAACAACATGCAGGCGCGGGGACTTGAACATATTTTTCGAGCACGCCGAAGACACTCGGTTAGCACCCGAGCATGCTCAGATAACACCTTATCCCAGCACGTTCTCTCATCACTAGATAATATTTAAATAAAAACCTTTGTAAATTACCCATTATACCATTATACTATATGTAGTATCTGCTGCTCCACGGTGCAGCCATAACTACAATGAGTTGCAAGTCAGCAGAACCACGACTAGTTTCCATAATCTATGCATGTTTATGTGACGAGGTCTAGGAGTACAGATTTTCATACCGACATTCCACTTTCTCAACCTCTGACCATCACCACTTCCTCAGTGACAGTAATGTTACAACAGAAGGGCGGATTTACTCATTAAAACATCTCTGTAAACATTTACATTAACACCTGCTGATGTGAAACTCATTGTGGATCTATATACAGAAGGACAATTACTGTGTGATTGCTTTCTCCCCTCTTTGAAGATAAGTGTCTCTGGCTTCGTCTTAAGGCCCTTTTACATTTAGCGATGCACCAGCGATCCGACCAGCGATCCGACCCGGTCAGGATCGCTGGTGCATCGCTGAATGGTCGCTAGTGAGCTGCCACACAGGCAGACCTCACAGCGATGCAGCAGCGACGCAGCGCACGATACTCACCTTTCACACACAGCGATCCTGGCGTCCTCCCGCCCGCCTCCACGCGTCGCTCGTCGGCGCCAGCAGGAAGCCCAGCAGGAAGCTGACGACAAGAAATGGAGCCGGACGTTCTCGCGCGATCAGCGATAGTCAGCGGGGGGAGCCGGTCGGAGGTAAGTATCACACATAGCGATATTGCTATGTGTAAAACCCCCTTTAGGGCCCCGTTACACACATCAATATCCCAGCGATCCCACCGACGATCCGACATGGATGGGATCGCTGGGACAAAGCTGATCGCTGGTGAGCTGTCACATAGACAGCCCCTCCAGCGATCAGGACCAGCGAGCAAGCTGGTTTCCAATGTAAACAGTGGGTATCTAAGAGCCGCATGGCTCCTAGATACCCGCTGTTTACATTGGAAACCAGCGTGTGGCGTCGCTGATCGTTGCTCTCCCGCTGCCACACACAGCGATGCGCGCTGGCCAGCGGGAGACCAACGATCAAAAAACGGCCCAGGACGATGGAGCGCGATCAGCGACACCCGGCAGGGGGGCCAGTCGCCGATCCATGTCACACACAGCGATGTCGCTGGCGATATCGCTGTGTGTGACGGGGCCTTTATACATGGAGTTTCTCAATCATAAATGATGTTGTGCAGGCAGGAAAAGCAACCACAGATCAGATATGTATTGTTTAAAGGGAACCTGTCACCGGGTTTTCCCCATATAATGTACAATCATCACCATTAGGGTCTTATTTACAGCATAGTGGAATGATGTAAAAAAATCCCCAGTCTCCTCTGCAGATTGCAAAAAATAGCTTTTATTAAACTCACAGACGACGCGGTCCGGTCCAATGGGCGTCTCTGGTCTTAATCCGGTGCCTTCTCTGTTTTTGTGATCACCGTCCTCCTTCCCTGCTTCGTGAGGCTGACGCGTCCTACGTCATCCACACAGCGTCCTCCACCGTGCTCCTGAGCAGGCACACTTCTCTTTGTGCTGCTGAGGGCAGAGGAAAGTACTGTAATGTGCATGTGCCAGAAGAAAACAAGACCTGGAAGTAAAGCCGCCGCATGCACTTTATATTGCTTTGCTGCGCACTCAGCAGGACAGAGAGAAGTGCGCCTTCACAGGAGCACGGTGGAGGACACTGTGGATGACATAGGACACATCATCCACACGAAATAAGGAAGGGGGACGACAAGCGTAAGAAGAGAGGAGGCGCTGGATCAAGACCAGAGACGCCCATCAAACCACACCACCCCATAAGTGAGTATAATAAAAGCTATATTTTGGGCTCTTCAGACTGGATTGGGGACTTTTGCACAGAATTCCAGTATGCTGTCAAAAAGGCCCTAATGGTGGAGGCCGTACTGTGCTTACAATTGTGATTTTGCAGAGTACAGGACACGGAGGGCACCATCAAAAATATATTAGACTAAATATACCGGGGATCCAACTACAGTATGTCTTTAATTAAATCCATTTAACCAAAGAGCAGAAGAGACATACACACAAGCAGGGATCACCCAACAAAAATAGCAATTTTTATTTCACGGGACATACAAAAACACCAAACAGGTTTAAAAACACTTAACATGTACAAAAGGTTACCACAGGCAACAAATGTAAATGAGAGCAGCACAAACCTTGTACCATGCATATAAGGTGTACCAATGTCTGAATATAATGAATAAACACGTCCATACAAATAGACTTACAAAGGATAAATATACAGCTCAATATAAGCAGGAAGAGATATAAGGTCCCTGATAAAGACCGAAATAGACCAAAATATAATAAGGATTGGCAGCAAATACCTAAGGGTATATTAGCCAATGCTCAAAAGAGGATATATCTACCACTTAGAACAAAAAGCATGAGAGGGATTTAAACAAATATCCACAAGTGTGTGCACCCATATCATACTTTACCAACCCAAGCCGTAATTACACAGGACATGCTCACATAACATAAGTACTCATAAAGGATGCATGAGTGTGGGGGGACAAGGAGCCACTCCCATATCCCGACGCGTATCATCACCGTCGTGACTTCATCATGGGTGGAAGGATATGGTGAGACTTGTGAGGCCCCTTAATAGATAGTCAGCAACGATTTGGATTTCTGGATCACGGAGTGAACTACTTATACGATGGACTACTTGCTAGAGATGGGGTGCACCTTACGAAGACTGGAAAGCAGGTATTTGGAAGTCGCCTTGATACACTTGTAAGGAGAGCTTTAAACTAGAACAACATGGGAAGGGAAGCAAAAGACCAGAAAAAGCCATACACCTGACAAATGCTATTGAGAACTCTGCTATTAGAAGTGGAAAGGAAGAACAAAGACGAAAGAATCTAATTAATAAAAATATTGGAGAAAGAGAAACCAATCACAAACTAAAATGTTTCTATACTAATGCACAAAGCATGGGCAACAAACAAGGAGAATTGGAACTACTAACACAGGAAAAGAAATATGATGTCATTGGAATCACTGAAACTTGGTGGGACAATACACATGATTGGAATACAAGACTAGAAGGATACAACTTATTTGCAAGAAACAGACTTGATAAACGAGGAGGAGGTGTTGCATTGTATGTTAGAAATGCATATATCTGCACAGAGATTGAAGCTTCAGAGACTGGGAGTTCTGTGGAAACTGTTTGGGTAAGAATACAAGGACAGAACAATGGAAAGGACACCATTGTAGGCATTTACTACAGGCCGCCTGTGCAAGCTGAAGATATGGATGAACTCTTTATGCATCAAATGGCCAAGTTCTCCAAAAAATATGACATAGTTGTCATGGGAGATTTCAACTATCCAGACATTTGTTGGGAATCTCTCTCAGGCAAAACTAACAGGTCAAGGAAATTCTTATCCTCTCTTGCTGACAACTTTATCTTCCAAAAGGTAAGGGAGAAAACAAGGGGAACTGCTACCTTGGATCTAATCCTTATAAACAGGGAGGAAATGGTTGAGGAGGTAAAAGAGGCTGGGACCCTAGGAGGTAGCGACCATGCTATTTTAGTATTTTGGATTACTAGAGGTGGAAGACCTGTGAAGACTCAGACATCAAGGTTAGATTTCAGAAAGGCAGATTTTAAGGGATTCAGAAAGAGAATTGGAGGGATCCAATGGCTGGATATCCTTAAAGACAAAAATGTCCAGGAAGGATGGGAAATCTTGAAAAATTAAATTCTCAAAGCACAGTTGTTAACAATTCCGAAAAGAGGGAAGAATAGGAAGCATTTAAGGAAACCAGGATGGATGAACACAGAACTTAAGCACATGCTAAAAAGAAAAAAATGTTTATAAAATGGAAAGAGGGAGGCATATCTAAAGAAGAATATAATGCTGTCTGCAGAACCTGCAGGGCACAAATCAGATTACTAAAGCTGAAAATGAATTGAGGCTTGCAAGAGATGTCAAAAGCAATAATAAAGGATTTTTGGGATATGTCAAAAGTAAAAGAAAAGTCAAAGATGCTATAGGATTTTTACAGGATGAAAATGATGAAATGGTAAGACAGGATGTTGAGAAGGCTGAACTTTTAAATTCCTATTTTGCATCTGTTTTCTCTCAGAAAGGAAATGTAACATCAACTGTTATTCACTGTCCTATTAAGGGAATGGAAGAATCCAGGATATCTACAAACAGAAAGATAGTGAGGAAACACTTAGCTAACCTAAATGAATTCAAGTCTCCAGGTCCAGATGAATTACACCCCAGAGTACTGAAGGAGATAGCAGAAGAAATTTTTGAACCCCTCTCCATAATCTTTGAAAATTCTTGGAGAACAGGAGAAGTGCCAGAAGACTGGAGAAGAGCAAATGTTGTTCCTATCTTCAAAAAGGGGAAGAAGGTGGACCCAGGCAACTATAGGCCGGTGAGTCTGACTTCTATACTAGGAAAGATCTTTGAACAAATTATTAAACAACATGTATGTCAATACCTGGATAAGAATGAAGTGATTAAAAAGAGTCAGCATGGGTTTGTAACTAATAAGTCATGTCAGACTAACTTAATTTCCTTCTATGACGGTATCACTGATTGGGTGGATCAAGGAAATGCTGTAGATATAGTATATCTTGACTTCAGCAAAGCATTTGACAAAGTCTCTCATACAATCCTTATTGAAAAAATGACTAAGTATGGAATGGACAAGGCAACTGTTAGGTGGATTCATAACTGGCTTAGTGATCGGACCCAAAGAGTGGTCGTAAATGGCTGCACATCCAGTTGGAAGAATGTCTCAAGTGGGGTACCACAGGGCTCTGTCCTGGGACCTGTATTGTTCAACATCTTTATCAACGATTTAGATGAAGGAATTGAGGGTAAACTGATTAAATTTGCTGATGACACATAGCTAGGAGGGATAGCTAATACTAGAGAAGAGAGAGAGAGGATTCAAAAGGATTTAAATAAACTGGAGAAGTGGGCAGCAACTAACAGAATGGTTTTTAACAGGGAGAAATGCAAAGTACTACATCTGGGCAATAAAAATGAAAAAAGCATATATAGAATGGGAGGAATAGGGCTAAGTGACAGCACATGTGAAAAAGACTTGGGTATACTAATAGATCACAGACTGAATATGAGTCAACAGTGTGATGCAGCAGCAAAATAGGCAAATGCAATTCTAGGATGTATTAACAGAAGCATACAGTCTAGATCACGTGAAGTCATTATTTCCCTCTACTCCTCTTTGGTCAGACCTCATCTGGAATATTGTGTCCAGATTTGGGCACCACATTTTAAAAAAGACATCAACAAACTGGAGCAAGTTCAGAAAAGAGCGACCAGAATGGTGACCAGTCTGCAAACCCTGTCTTATGAGGAAAGGTTGCAGGATTTGGGAATGTTTAGTTTGCAAAAGAGAAGACTGAGAGGAGACTTAATAGCTGTCTACAAATATCTAAAGGGCAGTCACATTGTAGAAGGATCAACTTTATTCTCATTTGCACAAGGAAAGACTAGAAGCAATGGGATGAAACAGAATGGGAGGAGACACAGATTAGATATTAGAAAAAACTTTTTGACAGTTAGTGATCAATGAGTGGAACAGGCTGCCACGAGAAGTGGTGAGTTCTCCTTCAATGGAAGTCTTCAAACAGAGGCTGGACAGACATCTGACTGGGATGATTTAGCGAATCCTGCTTTGAGCAGGGGGTTGGACCAGATGGCCCAGGAGGTTCCTTCCAACTCTACGATTCTATGATTCTACGATTCTATGATTCTAATTATTGAATCACAACAGCTGAAGCACTATGGGTGGGAGACACCCTTACCTAATTCCTAAATAGCACAACCCCATCTTCAATGGGTAATTATAGTTACCACCACATAGATGTCAAATTTGGTTAAATAGAGCTTGTTTGGATAAATATAGTCGACATGTCACTATACAATATCTGCATCTCAGAAGGTTGAGTACATTGACCCATACAGGATCAACCGGTTGGGTCAATACATGAGTACTAGTATAAGCTATATAGGCTGAATTCAAGAAAAGCAAAATATTCAATAGGCAATGTTACTCCCCAATAGCATAATAGAGTTGTAAGTAGGACATAAGTAAGTTAGGGGGTCACTAGAGATTGACTATAGAAAGACTGTATTTGGTGCCAAACCAACTCAATAGAAGCCACATGAATTAGTAAATCAACCTGTACTGATAAACCTTGAATAAATCAAGGTAACCAAACAAGGATGCCAGTCACACAGTAAAGGCTCCGTTACACATAACAATGTCCCAGCGATCCCACCAATGATCCGACATGGAAGGGATCGCTGGGACATAGTTAGACAGCCCCTCCAGCGATCAGGACCAGCGTGTACGCCGGTTTCCAAGGTAAACAGCGGGTATCCAAGAGCCGCGGCTCCTGGATACCCGATGTTTACATTAGAAATCAGCTCTCTGATCGCTGGTCTCTTGCTGCCACATGCAGCGATGCTTGCTGGCCAGCGGGAGACCAGCGATCAAAAAATGGCCCAGGACAGTACTGCACGATCAGCGATACCCGGCAGGGGAGCCGGTCGCTGATCCCCGTCACACACAGCGAGATCGCTGGCGAGATCGCTGTGGCGTCACAAAATCAGCGATCTCGCTAGCGAGATCGCTGTGTGTGACGGGGCCTTTAGTGTGATGCAATGTGTCTGACTGCAGCCCATTAATGACACCCTTATATTAACAGGCAGGCAGCCAGCACTATAGTATGCAACACACAGGGACAGACGCCTGTTATGAATGGGTCACCGAGGAGGATGGCAGGAACAGGCTAAGCCACAACTACTGATATACTAAAAAAAACCTGAGATCACACGATCTCACCCCCGCTAGATCAGCACTCTGGTATAAACTGGCAGCAAGCAAAGAGCTACTAACAGGGGACTGAACAAGCTGCCACATATGAAGCAGGGCCCAGCGCTGCCCCCAGCAGGGAGTACGCTGAACCCTAGCAGCAAAACAGAAAGCAAAAACAAAACACAACCAGATTAGATGCAAAGGAATAGCAAAAGAATACTTAGCTGAACCATGCAGATCAGGCAGGGGACAAAAGAGCTCCAAATGCACACTGAGGAAATCACCAGCAAACTCCAAGAGCAGCCAGCTCAATTATATGCTCCCAGTCAGTAATCCCAGGTTTCCAATTATCTTCGTCAGGTGGAGAACTTCCATCCATCTGGTAAGCTCCACTGCTCTCAGCAACCACCAGAGGGAGCTTCGGCTCAGAACTCCAAGCAAGAGAATTCACAAGAGATGCCCTAATAGACCAAGCCAACAAAAAAAGGCCTAGCTGCATCCTGCAAAAATGATATGATAAAAAGTGCAAAAAATGAATGCATATGATAAATACATTAAATGAGGTTTTGGTTAATATTTGGGCCAAAATAGATAAGCTCGCAACCCACGTCAAGGGTCCCCATACTTGCGAGTCCTAACACTAATTCAAAAACAGCTAACATAGAAAAATTTAAAAAAATCACTTACCATAAGATACGGCCTTCCCAAAACCCTGTCTGATGACAAATGCACATCTAGCAGGATTCAGCAGGCTCCACAAGTAGAAGCAAGGGCAGCACAGGTGCAAACTACTGATAAAAATGGCCACCCCACACCTATCAGACTATGTAGGGGTTGGCTGTTAATATAAGGGCTTCATTAATAGGCTGCAAGCCAGACACATTGCATCACACTTACCTGTGTGACTGGCATCCTACGCAAGCCATATTAGTGTGCAATTTATTCTACTAGGCAGCCAACCCCTCAATGATCTCGTAGGTGTGGGTGTTATGAATGGGTTACCGAGGAGGATGGCAGGAACAGGCTAAGCCACCAGGAAACCAGAGAGGTTGGTAACTAAACGGATTGCAGACCGCTGATCCTATGAACACAACTAGCAGTAGCCTTGGAGCGTTCCTACGATGCCCTAGATGCCTCGGCACAGCCGCAGAACTAACTAGGCCTAAAGCCAGAAAGGTGAAATCTAAACTGCCCCGGAGCAGATCCCCAAAGGAATAGACAGCCCCCAAACATATATTGTCGGTGAGACAAGATGAGACACAAACACAGGCAGAGAATAGAGTGAGCAAACAGTGGGTCCCAAGCTGTCTAGACAGGACAGGACAGAAAAAGATACAGTCTGCAATCATGCAAAAAAAACTAAAAAATCCAACACATCTGATATGCAAAAAACCTGAGACCACACAACCTCACCCCCGCTAGATCAGCACTCTGGTGTGAACTGGAAGCAAAGCAAAAGATACTAACATAACAGGGGACTGAACAAACTGACACAAGCTGTTAACATATGAGCGGGGCCCACCGCTGCCCCCAGCAGGGAGTACGCTGAACCCTCACAGCAAAGCAGAAAGCAAAAACAAAGGCACAACCAGATTAGATGCAAAGGATTAGCAAAAGAATCACTTAACTGAACCATGCAGATCAGGCAGGAGACAAAAGAACTCCAAATGCACAAGGAGGAAATCACCAGCAACTACCAAGGGAAGCCTGCTCATTTATATGCTCCCATCCAGCAATCCCAGATTCCCAATCATCGTCAGGTGGCAAACTTCCATCAAGCTGGCCAGCTCCACTGGTCCAAGTAACCACCAGAGGGAGCTCAGGTCCAGAAGTCCGAGTAAGGGAATTCACAACATGTGGGAGTGGCTGTTTTTATCAGTAGTTTGCACCTGTGCTGCCCTTGCCTTTATTAGTGGAGGCCTGCTGCATCCTGCTAGAAGTGCATTTGTCATCAAACAAGGTTTTTGGAAGGCCGTATCTTATGGTATGTGTTTCGTTTCAAAATGGATCAACAGGTTGGATGCACAAGAACAGCTCCATTCATTCTTTACGCACTTGTCAAAAATATCTTAGGGAAACGCTCAGCAACCCAATTCTAAAGGTTCCCTGTATTGTCCATAGGTGCAGGTCTCAGTGGTCGGACCCAGGGCTACCAGTAGGAATTTCAGGGCCCCATACTTACAAAATATTTGGGCCCCCTTGATACTCCACCCTAGCTCCGCATCCACCCTTCAAACCTTCCACAGTCCCACTGGCCACTCTTGGAAAAACTCAACTTCTCCCCCACGTCCTCACCAATCAGATATTAACAGTTCCCTTCAAACACCAGATCACATTCATGACCAGCAGCTTTTGTTCTGGCCAAAATAATTTCTAAGCCGCCACCACGACAAGGTAGACTCTTTTGGCCGGACCCTATTCTACTCTAACCTATTAAATATAAATATATATTTTAAGTATTTTTCTTTAAGGGAATGAGTCACATACATTTAAAAAAAAAAAATGACTATTAATACCACATACAAGGGACAAATACCGTCACACCATGACCAGACCACATATTACCACCATATAGTGACCGAATACCACCACACCATGACCAGACCATATATTATTACCACATAGTGACCAAATAATACCACATACAGGGAACAAAAACCACCATACCAATGACCAGATCACATATTACCACAACATAGTGACCGAATAATACCACATACAGGGGACAAATACCACCACACCATAGCCAGACCACATATTATCACCACTCAGTGACTGAAAAATACAATACTGATCATTAAAAAGAAAAACAAAAAACATAATACTAAGTGCCATTATACACAGGAACTCTATTTACTGTCAGTGTACAGGTAATACAGTGATCACCAGTGAAATTATACAAAGAATGGAAAATCTACAATGGAATGGTTCACAAATTAATGTATCCAGGTTAGAATGGCCAAGCCAAAGTCCAGACCTGAATCCAATCGAGATTCTCTGGAAAGAGTTGAAATCTGCTGTTCACAAACGATCTCCATCAAACCTCACTGAGCTCGAGCTGTTTGCCATGGAAGAATGGGCAAGAATTTCATAGAATCATAGAATCATAGAATCATAGAATCGTAGAGTTGGAAGGGACCTCCTGGGCCATCTGGTCCAACCCCCTGCTCAAAGCAGGATTCGCTAAATCATCCCAGTCAGATGTCTGTCCAGCCTCTGTTTGAAGACTTCCATTGAAGGAGAACTCACCACTTCTCGTGGCAGCCTGTTCCACTCATTGATCACTCTAACTGTCAAAAAGTTTTTTCTAATATCTAATCTGTGTCTCTTCCCATTCAGTTTCATCCCATTGCTTCTAGTCTTTCCTTGTGCAAATGAGAATAAAGTTGATCCTTCTACAATGTGACAGCCCTTTAGATATTTGTAGACAGCTATTAAGTCTCCTCTCAGTCTTCTCTTTTGCAAACTAAACATTCCCAAATCCTGCAACCTTTCCTCATAAGACAGGGTTTGCAGACCGGTCACCATTCTGGTCGCTCTTTTCTGAACTTGCTCCAGTTTGTTGATGTCTTTTTTAAAATGTGGTGCCCAAAACTGGACACAATATTCCAGATGAGGTCTGACCAAAGAGGAGTAGAGGGAAATAATGACTTCACGTGATCTAGACTGTATGCTTCTGTTAATACATCCTAGAATTGCATTTGCCTATTTTGCTGCTGCATCACACTGTTGACTCATATTCAGTCTGTGATCTATTAGTATACCCAAGTCTTTTTCACATGTGCTGTCACTTAGCCCTATTCCTCCCATTCTATATATGCTTTTTTCATTTTTATTGCCCAGATGTAGTACTTTGCATTTCTCCCTGTTAAAAACCATTCTGTTAGTTGCTGCCCACTTCTCCAGTTTATTTAAATCTTTTTGAATCCTCTCTCTTCTCTAGTATTAGCTATCCCTCCTAGCTTTGTGTCATCAGCAAATTTAATCAGTTTACCCTCAATTCCTTCATCTAAATCGTTGATAAAGATGTTGAACAATACAGGGCCCAGGACAGAGCCCTGTGGTACCCCACTTGAGACATTCTTCCAACTGGATGTGCAGCCATTTACGACCACTCTTTGGGTCCGATCACTAAGCCAGTTATGAATCCACCTAACAGTTGCCTTGTCCATTTCATACTTAGTCATTTTTTCAATAAGGATTGTATGAGAGACTTTGTCAAATGCTTTGCTGAAGTCAAGATATACTATATCTACAGCATTTCCTTGATCCACCCAATCAGTGATACCGTCATAGAAGGAAATTAAGTTAGTCTGACATGACTTATTAGTTAGAAACCCATGCTGACTCTGTTTAATCACTTCATTCTTATCCAGGTATTGACATACATGTTGTTTAATAATTTGTTCAAAGATCTTTCCTGGTATAGAAGTCAGACTCACCGGCCTATAGTTGCCTGGGTCCACCTTCTTCCCCTTTTTGAAGATAGGAACAACATTTGCTCTTCTCCAGTCTTCTGGCACTTCTCCTGTTCTCCAAGAATTTTCAAAGATTATGGAGAGGGGTTCAAAAATTTCTTCTGCTATCTCCTTCAGTACTCTGTACAAAATGTACAAAACTGATAGAGACATACCCCAAGCAACTTGCAGCTGTAATCGCAGCAAAAGGTGGGGCAACAAAGTATTAAGTTAAAGGGGCCGAATAATATTGCACGCCCCACTTTTCAGTTTTTGAATTTCCACAAAAATTTAAAATAACCAATAAATTTCGTTCAACTTCACAATTGTGTCCCACTTGCTGATTCTTCACCAAAAATTTACATTTGGTATCTTTATGTTTGAAGCATGATATGTGGGAAAAGGTTGAAAAGTTCCAAGGGGCCGAATACTTTCGCAAGGCACTGTACTTCCCGCTCTAACCCTTACCCTGATTCATTATAGTTACATGCCCATTCCGCCCCAATTCATTGTCATGTCTTTCTCTCCCACGGTCTATTCATTATCAAAAGCTCTACCTCACATTCAATACATGATTTACTCCCCCACCCTCAAAATTCATAAATATTTGCTCTCACCCCAGATTATCATTTGCTCTCCCTACTCCCACCTTCAATTCAATTGCTGCATTTGCAGTCCTCCTCAAACCCTACTTCATCATTTGCAGTCCCCTCCCCTACTTCATCCTTTGCAGTCCCCTATCCCCCCTCACTTCATCTGCAGTCCCTCTTACTTCATTATTTTCAGCCCCCTATCTCTCTCTCATTTCATCATGTAAAGTCCCCCCTCAGGCACACTTCATCATGTGCAGTCCCCATCATCCCCTCACTTCATCATGTGCAGTCCCCCTCGCCCCCCACTTCATCATGTGCAGTCCCCCTCACACTTCATAATGTGCAGTCCATCTTGCCCCCACTTCATCATGTGCAGTCCTTCTCACCCTCCCACTTCATCATGTGCAGTCCCCCTCGCCCCCCACTTCATCATGTGCAGTCCCCCTCACACTTCATAATGTGCAGTCCATCTTGCCCCACACTTCATCATGTGCAGTCCATCTTGCCCCACACTTCATCATGTGCAGTCCCCCTCACCCTCCCACTTCATCATGTGCAGTCCCCCTCACCCTCCCACTTCATCATGTGCAGTCCCCCTCTCCCACCACTTCATCATGTGCGGTCCCCCTCCCTGCCACTTCATCACGTGCAGTCCCCCTCACCCCCCACTTCATCATGTGCAGCCCCCACCCCTTCATCATTTACAATTTCCTCCACTTCATCATTTGCAATCCCCTCCTCCATTTTATTCACTTTATAAGGAAAACAAAAATGTTTTACCTTACAGTCGTTCCCCAGCAGCGCAGCTCTGCTTTCTGCATCCGGTACATGTCGGCGCGTACGCGATGACGTCATCGCGTATGCGCCGTCATCTGACCGGAAGTACAGAGAAGACGGATGGAGCGGGAGCTGCGCACAGCCTTCAAGGTTAGACGGCTGTGCACAGCTCAGAGAAAGCTCCCGGGCCCCAGTGCAGACCTGTGTGCCAGAGCGCACTCAACTTTAGTACACAATGGGGCCTGGTGAGCAGAAGCACAAGAGCAGGGCCCCGGACTTGTGGGCCCCACTCTGTACTGCTGCTCATGGGCCCCATACAGTAGTAAAGGCAGTAATGCCCTGATGGCGGCCCTGGTCGGACCCCCACCAATCAATAAGTTTTCACGTAGAAAACTTATCACGTCTTTAAGGCTAACATCACATTTCTTCATCTGCACACGTATGATGTATGGCCGGATGTATATGTGGAAACGAATGCAAAAGTTATCAATATGGTGAATTACATCTGTGTGAATTTCAACATATGCATCCATCAACATCTATATGTTTGTTTGTTTTTAAGTATCCTTTTATTTATTTTACTAGTTTTTACTGACACAGACAAGAAAACATATACCATATATACTTCTGTATAAGCCGACCCCCTAATTTTGCCACAAAAAAACTGGGAAAACGTATTTACTTGCGTATAAGTCTAGGGTGGAAAATGCAGCAGCTACTGGTAAATTTCAAAAATAAAAATAGATACCAATAAAAGTAAAATTAATTGAGACATCAGTAGGTTAAATGTTTTTGAATATCCATATTGAATCAGGAGCCCAATATAATGCTCCATACAGTTCATGATGGGCCCCATAAGATGCTCCATACAAAATACACCCCATATAATGCTGCACAAAGATTAATAATGCCCCCATAAGATGCTCCATAGAATATTATGCCCCATATAATGCTCCATAATGGTTATGGCCCCATAAGATGCTCCATAGATTATGCCCCCATAAAATGCTCCATAGATTATGCCCCCATAAGATGCTCCATAGATTATGCCCTAATAAGATTCTCCATAGATTATGCCCCATATGATGCTCCATAGAATATGCCCCCTTATGCTGCTCCATAGATTATGCCCCATAGGATATGCCCCCATATGCTGCCCCATAGGATATGCCCCCATATGCTGCCCTATTATGCTGCTCCATAGACTATGCCCCCATATGCTGCCCCATAGAATATGCCCCCATATGATGCCCCATAGAATATGCCCCCATATGATGCCCCATAGTATATGCCCCCATAAGATGATGCAAAAAAAATAAAAAAAGCCATATTCACCTCTACTGCTCAGGACCCGGCACCTGAGATATTCACCTGTCTGGGGTCCATTGCTGCTCACCACTGTCTGCCACTTCCTGTGTCAGTGACTGTTGAGCCAGCAGAGGGCGGAGCGCGCACTAACCACGTCACCGCGCCCCCTGCTGCCTAAACGTCACAGACAGATGACGCACCAGACAGCGGTGAGCAGCGATGGACCCCGGACAGGTGAATATCGCTATACTTACCTCCTCCTGGCGCGGTCTCTGCAGCCCCGCTTCTCCACGGTCTCCCTTCCTGCCTTCAGCGGTCACGTGGTACTGCTCATTACACTCATGAATATGCGCATATTCATGAGTTTAATGAGCTGTAACACGTGACCGCTGAAGAAAGAAGGGAGACAGTGGAGAAGCAGGTGGCAGCAGAGACCGCGCCGGGGGGGTAAGTATGATCTCTGACACCACCCGCTCCCCCTCCCCCACCGACCCCCAGGTATATGACTTGTGTATAAGCCGAGAGGGGAACTTTCAGCCCAAAAAAATGGGCTGAAAATCTCGGCTTATACACGAGCATATACGGAACATGTATAAATAAGGGTATAGTAAAGTTGCAGCTCATATAATTAGTTATAAATAAATCATGCTGAGTAGTACAAAAGTAGTATTAATAAATAATATTAATAATAATAAAAAACAATAATTAGTAATAATACATAATCAATTCATCAATTTACAATATGTGTGCAAATATGCACAACTATACATGACTCAGGACCGGAGTGTGCAGCTACATATATTTCTATGCAGCCCCACACTCCGTTCCTAGTGTCGGCGGCAGTGCAGGGTATTGACGAGAGAAACTCGCCCGAGTTTCTCACGTCACACTTGCAAGTGTAACACCGGCCTAATAGAGATTTACCCAAACGACATATGCCACAGCAGCTCCCTGAGGCGCGTTTCGCACACAGCTTTGTCAAGGGGATTTATTGATCATTGATTATATGAGCTGGTACTTTTTTGTTTTCCTTGTTTTTTTTAGTTCAGCCATCCCCGGTCGGGGGTGTGCTGAGTTCCATTTTTGTCTCTGTTCAGTTTGTCTCTTTGCTCTGTCTTCAGAATTTACCTGAGTGCTGATATAGTCTTTTTGAAGTCCTAGCGACTTCAGGGCCTGTTTTTCCTATCAGACGGTTGGGACATTTTTTGGTAGGGTTTTTTGCGGATTGCAGATAGCAGCTTTTCTATCCTGTCCTTTTTAGTTAGCTTGGGCCCCATCGTTTGCTCAATCTATCTTTCTATCTGTTAGTGTTTTCATCTTGCTTCACCGTCATTATATGTTGGGGGCTGCCTATTGCTTTGGGGTCTGCTCTGGGGCAGTTTAGATTTCCCCTTTCTTTCTTTAGGCCTATTTAGTTCTCCGGCTGTGATCGAGGGGTCTAGGGCATCGTAGGAACCCCCCACGGCTACTGTTAGTTGTTGTGGATAGGATCAGGGGTCTGCAATCCGATAGCTACCAACCTCTCCGGTTTTCTGGACTTAGCTTGTATTTTTGTTTTTTCCTCCTTTGGTGACTCATTCATAACACGAACCATTCTCCAAAGACTGAGGGAAAATCATCTGTATGCCAAATTGGAGATATGTGTGTTTTTTGTTCAAGAATTGTCTTTTTTGGGATTGTGTCCTGTGAGGGTTTTCGCATGGACCCCAAGAAGGTGCAGGCCATTGCGGATTGGGTGCAACCCCGAGACCTTAAGGGTCTTCAGCGCTTCTTGGGGTTCGCCAATTATTACCACAAATTTATTTGGGGGTTTTCACAGGTGGTCAAACCACTCACAGATCTTACTTGTAAAGGTGTAGATGTGAGAAACTGGTCCTCGCTTGCAAGAGGCCTTTGCGACCCTGAAAAAGAAGCTTTATGACTGCTCCCGTGTTAGTACAGCCAGATCCGTCCAAACCATTCGTCGTGGAAGTGGACGCCTCTGAGGTGGGGGTGGGGGTGGTGTTGTCCCAAGGGCCTGTCACTCTAACTAACCTCAGGCCATGTGCTTTCTTTTCCAAGAAGTTCTCTGCTGCGGAAAGAAATTATGACGTAGGCAATAGAGAGCTTCTTGGGTTACAAATTGGCGTTTGAAGAATGGAGGCACTTTTTGGAGGGGGCCAGTCACCCGGTTACTGTGATCACGGATCACAAAAATTTGTCATACATTGAGTCTGCTAAAAGACTAAACGCCCAGACAGGCCTGTTGGTCACTTTTTTTTCCCATTTCCAGTTTACGATTACATTTCGTCCAGGGTCTAAGAATGTCAAGGCTAACGCCTTATCGCGCAGTTTTCAGCTGGTGTCGCCCCTGAGCCACCGTCCTCCATTCTTCACCCTGGGGTTGTGATAGCAGAGGTCTCATCTGAATTGGAACGGGAGATTCAGGGGGCCCAGTCGTGGGCCCCGGCGGCCAAGCCGGAGGGGAAGTTGTTTGCCCCAGAGCAACTTCGCCTGAAACTCTTGCAGGAGTTCCATGAATCCAAGCTGAGTGCTCACCCTGGTATTTCAGCCACGCGTCTGGCGGTGGCTAGGATCTTTTGGTGGCCTACCCTTGGTTCGGACATCAAAAAAATTCATTGCTGGTTGTGGGGTCTGCGCTCGTTCTAAAAGCTGTCATAGCCGGCCGGCAGGGGAGCTGATGCCCTTGGCAGTGCCCGAAAGACCATGGACTCACTTATCCATGGATTTTGTTACCAATCTCCCTTCATCTAAGGGTAATACAGTGGTATGGGTAGTGGTGGACATGTTTTCTAAGCAGGCTCATTTTGTACCCCTGTCCGCACTACCGTCAGCTGAGATGTTGTCCAGGTTGTTTGTGCAGCATGTGATCCGGTTGCATGGGGTACCCCTGAATGTGGTGTCTGATCGTGGTGTGCAGTTTGTGGCTAAGTTTTGGCGTGCTTTCTGCAAAAAATCAGGGATGTCTCTGTCCTTTTCGTCTGCATACCATCCTAAGAGCAATGGTCAGACGGAGCGCACTAACCAGTCCCTGGAACAGATCCTCAGGTGTCTAACCTCTGCTAGACAGAATGACTGGTGCGATGCACTACGGTTGGCTGAATTTCACTTCAATAGTCGGGTGAGTCAATCCACGGGTATGACTCCTTTTTTGATCAATTATGGGTTCAGTCCTCATTTTGGTGAGTTTTCTCGTCTGGACTCGGGGTGTCCCGGGGCTGAGGGCTCTGTTCAGCGATTACAGAATACATGGGCAGAAGTTCAGCGGAGTATATCTAGGGCTCAGGGCAAGTTTTTCGCGGGCAGGAAACGAACACCAGGGCCCACGTTTCAGGTTGGAGACAAGGTTTGGCTCTCCACGCGAAACATTAAGTTGAAGGTTCCTTCAGCCAAGTTGGGGACAAAATTCATTGGCCCATACAAGATTGTGGAAAAAATCAATCCAGTGGCATATAGGCTGTGCCTTCCACCCTCTTTCAAGATCCCTAATGTCTTCCACAAATCTCTACTGAAACCTTTTGAAGCAGTCCGGGGAGACTCCGAGTCCGCAGCTCCTCCTGTTTTGGTCGAGGGGCAGGTGGAGTACGAGGTTGGTCATATCGTAGATTCCAGGTTGGTATGGCGGTCGGTACAGTACCTGGTTCATTGGAAGGGGTATGGACCGGAAGACAGGTCCTGGGTACCGGCCCGGTTGATGCATGCTGATCGCCTGGTGCAGGCTTTCCATGCTAAGTACCCGGGCAAGCCTGGGGGGTCCAGAGGCCCCCCCATTGAGAGGGGGGTACTGTCATGATCTCAGTGCAGGTTTGACTCGTACACGTGGGGTTAATGTCTGGAACCAGTGCTGATGACTGGCTTTTCTGGGGTTAAAGGTTGTGATCCCAGTGCAGGCTTGCCTGCACACCTGGGGCTATGATTGTGGCCTCTCCCTGGTTCTGGGAGAGGCTTCTTATAGCCTCAGGACGCTCCCATCCCCGTCAGTTATACTTTCGCCCTTGGCATTGTGTGGTGACCCGAGTGTGTTTGTGCTGTGTTCTGGTTGCTTGATTCTCTGTGTATGACGCGGTCTGTTCTCTGGATATTGCTTTGGATTCTGCTTGGTGCCTTCTGTGTCTGTTTGGTTTTGACTTCTGCTTGGCCCTGACAATCCGTCCTGTCTCATCCCTGGTACTTTACTGATATCTCTGTGAATGACCTCCGTTTTGCCTGACTCTGAGTATTTCTGTATAGTGTCCTGCCATCTCTGAAAGCAGGACGCTAAGCCCCGCCCCCTTGCAGTCACAGGACCGTAGGTACTGTGACTGCTTGCTAAACTTCAGCATCCACAGGTCCTGTGTATCTGTACTTTCCGGCTGTACCTGACCCCGGGCCACCCTACAGTGCAGGTGAGTCCCTGCTCAGCGGAGGCTGCACGCCGGCGCTGACAGGATCCTGACAACTGGACACTGGAGGATGGGTGGAGAGGCCCACCGCCACACCCCCCAAGAACGGGAGTGGCCCGGGTGAAGAGACCTGCTGTGGCTGCCAAGCGCCACTTAGCTACTGGACCTCGGGCGGCATGAGACGTTGTGGCTGTCGGGTCATCGGATGCCAGGAGTGGCGGTGACATCAGGATTTGAAAACTTGCTCAGGGAGTTTCCCTGCAGAGCTATCGGGCCTGGAGGCCGGCCCTGTCGGATGGTGGGGCGAAGACCAATGGCTAAGAATGGAGTGATGGGAAAGTCTGCAGGGAGCAGCGGGGGCTGTGAAGGTGAGCGTGCCCGCGGTCCCGCCAGTAGCACCCCAGTCCAACTCTATTACTACGCTCCGAGCATTGGACGGACCATGGGGGCCCGACCCTGGCCCTCAGCCTCCCCACCCGACGCCTTGCACTAGGAAACCGGCTGATCTGGATGACGGTGTGACCACTGCCAAGCCGACGGCTGCTGTATTGGCCGCGCTCCCGGCCTCAACCGAAACCGGACTTACGGTTGCAATGTCTGCATTACCAGAGTGTGGCCGCTGCCTCATCTGTGGCTCCGCCCTTGGAGACCTTGGTTCCAGCTGCGGCCTCCCCTGCGGCCGCGCCGACGTCGCTGCCAAAGCCGGCTGCGGCCTATACGACACCGGAGCTTGCGGCCGCTTCTGCCTCGCCCATGACCTCTGACGGTGGAAAACGGTCACGGGGGGTGACCCGACAGCACATTGGTCACAGGTAGAGACGGCCTGTGAGGGCCTGGTGTACGGTGGACTTTGAAAGGTGAAACGCCGTGGTGGATTGGCCTAGGGCAGCCACGGTGGATAGAGCCACGAAGTACGCCTGCTGAAGAAGTAAATAAGTGAAGGTACTCGGGCCGTTCTGCAAGAGGAGAACAGTGTGCAATATTTGTCATGCATTGGGCTGGTCGTCATATGGGCGGCCAATAAAAGAAAAACCTGTTGAATACATCTCCTGTCTCTGTCTCGTGCCTGTCAACGCCAAGAAGCGGGTCACCCCCCATTCCTGTGCGTACAGCACACCTTTGCCGCCTACCAGCCACACCTCCTAAATACCACAGCACGCTACCCTCCGCCCCAGCCTGCCACCCGGTCGCTACGCTACGCTCTCACAAAAAATGAAACATATATATTCATAACATATTATTATATGTTAATACCATTTGCTCCTATTATACTTTTAGCTTACGTTATTAGATTACCATTGTCTTGAGCATGTATATGTAATTTTATATATTGGATGTATGATTAATAATATGTTATGAATATGTTTCATTTTTTGTGAGAGAGCATATGAGATGAATAATATATATAATGCACATGTCATATTTTATTCTATTATATTATGTCACAATTATATTATAATAGGCACATGTCATGTTTCTTTATATTAAGTCACAAATTATCCATGCACTTTCACTTATACACTGTGTTCCAAATTATTATGCAAATTATATTTTTCTCTGATTTTCCTAAATAGTTGGTACAAATGACAGTCAGTCTAATAAAAGTCATCACCGGTTAGAGTATACATCAAATTTTGTTGAAGAAACCTCCCAATAATAACAGTATAATCTCCAAAATGAATAAAAGCTCAAATTGCACTGTTCCAAATTATTAGGCACAGTAGAATTTCTAAACATTTGATATGTTTTAAAGCAGGGTTCCCCAACTCCAGTCCTCAAGGCCCACCAACAGGTCATGTTTTCAGGATTTCCCTTGTATTGTACAGGTGATGCAATTATCACCTGGGCAATACTAAGGAAATCCTGAAAACCTGACCTGTTGGTGGGCCTTGAGGACTTGAGTTGGGGATCCCTGTTTTAAAGAACTGAAAATGCTCATTTGTGGAATTGGCAGCATTAGGAGGTCACATTCACTGAGCAAAAAGGATATTTTGGAGTTAAATAGCTTATCAGGCCAAGTTATATGTTAACATAGGAACCCTTCTTTGATATCAGCTTCACAATTCTTGCATCTATTGAAATTGTGAGTTTTTGGAGAGTTTCTGCTTGTATTTCTTTGCATGAAGTCAGAATAGCCTCCCAAAGTTGCTGTTTTGATGTGAACTGCCTCCCATCCTCATTGATCTTTTGCTTGATGATACTCCAAAGGTTCTCTATAGGGTTGAGGTCAGGGGAAGATGGTGGCCACACCATGAGTTTATCTCCTTTTATGCCCATAGCAGCCAATGACTCAGAGCTGTTCTTTGCAGCATGAGATGGTGCATTGTCATGCATGAAGATGATTTTGCTCCTGAAGGCACGTTTCTGCTTTTTATACCATGGAAGACAGCTGTCAGTCAGAAACTCTAAATACTTTGCAGAGGTCATTTTCACACCTTCAGGAACCTTAAAGGGCCCTACCAGCTGTTTCCCCATGATTCCGGCCCAAAACATGACTCCTCCACCTCCTTGCTGACGTCGCAGCCTTGTTGGGACATAGTGGCCATCCACCAACCATCCACTACTCCATCCATCTGGACCATCCAGGGTTGCTCGACACTCATCAGTAAACAAGACTGTTTGAAAATTAGTCTTCATGTATGTCTGGGCCCACTGCAACCATTTCTGCTTGTGAACACTGTTTAGGGGTGGCCGAATAGTAGATTTATGCACCACAGCAAGCCTTTGAAGGATCTTACACCATGAGGTTCGAGGGACTCCTGAGGCACCAGCAGCTTTAACCCCTTACCTACAAATGACGTAATATTCCGTCCATGTGACCATGGACCTAATTACCATGGACGGAATATTACGTCATCGCGATCAGCAGCGCCCACGTGGTGAGCGCCGCTGATCGCGGCCGAGTGTCAGCTAATTATCACCCGGCACAATGTGTCAGGGGCGGTCACGGACCGCCCCCGACACGTTAACCCCTTGCACACCGCGATCAAACACGATCGCGGTGTACCGGGGGTTAAAGGGAAGCATCGGCAGGGAGGGGGCTCCCTCCTTGCCTCCCTGAGCCCCCCACGGCAGCGCAATGTGCAGCGCTGCTGCGGGGGACTCCTTTCCTGCAGGTCCCCGGATCCAATATGGCGACGGGGACCTCCGGGGGCCTGCAGGAAGCTGGCTTCCTCAGTGCCTGTAAAGCGCAGGCATGAGGAAGCTTGTGCAGTGCCTGTGACAGATCGCTGCTGTCACAGTGATCTGTGATGTGACAGATCAGCGATCTGTCACAGGACAGTGATGTCCCCCCTGGGACATTGTAATAAAGTTAAAAAAAAAATTAAAAAAAGTGTAAAAATAATTTTAAAAAAATCGCCAATTAAAAAAAAAAAAATATTCCCCAATAAATTCATTTTTTGGAAATAAAAAAAAACAAAAAACAATAAAAGTACAAATATTTGGTATCGCCGCGTCCGTAACGACCCGCCCTATAAAACTGTCCCAATAGTTAACCCCTTAAGCGAACCCCTTAAAAAATAAAAATAAAAAAGCAAAAAATAATGATTTATTATCATACCGCCGAACAAAAAGTGCAATAACGCGCGATCAAAAAGACGCATATAAATATCCATGGTACCGCTGAAAACGTCATCTTGTCCCGCAAAAAACGAGCCACCATACAGCATCATCAGAGAAAAAATAAAAAAGTTATAGCTCGCAGAATAAAGTGATGCAAAAATAATTATTTTTTATATAAAATTGTTTTCATTGCATAAAAGCGCCAAAACATAAAAAACGACCTAAATGAGGTATCGCTGTAACCGTACTGACCCGAAGAATAAAACCGCCTTATAAATTTTACCGCACCCGGAACGGCGTAAACGCACCACCAAGAAATTCATGAAAAGCTGGTTTTTGTAAATTCTGCGTCCCAAAAAACGAAATAAAAAGCGATCAAAAAATGTCACATGCCCAAACATGATACCAATAAAAGCGTCAACTCGTCCCGCAAAAAATAAGACCGCACATGACTCGGTGGGTCAAAATATGGAAAAATTATAGCTCTCAATATGTGGTGATGCAAAAACTATTTTTACAATAAAAAGCGTCTTTTAGCGTGCGACAGCTGCCAAACATAAAAACCGCCATAAATAGTAAATCAAACCCCCCGTTATCACCCCCTTAGTTAGGGAAAAATAATAAAATTAAAAAAATGTATTTATTTCCATTTTCCCATTAGGGTTAGGGTTAGAATTGGGGGTTTCCACTATTTGCGCACATCAGGTGCTCTCCAAACGCAACATGGCATCTGATCTCAATTCCAGCCAATTCTGCGTTGAAAAAGTCAAATGGTGCTCCTTCCCTTCCAAGCTCTGCCATGCACCCAGTGTTTTACCCCCTCATATGGGGTATCAGCCTACTCAGGACAATTTGCAAAACAACTTTTGGGGTCCTATTTCTCCTGTTGCCCTTAGGAAAATAAAAATTTTGTGGCAAAAATATCATTTTTGTGGAAAAAATTTTTTTTGTTATTTTCACGCCTGGGCGTTATAAACTTCTGTGAAGCACTTGGGGGTTCAAAGTTCTCACCACACATCTAGATAAGTTCCTTGGGGGGTCTAGTTTCCAAAACGGGGTCATTTGTGGGGGGTTTCCACTGTTTTGGTACATCAGGGGCTTTCCAAACGCGACATGGTGTCTGATCTCAATTCCAGCCAAAATTCCAATTCCAGCTGCTTGCCTTCCGAGCTCTGCCATGTGCCCAAATAGTCATTTACACCCACATATGGGGTATCAGCGTACTCAGGACAAATTGCACAATAACTTTTAGGGTCCTGTTACCCTTGGGAAAATAAAAATTGGGGGTGAAAAGATCATTTTGTGGAAAAAATATGATTTTTTAATTGTACCGCTGTACATTATAAACTTCTGTGAAGCCCTTGTGGGTTCAAAGTTCTCACCACATATCTAGATAAGTTCCTTAGGGGGTCTAGTTTCAAAAATGGGGTCACTTGTGGGGGGTTTCCGCTGTTTAGGTACATCAGGGGCTCTCCAAACGTGACATGGCGTCCGATAAGAATTCCAGCCAATTTTGCATTGAAAAAGTCAAACGGCGCTCCTTCCCTTCTGAGCTCTGCCATGCGCCGAAACAGTGGTTCCCCCCCACATATCAGGTATCAGCGTGCTCAGGACAAATTGCACAATAATTTTTGCAGCCCAATTTCTCCTGTTACACTTGGTAAAATAAAAAAAATTGAACCTGAAGTAATTTTTTTTGTGAAAAAAAGTTAAATGTTAATTTTTTTTAAATATTCAAAAAATTCCTGTGACGCACCTGAAGGGTTAATAAACTCCTTGAATGTGGTTTTAAGCACCTTAAGGGGTGCAGTTTTTAGAATGGTGTCACTTTTGGGTATTTTCTATCATATAAACCCCTCAAAGTGGCATCAAATGTGATGTGGTCCGTAAAAATAAAATGGTGTTGCAAAAATGAGAGATCGCTGGTCAACTTTTAACCCTTATATCTTACTAACAAATAAAAATTTTGGTTCCAAAATTGTGCTGATGTAAAGTAAACATGTGGCAAATGTTACTTATTAACTTTTTTGTGTGCCATATCTCTGTGATTTAAGGGCATAAAAATTCAAAGTTGGAAAATTGCGGAATTTTCAAAATTTGTCAAATTTCCGTTTTTCTCATAAATAAACGCAAGTTATATGAATGAAATTTTACCACTAACATGAAGTACAATATGTCACGAGAAAACTATGTCAGAATCACTGGGATCCACGGAAGCGTTTCAGAGTTATGACCTCATAAAGGGACAGTGGTCAGAATTGTAAAAATTGGCCCGGTAGTTAACGTGCAAACCACCCTTGGTAGTGAAGGGGTTAAATATCTGTTTGCTGGTTTGTAATGGCTTTTTAGCAGCCACTCTCTTAATCCAATGAACTTGCCTGGCAGAAACCTTCCTCATTCTGCCTTTATCAGCACAAACATGTCTGTGCTCAGAATCAACCACAAATCTCTTAACAGTACGATGATCACGTTTAAATTTTTGGGAAATATCTAATGTTTTCATTTCTTGACCAAGGCATTGCACTATTTGATGCTTTTCGGCAGCAGAGAGATCCTTTTTATTTCCTAAATTCTTTGAAACCTGTGCCCTGCTTAATAATGTGGAACATCATTCTTATGTAGCTTTCCTTTAATTGAGCTCACCTGGTAAACTAATTATCACAGGCATTTCAGATTGATTTCAGTGATCCAAAGAGCCCTGATACACAATACCATCTATGAGTTTATTTGATAAACAAAAAATTACATCTTTATGACACTTAAATCCAATTTGCATAATAATTTGGAACACAGTGTATAATTGAATAATTTCTAATAAAATTTGATATAATTTCACCACTTTATTCACATCCTTTATTTTATATTGCACTATTTATGATATCGTGATAATTTAGTATTATACTGTTCACATTTTTGCTGCGATATGTGGCCCTATTGCTTTCATCCTCGGTATGACGCCGCAATTGTGTGACGTGATTGGGTGCTTGGTACCAGCCCCATCATGTGACCATCTTGTGTGTGCTGAGACTGAGGTTTGGTAGCGATGGGTAGCGCACTTCCGCGTTCCACACTTGCGCACTCTTCACCTTTCACTTCGGTCACGTGACTGGATTTACTTGTTATAAATACCCGACCGAGACCGGGATTAGGCCACGGCCCCTGAGGAAGCGACATCCTGTGTACGCGAAACGCGCGTCGGGGTACATGACCTGGGTCCAGACGGGACTTCACATACACCATTATGGGTAACTATTCCTCACCAATTTCTCACTAATCCCTCCTTTACCACGCACTGGACTATGTATATGTAAAGGCGCTATGTTGTGTCAATGGGAGGTATTCAGAGTATTGGTATGTTTATTTACCCTTACCATATAATGTTCACCTAGCGGTTTAGTGATTGATATGTATTAGGGGATTTTAGCACTGTGAATTTTTATTTATTTGCTCTCTCCTAATCGCTAAACACATGTCTTGGAATAATTCCTAATCTTCTATGTGACCTTTTTTGAATGGTACATGTGTTATGTAGTTGGGTCCCGCATTTCCTGGTCATTATATTGAACCATGGAGCTAGTCACATGATATTGATATATGCCCATGCATGTTTGTTATTACATAATTTTTGTACTATACTTATTAAAAATACAATTTTTGATAGGTACAATTTTCTCTGAATTTTTGGCTACATATACTCGTTGTTCCTCCTTGTTTGAAGTATGATATTGAGTCGCCTTATAGCATGGACATTTGAGATTTTTTGCTGGTGTTATTTGCAATTGATCATTTCTGTGTTTTTCACAGCATTCAAAGCCAGTTCTAGTATGGATTATAAAGCCCGTGAACAGACGTGGCTGACACAGTTGAATGTTTTCTGTGACGATCCAGGGGTTTTGCTAATGGGTAATGGTAGAGATAAACAGGATATTTTTAATAAACTAAAAGATGTTTTGAATAAACGTATGAGGACCTGGTGGAATCGGGCCTTTTTAAACAAGTATCTTGAAAAAGGATTGATACCGAGAGGCCTTAGGATTCAAGTATTTCCCTCATTTGAGGTTGATGACCTTATCTTTCGCCAGAAATGGGAGGATTTGGCTACAACATGTTCCAGGGGATTTATGGAACTGCTGGCATCCAATAACCAGATTACTTTGGATAATCTGGATAAGGATATTATGGAACTGCAAAACCAATTGAAACAGGACTTATCTAATGAGGCTTTAGTTAGATTTAATACAGAACTTGAAAATGAATTTGTCAAATGGGAGAAAAGTATCTGTGAAAATAAATCGAAGAAATTCCAACGGGATGTGAGTGATCAACAATCAAATACGGTATATAGATGGAATAGAAAACCTTATCGTGTCCGAGGATCCTCTCGTGCCAGATCTGCCTCTACTATATCAGTAACATCAAGTGAAGGATCTAAGAGCACATTCTAAATTCTATGAATTACGTAATTCCGGTTTTAACCGTGAAAGACAAGCCATTAAACGTAAGACTCCTCAACCTAATCAGCAAAACAAAAAAGAAAAGAAGGGTTTGGAGGTAATTAATTTGTCCAATCACATCCTTTCTAATGACCAATTGGAGGTATTGGAGAAAGGTCTATCATTCTCTCCATCTAATAATTCTGATCTTTTTACAGCTACAAAAGACTTGCACCTCTTCTCAAGGAAGTTAATTTTGAAAAAATTACATGAAAAAGATGCCTATACGTCGGTGGTAGAGAATGTACAACGCGAGGCACTTATAGCACTTGAGGATCTTCTGGAAGAACAATCTTCAGGTACTAAAGACATTTTTCCTCGGAATTGTTACCCTAGATCGACTAAGTTTCCCCCCTTGTCTCTGTGTCCGGCGGTGGAAATCTTTACAAAAATGGTATTGCAGGATTTCCAAAGTATATCTAAAGGTACTGTCACACTAAGCGATATCGCTAGCAATATTGCTATAACTTGTGACGTTATAGCGATATTGCTAGCGACATAGCTGTGTCTGATACTTACCTACGACCCGCTCCCCCGCTGGTTATCGCTGATCGCGCAAGAACGTCCAGGACTGTTTCTCGTCGTCAGCTTCCTGCGGCGCTTCCTGTGGAGAGACGAGCGTGGAACCGGGCGGGAGGACGCAGGATCGCTTAGTGTAACAGGTAAGTAGCGACCCCCGTCCCCAGCGATGTCGCTGGTGAGATCTGCCTGTGTGTCAGCTCACTAGCGACCACTTAGCGATGCACCAGCGATCCTGACCGCGTCATATCGCTGGTCGGGATCGCTGGTGCATCGCTAAGTGTGACAGTACCTTAATAGACGTAGATGTGACAATTTGACATCTAAACAAAGATTAGCTCTTGAACAACTAAAGACATATGATATTGTTATAAAACCAGCAGACAAGGGGGGAAACATAGTCTTGTGGCCTATGGACATTTATGAAAGGGAGGCACTTAGACATTTGAAGGATAGGGAAACGTACTATAGACTGGATCATAATCCCATTGACAGATTTAGACAGGAATTGGAAGATATTCTACTAAATGCTCATGAGAAGGGGGTAATCCCCCCAAAAATTGTAGATGGACTTCTAACTAAGAAACCTAAAGTTCCGACTCTGTACTTTATCCCTAAAATACACAAAAATCCCATTGACCCTCCTGGTTGTCCGATTGTCTCGGGTATGGGGGGGCTTAAGCGATCCAATCTGCAAATTTGTGGACTTCTATTTAAAACCTATAGTTGAGTCGCTTCCCTCCTATGCCCGTGACACATCGGACGTCCTATGTAGGATCAATGGGATTCAATTGGAAGATATGTGGTTGGTAGTTGCAGACATAGAATCTCTTTACACATGTATTCGACATGATGATGGCCTACGGGCAGTTCGCTTCTTTTTGGATGCAAGCAACTGGGATGATGCTATTTGTGATCTTATCATTGAATTGTTAACATTTATTTTGACAAGGAATTTCTTTGTCTTCAGGGATGTCTTACCTGCAACAACGCGGCACTGCCATGGGTGCGGTGTTATTATTTGCAGAAGTGCATCTGGTTGCCGACGGCGACCGCATCACCTTATTAAGCTGCGGGGTGCCAGGAGTTCACTCCACTGGGCTCTGTGTTCCCTCACACGGGCAGAGCTTTTGCAGAGCTGTCTGCTCTACACCATCCAAACTCCTGACTGACACAACCAAACTCTTCCTGCAGGTTTTTTTTTTTTCAACTCAACCCTGTGGCCATGGGCCACTTATAAGATCTGGCCTGGAGGAAACGGACCAGCCCCACTACCTTCCTGCAGTCTGTTTCAAAAATAAAAGCCCATACCGGGTTTTCCTGAACAATTCCTGGGTCAAATAACTTGACCAGGTTCAAGCTTACTTTTATTCTGCCTAGTTACTCACAGGCACACTGCTGTGACCACAAGGCACTCCAGTGGATCTAATACGCTTCTGAGCACATCATGGGGGACACGTAGCGACCCTCGCAAATCACACCAGTCGCTGCCTCACATAGTATATAATACTGTTTTGTTAGTTGGTAAACTAGCTTGAAATGACAGAATTACAGGATGTAAAAGCTGATGTTAAAAACGCATTGCATACGGCTGTCAGATGGATGCTATTTGCTAAAAAATTGCATTATACTTGCATGACACTTGTCCTACTTTTCAAGAAACACATAGGACAGATGTAATTTATGCTGATGAATGTGAACTCTAAGACTATGTTCCCACGAGGAGTTTTTGGTGAGGTTTTTAAGCTGTGTATTTTTTTTAAAAATGCAACCAACTTATTGTACTTAATGGGTGCAGAAATGGCACAGAATATCTGCAAAATCAAAAACTCACCCAAAGCTCATCATGGGAACGTAGACTTAGGACAGAATAGCTTCAATATGGAGAATGTGGTGGAACTTGTCACTTATAAAATCGGAAGCATGAGAAGGTACGGAAAATCTTCCTGAAAATGTATGGGTGCGAAGTTGTAAGTGACTCCTGGGCACCAATGTAAAAATTGTAGTAGGGTCTTTGACCTACTATGCGCCATTTATAATAGCAGAGTCTTCTTATGTTGTAGATGGTTGAATTAGTGAAGCGCAGAAGTTTTAGGCTATGTGCACACGTGCGGATTTTTAGCGATTTTTGCTGCGAAAACGCTAAAAATCCGTAACCCATTGCATTCAATGGCATTCCGCACATGCTGTGCTAATGCTGCGTATTTTTCCGCGGCGGAATCGCATTGTGGAAAAGTACGCAGCATGCTCATTCTTTGTGCAGAATCGCGGGAATTCCGCACACATAGGAATGCATTATTCACACTTGTCAAACACTATGTTTGACGAGTGTGACCAACCTGTCAATCAGTTCTCCAAGCGATGCTACAGATCACTTGGAAAACGCTAGCATTCTGCAAGCTAATTACGCTTGCAAAACGCTATTTTTTCACGGGAATTCCGCATGTGTATTTCCCGCGGCAGGGAGTTGCAGAATTGCTGCAGAAATTTCCACGGCGATTCCGCACATGTGCACATAGCCTAGCCTCAGACTTTTTTTTATCCTATGCACAGTACAATAGAGATTTTTGCCACGCACAAAAGGATTCACAAATGGCAGATTTGCAGCAGAAATGTATTTGATTGTCCTATTTATCTGAATGAGGGTTGCAGAAAACCATGGGCATGCTGAAGACTGTCACTCAGTTGCAGAAATTCCTGCAATGTGTGACTTCCCCCTAAAAGAAACCTGTTTTTTTCCAAGTGATGTCAACAAGAAATAAAAAATCTGAGCTTGCCTGCACAGACTGGATGCAAGCTAACCATGGTTTGTTCTCTCCTTCTACGCCACCGTACACACCAGCTGTCACAGACTTCACAGACCTCTACACACATGGACTACACCTTTTCGGCCAGAACCACTGTTTTGCCGCCGTAGTGTATATTGCTTTTTACAGACATTTAAACTGGTCAAATATGACCCCCGGCGAAGGATGAAATGTTTCTAGGGAGATATTTTCAAAGAAAGATCTTTTATCTAACTACGGGACAATTTTATTCCTGATGGTGATGAATCATTGGTCGGCTAAAGCACTCGTCCAATGTAAACTGCCATTGGGTGAAATTAATTGATACATTTTTATTAATTTTAGTCTTATTGGTCACATACTCTTGAATAGGAGCTGAGCTGCAGTTCTCAGCTTTAATCACTATTTACAGGGTTGAAAGCAGCTGATTGGTGGAATTGTTGGGTGTCCGACCCCCTATCCAACATCGTAAAACTGGACAACCAAAAAAAAATTAGTTTTAGGACCACATTGAGACAAGGTGTGTTTGGAATGGATAAGACATTAGCCAGAAAAGTTCCTTTCTCACAATTTATTTGGAATTTAAGACGTGTTCACATTTCCTTCCTTCAATATGTTCAGCAAATATATCAATTATATCCACAAGACCCTGGTAATCCGGCCAAGAGAAGAAGGGTCCGACAGAGGAACAATGGCAGGCAGCTCAGGAATCGGCAACTGGCAGGGTGAAAGGGTTGCCTCGTTCAGTTTCTCTTCCAGATCCATGGTCATCAAAATTAAGAAGTTTGGGGAATATCCAATAGTTAATAATTATTACAATAAATGTTAGATGTATAGGCATAGAGTACTGACCATGCTGTTGTTCAAGGAGAGTTGTTCACTTTTGGAGGAGTTCAAATAGATTTTTATTGACACGTTTCAGGTTTGGACCAAACTCTTTAATTATAAATCTGTATTTATTTTTTTATTGATATAGAGAACACATATAGACCCTCACAAAAGTCTTAATCAAAAATTCACTTAATAAAGACTTTGCATGGATTGACAAGAGTCACACTCTGATTGTACGTGATTAGGGAAAGGGCCCTTCACCGTCACTAGATATGGGGCTCTAACTATCCCTGCTCCCAAAGGTACCGGGTCACCAGCCTTACTGTTCTCCTGTAATACCCTAAGCTGTCCCCTCCCTCAGGAGGCCTAGGACAGATATGTTAGGGTATAAACATGTAAGACAAACAGGGATAACAAAAAGTAACAAACACAAAACACCCACCAAAGGTAGAAGGTAATATAGGGAAGATATGAAGGTACAAACAAAATGGAACTATGATAATGGAGAAACCATACACCCAAAAACAACATACAACAATCTCCAGCAGCAACAACAATCTCCAGCAGCAACTACAAACTCCAACAAGCCAGGAAGTAAACTTTTCACTGGCGAGAATGAGAAGGTCTGGACAGGTTTTATAGAGAGAGGAAATGAGCAGGTCATGAGCAGCTGTGAGATGGAGCTGTAGGTCTGTAACCAGCATAAAAAGAATCATTCACCTCTTCAGCCCAAAGGATGTTCATTTAATAAGAGGAATAAAACACACAGGCTAAATGGAAGACCTGAGTCATGATCCAGGCTGGGTTTTAGTCTTGTTTTTCCTTTCCCGGTCTGGTCATGTCAAGGGTTAATTTTTCCTGCCTCGTTCCTCTGTCCAATCTGCTATATCTCTGTGCTGAAACCTGTGTGTAGTGCCAGTTATACTGCTTACCTACGGCGTGTTTAGCAGGCTCTGGTGAGTTCCTGATCTGTCCTGCTGCGTTCATCTGACCCTACCCGTGTTTGCTGACCTTTGGACCATGTTCAGACTACTCGTTTGCCATAGTTCCCTTGCATCTGATATTCCGTTGCTGATCTTTGACCGTGTTCAGACTTCCCGTTTGTCATTGTTCCTTTGCATCTGATATTCCGTTGCTGACCTTTGGACCGTGTTGAGACTACCCGTTTGTTATTGCCCCTTTGCTTATCTGCTGTTTCTCTGGCATTTTGACCCTGGTATATGACCTGACTTGCGACTTTAGATTTCCCCTTGGTACTGTGCTACTCTCTGGTATCGATGCGGGTCTCTGACTATTCCACTGCCACCTAGTGGTTGCTTCGCTATATTACTGCTGGTCTGCTTCATTGCAGGATATTCAGCTCATTTTCCACTCTGCTGCCATCTAGTGGAGTTGGTTTTACTCTGAAGTAACCCTCAGTATTACAGCATGACAATGAGATTACCAATAAATGATCGCCTAACCCCTGATCTCCCAGGAGGACGTGACAAAAGTGGTTTCTTCCCAACATTCACTGTAAATGTACGGTGAATGTCACGTGAGGGTGTATGGAGCGGGCTCAGGAGCTGAGCCCGCTCCACACATTGCAGATTTTGGTTTTGGTTGGGTTGCACAGCCAGTACCCACCTCTAACTGCTGTAACCGCAGCTGTTAAACCCTCTCAAATGCTGTTGTCAATCATGAACAGCAGCATTTAAGTGGTGCACCAATTCGAGCACCCATCGCCCCCCCCCCCCGTGATGCATTTGTGGGACGCTGAGCTTACAGAAGACCCCTCGTCTTTAAAATCTTTGCACCTGGGCTTCATAGGAGATTGTTAAATTCACTATATACTGCAATAATGGATTGTATTTCAGTGTAAAGTAGAAGCATCAATCCACCTGGGGGGGGGGGACCTAAAAAAAAGTTTTTAAAAAATAACAAAAAAACATAAATCCCTTTTCACAATCCAAAAATCCCCATTTGATATCATTATGTCTGCAAACGTCCAATGCATTAAAATGTAAAATGATTTAACATTTATGTTAAATGCTTTACAAAAAAATTGTAAGAATTGCTGTTTTTTTTTTATTTGCCCCAATAATGCAACAAAAATGCAATCAAAATAGGGTATGTACCCCAAAATGGTATCAGTAAAAACAACAGCTTGTTAGGCATAAACAAGCTCCATCATGAATAGAAAAATGGCAAAAAAAACTTAACGTTCTCAGAAAAATGGCAAAACAAGACAATTTTTTTTAACAAAGTTCCACATTTTTTTTTACCCAATAAATTATATATTTAAAAAAACTACATACGTTTGGTATCACCGTTTTCATACTGAATCACGTTGCCAGGTCGCTTTTACCGCACACTGAATGTTGTAAAAGGAAAAAAAAAAAAAACAATGGCGGAATTGTTAGTTTTTCACTATTTCACTGCTTAGAATCTTTCTTCTGCTTTTCAACACATTATGTGGGAAAATAAATGGTGTTGTTCAAAACTAGAACTCGACCCACAAAAAATAAGTTGCAAAAATAAGGCTATGTGCACACAGTGCGAATCCTCCCGCGGATTTTTCCGCGCTCATTTTACTAAATCCGCAGGTCAAATGACATGCATTTTCCTGCGGATTTCTTCCTGTTTTTTCGCGGTTTTACTGCGGTTTTTGTGCGGTTTTCCACCTGCGGATTCGTAGAATGGAGCAGATGGAAAACTGCAGCAAAACCGCACAAAAGAAGTCACATGCTTTTTTTTTTCGGCACAAAAACCGCAGCATGTGCACCGCGTTTTTTTTTTTACATAGGCTTTAATGGTACTGTACATCACCTGCAGTTCTGCTGCAGATCCACAGCAGCAAATCCGCTGCGGATCCGCAGCAGAATCCGCACCGTGTGCACAGGGCCTAAAAGTTGGTAGTGCCAGGAAAGGGTTAAATTACTCTATGCCGAGCACCTGCCTGTTCTGCTGCATTTAGGAAGGATGTGACAAACTATTGTCTCTAACGGAAAACGGCAGATACGTCTTCCTATATGTGTAAGTGGCCGTCACGTGATAGACCCTGATAACTATTAGCTCGAATTGTAGGGGGAAGGATGACGAGCGCTGCCAATGACAAATTGCACTTTTCTAGGTTTGGAGTTGAACTCCAGTCCAAATTCTGCTATCATTATGGAAAATATCCAGAAATCAAGCGCAGTCATACGCAGCAGCCTGTATACTGGCACAAGAAGTCATCTCGGCTTGGCTACAAAATGGTACCATCATCCGAAACCCTATCATGGAGATATTCTCACCTAGAGGTTTCACAATTCTAACGGGCCGTGCCATTACTGTCTGTTTTTTACTTGGTCATATTGTGTATAATGAGGGTCCATAGATATCTATGAGTGACGTATAACGGAAGCATACAGTGTGTGCAGAGCGGTAACATGACTGTGCTCAGGAGCTCTTACATTGCTTCTTGTGTATGTGGTGAGACAGTACAACCTAACAGCTGCAGTAAACCACTGTGCACACATTGCTTGCATTCCTTTACCCATGACCTTAGCGTGACTTTACATTCTGCACCTATGTAGTGGTCAGCCAGGGCCGTAATTGTGACTGAGCTTATATGGCCTTGCAGTTCCCTGGCATCCCAATACATATAAATCAGGTTTCACTGTCAGCTTACTTGTCTCTCCGTCCTCTGCTCCATCAGGGTCTTTTCTTTGTTCCTCAAGGTCATCTCCGGCTGCTTCTGTATAAACAGAAACATAGCCCAAGTGCAACTCAAAACGGGAAACTTTACTCTCATATCTTCGCAATAAAAAACAAATCTGAACTGAGACAAGTAAGTTAATGTGTATGCACAATGTAAGTGCATTTTAACACATGACCATTAACCAGAGAAAACAGAAAGCAAAAAACACAAATATCCTGAACTAAAAGTAAAAAATATACTGCAAATAATGCATAAAGGTAATAATAATAATAAGGGTATTTAGTAAACATAATTTTGATCAAAATAATGTACAAGCCATCCCGCCACGTCACGGCAACCCACATTAACTTACTTGTCTCAGTTCAGATTTGTTTTTTATTCATTTCATTGTGCATTCAGTGCATATATGGGTGTGACCGCCCTCTTTCTGAGCTGGGAAAGCCATCCAGTCTGGCCTAAGCTGTTACAAGTGGTTCAGCCGCTCGACCCTTATTCACATTCACGCCACTTGGCAAGTGATAAGGTTTTAAATACTAGAGTAGGGACTGTCCCACAAGGGTTGCCGTGACGTGGCGGGATGGCTTGTACATTATTTTGATCAAAATTATGTTTACTAAATACCCTTATTATTATTATTATTATTATTATTACCTTTATGCATTATTTGCAGTATATTTTTTAGTTCAGGATATTTGTGTTTTTTGCTTTCTGTTTTCTCATATCTTCGCAGCACATTCAGATTCGTTACAACATTATTGACAGCTTGTGCGTTACAAGTTACTTTGTCTTTCCCTGTACTCTTCTCCTTGTCACACGACACGTTCCTGGGTCAGACCGTTTCCAACAACTCCTCAGCGTCTTCCCTGTCCAGCCTCATTGCATAGGGTGTTCCCTCAGTTGTTTCGCCCCGGAACTGAGCGCATCAGCCCAAGCAATTACCTGACACATGGCGAACGACCTGGATCTGCAGGCGAGTGCCAATCTCAACTGTATCCATGTGTACTGAAGGCTGATGCAGGTTAAGACCTGTAGTAGAGGAGGAAATGTGGTGCCTCTGCACTACCATACTCCTCCTTGCAGCCCGCATCAGAGGATACATACAGGAAGTAAGCCTCCTAATGACATCACCACCTGCGGCCCAATGACATCACCCCCTGCGGCGGCCCAATGACATCACCCCCTGCGGCGGCCCAATGACATCACCCCCTGCGGCGGCCCAATGACATCACCCCCTGCGGCGGCCCAATGACATCACTAACTGCGACCCAATGACATCACAACCTGCGGCGGCCCAGTGACATCACCCCCTGCGGCGACCCAATGACATCACCACCTGTGACCCAAAGACATCACCCCCTGCTGCTCAACGATTTCACCACCTGCGGAACAATGGCATTACCTCCGGCGCTTGGACAATCGGCCAGTGGTCTCTTCATGGGTTTGAAGTGAGTATAAATTTTTTTTCTGGGATATTTTTTAATTGCACCGCTGGAGTGGTGCTTTAAATGTAACTCCCCTGCCCCATCTTATACTCATCTGCTGCCTTCATCCTTTTCCAACGTCGCTCATGTTGGTCTCCAGAGAAAAGTGACTTGCCGACAGCTCCAGTGTTTGTTGGAGTGCGTCGAGGGTCACTTTACAACACAAGTCTATGAGACCCTCGTCCATGGCCTCCTTCTCATAGATTTGCATTAAAAGCTTTTGACGTAGCTTCTGACTTCCGGCCAGTCAGAAGCTGCGCTCAAAAGATGGTACAGGGGGATGTGAGCGGCAGAGAAAACCGGTGAAGCCGCCAGTGGGTGAGTGTATGACCGGGGGCAGGGAGCTTACATTTAATGCACCACTCCAGCGCTGAAAAAAAACACGCTTGAGTGGTGCTTTAATAAGGGGGGTATTACTAATCCATAAGGGTACACTCACGTTTCAATTACTTAATAAGGGTGGAATTATTTTATTACTACTTTGTAATGGTACACTTGGGGCATTTTTTATTTTAATAAGGGGGGACTCACAAGATTACTTGGTAAGGTAAGGGGTGATTATAGTGTCTGGGGGGGGGTAGTATTACTGTCTAGGGGGCACAGACAGGACATTACGACACCAGTATTTAGGGCATTGTATAACAGAGCAGGTGCTGGATGGGGCGCGCGTGCAGGCTGGGAATAGATGGGGAGGGGACAGGAAATGAGAGACGTGAAATGTGTCTTTGTTGTAATCTCAGCAGACGAGTCATAGATGGATGAAGATGTCATGGTGGTCTGGGCTGGACGGAGAAGAGAAAAAATAGAACCTGTAAGGTGAAGCACTGGAGTGTCAGTATATATGTATCTGTAGTGTAATTACTTGTGTGTGTCTACTATACGGTCACTGCATGGCTGTAATATCGGTCTCAGCATACTGTACATGTATGACCAGTGGGCCCCAATGAAAAACCTCCAATGGCCTTTAATCGTATTGCTCTTCTCATATGGGCTAAAAGTATCTTTCTGGGACCCCAGGACCTGCACCTATAGTTACACCCCTGTGTATGCCCCTATAAGTAGAGGCCCCTTGACCTTTACCCCTGGTTGGTCCTCATCTCTGCCCCCAAGACAACACTCCCCATAGCTGTGCCTCCTCGAGGGGCTGATAACTGCTTCCACACCTTTTCTGCCGGACCCTCCATGCCCAGGATTTCCCTCCCTCCCTCTCACACATGTCATCGTGAATCAGACGCTCTGCACAGCAGATACCCGTGATGATGTCATCAAGAAAGGTGACATCACCGAGGTGGGCGGAACTTTCACATACTACCAGTATAGAGAGGGTTGCGACTAGATGGGAGTTGATTTTTTGTGGTCCTCATTTTAGCCACTCCGTTCTAGACGGCTCACTACTGATGTGACTACATCGTAGTTGATAATTTGAGGATCTCACCATAGCCACTCCGATGTAGACGCTTCAGTGCTGAGCTGTATAGATCGTAGTTGATTTTTTCAGGACCTCATTTTAACAACTGAACTCTAGACGGTTCAGTGCTGAATTGACTACATCGGAGTTGCTGGAGCGAGATCCTCAAAAAAATCACCGCCGATGTAGTCAGCTCAGTACTGAAATGACTAGCTCGGAGTGGCTATGGTGAGATCCTCATACAGACTTCATTGTAGTCCCCTCTTCTGGCTTTTTAATGCTTTTTTTTTTTATGGAATTGCTGAAGGTTTTAATTGAGCAAAACATCACAAGTCAGACATTATTTTTTTACATTGTTACAGAGAATGAAATAATTATTTGACCCCTTGCTGATTTTGTAAGTTTGTCCACTGACAAAGACATGAACAGACTATAATTTTAAAGGTAGGTTAATTTTAACATTGAGAGATAGAATATCAGTGTACACAGTGGTGCTGCCGTCCACGGTAACTGGTATCAGATGTGGACTGGTCTTGTGCCCGGAGGTGAACCGGAGGTAGACAGTTTCTGTGCCCGAAGAAAGACTGGCAGGTATAACGGCTGTAGCCAGATGGGTATGGTGCCCAGCTGCGATCCGGAGTTTATTGAGTATCGTCTTGTTTGCCAGATGGATCAAATACTTATTTATCTCTTCAAAATGCAAACACATTTATATAATTTATACAATGTGATTTTCTGGATTTTATTTTTGATATTCTCTCTCTCAATGTTAAAATTAACCTACCCTTAAATTATAGACTGTTCACGTCTTTGTCAGTGAGCAAACGGACAAAATCAGCAAGGGATCAAATACTTTGACTGTGACTTTTCCTGTCTGTCACCGGTCTCGTCTGCAGCCGCGACATTGTGAGGAGTGGGGAGAGGAGTAAAACAGCGCCGCCGACAGTGACCATAACAGGGCGCCGCCGACAGTGACCATAACAGGGCGCCGCCGACAGTGACCATAACAGGGCGCCGCCGACAGTGACCATAACAGGGCGCCGCCGACAGTCACCATAACAGGGCGCCGCTGACAGTCACCATAACAGAGCGCCGCCGACAGTCACCATAACAGAGAGCCGCCGACAGTCACCATAACAGAGAGCAACCGACAGTCACCATAACAGAGAGCAACCGACAGTCACCATAACAGAGCGCCACCGACAGTCATCATGACAGAGCGCCACCGACAGTTACCATAACAGAGCGCGGCTCCATGGTGCAGCCCCTCGGTCCTCTCCTCACACGGCTCCATGGTGCAGCCCCTCGGTCCTCTCCTCACACGGCTCCATGGTGCAGCCCCTCGGTCCTCTCCTCACACGGCTCCATGGTGCGGCCCCTCGGTCCTCTCCTCACACGGCTCCATGGTGCGGCCCCTCGGTCCTCTCCTCACACGGCTCCATGGTGCGGCCCCTCGGTCCTCTCCTCACACGGCTCCATGGTGCGGCCCCTCGGTCCTCTCCTCACACGGCTCCATGGTGCGGCCCCGGTCCTCTCCTCACACGGCTCCATGGTGCGGCCCCTCGGTCCTCTCCTCACACGGCTCCATGGTGCGGCCCCTCGGTCCTCTCCTCACACGGCTCCATGGTGCGGCCCCTCGGTCCTCTCCTCACACGGCTCCATGGTGCGGCCCCTCGGTCCTCTCCTCACACGGCTCCATGGTGCGGCCCCTCGGTCCTCTCCTCACACGGCTCCATGGTGCGGCCCCTCGGTCCTCTCCTCACACGGCTCCATGGTGCGGCCCCTCGGTCCTCTCCTCACACGGCTCCATGGTGCGGCCCCTCGGCCCTCTCCTCACACGGCTCCATGGTGCGGCCCCTCGGCCCTCTCCTCACACGGCTCCATGGTGCGGGCCCTCTCCTCACACTGCTCCATGGTGCGGGCCCTCGGTCCTCTCCTCACACGGCTCCATGGTGCGGCCCCTCGGTCCTCTCCTCACACGGCTCCATGGTGCGGGTCCTCTCCTCACACGGCTCCATGGTGCGGCCCCTCGGTCCTCTCCTCACACTAGTGATGGGGAGTCCGGCTCTTTTTGGTGATCTGGCTCACTTGGCTCCACTCGCCAAAAAGAGCCGGCTCTTTTTGGCTCAAAAAATGGCTCTTCTTGCAAAAAGTGCTCCTTTCCCCACTTTTATCACTCCAGTCTCTTAACTATAAAGCCTGGGCCTCATTATACAGCTGTACAGGGGTCTAGTGAAGGCTTTTTAGCCATTTTCTCAGAGTGTAAGCTGCTGGGGACAGGCCCTCACTCCTGTCCATATTGCTGATTTGTGTTATCCGCTAATATCTGATATTTGTATATATGGTTTCTACATTAGTCAGTGCTGCGACATCTGGCGGCACTGATTATGTTAAGGGTGAGTGCACGCTGCGGATTCACCTGCAGATTTTTCCGTGTGGATTTTCAGGTAAAACCGCAGGTAAAGTGACCTGCGGTTTTCCTGCGGATTTGCCAGCGGTTTTCCACCGCAGATTGACACCTGGACGATGGAATAGGTGCCAAACCGCTGCGGAATCCGCAGAACGAATTGACATGCTGCGGATTTAAATCCGCGCTGAAAAATACGCACTATGTGCACTGCGGAATTGAAATCCTATAGGCTAACATCGTACTGTACACTGTCTGGGGAACTGCTGCAGGTCCGCAGGGCCAAATCCGCAGCGGATCCGCAGAATGTGCACACACCCCAAGGGTATGTGCACACGTTGCGGATTTGCTGCGGATCCACAAGTGATGTACAGTACAATGTTATTCTATGGGAAAAAAATTGCTGTGCACATGCTGCGGAAAAATCCACGCAGAAACGCAGCGTTTATTTTCCACAGCATGTCAATTCTTTGTGTGGCTTCCGCAGCGTATTTACACCCATTCCATTATAGGACTCCGCAGGTGTAAAAACGCAGGCCAAATCCGCAATAAATCCACACGGATTTTGACCTGCGAATTCTGCCAAGAGATGCAGATTCCGCACAGAAAATTCCACACAGCAATCCGCAATGTGTGCACATACCCTTATAAGTAAATCCTTGGAGACATGTTCCAGGTTCTTACAGAGTATGGCTGGAGTCACACTAACCTGCGTAAAATACGGTCAGTATTTTACATGCGTAATACGGATGAATGGCCCCTAAACAGTGCTCCGTATGTCATCCGTAAGCAATGTGTGGTCGCGTATTTTGCGCATGTCAGCATCCGTATGTAATCCGTATGGCATCCGTATGGTGAGATTTTCTCGCAGGCTTGCAAAATGGACATATAATGGAGCCCTATGACAGTTTTAATAAAGAAATGAAAGAATAGATATAGACACATAGAATGCATATATATAGATATATAGATATATATATATATATATATATATATATATATATGTGTATATATCTATTCTTTCATTTCTTTATTAAACCTGTCAGTGTGAGTTTACTGTATAGCGCACTGAATTGCCGGCTTTGCCGGGTGCGTATTTCTCGCAGGTCACACGTGTGGTCCGTGTGTAATCCGTATTTTTTGCGCACCCATAGACTTGCATTGGCGTATTACGGCCGTAGTACGCTGACAATCGCAGCATGCTGCGAGTGGCACGGAGCGTAGGATACGGATGAGAAATATACGGCTGGTGCGAGGGACCCCATAGAGAATCATTGGTCCGTGTCTAATGCGTGCTTTTTGCGCCTCTCACGCACCCGTATTCCTCGCCAGTGTGACTCCGGCCTAACTCTAATATCTGCACCACACACACACACATACAGATTACAGTATGGAGAAAATGATTAAATAGTGAAATTAGTACATTTCAACTTGAAACAAAATTGTCTAAATGCTCCCGTTTCCTCCTGGTTGTGCACAGCACTACAATTCCCAGCAGCTCAAACAGAATCTGTCTGCAGCACTGGTTACATCCTAGCTTTAGCTGCAGTGAAGTTATAGCAATAATCATTGAGGTAGTATTGCATGTAGAACATGACCGCAAAAAAAAAGTCTGATGTGCCATTTAATTTCTCTCTCCTCTGATGTGATCACACATCAGATGAGAGAGAAATAGGGTCCCTGATCCCGCCGGTATCTCCCGGTGGTCCTTGGCCCGCGTGCTCCCCTTCCATGGGCGCCGCCATCGTCTTCTGGTTAGAAAATAGCGGGCGCATGTGCAGTGTGCCTGCCGAGATCTGCCGGCCGGCAGATTTCATTCATTCATAGTACATTTTGATAACTGTGATATCACATACAAGGACACCTGGGATACTGACCCTATCTTTTGGCCTGGTAGTATGCCTACCTTGCCACAGAGGTTGGGGGTTGCTGCGATCAGCACCAGCAGGGGACCATGATGAGAGTAGTGTCTGCTCCCCCACTGTCCAACTGTAAAAATAAGAATAAAATTAAAAAAAAATTAATGAACTCACCTGTCCTAATCGACCCGACCCATTTAAGGAAACCAGGATGGGTGAACACAGAACTTAAGCACATGCTAAAAAGGAAGAAAAAAATGTTTATAAAATGGAAAGAGGGAGGCATATCTAAAGAAGAATATAATGCTGTCTGCAGAATCTGCAGGGCACAAATCAGATTATCTAAAGCTGAAAATGAATTGAGGCTTGCAAGAGATGTCAAAAGCAATAATAAAGGATTTTGGGGATATGTCAAAAGTAAAAGAAAAGTCAAAGATGCTATAGGATTTTTACAGGATGAAAATGATGAAATGGTAAGACAGGATGTTGAGAAGGCTGAACTTTTAAATTCCTATTTTGCATCTGTTTTCTCTCAGAAAGGAAATGTAACACCAACTGTTATTCACTGTCCTATTAAGGGAATAGAAGAATCCAGGATATCTATAAACAGAAAGATAGTGAGGAAACACTTAGCTAACCTAAATGAATTCAAGTCTCCAGGTCCAGATGAATTACACCCCAGAGTACTGAAGGAGATAGCAGAAGAAATTTCTGAACCACTCTCCATAATTTTTGAAAATTCTTGGAGAACAGGAGAAGTGCCAGAAGACTGGAGAAGAGCAAATGTTGTTCCTATCTTCAAAAAGGGGAAGAAGGTGGACCCAGGCAACTATAGGCCGGTGAGTCTGACTTCTATACCAGGAAAGATCTTTGAACAAATTATTAAACAACATGTAAGTCAATACCTGGATAAGAATGAAGTGATCAAACAGAGTCAGCATGGGTTTGTAACTAATAAGTCATGTCAGACTAACTTAATTTCCTTCTATGACGGTATCACTGATTGGGTGGATCAAGGAAATGCTGTAGATATAGTATATCTTGACTTCAGCAAAGCATTTGACAAAGTCTCTCATACTATCCTTATTGAAAAAATGACTAAGTATGGAATGGACAAGGCAACTGTTAGGTGGATTCATAGCTGGCTTAGTGATCGGACCCAAAGAGTGGTCGTAAATGGCTGCACATCCAGTTGGAAGAATGTCTCAAGTGGGGTACCACAGGGCTCTGTCCTGGGCCCTGTATTGTTCAACATCTTTATCAACGATTTAGATGAAGGAATTGAGGGTAAACTGATTAAATTTGCTGATGACACAAAGCTAGGAGGGATAGCTAATACTAGAGAAGAGAGAGAGAGGATTCAAAAAGATTTAAATAAACTGGAGAAGTGGGCAGTAACTAACAGAATGGTTTTTAACAGGGAGAAATGCAAAGTACTACATCTGGGCAATAAAAATGAAAAAAGCATATATAGAATGGGAGGAATAGGGCTAAGTGACAGCACATGTGAAAAAGACTTGGGTATACTAATAGATCACAGACTGAATATGAGTCAACAGTGTGATGCAGCAGCAAAAAAGGCAAATGCAGTTCTAGGATGTATTAACAGAAGCATACAGTCTAGATCACGTGAAGTCATTATTTCCCTCTACTCCTCTTTGGTCAGACCTCATCTGGAATATTGTGTCCAGTTTTGGGCACCACATTTTAAAAAAGACATCAACAAACTGGAGCAAGTTCAGAAAAGAGCGACCAGAATGGTGACCGGTCTGCAAACTCTGTCTTATGAGGAAAGGTTGCAGGATTTGGGAATGTTTAGTTTGCAAAAGAGAAGACTGAGAGGAGACTTAATTGCTGTCTACAAATATCTAAAGGGCTGTCACATTGTAGAAGGATCAACTTTATTCTCATTTGCACAAGGAAAGACTAGAAGCAATGGGATGAAACTGAATGGGAGGAGACACAGATTAGATATTAGAAAAAACTTTTTGACAGTTAGAGTGATCAATGAGTGGAACAGGCTGCCACGAGAAGTGGTGAGTTCTCCTTCAATGGAAGTCTTCAAACAGAGGCTGGACAGACATCTGACTGGGATGATTTAGCGAATCCTGCTTTGAGCAGGGGGTTGGACCAGATGGCCCAGGAGGTCCCTTCCAACTCTACGATTCTATGATTCTATGACCCCCCTGTAATGCTTTTGACCACTCATGCAGAGGAGCCGGGGAGAATGATGCCTGCAGCGAGCGGGCCTTGGACCTCAGTGAGTGACAGGACACCCTCGCTAAGCGCAGCAGAAGTCCGTGGCCCACTCCCTGGAGGCGACATTCTCACGTGGATTACAGTGGGGGACATTTAGGACAGGGGAGTATAAGGATTTTTTTAATTTTATCCTTATTTTTACAGGTGGAGACAATGGGAGCAGACTACTACTCTCATCATTATCCCCTGCTGGTGCTGGGAACCATGATGAGGGCAGCGTTCAGCACTCGGAGCTTGGGAACAGAGTAAACTGTACACTGATTCCCAGGCTCCGATAAGTGTTGCACGGATGACATCTGTGTGGGGTACGTGTCATACCGACTCATTGACTTGAATGGGTTCGTGCGATCCGTGCTGTCGTCCACGACTTATTATACTACTAGATGGTGGCCCGATTCTAACACATCGGGTATTCTAGAATATGTATGTAGTTTATTTATGAAGTTTTAATAATAATGCAATAATGCACCCCCCAATCCTGATATGCATGGTACCCCTCTCCCCCTATTCTGGTATGCATGGTCCCCTCACGCCCAAATCCTGATATTCATGGTCCCCTCACCCCCCAATCCTAATGTGCATGGTCCTCTCACCCCCCAATCCTGATATGCATGGTGCCCCTCACCCCCCAATCCTGGTAAGCATAGTCCCCTCACCCCCCAATCCTGGAATGCATAGTCCCCTCACCCCCCAATCCTGGAATGCATGGTCCTCTCACCCCCCAATCCTGGTATGCATGGTCCTCTCACCCCTCTTTCCTGGTATGCATGGTCCCCTCACCCCCCAATCCTGATATGCATGGTCCTCTCACCCCCCAATCCTGATATGCATGGTACCCCTCACCCCCCCAATCCAAGTAAGCATGGTCCCCTCACCCTCCAATCCTCGTATGCATGGTCCCCTCACCCCCAATCCTGATATGCATGGTCTCCTCACCCTCCAATCCTCGCATGCATGGTCCTCTCACCCCCAAATCCTGGTATGCATGGTCCCCCTCACTCCCCTTTCCTGGTATGCATGGTCCCCCTCACTCCCCTTTCCTGGTATGCATGGTCCCCCTCACTCCCCTTTCCTGGTATGCATGGTCCCGTCACTCCCCTTTCGTGGTATGCATGGTCCCGTCACCCCCCTTTCCTGGTATGCATGGTCCCCTCACCCCCCTTTCCTGGTATGCATGGTCCCCCTCACTCCCCTTTTGTGGTATGCATGGTCCCGTCACCCCCCTTTCCTGGTATGCATGGTCCCCTCACCTCCCTTTTCTGGTATGCATGGTCCCCTCACTCCCCTTTCCTGGTATGCATGGTCCCCTCACTCCCCTTTCCTGGTATGCATGGTCCCCTCACCCCCCCTTTCCTGGTATGCATGGTCCCCTCACCCCCCTTTCCTGGTATGCATGGTCCCCTCACCTCCCTTTCCTGCTATGCATGGTCCTCTCACCCCCCTTTGCTGGTATGCATGGTCCCCTTCCTCCCCCTTTGCTGGTATGCATGGTCCCCTCACCCCCTTTCCTGGTATGCATGGTCCCCTCATCTCCCTTTGCTGGTATGCATGGTCCCCCCTCCTTTGCTGGTATGCATGGTCCCCCCTCCCCCCTTTGCTGGCATGCATGGTCCCCCTCGCCCCCCTCCTTTGCTGGTATGCATGGTCCCCCCCCTTGCTGGTATACATGGTGCCCTCACCCCCCTTTGCTGGTATGCATGGTCCCCTCACCCCCCTTTCCTGGTATGCATGGTCCCCCTCACTCCCCTTTTGTGGTATGCATGGTCCCCTCACCTCCCTTTCCTGGTATGCATGGTCCCCTCACCTCCCTTTCCTGGTATGCATGGTCCCCTCACCTCCCTTTTCTGGTATGCATGGTCCCCTCACTCCCCTTTCCTGGTATGCATGGTCCCCATCCTCCCCCTTTGCTGGTATGCATGGTCCCCTCACCCCCTTTCCTGGTATGCATGGAACCCTCATTTCCCTTTGCTGGTATGCATGGTCCCCCCTCCTTTGCTGGTATGCATGGTCCCCCCTCCCCCCTTTGCTGGCATGCATGGTCCCCCTCGCCCCCCCTCCTTTGCTGGTATGCATGGTCCCCCCCCTTGCTGGTATACATGGTGCCCTCACCCCCCTTTGCTGGTATGCATGGTCCCCTCACCCCCCTTTCCTGGTATGCATGGTCCCCCTCACTCCCCTTTTGTGGTATGCATGGTCCTGTCACCCCCCTTTCCTGGTATGCATGGTCCCCTCACCTCCCTTTCCTGGTATGCATGGTCCCCTCACCTCCCTTTTCTGGTATGCATGGTCCCCTCACTCCCCTTTTCTGGTATGCATGGTCCCCTCACTCCCCTTTCCTGGTATGCATGGTCCCCTCACCCCCCTTTCCTGGTATGCATGGTCCCCTCACCCCCCTTTCCTGGTATGCATGGTCCCCTCACCCCCCTTTCCTGCTATGCATGGTCCCCTCACCTCCCTTTCCTGGTATGCATGGTCCCCATCCTCCCCCTTTGCTGGTATGGTCCCCTCACCGCCTTTCCTGGTATGCATGGTCCCCTCATCTCCCTTTGCTGGTATGCATGGTCCCCCCTCCCCCCTTTGCTGGCATGCATGGTCCCCCTCGCCCCCCCTCCTTTGCTGGTATGCATGGTGCCCTCACCCCCCTTTGCTGGTATGCATGGTCCCCTCACCCCCCTTTTCTGGTATGCATGGTCCCCTCACCTCCCTTTCCTGGTATGCATGGTCCCCTCACCCCCCTTTCCTGGTATGCATGGTCCCCTCACCTCCCTTTCCTGCTATGCATGGTCCTCTCACCCCTCCTTGCTACAACTGAGTGTTAACACACTCCACCGTCTCGCCACCACCCCACATAGAGCAACCGCTCTGACCCTGGCTAACCTAAAGGCATAAGTGACCATTACCTAATTCAGGACAGCCCTTAGTTCAGAACTACTACGGGCATACTCGCTGTTCCTATTTTAATCATAAGGACCACATCCTTCATGAACCACTACATTGTTCAAGGCGACTTATGTGATCAAGGTCTTGAATGACCGAAACGTCATTCTGTCGCAATCACTATAAGAGCACTTGTTTTCAATAAATTCCACTAATAAGCAAATACTCCTTAAGTGTATGTGTGCAGTGATTCTAATAGACATTTCCTGGTATGCATGGTCCCCTCACCCCCTTTTCCTGGTATGCATGGTCCCCTCATCTCCCTTTCCTGGTATGCATGGTCCCCTCACCCCCCTTTCCAGGTATGCATGGTCCCCCTCCCCCCCTTGCTGGTATGCATGGTCCCCCTCGCCCCCCTCCTTTGCTGGTATGCATGGTCCCCCTCCCCCTTTGCTGGCATGCATGGTCCCCCTCGCCCCACCTCCTTTGCTGGTATGCATGGTCCCCCCCCTTTGCTGGCATACATGGTGCCCTCACCCCTCCCCCCTTTGCTGGCATGCATGGTCCCCCTCGCCCCCCCTCCTTTGCTGGTATGCATGGTCCCCCCCCCCTTGCTGGTATACATGGTGCCCTCACCCCCCTTTGCTGGTATGTATGGTCACCCTCACCCCTTCCCTGGTATGCATGGTCCCCCTCCCCCCCCTTTGCTGGTATGCATGGTCCCCCTCGCCCCCCCTCCTTTGCTGGTATGCATGGTCCCCCTCGCCCCCCCCTCCTTTGCTGGTATGCATGGTCCCCCTCCTTTGCTGGTATGCATGGTCCCCCTCACCCCCCCTCCTTTGCTGGTATGCATGGTCCCCCTCGCCCCCCCCTCCTTTGCTGGTATGCATGGTCCCCCTCCTCCTTTTGGTATGCATGGTCCCCTCACCCCCCTTTGCTGGTATGCATGGTCTGTTAAAATAAAAAAGTTATATACTCACCTTCCGACGGCCTCCGATCTTCTCTCCACGCGCCCGGCCTCGCGGTCCCAGTAATGCATTGCGCGAAACACCGCTGATGTCGTCATCTCCGGTCTAAGGCGCAAGGCATTACTGGGACCGTGAGGCCGGGCGCGTGGAGAGAAGATCGGAGGCCGTCGGAAGGTGAGTATAACCTTTTTTTAATTCTATTTTTTACAGATGTGCTGCGCCTGACTGCGCCTGCTGCTGATTGGTCGCGGCCTGAAGGCCGCAACCAGACAGCGCGGCGGGATTTCGGTTACAGACACCATAAGATGATTATATATAGATTATTTTATATATACCCGGATCTGTCCACAGAGTTTCTCTGCCTCAGATTTATATTATTACTTTCCCACTGTAGAGCAGCAGGAACTACAGAAAATAATGAGAGGGATAAGATCAGGGGCGGACTGGCCCACCGGTAGATCGGGGAAATCCCCGGTGGGCCCCGACCATTGTTGGCCACGCCCCCGAAGCCCAGCCCCCTACCCCCCCTGGGGCCCCCGTCCGGTAATGACAGTACACACTGTCTCATATCGGCGCACTGCCGATATGATCAGTGAGTCAGTGACACAGCACACAGGGAATGTGATCATGTTCTGTTCCCCCTCTTTGCTGCGGCTTCCGCACAGTGCTGCTGCTGCTGCCGGGAGCTCTGAGTCTCCTCTGCGCAGCGCGACACTGCCTTGCCCGGCACATGCGCGCAGGAGGAGACAGTTTCGGCGGCGATGATGAGTCATGACTGTCTGCTTCCTGCGCCGCGGGTGCCGGCGCTCGCTGTGTCTCACTGCGGAGGAAGAACCCGGCTGCCTGAAGGAGAAAAACCATGGCAGCATGATTGATGAGTATGGAAGGCGGGGGGCCGGGTGAAGGATTGGGGGAGGGTGTTGGTGCTGGTGGTGACTCTGAGTGTGGTGGGTGACTGAGGGGGCCCATGATCTGTTCTGCCAGTGCCATAAATGATGGGCTCCTCTCAGTCACCTCACCAGCCTGGGGCCAGGGTCCCAGACAGTGCTCCAGCCCCCACATTCCTTCTGTCCTGCTGGCTGGGGGCCTGTAGTGCAGTGGTGACTGAGGGGGCCCATGAGCAGGCCCCAGCAGTGGGCATGCAGCGAGCCCCAGCAGTGGGCATGCAGCGAGCCCCAGCAGTGGCATACAGCGGACCCCAGCAGTGGCATACAGCGGGCCCCAGCAGTGGCATACAGCGGGCCCCAGCAGTGGCATACAGCGGGCCCCAGCAACAGCGGGCCACAGCAGTGGCATACAGCAGGCCCCAGCAACATTGGGCCCCAGCAGTGGCATACAGCGGGCCCCAGGGTGGTGACTGAGGAGCCCATCTTTTATGGCAGAACAGATGGGCCGCCCATCTGTTTTGCCATAAAAGATAGGCTCCTCAGTCACCAGCCTGGGGCCAGGGGTCCAAGACAGTGCTCCAGCCTCCACCATTCCTTCTGTCCTGCTGGCTGGGGGCCTGTAGTGCAGCATGTAATGTGATGTGAATGCCACACTGGAGATGCTGCTTCTACTACTGCCCCCATTATGGTGTGCCATCAGGGAGCTCCCACAGGGCATTACAGGCCTTAGTATGAAGCAAACACTGTGGGAGCTCCCTGAGGACACCATACTGGGGCAGTGAGATCCTCACTTCACAGGGCACCATGATCTCTATGTACGATCCCTGACTGGGCCCCGTGATCTCTATGTACAATCCCTGCCTGGGCCCCATGATCTCTATGTACGCCACTGACTGGGCCCCGTAATCTCTATGCATGCCCCTGAGTGGGCCCCGGCCATGATCTCTATGTACACCCCTGATAGGGACCCATGTCCGTCCCTAATGGGGCCCCTGTAATCTCTTGTGGCCCTCGCCTCCACTTGGCAGTAGTAGAAGCAGCATCTCCTTAGTGTGGCGTTCAAACTTCATGCTACACTGTACATGACTCACAGCCAGCAGCAGGAAGGATGAGGAGGTAATTGCCTGGGCTGGGACCCTTGGCTGAGGCTGGCAGGGCATACTACTGCTCAATGGGCATGATTATCTTGGGAAAAGTGTGGATTGTTCTCTGGAAGTGATCGGTTATAGCTCACTATGTTATTTTTTGCAGAGATAAGTCCTGCAAAGAAGACACGATATCGGTCTGCGACAGATAAAGAATTTCACCTAGAGACATCACTGGTGAGTTTGTGTATTACCTATACACGCACACTGACACTATATACAGAGCTCCTGTGTATAATGTCACTGCTAACTAAATTACCTGTACACTGACACTATATACAGAGCTCCTGTGTATAATGTTACTGGTAATCTCTACATTATCTGTACCCTGACTCTATATACAGAGCTTTTTTAAATTTTCACTATCGATCACAATCTGGTGCCATGTTGTGCTCTGGTCATGGCTTGTCGGTATTCGTCCCTTGTATGTGGTATTATTCGGACAGTCATTATGTTGTGGTAAATGCCAGGACCAGCCGAAGGGCACTACGTCCGAAACGCTATCGTCGTCCGCACGGTGACCCCCTCCCTGCACAATGTACAGCCACTGTCTCCAATAAAGACCCCAATGCTTGCAAGAAACCCGGTGAGTGCAAGAAACCCGGTGAGTGCCACTCTTTTCTGCTTTTGTATGGACTTATCAGTTGTGCTTTAGAGCGAAGACACCCTGGGGATCTGTATATATGCCATGCTGTTTGAAGTGTTGCTGTAACCTGAGACACCAGTGTCGGTCTGCATTACTTGTTTTAGTGTATATACCCTGTTGTACTTGGTAGCACCGTATTTGATCACTATATGTGTTCTGGTCATGGTGTGGCGGTATTTCTCCCTTCTATGTGGTATTATTAGTCTGGGTATAGTGAATTGTTGTCAGTCATTTGTTTTTTCGGATATTAAGAATGGGAACATTCTTTATTTGCAATACATATTGAATACTTTGTTTCACCTTTCCCTGTGTTGTGACTACTACACAGCAGCAGAGATGCACTCAGGCTAGGGTCACACATACCGCTTTTGGGAGTTTTCCGGCTTCCTCAGATTTTCTGGACTCCGGTATTCTGAAACCGGAGTCTGGTTCTGGTGTCTGGTTCCTTCAAACGTGGTACCATCTGCCCCCATGCTGTCAGCTCCCTGCGGCCACACATACAGTGCTTTTCCTAAAACTGGACGTCGGAACCGGACTCCGGTTTGTGAAACCGGAATGCTGAGAACCGGAGGGACCCCTGAAAAGGTCCTAAAACAGTATGTGTGACCGTAGCCTTACAGAGGTTTTCTGTAGGAAGCCAGTAATCATCATTTGTACGGCCATGTTTACACATTGAGTATTTTGTAAATTGTTAACCTTAAGATTTGTAAGGAGACTTATAGGAGCATGGACTCCTGTGCTGCCTCTGTGCATACATATATGGAAGTCCTGCAATACTATAGTTTATGTAAATGACACTGAACTTTTAATTAGCTTTGTACATTAAAGCATCACATTATTTTGGCAAATTGCAATAGTGTCAGAAATAAGTTCTCTTTAAAATATCACTCTGTGTTAATAATAACCACTACCTGACCCATGATGTACAATGTCATGGGCCGGTTACCAGGGTTTGATGTGAGCTCCGGCGCGGAGCTCACATCAAACATTCCACATCTCAGCTGATCTCATCAGCTGAGATGTCAGGCTTACAGCACCGATCGGATCCGGAATCCAATCGCTGCTGTTAACCCTTTTGATCCTGCTGTCAATTACTGCCAGCAGGACCCAAAGAAGCCGTGGCAGGGAATGTGCTGTTCTTCGCCGGTACTGGAGATCCCGCGATAGCATCGCAAGATCTCCAACGGTCATGTGATAGCCTGGGGGACTGGCTTGATGTTGGAAGCTGTAACGGAGCACTTCCAGTGAGTGGTTGTCAGTCGCTGAAAACTACTCACTGCGCAATTCTGACAGATACCGTTGTGCTGCAACTCATCAGTATCTTTCAGAAGTAATCGGAGAGTGGATTCCTGTGCCTCTCTATGGGGGTGTGTAAAAGTTAAAAATTCATTAATAGTTATTACAAACGTAAAAAAAAAAAAAAAAAAAAAAAGTAACAATCTCTCCCTTTTCCCCCATTGACAATAAAAGTATACAAAAAAAATACATGTTTGGTATCGCCACATTCAGAATCGCCTAAACTATCAAGATATGAAATCAATTAATGATAGCCGTAAACTGCGTAACTGAAAATCGGTCCAAATTACAAAATTATTATTTTGTGGTCCACTGCAACATGGCTTTAAAATGCAATAACAGGCGATCAAAACAGTGCATCCACCCAAACATTATATCATTAAAAACGTCAGCTCAAGACGCAAATAATAAGCCATCACACAGCCCCAGATCTAGAAAAATGAGAACGCTACGGGTCGCAGAACATGGCACAAAAAAGGTATTTCTTTTCTAACTTGTGAATTTGTTTGAAACACTTAGATACCAGTAAAGGTATACATGTTCGGTATCTAAAAACTCGTACCGACCTAAGGCATCACACCATTACGTCACACCTTATAGTGAACATGACATCTAAAAAACCCAATAAACAAACATGTAATTGCACTTTTTTTTCAATTTTACTGTACTTGGAATTTTTGGTGCCATTTCCCTGTACATTATATGGTAAAATAAATGATTGCACCTGAAAGTACAACTCGTCCCGCAAAAAAAAAGCCCTCATATGTCTATATCAGAGGTCCCCGATGTCATTCCTCAAGGGCCAAACCAGATGTTTTACAGGCATGGCATGGCGCATGATCGAAAGTGCCAGAATTCAGATATTTAGGCTCAGGGATTCCTTCTCTGACCTTATTAAAACAGTCAATTCGTTTATTGAAAATGTAGATTCTACACTTGACGAAGTCAATGTTATTATTGAAAAAGCCTTACCACTGTCACTTATGTCAGTGACAGTCTGTGTGACTGCACATTGTGATCTATCACACCTCATGTGTGCACTCACTGCACTGCGCAGCCAATCACAGTACAGCTATGTGCTCCACGGTGCGGCCCCTCAGTCCTCTCCTCACACGGCGGCTCCACGGTGGGGCCCCTCAGTCCTCTCCTCACACGGCGGCTCCACGGTGCGGGTCCTCTCCTCACACGGCGGCTCCACGGTGGGGCCCCTCAGTCCTCTCCTCACACGGCGGCTCCACGGTGCGGGTCCTCTCCTCACACGGCGGCTCCACGGTGGGGCCCCTCAGTCCTCTCCTCACACGGCGGCTCCACGGTGCGGGTCCTCTCCTCACACGGCGGCTCCACGGTGCGGGTCCTCTCCTCACACGGCGGCTCCACGGTGGGGCCCCTCAGTCCTCTCCTCACACGGCGGCTCCACGGTGCGGGTCCTCTCCTCACACGGCGGCTCCACGGTGGGGCCCCTCAGTCCTCTCCTCACACGGCGGCTCCACGGTGCGGGTCCTCTCCTCACACGGCGGCTCCACGGTGGGGCCCCTCAGTCCTCTCCTCACACGGCGGCTCCACGGTGCGGGTCCTCTCCTCACACGGCGGCTCCACGGTGCGGGTCCTCTCCTCACACGGCGGCTCCACGGTGGGGCCCCTCAGTCCTCTCCTCACACGGCGGCTCCACGGTGCGGCCCCTCAGTCCTCTCCTCACACGGCGGCCCCTCAGTCCTCTCCTCACACGGCGGCTCCACGGTGCGACCCCTCAGTCCTCTTCTCACACGGCGGCTCCACGGTGCGGGTCCTCTCCTCACACGGCGGCTCCACGGTGCGGGTCCTCTCCTCACACGGCGGCTCCACGGTGCGGCCCCTCAGTCCTCTTCTCACACGGCGGCTCCACGGTGCGGGTCCTCTCCTCACACGGCGGCCCCTCAGTCCTCTCCTCACACGGCGGCTCCACGGTGCGGCCACTCAGTCCTCTCCTCACACGGCGGCTCCACGGTGCGGCCCCTCAGTCCTCTCCTCACACGGCGGCTTCACGGTGCGGGTCCTCTCCTCACACGGCGGCTCCACGGTGCGGCCCCTCAGTCCTCTCCTCACACGGCGGCTCCACGGTGCGGGTCCTCTCCTCACACGGCGGCTCCACGGTGCGGGTCCTCTCCTCACACGGCGGCTCCACGGTGCGGCCCCTCAGTCCTCTCCTCACACGGCGGCTCCACGGTGCGGCCCCTCAGTCCTCTTCTCACACGGCGGCTCCACGGTGCGGGTCCTCTCCTCACACGGCGGCTCCACGGTGGGGCCCCTCAGTCCTCTTCTCACACGGCGGCTCCACGGTGCGGGTCCTCTCCTCACACGGCGGCTCCACGGTGCGGCCCCTCAGTCCTCTTCTCACATGGCGGCTCCACGGTGCGGGTCCTCTCCTCACACGGCGGCTCCACGGTGCGGCCCCTCAGTCCTCTTCTCACACGGCGGCTCCACGGTGCGGGTCCTCTCCTCACACGGCGGCTCCACGGTGCGGCCCCTCAGTCCTCTCCTCACACGGCGGCTCCACGGTGCGGCCCCTCAGTCCTCTCCTCACACGGCGGCTCCACGGTGCGGCCCCTCAGTCCTCTCCTCACACGGCGGCTTCACGGTGCGGGTCCTCTCCTCACACGGCGGCTCCACGGTGCGGCCCCTCAGTCCTCTCCTCACACGGCGGCTCCACGGTGCGGGTCCTCTCCTCACACGGCGGCTCCACGGTGCGGCCCCTCAGTCCTCTCCTCACACGGCGGCTCCACGGTGCGGCCCCTCAGTCCTCTCCTCACACGGCGGCTCCACGGTGCGGCCCCTCAGTCCTCTCCTCACACGGCGGCTCCACGGTGCGGCCCCTCAGTCCTCTCCTCACACGGCGGCTCCACGGTGCGGGTCCTCTCCTCACACGGCGGCTCCACGGTGCGGCCCCTCAGTCCTCTCCTCACACGGCGGCTCCACGGTGCGGCCCCTCAGTCCTCTCCTCACACGGCGGCTCCACGGTGCGGGTCCTCTCCTCACACGGCGGCTCCACGGTGCGGGTCCTCTCCTCACACGGCGGCTCCATGGTGCGGCCCCTCAGTCCTCTCCTCACACGGCGGCTCCACGGTGCGGGTCCTCTCCTCACACGGCGGCTCCACGGTGCGGGTCCTCTCCTCACACGGCGGCTCCACGGTGGGGCCCCTCAGTCCACTCCTCACACGGCGGCTCCACGGTGGGGCCCCTCAGTCCACTCCTCACACGGCGGCTCCACGGTGGGGCCCCTCAGTCCACTCCTCACACGGCGGCTCCACGGTGCGGGTCCTCTCCTCACACGGCGGCCCCTCAGTCCTCTCCTCACACGGCTCAGCTTCCTGCTCTTCGGTCTTCTTCACACACTGGGCTGTAGGAGGCCCCGCCCCTGCCGGTGACATCATCACCGTCCTAGTCGTGCCCGGGAGCTCGCTCTCGCTCCGTTACAGCCGCTCCGGTCTCCGCCATGTTCAGCTGGGCCAGCAAAGACGGGCGTAGGAAACACGAGCCGGAGCTCTTCCAGACGGTGGCGGACGGCCTCCGCAGACTGTACACCCAGAAGCTGCTGCCGCTGGAGGAGACCTACCGCTTCCACGACTTCCACTCCCCGGCGCTGGAGGATGCGGACTTCCACAACAAGCCGATGGTGCTGCTGGTGGGGCAGTACAGCACGGGCAAGACCACCTTCATCCGGCACCTGATGGAGCAGGACTTCCCCGGCATGAGGATCGGCCCGGAGCCCACCACCGACTCCTTCATCGCGGTCATGCACGGCCCGGTGGAGGGGGTCGTGCCCGGGAACGCGCTGGTCGTAGACCCCAAGAAACCGTTCCGGAAACTCAGCGCCTTCGGGAACGCCTTCCTCAACAGGTCAGTGACCCTGGTGGGGAACTACAAGTCCCAGCCTCCCCTGTCTGCCAAGACCCATAGAAAAGAGAGGAAAACAGTGAAACTTGGCACAGCGCTGAGAGTAGTTGCCGGGGTCGTCTACATTCCCATTTAATAAACTGTAGTTTATAAAATGCTGTACTCACCCATCCCAGGTCCAGCACTGATGTCATAGTGACCGACCCGCAGCCAATCAGCGAGCTCCTTGGCTCTGTACATTGAACACTCTTAGTGCCGGATTGGCTGCAGCGCTGTCAACTTGCCATCAGCGTTGCAGACAATGACAATCATTGGTGGAGACCCAGCAGTGGACGAGGGAGGGTGAGGAAAGCATGGTTTGTGATTTTACTACAAACTGTGCCTGGAGACTAGGATTTTGTGAAAGGGGACAACTCCTATCTGTGCCAGTCATCAAGTGTCCATCCAGCCAGCGTGTGACACAAGGTAGACTCCAGGGATACGGCTTCTGCTTAAAGGTCCCAAATGACGTGATCGGATGCCCACCGGTATCTCGGAGCCATTGGCTGGAGTCACCATTGTAGGCTGGGTATTCGGGAGAGCTCTGCAGTCCTGAAGGAGCAGAACCGCCTGCCGACATCTCCCGGTGTTTAACTCTTTAAATGCTCGTGTAGGTGATTGATTGCTGCACCGATACCTTTTCTATTTGCTGCTTTCTGCATTTATTCCTCGACAAATTCACAATTTTATCAATATGCAAATAAGTCGTTAGGTGCTCTGGGCGGAGTAAAGCCCCTTAGCTCCTGATAAAATCGTAGATTTCTCTAGAATAGCACAACGGACAGCAAGGTTATAGGCATATAGCATTTTAAGGAGTGGTTACACCTGCTCCCATATAGAGGAGGAACACTGATTCTCGACTCGGCCTCTCTAAATACACTGCAAATTACCCTACGGATAAAAGCAGATCTCTCATTCATGGGGTGTAAGAATTTAAGCTTGACGTTCTATACAGAGCGATAGTATCAGTGATCGTCCTGAGCGTTTGTCGTCCATCTCCAGCTCATCGTCATGTATCGGTCTACTCTAGATGGATCAGGCTTTCTTCATGGGCCAGAAGTCACTTTTTGGCACAGTGACCCATACAAGCGCCGTCTTCTGTGACCCCCGTCCGTGTCATCGCCGGTCATCATCTTCCTCATTTTTTTTGCAGCTCTTAAACATAATTGTGTCTTTTCTCGTGAACTCCAGACCTGTCATTATCCTCTAAAGAAATGATTCTGCGATGTCACACGTTTCATTGCGGAGTGACGAATGAGGCTGATGACCACGAGCCAATGGATAGAAAAGCTCCAGCAGCTTGACTGGGAGTCAACAATGTTCCTTATTTTTAAAGGGAACCCGTCACCTTTATTCACGTTGCCTCAAACCATGTATTTTTCTGAAGACTCCAAGGTTTCGGAGGAAGATGTACTTTGACGATGCGGCTGTGAGATTAGTCCAGCTCTGCTGTAGGTGATCGACGGGTCTCTCACTGTTTGCATACACGAGTGAGACCTGTCCATCATCTCAAGCAGCGCTGAGTCTCTTGACTATAGTCCCCAGCCGGATCTTCAAACTATATTATATGTTTGATGCGTGCTACCCGTGGTTTGGGTTGGATGAGTCAGTTGACCGATTCCCTTTAATTGAAAGGATTCCACTGAAATGAGATTGGCAATCAAAGACTGGTGATGCCCTCCACCTATTCTGGAGACATGTGATAACGTCTAACAATGGAGACTGCGCTTTAATGGCGCTCCATCAATAGATGAACTCGCTGTCATCATGGATCATCGCCAACTGATGGCACCTTGTGTTGTGGCCTTGTGACATGCCATTTGTGCTCTAATATCCTGTCTGACTCCACCATGACTGAGCGGCGTCTGCTGCTGTGACCAGCAGGACATGCCTTCTTCTTAGCTCTGACTTTTGCTCTTTTACATTCTTTGTTTCCCCACAGACAGATGTTCTTGTATCTCTCAGGTCTGTCTTCCGGATATTAGAAGGAAATCCTGACTTTAGCTATCCTCTTTTTCTCCCCTGGTTTTTGTGGTCCTTGGTAGAGGGCACTCTTTGCACAATTGGCAACACACCATGTGATCAGCCTGTGAGTGGAGTACCCTTCAATAATGGGGGAGATGAGCCTCCTTCAGAGGTGTCAGGCACTGGAATTTACTACTCTACTCTCCCTTATTTATCGCCATGGAATACATAATATATGCATGCTCGATGAAGTTGAGCATGCATGTGTATCGAGGAGCTTAAAGAGATGGCTGAACTCCAAATGAGTGGTCAGTTAAATCTAAGCTGTACAGCAGCTTTACCCTGTTTTATATTGTTTGCACAGTGGGTTTACCAATGTTTCCACTTGTATAATGTTGATTTCTAGGAGATGGGTCATGTCACCACTTGTATTACTTGATTATCGTGAGTGACCGTTCCTAGCGAGACACGGGCAGTGCATACAGGCTGCCGAAGAATGAGCAAACCACCGGTTTCTCAGGTGAAATGATCTTTTGGCTTGCTTAAAAGATCAACATTCTCGGCAGCACATAAAGAGGACGTGTGCCGCCGAGTGCAATAACAATGACTATGCCCTGAATGATCGATTACTGATCGTTCTAAGTGCGGTCAGCCTATGTTAAAGAACTATTAAACTACCTCAGATCGACAAATATGGAGCCAATTAGTGGTCGTTTAACGCCGCAGACCGGCTGGTGTAAACCGAACCTAAAATATCTAACATACTTCATCACTACATCTAGGTATATAGCAACATTCACAATGGATCTACAGATATACCGGACAGACTACGGGCTGCTGTCGTAGTGATCACTGACGTATAATCCCCTTGGCCGTAGTCAGATAACAGCTGTCACCCCATAAATATATATTCTCCACCAAGTACACATATGTATAATGCATTTTTTGGCCTCCGGAATGCTTAGTAGCAGATGGTGGGGGGCCCAGCACTAACGCTGTGTTCTCATGACGTGTCACATGATATAAGAATTGCCTCCGTGCCCTTTAACGGACAGTCGCTAGTTCTCACAGCGATTCTTTAGAGACCTGATATCCTTTTTCTGGCTTCATACGCTGCTGCACTTAACTTCACCCCTAAATGGATTTTGTGCATTAGCCGCTCCCACCCTGGAAAAGTATGTGTGATTCACCAGCGGCAGAGCCGTGCCAGTGTCTCTGCAGCACAGGAACGCAAGGACGCAGTGATAAATGTGGAATAGACATTGTAGCAGCACTGGGCATAAAGGGACATTGTGCTACCCGGGGATGAATAGCTGTCATTTTGCAATAAAAAAACGTATTTTCTATTGGCTCCTAAGTGCTGACAGCCATGATTGTGCTCACTGCCACGCCACTGAAGGTACCACATTGGCCCCTGCGCCAGGACTAGAAACACTCACCTGTCTGATCACACATGGCCGGGTGACCACAGCACGTAACTGCTCCAGACGCCTGCCATAGCGCCATCTGCTAGTGCAACATTCCTCCTCCTAACATTACTCTAACAGGTTATTTCTTTGCCTTTAGGTTCATGTGCGCTCAGTTACCGAACCCCGTCCTGGAGAGCATCAGCATCATAGACACCCCTGGGATCTTGTCTGGGGAGAAACAGCGTATCAGTAGAGGTAAGTGTGAACACACCCTACATACCGGGATACAACACAGCAGTATATTCCCGGAAAACGCCCACCAGTGTTATTCCATAGGGCCGTTCAGATTTTTTTTTTTTTCCTCATCGGCCGACTGTCCCTGTGACTAAATCGCTGCATGCGCTATTCTCCTCCGCGTTTCTGATGACTCGCCTATAAAAGACTGGGGGTGCACAAAAAATCACATCCCGTACGGATCATAGATCTAATAACGATACATTGTCGTTATTAACACAGGGAACTGTATTAGGGCTTGGAAATGTTATTAACTGCTGATGTGTAAAAACGGATGTAAGACACAATGTTCATACAGATGAAAAATCTTTTTTTTTTTTTTTTTTTTTTTTTTTTTTCTTTTATTAAAATTGGACTTTTTTTTTATGCACTTGTATGAACTCATCCACATAGTGTTCTCAGAGGGACCAAATAGAAGCTCAAGCGTCTGCTCACAGACTCGATGAAGTGAAGGGTTCGTGTCCCTTTAATTATAATCCTGGGTTTTCAGACAGTGTACATTGCAGTCGTGTGTTTCCATGATGAGACCACATCTTCCGACTCGGCTTATGTAACGGTAGTAGAAGTCTCTGAACATTTTGGCACTTTACCATTATTTCTCCCTCACCCATGACAGCACCACGGAGAGAGGGGGTCCGCCCATCAAGGACAGGAACCTACAGACAAAAGAGCGGCACCTCTCCTCCGCCCCCAGTTGGGTTCCTGTCCTTGACGGGTGAACCACGGCAGCAAGAGCGCAGCGCTTACCGGGAGGTGAAGATCCGGGACCGCCCCGTCCGCGGTCAGACAGCGGGAAGGCCCCTGTCGCGGCGGGGTCGGTTGCCGAAGCCGCCACCGCTGCAGCTGAGGGGCTGTCCAGGGTGAGCGGGCGGGGAGGACCGGGCCGCCGCTCCGGGAGGAGTAGGGGCCGAGGGACGCCGGATAGGGGCAGCGCTGGGTACACAGGTGTACCAAGATGGCGCTGCCCCGGAAGTAGAATGAGGAACTTCCGGGTCCCCGCGGTCGGCACATGCGCAGTACGCACTCCCCGGGGGAAGAGCGGTGCAGGCCGGGAAGACAGGTGACGCCAGGGCGGCTTATTCAAATTGGGAACGCTAAAGCAGCCTCAGAGCTGGAAGCGTTCAGGCGCGATGGATAGCGACCAGCATGAGGAGCTACAGCAGCCTAAGCAGCAGCAGCAGCAGCAACAAAGGCAGCATCACCAGCGCCACCAAAAGGATAAAGACGGACGGGGGAGCAGGTCCAGCAGCCACTCCACGCAGCAGTCTACTGCAAGGAGCAAGTCACCTGCCGTGGATCGCCCAGTGAGGGATTTGGATCCACTTCCAGAACTGGTACCTGCAACCGCGCATGAGGGGTAAGTGGATCTTCGTGAATGTTCCCCATTGTAATAGACTTCTTTCCCTTATCAGGGAAAGAAGAAAGAAAAGACCAAGAACAGGGAATGCCCCACCTGTGGGAAACCATTACCAACGCCCTGGGAGAAAAAATTGTGTGACTCCTGTATACAGGAGGTCCTCGGCGGTGAAACCCCGGATCATGCCGCAGACCTAAGGGCGGTAATCCGCGCAGAAATTCAGAGTGCCCTTTCATCCAGAAAACGGGAAAGGAAGGGAAGGAAGGGGGACGTGGTGATAGAGTCCCAATCAGACAGCTTATCGTCAGGGGAAGTCACCTCCCATACTGTAAATACCGACTCGTCATCCTCCGATTGTCATGTCGGACGCTGTTCACACCACAGCATCCGGCAGGCAGAGGTAGTTCCACCTCCAGCCACTATAGCCTCAGTGGCGCCGGCCTGATCTTCAGGCTCTCGGGGGTTAATCCTGCTGGAGACCAGGTTGGATGGTTAGTCACGCCCACGGTCTTTAAATAGTCATGCTGGCCTATGGGCGTCGCCGATTATAGCTTGTGTTTCATACCAAGTGGTTCCGGTCTGGAGTGGAGGTGTTCAAGAGAGAGAGATTCATATCTGGTGTCGTATGATCCGTCCGGATTTGTTCAACCAGGTAGCGGGGGCAAAATGGTTTTCCAAGCTGGACCTCAGGGGGGCGTATAACCTCATAAGGGTCCGTCAGGGGGATGAGTGGAAGACGGCGTTTAACACTCCTGAGGGTCATTTTGAGAGTCTGGTTATGCCGTTTGGGTTGACCACCGCGCCTGCCGTTTTCCAACATTTTATTAATGATGTCTTTGCTCATGTCCTGGGGAGATTTGTGATTGTATACCTGGATGATATCCTCATTTATTCTAGCGATCGGGACACTCATTTGCAGCATGTTAGGCAGGTGTTACAGTTGCTCCGGGAGAACCAGCTCTATGCTAAGCTGGAAAAATGTTTATTTTTTGTCCAGGAGTTGCCCTTTTTGGGATATATTGTGTCCGCAGCTGGTTTTAAAATGGACACCGCTAAGGTGCAAGCGGTGTTGCAATGGGAGAGGCCGGAGAGTCTGAAAGCACTCCAGCGGTTCCTGGGGTTTGCGAATTATTATAGGAAATTTATAAAACACTTTTCGACTGTCGCCAAACCACTCACGGACATGACAAAAAAGGGTGCCGATCTGGCGAACTGGCCTGAGGTGGCTATACGTGCATTTGAGCGTCTGAAGAATAGTTTTGCTTCAGCCCCCATTCTGGTGCAACCAGACGTGTCTAAACCTTTTGTGGTAGAGGTTGATGCGTCGGAGGTGGGAGTGGGGGCAGTACTGTCTCAAGGCTCGTCCTTGAGCGAGATGCATCCATGCGCCTACTTCTCCAAGAAGTTGTCGCCGGCCGAACGGAATTATGATATCGGCAACAGGGAGTTGTTGGCCATCAAACTGGCTTTTGAGGAATGGCGACACTTTTTGGAGGGGGCGGCTCACCAGGTCACAGTTATCACCGACCATAAGAATCTGCTCTACCTGGAGTCGGCCAAGCGTCTGTCTCCTAGGCAGGCTCGCTGGGCATTGTTTTTTACTCGTTTCAATTTTCTTGTGACGTACCGTCCCGGGGCTAAAAACACCAAGGCGGATGCTTTGTCTAGGTGTTTTCCGGGGGGAGAACCTCGGGAAGAGCCGGTACCCATCCTCCAGAAAGGGGTAGTGGTCTCGGCTCTCACGACTGAGGTAGAGGCGGAGATTGCCGAGGCCCAAGAGGAGGTACCACCAGGACTTCCCGCCAACAAATCTTTTGTACCCCTGCATCTTCGGCCTAAGGTGTTGAAGGAACACCACGATTCGGTACTGGCTGGTCACCCAGGGGTGAAGGGCACCTTAGAGCTGGTATCGCGTCGTTTCTGGTGGCCCAAAATCCGGCAGGACGTGGTCTCGTACGTGGCAGCTTGCATCACGTGCGCTAGGGCTAAGTCACCCCGAACCCGTCCTGCTGGCACGCTACAGCCTCTGGGGGTACCCAATAGGCCATGGACAGAAATCTCCATGGATTTTATCACTGACTTGCCAGCCTCGGCAGGGAACACGGTCATCCTGGTGGTGGTTGACCGTTTTTCAAAGATGGCGCATTTTGTGGCGTTGTCCTCTTTGCCCAATGCTAAGACGTTGGCTCAGGTATTTGTGAAGGAGGTGGTCAGACTCCACGGAATACCGTCTGACATAGTATCTGATAGGGGTACGCAATTTGTGGCGAGGTTTTGGAAAGCTTTTTGCTCAAGGTTGGGGATCAAGTTGTCACATTCATCGGCGTTTCATCCACAGTCTAATGGACAAACTGAGCGCATGAACCAAAATCTTGAACAGTATTTACGATGCTTTGTGTCCGACAACCAGGAGGAGTGGTCTACTTTCCTTCCTCTGGCCGAATTCGCATTAAATAATCACCGCCAAGAGTCATCAGGAGAGTCTCCATTCTTTTGTGTGTACGGTCAACATCCTCAGTTTTGTACCTTACGTCAGGGTGACTCCGGGGGTGTCCCGGAGGAGGATCAGCTAGGAGCCCAATTGTCATCAGTCTGGAGGCGGGTGAAACAGCGTTTGTTGAGCATGAGTGCCAGGTACAAACGGGTGGCTGACAGTAGACGCGTGCCAGGTCCGGACCTGTGTGTGGGTGAATGGGTGTGGTTAGCTACGAAGAACATAAAACTCAAAATCCCTTCTTTAAAACTGGGTCCAAGGTTTATTGGGCCTTTTAGGATTTCTGCCATCATTAACCCAGTGGCTTATCGGTTGGAACTTCCCGCAGTGTACAAGATACACAACGTGTTTCACAGGGCTTTATTGAAAAAGGTGGTAGGCTCTGTGGACACAACGCCGATGCCACCTCCAGTCATGGTGGATGGCGAGTTAGAGTTCGAGGTCGCCAAGGTAGTGGACTCTCGAGTAGTACGCCGTACTCTTCAGTATTTGGTGCACTGGCGGGGGTATGGTCCAGAGGAGAGGTCTTGGGTTCCAGCCTCAGACATACATGCGGATCGGCTGGTCAGTTCTTTTCACCGTCGTCATCCGGACAAGCCGGGTCCTATGAGTCTTGAGGGCCCTGGGGTCCCTCGTAGAAGACGGGGTACTGTCATGTCGGACGCTGTTCACACCACAGCATCCGGCAGGCAGAGGTAGTTCCACCTCCAGCCACTATAGCCTCAGTGGCGCCGGCCTGATCTTCAGGCTCTCGGGGGTTAATCCTGCTGGAGACCAGGTTGGATGGTTAGTCACGCCCACGGTCTTTAAATAGTCATGCTGGCCTATGGGCGTCGCCGATTATAGCTTGTGTTTCATACCAAGTGGTTCCGGTCTGGAGTGGAGGTGTTCAAGAGAGAGAGATTCATATCTGGTGTCGTATGATCCGTCGTTATCCTTTCTCCTTCCCATATTTGTGTTTAGTTGTGCCCTGTTCACATTACTGTTTATTCCTGTGTGTGTGCGGCGCAGTGCAGTTTAAGTTCTCCCTGTCTGTCATTATTTGTGTGGGAGCTTTGGTGGTGACTTCTCACTGGGTGGAGGGTGGAGGGTTAAGTGCAGGGCTGAGCAGGAGATAAGGAAAGGTCGGAGGCTCAGGCATTTGCACCTTCAGCAAAAACCCTGGGTTGAGGGTCAGACAGGGTTTCCCCTAGTAAAGGGACACCACAGGGGCCCCGGGTCTTTCAGCCTTAGTTGAACTTAGCCCCCGTGACACCGATGAGGAGACGGAAGGTCGTCATTGTTTCCCCCTGGACGAAGTGGATGCCTTAGTAAAGGCGGTAAGATCCACTATGGGGGTGGAAGAACCCCGGACTGATAGATCAGTCCAGGACATTATGTTCGGGGGACTGAGTCAAAAAAAACGGAAGGTATTTCCGTTAAATAAGAACGTCCAAGGCCTCATAGATAAAGAATGGGAAAAACCGGATAGGAAAAGCTCCACAGTTCCTTCCATCAAAAGGAAGTACCCATTTGAGGAGGAAGCATCCACATCATGGGATAAGGCCCCCAAACTAGATGTGGCGATAGCCAAAGCTTCAAGAAAGTTTGCACTCCCCTTTGAAGATATGGGTACCCTGAAAGACCCGTTAGATAAAAAAGCGGATACCCTACTTAAGGGCACCTGGGAATCAGCAGGGGGAAACATCAGGCCGGCGGTAGCGGCAACCTGTACCTCCAGAGCTCTTATGGTATGGATAGACCAATTGGAGAGACAGATAAGGGAAGGGGTTCCCAGAGATAAAATCCTGGAATCCATGCCAATGATAAGAGGGGCGGCAGCCTACCTGGCCGACTCTTCGGCTGATTCGATAAGATTGTCATCTAAAACAGCAGCCTTGTCGAATGCAGCTAGACGAGCTTTATGGTTAAAATGTTGGCCTGGGGATCTCCAGACAAAAATAAAATTATGCGCCATTCCCTGTGAAGGAAAATTCCTCTTCGGGGAAACCTTGGATGACATCCTCGAAAAGGCAGGCGACAAAAAGAAAGGCTTCCCAAACCTAGGACCTGTGACCGCCACAGGCTTTAAACGGTCCTTTCGGAACAAAAAGTTCTTCCAGAGGAGACCCCCGAGAGACCAAAAATGGGAAGACAGAAGAAGGGACAGGGGGTTCATCTTCGGTAACTCGTCCCGGGATAAAAAACCCGCCAAGTGACTGTGGGCCCAGGGTGGGAGGGAGACTAAGGTTTTTCCTCCCAGCCTGGGAGAAAATATCCAACAATCCCTGGCTGATAAATCTTGTAAGATCGGGATTAAGGATAAACTTTTATTCTCTCCCGCCGCAAAAATACATAATTACCCCGATAAGGTCGTCAAAAAACGAACAGGACGCCCTCGAAAAGGAGGTTCTGAGTATGTTGGACAAAAAAGTCCTACAGGAGGTTCCCCCACAGGAGAGAGGCAGGGGGTTCTACTCGCCTCTCTTCCTGGTAACCAAACCAGACGGCACCTTCCGCACCATCATAAATTTAAAAAGACTGAATTGCTATATCAAGAACGAAAAATTCAAGATGGAATCGATCAAGTCGACCATCAAAATTCTCTTTCCGCAATGCTTTATGGTGGTCCTAGACCTCAGCGATGCCTACTACCATGTCCCCATTCACAAAGAATCCAGGCAATACCTCAGGCTAGCAGTCTCGATAGCAGGAGAAATAAGAGAATTCCAATACAAGGCCCTGCCATTTGGGATCTCAGTGGCTCCACGGGTCTTTACGAAATTGGTGGCAGAGATGATGGCTCACATAAGAGAACAGGATGTTCTGATAGTGCCTTATTTGGACGACTTTTTAATAGCGAGCAACTCAGGCCAGAAATGCACAGAACAGAGGGACCGAGTGATGAGCACTCTAAAAAACCTCGGGTGGCTTCTGAACCTGAAAAAGTCAAGGCTGGAACCAAAGAGAGTCCAGGAGTTCCTAGGCCTGACACTGGATTCAAACATCCAAGTGTGTTACTTGCCAGATCACAAAAGGGACAGAATTATTCATATAGTACAAAAAGCGAGGCAAAACCCCTCTATGACACTAAGACGAGCAATGTCCCTGTTAGGGTCCCTCTCTGCATGCTTGCCGGCGGTCCAGTGGGCACAAATACATATGAGGGATCTGCAATGGGATATCCTGACCAACCAGCGGACCTTAGGAGACCACTTGGAACATCATATTACGCTAGGTTCAAAAACTATTCTTTCCCTAGCCTGGTGGGAGGACAAAAACAACTTGTCCAAAGGGATCCCCTGGGAGGCCAAAATCACACATGTAATTACCACCGACGCCAGTCCTGTGGGTTGGGGAGCACACATGGGCATCAGCGTGGCTCAAGGGGGATGGAGAAGTCAAGAACTAAAAGCCTCCTCGAATCAAAAAGAACTGCTAGCAGTAAATTATGCCTTGAGTCACTTTTTGCCAGCATTAAAAGGCCATCATGTCCGGATATTCTCGGACAACCGAGTAACAGTGGCCTATATAAACCACCAGGGGGGAACCAGGTCCAGAACGCTAATGGAGGCATCCTTCGAGATATTCGGGTTGGCAGAGAAAAACTTACTGTCCCTATCGGCGCTACATATACGGGGAGTAGAGAACCAAATGGCAGACTTTCTGAGCCGTACCCAACTACATCAGGGGGAGTGGGCTCTAAATCAGTCCGTTTTTCAGAAGATTGTGGAAATGTGGGGAACCCCAGACATAGACTTATTTGCAGACCACAAAAACAAAAAAGTGGAAACATTCTGTTCTCTAAATCCCAAAGGGAATCCTCACACCCTGGACGCATTTATGCTCCCATGGACACGGGGTTTACTGTATGCCTTCCCACCGACCATTCTCCTTCCGGCGGTGATAAGGAAAGTCAGGGAAGAGGGGGCTCGGGTAATACTTATAGCCCCTTTCTGGCCAAAAAGAACATGGTTTTCATGGCTCAGAATAATGTCAGTAACCGACCCCTGGGTTCTACCAGATCTCCCCGACCTTCTATCGCAGGGCCCTGTGCTACACCCCCAAGCAGTGAACCTCCATTTAACAGCATGGAATTTGAAAGGTCACTGCTGAGGGGGAAAGGATTTTCAGAAAATCTAATTTCCACGTTACAAAAAAGTAGAAAACCAGTTACAATCAAAGCCTATGGTAGAACCTGGAGAAAATTCCTATCCAGTTCGGGGGCAAAGGTTCAGGATGGAATACAAATGGATAAAATCCTGGAATTCCTCCAAAGGGGGTTAGAACAGGGACTAGCGACTAACACACTGAGGGTACAGGTAGCGGCCCTGGGCGCCCTCTATAATCAGGAGGTAGCGAGCGACCCTTGGGTGGCACGGTTTATGAGGGCCGCAGCCAGGTCTAGACCAATAGCTACCCAGAAAGTACCATCATGGGATCTGAACTTAGTGTTGTCAGCCCTAACAGGACCCCCATTCGAGCCTATTCAGTCAGCTCCACTAAAGACCCTATCATTAAAAACGATACTGCTAGTGGCCCTAACATCGGCCCGCAGAGTAAGTGACATTCAAGCCTTATCGGCAATACCCCCATTCATTAAAATTATGGAGGATAGAATTATATTGAAACCTGACCCTGCATATTTGCCCAAGGTAGCAACACACTTCCATAGATCACAGGAGGTAGTCCTTCCTTCCTTCTGCCCAAACCCTACGAATAGAGGAGAGGAGAAATTTCACACATTAGATGTGAAGAGGTGCTTAGTGCATTACCTAGAGGCCACCAAGGGATGTAGGAAGGAAGGATCTCTCTTTGTGTGTTTCCAGGGACCTCGTAAGGGGCTCGGGGCGTCCAAAAGTACCCTGGCAAGATGGATAAGAGACGCGATTGCCCTGGCATACTCATGCAGCGGGAATACCATCCCGGAGGGTCTAAAAGCCCACTCTACAAGAGCAATGGCGACCTCATGGGCAGAAAGATCAGAGGTATCGATAGAACAGATCTGTAAGGCGGCCACCTGGTCAACACCTTCTACCTTTTTCAAACACTATCGCCTAGATCTAGCCTCTGCGTCTGACCTGACCTTCGGGAGAAGGGTCCTTCAGGCGGTGGTCCCTCCCTAAGCTACCAATCTCTGAAATTCTCTCCGTGGTGCTGTCATGGGTGAGGGAGAATAGCTTAGTTACTCACCGATAACGGTGTTTCTCGGAACCCATGACAGCACCCGCTTAATTCCCCCCCTTTTTTCACGTGTGCGGTGAGCACGATTTAATGTGTGTAGAGTGTGTTCTTAGTCACGAGGTTTCTCTATAAGTATGCAAATTATAATGTTATGTATATACTTTTGTTATTAACTAACCGGGAGACCCTCTGATGCTCTGTAACCAACTGGGGGCGGAGGAGAGGTGCCGCTCTTTTGTCTGTAGGTTCCTGTCCTTGATGGGCGGACCCCCTCTCTCCGTGGTGCTGTCATGGGTTCCGAGAAACACCGTTATCGGTGAGTAACTAAGCTATTCCCTGTCTATACAGATTGGGAATGCAATACTGAGCCTGACTCGATGGCAACTTAGATGAAAGTGCTGATGTTTTATTTTATTTTTTTTCTACTCCTGGACAACCACATTAAGGCCTGTTTCACACTTCCGTTTTTTCAAATCCGTCAAAATCCGTTGTTTTCCGTAAAAAAACGGATCCGCCATTTTTTGCAGGATCCGTTTTTTTTGTCCCATAGACTTCCATTACGGTTACCGCGGATCCGTCAAAAAAAGGATCCGTTTTTAAAAAAAACGGATCCGTTTGCATCAGTTTCCGTCAAAAAAACGGAAACGGATCCGTTTGGCGGACACAAAAACGGAAGTGTGAAACAGGCCTAAGCTAACATTAACCAAAGTAATTTTGCCTACAGGTTTATCCTCTTTTTCTATACATAGTGGTATTAAAGGGAATATGTCAGTAATTTTTTTGTTCTATAATCTGAGAGCAGCATGATGTAGGGGCTGAGACCCTGATTCCAGTGATGTCTCTTACTAGGTTGTGTTTTGCTGTTTTATCAGCAGTAGATTATCACTATAGGTGTCTGGTGCGGTCTGGTCCACCCACGCTCCCATCACTATTTAGCACAGGAAGATGTCAATCAGTGGTGTGGGCGGGGTTATACAGAGCTCAGCATTTCGAGTTCTGCTACATCTACCGCAGGGAAAACTGTGATTGTAACAACTGGGGCTGCTGATGACTTCATATGTACAGGTTTGTGTGCGGAAGGTATCAAACACTTGCTTTGTTCATCAGACCAGGATAGGTACGCGATTTCTAGATATCTGTAGGCCCCAGATACCTCTTTTATGCTTTGCCCTAAAATAATAGTAACTGTCCTCCATTCCTACGGAGAAGTGAGAATTTCTCGTTGCATAATCAGATTTTAGGGCCGTGAGCAATTCTTCCCTTTAGGGTTGTAGATATTCCTAGTTGACCATCTAGCAGAGTGAAATCCTCCTGTGCTGCGGTCGCCCCTTTTAGATGGCGCTAGAATGTGAAATAACCCAGAGGGTGTAGCGCATTCCTCAGTATGTAGAGGAGGAATGCCGGCGGGGCGTTGTGGGACCACCGCCAAGATTGAATAGCTGTTCTTCTATCACTGGGGATTTCTTTCCATGTGAGACTTCCCCACCCTGACGTTCCCTGGATAACTGTACCAGGCACTGCCATATCATACGGTGTTTTTTTTACGTACGACGCAGGTTCACACATGATCAATCTGATGTGCAGTTTACTGAATCTCGTAGTCATTGCTGGGATGATTTTTTTTTACCACTTCTTTTTTTTTTTTTTTTTTTTTTTTGGAGGGGGGGGGGGAGCTGAAAGCGTTATAAAATAAGTTTGCCATATGCCATACTGCTACCATCATGGACGACAGCTGAACGATGATGGCATACCCACCTGTTATAGCGAGTATTGATTGTATCCCGGTGACGCTCGACGCTTTACATCAGCGCCCGTACGTACGCATGGAATATGGTTTATATGGTTTACGGACCTTGCTGCTGCCAGTCGTTTACATCAACTTCCCCCTAGAATGAATTTGTAACAAATCTGTAACTTTATGCTGTTTGCTATATATCAGCCAACCCGAACATATGATGGCCACCCGCCCCCAGATGAAAATGAGCAAAGATTCACCTACATTCTAAAAATCAAAAGCAGATCCCCTAATTGATGAAACTTGGGTTGCACGTCCTAATAAGCTCTTTCTGAGCTATAATAATCTCTGGGCCGGGTGACAGGTTATAACAGCCATTATTACATTACTAATGGGTAACCCATTAAACTCCCTTAAAGGGAGTGCGCCATCAGAAATAATCTGTTGTTGAAATCCGCTTTATTTTACATGTAATTTTTAAAAAAAACATTTTGATAACTTTGATTTTTTTTTTTTTTTTTTTTACATGGATATGAAAAAAAAATATTTGTTAAGAAAATGCACTTTAGATTTCAGGCTTCTACTGTATGATAAGAAATCTCTGCTTTGCTTTAACCTTTATGGTTTACCAAAAATAGAAATGTTTTCAATCCAAACACCCTGGATCCCCCACAGCTAGTTTAAGGCAGTATCTGCCGATTTCTGCGACTTGTAATCAACAGCAAACTGTCTGACACAATCAGCACTGTAACCTCTGCTGTATAATTTGAGCAAGAATATAACAAATTCCTACATCAAGTAACCAAAGGGTAGCTGCTCCCCTCCACTCCTAGTTTCAAAGAGGATCTTTCATTGATCTTTTTTTTTTTTTTTTTTTTTTTTTAAATAATGTAGTACCTCCTCCAGTTGGCGCTTCTCTGCTGATTCTGGAACAGTTTTTTTTTCTTCTCTGTGCTCTTCCATTCCAAAGTTATGTCCCCAGTAAAAAGTTACATTCAATCAGCTGGGCGTATACCACTGAGTTTCTTTGTGGGCGTGGCTGCGTTTTGAATGGCCGACCTCAGGTGAGAAAAAGCAAACACCCCTGATGAGTGCTCTCCTTGGTTGAAGGGAAAATTTGCATTATTATTACCGGGGGACATAACTTTTGAATAGAGGGACGTAGAAGAAAAAGAAAAACTGTTCCAGAATCAGTGGAGTAGGGGCAAGTGGAGAAGACACTCCGTAATTTAAAAAAAAATTCAGTGAAAAGTCCTTTAAGAAAAAGGTTGCACGAGAGATTGTGTCAAAGAAGGATATTCAATCAGCATTATCTTCTAATCCATCATTGTCACTATGTTTTTCACACATGGATATAGCACAGCAGAGCGTGAGTTTTTTATGGAGAATGATGAGCGGCGCCCCTCCCTGCATGCACACAGCACTGTGATGGCTTTGGCAGCTGCTGCTTGCTTACATACTAGTTACACTTTCTTTCCAGCCCACTAACCAGTGATAGCTCTTTTGTTCCTGTATTTGTTCTACTCTTCCCTGCCTGGTCAGCAGTTCCTTCATGCTGCAGCAGGAAAAGTTGTGAATTGGGAGATAAGACCCCTAGTAATAGGTCCAAAGAGCCTGAGCTAGGAAGTGTCTTTCAAACAATGGAGGTTATTCCCGACGGCGACTTCTTTCATCTCCATTCGGGTTTCTGAGTGTATCCTACAACTCCAGGTTTTATAAGCATGTATAACATTGTAAAGGGGTTTTTCCCATCAAGACTCCAGAGGCGATGTCCACCCACCAGGAATTGCGTATGGACATCCAGTTTCCCATGGTCATAACTGCTGGTTTTTGTCTGTCCCAAGAGCCAGATGGGCTGCCATCGCTAGGCTGTTTTAGACAAGGTGTTGTCCTGATGGAACAACTTCTTTAACCATAACTTTTGACCTAAAATAAATCCTGCCTAAACTTGAGGCCTTTTTGATTGTGACGTTTTAATGATGATTTATCAGATTGCACAATATAAACTGCATATAATATGAAATCGAACTTGGACCTAATGAGGCTTGTGTACTCACTTAGCAAATCCATGTCAGAATGGCTGTGTAAGGTTGGATGCTCACAATCTGGATCTAGCAGCGCTTTGGACACGGCGCATATTCACTGCGTCCAAAGCGCTGCCGTTTATTGAATGCCGATGAATCTGCACGTGTTCACTGAATCGTGCAGATTCACCGCGTACAGTACATTCTATTGATGTAATTTCTATTGGAAAGACACGCAGCATATCAGTCTCCGCGGGTGAGCTGCGGGCATCTGTGGGTGCAAAGTGGACATGGGATTTCTAGAAATCCCATCCACTATGCTGTAACAGCTGCATGCTGCGGCTTTGATGCTGCACAAGTACACTGGGTCCAACCCGCCACAACTCCGGATCTTGGGCACCTACCGTAATCCTCTTATGAAAGTTTAAATCAAATCTCTTCCCACTCACTGTGTCAATCCTCCCTGCAGTTAAATGTCCGTCCTCCTAGACTGGTTCACAATTGCTCAGTGTCCCTCCTCACTGATGCTGAGGTCTCGCACCCCTCAGTACAAGCTGCAGCTATCAGGCTGGTTGGACAGAGACTGAAGGAGCTTGGACTCTTGAGCACGATTTCTTTAGCTGGACTACCACAACAAAATGAACATCCGTCACTGATTTTCAGAATAAGTACACCAGCGTCTTTAGGTCTACGATGTCAAATATGCCTTGCCGAGGCCAAGTTGTTCAGTGCACCTTTCCACTTGATTGTTTTCTATCTCCTCCCTCCTTTTTATTGATTGATAGCCCTGGATTTTCTGGAGTCGGAGGCGAGCAAAGGTAGGTGGAAGGTGCACTGAGTTTTTGCAGTGTTTATTGGTGAAGAATATTGTACCTCACTGAGGCACCAGACGCTGGCACAGTGAGTATGATCCTGTATCTAGTGACAGGAGATTAGCCCTCAGCTCGCGGCAGTGCAGATTTACAGCATACATAGATGTGAGCAAGGAGCTATTCATGGGGCCAAATTATATCTTTGCAGGACCCCCTCCCCCATCGTCCCCCAAAACCAGATAAGGCCGTGCGTAGTGGGCATCAGACCACCCTGTGTTTTCCACCAGGTTACAGTAACTATGATGAACAAACTAATCGCCCGCATTTTTCGGGACTGTGGTTATTTTGATAAAATTATATTCGTCCAGTTCAGGCAATAAAAATATCAGCGCGGCTCCTAGGACTGAATGAGACGTTTGAAAACAGTTTTATTGCCGTTCTTCATAGCTTTATTCTATGTGCAGGAAGCTGAAGTCGGCAGGGGACGGTCAGGCCCATTGTGTTGTGTGCACCCTGGGACCCCCCACTCCAAATACTAACTTGTTCCACTTCAGTGAACGGAAGAGTAAGTGACAGGGAGGTTTGTGCAATGTCAGAGGTATGAGAGTGGGCAGGAGTGCACTTTATCCTTAGTTTATAGCAAAGTCCAGGTTAGAAATAACAATGTCTGACTTCCAACAGCGAGGTCTGAGGAACAGGAGAATGCCCTAGACTTAAAGGGGTAATCTCAAGTTCCTACGTTGTTTAAAATTGCAAAGCGCTTTCATTAATAAACTTTGCAATTATTTTTTTCCTATTAAATATCTTCACTTTTTCTCAGGATTGGAAGGCTTGTTAATTAGTGTTGCAATTGAGGGCTGCAGGATGGCCAGTTGGCTCGACCAAGGATGCACGCTGTTTGCAGGCTCCAGGCTCTGGATCCAGCTAGCCTCGTTCTCCACTGCGCTTCTCCCAAGATGCACAGACATAGATGCATCTGCTTGCAATTTGGAAGAAAGCTCTTTTTGGATCAGGGATTCAACAGTGCTGCTGGGCTGGACCGTTCGGCTATGTGCGCATGTTGAGTATTTGCTTGTAGAAATTTCTGCAAGGTTACTGCATCTCATGGCAGCAAAAAAACCGCTGGAGCAAAAAGGCGTGTTTTGTCGTGATTTTTGGTGTGTTTTTGCCACGTTTTTGTATTCAGATTTTGCATGTGTTTTTGTACAGCATTGTACAGCAATGAAGGCCTTTTTGAGCTAAATAAAGGTGTGTGTGTGTGTGTATGTATGTATGTGTATACATACATACATACACACACATGTAGTGGTGGCAAGTGGGGTAATGGTTGGGACGGGCTGATGTAACCTTTGTATTGTCAGATGACATCAAGCCCACATGTTACTAATGGATAGTGTTATTATAAACACACACACACACACACACACACACACACACACACACACACAATAAAGTCCCTTATTTGAAATAATGACACAGATTCCTTTATTGAATCTAAATTAAACCATACTTGGCAAATGCCATACTTGCCAAGTGCCTAATCCACTGATGCCAACATCTCCTGCAACAAAAATAAAATAATAAACCATAATATTCTTCACCTGTGCACAGAGAAGATAATCCGTAATATCCCACGACGATCCTGATGACTTTGAGAACCGTCACTGATGTGATGGCTCTCAAAGACAGCTGGTGATACACTGCGGGGGTGAATACCTCCTCTCAGTGTATCGCTGAGTGGCAGTGAGAAAGTTCTCATGCAGCGGTGGTGCCATAAGTGAGAGCACCGGAGCTGATCAGCTGATGAACTCCGGTGACCTCTCTCACGGCAGCTCAGGGATACACTGCGGGAGGGATTACCTCCTGTCAGTGTATCCACCGGAGGCCGGGTAGAGCAGTCACATCTCCCGATCTGATTGTTCTACATGTGAGAATGTAGTGGGACAGTCGGCATTTCGTTGGCTACGGCGGAAAAGTAAGTATATGTTGGTTTATTATGTTTGATTTTTTTTTTTTTATTTTTTTTTTAGCACAGGTGCCAGCTGATGAGAGACTAGTTCTCCCATCAGCAGCTCCTGGCCATCACTGTTATCAGTTGCAGCAGACATACTGTAGAAGAAGGGAAAAAAAAACTGAACTGGAGTAGACTTGAATGATATGCATGATGTAAAAGCATGTTCACACTGGCTATAAAAGCAAGGAAAAAACAATGTGTGTATATACCCTAATGAAAATAAATAAGTAAAAAAGCAAGTGCATTAAATAACATAGGGTACTTGGTAAACACTGTTTTGATCAAAAAAGATTAAGAAGCAAAAAGGTGTTTACCAGGTACCCTATGTTATTTAATGCACTTGCTTTTTTACTTATTTATTTTCATTAGGGTATATACACACATTGTTTTTTCCTTTGGTTTTGCTTGCAGCAGACATAGTTTGATGGGAGCAGTAGTCTCATCAGTCCACACCTGCTGACCCTGCAGTAAGCGTTTTAGGCTGGGTTCATATTGCGTTTGTGGGCTGCGTTTAATGCATCTGTTATATAGCGGCATTAACGCTATGTAACGGATGCGTTGACGCACCCATAGACTGCAATAGACTAGTGCATCGCTAATGCATGCCATAATCTGCATGCACTAGCGATGTGCCGTCATTCTATGATGGACCCTTGGACGCGGTCTGCAGTGTCCGAGGGTCTGTCACTGCTAGCGCAGATGAAGCATCTGCACTGGCGCTATATCGATCGCGTTATGCAGTAGCGTTAACGCAGTATGAACCTGGCCTTACCATGGGTCTCCACTACGGGTCACAGCTGTGGGGTCACGCTGACAGCATGACCCCACTGCTCTCTGACCAATGGTGTTACCGGCGGTAGCATTACCGCTGATAAGAACCTCCGCGCCGGTGTTTACCACGCTGTCACACAGATGACCGTGTGGGAAACGCAATAGGAAGCTGGTAAAAATGCAAACAGAAACTCAGCAAATCCGCAAACATTTTTATACCTGGGTTTTTGCTGCGGATTTGACTGACTCCATTCAAGTTAATGTGTGGAAAACGCTAAAAATCAGCACTAAGAATTGACATGCTCCAGAAAAAAAAACGCACTGCAAATACTCAAAGGAAATGTACTGATCATGTGCACAACACTTTAGGATTGTCATTTAAATTAGTTTGCATAAGGATTCCGTAGCGTGTTTGGCCCATTTCCACATGGAAATAACGGACCAGGAAGCCAGGAGCGGTGTGCTCCTGAAGAAAGGATGAATACGCTGGCATTTTCCTGAAGCGACTACGTCATCGAAAATTCAGCGGAGTTTTGCATAGAAAAATGCCTGGCAGCAATTCTTGCTGCCTGTGGTTTTGTTCCACTGTTTGGCTGCAGTGATTACGTGACAGAACGGCAAGTCATCCGGTAGGAATAGCAGAGCCGACGCCACAGAATCTGGACAAACGTAGAGGTCCTGAATCTGGGGTTGTCCCCTTTTAAATAGGTAGTCTCCTAAAGGTAGCCTCTGTCCGGGACATCATTGAAATGGGGTCTTCCATTTTGTCTGAAATGGGAAGAAAACTTCTCTGTTAGGAGTGGGCTGTAATCATCCCTACTCCCACAAAAAAAAAAAGATAATTAAAAACAGCATGCCATCCACTCATGGATTGTCAGACATTGCAGATTAGCTTCATTATTGTGAATGCAATACCACACACAACCTGTATGCGGGTGTGGCGCTATTTTTGCATGAAAGCAGCCACGGTTTTTTTTTTTTTTCGTTTTTTTTTTTTCCCCCCACAAATCCCCTTTTTACATTTGAGATAATTTGGAGACTGTAAATCTCTGAAGCTTTATTGCTTGCGGTTTCCATCAGCTTCTACGTAATCTTTGGAATGTAACCTATTAGAAGGCAGATAAGATCTGACTGAAGAATGGGCTGGAGTCTGGCAGATCCTTGGCATACACTTAAGGCCCCGTCACACACAGTGAGATCGCTGATTTTGTGATGCATCAGCGATCTCGCTAGCAAGATCGCTGTGTGTGGCACGCATTAGTGACCGCCCCCCCCGCCGGGTATCGCTGATCGTGCAGGATCGTCCTGGGCCGTTTTTTGATCGGTAGTCTCCCGCTGGCCAGCGCGCATCGCTGCGTGTGGCAGCGGGAGAGCAACCATCAGCGAGCTCCCAGCGCTGTGAGCAAACGCAGGGAACTGGTATCTAAGGTACACAGCGGGTTTCTAAGTGCCGCGCGCCGCTTAGTTACCCGATATTTACCTTGGATACCAGCGTCCTCGCTGGTCCTGATCACTGGTGTGTCTGCTTGTTTGACAGCTCACCAGCGATCATGTAGCGAGGCACCATCAATCCTGACCAGGTGGTATTGTTGTCAGGATCGCTGGTGCATCGTTTAGTGTGACGGGGCCGTTAGATGAGGTGTGTGAGAAATGCTTTCCAAAGTACCTTCAGAATTGGGAAGCTCCTCCCTCCATGTAATGTGTGCGTGGAGTATACTAACCACCGGCTGGCCGTGTGTTACCAACCGTACTCGCATGACACCTGAGGAGTCGGAGATAAGGGTGTATGCAGAAATTAGGGGTACAAAGGTGATGTGTGTCTGATCAACGCGTAGGACAACACTGTTACCGACGGCACTTGGTGGGGCGCTGTTACAAGGTTTGCTTCATGGCTCAGGAACTTGCTGCTATTATCTGTGTAAGTTTCTATAAAATCCCGATGTACAATGTATCCACCTAAGTTATGTCACATTACTAATTATTTGGCTGGAATTTTGCATTTCTAAATGTTGAATTTTACATTATGTGGCATGATTTCTCTGCTGCTGTAAAACGGTTTTTCACATTCAGCATTCATAGTCTGTGTAAGGACCGTGATATCCAAACTTGATTGCTTGTGTGAAGGACGAAGTACAACTCTCTCCACTCCTGAAATGTGCCCCCACCCTGGCATTCCCCAAGGCCATAAAAAAGCCATGCACTGTTTATCTTTAATTAAAAAACAAGAACAAATCCTTTGAAGCTTTTGACACACAGGTGTGAAATCCCCTGCAAGCTACAGGCAAACTGAAGTCCTTTGTCCGACTTGAAACACATGGATATACCTCGTCGTACAACAAGTCACAGCAAGGCTATGAGGTATTGAATCTGGAAAATGACCTATAATAACAGAATGCAATATCTCTGAGCCTAGCTGAGCACATCATCCGAATCGGCGTTCCTTCCCCCTTACGCCCATGCCTGCAGCCAATGGTAGCATTCTGCACTAGGGAGTTTTAAAGCTTAGCCACCCGGAATTACATACGGGAGGCATATTTGGACTTTATGCGCAGATAAAATCCAGCCAAATCCAGTGGCACTGCTGCCATTCCATTCAGAGCTTCGGGCGGAAAGTTGTGGGCCATTCATGGTTCTGGACTGGAAATCATACTCAGAGATGGGAGGAGAGAGGCTGCACAATCCCAGGGGTGGGAGCAGCAGCCAAGGAGATAAGTGTCAGCTCCTCATTTGGAGCTCAGTTTTTCTTCTGGCTGGAGGACCTGTTGTCAGACAGAGCCAGGAAAGCCTGTAACGAAGATTTGGACCTGTGATCCATCAGCGCCTCCCTGTGGTCAAATGCTACATAACGTGGTAATTGCAACCTATCTATACCTTATCCTTTGTACTACACCCCTGACTGCGTACTTGTATATTGTTTTGTAAATATATGCTTGTATATTTCTAGAGCGCCACTTAGGCGATTAAATATAAAATGAATCTTAGGCTGCTCTTTTATCTTGATCCACGAATCCCCACGTCCGTATGCTTGGCTGGTTATATGATGCGCTACCGGGTTGGTTCCTGACCAGATATAAGCCTGTTGTCGGACAGGGCTTATTTCAAATGAGGAACTGGTGGCAGTATACCGTATTGTGTTAGTGAGGAACTCTAGCAGTGATGGCCGGGAGGCTTATATACACTACCGTTCAAAAGTTTAGGGTCACTTAGAAATTTCCTTATTTTTAAAAGAAAAGCACAGTTTTTTTCCAATGAAGCTAACATTAAATGATTCAGAAATAAACTCTATACATTGTTAATGTGGTAAATGACCATTCTAGCTGCAAACGTCTGGTTTGCAATGCAATATCTTCATAGGTGTATAGAATTCCATTTCCAACAACCATCACTCCAGTGTTCTTTATGATACTTTGTGTTTGCTAACTGTGTTATGAAGGTTACTGGATGGTTAGAATCCCTTGAAAACCCTTGTGCAAGTATGTTAGCACAGCTGAAAACAGTTTGGCTGATTAGAGAAGCCATAAACCTGACCTTCCTTTGCGCTAGTTGAGAATCTGGAGCATTACATTTGTTGGTTCCATTAAACTCTCAAAATGGCCAGAAAAAAGAGAATTTTCATGGGAAACTCGACAGTCTATTCTTGTTCGTAGGAATGAAGGTTATTCCATGTGAGAAATTGCCAAGAAACTGAAGATTTCCTACAACGGTGTACTACTCCCTTCAGAGGACAGCACAAACAGGCTCTAACCAGAGTAGAAAGAGAAGTTGGAGGCCCCGCTGCACAACTGAGCAACAAGACAAGTACATTAGAGTCTGTAGTTTGAGAAATCGACGCCTCACAGGCCCTCAACTGGCAGCTTCATTAAATAGTACACGCAAAACGCCAGTGTCAATGTCTACAGTGAAGAGGCGACTCCGGGATGCTGACCTTCAGGGCAGAGTGGCAAAGAAAAAGCCATATCTGAGACTGGCTAATAAAAGGAAAAGATTAATGTGGGCAAAAGAACACAGACATTGGACAGAGGAAGATTGGAAAAAAGTGTTATGGACAGACGAATCCAAGTTTGAGGTGTTTGGATCACACAGAAGAACATTTGTGAGACACAGAACAACTGAAAAGATGCTGGAAAAGTGCCTGACACCATCTGTCAAGCATGGTGGAGGTAATGTGATGGTCTGGGGTTGCTTTGGTCCTGGTATAATGGGAGATTTGTGCAAGGTAAAAGGGATTTTGAATAAGGAAGAGTATCACTCCATTTTGCAACTCCATGCCATACCCTGTGGACAGCGCTTGATTGGAGCCAATTTCATCCTACAACAGGACAATGACCGAAAGCACACCTCCAAATTATGCAAGAACTAATTAGGGAAGAAGCAGGCAGCTGGTATTCTATCTATAATGGAGTGGCCAGCGCAGTCACCAGATCTCAACCCCATTGAGCTGTTGTGGGAGCAGCTTGACCGTATGGTATGCAAAAAGTGCCCATCAAGCCAAACCAACTTGTGGGAGGGGCTTCTGGAAGCATGGGGTGAAATTTCTCCAGATTACCTCAGCAAATTAACTGCTAGAATGCCAAAGGTCTGCAATGCAGTAATTGCTGTAAAGGGCGCATTCTTTGATGAAAGCAAAGTTTGAAGGAGAAAATTATTTCAAATAAAAATCTTTTTTCGAACCTTGTCAATGTCTGGACTAGATTTTAAATTCATTTGGCAACTCATTTGATTAAAGTATGAGTTTTCATGGAAAACACAATTGTCTGGGTGACCCCAAACTTTTTGAACGGTAGTGTATATATCCGTAGCCTGGACTGGTGATATATATCCCCCGCCCCCCCCCCCCCCTCACTGGAAGCGCCTCACTAACTCATACCTATAAGGGAAGCCTTTCCTGCGACTATTTGCACTCGGTGCAGTTCTCTGACTGACCTGGGGCAAGTGGTGGCGCCAGAGAGCTGACACCTGCTAAGTCCTTCTCTCACCTCCCCCCGAGGTGAGCGAAGTAGACCCCCCTTCCCCTGTGAGATCCCTCACAGCTTGCCTTCTGGTCGAACTCGACAGCTTTGTAGGCGCTTATGTGGCTTTTTAGTTGCGTTTGGGAGACCCATGGCAGTGCATAAGTGTATCAAAATGGCCTTCTATTCATCCCTGTGCCCTTCTGTGTATGGGTTACTAGTTTGTACACAAGAATTAAAAAAAAAAAAAAAAAAAAAATCCTTAGTAGGGCCGTAATTGGCTGAATAAGTGTTTGTACGGGTGCTTGTCCCCAGTCATTGACCAATGTAAACCTGGCAACGATCAGCTGTAAGACATAATCATCAAAGGAGTCGTAATGCGACAGCATTCACCTGCATTGGGCTCTGATGAAGCAGTGGAATAGAGCACGATTTTGGCTGTGCGACCAAATTGCCATGGAGCCCCAGCCTTCAAGGGAATCTGTCACCAGGTTTTTGCTCGTCTGAGAGCCCCGTAATATGGCGAAAGAGAGCCCGATTCCAGCGATGTATCAGTTTACTGGGTTGCACTTGTGACACAATCAGAGTTTTTAGATGTAGCAGAGCTCAGAAAGTGGCCCCTGCCCACACCAGGCTCTATATGTATTCTGTATGTTGACAGCTGCTAATCAGTGTGGGTGTGTGGTTGGACCAGGATGCACGAGACACCTAGTCTCATTAGTGATCATCTCCTGCTGATAAAACACTGTATTGAAATTACAGTACACAGCCTAATAAGTGACACATTGCTGGAATCACGGTCTAAGCCCCTACATTATGCTTCCCATGGCCAAAACCTGATAACAGATTCCCTTTAAAGATTGCAGACAGAGCATTATGACCTGGGTGCAAAGCCAATGGGAGAATGTCACTGTTCTCCAGGAAAAAAAGGAATTGCTCACAGTTCATAAGCCATATTAATTTCGGGAGGGGATGTGTGTTTCATTATTGTGTTTTAAATAAAAAAAAAAAGTAATAATAAAAAAAAAAATCAGGACCACTGTGAATTGTTACTCGGATTTTTTTTGTTTTTGCCCACTATGTTTTTGCCACAGCTCCTGATTCTCCATCGAGTGTTGTCCACCGTCCTGGACGGTCTGTGTAATTCTCCCAGGAAACATCCTCTATATGTTGGAACAGACATTTCTTGTTATAATTGGAGGAAATCTCGTCTTGGGCCTTATAAGGGGGTCTTACATCTGACCCTTGACCTCCCAAATCCCACAAGAGTAAAGACTGACCCAGGGAAATCTTGGAGCCTCTTAGGCATGTTTCTTAGTTTGTAGGCCCATCGTCAAGGAAACGCTGAGAAAATGGAGGGGAAAAAATAGGAAAATCTGTTGTGGCACTCTCAGGAGGAATGTACAAAATACATTTTTATTGCTGGTTGTCATAGGTGACAGGCCGTGGTCTCCAGAGATGCGGCAGGAATGGCTGGCAGCTGTTCCCCAGCCCACCGCAAGAAACCCCCTCGCCAGTAGAGAAAGTGAAAGTTTCATACTTGAGGCTGTGAGTCACTGACTTATCTGGAGAGGGGGATCTTCATGTGTAAAAATAGCTGCTGACTGCTGGCATCGTGTGTCATTCACACAGTCCGCTCTTCCTGCATTTTTCCAGTATCTGGTTGATCAGTCACCCAGTATGGCCAGAAACCCGAACATCAGCCCATTACTGTTTTACTTTGTAGTGCGCAAACGTCAAGGCTGGCCGACCCTTTATGTGCATTATTCACATATACGTCATTTTTTCCAGGGAAAAAAACATGTTAGTTGCCGGAGTTCTGAGTCTCTGCTTCGTTGCTCATTAATGCCGTGTTACAGACCTGAAACTTCCACCTCAACCGTGTGTATTTACTCATCTCGATCCAAAGGGGGCAGCACCTTGTTCCTGCCCTTCTAGAGCTTGTGTGTCATGAGGCCACGCTCACACATTCAGTATTTGGAGAGGTTTTTTTTTACCAGGGCTCTCTTGAACCCCCTCGACTGAGTTCACCATCACCACCTCCTCAGGCAGGGAATTCCAGATTCTCACTGCCCTAACAGTAAAGAATCCTCTTCTATGTTGGTGGAAAAACCTTCTCTCCTCCAGACGCAGAGAGTGCCCCCTTGTGACCGTCGCCTTCCTTGGTATAAACAGATCCTCGGCGAGATTTGTATTGTCCCCTCATATACTTACCGTATTTTTTGCTTTATAAGACGTTCCTGATTATAAGACGCACCATAAATTTTGAGGAGAAAAATAAGAAAAAAACTATTTTTTAATAAAATGGTGGTGCTTCTTATAATCATTGCATCTTATAGCTTACCGTGGTTGATGGCTGTGGTGTAGCGGGGTCCCAGGCTCACTGCTGGAGGAGGCAGGAGTGGAGTGATGCTGCAGGCATCATTCAGGGATGAGGGGGGGTTCCGATGTGTGCCGTTGCTGCGGGGGTCTTGTGCTGCTGCAGGGCTTCTCCAGGGGTTGCTGGCCAGTGCTGCGGGGGTCTCCGGTGCCCAGCAGTGCTGTGTGTGTGTCCGGCGCTGCCGACATTGTGCGACAGGCCAGAGCCCCGGCATTTCCACGGTTCCCCTGCGTGTGCAGTGGTTCCGGTAAAAAATGGCCGCATGCGCAGATGGGATCTCGGGACCCAGCTCTCGAGAGATGAGATTTCAGCGCTGAGATCTCATCTCTCGAGAGCTGGGTCCCGAGATCCCATCTGCGCAAGCCCCGGCGGCTATTTTTTACCGGAACCACCGCACACACAGGTGAACCGTGGAAATGCTGGGGCTCTGGCCTGTCGCACAATGTCGGCAGAGTCCTGGGCAGAACCGGACACATGCAGCACCGGCCAGCAACCGCCGGACGCCCCCTGATCACGGCCTATGGTTAAGGCATGTACGCTTTGTAAGACGCACCCCCATTTTCCCCCAAAATTCTGGGGAAAAAAGTGCGTCTTACAAAGCTAAAAATACGGTATACAGTGCCTTGCAAAAGTATTCGGCCCCCTGGAACTTTTCAACCTTTTCCCACATATCATGCTTCAAACATAAAGATACCAAATGTAAACTTTTGGTGAAGAATCAACAACAAGTGGGGCACAGTTGTGAAGTTGAATTAAATTTATTGGTTATTTTAAATTTTTGTGGAAATTCAAAAACTGAAAAGTGGGGCGTGCAATATTATTCCGCCCCTTTAAATTAATACTTTGTTGCGCCACCTTTCGCTGCGATTCCAGCTGCAAGTCGCTTGGGGTGTGTATCAGTTTTGTACATCAAGAGACTGAAATTCTTGCCCATTCTTCCTTGGCAAACAGCTCGAGCTCAGTGAGGTTTGATGGAGATTGTGAACAGCAGTTTTCAGCTCTTTCCACAACTTCTCGATTGGATTCAGGTCTGGACTTTGACTTGGCCATTCTAACACCTGGATACGTTTATTTGTGAACCATTCCATTGTAGATTTTGCTTTATATTTGGGATCATTGTCTTGTTGGAAGACAAATCTCCGTCCCAGTCTCAGGTCTTTTGCAGACTCCAACAGGTTTTCTTCAAGAATGGTCCTGTATTTGGCTCCATCCCTCTTCCCATCAATTTTAACCATCTTCCCTGTCCCTGCTGAAGAAAAGCAGGCCCAAACTATGATGCTGCCACCACCGTGTTTGACAGTGGGGATGGTGTGTTCAGGGTGATGAGCTGCGATGCCTTTACGCCAAACATACCGTTTGGCATTGTTGCCAAAAAGTTCGATTTTTGGTTTCATCTGACCAGAGCACCGTCTTCCACATGTTTGGTGTCTCCCAGGTGGCTTGTTGCAAACTTTAAACAACACTTTTTATGGATATCTTTGAGAAATGGCTTTTTTCTTGCCACTCTTCCATAAAGGTCAGATTTGTGCAGTGCGACTGATTGTTGTCCTATGGACAGACTGTCCCACCTCAGCTGTAGATCTCTGCAGTTCATCTAGAGTGATCATGGGCCTCTTGGCTGCATCTCTGATCAGTCTTCTCCTTGTTTGAGATGAAAGTTTAGAGGGACGGCCGGGTCTTGGTAGATTTGCAGTGGTATGATACTCCTTCCATTTCAGTATGATCACTTGCACAGTGCTCCTTGGGATGTTTAAAGTTTTGGAAATCATTTTGCATTCAAATCCGGCTTTAAACTTCTCCACAACAGTATCACGGACCTGCCTGTTGTGTTCCTTGGTCTTCATGATGCTCTCTGTGCATCAAACAGAACCCTGAGACTATCACAGAGCAGGTGCATTTATACGGAGACACAGGTGGATTATATTTATCATCATTAGTCATTTAGGAAAACATTGGATCATTCAGAGATCCACAATGAACTGCTGGAGTGAGTTTGCTGCACTGAAAATAAAGGGGCTGAATAATATTGCATTCCCCACTTTTCAGTTTTTGAATTTCCACAAAAATTTAAAATAACCAATAAATTTCGTTCAACTTCACAATTGTGTTGTTGATTCTTCACCAAAAATTTACATTTGGTATCTTTGTTTGAAGCATGATATGTGGGAAAAGGTTGAAAAGTTCCAGGGGTCGAATGCTTTCGCAGGGCACTGTACATGGTTATTAGATCGCCCCTCAGTCATCTTTTTTTTTTTTTTTTTTTTTTCTAGACTAGATAATCCTAATTTTGCTAATCTCTCTGGTTATTGTAGTTCCCCCATCCCCTTTATTAATTTTGTTGCCCTCCTTTGTACTCGCTCTAGTTCCGTTATATCTTTCCTGAGCACCGGTGCCCAAAACTGTACACAGTATTCCATGTGCGGTCTAACCAGAGATTTGTACAGAGGCAGTATAATGCTCTCATCATGTGTATCCAGGCCTCTTTTAATGCACCCCATGATCCTGTTTGCCTTGGCAGACGCTGCCTGGCACTGACTGCTCCAGGTAAGTTTATCATTAACTAGGATCCCCAAGTCCTTCTCCATGTCAGATTTACCCAGTGGTTTCCCATTCAGTGTGTAATGGTGATATTGATTCCTTCTTCCCATGTGTATAACTTTATATTTCTCATTGTTAAACCGCATCTGGCACCTTTCAGACCAAGTATCCAACTTAGGCCTGTTTCACACTTCAGTTGAAATCCGCCAAAGTGTGAAAAACAGATCCGTTTCCACTATGCAACAAACGGATGTAGCGGGTCCGTATTGTGGACGGATCCGCCAGAGTGTCAAATTTAAAGGAACAGCATGAGAGAGAGAGAATATCTTTTTTCCGTTTAGAGTTAAAATGCATGAAAGGGAAAATCTTCCTGACATGTGCAGTTTAAAATAGCGGTCTGCCGTTTGAAAAAGCGTTACATTGTCCGTCTACTCCAGCCGGCGGACGCTAAAATTCCAGCGGATCAGTCAAAACGGATGCAACGGACGTCCATCAGTCAAAATCTCCCGCTAATGCAAGTCTATGGGGGGAAAAAACTGATTTCGCCAAAAAATGGATTTTGACTGACGTCAAACAACTGAAGTGTGAAACAGGCCTTATCCAGATCCATCTGTAGCAGAATACTATCTTCTCTTGTATTGACTGCTTTACATAGTTTTGTATCATCTGCAAATATCGATATTTTACTGTGTAAACCTTCTACAAGATCGTCAATAAATATGTTGAAGAGAATAGGTCCCAACACCGACCCCTGCGGTCCCCACTGGTCACAGCGACCCAGTTAGAGAATATACATTTTATAACCACCCTTTGCTTTCTATCAGTAAGCCAGTTACTTGCCCATTTACACACATTTTCCCCTAGACCCGGCATTCTCATTTTGTGTACCAACCTCTTGTGTGGCGCGGTATCAAACGCTGTCGAAAAGTCAAGATATACCACATCCAATGACTCACCTTGGTCCAGTCTATATCTTACCGCTTCATAAAAGCTGATTAGATTGGTTTGACAGGAGCGATTCCTCATAAACCCATGCTGATATGGCGTTACACAGTTATTCTCATTGAGATAAACCAGAATAACATCCCTCAGAAACCCTTCAAATATTTTACTGACAATAGAGGTTAGACTTACTGGCCTATAATTTCCAGGTTCACTTTTAGAGCCCTTTTTGAATATTGGTATCACATTTGCTATGCGCCAGTCCTGTGGAACAGACCCCGTCGCTGTAGAGTCTCTAAATATAAGGAATAATGGTTTGTCTATTATATTACTTAGTTCTCTTAGTACTCGTGGGTGTATGCCATCCGGACCCAGAGATTTATCTCTTTTAATCTTATTTAGGCTATGTGCACACGTTGCAGATTCACCTGCGTTTTTCCCGCGCGGAACCGCAGGTAAAGTGACCTGCGGTTTGGTCTGCATTTTTGCCCTGCGGTTTTACACCTCTACTTTGTTAAAGGTGTGAAACCGCCCAAACAATTGACATGCTGCGGTTTGTAAACCGCAGCAAAACCGCACGGAAAAAAACGCAGTGTCGGCACAGCGTTTTTGAAAACCCACAGGGTTTTATTGTACTGTACTTGGTCTGCAGAACTGCTGCATTTCCGCAAGGCCAAAACCGCTGCGGAAACGCAGCAGACTCCGCACCGTGTGCACATAGCCTTAGTAGTTTTCACACCTCTTCTTCGGTTAGATTGGTGACCCTTAATATAGGGTTTTCATTATCTCTCAGCATTTTGCCTAGCATTTCATTTCCCACCGTGAATACTGTGGAGTAGAAGGTGATTAATATATTCGCTTTTTCCTCATCATCTACAGCCATACTTTCCTCACAATTTTTTAAGGGGCCCACACTTTCACTTTTGATTCTTTTACTATTGATATAGGTGAAGAACAGTTTGGGATTAGTTTTACTCTCCTTAGCAATGTGCTTCTCTGTTTCCTTTTTGGCAGCTGTAGCTTTTTAGATAAAGTATTTTTCTCCCTATGCAACAATGGCACACACTATATGGATAAAGGTATTGGGACGTACATCTTGGGCTATGTTCACACATGGCGTTTTTTTTTTTTTTTTGCAGGCAAAACCTGCTTTCTTGGCTGTAACGAAGCTGCTTACAAAAAGCAGGTTTTGCTGTATATTTGTTGTTTTTTTGCAGCATTTTTGTTGTCTCTTGTGCATACTGATAGTTTGGTGCAGCCCAACACCCCCCCCCCCCCAAAAAAAAAGTTTTTTGCTGAACAGCTGCTTGCAGCCTTACATTACCAAGCACAATGCCAAGGGTCAGATGCAGTAGTATAAAGTTTTCCTCTATCTGGCATCTGCTGGACAAGTCTGCAGAGAATATCAGATTGTTACCTGCCTGACTGCATGATGTCGGCTGTAGTTTGATGCATGAGGGATAATACTGTGGGGGTGTTTTCGGCAATCTGCACTTGGTTGTTGTGAAGGAGTTTCTTTATGTTCTGCATACAAGGCATTTTGGTCAATTGTAACCTTTTATTATGTAAGAACATTTTAGGGAAGGCCCTTCTTCTGTTCCCAATCAATGGAGAGTCCAAGCCCTGTCCTCTCCTCCAGCATTAGTGTCTGACCTCACAAATGCTCTTGTGAATAAGAAGGCAAAAATTCCCAGATGTCTCCAAAATCTTGTATGACGTCTTCCCAGAAGAGTGGGAGCTGCTCTACCTGCAAAGCACCAACTCCATATTAATTCCTATGGGATCGTACACGACCTCATGGAGGTGTCCAAACTCTTGTATCAACATTGTTCTGCTGGTTCTGGCACATATACTATGTAAGGATGCCTATGAGGTGCCACAATTGTAAGACTTGACACTAATGTTTCAGCATGGATGTGACACACAAGGTACTGTGCCCATTAGATATGGACATCCTGCCTCTTGTATGGATGAGGCCTGGCTGGCGGGCTGCTGTCTGTGTTCCTGCCGGCGCATGCAGGCCTTACAAGCATCGGTCACATAATAGGGAACAAGTGGTGGGGTTTCCTGGCATGTACACTATGTAGCTCCCCAGGATTTGTAGGCTTCCTTGTGTATTGTGATGGCATTGATGTGTCCAGGGCTTCCATCTTCTGCTGCAGTTTGCAGAAAAAAAGCCATTGTGACAGAAACTACACTTGGTAACTTGCAATAATTGCTGGGTGGTTATAAGGCTGTGGTGGTGCCGCACCAAAGCCCAGATCTGAGAATGGCCTACATGTTATCTGGCTGTATTCTGATCTATAGGTTTCGTATGTGCACAAGATAACAAGCTGCATATACACATCCCAACACGGTCCTTACGCACTGTATACAAGTTAACATCCACCAAGCCTGTCAATATAATCAGGATCCACCAATGCTGTGTGAGGGCCCCCCTGACACTGTGCGAGGGCCCCCCAATACTGTGCGAGGCCCCCCCCGAAGGATGACTCAGGGAAATGAATGATCCAGGATGTCTGCTTTCCAGCAGGTCTGCTGATACTTTTGTTCTATTAGAGAGAAGTTGCCACCAGTGATGATTCTTCTAGAGACAGCTCGGCGTACTGAGTGCTCCGGAGTATGGGAGAGCTGGACAAGATGGCTGCCGGGCAAACTATTGTCAGCCATCTAAGTTGTATGGGGCAGCTTAAAGGGTTTGTCCGGGACTTTTTAAATGGGTTGTCCACTACTAGAACAACCTCTTCTTGATCCAAATGTTTGAACCTGCTAAAATAATTAAGCCTATACTCACATTCATTGCCGACGCAGTTCTGCAGTGTCTGCACTCGCGATCCCGGCGCCCTCCTGCAGTTGTAACCCCGGCACCCAAACGGTGCCGGCGTCGCTGTCCCCACCTTCGGACATATCTATCCCGTAGAGGCAATCCGGGCTGCAGCTGATCTTGGACTGCCTCCAGACAAAGATTCCCTATATTAGGCGATCTCTCATATGTGGTGTACCAAGCAACCTTTTTTCTTTCTAACTGCATCCTCTACATGTTGGCAGGTGTCTCTGCATCTAAGTTAGATACTATGTACCCCTTTTTTCTCTTGTGAAGTGCCTAAACCTTTTTGCTTCTTTGCCACAGGCTATGACTTTGCGGCAGTCTTGGAGTGGTTTGCTGAACGCGTGGATCGCATCATTCTGCTTTTTGACGCTCACAAGTTGGACATATCTGATGAATTTTCCGAGGTCATCAAAGCTCTCAAAAACCACGAGGATAAAATCCGAGTTGTCTTAAATAAGGCTGATCAGATTGAAACCCAACAACTGATGAGAGTCTACGGGGCCCTAATGTGGTCACTGGGGAAGATCATTAACACTCCAGAGGTGGTGCGTGTGTATATCGGGTCATTCTGGTCTCATCCTCTGCTCATCCCGGACAACCGCAAATTGTTTGAAGCCGAGGAACAAGACTTATTTAAGGACATTCAGTCCTTACCCAGAAACGCTGCCCTCCGCAAGCTAAATGACCTCATTAAAAGGGCCAGACTGGCTAAGGTAAGCAGAAGGGATGGATTGCAATTCATTCTGGCTCTAAATGGGTCCCAAGTGGAGGATTCTTCTGTCATCCAATGCCTCGATGGCGATTGAGGGTGTTCTTTGCATGAAATGAAAGTGGTCTACTCGGCAGATACATAGTCCTAGAAGCCACCACACTCACCTTTTTGAAACCGTACATACATGTAATAGTAGCCAGGCCAGGCGGCATTTCAGTCCTTACGCCATAATGGCCTTGATGATGCTTATAGTGCTTGAAATGGCACTCTGGCCAGTGATCACCATTGGACCTGAAAACACGGTAAAAATTGATTTCCAACCCTCATTTATCGGATGTCTATGACCTAGATCTCTAAGGGAAAGGTCCTCCTTATCGTAGTCCTGAAAACACCCTTGAATAATAAACTCAATACAGTTTTCGGGCGACAACCCTTACATGTGATAAAGAAAACCTTTTTGTAATCTGCTCTCTGTTTTCCCTTTCAGGTCCACGCTTACATCATTAGTGCATTAAAAAAGGAAATGCCAAATGTTTTTGGTAAGGACAACAAGAAGAAAGAGCTGATCAGTAACCTGGCTGAGATTTACATAAAAATAGAGAAAGAGCAGCAGATCTCACCCGGAGACTTCCCCAGCCTTAAGAAAATGCAGGTATAAGATTTATAAGAATGGGGAGAAGATTAGTGATGAGTGAACGAGCTCTGGATTAGGTGTTATCCAAGCATGCTCGTGTGTTTACAGTGTCTTCAGCGAGCTCGAAAAATATGTTTGAGTCCCTGCAGCTGTTCGAACATGACATTCAGGCGCGGGGACTGGAACATAGTTTTCGAGCATGCTGAAGCCACTGTTGGCACTCAAGCATGCTTGGATAAAACCTTATCTGAGCATGTTCGCTCATCACTAGTGATAATGTGTTCAGATTTACCAGATATTCAGCCTTCCTCTTAGTGTTATTAGATGGCCAGAAAATTTCATACAGCAACACAGTAACGTCCTCTGTTTTTGCTGTTTATAGTCTCTGGTGTAGAAGAGCACACTGTAGTTAGGCCATTAAAGGGGTATTCCCATCTCCAAGACCTCATTCCAATATGTAGTAGATGTAATAATAATATTAGCAAATGCCTCCAATTACAAATGTTGTATAGTTCTTCTGATTAGCTATGCCTCACACCCCATGTGCAGGGCATTGCAGTAGCTTAGTTATCCATGGTTCCAACCACTTGCAACTAACTGTCACTATGAGTGGTCGTAACTATGGATACCTAAGTAACTGCATTGCCCTGCACATGGGGTGTGTGACTTAGATAATCAGAAGAACTATATAACATTTGTAATTGGAGGCAATTGCTAACATTATTATTATTACAACATTTACTACATATTGGGATAAGGTCTTGGAGATGGGAATACCCCTTTTAAATACAAATGTGTGAAACTGTCCTGAGTACGAACAGCGCTGCACAGACTGACTGCAAGTTTCCTGCCCTAAACTCAGCAGCCTCATATGCCAGTCAGCAGGCTGTCCAGTTTGGGCCAGGAGACCTGCGGCTGGTCCATAATTTCACTACAAAACACAAAGTATTCTTACAATGGAAGACCCAGCAGTTGGACCAGGTTTTCCAATGTGAGAATGGTCTTGCGTTTTCATGCACGTGTGCAACTTTCTGCTCATGCAGAGAAAGAAGCAGTCTCTCTGTATGTAAATAAATTATTCTATTTTCCAATATCCTTTCTGTAGGAGTTCCTACATTCTGAAAACCCTGCTTACTATTCTTCAGTAGGAATACATTGGATAAAAATCTGCCCTGATTGTATGACATACATCGAGCTTCCCTGGCCATTTCGCGAGACAACTATACGAACACGTGACCAGAACAGATTGTATTCCAATGGTAGTAAACAATGAATGGCAGCAAGTGGAGATCTTGACAACTATGAAAGGATAATTGTGAAATTGAAACTTTTGACAATACAATTAGAGATGGGCGGACACCTGGATGTTCGGGTTCAGCCGAACAATTACAAAAAGTTCGGGTTTGGGTATCAGAATAGTAATACACTTGAATGGGGGACTCGAACATCCAGTGTTTGCCACGATATCATTTGCATGACAGCGCGGCAAACACTGCTTCTGATTGGTGGTAAAATCCTCCCCGCCGATCAGAGAGCCATGGTTCCCACATTGTCAAGAGAGCGTGAGCGCTCAGCTGTGATCGGAGGTATAAAGTTTACCTCCGGTCACTGGCGTAAGCTGATGGCTGCTGCCGCTAATAACAGCGAGAGCAGGAGCAGCTGATGGGTGTATTCATTAGCCGGCTCCTACACTGTAAATAGGGAAAAAACGCGTGGGTTCCCCTGTATTTTTAATAACCAGCCAGGCAAAACTCACAGCTGGGGGCCTTCAACCTTCAGCTGCCTGCTTCAACAAGGCTGGTTATCAAGAATAGAGGGGTCCCCACACCATATTTTTAATTATAAAAATAATTAAAACAAAGACATGGGGGCCACCCCATATTTTGACAACCAGCCTTGCTAAAGCAGACAGCTGGAGGCTGGTATTTTCAAGCTAGTAAGGGGCCATGGATATTGGCACCCAGCCTAAAAATAGCAGCCCACAGCTGCCTTGAAAAGGCACATCTATTAGATGTGCCAATTCTGGCACTTGCCCTGTAGTGATGGCAAGTGGGGTTCATATTTGTGGGGTTGATGTCACCTTTGTATTGTCCGGTGACATCAAGCCCACAGCGTATTAATGGAGAGGCGTCTATAGGACACCTATCCATTACTAATCCTATAGTTATATGGTAAATGGACACAGCCAGGATAAAGTCCTTTATTAGAAATAAAACCAAAACACTGGTTTACTTTTCTATTTAAGAATAACACAGTTATACTCGCCTAACTCCATCGAAGCCCTCATTCTCCTGTAATAAAACAACAATATATCATACCTGACTATCATTCTGTTCCATGCCGTAATCCATATCAGGGGAATAAACCGTTTTCAACCTGGACGGTGCCAAGATGCGACCGTCCAGGCTAAGAACCACTGGTGACTGAACTGCTGCGAGCGCAGCCTCAGTGACCAATGGTGACATCGAGGTTACCTCCGGTCACTGAGGCTGCGTTCCCAGCCAGGCTGAACTGTGGTGACCTCTGTGAGATCCCCGCTTGCATCTCTATATACAATGAATAACTTTTTCATTTTCTGAAACCATAATACCACTTTATTATGCAGACATTAAGACAAGTAAACTGCAAATAATACAAATCATTTTAGAAATACCGCCCTACAGCCGCATACACTGTTAATACCATGCCACCAATTCCTAGTTAGAATGCCAGTCTGTGAAGTTTCACCCATTCTAAGAGCGCATTCAGAAATCCATACAGATCAGTCCGAGATTGGAGCACAAGGCACGGACTGGCCGCAGGTCTTCTGACCCGAGCGTGACTGCTTCATAGAACAATCTGAAACTGATTTGTATGGACGTCTGAATGTGCCCTAATATTATGATGCACGCGCACAGCACCAGAGGTGGCAGTCAAACCCATTCACTGATGGCTAAAGGACCCAAAAAGTGTCTTATGAGAAAATCAACACTAGAGACTTGCGGTGATTGGGGGACCTGTTGGGAGATTTTGCTTTGTGATCCATGAACTTCAAGTTACACCACTGCACAACACACTGGATGCACAGTAGACCTTCTAAAGTAGGTTAGGCCAACAGTGTACAGGAAAAGACTCATAGAATGTTGTGTTTTGTTTTTTTTTAAGGAAATTTTAATGACTCAGGACTTTTCAAAGTTCCAGTCCATAAAGCCAAAGTTGCTGGATGCTGTCGAAGACATGCTGGCTAACGACATCGCTAAGCTTATGGTCCTGGTCAGAAAGGAGGAATCCCAAATGACAAATCAGATAGTCAAAGGTGGAGCATTTGAAGGAACCATGAATGGTCCATTTGGCCATGGATACGGGGAGGGAGCCGGAGAGGGAATTGATGACGTAGAATGGGTAGTAGGTAAAGATAAACCAACCTACGATGAGATATTTTACACACTTTCTCCTGTCAATGGAAAAATCACCGGTGCAAGTGCCAAAAAGGAGATGGTGAAGTCCAAGCTGCCCAACACAGTTTTGGGCAAAATCTGGAAGTTAGCAGATGTGGACCGAGATGGCTTTCTGGATGATGAAGAATTTGCTCTAGCCAATCACTTAATAAAAGTGAAGTTAGAAGGGCACGAGCTTCCGGCAGATCTTCCTTCCCACCTAATCCCTCCCTCCAAACGGCGGGGAGAGTGACCCCAGCTTCTCACCCACACCCTCTGTACCACTTCAGAGTCTTACATTAACTAAGAACTACAGCAGTAAAGCAGAGATTCAGTACGTTCATAACTTTTTTTTAAATAAAATGGTTAAAATATATTCTTACAAAAGCACTCTAAATAAAACAAGACTGATGGAGCCAAGGTGATGTGTTCCCCGCGAGTGTTACGTCTGTTCTGCAGCTGAGGACTTGGGGGGGCATTGCCCTTCTCATATCTTCTTATATAAAGTTATTCTGTTCTGTGGCTCCCGGCACCATCTGGCGGCATCATTTAAGTACATAAAGGGAGACTCGTCCTATTGCAAGTTAGTTATCATGCAGAATGTCTAAGGGTGTGTGCACACGCTGCGGATTGATCCGTGCGGATTTTGCAAAATCCACAAGTCAAAAGACCTGCGGATTGGCCTGCGTTTTTCCCCTGTGGTTTATCACCTCTACAATGGAGCAGATGGCAAACCGCAGCAGAATCCGCAGAAAGAATTGACATATCAAATTTGCACCGTCTGCACTGCGGTTTCCATTTCCCATAGGATATTATGGTACTGTACAACGCAGCAGAAACTGCTGCGGATCCGCAGGGCCAAACCGCTGCGGATCCGCAGCAGAATCTGTAGCATGTGCACACACCCTTATAATCCAATCTTTTTTTTTTTTTTTTTTTTTTCACATTTTTGCCTTGCAAAACCGTGAAGCTGCTAAGATTTGTGAACAGTGCCTTCCCAGTGTTATTTTTCCAGCATCCTCACTTTCAGCAGCTCAAATACCTGTCCTAAATGCTGAAAATGATGGTTATTAGTTTGACCTGATGCTAATCTACACTCCAGCCTTCTTCAGTATTACGTTTAGAGTTATATCTTCTTTTTTTTGTTTGTTTGCTGATCATTGCCTTTGTCAAAAGCTGATGTTACATCTGAAGTGTTATTTAAAGGGTATCCTCTTTTCAGATAGAAATGGCTTATTCACAGGATCTTCTACAGATACAGGTTCCACAGCTATCTCGAGACTGGTGGTCCCTGACCTCTGTCTTGAGGGTGTGCATGTGGAGATCTCGGTCCATTTCTATGGGAATGCGATGCAACCTCCTTTCACACTGGGATCGTTACTGGTACTGGGGGATCCCCACTCTAGACATAGGTGGGGTCCCAGATCTTGTACCTGCATCTATCAAACCGATACGGACTATTCTGTGGACCGTAACTATCCACGATGGTGGTGCCACTTAAAAGAACTCATTAGTGGACAAGAAAGTTTTTACTAGCTCTCCTTCTACTTTTTGTTGGAGTGAGACATTGTGCGGCCAAACATCTACATCAAAAGCTGTAACTTCTTCCAACTTGTGGATGGCGATTAAGATCCATGCCTCATCCCCATGATGGCACTGCCCGTGCACAGGACAGGATGGGTGGTCATGAGGGTGCTGGAATGGAGAGGACTACTCAAGGTTTCATGCCATTGTCCTTTTTTATGGACATTTATTGCTGTCGTTACCATTTTATTTCATGGTCTATAATGCAGGTTACCCTTTCTACATTGCACATACTTAAAATATATAATGCAGAACACCAACCTGTGCCTTTCCTTTTGTAGGAGTTCTCATTCTCTGTGATTTCTGTTATATAAAATATAAAAGTTTTTATCCAAGCTTCTGTAGAGTTGACTACTTGTGTCCTGATGCACTGAGACTATACTGGATGCACATGGAAGTAACATGCTTATTTTAGCTGGATTTTTACCTTTCTGTTAACTCTGTGCAACATCATTCTTCTTCTTTATGCCGGTTGTCACTATTCGGGTGGGTGCTTTCTAGTCCCCGGTATCACCCTATATGGAATGAGAAAGGTGGCTTCTAAATTCACAATGGTTTATATTCTATGCCATGCCGTCAGGGTCTATGGATGTCGTACGTGCGTGGTAATAAATACCATGGCCTTCACCATTTTATAAGGTGGGTATCTGCTTTGTTTCTGTCACGTCTCTGTATACAGACTATCTGTAGTCCAACTATGGAACGTGCGACAAGAAAGCTGGTATACTCAGCCATAAATCAAACTTTTTACCCAATGCGCTTTAAAAAATATATACATGTACAGCTCTGGCAAAAATTAAGAGACCACCACATCAAAACCCTGTCATGGGCAGCCCATTCTCTAGCCCTGAAACCCATTGAAAACCTCTGGAATGTAATAAAGAGGATGATGGATATTCACAAGCCATCAAACAATGAAGAACTGCTTACATTTATGCGCCAGAAGCAGTGTGATAGACTTGTGGCAAGCAGCCAAGACGCATGAAAGCTGTGATTAAAAGAACAATTTACATTTTACTCAAAAATATATAAAGAGAAAAATCAGACAAACTGAACATTTGGAAGTGGTCTCCTAATTTTTGCCAGAGCTGTATATATACTTCTTTACTTAAATTAACTTTTTGATAATCTAATTAATTTCAGTTCTTCAATCCAAAAAGTGAAACTCTTATATTATATGGAGTCATTACACACACAGGGATCTATTTCAAGTGTTTATTTCTGTTAGGCTATGTGCACACGTAGCGGAACTCTCGCAGAAATTACCGCGAGAATTCCGGATTCCATTCCGTGGGAAAATCGCATTTAAATTCCCGCGATTTTCCCGCGGAAAAAGTAGCGTTTTGCAAGCGTAATTAGCTTGCAGAATGCTAGCGTTTTCCAAGCGATCTGTAGCATCGCTTGGAGAACTGATTGACAGGTTGGTCACACTCGTCATAGTGTTTGACGAGTGTGACCAACTTTTTACTACTGATGCTGCCTATGCGGCATCAGTAGTAAAATATAGGATGTAAAAAATAATTAAAAAAATAAAAAATATTGTTATTCTTACCTTCCGGCGTCCCGCGCAGCCTTCCCGCCTCTCTCAAAGCTCCCGGTCCCAGTAATCCTTTGCGCGAATGACTGCGAGACTTCGCGCTCCCGCGAGATCGCGACGTCATTGTGGTCATTCTCGCAAAGGATTACTGGGACCAGGAGCATGGAGAGAGGCGGGAAGGCTGCGCGGAATGCCGGAAGGTGAGAATAACAATATTTTTTATTTTAATTCTATTTTTTTTTTTTACAGGGATAAGGCACCCACAGCCCCGAGAGAGTCTCCCCTCCTCCGGATCGTGGGGACCATCCGCAAATGTTCTGCTTACGTTTCACATGGTGTGCACAGCCACATGCGGGAAGTAAGCAGAACAATGCATTCCTATGGGTGCGGGATCGCCGCGATTCCGCTAAATTATTGAGCATGCTGCGTTTTTTACCGCAAAGCGATTCCGCCGCGGAAAAAACTGCAGCGTTAGCACAGCATTGTGGAATCCCATAGGAATGCATGGGATGCTTATTTTTCGCGGCAAAATCGCGCGTTTAAAACCGCCGCGAAAACGCAAAAAAAAGAGACCTGTGAACATGGCCTTAATGTTGATGATTATGGCTTACAGCCAATGAAAACCCAAACGTCATTATCTCAGTAAATTAGAATAATTAACAAAAACAACTGTAAAGGCTTCCTAAGCATTTAAAAAGGTCCCGTAGTCTGTTTCAGTAGCTCCACAATCATGGGGAAGACTGCTGACTTGGCAGATGTCCAGAAGGCAGTCACTGACACATTCCACAAGGAGAGTAAATTTTGCATTTCATTTGGCAATCAAGGTCCCAGAGTCTGGAGGAAGAGTGGAGAGGCCACAATCCAAGCTGCTGGAGGTCTAGTGTGAAGTTTCCACAATCAGTGATGGTTTGGGGAGACATGTCATCTGCTGGTGTCTACCAGGAAATTTTAGAGCACTTCATGCTTCCCTCTGCCGACAAGCTTTTTGGAGACAGACATTTCATTCTCCAGCAGGACTTGGCTCCTGTCCACACTGCCAAAAGTACCAATACCTGGTTACAAACAACAGTATCACTGTGCTTGATTGGCAGCAAACTCACCTGACCTTAACCCCATAGAGAATCTATGGGGTATTTTCTAGAGGAGGATGAGAGACACCAGACCCAACAATGCAGACGAGCTGAAGGCTGCTATCAAAGCAACCTGGGCTTCCATAACCCCTCAGCAGTGCCACAGGCTGATCGCCTCCATGCCATGCCGCATTGATGCAGTAATTGATGCAAAAGGAGCCCCGACCAAGTATTGAGTACATTTACTGATCATATATTTCAGTAGGCCAATATTTTAGAATCATTTTTCAAGCTGGTGTTATAAAGTATTGCAATTTACTGAGATAATTACTTTTGGGTTTTCATTGGCTGTAAGCCATAATCATCAACATTAACAGAAATAAACACGTGAAACAGATCACTCTGTGTGTAATGACTCTGTATAATATGAGTCTCACTTTTTGTATTGAAGAACTGAAATAAATTAACTTATCGATATTCTACTTTAGTGAGAAGCACGTTTGTGTGTGTGTGTGTATGTATATGCAATATATACTGTGTATATATATATATACATAGATATATATATATATATATATATATATATCTATCAGTATATCAATCCCTTCTTCTGTGAAGTCATTTATTTTAAAGTGGCTTAAAATTGTTTCTTACTTTTTTAATACTTCTCAAATTTTTATTGTTTTTTATTTTTTCATGCAGTTAAAATTTTGGCTGCCTCCCAAAAATTATGGGGGAAGTTTGCATACTACCGTATGTATTTATCATTTTATAAGTGTTGGCTCCCCCTAGTGGTTTCATACAAACAGTACAGATTAAATTATTTAAAAAAAAACAAAAACTTGAAAATGACTTTGCTTCTGCCCATTCAGAGGGTTGCTTAATTCCAGCCCCCATCTGCGTTCCCTCCATTGCACAGATATTTATTGCTTTTGGAGCGTAGTATGTGAAATCTCTGCTTTCAGTCCAACGGGGGCGTTTCTTCAGTTTTCTCTGGGGATGTACGCTTTGCCAATCGCAGCTGATTTAGCAGTCTGCTAAGCTGTGATTGGCAGCATATAGGAGGGAGATGAAAGCGCACTCCCCCCAGAGAAAATTAGAAATGCCCAGTTGGGCTGCAAGCAGAGAGTTCACATACTATTCTCCAGAATAAACAAATGTCTATCTGCAATGGAGTGCAGCAGTGCAAAACTGAAATGAGTTGCAGAATTAGTTGATTTTTACAAGGTATATAACTCCCATTTTTTGAGTAAGTGACCATGGGAAATCTAATGGCTTTAGTTTTTAAACCTATTGCTATGCAAGATGAAAAACATTTTGAATTTTTTCATGTGCAGTGAAGTGAGTTTTCCTGTTAGAATAACTGAACTATTTTAATTCACAAACATGAAATGTTGCAAAATATTACTTCCTTAAAGTACACCCGCTTTCAGATAGGCAGAATACAGGTGCTTTGTAAGCACCAGTGTTGCAAATATAACACCTGGACTTCCGGATGTTCATTTTTGGTCAGTGCGGTGTCCATGTTTGCAACGTACAACATCCTGACTCAATAATAACTCACAGGCCATTGTCCACCAGTGATTTTTCTACAAGACCACTATCAGCGTCGGACTGGAACACCTTGGGCCCACCAGAGAAAATCATTCTTGGGGCCCACTATGTAGCTGCATAGAGTTAAATACCAGACCACCAATTATGCGGTAAAACACGCTAATATCCGGGTATAATATAAGGTTGTACATGTCTTAATTATGTAGCAGGAGTTGGGGTAGCCCCCTCATAGAATATAAAGCAGCCCCCTCACATAGTATAATGCAGCCATCTCATAGAATATAATGCAGCCATCTCATAGAATATAATACTGCCCCCCTCATAGGGTATAATACTGCCCCCCTCATAGGGAATAATACTGCCCCCCTCATAGGGTATAATGCACCCCCTCATAGGGTATAATGCACCCCCTCATAGGGTATAATACTGCCCCCCTCATAGGGAATAATGCACCCCCTCATAGGGAATAATGCTGCCCCCTCATAGGGTATAATGCTGCCCCCTCATAGGGTATAATACTGCCCCCCTCATAGGGTATAATACTGCCCCCCTCATAGGGAATAATGCACCCCCTCATAGGGTATAATACTGCCCCCCTCATAGGGAATAATGCATCCCCTCATAGGGAATAATACTGCCCCCTCATAGGGTATAATGCACCCCCTCATAGGGAATAATGCTGCCCTCCTCATAGGGTATAATGCTGCCCCCTCATAGGGTATAATGCTGCCTCCTCATAGGGTATAATACTGCCCCCCTCATAGGGTATAACGCTGCCCCCTCATAGGGTATAATGCTGCCCCCTCATAGGGTATAATACTGCCCCCCTCATAGGGAATAATGCACCCCCTCATAGGGTATAATGCTGCCTCCTCATAGGGTATAATACTGCCCCCCTCATAGGGAATAATGCATCCCCTCATAGGGAATAATGCTGCCCCCCTCATAGGGTATAATGCTGCCCCCCCTCATAGGGTATAATACTGCCCCCCTCATAGGGAATAATGCATCCCCTCATAGGGAATAATGCTGCCCTCCTCATAGGGTATAATGCTGCCTCCTCATAGGGTATAATGCTGCCCCCTCATAGGGTATAATGCTATATAGATATATAGATATAGAGTTAGATAGAAATAGATAGAAAGATAGATGTAGAAATAGATAGATATAGAGATAGATAGTAGATAATGGATAGAAAGTAGATAATGGATAGATATAGATAGAAAGATTCATAGAGATAGATATAAAGATAGATATAGAAAGAAATATAGATAGATAGATCGATAGGTAGATAGATATAGAGATAGATAGAAAATAGATAATGGATAGATAGATAGATATAGAGATAGATAGCTATAGATAGAAAGATATAGAGATAGATAGATATATAGATAGAGAAAGATAATAGATAGAGATAGATAATAGATAGAGATATACAGATATAATAATAATAATAATATAGACATATATATAGATAGATATAGAGATAAATATATATAGATAGATGGCTATAAATAAAAATAGATATAGAGATATATAGAGATAGATAGATAGAGATAATAGATATAGAGATAGATAGATATAGAGACAGATAGATATAGAAAGATAGATATAGAGATAATAGCTAGATATAGAGATATGTATAGAGATAGATAGATATAGAGTTAGAAAGATAGATATAGAGATAGATAGAGATAGCTAGATAGATGGATAGATAGATATAGATAATAGAGATAGAGATAGATGGATAGATCAATAGATAGATAAAGAGAGAGAGATAGAGATTGATAGATAATGAGATATAGATATAGAGATATAGTGTTAGATAGAAAGATAGATATAGAGATAGATAGATATAGAGATAGATATGGATATAGAGATAACAGATATAGAGATAGATAGATATAGAGATAATATATAGATAGATAGATATAGAGATAATATATAGATAGATAGATATAGAGATAATATATAGATAGCTATAGAGAGAGAGATATAGAGATAGATATAGAGAGAAACAGATATATATATATATATATATATATAGAGATAGATATAGAGATAGATAGATATAGAGATAATAGATATAGAGATAGATAGATATAGATATAAAGATAGATAGAGATAGAGAGAGCGGTAGATAGAGAGATAGATACAGAGATCGATAAATAGAGAGATAGATATAGATAGATAAAGATAGATAATAAATATAGAGATAACAGATAGATATAGAGATAGAGTAAGATAGAAAGATATAGAGATAGGTAGATATAGATAATAGAGATAGCTAGATAGACATAATAGATAGATATAGATAGATATAGATAGAAAGATAGATATAGAGATAGATGTAGAGATAGAAAGATAGATATAGAGATAGAGCGATAGATAGATATAGATAATAGATAGAGATAGATAGATATAGAGATAGAAAGATAGATAGATATACAGAGAGATTGATATAGAGATAGATATAAATAGATAGATAGATATAGAGAGATAGAGAGAAATAGATATAGATATAGAGATAATAGATATATATAGAGATAGATAGATATAGATATAGAGAGATAGATACAGAGAAAAGATATAGAGATAAATAGATAAAGATAGATAGATATAGAGATAGAGAGATAGATAGAGATATATAGATAGATAGCTATAGAGATATAGAGATAGATATAGAGAGAAATAGAGATAGATATAGAGATATAAAGATAGATATAGAGATATAGCGAGAGATATAGATATAGAGATAGATAGATACAGAGAAAAGATATAGAGATAGATAACGGATAGATAAATAGATAGATAGGTATAGAGATAGATAGATATAGATATTAGATAGAGATATATATAAAGATAGATAGATATAGATGGTAGCTAGATAGATAAATATAGAGATAATAGATAGAGATAGAGCAAGATAGATAGATATAGAGATAGATAGATATAGAGATAGATGTAGAGATAGAAAGATAGATATAAAGATAGAGCGATAGAGATAGATATAGATAATAGATAGAGATAGATATAGAGATAGATAGATAATAGATATAGAAAGATAGATATAAGAGAGATAGAGAGAGAGATATATTGAGAAATAGAGATAGATAGATAGAGACAGATAGAGAGAGCGAGAGAGATATAAAAAAAACAAACAAAACACAATACTCGCCTCTCCTCCTCGCTCCCACGCTGATCCCGGCTTCAGTGTCAGGAGCTCCCCCTCTGCCAGACACACAGCGGGTGCGTGATGTAGTGACGTCATCGCGCACTGGCTGTGAGCCAGGAGCAGAGGACTGAGGGCGGCGCCGGCCCTGATTTACAGCTTACTGGGCTGGGGGCGGGGCCTCTGGGGGTGGAGACCTGAAATGAGATTCACTGCTTGGCAGTGAATATTCATTTCTCTTTAGCAGCGGGGACAGGGGCTCCTGCCTCCTGACACCCGCTGCTGCTCCGCTGGCAGGGGCCCCCATAGCAGCTGCATGGTGTGCGACACACCACTGACTGGGGGCCCCTGGAGCAGCGGGGGCCCTAGGCAACTGCTGGCCCTGTATGCCTGCAGGTGCCAGGGCCCACCAGATGCCAGGGCCCACCGGAGAATCCTCCGGTTCCCCGGTGGGCCAGTCCGACGCTGACCACTATACAGTAGAGCACACTGAGCCAAATGTTTCTGCGTTTTGCTGACCCAACCGGCATGTGCTTTTTTTTTCTTTTTAGTATGTCTGAATACAATCCTGAAGAATAACTAAACATTTAGGGCATGTGCACATGTTCAGTATTTTTCTGCAATGAAAAAATAAACAACGTGCAATTTTTTTATTATTATTCCTTTCATAGTTTGTCCAGAAACCCTCTATCAAACTGTAAGACTTATTCTTTAAGATTTTTTTTTTTTATATTAAATATATTTAGGAAATTTATGGTAATGTGTTTTTTTTCAGCTGTCTCAGCCTCAGAGGCAGGATCACAACACTTCTATACACAGTTGAAAAATAGTGTCCACCATTCACAATAGGCGAGTTCACAGCTCCCCCCTCCCTTTGCAATTATCCAATTATCCTTGCACACGCTCATTAGATGCTTCAATACAAAACATCGTGTCAGTTTATTGCTGCCTAATGTACATGTGAATTTTTGGAAACAAAAGTATCTGTCTAGAATAGCTCCAAGGCCAGAGTAAAAATTGAAAGATTCCAATTTTTTTTCCCATTCTGATTTTTGATATGAAAGACAAAAATATACGTAACTAAAAATTTGATCAAAAGAGTAGGTCATTTTCTGATGATACTTTACTGTCCCTTAAAAGTTGTGGCAGACATGTACACTTTTGTGCATATTACCCATCTTAGACTACTTTCCCAAGCAGTGAAAATGCAGCAGATATTCAACTTTTTTTTTTCTTTTTACAGTGCCAGCATAGTGCATGAGACTTCTAGAAATAAAAAAAAAAAATATCCACAGAATAAGTTGACGCAAGCTGCAGGTTTGAGAGCCGTAGTAAGTTAATTTGTGCTGCAGGATATAGGTGCAAATTTCACCCTCTGATATGTTGTCTTTACCTTAACTGGATATTCCCAACTTACTGATTGATGGCGATCCAACCTCTGGGACTCTCAGCAACCCCCAAAACAGGTGCTGTGGGGCTCCATCTTCAATGGTGCTCAAGAACACTTTCATTCATTCATTGTCTATAGGACTGCTAGAAATGGCAGAACGTTGAGCTTTCTCTGGCAGTCCCATAGATAATGAGTGAAGCAGAGCCCAGGTATTGCGCATCTCCGATCCATCAGGACCACTGGCGACCATTATAAGTTATTTTGGGAAAAACCCTTAAACTCTTGGCTGCTTCGAAATTGCATGTCGCTTGTCAGGTTTAGTATTACTTTTGAAGTCAAGATTTATACATTTAGTAATACTGGTACCTGGATAACAAGAAAAGTAGCGCCAGAGGAGCCTGGCAGCCTTTAACCCGTTTCCATTGTTTTTAACATTACTTTGTAGAGGAATATTATCACACTACAGGACTCATCGTCTGCTGATTCCCCAATCTTTGTTGACAGGCTGCAGCAGTGAATTAATGACGTCAGCGTATAAGACCGCTGCAGTCAATCACTGAGCTAAGCGGATTGTGCCTTCTACCTTGGCAGAGCTACAGAGCCCAGTGATTGGCTGCAGAGCCCATGCGCGCTGTAGTTTTAATGTCACTCAAACCTGTCACCTAGGCAGGCGCAGTGGCGGAGAGATGGCTCTGGAGCAGCAGAGGACGAGTATTATTGTATTTATTTTGTACTGGTGTAACCCGAAGGCCAAATATGAGTCCAGCTGCCGTCATACTAGTGATTAACAGCCATATCTGCATGCAGACCTACAGGGAAGACTGCCAATCACTGACTAGGACCACCCACACTGGACTATGTATGCAAACACCAGGCATGTCAATGAATTAAAGTTTTACAGAAACTTTTCCCACAAAAAATGTATATCCATCTGACCTGCTTCTCCTACTCTGTGACGTCCTGCCTACGGATCAGAGACAGTCATCAACATGGCAGGTTGCCTTTAAAAGGTATTCCACCCTTAGATGGTATGCACATAAGATGGATCAGGACTTCTGATAGGTTCCTAGATCCCAATGGCATGAGCATGGCTTCTTTAATTCAGGAGATGGCAGACCAAGTGTGATCCGATGTTTCTCGAGCTGCAAATGAAGAAAGTCAGGGCCACTTTTACAATACTGTATACAGTCATGGCCGAAAGTGTTGGCACCCTTGAACTTGCTCCAGAAAATGAAGTATTTCTCCTCCCATAATATTATTGCAATTACACATGTTTTGTTCTATACATTTATTTCCTTTGTGTGAATTGGAACAATGCAAAAAGAGGCAAATTGGACATAATTTCACATAAAAATGGGCCGGACCAAATTGTTGGCACTCACAAATTAACATTGGTTTGCACACCCTTTGCAACAACTAGCTGCAATCATTCGCTACCTATAACCATCACAAAGCTACTTCCACCTCTCACTTGCAGTTTTGAAGCACTATTCTTTTGAAAACCGCACCAGGTCTCTCATACTTTAAGGCGCCTTCTCCCAACAGCAATTTTAAGATCTCTCCACAGGTGTTCAATGGGATTTAGATCTGCACTCATCGTTGGCCTCTGCAGAACCCTTGAGCGCTTTGCTTCCATCCATTTCTGGTGCTTCTTGAAATATGTTTGGGGTCATTGTCCTGCTGGAAGGCCCATAACCTAGAACGAAACCAAACTTTCTGACAGCAGGCACTACATTAACCCCTTCACCCCCAAGGGTGGTTTACACGTTAATGACCAGGCCAATTTTTACAATTCTGACCGCTGTCCCTTTATGAGGTAATAACTCTGGAACTCTTCCATGGATCCCGGTGATTCTGACATTGTTTTTCACATGACATATTGTACTTTATATTAGTTGCAACATTTATTTGATATTACTTGCGTTTGTGAAAAAAAACGGAAATTTGGCTAAAATTTTGAAAACTTCGCAATTTTCCAACTTTGAATTTTTATGTCCTTAAATCACAGAGATACGGCACACAAAATACTTAATAAGTAACATTTCCCACATGTTTACTTCACATCAGCACAATTTTGGAAACAAAGTTTTTTTTTCTTAGGAAGTTATAAGGGTTAAAAGTTGACCAGCGATTTGTCATTTTTACAACACCATTTTATTTAGGGACCACATCACATTTGAAGTCACTTTGAGGGGTCTATATGATAGAAAATACCCAAAAGTGACACCATTCTAAAAACTGCACCACTTAAGGTGCTCAAAACTACATTCAATAAGTTTATTAACCCTTCAGGTGCTTCACAGGAATTTTTTGAATGTTGAAGAAAAGGAATATTTAACCTTTTTTCCCCAAAAAATTTCAGGTCCATTTTTTTTTTTGCCAAGGGTAACAGAACAAATTGGACCACAAAGGTTATTGTGCAATTTATCCTGAGTACGCTGATACCGATACCCCACATGTGGGGGTAAACCACTGTTTGGGCGCATGGCAGAGCTCGGAAGGGAAGGAGCGCCGTTTGAATTTTTCAATGCAAAACTGGCTGGAATTAAGATTGGACGCCATGTCGTGTTTGGAGAGCCCCTGATGTGCCTAAACAGTGGAAACCCCCCACAAGTGACCCTATTTTGGAAACTAGACCCCCCAAGGAACTTATCTAGATGTGTGGTGAGCACTTTGAGCCCCCAAGTGCTTCACAGAAGTTTATAACAGAGCCATGAAAATAAAAAAATCTTTTTTTCCACAAAAATGATCTTTTTGCCCCCAATTTTTATTTTCCCAAGGGTAACCCGCACAGTTTGACTTCAACTCAGAATTGGCTCGAATGGAGATCAGACGCCATGTTGCGTTTGGAGAGCACCTGATGTGCCCAAACTGTGGAAACCCCCCAATTCTACCTCCAACCCTAACCCCAACACACCCCTAATGGGAAAATGGAAATAAATACATTTTTTTTAATTTTATTATTTTTTCCTAACTAAGGGGGGTTTGATTTACTATTTATAGTGGGTTTTTATGTTTGGCAGCTGTCACACACTAAAAGACGCTTTTTATTGCAAAAAATAGTTTTTGTATCACCGCATTTTGAGAGCTATAATTTTTCTATATTTTAACCCACAGTCATGAGAGGTCTTATTTTTTGTGGGGGTCGAGTTGACATTTTTATTGGTACCATTTTCGGGCACATGACTTTTTTTTATCACCTTTTATTCCGATTTTTGTGACGCAGAATGAACAAAAATCAGCATTTCATGAATTTCTTTTGGGGGGGTGCGTTTACACCGTTCCGCGTGTGGTAAAATTGATAAAGCAGTTTTATTATTCGGGTTAGTATGGTTACAGCGATACCTCATTTATATAATTTTTTTATGTTTTGGTGCTTTTATACAATAAAAACTTTTACATAAACAATTATTTTTGCATCACTTTATTCTGAGAGCTATAACTTTATTTTTTTGCTGATGACGCTGTATGGTGGCTCATTTTTTGTGGGACAAGATGACGTTTTCAGCGGTATCATGTTTATTTATATCTGTCTTTTTGACCGGGTGTTATTCCACTTTTTGTTTGGCGGTATGATGATAAAGCATTTTTTTGCCTTTTTTTTTTTAAAGGGGCTCTCTAAAGGAGTTAACTAGTGGGACAATTTTATAGGGTGGGTTGCTACGGACGTGGCAATGCTAAATATGTTTACTGTTATTTTTTTTTGTTTACAAAAAAAAAAAGAATTTATTAGGGATTTTTTTTTAATTTAGGAATTTATAAAAAAATATTTTTACACATGATTTTTTTTTTTACTTTGTCCCAGAGGGGGAGATTACTATATAGTGTCAGATTGCTGATCTGACACTTTGCTCTGCACTGTGTCAGATCAGCGATCTGAGAGGCACTACAGGCGGCTTCTCAGCGCCTGCTCTCAGCAGGCACTGAGAAAGTCACCTCCCTGGAGGACCCGGAAGGTCCCCGTGACAATTTTGGAGCCGTGGACCTGCACGGAGGAGGCCCTCGGAACAACGCGAGCACATTGCGTTGTCCGAGGGTATCAGGGAAGCATGCAGGGAGCCCACTCCCTGTGCAATTCTTCCCCATGCCCCCGGAACACTACGATCATGTTTAATCGCAGTGTGCCGGGGGGGGGTTAATGTGTCGGGAGCGGTCCGTGACCGCTCCTGGCACATAGTGCCGGGTGTCAGCTGTGATAATGAGCTGATACACGGACGCGATCAGCGGCGCTCCCCCCATGAGGGCCGCTGATTGGCTATGACATACTATCCCGTCTTTGAGAATTAAGTCCCAGGGCACATGGACGGGATAGTGTGCGTCATATGGCAGAAAGGGGTTAACAATGAATTTTGGGTCCCAATCTTTAGATTTCATGATGCCTTGCATACAGTCAAGGCACCCAGTGCCAGAGGCAGGAAAACAACCCCAAAATAGCTTTCAACCTCCCCCATATTTGACTGTATGTACTGTGTTCTTTTCTTTATAGGCCTCATTCTGTTTTCAGTAAGCAGTAGATGATGTGCTTTACCAAAAAGATCTATCTTGGTCTCATCTGTCCACAAGACACTTTTTTTGGGGGGGAATGGATGGGATTCCCTACTACAGGGCCATACTTGGGTACTGCCCTTGTTAGGGCAGGAGTCCTGTATTTGGGCACAACAGGGGATATCAGGGACTGAACTACTCTATCCATCCTCCTATGCTGCCTTCCAAGTGTGATCTCCGGAAAAATGAGTGAAATCCCCTCCAAATTAAATTATTAATTTAATTGATTTTGTTGTGCACACTTTATAACAGACTGTCACATAGATGTTCTATTGGCTTTGAAGTTTTTTTTTTTATCTTTTATATATCCATATACCTAATTTGGACGTGTCTGTGCACAATGAGTCATCCACAGCCCAACCGTCTGGGCGCAATGACTCATCCACAGCTCAACTGTAACTTATGTATCCATAGTTACTACCCCTAGCAGCTAACTGATTATATGCGTGGGCATAACCATGGATACCCAAGTACTGTAAGGCCCTGTATAGGAGTTAAGTGACATATCTAATAAGGAGAGGAGCTCTCCCTGGCGACGAGTTAAGGCATAAACCTTTTTTGAACGTTCGCCTGTGAGGCAACATTGGGAGTCAACACTCAGGCAATCGCAGATGGATGCGTAACCTGCGTCTTAACCCCTTCCCGACCAATGACGCCTACGTAGGCATCATGAAAAGCTGTGACAATACGACCAGTGACACCTATGTAGGTATAAATCACGTTCCTGCAGGTTGGGTGAAAGAGGTGACTAAAAGGTCACCTGACCCGCAGATACAGAAGGCTTTGTGCTTCACCCAGGGGGGGTGGCTTTGCCCCCCGTGACTACGATCACTCTGATTGGCTGCTGAAAGTGAAACAGTCAGAGCGATAGTAATATTTCATCAATGAAATTTGATGAAATATTACAATCGAGCCATGGGCGATGCTGAAATATCATCGGTCATGGTTGGAGACAGTTAGCTGAAGTGTTATGATTGAGTCACCGTAGGAGGCAGACACAAAAATAGAAGCTACGTCCAGAAAACCAGAGAAGTTGGCAACTATCAGATTGCAGACCCCTGAACCTATCAACACAACTAGCAGTAGCCGTGGGGGGTTCCTACGATGCCCTAGACCCCTCGATCACAGCCGGAGAGCTAAATAGCCTAAAGACAGAAAAGGAAATCTAAACTACCCCAGAGCAGACCCCAAAGTAAAAGGCAGCCCCCAACATATAATGACGGTGAAGCAAGATGAAAAAACACTCACACAGATAGAAAGATAGGCTGAGCAAACGATGGGGCCCAAGCTAACTAAACAGAACAGGAAAGGAAGGTTGCTGTCTGCAATCTGCCAAAACCCTATCAAAGACAAAAGCCAACAAGCTGATATGGAAAAAGACCCTGAAGCAGCTAGGCTTCAAAAACTAAATCAGCACTCAGAGGTATTTTCAGAAGACAGAGCTAAAGGAATTCAGCTCACCCCAGCAGGGAATGGCAGAAATCCAGAAAAACAAAGCAAAACAAAAAGCACAAATGCAAAAAGCCAAGCAGAAAACTTAGCTTTAGAAGGGCAGGAATTCAGACTGGTCTCCAAGGATCCCACAGAGAAATCACCCGCAGGGCAGAAAGGCGTCGGCAGCCTTATATCCAGTCGGTAACTCCACTCAGCCAGTCATCATCATCAGACTCAGGTGTTTGATAATCAGGCTCACTACCTTTCTTTACCAGAAGAGGGAGTTCCTCGGGCCTCAGTAGTGAAGGGGAAAATGAACTCACAACAGTACCTCCCCCTTGAGGAGGGGTCACCGAACCCTCATCCACGCCACCAGGGCGATCAGGGTGAGCCCGATGAAAGGCACGCACCAATCTTTTGGCATGAATATCAGAGGCAGAGACCCAGGAATTATCCTCCTGACCATAACCCTTCCACTTAACCAAATTCTGGAGTCTCCGTCTAGCCAGACGGGAATCCGATACTTTCTCTACCTCATATTCCATGTTACCTTCAACCAATACAGGGTCTGGAGGTGCCACCCCCGGAACAACAGGTTCAACAAACCTCTTCAACAAACATTTATGGAACACATTATGGATTTTAAATGTGACAGAAAGAGCCAAACGAAAAGAGACCGGATTAATAATCTCCAAAATCTTGTAAGGTCCAATAAATCTAGGCTTAAACTTAGGAGAAGCCACCTTCATAGCAATATTTTTTAATGATAACCACACCATATCACCAGGGCCGGATTAAGGTTGGTGGGGGCCCCTGGGCAGAAAATCTGGTGGGGGCCCCCATATCATTAACATTTTAGCCATAACAGTAGAGCGCAAACTGTAGCACTCAGATGTACAATCTAATCTTATCCTCTTGTTCTGCCACATTCAGATTTACAGTACTACAATAGAGATACAGTCTAGGATAACTCAAAGCAGTCCAATTATAGACAGAAAGAGTTACTCACATTTTTTTTTATTGAACCCAATGTTAAGACAGCCAAGGAATAATAAAAATGCAGAAAGGGAAAGTTTTCACCGGCAGCAATTGTTGCTAACTACTGTATAACAATATGCTCTCTATTGTATTATCTCCGGAATACAGCTCCCCCCCCACGCAAGGGTATACAGCTCTTGCCCCCTACAAGGGTATACAGGCAGCTTTCCCCCCATGGGAATACAACTCCCCCCCAACGGGTATACAGCTCTTGCCCCCTACAAGGGTATACAGGCAGCTGTCCCCCCCCCCAAGGTTATACAGTTCTCCAATGTTTCGTCTTTATACAGTTCCCTTCTCCAGGTATACAGGCCCAAATGTACAGCTCCCCTCTCGCGCATACAGCTCCCCCGATCAATATATAGCTAGCTGGAGCCTGGAGGCAAGGGGGTTAATCACCGTGGCGCTGCAGAGTTGATTGGCGGGTACACAGCAGGCGGCGGGCGCACGATGCTCGTGAACGCGGCGAGCAGGCAGAGGAGATCCACAGGACAGGAGGCGTGACAGGAGAGGAGGCGTGACAGAAAGAAAGAACAGAGAAAAAAGAAAACAGAGAAAGAAAGAACAGAGAGAGAGAAAGAAAGAATGGAAAGAAAGAACAGAGAAAGAAAGAAGAAAGAACAGAGAGAGAGAGAGAAAAAAAAAAGAAAGATTAGAGAGATAAAGAAACAGAGATAGAAAGATTCTATAAAGATACTATAGCAGCCCGGCTCCCACTGTAGTGCCCACCTGAGCCTCCCGATGCAGGAAATATAACGATCCGCTCACATGGCCGACATCCCCAAGTTCAAGGCGATCCTGCTGTCCGCGCTGTTGGAGGAGGACATGGTGATGGATCTGAAGCATTCCCTAAAGTGCCTCCATGGTTCCGTCACAATCTCCTCCCGAAATTACCTAATTTCCGGTCAGCTTCTAGCACGTCACTTCCGGTGGAACGTCACATGCGAATTTTAAAGTGCTCCTAGGGGCTCCGCCGTGTACTCCTGTGTCCGCACGAAAAGTAAGACCCCAGCCGGGGCAGTATCTCTCTCAAAATCGGGACTGTCTCGCTGGGAGGTATGAATGCTCCCCACCATACACCTTGTACACGTATGGCACCGCATACATCATACACACACGGTTCCGCTTTTTATGCCTCATACACACGGCTCCGTTCTGTACACCTTGCACACACACACTGCTCAACTCAGTACACACATGGCTCCACTCCGCAAACCTCGTACACATGTGGTTCCGCTCCACACACCATGCACACACGCAGCTCCGCTCCATACACACACGTGGGGCTCAGCTCCGTACACGTGCGGCTCCACTCAGTACACCTCACACACTCGCGGCTCTGCTCCGTACACCTCATACACACACACGGCTCTGCTCCGTACACCTTGTACACACACGTCTCTGCTATATCCACCCTGTAAACCCTCCCTGACCCCACACAAACTTCACCTCATCCAGGACGATGAGAACCAGCACAGACAGCAGAGTCCTGCATAAACCAAGGGCTGATACTGGGTACTGGGGGAACATTATACTGTGTATGGGGGGGGGTGGCGGTACTGGGGGAACATTATACTGTGTGGGGGATGGCAGTACTGTGGGAATATTATACTGTGTGAATATTATACTGTGTGGGGGTGACGGTAGTGGGGAACATTATACTGTATGTGGGGGGATGGTGATACTGTGGGAACATTAAACTGTATGTGGGGACGTGATACTGTGGGAACATTATACTGTATGTGGGGACAGGAAAGGGACATTGCAATATGTGTTTTGTTGCTTCCTGTTTTCCATACTTGGGTCACATGTACAAGGAACAAAATGCTATGATTCTTAGAAAGTGACAACAAAAAAGCACCAAGATAGTCTCAGCTCTGAAAAGGTTACTGCCCCCTCTGCCCAGTAATGGGGAATCTCCAGCACCTACCTCCACATGCAGAGCCGCACTCCACATAGAGAATAATGGAGCCTCCAGCACCGACCTCCACCCGCAGAGCCGCACTCCACATAGAGAATAATGGGGCCTCCAGCACCGACCTCTACCCGCAGAGCCGCACTCCACATACAGAATAATGGGGCCTCCAGCACCGACCTCCACCCGCAGAGCCACACTCCACATAGAGAATAATGGAGCCTCCAGCACCGACCTCCACCCGCAGAGCCGCACTCCACATAGAGAATAATGGAGCCTACAGCACCGACCTCCACCCGCAGAGCCGCACTCCACATAGAGAATAATGGGGCCTCCAGCACCTACCTCCACCCGCAGAGCCACACTCCACATAGAGGATAATGGAGGCTCCAGCACCGACCTCCACCCGCAGAGCCACACTCCACATAGAGAATAATGGAGCCTCCAGCACCTACCTCCACCCGCAGAGCCACATAGAGAATAATGGAGCCTCCAGCACCGACCTCCACCCGCAGAGCCGCACTCCACATAGAGAATAATGGAGCCTCCAGCACCGACCTCCACCCGCAGAGCCACACTCCACATAGAGAATAATGGAGCCTCCAGCACCGACCTCCACCCGCAGAGCCACACTCCACATAGAGAATAATGGAGCCTCCAGCACTGACCTCCACCCACAGAGCCGTACTCCACATAGAGAATAATGGAGCCTCCAGCACCGACCTCCACCCGCAGAGCCGCACTCCACATAGAGAATAATGGAGCCTCCAGCACTGACCTCCACCCGCAGAGCCGCACTCCACATAGAGAATAATGGAGCCTCCAGCACCGACCTCCACCCGCAGAGCCACACTCCACATAGAGAATAATGGAGCCTCCAGCACCGACCTCCACCCGCAGAGCCGCACTCCACATAGAGAATAATGGAGCCTCCAGCACCGACCTCCACCCGCAGAGCCGCACTCCACATAGAGAATAATGGAGCCTACAGCACCTACCTCCACCCGCAGAGCCGCACTCCACATAGAGAATAATGGAGCCTCCAGCACCAACCTCCACCCGCAGAGCCACACTGCACATAGAGAATAATGGGGCCTCCAGCACCGACCTCCACCCGCAGAGCCGCACTCCACATAGAGAATAATGGAGCCTCCAGCACCGACCTCCACCCGCAGAGCCGCACTCCACATAGAGAATAATGGAGCCTCCAGCACCGACCTCCACCCGCAGAGCCGCACTCCACATAGAGAATAATGGAGCCTCCAGCACCGACCTCCACCCGCAGAGCCGCACTCCACATAGAGAATAATGGAGCCTCCAGCACCGACCTCCACCCGCAGAGCCACACTCCACATAGAGAATAATGGAGCCTCCAGCACCGACCTCCACCCGCAGAGCCGCACTCCACATAGAGAATAATGGAGCCTCCAGCACCGACCTCCACCCGCAGAGCCGCACTCCACATAGAGAATAATGGAGCCTACAGCACCTACCTCCACCCGCAGAGCCGCACTCCACATAGAGAATAATGGAGCCTCCAGCACCGACCTCCACCCGCAGAGCCGCACTCCACATAGAGAATAATGGAGCCTCCAGCACCTACCTCCACCCGCACTCCACATAGAGAATAATGGGGCCTCCAGCACCGACCTCCACCCGCACTCCACATAGAGAATAATGGGGCCTCCAGCACCTACCTCCACCCGCAGAGCCGCACTCCACATAGAGAATAATGGGGCCTCCAGCACCGACCTCCACCCGCAGAGCCGCACTCCACATAGAGAATAATGGAGCCTCCAGCACCGACCTCCACCCGCAGAGCCACACTCCACATAGAGAATAATGGAGCCTCCAGCACCGACCTCCACCCGCAGAGCCGCACTCCACATAGAGAATAATGGAGCCTCCAGCACCGACCTCCACCCGCAGAGCCGCACTCCACATAGAGAATAATGGGGCCTCCAGCACCGACCTCCACCCGCAGAGCCGCACTCCACATAGAGAATAATGGAGCCTCCAGCACCGACCTCCACCCGCAGAGCCACACTCCACATAGAGAATAATGGAGCCTCCAGCACCGACCTCCACCCGCAGAGCCGCACTCCACATAGAGAATAATGGGGCCTCCAGCACCGACCTCCACCCGCAGAGCCGCACTCCACATAGAGAATAATGGAGCCTCCAGCACCGACCTCCACCCGCAGAGCCACACTCCACATAGAGAATAATGGAGCCTCCAGCACCGACCTCCACCCGCAGAGCCGCACTCCACATACATGGCTGCTCTCAGTGCTCTGTGCTGTGCGCACAGGACCTGTGATGAGGTCACAAGAGGGGAGGAGACAGGAGTCACATGATCGGGGGCCCTGACACCTTACCTCCTGTGATCTCATCACAAGCCTTTGCACGCTACCAGCAGCATCAGCGTTCACGCTACTTGTAGATGCTGCTGGTAGCAGAGCACATAATGCCGCCCCCACGGTCACTCACTTTTAGGTGGGGAGAAGATGGAGTGCCATTGCAGCAGCCAGCAGGAATGTGGTGGGGGCCAAGCTCTTGTGGTGGGGGCCCCGGGGCTGAAGCCCCGCCTGCCCTGCCTATAATCCGGCCCTGCATATCACCAACCTTAAACTGGGGACCAATGGTCCTATGTCGGTTGGAAAACCGCTGGGCCTTTTCCTGGGAGAGAGACAACTTATCCACCACTTGGTCCCAGATCTGGTGCATTCTCTCCACCACAGTGTCAACACCTGGGCAGGCAGAAGGCTCCACCTGCCCTGAAGAAAATCGAGGATGAAACCCAAAGTTACAAAAAAAGGTGACATCAAAGTGGCAGAACTAGCTCTATTATTTAAAGCAAATTCGGCCAAGGGCAAAAATGAAACCCAATCATCCTGAACAGCAAAAATAAAACATCTCAAATATGACTCCAAGGTCTGGTTTGTTCTCTCTGTCTGCCCATTGGTCTGAGGGTGAAAAGCAGAGGAGAAGGACAACTGAATTCCCAGCTTGGAACAGAAAGTTCTCCAAAATCTAGGCACAAACTGGACTCCTCTGTCAGATACAATGTTCTCAGGAATCCCGTGCAAGCGAACCACCTGTTGTAAAAACAGGGGCACCAACTCAGAGGAAGACGGCAACTTAGGGAGTGGTACAAGATGAACCATCTTAGAGAACCTATCACAAATCACCCAAATAGCAGTCATTCTCTGAGAGACAGGCATATCAGAGATGAAATCCATTGAAATATGGGTCCATGGCCTCTTGGGGACGGGCAAAGGCATCAACAACCCACTAGAGCGAGAACAAGATTTAGACCGGGAGCACGTCCCACAGGACTGCACAAAATTCCTGACATCATGAGACAAGGTGGGCCACCAAAAAGACCGACTCACCAGATCTCTAGTACCAAAAATACCTGGATGACCAGCCAAAGCAGAGCAATGAACTTCAGACATCACTCTCTTCTTCCATTGGTCAGGAACATACAACTTTCCACTGGGACAACGCTCAGGTTTGTCCTCCTGGAACTCTTCCAGAGCCCTCTCAAATCGGGCGAGATGGCAGAAAGAACTACCCCTTCGCCTAAGATGGTAGCAGGCTTGGTCACCACAGGAGAATCAGCAAAGAAGCTCCTAGAGAGGGCGTCTGCCTTGACATTCTTAGTTCCAGGAAGAAAAACCACAAAATCAAAACGTGTAAAAAACAAGGCCCACCTAGCCTGTCTAGGGTTCAAGCGCTTAGCCGACTCTAGGTAAATCAAATTCTTGTGGTCAGTGAGGACCACGACTTGATGCTTAGCTCCCTCTAACCAATGTCTCCACTCCTCAAATGCCCATTTCATGGCCAACAGTTCCCGATTCCCCACATCATAGTTACGTTCAGATGGAGAGAACTTTCGGGAAAAGAAAGCACAGGGATTCATTTTAGATGTTACAGGATCCTTTTGGGACAAAACAGCTCCTGCACCAATCTCAGAAGCATCCACCTCTACCTGGAACGGAAGTGAGACATCAGGTTGCCGCAAAACCGGGGCGGAGGTGAATCTTCGCTTCAGCTCCTGAAAGGAAGAAACAGCCTCCAGACACCAATTTAACACATCAGCACTCTTCTTAGTCAGATTAGTCAATGGCTTGGCAATACTAGAAAATTTTGCTATAAATTTCCGATAAAAATTAGCAAAACCCAAAAACTTCTGGAGGGCCTTCAAAGAAGTGGGCTGAACCCAATCGTAAATGGCCTGTACCTTGGCTGGGTCCATTTCAATAGTTGATGGGGACAAAATAAATCCCAAAAAAGAAATCCTCTGTATTCCAAAAAGGCATTTAGATCCTTTGACATACAGGGAATTCTCCCTCAAGATCCGGAACACAGTTCGATATGTTCCACATGAGAATCCCAATCCTTGGAGAAGATCAAAATATCATCCAGATAGATAATCAAAAATTTATCGACAAAATCTCGGAAAATATCGTTCATGAAGCACTGGAAGACAGAAGGGGCATTAGTGAGCCCAAAAGGCATCACCAGGTACTCAAAATGTCCCTCCGGAGTATTAAACGCCGTCTTCCATTCATCCCCATGCTTAATGCGAATAAGATTATACGCCCCCCTGAGGTCAAGCTTGGTAAACCAGCAAGCACCTTTAACTCTGGAGAATAGATCAGAAATCAGGGGTAACGGATACTGATATTTAACAGTAATTTTGTTGAGGGAAGATAATCAATACAAGGTCTTAATGATCCATCCTTTTTGGCTACAAAAAAAAAACCGGCACCTAAGGGTGACGAGGATGGTCTAATATGACCCTTATCCAACGCCTCCTTAATATAGGATCGCATAGCCTCGTGCTCGGGTACAGATAAATTGAAGAGCCGACCCTTGGGAAATTTACACCCAGGGCTCAGTTCAATTGCACAGTCATAACTCCTATGAGGAGGCAGAGACGCAGACTCATTCTCACTAAATACATCATAAAAATCCGCCAAATAGTCAGGAACATCATGCGACTGAGGAGAGGTGGAAAACACCGGAGCCTCACTAAAGGCACACCGACAACCCCAACTCACCACAGACACAGATTTCCAATCCAAAACTGGATTATGAATTTGTAACCAGGGAAACCCCAGAACAATAGTATCATGCAGATTATGCAACACCAAAAATCTGCAATTTTCTTCATGGTCTGGGGCGACCCGCATTACCACCTGGGTCCAACACTGGGGTTTATTTTTAGCCAAAGGAGTAGCATCAATCCCCCTCAAAGGGATTGGCGTCTGCAGAGGTGTCATCGGAAATCCACAATGTTTAGCAAAATCCAAGTCCATTAGCAGGGCCAGCGTCAGCACCCGGCGCACCCGGGCAAGTGCCGGGGCCCTGGCGAGATGGGAGGGCCCACTCACGCTGTCTGGGATACCGGCCGCTGCCGCCACGCCCCCCATGTACTGACCCCATCCTGTGCCCTCCGCGAGGGACCCACGCAGTGACGCAGCTCCTTACAGCCAGCAATGATCATCGCTTCCTTCGGCTGTAATCTTGTGTGCGGTGCCAGCACAGGACCTGTGATGAGGTCACAGGAGGGGAGGAGTCAGGGGTCACATGATCAGGGTGGCTGCAGGACTCTGCTGTGCTGGTCGCTTTTCATTATGGTGCTGGTCTGGATGGATGAGGTAACGTTTATGTGCGGGACAGTGGGGTCAGGGAGGGGTTTAACAAGGTGGATGTAGCAGAGCCGTGTGTGTACTTGTGTGGGGTCAGGGAGGGGTTTAACAAGGTGGATGTAGCAGAGCCGTGTGTGTACTTGTGTGGGGTCAGGGAGGGGTTTAACAAGGTGGATGTAGCAGAGCCGTGTGTGTACTTGTGTGGGGTCAGGAGGGGTTTTCAAGGTGGATGTAGCAGAGCCGTGTGTGTAATTGTGTGGGGTCAGGGAGGCGTTTAACAAGGTGGATGTAGCAGAGCCTTGTGTGTACTTGTGTGGGGTCAGGGAGGGGTTTAACAAGGTGGATGTAGCAGAGCCGTGTGTGTACTTGTGTGGGGTCAGGAGGGGTTTACAATGTGGATGTAGCAGAGCCGTGTGTGTACTTGTGTGGGGTCAGGAGGGGTTTTCAAGGTGGATGTAGCAGAGCCGTGTGTGTAATTGTGTGGGGTCAGGGAGGCATTTAACAAGGTGGATGTAGCAGAGCCATGTGTGTACTTGTGTGGGGTCAGGAGGGGTTTTACAAGGTGGATGTAGCAGAGCCGTGTGTGTACTTGTGTGGGGTCAGGGAAGGGTTTAACAAGGTGGATGTAGCAGAGCCGTGTGTGTATTTGTGTGGGGTCAGGAGGGGTTTACAAGGTGGATGTAGCAGAGCCGTGTGTGTACTTGTGTGGGGTCAGGGAGGAGTTTTACAAGGTGGATGTAGCAGAGCCGTGTGTGTACTTGTGTGGGGTCAGGGAGGGGTTTAACAAGGTGGATGTAGCAGAGCCGTGTGTGTACTTGTGTGGGGTCAGGAGGGGTTTACAAGGTGGATGTAGCAGAGCCGTGTGTGTACTTGTGTGGGGTCAGGGAGGGGTTTAACAAGGTGGATGTAGCAGAGCCGTGTGTGTACTTGTGTGGGGTCAGGGAGGGGTTTAACAAGGTGGATGTAGCAGAGCCGTGTGTTCTTGGGTGGGGTCAGGAGGGGTTTACAAGTTGTACGGAGCAGAGCCGTGTGTGTACTTGTGTGGGGTCAGGGAGGGGTTTAACAAGGTGGATGTAGCAGAGCCGTGTGTGTACTTGTGTGGGGTCAGGGAGGGGTTTAACAAGGTGGATGTAGCAGAGCCGTGTGTGTACTTTGTGTGGGGTCAGGAGGGGTTTAACAAGGTGGATGTAGCAGACCCGTGTGTGTACTTGTGTGGGGTCAGGAGGGGTTTACAAGGTGGATGTAGCAGAGCCGTGTGTGTACTTGTGTGGGGTCAGGAGGGGTTTTACAAGGTGGATGTAGCAGAGCCGTGTGTACTTGTGTGGGGTCAGGGAGGGGTTTAACAAGGTGGATGTAGCAGAGCCGTGTGTGTACTTGTGTGGGGTCAGGGAGGGGTTTTACAAGGTGGATGTAGCAGAGCCGTGTGTGTACTTGTGTGGGGTCAGGGAGGGGTTTAACAAGGTGGATGTAGCAGAGCCGTGTGTGTACTTTGTGTGGGGTCAGGAGGGGTTTAACAAGGTGGATGTAGCAGACCCGTGTGTGTACTTGTGTGGGGTCAGGAGGGGTTTACAAGGTGGATGTAGCAGAGCCGTGTGTGTACTTGTGTGGGGTCAGGAGGGGTTTTACAAGGTGGATGTAGCAGAGCCGTGTGTACTTGTGTGGGGTCAGGAAGGGGTTTAACAAGGTGGATGTAGCAGAGCCGTGTGTGTACTTGTGTGGGGTCAGGGAGGGGTTTTACAAGGTGGATGTAGCAGAGCCGTGTGTACTTGTGTGGGGTCAGGGAGGGGTTTAACAAGGTGGATGTAGCAGAGCCGTGTGTGTACTTGTGTGGGGTCAGGGAGGGGTTTTACAAGGTGGATGTAGCAGAGCCGTGTGTGTACTTGTGTGGGGTCAGGGAGGGGTTTAACAAGGTGGATGTAGCAGAGCCGTGTGTGTACTTGTGTGGAGTCAGGGAGGGGTTTAACAAGGTGGATGTAGTAGAGCCGTGTGTTTACTTGTGTGGGGTCAGGGAGGGGTTTAACAAGGTGGATGTAGCAGAGCCGTGTGTGTACTTGTGTGGGGTCAGGAGGGGTTTACAAGGTGGATGTAGCAGAGCCGTGTGTGTACTTGTGTGGGGTCAGGGAGGGGTTTTACAAGGTGGATGTAGCAGAGCCGTGTGTGTACTTGTGTGGGGTCAGGGAGGGGTTTAACAAGGTGGATGTAGCAGAGCCGTGTGTGTTCTTGGGTGGGGTCAGGAGGGGTTTACAAGTTGTACGGAGCAGAGCCGTGTGTGTACGAGGTGTACGGAGCAGAGCCGTGTGTGTACGAGGTGTACGTAGCAGAGCCGTGTGTGTACGAGGTGTACGGAGCGAAGCCGTGTCTGTACGAGGTGTATGGAGCAGAGCCGTGTGTGTACGAGATGTACGGAACGGAGCCCTGTGTTTACGGCGCTGAGCCGTGTGTTTATGGAGCGGAGCAGAGCCGGGGGTGTACGGAGTGAAGCTGCGTGTGTACAAGGTGTACGGAGCGGAGCCGTGTGTGTACGAGGCATACAAAGCGGAGCCGTGCGTGTACGAGGTGTATGGTGGGGAGCATTTATACCTCCCGAGTCCCAACTGTCCCGGATCCAGCGAGACAGTCCCGATTTTGAGAGAGAGACTGCCCCAGCCGGGAGCTTACTTTCCCCGCGGGACACAGGAGTACACAGCAGAGCCCCAAGGAGCAATTTAAAACTTGCACGTAACATTCTACCGGAAGTGACGTGCTGGAAGCTGACCAGAAATTAGGTCATTTCAGTAGGAGATTGTGATGGAACCATGGAGGCACTTCAGGGAATGCTTCAGATCCATCACCGTGTCCTCCTCTGACAGCGGACAGCGAGATCGCCTTGGAATCGGGGATTCAGGTAGGCACTACAATGGGAGCTGGGCTACTATAGTATCTTTATAGACTTTTTCTTTCTCTGTTTCTTTCTCTCTCTGTTCTTTCTCTCTAATCTTTTTTTCTCTCTCTCTGTTCTTTCGCTCTCTGTTCTCTTTCTTTCTGTCTCTGTTCTTTCTCTCTGTCTGTTCTCTCTTTCCTCTCTTTCTTTCTCTCTCTCTGTTCTTTCTTTCCCCTCTTCCTCTCTGTTCTTTCCCCTCTTTCTTTTTCTCTCTACCTCTCTGTTCTTTCTTTCCCCTCCTTCTTTTTCTCTCTCTCCCTGTTCTTTTTTTGTCAACTCTTTTTCTCTCTCCGTTCTTTCTTTCCCCTTTTTTCTCTCCCTCTCTGTTCTTTATTCCCCTTTCTTTCTTTCTTTCTTTCTCTGTTCTTTTTTTCTGTCCACTCTTTCTTTCTCTTTGTTCTTTTTCTTTCTTTCTTCTCTCTCTGTTCTTTCTTTCCCCTCTATCTGTTCTTTCTTTCTTTACCCTCTTTCTTTCTCTTTCTCTCTGCTCTTTTCTTTCTCTCTCTGTTCTTCCTTTCTTTCTCTCTGTTCTTTATTTTCTTTCTTTCTCTGTTCGTTCATTCTATGTTCTTTCTTTCTTTCTCTCTCTTTATCTTTCTCTGTTCTTCCTTCCATTCTCTCTTTCTTTCTCTGTTCTTTATTTCCCCTCTCTTCTTTCTTTCATGCGTACACTACTAATCAGTAGCCTCCATCACATGAACGTGTTTTGCCACAGAGCGAGTGTCCGTGTGGATCACATGCGTGTCCGTGTGATCCACACAGAGAGAAGTCCGTTTTTGGCCGTCACTACGGATGTCACACGGCATGAGTATGTTAAGGGGGGCCAACTGAGACTTTTTCGCCCAGGGCCCTCAAAAACCTGGAGCCAGCCCTGTCCATTAGGTTTAGGGCTGCTCCCGAATCCACAAAAGCCTTGGCGGAAAATGTGGACAGGGAGCAGATCAGAGTAATAGCCAGAAGAAACTTAGGTTGAACACCACCAACAGAAAACGTGTGTGCAAAGCGTTTCTCTCGTTTAGAACAGACAGAAATAATATGCGAGGCATCTCCACAGAAAAAACACAACTTATTACGCCTTCTGAACTCCTGACGCTGCTCTCTGGAAAAAACTCTATCACATTGCATAGGTTCAGACATTTGTTCAACAGGTGGCAACACCTCTCGTGCAGCTTTGCGTTCGTGCAAACGCCGATCAACCTGAATGGCTAATGACATAGAATCGTCAAGACCAGAGGGAACAGGAAATCCCACCATAGTATCTTTTTTGGCTTCTGACAACCCCTTCCGAAAGAGAGCAGCCAAGGCATTATCATTCCAGGTAGTAAGTACTGCCCACTTTCGGAATTTTTGACAGTACAATTCTGCAGAATCTCGACCCTGGTTCAATGCCAGCAGGGTCTATTCAGCCTGATCAATGGCATTAGGTTTATCATACAACAACCCCAAGGCCTGAAAAAATGCGTTCACATTAGTCAGAATAGGATCATCTGGTTTCAAAGAAAACGCCCAATCCTGGGGATCGCCGTGCAGCAAAGAGATGACAATTTTAACCTGCTGCGCGGAGCTCCCTGACGAGTTAGGCTTCAAGGCAAAAAATAATTTACAATTATTTTTGAAATTCAAAAATTTAGACCGATCCCCAAAAAATACATCAGGTGTAGGAATCTTTGGTTCAGCAGCATGTGAATGAGCAAGGTAGGCGGAAATTCCCCGCACTTCCGCAGCGAGCTGCTCCACACGATCAGACAATTGCTTTATCTCCATTGAGAGAAAAAAAAATTCCCCCTACGGCCTCAGAGATATAGAGGAAAAAATATACACTTTTTTTTTTTTACAATTCTTTCCTGCTATTGAGTACCCTAGGATCTGCGGTATGGCGGGTGATTCTGTTATGATTGAGTCACCGTAGGAGGCAGACACAAAAATAGAAGCTACGTCCAGAAAACCAGAGAAGTTGGCAACTATCAGATTGCAGACCCCTGAACCTATCAACACAACTAGCAGTAGCCGTGGGGGGTTCCTACGATGCCCTAGACCCCTCGATCACAGCCGGAGAGCTAAATAGCCTAAAGACAGAAAAGGAAATCTAAACTGCCCCAGAGCAGACCCCAAAGTAAAAGGAAGCCCCCAACATATAATGACGGTGAAGCAAGATGAAAAAACACTCACACAGATAGAAAGATAGGCTGAGCAAACGATGGGGCCCAAGCTAACTAAACAGAACAGGAAAGGAAGGTTGCTGTCTGCAATCTGACAAAACCCCATCAAAGACAAAAGCCAACAAGCTGATATGGAAAAAGACCCTGAAGCAGCTAGGCTTCAAAAACTAAATCAGCACTCAGGTATTTTCAGAAGACAGAGCTAAAGGAATTCAGCTCACCCCAGCAGGGAATGGCAGAAATCCAGAAAAACAAAGCAAAACAAAGTCAAAGCACAAATGCAAAAAGCCGAGCAGAAAACTTAGCTTTAGAAGAGCAGGAATTCAGACTGGTCTCCAAGGATCCCACAGAGAAATCACCCGCAGGGCAGAAGGGCGTTGGCAGCCTTATATCCAGTCAGTAACTCCACTCAGCCAGTCATCATCATCAGACTCAGGTGTTTGATAATCAGGCTCACTACCTTTCTTTACCAGAAGAGGGAGTTCCTCGGGCCTCAGTAGTGAAGGGGAAAATGAACTCACAACACTGAAGCCTCCAACCGACTGACAGGGGGCGATTGGCCCCCACCACCACCTGCCACTGCCATCATTATCTACTCCCCCTCCCCTTCCCATCACTCCCCCCCCGGTGCCCTCCGAGTCCAGCTGTCGCTCCCGGTGTCCCTCCGCCATGGATCATGGGCGCCACCATCTTCCAAAATGGCAGGTGCATACGTAGTGCTCCTGTCGAATCTGCCAAGTGGCAGATTCCATTCATTCATTTTGATCACTGTGATAGATCCTATCACAGTGATCAAAATAAAAAAAAAAATAGTGAATCACCCCCTTATCACTCCCATAGGTAGTCTATTAGGGTTAGTGGTAGAACTAGGGTAAGAGTTAGCGTTGGAATTGAGGTTAGGGTTGGGATTAGGGTTAGGCTTGTGGTTAGGGGTATGTTAGGGTTAGGGTTGGGGTTAGGGGTGTGTTGGGGTTGGAGTTAGAATTGAGGGGTTTCCACTGTTTAGGCACATCAGGGGCTCTCCAAATGCGACATGGCGCCACCATTGATTCCAGCCAATTTTGCGTTCAAAAAGATAAACGTTGCTCCCTCCCTTCCAAGTGCTGACGTGTGCCCAAACAGTGGTTTACCCCAACATATGGGGTATCAGCGTACTCAGGAAAAATTGAGGGTCTAGTCTCTCCTGTTACCCTTGGAAAAATAAAAAATTGGGGGCTAAAAAAGTATTTTTGTGGAAAAAAAATATTTTTTATTTTCGCGGCTCTGCGTTATAAACTTCTGTGAAGCACTTGGGGGTTCAAAGTGTTTACCAGACATCTAGATAAGTTTCTTGGGGGGGGATCTAGTTTCCAAAATGGGGTCACTTGTGGGGGGTTTCTACTGTTTAGGCACATCAGGGGCTCTGCAAACGTAACGACGCCCGCAGACCATTCCATCAAAGTCTGCATTTCAAAATGTCACTACTTCCCTTCCAAGCCCCGACGTGTGCTCAAACAGTGGTTCCCCCCACATATGGCGCACCAGCGTACTCAGGACAAACTGTACAACAACTTTTGGGGTCTGTTACCCTTGTGAAAATAAAAAATTGCGGGTTAAAAAAAATCATTTTTTGAGGAATAAAAGATTTTTTATTTTCATGGCTTTGCGTTTATAAACTTCTGTGAAGCACTTGGGGGTTCAAAGTGCTCACCACACATCTAGATAAGTTCCTTGGGGGGGGTCTAGTTTCCAAAATGGGGTTACTTGTGTTGAGTTTCTACTGTTTAGGTTTCTACTATCGGTGTACTCAGGAGAAATTGCCCAACAAATTTTAGGATCCATTTTATCCTGTTGCCCATGTGAAAATTAAAAAACTGAGGCTAAAAGAAAACTTGTGAAAAAAAAACGTCCTTTTTTTTACGGATCAATTTGTGAAGCATCTGGGGGTTCAAAGTGCTCACTATGCATCTAGATAAGTTCCTTGGAGGGTCTAGTTTCCAAAATGGGGTCACTTGTGAGGGAGCTCCAATGTTTAGGCACATAGGGACTCTCCAAACACGACATGGCAACCGCTAAATATTCCAGCATATTTTCCATTCAAAAAGTCAAATGGCGCTCCTTCTGTTCTGAGCCCTGCCGTGCGCCCAAATAGTGGTTTATGATTAACAAAGAAAAAAAATAGGCCACAAAGCAGGGGATCACCCTAGGCAGGAGATAGCATAAAAACAATTCAAATTTTATTCAACACAGAAAAATAGACAAAAAAAAAAAATTGTTAAAAACATTAAAAATGGTCAAACATATGACACATATACACATTGCACAAAGCTCATAATAGAGCATACCACCTACCGCTAAACACTCCACAATGGAAAAATGACCCTAGGTCCATGTAAACAGCATACCAGAGTGTGAAAAAATACACCCCCTCAAATAGAAATATTTAACCATGCAGAAGGTAGAAAACACTCTCTGTGTAGTAAAGGTGGACAATAAATTCATTACCTGAAAAGAGGGTTAACACTAATACCACATAAGTCACCACAGATAGAGATATATAACTCATGGAGAGTCTTGTCTGAATGCAATAAAAAAGAATATATTAGAGGCAAGCAATTTAAATCACCCTCTTTAGGAACATATATTGCACTGCTTCAAAAAAAACATGAAGCATGCAAATAATCCACATGGTCTAAGCCCCTGAAATAAGGAGAGAGAGGTATAGGCTAAAATAGCCTCCTACAATGGTCAGCACATGCTCACATTAGCGATATACAAAACCCATGTAGAGAAAGGTATAGGCTAAAACAGCCTCCTACAATGGTCAGCACATGCTCACATTAGCGATATACAAAACTCATGTAGAGAAAGGTATAGGCAAAAATAGCCTCCTACAATGGTCAGCACATGCTCACATTAGCGATATACAAAACTCATGTAGAGAAAGGTATAGGCTAAAATAGCCTCCTACAATGGTCAGCACATGCTCACATTAGCGATATACAAAACCCATGTAGAGAAAGGTATAGGCTAAAATAGCCTCCTACAATGGTCAGCACATGCTCACATTAGCGATATACAAAACTCATGTAGAGAAAGGTATAGGCTAAAATAGCCTCCTACAATGGTCAGCACATGCTCACATTAGCGATATACAAAACTCATGTAGAGAAAGGTATAGGCTAAAATAGCCTCCTACAATGGTCAGCACATGCTCACATTAGCGATATACAAAACCCATGTAGAGAAAGGTATAGGCTAAAATAGCCTCCTACAATGGTCAGCACATGCTCACATTAGCGATATACAAAACTCATGTAGAGAAAGGTATAGGCAAAAATAGCCTCCTACAATGGTCAGCACATGCTCACATTAGCGATATACAAAACTCATGTAGAGAAAGGTATAGGCAAAAATAGCCTCCTACAATGGTCAGCACATGCTCACATTAGCGATATACAAAACTCATGTAGAGAAAGGTATAGGCAAAAATAGCCTCCTACAATGGTCAGCACATGCTCACATTAGCGATATACAAAACCCATGTAGAGAAAGGTATAGGCTAAAATAGCCTCCTACAATGGTCAGCACATGCTCACATTAGCGATATACAAAACTCATGTAGAGAAAGGTATAGGCAAAAATAGCCTCCTACAATGGTCAGCACATGCTCACATTAGCGATATACAAAACTCATGTAGAGAAAGGTATAGGCAAAAATAGCCTCCTACAATGGTCAGCACATGCTCACATTAGCGATATACAAAACTCATGTAGAGAAAGGTATAGGCAAAAATAGCCTCCTACAATGGTCAGCACATGCTCACATTAGCGATATACAAAACTCATGTAGAGAAAGGTATAGGCAAAAATAGCCTCCTACAATGGTCAGCACATGCTCACATTAGCGATATACAAAACTCATGTAGAGAAAGGTATAGGCAAAAATAGCCTCCTACAATGGTCAGCACATGCTCACATTAGCGATATACAAAACTCATGTAGAGTGGAGCAGGCAGAGTGGAAAGACCTGACGTGTGTTGCCACACTTGGTGCAAAGTGAACAGCCTATTGATCACGCCCATAGTATTAGCAGGCGGGCTGTTCTGCACTATATACATGCATCACACAGAAAAAACCAAACCAACATAAAGAGGCCCAGCTGCATCCTGCAAATATGATAAAAAGTGCTAATACTATGGGCGTGATCAATAGGCTGTTCAGACACTTTGCACCGCACTGTGTGACTGATGTCCTATGCAAGCCTTATCTGTGTCTATTTTTCCCACTAGGCAGCCAGCTCCTCTTTTTCTTTTGGATACTGGCTGTCTTCATCAGTGGGTTGCACCTGTGCTGCCCCAAGCCTTTATCAATGGAGGCCTGCTGCATCCTGCTAGTGCATCAGTCAGGATTTGTTGAGTCTACCTTTCATATGTAAGTTTTTTGAATTTTTTCTTATGTTATCTCTACTTAAGCATGCTAGTTCCTCCTGTCAAGGGAGTTTCAGTCTTCCAATTAGAAATCGTCCAGACCTGAATAAGTAAGATGCTTCTTTATTGGACATGCCGGCATGGAGAGAGAATGACAGCCAAACCAGGTGTGGGCCGTCCTCTGTCTATCTCAATACATATTCTTAAGAGTTTAAATAGCAGAGCCGAAAGGGTGTTGTAACACATTGCGTTTGCAGAATAGTAAATACAATTTGCTTAGCATTGGGTTATCCTTATCTCTGTTACCACAGAAGCAAAGGTATGACTGTTACTTTTTGTACGTTAGATAAGTTTTGCAACCTAAGCACTACACCCATGTATTACATCAGCTGAAAAGAGTGACTAGGGATAATAATGGCAGAATCATGTACGGTATATACTGTGTATATACACACACATACACATATGTATATAGATACATATATATATATACACATACATATGCACATAAAAGAAAGAACTTTATTACAATTATTATAACCTCCCCCCAGTGTCAATCGTACACTTGCTGTTGCCTGTCGAACATTGATCCCTCTGCGTTCTGTGCCTGACCCAGCTTGACTTGATTCTCTTCCTGAACTCAGACCCTTTGGTTGTGACCTGACTTTGCTTTTTTCCCCTTTTTCCCTTCCCCCCTACCGTTCCCCTCTGGGCCACAATCCTTCACCGATTCCACATCAATATTTTTATTATCCCCCTGTGGGACCCTAATGTTTAGCACCTAATCCCATGTTCCAAACTGTGCTGTAGTATGTGTGAACACTAATGGGCCTCAATAGCAGCACTATCTCACTGTGGGAAAACATAACGGACGGGGTGAGGTTAGGGCTTAGTGTACACTACACGATACTGCGGTTCCCTGCACTGGTCTACAGGTCACACAGCGCTACATGTACATCAGCTCCAGTCCCTCCCGCTAACGACCCTCACACGGGTCTCTTACTCCGGCCGGGCGCGCGTCATGCTGTATAACTACAGAGCCTGGCTCCTCCCTCACACATGACTGGTCACATGGTTGAGCCTATACAGTATGGGCACCTTCCAGGTCCTGACTGCAGCCCATACAGTCTAGCCAGCTCACTACTGAAGATGCAAGACTGTATGGGCTCCTTCCAGGTATATATTCTTGAAGATAGCAGACTTTATGGGCTGCTGCCTGGCCCTGACTACAACCCACACATGACACTAGAATGTATGTGCTCCTTCAAGGAATAAATTATTAAAGCCATCAGAATATATGGGCCATACTGTCTAGCCGGCTCACTGGTGAAGACACAAGAATGTATGGGCTCCTGTCAGGTATATATTATTGTAGATATAGACTGTACGGGCTCCTGTCAGGTATATATTATTGTAGATACAGACTGTACGGGCTCCTGTCAGGTATATATTATTGTAGATATAGACTGTATGGGCTCCTGTCAGGTATATATTATTGTAGATGCAGACTGTATGGGCTCCTGTCAGGTATATATTATTGTAGATACAGACTGTACGGGCTCCTGTCAGGTATATATTATTGTAGATACAGACTGTACGGGCTCCTGTCAGGTATATATTATTGTAGATATAGACTGTATGGGCTCCTGTCAGGTATATATTATTGTAGATATAGACTGTATGGGCTCCTGTCAGGTATATATTATTGTAGATACAGACTGTATGGGCTCCTGTCAGGTATATATTATTGTAGATACAGAATGTACGGGCTCCTATCAGGTATATATTATTGTAGATATAGACTGTATGGGCTCCTGTCAGGTATATATTATTGTAGATATAGACTGTATGGGCTCCTGTCAGGTATATATTATTGTAGATACAGACTGTATGGGCTCATGTCAGGTATATATTATTGTAGATACAGACTGTACGGGCTCCTATCAGGTATATATTATTGTAGATATAGACTGTATGGGCTCCTATCAGGTATATATTATTGTAGATATAGACTGTATGGGTTCCTGTCAGGTATATATTATTGTAGATATAGACTGTATGGGCTCCTGTCAGGTATATATTATTGTAGATACAGACTGTACGGGCTCCTGTCAGGTATATATTATTGTAGATATAGACTGTATGGGCTCCTGTCAGGTATATATTATTGTAGATGCAGACTGTATGGGCTCCTGTCAGGTATATATTATTGTAGATACAGACTGTACGGGCTCCTGTCAGGTATATATTATTGTAGATACAGACTGTACGGGCTCCTGTCAGGTATATATTATTGTAGATATAGACTGTATGGGCTCCTGTCAGGTATATATTTTTGTAGATATAGACTGTATGGGCTCCTGTCAGGTATATATTATTGTAGATACAGACTGTATGGGCTCCTGTCAGGTATATATTATTGTAGATACAGACTGTATGTGCTCCTGTCAGGTATATATTATTGTAGATACAGACTGTATGGGCTCCTGTCAGGTATATATTATTGTAGATACAGACTGTACGGGCTCCTATCAGGTATATATTATTGTAGATACAGACTGTATGGGTTCCTGTCAGGTATATATTATGTAGATATAGACTGTATGGGCTCCTGTCAGGTATATATTATTGTAGATATAGACTGTATGGGCTCCTGCAGGTATATATTATTGTAGATACAGACTGTATGGGCTCCTGTCAGGTATATATTATTGTAGATACAGACTGTACGGGCTCCTATCAGGTATATATTATTGTAGATATAGACTGTATGGGCTCCTGTCAGGTATATATTATTGTAGATATAGACTGTATGGGCTCCTGTCAGGTATATATTATTGTAGATACAGACTGTATGGGCTCCTGTCAGGTATATATTATTGTAGATACAGACTGTATGGGCTCCTGTCAGGTATATATTATTGTAGATACAGACTGTATGGGCTCCTGTCAGGTATATATTATTGTAGATACAGACTGTACGGGCTCCTATCAGGTATATATTATTGTAGATACAGACTGTATGGGTTCCTGTCAGGTATATATTATGTAGATATAGACTGTATGGGCTCCTGTCAGGTATATATTATTGTAGATATAGACTGTATGGGCTCCTGCAGGTATATATTATTGTAGATACAGACTGTATGGGCTCCTGTCAGGTATATATTATTGTAGATACAGACTGTATGGGCTCATGTCAGGTATATATTATTGTAGATACAGACTGTACGGGCTCCTATCAGGTATATATTATTGTAGATATAGACTGTATGGGTTCCTGTCAGGTATATATTATTGTAGATACAGACTGTATGGGCTCCTGTCAGGTATATATTATTGTAGATACAGACTGTACGGGCTCCTGTCAGGTATATATTATTGTAGATATAGACTGTATGGGCTCCTGTCAGGTATATATTATTGTAGATATAGACTGTACGGGCTCCTGTCAGGTATATATTATTGTAGATATAGACTGTATGGGCTCCTGTCAGGTATATATTATTGTAGATGCAGACTGTACGGGCTCCTGTCAGGTATATATTATTGTAGATACAGACTGTACGGGCTCCTGTCAGGTATATATTATTGTAGATACAGACTGTACGGGCTCCTGTCAGGTATATATTATTGTAGATATAGACTGTATGGGCTCCTGTCAGGTATATATTATTGTAGATATAGACTGTATGGGCTCCTGTCAGGTATATATTATTGTAGATACAGACTGTATGGGCTCCTGTCAGGTATATATTATTGTAGATACAGACTGTATGTGCTCCTGTCAGGTATATATTATTGTAGATACAGACTGTATGGGCTCCTGTCAGGTATATATTATTGTAGATACAGACTGTACGGGCTCCTATCAGGTATATATTATTGTAGATACAGACTGTATGGGTTCCTGTCAGGTATATATTATGTAGATATAGACTGTATGGGCTCCTGTCAGGTATATATTATTGTAGATATAGACTGTATGGGCTCCTGCAGGTATATATTATTGTAGATACAGACTGTATGGGCTCCTGTCAGGTATATATTATTGTAGATACAGACTGTACGGGCTCCTATCAGGTATATATTATTGTAGATATAGACTGTATGGGCTCCTGTCAGGTATATATTATTGTAGATATAGACTGTATGGGCTCCTGTCAGGTATATATTATTGTAGATACAGACTGTATGGGCTCCTGTCAGGTATATATTATTGTAGATACAGACTGTACTTGCTCCTGTCAGGTATATATTATTGTAGATACAGACTGTATGGGCTCCTGTCAGGTATATATTATTGTAGATACAGACTGTACGGGCTCCTATCAGGAATATATTATTGTAGATACAGACTGTATGGGTTCCTGTCAGGTATATATTATGTAGATATAGACTGTACGGGGCCCTGTCAGGTATATATTATTGTAGATATAGACTGTATGGGCTCCTGTCAGGTATATATTATTGTAGATACAGACTGTATGGGCTCCTGTCAGGTATATATTATTGTAGATATAGACTGTATGGGCTCCTGTCAGGTATATATTATTGTAGATATAGACTGTATGGGCTCCTGTCAGGTATATATTATTGTAGATATAGACTGTATGGGCTCCTGTCAGGTATATATTATTGTAGAAACAGACTGTATGGGCTCCTGTCAGGTATATATTATTATAGATACAGACTGTATGGCTCCTGTCAGGTATATATTATTGTAGATACAGACTGTATGGGTTCCTGTCAGGTATATATTATTGTAGATATAGACTGTATGGGCTCCTGTCAGGTATATATTATTGTAGATACAGACTGTATGGGCTGCTGTCAGGTATATATTATTGTAGATACAGACTGTATGGGCTCCTGTCAGGTATAAATTATTGTAGATACAGACTTTATGGGCTCCTGTCAGGTATATATTACACTGGGGAACGCAATTTTTTAGGAGTTAGGTCAGACAACTGTTCTTAATTAATTTTTGGATGCTGAATCCAGAAATGATCTCAGTTTTTCTCTATCACGTCAAGTTTTTGAACTATAGGATTTTTGTCTTCTCAAAAATATGTAAACTGCTGTACCTAAAAAGTTTTTTTTAAATAGTACAAATATGAACAAAAAATGAAATATATAAGAAATAGGCATGACAAATATGTTTTTTAACACTATCATGTTTTTTACAAAGGATATATATATATGCAAGTATTTAAGGTAAAAATGTACATTTATAGCTTTTTCTGGAGTGTTTAACTTGAGGACAATCACGTTTGATGCTCCAGCAATAGTCACATATCATATGTACATCCCATATACCCTGGTAACGGTCTTCCATAACCTTCAAATCTTGGTGAAATCGTTCACCTTGCTCATCGCTAACAGCACCAAGATTTTCCGGAAAGTTGGCAAGATGGCAATGCAGAAAATGTAGTTTAATACTCATGTTGCAACCAAGCGCTTTGTAGCTCTCCAATAGTTTCTGAACAATTTCTTTGTAATTACTTGCACGTGTATTTCCAAGAAAGTTCTTGACGATGTCTTTGAATGATAACCAAGCATTCTTCTCAAGATCTAACATAGTCCCGGTGAAATGTTCATCTTTGATGAGCTGTCGAATTTGTGGACCATCAAACACACCAGCCTTGATTTTTTCAATGGACAGTCCAGGAAGTGCCAACATGATGTACTTAAAACAGTCGCCTTCAGTTGGCAATGCTTTTACAAATTGCTTCATGAGACCTAGTTTTATGTGCAGAGGTGGGAATAGTATATTCTTCCTGTCAACAAGTGGCTGATGTAGAATGTTAGGATCTCCAGGTTTAAGACCAGATCTTGGAGGCCAATTCGACTCAACCCAATGCTTTTCTTGAGCTCTGCTATCCCACATACAGAAAAAGCAGGGATACTTTGTGTACCCACGTTGCTGACCAAGAAGGAAGCAAACCATTTTAAGGTCAACACAGATGATCCAATTGTGTGTGTCATATTTCAATAACTCAATAACTCTCTTTACATCTCCATGTTCTTCACGAAGAGAGACAGAATGCCCAATAGGGACTGCACCAAATAAATTGCCATTGTGTAGAAGGACACACTTAAGACTCCGCTTTGAGCTATCAATAAACAGTCGCCATTCATTTGGATTGTACATTGAAAGCCCTAATTCTTGTAGTAAACCAGGAATATTATGGCAAAACACAAAACCGCTGTCACACCGAAAGTACTGCAAAAATGTACTTTCTCTAGTACGAAAGTATGATACCTTCGCTCCTTGTTCAAGTAACTGTTTCTCATTCAGCCTTGATGCTAGTAATTCTGAAGCTTTTTTGATAAGCCCAATTCACGTGCTAAATCATTTAACTCGTGCTGATCAAATCCCTTATGAACTGAATCCTTGTGACTTTCAAATTCTGCATCATTGCTATCACTGTGTTCGCCAACATCACTCAGAACTTCTAGAGATGGTAGCTGTTCGAAAACTGGCACTGGAATTTCAGCTGAATGAGGCATTGGTCTGATAGCTGACGGTACATTTGGATATTCTATTTTACTTTTATTTTTCCTGTTAAATCCTGATGTTTTCACTAAACAGAAGTAACAGTCTGTGGAATGACTTTTTTGCTCTCTCCACACCTTGGGGATACCAAATGCCAACTTTTCACGTGTTCCTTTGGTCCACATCCGTAAACTCTCGACACACTGCTTGCACACTATGTGAGGGGCCCATGGCTTATCTTGATCACCGAGTTTTACTTTAAAATATGCAAAATATACTTGTTTGACAAATGCACTGATGTTTGCCCTTTGAACTGGAATGGTGAAAACACCACAAATATAGCAGAAGGAGTCAGGGTTGTTTAGGCATTTACGACGAGAGGAAGAAGGAGCAGACATGATCTGAAACAAAGGAAATATGTACATAAGTAAATAAAACACTGAGATGGAAAGTTACAAGCTTTGAAAACTAACAAAGAAAAAAATCATAAAAGATATATAAATTACAACTAAGCGCCCAATGTAAAGAGAAAAGCTATCACAAATCCTATTTATTCCTACTATGATACATTTTTTGTGTAAAGATATTGATAATTATGACGTATTGGGAGCTGTACACACCTATCACCACACTGTCTCAGTTGTGACTACTCTTACAAGTTGCCATGTAGCTCTATATGAGTCGAATTGTACTCAGATAACATGTCTTATTACAGAAATCAGTGCAATTGTGCTTCTATGGCAGGTAAGTTGAAGAGGAAAAACTTGACGTGATAGAAAAAAACTGACTACATTTTTGGAATCAGCATGCCAATTTTAGTATAAATCAGCTCAAAAACCTAACTCAACAGAAATTTTTTTTCAAATTGTTCCCTAGATACAGACTGTACGGGCTCCTGTCAGGTATATATTATTGTAGATACAGACTGTATGGGTTCCTGTAAGGTATATATTATGTAGATATAGACTGTACGGGGCCCTGTCAGGTATATATTATTGTAGATATAGACTGTATGGGCTCCTGTCAGGTATATATTATTGTAGATACAGACTGTATGGGCTGCTGTCAGGTATATATTATTGTAGACAGACTGTATGTGCTCCTGTCAGGTGTATATTATTGTAGATATAGACTGTACGGACTCCTGTCAGGCATATATTATAATAGATACAGACTGTATGGGCTCCTGTCAGGTATATATTATTGTAGATATAGACTGTATGGGCTCCTGTCAGGTATATATTATTGTAGACAGACTGTACGGGCTCTTGTCAGGTATATATTATTGTAGATATAGACTGAATGGGCTCCTGTCAGGTATATATTATTGTAGATACAGACTGTATGGGCTGCTGTCAGGTATATATTATTGTAGACAGACTGTACGGGCTCCTGTCAGGTATATATTATTGTAGATACAGACTGTATGGGCTCCTGTCAGGTATATATTATTGTAGATACAGACTGTACAGGCTCCTGTCAGGTATATATTATTGTAGACAGACTGTATGGGCTCCTGTCAGGTATATATTATTGTAGATATAGACTGTATGGGCTCCTGTCAGGTATATATTATTGTAGATACAGACTGTATGGGCTCCTGTCAGGTATATATTATTGTAGACAGACTGTACGGGCTCCTGTCAGGTATATATTATTGTAGATATAGACTGTATGGGCTCCTGTCAGGTATATATTATTGTAGATACAGACTGTACTGGCTCCTGTCAGGTATATATTATTGTAGATACAGACTGTCCGGGCTCCTGTCAGGCATATATTATTGTAGATACAGACTGTATGGGCTCCTGTCAGGTATATATTATTGTAGATACCGACTGTATGGGCTCCTGTCAGGTATATATTATTGTAGACAGACTGTAAGGGGTCCTGTCAGGTATATAGTATTGTAGATACAGACTGTACAGGCTCCTGTCAGGTATATATTATTGTAGATAGACTGTATGGGCTCCTGTCAGGTATATATTATTGTAGATATAGACTGTATGGGCTCCTGTCAGGTATATATTATTGTAGATACCGACTGTATGGGCTCCTGTCAGGTATATATTATTGTAGACAGACTGTACGGGCTCCTGTCAGGTATATATTATTGTAGATACAGACTGTACAGGCTCCTGTCAGGTATATATTATTGTAGATAGACTGTATGGGCTCCTGTCAGGTATATATTATTGTAGATACAGACTGTATGGGCTGCTGTCAGGTATATATTATTGTAGATACAGACTGTATGGGCTCCTGTCAGGTATATATTATTGTAGATACAGACTGTACAGGCTCCTGTCAGGTATATATTATTGTAGACAGACTGTATGGGCTCCTGTCAGGTATATATTATTGTAGATATAGACTGTATGGGCTCCTGTCAGGTATATATTATTGTAGATACAGACTGTATGGGCTCCTGTCAGGTATATATTATTGTAGACAGACTGTACGGGCTCCTGTCAGGTATATATTATTGTAGATATAGACTGTATGGGATCCTGTCAGGTATATATTATTGTAGATACAGACTGTACTGGCTCCTGTCAGGTATATATTATTGTAGATAGACTGTCCGGGCTCCTGTCAGGTATATATTATTGTAGATACAGACTGTATGGGCTCCTGTCAGGTATATATTATTGTAGATACCGACTGTATGGGCTCCTGTCAGGTATATATTATTGTAGACAGACTGTACGGGCTCCTGTCAGGTATATATTATTGTAGATACAGACTGTACATGCTCCTGTCAGGTATATATTATTGTAGATAGACTGTATGGGCTCCTGTCAGGTATATATTATTGTAGATATAGACTGTATGGGCTCCTGTCAGGTATATATTATTGTAGATACCGACTGTATGGGCTCCTGTCAGGTATATATTATTGTAGACAGACTGTACGGGCTCCTGTCAGGTATATATTATTGTAGATACAGACTGTACAGGCTCCTGTCAGGTATATATTATTGTAGATAGACTGTATGGGCTCCTGTCAGGTATATATTATTGTAGATATAGACTGTATGGGCTCCTGTCAGGTATATATTATTGTAGATATAGACTGTATGGGCTCCTGTCAGGTATATATTATTGTAGATACAGACTGTACGGGCTCCTGTCAGGTATATATTATTGTCGATACAGACTGTACGGGCTCCTGTCAGGTATATATTATTGTAGATACAGACTGTACGGGCTCCTTTCAGGTATATATTATTGTAGATATAGACTGTATGGGCTGCTGTCAGGTATATATTATTGTAGATACAGACTGTACGGGCTCCTGTCAGGTATATATTATTGTATACAGACTGTAGGGACACTCACTTCAGGAGACTCTCACATCTCTTCCCGGATTTCATCACTATGAAGGAGGAAGAGAAAACATATATCCTGCTGGGGGAGCAGTGGTGATAGCAGCGCAATATGTGAGCGAATGTCATAGACTGCGAGAAAGACAGTCATGATATGCCATGGACTTCTATAGCCCCATCCTGGATCTGCCCCCATCCACTTTTCCTAGAGCCCCTACCCAACATCCCTACAGTCCCTATCCCTATTCCCTTTTTTACACTTGCTTTGGCAAAACTAATGTGTATTTAGTCCTGCCAATAAAGCTTCTTTGAATCTTGATATGGACTGTACGGGCTCCTGTCAGATATATATTATTGTAGATACAGACTGTATGGGCTCCTGTCAGGTATATATTATTGTAGATATAGACTGTACGGGGCCCGGTCAGGTATATATTATTGTAGATATAGACTGTATTGGCTCCTGTCAGGTATATATTATTGTAGATACAGACTGTATGGGCTCCTGTCAGATATATATTACTGTAGATATAGACTGTACGGGCTCCTGTCAGGTATATATTGTTGTAGATACAGACTGTATGGGCTCCTGTCAGATATATATTACTGTAGATATAGACTGTATGGGCTCCTGTCAGGTGTATATTATTGTAGATATAGACTGTACGGGCTCCTGTCAGGTATATATTATTGTAGATATAGACTGTATTGGCTCCTGTCAGGTATATATTATTGTAGATACAGACTGTATGGGCTCCTGTCAGATATATATTACTGTAGATATAGACTGTACGGGCTCCTGTCAGGTATATATTGTTGTAGATACAGACTGTACGGGGCCCAGTCAGGTGTATATTATTGTAGATATAGACTGTATGGGCTCCTGTCAGGTATATATTGTTGTAGATACAGACTGTATGGGCTCCTGTCAGGTATATATTACTGTAGATATAGACTCCTGTCAGGTATATATTATTATAGATACAGACTGTACGGGCTCCTGTCAGGTATATATTATTGTAGATATAGACTGTACGGGGCCCAGTCAGGTATATATTGTTGTAGATACAGACTGTTTGGGCTCCTGTCAGGTATATATTATTGTAGATATAGACTGTACGGGCTCCTGTCAGGTATATATTATTGTAGATATAGACTGTACGAGCTCCTGTCAGGTATATATTGTTGTAGATACAGACTGTAAGGGCTCCTGTCAGGTATATATTGTTGTAGATATAGACTGTATGGGCTCCTGTCAGGTATATACGGTGGGGAAAAAAAGTATTTAGTCAGTCAGCAATAGTGCAAGTTCCACCACTTAAAAAGATGAAAGGCGTCTGTAATTTACATCATAGGTAGACCTCAACTATGGGAGACAAACTGAGAAAAAAAAATCCAGAAAATCACATTGTCTGTTTTGTTTTCATTTTATTTGCATATTATGGTGGAAAATAAGTATTTGGTCAGAAACAAAATTTCATCTCAATACTTTGTGATATATCCTTTGTTGGCAATGACAGAGGTCAAACGTTTTCTGTAAGTCTTCACAAGGTTGCCACACACTGTTGTTGGTATGTTGGCCCATTCCTCCATGCAGATCTCCTCTAGAGCAGTGATGTTTTTGGCTTTTCGCTTGGCAACACGGACTTTCAACTCCCTCCAAAGGTTTTCTATAGGGTTGAGATCTGGAGACTGGCTAGGCCACTCCAGGACCTTGAAATGCTTCTTACGAAGCCACTCCTTCGTTGCCCTGGCGGTGTGCTTTGGATCATTGTCATGTTGAAAGACCCAGCCACGTTTCATCTTCAATGCCCTTGCTGATGGAAGGAGGTTTGCACTCAAAATCTCACGATACATGGCCCCATTCATTCTTTCATGTACCCGGATCAGTCGTCCTGGCCCCTTTGCAGAGAAACAGCCCCAAAGCATGATGTTTCCACCACCATGCTTTACAGTAGGTATGGTGTTTGATGGATGCAACTCAGTATTCTTTTTCCTCCAAACACGACAAGTTGTGTTTCTACCAAACAGTTCCAGTTTGGTTTCATCAGACCATAGGACATTCTCCCAAAACTCCTCTGGATCATCCAAATGCTCTCTAGCAAACTTCAGACGGGCCCGGACATGTACAGGCTTAAGCAGTGGGACACGTCTGGCACTGCAGGATCTGAGTCCATGGTGGCGTAGTGTGTTACTTATGGTAGGCCTTGTTACATTGGTCCCAGCTCTCTGCAGTTCATTCACTAGGTCCCCCCGCGTGGTTCTGGGATTTTTTCTCACCGTTCTTGTGATCATTCTGACCCCACAGGGTGGGATTTTGCGTGGAGCACCAGATCGAGGGAGATTATCAGTGGTCTTGTATGTCTTCCATTTTCTAATTATTGCTCCCACAGTTGATTTCTTCACTCCAAGCTGGTTGGCTATTGCAGATTCAGTCTTCCCAGCCTGGTGCAGGGCTACAATTTTGTTTCTGGTGTCCTTTGACAGCTCTTTGGTCTTCACCATAGTGGAGTTTTGAGTCAGACGGGGTGAGGGTGTGCACAGGTGTCTTTTTATACTGATAACAAGTTTAAACAGGTGCCAATACTACAGGTAATGAGTGGAGGAAAGAAGAGACTCTTAAAGAAGAAGTTACAGGTCTGTGAGAGCCAGAAATCTTGATTGCTTGTTTCTGACCAAATACTTATTTTCCACCATAATATGCAAATAAAATGAAAACAAAACAGACAATGTGATTTTCTTTTCTCAGTTTGTCTCCCATAGTTGAGGTCTACCTATGATGTAAATTACAGACGCCTCTCATCTTTTTAAGTGGTGGAACTTGCACTATTGCTGACTGACTAAATACTTTTTTTCCCCACTGTAGATATAGACTCCTGTCAGGTATATATTATTGTAGATATAGACTGTACAGGCTCCTGTCAGGTATATATTATTGTAGATATAGACTGTACAGGCTCCTCTCAGGTATATATTATTGTAGATATGGACTCCTGTCAGCAGGGCCGTATTGTTAGGCGTCAGGTTCTTGCAACTGCACAGCAGGAATCCAGAGCCTTGCATTTAGCAGTCTCCCATTCTCCACCGACCGCTCAGAAGCCTGCACAGCAATCCTGGCATTCTGGATGCCCTGCTCAGACCAGCTCTGTGGGCCAGCAATAGCCGTGCAGGCTGCTCAGCAGCAAGCTACTTCAGAGGCTAAGTCCTCAACTCGCGCTACTGGGCATGCTCACGAGACGATCTCCCATTGGAGATCGGGAGTCACATGCTCAGGTCCATCTCCGGGATTTGGAAGCTTCCGGCTATAATGATGACGGATGCATGAACCTGCGAATGACTCATTAAGACTCCCCTCCCTCTGATATTACGTGTGTGGATAGGGACTTGGTTATAGAGTGTGCGCCAGTCAGTGGCACGCTACAGGCCACAGTGCATATCATCACCTAACTAGCGTCCGACAGTGCGCCCCTCCTGGGTACTGTCGTATAGCGGCTGTCAGTAGCCGCGCTGCAGTTTGCAGCACCTGTGGGCGTCCGCGGCAGCGATGCCACACGCACGGTAGGTCTTGACGGACTCAGTCCCTCTGCCTTGGGCCCAGCTCCTGTGACCATATACCGTGCGTGCTTTTCTCTGAGACCTGTGAGTCCAACAGGGTCAGTACTTATGTTTATGTCTAAGGTGTCTCTGTGAAGCTAACAGAGTACACCCAGTGCACACCGGGTGACGTTCAACCCGTGTGCGATATACCGCCATATTGTGCGTCTGCCATTATATAGCAGCAGCTTAACACCTCTGCATGGTGGACCCCAGGCGGCGAACGCACTTTCTATTTTATAATTAGTGCATTCCGCCATCCCTAACATTACACTAGCGCCAGGGTCTGGCTAGTAATGGCGGACCTGCAGCAGCTACGGCAGTACATTCGGCAGCTGGAGGGCAGGTTGGTGACTATCGAGAGCTCCACCTCAGCTGCGAATGCTACAGTGGCTGCTGCCCAGGCAGTCGCAGAGGCTGTCTCGCGTGTGCCCACACCCACGCCTGTACCGACATCGTCTCGCCTCCCGTTGCCCGATAAATTTTCTGGTAACAGCGCCTCCTGTATGGGTTTCATGAGCCAGTGCTCTATCCAGCTGGAGCTACTGGCCGCACGATTTCCTACAGAGCGGGCTAAGGTGGGGTTTATCGTCTCCCTCTTGTCGGGCAGGGCGTTAGAATGGGCCACACCGCTGTGGGAGAGTGGTGACCCAGCGGTTCTGCGCGCCGCTCAGTTTCTAACCTCTCTAAAACAGGTCTTTTTGGGACCACGGGTCACTCACGATACCTCTCTCCAGCTATTAGCTTTAATACAGGGCTCCCTCTCGGTCAGCCATTACGCCGTCCGTTTTCGGACACTGGCTTCCGAGTTGGAGTGGCCTGATAAGGCACTCGTCCCTGTGTTCTGGAGGGGTTTGGCGGAGCATGTCAAAGATGCTTTAGCTACCAGGGAGGTTCCTGTAACTCTGGAGGAGCTGATTGCTATCTCCACCCGCACTGATCTCCGTTATACTGAGAGCGGGTTGGAGCGAGCTCAATCCAGACAGAAAGTTAGGTTGGTTCCAACCATCTCTGTACCTCTTGTACCCACGGAGGTGTCTCGCACCGGTCCCAAGTCGAGTCCGGCACGAAGCTTCGCACGCTGTTACCAGTGTCGACAGTTTGGTCACCCGGCTAACCGGTTCCCGCAGCGCTCGAAAAAACGAGCACGTACCATGGTAGTAGGTGGGGGTCTACCTGATATGAAACTATTTTCCCCAAAACCAGTATTCCAAGGGACGTTAGATAGCGGTGCTTCCACCTGGGAGGTAGAGGTCACGGTGGATTCCGGGGCAGAAGGAAATTTTATGTCCTCGTCCTTCGACCAAAAGCAGGCTATTCCGCTGGTACTACTGCCCCATCCCATGACCATCAGGGTGGTTAATGGTGCGCCTTTACCGTATCAGGTTACCCACCAGACAGCACCTCTTGGTCTCTCAATCGCACCATCTCACCACGAGACCTTGTCCCTGTTCATTTTACCAGATGGCATCGACCAGGTGCTTCTCGGAGTTCTGTGGCTCCGTTTCCATTTCCCTCATATAGATTGGTCTTCGGGGAGTATACTGGGTTGGAGCAAGGACTGTGAGGGAAGGTGCATGAGGGGCAGTGTTCAAGTAGCCTCCACGGAAGTGCCCGCGGATCTTTCCCCGCTTCCTAGACACTACCAGCAGTACGGGGACGTCTTCTTCAAAAAATCTGCGGAGACGCTTCCGCCGCACCGTACTTACGATTGTCTGATAGACCTATTGCCAGGCGTGGAACCTCCTAGAGGCCGTGTGTATCCTCTGACTCTCCCAAAGACTGTGTCACGGTCATGTGTGTCTGGATGCAGCGAGTACCGCAAGGTGAACCCATATGATGCACGTGACCCTGGATACACCGCCTCCAGTGGGGCGAATTTAAATAATAAACACGTGCAAATGGATACACCGCCTCCAACTGGCGAATTTAGACATTACACGTATATACAAGTCTGGAAACCCCGCCTCCAGTAAGGCGAATTTAAACAATAAGGGAAACCTGGGAAACATTAACAATGGTGGGCCCTGCGATAGGGAATAGGGAAGTGGAGACCTCCTGAGCTCCCCTGAGCCAGTGTCCCTACACTCCTAACGTTCCCTATGCCGGTTCCGCACCGGGCGCGCAACAGGAACTTAAAACCCCTAGCTCGCCCTGACCTAAACCCTCACTAGGGAATTGGTCTGTGCGGAAACTAATCCCACCACTGCACTAAACACACATGAGGAAAGATGACAAAACAGGGAAAACACCACTTAGCTTTGCTCTGTTGCGTACGCTCCTAGCAACAGAGCCCACCACCTGCGTGCATCTTCTCCTCCACCCGGATCCATCACCATAACTGGATCCTTCACCATAGTGCAGCCTTGGAGCAGAGTCCACCACCAGTTGCAGCTGTCCAGTAACAGAGTCCCAAAGATGAGTTCAGCTTCTGCCAAAACGTCCAGCATGCAGGCTCGGACTGGCCCACCGAGGTACCGTTGGATCCCTCTGTGGGCCCCGCCCCCGAATGTCACTGTCACTCACTGGTCGCTCGTACCCAGGGGCAGGGCCGGCGTCAGCACCCGGCGCTCCCGGGCAAGTGCCGGGGCCCTGGCGAGATGGGAGGGCCCACTCACGCTGTCTGGGATACCGGCCGCTGCCGCCACGCCCCCCCATGTACTGACCCCATCCTGTGCCCTCCGCGAGGGACCCACGCAGTGACGCAGCTCCTTACAGCCAGCAATGATCATCGCTTCCTTCGGCTGTAATCTTGTGTGCGGTGCCAGCACAGGACCTGTGATGAGGTCACAGGAGGGAAGGAGTCAGGGGTCACATGATCAGGGTGGCTGCAGGACTCTGCTGTGCTGGTCGCTTTTCATTATGGTGCTGGTCTGGATGGATGAGGTAACGTTTATGTGCGGGACAGTGGGGTCAGGGAGGGGTTTAACAAGGTGGATGTAGCAGAGCCGTGTGTGTACTTGTGTGGGGTCAGGGAGGGGTTTAACAAGGTGGATGTAGCAGAGCCATGTGTGTACTTGTGTGGGGTCAGGAGGGGTTTTCAAGGTGGATGTAGCAGAGCCATGTGTGTACTTGTGTGGGGTCAGGGAGGGGTTTAACAAGGTGGATGTAGCACAGCCGTGTGTGTACTTGTGTGGGGTCAGGGAGGGGTTTAACAAGGTGGATGTAGCAGATACGTGTGTGTACTTTGTGTGGGGTCAGGAGGGGTTTAACAAGGTGGATGTAGCAGAGCCGTGTGTGTACTTGTGTGGGGTCAGGAGGGGTTTAACAAGGTGGATGTAGCAGAGCCGTGTGTGTACTTGTGTGGGGTCAGGAGGGGTTTACAAGGTGGATGTAGCAGAGCCGTGTGTGTACTTGTGTGGGGTCAGGAGGGGTTTTACAAGGTGGATGTAGCAGAGCCGTGTGTGTACTTGTGTGGGGTCAGGGAGGGGTTTAACAAGGTGGATGTAGCAGAGCCGTATGTGTACTTGTGTGGGATCAGGAGGGGTTTACAAGGTGGATGTAGCAGAGCCGTGTGTGTACTTGTGTGGGGTCAGGGAGGGGTTTAACAAGGTGGATGTAGCAGAGCCGTGTGTGTTCTTGGGTGGGGTCAGGAGGGGTTTACAAGTTGTACGGAGCAGAGCCGTGTGTGTACTTGTGTGGGGTCAGGGAGGGGTTTAACAAGGTGGATGTAGCAGAGCCGTGTGTGTACTTGTGTGGGGTCAGGGAGGGGTTTAACAAGGTGGATGTAGCAGAGCCGTGTGTGTACTTTGTGTGGGGTCAGGAGGGATTTAACAAGGTGGATGTAGCAGACCCGTGTGTGTACTTGTGTGGGGTCAGGAGGGGTTTACAAGGTGGATGTAGCAGAGCCGTGTGTGTACTTGTGTGGGGTCAGGAGTGGTTTTACAAGGTGGATGTAGCAGAGCCGTGTGTTTACTTGTGTGGGGTCAGGGAGGGGTTTAACAAGGTGGATGTAGCAGAGCCGTGTGTGTTCTTGTGTGGGGTCAGGAGGGGTTTACAAGGTGGATGTAGCAGGGCCGTGTGTGTACTTGTGTGGGGTCAGGGAGGGGTTTTACAAGGTGGATGTAGCAGAGCCGTGTGTGTACTTGTGTGGGGTCAGGGAGGGGTTTTACAAGGTGGATGTAGCAGAGCCGTGTGTGTACTTGTGTGGGGTCAGGGAGGGGTTTAACAAGGTGGATGTAGCAGAGCCGTGTGTGTTCTTGGGTGGGGTCAGGAGGGGTTTACAAGTTGTACGGAGCAGAGCCGTGTGTGTACGAGGTGTACGGAGCAGAGCCGTGTGTGTACGAGGTGTACGGAGCGAAGCCGTGTGTGTACGAGGTGTATGGAGCAGAGCCGTGTGTGTACGAGATGTACGGAACGGAGCCCTGTGTGTACGGAGCTGAGCCGTGTGTTTATGGAGCGGAGCAGAGCCGGGGGTGTACGGAGTGAAGCTGCGTGTGTACAAGGTGTACGGAGCGGAGCCGTGTGTGTACGAGGCATACAAAGCGGAGCCGTGCGTGTACGAGGTGTATGGTGGGGAGCATTTATACCTCCCGAGTCCCAACTGTCCCGGATCCAGCGAGACAGTCCCAATTTTGAGAGAGAGACTGCCCCAGCCGGGAGCTTACTTTCCCCGCGGGACACAGGAGTGCACAGCAGAGCCCCAAGGAGCAATTTAAAACTTGCACGTAACGTTCTACCGGAAGTGACGTGCTGGAAGCTGACCAGAAATTAGGTCATTTCAGTAGGAGATTGTGACGGAACCATGGAGGCACTTCAGGGAATGCTTCAGATCCATCACCGTGTCCTCCTCTGACAGCGGACAGCGAGATCGCCTTGGAATCGGGGATGTCGGCCATGTGAGCGGATCATGATATGTCCTGCACCAGGAGGCTCAGGTAGGCACTACAATGGGAGCTGGGCTGCTATAGTATCTTTATAGAATTTTTCTTTCTCTGTTTCTTTCTCTCTCTGTTCTTTCTCTCTAATCTTTTTTTCTCTCTCTCTGTTCTTTCGCTCTCTGTTCTCTTTCTTTCTTTCTGTCTCTGTTCTTTCTCTCTGTCTGTTTTCTCTTTCCTCTCTTTCTCTCTCTCTGTTCTTTCTTTCCCCTCTTCCTCTCTGTTCTTTCCCCTCTTTCTTTTTCTCTCTACCTCTCTGTTCTTTCTTTCCCCTCCTTCTTTTTCTCTCTCTCCCTGTTCTTTTTTTCTGTCAACTCTTTTTCTCTCTCCGTTCTTTCTTTCACCTTTTTTCTCTCCCTCTCTGTTCTTTATTCCCCTTTCTTTCTTTCTTTCTTTCTTTCTTTCTTTCTTTCTTTCTTTCTCTGTTCTTTTTTTCTGTCCACTCTTTCTTTCTCTTTGTTCTTTTTCTTTCTTTCTTCTTTCTCTCTGTTCTTTCTTTCCCCTCTTTCTTTCTCTATCTGTTCTTTCTTTCTTTACCCTCTTTCTTTCTCTTTCTCTCTGTTCTTTTCTTTCTCTCTCTGTTCTTCCTTTCTTTCTCTCTGTTCTTTATTTTCTTTCTTTCTTTCTTTCTTTCTTTCTTTCTCTTTCTTTCTTTCTCTGTTCGTTCATTCTATGTTCTTTCTTTCTTTCTCTCTCTGTATCTTTCTCTGTTCTTCCTTCCATTCTCTCTTTCTTTCTCTGTTCTTTATTTCCCCTCTCTTCTTTCTTTCATGCGTACACTACTAATCAGTAGCCTCCATCACATGAATGTGTTTTGCCACAGAGCGAGTGTCCGTGTGGATCACATGCGTGTCCGTGTGATCCACACAGGGAGAAGTCCGTTTTTGGCCGTCACCACGGATGTCACACGGCATGAGTCGTGGTATGTGTTAAGGGGGGGCCAACTGAGACTTTTTCGCCCGGGGCCCTCAAAAACCTGCAGCCGGCCCTGCCCAGGGGTGGGATTCAGCGGGTTCTCCCCGGTTCGGTGGAACCGGTTGTTAAAAAAGCAGCCAGTTCCCCGAACTGGGGAGATTCACAGCCGCGATCCGGTACTTTGATGTTCCTGCAGTGCAGCCGGCAAGGAGCAGGAGCAGAGGAGGACTCTTGCTCTGCTTCCTAGTCCCGCCCGCCGCGCCGGATACCGCGTATTGATACGTCGGGTCGTTCTCTGCTCTGTCTCTGACTACTGGACAGAGCACAGCACACCCCGGAGGCCCCCCGCCCCGCGCACAGTGCGGCATTGGCGGGTAACTGGAGCTCGCTGGAGGAGTCACCGCCACTGCCCAGACCTGTCAAGTCAATGTGAGCTGAGCCCAGGCAGCGTGACGGACCGGTGATTTGCGCACACCCGGAGGCCGGAGGAGAAGGACGAGCGGTGCAGGGCCTGGCCATCCAGAAGGCCTCAACCGCGGCCGCGGGATTACAGTGACAGTCTTCTTCTTCTTCAGAGTCAGACGCGTCGCAGCCTGTCGCCTGTGTATCTGGTACACAGGCCAACGCCGGGTCAGTGAGTTACTGTCTGTATGTGCTGCGTATTGGGGACCTGTGCTGCCTACTAGGGACCTGTGCCTGCCTATTGGGGACCTGTGCTGCCTATTAGGGACCTGTGCTGCCTACTAGGGACCTGTGCCTGCCTACTAGGGACCTGTGCCTGCCTATTGGGGACCTGTGCTGCCTATTAGGGAACAATGCTGCCTATTAGGGACCTGTGCCTGCCTATTGGGGACCTGTGCTGCCTATAGGGACCTGTGCTGCCTATTGGGGACCTGTGCTGCCTATTGGGGACCAATGCTGACTATAGGGAACAATGCTGCCTATTGGGGACCTGTGCTGCCTATTGGGACCTGTGCTGCCTATTGGGGACCTGTGCTGCCTATTGGGTACAATGCTACCTATTGGGGACCTGTGCTGCCTATTGGGACCTGTGCTGCCTATTGGGGACCTGTGCTCCCTATTTGGGACCAATGCTGCCTATTGGGGACCAATGCTGCCTATTGGGAACAATGCTGCCTATTGGGGACCTGTGCTGCCTATTGGGGACCTGTGCTGCCTATTGGGGACCTTTGCTCCCTATTTGGGACCAATGACGCCTATTGGGGACCAATGCTGCCTATTGGGGACCTGTGCTGCCTATTGGGGACCTGTGCTGCCTATTGGGGACCTGTGCTGCCTTTTGGGGACCTGTGCTGCCTATTGGGGAGTTGTGCTGCCTATTGGGAACCTGTGCTGCCTATAGGGACCAATGCTGCCTATTGGGGACCAATGCTGCCTATTGGGGACCTGTGCTGCCTATTGGGGACGTGTGCTACCTATTGGGGACCTGTGCTGCCTTTTGGGGACCTGTGCTGCCTATTGGGGAGTTGTGCTGCCTATTGGGAACCTGTGCTGCCTATAGGGACCAATGCTGCCTATTGGGGACCTGTGCTGCCTATTGGGGCAGCTAATCGCACGGGTACCGGGAAGCTTTCGCCGCTAAGACCGGCAGGCAGCAACGCTGCCTGGCTGGTCCGGGCGAATTTTAGCCCCCCCTGCAGATACGAACGCTTCGATTGGCTGGGCTGTGTAGCATCTACCATGGAACTCTTGTTGGGACAAAGTGATCACTATACCCCCTACGTCAATCCTTGGGGGTGTAGATTCCAAAATGGGGTCACTTTTTAACTTCAAAGTAACACAGGTCAGATTTGCAAAAAATGGCCTGGGCATTAAGGTGAAAACAGGCCTGCGGCCCTAAAGGATTAAATGAATCGTAGTGCGGAAAGATCTGCAGCATATGAACAACGGTGCAGCTTTTAGTAGAATTAGGATGCTGAAATGATGCAGATTTGGCGTGGGATATACGGCAAAAGAACCCATGTGTAATTCCGCGGTCTCAAAGCCTAAATGTTGAGTTGTACATTACTGTAGGTGGGCCCCTAAAATTAATTCCCTTGGTGGGCCTTAGACACCCCAGTCCGACCCTGCCAGCATGCTTGAGTCCAGCTCTCAGCAACCAAGTCCCGCATGCTGAATGCAACTTTCTCCATAGTCGTCATTCCACCAAGCCATGCAAGCACTTCCTGCCAACACCATAAACTGTGACTCCACCATGCCATGCCAGCCCTTCTTGCAGACCACCTAGCTGCCACTCGTCCCCTCTGGCTGGGCTGCGCAGGACTCATGTTCAGCTCCTTCCTCCCCCAGGCTTAATTGCAAAATGACACACAATATCACCAACACTGAATGATACACCTGACACTCATTTATAGAGCATTCACACCTGTTACCTAATCACGTGCACTTAACCAAAGAACTAAAGTGCGATACCACTCACCACCACCGGGCAACTTAGAATGAACACCACGTGTAATAATTCTAATGGCCACCGGGGGCAATCACAACACACTTTGGCACCAAGCCAAAGGAAAAAAAAAGTTCACTTTTCCATTTAAACTGTCAGATCCAGCCTGGATCATGACAGACGGAGGCTATGTCACAATATATTCGGGAGAACCTGGCAAGAGGGTTTATCAGAAAATCGGTGTCGTCGGCTGGTGCAGGGTTCTTCTTCCTGCAGAAGAAGAGTGGAGAGTTGCGCCCCTGCATTGACTACAGAGGTCTCAACGCCATTACAGTGAAAAACAAATACCCTCTCCCTTTGATCTCTGAGTTGTTCGACAGGTTGTGAGGGGCCCGGATCTTTACGAAATTGTATCTACGGGGGAGGTACAACCTGATCCGCATACGCGAAGGAGACGAGTGCAAGACAGCCTTTAATACCAGGGATGGCCACTATGAGTATCTGGTCATGCCCTTTGGCCTCTGTAATGCGCCTGCTGTCTTTTAGGACTTTGGAAATGACGTCTTTCGCGATATGCTCTCTACTTCGGTAATGGTCTATATGGATGACATCCTCATCTTTTCTCCAGATTCGACCTCCCACCAGAGAGAGGTCTGCAAGGCCTTCGACCGTTTGCGGGCGAATTCTGTCTTCGCCAAGCTGGAGAAGTGCCAGTTTGAGCAGGAGTCCTTGCCGTTCCTGGGCTATATCATCTCTGCCCAGGGGTTGGCTATGGATCCTGCCAAATTGCAAGCGGTAATGGACTGGCAGGAGCCCCATTCTCTGAAAGCGGTGCAGCGCTTTTTGGGGTTCGTTAACTATTACCGCTAATTCATTCCTCACTTCTCCACACCGGTAGCTCCTTTGGTCGCTCTCACCAAGAAAGGAGCCAATCCTAAGGTTTGGTCAGAGCAGGTCTCCACAGCCTTTTCGTCTCTAAAAACCCATTTTGCTGGCACACCCATCCTCCACCGTCCCGATGTGGATAAACCTTTTATCCTAGAGGTAGATGCCTCATCCGTCGGTGCAGGAGCAGTCCTTTTCCAGAAGGAGGCTCAAGGTCGTAAGCATCCCTGCTTTTTCTTCTCAAAGACCTTCTCACCAGCGGAGAGAAACTACTCCAATGGGGACAGGGAGTTGCTGGCCATGAAACTGGCCTTTTCCGAGTGGAGGCATCACCTGGAGGGAGCCCGGTTTCCCTTTCAGGTGTACACTGATCATAGAAACCTGGTCTATTTACAAACGGCCCAGCGCTTGAACTCTCATCAAGCTAGGTGGTCGCTCTTTTTCTCCCGCTTCCGCTTCACCTTGCACTATCTGTCTGGAGAGAAGAATGTCCGTGCGGATGCTCTCTCTCGCTCGGGGGTCTCAGTGGAGGAAGAGGATGCTGAGCCTCGGCTAATTGTCCCCACTGAGAGCCTGAGGACCGTGGCTCCGGTCGCTTTTGAGGCAGTACCGCCGGGCAAGACCTTTGTCCCTCCTCGCCTGCGACCAGAGGTCCTCGCGTGGGCACACGCGTCCAGGGTGGGTGGTCACTTTGGCAATAAGCGTACCACAGAACTCCTGTCAAGGTCTTATTGGTGGCCGCACATGGTTCAGGACACTAAAGAGTACATTCAGGCATGCGTCTCTTGTGCTCGGAACAGGTCATCTAGACAGAGGCCGGCTGGGTTACTGTATCCCTTGCCGGTGGCAGACAGACCCTGGGAGATGGTCGGCATGGATTTTGTGGTCGGCTTGCCCAAATCTGGTGGCAGCACGGTCATTTGGGTGGTCACCGATCATTTTTCTAAAATGGTGCATCTGGTGCCACTCGCGCGGCTGCCTTCCGCTCGTGGTCTCGCCGCACTGTTCATAAAGCACGTATTTCGTTTGCACGGTATGCCAGACAAAATAGTCAGTGACCGAGGTCCTCAGTTTACATCTCGATTTTGGAGGGAGCTCTGCAGTCTACTCAGTATTGAGCTCAATTTGTCCTCCGCATATCATCCCGAGATGAACGGGTTGGTTGAGAGAGCCAATCAAACCCTGGTCACGTACCTGCAACATTTTGTCTCTGCCAGGCAGGATGACTGGGCATCCTTACGACCGTGGGCTGAATTTGCCCTAAATAACGCAGTGGCTGATTCCACTGGTTAGACGCCGTTCCTTCTTAATTACAGCCAGCATCTGCGCGTCCCTGTCCCGATGCCAGTGTCTTCCACTGATTCCAGGGTGGCAGACTGGGCTGTGGAGGCTCGCGAAATTTGGGATCACACCCAGGATGCCATTCAAGCCTCTAAAGAGAGAATGAAAGCGTCCGCCGACACACATCGTTGCCCCACTCCAACTTTTGCCCCTGGCGACTTGGTGTGGCTCTCTGCCCGAAATATCAGGTTGCCGGGCTGAGTCCTCCAAGTTCGCTCCGCGATACATTGGTCCCTTCAAAGTCCTCGAGCGGATCAGCTCAGTGGTCTACCGTCTGGCTCTTCCACCACACTTGGCCATCTATGACGTCTTCCACGTGTCCCTTGTCAAGCCTGTTCACATGGCCCGGTTTTCCAAGTCATCTGCCGGGACATCAGACTTGTCTTCGGACGAGTTTGAGGTCAACGCAATTGTGGGACGCAGGATTGTGCGTGGCAAAACATTAAATTTGGTGGACTGGAAGGGTCATGGTCCAGAGGCCCGGACCTGGGAACCAGTGGAGAACATCCAGGCCCCGCTCCTGATCGCGGCATTTGAGCGTAGCGAGGCTCAGAGGGGAGGGGGCCCTAGGGGGGGGTAATGTTAGGCGTCGGGTTCCTGCAACTGCACAGCAGGAATCCAGAGCCTTGCATTCAGCAGTCTCCCATTCTCCACCGGCTCAGGAGCCTGCACAACAATCCCGGCGTTCTGGACACCCTTCTCAAACCAGGTCTGTGGGTCTGGCTGCTGCTGCCACCTCTGGGCCAGCAATAGTAGAGCAGGCTGCTCAGCAGCAAGCTACTTCAGAGGCTAAGTCCTCAACTCGCGCTACTGGGCATACTCACGAGACGATCTCCCATTGGAGATCGGGAGTCACATGCTCAGGTCCTTCACGTGATCTGATTGGTCCATCTCCGGGATCTGGATGCTTCCGGAAGGTCCCGGCTATAAAAGGTTCGCATGGCCGCTCGGCCATGCGCTAGTATAGACTCTACTTGCTACATGTGTGAATGATGACGGATGCATGAACCTGCGAATGACTCATTAAGACTCCCCTCCCTCTGATATTATGTGTGTGGATAGGGACTTAGTCATAGACTCAGCGCCAGTCAGTGGCACGCTACAGGCCACAGTGCATATCATCACCTAACTAGCGTCCGACAGTGCGCCCCTCCTGGGTACTGTCGTGTAGTGGCTGTCAGCAGCCGCGCTGCAGTCTGCAGCACCTGTGGGCGTCCGTGGTAGCGACGCCGCATGCACGGTAGGTCTAGACGGACTCTGTCCCTCTGCCTTGGGCCCAGCTCCTGTGACCATATACTGTGCGTGCATTTCTCTGAGACCTGTGAGTCCAACAGGCTCCGTACTTATGTTTATGTCTAAGGTGTCTCTGTGAAGCTAACAGAGTACACCCAGTGCACACGGGGTGACATTCATCCCGTGTGCGATATACCGCCATATTGTGCGTCTGCCATTATATAGCAGCAGGTTAACACCTCTGCACGGTGGACCCCGGGCGGCGAACGCACTTTCTATTATTTTATATTTAGTGCGTTCCGCCATCCCTAACACCTATTTGCCATTAGGCACTCATGGGCACATGCCTAGGGCGGGACTCTGCGGGGGGGGGCACCTGAGCAAGGTTTTTTTTTTTTTTTAAGTCCGAGGTCGGCCCTCCCCCTCGTCCCCCCCCCATCATACTCCCCTCCTCCAGCGATGCCTGCTGCAGCGCTGATGGTCCTGCGCCCGATATCTGTTCTTCCCGTGTGAGGGCGCGGTCACACGTGGTACCGCTCATTAAGATCATGAATATGGACTCCACTCTCATAGGCGTGGCGCCCATATTCATGACCTTAATGAGCGGTACCACGTGACTGCGCGATAACACATACAAACAGGAAGAACTAGGCTGGACGAGAGACATGCAGCAGCAGCAGGGAATGGACCAAGACACGACACAGGTAAGCCGGATGGAGAATGAGCGGCAGGGAGGGAAATGAGTCATATGGAAAATGGGGGCCAGGGAGGAATGAGCGCTGGGGGGAGAATGAGCGCTGGTGGGGGGAATGAGCAGAGTCTGCACTGGGGAGACAGCTGCACTGGGGAGACGGCTGCTGTCACGTCCGCCTTGTCTGGAGCAGTGTGCACGCGCGCCTTACCTCATGGCTGCACGCTGTTGCTGGGTAACCATCCGTCTGTCTGACTCTGCAATCCACTGTATTCCTGAAAACCCCGATCATGTGACCTTTCCTATGTTCCAGCCCTGCTCTGGTTCTGCAATCCGCTGTATTCCTGATCATGTGATCTGCTCTATGGTTCTACCCAGGCTGTTCTAGCGATGCTCTCTATGATCCTGGAGGATCTGAACCCAAAGTCCCTCTCTGGTCTTGACCCGGAAGTATTGGTGCTATATCAGACCGCCCTTCCCTATGGTCAGGGCCTGATAATTGTGTTGCTTCCCTGCATGGCTGCTTGGTCTGCTGGGTCGCTCCCTGTATTCTGTGCCCCTACACTCTGCCCTGTCGTGCGTCTTTGCACACGCTCCGTACTTGTACTCCGTCTCTTTTTTCGTGCCATGTCTTGTGTTGTCTCTGATGCCATGTTTGTCTTTGCCTTGCTTTACCTTGTAGTACTTTCACTGTTCTTTGCCTGTTTCTGCCATGTCTTGCCTTCGCTCCCTGCCTTGCCTTCCCTGAACCCTGGCGTGGGTTCCCTTGCCGCCTCCAGTGCCTTGGTCGTGCCTCGTGTTTGTGTACAGCCATATGCACTGGCCAGTGAGGCGTGGCTCCTAGCACGCACCCTGCCTTGAACCCTGGCGTGGCTCCTAGCACGCACCCTGCCTTGAACCCTGGCGTGGCTCCTAGCACGCACCCTGCCTTTAACCCTGGCGTGGCTCCTAGCATGCACCCTGCCTTGAACTCTAACCCTGGCATGCCCTCTGCACGCGCAGGACTCTGCCTTGAACCCTGACCCTGGCGTGTCTCTTTGCACGCACAGGACTCTGCTTTGTTTCTTGTGCTTTGGCGTCTCTACACAAGCACCCTGTCTTGTTTGTTGTACTTTGAACCCTTCTGTCTTGTACCTTGGCGTGTCTCTACTCATGCGCCCTGTCTAGTTTGTTAAGCCTTGAACCCTGGCGTGTCCCCTACACACGCACCTAGCCTTGCACCTTACCCTGGTGTGCCCCTAGCCCGCATCCTGCCTGGAATCCTGCCCTAGACATCGGCGTGTTCCCTAACACGCACCTTGCCTGGAGATCTGTCATGCCTCCTTGCCTGAACCCTGGTTTGCCTTCTGGATACCCGGAACCTGCTGCTCGCTGCCAGATATCATAAGCCTGATGACTGCGGCCTGATGTCCGCAGCCTGATGCCCTGATCATGTCGATCATTGCCAGCTGTCCGGAGTCCGATGCCATTGTGCCTTTACCTGTACCCAGGCGTGCCTCCTGGCACGTACCATGCTATGGACCTTGGCGTGCCCACGCACGCACCCTGCCGTGTTGCTTGTTTTCACATTCGCACTGAATGTTATCCTGAAGTTCTTAATGAAGATACCTTGAACTTACCTCTTGTCTTGCTTCCTGCTCGTCCTTGTCGTCAGACACTTGCACATAGTGTTCCCCTGAGCCGGCCGTCTGGTCCCAGCAGTCGTGGTGGCTCACCCCCTTGGTCTTGCCCCTGACACTCCCTGTATAGGGGATGGTTTCTCACAAGGTAAGCTCGCCCTTGGAGGGTGGGTGCCACGACCTAGAGGGTCCACTCAAAAAATCGCCTCAGCAGAAGCTGAGTCCGTCACAGTTGCACTGGGGAGATGGCTGCACTAGGGAGGCTATTTTCACATCAGCGATTTTTGCCAAAGTGTCTGCATTAGTCATACTCACCAATAGGGGAGGCAGCACTAAAAGTGCCTAGGGCAGCATAAACTCTAAATACAGCCCTGGTTCCCTGCACAAACAGATATCATCCTCCTAAGATAGCCAAATCTAAAAAGAACCCACTCCAACTTCCAAGAATTAAGCTTTGATATTTGAGTCTTTTGGGTTGATTGAGAACATAGCTGTTGTTCAATAATAAAAAGAATCCTCTCAAATACAACTTGCCTAATAATTCTGCACACAGTGTACACATTACTGATCCTGTACTGATCGTGCAGCCCCCCCCCGGTATCAGTCACTCCTCCCATTGTCTTCCAGCCTTTGTGATGTATCAGAGATGTAGAATATTGTAACAATCTGGATATAATATAAGGAGAATATAAACATAATAGTGAATTTTGCTTTCAGCCCTGATTCAGATTCTCAGCGGCTGTGACCCCGCGCACTGATGATCGTCTAGAGCACAGTAGTAAGTGCTGCTAACACTTCACGTTTATTGTCTGTGACCTCACAATCAAGCAAACAATTTATAAAGAATTTATGAAACTGCATTTTTCGTATAAACACTTAAAGCCTCATTCAGGCGTCTGGGTTTATTTACGGATGTGAAAAACGGAGCAATTGTCATCACGGTTTTGGATCAGATTTCCATCAGTGTTGGGTCCTTGTGCCAGTTTTCACTAGTCTTTCTTTTCTTATGCAATAGAAAAAGTTTCTTGAGCTTCTCCTAGAAACTAGCAGTGAAAATGCAGTAGGATCCAACTGGGAGACCATCAGTGAGCTCTGCATATTTTTCACAGATGTATAGACTTGCTCTGCAGAATTTGATCCATGGCTAGAATGAAAGACAGATGTGGCTCTGCTACTTTTTATCAGACATTCGGTCAACTAAAAAAAATGGATATAAAATTTTATTTTTTTAAACTAAAACTACCCTTCTTTTCCAATACAAAAGGGGTAATAAAATAGTACAGGGCTCAGAAAATGGCGGAACACGTTAACATTTTTATTGACATTATTTTTTTACAATATTTTTCTCCCTTTTAAACATAAAAAAGTAAATAAATATAAAAACTAAGTTTGGTATCACCGGACTCGGACTGATCTGGAGACTCTGCTTTCTAAGACATTTGTAGAGCGCAATAAACATTGTAAAAATAAAACAAACAAAAACATAAAAGGGTTGAAATTTGAGGATTTTTTTTTTTACCGTTTCACCACTTTAGATATCAAAATGAATGATGGCATTCAGAACTACATCACGTCCTACAAAAAAAAATGTAAAAAAAAAAAAGAGGAAGAAAAAAAAATAATGAAAGGGCAAAAGTAAAAATTGGCCGAGGTGGGAAGGGGTTAAATAAATTAATTAATAAGATTAAATGGTTAAAAAAAACCATATTAGGAAAAAAAAAGAAGAGAAAAAAACAAGAGCGCAAAAGTAAAAATTGGCCAGAGTGGGAGGAGGGTAGATAAATAAATAATAATAAAAATTATAAAGTCAAAATAAAAGAAACTCATTAAAAAATAAATAAACTAGAATGCAAAAGTTAAAAGTGTTCAGGAAGGAAAGTGGTTAAAGAAATAATAAAAAATAAAGATTAAGATAAAAATAAAACCTAATTAACCCCTTAATGTCCAATGACATACACAGTCCGTCATCAGACATCTCCCCTGCCTTGATGAGGGCTCCGGCGCTGAGCCTGCATCAAAGCCGGGACATGTCAGCTGTCCGCCCGCGCCTATTAACTAGTTAAATCCCGCTGTGAAAGCTGACAGCGGGCATTTAAATAGGATTTCCGGCCGCCGGGCCGGAAATTACCTCATCGCCGACCCCGTCACGTGATCGGGGGTCGGCGTCATGTTGCCTGGACAACCAGAGGTCTCTCTGAGACCTCTATGGTTGTTCCAGGCATATGGCTTTCAGCACCACCCGGTGGTCGGTGCTGAAAGCACAGCAGTAAATCTGATACATATGGGCGATCTGCTCATCGCCCATATGTAGCAGAGCCGATCGGGTTGTGCATGCTTCTAGCCTCCTATGGAGGCTATTGAAGCATGCCAAAAGTAAAAAAAAAAAAAAGTTTAAAAATAAAAATGTTTAAAAAACCTAAAAGTTCAAATCACCCCCCTTTCGCCCCAATCAAAATGAAACAGTAAAAAAAAAATCCCACATACACATATTAGGTATCGTCGCGTTCAGAATCGCCCGATCTATCAATTAAAAAAAAATTAACCCGATCGCTAAATGGCGTAGCGAGAAAAAAATTCAAAACGGCAGAATTATGTTATTTTGGTTGCCAAGACATTGCAATGAAATGCAATAACGGGCGATCAAAAGAACGTATCTGCACAAAAGTGGAATCATTAAAAACGTCAGCCCGGCACGGAAAAAATAAGCCCTCACCCGACCCCAGATCATGAAAAATGGAGACGCTACGGGTCTCGGAAATTGCGCAATTTTTTTTTTTTTTTAGCAAACTTTGGAATTTTTTTTCACCACTTAGATAAAAGAGGACATAGACGTGTTTGGTGTCTATGAACTCGTAATGACCTGGAGAATCATAATGGCAGGTCAGATTTAGCATCTAGTGAACCTAGCAAAAAAGCCAAGCAAAAAACAAGTGTGGGATTGCACTTTTTTTGCAATTTCACCGCACTTGGAATTTTTTTCCCATTTTCGAGTACACGACATGGTAAAACCAATGGTGTCATTTAAAAGTACAACTCGTCCTGCAAAAAATAAGCCCTCACATGGCCATATAGGTGGAAAAATAAAGTTATGGCTGTGGAAAGAAGGGGAGGGAAAAATGAAAATGCAAAACCAAAAATACCCCTGGTCATTAAGGGGTTTAAAAAAAAAAAAAGTAGAGCGCAAAGTAAACATTTGCCAGGGCCAAAAAAAGGAAAAGGCAAAAAAAAACTAAGATTAAAAGATTTAAAAAAAACAAAAAAAAACTTGTTAAAATGAAAATAGGAGGAAAAAGAAACAGAGTGCAAAAGTAAAAATTGGCCGGGTTAGGAAAATTAAAAAAAAAAATATATTAATAAAATGCTAAAAAAATTAAGATTAAAAGGTTAAAAAAAAAAAAAACCTTATTAAAAGAAAAGGAGAGAGAAAAAATGAGAGCACATAAGGAAAAATTGTCCAGGTGGGAAGGGGTTAAATAAAGTAAATAAAATCTAAACATTAAAAAAAAAACTTAATAAAAAAGAAATGAAAGCGTAAACGTTTGAGTGGGAAGGGGTTAAATAGTTAAAAAAAAAATACAAATATTAAAAGGTTAAAAAAAAACTTGTTATAATAAAAGAGGAAAAATAAACCGAGAGCACAAAAGTATAAACTGTGCCAGGGCGCTAAGGGGATAAATAAATAAATAAGAATTATAGTAGCTATATATATATATTAAAAGGTTAAGAAGCGATAAAAAGGAAAAAGAATAATGAAAGCCCAATCCTTGGTTGGGGAGAGGAGGGGTTAGAGGACGCCATATTGTGACTGGCAGGCCCCGCACGCGCTTTTTTTGCTTTGCAGGCCAAAATTGTAGTGGTGTGTCAGTCTTTGTGAGCTGCAGCGCTGATTGGTTCATCACGGCAGTGAAGGCGGCGCATTTAGGAGCGCGGTCAGATCCTGAGGCAGGCTGGGAAGGTGTAAGGCGCACATTCAGGAGCGCGCATTTTTACCTCTCGGCGCGCGTTTCACAGGTGCTGGGCGCGCCTTTTACAGGTGCTGGGCGTGCATTTCACAGGTGCAGCGTCTCCACGCATTTCACAGGTGCTGGGCGCGCTTTTCACAGATGCAGTGTCTCTGCGCATTTCACAGGTGCTGGGCGCGCATTTCACAGGTGCAGCGTCTCCACGCATTTCACAGGTGCTGGGCGCGCTTTTCACAGATGCAGTGTCTCTGCGCATTTCACAGGTGCTGGGCGTGCATTTCACAGGTGCAGCGTCTCCACGCATTTCACAGGTGCTGGGCGCGCTTTTCACAGATGCAGTGTCTCTGCGCATTTCACAGGTGCTGGGCGCGCATTTCACAGTTGCTGGGCGCACATTTCACAGGTGCAGCATCTGCGCATTTCACAGGTGCTGGGCGTGCCTTTCACAGGTGCAGCGTTTCCGCGCATTTCACAGATGCTGGGCGCGCATTAATTCCCCAGCTTTACCGACATCATTGCTGTTTCTATCGGGGCACACAATCTACATTCCCTATCGGGATGTCTGTGGAGTGTGAGACAAAACAGAGAACATGAGGAGAACATACAAACTGCTTGCAGGTGTTGTCCTTGTTGCGATTTGAATCCAGGACCACAGTTCTGCAATGGTAACCACTGAGCCACTTTGCTGCCCCAATATCCACTTGTGTCCAAACTGAACAGTCTCATCTAATACTGTACATATGAGGCTATCATATTTGGATCAGGAGACCCGTAGCTGGTAAGGACCACGTAGGCTATAGGATGAAGGTCAGCGGTCTGGAATCCAGCATCAGACGGAGTTTGGAGACTCCAGATTGCTGACTTGTATCACACAGCAGAAAAAAGCTTGTGGTACATTGTCCCTTATAACACATACATAATCTACATGAGGCACAATTGTTAAAGGGGTCATTCAGAATTTGGAAAACATTCTTTTTGGAGCTGATCTGTAATATCTGACACAACCTGTAGACTACGGTGGCACTGTTTTTAAAGGCAAGCTGCCATGATTTTTAATCTTTTCCATCCTGTATACTTCTGACAGTGGCCTCTGTCCGCCTTGTCTCCTTTGGTTTGGATGCCGTATTCCCCCATCGATCATCTTCTGCAAGCGCTGGAAGAGAATAACAGTCGGCTAAACCAAGAGGTAAGAGACTCAGTCACCGTCACACATGCGTGTGGTATTCGGGGGGCTTGGTATATGCTCCGATTATAGGACTTGTCCCCCATTAGTCGCTGCACATTCTGCCGCCTTTCATACCGGATGCCATGATAGGCCCCATTCTAAGTCTGTGCTGCCTGGTGCTACTGGGATGATTGACATGTAAGGATGAGAACCGGAAAAGCCAAAGCTTGTCCTCCGCATGCGCCTGGTCTCCCTGACCGTTAATGGCACGATTTCATATCACATGACCGTGGTGACTAATGGTGATATCATGCATGGTGACATAATGCCACACATAAACTGTGATGGATTAGAGCCATGGCAGCTGGCTCAGACCATGTGTGCGCCATTAATGTCTTCCTCCATTTCCTTTATAGCTGCGGGAGAAGCTCAGTGGCAAACTCGACTACTACTTTCAGAAGTTGGGAGACTCCACGTCGCATCTGCTCAGCCGACAGAGAAGCTAGCACCGCTCTGTGCTTTATACGTGTTTAGTCATTTTTGTATAATAAAATTTAATATTTTCTATGTTTTTGGGATCCGGAGTCGCTGGTTTCTCAGTAATGGGCCGTCTCCTCAGCATTACGTAAGTTACATCAAGTTTATGGCTTATATTAAACCGCTAGCAGACTCCGTCCCTCCCAAGCCCTGCCCACTTTTTAGAACTGTGTCATAAAGGTGGGTCCAGCTGGCGGAGAGTAAGTAATGGCTCCTTGTAGCTGCTTGCAAGCAGTGAATTGAAACGTATCATTCTTGCATGAACACAACTGCCACAATATAAACACGAGTGGCTCATGGTCCTCGTCCTAAAGTGTCTCTTGAGTCCAGATGTCATCGGTACGGCCGACAATGTGGTGCTGAGCTGCTGCAGCAGCAGCGTTGGAGGGGCTGCCATGGTGGGCATGAGCTTCCATCCCTTGAGCAGTTCTTTTTTTAAAGGGGTTGTCCAGGACTGTGACATTGACGGTCATTCCTTAGAATAGGTCATCCGTGTGTGTGATCAGTGGGGGGTGCGACACCGACACCTCAGCCTATCAGGTGTTGGCTGGAACTTGTCAGTCCCTGTGCTACACAGCTCCGCCGACAGACGTGCAGTACCCGACCGTGGTCACAGCTCCGGTGACGCCGCAGTGCTGTGGGTGTCGGTGACTGAGCAGCTCCAGCTGACACCAGGGAAGAGCTAACAGCCAAGATGGCGGGTGTAACCAGTGCTAAAGATGGGTTATGAATGTTAACCCCTTAGTGACCGCGCCAATTTTGACCTTAATGACCAAACCATTTTTTAAATTTCTGACCACTGTTCCTTTTGAGGAGCTCTGGAGCTTCAAAGTATCAGCCGGACATGAAACGAAGTGGTAAGGAGAAAGCTAACATGACAATGGAAGGGAGGGACGAGACTGCTGCAGGGGGGGGGGGGAATGAGACGACGAATGAGAGGATAGGGGGCTAAGAAAGGGAAATGACATAGGGAGGTGGGGTTAAACGAGGACAAAAGGAAAGGGCAAGGAGAGATTAATCCTCTTTGTCCTCAGGCGACCTACAAGGAAGAGGAAGAAATAGGAGCAGGCCCCACAGCCACAGGCCAACAAAGGACCGCTGGGACTGATCGCTGCCCCCTTACTCACCGGCAAGCGCTGCCCCACCTTCTTACCGGTAAACGCTGTCCCTTTTTGCCGGTATGGAGGCGCTGATGGAGAAGCTCCAGGCGGCCAGCCAACCTCCCCCTGGCTGGCTGGAGGAGACCATCAGCGGTATCATCGGGGGTAGCGAGGGGAGCCGCGTCAAGTCCCCGCGGTCATCCAGGAGGCAGTCGGGAGCAGGGCAGAGCAAGAGGCGGTGGCGCCAATTTCAAACACTGCATCAGAGCAACGGGAAGAATCAGGGGAGAGATCTGCGTCGGATGCTGCAGGCTCCGGCGCGCTTAGAGAGGAGGAACAAAGCAGCACCTTCCCCACAGCGCAACAAGTCACGGGCGCAGCCATCTTACATCCGGGGTCCTTTACTGAGGACTCCGGAGAGCAGGTCGTCCAGCACGGTGCCTGCCAGAAAAACACTGAGGGAGCTGTCCAATGAAGGGCCAGTGGAGAAAGACATAGCAGGCAGGCCAAAAAGGAGAACAAAGCCCCCCAGAAAGGCTGTCTATGGACATGCCTGTTCAGGGGCTGAGACGGGCCAGGAGCCCCTCCAGAGATACCCCAGGCAATTATGGGGAGGGGTGCGACAGGTTACGGCCAGGGAGGGACCCCATTAAGAGCCCGTGCACCCATGGATGCCCGGGGGCAGCATTTTATTCCGGGGGGAATATGGAGAGGGGAATTCGGCAGAGCCACGGTCACTACAGGGAAAGGGGAAATGGCCGAGAAGAGGAGCAGCGTTACCACCATGATATGGAGCGGCCTGATAGGGCCTTGGAAGCTGGCCATTCGGACGGCGCCCGGCACCAGACCCGACTACAACGCGACGAGGAGGAGGACACCGAGGATTCCTGTACCGCAGCGGCCGGAGGGAGTTAACCTCCCGAGCGGCCCGGTAATTATAACTCTGTTATGTTCGTTACTTAACGACATTGCACAGGGGAGGGGGGAAAGACTGGGAACCCCACAGGCAACTGTAATGCACAACACAAATGTATCCCCCACTGACTCACCCAGCAGACAGTTGATAGCCCTAATAACAAGTCTTAAGGAGGGGCTGGAGTGCTTTGAAGGGTCTGGGCCAAGTCTTCCCCCAATGCTGTTCAAGGGGGGAACACAGGAGGACGGGAAAGGGTTGTGCCTGAAACATTAATAGTGGGGGAGCAAGAGAATGGTCATTTAGACGACAGGGCGCGGGGGGAGGTATACATTTGTTTTTCTGGCGCTCACCTTAAACAGGAGGTTAAAGAAAAAATTTGGAAAGATGAGTACATTGATATTTTTTCTTTGCTACCTATGGAGAAGACGGGTTTTGATAGATTTGGAAGAGGGGGTGGAAAAAAGGAGGACGAAGAATTGCGTTGCGCTCAGGCAGTACCGCAAACTTTTTCAAACTGGTGGCAAGCTTTTGTGATACTTGCTAGTGTCATAGGGGAAAAGGCCCCACAAAACTGCTCACAATTGTTCTGTTATATGGACTCCATAGGGGAAGCCTATAGAGCATGTGGGGGGCAAGGGTGGTTACGATATGATGAGCAGTTTAGACAACGTAAGGCTCTTCGCCCGTCCATGAGATGGGATCAAAAGAATATTGGGCTCTGGTTAAAGTTTATGGGCCAAAATAATAAGACATTTTAACCCTTTCAAGGTTGGGCCGATAACGCCGGCCAGAGAGGAAACAGTGCAGGAAATCTGGCGCGAGGAAGTGGACAAAAAATGGGAGTGTGTTGGTCATTTAACGACAGCCAGTGCAGATTCCCCCCCAACAATTGCAAATTTAGGCATGTGTGCTCATGGTGCAACAGTGTCACACACGGGGCCAACAAATGTTTCCGAAGGAATGCTGGCAAGTCAGGAGGTAACGGGTATGGTCAAGGGGCTAACACCAATCAATCTACACGCGATGCTCCCTTATCTAAATAGATATCCCGATAAAGGCAAGGCTAACTTACTAATCCATGGCTTCAGAGACGGTTTTATTATTCCTTCCCCAGCATTGCATATACAACGGAGTGTCAAAAATTTACGTTCGGCTTATCAGCACCCCAAGGTGGTGAAGGAGAAGGTAAATAAAGAGGTGCTCTCTTTTTCTCACAGACGCTTCTGGAAGGTATAAACTATGGCAGCCCAAGGACAGCCTCAAGTTCACTTTAAGCTTGTTCTGGATGGTGATGGTGGTACAGGCAAAACAGCCTTTGTAAAACGTCACTTGACTGGTGAATTTGAGAAGAAATATGTAGCCACACTTGGTATTGAAGTCCACCCACTGGTGTTCCATACCAACAGAGGTCCTATTAAATTTAACGTATGGGATACTGCTGGTCAGGAGAAGTTTGGTGGTCTTCGTGATGGTTATTACATTCAGGCTCAATGTGCCATTATCATGTTTGATGTTACATCAAGAGTCACATACAAGAATGCACGTAACTGGCATAGAGATCTTGTGCGAGTATGTGAAAATATCCCCTTTGTCTTGTGTGGCAACAAAGTGGACATTAAGGACAGAAAAGTTAAAGCAAAGTCCATCTTGTTCCATAGGAAGAAGAATCTTCAATACTACGATATTTCTGCAAAGAGTAACTACAACTTTGAACCTTCGTCTGACGAGGTTTGAAGAACTTAATCTAAGCCCTCTGTTACAAAAAGCCCAAGGTTTAAACAAGAAACTTTGCAGAGGCCGAGGGAGGCTTAGCGCTCCCTAACCCCTGGGTATATTTTTTATCAGCACAATGCCAGCATATTGGAGGATGGGGGGAGGAGACGGGAAAGGGACAATCGCCCAGTAGTTTGAGATATTTGATTGGAAAATGGCCTCTGGGTGAGAGTTTGGAAGGGGGGCAATTTTTAAAACTGGGTTCTCGGTTTCCTACTGTTCTCCTAATTCATAAGGGATGGGAAAAAGTTAAACAGATTAGGGGTGTTACAGGCCTTACCAAATACTCTCCTATATGGGATAATATAAATTTACAAGAATTTAAACAAATGGAAGGATTTGGGCCCTGGAGGGAGGCAGGAATTAGAAGCATGGGTCAGCTAATGGGTCAAGGGAGACTTGTCATTCGTGGAGTTACAAACAGAATCCAGTTATCACATTTAAATTTATATCATTATAAAAGAATTCAGCATGCGTATCAGTCGCAATGTCGGAAAAAACTTATTGAGATCCAGATTGATATCACGCTGGCTTCCATTTTGGAGAACAGTGGGACAAAGGGGGCAATTTCAGAAGTGTATAGAGATTTATTATTCACATTTCTAATCAAACATCCCATCAAGTCTAGAGTGAAATGGGAAGCTGAATTGGGAAAGATAAATGATGATAGATGGGAATCTATTTTAGAATATGTGCCTAAGATATCTGAGCGAACCTGGGAGGATGTCTCAACTATACGTGATTCATAGAGCTTACAGAACTCCAGATAGAATGTTCAAGATGGGTTTGAGGCCTGATTCCGAGTGTCCACGATGTTCGCAGGAAGGGGCAGACATGTTACACATGCTGTGGCATTGCCCTAGATTGTCTACCTTCTGGACAATAGTATTGAATCGGATTGAATTGATATATAGGTGTGTAATTCCCAGAGACCCTTTGGTCTGTATATTAGGTAATGTGGAAGAATTGGCAGCGGTATCTATGGTCAAACTAGCGATTGCTAGATTGTTATTCATAGCAAGGAAATTGATAGCTCAGTTCTGGATCAGAGAAGAGCCTCCGACTAGACGAGACTTTCTTACGCAAGCGGATCATATAATTTTATTTGAAAAAAGTATTTATACTAAGAGAAATAAACTCGACGTATTTCAAAAGATATGGCAGCCATGGATAGAATGGAATTAGATTTGTGGGGAGGATGCATTATGTTATAGAAGATGTTCATACTATACAATTGTATATGGATTGGGGAAAGAATATCGGATGGGAAATGAGGAAGACACTGAGGGGGTCTCAAAGGGGGGGGGATGGGGGGAAAAGGGGGGGGAGTTTTGTTCATAAAAATGTATGATTATATGTGAACAATAGCTTGATGTCATATATGTTATAATTGTTTTCCTTAATAAAAATGTATCTGATTAAAAAAAATGAAATAAAGAGGTGCTGCTAGGCCGAATGGCAGGTCCATTTAATTCACCACCTGTTCCAGATTTGGTGGTCTCTCCGTTGGGTATTGTACCAAAAAAGGAACCGAATAAGTATTGTATGATTCACCACCTGTCTTACCCAAGGGGCACATCTGTGAACGATGGCATTGATCCTGGCTTGTGTTCAGTCATATATGCATCCTTTGATGACGCATTGAAGTGGGTGAGGAAATGTGGTAAAGGGGCTTTAATGGCAAAAACGGATGCAGAATCAGCTTTTCGGCTGTTGCCGGTGCATCCATCTAGTCAAAGGCTGCTCGGTTGCTATTGGGAGGGTGAGTATTTTGTTGACAGGTGTTTTCCCATGGGTTGTTCCCTGTCTTGTGCGGTGTTTGAGACATTTAGCACCTTTTTTGAGTGGGTTGTGAAAAGGGTATCACAATGGGATTCATTGATCCATTATTTGGATGACTTTTGGTGTATAGGCCAGCCCGGGACACACGTGTGTGAGACCATATTGAGGAGCTTGGAAGAGGTAGCAAGGGACTTTGGGGTCCCATTAGCACCTGAAAAGACAGTTTGTGCGACAACTTGCATTTCCTTTCTAGGTATTGTAATAGATACAGTTAAATGGGAATGCAGGCTACCAGTAGAGAAGGTAACAGCGCTTAAGGCTGAAATAAGTAGGGCGCTGAAGCTTAAAAAATTGAGGCTAAGGGAGGTGCAGTCCTTGCTAGGCAGCCTTAACTTTGCATGCCGGGTATTGCCCATGGGTAGAATTATTTCAAGAAGGTTAGACGGGGCAACAGTGGGAGTTAGATCGCCACATCATTACATCCGATTATCAGCCGATAACAGAGCGGATCTAATGGTTTGGAAAAATTTTTGGGAAAGGTACAATGGTCGTTCCTTGGTGATGGATGGTGTATGTTGCAATGCTGATATTGATCTGTACACGGACGTACCGGGCAGCTCTGGTTTTGGGGCATATTTCAGGGGACAATGGTGTGCGGGAAAATGGCCTGAGGATTGGATACGCGACGGGTTGGTAAAGAACATAGCGAAAATTTCCAATAATGCTATCTTAGTGGCGGTGACATTGTGGAAAGAAAGGCTACAGAACAGAAGGGTTCGCTTTAAGTGTGATAACATGGGAGTAGTAATGGCAATTAATATTATCGCTTCTTCCCCTCCAGTCATCAGAGTTTTGCGCCAGTTGGTGTTGGAATGCCTATCGCATCGCATGTACCCGGCGAATATAACTCAATTGCTGATGCACTTTCTCGTTTTCAGTGGGAGCGGTTCCGGGAGCTGGCCCCGTAGGCAGAAGAAAAGGGGTTACCCTGTCCTCCCGAACTCTGGAATGTGGTCTCAGGGCTGTCGAACCTCTAATCAGGTCATCAGCTTATCAACGGGCCTGGCTGCTTTGGGAACAATGGTTAGGGCGGGAGAGGGAACACTTAATGGAGGAAGAGCAGATAGGGGTATTACTAATGGGACTTAGACAAACAGCCGATAATAAGTGGTCATCAGCAAAAATAAATCAGTTAGTTAGCGGATTAGCCTTTGGTTTTAAAGTAAGAAACAAAACTGATGTAACAAAGAATTTTTTGGTTAAACAGGCGCTTAGAGGGTTTTGTAGAGGGAAAAGTCAAAGTGATATTCAAAGACCTGTGTCATTCGGATTATTGGAGCAACTAGGTCTGCAGTTACAGGGGGTTTGCTGGTCGGCCTTTGAGATAGGGTTGTTCAGGTTAGCATTCTCATTAGCCTTTTTTGGGGCCATGAGGATTGGAGAATTGGTAGCGCCTAGGAAAACTAAGGTTGGGGGCATTCTAGCCAGTGATATCATAGCGACACAAAGAGGACTAGAATTTTGGATTAGAAAGTCCAAGACTGACCAAATGGCAAAGAAGGTAATGTTGGGTAAGGTGCAGGGCTCTATTATGTGCCCGTGGCGTTGTTTTAAAAATTATGCTGTCTCCAGGCCCAGACAAGGGGGACCCCTGTTATGTCACGAGGATGGATCCTTCTTATCGAAATATCAATTTATTAAGATTTTTCATAAGTGCTTGGAGGAACTGGGTTTGGAACATCGCAGTTATGGGGGCCACTCATTTCGAATTGGGGCTGCTACGGAGGCAGCGGTAGGTTTGAGCCCAGAGATCATAATGAGAATTGGCCGGTGGCAGTCCCAACGGTACCGGTCCTATGTTCGACCTCGGTTATGAGATAACTAAAGCTTCATTGATTAAAACAGACCATTAACTTTTGTTTTCTTGCAGAACAAATTCCGCAACTAGTTTGGATTCTAGGATATTCTTATGTTCACTGGGGAGCACTACGGGCAGACAGAAGGACTGACGAGAGACAGATGGGTTTCAGAAGGGATATAACGTTAGTTAAGTGGCTGGGGTTTAACTTGGGGTGGGGTAATCCGGGAGTTTCTAGCAGCAGTTCAACGCCATAAAGCTCCCGACATATTAGTTTTGCATGTAGGAGGTAATGACCTGGGAGTACGTCCAGGGAAACGATTGGTTTGCGACATTAAGTCAGACTTGGAGCGGCTGTGGGTGAGGTTCCCGAAATTAAAAATAGTGTGGTCCGACATAGTACCACGAAAATTTTGGCGTGGAGCCAGGTCGGTAGCAAAGATCAACAAAGCACGCATTAAAGTTAACAAAGAGGTGTCCAAATTTGTGGAGCTGCATGGGGGAGTAGCGGTACGCCATGCAGTTTTTGATCACTTAGAAAAGGAGTTTTGGTTGGCGGATGGAATACACCTGAATGCATTGGGGACTGATTTATGGACTTTGGGATTGCGAAAAGGGATACAGGAGGCCACAGCAGGGCAGTTGGGTGGGGTCTCGAGCACTTGAGGGGGTCAGGGTGCTCTCGGCGTGGCGCTGGTGGGTCCTCGAAGTTGGTTAAAATACATTTTGGGGACTCCTAGAATACATGGATCTCCTTCATTGGACGGTGTTGTGGTGGTGGTCTGGTGAGATTGGGTGATACCCGGCGGTGGAACGTCGGATTCACATTAATGGAACATTGGCTGACGCCTGGCGACTGAGCGTCGGGGTCACAATACTAGGAGTTTGGGTGATACCCGGTGGTGGAATGACAGGATCACATTGGCAGGAGGGCAACCTCTCCCTCGGATTATTGGTGCATCCAGGGCCTCGCGGCCAGAAGTAAGTTTGGGAGGGAAGGGGCAATGCCCTGGAATGAACTACCAGACCCCCCTTTTTAGCTTCGAGGACCTCACCAAGTGTCTCAAGTATAAAATTATCAATAAATTGGCTGCTGTGGCCGTTTACACCCAAGAATGGTTGCTGTGATCTTTATGGGGGGGTGGGTATATCAGGAATCGACCTTACCAGAGTCAAGTATCAGCCGGACATGAAACAAAGTGGTAAGGAGAAGGCTGACATGACGATGGAAGGGAGGGACGAGACTGTTGCAGGATGAGAGGATAGGGGGCTAAGAAAGGGAAATGGCATAGGGAGGTGGGGTTAAACGAGGACAAAAGGACAGGGCAAGGAGAGATTAATCCTCTTTGTCCTCAGGCGACCTACAAGGAAGAGGAAGAAATACCCACCCACGAGGAGAAGAATTCTGGGTCGCAGCGGCAAGGATCAACGGCATTAACAGATCAATGTTATATGTATATACATGCAATGCTTTATTATAAATATATATATATATATATATAAAATAGAATATTGATAGGTACCTCTTAGGCCCAGGGGAAGGGCAGATCGTTTCATAGACTCATAGAATCGTAGAGTTGGAAGGGACCTCCTGGGCCATCTGGTCCAACCCCCTGCTCAAAGCAGGATTCGCTTTTAAATCATCCCAGTCAGATGTCTGTCCATCCTGATTGAAGACTTCCATTGAAGGAGAACTCACCACTTCTCGTGGCAGCCTGTTCCACTCATTGATCACTCTGTCAAAAAGTTTTTTCTAATATCTAATCTGTGTCTCCTCCCATTCAGTTTCATCCCATTGCTTCTAGTCTTTCCTTGTGCAAATGAGAATAAAGATGATCCTTCTAAAATGTGACAGCCCTTTAGATATTTGTAGACAGCTATTAAGTCTCCTCTCAGTCTTCTCTTTTGCAAACTAAACATTCCCAAATCCTGCAACCTTTCCTCATAAGACAGGGTTTGCATACCGGTCACCATTCTGGTCGCTCTTTTCTGAACTTGCTCCAGTTTGTTGGTCTTTTTTAAAATGTGGCGCCCAAAACTGGACACAATATTCCAGATGAAGTCTGACCAAAGAGGAGTAGAGGGCAATAATGACTTCACGTGATCTAGACTGTATGCTTCTGTTAATACATCCTAGAATTGCATTTGCCTTTTTTGCTGCTGCATCACACTGTTGACTCATATTCAGTCTGTGATCTATTAGTATACCCAAGTCTTTTTCACATGTGCTGTTGCTTAGCCCTATTCCTCCCATTCTGTATATGCTTTTTTCATTTTTATTGCCCAGATGTAGTACTTTGCATTTTTCCCTGTTAAAAACCATTCTGTTATTTGCTGCCCACTGCTCCAGTTTATTTGTATCTTTTTGAATCCTCTCTCTCTCTTCTCTAGTATTAGCTATCCCTCCTAGCTTTGTGTCATCAGCAAATTTAATCAGTTTACCCTCAATTCCTTCATCTAAATCGTTGATAAAGATGTTGAACAATACAGGGCCCAGGACAGAGCCCTGTGGTACCCCACTTTAGACATTCTTCCAACTGGATGTGCAGCCATTTACGACCACTCTTTGGGTCTGATCACTAAGCCAGCTATGAATCCACCTAACAGTTGCCTTGTCCATTCCATACTTAGTCATTTTTTCGATAAGGATTGTATGAGATACTTTGTCAAATGCTTTGCTGAAGTCAAGATATACTATATCTACAGCATTTCCTTGAACCACGCAATCAGTGATTCCGTCATAGAAGGAAATTAAGTTAGTCTGACATGACTTATTAGTTACAAACCCATGCTGACTCTGTTTAATCACTTCATTCTTATGCAGGTACTGACATACATGTTGTTTAATAATTTATTCAAAGATCTTTCCTGGTATAGAAGTCAGACTCACCGGCCTATAGTTGCCTGGGTCCACCTTCTTCCCCTTTTTGAAGATAGGAACATTTGCTCTTCTCCAGTCTTCTGGGACTTCTCCTGTTCTCCAAGAATTTTCAAAGATTATGGAGAGGGGTTCAAAAATTTCTTCTGCTATCTCCTTCAGTACTCTGGGGTGTAATTCATCTGGACCTGGAGACTTGAATTCATTTAGGTTAGCTAAGTGTTTCTTCACTATCTTTCTGTTTATAGATATCCTGGATTCTTCTATTCCCTTAATAGGACAGTGAATAACAGTTGATGTTACATTTCCTTTCTGAGAGAAAACTGATGCAAAATAGGAATTTAAAAGTTCGGCCTTCTCAACATCCTGTCTTACCATTTCATCATTTTCATCCCGTAAAAATCCTATAGCATCTTTGACTTTTCTTTTACTTTTGACATATCCCCAAAATCCTTTATTATTGCTTTTGACATCTCTTGCAAGCCTCAATTCATTGTCAGCTTTAGTTAATCTGATTTGTGCCCTGCAGGTTCTGCAGATATCATTATATTCTTCTTTAGATATGCCTCCCTCTTTCCATTTTATAAACATTTCTTTCTTCCTTTTTAGCATGTGCTTAAGTTCTGTGTTCATCCATCCTGGTTTCCTTAAATGCTTCCTATTCCTCCCTCTTTTCGGAATTGTTAACAATTGTGCTTTGAGAATTTCATTTTTCAAGATTTCCCATCCTTCCTGACTTCAGATTTTGTATTAGTCTAGCCTGATGAAGAGACCTGAGTAGTCTCGAAAGCTTGCAATGTATTACCATCTTTTCAGTTAGCCATTAAAAGGTATCAACTACTGAGGACTCTCAATCCTGAATATTTTTCTATCCACTGGCTAACACGGTACAAAGATATACATCTTTCCTGTACCATCCTTCCTGGACATTTTTGTCTTTAAGGATATCCAGCTATTGGATCCCTCCAATTCTCTTTCTGAATCCCTTAAAATCTGCCTTTCTGAAATCTAACCTTGAAGTCTCAGTCTTCACAGGTCTTCCTCCTCTAGTTATCCAAAATTCTAAAATAGCATGGTCGCTACTTCCTAGGGTCCCAGCCACTTTTACCTCCTCAGCCATTTCCTTCCTGTTTATAAGGATTAGATCCAAGGTAGCAGTTCCCCTTGTTTTCTCCCCTACCTTTTGCCAAGGTTCCCTGGAGGTTTCCTCCACAGGGGGTTTTTCCTCTCCTGACTGGCTTGCGGATAGCTCCGTGTGAGCGGTGGGGTACTACCTGGGTGCATTGATATATTATGGCGGTGCTGGTGGGTCCTCGAAGTTGGTTAAAATACATTTTGGGGACTTCTGGAATACATGGATCTCCTTCATTGGACGGTGTTGTGGTGGTGGTCTGGTGAGATTGGGTGATACCCGGTGTTGGAACGTTGGATCCACATTAATGGAACATTGGGTGACGCCCGGCGACTGAGCATCGGGGTCACAATACTAGGAGTTTGGGTGATACCCGGTGGTGGAATGACGGGATCACATTGGCAGGAGGGCAACCTCTCCCTCGGATTATTAGTGCTTCCAGGGCCTCGCGGCCAGAAGTAAGTTTGGGAGGGAAAGGGCAATGCCCTGGAATGGTGAACTACCAGACCCCCCTTTTTAGCTTCGAGGACCTCACCAAGTGTCTCTTAAGTATAAAATTATCAATAAATTGGCTGCTGTGGCCGTTTACACCCAAGAATGGTTGTTGTGATCTTTATTGGGGAGGGGGGGTATATCAGGAATCGACCTTACCAGAGTCATGTACAATACAGCAGAAACGGCTGCGGATCTGCAGGGCCGGATTCACAGCAGAATCCGCAACATGTGCACACACTCTGAATGTGCACCGAGAGGCAGAAATGCGCGCTACTGAATGCGTGGAGAAGCAGCACCTGGGAATAATGGCAACAGCTTACTATAGGCAGAATATGGATCATACGGCAGAGAGGCAGAAAAGCGCGGAGACGCTGCACCAGTGAAATGTGCATCCAGCACCTGTGAAATGCACAGACGCTGCACCTGTGAAATACGCAGACGCTGCGCCTGTGAAATACGCAGACGCTGCGCCTGTGAAATACGCAGACGCACCTGTGAAAAGCGTGCCCAGCACCTGTGAAATGCGCACCCAGCAACTGTGAAATGCGCACCCAGCACCTGTGAAAAGCGTAGACGCTGCCCCTGTAAAAAGCGTGCCCAGCACCTGTGAAATGCGCAGACGCTGCACCCGTGAAATGCGCAGTCGCTGCACCCGTGAAATGCGTGACCAGCACCTATGAAATTCGTGCCCAGCACCTGTGAAGTGCGCAGACGCTGCACCTGTGAGAAGCGCGCCCAGCACCTGTGAAATGCGCAGACGCTGCACCTGTGAAATGCGCAGACGCTGCATCTGCGGAATGCATGCCCAGCACCTGTGAAATGTGCAGACGCTGCACCAGTGAAATGCGCAGATGCTGCACCTGTGAAATGCGCAGATGCTGCACCTGTGAAATGCGCAGACGCTGCATATGCGGAATGCATGCCCAGCACCTGTGAAATGTGCAGACGCTGCACCTGTGAAATGCGCAGACGCTGCACCTGTGAAATGCGCAGACGCTGCACCTGCGGAATGCATGCCCAGCACCTGAGAAATGCGCAGACGCTGCACCTGTGAAAAGCGCGCCTAGCACCTGTGAAATGTGCGCCCAGCATCTGTGAAAAGTGTGCCCAGCACCTGTGAAATGCGCAGACGCTGCACCTGTGAAAAGCGTGCACAGCACCTGTGAAATGCGCAGACGCTGCACCTGTGAAATGCGCAGACGCTGCATCTGCGGAATGCATGCCCAGCACCTGTGAAATGTGCAGACGCTGCACCTGTGAAATGCGCAGATGCTGCACCTGTGAAATGCGCAGATGCTGCACCTGTGAAATGCGCAGACACTGCATATGCGGAATGCATGCCCAGCACCTGTGAAATGTGCAGACGCTGCACCTGTGAAATGCGCAGACGCTGCACCTGTGAAATGCGCAGACGCTGCACCTGCGGAATGCATGCCCAGCACCTGAGAAATGCGCAGATGCTGCACCTGTGAAAAGCGCGCCTAGCACCTGTGAAATGTGCGCCCAGCATCTGTGAAAAGTGTGCCCAGCACCTGTGAAATGCGCAGACGCTGCACCTGTGAAAAGCGTGCACAGCACCTGTGAAATGCGCAGACGCTGCACCTGTAAAATACGCAGACGCTGCACCTGTGAAATGCATGCCCAGCACCTGAGAAATGCGCAGACGCTGCACCTGTGAAAAGCGCGCCTAGCACCTGTGAAATGTGCACCCAGCATCTGTGAAAAGCGTGCACAGCACCCGTGAAATGCACAGACGCTGCACCTGTGACAAGCGCGCCTAGCACCTGTGAAATGTGCGCCCAGCACCTGTGAAAAGCGTGGCCAGCACCTGAGAAATGCGCAGACGCTGCACCGGTGAAAAGCGTGCACAGCACCGGTGAAATGCGCAGACGCTGCACCTGTGAAATACGCAGACGCTGCACCTGTGAAATATGCAGACTCTGCACCTGTGAAATGCGCAGACGCTGCACCTGTGAAATGCGCAGACGCTGCACCTGTGAAATGCATGCCCAGCACCTGAGAAATGCGCAGACGCTGCACCTGTGAAAAGCGTGCACAGCACCTGTGAAATGTGCAGATGCTGCACCTGTGAAAAGCATGCCCAGCACCTGTGAAATGCGCAGACGCTGCACCTGTGAAATGCACAGACGCTGCACCTGTGAAAAGCCCAGACGCTGCACCTGTGAAATGCGCAGACGCTGCACCTGTGAAATGCGCAGACGCTGCACCTGTGAAATGCGCAGACGCTGCACCTGTGAAAAGCGCACCCAGCACCTGTGAAAAGCGTGCCCAGCACCTGTGAAATGCGCAGACGCTGCACCTGTAAAATACGCAGACGCTGCACCTGTGAAATGCATGCCCAGCACCTGAGAAATGCGCAGATGCTGCACCTGCGAAAAGCGTGCCTAGCACCTGTGAAATGTGCACCCAGCATCTGTGAAAAGCGTGCACAGCACCTGTGAAATGCGCAGACGCTGCACCTGTGAAAAGCGTGCCCAGCACCTGAGAAATGCGCAGACGCTGCACCGGTGAAAAGCGTGCACAGCACCTGTGAAATGCGAGGATGCTGCACCTGTGAAATACGCAGACGCTGCACCTGTGAAATACGCATAAGCAGACGCTGCACCTGTGAAATGCGCAGACGCTGCACCTGTGAAATGCGCAGACGCTGCACCTGTGAAATGCATGCCCAGCACCTGAGAAATGCGCAGACGCTGCACCTGTGAAAAGCGTGCACAGCACCTGTGAAATGCGCAGACGCTGCACCTGTGAAAAGCATGCCCAGCACCTGTGAAAAGCGCAGACGCTGCACCTGTGAAATGCGCAGACGCTGCACCTGTGAAAAGCGCACCCAGCACCTGTGAAAAGCGTGCCCAGCACCTGTGAAATGCGCAGACGCTGCACCTGTGAAATGCGCAGACGCTGCACCTGTGAAATGCGCAGACACTGCACCTGTGAAAAGCGTGCCCAGCACCTGTGAAATGCATGCCCAGCAACTGTGAAATGCGCAGACGCTGCACCTGTGAAATGCGCGCCCAGCAATTGTGAAAAGCGTGCCCAGCACCTGTGAAATATGCGCCCAGCATCTGTGAAATTCGTGCCTAGCACCTGTGAAAAGCGCAGACGCTGCCCCTGTGAAAAGCGTGCCCAGCACCTTTGAAAAGCGCAGATGCTGCACCTGTGAAATGCGTGCCCAGCACCTGTGAAATGCGCAGATTTTGCACCTGTGAAATGCGTGACCAGCACCTGTGAAATGCGTGACCAGCACCTGTGAAATTCGCAGACGCTGCACCTTTGAAATGCGCGCCCGGCACCTGTGAAATGCGCAGACGCTGCACCTGTGAAAAGCGTGCCCAGCACCTGTGAAATTCGTGCCCAGCACCTGTGAAGTGCGCAGACGCTGCACCTGTGAGAAGCGCGCCCAACACCTGTGAAATGTGCGCCCAGCACTTGTGAAAAGCGTGCCCAGCACCTGTGAAATATGCTCCCAGCATCTGTGAAAAGCATGCCCAGCACCTGTGAAAAGCGCAGACGCTGCACCTGTGAAAAGCGTGCCCAGCACCTGTGAAATGCGCAGACGCTGCACATGTGAAATGCGCGCCCAGCACCTGTGAAATGCGCAGACGCTGCATCTGTGAAATGCGCAAACTCTGCACCTGTGAAATGCGCAGACGCTGCACCTGTGAAATGCGGACGCTGCACCTGTGAAATGCGCAGACGCTGCACCTGTGAAATGCGCGCCCAGCAATTGTGAAAAGCGCGCCCAGCACCTGTGAAATGTGCGCCCAGCACTTGTGAAAAGCGTGCCCAGGCACTGTGAAATGCGCAGACGCTGCACCTGTGAAATGCATGACCAGCACCTGTGAAATGCGCAGACGCTGCACCTGTGAAATGCATGACCAGCACCTGTGAAATGCGCAGACGCTGCACCTGTGAAAAGTGTTCCAGCACCTGTGAAATGCGCAGACGCTGCGCCTGTGAAAAGCGTGCCCAGCACCTGTGAAATGCGCAGACGCTGCACCTGTGAAAAGCGTGCCCAGCACCTGTGAAATGCGCAGACGCTGCACCTGTGAAAAGCGCGCCTAGCACCTGTGAAATGTGCGCCCAGCATGTGAAGTGTGCCCAGCACCTGTGAAATGCACAGATGCTGCACCTGTGAAAAGCGTGCACAGCACCTGTGAAATGCGCAGACGCTGCACCTGTAAAATACGCAGACGCTGCACCTGTGAAATGCATGCCCAGCACCTGAGAAATGCGCAGACGCTGCACCTGTGAAAAGCGCGCCTAGCACCTGTGAAATGTGCACCCAGCATCTGTGAAAAGCGTGCACAGCACCCGTGAAATACGCAGACGCTGCACCTGTGAAATGCGCAGACGCTGCACCTGTGAAATGCGCAGACGCTGCACCTGTGAAATGCGCAGACGCTGCACCTGAGAAATGCGCAGACGCTGCACCTGTGAAAAGCGTGCACAGCAACTGTGAAATGCGCAGACGCTGCACCTGTGAAAAGCGCAGACGCTGCACCTGTGAAATGCGCAGACGCTGCACCTGTGAAATGCGCAGACACTGCACCTGTGAAATGCGCAGACACTGCACCTGTGAAAAGCGCAGACGCTGCACCTGTGAAATGCGCAGACGCTGCACCTGTGAAATGCGCAGACGCTGCACCTGTGAAATGCGCAGATGCTGCACCTGTAAAATACGCAGACGCTGCACCTGTGAAATGCATGCCCAGCACCTGAGAAATGCGCAGACGCTGCACCTGTGAAAAGCGCGCCTAGCACCTGTGAAATGTGCACCCAGCATCTGTGAAAAGCGTGCACAGCACCTGTGAAATGCGCAGACGCTGCACCTGTGAAAAGCGCGCCTAGCACCTGTGAAATGTGCGCCCAGCACCTGTGAAAAGCGTGCCCAGCACCTGTGAAATGCGCAGACGCTGCACCTGTGAAAAGCGTGCACAGCACCTGTGAAATGCGCAGACGCTGCACCTGTGAAAAGCGTGCCCAGCACCTGTGAAATGCGCAGACGCTGCACCTGTGAAATGCGCAGACGCTGCACCTGTGAAAAGCGCAGACGCTGCACCTGTGAAAAGCGCAGACGCTGCACCTGTGAAAAGCGTGCCCAGCCCCTGTGAAAAGCGCAGACGCTGCACCTGTGAAAAGCGAGCCCAGCACCTGTGAAAAGCGTGCCCAGCACCTGTGAAATGCGCAGACGCTGCACCTGTGAAATGCGCAGACACTGCACCTGTAAAATACACAGACGCTGCACCTGTGAAATGCATGCCCAGCACCTGAGAAATGCGCAGACGCTGCACCTGTGAAAAGCGCGCCTAGCACCTGTGAAATGTGCACCCAGCATCTGTGAAAAGCGTGCACAGCACCTGTGAAATGTGCAGACGCTGCACCTGTGAAAAGCGCGCCTAGCACCTGTGAAATGTGCGCCCAGCACCTGTGAAAAGCGTGCCCAGCACCTGTGAAAAGCGCAGACGCTGCACCTGTGAAAAGAGCAGACGCTGCACCTGTGAAATGCGCAGACGCTGCACCTGTGAAATGCGCAGACGCTGCACCTGTGAAATGCGCAGACGCTGCACCTGTGAAAAGCGCAGACGCTGCACCTGTGAAAAGCGCAGACGCTGCACCTGTGAAAAGCGCAGACTCTGCACCTGTGAAAAGCGCAGACGCTGCACCTGTGAAAAGCACAGACGCTGCACCTGTGAAAAGCGCAGACGCTGCACCTGTGAAAAGCGCAGACGCTCCACCTGTGAAAAGCGCAGACGCTGCACCTGTGAAATGCGCAGACGCTGCACCTGTGAAATGCGCAGACGCTGCATCTGCGGAATGCATGCCCAGCACCTGAGAAATGCGCAGACGCTGCACCTGTGAAAAGCGCGCCTAGCACCTGTGAAATGTGCACCCAGCATCTGTGAAAAGCGTGCACAGCACCCGTGAAATACGCAGACGCTGCACCTGTGAAATGCGCAGACGCTGCACCTGTGAAATGCGCAGACGCTGCCCCTGTGAAATGCATGCCCAGCACCTGAGAAATGCGCAGACGCTGCACCTGTGAAAAGCGTGCACAGCAACTGTGAAATGCGCAGACGCTGCACCTGTGAAAAGCGCGCCTAGCACCTGTGAAATGTGCGCCCAGCACCTGTGAAAAGCGTGCCCAGCACCTGTGAAATGCGCAGATGCTGCACCTGTGAAAAGCGTGCACAGCACCTGTGAAATGCGCAGACGCTGCACCTGTGAAAAGCGTGCCCAGCACCTGTGAAATGCGCAGACGCTGCACCTGTGAAATGCGCAGACGCTGCACCTGTGAAAAGCGCAGACGCTGCACCTGTGAAAAGCGTGCCCAGCCCCTGTGAAAAGCGCAGACGCTGCACCTGTGAAAAGCGCGCCCAGCACCTGTGAAAAGCGTGCCCAGCACCTGTGAAATGCGCAGACGCTGCACCTGTGAAATGCGCAGATGCTGCACCTGCGAAATGCATGCCCAGCACCTGTGAAATGTGCAGACGCTGCACCTGTGAAATGCGCAGATGCTGCACCTTTGAAATGCGCTCCCAACACCTGAGAAATGCGCAGACGCTGTACCTGTGAAATGCATGCCCAGCACCTGTGAAATGTGCAGACGCTGCACCTGTGAAATGCGCAGATGCTGCACCTGTGAAATGCGCGCCCAACACCTGAGAAATGCGCAGACGCTGCACCTGTGAAATGTGCACCCAGCACCTGTGAAATGTGCAGACGTTGAACCTGTGAAATGTGCGCCCAGCACCTGAGAAATGCGCAGACGCTGCACCTGTGAAAAGCGTGCCCAGCACCTGTGAAATGTGCAGACGCTGCACCTGTGAAATGCGTGCCCAGCACATGTGAAATGCGCAGACGCTGCACCTGTTAAATGCGCAGACGCTGCACCTGCGAAATGCATGCCCAGCACCTGTGAAATGTGCAGACGCTGCACCTGTGAAATGCGCAGATGCTGCACCTGTGAAATGCGCGCCCAACACCTGAGAAATGCGCAGACGCTGCACCTGTGAAATGTGCACCCAGCACCTGTGAAATGTGCAGACGCTGAACCTGTGAAATGTGCGCCCAGCACCTGAGAAATGCGCAGACACTGCACCTGTGAAAAGCGTGCCCAGCACCTGTGAAATGTGCAGACGCTGCACCTGTGATATGCGTGCCCAGCACGTGTGAAATGCGCAGATGCTGCACCTGTGAAATGCGCAGACGCTGCACCTGCGAAATGCATGCCCAGCACCTGTGAAATGTGCAGACGCTGCACCTGTGAAATGCGCAGATGCTGCACCTGTGAAATGCGCGCCCAACACCTGAGAAATGCGCAGACGCTGCACCTGTGAAATGTGCGCCCAGCACCTGTGAAATGTGCAGACGCTGAACCTGTGAAAAGCGTGCCCAGCACCTGTGGAATGCGCAGACGCTGCACCTGTGAAAAGCGCAGACGCTGCACCTGTGAAAAGCGCAGACGCTGCACCTGTGAAATGCGCAGACGCTGCACCTGTGAAATGCGCAGACGCTGCACCTGTGAAAAGCGCAGACGCTGCACCTGTGAAATGCGCAGACGCTGCACCTGTGAAATGCGCAGACGCTGCACCTGTGAAAAGCGCAGACTCTGCACCTGTGAAATGCGCAGACTCTGCACCTGTGAAATGCGCAGATGCTGCACCGGTGAAAAGCGTGCACAGCACCTGTGAAATGGGAGGATGCTGCACCTGTGAAATACGCAGACGCTGCACCTGTGAAATACGCATACGCAGACGCTGCACCTGTGAAATGCGCAGACGCTGCACCTGTGAAATGCGCAGATGCTGCACCTGTGAAATGCGCAGATGCTGCACCTGTGAAATGCATGCCCAGCACCTGAGAAATGCGCAGATGCTGCACCTGTGAAAAGCGTGCACAGCACCCGTGAAATGCGCAGACGCTGCACCTGTGAAAAGCATGCCCAGCACCTGTGAAAAGCGCAGACGCTGCACCTGTGAAATGCGCAGACGCTGCACCTGTGAAAAGCGCACCCAGCACCTGTGAAAAGCGTGCCCAGCACCTGTGAAATGCGCAGACGCTGCACCTGTGAAATGCGCAGACGCTGCACCTGTGAAATGCGCAGACGCTGCACCTGTGAAATGCGCAGACGCTGCACCTGTGAAAAGCGTGCCCAGCACCTGTGAAATGCGCAGACGCTGCACCTGTGAAATGCATGCCCAGCAACTGTGAAATGCGCAGACGCTGCACCTGTGAAATGCGCGCCCAGCAATTGTGAAAAGCGTGCCCAGCACCTGTGAAATATGCGCCCAGCATCTGTGAAATTCGTGCCTAGCACCTGTGAAAAGCGCAGACGCTGCCCCTGTGAAAAGCGTCCCCAGCACCTTTGAAAAGCGCAGATGCTGCACCTGTGAAATGCGTGCCCAGCACCTGTGAAATGCGCAGATTCTGCACCTGTGAAATGCGTGACCAGCACCTGTGAAATGCGTGACCAAAACCTGTGAAATGCGCAGACGCTGCACCTTTGAAATGCGCGCCCGGCACCTGTGAAATGCGCAGACGCTGCACCTGTGAAAAGCGTGCCCAGCACCTGTGAAATGTGCGCCCTGCACTTGTGAAAAGCATGCCCAGCACCTGTGAAAAGCACAGACGCTGCACCTGTGAAAAGCGTGCCCAGCACCTGTGAAATGCGCAGACGCTGCACATGTGAAATGCGCGCCCAGCACCTGTGAAATGCGTAGACGCTGCATCTGTGAAATGCGCAAACTCTGCACCTGTGAAATGCGCAGACGCTGCACCTGTCAAATGCGGACGCTGCACCTGTGAAATGCGCAGACGCTGCACCTGTGAAATGCGCGCCCAGCAATTGTAAAAAGCGTGCCCAGCACCTGTGAAATGTGCGCCCAGCACTTGTGAAAAGCGTGCCCAGGCACTGTGAAATGCGCAGACGCTGCACCTGTGAAATGCATGACCAGCACCTGTGAAATGCGCAGACGCTGCACCTGTGAAAAGCGTTCCAGCACCTGTGAAATGCGCAGACGCTGCACCTGTGAAAAGCGTGCCCAGCACCTGTGAAATGCGCAGACGCTGCACCTGTGAAAAGCGTGCCCAGCACCTGTGAAATGCGCAGACGCTGCACCTGTGAAAAGCGTGCCCAGCACCTGTGAAAAGCGTGCCCAGCACCTGAGAAATGCAGACGCTGCACCTGTGAAAAGCGTGCCCAGCACCTGTGAAATGCGCAGACGCTGCACCTCTGAAAAGCGTGCCCAGCACCTGAGAAATGCGCAGACGCTGCACCTGTGAAAAGCGCGCCTAGCACCTGTGAAATGTGCGCCCAGCATGTGAAGTGTGCCCAGCACCTGTGAAATGCGCAGACGCTGCACCTGTGAAAAGCGTGCACAGCTCCTGTGAAATGCGCAGACGCTGCACCTGTAAAATACGCAGACGCTGCACCTGTGAAATGCATGCCCAGCACCTGAGAAATGCGCAGACGCTACACCTGTGAAAAGCGCGCCTAGCACCTGTGAAATGTGCACCCAGCATCTGTGAAAAGCGTGCACAGCACCCGTGAAATACGCAGACGCTGCACCTGTGAAATGCGCAGATGCTGCACCTGTGAAATGCGCAGACGCTGCACCTGTGAAATGCATGCCCAGCACCTGAGAAATGCGCAGACGCTGCACCTGTGAAAAGCGTGCACAGCAACTGTGAAATGCGCAGACACTGCACCTGTGAAAAGCGCAGACGCTGCACCTGTGAAATGCGCAGACGCTGCACCTGTGAAATGCGCAGACGCTGCACCTGTGAAAAGCGCAGACGCTGCACCTGTGAAATGCGCAGACGCTGCACCTGTGAAATGCGCAGACGCTGCACCTGTAAAATACGCAGACGCTGCACCTGTAAAATACGCAGACGCTGCACCTGTAAAATGCATGCCCAGCACCTGAGAAATGCGCAGACGCTGCACCTGTGAAAAGCGCGCCTAGCACCTGTGAAATGTGCACCCAGCATCTGTGAAAAGCGTGCACAGCACCTGTGAAATGCGCAGACGCTGCACCTGTGAAAAGCGCGCCTAGCACCTGTGAAATGTGCGCCCAGCACCTGTGAAAAGCGTGCCCAGCACCTGTGAAATGCGCAGACGCTGCACCTGTGAAAAGCGTGCACAGCACCTGTGAAATGCGCAGACGCTGCACCTGTGAAAAGCGTGCCCAGCACCTGTGAAATGCGCAGACGCTGCACCTGTGAAATGCGCAGACGCTGCACCTGTGAAAAGCGCAGACGCTGCACCTGTGAAAAGCGTGCCCAGCCCCTGTGAAAAGCGCAGACGCTGCACCTGTGAAAAGCGCGCCCAGCACCTGTGAAAAGCGTGCCCAGCACCTTTGAAATGCGCAGACGCTGCACCTGTGAAATGCACAGACGCTGCACCTGCGAAATGCATGCCCAACACCTGTGAAATGTGCAGACGCTGCACCTGTGAAATGCGCAGATGCTGCACCTGTGAAATGCGTGCCCAACACCTGAGAAATGCGCAGACGCTGCACCTGTGAAATGTGCGCCCAGCACCTGTGAAATGTGCAGACGCTGAACCTGTGAAATGTGCGCCCAGCACCTGAGAAATGCGCAGACGCTGTACCTGTGAAAAGCGTGCCCAGCACCTGTGAAATGTGCAGACGCTGCACCTGTGAAATGCGCAGACGCTGCACCTGTGGAATGCGCAGACGCTGCACCTGTGAAAAGCGCAGACGCTGCACCTGTGAAATGCGCAGACGCTGCACGTGTGAAAAGCGCAGACGCTGCACCTGTGAAAAGCGCAGACGCTGCACCTGTGAAATGCGCAGACGCTGCACCTGTGAAATGCGCAGACGCATCTGCGGAATGCATGCCCAGCACCTGTGAAATGCGCAGACGCTGCACCTGTGAAATGCGCAGACGCTGCACCTGTGAAAAGCGCAGACGCTGAACCTGTGAAATGCGCAGACGCTGCACCTGTGAAATGCGCAGACGCTGCATCTGCGGAATGCATGCCCAGCTCCTGAGAAATGCGCAGACGCTGCACCTGTGAAAAGCGCGCCTAGCACCTGTGAAATGTGCACCCAGCATCTGTGAAAAGCGTGCACAGCACCCGTGAAATACGCAGACGCTGCACCTGTGAAATGCGCAGACGCTGCACCTGTGAAATGCGCAGACGCTGCACCTGTGAAATGCATGCCCAGCACCTGAGAAATGCGCAGATGCTGCACCTGTGAAAAGCGTGCACAGCACCTGTGAAATGTGCAGACGCTGAACCTGTGAAATGTGCGCCCAGCACCTGAGAAATGCGCAGACGCTGCACCTGTGAAAAGCGTGCCCAGCACCTGTGAAATGCGCAGACGCTGCACCTGTGAAATGCGCAGACGCTGCACCTGTGGAATGCGCAGACGCTGCACCTGTGAAATGCGCGCCCAGCAATTGTGAAAAGCGCGCCCAGCACCTGTGAAATGTGCGCCCAGCACTTGTGAAAAGCGTGCCCAGGCACTGTGAAATGCGCAGACGCTGCACCTGTGAAATGCATGACCAGCACCTGTGAAATGCGCAGACGCTGCACCTGTGAAATGCATGACCAGCACCTGTGAAATGCGCAGACGCTGCACCTGTGAAAAGTGTTCCAGCACCTGTGAAATGCGCAGACGCTGCGCCTGTGAAAAGCGTGCCCAGCACCTGTGAAATGCGCAGACGCTGCACCTGTGAAAAGCGTGCCCAGCACCTGTGAAATGCGCAGACGCTGCACCTGTGAAAAGCGCGCCTAGCACCTGTGAAATGTGCGCCCAGCATGTGAAGTGTGCCCAGCACCTGTGAAATGCACAGATGCTGCACCTGTGAAAAGCGTGCACAGCACCTGTGAAATGCGCAGACGCTGCACCTGTAAAATACGCAGACGCTGCACCTGTGAAATGCATGCCCAGCACCTGAGAAATGCGCAGACGCTGCACCTGTGAAAAGCGCGCCTAGCACCTGTGAAATGTGCACCCAGCATCTGTGAAAAGCGTGCACAGCACCCGTGAAATACGCAGACGCTGCACCTGTGAAATGCGCAGACGCTGCACCTGTGAAATGCGCAGACGCTGCACCTGTGAAATGCGCAGACGCTGCACCTGAGAAATGCGCAGACGCTGCACCTGTGAAAAGCGTGCACAGCAACTGTGAAATGCGCAGACGCTGCACCTGTGAAAAGCGCAGACGCTGCACCTGTGAAATGCGCAGACGCTGCACCTGTGAAATGCGCAGACACTGCACCTGTGAAATGCGCAGACACTGCACCTGTGAAAAGCGCAGACGCTGCACCTGTGAAATGCGCAGACGCTGCACCTGTGAAATGCGCAGACGCTGCACCTGTGAAATGCGCAGATGCTGCACCTGTAAAATACGCAGACGCTGCACCTGTGAAATGCATGCCCAGCACCTGAGAAATGCGCAGACGCTGCACCTGTGAAAAGCGCGCCTAGCACCTGTGAAATGTGCACCCAGCATCTGTGAAAAGCGTGCACAGCACCTGTGAAATGCGCAGACGCTGCACCTGTGAAAAGCGCGCCTAGCACCTGTGAAATGTGCGCCCAGCACCTGTGAAAAGCGTGCCCAGCACCTGTGAAATGCGCAGACGCTGCACCTGTGAAAAGCGTGCACAGCACCTGTGAAATGCGCAGACGCTGCACCTGTGAAAAGCGTGCCCAGCACCTGTGAAATGCGCAGACGCTGCACCTGTGAAATGCGCAGACGCTGCACCTGTGAAAAGCGCAGACGCTGCACCTGTGAAAAGCGCAGACGCTGCACCTGTGAAAAGCGTGCCCAGCCCCTGTGAAAAGCGCAGACGCTGCACCTGTGAAAAGCGCGCCCAGCACCTGTGAAAAGCGTGCCCAGCACCTGTGAAATGCGCAGACGCTGCACCTGTGAAATGCGCAGACACTGCACCTGTAAAATACACAGACGCTGCACCTGTGAAATGCATGCCCAGCACCTGAGAAATGCGCAGACGCTGCACCTGTGAAAAGCGCGCCTAGCACCTGTGAAATGTGCACCCAGCATCTGTGAAAAGCGTGCACAGCACCTGTGAAATGTGCAGACGCTGCACCTGTGAAAAGCGCGCCTAGCACCTGTGAAATGTGCGCCCAGCACCTGTGAAAAGCGTGCCCAGCACCTGTGAAAAGCGCAGACGCTGCACCTGTGAAAAGAGCAGACGCTGCACCTGTGAAATGCGCAGACGCTGCACCTGTGAAATGCGCAGACGCTGCACCTGTGAAATGCGCAGACGCTGCACCTGTGAAAAGCGCAGACGCTGCACCTGTGAAAAGCGCAGACGCTGCACCTGTGAAAAGCGCAGACTCTGCACCTGTGAAAAGCGCAGACGCTGCACCTGTGAAAAGCGCAGACGCTGCACCTGTGAAAAGCGCAGACGCTGCACCTGTGAAAAGCGCAGACGCTCCACCTGTGAAAAGCGCAGACGCTGCACCTGTGAAATGCGCAGACGCTGCACCTGTGAAATGCGCAGACGCTGCATCTGCGGAATGCATGCCCAGCACCTGAGAAATGCGCAGACGCTGCACCTGTGAAAAGCGCGCCTAGCACCTGTGAAATGTGCACCCAGCATCTGTGAAAAGCGTGCACAGCACCCGTGAAATACGCAGACGCTGCACCTGTGAAATGCGCAGACGCTGCACCTGTGAAATGCGCAGACGCTGCCCCTGTGAAATGCATGCCCAGCACCTGAGAAATGCGCAGACGCTGCACCTGTGAAAAGCGTGCACAGCAACTGTGAAATGCGCAGACGCTGCACCTGTGAAAAGCGCGCCTAGCACCTGTGAAATGTGCGCCCAGCACCTGTGAAAAGCGTGCCCAGCACCTGTGAAATGCGCAGATGCTGCACCTGTGAAAAGCGTGCACAGCACCTGTGAAATGCGCAGACGCTGCACCTGTGAAAAGCGTGCCCAGCACCTGTGAAATGCGCAGACGCTGCACCTGTGAAATGCGCAGACGCTGCACCTGTGAAAAGCGCAGACGCTGCACCTGTGAAAAGCGTGCCCAGCCCCTGTGAAAAGCGCAGACGCTGCACCTGTGAAAAGCGCGCCCAGCACCTGTGAAAAGCGTGCCCAGCACCTGTGAAATGCGCAGACGCTGCACCTGTGAAATGCGCAGACGCTGCACCTGCGAAATGCATGCCCAGCACCTGTGAAATGTGCAGACGCTGCACCTGTGAAATGCGCAGATGCTGCACCTTTGAAATGCGCTCCCAACACCTGAGAAATGCGCAGACGCTGTACCTGTGAAATGCATGCCCAGCACCTGTGAAATGTGCAGACGCTGCACCTGTGAAATGCGCAGATGCTGCACCTGTGAAATGCGCGCCCAACACCTGAGAAATGCGCAGACGCTGCACCTGTGAAATGTGCACCCAGCACCTGTGAAATGTGCAGACGTTGAACCTGTGAAATGTGCGCCCAGCACCTGAGAAATGCGCAGACGCTGCACCTGTGAAAAGCGTGCCCAGCACCTGTGAAATGTGCAGACGCTGCACCTGTGAAATGCGTGCCCAGCACATGTGAAATGCGCAGACGCTGCACCTGTTAAATGCGCAGACGCTGCACCTGCGAAATGCATGCCCAGCACCTGTGAAATGTGCAGACGCTGCACCTGTGAAATGCGCAGATGCTGCACCTGTGAAATGCGCGCCCAACACCTGAGAAATGCGCAGACGCTGCACCTGTGAAATGTGCACCCAGCACCTGTGAAATGTGCAGACGCTGAACCTGTGAAATGTGCGCCCAGCACCTGAGAAATGCGCAGACACTGCACCTGTGAAAAGCGTGCCCAGCACCTGTGAAATGTGCAGACGCTGCACCTGTGATATGCGTGCCCAGCACGTGTGAAATGCGCAGATGCTGCACCTGTGAAATGCGCAGACGCTGCACCTGCGAAATGCATGCCCAGCACCTGTGAAATGTGCAGACGCTGCACCTGTGAAATGCGCAGATGCTGCACCTGTGAAATGCGCGCCCAACACCTGAGAAATGCGCAGACGCTGCACCTGTGAAATGTGCGCCCAGCACCTGTGAAATGTGCAGACGCTGAACCTGTGAAAAGCGTGCCCAGCACCTGTGGAATGCGCAGACGCTGCACCTGTGAAAAGCGCAGACGCTGCACCTGTGAAAAGCGCAGACGCTGCACCTGTGAAATGCGCAGACGCTGCACCTGTGAAATGCGCAGACGCTGCACCTGTGAAAAGCGCAGACGCTGCACCTGTGAAATGCGCAGACGCTGCACCTGTGAAATGCGCAGACGCTGCACCTGTGAAAAGCGCAGACTCTGCACCTGTGAAATGCGCAGACTCTGCACCTGTGAAATGCGCAGATGCTGCACCGGTGAAAAGCGTGCACAGCACCTGTGAAATGGGAGGATGCTGCACCTGTGAAATACGCAGACGCTGCACCTGTGAAATACGCATACGCAGACGCTGCACCTGTGAAATGCGCAGACGCTGCACCTGTGAAATGCGCAGATGCTGCACCTGTGAAATGCGCAGATGCTGCACCTGTGAAATGCATGCCCAGCACCTGAGAAATGCGCAGATGCTGCACCTGTGAAAAGCGTGCACAGCACCCGTGAAATGCGCAGACGCTGCACCTGTGAAAAGCATGCCCAGCACCTGTGAAAAGCGCAGACGCTGCACCTGTGAAATGCGCAGACGCTGCACCTGTGAAAAGCGCACCCAGCACCTGTGAAAAGCGTGCCCAGCACCTGTGAAATGCGCAGACGCTGCACCTGTGAAATGCGCAGACGCTGCACCTGTGAAATGCGCAGACGCTGCACCTGTGAAATGCGCAGACGCTGCACCTGTGAAAAGCGTGCCCAGCACCTGTGAAATGCGCAGACGCTGCACCTGTGAAATGCATGCCCAGCAACTGTGAAATGCGCAGACGCTGCACCTGTGAAATGCGCGCCCAGCAATTGTGAAAAGCGTGCCCAGCACCTGTGAAATATGCGCCCAGCATCTGTGAAATTCGTGCCTAGCACCTGTGAAAAGCGCAGACGCTGCCCCTGTGAAAAGCGTCCCCAGCACCTTTGAAAAGCGCAGATGCTGCACCTGTGAAATGCGTGCCCAGCACCTGTGAAATGCGCAGATTCTGCACCTGTGAAATGCGTGACCAGCACCTGTGAAATGCGTGACCAAAACCTGTGAAATGCGCAGACGCTGCACCTTTGAAATGCGCGCCCGGCACCTGTGAAATGCGCAGACGCTGCACCTGTGAAAAGCGTGCCCAGCACCTGTGAAATGTGCGCCCTGCACTTGTGAAAAGCATGCCCAGCACCTGTGAAAAGCACAGACGCTGCACCTGTGAAAAGCGTGCCCAGCACCTGTGAAATGCGCAGACGCTGCACATGTGAAATGCGCGCCCAGCACCTGTGAAATGCGTAGACGCTGCATCTGTGAAATGCGCAAACTCTGCACCTGTGAAATGCGCAGACGCTGCACCTGTCAAATGCGGACGCTGCACCTGTGAAATGCGCAGACGCTGCACCTGTGAAATGCGCGCCCAGCAATTGTAAAAAGCGCGCCCAGCACCTGTGAAATGTGCGCCCAGCACTTGTGAAAAGCGTGCCCAGGCACTGTGAAATGCGCAGACGCTGCACCTGTGAAATGCATGACCAGCACCTGTGAAATGCGCAGACGCTGCACCTGTGAAAAGCGTTCCAGCACCTGTGAAATGCGCAGACGCTGCACCTGTGAAAAGCGTGCCCAGCACCTGTGAAATGCGCAGACGCTGCACCTGTGAAAAGCGTGCCCAGCACCTGTGAAATGCGCAGACGCTGCACCTGTGAAAAGCGTGCCCAGCACCTGTGAAAAGCGTGCCCAGCACCTGAGAAATGCAGACGCTGCACCTGTGAAAAGCGTGCCCAGCACCTGTGAAATGCGCAGACGCTGCACCTCTGAAAAGCGTGCCCAGCACCTGAGAAATGCGCAGACGCTGCACCTGTGAAAAGCGCGCCTAGCACCTGTGAAATGTGCGCCCAGCATGTGAAGTGTGCCCAGCACCTGTGAAATGCGCAGACGCTGCACCTGTGAAAAGCGTGCACAGCTCCTGTGAAATGCGCAGACGCTGCACCTGTAAAATACGCAGACGCTGCACCTGTGAAATGCATGCCCAGCACCTGAGAAATGCGCAGACGCTACACCTGTGAAAAGCGCGCCTAGCACCTGTGAAATGTGCACCCAGCATCTGTGAAAAGCGTGCACAGCACCCGTGAAATACGCAGACGCTGCACCTGTGAAATGCGCAGATGCTGCACCTGTGAAATGCGCAGACGCTGCACCTGTGAAATGCATGCCCAGCACCTGAGAAATGCGCAGACGCTGCACCTGTGAAAAGCGTGCACAGCAACTGTGAAATGCGCAGACACTGCACCTGTGAAAAGCGCAGACGCTGCACCTGTGAAATGCGCAGACGCTGCACCTGTGAAATGCGCAGACGCTGCACCTGTGAAAAGCGCAGACGCTGCACCTGTGAAATGCGCAGACGCTGCACCTGTGAAATGCGCAGACGCTGCACCTGTAAAATACGCAGACGCTGCACCTGTAAAATACGCAGACGCTGCACCTGTAAAATGCATGCCCAGCACCTGAGAAATGCGCAGACGCTGCACCTGTGAAAAGCGCGCCTAGCACCTGTGAAATGTGCACCCAGCATCTGTGAAAAGCGTGCACAGCACCTGTGAAATGCGCAGACGCTGCACCTGTGAAAAGCGCGCCTAGCACCTGTGAAATGTGCGCCCAGCACCTGTGAAAAGCGTGCCCAGCACCTGTGAAATGCGCAGACGCTGCACCTGTGAAAAGCGTGCACAGCACCTGTGAAATGCGCAGACGCTGCACCTGTGAAAAGCGTGCCCAGCACCTGTGAAATGCGCAGACGCTGCACCTGTGAAATGCGCAGACGCTGCACCTGTGAAAAGCGCAGACGCTGCACCTGTGAAAAGCGTGCCCAGCCCCTGTGAAAAGCGCAGACGCTGCACCTGTGAAAAGCGCGCCCAGCACCTGTGAAAAGCGTGCCCAGCACCTTTGAAATGCGCAGACGCTGCACCTGTGAAATGCACAGACGCTGCACCTGCGAAATGCATGCCCAACACCTGTGAAATGTGCAGACGCTGCACCTGTGAAATGCGCAGATGCTGCACCTGTGAAATGCGTGCCCAACACCTGAGAAATGCGCAGACGCTGCACCTGTGAAATGTGCGCCCAGCACCTGTGAAATGTGCAGACGCTGAACCTGTGAAATGTGCGCCCAGCACCTGAGAAATGCGCAGACGCTGTACCTGTGAAAAGCGTGCCCAGCACCTGTGAAATGTGCAGACGCTGCACCTGTGAAATGCGCAGACGCTGCACCTGTGGAATGCGCAGACGCTGCACCTGTGAAAAGCGCAGACGCTGCACCTGTGAAATGCGCAGACGCTGCACCTGTGAAAAGCGCAGACGCTGCACCTGTGAAAAGCGCAGACGCTGCACCTGTGAAATGCGCAGACGCTGCACCTGTGAAATGCGCAGACGCATCTGCGGAATGCATGCCCAGCACCTGTGAAATGCGCAGACGCTGCACCTGTGAAATGCGCAGACGCTGCACCTGTGAAAAGCGCAGACGCTGAACCTGTGAAATGCGCAGACGCTGCACCTGTGAAATGCGCAGACGCTGCATCTGCGGAATGCATGCCCAGCTCCTGAGAAATGCGCAGACGCTGCACCTGTGAAAAGCGCGCCTAGCACCTGTGAAATGTGCACCCAGCATCTGTGAAAAGCGTGCACAGCACCCGTGAAATACGCAGACGCTGCACCTGTGAAATGCGCAGACGCTGCACCTGTGAAATGCGCAGACGCTGCACCTGTGAAATGCATGCCCAGCACCTGAGAAATGCGCAGATGCTGCACCTGTGAAAAGCGTGCACAGCACCTGTGAAATGTGCAGACGCTGAACCTGTGAAATGTGCGCCCAGCACCTGAGAAATGCGCAGACGCTGCACCTGTGAAAAGCGTGCCCAGCACCTGTGAAATGCGCAGACGCTGCACCTGTGAAATGCGCAGACGCTGCACCTGTGGAATGCGCAGACGCTGCACCTGTGAAAAGCGCAGACGCTGCACCTGTGAAAAGCGCAGACGCTGCACCTGTGAAATGCGCAGACGCTGCACCTGTGAAAAGCGCAGACGCTGCACCTGTGAAAAGCGCAGACGCTGCACCTGTGAAATGCGCAGACGCTGCACCTGTGAAATGCGCAGACGCATCTGCGGAATGCATGCCCAGCACCTGTGAAATGCGCAGACGCTGCACCTGTGAAATGCGCAGACGCTGCACCTGTGAAAAGCGCAGACGCTGCACCTGTGAAAAGCGCAGACGCTGCACCTGTGAAAAGCGCAGACGCTGCACCTGTGAAAAGCGCAGACGCTGCATCTGCGGAATGCATGCCCAGCACCTGAGAAATGCGCAGACGCTGCACCTGTGAAAAGCGCGCCTAGCACCTGTGAAATGTGCACCCAGCATCTGTGAAAAGCGTGCACAGCACCTGTGAAATGCGCAGACGCTGCACCTGTGAAAAGCGCGCCTAGCACCTGTGAAATGTGCGCCCAGCACCTGTGAAAAGCGTGCCCAGCACCTGTGAAATGCGCAGACGCTGCACCTGTGAAAAGCGTGCACAGCACCTGTGAAATGCGCAGACGCTGCACCTGTGAAAAGCGTGCCCAGCACCTGTGAAATGCGCAGACGCTGCACCTGTGAAATGCGCAGACGCTGCACCTGTGAAAAGCGCAGACGCTGCACCTGTGAAAAGCGTGCCCAGCCCCTGTGAAAAGCGCAGACGCTGCACCTGTGAAAAGCGCGCCCAGCACCTGTGAAAAGCGTGCCCAGCACCTTTGAAATGCGCAGACGCTGCACCTGTGAAATGCACAGACGCTGCACCTGCGAAATGCATGCCCAACACCTGTGAAATGTGCAGACGCTGCACCTGTGAAATGCGCAGATGCTGCACCTGTGAAATGCGCGCCCAACACCTGAGAAATGCGCAGACGCTGCACCTGTGAAATGTGCGCCCAGCACCTGTGAAATGTGCAGACGCTGAACCTGTGAAATGTGCGCCCAGCACCTGAGAAATGCGCAGACGCTGTACCTGTGAAAAGCGTGCCCAGCACCTGTGAAATGTGCAGACGCTGCACCTGTGAAATGCGCAGACGCTGCACCTGTGGAATGCGCAGACGCTGCACCTGTGAAAAGCGCAGACGCTGCACCTGTGAAATGCGCAGACGCTGCACCTGTGAAAAGCGCAGACGCTGCACCTGTGAAAAGCGCAGACGCTGCACCTGTGAAATGCGCAGACGCTGCACCTGTGAAATGCGCAGACGCATCTGCGGAATGCATGCCCAGCACCTGTGAAATGCGCAGACGCTGCACCTGTGAAATGCGCAGACGCTGCACCTGTGAAAAGCGCAGACGCTGAACCTGTGAAATGCGCAGACGCTGCACCTGTGAAATGCGCAGACGCTGCATCTGCGGAATGCATGCCCAGCTCCTGAGAAATGCGCAGACGCTGCACCTGTGAAAAGCGCGCCTAGCACCTGTGAAATGTGCACCCAGCATCTGTGAAAAGCGTGCACAGCACCCGTGAAATACGCAGACGCTGCACCTGTGAAATGCGCAGACGCTGCACCTGTGAAATGCGCAGACGCTGCCCCTGTGAAATGCATGCCCAGCACCTGAGAAATGCGCAGATGCTGCACCTGTGAAAAGCGTGCACAGCACCTGTGAAATGTGCAGACGCTGAACCTGTGAAATGTGCGCCCAGCACCTGAGAAATGCGCAGACGCTGCACCTGTGAAAAGCGTGCCCAGCACCTGTGAAATGCGCAGACGCTGCACCTGTGAAATGCGCAGACGCTGCACCTGTGGAATGCGCAGACGCTGCACCTGTGAAAAGCGCAGACGCTGCACCTGTGAAAAGCGCAGACGCTGCACCTGTGAAATGCGCAGACGCTGCACCTGTGAAAAGCGCAGACGCTGCACCTGTGAAAAGCGCAGACGCTGCACCTGTGAAATGCGCAGACGCTGCACCTGTGAAATGCGCAGACGCATCTGCGGAATGCATGCCCAGCACCTGTGAAATGCGCAGACGCTGCACCTGTGAAATGCGCAGACGCTGCACCTGTGAAAAGCGCAGACGCTGCACCTGTGAAAAGCGCAGACGCTGCACCTGTGAAATGCGCAGACGCTGCATCTGCGGAATGCATGCCCAGCACCTGAGAAATGCGCAGACGCTGCACCTGTGAAAAGCGCGCCTAGCACCTGTGAAATGTGCACCCAGCATCTGTGAAAAGCGTGCACAGCACCCGTGAAATACGCAGATGCTGCACCTGTGAAATGCGCAGACGCTGCACCTGTGAAATGCGCAGACGCTGCCCCTGTGAAATGCATGCCCAGCACCTGAGAAATGCGCAGATGCTGCACCTGTGAAAAGCGTGCACAGCAACTGTGAAATGCGCAGACGCTGCACCTGTGAAATGCGCAGACGCTGCACCTGTGAAATGCGCAGACGCTGCACCTGTGAAAAGCCCAGACACTGCACCTGTGAAAAGCGCAGACGCTGCACCTGTGAAATACGCAGACGCTGCACCTGTGAAATACGCAGACGCTGCACCTGTGAAATGCATGCCCAGCACCTGAGAAATGCGCAGACGCTGCACCTGTGAAAAGCGCGCCTAGGACCTGTGAAATGTGCACCCAGCATCTGTGAAAAGCGTGCACAGCACCTGTGAAATGCGCAGACGCTGCACCTGTGAAAAGCGCGCCTAGCACCTGTGAAATGTGCGCCCAGCACCTGTGAAAAGCGTGCCCAGCACCTGTGAAATGCGCAGACGCTGCACCTGTGAAAAGCGTGCCCAGCACCTGTGAAATTCGCAGACGCTGCACCTGTGAAAAGCGTGCCCAGCACCTGTGAAATGCGCAGACGCTGCACCTGTGAAATGTGCAGACGCTGCACCTGTGAAAAGCGTGCCCAGCCCCTGTGAAAAGCGCAGACGCTGCACCTGTGAAAAGCGCGCCCAGCACCTGTGAAAAGCGTGCCCAGCACCTGTGAAATGCGCAGACGCTGCACCTGTGAAAAGCGCAGACGCTGCACCTGTGAAAAGCGCAGACGCTGCACCTGTGAAATGCGCAGACGCTGCACCTGTGAAATGCGCAGACGCTGCATCTGCGGAATGCATGCCCAGCACCTGTGAAAAGCGCAGACGCTGCACCTGTGAAAAGCGCAGACGCTGCACCTGTGAAATGCGCATACCCTGCACCTGTGAAATGCGCATACGCTGCACCTGTGAAATGCGCAGACGCTGCACCTGTGAAATGCGCAGACGCTGCACCTGTGAAATGCATGCCCAGCACCTGAGAAATGCGCAGACGCTGCACCTGTGAAAAGCGTGCACAGCAACTGTGAAATGCGCAGACGCTGCACCTGTGAAAAGCGCAGATGCTGCACCTGTGAAATGCGCAGACGCTGCACCTGTGAAATGCGCAGACGCTGCACCTGTGAAATGCGCAGACGCTGCACCTGTGAAATGCGCAGACGCTGCACCTGTGAAATGCGCAGACGCTGCACCTGTAAAATACGCAGACGCTGCACCTGTGAAATGCATGCCCAGCACCTGAGAAATGCGCAGACGCTGCACCTGTGAAAAGCGTGCCCAGCACCTGTGAAATGTGCAGACGCTGCACCTGTGAAATGCGCAGACGCTGCACCTGTGGAATGCGCAGACGCTGCACCTGTGAAAAGCGCAGACGCTGCACCTGTGAAAAGCGCAGACGCTGCACCTGTGAAAAGCGCAGACGCTGCACCTGTGAAATGCGCAGACGCTGCACCTGTGAAAAGCGCAGACGCTGCACCTGTGAAAAGCGCAGACGCTGCACCTGTGAAATGCGCAGACGCTGCACCTGTGAAATGCGCAGACGCACCTGCGGAATGCATGCCCAGCACCTGTGAAAAGCGCAGACGCTGCACCTGTGAAATGCGCAGACGCTGCACCTGCGAAATGCATGCCCAGCACCTGTGAAATGTGCAGACGCTGCACCTGTGAAATGCGCAGATGCTGCACCTGTGAAATGCGCTCCCAACACCTGAGAAATGCGCAGACGCTGCACCTGTGAAATGTGCGCCCAGCACCTGTGAAATGTGCAGACGCTGAACCTGTGAAAAGCGCAGACGCTGCACCTGTGAAAAGCGCAGACGCTGCACCTGTGAAATGCGCAGACGCTGCACCTGTGAAATGCGCAGATGCTGCACCTGTGAAAAGCGCGCCCAGCACCTGTGAAAAGCGTGCCCAGCACCTGTGAAATGCGCAGACGCTGCACCTGTGAAATGCGCAGACGCTGCACCTGCGAAATGCATGCCCAGCACCTGTGAAATGTGCAGACGCTGCACCTGTGAAATGCGCAGATGCTGCACCTGTGAAATGCGCAGACGCTGCACCTGTGAAATGTGCGCCCAGCACCTGTGAAATGTGCAGACGCTGAACCTGTGAAATGTGCGCCCAGCACCTGAGAAATGCGCAGACGCTGCACCTGTGAAAAGCGTGCCCAGCACCTGTGAAATGTGCAGACGCTGCACCTGTGAAATGCGCAGACGCTGCACCTGTGGAATGCGCAGACGCTACACCTGTGAAAAGCGCAGACGCTGCACCTGTGAAAAGCGCAGACGCTGCACCTGTGAAAAGCGCAGACGCTGCACCTGTGAAATGCGCAGACGCTGCACCTGTGAAAAGCGCAGACGCTGCACCTGTGAAAAGCGCAGACGCTGCACCTGTGAAATGCGCAGATGCTGCACCTGTGAAATGCGCAGACACATCTGCGGAATGCATGCCCAGCACCTGTGAAAAGCGCAGACGCTGCACCTGTGAAAAGAGCAGACGCTGCACCTGTGAAAAGCGCAGACGCTGCACCTGTGAAATGCGCAGACGCATCTGCGGAATGCATGCCCAGCACCTGTGAAATGCGCAGACGCTGCACCTGTGAAATGCGCAGACGCTGCACCTGTGAAATGCGCAGACGCTGCACCTGTGAAATGCATTCCCAGCACCTGTGAAATGTGCAGACGCTGCACCTGTGAAATGCGCAGACGCTGCACCTGTGAAAAGCGCAGACGCTGCACCTGTGAAAAGAGCAGACGCTGCACCTGTGAAATGCGCAGACGCTGCACCTGTGAAATGCGCAGACGCATCTGCGGAATGCATGCCCAGCACCTGTGAAATGCGCAGACGCTGCACCTGTGAAATGCGCAGATGCTGCACCTGTGAAAAGCGCAGACGCTGCACCTGTGAAAAGCGCAGACGCTGCACCTATGAAAAGCGCAGACGCTGCACCTGTGAAATGCGCAGACGCTGCACCTGTGAAATGCGCAGACGCTGCACCTGTGAAAAGCGCAGACGCTGCACCTGTGAAAAGCGCAGACGCTGCACCTATGAAAAGCGCAGACGCTGCACCTGTGAAATGCGCAGACGCTGCACCTGCGAAATGCATGCCCAGCACCTGTGAAATGTGCAGACGCTGCACCTGTGAAATGCGCAGACGCTGCACCTGTGAAATGTGCACCCAGCACCTGTGAAATGTGCAGACGCTGAACCTGTGAAATGTGCGCCCAGCACCTGAGAAATGCGCAGACACTGCACCTGTGAAAAGCGTGCCCAGCACCTGTGAAATGTGCAGACGCTGCACCTGTGATATGCGTGCCCAGCACGTGTGAAATGTGCAGATGCTGCACCTGTGAAATGCGCAGACGCTGCACCTGCGAAATGCATGCCCAGCACCTGTGAAATGTGCAGATGCTTCACCTGTGAAATGCGCAGATGCTGCACCTGTGAAATGCGCGCCCAGCACCTGAGAAATGCGCAGACGCTGCACCTGTGAAAAGCGCGCCTAGCACCTGTGAAATGTGCACCCAGCATCTGTGAAAAGCGTGCACAGCACCTGTGAAATGCGCAGACGCTGCACCTGTGAAAAGCGCGCCTAGCACCTGTGAAATGTGCGCCCAGCACCTGTGAAAAGCGTGCCCAGCACCTGTGAAATGCGCAGACGCTGCACCTGTGAAAAGCGTGCACAGCACCTGTGAAATGCGCAGACGCTGCACCTGTGATATGCGTGCCCAGCACGTGTGAAATGTGCAGATGCTGCACCTGTGAAATGCGCAGACGCTGCACCTGCGAAATGCATGCCCAGCACCTGTGAAATGTGCAGATGCTTCACCTGTGAAATGCGCAGATGCTGCACCTGTGAAATGCGCGCCCAGCACCTGAGAAATGCGCAGACGCTGCACCTGTGAAATGCGCAGACGCTGCACCTGTGAAATGCGCAGACGCTGCATCTGCGGAATGCATGCCCAGCACCTGTGAAAAGCGCAGACGCTGCACCTGTGAAAAGCGCAGACGCTGCACCTGTGAAATGCGCATACCCTGCACCTGTGAAATGCGCATACGCTGCACCTGTGAAATGCGCAGACGCTGCACCTGTGAAATGCGCAGACGCTGCACCTGTGAAATGCATGCCCAGCACCTGAGAAATGCGCAGACGCTGCACCTGTGAAAAGCGTGCACAGCAACTGTGAAATGCGCAGACGCTGCACCTGTGAAAAGCGCAGATGCTGCACCTGTGAAATGCGCAGACGCTGCACCTGTGAAATGCGCAGACGCTGCACCTGTGAAATGCGCAGACGCTGCACCTGTGAAATGCGCAGACGCTGCACCTGTGAAATGCGCAGACGCTGCACCTGTAAAATACGCAGACGCTGCACCTGTGAAATGCATGCCCAGCACCTGAGAAATGCGCAGACGCTGCACCTGTGAAAAGCGTGCCCAGCACCTGTGAAATGTGCAGACGCTGCACCTGTGAAATGCGCAGATGCTGCACCTGTGGAATGCGCAGACGCTGCACCTGTGAAAAGCGCAGACGCTGCACCTGTGAAAAGCGCAGACGCTGCACCTGTGAAAAGCGCAGACGCTGCACCTGTGAAATGCGCAGACGCTGCACCTGTGAAAAGCGCAGACGCTGCACCTGTGAAAAGCGCAGACGCTGCACCTGTGAAATGCGCAGACGCTGCACCTGTGAAATGCGCAGACGCACCTGCGGAATGCATGCCCAGCACCTGTGAAAAGCGCAGACGCTGCACCTGTGAAATGCGCAGACGCTGCACCTGCGAAATGCATGCCCAGCACCTGTGAAATGTGCAGACGCTGCACCTGTGAAATGCGCAGATGCTGCACCTGTGAAATGCGCTCCCAACACCTGAGAAATGCGCAGACGCTGCACCTGTGAAATGTGCGCCCAGCACCTGTGAAATGTGCAGACGCTGAACCTGTGAAAAGCGCAGACGCTGCACCTGTGAAAAGCGCAGACGCTGCACCTGTGAAATGCGCAGACGCTGCACCTGTGAAATGCGCAGATGCTGCACCTGTGAAAAGCGCGCCCAGCACCTGTGAAAAGCGTGCCCAGCACCTGTGAAATGCGCAGACGCTGCACCTGTGAAATGCGCAGACGCTGCACCTGCGAAATGCATGCCCAGCACCTGTGAAATGTGCAGACGCTGCACCTGTGAAATGCGCAGATGCTGCACCTGTGAAATGCGCAGACGCTGCACCTGTGAAATGTGCGCCCAGCACCTGTGAAATGTGCAGACGCTGAACCTGTGAAATGTGCGCCCAGCACCTGAGAAATGCGCAGACGCTGCACCTGTGAAAAGCGTGCCCAGCACCTGTGAAATGTGCAGACGCTGCACCTGTGAAATGCGCAGACGCTGCACCTGTGGAATGCGCAGACGCTACACCTGTGAAAAGCGCAGACGCTGCACCTGTGAAAAGCGCAGACGCTGCACCTGTGAAAAGCGCAGACGCTGCACCTGTGAAATGCGCAGACGCTGCACCTGTGAAAAGCGCAGACGCTGCACCTGTGAAAAGCGCAGACGCTGCACCTGTGAAATGCGCAGATGCTGCACCTGTGAAATGCGCAGACACATCTGCGGAATGCATGCCCAGCACCTGTGAAAAGCGCAGACGCTGCACCTGTGAAAAGAGCAGACGCTGCACCTGTGAAAAGCGCAGACGCTGCACCTGTGAAATGCGCAGACGCATCTGCGGAATGCATGCCCAGCACCTGTGAAATGCGCAGACGCTGCACCTGTGAAATGCGCAGACGCTGCACCTGTGAAATGCGCAGACGCTGCACCTGTGAAATGCATTCCCAGCACCTGTGAAATGTGCAGACGCTGCACCTGTGAAATGCGCAGACGCTGCACCTGTGAAAAGCGCAGACGCTGCACCTGTGAAAAGCGCAGACGCTGCACCTGTGAAAAGCGTGCCCAGCCCCTGTGAAAAGCGCAGACGCTGCACCTGTGAAAAGCGAGCCCAGCACCTGTGAAAAGCGTGCCCAGCACCTGTGAAATGCGCAGACGCTGCACCTGTGAAATGCGCAGACACTGCACCTGTAAAATACACAGACGCTGCACCTGTGAAATGCATGCCCAGCACCTGAGAAATGCGCAGACGCTGCACCTGTGAAAAGCGCGCCTAGCACCTGTGAAATGTGCACCCAGCATCTGTGAAAAGCGTGCACAGCACCTGTGAAATGTGCAGACGCTGCACCTGTGAAAAGCGCGCCTAGCACCTGTGAAATGTGCGCCCAGCACCTGTGAAAAGCGTGCCCAGCACCTGTGAAAAGCGCAGACGCTGCACCTGTGAAAAGAGCAGACGCTGCACCTGTGAAATGCGCAGACGCTGCACCTGTGAAATGCGCAGACGCTGCACCTGTGAAATGCGCAGACGCTGCACCTGTGAAAAGCGCAGACGCTGCACCTGTGAAAAGCGCAGACGCTGCACCTGTGAAAAGCGCAGACTCTGCACCTGTGAAAAGCGCAGACGCTGCACCTGTGAAAAGCACAGACGCTGCACCTGTGAAAAGCGCAGACGCTGCACCTGTGAAAAGCGCAGACGCTCCACCTGTGAAAAGCGCAGACGCTGCACCTGTGAAATGCGCAGACGCTGCACCTGTGAAATGCGCAGACGCTGCATCTGCGGAATGCATGCCCAGCACCTGAGAAATGCGCAGACGCTGCACCTGTGAAAAGCGCGCCTAGCACCTGTGAAATGTGCACCCAGCATCTGTGAAAAGCGTGCACAGCACCCGTGAAATACGCAGACGCTGCACCTGTGAAATGCGCAGACGCTGCACCTGTGAAATGCGCAGACGCTGCCCCTGTGAAATGCATGCCCAGCACCTGAGAAATGCGCAGACGCTGCACCTGTGAAAAGCGTGCACAGCAACTGTGAAATGCGCAGACGCTGCACCTGTGAAAAGCGCGCCTAGCACCTGTGAAATGTGCGCCCAGCACCTGTGAAAAGCGTGCCCAGCACCTGTGAAATGCGCAGATGCTGCACCTGTGAAAAGCGTGCACAGCACCTGTGAAATGCGCAGACGCTGCACCTGTGAAAAGCGTGCCCAGCACCTGTGAAATGCGCAGACGCTGCACCTGTGAAATGCGCAGACGCTGCACCTGTGAAAAGCGCAGACGCTGCACCTGTGAAAAGCGTGCCCAGCCCCTGTGAAAAGCGCAGACGCTGCACCTGTGAAAAGCGCGCCCAGCACCTGTGAAAAGCGTGCCCAGCACCTGTGAAATGCGCAGACGCTGCACCTGTGAAATGCGCAGATGCTGCACCTGCGAAATGCATGCCCAGCACCTGTGAAATGTGCAGACGCTGCACCTGTGAAATGCGCAGATGCTGCACCTTTGAAATGCGCTCCCAACACCTGAGAAATGCGCAGACGCTGTACCTGTGAAATGCATGCCCAGCACCTGTGAAATGTGCAGACGCTGCACCTGTGAAATGCGCAGATGCTGCACCTGTGAAATGCGCGCCCAACACCTGAGAAATGCGCAGACGCTGCACCTGTGAAATGTGCACCCAGCACCTGTGAAATGTGCAGACGTTGAACCTGTGAAATGTGCGCCCAGCACCTGAGAAATGCGCAGACGCTGCACCTGTGAAAAGCGTGCCCAGCACCTGTGAAATGTGCAGACGCTGCACCTGTGAAATGCGTGCCCAGCACATGTGAAATGCGCAGACGCTGCACCTGTTAAATGCGCAGACGCTGCACCTGCGAAATGCATGCCCAGCACCTGTGAAATGTGCAGACGCTGCACCTGTGAAATGCGCAGATGCTGCACCTGTGAAATGCGCGCCCAACACCTGAGAAATGCGCAGACGCTGCACCTGTGAAATGTGCACCCAGCACCTGTGAAATGTGCAGACGCTGAACCTGTGAAATGTGCGCCCAGCACCTGAGAAATGCGCAGACACTGCACCTGTGAAAAGCGTGCCCAGCACCTGTGAAATGTGCAGACGCTGCACCTGTGATATGCGTGCCCAGCACGTGTGAAATGCGCAGATGCTGCACCTGTGAAATGCGCAGACGCTGCACCTGCGAAATGCATGCCCAGCACCTGTGAAATGTGCAGACGCTGCACCTGTGAAATGCGCAGATGCTGCACCTGTGAAATGCGCGCCCAACACCTGAGAAATGCGCAGACGCTGCACCTGTGAAATGTGCGCCCAGCACCTGTGAAATGTGCAGACGCTGAACCTGTGAAAAGCGTGCCCAGCACCTGTGGAATGCGCAGACGCTGCACCTGTGAAAAGCGCAGACGCTGCACCTGTGAAAAGCGCAGACGCTGCACCTGTGAAATGCGCAGACGCTGCACCTGTGAAATGCGCAGACGCTGCACCTGTGAAAAGCGCAGACGCTGCACCTGTGAAATGCGCAGACGCTGCACCTGTGAAATGCGCAGACGCTGCACCTGTGAAAAGCGCAGACTCTGCACCTGTGAAATGCGCAGACTCTGCACCTGTGAAATGCGCAGATGCTGCACCGGTGAAAAGCGTGCACAGCACCTGTGAAATGGGAGGATGCTGCACCTGTGAAATACGCAGACGCTGCACCTGTGAAATACGCATACGCAGACGCTGCACCTGTGAAATGCGCAGACGCTGCACCTGTGAAATGCGCAGATGCTGCACCTGTGAAATGCGCAGATGCTGCACCTGTGAAATGCATGCCCAGCACCTGAGAAATGCGCAGATGCTGCACCTGTGAAAAGCGTGCACAGCACCCGTGAAATGCGCAGACGCTGCACCTGTGAAAAGCATGCCCAGCACCTGTGAAAAGCGCAGACGCTGCACCTGTGAAATGCGCAGACGCTGCACCTGTGAAAAGCGCACCCAGCACCTGTGAAAAGCGTGCCCAGCACCTGTGAAATGCGCAGACGCTGCACCTGTGAAATGCGCAGACGCTGCACCTGTGAAATGCGCAGACGCTGCACCTGTGAAATGCGCAGACGCTGCACCTGTGAAAAGCGTGCCCAGCACCTGTGAAATGCGCAGACGCTGCACCTGTGAAATGCATGCCCAGCAACTGTGAAATGCGCAGACGCTGCACCTGTGAAATGCGCGCCCAGCAATTGTGAAAAGCGTGCCCAGCACCTGTGAAATATGCGCCCAGCATCTGTGAAATTCGTGCCTAGCACCTGTGAAAAGCGCAGACGCTGCCCCTGTGAAAAGCGTCCCCAGCACCTTTGAAAAGCGCAGATGCTGCACCTGTGAAATGCGTGCCCAGCACCTGTGAAATGCGCAGATTCTGCACCTGTGAAATGCGTGACCAGCACCTGTGAAATGCGTGACCAAAACCTGTGAAATGCGCAGACGCTGCACCTTTGAAATGCGCGCCCGGCACCTGTGAAATGCGCAGACGCTGCACCTGTGAAAAGCGTGCCCAGCACCTGTGAAATGTGCGCCCTGCACTTGTGAAAAGCATGCCCAGCACCTGTGAAAAGCACAGACGCTGCACCTGTGAAAAGCGTGCCCAGCACCTGTGAAATGCGCAGACGCTGCACATGTGAAATGCGCGCCCAGCACCTGTGAAATGCGTAGACGCTGCATCTGTGAAATGCGCAAACTCTGCACCTGTGAAATGCGCAGACGCTGCACCTGTCAAATGCGGACGCTGCACCTGTGAAATGCGCAGACGCTGCACCTGTGAAATGCGCGCCCAGCAATTGTAAAAAGCGTGCCCAGCACCTGTGAAATGTGCGCCCAGCACTTGTGAAAAGCGTGCCCAGGCACTGTGAAATGCGCAGACGCTGCACCTGTGAAATGCATGACCAGCACCTGTGAAATGCGCAGACGCTGCACCTGTGAAAAGCGTTCCAGCACCTGTGAAATGCGCAGACGCTGCACCTGTGAAAAGCGTGCCCAGCACCTGTGAAATGCGCAGACGCTGCACCTGTGAAAAGCGTGCCCAGCACCTGTGAAATGCGCAGACGCTGCACCTGTGAAAAGCGTGCCCAGCACCTGTGAAAAGCGTGCCCAGCACCTGAGAAATGCAGACGCTGCACCTGTGAAAAGCGTGCCCAGCACCTGTGAAATGCGCAGACGCTGCACCTCTGAAAAGCGTGCCCAGCACCTGAGAAATGCGCAGACGCTGCACCTGTGAAAAGCGCGCCTAGCACCTGTGAAATGTGCGCCCAGCATGTGAAGTGTGCCCAGCACCTGTGAAATGCGCAGACGCTGCACCTGTGAAAAGCGTGCACAGCTCCTGTGAAATGCGCAGACGCTGCACCTGTAAAATACGCAGACGCTGCACCTGTGAAATGCATGCCCAGCACCTGAGAAATGCGCAGACGCTACACCTGTGAAAAGCGCGCCTAGCACCTGTGAAATGTGCACCCAGCATCTGTGAAAAGCGTGCACAGCACCCGTGAAATACGCAGACGCTGCACCTGTGAAATGCGCAGATGCTGCACCTGTGAAATGCGCAGACGCTGCACCTGTGAAATGCATGCCCAGCACCTGAGAAATGCGCAGACGCTGCACCTGTGAAAAGCGTGCACAGCAACTGTGAAATGCGCAGACACTGCACCTGTGAAAAGCGCAGACGCTGCACCTGTGAAATGCGCAGACGCTGCACCTGTGAAATGCGCAGACGCTGCACCTGTGAAAAGCGCAGACGCTGCACCTGTGAAATGCGCAGACGCTGCACCTGTGAAATGCGCAGACGCTGCACCTGTAAAATACGCAGACGCTGCACCTGTAAAATACGCAGACGCTGCACCTGTAAAATGCATGCCCAGCACCTGAGAAATGCGCAGACGCTGCACCTGTGAAAAGCGCGCCTAGCACCTGTGAAATGTGCACCCAGCATCTGTGAAAAGCGTGCACAGCACCTGTGAAATGCGCAGACGCTGCACCTGTGAAAAGCGCGCCTAGCACCTGTGAAATGTGCGCCCAGCACCTGTGAAAAGCGTGCCCAGCACCTGTGAAATGCGCAGACGCTGCACCTGTGAAAAGCGTGCACAGCACCTGTGAAATGCGCAGACGCTGCACCTGTGAAAAGCGTGCCCAGCACCTGTGAAATGCGCAGACGCTGCACCTGTGAAATGCGCAGACGCTGCACCTGTGAAAAGCGCAGACGCTGCACCTGTGAAAAGCGTGCCCAGCCCCTGTGAAAAGCGCAGACGCTGCACCTGTGAAAAGCGCGCCCAGCACCTGTGAAAAGCGTGCCCAGCACCTTTGAAATGCGCAGACGCTGCACCTGTGAAATGCACAGACGCTGCACCTGCGAAATGCATGCCCAACACCTGTGAAATGTGCAGACGCTGCACCTGTGAAATGCGCAGATGCTGCACCTGTGAAATGCGTGCCCAACACCTGAGAAATGCGCAGACGCTGCACCTGTGAAATGTGCGCCCAGCACCTGTGAAATGTGCAGACGCTGAACCTGTGAAATGTGCGCCCAGCACCTGAGAAATGCGCAGACGCTGTACCTGTGAAAAGCGTGCCCAGCACCTGTGAAATGTGCAGACGCTGCACCTGTGAAATGCGCAGACGCTGCACCTGTGGAATGCGCAGACGCTGCACCTGTGAAAAGCGCAGACGCTGCACCTGTGAAATGCGCAGACGCTGCACGTGTGAAAAGCGCAGACGCTGCACCTGTGAAAAGCGCAGACGCTGCACCTGTGAAATGCGCAGACGCTGCACCTGTGAAATGCGCAGACGCATCTGCGGAATGCATGCCCAGCACCTGTGAAATGCGCAGACGCTGCACCTGTGAAATGCGCAGACGCTGCACCTGTGAAAAGCGCAGACGCTGAACCTGTGAAATGCGCAGACGCTGCACCTGTGAAATGCGCAGACGCTGCATCTGCGGAATGCATGCCCAGCTCCTGAGAAATGCGCAGACGCTGCACCTGTGAAAAGCGCGCCTAGCACCTGTGAAATGTGCACCCAGCATCTGTGAAAAGCGTGCACAGCACCCGTGAAATACGCAGACGCTGCACCTGTGAAATGCGCAGACGCTGCACCTGTGAAATGCGCAGACGCTGCACCTGTGAAATGCATGCCCAGCACCTGAGAAATGCGCAGATGCTGCACCTGTGAAAAGCGTGCACAGCACCTGTGAAATGTGCAGACGCTGAACCTGTGAAATGTGCGCCCAGCACCTGAGAAATGCGCAGACGCTGCACCTGTGAAAAGCGTGCCCAGCACCTGTGAAATGCGCAGACGCTGCACCTGTGAAATGCGCAGACGCTGCACCTGTGGAATGCGCAGACGCTGCACCTGTGAAATGCGCGCCCAGCAATTGTGAAAAGCGCGCCCAGCACCTGTGAAATGTGCGCCCAGCACTTGTGAAAAGCGTGCCCAGGCACTGTGAAATGCGCAGACGCTGCACCTGTGAAATGCATGACCAGCACCTGTGAAATGCGCAGACGCTGCACCTGTGAAATGCATGACCAGCACCTGTGAAATGCGCAGACGCTGCACCTGTGAAAAGTGTTCCAGCACCTGTGAAATGCGCAGACGCTGCGCCTGTGAAAAGCGTGCCCAGCACCTGTGAAATGCGCAGACGCTGCACCTGTGAAAAGCGTGCCCAGCACCTGTGAAATGCGCAGACGCTGCACCTGTGAAAAGCGCGCCTAGCACCTGTGAAATGTGCGCCCAGCATGTGAAGTGTGCCCAGCACCTGTGAAATGCACAGATGCTGCACCTGTGAAAAGCGTGCACAGCACCTGTGAAATGCGCAGACGCTGCACCTGTAAAATACGCAGACGCTGCACCTGTGAAATGCATGCCCAGCACCTGAGAAATGCGCAGACGCTGCACCTGTGAAAAGCGCGCCTAGCACCTGTGAAATGTGCACCCAGCATCTGTGAAAAGCGTGCACAGCACCCGTGAAATACGCAGACGCTGCACCTGTGAAATGCGCAGACGCTGCACCTGTGAAATGCGCAGACGCTGCACCTGTGAAATGCGCAGACGCTGCACCTGAGAAATGCGCAGACGCTGCACCTGTGAAAAGCGTGCACAGCAACTGTGAAATGCGCAGACGCTGCACCTGTGAAAAGCGCAGACGCTGCACCTGTGAAATGCGCAGACGCTGCACCTGTGAAATGCGCAGACACTGCACCTGTGAAATGCGCAGACACTGCACCTGTGAAAAGCGCAGACGCTGCACCTGTGAAATGCGCAGACGCTGCACCTGTGAAATGCGCAGACGCTGCACCTGTGAAATGCGCAGATGCTGCACCTGTAAAATACGCAGACGCTGCACCTGTGAAATGCATGCCCAGCACCTGAGAAATGCGCAGACGCTGCACCTGTGAAAAGCGCGCCTAGCACCTGTGAAATGTGCACCCAGCATCTGTGAAAAGCGTGCACAGCACCTGTGAAATGCGCAGACGCTGCACCTGTGAAAAGCGCGCCTAGCACCTGTGAAATGTGCGCCCAGCACCTGTGAAAAGCGTGCCCAGCACCTGTGAAATGCGCAGACGCTGCACCTGTGAAAAGCGTGCACAGCACCTGTGAAATGCGCAGACGCTGCACCTGTGAAAAGCGTGCCCAGCACCTGTGAAATGCGCAGACGCTGCACCTGTGAAATGCGCAGACGCTGCACCTGTGAAAAGCGCAGACGCTGCACCTGTGAAAAGCGCAGACGCTGCACCTGTGAAAAGCGTGCCCAGCCCCTGTGAAAAGCGCAGACGCTGCACCTGTGAAAAGCGCGCCCAGCACCTGTGAAAAGCGTGCCCAGCACCTGTGAAATGCGCAGACGCTGCACCTGTGAAATGCGCAGACACTGCACCTGTAAAATACACAGACGCTGCACCTGTGAAATGCATGCCCAGCACCTGAGAAATGCGCAGACGCTGCACCTGTGAAAAGCGCGCCTAGCACCTGTGAAATGTGCACCCAGCATCTGTGAAAAGCGTGCACAGCACCTGTGAAATGTGCAGACGCTGCACCTGTGAAAAGCGCGCCTAGCACCTGTGAAATGTGCGCCCAGCACCTGTGAAAAGCGTGCCCAGCACCTGTGAAAAGCGCAGACGCTGCACCTGTGAAAAGAGCAGACGCTGCACCTGTGAAATGCGCAGACGCTGCACCTGTGAAATGCGCAGACGCTGCACCTGTGAAATGCGCAGACGCTGCACCTGTGAAAAGCGCAGACGCTGCACCTGTGAAAAGCGCAGACGCTGCACCTGTGAAAAGCGCAGACTCTGCACCTGTGAAAAGCGCAGACGCTGCACCTGTGAAAAGCGCAGACGCTGCACCTGTGAAAAGCGCAGACGCTGCACCTGTGAAAAGCGCAGACGCTCCACCTGTGAAAAGCGCAGACGCTGCACCTGTGAAATGCGCAGACGCTGCACCTGTGAAATGCGCAGACGCTGCATCTGCGGAATGCATGCCCAGCACCTGAGAAATGCGCAGACGCTGCACCTGTGAAAAGCGCGCCTAGCACCTGTGAAATGTGCACCCAGCATCTGTGAAAAGCGTGCACAGCACCCGTGAAATACGCAGACGCTGCACCTGTGAAATGCGCAGACGCTGCACCTGTGAAATGCGCAGACGCTGCCCCTGTGAAATGCATGCCCAGCACCTGAGAAATGCGCAGACGCTGCACCTGTGAAAAGCGTGCACAGCAACTGTGAAATGCGCAGACGCTGCACCTGTGAAAAGCGCGCCTAGCACCTGTGAAATGTGCGCCCAGCACCTGTGAAAAGCGTGCCCAGCACCTGTGAAATGCGCAGATGCTGCACCTGTGAAAAGCGTGCACAGCACCTGTGAAATGCGCAGACGCTGCACCTGTGAAAAGCGTGCCCAGCACCTGTGAAATGCGCAGACGCTGCACCTGTGAAATGCGCAGACGCTGCACCTGTGAAAAGCGCAGACGCTGCACCTGTGAAAAGCGTGCCCAGCCCCTGTGAAAAGCGCAGACGCTGCACCTGTGAAAAGCGCGCCCAGCACCTGTGAAAAGCGTGCCCAGCACCTGTGAAATGCGCAGACGCTGCACCTGTGAAATGCGCAGACGCTGCACCTGCGAAATGCATGCCCAGCACCTGTGAAATGTGCAGACGCTGCACCTGTGAAATGCGCAGATGCTGCACCTTTGAAATGCGCTCCCAACACCTGAGAAATGCGCAGACGCTGTACCTGTGAAATGCATGCCCAGCACCTGTGAAATGTGCAGACGCTGCACCTGTGAAATGCGCAGATGCTGCACCTGTGAAATGCGCGCCCAACACCTGAGAAATGCGCAGACGCTGCACCTGTGAAATGTGCACCCAGCACCTGTGAAATGTGCAGACGTTGAACCTGTGAAATGTGCGCCCAGCACCTGAGAAATGCGCAGACGCTGCACCTGTGAAAAGCGTGCCCAGCACCTGTGAAATGTGCAGACGCTGCACCTGTGAAATGCGTGCCCAGCACATGTGAAATGCGCAGACGCTGCACCTGTTAAATGCGCAGACGCTGCACCTGCGAAATGCATGCCCAGCACCTGTGAAATGTGCAGACGCTGCACCTGTGAAATGCGCAGATGCTGCACCTGTGAAATGCGCGCCCAACACCTGAGAAATGCGCAGACGCTGCACCTGTGAAATGTGCACCCAGCACCTGTGAAATGTGCAGACGCTGAACCTGTGAAATGTGCGCCCAGCACCTGAGAAATGCGCAGACACTGCACCTGTGAAAAGCGTGCCCAGCACCTGTGAAATGTGCAGACGCTGCACCTGTGATATGCGTGCCCAGCACGTGTGAAATGCGCAGATGCTGCACCTGTGAAATGCGCAGACGCTGCACCTGCGAAATGCATGCCCAGCACCTGTGAAATGTGCAGACGCTGCACCTGTGAAATGCGCAGATGCTGCACCTGTGAAATGCGCGCCCAACACCTGAGAAATGCGCAGACGCTGCACCTGTGAAATGTGCGCCCAGCACCTGTGAAATGTGCAGACGCTGAACCTGTGAAAAGCGTGCCCAGCACCTGTGGAATGCGCAGACGCTGCACCTGTGAAAAGCGCAGACGCTGCACCTGTGAAAAGCGCAGACGCTGCACCTGTGAAATGCGCAGACGCTGCACCTGTGAAATGCGCAGACGCTGCACCTGTGAAAAGCGCAGACGCTGCACCTGTGAAATGCGCAGACGCTGCACCTGTGAAATGCGCAGACGCTGCACCTGTGAAAAGCGCAGACTCTGCACCTGTGAAATGCGCAGACTCTGCACCTGTGAAATGCGCAGATGCTGCACCGGTGAAAAGCGTGCACAGCACCTGTGAAATGGGAGGATGCTGCACCTGTGAAATACGCAGACGCTGCACCTGTGAAATACGCATACGCAGACGCTGCACCTGTGAAATGCGCAGACGCTGCACCTGTGAAATGCGCAGATGCTGCACCTGTGAAATGCGCAGATGCTGCACCTGTGAAATGCATGCCCAGCACCTGAGAAATGCGCAGATGCTGCACCTGTGAAAAGCGTGCACAGCACCCGTGAAATGCGCAGACGCTGCACCTGTGAAAAGCATGCCCAGCACCTGTGAAAAGCGCAGACGCTGCACCTGTGAAATGCGCAGACGCTGCACCTGTGAAAAGCGCACCCAGCACCTGTGAAAAGCGTGCCCAGCACCTGTGAAATGCGCAGACGCTGCACCTGTGAAATGCGCAGACGCTGCACCTGTGAAATGCGCAGACGCTGCACCTGTGAAATGCGCAGACGCTGCACCTGTGAAAAGCGTGCCCAGCACCTGTGAAATGCGCAGACGCTGCACCTGTGAAATGCATGCCCAGCAACTGTGAAATGCGCAGACGCTGCACCTGTGAAATGCGCGCCCAGCAATTGTGAAAAGCGTGCCCAGCACCTGTGAAATATGCGCCCAGCATCTGTGAAATTCGTGCCTAGCACCTGTGAAAAGCGCAGACGCTGCCCCTGTGAAAAGCGTCCCCAGCACCTTTGAAAAGCGCAGATGCTGCACCTGTGAAATGCGTGCCCAGCACCTGTGAAATGCGCAGATTCTGCACCTGTGAAATGCGTGACCAGCACCTGTGAAATGCGTGACCAAAACCTGTGAAATGCGCAGACGCTGCACCTTTGAAATGCGCGCCCGGCACCTGTGAAATGCGCAGACGCTGCACCTGTGAAAAGCGTGCCCAGCACCTGTGAAATGTGCGCCCTGCACTTGTGAAAAGCATGCCCAGCACCTGTGAAAAGCACAGACGCTGCACCTGTGAAAAGCGTGCCCAGCACCTGTGAAATGCGCAGACGCTGCACATGTGAAATGCGCGCCCAGCACCTGTGAAATGCGTAGACGCTGCATCTGTGAAATGCGCAAACTCTGCACCTGTGAAATGCGCAGACGCTGCACCTGTCAAATGCGGACGCTGCACCTGTGAAATGCGCAGACGCTGCACCTGTGAAATGCGCGCCCAGCAATTGTAAAAAGCGCGCCCAGCACCTGTGAAATGTGCGCCCAGCACTTGTGAAAAGCGTGCCCAGGCACTGTGAAATGCGCAGACGCTGCACCTGTGAAATGCATGACCAGCACCTGTGAAATGCGCAGACGCTGCACCTGTGAAAAGCGTTCCAGCACCTGTGAAATGCGCAGACGCTGCACCTGTGAAAAGCGTGCCCAGCACCTGTGAAATGCGCAGACGCTGCACCTGTGAAAAGCGTGCCCAGCACCTGTGAAATGCGCAGACGCTGCACCTGTGAAAAGCGTGCCCAGCACCTGTGAAAAGCGTGCCCAGCACCTGAGAAATGCAGACGCTGCACCTGTGAAAAGCGTGCCCAGCACCTGTGAAATGCGCAGACGCTGCACCTCTGAAAAGCGTGCCCAGCACCTGAGAAATGCGCAGACGCTGCACCTGTGAAAAGCGCGCCTAGCACCTGTGAAATGTGCGCCCAGCATGTGAAGTGTGCCCAGCACCTGTGAAATGCGCAGACGCTGCACCTGTGAAAAGCGTGCACAGCTCCTGTGAAATGCGCAGACGCTGCACCTGTAAAATACGCAGACGCTGCACCTGTGAAATGCATGCCCAGCACCTGAGAAATGCGCAGACGCTACACCTGTGAAAAGCGCGCCTAGCACCTGTGAAATGTGCACCCAGCATCTGTGAAAAGCGTGCACAGCACCCGTGAAATACGCAGACGCTGCACCTGTGAAATGCGCAGATGCTGCACCTGTGAAATGCGCAGACGCTGCACCTGTGAAATGCATGCCCAGCACCTGAGAAATGCGCAGACGCTGCACCTGTGAAAAGCGTGCACAGCAACTGTGAAATGCGCAGACACTGCACCTGTGAAAAGCGCAGACGCTGCACCTGTGAAATGCGCAGACGCTGCACCTGTGAAATGCGCAGACGCTGCACCTGTGAAAAGCGCAGACGCTGCACCTGTGAAATGCGCAGACGCTGCACCTGTGAAATGCGCAGACGCTGCACCTGTAAAATACGCAGACGCTGCACCTGTAAAATACGCAGACGCTGCACCTGTAAAATGCATGCCCAGCACCTGAGAAATGCGCAGACGCTGCACCTGTGAAAAGCGCGCCTAGCACCTGTGAAATGTGCACCCAGCATCTGTGAAAAGCGTGCACAGCACCTGTGAAATGCGCAGACGCTGCACCTGTGAAAAGCGCGCCTAGCACCTGTGAAATGTGCGCCCAGCACCTGTGAAAAGCGTGCCCAGCACCTGTGAAATGCGCAGACGCTGCACCTGTGAAAAGCGTGCACAGCACCTGTGAAATGCGCAGACGCTGCACCTGTGAAAAGCGTGCCCAGCACCTGTGAAATGCGCAGACGCTGCACCTGTGAAATGCGCAGACGCTGCACCTGTGAAAAGCGCAGACGCTGCACCTGTGAAAAGCGTGCCCAGCCCCTGTGAAAAGCGCAGACGCTGCACCTGTGAAAAGCGCGCCCAGCACCTGTGAAAAGCGTGCCCAGCACCTTTGAAATGCGCAGACGCTGCACCTGTGAAATGCACAGACGCTGCACCTGCGAAATGCATGCCCAACACCTGTGAAATGTGCAGACGCTGCACCTGTGAAATGCGCAGATGCTGCACCTGTGAAATGCGTGCCCAACACCTGAGAAATGCGCAGACGCTGCACCTGTGAAATGTGCGCCCAGCACCTGTGAAATGTGCAGACGCTGAACCTGTGAAATGTGCGCCCAGCACCTGAGAAATGCGCAGACGCTGTACCTGTGAAAAGCGTGCCCAGCACCTGTGAAATGTGCAGACGCTGCACCTGTGAAATGCGCAGACGCTGCACCTGTGGAATGCGCAGACGCTGCACCTGTGAAAAGCGCAGACGCTGCACCTGTGAAATGCGCAGACGCTGCACCTGTGAAAAGCGCAGACGCTGCACCTGTGAAAAGCGCAGACGCTGCACCTGTGAAATGCGCAGACGCTGCACCTGTGAAATGCGCAGACGCATCTGCGGAATGCATGCCCAGCACCTGTGAAATGCGCAGACGCTGCACCTGTGAAATGCGCAGACGCTGCACCTGTGAAAAGCGCAGACGCTGAACCTGTGAAATGCGCAGACGCTGCACCTGTGAAATGCGCAGACGCTGCATCTGCGGAATGCATGCCCAGCTCCTGAGAAATGCGCAGACGCTGCACCTGTGAAAAGCGCGCCTAGCACCTGTGAAATGTGCACCCAGCATCTGTGAAAAGCGTGCACAGCACCCGTGAAATACGCAGACGCTGCACCTGTGAAATGCGCAGACGCTGCACCTGTGAAATGCGCAGACGCTGCACCTGTGAAATGCATGCCCAGCACCTGAGAAATGCGCAGATGCTGCACCTGTGAAAAGCGTGCACAGCACCTGTGAAATGTGCAGACGCTGAACCTGTGAAATGTGCGCCCAGCACCTGAGAAATGCGCAGACGCTGCACCTGTGAAAAGCGTGCCCAGCACCTGTGAAATGCGCAGACGCTGCACCTGTGAAATGCGCAGACGCTGCACCTGTGGAATGCGCAGACGCTGCACCTGTGAAAAGCGCAGACGCTGCACCTGTGAAAAGCGCAGACGCTGCACCTGTGAAATGCGCAGACGCTGCACCTGTGAAAAGCGCAGACGCTGCACCTGTGAAAAGCGCAGACGCTGCACCTGTGAAATGCGCAGACGCTGCACCTGTGAAATGCGCAGACGCATCTGCGGAATGCATGCCCAGCACCTGTGAAATGCGCAGACGCTGCACCTGTGAAATGCGCAGACGCTGCACCTGTGAAAAGCGCAGACGCTGCACCTGTGAAAAGCGCAGACGCTGCACCTGTGAAAAGCGCAGACGCTGCACCTGTGAAAAGCGCAGACGCTGCATCTGCGGAATGCATGCCCAGCACCTGAGAAATGCGCAGACGCTGCACCTGTGAAAAGCGCGCCTAGCACCTGTGAAATGTGCACCCAGCATCTGTGAAAAGCGTGCACAGCACCTGTGAAATGCGCAGACGCTGCACCTGTGAAAAGCGCGCCTAGCACCTGTGAAATGTGCGCCCAGCACCTGTGAAAAGCGTGCCCAGCACCTGTGAAATGCGCAGACGCTGCACCTGTGAAAAGCGTGCACAGCACCTGTGAAATGCGCAGACGCTGCACCTGTGAAAAGCGTGCCCAGCACCTGTGAAATGCGCAGACGCTGCACCTGTGAAATGCGCAGACGCTGCACCTGTGAAAAGCGCAGACGCTGCACCTGTGAAAAGCGTGCCCAGCCCCTGTGAAAAGCGCAGACGCTGCACCTGTGAAAAGCGCGCCCAGCACCTGTGAAAAGCGTGCCCAGCACCTTTGAAATGCGCAGACGCTGCACCTGTGAAATGCACAGACGCTGCACCTGCGAAATGCATGCCCAACACCTGTGAAATGTGCAGACGCTGCACCTGTGAAATGCGCAGATGCTGCACCTGTGAAATGCGCGCCCAACACCTGAGAAATGCGCAGACGCTGCACCTGTGAAATGTGCGCCCAGCACCTGTGAAATGTGCAGACGCTGAACCTGTGAAATGTGCGCCCAGCACCTGAGAAATGCGCAGACGCTGTACCTGTGAAAAGCGTGCCCAGCACCTGTGAAATGTGCAGACGCTGCACCTGTGAAATGCGCAGACGCTGCACCTGTGGAATGCGCAGACGCTGCACCTGTGAAAAGCGCAGACGCTGCACCTGTGAAATGCGCAGACGCTGCACCTGTGAAAAGCGCAGACGCTGCACCTGTGAAAAGCGCAGACGCTGCACCTGTGAAATGCGCAGACGCTGCACCTGTGAAATGCGCAGACGCATCTGCGGAATGCATGCCCAGCACCTGTGAAATGCGCAGACGCTGCACCTGTGAAATGCGCAGACGCTGCACCTGTGAAAAGCGCAGACGCTGAACCTGTGAAATGCGCAGACGCTGCACCTGTGAAATGCGCAGACGCTGCATCTGCGGAATGCATGCCCAGCTCCTGAGAAATGCGCAGACGCTGCACCTGTGAAAAGCGCGCCTAGCACCTGTGAAATGTGCACCCAGCATCTGTGAAAAGCGTGCACAGCACCCGTGAAATACGCAGACGCTGCACCTGTGAAATGCGCAGACGCTGCACCTGTGAAATGCGCAGACGCTGCCCCTGTGAAATGCATGCCCAGCACCTGAGAAATGCGCAGATGCTGCACCTGTGAAAAGCGTGCACAGCACCTGTGAAATGTGCAGACGCTGAACCTGTGAAATGTGCGCCCAGCACCTGAGAAATGCGCAGACGCTGCACCTGTGAAAAGCGTGCCCAGCACCTGTGAAATGCGCAGACGCTGCACCTGTGAAATGCGCAGACGCTGCACCTGTGGAATGCGCAGACGCTGCACCTGTGAAAAGCGCAGACGCTGCACCTGTGAAAAGCGCAGACGCTGCACCTGTGAAATGCGCAGACGCTGCACCTGTGAAAAGCGCAGACGCTGCACCTGTGAAAAGCGCAGACGCTGCACCTGTGAAATGCGCAGACGCTGCACCTGTGAAATGCGCAGACGCATCTGCGGAATGCATGCCCAGCACCTGTGAAATGCGCAGACGCTGCACCTGTGAAATGCGCAGACGCTGCACCTGTGAAAAGCGCAGACGCTGCACCTGTGAAAAGCGCAGACGCTGCACCTGTGAAATGCGCAGACGCTGCATCTGCGGAATGCATGCCCAGCACCTGAGAAATGCGCAGACGCTGCACCTGTGAAAAGCGCGCCTAGCACCTGTGAAATGTGCACCCAGCATCTGTGAAAAGCGTGCACAGCACCCGTGAAATACGCAGATGCTGCACCTGTGAAATGCGCAGACGCTGCACCTGTGAAATGCGCAGACGCTGCCCCTGTGAAATGCATGCCCAGCACCTGAGAAATGCGCAGATGCTGCACCTGTGAAAAGCGTGCACAGCAACTGTGAAATGCGCAGACGCTGCACCTGTGAAATGCGCAGACGCTGCACCTGTGAAATGCGCAGACGCTGCACCTGTGAAAAGCCCAGACACTGCACCTGTGAAAAGCGCAGACGCTGCACCTGTGAAATACGCAGACGCTGCACCTGTGAAATACGCAGACGCTGCACCTGTGAAATGCATGCCCAGCACCTGAGAAATGCGCAGACGCTGCACCTGTGAAAAGCGCGCCTAGGACCTGTGAAATGTGCACCCAGCATCTGTGAAAAGCGTGCACAGCACCTGTGAAATGCGCAGACGCTGCACCTGTGAAAAGCGCGCCTAGCACCTGTGAAATGTGCGCCCAGCACCTGTGAAAAGCGTGCCCAGCACCTGTGAAATGCGCAGACGCTGCACCTGTGAAAAGCGTGCCCAGCACCTGTGAAATTCGCAGACGCTGCACCTGTGAAAAGCGTGCCCAGCACCTGTGAAATGCGCAGACGCTGCACCTGTGAAATGTGCAGACGCTGCACCTGTGAAAAGCGTGCCCAGCCCCTGTGAAAAGCGCAGACGCTGCACCTGTGAAAAGCGCGCCCAGCACCTGTGAAAAGCGTGCCCAGCACCTGTGAAATGCGCAGACGCTGCACCTGTGAAAAGCGCAGACGCTGCACCTGTGAAAAGCGCAGACGCTGCACCTGTGAAATGCGCAGACGCTGCACCTGTGAAATGCGCAGACGCTGCATCTGCGGAATGCATGCCCAGCACCTGTGAAAAGCGCAGACGCTGCACCTGTGAAAAGCGCAGACGCTGCACCTGTGAAATGCGCATACCCTGCACCTGTGAAATGCGCATACGCTGCACCTGTGAAATGCGCAGACGCTGCACCTGTGAAATGCGCAGACGCTGCACCTGTGAAATGCATGCCCAGCACCTGAGAAATGCGCAGACGCTGCACCTGTGAAAAGCGTGCACAGCAACTGTGAAATGCGCAGACGCTGCACCTGTGAAAAGCGCAGATGCTGCACCTGTGAAATGCGCAGACGCTGCACCTGTGAAATGCGCAGACGCTGCACCTGTGAAATGCGCAGACGCTGCACCTGTGAAATGCGCAGACGCTGCACCTGTGAAATGCGCAGACGCTGCACCTGTAAAATACGCAGACGCTGCACCTGTGAAATGCATGCCCAGCACCTGAGAAATGCGCAGACGCTGCACCTGTGAAAAGCGTGCCCAGCACCTGTGAAATGTGCAGACGCTGCACCTGTGAAATGCGCAGACGCTGCACCTGTGGAATGCGCAGACGCTGCACCTGTGAAAAGCGCAGACGCTGCACCTGTGAAAAGCGCAGACGCTGCACCTGTGAAAAGCGCAGACGCTGCACCTGTGAAATGCGCAGACGCTGCACCTGTGAAAAGCGCAGACGCTGCACCTGTGAAAAGCGCAGACGCTGCACCTGTGAAATGCGCAGACGCTGCACCTGTGAAATGCGCAGACGCACCTGCGGAATGCATGCCCAGCACCTGTGAAAAGCGCAGACGCTGCACCTGTGAAATGCGCAGACGCTGCACCTGCGAAATGCATGCCCAGCACCTGTGAAATGTGCAGACGCTGCACCTGTGAAATGCGCAGATGCTGCACCTGTGAAATGCGCTCCCAACACCTGAGAAATGCGCAGACGCTGCACCTGTGAAATGTGCGCCCAGCACCTGTGAAATGTGCAGACGCTGAACCTGTGAAAAGCGCAGACGCTGCACCTGTGAAAAGCGCAGACGCTGCACCTGTGAAATGCGCAGACGCTGCACCTGTGAAATGCGCAGATGCTGCACCTGTGAAAAGCGCGCCCAGCACCTGTGAAAAGCGTGCCCAGCACCTGTGAAATGCGCAGACGCTGCACCTGTGAAATGCGCAGACGCTGCACCTGCGAAATGCATGCCCAGCACCTGTGAAATGTGCAGACGCTGCACCTGTGAAATGCGCAGATGCTGCACCTGTGAAATGCGCAGACGCTGCACCTGTGAAATGTGCGCCCAGCACCTGTGAAATGTGCAGACGCTGAACCTGTGAAATGTGCGCCCAGCACCTGAGAAATGCGCAGACGCTGCACCTGTGAAAAGCGTGCCCAGCACCTGTGAAATGTGCAGACGCTGCACCTGTGAAATGCGCAGACGCTGCACCTGTGGAATGCGCAGACGCTACACCTGTGAAAAGCGCAGACGCTGCACCTGTGAAAAGCGCAGACGCTGCACCTGTGAAAAGCGCAGACGCTGCACCTGTGAAATGCGCAGACGCTGCACCTGTGAAAAGCGCAGACGCTGCACCTGTGAAAAGCGCAGACGCTGCACCTGTGAAATGCGCAGATGCTGCACCTGTGAAATGCGCAGACACATCTGCGGAATGCATGCCCAGCACCTGTGAAAAGCGCAGACGCTGCACCTGTGAAAAGAGCAGACGCTGCACCTGTGAAAAGCGCAGACGCTGCACCTGTGAAATGCGCAGACGCATCTGCGGAATGCATGCCCAGCACCTGTGAAATGCGCAGACGCTGCACCTGTGAAATGCGCAGACGCTGCACCTGTGAAATGCGCAGACGCTGCACCTGTGAAATGCATTCCCAGCACCTGTGAAATGTGCAGACGCTGCACCTGTGAAATGCGCAGACGCTGCACCTGTGAAAAGCGCAGACGCTGCACCTGTGAAAAGAGCAGACGCTGCACCTGTGAAATGCGCAGACGCTGCACCTGTGAAATGCGCAGACGCATCTGCGGAATGCATGCCCAGCACCTGTGAAATGCGCAGACGCTGCACCTGTGAAATGCGCAGATGCTGCACCTGTGAAAAGCGCAGACGCTGCACCTGTGAAAAGCGCAGACGCTGCACCTATGAAAAGCGCAGACGCTGCACCTGTGAAATGCGCAGACGCTGCACCTGTGAAATGCGCAGACGCTGCACCTGTGAAAAGCGCAGACGCTGCACCTGTGAAAAGCGCAGACGCTGCACCTATGAAAAGCGCAGACGCTGCACCTGTGAAATGCGCAGACGCTGCACCTGCGAAATGCATGCCCAGCACCTGTGAAATGTGCAGACGCTGCACCTGTGAAATGCGCAGACGCTGCACCTGTGAAATGTGCACCCAGCACCTGTGAAATGTGCAGACGCTGAACCTGTGAAATGTGCGCCCAGCACCTGAGAAATGCGCAGACACTGCACCTGTGAAAAGCGTGCCCAGCACCTGTGAAATGTGCAGACGCTGCACCTGTGATATGCGTGCCCAGCACGTGTGAAATGTGCAGATGCTGCACCTGTGAAATGCGCAGACGCTGCACCTGCGAAATGCATGCCCAGCACCTGTGAAATGTGCAGATGCTTCACCTGTGAAATGCGCAGATGCTGCACCTGTGAAATGCGCGCCCAGCACCTGAGAAATGCGCAGACGCTGCACCTGTGAAAAGCGCGCCTAGCACCTGTGAAATGTGCACCCAGCATCTGTGAAAAGCGTGCACAGCACCTGTGAAATGCGCAGACGCTGCACCTGTGAAAAGCGCGCCTAGCACCTGTGAAATGTGCGCCCAGCACCTGTGAAAAGCGTGCCCAGCACCTGTGAAATGCGCAGACGCTGCACCTGTGAAAAGCGTGCACAGCACCTGTGAAATGCGCAGACGCTGCACCTGTGATATGCGTGCCCAGCACGTGTGAAATGTGCAGATGCTGCACCTGTGAAATGCGCAGACGCTGCACCTGCGAAATGCATGCCCAGCACCTGTGAAATGTGCAGATGCTTCACCTGTGAAATGCGCAGATGCTGCACCTGTGAAATGCGCGCCCAGCACCTGAGAAATGCGCAGACGCTGCACCTGTGAAATGCGCAGACGCTGCACCTGTGAAATGCGCAGACGCTGCATCTGCGGAATGCATGCCCAGCACCTGTGAAAAGCGCAGACGCTGCACCTGTGAAAAGCGCAGACGCTGCACCTGTGAAATGCGCATACCCTGCACCTGTGAAATGCGCATACGCTGCACCTGTGAAATGCGCAGACGCTGCACCTGTGAAATGCGCAGACGCTGCACCTGTGAAATGCATGCCCAGCACCTGAGAAATGCGCAGACGCTGCACCTGTGAAAAGCGTGCACAGCAACTGTGAAATGCGCAGACGCTGCACCTGTGAAAAGCGCAGATGCTGCACCTGTGAAATGCGCAGACGCTGCACCTGTGAAATGCGCAGACGCTGCACCTGTGAAATGCGCAGACGCTGCACCTGTGAAATGCGCAGACGCTGCACCTGTGAAATGCGCAGACGCTGCACCTGTAAAATACGCAGACGCTGCACCTGTGAAATGCATGCCCAGCACCTGAGAAATGCGCAGACGCTGCACCTGTGAAAAGCGTGCCCAGCACCTGTGAAATGTGCAGACGCTGCACCTGTGAAATGCGCAGACGCTGCACCTGTGGAATGCGCAGACGCTGCACCTGTGAAAAGCGCAGACGCTGCACCTGTGAAAAGCGCAGACGCTGCACCTGTGAAAAGCGCAGACGCTGCACCTGTGAAATGCGCAGACGCTGCACCTGTGAAAAGCGCAGACGCTGCACCTGTGAAAAGCGCAGACGCTGCACCTGTGAAATGCGCAGACGCTGCACCTGTGAAATGCGCAGACGCACCTGCGGAATGCATGCCCAGCACCTGTGAAAAGCGCAGACGCTGCACCTGTGAAATGCGCAGACGCTGCACCTGCGAAATGCATGCCCAGCACCTGTGAAATGTGCAGACGCTGCACCTGTGAAATGCGCAGATGCTGCACCTGTGAAATGCGCTCCCAACACCTGAGAAATGCGCAGACGCTGCACCTGTGAAATGTGCGCCCAGCACCTGTGAAATGTGCAGACGCTGAACCTGTGAAAAGCGCAGACGCTGCACCTGTGAAAAGCGCAGACGCTGCACCTGTGAAATGCGCAGACGCTGCACCTGTGAAATGCGCAGATGCTGCACCTGTGAAAAGCGCGCCCAGCACCTGTGAAAAGCGTGCCCAGCACCTGTGAAATGCGCAGACGCTGCACCTGTGAAATGCGCAGACGCTGCACCTGCGAAATGCATGCCCAGCACCTGTGAAATGTGCAGACGCTGCACCTGTGAAATGCGCAGATGCTGCACCTGTGAAATGCGCAGACGCTGCACCTGTGAAATGTGCGCCCAGCACCTGTGAAATGTGCAGACGCTGAACCTGTGAAATGTGCGCCCAGCACCTGAGAAATGCGCAGACGCTGCACCTGTGAAAAGCGTGCCCAGCACCTGTGAAATGTGCAGACGCTGCACCTGTGAAATGCGCAGACGCTGCACCTGTGGAATGCGCAGACGCTACACCTGTGAAAAGCGCAGACGCTGCACCTGTGAAAAGCGCAGACGCTGCACCTGTGAAAAGCGCAGACGCTGCACCTGTGAAATGCGCAGACGCTGCACCTGTGAAAAGCGCAGACGCTGCACCTGTGAAAAGCGCAGACGCTGCACCTGTGAAATGCGCAGATGCTGCACCTGTGAAATGCGCAGACACATCTGCGGAATGCATGCCCAGCACCTGTGAAAAGCGCAGACGCTGCACCTGTGAAAAGAGCAGACGCTGCACCTGTGAAAAGCGCAGACGCTGCACCTGTGAAATGCGCAGACGCATCTGCGGAATGCATGCCCAGCACCTGTGAAATGCGCAGACGCTGCACCTGTGAAATGCGCAGACGCTGCACCTGTGAAATGCGCAGACGCTGCACCTGTGAAATGCATTCCCAGCACCTGTGAAATGTGCAGACGCTGCACCTGTGAAATGCGCAGACGCTGCACCTGTGAAAAGCGCAGACGCTGCACCTGTGAAAAGAGCAGACGCTGCACCTGTGAAATGCGCAGACGCTGCACCTGTGAAATGCGCAGACGCATCTGCGGAATGCATGCCCAGCACCTGTGAAATGCGCAGACGCTGCACCTGTGAAATGCGCAGATGCTGCACCTGTGAAAAGCGCAGACGCTGCACCTGTGAAAAGCGCAGACGCTGCACCTATGAAAAGCGCTGACGCTGCACCTGTGAAATGCGCAGACGCTGCACCTGTGAAATGCGCAGACGCTGCACCTGTGAAAAGCGCAGACGCTGCACCTGTGAAAAGCGCAGACGCTGCACCTATGAAAAGCGCAGACGCTGCACCTGTGAAATGCGCAGACGCTGCACCTGCGAAATGCATGCCCAGCACCTGTGAAATGTGCAGACGCTGCACCTGTGAAATGCGCAGACGCTGCACCTGTGAAATGTGCACCCAGCACCTGTGAAATGTGCAGACGCTGAACCTGTGAAATGTGCGCCCAGCACCTGAGAAATGCGCAGACACTGCACCTGTGAAAAGCGTGCCCAGCACCTGTGAAATGTGCAGACGCTGCACCTGTGATATGCGTGCCCAGCACGTGTGAAATGTGCAGATGCTGCACCTGTGAAATGCGCAGACGCTGCACCTGCGAAATGCATGCCCAGCACCTGTGAAATGTGCAGATGCTTCACCTGTGAAATGCGCAGATGCTGCACCTGTGAAATGCGCGCCCAGCACCTGAGAAATGCGCAGACGCTGCACCTGTGAAAAGCGCGCCTAGCACCTGTGAAATGTGCACCCAGCATCTGTGAAAAGCGTGCACAGCACCTGTGAAATGCGCAGACGCTGCACCTGTGAAAAGCGCGCCTAGCACCTGTGAAATGTGCGCCCAGCACCTGTGAAAAGCGTGCCCAGCACCTGTGAAATGCGCAGACGCTGCACCTGTGAAAAGCGTGCACAGCACCTGTGAAATGCGCAGACGCTGCACCTGTGATATGCGTGCCCAGCACGTGTGAAATGTGCAGATGCTGCACCTGTGAAATGCGCAGACGCTGCACCTGCGAAATGCATGCCCAGCACCTGTGAAATGTGCAGATGCTTCACCTGTGAAATGCGCAGATGCTGCACCTGTGAAATGCGCGCCCAGCACCTGAGAAATGCGCAGACGCTGCACCTGTGAAAAGCGCGCCTAGCACCTGTGAAATGTGCACCCAGCATCTGTGAAAAGCGTGCACAGCACCTGTGAAATGCGCAGACGCTGCACCTGTGAAAAGCGCGCCTAGCACCTGTGAAATGTGCGCCCAGCACCTGTGAAAAGCGTGCCCAGCACCTGTGAAATGCGCAGACGCTGCACCTGTGAAAAGCGTGCACAGCACCTGTGAAATGCGCAGACGCTGCACCTGTGAAAAGCGTGCCCAGCACCTGTGAAATGCGCAGACGCTGCACCTGTGAAATGCGCAGACGCTGCACCTGTGAAAAGCGCAGACGCTGCACCTGTGAAAAGCGTGCCCAGCCCCTGTGAAAAGCGCAGACGCTGCACCTGTGAAAAGCGCGCCCAGCACCTGTGAAAAGCGTGCCCAGCACCTGTGAAATGCGCAGACGCTGCACCTGTGAAATGCGCAGACGCTGCACCTGTGGAATGCGCAGACGCTGCACCTGTGAAAAGCGCAGACGCTGCACCTGTGAAAAGCGCAGACGCTGCACCTGTGAAATGCGCAGACGCTGCACCTGTGAAAAGCGCAGACGCTGCACCTGTGAAAAGCGCAGACGCTGCACCTGTGAAATGCGCAGACGCTGCACCTGTGAAATGCGCAGACGCATCTGCGGAATGCATGCCCAGCACCTGTGAAATGCGCAGACGCTGCACCTGTGAAATGCGCAGACGCTGCACCTGTGAAAAGCGCAGACGCTGCACCTGTGAAAAGCGCAGACGCTGCACCTGTGAAAAGCGCAGACGCTGCACCTGTGAAAAGCGCAGACGCTGCACCTGTGAAATGCGCAGACGCTGCATCTGCGGAATGCATGCCCAGCACCTGAGAAATGCGCAGACGCTGCACCTGTGAAAAGCGCGCCTAGCACCTGTGAAATGTGCACCCAGCATCTGTGAAAAGCGTGCACAGCACCTGTGAAATGCGCAGACGCTGCACCTGTGAAAAGCGCGCCTAGCACCTGTGAAATGTGCGCCCAGCACCTGTGAAAAGCGTGCCCAGCACCTGTGAAATGCGCAGACGCTGCACCTGTGAAAAGCGTGCACAGCACCTGTGAAATGCGCAGACGCTGCACCTGTGAAAAGCGTGCCCAGCACCTGTGAAATGCGCAGACGCTGCACCTGTGAAATGCGCAGACGCTGCACCTGTGAAAAGCGCAGACGCTGCACCTGTGAAAAGCGTGCCCAGCCCCTGTGAAAAGCGCAGACGCTGCACCTGTGAAAAGCGCGCCCAGCACCTGTGAAAAGCGTGCCCAGCACCTTTGAAATGCGCAGACGCTGCACCTGTGAAATGCACAGACGCTGCACCTGCGAAATGCATGCCCAACACCTGTGAAATGTGCAGACGCTGCACCTGTGAAATGCGCAGATGCTGCACCTGTGAAATGCGCGCCCAACACCTGAGAAATGCGCAGACGCTGCACATGTGAAATGTGCGCCCAGCACCTGTGAAATGTGCAGACGCTGAACCTGTGAAATGTGCGCCCAGCACCTGAGAAATGCGCAGACGCTGTACCTGTGAAAAGCGTGCCCAGCACCTGTGAAATGTGCAGACGCTGCACCTGTGAAATGCGCAGACGCTGCACCTGTGGAATGCGCAGACGCTGCACCTGTGAAAAGCGCAGACGCTGCACCTGTGAAATGCGCAGACGCTGCACCTGTGAAAAGCGCAGACGCTGCACCTGTGAAAAGCGCAGACGCTGCACCTGTGAAATGCGCAGACGCTGCACCTGTGAAATGCGCAGACGCATCTGCGGAATGCATGCCCAGCACCTGTGAAATGCGCAGACGCTGCACCTGTGAAATGCGCAGACGCTGCACCTGTGAAAAGCGCAGACGCTGAACCTGTGAAATGCGCAGATGCTGCACCTGTGAAATGCGCAGACGCTGCATCTGCGGAATGCATGCCCAGCTCCTGAGAAATGCGCAGACGCTGCACCTGTGAAAAGCGCGCCTAGCACCTGTGAAATGTGCACCCAGCATCTGTGAAAAGCGTGCACAGCACCCGTGAAATACGCAGACGCTGCACCTGTGAAATGCGCAGACGCTGCACCTGTGAAATGCGCAGACGCTGCCCCTGTGAAATGCATGCCCAGCACCTGAGAAATGCGCAGATGCTGCACCTGTGAAAAGCGTGCACAGCACCTGTGAAATGTGCAGACGCTGAACCTGTGAAATGTGCGCCCAGCACCTGAGAAATGCACAGACGCTGCACCTGTGAAAAGCGTGCCCAGCACCTGTGAAATGCGCAGACGCTGCACCTGTGAAATGCGCAGACGCTGCACCTGTGGAATGCGCAGACGCTGCACCTGTGAAAAGCGCAGACGCTGCACCTGTGAAAAGCGCAGACGCTGCACCTGTGAAATGCGCAGACGCTGCACCTGTGAAAAGCGCAGACGCTGCACCTGTGAAAAGCGCAGACGCTGCACCTGTGAAATGCGCAGACGCTGCACCTGTGAAATGCGCAGACGCATCTGCGGAATGCATGCCCAGCACCTGTGAAATGCGCAGACGCTGCACCTGTGAAATGCGCAGACGCTGCACCTGTGAAAAGCGCAGACGCTGCACCTGTGAAAAGCGCAGACGCTGCACCTGTGAAAAGCGCAGACGCTGCACCTGTGAAAAGCGCAGACGCTGCACCTGTGAAATGCGCAGACGCTGCATCTGCGGAATGCATGCCCAGCACCTGAGAAATGCGCAGACGCTGCACCTGTGAAAAGCGCGCCTAGCACCTGTGAAATGTGCACCCAGCATCTGTGAAAAGCGTGCACAGCACCTGTGAAATACGCAGACGCTGCACCTGTGAAATGCGCAGACGCTGCACCTGTGAAATGCGCAGACGCTGCCCCTGTGAAATGCATGCCCAGCACCTGAGAAATGCGCAGATGCTGCACCTGTGAAAAGCGTGCACAGCAACTGTGAAATGCGCAGACGCTGCACCTGTGAAATGCGCAGACGCTGCACCTGTGAAATGCGCAGACGCTGCACCTGTGAAAAGCCCAGACACTGCACCTGTGAAAAGCGCAGACGCTGCACCTGTGAAATACGCAGACGCTGCACCTGTGAAATACGCAGACGCTGCACCTGTGAAATGCATGCCCAGCACCTGAGAAATGCGCAGACGCTGCACCTGTGAAAAGCGCGCCTAGGACCTGTGAAATGTGCACCCAGCATCTGTGAAAAGCGTGCACAGCACCTGTGAAATGCGCAGACGCTGCACCTGTGAAAAGCACGCCTAGCACCTGTGAAATGTGCGCCCAGCACCTGTGAAAAGCGTGCCCAGCACCTGTGAAATGCGCAGACGCTGCACCTGTGAAAAGCGTGCCCAGCACCTGTGAAATGCGCAGACGCTGCACCTGTGAAAAGCGTGCCCAGCACCTGTGAAATGCGCAGACGCTGCACCTGTGAAATGTGCAGACGCTGCACCTGTGAAAAGCGTGCCCAGCCCCTGTGAAAAGCGCAGACGCTGCACCTGTGAAAAGCGCGCCCAGCACCTGTGAAAAGCGTGCCCAGCACCTGTGAAATGCGCAGATGCTGCACCTGTGAAAAGCGCAGACGCTGCACCTGTGAAAAGCGCAGACGCTGCACCTGTGAAATGCGCAGACGCTGCACCTGTGAAATGCGCAGACGCTGCATCTGCGGAATGCATGCCCAGCACCTGTGAAAAGCGCAGACGCTGCACCTGTGAAAAGCGCAGACGCTGCACCTGTGAAATGCGCATACCCTGCACCTGTGAAATGCGCATACGCTGCACCTGTGAAATGCGCAGACGCTGCACCTGTGAAATGCGCAGACGCTGCACCTGTGAAATGCATGCCCAGCACCTGAGAAATGCGCAGACGCTGCACCTGTGAAAAGCGTGCACAGCAACTGTGAAATGCGCAGACGCTGCACCTGTGAAAAGCGCAGATGCTGCACCTGTGAAATGCGCAGACGCTGCACCTGTGAAATGCGCAGACGCTGCACCTGTGAAATGCGCAGACGCTGCACCTGTGAAATGCGCAGACGCTGCACCTGTGAAATGCGCAGACGCTGCACCTGTAAAATACGCAGACGCTGCACCTGTGAAATGCATGCCCAGCACCTGAGAAATGCGCAGACGCTGCACCTGTGAAAAGCGTGCCCAGCACCTGTGAAATGTGCAGACGCTGCACCTGTGAAATGCGCAGACGCTGCACCTGTGGAATGCGCAGACGCTGCACCTGTGAAAAGCGCAGACGCTGCACCTGTGAAAAGCGCAGACGCTGCACCTGTGAAAAGCGCAGACGCTGCACCTGTGAAATGCGCAGACGCTGCACCTGTGAAAAGCGCAGACGCTGCACCTGTGAAAAGCGCAGACGCTGCACCTGTGAAATGCGCAGACGCTGCACCTGTGAAATGCGCAGACGCACCTGCGGAATGCATGCCCAGCACCTGTGAAAAGCGCAGACGCTGCACCTGTGAAATGCGCAGACGCTGCACCTGCGAAATGCATGCCCAGCACCTGTGAAATGTGCAGACGCTGCACCTGTGAAATGCGCAGATGCTGCACCTGTGAAATGCGCTCCCAACACCTGAGAAATGCGCAGACGCTGCACCTGTGAAATGTGCGCCCAGCACCTGTGAAATGTGCAGACGCTGAACCTGTGAAAAGCGCAGACGCTGCACCTGTGAAAAGCGCAGACGCTGCACCTGTGAAATGCGCAGACGCTGCACCTGTGAAATGCGCAGATGCTGAACCTGTGAAAAGCGCGCCCAGCACCTGTGAAAAGCGTGCCCAGCACCTGTGAAATGCGCAGACGCTGCACCTGTGAAATGCGCAGACGCTGCACCTGCGAAATGCATGCCCAGCACCTGTGAAATGTGCAGACGCTGCACCTGTGAAATGCGCAGATGCTGCACCTGTGAAATGCGCAGACGCTGCACCTGTGAAATGTGCGCCCAGCACCTGTGAAATGTGCAGACGCTGAACCTGTGAAATGTGCGCCCAGCACCTGAGAAATGCGCAGACGCTGCACCTGTGAAAAGCGTGCCCAGCACCTGTGAAATGCGCAGACGCTGCACCTGTGAAATGCGCAGACGCTGCACCTGTGGAATGCGCAGACGCTACACCTGTGAAAAGCGCAGACGCTGCACCTGTGAAAAGCGCAGACGCTGCACCTGTGAAAAGCGCAGACGCTGCACCTGTGAAATGCGCAGACGCTGCACCTGTGAAAAGCGCAGACGCTGCACCTGTGAAAAGCGCAGACGCTGCACCTGTGAAATGCGCAGATGCTGCACCTGTGAAATGCGCAGACACATCTGCGGAATGCATGCCCAGCACCTGTGAAAAGCGCAGACGCTGCACCTGTGAAAAGAGCAGACGCTGCACCTGTGAAAAGCGCAGACGCTGCACCTGTGAAATGCGCAGACGCATCTGCGGAATGCATGCCCAGCACCTGTGAAATGCGCAGACGCTGCACCTGTGAAATGCGCAGACGCTGCACCTGTGAAATGCGCAGACGCTGCACCTGTGAAATGCATTCCCAGCACCTGTGAAATGTGCAGACGCTGCACCTGTGAAATGCGCAGACGCTGCACCTGTGAAAAGCGCAGACGCTGCACCTGTGAAAAGAGCAGACGCTGCACCTGTGAAATGCGCAGACGCTGCACCTGTGAAATGCGCAGACGCATCTGCGGAATGCATGCCCAGCACCTGTGAAATGCGCAGACGCTGCACCTGTGAAATGCGCAGATGCTGCACCTGTGAAAAGCGCAGACGCTGCACCTGTGAAAAGCGCAGACGCTGCACCTATGAAAAGCGCAGACGCTGCACCTGTGAAATGTGCAGACGCTGCACCTGTGAAATGCGCAGACGCTGCACCTGTGAAAAGCGCAGACGCTGCACCTGTGAAAAGCGCAGACGCTGCACCTATGAAAAGCGCAGACGCTGCACCTGTGAAATGCGCAGACGCTGCACCTGCGAAATGCATGCCCAGCACCTGTGAAATGTGCAGACGCTGCACCTGTGAAATGCGCAGACGCTGCACCTGTGAAATGTGCACCCAGCACCTGTGAAATGTGCAGACGCTGAACCTGTGAAATGTGCGCCCAGCACCTGAGAAATGCGCAGACACTGCACCTGTGAAAAGCGTGCCCAGCACCTGTGAAATGTGCAGACGCTGCACCTGTGATATGCGTGCCCAGCACGTGTGAAATGTGCAGATGCTGCACCTGTGAAATGCGCAGACGCTGCACCTGCGAAATGCATGCCCAGCACCTGTGAAATGTGCAGATGCTTCACCTGTGAAATGCGCAGATGCTGCACCTGTGAAATGCGCGCCCAACACCTGAGAAATGCGCAGACGCTGCACCTGTGAAATGTGCGCCCAGCACCTGTGAAATGTGCAGACGCTGAACCTGTGAAAAGCGTGCCCAGCACCTGTGGAATGCGCAGACGCTGCACCTGTGAAAAGCGCAGACGCTGCACCTGTGAAAAGCGCAGACGCTGCACCTGTGAAATGCGCAGACGCTGCACCTGTGAAAAGCGCAGACGCTGCACCTGTGAAATGCGCAGACGCTGCACCTGTGAAATGCGCAGACGCTGCACCTGTGAAAAGCGCAGACTCTGCACCTGTGAAATGCGCAGACTCTGCACCTGTGAAATGCGCAGACGCTGCACCGGTGAAAAGCGTGCACAGCACCTGTGAAATGGGAGGATGCTGCACCTGTGAAATACGCAGACGCTGCACCTGTGAAATACGCATACGCAGACGCTGCACCTGTGAAATGCGCAGACGCTGCACCTGTGAAATGCGCAGATGCTGCACCTGTGAAATGCGCAGATGCTGCACCTGTGAAATGCATGCCCAGCACCTGAGAAATGCGCAGATGCTGCACCTGTGAAAAGCGTGCACAGCACCCGTGAAATGCGCAGACGCTGCACCTGTGAAAAGCATGCCCAGCACCTGTGAAAAGCGCAGACGCTGCACCTGTGAAATGCGCAGACGCTGCACCTGTGAAAAGCGCACCCAGCACCTGTGAAAAGCGTGCCCAGCACCTGTGAAATGAGCAGACGCTGCACCTGTGAAATGCGCAGACGCTGCACCTGTGAAGTGCATGCCCAGCACCTGAGAAATGCGCAGACGCTGCACCTGTGAAAAGCGTGCACAGCAACTGTGAAATGCGCAGACGCTGCACCTGTGAAAAGCGCAGATGCTGCACCTGTGAAATGCGCAGACGCTGCACCTGTGAAATGCGCAGACGCTGCACCTGTGAAATGCGCAGACGCTGCACCTGTGAAATGCGCAGACGCTGCACCTGTGAAATGCGCAGACGCTGCACCTGTAAAATACGCAGACGCTGCACCTGTGAAATGCATGCCCAGCACCTGAGAAATGCGCAGACGCTGCACCTGTGAAAAGTGTGCCCAGCACCTGTGAAATGTGCAGACGCTGCACCTGTGAAATGCGCAGACGCTGCACCTGTGGAATGCGCAGACGCTGCACCTGTGAAAAGCGCAGACGCTGCACCTGTGAAAAGCGCAGACGCTGCACCTGTGAAAAGCGCAGACGCTGCACCTGTGAAATGCGCAGACGCTGCACCTGTGAAATGCGCAGACGCATCTGCGGAATGCATGCCCAGCACCTGTGAAATGCGCAGACGCTGCACCTGTGAAATGCGCAGACGCTGCACCTGTGAAAAGCGCAGACGCTGCACCTGTGAAATGCGCAGACGCTGCACCTGTGAAATGCGCAGACGCTGCATCTGCGGAATGCATGCCCAGCACCTGAGAAATGCGCAGACGCTGCACCTGTGAAAAGCGCGCCTAGCACCTGTGAAATATGCACCCAGCATCTGTGAAAAGCGTGCACAGCACCCGTGAAATACGCAGACGCTGCACCTGTGAAATGCGCAGACGCTGCACCTGTGAAATGCGCAGACGCTGCCCCTGTGAAATGCATGCCCAGCACCTGAGAAATGCGCAGATGCTGCACCTGTGAAAAGCGTGCACAGCACCTGTGAAATGTGCAGACGCTGAACCTGTGAAATGTGCGCCCAGCACCTGAGAAATGCGCAGACGCTGCACCTGTGAAAAGCGTGCCCAGCACCTGTGAAATGCGCAGACGCTGCACCTGTGAAATGCGCAGACGCTGCACCTGTGGAATGCGCAGACGCTGCACCTGTGAAAAGCGCAGACGCTGCACCTGTGAAAAGCGCAGACGCTGCACCTGTGAAATGCGCAGACGCTGCACCTGTGAAAAGCGCAGACGCTGCACCTGTGAAAAGCGCAGACGCTGCACCTGTGAAATGCGCAGACGCTGCACCTGTGAAATGCGCAGACGCATCTGCGGAATGCATGCCCAGCACCTGTGAAATGCGCAGACGCTGCACCTGTGAAATGCGCAGACGCTGCACCTGTGAAAAGCGCAGACGCTGCACCTGTGAAAAGCGCAGACGCTGCACCTGTGAAAAGCGCAGACACTGCACCTGTGAAAAGCGCAGACGCTGCACCTGTGAAATGCGCAGACGCTGCATCTGCGGAATGCATGCCCAGCACCTGAGAAATGCGCAGACGCTGCACCTGTGAAAAGCGCGCCTAGCACCTGTGAAATGTGCACCCAGCATCTGTGAAAAGCGTGCACAGCACCCGTGAAATACGCAGACGCTGCACCTGTGAAATGCGCAGACGCTGCACCTGTGAAATGCGCAGACGCTGCCCCTGTGAAATGCATGCCCAGCACCTGAGAAATGCGCAGATGCTGCACCTGTGAAAAGCGTGCACAGCAACTGTGAAATGCGCAGACGCTGCACCTGTGAAATGCGCAGACGCTGCACCTGTGAAAAGCCCAGACACTGCACCTGTGAAAAGCGCAGACGCTGCACCTGTGAAATACGCAGACGCTGCACCTGTGAAATACGCAGACGCTGCACCTGTGAAATGCATGCCCAGCACCTGAGAAATGCGCAGACGCTGCACCTGTGAAAAGCGCGCCTAGGACCTGTGAAATGTGCACCCAGCATCTGTGAAAAGCGTGCACAGCACCTGTGAAATGCGCAGACGCTGCACCTGTGAAAAGCACGCCTAGCACCTGTGAAATGTGCGCCCAGCACCTGTGAAAAGCGTGCCCAGCCCCTGTGAAATGCGCAGACGCTGCACCTGTGAAAAGCGTGCCCAGCACCTGTGAAATGCGCAGACGCTGCACCTGTGAAATGTGCAGACGCTGCACCTGTGAAAAGCGTGCCCAGCCCCTGTGAAAAGCGCAGACGCTGCACCTGTGAAAAGCGCGCCCAGCACCTGTGAAAAGCGTGCCCAGCACCTGTGAAATGCGCAGACGCTGCACCTGTGAAAAGCGCAGACGCTGCACCTGTGAAAAGCGCAGACGCTGCACCTGTGAAATGCGCAGACGCTGCACCTGTGAAATGCGCAGACGCTGCATCTGCGGAATGCATGCCCAGCACCTGTGAAAAGCGCAGACGCTGCACCTGTGAAAAGCGCAGACGCTGCACCTGTGAAATGCGCAGACGCTGCATCTGTGAAATGCGCATACGCTGCACCTGTGAAATGCGCAGACGCTGCACCTGTGAAATGCGCAGACGCTGCACCTGTGAAATGCATGCCCAGCACCTGAGAAATGCGCAGACGCTGCACCTGTGAAAAGCGTGCACAGCAACTGTGAAATGCGCAGACGCTGCACCTGTGAAAAGCGCAGATGCTGCACCTGTGAAATGCGCAGACGCTGCACCTGTGAAATGCGCAGACGCTGCACCTGTGAAATGCGCAGACGCTGCACCTGTGAAATGCGCAGACGCTGCACCTGTGAAATGCGCAGACGCTGCACCTGTAAAATACGCAGACGCTGCACCTGTGAAATGCATGCCCAGCACCTGAGAAATGCGCAGACGCTGCACCTGTGAAAAGCGTGCCCAGCACCTGTGAAATGTGCAGACGCTGCACCTGTGAAATGCGCAGACGCTGCACCTGTGGAATGCGCAGACGCTGCACCTGTGGAATGCGCAGACGCTGCACCTGTGAAAAGCGCAGATGCTGCACCTGTGAAAAGCGCAGACGCTGCACCTGTGAAATGCGCTGACGCTGCACCTGTGAAAAGCGCAGACGCTGCACCTGTGAAAAGCGCAGACGCTGCACCTGTGAAATGCGCAGACGCTGCACCTGTGAAATGCGCAGACGCATCTGCGGAATGCATGCCCAGCACATGTGAAAAGCGCAGACGCTGCACCTGTGAAATGCGCAGACGCTGCACCTGCGAAATGCATGCCCAGCACCTGTGAAATGTGCAGACGCTGCACCTGAGAAATGCGCAGACGCTGCACCTGTGAAATTTGCGCCCAGCACCTGTGAAATGTGCAGACGCTGAACCTGTGAAAAGCGCAGACGCTGCACCTGTGAAAAGCGCAGACGCTGCACCTGTGAAATGCGCAGACGCTGCACTTGTGAAATGCGCAGATGCTGCACCTGTGAAAAGCGCGCCCAGCACCTGTGAAAAGCGTGCCCAGCACCTGTGAAATGCGCAGACGCCGCACCTGTGAAATGCGCAGACGCTGCACCTGCGAAATGCATGCCCAGCACCTGTGAAATGTGCAGACGCTGCACCTGTGAAATGCGCAGATGCTGCACCTGTGAAATGCGCAGACGCTGCACCTGTGAAATGTGCGCCCAGCACCTGTGAAATGTGCAGACGCTGAACCTGTGAAATGTGCGCCCAGCACCTGAGAAATGCGCAGACGCTGCACCTGTGAAAAGCGTGCCCAGCACCTGTGAAATGTGCAGACGCTGCACCTGTGAAATGCGCAGACGCTGCACCTGTGGAATGCGCAGACGCTACACCTGTGAAAAGCGCAGACGCTGCACCTGTGAAAAGCGCAGACGCTGCACCTGTGAAAAGCGCAGACGCTGCACCTGTGAAATGCACAGACGCTGCACCTGTGAAAAGCGCAGACGCTGCACCTGTGAAAAGCGCAGACGCTGCACCTGTGAAATGCGCAGACGCTGCACCTGTGAAATGCGCAGACACATCTGCGGAATGCATGCCCAGCACCTGTGAAAAGCGCAGACGCTGCACCTGTGAAAAGAGCAGACGCTGCACCTGTGAAAAGCGCAGACGCTGCACCTGTGAAATGCGCAGACGCATCTGCGGAATGAATGCCCAGCTCCTGTGAAATGCGCAGACGCTGCACCTGTGAAATGCGCAGACGCTGCACCTGTGAAATGCGCAGACGCTGCACCTGCGAAATGCATTCCCAGCACCTGTGAAATGTGCAGACGCTGCACCTGTGAAATGCGCAGACGCTGCACCTGTGAAAAGCGCAGACGCTGCACCTGTGAAAAGAGCAGACGCTGCACCTGTGAAATGCGCAGACGCTGCACCTGTGAAATGCGCAGACGCATCTGCGGAATGCATGCCCAGCACCTGTGAAATGCGCAGACGCTGCACCTGTGAAATGCGCAGACGCTGCACCTGTGAAAAGCGCAGACGCTGCACCTGTGAAAAGCGCAGACGCTGCACCTATGAAAAGCGCAGACGCTGCACCTGTGAAATGCGCAGACGCTGCACCTGTGAAATGCGCAGACGCTGCACCTGTGAAAAGCGCAGACGCTGCACCTGTGAAAAGCGCAGACGCTGCACCTATGAAAAGCGCAGACGCTGCACCTGTGAAATGCGCAGACGCTGCACCTGCGAAATGCATGCCCAGCACCTGTGAAATGTGCAGACGCTGCACCTGTGAAATGCGCAGATGCTGCACCTGTGAAATGCGCGCCCAACACCTGAGAAATGCGCAGACGCTGCACCTGTGAAATGTGCACCCAGCACCTGTGAAATGTGCAGACGCTGAACCTGTGAAATGTGCGCCCAGCACCTGAGAAATGCGCAGACACTGCACCTGTGAAAAGCGTTCCCAGCACCTGTGAAATGTGCAGACGCTGCACCTGTGATATGCGTGCCCAGCACGTGTGAAATGCGCAGATGCTGCACCTGTGAAATGCGCAGACGCTGCACCTGCGAAATGCATGCCCAGCACCTGTGAAATGTGCAGACGCTTCACCTGTGAAATGCGCAGATGCTGCACCTGTGAAATGCGCGTCCAACACCTGAGAAATGCGCAGACGCTGCACCTGTGAAATGTGCGCCCAGCACCTGTGAAATGTGCAGACGCTGAACCTGTGAAAAGCGTGCCCAGCACCTGTGGAATGCGCAGACGCTGCACCTGTGAAAAGCGCAGACGCTGCACCTGTGAAAAGCGCAGACGCTGCACCTGTGAAATGCGCAGACGCTGCACCTGTGAAATGCGCAGACGCTGCACCTGTGAAAAGCGCAGACGCTGCACCTGTGAAATGCGCAGACGCTGCACCTGTGAAATGCGCAGACGCTGCACCTGTGAAAAGCGCAGACTCTGCACCTGTGAAATGCGCAGACTCTGCACCTGTGAAATGCGCAGACGCTGCACCGGTGAAAAGCGTGCACAGCACCTGTGAAATGGGAGGATGCTGCACCTGTGAAATACGCAGACGCTGCACCTGTGAAATACGCATACGCAGACGCTGCACCTGTGAAATGCGCAGACGCTGCACCTGTGAAATGCGCAGATGCTGCACCTGTGAAATGCGCAGATGCTGCACCTGTGAAATGCATGCCCAGCACCTGAGAAATGCGCAGATGCTGCACCTGTGAAAAGCGTGCACAGCACCCGTGAAATGCGCAGACGCTGCACCTGTGAAAAGCATGCCCAGCACCTGTGAAAAGCGCAGACGCTGCACCTGTGAAATGCGCAGACGCTGCACCTGTGAAAAGCGCACCCAGCACCTGTGAAAAGCGTGCCCAGCACCTGTGAAATGCGCAGACGCTGCACCTGTGAAATGCGCAGACGCTGCACCTGTGAAATGCATGCCCAGCACCTGAGAAATGCGCAGACGCTGCACCTGTGAAAAGCGTGCACAGCAACTGTGAAATGCGCAGACGCTGCACCTGTGAAAAGCGCAGATGCTGCACCTGTGAAATGCGCAGACGCTGCACCTGTGAAATGCGCAGACGCTGCACCTGTGAAATGCGCAGACGCTGCACCTGTGAAATGCGCAGACGCTGCACCTGTGAAATGCGCAGACGCTGCACCTGTAAAATACGCAGACGCTGCACCTGTGAAATGCATGCCCAGCACCTGAGAAATGCGCAGACGCTGCACCTGTGAAAAGTGCAGACGCTGCACCTGTGAAATGCGCAGACGCTGCACCTGTGGAATGCGCAGACGCTGCACCTGTGAAAAGCGCAGACGCTGCACCTGTGAAAAGCGCAGACTCTGCCCCTGTGAAAAGCGCAGACGCTGCACCTGTGAAATGCGCAGACGCTGCACCTGTGAAAAGCGCAGACGCTGCACCTGTGAAAAGCGCAGACGCTGCACCTGTGAAATGCGCAGACGCTGCACCTGTGAAATGCGCAGACGCATCTGCGGAATGCATGCCCAGCACCTGTGAAAAGCGCAGACGCTGCACCTATGAAATGCGCAGACGCTGCACCTGCGAAATGCATGCCCAGCACCTGTGAAATGTGCAGACGCTGCACCTGTGAAATGCGCAGATGCTGCACCTGTGAAATGCGCTCCCAACACCTGAGAAATGCGCAGACGCTGCACCTGTGAAATGGGCGCCCAGCACCTGTGAAATGTGCAGACGCTGAACCTGTGAAAAGCGCAGACGCTGCACCTGTGAAAAGCGCAGACGCTGCACCTGTGAAATGCGCAGACGCTGCACCTGTGAAATGCGCAGATGCTGCACCTGTGAAAAGCGCGCCCAGCACCTGTGAAAAGCGTGCCCAGCACCTGTGAAATGCGCAGACGCTGCACCTGTGAAATGCGCAGACGCTGCACCTGCGAAATGCATGCCCAGCACCTGTGAAATGTGCAGACGCTGCACCTGTGAAATGCACAGATGCTGCACCTGTGAAATGCGCAGATGCTGCACCTGTGAAATGTGCGCCCAGCACCTGTGAAATGTGCAGACGCTGAACCTGTGAAATGTGCACCCAGCACCTGAGAAATGCGCAGACGCTGCACCTGTGAAAAGCGTGCCCAGCACCTGTGAAATGTGCAGACGCTGCACCTGTGAAATGCGCAGACGCTGCACCTGTGGAATGCGCAGATGCTACACCTGTGAAAAGCGCAGACACTGCACCTGTGAAAAGCGCAGACGCTGCACCTGTGAAAAGCGCAGACGCTGCACCTGTGAAATGCGCAGACGCTGCACCTGTGAAAAGCGCAGACGCTGCACCTGTGAAATGCGCAGATGCTGCACCTGTGAAATGCGCAGACACATCTGCGGAATGCATGCCCAGCACCTGTGAAAAGCGCAGACGCTGCACCTGTGAAAAGAGCAGACGCTGCACCTGTGAAAAGCGCAGACGCTGCACCTGTGAAATGCGCAGACGCATCTGCGGAATGCATGCCCAGCACCTGTGAAATGCGCAGACGCTGCACCTGTGAAATGCGCAGACGCTGCACCTGTGAAATGCGCAGACGCTGCACCTGCGAAATGCATTCCCAGCACCTGTGAAATGTGCAGACGCTGCACCTGTGAAATGCGCAGACGCTGCACCTGTGAAAAGCGCAGACGCTGCACCTGTGAAAAGAGCAGACGCTGCACCTGTGAAATGCGCAGACGCTGCACCTGTGAAATGCGCAGACGCATCTGCGGAATGCATGCCCAGCACCTGTGAAATGCGCAGACGCTGCACCTGTGAAATGCGCAGACGCTGCACCTGTGAAAAGCGCAGACGCTGCACCTGTGAAAAGCGCAGACGCTGCACCTATGAAAAGCGCAGACGCTGCACCTGTGAAATGCGCAGACGCTGCACCTGCGAAATGCATGCCCAGCACCTGTGAAATGTGCAGACGCTGCACCTGTGAAATGCGCAGATGCTGCACTTGTGAAATGCGCGCCCAACACCTGAGAAATGCGCAGACGCTGCACCTGTGAAATGTGCACCCAGCACCTGTGAAATGTGCAGACGCTGAACCTGTGAAATGTGCGCCCAGCACCTGAGAAATGCGCAGACACTGCACCTGTGAAAAGCGTGCCCAGCACCTGTGAAATGTGCAGACGCTGCACCTGTGATATGCGTGCCCAGCACGTGTGAAATGCGCAGATGCTGCACCTGTGAAATGCGCAGACGCTGCACCTGCGAAATGCATGCCCAGCACCTGTGAAATGTGCAGACGCTTCACCTGTGAAATGCGCAGATGCTGCACCTGTGAAATGCGCGCCCAACACCTGAGAAATGCGCAGACGCTGCACCTGTGAAATGTGCGCCCAGCACCTGTGAAATGTGCAGACGCTGAACCTGTGAAAAGCGTGCCCAGCACCTGTGGAATGCGCAGACGCTGCACCTGTGAAAAGCGCAGACGCTGCACCTGTGAAAAGCGCAGACGCTGCACCTGTGAAATGCGCAGACGCTGCACCTGTGAAATGCGCAGACGCTGCACCTGTGAAAAGCGCAGACGCTGCACCTGTGAAATGCGCAGACGCTGCACCTGTGAAATGCGCAGACGCTGCACCTGTGAAAAGCGCAGACTCTGCACCTGTAAAATGCGCAGACTCTGCACCTGTGAAATGCGCAGACGCTGCACCGGTGAAAAGCGTGCACAGCACCTGTGAAATGGGAGGATGCTGCACCTGTGAAATACGCAGACGCTGCACCTGTGAAATACGCATACGCAGACGCTGCACCTGTGAAATGCGCAGACGCTGCACCTGTGAAATGCGCAGATGCTGCACCTGTGAAATGCGCAGATGCTGCACCTGTGAAATGCATGCCCAGCACCTGAGAAATGCGCAGATGCTGCACCTGTGAAAAGCGTGCACAGCACCCGTGAAATGCGCAGACGCTGCACCTGTGAAAAGCATGCCCAGCACCTGTGAAAAGCGCAGACGCTGCACCTGTGAAATGCGCAGACGCTGCACCTGTGAAAAGCGCACCCAGCACCTGTGAAAAGCGTGCCCAGCACCTGTGAAATGCGCAGACGCTGCACCTGTGAAATGCGCAGACGCTGCACCTGTGAAATGCGCAGACGCTGCACCTGTGAAATGCGCAGACGCTGCACCTGTGAAAAGCGTGCCCAGCACCTGTGAAATGCGCAGACGCTGCACCTGTGAAATGCATGCCCAGCAACTGTGAAATGCGCAGACGCTGCACCTGTGAAATGCGCGCCCAGCAATTGTGAAAAGCGTGCCCAGCACCTGTGAAATATGCGCCCAGCATCTGTGAAATTCGTGCCTAGCACCTGTGAAAAGCGCAGACGCTGCCCCTGTGAAAAGCGTCCCCAGGACCTTTGAAAAGCGCAGATGCTGCACCTGTGAAATGCGTGCCCAGCACCTGTGAAATGCGCAGATTCTGCACCTGTGAAATGCGTGACCAGCACCTGTGAAATGCGTGACCAAAACCTGTGAAATGCGCAGACGCTGCACCTTTGAAATGCGCGCCCGGCACCTGTGAAATGCGCAGACGCTGCACCTGTGAAAAGCGTGCCCAGCACCTGTGAAATTCGTGCCCAGCACCTGTGAAGTGCGCAGACGCTGCACCTGTGAGAAGCGCGCCCAACACCTGTGAAATGTGCGCCCTGCCCTTGTGAAAAGCATGCCCAGCACCTGTGAAAAGCACAGACGCTGCACCTGTGAAAAGCGTGCCCAGCACCTGTGAAATGCGCAGACGCTGCACATGTGAAATGCGCGCCCAGCACCTGTGAAATGCGTAGACGCTGCATCTGTGAAATGCACAAACTCTGCACCTGTGAAATGCGCAGACGCTGCACCTGTCAAATGCGGACGCTGCACCTGTGAAATGCGCAGACGCTGCACCTGTGAAATGCGCGCCCAGCAATTGTAAAAAGCGCGCCCAGCACCTGTGAAATGTGCGCCCAGCACTTGTGAAAAGCGTGCCCAGGCACTGTGAAATGCGCAGACGCTGCACCTGTGAAATGCATGACCAGCACCTGTGAAATGCGCAGACGCTGCACCTGTGAAAAGCGTTCCAGCACCTGTGAAATGCGCAGACGCTGCACCTGTGAAAAGCGTGCCCAGCACCTGTGAAATGCGCAGACGCTGCACCTGTGAAAAGCGTGCCCAGCACCTGTGAAATGCGCAGACGCTGCACCTGTGAAAAGCGTGCCCAGCACCTGAGAAATGCAGACGCTGCACCTGTGAAAAGCGTGCCCAGCACCTGTGAAATGCGCAGACGCTGCACCTCTGAAAAGCGTGCCCAGCACCTGAGAAATGCGCAGACGCTGCACCTGTGAAAAGCGCGCCTAGCACCTGTGAAATGTGCGCCCAGCATGTGAAGTGTGCCCAGCACCTGTGAAATGCGCAGACGCTGCACCTGTGAAAAGCGTGCACAGCACCTGTGAAATGCGCAGACGCTGCACCTGTAAAATACGCAGACGCTGCACCTGTGAAATGCATGCCCAGCACCTGAGAAATGCGCAGACGCTACACCTGTGAAAAGCGCGCCTAGCACCTGTGAAATGTGCACCCAGCATCTGTGAAAAGCGTGCACAGCACCCGTGAAATACGCAGACGCTGCACCTGTGAAATGCGCAGATGCTGCACCTGTGAAATGCGCAGACGCTGCACCTGTGAAATGCATGCCCAGCACCTGAGAAATGCGCAGACGCTGCACCTGTGAAATGCGCTCCCAACACCTGAGAAATGCGCAGACACTGTACCTGTGAAATGCATGCCCAGCACCTGTGAAATGTGCAGACGCTGCACCTGTGAAATGCGCAGATGCTGCACCTGTGAAATGCGCGCCCAACACCTGAGAAATGCGCAGACGCTGCACCTGTGAAATGTGCACCCAGCACCTGTGAAATGTGCAGACGCTGAACCTGTGAAATGTGCGCCCAGCACCTGAGAAATGCGCAGACGCTGCACCTGTGAAAAGCGTGCCCAGCACCTGTGAAATGTGCAGACGCTGCACCTGTGAAATGCGTGCCCAGCACGTGTGAAATGCGCAGACGCTGCACCTGTTAAATGCGCAGACGCTGCACCTGCGAAATGCATGCCCAGCACCTGTGAAATGTGCAGACGCTGCACCTGTGAAATGCGCAGATGCTGCACCTGTGAAATGCGCGCCCAACACCTGAGAAATGCGCAGACGCTGCACCTGTGAAATGTGCACCCAGCACCTGTGAAATGTGCAGACGCTGAACCTGTGAAATGTGCGCCCAGCACCTGAGAAATGCGCAGACACTGCACCTGTGAAAAGCGTGCCCAGCACCTGTGAAATGTGCAGACGCTGCACCTGTGATATGCGTGCCCAGCACGTGTGAAATGCGCAGATGCTGTACCTGTGAAATGCGCAGACGCTGCACCTGCGAAATGCATGCCCAGCACCTGTGAAATGTGCAGACGCTGCACCTGTGAAATGCGCAGATGCTGCACCTGTGAAATGCGCGCCCAACACCTGAGAAATGCGCAGACGCTGCACCTGTGAAATGTGCGCCCAGCACCTGTGAAATGGGAGGATGCTGCACCTGTGAAATACGCAGACGCTGCACCTGTGAAATACGCATACGCAGACGCTGCACCTGTGAAATGCGCAGACGCTGCACCTGTGAAATGCGCAGATGCTGCACCTGTGAAATGCACAGATGCTGCACCTGTGAAATGCATGCCCAGCACCTGAGAAAAGCGCAGATGCTGCACCTGTGAAAAGCGTGCACAGCACCCGTGAAATGCGCAGACGCTGCACCTGTGAAAAGCATGCCCAGCACCTGTGAAATGCGCAGATGCTGCACCTGTGAAATGCGCAGACGCTGCACCTGTGAAAAGTGCACCCAGCACCTGTGAAAAGCGTGCCCAGCACCTGTGAAATGCGCAGACGCTGCACCTGTGAAATGCGCAGACGCTGCACCTGTGAAATGCGCAGACGCTGCACCTGTGAAATGCGCAGACGCTGCACCTGTGAAAAGCGTGCCCAGCACCTGTGAAATGCGCAGACGCTGCACCTGTGAAATGCATGCCCAGCAACTGTGAAATGCGCAGACGCTGCACCTGTGAAATGCGCGCCCAGCAATTGTGAAAAGCGTGCCCAGCACCTGTGAAATATGCGCCCAGCATCTGTGAAATTCGTGCCTAGCACCTGTGAAAAGCGCAGACGCTGCCCCTGTGAAAAGCGTCCCCAGCACCTTTGAAAAGCGCAGATGCTGCACCTGTGAAATGCGTGCCCAGCACCTGTGAAATGCGCAGATTCTGCACCTGTGAAATGCGTGACCAGCACCTGTGAAATGCGTGACCAAAACCTGTGAAATGCGCAGACGCTGCACCTTTGAAATGCGCGCCCGGCACCTGTGAAATGCGCAGACGCTGCACCTGTGAAAAGCGTGCCCAGCACCTGTGAAATTCGTGCCCAGCACCTGTGAAGTGCGCAGACGCTGCACCTGTGAGAAGCGCGCCCAACACCTGTGAAATGTGCGCCCTGCACTTGTGAAAAGCATGCCCAGCACCTGTGAAAAGCAAAGACGCTGCACCTGTGAAAAGCGTGCCCAGCACCTGTGAAATGCGCAGACGCTGCACATGTGAAATGCGCGCCCAGCACCTGTGAAATGCGTAGACGCTGCATCTGTGAAATGCGCAAACTCTGCACCTGTGAAATGCGCAGACGCTGCACCTGTCAAATGCGGACGCTGCACCTGTGAAATGCGCAGACGCTGCACCTGTGAAATGCGCGCCCAGCAATTGTAAAAAGCGCGCCCAGCACCTGTGAAATGTGCGCCCAGCACTTGTGAAAAGCGTGCCCAGGCACTGTGAAATGCGCAGACGCTGCACCTGTGAAATGCATGACCAGCACCTGTGAAATGCGCAGACGCTGCACCTATGAAAAGCGTGCCCAGCACCTGAGAAATGCAGACGCTGCACCTGTGAAAAGCGTGCCCAGCACCTGTGAAATGCGCAGACGCTGCACCTCTGAAAAGCGTGCCCAGCACCTGAGAAATGCGCAGACGCTGCACCTGTGAAAAGCGCGCCTAGCACCTGTGAAATGTGAGCCCAGCATGTGAAGTGTGCCCAGCACCTGTGAAATGCGCAGACGCTGCACCTGTGAAAAGCGTGCACAGCACCTGTGAAATGCGCAGGCGCTGCACCTGTAAAATACGCAGACGCTGCACCTGTGAAATGCATGCCCAGCACCTGAGAAATGCGCAGACGCTACACCTGTGAAAAGCGCGCCTAGCACCTGTGAAATGTGCACCCAGCATCTGTGAAAAGCGTGCACAGCACCCGTGAAATACGCAGACGCTGCACCTGTGAAATGCGCAGATGCTGCACCTGTGAAATGCGCAGACGCTGCACCTGTGAAATGCATGCCCAGCAACTGTGAAATGCGCAGACGCTGCACCTGTGAAATGCGCGCCCAGCAATTGTGAAAAGCGTGCCCAGCACCTGTGAAATATGCGCCCAGCATCTGTGAAATTCGTGCCTAGCACCTGTGAAAAGCGCAGACGCTGCCCCTGTGAAAAGCGTCCCCAGCACCTTTGAAAAGCGCAGATGCTGCACCTGTGAAATGCGTGCCCAGCACCTGTGAAATGCGCAGATTCTGCACCTGTGAAATGCGTGACCAGCACCTGTGAAATGCGTGACCAAAACCTGTGAAATGCGCAGACGCTGCACCTTTGAAATGCGCGCCCGGCACCTGTGAAATGCGCAGACGCTGCACCTGTGAAAAGCGTGCCCAGCACCTGTGAAATTCGTGCCCAGCACCTGTGAAGTGCGCAGACGCTGCACCTGTGAGAAGCGCGCCCAACACCTGTGAAATGTGCGCCCTGCCCTTGTGAAAAGCATGCCCAGCACCTGTGAAAAGCACAGACGCTGCACCTGTGAAAAGCGTGCCCAGCACCTGTGAAATGCGCAGACGCTGCACATGTGAAATGCGCGCCCAGCACCTGTGAAATGCGTAGACGCTGCATCTGTGAAATGCACAAACTCTGCACCTGTGAAATGCGCAGACGCTGCACCTGTCAAATGCGGACGCTGCACCTGTGAAATGCGCAGACGCTGCACCTGTGAAATGCGCGCCCAGCAATTGTAAAAAGCGCGCCCAGCACCTGTGAAATGTGCGCCCAGCACTTGTGAAAAGCGTGCCCAGGCACTGTGAAATGCGCAGACGCTGCACCTGTGAAATGCATGACCAGCACCTGTGAAATGCGCAGACGCTGCACCTGTGAAAAGCGTTCCAGCACCTGTGAAATGCGCAGACGCTGCACCTGTGAAAAGCGTGCCCAGCACCTGTGAAATGCGCAGACGCTGCACCTGTGAAAAGCGTGCCCAGCACCTGTGAAATGCGCAGACGCTGCACCTGTGAAAAGCGTGCCCAGCACCTGAGAAATGCAGACGCTGCACCTGTGAAAAGCGTGCCCAGCACCTGTGAAATGCGCAGACGCTGCACCTCTGAAAAGCGTGCCCAGCACCTGAGAAATGCGCAGACGCTGCACCTGTGAAAAGCGCGCCTAGCACCTGTGAAATGTGCGCCCAGCATGTGAAGTGTGCCCAGCACCTGTGAAATGCGCAGACGCTGCACCTGTGAAAAGCGTGCACAGCACCTGTGAAATGCGCAGACGCTGCACCTGTAAAATACGCAGACGCTGCACCTGTGAAATGCATGCCCAGCACCTGAGAAATGCGCAGACGCTACACCTGTGAAAAGCGCGCCTAGCACCTGTGAAATGTGCACCCAGCATCTGTGAAAAGCGTGCACAGCACCCGTGAAATACGCAGACGCTGCACCTGTGAAATGCGCAGATGCTGCACCTGTGAAATGCGCAGACGCTGCACCTGTGAAATGCATGCCCAGCACCTGAGAAATGCGCAGACGCTGCACCTGTGAAATGCGCTCCCAACACCTGAGAAATGCGCAGACGCTGTACCTGTGAAATGCATGCCCAGCACCTGTGAAATGTGCAGACGCTGCACCTGTGAAATGCGCAGATGCTGCACCTGTGAAATGCGCGCCCAACACCTGAGAAATGCGCAGACGCTGCACCTGTGAAATGTGCACCCAGCACCTGTGAAATGTGCAGACGCTGAACCTGTGAAATGTGCGCCCAGCACCTGAGAAATGCGCAGACGCTGCACCTGTGAAAAGCGTGCCCAGCACCTGTGAAATGTGCAGACGCTGCACCTGTGAAATGCGTGCCCAGCACGTGTGAAATGCGCAGACGCTGCACCTGTTAAATGCGCAGACGCTGCACCTGCGAAATGCATGCCCAGCACCTGTGAAATGTGCAGACGCTGCACCTGTGAAATGCGCAGATGCTGCACCTGTGAAATGCGCGCCCAACACCTGAGAAATGCGCAGACGCTGCACCTGTGAAATGTGCACCCAGCACCTGTGAAATGTGCAGACGCTGAACCTGTGAAATGTGCGCCCAGCACCTGAGAAATGCGCAGACACTGCACCTGTGAAAAGCGTGCCCAGCACCTGTGAAATGTGCAGACGCTGCACCTGTGATATGCGTGCCCAGCACGTGTGAAATGCGCAGATGCTGCACCTGTGAAATGCGCAGACGCTGCACCTGCGAAATGCATGCCCAGCACCTGTGAAATGTGCAGACGCTGCACCTGTGAAATGCGCAGATGCTGCACCTGTGAAATGCGCGCCCAACACCTGAGAAATGCGCAGACGCTGCACCTGTGAAATGTGCGCCCAGCACCTGTGAAATGTGCAGACGCTGAACCTGTGAAAAGCGTGCCCAGCACCTGTGGAATGCGCAGACGCTGCACCTGTGAAAAGCGCAGACGCTGCACCTGTGAAATGCGCAGACGCTGCACCTGTGAAATGCGCAGACGCTGCACCTGTGAAAAGCGCAGACGCTGCACCTGTGAAATGCGCAGACGCTGCACCTGTGAAATGCGCAGACGCTGCACCTGTGAAAAGCGCAGACTCTGCACCTGTGAAATGCGCAGACTCTGCACCTGTGAAATGCGCAGACGCTGCACCGGTGAAAAGCGTGCACAGCACCTGTGAAATGGGAGGATGCTGCACCTGTGAAATACGCAGACGCTGCACCTGTGAAATACGCATACGCAGACGCTGCACCTGTGAAATGCGCAGACGCTGCACCTGTGAAATGCGCAGATGCTGCACCTGTGAAATGCGCAGATGCTGCACCTGTGAAATGCATGCCCAGCACCTGAGAAAAGCGCAGATGCTGCACCTGTGAAAAGCGTGCACAGCACCCGTGAAATGCGCAGACGCTGCACCTGTGAAAAGCATGCCCAGCACCTGTGAAATGCGCAGACGCTGCACCTGTGAAATGCGCAGACGCTGCACCTGTGAAAAGCGCACCCAGCACCTGTGAAAAGCGTGCCCAGCACCTGTGAAATGCGCAGACGCTGCACCTGTGAAATGCGCAGACGCTGCACCTGTGAAATGCGCAGACGCTGCACCTGTGAAATGCGCAGACGCTGCACCTGTGAAAAGCGTGCCCAGCACCTGTGAAATGCGCAGACGCTGCACCTGTGAAATGCATGCCCAGCAACTGTGAAATGCGCAGACGCTGCACCTGTGAAATGCGCGCCCAGCAATTGTGAAAAGCGTGCCCAGCACCTGTGAAATATGCGCCCAGCATCTGTGAAATTCGTGCCTAGCACCTGTGAAAAGCGCAGACGCTGCCCCTGTGAAAAGCGTCCCCAGCACCTTTGAAAAGCGCAGATGCTGCACCTGTGAAATGCGTGCCCAGCACCTGTGAAATGCGCAGATTCTGCACCTGTGAAATGCGTGACCAGCACCTGTGAAATGCGTGACCAAAACCTGTGAAATGCGCAGACGCTGCACCTTTGAAATGCGCGCCCGGCACCTGTGAAATGCGCAGACGCTGCACCTGTGAAAAGCGTGCCCAGCACCTGTGAAATTCGTGCCCAGCACCTGTGAAGTGCGCAGACGCTGCACCTGTGAGAAGCGCGCCCAACACCTGTGAAATGTGCGCCCTGCACTTGTGAAAAGCATGCCCAGCACCTGTGAAAAGCACAGACGCTGCACCTGTGAAAAGCGTGCCCAGCACCTGTGAAATGCGCAGACGCTGCACATGTGAAATGCGCGCCCAGCACCTGTGAAATGCGTAGACGCTGCATCTGTGAAATGCGCAAACTCTGCACCTGTGAAATGCGCAGACGCTGCACCTGTCAAATGCGGACGCTGCACCTGTGAAATGCGCAGACGCTGCACCTGTGAAATGCGCGCCCAGCAATTGTAAAAAGCGCGCCCAGCACCTGTGAAATGTGCGCCCAGCACTTGTGAAAAGCGTGCCCAGGCACTGTGAAATGCGCAGACGCTGCACCTGTGAAATGCATGACCAGCACCTGTGAAATGCGCAGACGCTGCACCTATGAAAAGCGTGCCCAGCACCTGAGAAATGCAGACGCTGCACCTGTGAAAAGCGTGCCCAGCACCTGTGAAATGCGCAGACGCTGCACCTCTGAAAAGCGTGCCCAGCACCTGAGAAATGCGCAGACGCTGCACCTGTGAAAAGCGCGCCTAGCACCTGTGAAATGTGAGCCCAGCATGTGAAGTGTGCCCAGCACCTGTGAAATGCGCAGACGCTGCACCTGTGAAAAGCGTGCACAGCACCTGTGAAATGCGCAGACGCTGCACCTGTAAAATACGCAGACGCTGCACCTGTGAAATGCATGCCCAGCACCTGAGAAATGCGCAGACGCTACACCTGTGAAAAGCGCGCCTAGCACCTGTGAAATGTGCACCCAGCATCTGTGAAAAGCGTGCACAGCACCCGTGAAATACGCAGACGCTGCACCTGTGAAATGCGCAGATGCTGCACCTGTGAAATGCGCAGACGCTGCACCTGTGAAATGCATGCCCAGCACCTGAGAAATGCGCAGACGCTGCACCTGTGAAAAGCGTGCACAGCAACTGTGAAATGCGCAGACGCTGCACCTGTGAAAAGCGCAGACGCTGCACCTGTGAAATGCGCAGACGCTGCACCTGTGAAATGCGCAGACGCTGCACCTGTGAAATGAGCAGACACTGCACCTGTGAAAAGCGCAGACGCTGCACCTGTGAAATGCGCAGACGCTGCACCTGTGAAATGCGCAGACGCTGCACCTGTAAAATACGCAGACGCTGCACCTGTAAAATACGCAGATGCTGCACCTGTAAAATGCATGCCCAGCACCTGAGAAATGCGCAGACGCTGCACCTGTGAAAAGCGCGCCTAGCACCTGTGAAATGTGCACCCAGCATCTGTGAAAAGCGTGCACAGCACCTGTGAAATGCGCAGACGCTGCACCTGTGAAAAGCGCGCCTAGCACCTGTGAAATGTGCGCCCAGCACCTGTGAAAAGCGTGCCCAGCACCTGTGAAATGCGCAGACGCTGCACCTGTGAAAAGCGTGCACAGCACCTGTGAAATGCGCAGACGCTGCACCTGTGAAAAGCGTGCCCAGCACCTGTGAAATGCGCAGACGCTGCACCTGTGAAATGCGCAGACGCTGCACCTGTGAAAAGCGCAGACGCTGCACCTGTGAAAAGCGTGCCCAGCCCCTGTGAAAAGCGCAGACGCTGCACCTGTGAAAAGCACGCCCAGCACCTGTGAAAAGCGTGCCCAGCACCTGTGAAATGTGCAGACGCTGCACCTGTGAAATGCACAGACGCTGCACCTGCGAAATGCATGCCCAACACCTGTGAAATGTGCAGACGCTGCACCTGTGAAATGCGCAGATGCTGCACCTGTGAAATGCGCGCCCAACACCTGAGAAATGCGCAGACGCTGCACCTGTGAAATGTGCGCCCAGCACCTGTGAAATGTGCAGACGCTGAACCTGTGAAATGTGCGCCCAGCACCTGAGAAATGCGCAGACGCTGTACCTGTGAAAAGCGTGCCCAGCACCTGTGAAATGTGCAGACGCTGCACCTGTGAAATGCGCAGACGCTGCACCTGTGGAATGCGCAGACGCTGCACCTGTGAAAAGCGTGCACAGCACCTGTGAAATGCGCAGACGCTGCACCTGTGAAAAGCGTGCCCAGCACCTGTGAAATGCGCAGACGCTGCACCTGTGAAATGCGCAGACGCTGCACCTGTGAAAAGCGCAGACGCTGCACCTGTGAAAAGCGCGCCTAGCACCTGTGAAATGTGCACCCAGCATCTGTGAAAAGCGTGCACAGCACCTGTGAAATGCGCAGACGCTGCACCTGTGAAAAGCGCGCCTAGCACCTGTGAAATGTGCGCCCAGCACCTGTGAAAAGCGTGCCCAGCACCTGTGAAATGCGCAGACGCTGCACCTGTGAAAAGCGTGCACAGCACCTGTGAAATGCGCAGACGCTGCACCTGTGAAAAGCGTGCCCAGCACCTGTGAAATGCGCAGACGCTGCACCTGTGAAATGTGCAGACGCTGCACCTGTGAAATGCGTGCCCAGCACCTGTGAAATGCGCAGACGCTGCACCTGCGAAATGCATGCCCAGCACCTGTGAAATGTGCAGACGCTGCACCTGTGAAATGCGCAGATGCTGCACCTGTGAAATGCGCGCCCAACACCTGAGAAATGCGCAGACGCTGCACCTGTGAAATGTGCGCCCAGCACCTGTGAAATGCGCAGACGCTGCACCTGTGAAAAGCGCAGACGCTGCACCTGTGAAAAGCGCAGACGCTGCACCTGTGAAATGCGCAGACGCTGCACCTGTGAAATGCGCAGATGCTGCATCTGCGGAATGCATGCCCAGCACCTGTGAAAAGCGCAGACGCTGCACCTGTGAAAAGCGCAGACGCTGCACCTGTGAAATGCGCAGACGCTGCACCTGTGAAATGCGCATACGCTGCACCTGTGAAATGCGCAGACGCTGCACCTGTGAAATGCGCAGACGCTGCACCTGTGAAATGCATGCCCAGCACCTGAGAAATGCGCAGACGCTGCACCTGTGAAAAGCGTGCACAGCAACTGTGAAATGCGCAGATGCTGCACCTGTGAAAAGCGCAGACGCTGCACCTGTGAAATGCGCAGACGCTGCACCTGTGAAATGCGCAGACGCTGCACCTGTGAAATGCGCAGACGCTGCACCTGTGAAATGCGCAGACGCTGCACCTGTGAAATGCGCAGACGCTGCACCTGTAAAATACGCAGACGCTGCACCTGTGAAATGCATGCCCAGCACCTGAGAAACGCGCAGACGCTGCACCTGTGAAAAGCGTGCCCAGCACCTGTGAAATGTGCAGACGCTGCACCTGTGAAATGCGCAGACGCTGCACCTGTGGAATGCGCAGACGCTGCACCTGTGAAAAGCGCAGACGCTGCACCTGTGAAAAGCGCAGACGCTGCACCTGTGAAAAGCGCAGACGCTGCACCTGTGAAATGCGCAGACGCTGCACCTGTGAAAAGCGCAGACGCTGCACCTGTGAAGAGCGCAGACGCTGCACCTGTGAAATGCGCAGACGCTGCACCTGTGAAATGCGCAGACGCATCTGCGGAATGCATGCCCAGCACCTGTGAAAAGCGCAGACGCTGCACCTGTGAAATGCGCAGACGCTGCACCTGCGAAATGCATGCCCAGCACCTGTGAAATGTGCAGACGCTGCACCTGTGAAATGCGCAGATGCTGCACCTGTGAAATGCGCTCCCAACACCTGAGAAATGCGCAGACGCTGCACCTGTGAAATGTGCGCCCAGCACCTGTGAAATGTGCAGACGCTGAACCTGTGAAAAGCGCAGATGCTGCACCTGTGAAAAGCGCAGACGCTGCACCTGTGAAATGCGCAGACGCTGCACCTGTGAAAAGCGCGCCCAGCACCTGTGAAAAGCGTGCCCAGCACCTGTGAAATGCGCAGACGCTGCACCTGTGAAATGCGCAGACGCTGCACCTGCGAAATGCATGCCCAGCACCTGTGAAATGTGCAGACGCTGCACCTGTGAAATGCGCAGATGCTGCACCTGTGAAATGCGCAGACGCTGCACCTGTGAAATGTGCGCCCAGCACCTGTGAAATGTGCAGACGCTGAACCTGTGAAATGTGCGCCCAGCACCTGTGAAATGCGCAGACGCTGCACCTGTGGAATGCGCAGACGCTGCACCTGTGAAATGTGCGCCCAGCACCTGTGAAATGCGCAGACGCTGCACCTGTGGAATGCGCAGACGCTATACCTGTGAAAAGCGCAGACGCTGCACCTGTGAAAAGCGCAGACGCTGCACCTGTGAAAAGCGCAGACGCTGCACCTGTGAAATGCGCAGACGCTGCACCTGTGAAAAGCGCAGACGCTGCACCTGTGAAAAGCGCAGACGCTGCACCTGTGAAATGCGCAGACGCTGCACCTGTGAAATGCGCAGACGCTGCACCTGTGAAATGCGCAGACGCTGCCCCTGTGAAATGCATGCCCAGCACCTGAGAAATGCGCAGATGCTGCACCTGTGAAAAGCGTGCACAGCAACTGTGAAATGCGCAGACGCTGCACCTGTGAAATGCGCAGACGCTGCACCTGTGAAATGCGCAGACGCTGCACCTGTGAAAAGCCCAGACACTGCACCTGTGAAAAGCGCAGACGCTGCACCTGTGAAATGCGCAGACGCTGCACCTGTGAAATACGCAGACGCTGCACCTGTGAAATGCATGCCCAGCACCTGAGAAATGCGCAGACGCTGCACCTGTGAAAAGCGCGCCTAGGACCTGTGAAATGTGCACCCAGCATCTGTTAAAAGCGTGCACAGCACCTGTGAAATGCGCAGACGCTGCACCTGTGAAAAGCGCGCCTAGCACCTGTGAAATGTGCGCCCAGCACCTGTGAAAAGCGTGCCCAGCACCTGTGAAATGCGCAGACGCTGCACCTGTGAAAAGCGTGCCCAGCACCTGTGAAATGCGCAGACGCTGCACCTGTGAAAAGCGTGCCCAGCACCTGTGAAATGCGCAGACGCTGCACCTGTGAAATGTGCAGACGCTGCACCTGTGAAAAGCGTGCCCAGCCCCTGTGAAAAGCGCAGACGCTGCACCTGTGAAAAGCGCGCCCAGCACCTGTGAAAAGCGTGCCCAGCACCTGTGAAATGCGCAGACGCTGCACCTGCGAAATGCATGCCCAGCACCTGTGAAATGTGCAGACGCTGCACCTGTGAAATGCGCAGATGCTGCACCTGTGAAATGCGCGCCCAACACCTGAGAAATGCGCAGACGCTGCACCTGTGAAATGTGCACCCAGCACCTGTGAAATGTGCAGACGCTGAACCTGTGAAATGTGCGCCCAGCACCAGAGAAATGCGCAGACGCTGCACCTGTGAAAAGCGTGCCCAGCACCTGTGAAATGTGCAGACGCTGCACCTGTGAAATGCGTGCCCAGCACCTGTGAAATGCGCAGACGCTGCACCTGCGAAATGCATGCCCAGCACCTGTGAAATGTGCAGACGCTGCACCTGTGAAATGCGCAGATGCTGCACCTGTGAAATGCGCGCCCAACACCTGAGAAATGCGCAGACGCTGCACCTGTGAAATGTGCGCCCAGCACCTGTGAAATGCGCAGACGCTGCACCTGTGAAAAGCGCAGACGCTGCACCTGTGAAAAGCGCAGACGCTGCACCTGTGAAATGCGCAGACGCTGCACCTGTAAAATGCATGCCCAGCACCTGAGAAATGCGCAGACGCTGCACCTGTGAAAATCGCGCCTAGCACCTGTGAAATGTGCACCCAGCATCTGTGAAAAGCGTGCACAGCACCTGTGAAATGCGCAGACGCTGCACCTGTGAAAAGCGCGCCTAGCACCTGTGAAATGTGCGCCCAGCACCTGTGAAAAGCGTGCCCAGCACCTGTGAAATGCGCAGACGCTGCACCTGTGAAAAGCGTGCACAGCACCTGTGAAATGCGCAGACGCTGCACCTGTGAAAAGCGTGCCCAGCACCTGTGAAATGCGCAGACGCTGCACCTGTGAAATGCACAGACGCTGCACCTGTGAAAAGCGCAGACGCTGCACCTGTGAAAAGCGTGCCCAGCCCCTGTGAAAAGCGCAGATGCTGCACCTGTGAAAAGCGCGCCCAGCACCTGTGAAAAGCGTGCCCAGCACCTGTGAAATGCGCAGACGCTGCACCTGTGAAATGCACAGACGCTGCACCTGCGAAATGCATGCCCAACACCTGTGAAATGTGCAGACGCTGCACCTGTGAAATGCGCAGATGCTGCACCTGTGAAATGCGCGCCCAACACCTGAGAAATGCGCAGACGCTGCACCTGTGAAATGTGCGCCCAGCACCTGTGAAATGTGCAGACGCTGAACCTGTGAAATGTGCGCCCAGCACCTGAGAAATGCGCAGACGCTGTACCTGTGAAAAGCGTGCCCAGCACCTGTGAAATGTGCAGACGCTGCACCTGTGAAATGCGCAGACGCTGCACCTGTGGAATGCGCAGACGCTGCACCTGTGAAAAGCGCAGACGCTGCACCTGTGAAAAGCGCAGACGCTGCACCTGTGAAATGCGCAGACGCTGCACCTGTGAAAAGCGCAGACGCTGCACCTGTGAAAAGCGCAGACGCTGCACCTGTGAAATGCGCAGACGCTGCACCTGTGAAATGCGCAGACGCATCTGCGGAATGCATGCCCAGCACCTGTGAAATGCGCAGACGCTGCACCTGTGAAATGCGCAGACGCTGCACCTGTGAAAAGCGCAGACGCTGCACCTGTGAAAAGCGCAGACGCTGCACCTGTGAAAAGCGCAGACGCTGCACCTGTGAAAAGCGCAGACGCTGCACCTGTGAAAAGAGCAGACGCTGCACCTGTGAAATGCGCAGACGCTGCACCTGTGAAATGCGCAGACGCTGCATCTGCGGAATGCATGCCCAGCACCTGAGAAATGCGCAGACGCTGCACCTGTGAAAAGCGCGCCTAGCACCTGTGAAATGTGCACCCAGCATCTGTGAAAAGCGTGCACAGCACCCGTGAAATACGCAGACGCTGCACCTGTGAAATGCGCAGACGCTGCACCTGTGAAATGCGCAGACGCTGCACCTGTGAAATGCATGCCCAGCACCTGAGAAATGCGCAGATGCTGCACCTGTGAAAAGCGTACACAGCACCTGTGAAATGTGCAGACGCTGAACCTGTGAAATGTGCGCCCAGCACCTGAGAAATGCGCAGACGCTGCACCTGTGAAAAGCGTGCCCAGCACCTGTGAAATGTGCAGACGCTGCACCTGTGAAATGCGCAGACGCTGCACCTGTGGAATGCGCAGACGCTGCACCTGTGAAAAGCGCAGACGCTGCACCTGTGAAAAGCGCAGACGCTGCACCTGTGAAATGCGCAGACGCTGCACCTGTGAAAAGCGCAGACGCTGCACCTGTGAAAGGCGCAGACGCTGCACCTGTGAAATGCGCAGACGCTGCACCTGTGAAATGCGCAGACGCATCTGCGGAATGCATGCCCAGCACCTGTGAAATGCGCAGACACTGCACCTGTGAAATGCGCAGATGCTGCACCTGTGAAAAGCGCAGACGCTGCACCTGTGAAAAGCGCAGATGCTGCACCTGTGAAAAGCGCAGACGCTGCACCTGTGAAATGCGCAGACGCTGCACCTGTGAAATGCGCAGACGCTGCATCTGCGGAATGCATGCCCAGCACCTGAGAAATGCGCAGACGCTGCACCTGTGAAAAGCGCGCCTAGCACCTGTGAAATGTGCACCCAGCATCTGTGAAAAGCGTGCACAGCACCCGTGAAATACGCAGACGCTGCACCTGTGAAATGCGCAGACGCTGCACCTGTGAAATGCGCAGACGCTGCCCCTGTGAAATGCATGCCCAGCACCTGAGAAATGCGCAGATGCTGCACCTGTGAAAAGCGTGCACAGCAACTGTGAAATGCGCAGACGCTGCACCTGTGAAAAGCGCAGACGCTGCACCTGTGAAATGCGCAGACGCTGCACCTGTGAAATGCGCAGACACTGCACCTGTGAAATGCGCAGACACTGCACCTGTGAAAAGCGCAGACGCTGCACCTGTGAAATGCGCAGACGCTGCACCTGTGAAATGCGCACACGCTGCACCTGTGAAATGCGCAGACGCTGCACCTGTAAAATACGCAGACGCTGCACCTGTGAAATGCATGCCCAGCACCTGAGAAATGCGCAGACGCTGCACCTGTGAAAAGCGCGCCTAGCACCTGTGAAATGTGCACCCAGCATCTGTGAAAAGCGTGCACAGCACCTGTGAAATGCGCAGACGCTGCACCTGTGAAAAGCGCGCCTAGCACCTGTGAAATGTGCGCCCAGCACCTGTGAAAAGCGTGCCCAGCACCTGTGAAATGCGCAGACGCTGCACCTGTGAAAAGCGTGCACAGCACCTTTGAAATGCGCAGACGCTGCACCTGTGAAAAGCGTGCCCAGCACCTGTGAAATGCGCAGACGCTGCACCTGTGAAATGCGCAGACGCTGCACCTGTGAAAAGCGCAGACGCTGCACCTGTGAAAAGCGCAGACGCTGCACCTGTGAAAAGCGTGCCCAGCCCCTGTGAAAAGCGCAGACGCTGCACCTGTGAAAAGCGCGCCCAGCACCTGTGAAAAGCGTGCCCAGCACCTGTGAAATGCGCAGACGCTGCACCTGTGAAATGCGCAGACACTGCACCTGTAAAATACACAGACGCTGCACCTGTGAAATGCATGCCCAGCACCTGAGAAATGCGCAGACGCTGCACCTGTGAAAAGCGCGCCTAGCACCTGTGAAATGTGCACCCAGCATCTGTGAAAAGCGTGCACAGCACCTGTGAAATGTGCAGACGCTGCACCTGTGAAAAGCGCGCCTAGCACCTGTGAAATGTGCGCCCAGCACCTGTGAAAAGCGTGCCCAGCACCTGTGAAAAGCGCAGACGCTGCACCTGTGAAAAGAGCAGACGCTGCACCTGTGAAATGCGCAGACGCTGCACCTGTGAAATGCGCAGACGCATCTGCGGAATGCATGCCCAGCACCTGTGAAATGCGCAGACGCTGCACCTGTGAAATGCGCAGACGCTGCACCTGTGAAATGCGCAGACGCTGCACCTGTGAAAAGCGCAGACGCTGCACCTGTGAAAAGCGCAGACGCTGCACCTGTGAAAAGCGCAGACTCTGCACCTGTGAAAAGCGCAGACGCTGCACCTGTGAAAAGCGCAGACGCTGCACCTGTGAAAAGCGCAGACGCTGCACCTGTGAAAAGCGCAGACGCTACACCTGTGAAAAGCGCAGACACTGCACCTGTGAAATGCGCAGACGCTGCACCTGTGAAATGCGCAGACGCTGCATCTGCGGAATGCATGCCCAGCACCTGAGAAATGCGCAGACGCTGCACCTGTGAAAAGCGCGCCTAGCACCTGTGAAATGTGCACCCAGCATCTGTGAAAAGCGTGCACAGCACCCGTGAAATACGCAGACGCTGCACCTGTGAAATGCGCAGACGCTGCACCTGTGAAATGCGCAGACGCTGCCCCTGTGAAATGCATGCCCAGCACCTGAGAAATGCGCAGACGCTGCACCTGTGAAAAGCGTGCACAGCAACTGTGAAATGCGCAGACGCTGCACCTGTGAAAAGCGCGCCTAGCACCTGTGAAATGTGCGCCCAGCACCTGTGAAAAGCGTGCCCAGCACCTGTGAAATGCGCAGATGCTGCACCTGTGAAAAGCGTGCACAGCACCTGTGAAATGCGCAGACGCTGCACCTGTGAAAAGCGTGCCCAGCACCTGTGAAATGCGCAGACGCTGCACCTGTGAAATGCGCAGACGCTGCACCTGTGAAAAGCGCAGACGCTACACCTGTGAAAAGCGTGCCCAGCCCCTGTGAAAAGCGCAGACGCTGCACCTGTGAAAAGCGCGCCCAGCACCTGTGAAAAGCGTGCCCAGCACCTGTGAAATGCGCAGACGCTGCACCTGTGAAATGCGCAGACGCTGCACCTGCGAAATGCATGCCCAGCACCTGTGAAATGTGCAGACGCTGCACCTGTGAAGTGCGCAGATGCTGCACCTGTGAAATGCGCTCCCAACACCTGAGAAATGCGCAGACGCTGTACCTGTGAAATGCATGCCCAGCACCTGTGAAATGTGCAGACGCTGCACCTGTGAAATGTGCAGATGCTGCACCTGTGAAATGCGCGCCCAACACCTGAGAAATGCGCAGACGCTGCACCTGTGAAATGTGCACCCAGCACCTGTGAAATGTGCAGACGCTGAACCTGTGAAATGTGCGCCCAGCACCTGAGAAATGCGCAGACGCTGCACCTGTGAAAAGCGTGCCCAGCACCTGTGAAATGTGCAGACGCTGCACCTGTGAAATGCGTGCCCAGCACGTGTGAAATGCGCAGACGCTGCACCTGTTAAATGCGCAGACGCTGCACCTGCGAAATGCATGCCCAGCACCTGTGAAATGTGCAGACACTGCACCTGTGAAATGCGCAGATGCTGCACCTGTGAAATGCGCGCCCAACACCTGAGAAATGCGCAGACGCTGCACCTGTGAAATGTGCACCCAGCACCTGTGAAATGTGCAGACGCTGAACCTGTGAAATGTGCGCCCAGCACCTGAGAAATGCGCAGACACTGCACCTGTGAAAAGCGTGCCCAGCACCTGTGAAATGTGCAGACGCTGCACCTGTGATATGCGTGCCCAGCACGTGTGAAATGCGCAGATGCTGCACCTGTGAAATGCGCAGACGCTGCACCTGCGAAATGCATGCCCAGCACCTGTGAAATGTGCAGACGCTGCACCTGTGAAATGCGCAGATGCTGCACCTGTGAAATGCGCGCCCAACACCTGAGAAATGCGCAGACGCTGCACCTGTGAAATGTGCGCCCAGCACCTGTGAAATGTGCAGACGCTGAACCTGTGAAAAGCGTGCCCAGCACCTGTGGAATGCGCAGACGCTGCACCTGTGAAAAGCGCAGACGCTGCACCTGTGAAAAGCGCAGACGCTGCACCTGTGAAATGCGCAGACGCTGCACCTGTGAAATGCGCAGACGCTGCACCTGTGAAAAGCGCAGACGCTGCACCTGTGAAATGCGCAGACGCTGCACCTGTGAAATGCGCAGACGCTGCACCTGTGAAAAGCGCAGACTCTGCACCTGTGAAATGCGCAGACTCTGCACCTTTGAAATGCGCAGATGCTGCACCGGTGAAAAGCGTGCACAGCACCTGTGAAATGGGAGGATGCTGCACCTGTGAAATACGCAGACGCTGCACCTGTGAAATACGCATACGCAGACGCTGCACCTGTGAAATGCGCAGACGCTGCACCTGTGAAATGCGCAGATGCTGCACCTGTGAAATGCGCAGATGCTGCACCTGTGAAATGCATGCCCAGCACCTGAGAAATGCGCAGATGCTGCACCTGTGAAAAGCGTGCACAGCACCCGTGAAATGCGCAGACGCTGCACCTGTGAAAAGCATGCCCAGCACCTGTGAAAAGCGCAGACGCTGCACCTGTGAAATGCGCAGACGCTGCACCTGTGAAAAGCGCACCCAGCACCTGTGAAAAGCGTGCCCAGCACCTGTGAAATGCGCAGACGCTGCACCTGTGAAATGCGCAGACGCTGCACCTGTGAAATGCACAGACGCTGCACCTGTGAAATGCGCAGACGCTGCACCTGTGAAAAGCGTGCCCAGCACCTGTGAAATGCGCAGACGCTGCACCTGTGAAATGCATGCCCAGCAACTGTGAAATGCGCAGACGCTGCACCTGTGAAATGCGCGCCCAGCAATTGTGAAAAGCGTGCCCAGCACCTGTGAAATATGCGCCCAGCATCTGTGAAATTCGTGCCTAGCACCTGTGAAAAGCGCAGACGCTGCCCCTGTGAAAAGCGTCCCCAGCACCTTTGAAAAGCGCAGATGCTGCACCTGTGAAATGCGTGCCCAGCACCTGTGAAATGCGCAGATTCTGCACCTGTGAAATGCGTGACCAGCACCTGTGAAATGCGTGACCAAAACCTGTGAAATGCGCAGACGCTGCACCTTTGAAATGCGCGCCCGGCACCTGTGAAATGCGCAGACGCTGCACCTGTGAAAAGCGCGCCTAGCACCCGTGAAATGTGCACCCAGCATCTGTGAAAAGCGTGCACAGCACCCGTGAAATACGCAGACGCTGCACCTGTGAAATGCGCAGACGCTGCACCTGTGAAATGCGCAGACGCTGCACCTGTGAAATGCATGCCCAGCACCTGAGAAATGCGCAGATGCTGCACCTGTGAAAAGCGTGCACAGCACCTGTGAAATGTGCAGACGCTGAACCTGTGAAATGTGCGCCCAGCACCTGAGAAATGCGCAGACGCTGCACCTGTGAAAAGCGTGCCCAGCACCTGTGAAATGTGCAGACGCTGCACCTGTGAAATGCGCAGACGCTGCACCTGTGGAATGCGCAGACGCTGCACCTGTGAAAAGCGCAGACGCTGCACCTGTGAAAAGCGCAGACGCTGCACCTGTGAAATGCGCAGACGCTGCACCTGTGAAAAGCGCAGACGCTGCACCTGTGAAAGGCGCAGACGCTGCACCTGTGAAATGCGCAGACGCTGCACCTGTGAAATGCACAGACGCATCTGCGGAATGCATGCCCAGCACCTGTGAAATGCGCAGACACTGCACCTGTGAAATGCGCAGATGCTGCACCTGTGAAAAGCGCAGACGCTGCACCTGTGAATAGCGCAGATGCTGCACCTGTGAAAAGCGCAGACGCTGCACCTGTGAAATGCGCAGACGCTGCACCTGTGAAATGCGCAGACGCTGCATCTGCGGAATGCATGCCCAGCACCTGAGAAATGCGCAGACGCTGCACCTGTGAAAAGCGCGCCTAGCACCTGTGAAATGTGCACCCAGCATCTGTGAAAAGCGTGCACAGCACCCGTGAAATACGCAGACGCTGCACCTGTGAAATGCGCAGACGCTGCACCTGTGAAATGCGCAGACGCTGCCCCTGTGAAATGCATGCCCAGCACCTGAGAAATGCGCAGATGCTGCACCTGTGAAAAGCGTGCACAGCAACTGTGAAATGCGCAGACGCTGCACCTGTGAAAAGCGCAGACGCTGCACCTGTGAAATGCGCAGACGCTGCACCTGTGAAATGCGCAGACACTGCACCTGTGAAATGCGCAGACACTGCACCTGTGAAAAGCGCAGACGCTGCACCTGTGAAATGCGCAGACGCTGCACCTGTGAAATGCGCAGACGCTGCACCTGTGAAATGCGCAGACGCTGCACCTGTGAAATGCGCAGACGCTGCACCTGTAAAATACGCAGACGCTGCACCTGTGAAATGCATGCCCAGCACCTGAGAAATGCGCAGACGCTGCACCTGTGAAAAGCGCGCCTAGCACCTGTGAAATGTGCACCCAGCATCTGTGAAAAGCGTGCACAGCACCTGTGAAATGCGCAGACGCTGCACCTGTGAAAAGCGCGCCTAGCACCTGTGAAATGTGCGCCCAGCACCTGTGAAAAGCGTGCCCAGCACCTGTGAAATGCGCAGACGCTGCACCTGTGAAAAGCGTGCACAGCACCTTTGAAATGCGCAGACGCTGCACCTGTGAAAAGCGTGCCCAGCACCTGTGAAATGCGCAGACGCTGCACCTGTGAAATGCGCAGACGCTGCACCTGTGAAAAGCGCAGACGCTGCACCTGTGAAAAGCGCAGACGCTGCACCTGTGAAAAGCGTTCCCAGCCCCTGTGAAAAGCGCAGACGCTGCACCTGTGAAAAGCGCGCCCAGCACCTGTGAAAAGCGTGCCCAGCACCTGTGAAATGCGCAGACGCTGCACCTGTGAAATGCGCAGACACTGCACCTGTAAAATACACAGACGCTGCACCTGTGAAATGCATGCCCAGCACCTGAGAAATGCGCAGACGCTGCACCTGTGAAAAGCGCGCCTAGCACCTGTGAAATGTGCACCCAGCATCTGTGAAAAGCGTGCACAGCACCTGTGAAATGTGCAGACGCTGCACCTGTGAAAAGCGCGCCTAGCACCTGTGAAATGTGCGCCCAGCACCTGTGAAAAGCGTGCCCAGCACCTGTGAAAAGCGCAGACGCTGCACCTGTGAAAAGAGCAGACGCTGCACCTGTGAAATGCGCAGACGCTGCACCTGTGAAATGCGCAGACGCATCTGCGGAATGCATGCCCAGCACCTGTGAAATGCGCAGACGCTGCACCTGTGAAATGCGCAGACACTGCACCTGTGAAATGCGCAGACGCTGCACCTGTGAAAAGCGCAGACGCTGCACCTGTGAAAAGCGCAGACGCTGCACCTGTGAAAAGCGCAGACTCTGCACCTGTGAAAAGCGCAGACGCTGCACCTGTGAAAAGCGCAGACGCTGCACCTGTGAAAAGCGCAGACGCTGCACCTGTGAAAAGCGCAGACACTGCACCTGTGAAATGCGCAGACGCTGCACCTGTGAAATGCGCAGACGCTGCATCTGCGGAATGCATGCCCAGCACCTGAGAAATGCGCAGACGCTGCACCTGTGAAAAGCGCGCCTAGCACCTGTGAAATGTGCACCCAGCATCTGTGAAAAGCGTGCACAGCACCCGTGAAATACGCAGACGCTGCACCTGTGAAATGCGCAGACGCTGCACCTGTGAAATGCGCAGACGCTGCCCCTGTGAAATGCATGCCCAGCACCTGAGAAATGCGCAGACGCTGCACCTGTGAAAAGCGTGCACAGCAACTGTGAAATGCGCAGACGCTGCACCTGTGAAAAGCGCGCCTAGCACCTGTGAAATGTGCGCCCAGCACCTGTGAAAAGCGTGCCCAGCACCTGTGAAATGCGCAGATGCTGCACCTGTGAAAAGCGTGCACAGCACCTGTGAAATGCGCAGACGCTGCACCTGTGAAAAGCGTGCCCAGCACCTGTGAAATGCGCAGACGCTGCACCTGTGAAATGCGCAGACGCTGCACCTGTGAAAAGCGCAGACGCTACACCTGTGAAAAGCGTGCCCAGCCCCTGTGAAAAGCGCAGACGCTGCACCTGTGAAAAGCGCGCCCAGCACCTGTGAAAAGCGTGCCCAGCACCTGTGAAATGCGCAGACGCTGCACCTGTGAAATGCGCAGACACTGCACCTGCGAAATGCATGCCCAGCACCTGTGAAATGTGCAGACGCTGCACCTGTGAAGTGCGCAGATGCTGCACCTGTGAAATGCGCTCCCAACACCTGAGAAATGCGCAGACGCTGTACCTGTGAAATGCATGCCCAGCACCTGTGAAATGTGCAGACGCTGCACCTGTGAAATGTGCAGATGCTGCACCTGTGAAATGCGCGCCCAACACCTGAGAAATGCGCAGACGCTGCACCTGTGAAATGTGCACCCAGCACCTGTGAAATGTGCAGACGCTGAACCTGTGAAATGTGCGCCCAGCACCTGAGAAATGCGCAGACGCTGCACCTGTGAAAAGCGTGCCCAGCACCTGTGAAATGCGCAGACGCTGCACCTGTGAAATGCGCAGACGCTGCACCTGTGAAAAGCGCAGACGCTGCACCTGTGAAAAGCGCGCCTAGCACCTGTGAAATGTGCACCCAGCATCTGTGAAAAGCGTGCACAGCACCTGTGAAATGCGCAGACGCTGCACCTGTGAAAAGCGCGCCTAGCACCTGTGAAATGTGCGCCCAGCACCTGTGAAAAGCGTGCCCAGCACCTGTGAAATGCGCAGACGCTGCACCTGTGAAAAGCGTGCACAGCACCTGTGAAATGCGCAGACGCTGCACCTGTGAAAAGCGTGCCCAGCACCTGTGAAATGCGCAGACGCTGCACCTGTGAAATGTGCAGACGCTGCACCTGTGAAATGCGTGCCCAGCACCTGTGAAATGCGCAGACGCTGCACCTGCGAAATGCATGCCCAGCACCTGTGAAATGTGCAGACGCTGCACCTGTGAAATGCGCAGATGCTGCACCTGTGAAATGCGCGCCCAACACCTGAGAAATGCGCAGACGCTGCACCTGTGAAATGTGCGCCCAGCACCTGTGAAATGCGCAGACGCTGCACCTGTGAAAAGCGCAGACGCTGCACCTGTGAAAAGCGCAGACGCTGCACCTGTGAAATGCGCAGACGCTGCACCTGTGAAATGCGCAGATGCTGCATCTGCGGAATGCATGCCCAGCACCTGTGAAAAGCGCAGACGCTGCACCTGTGAAAAGCGCAGACGCTGCACCTGTGAAATGCGCAGACGCTGCACCTGTGAAATGCGCATACGCTGCACCTGTGAAATGCGCAGACGCTGCACCTGTGAAATGCGCAGACGCTGCACCTGTGAAATGCATGCCCAGCACCTGAGAAATGCGCAGACGCTGCACCTGTGAAAAGCGTGCACAGCAACTGTGAAATGCGCAGATGCTGCACCTGTGAAAAGCGCAGACGCTGCACCTGTGAAATGCGCAGACGCTGCACCTGTGAAATGCGCAGACGCTGCACCTGTGAAATGCGCAGACGCTGCACCTGTGAAATGCGCAGACGCTGCACCTGTGAAATGCGCAGACGCTGCACCTGTAAAATACGCAGACGCTGCACCTGTGAAATGCATGCCCAGCACCTGAGAAACGCGCAGACGCTGCACCTGTGAAAAGCGTGCCCAGCACCTGTGAAATGTGCAGACGCTGCACCTGTGAAATGCGCAGACGCTGCACCTGTGGAATGCGCAGACGCTGCACCTGTGAAAAGCGCAGACGCTGCACCTGTGAAAAGCGCAGACGCTGCACCTGTGAAAAGCGCAGACGCTGCACCTGTGAAATGCGCAGACGCTGCACCTGTGAAAAGCGCAGACGCTGCACCTGTGAAGAGCGCAGACGCTGCACCTGTGAAATGCGCAGACGCTGCACCTGTGAAATGCGCAGACGCATCTGCGGAATGCATGCCCAGCACCTGTGAAAAGCGCAGACGCTGCACCTGTGAAATGCGCAGACGCTGCACCTGCGAAATGCATGCCCAGCACCTGTGAAATGTGCAGACGCTGCACCTGTGAAATGCGCAGATGCTGCACCTGTGAAATGCGCTCCCAACACCTGAGAAATGCGCAGACGCTGCACCTGTGAAATGTGCGCCCAGCACCTGTGAAATGTGCAGACGCTGAACCTGTGAAAAGCGCAGATGCTGCACCTGTGAAAAGCGCAGACGCTGCACCTGTGAAATGCGCAGACGCTGCACCTGTGAAAAGCGCGCCCAGCACCTGTGAAAAGCGTGCCCAGCACCTGTGAAATGCGCAGACGCTGCACCTGTGAAATGCGCAGACGCTGCACCTGCGAAATGCATGCCCAGCACCTGTGAAATGTGCAGACGCTGCACCTGTGAAATGCGCAGATGCTGCAGCTGTGAAATGCGCAGACGCTGCACCTGTGAAATGTGCGCCCAGCACCTGTGAAATGTGCAGACGCTGAACCTGTGAAATGTGCGCCCAGCACCTGTGAAATGCGCAGACGCTGCACCTGTGGAATGCGCAGACGCTGCACCTGTGAAATGTGCGCCCAGCACCTGTGAAATGCGCAGACGCTGCACCTGTGGAATGCGCAGACGCTATACCTGTGAAAAGCGCAGACGCTGCACCTGTGAAAAGCGCAGACGCTGCACCTGTGAAAAGCGCAGACGCTGCACCTGTGAAATGCGCAGACGCTGCACCTGTGAAAAGCGCAGACGCTGCACCTGTGAAAAGCGCAGACGCTGCACCTGTGAAATGCGCAGACGCTGCACCTGTGAAATGCGCAGACGCTGCACCTGTGAAATGCGCAGACGCTGCCCCTGTGAAATGCATGCCCAGCACCTGAGAAATGCGCAGATGCTGCACCTGTGAAAAGCGTGCACAGCAACTGTGAAATGCGCAGACGCTGCACCTGTGAAATGCGCAGACGCTGCACCTGTGAAATGCGCAGACGCTGCACCTGTGAAAAGCCCAGACACTGCACCTGTGAAAAGCGCAGACGCTGCACCTGTGAAATGCGCAGACGCTGCACCTGTGAAATACGCAGACGCTGCACCTGTGAAATGCATGCCCAGCACCTGAGAAATGCGCAGACGCTGCACCTGTGAAAAGCGCGCCTAGGACCTGTGAAATGTGCACCCAGCATCTGTTAAAAGCGTGCACAGCACCTGTGAAATGCGCAGACGCTGCACCTGTGAAAAGCGCGCCTAGCACCTGTGAAATGTGCGCCCAGCACCTGTGAAAAGCGTGCCCAGCACCTGTGAAATGCGCAGACGCTGCACCTGTGAAAAGCGTGCCCAGCACCTGTGAAATGCGCAGACGCTGCACCTGTGAAAAGCGTGCCCAGCACCTGTGAAATGCGCAGACGCTGCACCTGTGAAATGTGCAGACGCTGCACCTGTGAAAAGCGTGCCCAGCCCCTGTGAAAAGCGCAGACGCTGCACCTGTGAAAAGCGCGCCCAGCACCTGTGAAAAGCGTGCCCAGCACCTGTGAAATGCGCAGACGCTGCACCTGCGAAATGCATGCCCAGCACCTGTGAAATGTGCAGACGCTGCACCTGTGAAATGCGCAGATGCTGCACCTGTGAAATGCGCGCCCAACACCTGAGAAATGCGCAGACGCTGCACCTGTGAAATGTGCACCCAGCACCTGTGAAATGTGCAGACGCTGAACCTGTGAAATGTGCGCCCAGCACCAGAGAAATGCGCAGACGCTGCACCTGTGAAAAGCGTGCCCAGCACCTGTGAAATGTGCAGACGCTGCACCTGTGAAATGCGTGCCCAGCACCTGTGAAATGCGCAGACGCTGCAACTGCGAAATGCATGCCCAGCACCTGTGAAATGTGCAGACGCTGCACCTGTGAAATGCGCAGATGCTGCACCTGTGAAATGCGCGCCCAACACCTGAGAAATGCGCAGACGCTGCACCTGTGAAATGTGCGCCCAGCACCTGTGAAATGCGCAGACGCTGCACCTGTGAAAAGCGCAGACGCTGCACCTGTGAAAAGCGCAGACGCTGCACCTGTGAAATGCGCAGACGCTGCACCTGTAAAATGCATGCCCAGCACCTGAGAAATGCGCAGACGCTGCACCTGTGAAAATCGCGCCTAGCACCTGTGAAATGTGCACCCAGCATCTGTGAAAAGCGTGCACAGCACCTGTGAAATGCGCAGACGCTGCACCTGTGAAAAGCGCGCCTAGCACCTGTGAAATGTGCGCCCAGCACCTGTGAAAAGCGTGCCCAGCACCTGTGAAATGCGCAGACGCTGCACCTGTGAAAAGCGTGCACAGCACCTGTGAAATGCGCAGACGCTGCACCTGTGAAAAGCGTGCCCAGCACCTGTGAAATGCGCAGACGCTGCACCTGTGAAATGCGCAGACGCTGCACCTGTGAAAAGCGCAGACGCTGCACCTGTGAAAAGCGTGCCCAGCCCCTGTTAAAAGCGCAGATGCTGCACCTGTGAAAAGCGCGCCCAGCACCTGTGAAAAGCGTGCCCAGCACCTGTGAAATGCGCAGACGCTGCACCTGTGAAATGCACAGACGCTGCACCTGCGAAATGCATGCCCAACACCTGTGAAATGTGCAGACGCTGCACCTGTGAAATGCGCAGATGCTGCACCTGTGAAATGCGCGCCCAACACCTGAGAAATGCGCAGACGCTGCACCTGTGAAATGTGCGCCCAGCACCTGTGAAATGTGCAGACGCTGAACCTGTGAAATGTGCGCCCAGCACCTGAGAAATGCGCAGACGCTGTACCTGTGAAAAGCGTGCCCAGCACCTGTGAAATGTGCAGACGCTGCACCTGTGAAATGCGCAGACGCTGCACCTGTGGAATGCGCAGACGCTGCACCTGTGAAAAGCGCAGACGCTGCACCTGTGAAAAGCGCAGACGCTGCACCTGTGAAATGCGCAGACGCTGCACCTGTGAAAAGCGCAGACGCTGCACCTGTGAAAAGCGCAGACGCTGCACCTGTGAAATGCGCAGACGCTGCACCTGTGAAATGCGCAGACGCATCTGCGGAATGCATGCCCAGCACCTGTGAAATGCGCAGACGCTGCACCTGTGAAATGCGCAGACGCTGCACCTGTGAAAAGCGCAGACGCTGCACCTGTGAAAAGCGCAGACGCTGCACCTGTGAAAAGCGCAGACGCTGCACCTGTGAAAAGCGCAGACGCTGCACCTGTGAAAAGAGCAGACGCTGCACCTGTGAAATGCGCAGACGCTGCACCTGTGAAATGCGCAGACGCTGCATCTGCGGAATGCATGCCCAGCACCTGAGAAATGCGCAGACGCTGCACCTGTGAAAAGCGCGCCTAGCACCTGTGAAATGTGCACCCAGCATCTGTGAAAAGCGTGCACAGCACCCGTGAAATACGCAGACGCTGCACCTGTGAAATGCGCAGACGCTGCACCTGTGAAATGCGCAGACGCTGCACCTGTGAAATGCATGCCCAGCACCTGAGAAATGCGCAGATGCTGCACCTGTGAAAAGCGTGCACAGCACCTGTGAAATGTGCAGACGCTGAACCTGTGAAATGTGCGCCCAGCACCTGAGAAATGCGCAGACGCTGCACCTGTGAAAAGCGTGCCCAGCACCTGTGAAATGTGCAGACGCTGCACCTGTGAAATGCGCAGACGCTGCACCTGTGGAATGCGCAGACGCTGCACCTGTGAAAAGCGCAGACGCTGCACCTGTGAAAAGCGCAGACGCTGCACCTGTGAAATGCGCAGACGCTGCACCTGTGAAAAGCGCAGACGCTGCACCTGTGAAAGGCGCAGACGCTGCACCTGTGAAATGCGCAGACGCTGCACCTGTGAAATGCGCAGACGCATCTGCGGAATGCATGCCCAGCACCTGTGAAATGCGCAGACACTGCACCTGTGAAATGCGCAGATGCTGCACCTGTGAAAAGCGCAGACGCTGCACCTGTGAAAAGCGCAGATGCTGCACCTGTGAAAAGCGCAGACGCTGCACCTGTGAAATGCGCAGACGCTGCACCTGTGAAATGCGCAGACGCTGCATCTGCGGAATGCATGCCCAGCACCTGAGAAATGCGCAGACGCTGCACCTGTGAAAAGCGCGCCTAGCACCTGTGAAATGTGCACCCAGCATCTGTGAAAAGCGTGCACAGCACCCGTGAAATACGCAGACGCTGCACCTGTGAAATGCGCAGACGCTGCACCTGTGAAATGCGCAGACGCTGCCCCTGTGAAATGCATGCCCAGCACCTGAGAAATGCGCAGATGCTGCACCTGTGAAAAGCGTGCACAGCAACTGTGAAATGCGCAGACGCTGCACCTGTGAAAAGCGCAGACGCTGCACCTGTGAAATGCGCAGACGCTGCACCTGTGAAATGCGCAGACACTGCACCTGTGAAATGCGCAGACACTGCACCTGTGAAAAGCGCAGACGCTGCACCTGTGAAATGCGCAGACGCTGCACCTGTGAAATGCGCAGACGCTGCACCTGTGAAATGCGCAGACGCTGCACCTGTAAAATACGCAGACGCTGCACCTGTGAAATGCATGCCCAGCACCTGAGAAATGCGCAGACGCTGCACCTGTGAAAAGCGCGCCTAGCACCTGTGAAATGTGCACCCAGCATCTGTGAAAAGCGTGCACAGCACCTGTGAAATGCGCAGACGCTGCACCTGTGAAAAGCGCGCCTAGCACCTGTGAAATGTGCGCCCAGCACCTGTGAAAAGCGTGCCCAGCACCTGTGAAATGCGCAGACGCTGCACCTGTGAAAAGCGTGCACAGCACCTTTGAAATGCGCAGACGCTGCACCTGTGAAAAGCATGCCCAGCACCTGTGAAATGCGCAGACGCTGCACCTGTGAAATGCGCAGACGCTGCACCTGTGAAAAGCGCAGACGCTGCACCTGTGAAAAGCGCAGACGCTGCACCTGTGAAAAGCGTGCCCAGCCCCTGTGAAAAGCGCAGACGCTGCACCTGTGAAAAGCGCGCCCAGCACCTGTGAAAAGCGTGCCCAGCACCTGTGAAATGCGCAGACGCTGCACCTGTGAAATGCGCAGACACTGCACCTGTAAAATACACAGACGCTGCACCTGTGAAATGCATGCCCAGCACCTGAGAAATGCGCAGACGCTGCACCTGTGAAAAGCGCGCCTAGCACCTGTGAAATGTGCACCCAGCATCTGTGAAAAGCGTGCACAGCACCTGTGAAATGTGCAGACGCTGCACCTGTGAAAAGCGCGCCTAGCACCTGTGAAATGTGCGCCCAGCACCTGTGAAAAGCGTGCCCAGCACCTGTGAAAAGCGCAGACGCTGCACCTGTGAAAAGAGCAGACGCTGCACCTGTGAAATGCGCAGACGCTGCACCTGTGAAATGCGCAGACGCATCTGCGGAATGCATGCCCAGCACCTGTGAAATGCGCAGACGCTGCACCTGTGAAATGCGCAGACGCTGCACCTGTGAAATGCGCAGACGCTGCACCTGTGAAAAGCGCAGACGCTGCACCTGTGAAAAGCGCAGACGCTGCACCTGTGAAAAGCGCAGACTCTGCACCTGTGAAAAGCGCAGACGCTGCACCTGTGAAAAGCGCAGACGCTGCACCTGTGAAAAGCGCAGACGCTGCACCTGTGAAAAGCGCAGACGCTACACCTGTGAAAAGCGCAGACACTGCACCTGTGAAATGCGCAGACGCTGCACCTGTGAAATGCGCAGACGCTGCATCTGCGGAATGCATGCCCAGCACCTGAGAAATGCGCAGACGCTGCACCTGTGAAAAGCGCGCCTAGCACCTGTGAAATGTGCACCCAGCATCTGTGAAAAGCGTGCACAGCACCCGTGAAATACGCAGACGCTGCACCTGTGAAATGCGCAGACGCTGCACCTGTGAAATGCGCAGACGCTGCCCCTGTGAAATGCATGCCCAGCACCTGAGAAATGCGCAGACGCTGCACCTGTGAAAAGCGTGCACAGCAACTGTGAAATGCGCAGACGCTGCACCTGTGAAAAGCGCGCCTAGCACCTGTGAAATGTGCGCCCAGCACCTGTGAAAAGCGTGCCCAGCACCTGTGAAATGCGCAGATGCTGCACCTGTGAAAAGCGTGCACAGCACCTGTGAAATGCGCAGACGCTGCACCTGTGAAAAGCGTGCCCAGCACCTGTGAAATGCGCAGACGCTGCACCTGTGAAATGCGCAGACGCTGCACCTGTGAAAAGCGCAGACGCTACACCTGTGAAAAGCGTGCCCAGCCCCTGTGAAAAGCGCAGACGCTGCACCTGTGAAAAGCGCGCCCAGCACCTGTGAAAAGCGTGCCCAGCACCTGTGAAATGCGCAGACGCTGCACCTGTGAAATGCGCAGACGCTGCACCTGCGAAATGCATGCCCAGCACCTGTGAAATGTGCAGACGCTGCACCTGTGAAGTGCGCAGATGCTGCACCTGTGAAATGCGCTCCCAACACCTGAGAAATGCGCAGACGCTGTACCTGTGAAATGCATGCCCAGCACCTGTGAAATGTGCAGACGCTGCACCTGTGAAATGTGCAGATGCTGCACCTGTGAAATGCGCGCCCAACACCTGAGAAATGCGCAGACGCTGCACCTGTGAAATGTGCACCCAGCACCTGTGAAATGTGCAGACGCTGAACCTGTGAAATGTGCGCCCAGCACCTGAGAAATGCGCAGACGCTGCACCTGTGAAAAGCGTGCCCAGCACCTGTGAAATGTGCAGACGCTGCACCTGTGAAATGCGTGCCCAGCACGTGTGAAATGCGCAGACGCTGCACCTGTTAAATGCGCAGACGCTGCACCTGCGAAATGCATGCCCAGCACCTGTGAAATGTGCAGACACTGCACCTGTGAAATGCGCAGATGCTGCACCTGTGAAATGCGCGCCCAACACCTGAGAAATGCGCAGACGCTGCACCTGTGAAATGTGCACCCAGCACCTGTGAAATGTGCAGACGCTGAACCTGTGAAATGTGCGCCCAGCACCTGAGAAATGCGCAGACACTGCACCTGTGAAAAGCGTGCCCAGCACCTGTGAAATGTGCAGACGCTGCACCTGTGATATGCGTGCCCAGCACGTGTGAAATGCGCAGATGCTGCACCTGTGAAATGCGCAAACGCTGCACCTGCGAAATGCATGCCCAGCACCTGTGAAATGTGCAGACGCTGCACCTGTGAAATGCGCAGATGCTGCACCTGTGAAATGCGCGCCCAACACCTGAGAAATGCGCAGACGCTGCACCTGTGAAAAGCGCAGACGCTGCACCTGTGAAATGCGCAGACGCTGCACCTGTGAAATGCGCAGACGCTGCACCTGTGAAAAGCGCAGACGCTGCACCTGTGAAATGCGCAGACGCTGCACCTGTGAAATGCGCAGACGCTGCACCTGTGAAAAGCGCAGACTCTGCACCTGTGAAATGCGCAGACTCTGCACCTGTGAAATGCGCAGATGCTGCACCGGTGAAAAGCGTGCACAGCACCTGTGAAATGGGAGGATGCTGCACCTGTGAAATACGCAGACGCTGCACCTGTGAAATACGCATACGCAGACGCTGCACCTGTGAAATGCGCAGACGCTGCACCTGTGAAATGCGCAGATGCTGCACCTGTGAAATGCGCAGATGCTGCACCTGTGAAATGCATGCCCAGCACCTGAGAAATGCGCAGATGCTGCACCTGTGAAAAGCGTGCACAGCACCCGTGAAATGCGCAGACGCTGCACCTGTGAAAAGCATGCCCAGCACCTGTGAAAAGCGCAGACGCTGCACCTGTGAAATGCGCAGACGCTGCACCTGTGAAAAGCGCACCCAGCACCTGTGAAAAGCGTGCCCAGCACCTGTGAAATGCGCAGACGCTGCACCTGTGAAATGCGCAGACGCTGCACCTGTGAAATGCAGACGCTGCACCTGTGAAATGTGCAGACGCTGCACCTGTGAAAAGCGTGCCCAGCACCTGTGAAATGCGCAGACGCTGCACCTGTGAAATGCATGCCCAGCAACTGTGAAATGCGCAGACGCTGCACCTGTGAAATGCGCGCCCAGCAATTGTGAAAAGCGTGCCCAGCACCTGTGAAATATGCGCCCAGCATCTGTGAAATTCGTGCCTAGCACCTGTGAAAAGCGCAGACGCTGCCCCTGTGAAAAGCGTCCCCAGCACCTTTGAAAAGCGCAGATGCTGCACCTGTGAAATGCGTGCCCAGCACCTGTGAAATGCGCAGATTCTGCACCTGTGAAATGCGTGACCAGCACCTGTGAAATGCGTGACCAAAACCTGTGAAATGCGCAGACGCTGCACCTTTGAAATGCGCGCCCGGCACCTGTGAAATGCGCAGACGCTGCACCTGTGAAAAGCGCGCCTAGCACCTGTGAAATGTGCACCCAGCATCTGTGAAAAGCGTGCACAGCACCCGTGAAATACGCAGACGCTGCACCTGTGAAATGCGCAGACGCTGCACCTGTGAAATGCGCAGACGCTGCACCTGTGAAATGCATGCCCAGCACCTGAGAAATGCGCAGATGCTGCACCTGTGAAAAGCGTGCACAGCACCTGTGAAATGTGCAGACGCTGAACCTGTGAAATGTGCGCCCAGCACCTGAGAAATGCGCAGACGCTGCACCTGTGAAAAGCGTGCCCAGCACCTGTGAAATGTGCAGACGCTGCACCTGTGAAATGCGCAGACGCTGCACCTGTGGAATGCGCAGACGCTGCACCTGTGAAAAGCGCAGACGCTGCACCTGTGAAAAGCGCAGACGCTGCACCTGTGAAATGCGCAGACGCTGCACCTGTGAAAAGCGCAGACGCTGCACCTGTGAAAGGCGCAGACGCTGCACCTGTGAAATGCGCAGACGCTGCACCTGTGAAATGCGCAGACGCATCTGCGGAATGCATGCCCAGCACCTGTGAAATGCGCAGACACTGCACCTGTGAAATGCGCAGATGCTGCACCTGTGAAAAGCGCAGACGCTGCACCTGTGAAAAGCGCAGATGCTGCACCTGTGAAAAGCACAGACGCTGCACCTGTGAAATGCGCAGACGCTGCACCTGTGAAATGCGCAGACGCTGCATCTGCGGAATGCATGCCCAGCACCTGAGAAATGCGCAGACGCTGCACCTGTGAAAAGCGCGCCTAGCACCTGTGAAATGTGCACCCAGCATCTGTGAAAAGCGTGCACAGCACCCGTGAAATACGCAGACGCTGCACCTGTGAAATGCGCAGACGCTGCACCTGTGAAATGCGCAGACGCTGCCCCTGTGAAATGCATGCCCAGCACCTGAGAAATGCGCAGATGCTGCACCTGTGAAAAGCGTGCACAGCAACTGTGAAATGCGCAGACGCTGCACCTGTGAAAAGCGCAGACGCTGCACCTGTGAAATGCGCAGACGCTGCACCTGTGAAATGCGCAGACACTGCACCTGTGAAATGCGCAGACACTGCACCTGTGAAAAGCGCAGACGCTGCACCTGTGAAATGCGCAGACGCTGCACCTGTGAAATGCGCAGACGCTGCACCTGTGAAATGCGCAGACGCTGCACCTGTGAAATGCGCAGACGCTGCACCTGTAAAATACGCAGACGCTGCACCTGTGAAATGCATGCCCAGCACCTGAGAAATGTGCAGACGCTGCACCTGTGAAAAGCGCGCCTAGCACCTGTGAAATGTGCACCCAGCATCTGTGAAAAGCGTGCACAGCACCTGTGAAATGCGCAGACGCTGCACCTGTGAAAAGCGCGCCTAGCACCTGTGAAATGTGCGCCCAGCACCTGTGAAAAGCGTGCCCAGCACCTGTGAAATGCGCAGACGCTGCACCTGTGAAAAGCGTGCACAGCACCTTTGAAATGCGCAGACGCTGCACCTGTGAAAAGCGTGCCCAGCACCTGTGAAATGCGCAGACGCTGCACCTGTGAAATGCGCAGACGCTGCACCTGTGAAAAGCGCAGACGCTGCACCTGTGAAAAGCGCAGACGCTGCACCTGTGAAAAGCGTGCCCAGCCCCTGTGAAAAGCGCAGACGCTGCACCTGTGAAAAGCGCGCCCAGCACCTGTGAAAAGCGTGCCCAGCACCTGTGAAATGCGCAGACGCTGCACCTGTGAAATGCGCAGACACTGCACCTGTAAAATACACAGACGCTGCACCTGTGAAATGCATGCCCAGCACCTGAGAAATGCGCAGACGCTGCACCTGTGAAAAGCGCGCCTAGCACCTGTGAAATGTGCACCCAGCATCTGTGAAAAGCGTGCACAGCACCTGTGAAATGTGCAGACGCTGCACCTGTGAAAAGCGCGCCTAGCACCTGTGAAATGTGCGCCCAGCACCTGTGAAAAGCGTGCCCAGCACCTGTGAAAAGCGCAGACGCTGCACCTGTGAAAAGAGCAGACGCTGCACCTGTGAAATGCGCAGACGCTGCACCTGTGAAATGCGCAGACGCATCTGCGGAATGCATGCCCAGCACCTGTGAAATGCGCAGACGCTGCACCTGTGAAATGCGCAGACACTGCACCTGTGAAATGCGCAGACGCTGCACCTGTGAAAAGCGCAGACGCTGCACCTGTGAAAAGCGCAGACGCTGCACCTGTGAAAAGCGCAGACTCTGCACCTGTGAAAAGCGCAGACGCTGCACCTGTGAAAAGCGCAGACGCTGCACCTGTGAAAAGCGCAGACGCTACACCTGTGAAAAGCGCAGACACTGCACCTGTGAAATGCGCAGACGCTGCACCTGTGAAATGCGCAGACGCTGCATCTGCGGAATGCATGCCCAGCACCTGAGAAATGCGCAGACGCTGCACCTGTGAAAAGCGCGCCTAGCACCTGTGAAATGTGCACCCAGCATCTGTGAAAAGCGTGCACAGCACCCGTGAAATACGCAGACGCTGCACCTGTGAAATGCGCAGACGCTGCACCTGTGAAATGCGCAGACGCTGCCCCTGTGAAATGCATGCCCAGCACCTGAGAAATGCGCAGACGCTGCACCTGTGAAAAGCGTGCACAGCAACTGTGAAATGTGCAGACGCTGCACCTGTGAAAAGCGCGCCTAGCACCTGTGAAATGTGCGCCCAGCACCTGTGAAAAGCGTGCCCAGCACCTGTGAAATGCGCAGATGCTGCACCTGTGAAAAGCGTGCACAGCACCTGTGAAATGCGCAGACGCTGCACCTGTGAAAAGCGTGCCCAGCACCTGTGAAATGCGCAGACGCTGCACCTGTGAAATGCGCAGACGCTGCACCTGTGAAAAGCGCAGACGCTACACCTGTGAAAAGCGTGCCCAGCCCCTGTGAAAAGCGCAGACGCTGCACCTGTGAAAAGCGCGCCCAGCACCTGTGAAAAGCGTGCCCAGCACCTGTGAAATGCGCAGACGCTGCACCTGTGAAATGCGCAGACGCTGCACCTGCGAAATGCATGCCCAGCACCTGTGAAATGTGCAGACGCTGCACCTGTGAAGTGCGCAGATGCTGCACCTGTGAAATGCGCTCCCAACACCTGAGAAATGCGCAGACGCTGTACCTGTGAAATGCATGCCCAGCACCTGTGAAATGTGCAGACGCTGCACCTGTGAAATGTGCAGATGCTGCACCTGTGAAATGCGCGCCCAACACCTGAGAAATGCGCAGACGCTGCACCTGTGAAATGTGCACCCAGCACCTGTGAAATGTGCAGACGCTGAACCTGTGAAATGTGCGCCCAGCACCTGAGAAATGCGCAGATGCTGCACCTGTGAAAAGCGTGCCCAGCACCTGTGAAATGTGCAGACGCTGCACCTGTGAAATGCGTGCCCAGCACGTGTGAAATGCGCAGACGCTGCACCTGTTAAATGCGCAGACGCTGCACCTGCGAAATGCATGCCCAGCACCTGTGAAATGTGCAGACGCTGCACCTGTGAAATGCGCAGATGCTGCACCTGTGAAATGCGCGCCCAACACCTGAGAAATGCGCAGACGCTGCACCTGTGAAATGTGCACCCAGCACCTGTGAAATGTGCAGACGCTGAACCTGTGAAATGTGCGCCCAGCACCTGAGAAATGCGCAGACACTGCACCTGTGAAAAGCGTGCCCAGCACCTGTGAAATGTGCAGACGCTGCACCTGTGATATGCGTGCCCAGCACGTGTGAAATGCGCAGATGCTGCACCTGTGAAATGCGCAGACGCTGCACCTGCGAAATGCATGCCCAGCACCTGTGAAATGTGCAGACGCTGCACCTGTGAAATGCGCAGATGCTGCACCTGTGAAATGCGCGCCCAACACCTGAGAAATGCGCAGACGCTGCACCTGTGAAATGTGCGCCCAGCACCTGTGAAATGTGCAGACGCTGAACCTGTGAAAAGCGTGCCCAGCACCTGTGGAATGCGCAGACGCTGCACCTGTGAAAAGCGCAGACGCTGCACCTGTGAAAAGCGCAGACGCTGCACCTGTGAAATGCGCAGACGCTGCACCTGTGAAATGCGCAGACGCTGCACCTGTGAAAAGCGCAGACGCTGCACCTGTGAAATGCGCAGACGCTGCACCTGTGAAATGCGCAGACGCTGCACCTGTGAAAAGCGCAGACTCTGCACCTGTGAAATGCGCAGACTCTGCACCTGTGAAATGCGCAGATGCTGCACCGGTGAAAAGCGTGCACAGCACCTGTGAAATGGGAGGATGCTGCACCTGTGAAATACGCAGACGCTGCACCTGTGAAATACGCATACGCAGACGCTGCACCTGTGAAATGCGCAGACGCTGCACCTGTGAAATGCGCAGATGCTGCACCTGTGAAATGCGCAGATGCTGCACCTGTGAAATGCATGCCCAGCACCTGAGAAATGCGCAGATGCTGCACCTGTGAAAAGCGTGCACAGCACCCGTGAAATGCGCAGACGCTGCACCTGTGAAAAGCATGCCCAGCACCTGTGAAAAGCGCAGACGCTGCACCTGTGAAATGCGCAGACGCTGCACCTGTGAAAAGCGCACCCAGCACCTGTGAAAAGCGTGCCCAGCACCTGTGAAATGCGCAGACGCTGCACCTGTGAAATGCGCAGACGCTGCACCTGTGAAATGCACAGACGCTGCACCTGTGAAATGCGCAGACGCTGCACCTGTGAAAAGCGTGCCCAGCACCTGTGAAATGCGCAGACGCTGCACCTGTGAAATGCATGCCCAGCAACTGTGAAATGCGCAGACGCTGCACCTGTGAAATGCGCGCCCAGCAATTGTGAAAAGCGTGCCCAGCACCTGTGAAATATGCGCCCAGCATCTGTGAAATTCGTGCCTAGCACCTGTGAAAAGCGCAGACGCTGCCCCTGTGAAAAGCGTCCCCAGCACCTTTGAAAAGCGCAGATGCTGCACCTGTGAAATGCGTGCCCAGCACCTGTGAAATGCGCAGATTCTGCACCTGTGAAATGCGTGACCAGCACCTGTGAAATGCGTGACCAAAACCTGTGAAATGCGCAGACGCTGCACCTTTGAAATGCGCGCCCGGCACCTGTGAAATGCGCAGACGCTGCACCTGTGAAAAGCTTGCCCAGCACCTGTGAAATTCGTGCCCAGCACCTGTGAAGTGCGCAGACGCTGCACCTGTGAGAAGCGCGCCCAACACCTGTGAAATGTGCGCCCTGCACTTGTGAAAAGCATGCCCAGCACCTGTGAAAAGCACAGACGCTGCACCTGTGAAAAGCGTGCCCAGCACCTGTGAAATGCGCAGACGCTGCACATGTGAAATGCGCGCCCAGCACCTGTGAAATGCGTAGACGCTGCATCTGTGAAATGCGCAAACTCTGCACCTGTGAAATGCGCAGACGCTGCACCTGTCAAATGCGGACGCTGCACCTGTGAAATGCGCAGACGCTGCACCTGTGAAATGCGCGCCCAGCAATTGTAAAAAGCGCGCCCAGCACCTGTGAAATGTGCGCCCAGCACTTGTGAAAAGCGTGCCCAGGCACTGTGAAATGCGCAGACGCTGCACCTGTGAAATGCATGACCAGCACCTGTGAAATGCGCAGACGCTGCACCTGTGAAAAGCGTTCCAGCACCTGTGAAATGCGCAGACGCTGCACCTGTGAAAAGCGTGCCCAGCACCTGTGAAATGCGCAGACGCTGCACCTGTGAAAAGCGTGCCCAGCACCTGTGAAATGCGCAGACGCTGCACCTGTGAAAAGCGTGCCCAGCACCTGTGAAAAGCGTGCCCAGCACCTGAGAAATGCAGACGCTGCACCTGTGAAAAGCGTGCCCAGCACCTGTGAAATGCGCAGACGCTGCTGTGACGAACAGCCCACCGCCGTTCGTCCACTTACGGGCGACACTAACGGGAGTCCCGCTGCCACCAAAACGCGACGGACAGCGGACCCTGTGTCACCACTATGTCACAGTCCCACCACTGACACGGGTGTATCAGCGGACGGAGGGGCGTGACACAATGCCGGCACACGGCTATCACAGGCGCAGTGGGGCTTATCTTAGTTATCCCAACACTGGCACCATGTGACCAAAAATATCCAGCAAGCTAATCTCGCTCTACAATTTGCCGCAGGGGGAGTTTAATTTGGATGCCCCACCACTGCTATCAATCTTCCAAGTACTGCGGGGATTTATGTATATCCCACTTTCTCAGTTCCACTTTGGAACTCGCAGCTCTCCGGCGCCCCCCTTACCCTCAGGTCAGTCAGGGAACTGCACCTAGGATAATTAGTCGCCGGACGGGCTGCCTGTTGTGAACCGGCAATTAGGCTTCTGCAGTAAGGGAATTATCAATGCTGTGGCTGAAGCCCCTTACTCAGCAATATAAGACCCTTCTAGACTGCCAGCAAGCCGTAATAGCCGTACACAACGCGCTGCCACCAGTCACGGTTACTTAATTCACAGTGTTAAATTAGGAGGGTCCGTGGCAAACCCCTTGAATTAGTAGCGATTATCTATCAAAGGCGTATAGTTCGATTCTTAGAGCATGGAGACAGATCTAAATAATTTCATTTATTTTCCGAAAGAGGACAGTGATTACAGATAAAAGTTGCTATAAAATTGAGACATAAAATATGTACAGTACAGGTATAAAATAAAAGTGGAGAAAACAAAGAGATTACACTCACAGTTCCATATTGTTCCTTAGGCAGACCATGCGGCTTTAAGGTGGGTGGAGGCGGAGCTGCACTTCTCCGCTCATTGGGATCCTTCTAGCACGACGACTTGAGCTGTTCTGAGCTGGTTCTGCCAGGGAATGCCTTATAGACTTTCCTATGTGACATCACAGAGAGGTGCATTCTGGGTTGATCCCACCTCTCTTATCCAAGTTATGTTTTGGCTACAAAACTTAGATTAGCTATAACTTTATGGGAGAAGCTGGTATGGACTCATCAGTGGTATCATGTTTCCCAGCGTAATGAGCCCATCAAGAAAACATCAAACATCTATGCGATATGACCGTCCATTTGGGCGCAAATCATATCTCAGGTTCTGGACATCCGAGAGTTTTGCAACAGGCACCACAGCGAAGCTGGGTCTGCTCGGATCGCAGAAATATGATTTTTATATTTCTGCTGGGTATGGTTTTCGCGGGACAATCCCTTATTGTTTTATTCAAACTCCTGGTTTCAAACAAAGAGTTTAGTTCCCGCACTTTTTTTCTTCTCTTTCAGCTGAGGCACATGAGAAGCCAAATGGGGTGACAGGAAATTGGTTTATGGCACTCGGGGGAAGGGAAGCTGCTGTAGTGTGCAATGTAACTGAGACACTGGCAGGCAGCTTCTCAAAAGAAAATGGAGGGTTTGTTAGCACATTGCAACAGAAAACATATCTTGCACACATTGTACATCACACCTCCCCCCTTAAGAGGGCGCTAAGGAGGCATTACCTCTCGGTAATCGGCCATGCGCACCTCAGCGGGTTCGCCCCGGCGGGACAACCCATCGGCATTGCCGTTTTCACTGCCCTTCCTGTGTTTTACAGTAAAATCGTACTGTTGAAGGGCAAGGCTCCAGCGGAGCAATCTTCCATTGGTTCCGGACACTGTGTGCAACCAGCTCAGAGGGTTGTGGTCGGTTACCACCGTGAAGGCGCGCCCGTACAGGTAGGGCTGCAAACGTTGCAGTGCCCACACCATGGCCAGACACTCCTTCTCGATGGTCGAGTATGCCACTTCCCTCGGCAGAAGTTTCCGGCTCAGGTACAACACGGGGTGCTCTTGGTTCCCCGAGTCGACCTGGCTAAGCACAGCACCGAGGCCAAACTCGCTGGCGTCGGTCTGTACCAGAAACGGGCGACTGCTGTCGACTGCTCTCAACACTGGAGAGTTGCACAGGGCTGCTTTCAAAGCTTGGAAAGCCGCCTCACAGTCATCTGTCCAGTTGACTGTTTGGGGTAGCCTCTGCTTGGTGAGGTCAGTCAAGGGTTTGGCAAGGGTGCTATAGTCCTGTACGAACCGCCTATAGTACCCTGCAGTGCCCAAGAAGGACTTCACCTGTTTCTTGGTCCTGGGGGTGGGCCAGGACACGATTGCGTCCACTTTTCCTGGCTCCGGACTCATGGAACCCCCGCCTACCCGGTGCCCCAGGTAGTGGACCTTGCGCATGCCTATCTGGCACTTCCCCGGCTTGATGGTCAGGCCTGCCTGGTGAAGACGCTTGAGCACCTCCTGGAGGTGCTGAAGGTGTTCCTCCCAGGTGGAACTGAAGACGGCAATATCGTCTAAGTACGCCACTGCGTACTCCTCCAGTCCCCGAAGCAGGTGGTTGACCATCCGCTGGAAAGTGGCAGGGGCATTCTTCATGCCGAAGGGCATGACCGTGGACTCGTACAGTCCAAAGGGGGTGATAAAGGCGGATTTCTCCTGCGCCTCAGGGCTCAGGGGAATCTGCCAGTATCCCCGACTCAAATCCATGATGGATATGTAGTTGGCGTTTGTCAACCGCTCGAGCAGATCCTCGATGCGCGGCATCGGGTGGGCATCAGAGGTTGTGATGGCATTGAGCCCCCTGTAGTCCACACAGAACCGCGTGGTTCGATCCTTTTTAGGCACGAGGACTACAGGTGAAGCCCACACGCTTTTTGACCGTCGAATCACCCCCAGCCTTAACATCTCATCGATCTCTTGGCGCATGACTTGTTGCACCGTTTCAGAGATCCGATAAGGTGTTCGCCGTAATGGGGCATGATTCCCGGTGTCCACCTCATGAACCGCTAACTCCGTCCTCCCAGGACGGTTGGTGAACACGGGCCGGAAGAGTTCCAGGGTGGCCATCAACTGCAACCGCTGGGACACGGTGAGCGAACCACTTATCTCCATGTCCTCAATGGACCCATTGGCCTTGGCCTGGGCCAGCATGTCCAGGAGGGAATCTTCCTCCCCATCCTCTTGCAGATTGCAGACCGGTAGGATGCAAGCTTCACGTTCGTAGTGCGCCTTCAGCATGTTGACGTGAAAGGCCTTGCGCCTACCCCGAGCATGGTCAAGCGTGACCACGTAGGTGACCGGGTTGAGCTGTTGGTGGACGACGTACGGGCCTTCCCAGGCTGCCTGAAGCTTATCCGTTGGTACAGGGACCAGCGCCCACACCTTTTGACCCACCTGGTAGGTCCGCTCCCGGGCGTTCTGGTCGTACCAGTGCTTCTGGTCAGCCTGAGCCTGCGTCATGTTGTCATGCACCAACTGCGTCAAGGTCTGCATCTTGTCACGGAAGCGCATGACATAATCCACGATGGACACTTCTGTGGGGTTTGGCTCATCTTCCCAGGATTCTCTTATCAACCCAAGGGGTCCCCGGACTCGCCTGCCATACAGGAGCTCGAAGGGGGAGAACCCGGTCGAGGCCTGCGGAACTTCTCTGTAAGCGAACAGCAGGTGTGGGAGGTACCGCTCCCAGTCGCGCCCTTGGGTCTCAACCAGTATGCGGAGCATCTGTTTGAGGGTACCGTTGAAACGTTCACACAAACCGTTAGTCTGTGGGTGATACGGACTCGATACCAGCTGCGTCACCTGCATTTTCTCACAGAGAGCCTCCATTAGGCGAGACATGAATTGGGGCCCTTGATCGGTAAGCATCTCCCTGGGAAATCCTACTCTCGAAAAGATGGTCACCAGTGCGTCAGCCACCTTATCTGCCCTGGTTGAAGACAGAGCTACTGCCTCTGGGTACCGGGTAGCGTAGTCTACCACGGTGAGAATGTATCGCTTTCCGGAGCTGCTGGGGACGGACAGCGGTCCTACAATGTCCACCGCGATTCTCTGGAAAGGCTCCTCTATCACCGGCAAAGGAATAAGGGGAGCCTTAAGAGCAGGCCCCGCCTTACCCACTCTTTGACAGGTGGCACAGGAGCGGCAGTAGTGTGTTACATCTGTCCCCATCTTGGGCCAATAGAAGTGTTGAGACAGCCGTGCCTTTGTTTTGCTGATCCCCAAGTGTCCAGCGAGTGGAATCTCATGGGCAATCCGCAACAACTCAGTTCTGAACTGATAGGGGACGACCAGCTGTCTTTCCCTCAACCACTCCTTTTTAGGATCTCCGGGTACTGTCTCCCGGTACAACCTTCCTCGTTCCCAGAACACCCTCTCCTTATCAGACTTGGAGGTGGGCGTCTCGGCGAGACCTCTCAATTTCTCCAGGCTGGCATCTGAGTGCAGAGCAGCCTGGAACTCCATGCTGGAGGCTGCCAGAAGTGACGTCAGGGTCCCCTCTTTACTGGGACCCTCTGGAACCGGCTCTGGGGTCACCTCTGGTTCAGTCTCTCCTGTAGCAGCAGAGGGTCCAGAAGACAGTGCGTTACCTGCGATCTGGGCACTCTGACTGCGTGTGACAGCTGCTATGTATGCTGTCTCCCTGGGGATTTCTGCAGACCCACCAGCTGGTGCTGCCCTGGGCTCTACCTCCCCATCCACCCCCAACACTTTAGGAGCAGTGCTACTTATGGGCCAGTTACCTTCCTCGGTGGCACTGGTCAGCTGCATGGCATTACCTTCCTCATGGTCCCCATGCACCTCCCCATTTCCTTGAGCACCGTTGCTTACTCCTGCCAGGGGTTCCTCAGCCATCTCACTCCGCAGAGTGACGGGGCTGAGCACTTCGGTACCTGTGGACACATCTACCGCTTCAAAGAAAGGGTTAACGGGTTCAGTCGGCACAGATACATCAACATCATCATCATCCTTCCTAGGAGAAGAATGGTTATCAGTTTGCTTTGGTACATTCACATCAGCATCAGCATCGTACCTGGGGAAAGAATGGTTGTTAGTTGCATCATTACTCATCAAGGCATTAGCAGGTAACACATTCAGTTTCCCATCATCAACATCATCAGGGTTAACGTTACCCTTATTATCAGTTTGGGGAAGGGTGTCAGGGACATAGTATGCAACCATCCTCCCCAAGTCCGTCCCCAATAAAACATCAGTGGGCAAATTTTCAGACACTCCCACCTCCCTCAACCCGCTCCCGGCACCCCAGTCAAGAAAAACTCGTGCCACTGGCAAGGGACAACGGGTGCCTCCAATCCCGGTGACAGTCAGGGTTTTCCCCTCAACAAACTCTTCAGGGGCCGCCAGTCCAGGACGGATGAGGGTTCGTTCAGCCCCGGTGTCCTTGAGGCCTGTAGCAAGACGGGCCCCCACCTGAACAGGTTGAACGTTGTCGTCAGCCCTCCCAACCACACCTCCCACCAAAAGAACAGAGGCGTTGGGCCCGGGGGCCTTGGCTGGGGGGTTCTTCGGCCTGTTCGGACAGGTGTAAAAGAAGTGACCAGGCCGCTGGCAGTGGTGACACAGGCGACTGTCAGTAGCCGGCCTGTTGTTGGCAACAGGGACAGGGCCTCCGGAGGGACGGCTAGCTGGGGCATTGGGGTTGGTTGCTGGCTTACCCCCTTTCCAGCTGGTGGCGACTGGCCTCCGCGTCTCGGGCTTCCGGTTGGCCTCGTGGTTGTCGGCGATCTGCGCCGCTTTGTCCGCGTTCGTTGGTTCGCGGTCCAGGATGAACTGTCGGACCTCAGCTGGGCAGAGATGCAGGAACTGGTCTTTGATCATCAGGTCCCGTAGCTGCTCAAAGGTTTCAACGGACAGTCCATGGATCCACTGGTCAAAGTGGGTCCTGAGTCCTTGCACCACATCACTGTAGCTATCGTGTGGGCCACGTTGGAGGTGTCGGAACTTCTTTCGGTATACCTCAGGTGTCAGCCGGTATTTGGCGATCAGCGCCTGCTTTATGGCATCATAGTCATCATCGGCTTCTGGCGGAAGAGAAGCAAATGCCTCCAGGGCTTTGCCTTTTAGCCCTGGGGTCAAGTACCTTGCCCATTGGTCTCTAGGCAGCTGGTACTGTCTGCAGGCTTTCTCAAAGGCTCGCAGAAATGTGTCCAAGTCCCCGTCCTTTTCCATCACGGGAAAATGCTCTGGCCGGGGTTTAGGAGTCTGGACGCTGCTGGGCTCACGGCTTTGGGCTGTGAGGGCATTCCCACCCCGCTGGAGTACCTCCAGTTCATGGGCCCTCTGCGCCTGGCGCTCGGCTCTCTCAGCCTCAGCTTGGCGCTCAGCTCTCTCCGCCTGGCGCTCGGCTCGCTGCTCTGCTCTCTCTCGAGCTTGCTGGATCAGCCTCACCCGCCCATCACTGTCTTCGGCGGGGAGTTCGTCCAAGGCCATTTGCAGATAGGGGTCCACCCCGTTCTGGTTGAATGTGGGGCCAGCGCTCAGGAGTGGAGCCTCTGCTGCAGCCCCATTGCAACTTGGGCCAACTTCTGCGCTCGCTGGATTCTGGTCGTTGTCCAGCTGCACTAGAGCCGCGATCATTTGAGCTCTGTTTTTGTTCGTGGCGTCAAGGCCTTGGTACGTGCATAACGCAGCAAGAACTTCCTTTGTCTGCCGGGTGTACCAAGGTTCTCCTTTTGCCGCCATGGTTGCCAAATAAAAGATAGAAAAAGAAAAACGAAGAAACGGGAGGGGGATACTTGCAAGTACACACTAATGTCTCAGGACTAGTAACCACTGAGTCTGTTCTCCAAAACCTATGATGCAGGATTCCCGCAGGAACCGTGCAGGTCTTTAGTGAGAGGAATGATTGCTCAAACCAAATCACTAATGCTCTAGGATTATCCCACCGCGCTGCCACCAATATGTGACGAACAGCCCACGGCCGTTCGTCCACTTACGGGCGACGACTAACGGGGTCCCGCTGCCACCAAAACGCGACGGACAGCGGACCCTGTGTCACCACTATGTCACGATCCCACCACTGACACCGGTGTATCAGCGGACGGAGGGGCGTGACACAATGCCGGCACACGGCTATCACAGGCGCAGTGGGGCTTATCTTAGTTATCCCACCGCTGCCACCAATATGTGACGAACAGCCCACCGCCGTTCGTCCACTTACGGGCGACACTAACGGGAGTCCCGCTGCCACCAAAACGCGACGGACAGCGGACCCTGTGTCACCACTATGTCACAGTCCCACCACTGACACAGGTGTATCAGCGGACGGAGGGGCGTGACACAATGCCGGCACACGGCTATCACAGGCGCAGTGGGGCTTATCTTAGTTATCCCAACACTGGCACCATGTGACCAAAAATATCCAGCAAGCTAATCTCGCTCTACAATTTGCCGCAGGGGGAGTTTAATTTGGATGCCCCACCACTGCTATCAATCTTCCAAGTACTGCGGGGATTTATGTATATCCCACTTTCTCAGTTCCACTTTGGAACTCGCAGCTCTCCGGCGCCCCCCTTACCCTCAGGTCAGTCAGGGAACTGCACCTAGGATAATTAGTCGCCGGACGGGCTGCCTGTTGTGAACCGGCAATTAGGCTTCTGCAGTAAGGGAATTATCAATGCTGTGGCTGAAGCCCCTTACTCAGCAATATAAGACCCTTCTAGACTGCCAGCAAGCCGTAATAGCCGTACACAACGCGCTGCCACCAGTCACGGTTACTTAATTCACAGTGTTAAATTAGGAGGGTCCGTGGCAAACCCCTTGAATTAGTAGCGATTATCTATCAAAGGCGTATAGTTCGATTCTTAGAGCATGGAGACAGATCTAAATAATTTCATTTATTTTCCGAAAGAGGACAGTGATTACAGATAAAAGTTGCTATAAAATTGAGACATAAAATATGTACAGTACAGGTATAAAATAAAAGTGGAGAAAACAAAGAGATTACACTCACAGTTCCATATTGTTCCTTAGGCAGACCATGCGGCTTTAAGGTGGGTGGAGGCGGAGCTGCACTTCTCCGCTCATTGGGATCCTTCTAGCACGACGACTTGAGCTGTTCTGAGCTGGTTCTGCCAGGGAATGCCTTATAGACTTTCCTATGTGACATCACAGAGAGGTGCATTCTGGGTTGATCCCACCTCTCTTATCCAAGTTATGTTTTGGCTACAAAACTTAGATTAGCTATAACTTTATGGGAGAAGCTGGTATGGACTCATCAGTGGTATCATGTTTCCCAGCGTAATGAGCCCATCAAGAAAACATCAAACATCTATGCGATATGACCGTCCATTTGGGCGCAAATCATATCTCAGGTTCTGGACATCCGAGAGTTTTGCAACAGGCACCACAGCGAAGCTGGGTCTGCTCGGATCGCAGAAATATGATTTTTATATTTCTGCTGGGTATGGTTTTCGCGGGACAATCCCTTATTGTTTTATTCAAACTCCTGGTTTCAAACAAAGAGTTTAGTTCCCGCACTTTTTTTCTTCTCTTTCAGCCGAGGCACATGAGAAGCCAAATGGGGTGACAGGAAATTGGTTTATGGCACTCGGGGGAAGGGAAGCTGCTGTAGTGTGCAATGTAACTGAGACATTGGCAGGCAGCTTCTCAAAAGAAAATGGAGGGTTTGTTAGCACATTGCAACAGAAAACATATCTTGCACACATTGTACATCACAGCTGCACCTCTGAAAAGCGTGCCCAGCACCTGAGAAATGCGCAGACGCTGCACCTGTGAAAAGCGCGCCTAGCACCTGTGAAATGTGCGCCCAGCATGTGAAGTGTGCCCAGCACCTGTGAAATGCGCAGACGCTGCACCTGTGAAAAGCGTGCACAGCACCTGTGAAATGCGCAGACGCTGCACCTGTAAAATACGCAGACGCTGCACCTGTGAAATGCATGCCCAGCACCTGAGAAATGCGCAGACGCTACACCTGTGAAAAGCGCGCCTAGCACCTGTGAAATGTGCACCCAGCATCTGTGAAAAGCGTGCACAGCACCCGTGAAATACGCAGACGCTGCACCTGTGAAATGCGCAGATGCTGCACCTGTGAAATGCGCAGACGCTGCACCTGTGAAATGCATGCCCAGCACCTGAGAAATGCGCAGACGCTGCACCTGTGAAAAGCGTGCACAGCAACTGTGAAATGCGCAGACGCTGCACCTGTGAAAAGCGCAGACGCTGCACCTGTGAAATGCGCAGACGCTGCACCTGTGAAATGCGCAGACGCTGCACCTGTGAAATGAGCAGACACTGCACCTGTGAAAAGCGCAGACGCTGCACCTGTGAAATGCGCAGACGCTGCACCTGTGAAATGCGCAGACGCTGCACCTGTAAAATACGCAGACGCTGCACCTGTAAAATACGCAGACGCTGCACCTGTAAAATGCATGCCCAGCACCTGAGAAATGCGCAGACGCTGCACCTGTGAAAAGCGCGCCTAGCACCTGTGAAATGTGCACCCAGCATCTGTGAAAAGCGTGCACAGCACCTGTGAAATGCGCAGACGCTGCACCTGTGAAAAGCGCGCCTAGCACCTGTGAAATGTGCGCCCAGCACCTGTGAAAAGCGTGCCCAGCACCTGTGAAATGCGCAGACGCTGCACCTGTGAAAAGCGTGCACAGCACCTGTGAAATGCGCAGACGCTGCACCTGTGAAAAGCGTGCCCAGCACCTGTGAAATGCGCAGACGCTGCACCTGTGAAATGCGCAGACGCTGCACCTGTGAAAAGCGCAGACGCTGCACCTGTGAAAAGCGTGCCCAGCCCCTGTGAAAAGCGCAGACGCTGCACCTGTGAAAAGCGCGCCCAGCACCTGTGAAAAGCGTGCCCAGCACCTGTGAAATGCGCAGACGCTGCACCTGTGAAATGCACAGACGCTGCACCTGCGAAATGCATGCCCAACACCTGTGAAATGTGCAGACGCTGCACCTGTGAAATGCGCAGATGCTGCACCTGTGAAATGCGCGCCCAACACCTGAGAAATGCGCAGACGCTGCACCTGTGAAATGTGCGCCCAGCACCTGTGAAATGTGCAGACGCTGAACCTGTGAAATGTGCGCCCAGCACCTGAGAAATGCGCAGACGCTGTACCTGTGAAAAGCGTGCCCAGCACCTGTGAAATGTGCAGACGCTGCACCTGTGAAATGCGCAGACGCTGCACCTGTGGAATGCGCAGACGCTGCACCTGTGAAAAGCGCAGACGCTGCACCTGTGAAAAGCGCAGACGCTGCACCTGTGAAAAGCGCAGACGCTGCACCTGTGAAATGCGCAGACGCTGCACCTGTGAAATGCGCAGACACATCTGCGGAATGCATGCCCAGCACCTGTGAAATGCGCAGACGCTGCACCTGTGAAATGCGCAGACGCTGCACCTGTGAAAAGCGCAGACGCTGCACCTGTGAAATGCGCAGACGCTGCACCTGTGAAATTCGCAGACGCTGCATCTGCGGAATGCATGCCCAGCACCTGAGAAATGCGCAGACGCTGCACCTGTGAAAAGCGCGCCTAGCACCTGTGAAATGTGCACCCAGCATCTGTGAAAAGCGTGCACAGCACCCGTGAAATACGCAGACGCTGCACCTGTGAAATGCGCAGACGCTGCACCTGTGAAATGCGCAGACGCTGCCCCTGTGAAATGCATGCCCAGCACCTGAGAAATGCGCAGATGCTGCACCTGTGAAAAGCGTGCACAGCACCTGTGAAATGTGCAGACGCTGAACCTGTGAAATGTGCGCCCAGCACCTGAGAAATGCGCAGACGCTGCACCTGTGAAAAGCGTGCCCAGCACCTGTGAAATGCGCAGACGCTGCACCTGTGAAATGCGCAGACGCTGCACCTGTGGAATGCGCAGACGCTGCACCTGTGAAAAGCGCAGACGCTGCACCTGTGAAAAGCGCAGACGCTGCACCTGTGAAATGCGCAGACGCTGCACCTGTGAAAAGCGCAGACGCTGCACCTGTGAAAAGCGCAGACGCTGCACCTGTGAAATGCGCAGACGCTGCACCTGTGAAATGCGCAGACGCATCTGCGGAATGCATGCCCAGCACCTGTGAAATGCGCAGACGCTGCACCTGTGAAATGCGCAGACGCTGCACCTGTGAAAAGCGCAGACGCTGCACCTGTGAAAAGCGCAGACGCTGCACCTGTGAAAAGCGCAGACGCTGCACCTGTGAAAAGCGCAGACGCTGCACCTGTGAAATGCGCAGACGCTGCATCTGCGGAATGCATGCCCAGCACCTGAGAAATGCGCAGACGCTGCACCTGTGAAAAGCGCACCCAGCATCTGTGAAAAGCGTGCACAGCACCCGTGAAATACGCAGACGCTGCACCTGTGAAATGCGCAGACGCTGCACCTGTGAAATGCGCAGACGCTGCCCCTGTGAAATGCATGCCCAGCACCTGAGAAATGCGCAGATGCTGCACCTGTGAAAAGCGTGCACAGCAACTGTGAAATGCGCAGATGCTGCACCTGTGAAATGCGCAGACGCTGCACCTGTGAAATGCGCAGACGCTGCACCTGTGAAAAGCCCAGACACTGCACCTGTGAAAAGCGCAGACGCTGCACCTGTGAAATACGCAGACGCTGCACCTGTGAAATACGCAGACGCTGCACCTGTGAAATGCATGCCCAGCACCTGAGAAATGCGCAGACGCTGCACCTGTGAAAAGCGCGCCTAGGACCTGTGAAATGTGCACCCAGCATCTGTGAAAAGTGTGCACAGCACCTGTGAAATGCGCAGACGCTGCACCTGTGAAAAGCGCGCCTAGCACCTGTGAAATGTGCGCCCAGCACCTGTGAAAAGCGTGCCCAGCACCTGTGAAATGCGCAGACGCTGCACCTGTGAAAAGCATGCCCAGCACCTGTGAAATGCGCAGACGCTGCACCTGTGAAAAGCGTGCCCAGCACCTGTGAAATGCGCAGACGCTGCACCTGTGAAATGTGCAGACGCTGCACCTGTGAAAAGCGTGCCCAGCCCCTGTGAAAAGCGCAGACGCTGCACCTGTGAAAAGCACGCCCAGCACCTGTGAAAAGCGTGCCCAGCACCTGTGAAATGCGCAGACGCTGCACCTGTGAAAAGCGCAGACGCTGCACCTGTGAAATGCGCAGACGCTGCACCTGTGAAATGCGCAGACGCTGCACCTGTGAAATGCGCAGACGCTGCATCTGCGGAATGCATGCCCAGCACCTGTGAAAAGCGCAGACGCTGCACCTGTGAAATGCGCAGACGCTGCACCTGTGAAATACGCAGACGCTGCACCTGTGAAATGCATGCCCAGCACCTGAGAAATGCGCAGACGCTGCACCTGTGAAAAGCGCGCCTAGGACCTGTGAAATGTGCACCCAGCATCTGTGAAAAGCGTGCACAGCACCTGTGAAATGCGCAGACGCTGCACCTGTGAAAAGCGCGCCTAGCACCTGTGAAATGTGCGCCCAGCACCTGTGAAAAGCGTGCCCAGCACCTGTGAAATGCGCAGACGCTGCACCTGTGAAAAGCGTGCCCAGCACCTGTGAAATGCACAGACGCTGCACCTGTGAAAAGCGTACCCAGCACCTGTGAAATGCGCAGACGCTGCACCTGTGAAATGTGCAGACGCTGCACCTGTGAAAAGCGTGCCCAGCCCCTGTGAAAAGCGCAGACGCTGCACCTGTGAAAAGCGCGCCCAGCACCTGTGAAAAGCGTGCCCAGCACCTGTGAAATGCGCAGACGCTGCACCTGTGAAAAGCGCAGACGCTGCACCTGTGAAAAGCGCAGACGCTGCACCTGTGAAATGCGCAGACGCTGCACCTGTGAAATGCGCAGACGCTGCACCTGTGAAATACGCAGACGCTGCACCTGTGAAATGCATGCCCAGCACCTGAGAAATGCGCAGATGCTGCACCTGTGAAAAGCGTGCACAGCAACTGTGAAATGCGCAGACGCTGCACCTGTGAAATGCGCAGACGCTGCACCTGTGAAAAGCGCAGACGCTGCACCTGTGAAATGCGCAGACGCTGCACCTGTGAAATGCGCAGACGCTGCACCTGTGAAATACGCAGACGCTGCACCTGTGAAATGCATGCCCAGCACCTGAGAAATGCGCAGACGCTGCACCTGTGAAAAGCGCACCTAGGACCTGTGAAATGTGCACCCAGCATCTGTGAAAAGCGTGCACAGCACCTGTGAAATGCGCAGACGCTGCACCTGTGAAAAGCGCGCCTAGCACCTGTGAAATGTGCGCCCAGCACCTGTGAAAAGCGTGCCCAGCACCTGTGAAATGCGCAGACGCTGCACCTGTGAAAAGCGTGCCCAGCACCTGTGAAATGCGCAGACGCTGCACCTGTGAAAAGCGTGCCCAGCACCTGTGAAATGCGCAGACGCTGCACCTGTGAAATGTGCAGACGCTGCACCTGTGAAAAGCGTGCCCAGCCCCTGTGAAAAGCGCAGACGCTGCACCTGTGAAAAGCGCGCCCAGCACCTGTGAAAAGCGTGCCCAGCACCTGTGAAATGCGCAGACGCTGCACCTGTGAAAAGCGCAGACGCTGCACCTGTGAAAAGCGCAGACGCTGCACCTGTGAAATGCGCAGACGCTGCACCTGTGAAATGCGCAGACGCTGCATCTGCGGAATGCATGCCCAGCACCTGTGAAAAGCGCAGACGCTGCACCTGTGAAAAGCGCAGACGCTGCACCTGTGAAATGCGCAGACGCTGCACCTGTGAAATGCGCATACGCTGCACCTGTGAAATGCGCAGACGCTGCACCTGTGAAATGCGCAGACGCTGCTGTGACGAACAGCCCACCGCCGTTCGTCCACTTACGGGCGACACTAACGGGAGTCCCGCTGCCACCAAAACGCGACGGACAGCGGACCCTGTGTCACCACTATGTCACAGTCCCACCACTGACACAGGTGTATCAGCGGACGGAGGGGCGTGACACAATGCCGGCACACGGCTATCACAGGCGCAGTGGGGCTTATCTTAGTTATCCCAACACTGGCACCATGTGACCAAAAATATCCAGCAAGCTAATCTCGCTCTACAATTTGCCGCAGGGGGAGTTTAATTTGGATGCCCCACCACTGCTATCAATCTTCCAAGTACTGCGGGGATTTATGTATATCCCACTTTCTCAGTTCCACTTTGGAACTCGCAGCTCTCCGGCGCCCCCCTTACCCTCAGGTCAGTCAGGGAACTGCACCTAGGATAATTAGTCGCCGGACGGGCTGCCTGTTGTGAACCGGCAATTAGGCTTCTGCAGTAAGGGAATTATCAATGCTGTGGCTGAAGCCCCTTACTCAGCAATATAAGACCCTTCTAGACTGCCAGCAAGCCGTAATAGCCGTACACAACGCGCTGCCACCAGTCACGGTTACTTAATTCACAGTGTTAAATTAGGAGGGTCCGTGGCAAACCCCTTGAATTAGTAGCGATTATCTATCAAAGGCGTATAGTTCGATTCTTAGAGCATGGAGACAGATCTAAATAATTTCATTTATTTTCCGAAAGAGGACAGTGATTACAGATAAAAGTTGCTATAAAATTGAGACATAAAATATGTACAGTACAGGTATAAAATAAAAGTGGAGAAAACAAAGAGATTACACTCACAGTTCCATATTGTTCCTTAGGCAGACCATGCGGCTTTAAGGTGGGTGGAGGCGGAGCTGCACTTCTCCGCTCATTGGGATCCTTCTAGCACGACGACTTGAGCTGTTCTGAGCTGGTTCTGCCAGGGAATGCCTTATAGACTTTCCTATGTGACATCACAGAGAGGTGCATTCTGGGTTGATCCCACCTCTCTTATCCAAGTTATGTTTTGGCTACAAAACTTAGATTAGCTATAACTTTATGGGAGAAGCTGGTATGGACTCATCAGTGGTATCATGTTTCCCAGCGTAATGAGCCCATCAAGAAAACATCAAACATCTATGCGATATGACCGTCCATTTGGGCGCAAATCATATCTCAGGTTCTGGACATCCGAGAGTTTTGCAACAGGCACCACAGCGAAGCTGGGTCTGCTCGGATCGCAGAAATATGATTTTTATATTTCTGCTGGGTATGGTTTTCGCGGGACAATCCCTTATTGTTTTATTCAAACTCCTGGTTTCAAACAAAGAGTTTAGTTCCCGCACTTTTTTTCTTCTCTTTCAGCCGAGGCACATGAGAAGCCAAATGGGGTGACAGGAAATTGGTTTATGGCACTCGGGGGAAGGGAAGCTGCTGTAGTGTGCAATGTAACTGAGACATTGGCAGGCAGCTTCTCAAAAGAAAATGGAGGGTTTGTTAGCACATTGCAACAGAAAACATATCTTGCACACATTGTACATCACAGCTGCACCTCTGAAAAGCGTGCCCAGCACCTGAGAAATGCGCAGACGCTGCACCTGTGAAAAGCGCGCCTAGCACCTGTGAAATGTGCGCCCAGCATGTGAAGTGTGCCCAGCACCTGTGAAATGCGCAGACGCTGCACCTGTGAAAAGCGTGCACAGCACCTGTGAAATGCGCAGACGCTGCACCTGTAAAATACGCAGACGCTGCACCTGTGAAATGCATGCCCAGCACCTGAGAAATGCGCAGACGCTACACCTGTGAAAAGCGCGCCTAGCACCTGTGAAATGTGCACCCAGCATCTGTGAAAAGCGTGCACAGCACCCGTGAAATACGCAGACGCTGCACCTGTGAAATGCGCAGATGCTGCACCTGTGAAATGCGCAGACGCTGCACCTGTGAAATGCATGCCCAGCACCAGAGAAATGCGCAGACGCTGCACCTGTGAAAAGCGTGCACAGCAACTGTGAAATGCGCAGACGCTGCACCTGTGAAAAGCGCAGACGCTGCACCTGTGAAATGCGCAGACGCTGCACCTGTGAAATGCGCAGACGCTGCACCTGTGAAATGAGCAGACACTGCACCTGTGAAAAGCGCAGACGCTGCACCTGTGAAATGCGCAGACGCTGCACCTGTGAAATGCGCAGACGCTGCACCTGTAAAATACGCAGACGCTGCACCTGTAAAATACGCAGACGCTGCACCTGTAAAATGCATGCCCAGCACCTGAGAAATGCGCAGACGCTGCACCTGTGAAAAGCGCGCCTAGCACCTGTGAAATGTGCACCCAGCATCTGTGAAAAGCGTGCACAGCACCTGTGAAATGCGCAGACGCTGCACCTGTGAAAAGCGCGCCTAGCACCTGTGAAATGTGCGCCCAGCACCTGTGAAAAGCGTGCCCAGCACCTGTGAAATGCGCAGACGCTGCACCTGTGAAAAGCGTGCACAGCACCTGTGAAATGCGCAGACGCTGCACCTGTGAAAAGCGTGCCCAGCACCTGTGAAATGCGCAGACGCTGCACCTGTGAAATGCGCAGACGCTGCACCTGTGAAAAGCGCAGACGCTGCACCTGTGAAAAGCGTGCCCAGCCCCTGTGAAAAGCGCAGACGCTGCACCTGTGAAAAGCGCGCCCAGCACCTGTGAAAAGCGTGCCCAGCACCTGTGAAATGCGCAGACGCTGCACCTGTGAAATGCACAGACGCTGCACCTGCGAAATGCATGCCCAACACCTGTGAAATGTGCAGACGCTGCACCTGTGAAATGCGCAGATGCTGCACCTGTGAAATGCGCGCCCAACACCTGAGAAATGCGCAGACGCTGCACCTGTGAAATGTGCGCCCAGCACCTGTGAAATGTGCAGACGCTGAACCTGTGAAATGTGCGCCCAGCACCTGAGAAATGCGCAGACGCTGTACCTGTGAAAAGCGTGCCCAGCACCTGTGAAATGTGCAGACGCTGCACCTGTGAAATGCGCAGACGCTGCACCTGTGGAATGCGCAGACGCTGCACCTGTGAAAAGCGCAGACGCTGCACCTGTGAAAAGCGCAGACGCTGCACCTGTGAAAAGCGCAGACGCTGCACCTGTGAAATGCGCAGACGCTGCACCTGTGAAATGCGCAGACACATCTGCGGAATGCATGCCCAGCACCTGTGAAATGCGCAGACGCTGCACCTGTGAAATGCGCAGACGCTGCACCTGTGAAAAGCGCAGACGCTGCACCTGTGAAATGCGCAGACGCTGCACCTGTGAAATTCGCAGACGCTGCATCTGCGGAATGCATGCCCAGCACCTGAGAAATGCGCAGACGCTGCACCTGTGAAAAGCGCGCCTAGCACCTGTGAAATGTGCACCCAGCATCTGTGAAAAGCGTGCACAGCACCCGTGAAATACGCAGACGCTGCACCTGTGAAATGCGCAGACGCTGCACCTGTGAAATGCGCAGACGCTGCCCCTGTGAAATGCATGCCCAGCACCTGAGAAATGCGCAGATGCTGCACCTGTGAAAAGCGTGCACAGCACCTGTGAAATGTGCAGACGCTGAACCTGTGAAATGTGCGCCCAGCACCTGAGAAATGCGCAGACGCTGCACCTGTGAAAAGCGTGCCCAGCACCTGTGAAATGCGCAGACGCTGCACCTGTGAAATGCGCAGACGCTGCACCTGTGGAATGCGCAGACGCTGCACCTGTGAAAAGCGCAGACGCTGCACCTGTGAAAAGCGCAGACGCTGCACCTGTGAAATGCGCAGACGCTGCACCTGTGAAAAGCGCAGACGCTGCACCTGTGAAAAGCGCAGACGCTGCACCTGTGAAATGCGCAGACGCTGCACCTGTGAAATGCGCAGACGCATCTGCGGAATGCATGCCCAGCACCTGTGAAATGCGCAGACGCTGCACCTGTGAAATGCGCAGACGCTGCACCTGTGAAAAGCGCAGACGCTGCACCTGTGAAAAGCGCAGACGCTGCACCTGTGAAAAGCGCAGACGCTGCACCTGTGAAATGCGCAGACGCTGCACCTGTGAAATGCGCAGACGCTGCATCTGCGGAATGCATGCCCAGCACCTGAGAAATGCGCAGACGCTGCACCTGTGAAAAGCGCACCCAGCATCTGTGAAAAGCGTGCACAGCACCCGTGAAATACGCAGACGCTGCACCTGTGAAATGCGCAGACGCTGCACCTGTGAAATGCGCAGACGCTGCCCCTGTGAAATGCATGCCCAGCACCTGAGAAATGCGCAGATGCTGCACCTGTGAAAAGCGTGCACAGCAACTGTGAAATGCGCAGATGCTGCACCTGTGAAATGCGCAGACGCTGCACCTGTGAAATGCGCAGACGCTGCACCTGTGAAAAGCCCAGACACTGCACCTGTGAAAAGCGCAGACGCTGCACCTGTGAAATACGCAGACGCTGCACCTGTGAAATACGCAGACGCTGCACCTGTGAAATGCATGCCCAGCACCTGAGAAATGCGCAGACGCTGCACCTGTGAAAAGCGCGCCTAGGACCTGTGAAATGTGCACCCAGCATCTGTGAAAAGCGTGCACAGCACCTGTGAAATGCGCAGACGCTACACCTGTGAAAAGCGCGCCTAGCACCTGTGAAATGTGCGCCCAGCACCTGTGAAAAGCGTGCCCAGCACCTGTGAAATGCGCAGACGCTGCACCTGTGAAAAGCATGCCCAGCACCTGTGAAATGCGCAGACGCTGCACCTGTGAAAAGCGTGCCCAGCACCTGTGAAATGCGCAGACGCTGCACCTGTGAAAAGCGCAGACGCTGCACCTGTGAAATGCGCAGACGCTGCACCTGTGAAATGCGCAGACGCTGCACCTGTGAAATGCGCAGACGCTGCATCTGCGGAATGCATGCCCAGCACCTGTGAAAAGCGCAGACGCTGCACCTGTGAAATGCGCAGACGCTGCACCTGTGAAATACGCAGACGCTGCACCTGTGAAATGCATGCCCAGCACCTGAGAAATGCGCAGACGCTGCACCTGTGAAAAGCGCGCCTAGGACCTGTGAAATGTGCACCCAGCATCTGTGAAAAGCGTGCACAGCACCTGTGAAATGCGCAGACGCTGCACCTGTGAAAAGCGCGCCTAGCACCTGTGAAATGTGCGCCCAGCACCTGTGAAAAGCGTGCCCAGCACCTGTGAAATGCGCAGACGCTGCACCTGTGAAAAGCGTGCCCAGCACCTGTGAAATGCGCAGACGCTGCACCTGTGAAAAGCGTACCCAGCACCTGTGAAATGCGCAGACGCTGCACCTGTGAAATGTGCAGACGCTGCACCTGTGAAAAGCGTGCCCAGCCCCTGTGAAAAGCGCAGACGCTGCACCTGTGAAAAGCGCGCCCAGCACCTGTGAAAAGCGTGCCCAGCACCTGTGAAATGCGCAGACGCTGCACCTGTGAAAAGCGCAGACGCTGCACCTGTGAAAAGCGCAGACGCTGCACCTGTGAAATGCGCAGACGCTGCACCTGTGAAATGCGCAGACGCTGCACCTGTGAAATACGCAGACGCTGCACCTGTGAAATGCATGCCCAGCACCTGAGAAATGCGCAGATGCTGCACCTGTGAAAAGCGTGCACAGCAACTGTGAAATGCGCAGACGCTGCACCTGTGAAATGCGCAGACGCTGCACCTGTGAAATGCGCAGACGCTGCCCCTGTGAAATGCATGCCCAGCACCTGAGAAATGCGCAAATGCTGCACCTGTGAAAAGCGTGCACAGCAACTGTGAAATGCGCAGACGCTGCACCTGTGAAATGCGCAGACGCTGCACCTGTGAAATGCGCAGACGCTGCACCTGTGAAAAGCGCAGACGCTGCACCTGTGAAATGCGCAGACGCTGCACCTGTGAAATGCGCAGACGCTGCACCTGTGAAATACGCAGACGCTGCACCTGTGAAATGCATGCCCAGCACCTGAGAAATGCGCAGACGCTGCACCTGTGAAAAGCGCGCCTAGGACCTGTGAAATGTGCACCCAGCATCTGTGAAAAGCGTGCACAGCACCTGTGAAATGCGCAGACGCTGCACCTGTGAAAAGCGCGCCTAGCACCTGTGAAATGTGCGCCCAGCACCTGTGAAAAGCGTGCCCAGCACCTGTGAAATGCGCAGACGCTGCACCTGTGAAAAGCGTGCCCAGCACCTGTGAAATGCGCAGACGCTGCACCTGTGAAAAGCGTGCCCAGCACCTGTGAAATGCGCAGACGCTGCACCTGTGAAATGTGCAGACGCTGCACCTGTGAAAAGCGTGCCCAGCCCCTGTGAAAAGCGCAGACGCTGCACCTGTGAAAAGCGCGCCCAGCACCTGTGAAAAGCGTGCCCAGCACCTGTGAAATGCGCAGACGCTGCACCTGTGAAAAGCGCAGACGCTGCACCTGTGAAAAGCGCAGACGCTGCACCTGTGAAATGCGCAGACGCTGCACCTGTGAAATGCGCAGACGCTGCATCTGCGGAATGCATGCCCAGCACCTGTGAAAAGCGCAGACGCTGCACCTGTGAAAAGCGCAGACGCTGCACCTGTGAAATGCGCAGACGCTGCACCTGTGAAATGCGCATACGCTGCACCTGTGAAATGCGCAGACGCTGCACCTGTGAAATGCGCAGACGCTGCACCTGTGAAATGCATGCCCAGCACCTGAGAAATGCGCAGACGCTGCACCTGTGAAAAGCGTGCACAGCAACTGTGAAATGCGCAGACGCTGCACCTGTGAAAAGCGCAGATGCTGCACCTGTGAAATGCGCAGACGCTACACCTGTGAAAAGCGCAGACGCTGCACCTGTGAAAAGCGCAGACGCTGCACCTGTGAAAAGCGTGCCCAGCACCTGTGAAATGTGCAGACGCTGCACCTGTGAAATGCGCAGACGCTGCACCTGTGGAATGCGCAGACGCTACACCTGTGAAAAGCGCAGACGCTGCACCTGTGAAAAGCGCAGACGCTGCACCTGTGAAAAGCGCAGACGCTGCACCTGTGAAATGCGCAGACGCTGCACCTGTGAAAAGCGCAGACGCTGCACCTGTGAAAAGCGCAGACGCTGCACCTGTGAAATGCGCAGACGCTGCACCTGTGAAATGCGCAGACACATCTGCGGAATGCATGCCCAGCACCTGTGAAAAGCGCAGACGCTGCACCTGTGAAAAGAGCAGACGCTGCACCTGTGAAAAGCGCAGACGCTGCACCTGTGAAATGCGCAGACGCATCTGCGGAATGCATGCCCAGCACCTGTGAAATGCGCAGACGCTGCACCTGTGAAATGCGCAGACGCTGCACCTGTGAAATGCGCAGACGCTGCACCTGCGAAATGCATTCCCAGCACCTGTGAAATGTGCAGACGCTGCACCTGTGAAATGCGCAGACGCTGCACCTGTGAAAAGCGCAGACGCTGCACCTGTGAAAAGAGCAGACGCTGCACCTGTGAAATGCGCAGACGCTGCACCTGTGAAATGCGCAGACGCATCTGCGGAATGCATGCCCAGCACCTGTGAAATGCGCAGACGCTGCACCTGTGAAATGCGCAGACGCTGCACCTGTGAAATGCGCAGACGCTGCACCTGTGAAAAGCGCAGACGCTGCACCTGTGAAAAGCGCAGACGCTGCACCTATGAAAAGCGCAGACGCTGCACCTGTGAAATGCGCAGACGCTGCACCTGCGAAATGCATGCCCAGCACCTGTGAAATGTGCAGACGCTGCACCTGTGAAATGCGCAGATGCTGCACCTGTGAAATGCGCGCCCAACACCTGAGAAATGCGCAGACGCTGCACCTGTGAAATGTGCATCCAGCACCTGTGAAATGTGCAGACGCTGAACCTGTGAAATGTGCGCCCAGCACCTGAGAAATGCGCAGACACTGCACCTGTGAAAAGCGTGCCCAGCACCTGTGAAATGTGCAGACGCTGCACCTGTGATATGCGTGCCCAGCACGTGTTAAATGCGCAGATGCTGCACCTGTGAAATGCGCAGATGCTGCACCTGCGAAATGCATGCCCAGCACCTGTGAAATGTGCAGACGCTTCACCTGTGAAATGCGCAGATGCTGCACCTGTGAAATGCGCGCCCAACACCTGAGAAATGCGCAGACGCTGCACCTGTGAAATGTGCGCCCAGCACCTGTGAAATGTGCAGACGCTGAACCTGTGAAAAGCGTGCCCAGCACCTGTGGAATGCGCAGACGCTGCACCTGTGAAAAGCGCAGACGCTGCACCTGTGAAAAGCGCAGACGCTGCACCTGTGAAATGCGCAGACGCTGCACCTGTGAAATGCGCAGACGCTGCACCTGTGAAAAGCGCAGACGCTGCACCTGTGAAATGCGCAGACGCTGCACCTGTGAAATGCGCAGACTCTGCACCTGTGAAAAGCGCAGACTCTGCACCTGTGAAATGCGCAGACACTGCACCTGTGAAATGCGCAGACGCTGCACCGGTGAAAAGCGTGCACAGCACCTGTGAAATGGGAGGATGCTGCACCTGTGAAATACGCAGACGCTGCACCTGTGAAATACGCATACGCAGACGCTGCACCTGTGAAATGCGCAGACGCTGCACCTGTGAAATGCGCAGATGCTGCACCTGTGAAATGCGCAGATGCTGCACCTGTGAAATGCATGCCCAGCACCTGAGAAATGCGCAGATGCTGCACCTGTGAAAAGCGTGCACAGCACCCGTGAAATGCGCAGACGCTGCACCTGTGAAAAGCATGCCCAGCACCTGTGAAAAGCGCAGACGCTGCACCTGTGAAATGCGCAGACGCTGCACCTGTGAAAAGCGCACCCAGCACCTGTGAAAAGCGTGCCCAGCACCTGTGAAATGCGCAGACGCTGCACCTGTGAAATGCGCAGACGCTGCACCTGTGAAATGCGCAGACGCTGCACCTGTGAAAAGCGTGCACAGCAACTGTGAAATGCGCAGACGCTGCACCTGTGAAAAGCGCAGATGCTGCACCTGTGAAATGCGCAGACGCTGCACCTGTGAAATGCGCAGACGCTGCACCTGTGAAATGCGCAGACGCTGCACCTGTGAAATGCGCAGACGCTGCACCTGTAAAATACGCAGACGCTGCACCTGTGAAATGCATGCCCAGCACCTGAGAAATGCGCAGACGCTGCACCTGTGAAAAGCGTGCCCAGCACCTGTGAAATGTGCAGACGCTGCACCTGTGAAATGCGCAGACGCTGCACCTGTGGAATGCGCAGACGCTGCACCTGTGAAAAGCGCAGACGCTGCACCTGTGAAAAGCGCAGACGCTGCACCTGTGAAAAGCGCAGACGCTGCACCTGTGAAATGCGCAGACGCTGCACCTGTGAAAAGCGCAGACGCTGCACCTGTGAAAAGCGCAGACGCTGCACCTGTGAAATGCGCAGACGCTGCACCTGTGAAATGCGCAGACGCATCTGCGGAATGCATGCCCAGCACCTGTGAAAAGCGCAGACGCTGCACCTGTGAAATGCGCAGACGCTGCACCTGCGAAATGCATGCCCAGCACCTGTGAAATGTGCAGACGCTGCACCTATGAAATGCGCAGATGCTGCACCTGTGAAATGCGCTCCCAACACCTGAGAAATGCGCAGACGCTGCACCTGTGAAATGTGCTCCCAGCACCTGTGAAATGTGCAGACGCTGAACCTGTGAAAAGCGCAGACGCTGCACCTGTGAAAAGCGCAGACGCTGCACCTGTGAAATGCGCAGACGCTGCACCTGTGAAATGCGCAGATGCTGCACCTGTGAAAAGCGCGCCCAGCACCTGTGAAAAGCGTGCCCAGCACCTGTGAAATGCGCAGACGCTGCACCTGTGAAATGCGCAGACGCTGCACCTGCGAAATGCATGCCCAGCACCTGTGAAATGTGCAGACGCTGCACCTGTGAAATGCGCAGATGCTGCACCTGTGAAATGCGCAGACGCTGCACCTGTGAAATGTGCGCCCAGCACCTGTGAAATGTGCAGACGCTGAACCTGTGAAATGTGCGCCCAGCACCTGAGAAATGTGCAGACGCTGCACCTGTGAAAAGCGTGCCCAGCACCTGTGAAATGTGCAGACGCTGCACCTGTGAAATGCGCAGACGCTGCACCTGTGGAATGCGCAGACGCTACACCTGTGAAAAGCGCAGACGCTGCACCTGTGAAAAGCGCAGACGCTGCACCTGTGAAAAGCGCAGACGCTGCACCTGTGAAATGCGCAGACGCTGCACCTGTGAAAAGCGCAGACGCTGCACCTGTGAAAAGCGCAGACGCTGCACCTGTGAAATGCGCAGACGCTGCACCTGTGAAATGCGCAGACACATCTGCGGAATGCATGCCCAGCACCTGTGAAAAGCGCAGACGCTGCACCTGTGAAAAGCGCAGACGCTGCACCTGTGAAAAGCGCAGACGCTGCACCTGTGAAATGCGCAGACGCATCTGCGGAATGCATGCCCAGCACCTGTGAAATGCGCAGACGCTGCACCTGTGAAATGCGCAGACGCTGCACCTGTGAAATGCGCAGACGCTGCACCTGCGAAATGCATTCCCAGCACCTGTGAAATGTGCAGACTCTGCACCTGTGAAATGCGCAGACGCTGCACCTGTGAAAAGCGCAGACGCTGCACCTGTGAAAAGAGCAGACGCTGCACCTGTGAAATGCGCAGACGCTGCACCTGTGAAATGCGCAGACGCATCTGCGGAATGCATGCCCAGCACCTGTGAAATGCGCAGACGCTGCACCTGTGAAATGCGCAGACGCTGCACCTGTGAAAAGCGCAGACGCTGCACCTGTGAAAAGCGCAGACGCTGCACCTATGAAAAGCGCAGACGCTGCACCTGTGAAATGCGCAGACGCTGCACCTGCGAAATGCATGCCCAGCACCTGTGAAATGTGCAGACGCTGCACCTGTGAAATGCGCAGATGCTGCACTTGTGAAATGCGCGCCCAACACCTGAGAAATGCGCAGACGCTGCACCTGTGAAATGTGCACCCAGCACCTGTGAAATGTGCAGACGCTGAACCTGTGAAATGTGCGCCCAGCACCTGAGAAATGCGCAGACACTGCACCTGTGAAAAGCGTGCCCAGCACCTGTGAAATGTGCAGACGCTGCACCTGTGATATGCGTGCCCAGCACGTGTGAAATGCGCAGATGCTGCACCTGTGAAATGCGCAGACGCTGCACCTGCGAAATGCATGCCCAGCACCTGTGAAATGTGCAGACGCTTCACCTGTGAAATGCGCAGATGCTGCACCTGTGAAATGCGCGCCCAACACCTGAGAAATGCGCAGACGCTGCACCTGTGAAATGTGCGCCCAGCACCTGTGAAATGTGCAGACGCTGAACCTGTGAAAAGCGTGCCCAGCACCTGTGGAATGCGCAGACGCTGCACCTGTGAAAAGCGCAGACGCTGCACCTGTGAAAAGCGCAGACGCTGCACCTGTGAAATGCGCAGACGCTGCACCTGTGAAATGCGCAGACGCTGCACCTGTGAAATGCGCAGACGCTGCACCTGTGAAATGCGCAGACGCTGCACCTGTGAAAAGCGCAGACTCTGCACCTGTGAAATGCGCAGACTCTGCACCTGTGAAATGCGCAGACGCTGCACCGGTGAAAAGCGTGCACAGCACCTGTGAAATGGGAGGATGCTGCACCTGTGAAATACGCAGACGCTGCACCTGTGAAATACGCATACGCAGACGCTGCACCTGTGAAATGCGCAGACGCTGCACCTGTGAAATGCGCAGATGCTGCACCTGTGAAATGCGCAGATGCTGCACCTGTGAAATGCATGCCCAGCACCTGAGAAATGCGCAGATGCTGCACCTGTGAAAAGCGTGCACAGCACCCGTGAAATGCGCAGACGCTGCACCTGTGAAAAGCATGCCCAGCACCTGTGAAAAGCGCAGACGCTGCACCTGTGAAATGCGCAGACGCTGCACCTGTGAAAAGCGCACCCAGCACCTGTGAAAAGCGTGCCCAGCACCTGTGAAATGCGCAGACGCTGCACCAGTGAAATGCGCAGACGGTGCACCTGTGAAATGCGCAGACGCTGCACCTGTGAAATGCGCAGACGCTGCACCTGTGAAAAGCGTGCCCAGCACCTGTGAAATGCGCAGACGCTGCACCTGTGAAATGCATGCCCAGCAACTGTGAAATGCGCAGACGCTGCACCTGTGAAATGCGCGCCCAGCAATTGTGAAAAGCGTGCCCAGCACCTGTGAAATATGCGCCCAGCATCTGTGAAATTCGTGCCTAGCACCTGTGAAAAGCGCAGACGCTGCCCCTGTGAAAAGCGTCCCCAGCACCTTTGAAAAGCGCAGATGCTGCACCTGTGAAATGCGTGCCCAGCACCTGTGAAATGCGCAGATTCTGCACCTGTGAAATGCGTGACCAGCACCTGTGAAATGCGTGACCAAAACCTGTGAAATGCGCAGACGCTGCACCTTTGAAATGCGCGCCCGGCACCTGTGAAATGCGCAGACGCTGCACCTGTGAAAAGCATGCCCAGCACCTGTGAAATTCGTGCCCAGCACCTGTGAAGTGCGCAGACGCTGCACCTGTGAGAAGCGCGCCCAACACCTGTGAAATGTGCGCCCTGCACTTGTGAAAAGCATGCCCAGCACCTGTGAAAAGCACAGACGCTGCACCTGTGAAAAGCGTGCCCAGCACCTGTGAAATGCGCAGACGCTGCACATGTGAAATGCGCGCCCAGCACCTGTGAAATGCGTAGACGCTGCATCTGTGAAATGCACAAACTCTGCACCTGTGAAATGCGCAGACGCTGCACCTGTCAAATGCGGACGCTGCACCTGTGAAATGCGCGCCCAGCAATTGTAAAAAGCGCGCCCAGCACCTGTGAAATGTGCGCCCAGCACTTGTGAAAAGCGTGCCCAGGCACTGTGAAATGCGCAGACGCTGCACCTGTGAAATGCATGACCAGCACCTGTGAAATGCGCAGACGCTGCACCTGTGAAAAGCGTTCCAGCACCTGTGAAATGCGCAGACGCTGCACCTGTGAAAAGCGTGCCCAGCACCTGTGAAATGCGCAGACGCTGCACCTGTGAAAAGCGTGCCCAGCACCTGTGAAATGCGCAGACGCTGCACCTGTGAAAAGCGTGCCCAGCACCTGAGAAGCGCAGACGCTGCACCTGTGAAAAGCATGCCCAGCACCTGTGAAATTCGTGCCCAGCACCTGTGAAGTGCGCAGACGCTGCACCTGTGAGAAGCGCGCCCAACACCTGTGAAATGTGCGCCCTGCACTTGTGAAAAGCATGCCCAGCACCTGTGAAAAGCACAGACGCTGCACCTGTGAAAAGCGTGCCCAGCACCTGTGAAATGCGCAGACGCTGCACATGTGAAATGCGCGCCCAGCACCTGTGAAATGCGTAGACGCTGCATCTGTGAAATGCACAAACTCTGCACCTGTGAAATGCGCAGACGCTGCACCTGTCAAATGCGGACGCTGCACCTGTGAAATGCGCGCCCAGCAATTGTAAAAAGCGCGCCCAGCACCTGTGAAATGTGCGCCCAGCACTTGTGAAAAGCGTGCCCAGGCACTGTGAAATGCGCAGACGCTGCACCTGTGAAATGCATGACCAGCACCTGTGAAATGCGCAGACGCTGCACCTGTGAAAAGCGTTCCAGCACCTGTGAAATGCGCAGACGCTGCACCTGTGAAAAGCGTGCCCAGCACCTGTGAAATGCGCAGACGCTGCACCTGTGAAAAGCGTGCCCAGCACCTGTGAAATGCGCAGACGCTGCACCTGTGAAAAGCGTGCCCAGCACCTGAGAAATGCAGACGCTGCACCTGTGAAAAGCGTGCCCAGCACCTGTGAAATGCGCAGACGCTGCACCTCTGAAAAGCGTGCCCAGCACCTGAGAAATGCGCAGACGCTGCACCTGTGAAAAGCGCGCCTAGCACCTGTGAAATGTGCGCCCAGCATGTGAAGTGTGCCCAGCACCTGTGAAATGCGCAGACGCTGCACCTGTGAAAAGCGTGCACAGCACCTGTGAAATGCGCAGACGCTGCACCTGTAAAATACGCAGACGCTGCACCTGTGAAATGCATGCCCAGCACCTGAGAAATGCGCAGACGCTACACCTGTGAAAAGCGCGCCTAGCACCTGTGAAATGTGCACCCAGCATCTGTGAAAAGCGTGCACAGCACCCGTGAAATACGCAGACGCTGCACCTGTGAAATGCGCAGATGCTGCACCTGTGAAATGCGCAGACGCTGCACCTGTGAAATGCATGCCCAGCACCTGAGAAATGCGCAGACGCTGCACCTGTGAAATGCGCTCCCAACACCTGAGAAATGCGCAGACGCTGTACCTGTGAAATGCATGCCCAGCACCTGTGAAATGTGCGCCCTGCACTTGTGAAAAGCATGCCCAGCACCTGTGAAAAGCACAGACGCTGCACCTGTGAAAAGCGTGCCCAGCACCTGTGAAATGCGCAGACGCTGCACATGTGAAATGCGCGCCCAGCACCTGTGAAATGCGTAGACGCTGCATCTGTGAAATGCACAAACTCTGCACCTGTGAAATGCGCAGACGCTGCACCTGTCAAATGCGGACGCTGCACCTGTGAAATGCGCAGACGCTGCACCTGTGAAATGCGCGCCCAGCAATTGTAAAAAGCGCGCCCAGCACCTGTGAAATGTGCGCCCAGCACTTGTGAAAAGCGTGCCCAGGCACTGTGAAATGCGCAGACGCTGCACCTGTGAAATGCATGACCAGCACCTGTGAAATGCGCAGACGCTGCACCTGTGAAAAGCGTTCCAGCACCTGTGAAATGCGCAGACGCTGCACCTGTGAAAAGCGTGCCCAGCACCTGTGAAATGCGCAGACGCTGCACCTGTGAAAAGCGTGCCCAGCACCTGTGAAATGCGCAGACGCTGCACCTGTGAAAAGCGTGCCCAGCACCTGAGAAATGCAGACGCTGCACCTGTGAAAAGCGTGCCCAGCACCTGTGAAATGCGCAGACGCTGCACCTCTGAAAAGCGTGCCCAACACCTGAGAAGTGCGCAGACGCTGCACCTGTGAAAAGCGCGCCTAGCACCTGTGAAATGTGTGCCCAGCATGTGAAGTGTGCCCAGCACCTGTGAAATGCGCAGACGCTGCACCTGTGAAAAGCGTGCACAGCACCTGTGAAATGCGCAGACGCTGCACCTGTAAAATACGCAGACGCTGCACCTGTGAAATGCATGCCCAGCACCTGAGAAATGCGCAGACGCTACACCTGTGAAAAGCGCGCCTAGCACCTGTGAAATGTGCACCCAGCATCTGTGAAAAGCGTGCACAGCACCCGTGAAATACGCAGACGCTGCACCTGTGAAATGCGCAGATGCTGCACCTGTGAAATGCGCAGACGCTGCACCTGTGAAATGCATGCCCAGCACCTGAGAAATGCGCAGACGCTGCACCTGTGAAATGCGCTCCCAACACCTGAGAAATGCGCAGACGCTGTACCTGTGAAATGCATGCCCAGCACCTGTGAAATGTGCAGACGCTGCACCTGTGAAATGCGCAGATGCTGCACCTGTGAAATGCGCGCCCAACACCTGAGAAATGCGCAGACGCTGCACCTGTGAAATGTGCACCCAGCACCTGTGAAATGTGCAGACGCTGAACCTGTGAAATGTGCGCCCTGCACTTGTGAAAAGCATGCACAGCACCCGTGAAATACGCAGACGCTGCACCTGTGAAATGCGCAGATGCTGCACCTGTGAAATGTGCAGACGCTGCACCTGTGAAATGCATGCCCAGCACCTGAGAAATGCGCAGACGCTGCACCTGTGAAATGCGCTCCCAACACCTGAGAAATGCGCAGACGCTGTACCTGTGAAATGCATGCCCAGCACCTGTGAAATGTGCGCCTTGCACTTGTGAAAAGCATGCCCAGCACCTGTGAAAAGCACAGACGCTGCACCTGTGAAAAGCGTGCCCAGCACCTGTGAAATGCGCAGACGCTGCACATGTGAAATGCGCGCCCAGCACCTGTGAAATGCGTAGACGCTGCATCTGTGAAATGCACAAACTCTGCACCTGTGAAATGCGCAGACGCTGCACCTGTGAAATGCGCAGACGCTGCTGTGACGAACAGCCCACCGCCGTTCGTCCACTTACGGGCGACACTAACGGGAGTCCCGCTGCCACCAAAACGCGACGGACAGCGGACCCTGTGTCACCACTATGTCACAGTCCCACCACTGACACAGGTGTATCAGCGGACGGAGGGGCGTGACACAATGCCGGCACACGGCTATCACAGGCGCAGTGGGGCTTATCTTAGTTATCCCAACACTGGCACCATGTGACCAAAAATATCCAGCAAGCTAATCTCGCTCTACAATTTGCCGCAGGGGGAGTTTAATTTGGATGCCCCACCACTGCTATCAATCTTCCAAGTACTGCGGGGATTTATGTATATCCCACTTTCTCAGTTCCACTTTGGAACTCGCAGCTCTCCGGCGCCCCCCTTACCCTCAGGTCAGTCAGGGAACTGCACCTAGGATAATTAGTCGCCGGACGGGCTGCCTGTTGTGAACCGGCAATTAGGCTTCTGCAGTAAGGGAATTATCAATGCTGTGGCTGAAGCCCCTTACTCAGCAATATAAGACCCTTCTAGACTGCCAGCAAGCCGTAATAGCCGTACACAACGCGCTGCCACCAGTCACGGTTACTTAATTCACAGTGTTAAATTAGGAGGGTCCGTGGCAAACCCCTTGAATTAGTAGCGATTATCTATCAAAGGCGTATAGTTCGATTCTTAGAGCATGGAGACAGATCTAAATAATTTCATTTATTTTCCGAAAGAGGACAGTGATTACAGATAAAAGTTGCTATAAAATTGAGACATAAAATATGTACAGTACAGGTATAAAATAAAAGTGGAGAAAACAAAGAGATTACACTCACAGTTCCATATTGTTCCTTAGGCAGACCATGCGGCTTTAAGGTGGGTGGAGGCGGAGCTGCACTTCTCCGCTCATTGGGATCCTTCTAGCACGACGACTTGAGCTGTTCTGAGCTGGTTCTGCCAGGGAATGCCTTATAGACTTTCCTATGTGACATCACAGAGAGGTGCATTCTGGGTTGATCCCACCTCTCTTATCCAAGTTATGTTTTGGCTACAAAACTTAGATTAGCTATAACTTTATGGGAGAAGCTGGTATGGACTCATCAGTGGTATCATGTTTCCCAGCGTAATGAGCCCATCAAGAAAACATCAAACATCTATGCGATATGACCGTCCATTTGGGCGCAAATCATATCTCAGGTTCTGGACATCCGAGAGTTTTGCAACAGGCACCACAGCGAAGCTGGGTCTGCTCGGATCGCAGAAATATGATTTTTATATTTCTGCTGGGTATGGTTTTCGCGGGACAATCCCTTATTGTTTTATTCAAACTCCTGGTTTCAAACAAAGAGTTTAGTTCCCGCACTTTTTTTCTTCTCTTTCAGCCGAGGCACATGAGAAGCCAAATGGGGTGACAGGAAATTGGTTTATGGCACTCGGGGGAAGGGAAGCTGCTGTAGTGTGCAATGTAACTGAGACATTGGCAGGCAGCTTCTCAAAAGAAAATGGAGGGTTTGTTAGCACATTGCAACAGAAAACATATCTTGCACACATTGTACATCACAGCTGCACCTCTGAAAAGCGTGCCCAGCACCTGAGAAATGCGCAGACGCTGCACCTGTGAAAAGCGCGCCTAGCACCTGTGAAATGTGCGCCCAGCATGTGAAGTGTGCCCAGCACCTGTGAAATGCGCAGACGCTGCACCTGTGAAAAGCGTGCACAGCACCTGTGAAATGCGCAGACGCTGCACCTGTAAAATACGCAGACGCTGCACCTGTGAAATGCATGCCCAGCACCTGAGAAATGCGCAGACGCTACACCTGTGAAAAGCGCGCCTAGCACCTGTGAAATGTGCACCCAGCATCTGTGAAAAGCGTGCACAGCACCCGTGAAATACGCAGACGCTGCACCTGTGAAATGCGCAGATGCTGCACCTGTGAAATGCGCAGACGCTGCACCTGTGAAATGCATGCCCAGCACCTGAGAAATGCGCAGACGCTGCACCTGTGAAAAGCGTGCACAGCAACTGTGAAATGCGCAGACGCTGCACCTGTGAAAAGCGCAGACGCTGCACCTGTGAAATGCGCAGACGCTGCACCTGTGAAATGCGCAGACGCTGCACCTGTGAAATGAGCAGACACTGCACCTGTGAAAAGCGCAGACGCTGCACCTGTGAAATGCGCAGACGCTGCACCTGTGAAATGCGCAGACGCTGCACCTGTAAAATACGCAGACGCTGCACCTGTAAAATACGCAGACGCTGCACCTGTAAAATGCATGCCCAGCACCTGAGAAATGCGCAGACGCTGCACCTGTGAAAAGCGCGCCTAGCACCTGTGAAATGTGCACCCAGCATCTGTGAAAAGCGTGCACAGCACCTGTGAAATGCGCAGACGCTGCACCTGTGAAAAGCGCGCCTAGCACCTGTGAAATGTGCGCCCAGCACCTGTGAAAAGCGTGCCCAGCACCTGTGAAATGCGCAGACGCTGCACCTGTGAAAAGCGTGCACAGCACCTGTGAAATGCGCAGACGCTGCACCTGTGAAAAGCGTGCCCAGCACCTGTGAAATGCGCAGACGCTGCACCTGTGAAATGCGCAGACGCTGCACCTGTGAAAAGCGCAGACGCTGCACCTGTGAAAAGCGTGCCCAGCCCCTGTGAAAAGCGCAGACGCTGCACCTGTGAAAAGCGCGCCCAGCACCTGTGAAAAGCGTGCCCAGCACCTGTGAAATGCGCAGACGCTGCACCTGTGAAATGCACAGACGCTGCACCTGCGAAATGCATGCCCAACACCTGTGAAATGTGCAGACGCTGCACCTGTGAAATGCGCAGATGCTGCACCTGTGAAATGCGCGCCCAACACCTGAGAAATGCGCAGACGCTGCACCTGTGAAATGTGCGCCCAGCACCTGTGAAATGTGCAGACGCTGAACCTGTGAAATGTGCGCCCAGCACCTGAGAAATGCGCAGACGCTGTACCTGTGAAAAGCGTGCCCAGCACCTGTGAAATGTGCAGACGCTGCACCTGTGAAATGCGCAGACGCTGCACCTGTGGAATGCGCAGACGCTGCACCTGTGAAAAGCGCAGACGCTGCACCTGTGAAAAGCGCAGACGCTGCACCTGTGAAAAGCGCAGACGCTGCACCTGTGAAATGCGCAGACGCTGCACCTGTGAAATGCGCAGACACATCTGCGGAATGCATGCCCAGCACCTGTGAAATGCGCAGACGCTGCACCTGTGAAATGCGCAGACGCTGCACCTGTGAAAAGCGCAGACGCTGCACCTGTGAAATGCGCAGACGCTGCACCTGTGAAATTCGCAGACGCTGCATCTGCGGAATGCATGCCCAGCACCTGAGAAATGCGCAGACGCTGCACCTGTGAAAAGCGCGCCTAGCACCTGTGAAATGTGCACCCAGCATCTGTGAAAAGCGTGCACAGCACCCGTGAAATACGCAGACGCTGCACCTGTGAAATGCGCAGACGCTGCACCTGTGAAATGCGCAGACGCTGCCCCTGTGAAATGCATGCCCAGCACCTGAGAAATGCGCAGATGCTGCACCTGTGAAAAGCGTGCACAGCACCTGTGAAATGTGCAGACGCTGAACCTGTGAAATGTGCGCCCAGCACCTGAGAAATGCGCAGACGCTGCACCTGTGAAAAGCGTGCCCAGCACCTGTGAAATGCGCAGACGCTGCACCTGTGAAATGCGCAGACGCTGCACCTGTGGAATGCGCAGACGCTGCACCTGTGAAAAGCGCAGACGCTGCACCTGTGAAAAGCGCAGACGCTGCACCTGTGAAATGCGCAGACGCTGCACCTGTGAAAAGCGCAGACGCTGCACCTGTGAAAAGCGCAGACGCTGCACCTGTGAAATGCGCAGACGCTGCACCTGTGAAATGCGCAGACGCATCTGCGGAATGCATGCCCAGCACCTGTGAAATGCGCAGACGCTGCACCTGTGAAATGCGCAGACGCTGCACCTGTGAAAAGCGCAGACGCTGCACCTGTGAAAAGCGCAGACGCTGCACCTGTGAAAAGCGCAGACGCTGCACCTGTGAAAAGCGCAGACGCTGCACCTGTGAAATGCGCAGACGCTGCATCTGCGGAATGCATGCCCAGCACCTGAGAAATGCGCAGACGCTGCACCTGTGAAAAGCGCACCCAGCATCTGTGAAAAGCGTGCACAGCACCCGTGAAATACGCAGACGCTGCACCTGTGAAATGCGCAGACGCTGCACCTGTGAAATGCGCAGACGCTGCCCCTGTGAAATGCATGCCCAGCACCTGAGAAATGCGCAGATGCTGCACCTGTGAAAAGCGTGCACAGCAACTGTGAAATGCGCAGATGCTGCACCTGTGAAATGCGCAGACGCTGCACCTGTGAAATGCGCAGACGCTGCACCTGTGAAAAGCCCAGACACTGCACCTGTGAAAAGCGCAGACGCTGCACCTGTGAAATACGCAGACGCTGCACCTGTGAAATACGCAGACGCTGCACCTGTGAAATGCATGCCCAGCACCTGAGAAATGCGCAGACGCTGCACCTGTGAAAAGCGCGCCTAGGACCTGTGAAATGTGCACCCAGCATCTGTGAAAAGTGTGCACAGCACCTGTGAAATGCGCAGACGCTGCACCTGTGAAAAGCGCGCCTAGCACCTGTGAAATGTGCGCCCAGCACCTGTGAAAAGCGTGCCCAGCACCTGTGAAATGCGCAGACGCTGCACCTGTGAAAAGCATGCCCAGCACCTGTGAAATGCGCAGACGCTGCACCTGTGAAAAGCGTGCCCAGCACCTGTGAAATGCGCAGACGCTGCACCTGTGAAATGTGCAGACGCTGCACCTGTGAAAAGCGTGCCCAGCCCCTGTGAAAAGCGCAGACGCTGCACCTGTGAAAAGCACGCCCAGCACCTGTGAAAAGCGTGCCCAGCACCTGTGAAATGCGCAGACGCTGCACCTGTGAAAAGCGCAGACGCTGCACCTGTGAAATGCGCAGACGCTGCACCTGTGAAATGCGCAGACGCTGCACCTGTGAAATGCGCAGACGCTGCATCTGCGGAATGCATGCCCAGCACCTGTGAAATGCGCAGACGCTGCACCTGTGAAATGTGCAGACGCTGCACCTGTGAAAAGCGTGCCCAGCCCCTGTGAAAAGCGCAGACGCTGCACCTGTGAAAAGCACGCCCAGCACCTGTGAAAAGCGTGCCCAGCACCTGTGAAATGCGCAGACGCTGCACCTGTGAAAAGCGCAGACGCTGCACCTGTGAAATGCGCAGACGCTGCACCTGTGAAATGCGCAGACGCTGCACCTGTGAAATGCGCAGACGCTGCATCTGCGGAATGCATGCCCAGCACCTGTGAAAAGCGCAGACGCTGCACCTGTGAAATGCGCAGACGCTGCACCTGTGAAATACGCAGACGCTGCACCTGTGAAATGCATGCCCAGCACCTGTGAAATGCGCAGACGCTGCACCTGTGAAAAGCGCGCCTAGCACCTGTGAAATGTGCGCCCAGCACCTGTGAAAAGCGTGCCCAGCACCTGTGAAATGCGCAGACGCTGCACCTGTGAAAAGCGTGCCCAGCACCTGTGAAATGCGCAGACGCTGCACCTGTGAAAAGCGTACCCAGCACCTGTGAAATGCGCAGACGCTGCACCTGTGAAATGTGCAGACGCTGCACCTGTGAAAAGCGTGCCCAGCCCCTGTGAAAAGCGCAGACGCTGCACCTGTGAAAAGCGCGCCCAGCACCTGTGAAAAGCGTGCCCAGCACCTGTGAAATGCGCAGACGCTGCACCTGTGAAAAGCGCAGACGCTGCACCTGTGAAAAGCGCAGACGCTGCACCTGTGAAATGCGCAGACGCTGCACCTGTGAAATGCGCAGACGCTGCACCTGTGAAATACGCAGACGCTGCACCTGTGAAATGCATGCCCAGCACCTGAGAAATGCGCAGATGCTGCACCTGTGAAAAGCGTGCACAGCAACTGTGAAATGCGCAGACGCTGCACCTGTGAAATGCGCAGACGCTGCACCTGTGAAATGCGCAGACGCTGCCCCTGTGAAATGCATGCCCAGCACCTGAGAAATGCGCAGATGCTGCACCTGTGAAAAGCGTGCACAGCAACTGTGAAATGCGCAGACGCTGCACCTGTGAAATGCGCAGACGCTGCACCTGTGAAATGCGCAGACGCTGCACCTGTGAAAAGCGCAGACGCTGCACCTGTGAAATGCGCAGACGCTGCACCTGTGAAATGCGCAGACGCTGCACCTGTGAAATACGCAGACGCTGCACCTGTGAAATGCATGCCCAGCACCTGAGAAATGCGCAGACGCTGCACCTGTGAAAAGCGCGCCTAGGACCTGTGAAATGTGCACCCAGCATCTGTGAAAAGCGTGCACAGCACCTGTGAAATGCGCAGACGCTGCACCTGTGAAAAGCGCGCCTAGCACCTGTGAAATGTGCGCCCAGCACCTGTGAAAAGCGTGCCCAGCACCTGTGAAATGCGCAGACGCTGCACCTGTGAAAAGCGTGCCCAGCACCTGTGAAATGCGCAGACGCTGCACCTGTGAAAAGCGTGCCCAGCACCTGTGAAATGCGCAGACGCTGCACCTGTGAAATGTGCAGACGCTGCACCTGTGAAAAGCGTGCCCAGCCCCTGTGAAAAGCGCAGACGCTGCACCTGTGAAAAGCGCGCCCAGCACCTGTGAAAAGCGTGCCCAGCACCTGTGAAATGCGCAGACGCTGCACCTGTGAAAAGCGCAGACGCTGCACCTGTGAAAAGCGCAGACGCTGCACCTGTGAAATGCGCAGACGCTGCACCTGTGAAATGCGCAGACGCTGCATCTGCGGAATGCATGCCCAGCACCTGTGAAAAGCGCAGACGCTGCACCTGTGAAAAGCGCAGACGCTGCACCTGTGAAATGCGCAGACGCTGCACCTGTGAAATGCGCATACGCTGCACCTGTGAAATGCGCAGACGCTGCACCTGTGAAATGCGCAGACGCTGCTGTGACGAACAGCCCACCGCCGTTCGTCCACTTACGGGCGACACTAACGGGAGTCCCGCTGCCACCAAAACGCGACGGACAGCGGACCCTGTGTCACCACTATGTCACAGTCCCACCACTGACACAGGTGTATCAGCGGACGGAGGGGCGTGACACAATGCCGGCACACGGCTATCACAGGCGCAGTGGGGCTTATCTTAGTTATCCCAACACTGGCACCATGTGACCAAAAATATCCAGCAAGCTAATCTCGCTCTACAATTTGCCGCAGGGGGAGTTTAATTTGGATGCCCCACCACTGCTATCAATCTTCCAAGTACTGCGGGGATTTATGTATATCCCACTTTCTCAGTTCCACTTTGGAACTCGCAGCTCTCCGGCGCCCCCCTTACCCTCAGGTCAGTCAGGGAACTGCACCTAGGATAATTAGTCGCCGGACGGGCTGCCTGTTGTGAACCGGCAATTAGGCTTCTGCAGTAAGGGAATTATCAATGCTGTGGCTGAAGCCCCTTACTCAGCAATATAAGACCCTTCTAGACTGCCAGCAAGCCGTAATAGCCGTACACAACGCGCTGCCACCAGTCACGGTTACTTAATTCACAGTGTTAAATTAGGAGGGTCCGTGGCAAACCCCTTGAATTAGTAGCGATTATCTATCAAAGGCGTATAGTTCGATTCTTAGAGCATGGAGACAGATCTAAATAATTTCATTTATTTTCCGAAAGAGGACAGTGATTACAGATAAAAGTTGCTATAAAATTGAGACATAAAATATGTACAGTACAGGTATAAAATAAAAGTGGAGAAAACAAAGAGATTACACTCACAGTTCCATATTGTTCCTTAGGCAGACCATGCGGCTTTAAGGTGGGTGGAGGCGGAGCTGCACTTCTCCGCTCATTGGGATCCTTCTAGCACGACGACTTGAGCTGTTCTGAGCTGGTTCTGCCAGGGAATGCCTTATAGACTTTCCTATGTGACATCACAGAGAGGTGCATTCTGGGTTGATCCCACCTCTCTTATCCAAGTTATGTTTTGGCTACAAAACTTAGATTAGCTATAACTTTATGGGAGAAGCTGGTATGGACTCATCAGTGGTATCATGTTTCCCAGCGTAATGAGCCCATCAAGAAAACATCAAACATCTATGCGATATGACCGTCCATTTGGGCGCAAATCATATCTCAGGTTCTGGACATCCGAGAGTTTTGCAACAGGCACCACAGCGAAGCTGGGTCTGCTCGGATCGCAGAAATATGATTTTTATATTTCTGCTGGGTATGGTTTTCGCGGGACAATCCCTTATTGTTTTATTCAAACTCCTGGTTTCAAACAAAGAGTTTAGTTCCCGCACTTTTTTTCTTCTCTTTCAGCCGAGGCACATGAGAAGCCAAATGGGGTGACAGGAAATTGGTTTATGGCACTCGGGGGAAGGGAAGCTGCTGTAGTGTGCAATGTAACTGAGACATTGGCAGGCAGCTTCTCAAAAGAAAATGGAGGGTTTGTTAGCACATTGCAACAGAAAACATATCTTGCACACATTGTACATCACAGCTGCACCTCTGAAAAGCGTGCCCAGCACCTGAGAAATGCGCAGACGCTGCACCTGTGAAAAGCGCGCCTAGCACCTGTGAAATGTGCGCCCAGCATGTGAAGTGTGCCCAGCACCTGTGAAATGCGCAGACGCTGCACCTGTGAAAAGCGTGCACAGCACCTGTGAAATGCGCAGACGCTGCACCTGTAAAATACGCAGACGCTGCACCTGTGAAATGCATGCCCAGCACCTGAGAAATGCGCAGACGCTACACCTGTGAAAAGCGCGCCTAGCACCTGTGAAATGTGCACCCAGCATCTGTGAAAAGCGTGCACAGCACCCGTGAAATACGCAGACGCTGCACCTGTGAAATGCGCAGATGCTGCACCTGTGAAATGCGCAGACGCTGCACCTGTGAAATGCATGCCCAGCACCTGAGAAATGCGCAGACGCTGCACCTGTGAAAAGCGTGCACAGCAACTGTGAAATGCGCAGACGCTGCACCTGTGAAAAGCGCAGACGCTGCACCTGTGAAATGCGCAGACGCTGCACCTGTGAAATGCGCAGACGCTGCACCTGTGAAATGAGCAGACACTGCACCTGTGAAAAGCGCAGACGCTGCACCTGTGAAATGCGCAGACGCTGCACCTGTGAAATGCGCAGACGCTGCACCTGTAAAATACGCAGACGCTGCACCTGTAAAATACGCAGACGCTGCACCTGTAAAATGCATGCCCAGCACCTGAGAAATGCGCAGACGCTGCACCTGTGAAAAGCGCGCCTAGCACCTGTGAAATGTGCACCCAGCATCTGTGAAAAGCGTGCACAGCACCTGTGAAATGCGCAGACGCTGCACCTGTGAAAAGCGCGCCTAGCACCTGTGAAATGTGCGCCCAGCACCTGTGAAAAGCGTGCCCAGCACCTGTGAAATGCGCAGACGCTGCACCTGTGAAAAGCGTGCACAGCACCTGTGAAATGCGCAGACGCTGCACCTGTGAAAAGCGTGCCCAGCACCTGTGAAATGCGCAGACGCTGCACCTGTGAAATGCGCAGACGCTGCACCTGTGAAAAGCGCAGACGCTGCACCTGTGAAAAGCGTGCCCAGCCCCTGTGAAAAGCGCAGACGCTGCACCTGTGAAAAGCGCGCCCAGCACCTGTGAAAAGCGTGCCCAGCACCTGTGAAATGCGCAGACGCTGCACCTGTGAAATGCACAGACGCTGCACCTGCGAAATGCATGCCCAACACCTGTGAAATGTGCAGACGCTGCACCTGTGAAATGCGCAGATGCTGCACCTGTGAAATGCGCGCCCAACACCTGAGAAATGCGCAGACGCTGCACCTGTGAAATGTGCGCCCAGCACCTGTGAAATGTGCAGACGCTGAACCTGTGAAATGTGCGCCCAGCACCTGAGAAATGCGCAGACGCTGTACCTGTGAAAAGCGTGCCCAGCACCTGTGAAATGTGCAGACGCTGCACCTGTGAAATGCGCAGACGCTGCACCTGTGGAATGCGCAGACGCTGCACCTGTGAAAAGCGCAGACGCTGCACCTGTGAAAAGCGCAGACGCTGCACCTGTGAAAAGCGCAGACGCTGCACCTGTGAAATGCGCAGACGCTGCACCTGTGAAATGCGCAGACACATCTGCGGAATGCATGCCCAGCACCTGTGAAATGCGCAGACGCTGCACCTGTGAAATGCGCAGACGCTGCACCTGTGAAAAGCGCAGACGCTGCACCTGTGAAATGCGCAGACGCTGCACCTGTGAAATTCGCAGACGCTGCATCTGCGGAATGCATGCCCAGCACCTGAGAAATGCGCAGACGCTGCACCTGTGAAAAGCGCGCCTAGCACCTGTGAAATGTGCACCCAGCATCTGTGAAAAGCGTGCACAGCACCCGTGAAATACGCAGACGCTGCACCTGTGAAATGCGCAGACGCTGCACCTGTGAAATGCGCAGACGCTGCCCCTGTGAAATGCATGCCCAGCACCTGAGAAATGCGCAGATGCTGCACCTGTGAAAAGCGTGCACAGCACCTGTGAAATGTGCAGACGCTGAACCTGTGAAATGTGCGCCCAGCACCTGAGAAATGCGCAGACGCTGCACCTGTGAAAAGCGTGCCCAGCACCTGTGAAATGCGCAGACGCTGCACCTGTGAAATGCGCAGACGCTGCACCTGTGGAATGCGCAGACGCTGCACCTGTGAAAAGCGCAGACGCTGCACCTGTGAAAAGCGCAGACGCTGCACCTGTGAAATGCGCAGACGCTGCACCTGTGAAAAGCGCAGACGCTGCACCTGTGAAAAGCGCAGACGCTGCACCTGTGAAATGCGCAGACGCTGCACCTGTGAAATGCGCAGACGCATCTGCGGAATGCATGCCCAGCACCTGTGAAATGCGCAGACGCTGCACCTGTGAAATGCGCAGACGCTGCACCTGTGAAAAGCGCAGACGCTGCACCTGTGAAAAGCGCAGACGCTGCACCTGTGAAAAGCGCAGACGCTGCACCTGTGAAAAGCGCAGACGCTGCACCTGTGAAATGCGCAGACGCTGCATCTGCGGAATGCATGCCCAGCACCTGAGAAATGCGCAGACGCTGCACCTGTGAAAAGCGCACCCAGCATCTGTGAAAAGCGTGCACAGCACCCGTGAAATACGCAGACGCTGCACCTGTGAAATGCGCAGACGCTGCACCTGTGAAATGCGCAGACGCTGCCCCTGTGAAATGCATGCCCAGCACCTGAGAAATGCGCAGATGCTGCACCTGTGAAAAGCGTGCACAGCAACTGTGAAATGCGCAGATGCTGCACCTGTGAAATGCGCAGACGCTGCACCTGTGAAATGCGCAGACGCTGCACCTGTGAAAAGCCCAGACACTGCACCTGTGAAAAGCGCAGACGCTGCACCTGTGAAATACGCAGACGCTGCACCTGTGAAATACGCAGACGCTGCACCTGTGAAATGCATGCCCAGCACCTGAGAAATGCGCAGACGCTGCACCTGTGAAAAGCGCGCCTAGGACCTGTGAAATGTGCACCCAGCATCTGTGAAAAGCGTGCACAGCACCTGTGAAATGCGCAGACGCTGCACCTGTGAAAAGCGCGCCTAGCACCTGTGAAATGTGCGCCCAGCACCTGTGAAAAGCGTGCCCAGCACCTGTGAAATGCGCAGACGCTGCACCTGTGAAAAGCATGCCCAGCACCTGTGAAATGCGCAGACGCTGCACCTGTGAAAAGCGTGCCCAGCACCTGTGAAATGCGCAGACGCTGCACCTGTGAAAAGCGCAGACGCTGCACCTGTGAAATGCGCAGACGCTGCACCTGTGAAATGCGCAGACGCTGCACCTGTGAAATGCGCAGACGCTGCATCTGCGGAATGCATGCCCAGCACCTGTGAAAAGCGCAGACGCTGCACCTGTGAAATGCGCAGACGCTGCACCTGTGAAATACGCAGACGCTGCACCTGTGAAATGCATGCCCAGCACCTGAGAAATGCGCAGACGCTGCACCTGTGAAAAGCGCGCCTAGGACCTGTGAAATGTGCACCCAGCATCTGTGAAAAGCGTGCACAGCACCTGTGAAATGCGCAGACGCTGCACCTGTGAAAAGCGCGCCTAGCACCTGTGAAATGTGCGCCCAGCACCTGTGAAAAGCGTGCCCAGCACCTGTGAAATGCGCAGACGCTGCACCTGTGAAAAGCGTGCCCAGCACCTGTGAAATGCGCAGACGCTGCACCTGTGAAAAGCGTACCCAGCACCTGTGAAATGCGCAGACGCTGCACCTGTGAAATGTGCAGACGCTGCACCTGTGAAAAGCGTGCCCAGCCCCTGTGAAAAGCGCAGACGCTGCACCTGTGAAAAGCGCGCCCAGCACCTGTGAAAAGCGTGCCCAGCACCTGTGAAATGCGCAGACGCTGCACCTGTGAAAAGCGCAGACGCTGCACCTGTGAAAAGCGCAGACGCTGCACCTGTGAAATGCGCAGACGCTGCACCTGTGAAATGCGCAGACGCTGCACCTGTGAAATACGCAGACGCTGCACCTGTGAAATGCATGCCCAGCACCTGAGAAATGCGCAGATGCTGCACCTGTGAAAAGCGTGCACAGCAACTGTGAAATGCGCAGACGCTGCACCTGTGAAATGCGCAGACGCTGCACCTGTGAAATGCGCAGACGCTGCCCCTGTGAAATGCATGCCCAGCACCTGAGAAATGCGCAAATGCTGCACCTGTGAAAAGCGTGCACAGCAACTGTGAAATGCGCAGACGCTGCACCTGTGAAATGCGCAGACGCTGCACCTGTGAAATGCGCAGACGCTGCACCTGTGAAATGCGCAGACGCTGCACCTGTGAAATGCGCAGACGCTGCACCTGTGAAATGCGCAGACGCTGCACCTGTGAAATACGCAGACGCTGCACCTGTGAAATGCATGCCCAGCACCTGAGAAATGCGCAGACGCTGCACCTGTGAAAAGCGCGCCTAGGACCTGTGAAATGTGCACCCAGCATCTGTGAAAAGCGTGCACAGCACCTGTGAAATGCGCAGACGCTGCACCTGTGAAAAGCGCGCCTAGCACCTGTGAAATGTGCGCCCAGCACCTGTGAAAAGCGTGCCCAGCACCTGTGAAATGCGCAGACGCTGCACCTGTGAAAAGCGTGCCCAGCACCTGTGAAATGCGCAGACGCTGCACCTGTGAAAAGCGTGCCCAGCACCTGTGAAATGCGCAGACGCTGCACCTGTGAAATGTGCAGACGCTGCACCTGTGAAAAGCGTGCCCAGCCCCTGTGAAAAGCGCAGACGCTGCACCTGTGAAAAGCGCGCCCAGCACCTGTGAAAAGCGTGCCCAGCACCTGTGAAATGCGCAGACGCTGCACCTGTGAAAAGCGCAGACGCTGCACCTGTGAAAAGCGCAGACGCTGCACCTGTGAAATGCGCAGACGCTGCACCTGTGAAATGCGCAGACGCTGCATCTGCGGAATGCATGCCCAGCACCTGTGAAAAGCGCAGACGCTGCACCTGTGAAAAGCGCAGACGCTGCACCTGTGAAATGCGCAGACGCTGCACCTGTGAAATGCGCATACGCTGCACCTGTGAAATGCGCAGACGCTGCACCTGTGAAATGCGCAGACGCTGCACCTGTGAAATGCATGCCCAGCACCTGAGAAATGCGCAGACGCTGCACCTGTGAAAAGCGTGCACAGCAACTGTGAAATGCGCAGACGCTGCACCTGTGAAAAGCGCAGATGCTGCACCTGTGAAATGCGCAGACGCTGCACCTGTGAAATGCGCAGACTCTGCACCTGTGAAATGCGCAGACGCTGCACCTGTGAAATGCGCAGACGCTGCACCTGTGAAATGCGCAGACGCTGCACCTGTAAAATACGCAGATGCTGCACCTGTGAAATGCATGCCCAGCACCTGAGAAATGCGCAGACGCTGCACCTGTGAAAAGCGTGCCCAGCACCTGTGAAATGTGCAGACGCTGCACCTGTGAAATGCGCAGATGCTGCACCTGTGGAATGCGCAGACGCTGCACCTGTGAAAAGCGCAGACGCTGCACCTGTGAAAAGCGCAGACGCTGCACCTGTGAAAAGTGCAGACGCTGCACCTGTGAAATGCGCAGACGCTGCACCTGTGAAAAGCGCAGACGCTGCACCTGTGAAAAGCGCAGACGCTGCACCTGTGAAATGCGCAGACGCTGCACCTGTGAAATGCGCAGACGCATCTGCGGAATGCATGCCCAGCACCTGTGAAAAGGGCAGACGCTGCACCTGTGAAATGCGCATACGCTGCACCTGCGAAATGCATGCCCAGCACCTGTGAAATGTGCAGACGCTGCACCTGTGAAATGCGCAGATGCTGCACCTGTGAAATGCGCTCCCAACACCTGAGAAATGCGCAGACGCTGCACCTGTGAAATGTGCGCCCAGCACCTGTGAAATATGCAGACGCTGAACCTGTGAAAAGCGCAGACGCTGCACCTGTGAAAAGCGCAGACGCTGCACCTGTGAAATGCGCAGACGCTGCACCTGTGAAATGCGCAGATGCTGCACCTGTGAAAAGCGGGCCCAGCACCTGTGAAAAGCGTGCCCAGCACCTGTGAAATGCGCAGACACTGCACCTGTGAAATGCGCAGACGCTGCACCTGCGAAATGCATGCCCAGCACCTGTGAAATGTGCAGACGCTGCACCTGTGAAATGCGCAGACGCTGCACCTGTGAAATGCGCAGACGCTGCACCTGTGAAGTGTGCGCCCAGCACCTGTGAAATGTGCAGACGCTGAACCTGTGAAATGTGCGCCCAGCACCTGAGAAATGCGCAGACGCTGCACCTGTGAAAAGCGTGCCCAGCACCTGTGAAATGTGCAGACGCTGCACCTGTGAAATGCGCAGACGCTGCACCTGTGGAATGCGCAGACGCTACACCTGTGAAAAGCGCAGACGCTGCACCTGTGAAAAGCGCAGACGCTGCACCTGTGAAAAGCGCAGACGCTGCACCTGTGAAATGCGCAGACGCTGCACCTGTGAAAAGCGCAGACGCTGCACCTGTGAAAAGCGCAGACGCTGCACCTGTGAAATGCGCAGACGCTGCACCTGTGAAATGCGCAGACACATCTGCGGAATGCATGCCCAGCACCTGTGAAAAGCGCAGACGCTGCACCTGTGAAAAGAGCAGACGCTGCACCTGTGAAAAGCGCAGACGCTGCACCTGTGAAATGCGCAGACGCATCTGCGGAATGCATGCCCAGCACCTGTGAAATGCGCAGACGCTGCACCTGTGAAATGCGCAGACGCTGCACCTGTGAAATGCGCAGACGCTGCACCTGCGAAATGCATTCCCAGCACCTGTGAAATGTGCAGACGCTGCACCTGTGAAATGCGCAGACGCTGCACCTGTGAAAAGCGCAGACGCTGCACCTGTGAAAAGAGCAGACGCTGCACCTGTGAAATGCGCAGACGCTGCACCTGTGAAATGCGCAGACGCATCTGCGGAATGCATGCCCAGCACCTGTGAAATGCGCAGACGCTGCACCTGTGAAATGCGCAGACGCTGCACCTGTGAAATGCGCAGACGCTGCACCTGTGAAAAGCGTGCCCAGCACCTGAGAAATGCAGACGCTGCACCTGTGAAAAGCGTGCCCAGCACCTGTGAAATGCGCAGACGCTGCACCTCTGAAAAGCGTGCCCAGCACCTGAGAAATGCGCAGACGCTGCACCTGTGAAAAGCGCGCCTAGCACCTGTGAAATGTGCGCCCAGCATGTGAAGTGTGCCCAGCACCTGTGAAATGCGCAGACGCTGCACCTGTGAAAAGCGTGCACAGCACCTGTGAAATGCGCAGACGCTGCACCTGTAAAATACGCAGACGCTGCACCTGTGAAATGCATGCCCAGCACCTGAGAAATGCGCAGACGCTACACCTGTGAAAAGCGCGCCTAGCACCTGTGAAATGTGCACCCAGCATCTGTGAAAAGCGTGCACAGCACCCGTGAAATACGCAGACGCTGCACCTGTGAAATGCGCAGATGCTGCACCTGTGAAATGCGCAGACGCTGCACCTGTGAAATGCATGCCCAGCACCTGAGAAATGCGCAGACGCTGCACCTGTGAAATGCGCTCCCAACACCTGAGAAATGCGCAGACGCTGTACCTGTGAAATGCATGCCCAGCACCTGTGAAATGTGCGCCCTGCACTTGTGAAAAGCATGCCCAGCACCTGTGAAAAGCACAGACGCTGCACCTGTGAAAAGCGTGCCCAGCACCTGTGAAATGCGCAGACGCTGCACATGTGAAATGCGCGCCCAGCACCTGTGAAATGCGTAGACGCTGCATCTGTGAAATGCACAAACTCTGCACCTGTGAAATGCGCAGACGCTGCACCTGTCAAATGCGGACGCTGCACCTGTGAAATGCGCAGACGCTGCACCTGTGAAATGCGCGCCCAGCAATTGTAAAAAGCGCGCCCAGCACCTGTGAAATGTGCGCCCAGCACTTGTGAAAAGCGTGCCCAGGCACTGTGAAATGCGCAGACGCTGCACCTGTGAAATGCATGACCAGCACCTGTGAAATGCGCAGACGCTGCACCTGTGAAAAGCGTTCCAGCACCTGTGAAATGCGCAGACGCTGCACCTGTGAAAAGCGTGCCCAGCACCTGTGAAATGCGCAGACGCTGCACCTGTGAAAAGCGTGCCCAGCACCTGTGAAATGCGCAGACGCTGCACCTGTGAAAAGCGTGCCCAGCACCTGAGAAATGCAGACGCTGCACCTGTGAAAAGCGTGCCCAGCACCTGTGAAATGCGCAGACGCTGCACCTCTGAAAAGCGTGCCCAACACCTGAGAAGTGCGCAGACGCTGCACCTGTGAAAAGCGCGCCTAGCACCTGTGAAATGTGTGCCCAGCATGTGAAGTGTGCCCAGCACCTGTGAAATGCGCAGACGCTGCACCTGTGAAAAGCGTGCACAGCACCTGTGAAATGCGCAGACGCTGCACCTGTAAAATACGCAGACGCTGCACCTGTGAAATGCATGCCCAGCACCTGAGAAATGCGCAGACGCTACACCTGTGAAAAGCGCGCCTAGCACCTGTGAAATGTGCACCCAGCATCTGTGAAAAGCGTGCACAGCACCCGTGAAATACGCAGACGCTGCACCTGTGAAATGCGCAGATGCTGCACCTGTGAAATGCGCAGACGCTGCACCTGTGAAATGCATGCCCAGCACCTGAGAAATGCGCAGACGCTGCACCTGTGAAATGCGCTCCCAACACCTGAGAAATGCGCAGACGCTGTACCTGTGAAATGCATGCCCAGCACCTGTGAAATGTGCAGACGCTGCACCTGTGAAATGCGCAGATGCTGCACCTGTGAAATGCGCGCCCAACACCTGAGAAATGCGCAGACGCTGCACCTGTGAAATGTGCACCCAGCACCTGTGAAATGTGCAGACGCTGAACCTGTGAAATGTGCGCCCTGCACTTGTGAAAAGCATGCACAGCACCCGTGAAATACGCAGACGCTGCACCTGTGAAATGCGCAGATGCTGCACCTGTGAAATGTGCAGACGCTGCACCTGTGAAATGCATGCCCAGCACCTGAGAAATGCGCAGACGCTGCACCTGTGAAATGCGCTCCCAACACCTGAGAAATGCGCAGACGCTGTACCTGTGAAATGCATGCCCAGCACCTGTGAAATGTGCGCCTTGCACTTGTGAAAAGCATGCCCAGCACCTGTGAAAAGCACAGACGCTGCACCTGTGAAAAGCGTGCCCAGCACCTGTGAAATGCGCAGACGCTGCACATGTGAAATGCGCGCCCAGCACCTGTGAAATGCGTAGACGCTGCATCTGTGAAATGCACAAACTCTGCACCTGTGAAATGCGCAGACGCTGCACCTGTGAAATGCGCAGACGCTGCTGTGACGAACAGCCCACCGCCGTTCGTCCACTTACGGGCGACACTAACGGGAGTCCCGCTGCCACCAAAACGCGACGGACAGCGGACCCTGTGTCACCACTATGTCACAGTCCCACCACTGACACAGGTGTATCAGCGGACGGAGGGGCGTGACACAATGCCGGCACACGGCTATCACAGGCGCAGTGGGGCTTATCTTAGTTATCCCAACACTGGCACCATGTGACCAAAAATATCCAGCAAGCTAATCTCGCTCTACAATTTGCCGCAGGGGGAGTTTAATTTGGATGCCCCACCACTGCTATCAATCTTCCAAGTACTGCGGGGATTTATGTATATCCCACTTTCTCAGTTCCACTTTGGAACTCGCAGCTCTCCGGCGCCCCCCTTACCCTCAGGTCAGTCAGGGAACTGCACCTAGGATAATTAGTCGCCGGACGGGCTGCCTGTTGTGAACCGGCAATTAGGCTTCTGCAGTAAGGGAATTATCAATGCTGTGGCTGAAGCCCCTTACTCAGCAATATAAGACCCTTCTAGACTGCCAGCAAGCCGTAATAGCCGTACACAACGCGCTGCCACCAGTCACGGTTACTTAATTCACAGTGTTAAATTAGGAGGGTCCGTGGCAAACCCCTTGAATTAGTAGCGATTATCTATCAAAGGCGTATAGTTCGATTCTTAGAGCATGGAGACAGATCTAAATAATTTCATTTATTTTCCGAAAGAGGACAGTGATTACAGATAAAAGTTGCTATAAAATTGAGACATAAAATATGTACAGTACAGGTATAAAATAAAAGTGGAGAAAACAAAGAGATTACACTCACAGTTCCATATTGTTCCTTAGGCAGACCATGCGGCTTTAAGGTGGGTGGAGGCGGAGCTGCACTTCTCCGCTCATTGGGATCCTTCTAGCACGACGACTTGAGCTGTTCTGAGCTGGTTCTGCCAGGGAATGCCTTATAGACTTTCCTATGTGACATCACAGAGAGGTGCATTCTGGGTTGATCCCACCTCTCTTATCCAAGTTATGTTTTGGCTACAAAACTTAGATTAGCTATAACTTTATGGGAGAAGCTGGTATGGACTCATCAGTGGTATCATGTTTCCCAGCGTAATGAGCCCATCAAGAAAACATCAAACATCTATGCGATATGACCGTCCATTTGGGCGCAAATCATATCTCAGGTTCTGGACATCCGAGAGTTTTGCAACAGGCACCACAGCGAAGCTGGGTCTGCTCGGATCGCAGAAATATGATTTTTATATTTCTGCTGGGTATGGTTTTCGCGGGACAATCCCTTATTGTTTTATTCAAACTCCTGGTTTCAAACAAAGAGTTTAGTTCCCGCACTTTTTTTCTTCTCTTTCAGCCGAGGCACATGAGAAGCCAAATGGGGTGACAGGAAATTGGTTTATGGCACTCGGGGGAAGGGAAGCTGCTGTAGTGTGCAATGTAACTGAGACATTGGCAGGCAGCTTCTCAAAAGAAAATGGAGGGTTTGTTAGCACATTGCAACAGAAAACATATCTTGCACACATTGTACATCACAGCTGCACCTCTGAAAAGCGTGCCCAGCACCTGAGAAATGCGCAGACGCTGCACCTGTGAAAAGCGCGCCTAGCACCTGTGAAATGTGCGCCCAGCATGTGAAGTGTGCCCAGCACCTGTGAAATGCGCAGACGCTGCACCTGTGAAAAGCGTGCACAGCACCTGTGAAATGCGCAGACGCTGCACCTGTAAAATACGCAGACGCTGCACCTGTGAAATGCATGCCCAGCACCTGAGAAATGCGCAGACGCTACACCTGTGAAAAGCGCGCCTAGCACCTGTGAAATGTGCACCCAGCATCTGTGAAAAGCGTGCACAGCACCCGTGAAATACGCAGACGCTGCACCTGTGAAATGCGCAGATGCTGCACCTGTGAAATGCGCAGACGCTGCACCTGTGAAATGCATGCCCAGCACCTGAGAAATGCGCAGACGCTGCACCTGTGAAAAGCGTGCACAGCAACTGTGAAATGCGCAGACGCTGCACCTGTGAAAAGCGCAGACGCTGCACCTGTGAAATGCGCAGACGCTGCACCTGTGAAATGCGCAGACGCTGCACCTGTGAAATGAGCAGACACTGCACCTGTGAAAAGCGCAGACGCTGCACCTGTGAAATGCGCAGACGCTGCACCTGTGAAATGCGCAGACGCTGCACCTGTAAAATACGCAGACGCTGCACCTGTAAAATACGCAGACGCTGCACCTGTAAAATGCATGCCCAGCACCTGAGAAATGCGCAGACGCTGCACCTGTGAAAAGCGCGCCTAGCACCTGTGAAATGTGCACCCAGCATCTGTGAAAAGCGTGCACAGCACCTGTGAAATGCGCAGACGCTGCACCTGTGAAAAGCGCGCCTAGCACCTGTGAAATGTGCGCCCAGCACCTGTGAAAAGCGTGCCCAGCACCTGTGAAATGCGCAGACGCTGCACCTGTGAAAAGCGTGCACAGCACCTGTGAAATGCGCAGACGCTGCACCTGTGAAAAGCGTGCCCAGCACCTGTGAAATGCGCAGACGCTGCACCTGTGAAATGCGCAGACGCTGCACCTGTGAAAAGCGCAGACGCTGCACCTGTGAAAAGCGTGCCCAGCCCCTGTGAAAAGCGCAGACGCTGCACCTGTGAAAAGCGCGCCCAGCACCTGTGAAAAGCGTGCCCAGCACCTGTGAAATGCGCAGACGCTGCACCTGTGAAATGCACAGACGCTGCACCTGCGAAATGCATGCCCAACACCTGTGAAATGTGCAGACGCTGCACCTGTGAAATGCGCAGATGCTGCACCTGTGAAATGCGCGCCCAACACCTGAGAAATGCGCAGACGCTGCACCTGTGAAATGTGCGCCCAGCACCTGTGAAATGTGCAGACGCTGAACCTGTGAAATGTGCGCCCAGCACCTGAGAAATGGGCAGACGCTGTACCTGTGAAAAGCGTGCCCAGCACCTGTGAAATGTGCAGACGCTGCACCTGTGAAATGCGCAGACGCTGCACCTGTGGAATGCGCAGACGCTGCACCTGTGAAAAGCGCAGACGCTGCACCTGTGAAAAGCGCAGACGCTGCACCTGTGAAAAGCGCAGACGCTGCACCTGTGAAATGCGCAGACGCTGCACCTGTGAAATGCGCAGACACATCTGCGGAATGCATGCCCAGCACCTGTGAAATGCGCAGACGCTGCACCTGTGAAATGCGCAGACGCTGCACCTGTGAAAAGCGCAGACGCTGCACCTGTGAAATGCGCAGACGCTGCACCTGTGAAATTCGCAGACGCTGCATCTGCGGAATGCATGCCCAGCACCTGAGAAATGCGCAGACGCTGCACCTGTGAAAAGCGCGCCTAGCACCTGTGAAATGTGCACCCAGCATCTGTGAAAAGCGTGCACAGCACCCGTGAAATACGCAGACGCTGCACCTGTGAAATGCGCAGACGCTGCACCTGTGAAATGCGCAGACGCTGCCCCTGTGAAATGCATGCCCAGCACCTGAGAAATGCGCAGATGCTGCACCTGTGAAAAGCGTGCACAGCACCTGTGAAATGTGCAGACGCTGAACCTGTGAAATGTGCGCCCAGCACCTGAGAAATGCGCAGACGCTGCACCTGTGAAAAGCGTGCCCAGCACCTGTGAAATGCGCAGACGCTGCACCTGTGAAATGCGCAGACGCTGCACCTGTGGAATGCGCAGACGCTGCACCTGTGAAAAGCGCAGACGCTGCACCTGTGAAAAGCGCAGACGCTGCACCTGTGAAATGCGCAGACGCTGCACCTGTGAAAAGCGCAGACGCTGCACCTGTGAAAAGCGCAGACGCTGCACCTGTGAAATGCGCAGACGCTGCACCTGTGAAATGCGCAGACGCATCTGCGGAATGCATGCCCAGCACCTGTGAAATGCGCAGACGCTGCACCTGTGAAATGCGCAGACGCTGCACCTGTGAAAAGCGCAGACGCTGCACCTGTGAAAAGCGCAGACGCTGCACCTGTGAAAAGCGCAGACGCTGCACCTGTGAAAAGCGCAGACGCTGCACCTGTGAAATGCGCAGACGCTGCATCTGCGGAATGCATGCCCAGCACCTGAGAAATGCGCAGACGCTGCACCTGTGAAAAGCGCACCCAGCATCTGTGAAAAGCGTGCACAGCACCCGTGAAATACGCAGACGCTGCACCTGTGAAATGCGCAGACGCTGCACCTGTGAAATGCGCAGACGCTGCCCCTGTGAAATGCATGCCCAGCACCTGAGAAATGCGCAGATGCTGCACCTGTGAAAAGCGTGCACAGCAACTGTGAAATGCGCAGATGCTGCACCTGTGAAATGCGCAGACGCTGCACCTGTGAAATGCGCAGACGCTGCACCTGTGAAAAGCCCAGACACTGCACCTGTGAAAAGCGCAGACGCTGCACCTGTGAAATACGCAGACGCTGCACCTGTGAAATACGCAGACGCTGCACCTGTGAAATGCATGCCCAGCACCTGAGAAATGCGCAGACGCTGCACCTGTGAAAAGCGCGCCTAGGACCTGTGAAATGTGCACCCAGCATCTGTGAAAAGTGTGCACAGCACCTGTGAAATGCGCAGACGCTGCACCTGTGAAAAGCGCGCCTAGCACCTGTGAAATGTGCGCCCAGCACCTGTGAAAAGCGTGCCCAGCACCTGTGAAATGCGCAGACGCTGCACCTGTGAAAAGCATGCCCAGCACCTGTGAAATGCGCAGACGCTGCACCTGTGAAAAGCGTGCCCAGCACCTGTGAAATGCGCAGACGCTGCACCTGTGAAATGTGCAGACGCTGCACCTGTGAAAAGCGTGCCCAGCCCCTGTGAAAAGCGCAGACGCTGCACCTGTGAAAAGCACGCCCAGCACCTGTGAAAAGCGTGCCCAGCACCTGTGAAATGCGCAGACGCTGCACCTGTGAAAAGCGCAGACGCTGCACCTGTGAAATGCGCAGACGCTGCACCTGTGAAATGCGCAGACGCTGCACCTGTGAAATGCGCAGACGCTGCATCTGCGGAATGCATGCCCAGCACCTGTGAAATGCGCAGACGCTGCACCTGTGAAATGTGCAGACGCTGCACCTGTGAAAAGCGTGCCCAGCCCCTGTGAAAAGCGCAGACGCTGCACCTGTGAAAAGCACGCCCAGCACCTGTGAAAAGCGTGCCCAGCACCTGTGAAATGCGCAGACGCTGCACCTGTGAAAAGCGCAGACGCTGCACCTGTGAAATGCGCAGACGCTGCACCTGTGAAATGCGCAGACGCTGCACCTGTGAAATGCGCAGACGCTGCATCTGCGGAATGCATGCCCAGCACCTGTGAAAAGCGCAGACGCTGCACCTGTGAAATGCGCAGACGCTGCACCTGTGAAATACGCAGACGCTGCACCTGTGAAATGCATGCCCAGCACCTGTGAAATGCGCAGACGCTGCACCTGTGAAAAGCGCGCCTAGCACCTGTGAAATGTGCGCCCAGCACCTGTGAAAAGCGTGCCCAGCACCTGTGAAATGCGCAGACGCTGCACCTGTGAAAAGCGTGCCCAGCACCTGTGAAATGCGCAGACGCTGCACCTGTGAAAAGCGTACCCAGCACCTGTGAAATGCGCAGACGCTGCACCTGTGAAATGTGCAGACGCTGCACCTGTGAAAAGCGTGCCCAGCCCCTGTGAAAAGCGCAGACGCTGCACCTGTGAAAAGCGCGCCCAGCACCTGTGAAAAGCGTGCCCAGCACCTGTGAAATGCGCAGACGCTGCACCTGTGAAAAGCGCAGACGCTGCACCTGTGAAAAGCGCAGACGCTGCACCTGTGAAATGCGCAGACGCTGCACCTGTGAAATGCGCAGACGCTGCACCTGTGAAATACGCAGACGCTGCACCTGTGAAATGCATGCCCAGCACCTGAGAAATGCGCAGATGCTGCACCTGTGAAAAGCGTGCACAGCAACTGTGAAATGCGCAGACGCTGCACCTGTGAAATGCGCAGACGCTGCACCTGTGAAATGCGCAGACGCTGCCCCTGTGAAATGCATGCCCAGCACCTGAGAAATGCGCAGATGCTGCACCTGTGAAAAGCGTGCACAGCAACTGTGAAATGCGCAGACGCTGCACCTGTGAAATGCGCAGACGCTGCACCTGTGAAATGCGCAGACGCTGCACCTGTGAAAAGCGCAGACGCTGCACCTGTGAAATGCGCAGACGCTGCACCTGTGAAATGCGCAGACGCTGCACCTGTGAAATACGCAGACGCTGCACCTGTGAAATGCATGCCCAGCACCTGAGAAATGCGCAGACGCTGCACCTGTGAAAAGCGCGCCTAGGACCTGTGAAATGTGCACCCAGCATCTGTGAAAAGCGTGCACAGCACCTGTGAAATGCGCAGACGCTGCACCTGTGAAAAGCGCGCCTAGCACCTGTGAAATGTGCGCCCAGCACCTGTGAAAAGCGTGCCCAGCACCTGTGAAATGCGCAGACGCTGCACCTGTGAAAAGCGTGCCCAGCACCTGTGAAATGCGCAGACGCTGCACCTGTGAAAAGCGTGCCCAGCACCTGTGAAATGCGCAGACGCTGCACCTGTGAAATGTGCAGACGCTGCACCTGTGAAAAGCGTGCCCAGCCCCTGTGAAAAGCGCAGACGCTGCACCTGTGAAAAGCGCGCCCAGCACCTGTGAAAAGCGTGCCCAGCACCTGTGAAATGCGCAGACGCTGCACCTGTGAAAAGCGCAGACGCTGCACCTGTGAAAAGCGCAGACGCTGCACCTGTGAAATGCGCAGACGCTGCACCTGTGAAATGCGCAGACGCTGCATCTGCGGAATGCATGCCCAGCACCTGTGAAAAGCGCAGACGCTGCACCTGTGAAAAGCGCAGACGCTGCACCTGTGAAATGCGCAGACGCTGCACCTGTGAAATGCGCATACGCTGCACCTGTGAAATGCGCAGACGCTGCACCTGTGAAATGCGCAGACGCTGCTGTGACGAACAGCCCACCGCCGTTCGTCCACTTACGGGCGACACTAACGGGAGTCCCGCTGCCACCAAAACGCGACGGACAGCGGACCCTGTGTCACCACTATGTCACAGTCCCACCACTGACACAGGTGTATCAGCGGACGGAGGGGCGTGACACAATGCCGGCACACGGCTATCACAGGCGCAGTGGGGCTTATCTTAGTTATCCCAACACTGGCACCATGTGACCAAAAATATCCAGCAAGCTAATCTCGCTCTACAATTTGCCGCAGGGGGAGTTTAATTTGGATGCCCCACCACTGCTATCAATCTTCCAAGTACTGCGGGGATTTATGTATATCCCACTTTCTCAGTTCCACTTTGGAACTCGCAGCTCTCCGGCGCCCCCCTTACCCTCAGGTCAGTCAGGGAACTGCACCTAGGATAATTAGTCGCCGGACGGGCTGCCTGTTGTGAACCGGCAATTAGGCTTCTGCAGTAAGGGAATTATCAATGCTGTGGCTGAAGCCCCTTACTCAGCAATATAAGACCCTTCTAGACTGCCAGCAAGCCGTAATAGCCGTACACAACGCGCTGCCACCAGTCACGGTTACTTAATTCACAGTGTTAAATTAGGAGGGTCCGTGGCAAACCCCTTGAATTAGTAGCGATTATCTATCAAAGGCGTATAGTTCGATTCTTAGAGCATGGAGACAGATCTAAATAATTTCATTTATTTTCCGAAAGAGGACAGTGATTACAGATAAAAGTTGCTATAAAATTGAGACATAAAATATGTACAGTACAGGTATAAAATAAAAGTGGAGAAAACAAAGAGATTACACTCACAGTTCCATATTGTTCCTTAGGCAGACCATGCGGCTTTAAGGTGGGTGGAGGCGGAGCTGCACTTCTCCGCTCATTGGGATCCTTCTAGCACGACGACTTGAGCTGTTCTGAGCTGGTTCTGCCAGGGAATGCCTTATAGACTTTCCTATGTGACATCACAGAGAGGTGCATTCTGGGTTGATCCCACCTCTCTTATCCAAGTTATGTTTTGGCTACAAAACTTAGATTAGCTATAACTTTATGGGAGAAGCTGGTATGGACTCATCAGTGGTATCATGTTTCCCAGCGTAATGAGCCCATCAAGAAAACATCAAACATCTATGCGATATGACCGTCCATTTGGGCGCAAATCATATCTCAGGTTCTGGACATCCGAGAGTTTTGCAACAGGCACCACAGCGAAGCTGGGTCTGCTCGGATCGCAGAAATATGATTTTTATATTTCTGCTGGGTATGGTTTTCGCGGGACAATCCCTTATTGTTTTATTCAAACTCCTGGTTTCAAACAAAGAGTTTAGTTCCCGCACTTTTTTTCTTCTCTTTCAGCCGAGGCACATGAGAAGCCAAATGGGGTGACAGGAAATTGGTTTATGGCACTCGGGGGAAGGGAAGCTGCTGTAGTGTGCAATGTAACTGAGACATTGGCAGGCAGCTTCTCAAAAGAAAATGGAGGGTTTGTTAGCACATTGCAACAGAAAACATATCTTGCACACATTGTACATCACAGCTGCACCTCTGAAAAGCGTGCCCAGCACCTGAGAAATGCGCAGACGCTGCACCTGTGAAAAGCGCGCCTAGCACCTGTGAAATGTGCGCCCAGCATGTGAAGTGTGCCCAGCACCTGTGAAATGCGCAGACGCTGCACCTGTGAAAAGCGTGCACAGCACCTGTGAAATGCGCAGACGCTGCACCTGTAAAATACGCAGACGCTGCACCTGTGAAATGCATGCCCAGCACCTGAGAAATGCGCAGACGCTACACCTGTGAAAAGCGCGCCTAGCACCTGTGAAATGTGCACCCAGCATCTGTGAAAAGCGTGCACAGCACCCGTGAAATACGCAGACGCTGCACCTGTGAAATGCGCAGATGCTGCACCTGTGAAATGCGCAGACGCTGCACCTGTGAAATGCATGCCCAGCACCTGAGAAATGCGCAGACGCTGCACCTGTGAAAAGCGTGCACAGCAACTGTGAAATGCGCAGACGCTGCACCTGTGAAAAGCGCAGACGCTGCACCTGTGAAATGCGCAGACGCTGCACCTGTGAAATGCGCAGACGCTGCACCTGTGAAATGAGCAGACACTGCACCTGTGAAAAGCGCAGACGCTGCACCTGTGAAATGCGCAGACGCTGCACCTGTGAAATGCGCAGACGCTGCACCTGTAAAATACGCAGACGCTGCACCTGTAAAATACGCAGACGCTGCACCTGTAAAATGCATGCCCAGCACCTGAGAAATGCGCAGACGCTGCACCTGTGAAAAGCGCGCCTAGCACCTGTGAAATGTGCACCCAGCATCTGTGAAAAGCGTGCACAGCACCTGTGAAATGCGCAGACGCTGCACCTGTGAAAAGCGCGCCTAGCACCTGTGAAATGTGCGCCCAGCACCTGTGAAAAGCGTGCCCAGCACCTGTGAAATGCGCAGACGCTGCACCTGTGAAAAGCGTGCACAGCACCTGTGAAATGCGCAGACGCTGCACCTGTGAAAAGCGTGCCCAGCACCTGTGAAATGCGCAGACGCTGCACCTGTGAAATGCGCAGACGCTGCACCTGTGAAAAGCGCAGACGCTGCACCTGTGAAAAGCGTGCCCAGCCCCTGTGAAAAGCGCAGACGCTGCACCTGTGAAAAGCGCGCCCAGCACCTGTGAAAAGCGTGCCCAGCACCTGTGAAATGCGCAGACGCTGCACCTGTGAAATGCACAGACGCTGCACCTGCGAAATGCATGCCCAACACCTGTGAAATGTGCAGACGCTGCACCTGTGAAATGCGCAGATGCTGCACCTGTGAAATGCGCGCCCAACACCTGAGAAATGCGCAGACGCTGCACCTGTGAAATGTGCGCCCAGCACCTGTGAAATGTGCAGACGCTGAACCTGTGAAATGTGCGCCCAGCACCTGAGAAATGCGCAGACGCTGTACCTGTGAAAAGCGTGCCCAGCACCTGTGAAATGTGCAGACGCTGCACCTGTGAAATGCGCAGACGCTGCACCTGTGGAATGCGCAGACGCTGCACCTGTGAAAAGCGCAGACGCTGCACCTGTGAAAAGCGCAGACGCTGCACCTGTGAAAAGCGCAGACGCTGCACCTGTGAAATGCGCAGACGCTGCACCTGTGAAATGCGCAGACACATCTGCGGAATGCATGCCCAGCACCTGTGAAATGCGCAGACGCTGCACCTGTGAAATGCGCAGACGCTGCACCTGTGAAAAGCGCAGACGCTGCACCTGTGAAATGCGCAGACGCTGCACCTGTGAAATTCGCAGACGCTGCATCTGCGGAATGCATGCCCAGCACCTGAGAAATGCGCAGACGCTGCACCTGTGAAAAGCGCGCCTAGCACCTGTGAAATGTGCACCCAGCATCTGTGAAAAGCGTGCACAGCACCCGTGAAATACGCAGACGCTGCACCTGTGAAATGCGCAGACGCTGCACCTGTGAAATGCGCAGACGCTGCCCCTGTGAAATGCATGCCCAGCACCTGAGAAATGCGCAGATGCTGCACCTGTGAAAAGCGTGCACAGCACCTGTGAAATGTGCAGACGCTGAACCTGTGAAATGTGCGCCCAGCACCTGAGAAATGCGCAGACGCTGCACCTGTGAAAAGCGTGCCCAGCACCTGTGAAATGCGCAGACGCTGCACCTGTGAAATGCGCAGACGCTGCACTGTGGAATGCGCAGACGCTGCACCTGTGAAAAGCGCAGACGCTGCACCTGTGAAAAGCGCAGACGCTGCACCTGTGAAATGCGCAGACGCTGCACCTGTGAAAAGCGCAGACGCTGCACTGTGAAAAGCGCAGACGCTGCACCTGTGAAATGCGCAGACGCTGCACCTGTGAAATGCGCAGACGCATCTGCGGAATGCATGCCAGCACCTGTGAAATGCGCAGACGCTGCACCTGTGAAATGCGCAGACGCTGCACCACCTGTGAAAAGCGCAGACGCTGCACCTGTGAAAAGCGCAGACGCTGCACCTGTGAAAAGCGCAGACGCTGCACCTGTGAAAAGCGCAGACGCTGCACCTGTGAAATGCGCAGACGCTGCATCTGCGGAATGCATGCCCAGCACCTGAGAAATGCGCAGACGCTGCACCTGTGAAAAGCGCACCCAGCATCTGTGAAAAGCGTGCACAGCACCCGTGAAATACGCAGACGCTGCACCTGTGAAATGCGCAGACGCTGCACCTGTGAAATGCGCAGACGCTGCCCCTGTGAAATGCATGCCCAGCACCTGAGAAATGCGCAGATGCTGCACCTGTGAAAAGCGTGCACAGCAACTGTGAAATGCGCAGATGCTGCACCTGTGAAATGCGCAGACGCTGCACCTGTGAAATGCGCAGACGCTGCACCTGTGAAAAGCCCAGACACTGCACCTGTGAAAAGCGCAGACGCTGCACCTGTGAAATACGCAGACGCTGCACCTGTGAAATACGCAGACGCTGCACCTGTGAAATGCATGCCCAGCACCTGAGAAATGCGCAGACGCTGCACCTGTGAAAAGCGCGCCTAGGACCTGTGAAATGTGCACCCAGCATCTGTGAAAAGCGTGCACAGCACCTGTGAAATGCGCAGACGCTGCACCTGTGAAAAGCGCGCCTAGCACCTGTGAAATGTGCGCCCAGCACCTGTGAAAAGCGTGCCCAGCACCTGTGAAATGCGCAGACGCTGCACCTGTGAAAAGCATGCCCAGCACCTGTGAAATGCGCAGACGCTGCACCTGTGAAAAGCGTGCCCAGCACCTGTGAAATGCGCAGACGCTGCACCTGTGAAAAGCGCAGACGCTGCACCTGTGAAATGCGCAGACGCTGCACCTGTGAAATGCGCAGACGCTGCACCTGTGAAATGCGCAGACGCTGCATCTGCGGAATGCATGCCCAGCACCTGTGAAAAGCGCAGACGCTGCACCTGTGAAATGCGCAGACGCTGCACCTGTGAAATACGCAGACGCTGCACCTGTGAAATGCATGCCCAGCACCTGAGAAATGCGCAGACGCTGCACCTGTGAAAAGCGCGCCTAGGACCTGTGAAATGTGCACCCAGCATCTGTGAAAAGCGTGCACAGCACCTGTGAAATGCGCAGACGCTGCACCTGTGAAAAGCGCGCCTAGCACCTGTGAAATGTGCGCCCAGCACCTGTGAAAAGCGTGCCCAGCACCTGTGAAATGCGCAGACGCTGCACCTGTGAAAAGCGTGCCCAGCACCTGTGAAATGCGCAGACGCTGCACCTGTGAAAAGCGTACCCAGCACCTGTGAAATGCGCAGACGCTGCACCTGTGAAATGTGCAGACGCTGCACCTGTGAAAAGCGTGCCCAGCCCCTGTGAAAAGCGCAGACGCTGCACCTGTGAAAAGCGCGCCCAGCACCTGTGAAAAGCGTGCCCAGCACCTGTGAAATGCGCAGACGCTGCACCTGTGAAAAGCGCAGACGCTGCACCTGTGAAAAGCGCAGACGCTGCACCTGTGAAATGCGCAGACGCTGCACCTGTGAAATGCGCAGACGCTGCACCTGTGAAATACGCAGACGCTGCACCTGTGAAATGCATGCCCAGCACCTGAGAAATGCGCAGATGCTGCACCTGTGAAAAGCGTGCACAGCAACTGTGAAATGCGCAGACGCTGCACCTGTGAAATGCGCAGACGCTGCACCTGTGAAATGCGCAGACGCTGCCCCTGTGAAATGCATGCCCAGCACCTGAGAAATGCGCAAATGCTGCACCTGTGAAAAGCGTGCACAGCAACTGTGAAATGCGCAGACGCTGCACCTGTGAAATGCGCAGACGCTGCACCTGTGAAATGCGCAGACGCTGCACCTGTGAAATGCGCAGACGCTGCACCTGTGAAATGCGCAGACGCTGCACCTGTGAAATGCGCAGACGCTGCACCTGTGAAATACGCAGACGCTGCACCTGTGAAATGCATGCCCAGCACCTGAGAAATGCGCAGACGCTGCACCTGTGAAAAGCGCGCCTAGGACCTGTGAAATGTGCACCCAGCATCTGTGAAAAGCGTGCACAGCACCTGTGAAATGCGCAGACGCTGCACCTGTGAAAAGCGCGCCTAGCACCTGTGAAATGTGCGCCCAGCACCTGTGAAAAGCGTGCCCAGCACCTGTGAAATGCGCAGACGCTGCACCTGTGAAAAGCGTGCCCAGCACCTGTGAAATGCGCAGACGCTGCACCTGTGAAAAGCGTGCCCAGCACCTGTGAAATGCGCAGACGCTGCACCTGTGAAATGTGCAGACGCTGCACCTGTGAAAAGCGTGCCCAGCCCCTGTGAAAAGCGCAGACGCTGCACCTGTGAAAAGCGCGCCCAGCACCTGTGAAAAGCGTGCCCAGCACCTGTGAAATGCGCAGACGCTGCACCTGTGAAAAGCGCAGACGCTGCACCTGTGAAAAGCGCAGACGCTGCACCTGTGAAATGCGCAGACGCTGCACCTGTGAAATGCGCAGACGCTGCATCTGCGGAATGCATGCCCAGCACCTGTGAAAAGCGCAGACGCTGCACCTGTGAAAAGCGCAGACGCTGCACCTGTGAAATGCGCAGACGCTGCACCTGTGAAATGCGCATACGCTGCACCTGTGAAATGCGCAGACGCTGCACCTGTGAAATGCGCAGACGCTGCACCTGTGAAATGCATGCCCAGCACCTGAGAAATGCGCAGACGCTGCACCTGTGAAAAGCGTGCACAGCAACTGTGAAATGCGCAGACGCTGCACCTGTGAAAAGCGCAGATGCTGCACCTGTGAAATGCGCAGACGCTGCACCTGTGAAATGCGCAGACTCTGCACCTGTGAAATGCGCAGACGCTGCACCTGTGAAATGCGCAGACGCTGCACCTGTGAAATGCGCAGACGCTGCACCTGTAAAATACGCAGATGCTGCACCTGTGAAATGCATGCCCAGCACCTGAGAAATGCGCAGACGCTGCACCTGTGAAAAGCGTGCCCAGCACCTGTGAAATGTGCAGACGCTGCACCTGTGAAATGCGCAGATGCTGCACCTGTGGAATGCGCAGACGCTGCACCTGTGAAAAGCGCAGACGCTGCACCTGTGAAAAGCGCAGACGCTGCACCTGTGAAAAGTGCAGACGCTGCACCTGTGAAATGCGCAGACGCTGCACCTGTGAAAAGCGCAGACGCTGCACCTGTGAAAAGCGCAGACGCTGCACCTGTGAAATGCGCAGACGCTGCACCTGTGAAATGCGCAGACGCATCTGCGGAATGCATGCCCAGCACCTGTGAAAAGGGCAGACGCTGCACCTGTGAAATGCGCATACGCTGCACCTGCGAAATGCATGCCCAGCACCTGTGAAATGTGCAGACGCTGCACCTGTGAAATGCGCAGATGCTGCACCTGTGAAATGCGCTCCCAACACCTGAGAAATGCGCAGACGCTGCACCTGTGAAATGTGCGCCCAGCACCTGTGAAATATGCAGACGCTGAACCTGTGAAAAGCGCAGACGCTGCACCTGTGAAAAGCGCAGACGCTGCACCTGTGAAATGCGCAGACGCTGCACCTGTGAAATGCGCAGATGCTGCACCTGTGAAAAGCGCGCCCAGCACCTGTGAAAAGCGTGCCCAGCACCTGTGAAATGCGCAGACACTGCACCTGTGAAATGCGCAGACGCTGCACCTGCGAAATGCATGCCCAGCACCTGTGAAATGTGCAGACGCTGCACCTGTGAAATGCGCAGACGCTGCACCTGTGAAATGCGCAGACGCTGCACCTGTGAAGTGTGCGCCCAGCACCTGTGAAATGTGCAGACGCTGAACCTGTGAAATGTGCGCCCAGCACCTGAGAAATGCGCAGACGCTGCACCTGTGAAAAGCGTGCCCAGCACCTGTGAAATGTGCAGACGCTGCACCTGTGAAATGCGCAGACGCTGCACCTGTGGAATGCGCAGACGCTACACCTGTGAAAAGCGCAGACGCTGCACCTGTGAAAAGCGCAGACGCTGCACCTGTGAAAAGCGCAGACGCTGCACCTGTGAAATGCGCAGACGCTGCACCTGTGAAAAGCGCAGACGCTGCACCTGTGAAAAGCGCAGACGCTGCACCTGTGAAATGCGCAGACGCTGCACCTGTGAAATGCGCAGACACATCTGCGGAATGCATGCCCAGCACCTGTGAAAAGCGCAGACGCTGCACCTGTGAAAAGAGCAGACGCTGCACCTGTGAAAAGCGCAGACGCTGCACCTGTGAAATGCGCAGACGCATCTGCGGAATGCATGCCCAGCACCTGTGAAATGCGCAGACGCTGCACCTGTGAAATGCGCAGACGCTGCACCTGTGAAATGCGCAGACGCTGCACCTGCGAAATGCATTCCCAGCACCTGTGAAATGTGCAGACGCTGCACCTGTGAAATGCGCAGACGCTGCACCTGTGAAAAGCGCAGACGCTGCACCTGTGAAAAGAGCAGACGCTGCACCTGTGAAATGCGCAGACGCTGCACCTGTGAAATGCGCAGACGCATCTGCGGAATGCATGCCCAGCACCTGTGAAATGCGCAGACGCTGCACCTGTGAAATGCGCAGACGCTGCACCTGTGAAATGCGCAGACGCTGCACCTGTGAAAAGCGCAGACGCTGCACCTGTGAAAAGCGCAGACGCTGCACCTATGAAAAGCGCAGACGCTGCACCTGTGAAATGCGCAGACGCTGCACCTGCGAAATGCATGCCCAGCACCTGTGAAATGTGCAGACGCTGCACCTGTGAAATGCGCAGATGCTGCACCTGTGAAATGCGCGCCCAACACCTGAGAAATGCGCAGACGCTGCACCTGTGAAATGTGCATCCAGCACCTGTGAAATGTGCAGACGCTGAACCTGTGAAATGTGCGCCCAGCACCTGAGAAATGCGCAGACACTGCACCTGTGAAAAGCGTGCCCAGCACCTGTGAAATGTGCAGACGCTGCACCTGTGATATGCGTGCCCAGCACGTGTTAAATGCGCAGATGCTGCACCTGTGAAATGCGCAGATGCTGCACCTGCGAAATGCATGCCCAGCACCTGTGAAATGTGCAGACGCTTCACCTGTGAAATGCGCAGATGCTGCACCTGTGAAATGCGCGCCCAACACCTGAGAAATGCGCAGACGCTGCACCTGTGAAATGTGCGCCCAGCACCTGTGAAATGTGCAGACGCTGAACCTGTGAAAAGCGTGCCCAGCACCTGTGGAATGCGCAGACGCTGCACCTGTGAAAAGCGCAGACGCTGCACCTGTGAAAAGCGCAGACGCTGCACCTGTGAAATGCGCAGACGCTGCACCTGTGAAATGCGCAGACGCTGCACCTGTGAAAAGCGCAGACGCTGCACCTGTGAAATGCGCAGACGCTGCACCTGTGAAATGCGCAGACTCTGCACCTGTGAAAAGCGCAGACACTGCACCTGTGAAATGCGCAGACGCTGCACCGGTGAAAAGCGTGCACAGCACCTGTGAAATGGGAGGATGCTGCACCTGTGAAATACGCAGACGCTGCACCTGTGAAATACGCATACGCAGACGCTGCACCTGTGAAATGCGCAGACGCTGCACCTGTGAAATGCGCAGATGCTGCACCTGTGAAATGCGCAGATGCTGCACCTGTGAAATGCATGCCCAGCACCTGAGAAATGCGCAGATGCTGCACCTGTGAAAAGCGTGCACAGCACCCGTGAAATGCGCAGACGCTGCACCTGTGAAAAGCATGCCCAGCACCTGTGAAATGCGCAGACGCTGCACCTGTGGAATGCGCAGACGCTACACCTGTGAAAAGCGCAGACGCTGCACCTGTGAAAAGCGCAGACGCTGCACCTGTGAAAAGCGCAGACGCTGCACCTGTGAAATGCGCAGACGCTGCACCTGTGAAAAGCGCAGACGCTGCACCTGTGAAAAGCGCAGACGCTGCACCTGTGAAATGCGCAGACGCTGCACCTGTGAAATGCGCAGACACATCTGCGGAATGCATGCCCAGCACCTGTGAAAAGCGCAGACGCTGCACCTGTGAAAAGAGCAGACGCTGCACCTGTGAAAAGCGCAGACGCTGCACCTGTGAAATGCGCAGACGCATCTGCGGAATGCATGCCCAGCACCTGTGAAATGCGCAGACGCTGCACCTGTGAAATGCGCAGACGCTGCACCTGTGAAATGCGCAGACGCTGCACCTGCGAAATGCATTCCCAGCACCTGTGAAATGTGCAGACGCTGCACCTGTGAAATGCGCAGACGCTGCACCTGTGAAAAGCGCAGACGCTGCACCTGTGAAAAGAGCAGACGCTGCACCTGTGAAATGCGCAGACGCTGCACCTGTGAAATGCGCAGACGCATCTGCGGAATGCATGCCCAGCACCTGTGAAATGCGCAGACGCTGCACCTGTGAAATGCGCAGACGCTGCACCTGTGAAATGCGCAGACGCTGCACCTGTGAAAAGCGCAGACGCTGCACCTGTGAAAAGCGCAGACGCTGCACCTATGAAAAGCGCAGACGCTGCACCTGTGAAATGCGCAGACGCTGCACCTGCGAAATGCATGCCCAGCACCTGTGAAATGTGCAGACGCTGCACCTGTGAAATGCGCAGATGCTGCACCTGTGAAATGCGCGCCCAACACCTGAGAAATGCGCAGACGCTGCACCTGTGAAATGTGCATCCAGCACCTGTGAAATGTGCAGACGCTGAACCTGTGAAATGTGCGCCCAGCACCTGAGAAATGCGCAGACACTGCACCTGTGAAAAGCGTGCCCAGCACCTGTGAAATGTGCAGACGCTGCACCTGTGATATGCGTGCCCAGCACGTGTTAAATGCGCAGATGCTGCACCTGTGAAATGCGCAGATGCTGCACCTGCGAAATGCATGCCCAGCACCTGTGAAATGTGCAGACGCTTCACCTGTGAAATGCGCAGATGCTGCACCTGTGAAATGCGCGCCCAACACCTGAGAAATGCGCAGACGCTGCACCTGTGAAATGTGCGCCCAGCACCTGTGAAATGTGCAGACGCTGAACCTGTGAAAAGCGTGCCCAGCACCTGTGGAATGCGCAGACGCTGCACCTGTGAAAAGCGCAGACGCTGCACCTGTGAAAAGCGCAGACGCTGCACCTGTGAAATGCGCAGACGCTGCACCTGTGAAATGCGCAGACGCTGCACCTGTGAAAAGCGCAGACGCTGCACCTGTGAAATGCGCAGACGCTGCACCTGTGAAATGCGCAGACTCTGCACCTGTGAAAAGCGCAGACACTGCACCTGTGAAATGCGCAGACGCTGCACCGGTGAAAAGCGTGCACAGCACCTGTGAAATGGGAGGATGCTGCACCTGTGAAATACGCAGACGCTGCACCTGTGAAATACGCATACGCAGACGCTGCACCTGTGAAATGCGCAGACGCTGCACCTGTGAAATGCGCAGATGCTGCACCTGTGAAATGCGCAGATGCTGCACCTGTGAAATGCATGCCCAGCACCTGAGAAATGCGCAGATGCTGCACCTGTGAAAAGCGTGCACAGCACCCGTGAAATGCGCAGACGCTGCACCTGTGAAAAGCATGCCCAGCACCTGTGAAAAGCGCAGACGCTGCACCTGTGAAATGCGCAGACGCTGCACCTGTGAAAAGCGCACCCAGCACCTGTGAAAAGCGTGCCCAGCACCTGTGAAATGCGCAGACGCTGCACCTGTGAAATGCGCAGACGCTGCACCTGTGAAATGCGCAGACGCTGCACCTGTGAAAAGCGTGCACAGCAACTGTGAAATGCGCAGACGCTGCACCTGTGAAAAGCGCAGATGCTGCACCTGTGAAATGCGCAGACGCTGCACCTGTGAAATGCGCAGACGCTGCACCTGTGAAATGCGCAGACGCTGCACCTGTGAAATGCGCAGACGCTGCACCTGTGAAATGCGCAGACGCTGCACCTGTAAAATACGCAGACGCTGCACCTGTGAAATGCATGCCCAGCACCTGAGAAATGCGCAGACGCTGCACCTGTGAAAAGCGTGCCCAGCACCTGTGAAATGTGCAGACGCTGCACCTGTGAAATGCGCAGACGCTGCACCTGTGGAATGCGCAGACGCTGCACCTGTGAAAAGCGCAGACGCTGCACCTGTGAAAAGCGCAGACGCTGCACCTGTGAAAAGCGCAGACGCTGCACCTGTGAAATGCGCAGACGCTGCACCTGTGAAAAGCGCAGACGCTGCACCTGTGAAAAGCGCAGACGCTGCACCTGTGAAATGCGCAGACGCTGCACCTGTGAAATGCGCAGACGCATCTGCGGAATGCATGCCCAGCACCTGTGAAAAGCGCAGACGCTGCACCTGTGAAATGCGCAGACGCTGCACCTGCGAAATGCATGCCCAGCACCTGTGAAATGTGCAGACGCTGCACCTATGAAATGCGCAGATGCTGCACCTGTGAAATGCGCTCCCAACACCTGAGAAATGCGCAGACGCTGCACCTGTGAAATGTGCTCCCAGCACCTGTGAAATGTGCAGACGCTGAACCTGTGAAAAGCGCAGATGCTGCACCTGTGAAAAGCGCAGACGCTGCACCTGTGAAATGCGCAGACGCTGCACCTGTGAAATGCGCAGATGCTGCACCTGTGAAAAGCGCGCCCAGCACCTGTGAAAAGCGTGCCCAGCACCTGTGAAATGCGCAGACGCTGCACCTGTGAAATGCGCAGACGCTGCACCTGCGAAATGCATGCCCAGCACCTGTGAAATGTGCAGACGCTGCACCTGTGAAATGCGCAGATGCTGCACCTGTGAAATGCGCAGACGCTGCACCTGTGAAATGTGCGCCCAGCACCTGTGAAATGTGCAGACGCTGAACCTGTGAAATGTGCGCCCAGCACCTGAGAAATGTGCAGACGCTGCACCTGTGAAAAGCGTGCCCAGCACCTGTGAAATGTGCAGACGCTGCACCTGTGAAATGCGCAGACGCTGCACCTGTGGAATGCGCAGACGCTACACCTGTGAAAAGCGCAGACGCTGCACCTGTGAAAAGCACAGACGCTGCACCTGTGAAAAGCGCAGACGCTGCACCTGTGAAATGCGCAGACGCTGCACCTGTGAAAAGCGCAGACGCTGCACCTGTGAAAAGCGCAGACGCTGCACCTGTGAAATGCGCAGACGCTGCACCTGTGAAATGCGCAGACACATCTGCGGAATGCATGCCCAGCACCTGTGAAAAGCGCAGACGCTGCACCTGTGAAAAGAGCAGACGCTGCACCTGTGAAAAGCGCAGACGCTGCACCTGTGAAATGCGCAGACGCATCTGCGGAATGCATGCCCAGCACCTGTGAAATGCGCAGACGCTGCACCTGTGAAATGCGCAGACGCTGCACCTGTGAAATGCGCAGACGCTGCACCTGCGAAATGCATTCCCAGCACCTGTGAAATGTGCAGACTCTGCACCTGTGAAATGCGCAGACGCTGCACCTGTGAAAAGCGCAGACGCTGCACCTGTGAAAAGAGCAGACGCTGCACCTGTGAAATGCGCAGACGCTGCACCTGTGAAATGCGCAGACGCATCTGCGGAATGCATGCCCAGCACCTGTGAAATGCGCAGACGCTGCACCTGTGAAATGCGCAGACGCTGCACCTGTGAAAAGCGCAGACGCTGCACCTGTGAAAAGCGCAGACGCTGCACCTATGAAAAGCGCAGACGCTGCACCTGTGAAATGCGCAGACGCTGCACCTGCGAAATGCATGCCCAGCACCTGTGAAATGTGCAGACGCTGCACCTGTGAAATGCGCAGATGCTGCACTTGTGAAATGCGCGCCCAACACCTGAGAAATGCGCAGACGCTGCACCTGTGAAATGTGCACCCAGCACCTGTGAAATGTGCAGACGCTGAACCTGTGAAATGTGCGCCCAGCACCTGAGAAATGCGCAGACACTGCACCTGTGAAAAGCGTGCCCAGCACCTGTGAAATGTGCAGACGCTGCACCTGTGATATGCGTGCCCAGCACGTGTGAAATGCGCAGATGCTGCACCTGTGAAATGCGCAGACGCTGCACCTGCGAAATGCATGCCCAGCACCTGTGAAATGTGCAGACGCTTCACCTGTGAAATGCGCAGATGCTGCACCTGTGAAATGCGCGCCCAACACCTGAGAAATGCGCAGACGCTGCACCTGTGAAATGTGCGCCCAGCACCTGTGAAATGTGCAGACGCTGAACCTGTGAAAAGCGTGCCCAGCACCTGTGGAATGCGCAGACGCTGCACCTGTGAAAAGCGCAGACGCTGCACCTGTGAAAAGCGCAGACGCTGCACCTGTGAAATGCGCAGACGCTGCACCTGTGAAATGCGCAGACGCTGCACCTGTGAAAAGCGCAGACGCTGCACCTGTGAAATGCGCAGACGCTGCACCTGTGAAATGCGCAGACGCTGCACCTGTGAAAAGCGCAGACTCTGCACCTGTGAAATGCGCAGACTCTGCACCTGTGAAATGCGCAGACGCTGCACCGGTGAAAAGCGTGCACAGCACCTGTGAAATGGGAGGATGCTGCACCTGTGAAATACGCAGACGCTGCACCTGTGAAATACGCATACGCAGACGCTGCACCTGTGAAATGCGCAGACGCTGCACCTGTGAAATGCGCAGATGCTGCACCTGTGAAATGCGCAGATGCTGCACCTGTGAAATGCATGCCCAGCACCTGAGAAATGCGCAGATGCTGCACCTGTGAAAAGCGTGCACAGCACCCGTGAAATGCGCAGACGCTGCACCTGTGAAAAGCATGCCCAGCACCTGTGAAAAGCGCAGACGCTGCACCTGTGAAATGCGCAGACGCTGCACCTGTGAAAAGCGCACCCAGCACCTGTGAAAAGCGTGCCCAGCACCTGTGAAATGCGCAGACGCTGCACCTGTGAAATGCGCAGACGGTGCACCTGTGAAATGCGCAGACGCTGCACCTGTGAAATGCGCAGACGCTGCACCTGTGAAAAGCGTGCCCAGCACCTGTGAAATGCGCAGACGCTGCACCTGTGAAATGCATGCCCAGCAACTGTGAAATGCGCAGACGCTGCACCTGTGAAATGCGCGCCCAGCAATTGTGAAAAGCGTGCCCAGCACCTGTGAAATATGCGCCCAGCATCTGTGAAATTCGTGCCTAGCACCTGTGAAAAGCGCAGACGCTGCCCCTGTGAAAAGCGTCCCCAGCACCTTTGAAAAGCGCAGATGATGCACCTGTGAAATGCGTGCCCAGCACCTGTGAAATGCGCAGATTCTGCACCTGTGAAATGCGTGACCAGCACCTGTGAAATGCGTGACCAAAACCTGTGAAATGCGCAGACGCTGCACCTTTGAAATGCGCGCCCGGCACCTGTGAAATGCGCAGACGCTGCACCTGTGAAAAGCATGCCCAGCAGCTGTGAAATTCGTGCCCAGCACCTGTGAAGTGCGCAGACGCTGCACCTGTGAGAAGCGCGCCCAACACCTGTGAAATGTGCGCCCTGCACTTGTGAAAAGCATGCCCAGCACCTGTGAAAAGCACAGACGCTGCACCTGTGAAAAGCGTGCCCAGCACCTGTGAAATGCGCAGACGCTGCACATGTGAAATGCGCGCCCAGCACCTGTGAAATGCGTAGACGCTGCATCTGTGAAATGCACAAACTCTGCACCTGTGAAATGCGCAGACGCTGCACCTGTCAAATGCGGACGCTGCACCTGTGAAATGCGCAGACGCTGCACCTGTGAAATGCGCGCCCAGCAATTGTAAAAAGCGCGCCCAGCACCTGTGAAATGTGCGCCCAGCACTTGTGAAAAGCGTGCCCAGGCACTGTGAAATGCGCAGACGCTGCACCTGTGAAATGCATGACCAGCACCTGTGAAATGCGCAGACGCTGCACCTGTGAAAAGCGTTCCAGCACCTGTGAAATGCGCAGACGCTGCACCTGTGAAAAGCGTGCCCAGCACCTGTGAAATGCGCAGACGCTGCACCTGTGAAAAGCGTGCCCAGCACCTGTGAAATGCGCAGACGCTGCACCTGTGAAAAGCGTGCCCAGCACCTGAGAAATGCAGACGCTGCACCTGTGAAAAGCGTGCCCAGCACCTGTGAAATGCGCAGACGCTGCACCTCTGAAAAGCGTGCCCAGCACCTGAGAAATGCGCAGACGCTGCACCTGTGAAAAGCGCGCCTAGCACCTGTGAAATGTGCGCCCAGCATGTGAAGTGTGCCCAGCACCTGTGAAATGCGCAGACGCTGCACCTGTGAAAAGCGTGCACAGCACCTGTGAAATGCGCAGACGCTGCACCTGTAAAATACGCAGACGCTGCACCTGTGAAATGCATGCCCAGCACCTGAGAAATGCGCAGACGCTACACCTGTGAAAAGCGCGCCTAGCACCTGTGAAATGTGCACCCAGCATCTGTGAAAAGCGTGCACAGCACCCGTGAAATACGCAGACGCTGCACCTGTGAAATGCGCAGATGCTGCACCTGTGAAATGCGCAGACGCTGCACCTGTGAAATGCATGCCCAGCACCTGAGAAATGCGCAGACGCTGCACCTGTGAAATGCGCTCCCAACACCTGAGAAATGCGCAGACGCTGTACCTGTGAAATGCATGCCCAGCACCTGTGAAATGTGCGCCCTGCACTTGTGAAAAGCATGCCCAGCACCTGTGAAAAGCACAGACGCTGCACCTGTGAAAAGCGTGCCCAGCACCTGTGAAATGCGCAGACGCTGCACATGTGAAATGCGCGCCCAGCACCTGTGAAATGCGTAGACGCTGCATCTGTGAAATGCACAAACTCTGCACCTGTGAAATGCGCAGACGCTGCACCTGTCAAATGCGGACGCTGCACCTGTGAAATGCGCAGACGCTGCACCTGTGAAATGCGCGCCCAGCAATTGTAAAAAGCGCGCCCAGCACCTGTGAAATGTGCGCCCAGCACTTGTGAAAAGCGTGCCCAGGCACTGTGAAATGCGCAGACGCTGCACCTGTGAAATGCATGACCAGCACCTGTGAAATGCGCAGACGCTGCACCTGTGAAAAGCGTTCCAGCACCTGTGAAATGCGCAGACGCTGCACCTGTGAAAAGCGTGCCCAGCACCTGTGAAATGCGCAGACGCTGCACCTGTGAAAAGCGTGCCCAGCACCTGTGAAATGCGCAGACGCTGCACCTGTGAAAAGCGTGCCCAGCACCTGAGAAATGCAGACGCTGCACCTGTGAAAAGCGTGCCCAGCACCTGTGAAATGCGCAGACGCTGCACCTCTGAAAAGCGTGCCCAACACCTGAGAAGTGCGCAGACGCTGCACCTGTGAAAAGCGCGCCTAGCACCTGTGAAATGTGTGCCCAGCATGTGAAGTGTGCCCAGCACCTGTGAAATGCGCAGACGCTGCACCTGTGAAAAGCGTGCACAGCACCTGTGAAATGCGCAGACGCTGCACCTGTAAAATACGCAGACGCTGCACCTGTGAAATGCATGCCCAGCACCTGAGAAATGCGCAGACGCTACACCTGTGAAAAGCGCGCCTAGCACCTGTGAAATGTGCACCCAGCATCTGTGAAAAGCGTGCACAGCACCCGTGAAATACGCAGACGCTGCACCTGTGAAATGCGCAGATGCTGCACCTGTGAAATGCGCAGACGCTGCACCTGTGAAATGCATGCCCAGCACCTGAGAAATGCGCAGACGCTGCACCTGTGAAATGCGCTCCCAACACCTGAGAAATGCGCAGACGCTGTACCTGTGAAATGCATGCCCAGCACCTGTGAAATGTGCAGACGCTGCACCTGTGAAATGCGCAGATGCTGCACCTGTGAAATGCGCGCCCAACACCTGAGAAATGCGCAGACGCTGCACCTGTGAAATGTGCACCCAGCACCTGTGAAATGTGCAGACGCTGAACCTGTGAAATGTGCGCCCTGCACTTGTGAAAAGCATGCACAGCACCCGTGAAATACGCAGACGCTGCACCTGTGAAATGCGCAGATGCTGCACCTGTGAAATGTGCAGACGCTGCACCTGTGAAATGCATGCCCAGCACCTGAGAAATGCGCAGACGCTGCACCTGTGAAATGCGCTCCCAACACCTGAGAAATGCGCAGACGCTGTACCTGTGAAATGCATGCCCAGCACCTGTGAAATGTGCGCCTTGCACTTGTGAAAAGCATGCCCAGCACCTGTGAAAAGCACAGACGCTGCACCTGTGAAAAGCGTGCCCAGCACCTGTGAAATGCGCAGACGCTGCACATGTGAAATGCGCGCCCAGCACCTGTGAAATGCGTAGACGCTGCATCTGTGAAATGCACAAACTCTGCACCTGTGAAATGCGCAGACGCTGCACCTGTCAAATGCAGACGCTGCACCTGTGAAATGCGCAGACGCTGCACCTGTGAAATGCGCGCCCAGCAATTGTAAAAAGCGCGCCCAGCACCTGTGAAATGTGCGCCCAGCACTTGTGAAAAGCGTGCCCAGGCACTGTGAAATGCGCAGACGCTGCACCTGTGAAATGCATGACCAGCACCTGTGAAATGCGCAGACGCTGCACCTGTGAAAAGCGTTCCAGCACCTGTGAAATGCGCAGACGCTGCACCTGTGAAAAGCGTGCCCAGCACCTGTGAAATGCGCAGACGCTGCACCTGTGAAAAGCGTGCCCAGCACCTGTGAAATGCGCAGACGCTGCACCTGTGAAAAGCGTGCCCAGCACCTGAGAAATGCAGACGCTGCACCTGTGAAAAGCGTGCCCAGCACCTGTGAAATGCGCAGACGCTGCACCTCTGAAAAGCGTGCCCAGCACCTGAGAAATGCGCAGACGCTGCACCTGTGAAAAGCGCGCCTAGCACCTGTGAAATGTGCGCCCAGCATGTGAAGTGTGCCCAGCACCTGTGAAATGCGCAGACGCTGCACCTGTGAAAAGCGTGCACAGCACCTGTGAAATGCGCAGACGCTGCACCTGTAAAATACGCAGACGCTGCACCTGTGAAATGCATGCCCAGCACCTGAGAAATGCGCAGACGCTACACCTGTGAAAAGCGCGCCTAGCACCTGTGAAATGTGCACCCAGCATCTGTGAAAAGCGTGCACAGCACCCGTGAAATACGCAGACGCTGCACCTGTGAAATGCGCAGATGCTGCACCTGTGAAATGCGCAGACGCTGAACCTGTGAAATGCATGCCCAGCACCTGAGAAATGCGCAGACGCTGCACCTGTGAAATGCGCTCCCAACACCTGAGAAATGCGCAGACGCTGTACCTGTGAAATGCATGCCCAGCACCTGTGAAATGTGCAGACGCTGCACCTGTGAAATGCGCAGATGCTGCACCTGTGAAATGCGCGCCCAACACCTGAAAAATGCGCAGACGCTGCACCTGTGAAATGTGCACCCAGCACCTGTGAAATGTGCAGACGCTGAACCTGTGAAATGTGCGCCCAGCACCTGAGAAATGCGCAGACGCTGCACCTGTGAAAAGCGTGCCCAGCACCTGTGAAATGTGCAGACGCTGCACCTGTGAAATGCGTGCCCAGCACGTGTGAAATGCGCAGACGCTGCACCTGTTAAATGCGCAGACGCTGCACCTGCGAAATGCATGCCCAGCACCTGTGAAATGTGCAGACGCTGCACCTGTGAAATGCGCAGATGCTGCACCTGTGAAATGCGCGCCCAACACCTGAGAAATGCGCAGACGCTGCACCTGTGAAATGTGCACCCAGCACCTGTGAAATGTGCAGACGCTGAACCTGTGAAATGTGCGCCCAGCACCTGAGAAATGCGCAGACACTGCACCTGTGAAAACCGTGCCCAGCACCTGTGAAATGTGCAGACGCTGCACCTGTGATATGCGTGCCCAGCACGTGTGAAATGCGCAGATGCTGCACCTGTGAAATGCGCAGACGCTGCACCTGCGAAATGCATGCCCAGCACCTGTGAAATGTGCAGACGCTGCACCTGTGAAATGCGCAGATGCTGCACCTGTGAAATGCGCGCCCAACACCTGAGAAATGCGCAGACGCTGCACCTGTGAAATGTGCGCCCAGCACCTGTGAAATGTGCAGACGCTGAACCTGTGAAAAGCGTGCCTAGCACCTGTGGAATGCGCAGACGCTGCACCTGTGAAAAGCGCAGACGCTGCACCTGTGAAATGCGCAGACGCTGCACCTGTGAAATGCGCAGACGCTGCACCTGTGAAAAGCGCAGACGCTGCACCTGTGAAATGCGCAGACGCTGCACCTGTGAAATGCGCAGACGCTGCACCTGTGAAAAGCGCAGACTCTGCACCTGTGAAATGCGCAGACTCTGCACCTGTGAAATGCGCAGACGCTGCACCGGTGAAAAGCGTGCACAGCACCTGTGAAATGGGAGGATGCTGCACCTGTGAAATACGCAGACGCTGCACCTGTGAAATACGCATACGCAGACGCTGCACCTGTGAAATGCGCAGACGCTGCACCTGTGAAATGCGCAGATGCTGCACCTGTGAAATGCGCAGATGCTGCACCTGTGAAATGCGCAGATGCTGCACCTGTGAAATGCATGCCCAGCACCTGAGAAATGCGCAGATGCTGCACCTGTGAAAAGCGTGCACAGCACCCGTGAAATGCGCAGACGCTGCACCTGTGAAAAGCATGCCCAGCACCTGTGAAAAGCGCAGACGCTGCACCTGTGAAATGCGCAGACGCTGCACCTGTGAAAAGCGCACCCAGCACCTGTGAAAAGCGTGCCCAGCACCTGTGAAATGCGCAGACGCTGCACCTGTGAAATGCGCAGACGCTGCACCTGTGAAATGCGCAGACGCTGCACCTGTGAAATGCGCAGACGCTGCACCTGTGAAAAGCGTGCCCAGCACCTGTGAAATGCGCAGACGCTGCACCTGTGAAATGCATGCCCAGCAACTGTGAAATGCGCAGACGCTGCACCTGTGAAATGCGCGCCCAGCAATTGTGAAAAGCGTGCCCAGCACCTGTGAAATATGCGCCCAGCATCTGTGAAATTCGTGCCTAGCACCTGTGAAAAGCGCAGACGCTGCCCCTGTGAAAAGCGTCCCCAGCACCTTTGAAAAGCGCAGATGCTGCACCTGTGAAATGCGTGCCCAGCACCTGTGAAATGCGCAGATTCTGCACCTGTGAAATGCGTGACCAGCACCTGTGAAATGCGTGACCAAAACCTGTGAAATGCGCAGACGCTGCACCTTTGAAATGCGCGCCCGGCACCTGTGAAATGCGCAGATGCTGCACCTGTGAAAAGCGTGCCCAGCACCTGTGAAATTCGTGCCCAGCACCTGTGAAGTGCGCAGACGCTGCACCTGTGAGAAGCGCGCCCAACACCTGTGAAATGTGCGCCCTGCACTTGTGAAAAGCATGCCCAGCACCTGTGAAAAGCACAGACGCTGCACCTGTGAAAAGCGTGCCCAGCACCTGTGAAATGCGCAGACGCTGCACATGTGAAATGCGCGCCCAGCACCTGTGAAATGCGTAGACGCTGCATCTGTGAAATGCGCAAACTCTGCTCCTGTGAAATGCGCAGACGCTGCACCTGTCAAATGCGGACGCTGCACCTGTCAAATGCGCAGACGCTGCACCTGTGAAATGCGCGCCCAGCAATTGTAAAAAGCGCACCCAGCACCTGTGAAATGTGCGCTCAGCACTTGTGAAAAGCGTGCCCAGGCACTGTGAAATGCGCAGACGCTGCACCTGTGAAATGCATGACCAGCACCTGTGAAATGCGCAGACGCTGCACCTGTGAAAAGCGTGCCCAGCACCTGAGAAATGCAGACGCTGCACCTGTGAAAAGCGTGCCCAACACCTGTGAAATGCGCAGACGCTGCACCTCTGAAAAGCGTGCCCAGCACCTGAGAAATGCGCAGACGCTGCACCTGTGAAAAGCGCGCCTAGCACCTGTGAAATGTGCGCCCAGCATGTGAAGTGTGCCCAGCACCTGTGAAATGCGCAGACGCTGCACCTGTGAAAAGCGTGCACAGCACCTGTGAAATGCGCAGACGCTGCACCTGTAAAATACGCAGACGCTGCACCTGTGAAATGCATGCCCAGCACCTGAGAAATGCGCAGACGCTACACCTGTGAAAAGCGCGCCTAGCACCTGTGAAATGTGCACCCAGCATCTGTGAAAAGCGTGCACAGCACCCGTGAAATACGCAGACGCTGCACCTGTGAAATGCGCAGATGCTGCACCTGTGAAATGCGCAGACGCTGCACCTGTGAAATGCATGCCCAGCACCTGAGAAATGCGCAGACGCTGCACCTGTGAAAAGCGTGCACAGCAACTGTGAAATGCGCAGACGCTGCACCTGTGAAAAGCGCAGACGCTGCACCTGTGAAATGCGCAGACGCTGCACCTGTGAAATGCGCAGACGCTGCACCTGTGAAATGAGCAGACACTGCACCTGTGAAAAGCGCAGACGCTGCACCTGTGAAATGCGCAGACGCTGCACCTGTGAAATGCGCAGACGCTGCACCTGTAAAATACGCAGACGCTGCACCTGTAAAATACGCAGACGCTGCACCTGTAAAATGCATGCCCAGCACCTGAGAAATGCGCAGACGCTGCACCTGTGAAAAGCGCGCCTAGCACCTGTGAAATGTGCACCCAGCATCTGTGAAAAGCGTGCACAGCACCTGTGAAATGCGCAGACGCTGCACCTGTGAAAAGCGCGCCTAGCACCTGTGAAATGTGCGCCCAGCACCTGTGAAAAGCGTGCCCAGCACCTGTGAAATGCGCAGACGCTGCACCTGTGAAAAGCGTGCACAGCACCTGTGAAATGCGCAGACGCTGCACCTGTGAAAAGCGTGCCCAGCACCTGTGAAATGCGCAGACGCTGCACCTGTGAAATGCGCAGACGCTGCTCCTGTGAAAAGCGCAGACGCTGCACCTGTGAAAAGCGTGCCCAGCCCCTGTGAAAAGCGCAGACGCTGCACCTGTGAAAAGCGCGCCCAGCACCTGTGAAAAGCGTGCCCAGCACCTGTGAAATGCGCAGACGCTGCACCTGTGAAATGCACAGACGCTGCACCTGCGAAATGCATGCCCAACACCTGTGAAATGTGCAGACGCTGCACCTGTGAAATGCGCAGATGCTGCACCTGTGAAATGCGCGCCCAACACCTGAGAAATGCGCAGACGCTGCACCTGTGAAATGTGCGCCCAGCACCTGTGAAATGTGCAGACGCTGAACCTGTGAAATGTGCGCCCAGCACCTGAGAAATGCGCAGACGCTGTACCTGTGAAAAGCGTGCCCAGCACCTGTGAAATGTGCAGACGCTGCACCTGTGAAATGCGCAGACGCTGCACCTGTGGAATGCGCAGACGCTGCACCTGTGAAAAGCGTGCACAGCACCTGTGAAATGCGCAGACGCTGCACCTGTGAAAAGCGTGCCCAGCACCTGTGAAATGCGCAGACGCTGCACCTGTGAAATGCGCAGACGCTGCACCTGTGAAAAGCGCAGACGCTGCACCTGTGAAAAGCGCGCCTAGCACCTGTGAAATGTGCACCCAGCATCTGTGAAAAGCGTGCACAGCACCTGTGAAATGCGCAGACGCTGCACCTGTGAAAAGCGCGCCTAGCACCTGTGAAATGTGCGCCCAGCACCTGTGAAAAGCGTGCCCAGCACCTGTGAAATGCGCAGACGCTGCACCTGTGAAAAGCGTGCACAGCACCTGTGAAATGCGCAGACGCTGCACCTGTGAAAAGCGTGCCCAGCACCTGTGAAATGCGCAGACGCTGCACCTGTGAAATGTGCAGACGCTGCACCTGTGAAATGCGTGCCCAGCACCTGTGAAATGCGCAGACGCTGCACCTGCGAAATGCATGCCCAGCACCTGTGAAATGTGCAGACGCTGCACCTGTGAAATGCGCAGATGCTGCACCTGTGAAATGCGCGCCCAACACCTGAGAAATGCGCAGACGCTGCACCTGTGAAATGTGCGCCCAGCACCTGTGAAATGCGCAGACGCTGCACCTGTGAAAAGCGCAGACGCTGCACCTGTGAAAAGCGCAGACGCTGCACCTGTGAAATGCGCAGACGCTGCACCTGTGAAATGCGCAGACGCTGCATCTGCGGAATGCATGCCCAGCACCTGTGAAAAGCGCAGACGCTGCACCTGTGAAAAGCGCAGACGCTGCACCTGTGAAATGCGCAGACGCTGCACCTGTGAAATGCGCAGACGCTGCACCTGTGAAATGCGCAGACGCTGCACCTGTGAAAAGCGCAGACGCTGCACCTGTGAAAAGCGCAGACGCTGCACCTGTGAAATGCGCAGACGCTGCACCTGTGAAATGCGCAGACGCTGCACCTGTGAAAAGCGCAGACGCTGCACCTGTGAAATGCGCAGACGCTGCACCTGTGAAATGCGCAGACGCTGCACCTGTGAAAAGCGCAGACTCTGCACCTGTGAAATGCGCAGACTCTGCACCTGTGAAATGTGCAGACGCTGCACCGGTGAAAAGCGTGCACAGCACCTGTGAAATGGGAGGATGCTGCACCTGTGAAATACGCAGACGCTGCACCTGTGAAATACGCATACGCAGACGCTGCACCTGTGAAATGCGCAGACGCTGCACCTGTGAAATGCGCAGATGCTGCACCTGTGAAATGCGCAGATGCTGCACCTGTGAAATGCATGCCCAGCACCTGAGAAATGCGCAGATGCTGCACCTGTGAAAAGCGTGCACAGCACCCGTGAAATGCGCAGACGCTGCACCTGTGAAAAGCATGCCCAGCACCTGTGAAAAGCGCAGACGCTGCACCTGTGAAATGCGCAGACGCTGCACCTGTGAAAAGCGCACCCAGCACCTGTGAAAAGCGTGCCCAGCACCTGTGAAATGCGCAGACGCTGCACCTGTGAAATGCGCAGACGGTGCACCTGTGAAATGCGCAGACGCTGCACCTGTGAAATGCGCAGACGCTGCACCTGTGAAAAGCGTGCCCAGCACCTGTGAAATGCGCAGACGCTGCACCTGTGAAATGCATGCCCAGCAACTGTGAAATGCGCAGACGCTGCACCTGTGAAATGCGCGCCCAGCAATTGTGAAAAGCGTGCCCAGCACCTGTGAAATATGCGCCCAGCATCTGTGAAATTCGTGCCTAGCACCTGTGAAAAGCGCAGACGCTGCCCCTGTGAAAAGCGTCCCCAGCACCTTTGAAAAGCGCAGATGCTGCACCTGTGAAATGCGTGCCCAGCACCTGTGAAATGCGCAGATTCTGCACCTGTGAAATGCGTGACCAGCACCTGTGAAATGCGTGACCAAAACCTGTGAAATGCGCAGACGCTGCACCTTTGAAATGCGCGCCCGGCACCTGTGAAATGCGCAGACGCTGCACCTGTGAAAAGCATGCCCAGCACCTGTGAAATTCGTGCCCAGCACCTGTGAAGTGCGCAGACGCTGCACCTGTGAGAAGCGCGCCCAACACCTGTGAAATGTGCGCCCTGCACTTGTGAAAAGCATGCCCAGCACCTGTGAAAAGCACAGACGCTGCACCTGTGAAAAGCGTGCCCAGCACCTGTGAAATGCGCAGACGCTGCACATGTGAAATGCGCGCCCAGCACCTGTGAAATGCGTAGACGCTGCATCTGTGAAATGCACAAACTCTGCACCTGTGAAATGCGCAGACGCTGCACCTGTCAAATGCGGACGCTGCACCTGTGAAATGCGCAGACGCTGCACCTGTGAAATGCGCGCCCAGCAATTGTAAAAAGCGCGCCCAGCACCTGTGAAATGTGCGCCCAGCACTTGTGAAAAGCGTGCCCAGGCACTGTGAAATGCGCAGACGCTGCACCTGTGAAATGCATGACCAGCACCTGTGAAATGCGCAGACGCTGCACCTGTGAAAAGCGTTCCAGCACCTGTGAAATGCGCAGACGCTGCACCTGTGAAAAGCGTGCCCAGCACCTGTGAAATGCGCAGACGCTGCACCTGTGAAAAGCGTGCCCAGCACCTGTGAAATGCGCAGACGCTGCACCTGTGAAAAGCGTGCCCAGCACCTGAGAAATGCAGACGCTGCACCTGTGAAAAGCGTGCCCAGCACCTGTGAAATGCGCAGACGCTGCACCTCTGAAAAGCGTGCCCAGCACCTGAGAAATGCGCAGACGCTGCACCTGTGAAAAGCGCGCCTAGCACCTGTGAAATGTGCGCCCAGCATCTGTGAAAAGCGTGCACAGCACCCGTGAAATACGCAGACACTGCACCTGTGAAATGCGCAGATGCTGCACCTGTGAAATGCGCAGACGCTGCACCTGTGAAATGCATGCCCAGCACCTGAGAAATGCGCAGACGCTGCACCTGTGAAATGCGCTCCCAACACCTGAGAAATGCGCAGACGCTGTACCTGTGAAATGCATGCCCAGCACCTGTGAAATGTGCGCCCTGCACTTGTGAAAAGCATGCCCAGCACCTGTGAAAAGCACAGACGCTGCACCTGTGAAAAGCGTGCCCAGCACCTGTGAAATGCGCAGACGCTGCACATGTGAAATGCGCGCCCAGCACCTGTGAAATGCGTAGACGCTGCATCTGTGAAATGCACAAACTCTGCACCTGTGAAATGCGCAGACGCTGCACCTGTCAAATGCGGACGCTGCACCTGTGAAATGCGCAGACGCTGCACCTGTGAAATGCGCGCCCAGCAATTGTAAAAAGCGCGCCCAGCACCTGTGAAATGTGCGCCCAGCACTTGTGAAAAGCGTGCCCAGGCACTGTGAAATGCGCAGACGCTGCACCTGTGAAATGCATGACCAGCACCTGTGAAATGCGCAGACGCTGCACCTGTGAAAAGCGTTCCAGCACCTGTGAAATGCGCAGACGCTGCACCTGTGAAAAGCGTGCCCAGCACCTGTGAAATGCGCAGACGCTGCACCTGTGAAAAGCGTGCCCAGCACCTGTGAAATGCGCAGACGCTGCACCTGTGAAAAGCGTGCCCAGCACCTGAGAAATGCAGACGCTGCACCTGTGAAAAGCGTGCCCAGCACCTGTGAAATGCGCAGACGCTGCACCTCTGAAAAGCGTGCCCAACACCTGAGAAGTGCGCAGACGCTGCACCTGTGAAAAGCGCGCCTAGCACCTGTGAAATGTGTGCCCAGCATGTGAAGTGTGCCCAGCACCTGTGAAATGCGCAGACGCTGCACCTGTGAAAAGCGTGCACAGCACCTGTGAAATGCGCAGACGCTGCACCTGTAAAATACGCAGACGCTGCACCTGTGAAATGCATGCCCAGCACCTGAGAAATGCGCAGACGCTACACCTGTGAAAAGCGCGCCTAGCACATGTGAAATGTGCACCCAGCATCTGTGAAAAGCGTGCACAGCACCCGTGAAATACGCAGACGCTGCACCTGTGAAATGCGCAGATGCTGCACCTGTGAAATGCGCAGACGCTGAACCTGTGAAATGCATGCCCAGCACCTGAGAAATGCGCAGACGCTGCACCTGTGAAATGCGCTCCCAACACCTGAGAAATGCGCAGACGCTGTACCTGTGAAATGCATGCCCAGCACCTGTGAAATGTGCAGACGCTGCACCTGTGAAATGCGCAGATGCTGCACCTGTGAAATGCGCGCCCAACACCTGAGAAATGCGCAGACGCTGCACCTGTGAAATGTGCACCCAGCACCTGTGAAATGTGCAGACGCTGAACCTGTGAAATGTGCGCCCTGCACTTGTGAAAAGCATGCACAGCACCCGTGAAATACGCAGACGCTGCACCTGTGAAATGCGCAGATGCTGCACCTGTGAAATGTGCAGACGCTGCACCTGTGAAATGCATGCCCAGCACCTGAGAAATGCGCAGACGCTGCACCTGTGAAATGCGCTCCCAACACCTGAGAAATGCGCAGACGCTGTACCTGTGAAATGCATGCCCAGCACCTGTGAAATGTGCGCCTTGCACTTGTGAAAAGCATGCCCAGCACCTGTGAAAAGCACAGACGCTGCACCTGTGAAAAGCGTGCCCAGCACCTGTGAAATGCGCAGACGCTGCACATGTGAAATGCGCGCCCAGCACCTGTGAAATGCGTAGACGCTGCATCTGTGAAATGCACAAACTCTGCACCTGTGAAATGCGCAGACGCTGCACCTGTCAAATGCAGACGCTGCACCTGTGAAATGCGCAGACGCTGCACCTGTGAAATGCGCGCCCAGCAATTGTAAAAAGCGCGCCCAGCACCTGTGAAATGTGCGCCCAGCACTTGTGAAAAGCGTGCCCAGGCACTGTGAAATGCGCAGACGCTGCACCTGTGAAATGCATGACCAGCACCTGTGAAATGCGCAGACGCTGCACCTGTGAAAAGCGTTCCAGCACCTGTGAAATGCGCAGACGCTGCACCTGTGAAAAGCGTGCCCAGCACCTGTGAAATGCGCAGACGCTGCACCTGTGAAAAGCGTGCCCAGCACCTGTGAAATGCGCAGACGCTGCACCTGTGAAAAGCGTGCCCAGCACCTGAGAAATGCAGACGCTGCACCTGTGAAAAGCGTGCCCAGCACCTGTGAAATGCGCAGACGCTGCACCTCTGAAAAGCGTGCCCAGCACCTGAGAAATGCGCAGACGCTGCACCTGTGAAAAGCGCGCCTAGCACCTGTGAAATGTGCGCCCAGCATGTGAAGTGTGCCCAGCACCTGTGAAATGCGCAGACGCTGCACCTGTGAAAAGCGTGCACAGCACCTGTGAAATGCGCAGACGCTGCACCTGTAAAATACGCAGACGCTGCACCTGTGAAATGCATGCCCAGCACCTGAGAAATGCGCAGACGCTACACCTGTGAAAAGCGCGCCTAGCACCTGTGAAATGTGCACCCAGCATCTGTGAAAAGCGTGCACAGCACCCGTGAAATACGCAGACGCTGCACCTGTGAAATGCGCAGATGCTGCACCTGTGAAATGCGCAGACGCTGAACCTGTGAAATGCATGCCCAGCACCTGAGAAATGCGCAGACGCTGCACCTGTGAAATGCGCTCCCAACACCTGAGAAATGCGCAGACGCTGTACCTGTGAAATGCATGCCCAGCACCTGTGAAATGTGCAGACGCTGCACCTGTGAAATGCGCAGATGCTGCACCTGTGAAATGCGCGCCCAACACCTGAAAAATGCGCAGACGCTGCACCTGTGAAATGTGCACCCAGCACCTGTGAAATGTGCAGACGCTGAACCTGTGAAATGTGCGCCCAGCACCTGAGAAATGCGCAGACGCTGCACCTGTGAAAAGCGTGCCCAGCACCTGTGAAATGTGCAGACGCTGCACCTGTGAAATGCGTGCCCAGCACGTGTGAAATGCGCAGACGCTGCACCTGTTAAATGCGCAGACGCTGCACCTGCGAAATGCATGCCCAGCACCTGTGAAATGTGCAGACGCTGCACCTGTGAAATGCGCAGATGCTGCACCTGTGAAATGCGCGCCCAACACCTGAGAAATGCGCAGACGCTGCACCTGTGAAATGTGCACCCAGCACCTGTGAAATGTGCAGACGCTGAACCTGTGAAATGTGCGCCCAGCACCTGAGAAATGCGCAGACACTGCACCTGTGAAAACCGTGCCCAGCACCTGTGAAATGTGCAGACGCTGCACCTGTGATATGCGTGCCCAGCACGTGTGAAATGCGCAGATGCTGCACCTGTGAAATGCGCAGACGCTGCACCTGCGAAATGCATGCCCAGCACCTGTGAAATGTGCAGACGCTGCACCTGTGAAATGCGCAGATGCTGCACCTGTGAAATGCGCGCCCAACACCTGAGAAATGCGCAGACGCTGCACCTGTGAAATGTGCGCCCAGCACCTGTGAAATGTGCAGACGCTGAACCTGTGAAAAGCGTGCCTAGCACCTGTGGAATGCGCAGACGCTGCACCTGTGAAAAGCGCAGACGCTGCACCTGTGAAATGCGCAGACGCTGCACCTGTGAAATGCGCAGACGCTGCACCTGTGAAAAGCGCAGACGCTGCACCTGTGAAATGCGCAGACGCTGCACCTGTGAAATGCGCAGACGCTGCACCTGTGAAAAGCGCAGACTCTGCACCTGTGAAATGCGCAGACTCTGCACCTGTGAAATGCGCAGACGCTGCACCGGTGAAAAGCGTGCACAGCACCTGTGAAATGGGAGGATGCTGCACCTGTGAAATACGCAGACGCTGCACCTGTGAAATACGCATACGCAGACGCTGCACCTGTGAAATGCGCAGACGCTGCACCTGTGAAATGCGCAGATGCTGCACCTGTGAAATGCGCAGATGCTGCACCTGTGAAATGCATGCCCAGCACCTGAGAAATGCGCAGATGCTGCACCTGTGAAAAGCGTGCACAGCACCCGTGAAATGCGCAGACGCTGCACCTGTGAAAAGCATGCCCAGCACCTGTGAAAAGCGCAGACGCTGCACCTGTGAAATGCGCAGACGCTGCACCTGTGAAAAGCGCACCCAGCACCTGTGAAAAGCGTGCCCAGCACCTGTGAAATGCGCAGACGCTGCACCTGTGAAATGCGCAGACGCTGCACCTGTGAAATGCGCAGACGCTGCACCTGTGAAATGCGCAGACGCTGCACCTGTGAAAAGCGTGCCCAGCACCTGTGAAATGCGCAGACGCTGCACCTGTGAAATGCATGCCCAGCAACTGTGAAATGCGCAGACGCTGCACCTGTGAAATGCGCGCCCAGCAATTGTGAAAAGCGTGCCCAGCACCTGTGAAATATGCGCCCAGCATCTGTGAAATTCGTGCCTAGCACCTGTGAAAAGCGCAGACGCTGCCCCTGTGAAAAGCGTCCCCAGCACCTTTGAAAAGCGCAGATGCTGCACCTGTGAAATGCGTGCCCAGCACCTGTGAAATGCGCAGATTCTGCACCTGTGAAATGCGTGACCAGCACCTGTGAAATGCGTGACCAAAACCTGTGAAATGCGCAGACGCTGCACCTTTGAAATGCGCGCCCGGCACCTGTGAAATGCGCAGACGCTGCACCTGTGAAAAGCGTGCCCAGCACCTGTGAAATTCGTGCCCAGCACCTGTGAAGTGCGCAGACGCTGCACCTGTGAGAAGCGCGCCCAACACCTGTGAAATGTGCGCCCTGCACTTGTGAAAAGCATGCCCAGCACCTGTGAAAAGCACAGACGCTGCACCTGTGAAAAGCGTGCCCAGCACCTGTGAAATGCGCAGACGCTGCACATGTGAAATGCGCGCCCAGCACCTGTGAAATGCGTAGACGCTGCATCTGTGAAATGCGCAAACTCTGCACCTGTGAAATGCGCAGACGCTGCACCTGTCAAATGCGGACGCTGCACCTGTCAAATGCGCAGACGCTGCACCTGTGAAATGCGCGCCCAGCAATTGTAAAAAGCGCGCCCAGCACCTGTGAAATGTGCGCCCAGCACTTGTGAAAAGCGTGCCCAGGCACTGTGAAATGCGCAGACGCTGCACCTGTGAAATGCATGACCAGCACCTGTGAAATGCGCAGACGCTGCACCTGTGAAAAGCGTGCCCAGCACCTGAGAAATGCAGACGCTGCACCTGTGAAAAGCGTGCCCAGCACCTGTGAAATGCGCAGACGCTGCACCTCTGAAAAGCGTGCCCAGCACCTGAGAAATGCGCAGACGCTGCACCTGTGAAAAGCGCGCCTAGCACCTGTGAAATGTGCGCCCAGCATGTGAAGTGTGCCCAGCACCTGTGAAATGCGCAGACGCTGCACCTGTGAAAAGCGTGCACAGCACCTGTGAAATGCGCAGCCGCTGCACCTGTAAAATACGCAGACGCTGCACCTGTGAAATGCATGCCCAGCACCTGAGAAATGCGCAGACGCTACACCTGTGAAAAGCGCGCCTAGCACCTGTGAAATGTGCACCCAGCATCTGTGAAAAGCGTGCACAGCACCCGTGAAATACGCAGACGCTGCACCTGTGAAATGCGCAGATGCTGCACCTGTGAAATGCGCAGACGCTGCACCTGTGAAATGCATGCCCAGCACCTGAGAAATGCGCAGACGCTGCACCTGTGAAAAGCGTGCACAGCAACTGTGAAATGCGCAGACGCTGCACCTGTGAAAAGCGCAGACGCTGCACCTGTGAAATGCGCAGACGCTGCACCTGTGAAATGCGCAGACGCTGCACCTGTGAAATGAGCAGACACTGCACCTGTGAAAAGCGCAGACGCTGCACCTGTGAAATGCGCAGACGCTGCACCTGTGAAATGCGCAGACGCTGCACCTGTAAAATACGCAGACGCTGCACCTGTAAAATACGCAGACGCTGCACCTGTAAAATGCATGCCCAGCACCTGAGAAATGCGCAGACGCTGCACCTGTGAAAAGCGCGCCTAGCACCTGTGAAATGTGCACCCAGCATCTGTGAAAAGCGTGCACAGCACCTGTGAAATGCGCAGACGCTGCACCTGTGAAAAGCGCGCCTAGCACCTGTGAAATGTGCGCCCAGCACCTGTGAAAAGCGTGCCCAGCACCTGTGAAATGCGCAGACGCTGCACCTGTGAAAAGCGTGCACAGCACCTGTGAAATGCGCAGACGCTGCACCTGTGAAAAGCGTGCCCAGCACCTGTGAAATGCGCAGACGCTGCACCTGTGAAATGCGCAGACGCTGCTCCTGTGAAAAGCGCAGACGCTGCACCTGTGAAAAGCGTGCCCAGCCCCTGTGAAAAGCGCAGACGCTGCACCTGTGAAAAGCGCGCCCAGCACCTGTGAAAAGCGTGCCCAGCACCTGTGAAATGCGCAGACGCTGCACCTGTGAAATGCACAGACGCTGCACCTGCGAAATGCATGCCCAACACCTGTGAAATGTGCAGACGCTGCACCTGTGAAATGCGCAGATGCTGCACCTGTGAAATGCGCGCCCAACACCTGAGAAATGCGCAGACGCTGCACCTGTGAAATGTGCGCCCAGCACCTGTGAAATGTGCAGACGCTGAACCTGTGAAATGTGCGCCCAGCACCTGAGAAATGCGCAGACGCTGTACCTGTGAAAAGCGTGCCCAGCACCTGTGAAATGTGCAGACGCTGCACCTGTGGAATGCGCAGACGCTGCACCTGTGGAATGCGCAGACGCTGCACCTGTGAAAAGCGTGCACAGCACCTGTGAAATGCGCAGACGCTGCACCTGTGAAAAGCGTGCCCAGCACCTGTGAAATGCGCAGACGCTGCACCTGTGAAATGCGCAGACGCTGCACCTGTGAAAAGCGCAGACGCTGCACCTGTGAAAAGCGCGCCTAGCACCTGTGAAATGTGCACCCAGCATCTGTGAAAAGCGTGCACAGCACCTGTGAAATGCGCAGACGCTGCACCTGTGAAAAGCGCGCCTAGCACCTGTGAAATGTGCGCCCAGCACCTGTGAAAAGCGTGCCCAGCACCTGTGAAATGCGCAGACGCTGCACCTGTGAAAAGCGTGCACAGCACCTGTGAAATGCGCAGACGCTGCACCTGTGAAAAGCGTGCCCAGCACCTGTGAAATGCGCAGACGCTGCACCTGTGAAATGTGCAGACGCTGCACCTGTGAAATGCGTGCCCAGCACCTGTGAAATGCGCAGACGCTGCACCTGCGAAATGCATGCCCAGCACCTGTGAAATGTGCAGACGCTGCACCTGTGAAATGCGCAGATGCTGCACCTGTGAAATGCGCGCCCAACACCTGAGAAATGCGCAGACGCTGCACCTGTGAAATGTGCGCCCAGCACCTGTGAAATGCGCAGACGCTGCACCTGTGAAAAGCGCAGACGCTGCACCTGTGAAAAGCGCAGACGCTGCACCTGTGAAATGCGCAGACGCTGCACCTGTGAAATGCGCAGACGCTGCATCTGCGGAATGCATGCCCAGCACCTGTGAAAAGCGCAGACGCTGCACCTGTGAAAAGCGCAGACGCTGCACCTGTGAAATGCGCAGACGCTGCACCTGTGAAATGCGCAGACGCTGCACCTGTGAAATGCGCAGACGCTGCACCTGTGAAATGCGCAGACGCTGCACCTGTGAAATGCATGCCCAGCACCTGAGAAATGCGCAGACGCTGCACCTGTGAAAAGCGTGCACAGCAACTGTGAAATGCGCAGACGCTGCACCTGTGAAAAGCGCAGACGCTGCACCTGTGAAATGCGCAGACGCTGCACCTGTGAAATGCGCAGACGCTGCACCTGTGAAATGCGCAGACGCTGCACCTGTGAAATGCGCAGACGCTACACCTGTGAAATGCGCAGACGCTGCACCTGTGAAATGCGCAGACGCTGCACCTGTAAAATACGCAGACGCTGCACCTGTGAAATGCATGCCCAGCACCTGTGAAATGTGCAGACGCTGCACCTGTGAAATGCGCAGACGCTGCACCTGTGGAATGCGCAGACGCTGCACCTGTGAAAAGCGCAGACGCTGCACCTGTGAAAAGCGCAGACGCTGCACCTGTGAAAAGCGCAGACGCTGCACCTGTGAAATGCGCAGACGCTGCACCTGTGAAAAGCGCAGACGCTGCACCTGTGAAAAGCGCAGACGCTGCACCTGTGAAATGCGCAGACGCTGCACCTGTGAAATGTGCAGACGCATCTGCGGAATGCATGCCCAGCACCTGTGAAAAGCGCAGACGCTGCACCTGTGAAATGCGCAGACGCTGCACCTGCGAAATGCATGCCCAGCACCTGTGAAATGTGCAGACGCTGCACCTGTGAAATGCGCAGATGCTGCACCTGTGAAATGCGCTCCCAACACTTGAGAAATGCGCAGACGCTGCACCTGTGAAATGTGCGCCCAGCACCTGTGAAATGTGCAGACGCTGAACCTGTGAAAAGCGCAGACGCTGCACCTGTGAAAAGCGCAGACGCTGCACCTGTGAAATGCGCAGACGCTGCACCTGTGAAAAGCACGCCCAGCACCTGTGAAAAGCGTGCCCAGCACCTGTGAAATGCGCAGAAGCTGCACCTGTGAAATGCGCATTAGCTGCACCTGCAAAATGCATGCCCAACACCTGTGAAATGTGCAGACGCTGCACCTGTGAAATGCGCAGATGCTGCACCTGTGAAATGCGCAGACGCTGCACCTGTGAAATGTGCGCCCAGCACCTGTGAAATGTGCAGACGCTGAACCTGTGAAATGTGCGCCCAGCACCTGAGAAATGCGCAGACGCTGCACCTGTGAAAAGCGTGCCCAGCACCTGTGAAATGTGCAGACGCTGCACCTGTGAAATGCGCAGACGCTGCACCTGTGGAATGCGCAGACGCTACACCTGTGAAAAGCGCAGACGCTGCACCTGTGATAAGCGCAGACGCTGCACCTGTGAAAAGCGCAGACGCTGCACCTGTGAAATGCGCAGACGCTGCACCTGTGAAAAGCGCAGACGCTGCACCTGTGAAAAGCGCAGACGCTGCACCTGTGAAATGCGCAGACGCTGCACCTGTGAAATGCGCAGACGCTGCACCTGTGAAATGCGCAGACGCTGCCCCTGTGAAATGCATGCCCAGCACCTGAGAAATGCGCAGATGCTGCACCTGTGAAAAGCGTGCACAGCAACTGTGAAATGCGCAGACGCTGCACCTGTGAAATGCGCAGACGCTGCACCTGTGAAATGCGCAGACGCTGCACCTGTGAAAAGCCCAGACACTGCACCTGTGAAAAGCGCAGACGCTGCACCTGTGAAATGCGCAGACGCTGCACCTGTGAAATACGCAGACGCTGCACCTGTGAAATGCATGCCCAGCACCTGAGAAATGCGCAGACGCTGCACCTGTGAAAAGCGCGCCTAGCACCTGTGAAATGTGCGCCCAGCACCTGTGAAAAGCGTGCCCAGCACCTGTGAAATGCGCAGACGCTGCACCTGTGAAAAGCGTGCCCAGCACCTGTGAAATGCGCAGACGCTGCACCTGTGAAAAGCGTGCCCAGCACCTGTGAAATGCGCAGACGCTGCACCTGTGAAATGTGCAGACGCTGCACCTGTGAAAAGCGTGCCCAGCCCCTGTGAAAAGCGCAGACGCTGCACCTGTGAAAAGCGCGCCCAGCACCTCTGAAAAGCGTGCCCAGCACCTGTGAAATGCGCAGACGCTGCACCTGCGAAATGCATGCCCAGCACCTGTGAAATGTGCAGACGCTGCACCTGTGAAATGCGCAGATGCTGCACCTGTGAAATGCGTGCCCAACACCTGAGAAATGCGCAGACGCTGCACCTGTGAAATGTGCACCCAGCACCTGTGAAATGTGCAGACGCTGAACCTGTGAAATGTGCGCCCAGCACCTGAGAAATGCGCAGACGCTGCACCTGTGAAAAGCGTGCCCAGCACCTGTGAAATGTGCAGACGCTGCACCTGTGAAATGCGTGCCCAGCACCTGTGAAATGCACAGACGCTGCACCTGCGAAATGCATGCCCAGCACCTGTGAAATGTGCAGACGCTGCACCTGTGAAATGCACAGATGCTGCACCTGTGAAATGCGCGCCCAACACCTGAGAAATGCGCAGACGCTGCACCTGTGAAATGTGCGCCCAGCACCTGTGAAATGCGCAGACGCTGCACCTGTGAAAAGCGCAGACGCTGCACCTGTGAAAAGCGCAGACGCTGCACCTGTGAAATGCGCAGACGCTGCACCTGTAAAATGCATGCCCAGCACCTGAGAAATGCGCAGACGCTGCACCTGTGAAAAGCGCGCCTAGCACCTGTGAAATGTGCACCCAGCATCTGTGAAAAGCGTGCACAGCACCTGTGAAATGCGCAGACGCTGCACCTGTGAAAAGCGCGCCTAGCACCTGTGAAATGTGCGCCCAGCACCTGTGAAAAGCGTGCCCAGCACCTGTGAAATGCGCAGACGCTGCACCTGTGAAAAGCGTGCACAGCACCTGTGAAATGCGCAGACGCTGCACCTGTGAAAAGCGTGCCCAGCACCTGTGAAATGCGCAGACGCTGCACCTGTGAAATGCGCAGACGCTGCACCTGTGAAAAGCGCAGACGCTGCACCTGTGAAAAGCGTGCCCAGCCCCTGTGAAAAGCGCAGACGCTGCACCTGTGAAAAGCGCGCCCAGCACCTGTGAAAAGCGTGCCCAGCACCTGTGAAATGCGCAGACGCTGCACCTGTGAAATGCACAGACGCTGCACCTGCGAAATGCATGCCCAACACCTGTGAAATGTGCAGACGCTGCACCTGTGAAATGCGCAGATGCTGCACCTGTGAAATGCGCGCCCAACACCTGAGAAATGCGCAGACGCTGCACCTGTGAAATGTGCGCCCAGCACCTGTGAAATGTGCAGACGCTGAACCTGTGAAATGTGCGCCCAGCACCTGAGAAATGCGCAGACGCTGTACCTGTGAAAAGCGTGCCCAGCACCTGTGAAATGTGCAGACGCTGCACCTGTGAAATGCGCAGACGCTGCACCTGTGGAATGCGCAGACGCTGCACCTGTGAAAAGCGCAGACGCTGCACCTGTGAAAAGCGCAGACGCTGCACCTGTGAAATGCGCAGACGCTGCACCTGTGAAAAGCGCAGACGCTGCACCTGTGAAAAGCGCAGACGCTGCACCTGTGAAAAGCGCAGACGCTGCACCTGTGAAATGCGCAGACGCATCTGCGGAATGCATGCCCAGCACCTGTGAAATGCGCAGATGCTGCACCTGTGAAATGCGCAGACGCTGCACCTGTGAAAAGCGCAGACGCTGCACCTGTGAAAAGCGCAGACGCTGCACCTGTGAAAAGCGCAGACGCTGCACCTGTGAAAAGCGCAGACGCTGCACCTGTGAAAAGCGCAGACGCTGCACCTGTGAAATGCGCAGACGCTGCACCTGTGAAATGCGCAGACGCTGCATCTGCGGAATGCATGCCCAGCACCTGAGAAATGCGCAGACGCTGCACCTGTGAAAAGCGCGCCTAGCACCTGTGAAATGTGCACCCAGCATCTGTGAAAAGCGTGCACAGCACCCGTGAAATACGCAGACGCTGCACCTGTGAAATGCGCAGACGCTGCACCTGTGAAATGCGCAGACGCTGCACCTGTGAAATGCATGCCCAGCACCTGAGAAATGCGCAGATGCTGCACCTGTGAAAAGCGTGCACAGCACCTGTGAAATGTGCAGACGCTGAACCTGTGAAATGTGCGCCCAGCACCTGAGAAATGCGCAGACGCTGCACCTGTGAAAAGCGTGCCCAGCACCTGTGAAATGTGCAGACGCTGCACCTGTGAAATGCGCAGACGCTGCACCTGTGGAATGCGCAGACGCTGCACCTGTGAAAAGCGCAGACGCTGCACCTGTGAAAAGCGCAGACGCTGCACCTGTGAAATGCGCAGACGCTGCACCTGTGAAAAGCGCAGACGCTGCACCTGTGAAAGGCGCAGACGCTGCACCTGTGAAATGCGCAGACGCTGCACCTGTGAAATGCGCAGACGCATCTGCGGAATGCATGCCCAGCACCTGTGAAATGCGCAGACACTGCACCTGTGAAATGCGCAGACGCTGCACCTGTGAAAAGCGCAGACGCTGCACCTGTGAAAAGCGCAGATGCTGCACCTGTGAAAAGCGCAGACGCTGCACCTGTGAAATGCGCAGACGCTGCACCTGTGAAATGCGCAGACGCTGCATCTGCGGAATGCATGCCCAGCACCTGAGAAATGCGCAGACGCTGCACCTGTGAAAAGCGCGCCTAGCACCTGTGAAATGTGCACCCAGCATCTGTGAAAAGCGTGCACAGCACCCGTGAAATACGCAGACGCTGCACCTGTGAAATGCGCAGACGCTGCACCTGTGAAATGCGCAGACGCTGCCCCTGTGAAATGCATGCCCAGCACCTGAGAAATGCGCAGATGCTGCACCTGTGAAAAGCGTGCACAGCAACTGTGAAATGCGCAGACGCTGCACCTGTGAAATGCGCAGACGCTGCACCTGTGAAATGCGCAGACGCTGCACCTGTGAAATGCGCAGACGCTGCACCTGTGAAAAGCCAAGACACTGCACCTGTGAAAAGCGCAGACGCTGCACCTGTGAAATGCGCAGACGCTGCACCTGTGAAATACGCAGACGCTGCACCTGTGAAATGCATGCCCAGCACCTGAGAAATGCGCAGACGCTGCACCTGTGAAAAGCGCGCCTAGGACCTGTGAAATGTGCACCCAGCATCTGTGAAAAGCGTGCACAGCACCTGTGAAATGCGCAGACGCTGCACCTGTGAAAAGCGCGCCTAGCACCTGTGAAATGTGCGCCCAGCACCTGTGAAAAGCGTGCCCAGCACCTGTGAAATGCGCAGACGCTGCACCTGTGAAAAGCGTGCCCAGCACCTGTGAAATGCGCAGACGCTGCACCTGTGAAAAGCGTGCCCAGCACCTGTGAAATGCGCAGACGCTGCACCTGTGAAATGTGCAGACGCTGCACCTGTGAAAAGCGTGCCCAGCCCCTGTGAAAAGCGCAGACGCTGCACCTGTGAAAAGCGCACCCAGCACCTGTGAAAAGCGTGCCCAGCACCTGTGAAATGCGCAGACGCTGCACCTGCGAAATGCATGCCCAGCACCTGTGAAATGTGCAGACGCTGCACCTGTGAAATGCGCAGATGCTGCACCTGTGAAATGCGCGCCCAACACCTGAGAAATGCGCAGACGCTGCACCTGTGAAATGTGCACCCAGCACCTGTGAAATGCGCAGACGCTGCACCTGTGAAATGTGCGCCCAGCACCTGAGAAATGCGCAGACGCTGCACCTGTGAAAAGCGTGCCCAGCACCTGTGAAATGTGCAGACGCTGCACCTGTGAAATGCGTGCCCAGCACCTGTGAAATGCGCAGACGCTGCACCTGCGAAATGCATGCCCAGCACCTGTGAAATGTGCAGACGCTGCACCTGTGAAATGCGCAGATGCTGCACCTGTGAAATGCGCGCCCAACACCTGAGAAATGCGCAGACGCTGCACCTGTGAAATGTGCGCCCAGCACCTGTGAAATGCGCAGACGCTGCACCTGTGAAAAGCGCAGACGCTGCACCTGTGAAATGCGCAGACGCTGCACCTGTGAAATGCGCAGACGCTGCACCTGTGAAATGCGCAGACGCTGTATCTGCGGAATGCACGCCCAGCACCTGTGAAAAGCGCAGACGCTGCACCTGTGAAAAGCGCAGACGCTGCACCTGTGAAAAGCGCAAACGCTGCACCTGTGAAATGCGCAGACGCTGCACCTGTGAAATGCGCATACGCTGCACCTGAGAAATGTGCAGACGCTGCACCTGTGAAATGCGCAGACGCTGCACCTGTGAAATGCATGCCCAGCACCTGAGAAATGTGCAGACGCTGCACCTGTGAAAAGCGTGCACAGCAACTGTGAAATGCGCAGACGCTGCACCTGTGAAAAGCGCAGACGCTGCACCTGTGAAATGTGCAGACGCTGCACCTGTGAAATGCGCAGACGCTGCACCTGTGAAATGCGCAGACGCTGCACCTGTAAAATACGCAGACGCTGCACCTGTAAAATACGCAGACGCTGCACCTGTGAAATGCATGCCCAGCACCTGAGAAATGCGCAGACGCTGCACCTGTGAAAAGCGCGCCTAGCACCTGTGAAATGTGCACCCAGCATCTGTGAAAAGCGTGCACAGCACCTGTGAAATGCGCAGACGCTGCACCTGTGAAAAGCGCGCCTAGCACCTGTGAAATGTGCGCCCAGCACCTGTGAAAAGCGTGCCCAGCACCTGTGAAATGCCCAGACGCTGCACCTGTGAAAAGCGTGCACAGCGCCTGTGAAATGCGCAGACGCTGCACCTGTGAAAAGCGTGCCCAGCACCTGTGAAATGCGCAGACGCTGCACCTGTGAAATGCGCAGAAGCTGCACCTGTGAAAAGCGCAGACGCTGCACCTGTGAAAAGCGCAGACGCTGCACCTGTGAAAAGCGCAGACGCTGCACCTGTGAAAAGCGCAGACGCTGCACCTGTGAAAAGCGCGCCCAGCACCTGTGAAAAGCGTGCCCAGCACCTGTGAAATGCGCAGACGCTGCACCTGTGAAATGCGCAGACGCTGCACCTGTAAAATACGCAGACGCTGCACCTGTGAAATGCATGCCCAGCACCTGAGAAATGCGCAGACGCTGCACCTGTGAAAAGAGCGCCTAGCACCTGTGAAATGTGCACCCAGCATCTGTGAAAAGCGTGCACAGCACCTGTGAAATGCGCAGACGCTGCACCTGTGAAATGCGCAGACGCTGCACCTGCGAAATGCATGCCCAGCACCTGTGAAATGTGCAGACGCTGCACCTGTGAAATGCGCAGATGCTGCACCTGTGAAATGCGAGCCCAACACCTGAGAAATGCGCAGACGCTGCACCTGTGAAATGTGCGCCCAGCACCTGTGAAATGTGCAGACGCTGAACCTGTGAAGTGTGCGCCCAGCACCTGTGAAATGCGCAGACGCTGCACCTGTGAAAAGCGTGCCCAGCACCTGTGAAATGTGCAGACGCTGCACCTGTGAAATGCGCAGACGCTGCACCTGTGGAATGCGCAGACGCTGCACCTGTGAAAAGCGCAGACGCTGCACCTGTGAAAAGCGCAGACGCTGCACCTGTGAAAAGCGCAGACGCTGCACCTGTGAAAAGCGCAGACGCTGCACCTGTGAAATGCGCAGACGCTGCATCTGCGGAATGCATGCCCAGCACCTGTGAAATGCGCAGACGCTGCACCTGTGAAAAGCGCAGACGCTGCACCTGTGAAAAGCGCAGACGCTGCACCTGTGAAAAGCGCAGACGCTGCACCTGTGAAAAGCGCAGACGCTGCACCTGTGAAATGCGCAGACGCTGCATCTGCGGAATGCATGCCCAGCACCTGAGAAATGCGCAGACGCTGCACCTGTGAAAAGCGCGCCTAGCACCTGTGAAATGTGCACCCAGCATCTGTGAAAAGCGTGCACAGCACCCGTGAAATGCGCAGACGCTGCACCTGTGAAATGCGCAGACGCTGCCCCTGTGAAATGCATGCCCAGCACCTGAGAAATGCGCAGACGCTGCACCTGTGAAAAGCGTGCACAGCAACTGTGAAATGCGCAGACGCTGCACCTGTGAAAAGCGCAGACGCTGCACCTGTGAAATGCGCAGACGCTGCACCTGTGAAATGCGCAGACGCTGCACCTGTGAAAAGCCCAGACACTGCACCTGTGAAAAGCGCAGACGCTGCACCTGTGAAAAGCGCAGACGCTGCACCTGTGAAATGCGCAGACGCTGCACCTGTGAAATGCGCAGACGCATCTGCGGAATGCATGCCCAGCACCTGTGAAATGGGCAGACGCTGCACCTGTGAAAAGCGCAGACGCTGCACCTGTGAAAAGCGCAGACGCTGCACCTGTGAAAAGCGCAGACGCTGCACCTGTGAAATGCGCAGACGCTGCACCTGTGAAAAGCGCAGACGCTGCACCTGTGAAATGCGCAGACGCTGCACCTGTGAAATGCGCAGACGCTGCATCTGCGGAATGCATGCCCAGCACCTGAGAAATGCGCGCCTAGCACCTGTGAAATGTGCACCCAGCATCTGTGAAAAGCGTGCACAGCACCCGTGAAATGCGCAGACGCTGCACCTGTGAAATGCGCAGACGCTGCACCTGTGAAATGCGCAGACGCTGCACCTGTGAAATGCATGCCCAGCACCTGAGAAATGCGCAGACGCTGCACCTGTGAAAAGCGTGCACAGCAACTGTGAAATGCGCAGACGCTGCACCTGTGAAAAGCGCAGACGCTGCACCTGTGAAATGCGCAGACGCTGCACCTGTGAAAAGCGCAGACGCTGCACCTGTGAAAAGCGCAGACGCTGCACCTGTGAAATGCGCAAACGCTGCATCTGCGGAATGCATGCCCAGCACCTGAGAAATGCGCGCCTAGCACCTGTGAAATGTGCACCCAGCATCTGTGAAAAGCGTGCACAGCACCCGTGAAATGCGCAGACGCTGCACCTGTGAAATGCGCAGACGCTGCACCTGTGAAATGCGCAGACGCTGCCCCTGTGAAATGCATGCCCAGCACCTGAGAAATGCGCAGACGCTGCACCTGTGAAAAGCGTGCACAGCAACTGTGAAATGCGCAGACGCTGCACCTGTGAAAAGCGCAGACGCTGCACCTGTGAAATGCGCAGACGCTGCACCTGTGAAATGCGCAGACGCTGCACCTGTGAAATACGCAGACGCTGCACCTGTGAAATGCATGCCCAGCACCTGAGAAATGCGCAGACGCTGCACCTGTGAAAAGCGCGCCTAGCACCTGTGAAATGTGCACCCAGCATCTGTGAAAAGCGTGCACAGCACCTATGAAATGCGCAGACGCTGCACCTGTGAAAAGCGCGCCTAGCACCTGTGAAATGTGCGCCCAGCAACCTGTGAAAAGCGTGCCCAGCACCTGTGAAATGCGCAGACGCTGCACCTGTGAAAAGCGTGCCCAGCACCTGTGAAATGCGCAGACGCTGCACCTGTGAAAAGCGTGCCCAGCACCTGTGAAATGCGCAGACGCTGCACCTGTGAAAAGCGTGCCCAGCACCTGTGAAATGCGCAGACGCTGCACCTGTGAAAAGCGCAGACGCTGCACCTGTGAAAAGCGTGCCCAGCCCGTGAAAAGCGCAGACGCTGCACCTGTGAAAAGCGCGCCCAGCACCTGTGAAAAGCGTGCCCAGCACCTGTGAAATGCGCAGCCGCTGCACCTGTGAAATGCGCAGACGCTGCACCTGCGAAATGCATGCCCAGCACCTGTGAAATGTGCAGACGCTGCACCTGTGAAATGCGCAGATGCTGCACCTGTGAAATGCGCGCCCAACACCTGAGAAATGCGCAGACGCTGCACCTGTGAAATGTGCACCCAGCACCTGTGAAATGTGCAGACGCTGAACCTGTGAAATGTGCGCCCAGCACCTGAGAAATGAGCAGACGCTGCACCTGTGAAAAGCGTGCCCAGCACCTGTGAAATGTGCAGACGCTGCACCTGTGAAATGCGTGCCCAGCACCTGTGAAATGCGCAGACGCTGCACCTGTGAAATGCGCAGACGCTGCACCTGCGAAATGCATGCCCAGCACCTGTGAAATGTGCAGACGCTGCACCTGTGAAATGCGCAGATGCTGCACCTGTGAAATGCGCGCCCAACACCTGAGAAATGCGCAGACGCTGCACCTGTGAAATGTGCACCCAGCACCTGTGAAATGCGCAGATGCTGCACCTGTGAAATGTGCGCCCAGCACCTGAGAAATGCGCAGACGCTGCACCTGTGAAATGTGCGCCCAGCACCTGTGAAATGTGCAGACGCTGAACCTGTGAAATGTGCGCCCAGCACCTGAGAAATGCGCAGACGCTGCACCTGTGAAAAGCGTGCCCAGCACCTGTGAAATGTGCAGACGCTGCACCTGTGAAATGCGCAGACGCTGCACCTGTGAAATGCGCAGACGCTGCACCTGTGGAATGCGCAGGCGCTGCACCTGTGAAAAGCGCAGACGCTGCACCTGTGAAATGCGCAGACGCTGCACCTGTGAAAAGCGCAGACGCTGCACCTGTGAAATGCGCAGACGCTGCACCTGTGAAAAGCGTGCCCAGCACCTGTGAAATGCGCAGACGCTGCACCTGTGAAAAGCGTGCCCAGCACCTGTGAAATGTGCAGACGCTGCACCTGTGAAAAGCGCAGACGCTGCACCTGTGAAAAGCGTGCCCAGCCCGTGAAAAGCGCAGACGCTGCACCTGTGAAAAGCGCGCCCAGCACCTGTGAAAAGCGTGCCCAGCACCTGTGAAATGCGCAGACGCTGCACCTGTGAAATGCGCAGACGCTGCACCTGCGAAATGCATGCCCAGCACCTGTGAAATGTGCAGACGCTGCACCTGTGAAATGTGCAGATGCTGCACCTGTGAAATGCGCGCCCAACACCTGAGAAATGCGCAGACGCTGCACCTGTGAAATGTGCACCCAGCACCTGTGAAATGTGCAGACGCTGAACCTGTGAAATGTGCGCCCAGCACCTGAGAAATGCGCAGACGCTGCACCTGTGAAAAGCGTGCCCAGCACCTGCGAAATGTGCAGACGCTGCACCTGTGAAATGTGCACCCAGCACCTGTGAAATGCGCAGATGCTGCACCTGTGAAATGTACGCCCAGCACCTGAGAAATGCGCAGACGCTGCACCTGTGAAATGTGCGCCCAGCACCTGTGAAATGTGCAGACGCTGAACCTGTGAAAAGCGTGCCCAGCACCTGTGAAATGTGCAGACGCTGCACCTGTGGAATGCGCAGACGCTGCACCTGTGGAATGCGCAGACGCTGCACCTGTGAAAAGCGCAGACGCTGCACCTGTGAAAAGCGCAGACGCTGCACCTGTGAAATGCGCAGACGCTGCACCTGTGAAAAGCGCAGACGCTGCACCTGTGAAATGCGCAGACGCTGCACCTGTGAAAAGCGCAGACTCTGCACCTGTGAAATGCGCAGACGCTGCACCTGTGAAATGCGCAGACGCTGCACCTGTGAAAAGCGCAGACGCTGCACCTGTGAAATGCGCAGACGCTGCACCTGTGAAATGCGCAGACGCTGCACCTGTGAAATGCGCAGACGCTGCATCTGCGGAATGCATGCCCAGCACCTGTGAAAAGCGCAGACGCTGCACCTGTGAAAAGCGCAGACGCTGCACCTGTGAAATGCGCAGACGCTGCACCTGTGAAATGCGCAGACGCTGCACCTGTGAAATGCGCAGACGCTGCACCTGTGAAATGCGCAGACGCTGCACCTGTGAAATGCGCAGACGCTGCACCTGCGAAATGCATGCCCAGCACCTGTGAAATGTGCAGACGCTGCACCTGTGAAATGCGCAGATGCTGCACCTGTGAAATTCGCGCCCAAAACCTGAGAAATGCGCAGACGCTGCACCTGTGAAATGTGCACCCAGCACCTGTGAAATGCGCAGATGCTGCACCTGTGAAATGTGCGCCCAGCACCTGAGAAATGCGCAGACGCTGCACCTGTGAAATGTGCGCCCAGCACCTGTGAAATGTGCAGACGCTGAACCTGTGAAATGTGCGCCCAGCACCTGAGAAATGCGCAGACGCTGCACCTGTGAAAAGCGTGCCCAGCACCTGTGAAATGCGCAGACGCTGCACCTGTGGAATGCGCAGACGCTGCACCTGTGAAAAGCGTGCCCAGCACCTGTGAAATGCGCAGACGCTGCACCTGTGGAATGCGCAGACGCTGCACCTGTGGAATGCGCAGACGCTGCACCTGTGGAATGCGCAGACGCTGCACCTGTGAAAAGCGCAGACGCTGCACCTGTGAAATGCGCAGACGCTGCACCTGTGAAAAGCGCAGACGCTGCACCTGTGAAATGCGCAGACGCTGCACCTGTGAAATGTGCAGACTCTGCACCTGTGAAATGCGCAGACGCTGCACCTGTGAAAAGCGCAGACGCTGCACCTGTGAAATGCGCAGACGATGCACCTGTGAAATGCGCAGACGCTGCACCTGTGAAATGCGCAGACGCTGCATCTGCGGAATGCGCAGACGCTGCACCTGTGAAAAGCGCAGACGCTGCACCTGTGAAATGCGCAGACGATGCACCTGTGAAATGCGCAGACGCTGCACCTGTGAAATGCGCAGACGCTGCACCTGTGAAAAGCGCAGACGCTGCACCTGTGAAATGCGCAGACGATGCACCTGTGAAATGCGCAGACGCTGCACCTGTGAAAAGCGCAGACGCTGCACCTGTGAAAAGCGCAGACGCTGCACCTGTGAAATGCGCAGACGCTGCACCTGTGAAATGCGCAGACGCTGCACCTGCGGAATGCATGCCCAGCACCTGTGAAATGCGCAGACGCTGCACCTGAGAAATGTGCAGACGCTGCACCTGTGAAATGCGCGGCGAGAGGCAAAAATGCGCACATCTTCCCAGCCTGCCCCAGGATCTGAGCGCGCTCCTAAATGCGCCGCCTTCACTGCCGTGATGAACCAATCAGCGCTGCAGCTCACAAAGACTGACACCCCCAAGCTCGCAGGCAGCTCACCGACTAGCAGGGCGCTCCGCTTGCACTGCGCACGCGCAGACATCAGCCGTTTCCGCGCTTGCGTAGTTGTAGTTTTGCTTTGCTGTGAGATTCGGCGAATATGGCGACTTCCGCTGCGATGGAGGAAGAGGAGGGGAAGAGGGGAAAGGCTCTCGGGATGGAGGAAGATGAGAGGAAGAGACGGAAGGCTCACGGGATGCTGAAGCTGTACTATGGCATAAACGACGAAGGGAAAAGCAGCGAGAAGTCCCTGGACCCGCTGGATATCGATAGCGTGCATTTCCGGCCGGAGCTCTACCTCACCAAGGTGACGTCACCTGAGCTCAGCGGATGTGTGACGTCAGGTTACACAGGTGGCCTCTTATGCGGGGGGGGGGGGGGTGCTGCAGTGCCACTTAAAGGGGTTGTCCACTTTTGGGGACACTTTTTTTTACTCAAATAGTTCTACTTTGGTCTAAGTAATATGTATTTGTAATTGGGTTTCTATAAAAACTTTCAGTTGCCTTCTGTAGGCACTGCCTAATGTCCGCTGCAGAATGAGTTAACTGAGAAGTCATCAGTAAGTTCATTCAAACCAAACAGGAAGCACACTGTAGCACCATAGCATGCAAACATGAAATAAGAAGAATGGATTGCATTACTGCATTAGAAATGTGAAAAATTGTGAAATGTTAGCGCATACAATGGCCAACTAATGTGTACCTGGAAGCCTCCACCGAGCTATAGATTTCAGTCTAAGGAGAGGATTTACATAGGTTCCCATACTGATGAAGACTTCAGTCTGAGGATTGGCATTAGGTTAGGGTCCTGGAATACGAGAATCGCCTTATCGTGGCTTCCAGGTACACATATCTTGGCCATTTTATGCGCTAAGCATTCTCAATTTTTCATACTTCTAATGCAGTGATGCAATTCATATTTCATGTCTGCATGCTATGGTGCTGCATAGTGCTTCCTTTTTTGTTGGAGTGTATATGAGTTGGTGACTCTAGGTTAAGCACCTGATCACACTTAGTTTATGCTTGGATGTGACTGTCAGTTTTGAGAGAGTTTGGAGAGTTTCTTCCTCATCCGGGTTTTTTTTAGCTTCTGTATCACCACAGATCACCACGTCCTCGGGGAAGCAAAGAGCCTTTAAACGCAAACCGCTGCAACATTTTTAATGAAATCCAAGTGCAAAAATGCAATGACGCTCCCTGGAGAAAGTTATATCAACGGAACCAGTGGGAAAAAATATTTTTCCTTTTTTTTTAACTATAGTAAAGGCCTGTCCGTGTGCAGAGCAGCGATGATGCCATTGTACACATCTGGCAGGAGTAATGTGCGCCGAGCGGAAAGGCTTCTCCAACCTTAAAGGCAAAATGACAGAAGGCCAAGATGGGGACAGAATGATAGAGGTGCTAATCGCCGCCTTTACTCCTGATGCCCCAGCCCAGGCGACTCCTGTGGTCTCTGATGGAACAGGGAGTGATGACTTCCTATTCTTGACTGGCTGCAGCGGTTAGATGACTGCAGTATTATGATGTGTCTCGGATGATAAGCAGACCTCCGGAGGTGAACAAAGAAAAGCTATATTGTTGCCCCAGAGTGGGCCGCACTAGAGCTGGCTTTTGAAAAGTCGGATAACTTCCTTAAAGGGAATCTGTCATCAGGTTTTTGCCCCATAATTTGAGTAGCATGATGTAGGGGCAGAGACCCTGATTCCAGTGTTGTCACTTACTGGGCTGCTTGCTGTAGGTATGATATTGTTTTATCAGCAGTAGATTATCACTAGAGGACTAGTAAGTCTGTTGCTTGTAGTCCTCCATATTTGTGAGCCATGTATAACACCCTTCCGACCACCGATTATCAGCTTTCTGCCTACGCTCAGTGTTTACAGAAATCTGCCAATCAGTGCTGTGAGCGGGGTTATACAGAGCTCAGCATTTAGAGAACTGCTGGATCTGCCGCAGAGAAAACTGGATTTTTTTCTAGACTGCAGCAAGCAGCCCATTAAGTGACACATTGCTGGAATCGGGGTCTCTACCCCTTTTAGGTTTCAAAAAAGCTTCACAAATTCTATCACTATTGTCGTAGATACCTTTGACAATGGTTTCCTGATTCCGGTTCTCGTGCCTTTATACTAATATATATAATATATACACACAATTTTTTATTGTATTTTCATCATTTTTATGCAGCTGAGGAAAGAAAAATCTCTGGTGGAGCTGATAGACATCGAGGCTGACATGGTCCATCAGATACGAGCTTTGGACAGTGACATGCAGACTCTGGTGTATGAGAACTATAACAAGTTCATCTCGGCTACAGGTAGGCCCCCCGAAGCAGATACGCGGCCCCTGCGCTGCTGCAGGCAGATGTATAGACCTGAAGGAACAGTACCCACATGATAAAGCTCTAAACAACAGTTTCTAAATCCTCAGACACCATCGGGAAAATGAAAAATGACTTCAAAAAGATGGAAGATGAAATGGATGCACTGGCCACCAACATGGCGCAGATCACTGAGTTAAGTGCCTCTATCAGTAGCAGCCTGCAAGAGAGACATCAGCACATCACAAAGCTCAGTGGTGAGTGGCGGCATTTTTATGGGATGTGTTCCTACGATTCCGTTTTAACACATTTAAATCTGTTTGGAATTTTGTTATGGATTCTAGATTGTAATTTTGCAAAAACTACTATTCAGATTTTGTACCTCCAGAATCTGATATAAAGGACAGACAGGTCTTCAAGGGGCTGGTTCATAGCAAATCGTTTCACAGGACCCTGGTCCAGCGACCTCCTCAGTAGTCCATGGCTTCAATGAGAAAGCCCTGCGCGAGCCTCCTAAATGCCTCCATACTCGGAGCCTCTTCTGATTAGTAAGCCAGGTGGACAACAGGCGTGTCATGCCGCAATGATGACGTGGCATCGGGGGTTCCAGGGTGATTTCCATGGCTCCCTCCTGGTGACCCCAAACTTCTGACCAGGATACTGGATCAGGGTCCTGCTAATTCATTTGCTCATTTCTACTGAAGATGCATTTCATAAATTTGGAAAGTGGCTTCTTGAATAGCCTGTATCAGAGCATGCTCGTGTGCTAGCCTAGTGTCTTCGGCGTGCTCGAAATATGTGTTGAAGTCACTGCGGCTGCATGTCTCGTGGCATGTTGGACAGCCGCAAGACATGCCGGGATTGTCTAAGGGTATGTTTCCACGGACAGACGCTGCGGGTTTCACGCTGCGTACAGCCGCAGTGTCCAACCCGCAGTGGCAGATGTTACAGCATAGTGGATGGGATTTCATGAAATATCATCTCCACTATGCGTGCAGGGAGGCATCCGGCATCCCTGCGTAAATGGACATGCGGCGCACGTCTTTACCGGCCGCAGCATGTCTATTGATGTTACTGAGACGCTCTGTCTCCGCATCATAAATTACCCATAGACTATCATTAGATGCGGTAAAACCTCATTATCTTTCTAGTCACATGTGTAGTAAGTGCGGGAACGCAGCTTACTGCGCATGTGAACTAATTCAAATAAGTCTTACCTTGTGCCCCGGCCGGAAGTTCACGACTACTGCAGTTCTCGCGATGAGCTGAGCTGACCTTGAGAACTGCAGTGCACGTGACCGCCGGTGACCGAGTTACCTCCGGTGGTCATCTACAAGCTCTGCTGTGTCTGGATGTCAGGCTGGATGGTGGTATAATGCCACTGTGCAGCCAAAGGCATCCAGATGTAGCAGAGCTGAACTCGTCGTGGGACAGGATGTATATCTTTTTGGCGGACAGGTACGGTACACAGTTGCTTTTTTATTTTATTACTCTGACAGGAGATCGAGGGCTTCAGTGGAATTTGGCGATGCGGTAAGTATGGTTTAATTGACAATATTAACCTCTTTACCCCAAGGGTGGTTTGCATGTTCATGACCGGGCCAATTTTTACAATTCTGACCACTGTCCCTTTATGAGGTAATAATAACTCTGAAACGCTTCCATGGATCCCGGTGATTCTGACATTTTATCGTGACATATTGTACTTCATGATAGTGTTTAAAATTTCATTCATATAACTTGCATTTATTTGTGAAAAAGATGGAAATTTGGCGAAAATTTCGCAATTTTCCAACTTTGAATTTTTATGCCCTTAAATCAGAGATATGGCACACAAAAAACTTAATAAGTAACATTTCCCACATATATACGTCAGCTCAATTTTGGAACCAAATTTTTTTTTTTTATTAGGAAGTTATAAGGGTTAAAAGTTGACCAGCGATTTCTCATTTTTACAGCACCATTTTATTTTTACGGACCACATCACATTTGAAGTCACTTTGAGGGGTCTATATGATAGAAAATACCCAAAAGTGACACCATTCTAAAAACTGCACCACTTAAGGTGCTCAAAACCACATTCAAGAAGTTTATTAAGCCTTCAGGTGCTTCACAGTATTTTTTTGAATGTTTAAAAAAAATGAACATTTAACTTTTTCACAAAAAAATTACTTCAGGTCCAATTTTTTTTATTTTACCAAGGGGAACAGGAGAAATTGGACCATAAAAGTTATTGTGCAATTTGTCCTGAGTACGCTGATACCTGATATGTAGGGGGAACCACTGTGTCGGCACATGGCAGAGCTCAGAAGGGAAGGAGCGCCGTTTGACTTTTTCAACGCAAAATTGGCTGGAATTCTGATCGGACGCTATGTCACTTTGGGAGAGCCGCTGATGTGCCTAAATAGTGAACCCCCCCCCACAAGTGACCCCATTTAGGAAAATAGACCCCCCCCCAAGGAACTTATCTAGATATGTGGTGAGAACTTTCAACCCCCAAGGGCTTCACAGAAGTTTATAACGTACAGCCGTACAATTAAAAAATCATAATTTTTCCACAAAAATGATAATTTTCACCCCCAATTTTTATTTTCCCAAGGGTAACAGGACCCCAAAAGTTATTGTGCAATTTGTCCTGAGTACGTTGATGCCCCATATGTTGGGGTAAACCACTGTTTGGGCGCATGGCAGAGCTTGGAAGGGAAGGAGCACCATTTGACTTTTTCAACGCAGAATTGGCTGGAATTGAGATCAGACGCCATGTTGCGTTTGGAGAGCCCCTGATGTGCCTAAACAGTGGAAACCCCGCAATTATAACTCCAACCCTAACCCCAACACACCCCTAACCCTAATGGGAAAATGGAAATAAATATATTTTTTTAATTTTAGTATTTTTCCCTAACGAGGTGATAAAGGGGGGTTTGATTTACTATTTTTAGCAGGTTTTTATGTTTGGCAGCTGTCATACATTAAAAGACGCTTTTTTTGCATCACCACATTTTGAGAGCTATAATTTTTCCATATTTTGACCCACAGAGTCATGTAAGGTCTTATTTTTTGTGGGACAAGTTGACAATCTTATTGCTACCTTTTCCGGGCACGTGACATTTTTTGATCGCTTTTTGTTCCGATTTTTGGTACGCAGAATGAACAAAAAACAGCATTTCATGAATTTCTTTTTGTGGGGAGGGCGTTTACACCGTTCCGCGTGTGGTAAAATTGATAAAGCCGTTTTATTGTTCGGGTCAGTACGATTAGAGCGATGCCTCATTTATATGCTATATGATGATAAAGCATTGTTTTTTGCTTTGTATTTTATTTTTTTTTAAGGGGTTCACTAAAGGGGTTAACTAGTGGAACAGTTTTATAGGGCAGGTCGTTACGGACGCGGCGATATTAAATACGTGTAATTTTATTGTTTTTTTTATTTACAAAAAAATAATTTATTAGGGAATTTTTTATATATTGGGGATTTTTTTATAAATTCTTTTTACATTTTTTTTTATTTTTTTTTATTGTCCCAGTGTGGGACAATATACAGTGCCTTGTGAAAGTATTCGGCCCCCTGGAACTTTTCAACCTTTTCCCACATATCAATGCTTCAAACATAAAGTTACCAAATGTAAATTTTTGGTGAAGAATCAACAACAAGTGGGACACAATTGTGAAGTTGAACGAAATGTATTGCTTATTTTAAATTTTTGTGGAAATTCAAAAACTGAAAAGTGTGGCGTGCAATATTATTCGGCCCCTTTACTTTCAGTGCAGCAAACTCACTCCAAAAGTTCATTGTGGATCTCTGAATGATCCAATGTTGTCCTAAATGACTAATGATGATAAATATAATGCACCTTCTCTGTGATAGTCTCAGGGTTCTGTTTGATGCCCAGAGAGCATCATGAAGACCAAGGAACACAACAGGCAGGTCCGTGATACTGTTGTGTAGAAGTTTAAAGCCAGATTTGGATACAAAATGATTTCCAAAACTTTAAACATCCAAAGGAGCACTGTGCAAGCGATCGTATTGAAATGGATGGAGTATCATACCACTGCAAATCTACCAAGACCCGGCCGTCCCTCTAAACTTTCATCTCAAACAAGGAGAAGACTGATCAGAGATGCAGCCAAGAGGCCCATGATCACTCTGGATGAACTGCAGAAATCTACAGCTGAGGTGGGACAGTCTGTCCATAGGACAACAATCAGTCGTACACTGCACAAATCTGGTCTTTATGGAAGAGTGGCAAGAAGAAAGCCATTTCTCAAAGATATCCATAAAAAGTGTCATTTAAAATTTGCAACAAGCCACCTGAGAGACACACCAAACGTGGAAGAAGGTGCTCTGGTCAGATGAAAACAAAATCGAACTTTTTGGCAACAATGCCAAACGATATGTTTGGGGTAAAGGCAACACAGCTCATCACCCTGAACACACCATCCCCATTGTCAAACATGGTAGTAGAAGCATCCTGGTTTGGGCCTGCTTTTCTTCAGCAGGGACATGGAAAATGGTTAAAATTGATGGGAAGATGGATGGAGCCAAATACAGGACCATTCTTGGAGAAAACCTGTTGGAGTCTGCAAAAGACCTGAGACTGGGACGGAGATTTGTCTTCCAACAAGACAAAACGTAAAGCAAAATCTACAATGGAATGGTTCACAAATAAACGTATCCAGGTGTTAGAATGGCCAAGTCAAAGTCCAGACCTGAATTCAATCGAGAATCTGTGGAAAGAGCTGAAAACTGCTGTTCACGAACGATCTCCATCCAACCTCACTGAGCTCGAGCTGTTTGCCAAGGAAGAATGGGCAAGAATTTCAGTCTTCTGAAATTCTGAAAGACCCCTGACGAAGCCACTGCGGGTGGCGACACGCGTCGGGCACTTTTCCTCCCTGATCTCGCTCCACATGGGCTCTGCTTTCTGATGCCATTATTTCATGCCACAACCTATGGGTGACTGATCCTGTCCATTATAGATTATGTGCTCATGTCATTTTTTTGGGCCTGAGAATGCATTTATTTGTTGATTTCTATGTGTATATATGACTCTTACGATGGGCACTGTGGGCGATGGTGACCAAGTGTCTTATCTATGGAATCTATTTAGAGTGTACAACACTATTGACTTCTGATCTCTAAAAGTTTTTTGGGTTTTTTCCCTTCATGCATTGGGTATAGTGGGTGTTACCTCATGCTCACGTACATCTATATCCCCTTGGAAGCTTTCTCATTTTTTTACATCTAGTCATCAGTTGGTATGCTGTTTATATAGGCAGGTTTTTTGTGGAGTGAAATTACAGGGTGTAGGTTCTATTGCGAGCCAGTGTATGTTACTGTCATGTCAACATGTGACTTTTTAATTTGTGTGTGGTTTATACATGTCCAATAAAAATTGTCTATCTACATGTCAATTATTTGTGGTGATCCCCCCGTGTATAGCCCATCCCTGTTCTTCTTTCATGTTCAATATAGGATCAGGGGTCTGCAATCCGCTAGCTACCAACCTCTCCGGTTTTCTGGACTTAGCTTGTATTTTTGTTTTTTCCTCCTCCGGTGACTCATTCATAACAGCAAACATTAGGACCACACAATCATGATCTCAGGGTGCCGACAGGGATAAAGAGGGAGAAGCCACACTCTGTTAACCATTTATATGATGCAGTCACTTGACAGCAGCATCTAAGGGGTTAAACAGATTTGGACGGTGAAAACACTTATTGTGGCTAATGCAGCAAGTTGTCAGCTATAGTGTACAGCCGACAGCTGCTGGATAGTCCTCTGTATGGGGATGCTATTCTCTTATATCTCAGGAAAGTTAAAAGACGTATTGGCGGTCATTAAGGTGTTAAATCAGGAGATATTTGGAGAAATTTGTGCCATCTGGGGTATGCCAGAAGTGGATCTGTTTTCCACAAAAGAAAATCGGAAGGTAAGCAGATTCTACTCCCTAAATCCAAGGGAAAACCCAGAGTGAGTGGATGCGCTACTGCACCGTTGGAAGTTTCAACTAGCTTTCTTTCACCTGAACAGGGGTTCCTATTTTTGAAATCTCAGGGTGTCATTTCCTCTGTTCCTAAAGTTTCTTCCGCAGGTCCAGGACATGTCACTTGAACTTATTGTAATTTGTGTCTTTGGATTGTCTGATATTACATAACTGATATTATGCTTTTCTTATACATTTGTTTTCTTTTATATATTTGTTATATATACTAATAAGGGTTTCCTGAGCCTTGCGCTGTACAATCTTTTCCCCAGCGCAAGAAGGAGAACCACTTTTAGTTTTTTGTTTTTAGTTTATTGTTCTTTAAGTGTTGGTTCACTTTTATTTTTGTTTAACACTACTACTTTTATCAGTAACTGCTTTGTTCTAGTCATATCCCATCGGGGCCACTTTCTCTCGCAGTGAAAGTCAAATTGGCCACGTGTAATGTCAGGGGTCTTAAAAGCCCTAAGAAACGTTTCTCCATTCGCCATGAAATCAATAAAGCCCACCTTGACATTGTATGTCTCCAAGAGACAAAATCCAAGTCCAAATCTCACCCTACCTTTATAGATAAAAATTATCCACATTTTTTTTAATCCTCTGGGCCCAAGAAAAAGGCAGGAGTGTTCACTAATCAGAAATTCCCTTTCATTTGAGTTCATAGAAGAAGTTACAGATGAGAAAGGTCATTACCATATTCTAATTTGTAAGATAAACAAATTAACTCCTTAAGGAAAGGTTCATTGATATTTTCCGGGGATTTTAACATGGTTCCCAATGGTTCTTTGGACTCCTCTGCCCCAAATAGGCATAAGACAGAATCTCTCAATACTTGACTATATGGGAACGAACTTTTTGACATCTTTAGATGCCTAAACTCCACTTCTATAGAGTTTAGCCATTTCTCTGATCCCCATAATTCGGCTTCCAGGATAGATCTGATCCTAACTGATATCTTCTCACTCCCCAAATTTCGGTCAGTTAATATTTTCCCTAAATCGATCTCAGATCATGCCCCTGTCGTTGCTGTGTTCTTGGATGGTCCGGCCACCAATAGACAATTCCTCTGGAAGTGTAATTCCACTCTTCTTCATGTCCCAAATATAAATTCCGAAATATCCACAGCCATATCTAATTATTTTAAAGAAAATGACTCGGGTCTCACTAATCCCTATTTGTTATGATGAGTCACCGAAGGAGGAAAAAACAAAATGCCAGCTAAGTCCAGAAAAACCAGAGAGGTTGGCAGCTATTGGATTGCAGACCCCTGAGCCTATCCACAACAACTAGCAGTAGCCGTGGGGGGTTCCTACTGTGCCCTAGACCCCTCGATCACAGCCGGAGAACTATATAGCCTAAAGACAGGGGAAAAACTAAATTGCCCCAGAGCAGACCCCAAAGCAATAGGCAGCCCCCAACATATAATGACGTTGAAGCAAGATGAAAACACTAACACAGATAGAAAGATAGGTTGAGCAAATGATGGGGCCCAAGCTAACTACATAGGACAGGATAGGAAAGCTGCTGTCTGCCATCCGCAAAAACCCTATCAAAATGAGCCAACCGACTGATAGGAAAAACAGGCCCTGAAGTCGCTAGGCTTCAAAAGACTATATCAGCACTCAGGTATATTCTGAAGACAGAGCAAAATATCAACAGATCAGAGACAAAAATGGAGTTCAGCTCACCCCCGGCCGGGGATGGCAGAACTCCCAAAAAACAAGGCAAAACAAAAACAGAACTGAAGAGTACAAAGAAGAGCAGAAAAACTTAGCTTTGAGATGCAGGAATCAGACTGGTCTCCAAGAATCCAGCAGGAAAATCACCAGCCAGGAAGAAGGGCGTCGGCAGCCTTATATCCAGTCCTCAATTCCAGCCACCCAGTCATCATCTAGCTGCCCAGGTGTATGGTAATCAGTCTCACTACCTTCCTTCACTAAAGGAGGGAGTTCATCAGACCTCAATGGTGAAGGGAAAAATGAACTCACAACACCTATTCTTGTTGGAATGCCCATAAGGCAGTTCTGAGAGGATTGCTTATACAAATTTCCTCTAGAATAAAAAAAAAACTAACAGAAATAAAATAATGAATTTACAAACACTCATTAAAGACAAGGAGTCTTCTCTTGCCAATTCCTCCCCCTGCCCCATTCTAAAAGCGGAACTCTCCAAACTCAGACAAGATCTCAGATCTTCTCATTTTACGATTCGGCACTTAAAACTAAATTCAAGCAATATTCCAACCTTAATCGACCCTCCCGGTATATGACAAATTGGCTTAAAAAGCTAAGATGTAGGAATAGAATCGATGCCATCTCTTCCCCCAAAGGAATACTCTTATTTCACCCCCAAGAAATAGCTAATTCATTTGCCAAGTTTTTCCATGATCTATATAATATTAATCAAAATTCCCCTCAGCTCCGGCCAAGTCAATTGGATGTCCACTCTTTTTTTTTTTTTTATCATCAGTAAACCTTCCCAAATTAGACGATACAGATATAGACTTCCTTCACCATTTTCTGAAAAAGAAATCAGACACCATAAAACAGTTAAAAACTTACTTTCAAAGCCCCTGGTCCAGACGGCTTTACCAATGACTACTATAAAACTTGTGGTCCACTTTTAGCTCCCCACCTCACAAAAATCTTTAATTCTGCCTCTGAATCAGGTAATTTCCCAAATGAAATGCTTGAAGCCACAATAATCCTCATACTCAAATCTAGCTCAGACAATACCCAAATGAAAAATTTCCGTCCCATCTCCCTGATGAATACTGATGTTAAAATATTTTCTAAAATATTAGCAAACAGATTAAGTCAGTTTCTTCCAAAGCTCATAGGAAACGATCAGATAGGTTTTATTCTTAATAGGCAGTCAGTTGACGGCACGAGAAGATTAACTAGATGTGTATTTCCTGAAGGAAGTACAAATAGTGCTTTGAAGTGGTGCCTGGGTTGCCCCTTTAAGAGAGACTTGCCTGCTGCCCCTGCAAAACTTTCAACTCAGGATCCATTTTATCTGTGGGTGCCTCTCAGGGGACCCTAAAAGTTATTGTGCAATTTGTCCTGAGTACGCTGATAACCCACATGTGGGGGTAAACCACTATTTGGGCGCATGGCAGAGCTCGGAAGGGAAGCAGCGCCATTTGACGTTTTTGGCTGGAATTGAGATTGGACACCATGTCGCGATTGGAAAACCCCTGATGTACCAAAACAGTGGAAACCCCCCACAAATGACACCATTTTGGAAACTAGACCCCCCAAGGAACTTATCTAGATGTGTGGTGAGCACTTTGACCCCTCCAGTACTTCACAGAAGTTTATAATGCACGGGCGTGAAAATAAAAAAATCGTATTTTTTCCACAAACATGATCTTTTAGTCACCAATTTTTTTATTTTCCCAAGGGTACCAGGAGAAATTGGACTCCAAAAGTTGTTGTCCAAATTGTCCTGAGTACGCTGATACCCCATATGTGGGAGAAAACTACTGTATGGACACACGTTGGGTCTCGGAAGGGAAGTAGTGACGTTTTGGAATGCATACTTTGATGGAATGGTCTGCGGGTGTCATGTGCGTTTGGAGAGTCCCTGATGTACCTAAACTATTGAAACTCCCCACAGTGACCACATTTTGGAAACTAGACCCCCTAAGGAACTTATCTAGATGTGTGGTGAGCACTCTGAACCCCCAAGTGCTTCACAGAAGTTTATAACGCCCGGGCGTGAAAATAAAAAGGTAACAGGAGAAATTGGACCCCAAAAGTTGTTTTGCAATTTGTCCTGAGTAGGCTGATACCCCATATATGGGGGTAAAACACTGTTTGGGCGCATGGCAGAGCTTGGAAGGGAAGGACCACCATTTGACTTTTTCAACTCAGAATTGGCTGGAATTGAGATCAGACGCCATGTTGCATTTGGAGAGCACCTGATGTGCCCAAACAGTGGAAACCCTCAATTCTAACTCCAACCCTAACCCCAACACACCCCTAACCCTAATCCTGGCCCTAACCCTAATGGGAAAATGGAAATAAATACATTTTTTTTATTTTATTATTTTTCCCTAACTAAGGGGGTGATAACGGGGGGTTTGATTTACTATTTTTTGCGGTTTTTATGTTTGGCGGCTGTCACACGCTAAAAGACGCTTTTTATTGTAAAAATAGTTTTTGCATCACCACATATTGAGAGCTATAATTTTTCCATATTTTGACCCACAGAGTCATGTGAGGTCTTATTTTTTGCAGGACGAGTTGACGTTTTTATTGGTACCATTTTCGGGCACGTGACATTTTTTGATCGCTTTTTATTCTGATTTTTGGGACGCAGAATGAACAAAAACCAGCGTTTCATGAATTTCTTTTGGGGGGGTGCGTTTGCACCGTTCCGCGTGCGATAAAATTGATAAAGCGGCTTTATTCTTCGGGTCAGTACGGTTACAGCGATAAGTCATTTAGGTCGTTTTTTTATGTTTTGTCGGTTTTATGCAATGAAAACTATTTTATATAAAAAATTATTTTTGCATCGCTTTATTCTGCGAGCTATAACTTTTTAATTTTTTCCCTGATGATGCTATATGGAGGGCTTGTTTTTTGCGGGACAAGATGACGTTTTCAGCGGTACCATGGATATTTATATCCGTCTTTTTGATCGCGCGTTATTGCACTTTTTGTTCGGCGGTATGATAATAAATCATTATTTTTTGCTTCGTTTTTTATTTTTTAAGGGGGTTCGCTAAAGGGGTTAACTAATGGGACAGTTTTATAGGGCAGGTCGTTACGGACACGGCGATACCAAATATGTGTACTTTTATTGTGTTTTTTTTTTTTTCTTTTTTTTTCTTTCCAAAAAATGAATTTATTGGGGGAATATTTTTTTTTTTTCTAATTTATTTGGCGATTTTTTAAAAAAAAATTATTTTAACACTTTTTTTTTTTTTTAAACTTTAATACATTGTCCCAGGTGGGACATCACTGTCCTGTGACAGATCGCTGATCTGTCACATCACCGATCACTGTGACAGATCAGCGATCTGTCACAGGCAGTGCAGAAGGCTTCCTCATGCCTGCACTTTGCAGGCACTGAGGAAGCTGGCTCCCTGCAGGCCCCCGAAGGTCCCCGTCGCCATCTTGGATTCGGGGGCCTGCAGGGAAGGAGCCCCCCACAGCAGCACTGCACATTGCGCTGCCGTGGGGGGCTCAGGGAAGCACGGAGGGAGCCCCCTCCCTGCCGATGCTTCCCTTTAATCCCCGTTACACCGCGATCGTGTTTGATCGCGGTGTGCAAAGGGTTAACGTGTCGGGGGCGGTCTGTCACCGCCCCTGACACATTGTGCCGGGTGTCAGCTGTGATAATTAGCTGACACCCGGCCGCGATCAGCGGCGCTCACCACGTGGGCGCCGCTGATCGCTATGACGTACTATCCCGTCCCTGGGTATTAAGTCCCAGGGCACATGGACGGGATAGTACGTCATATGGGATTAAGGGGTTAAACTGTCTTCTCAAGAAAGATCCCCCCCACTCGCATCCCATTTTTCAGGCCACAATAGAGGCCTGGAAGATTTTATCTGGACCCAAAAGAGGACAGAATAGATTTGACTTTATTAAAAATTTGTCTCTTCGTACTATCTGCTCACTTTTTCAGCAGGATATTAATCCTTTGTGGGCAGATTTAGGTGTCAATAAACTCAAGGATCTTTATTCTGATTCAGTTTGTATCCCCTTTAGCCAAATTAGAGAAAAGTTCATCATTCTGCCACTATATAATTCTCAAAGACCTAATTGATCGCTTTTTACAGGCAAAACCCAGAATCTCTGAACCGGTGGCTAATCTTTTTAACAATATTAATCATAGTATATTTTGGTCTTCCAACTATCTATATAATTGCCTGAATAAAAGTTTTGAATTTGTAAAAAACACACAACATTCTGAAATGGGAATCAGAATTTCGCATAAATCCAGACCCTGCTGAGTGGGAACATGCTTGTGAAATTTCTTACGCCTCCTCCATCTCAGTGTCTTTGGAGGAGACGCATCATAAAATTCTGTCGAGATGGTACTATACTCCTGCTAGGCTCTCCAAGATCAGTCCCGAATTCTCCCCGGATTGCTGGAGGGATTGTGGTCACTATGGTACTATATCTCATACATTTTGGTATTGCCCCTTTATTAAGCCCCTCTGGAAAGATATATCAAACCTTATTAATTCGTTGCTCATCAAACCTATCTCCATCACTCCCCAACTAGCTCTCCTTTCTCTCAATTCAGATATTGTAGAGCACCCAGCAATCCCCCTAATTATTCACATACTGCTAGTTACAAAAAACTCAATTGCTTTTCATTGGAAACGGCCCGATCCACACAAATTTCAGGATATCAAGGATATGTTAACCCTCCATAAATCATTTGAACATAAGATAGCTACGATCAATAACAATCTCACTAAATTCACCAAAAAGTGGTCACGATGGGCAGAGTTGTTTCCCTAGGGAGCACTCCATTTACTTTGCCTTTTATTGTAATTCTGGTCAAATGGGTATTCACTGTAGTTACTGTTCACTTTGTTATATGTTACAAGTGTTTTATATGACTTATCTTTCGTCTATTTTGACATTTGGGACCACCTTGTCCTTATCCCTATTTCCTCCCTTCCCCCTCCCCCCTCTCTCCTTTCCCTTATATTGTTAAAACCCAAATAAAACGTTTGGAAAAGGAAGTTTCAGCTAGCCTATGCGTTTCCCCCGGTTCCGCTGATCCCGATAGTCCTGAGGAAAATTCGGGAAGACAAGACGTGAATAATTCTCGTTGCGCCCTTCTGGCCATAGAGGGCATGGTACACGTGGCTCAGACGTATGTCAATCTTGGACCCATCTCCTGCACCAGGGCCCAGTAGTACATCCTCAAGTTCAAAGACTCCATCTTACCGCTTGGAACTTGAGAGGGGACTCCTACTAGCGAAAGGGTTCTCAGAACCTTTAGTTGCCACTATGCTCTCTAGCAGAAAGAAGGTCACATCGGACAAATATCAGAAGATCTGGGAAAAATTCCTGGAATTTATCAGGATGACGTTTATCCAATACAAACCAGGAAGTCCCAATAGCTGAAGTTAGTTTCTCCAGAAGGGGCTAGAAAGAGGATTATCTACTAGCACCCTAAAAGTGCAAGTTGCTGCCCTGAGTGCGTTGTTGGATCAAAAACTCGCTGATCACCCTTGAGTTCATAGATTCATTCGGGCCTCCTTTACGGCTAGACCCTTGAAATCACTGCCTAAGGTGGCTCTCTGGGATCTAAATTTAGTATTAAATGCTCTAACTTCTCCTCCTTTCGAGCCTCTTCCATTTCGGTAAAGGCATTAACATTGAAAACAGTACTCCTGATTGCCCTGACGTCAACTTGACGTATCTGCGAGCTGCAAGCTATTTCAATAAATCCCTCATATACTACTTTTCTGGATGACAGAGTAATTATTAAAACTGACCCTTCCTTCCGAAGGTAAATTCAAAATTTCACAGGGACCAGGAGATAATCTTGCCATCCTTTTGTGCCAACCCAAAATCCCAGTGAGAGCAAACCTTCCAATGTCTACATGTCAAACATTGCCTACTTCAAAATCTAGAAGTCTCAAAACCTTGGCGACAGTCATCAGCCCTCTTTGTATCCTTCCAGGGGACAAATAGGGGAAAAAAGGCCTCCAAATCAACCGTTGCACGGTGGCTCCATATGGCTATTTCACTTTCTTATTCTTCAGGACAAGTTCCCCCACTGGGTGTAACAGCTCACTCTACGAGGGATATTGCCACATCCTGGGCCGAAAGGGCGAGTCCATCTGTAGAACAGATTTGCAGAGCATCGGTATGGTCTTCACCCTCCACTTTCTTCCGTCATTATAGACTAGATCTAGGACTTTCAAATCTTGCCTTTGGGAGAAAGGTGTTATCTGCTGTTGTCGCACCCTAGGAGTCTCTTCTATTTAATCCTCTCACGTACGGTGCTGTCATGGGGAAGGGACAAAATGATAATTACCGGTAATTTGATTTTCCACATCCATGACAGCACCTTATTAATTCCCGCTATATTTTGGTGATTGCTGTGTAATGCACACAAAAAAGGGGGAAAAAAACAAAAACCTGTATATAAGGTTTCATTAAAAATAAATGTAATACACATATGTGAACTAATAAGGCGGTTACCTTGCATACTCTGAAACAAACTGAGTGGGAGAGGTGCCACCCTCATTTTATCTCTGCTGCAGGTTTCCTGTTCTTGGGGGCGGATACCATCTCTCATGTGCTGTGCTGTCATGGATCTGGAAAATCAAATTACCGGTAAGTAATTATCATCTTTACCGCATCTAATGAAAGTATATGGTTAATTTACACAGGAGAGACTGAGCGTCTCCACTACATAAATAGATATGCAGCGGTCTGGAAAGATGTGCCACATGTCCTCTCTGCGAGTGAGCCGCGGGCGGCGGTGCACACACAGTGGGCATGGGATTTCTTGAAATCCCATCCACTATGCTGTAACAGATGGCTGCTGCAGGTTGGACATTGCGGATATACGCAGAGTCCAACCCACAGCGTTTACTGACCGTGGGAACATACTCCAATATATCTGCAAACAGGAAATCACCTTTTTTTTTTTTTTTTTTCCTTCTCGGAAGCCAACTTTCAATTAGCTTTATTTCAAGTGACAAAAAAAGCATGCAATAAAAAACGCATCAAAAATGCAGGTGACCTGCCAGTGACCTCAGATGCAGATATGGAGCAGATTTCACCTGCATCGAATCCTGAGCAAGTACTGAGCCGTTCCTGACCGTGGAAACATACCCTAACAGCCAAGGGGACTCCAAAGACACTCGGTTAGCCCCCGAGCATGCTCTGATAACTCTTTATTCGAGCATATTTGCTCCTCACTAATCACTATCATGGATCTTAAACAGAAAAGAACGTTTAAAATATTTGCTGAACATCTTACATGGCTAAGGCTAGGTTCACATTGCGTTAGGGATCCGAAGCAGCGTTCGAGGGTGTGTTAGGAAATAATGCATACTTGCTAACGCATGCCGATTTCGGCATGCGTTAGTATGCGTTATTTGCATTGCAGTCTATGGGTGCGCTAACGGATCCGTTAGATAGCGTTAACGGCGCTAACTAACGCTATGTGAACCCAGCCTAAGACCCAAAGCCACAAAATATAGCAGAATTCTGACCTGTTTCATGGAGGATGCATACAGTAATGTAGATGTGGTTATAATAATAGATGGGGTAACTTGTGTGGAACATTAAATATGAAGAATCTCCTCTGCCTCCACTTTGTATACCTTCCAGGTGTCCACACTTTGCTTCAAAAGTTGCAGTTCTTGTTCGAACTTCCAGCTCGTCTGAAAAAATGCATAGAGCTCGGGGCTTATGTCCAGGCGGTGTCCTATCATGCTAAAGCCCGCAGTGTACTCCACCAATACCAGCATATGCCCTCCTTCCATGGAATCCAGACTGACTGCCAGGCCATCATGGCAGGCTTGGCAGAAACACTTCGCCAAAGATTCAGGTATTTCCATGAGGTTGAGGATGTTTCTTAAGCCAGACACAATTTTATATATTTTTTTTTTCTTAATGAAATTAAATTATCAATACTTAGATTTCTATTCTATTGTTCTGCACTTTGATGTCATTGGCATCAAAGCAGAAGGGTAAAAAAAAGGATTTAAATGGACTATGTAATTAATAAAGCATTGAAGGGTTTGTTGCTAGTGAACAACTGACGTATGGAATATGGGAGGAAACCATTGAAACAACGATTCCTGACGTACATGGCCTTACCAGAAAGTATATATCCGGCTTTTCCCAGAATATATTTTAGATTCCATAGGCTGCAATCTCCTAGAAGGAGGCCAAAAGTTTAGTTCTTTTGTCCTCTGCCTGGCCAGTCTCCTTTTGCACTCTCCCAATATGGAGTGCCAGTGCAAAAAAAAGTTTCTCTACAGTATAGTCTTATTTTTTTCAGTGGTTTTCTATATTGGACAGATGCCTAAATATCCAGACTGTGGCCACTATGAAGCATATGTGCCTGACAGTGGCCTCTAACACTGTCTGCACCGGGCCTTAGCTACGTTTTCTTTCCTCATGTGAAATAATAGAAATATGCGAATTTAAACGGAACCTAGCTATCTTTTAGATGTGGGATTCATCTGCAGGTAAATGGCATTAGAATCTTGTTAGACCGCGGCTACAGGGAGAAAATTAACTTATGTTTTCCCTGCAGCCACTCGCTTCCAGTTGTTGGGGCGATGCTGGGAGAGGTTACACTTACTGATCACTACACATTGAGTGTGGCTGTAATCACATCCCTGACATGTTGATTCACAGCCTGCTCTGCAAACATATGAGCAACTTGTCCATCGGACCTTGTTTCACACATGTCTGGGTGACACTTTAATCTGTCACCAGATTTCACAATGCAAACTGCATACTTTACTAAATGGTCTCCTAAACCTGCTAAGGTTGCTGCATTTACTGGGAAAATGATTGCCAGAACAGCTGTATAATCCTTTATGAAAGTTTACCTCTGTGTTGTCCACTTACCGTGATTGACAGCTCCTCAGTGTCCCTCCTCACTGCTGAGATCTCTCACTGCAAGCTGCAGCTGACTGCCTGAATACACTTGGACTCTTGAATTCTCACTTTTCCAGTTGTACTCCTAAATTGCTCACTCTTATATCTGGATTATACAACCATTCTGATGGTTTGCAAAGTAAATATACCATTGTCCTTGGGTTTATGAGATCTATTTTTGCATGGGGGGTCGGGTTAGAACAGTTAATAATTTAAGAAAGAATAGAGGTACAGAGAGATCCATAAAGTGCATGTATACTAATGCCAGAAGCCTCGCCAACAAAATGGAGGAATTGGAGTTAATGTTGTTGGAACATAATTATGACATGGTGGGGATATCTGAGACATGGCTGGACGAGAGCCACGACTGGGCGGTTAATTTACAGGGCTATAGTCTGTTCAGAAATGACCGTACAAATAAGCGAGGGGGAGGTGTGTGTTTATATGTAAAATCATCCTTAAAAGCCATCCTTCGTGGTAATATAGATGAATCTAATGAAAATGTAGAGTCCCTGTGGGTGGAGATAAGGGGAGGGGGGAAAATAATAAATTACTGATAGGGGTTTGTTATAAGTCTCCAAAAATAATGGAAGGAATGGAGAATATCATCATCAAGCAAATAGATGAAGCAGCGACTCAAGAAGTCATTATTATGGGGGACTTCAACTACCCTGAAATACATTGGGGAACCGAAACCTGCAGTTCCCGCAAAGGTAATAGGTTTCTGACAACTATGAGAGACAATTACCTTTCACAACTGGTTCAGGACCCAACAAGAGGGGGGGCACTGCTATACCTAATATTAGCCAACAGGTCAGACCGCATATCAAATGTAAGGGTTGGGGGTCACTTGGGTAATAGTGATCACAAAATAATAAGTTTTCATGTGTCCTTTAATAAGATGTGTAGTAGAGGGGTTACAAGGACACTAAACTTCAGGAAGGCAAATTTCCAATGGATGAGAGATGATCTTGGTGCAATTAACTGGGACGATATCCTGAGACATAAAAATACACAAAGAAAATGGGAGACGTTTATTAGCATCCTGAATAGGACCTGTGCACAATATATACCGTATCCACTATGGTTAAATAAAGCTGTAAGCTGTAAGGGGAGCAATAAGTGACAAAAATAAAGCATTTAGAGAATTAAAGCAAGTAGGTAGTGATGAGGCATTAAATAAATACAGAAGATTAAATAAATTCTGTAAAAAGCAAATCAAGACAGCAAAGATTGAGACAGAGAGACTCCTTTTCAGAGTAAAAATAATCCCAAAATATTCTTTAACTGCATAAATAGTAAGAAACCAAAAAATGATAGTGTTGGCCCCCTTACAAATAGTCTCGGTGACATGGTGGATGAGGATGAGGAAAAAGCCAATATGCTAAATGACTTTTTTTCAACAGTATTTACACGGGAAAATCCCATGACTGATAAAATGATCAGTGATAAAAATTCTCCATTAAATGTCACCTGCTTAACCCAGCAGGAAGTACGGCGGCGTCTAAAAATCACTAAGGCCGGTTTCACACTAGCGCATTTTCAGCGCGCGCACGGCCGGGGGTAGCTCCGCCCCCGATCCGGCTCTCTGCCCGGCGTGCCCGCCCCTTGCCTGTAGCGCCGCCTCCTAGCGGACGGCGGCGCCTGCGATCGGCGCACCCTATCTTTAGCATAGGGTGCGCCGATCGTGCGCAGGCCGTGCGCTAGTTGCGCTTTGACCTGCGCTGCGCACTTATGACGGTGCGCCGTGCGCGCCAAAATCCGAAAAGTTCGATTTTGGCGCGCACGGCGCACCGTCAAAAGTGCGCAGCGCAGGTCAAAGCGCAACTAGCGCACGGCCTGCGCACGATCGGCGCACCCTATGCTAAAGATAGGGTGCGCCGATCGCAGGCGCCGCCGTCCGCTAGGAGGCGGCGCTACAGGCAAGGGGCGGGCACGCCGGGCAGAGAGCCGGATCGGGGGCGGAGCTACCCCCGGCCGTGCGCGCGCTGAAAATGCGCTAGTGTGAAACCGGCCTTAAATTGACAAATCCCCGGGCCCGGATGGGATACACCCCTGAGTACTGCAGGAATTAAGTACAGTCATAGACCATTATTTTTAATCTTTAAAGATTCCATAATAACAGGGTCTGTACCACAGGACTGGCGTATAGCAAATGTGGTGCCAATATTCAAAAAGGGGACAAAAACTGAACTTGGAAATTATAGGCCAGTAAGTTTAACCTCAACTGTGCGTACAATCCTGGAGGGTTTTCAAAGAGATACTATACTGGAGTATCTGGAGAAGAATAACCTCATGACCCAATATCAACATGGGTTTACGAGAGACTGTTCCTGTCAGACTAATCTAATAAGCTTTTATGAAGAGGTAAGTTCCGGACTGGACCAAGGGAATGTAGTGGACGTGGTGTACATGGACTTTTCAAAAGCGGTTGATACATAAAATGAGAACAATGGGATAGGGGAAAATATGTGTCAGGCCGGTTTCACATTTGCGCTTTATGGCGCAGCGACGGCCTGCGCACGGCCGCCACTAAGCCCGGCTCCCTGCCCGCCCCATCCGGTCATCGCCGCCTACTAGCGCACATGGACGCTTGCGATCTGCGCACCCTATCTTTAGCATAGGGTGCGCTGGCCGTGCGCTAGCAGGATTTTGCCGTGCGCTGCGCACTTTTGAAGGTGCGCCGAAATGCAACATGCTGCGTTCGGCGCACACGGGCGCACCTTCAAAAGTGCGCAGCGCACGGCAAAATCCTGCTAACGCACTGCCAGCGCATGATCTGCACACCCTATGCTAAAGATAGGGTGCGCAGATCACAAGCGTCCATGTGCGCTAGTAGGCGGCGATGACCGGATGGGGCGGGCGGGGCTTAGCGGCGGCCTTGCGCAGGCCGTCGCTGCGCCATAAAGCGCAAATGTGAAACCGGCCTAAGTGGGTTAAGAGCTGGCTCAGGGATAGGAAACAAAGGGTGGTTATTAATGGAGCACACTCGGACTGAGTCACGGTTAGCAGTGGGGTACCACAGGGGTCAGTTTTGGGCCCGCTTCTTTTTAACATATTTATTAATGACCTTGTAGGGGGCATAGAGAGTAGAATTTCAATATTTGCAGATGACACTAAACTCTGCAGGGTAATCAATACATAGGAGGACAATTTTATATTACAGGAGGATTTATGTAAACTAGAAGCTTGGGCTGATAAATGGCAAATGAGCTTTAATGGGGATAAATGTAAGGTCATGCACTTGGGTAGAACAAACAAGATGTATAATTATGTGCTTAATTGTAAAACACTGGGCAAAACTGTCACTGAAAAAGACCTGGGTGTATGGGTGGACGACAAACTCACATTTAGTGGCCAGTGTCAGGCAGCTGCTGCAAAGGCAAATAAAATAATGGGATGCATTAAAAAGAGGCATAGATGCTCATGAGGAGAACATAATTTTACCTCTATATAAGTCACTAGTGCGACCACACTTAGAATACTGTGTACAGTTCTGGTCTCCGGTGTATAAGAAAGACATAGCTGAACTGGAGCGGGTGCAGAGAAGAGCGACCAAGGTTATTAGGGAACTGGGGGTCTGCAATACCAAGACAGGTTATTACACTTGGGGTTATTTAGTTTGGGAAAACAAAGGCCTAGGGGTGATCTTATTACAATGTATAAATATATGCGGGGACAGTACAAAGACCTTTCTAATGATCTTTTTACTCTTAGACCTGTGACGGGGACAAGGGGGCATCCTCTATGTCTGGAGGAAAGAAGGTTTAAGCATAATCACAGATGTGGATTCTTTACTGTAAGAGCAGTGAGACTATGGAACTCTCTGCCATATGATGTTGTAATGAGTGATTCCCTACTAAAATTTAAGAAGGGACTGGATGCCTTTCTTGGAAAGTATAATATTACAGGGTATATACACTAGTTTCCTTAATATTGCGTTGATCCAGGGAGCTAGTCTGATTGCCGTATGTGGAGTAGGGAAGGAATTTTTTTCCCCAATGTGAAGCTTACTGTTTGCCACATGGGTTTTTTTTGCCTTCCTCTGGATCAACATGTTAGGGCAGGTTAGGATAGGATATGGGTTGAACTAGATGGACTTAAATTCTTCCCTTCAACCTTAATAACTGTTACTATTTAATAATGTAGATTTGGTTTCCAGTACCATCTCTATGCTGATGACACCCAATTATACGCTTCTTCTCCTGACATCACGCCAGCCTTTTTAGAAAACACCGGCGATTGTCTAAATGCTGTGTGTAACATCATGTCCTCACTATATCTGAAACTGAACCTGTCAAAGACTGAACTCCTGGTGTTTCCTCCCTCTACTAATGTACCTACACCCAAGTATGTCTTGGGGTCATACTTGATTCCGAGCTTTCCTTTGCCCCCCACATTCGATCACTGGCTCGCTCTTGTCATCTGCACCTCAAAAACATATCTAGAATTTGACCTTTTCTTACTTTTGACTCTGCAAAAACTCTTACTGAGAAAACCAAAAGCAAAACACAAAACAAATATCCTGGAATAAAAAAGTAAAAAAATATATTGCAAAAATTGCATGAAGGTAGTAATAATAGTAATAATAAGGGTATTTAGTTAACATAATTTTGATCAAAATAATGTAGAAGCCATCCCGCCACGTCACGGCAACCCTTGTGGGACAGTCCTAACTCTTGTATTTAAAACCTTTCCACTTGTCAAGTGACGTAAATGTGAACAAGGACAGAGGGACTGAACCACCAGTAATAGTATAGGCCAGACAGGATGGATTTTCCAACTCAGAAACAGGGCGGTCACACCCTTATATGCACAGAATGCACAATGAAACAAATGAGAAACTGGGTCTGAGCAGAAAAAGTACATTAATGTGCATGCAAAATGTAATTGCATATGAACACATGACCTTTACACAGAGAAAACCAAAACACAAAACAAATATCCTGGAATAAAAAAGTAAAAAAATATATTGCAAAAATTGCATGAAGGTAGTAATAATAGTAATAATAAGGGTATTTAGTTAGCATAATTTTGATCAAAATAATGTAGAAGCCATCCCGCCACGTCACAGCAACCCTTGTGGGACAGTCCTAACTCTTGTATTTAAAACCTTTCCACTTGTCAAGTGACGTAAATGTGAACAAGGACAGAGGGACTGAACCACCAGTAATAGTATAGGCCAGACAGGATGGATTTTCCAACTCAGAAACAGGGCGGTCACACCCTTATATGCACAGAATGCACAATGAAACAAATGAGAAACTGGGTCTGAGCTTCTACATTATTTTGATCAAAATTATGTTAACTAAATACCCTTATTATTACTATTATTACTACTTTCATGCAATTTTTGCAATATATTTTTTTACTTTTTTATTCCAGGATATTTGTTTTGTGTTTTGCTTTTGGTTTTCTCTGTGTAAAGGTCATGTGTTCATATGCAATTACATTTTGCATGCACATTAATTTACTTTTTCTGCTCAGACCCAGTTTCTCAAAAACTCTTACTGTTTCTCTTGTTCATTCTCGACTCGACTATTGTAACTCTCTTTTAATCGGTGTCCCTCTTACCAAACGCTCCCCTCTCCAATCTGTCTTGAATGCTGCAGCCAGGATCATATTCCTCACCAATCGTTACAGAGATGCCTCTACCTTGTGCCAGTCATTACACTGGTTATCCATCCACTCCAGAATTCAGTATAAACTTATTACCCTCACCCACAAAGCCCTTCATGGCTCAGCACCACCCTACATCTCCTCCCTTGTTTCAGTATACCACCCTACCCGCGCCCTCCGTTCTGCTGATGACCTGAGGTTAGCATCCTCAATAGTCAGAACCTCCCATTCCCGTCTCCAAGACTTTACACGTGCTGCACCAATTCTTTGGAATGCACTTCCCAGGTCAGTACGATTAGCCCTCAATCCCCACAATTTTAAGCGTGCCCTGAAAACGCATTTATTCAGACTGGCCTACCGCCTCAACACATTAACCTAATCTATCCCTGTGTGGCACAGCCAAAAGTTTTACCATAACCAGGTTCCCCGCATCATGTTCCCACATGCTTTATGCATCCATTAGCCCTCTGTGTCTGTACTGTTACACACTTAACATTATGGCTGGTCCATACAATCAGGGCAACTGTTACCACCCACCTTTCGTGTCTACCTCTTTCCTCATAGACTGTAAGCTTGCGAGCAGGGCCCTCATTCCTCTTGGTATTTGTTATAATCTATGTGATTATTGTTATGCTGTAATGTCTATTGTCTGTACAAATCCCCTCTGAAATGTAAAGTGCTGCGGAATATGTCGGCGCTATAGAAATAAAATGTATTATTATTTATTATTATAATGTGTGCAGCTTTGATTGTGCAATCTTGTGACAGGTCCACCCGTGAAGTGTAGGACTATTTGTGGCTCGATCATCTTCATACCTGTGCATGCTACTTTACTTTATACTTTGGTTTAAATCTTTAGTGTCATCTAACTTTTTGTTTTGTATTCTGTAGGGATCCCTCATCTTCTCCCCAGGACCTTTCTGAATGTGTGGAGCTCCTCTTGAGCTTGGAGGAACCTGCTCATCTCTTGTGTGACGAATTTCTTGCCCACGGACGTGGACGGTTAGCCTCCCACCTCTCTGAGTTACAAGAGGCTAGTGATATTCTGGAATTTGTTGACCGGGGCTGTGGTGGATTTATAAGTGACGCCTGTCTCCTGGCAGCTTCTTACCAAAGCCTTTTCTGCAAGGAGCCAGGAGGCACCGCTCAAATGGCTGAGGAAAAGCTGACCCTGTTCTTGGATGAACTGAGCGAGGGTTACTTTGAATTGGTGGAGAAACGTCTGCGACAAGAGAAGAATCCTGGGGACAACTCTCTACTAGTAAGAGCCTTGGACCGATTCCACCGACGTCTTCAGGCACCATCTAAGTTAGTACCAGGATGCAGCTTTAATAGAAGGGGCACTGAGATTGTAGTAAGGGCAGCACAGGAGCGCTTATCTCAATACCTCCAAGCCTTGAAAGACTTCTTCCAGGTTTGCATTACTGATATTAGACAAGCCCTTGCTGCTCCGAGGATTCCCGGGAAAGAGTCGCCAGCACTTGGTGATTTATTGTCGATGATTTCCGGATCCATTCTCAACCAAATTAAATCTGTTTTGGCTTCTGTACATCTATTCACAGCTAAAGATGTGGCTTTCTCAGACAATCAATACTTCAAGGTGAGCAGAAGATGAAATCTAGGGGTCGATGGTTGTCCTATTTCTCACCTCTTATTCTAATAGACCTTCCAATTATATTTTCCTCCCAGGGTGAGTTCTGCAGTCAGGGCGTCCGAGAAGGATTGATCGTAGCTTTTATCAAGTCCTTGTGCCAGACAGCTCGACAGTTCTGTGATTCCCCGGGAGAGAAAGGAGCTAATACCCCTCCACTGCTCCTGTTGCTTCTTTCTCGTCTGTGCTTGGACTATGAGACATCAACCATCAGCTACATACTGACTCTAACAGATGAACAGTTTCTGGGACAGGTAAAAAAAATATGGATAGACTCTGAATTTTGAGCGTATATGCTCGTGTGAATAGTCCTCAGCTTTTCAGTTTTCCTTTATAATTTTATATTTTTTTTTTAGCAGACAACAACTTTGTTTATTGTTTGTTTAGGATCGATCTCCGGTTACCCCCGTCAGCACTCTCTGTTCCTTAGCTCGATCCACAGCCCAGACCCTCCTCAATCAATATGTCAAGTTTCAAGGGCTGGTCATTTCTCAGATGTTACGCAAGAGTGTCGAGACCAGGGACTGGGTGACCACCATTGAACCCCGAAATGTCCGAGCTGTCATGAAGCGAGTAGTGGAGGATATCACTGGCGTAGATGTGCAGGTGCGTTTCGGCTTTCTTGGAGATTTTCTTTTTTGCATGTGTTATTTTCCTCCTTACCAGAATGGCATAGTCTGCTGCTATGTCTTTTCATATGTAATCCACTTACTTTGCCAAAGGAAAAAATATGGCAAGTTATTGATTAATGGATAGAAGGGGGGGGGGGGGGGGATGATGGTTGCTGGGCACGCCTGGTTATTGTAGTAGTCCATGTTATACAATATACTCAAAGAGCAGACAGAAAAAGGTCCTAATAGCTCATTCCCCACACAGTGGTACTCCCAGACTCCGCTGTTCAGATGATCGCAACGCCACCTCATTTAACCCCTTCACGACCTGTGACACAGCGTATGCGTCATGAAAGTCTGTGCCAATCCGACCCATGACGCATACCCTGTGTCATGACTTCAAAGCCCCCCTGCGGGTCGGGTGACCGGGGTCAATGAAAGGTCACCCGACTCACAGATACAGGGGGCTTTGTTCTTCACCACAGGGGGCGTGGCTTCGCCCCCACCCAGCTACAATCGCTCTGATTGGCTGTTTCACTCTTGACAGCCAATCAGAGCGATATTAATATTTCATCAATGAAAATTGATGAAATATTACAATCCAGCCATGGCCGATGCTGAAATAGCATCAGACATGGCTGGAGACACTAAGTTAACACCCCCCCCCCCCCCGACGACTGACGGCCGCGATCGGCCGCCGCTGTCACAATCTGCCCCCCTCCCCCTTCCCTCCGCCCCCCCCCCCCACCTTCCGATTCCCCCCCCACGATACTCACTAACCCCCTCTGGCCGTCCCGGTGTCCCGCCGTCCCGGTCCATGGGCGCCGCCATCTTGGAAAATGGCAGGCGCAGTGCGCCTGCCGGCATTTCCCGGCGGCAGATTCATTTTTTTTTATTTTGATCACTGTGATAAACTCTCACAGTGATCAAAATTAAAAAAAAACTAAATCACCGCCCCCCCCTTATCACCCCCCATAGGGACAAATAATAAAATATTTTTATTTTTCAATTAGGGTTAGAAATAGGGTTAGGGGTGGGTTGGGGTTGGGATTAGGGTTGGGTTTGTGATTAGGGTTAGGGGTGTGTTGGGGTTATGGTTAGGTTTGTGATTAGGGTTAAGGGTGTGTTGGGGTTATGAAAAGCGAACATTTGTTGGGTAACTCACCAATCCCTGACTAATGCACTGGCAGGATACAGCAAAGCCCCAACGACAAAGGCTGGGGCAGCACAGGTGCATTCCACTGATGAAGACAGCCAGTTAACCCAACAAGGTCTGGCTGCCTAGTGGTAAATGCACACTAATAAGGCTTGCATAAGACATAAGTCACACTGATAAGTGTGATGCATAGTGTCTGAGCAGCCTATCAATGACGCCCATAATAGGCGGGCCGCTCAGCACTGTATACATGCATCACACCAAAAAACCAAACCAAAATGAAGGGCTAAGCTGTATCCTGTAAAAATGATAAAAAGTGCAAAAAGATAAATGATGTTGGGGTTATGATTAGGGTTAGGGGAGTGTTGGGGTTAGGGTTGGAGATAGAATTGAGGGGTTTCCACTGTTTAGGCATATCAGGGGGTCTCCAGACATGACATGGTGCCACCATTTATTCCAGCCAATTTTGCGTTCAAAAAGTCGAACAGTGCTGCCTCCATTCCGAGCCCCGACGTGTGCCCAAACAGTGGTTTACCCCCACATATGGGGTATCAGTGTACTCAGGAAAAATTGCACAAGAACTTTGGGGGTCCAATTTATCCTGTTACCCTTGTGAAAATAAAAAATAGTGGGCTAAAAATCTTTTTTTGAGGGAAAAATATTTATTATTTTCACGGTTCTGCGTTATACACTTCTGTGAAGCACTTGGGGGTTCAACGTGCTCACCACACATCTAGATTATTTCTTTGGGTGGTCTAGTTTCCAAAATGGGGTAATTTGTGGGGGGTTTCCACTGTTTAGGTACATCAGGGGCTCTGCAAATGCAACATGACGCCCGCAGACCATTCCATCAAGTTGACATTTCAAAACGTCACTACTTCCCTTCCAAGCCTCAACGTGTGCCCAAATAGTGGTCCCCCCCCACTTATGGGGTACCAGCGTACTCAGGACAAGCTGGACAACAACTTTTGGGGTCCAATTTATCTTATTACCCTTGTGAAAATAAAAAATAGTGGGATAAAAATCATTTTTTGAGGGAAAAAAAATATTTTTTATTTTCACGGTTCTGCGTTAATTTTCTGTGAAGCACTTGGGGATTCAGAGTGCTCACCACACATCTAGATAAGCTCCTTAGGGGGTCTAGTTTCCAAAATGGGGTCACTTGTGGGGGAGCTCCAATGTTTAGGTGCACAGGGGCTCTCCAAACACGACATGGTGTCCGCTAACGATTGGAGCTAATTTTCCATTCAAAAAGTCAAATGGCTCTCCTTCCCTTCCGGGCCCTGCCGTGCACCCAAACAGTGGTTTATGACCACAAATGAGGTATTGGTGTGCTCAGGAGAAATTGACCAACAAATTTTAGGATCCATTTTATCCTGTTGCCCATGTGAAAATGAAAAAACTGAGGCTAAAAGAAAATTTTTGTGAAAAAAAAGTACTTCGACATGGCAACCGCTAAATATTCCAGCATATTTTCCATTCAAAAAGTCAAATGGCGCTCCTTCCCTTCTGAGCCCTGCCGTGCGCCCAAACAGTGATTTATGACCACATATGAGGTATTGGTGTACTCAGGAGAAATTACCCAACAAATTTTAGGATCCATTTTATCCTGTTGCCCATGTGAAAATGAAAAAATTGATGCTAAAAGAAAATTTTTGTTGGAAAAATTAAAATGTCCATTTTTTCCTTCCACGTTGCTTTAGTTCCTGTGAAGCACCTGAAGGGTTAATGGTCTTCTTGAATGTAGTTTTGAGTAGCTTGAGGCGTGCAGTTTTTAGAATGGTGTCACTTTTGGGTATTTTCTGCCATATAGACCCCTCAAAGTGACTTCAAATGTGAGGTGGTCCCTAAAAAAAATGGTTTTGTAAATTTTGTTGTAAAAATGAGAAATCGCTGGTCACCTTTTAACCCTTATGACAACCTAACAAAAAAAAATTTTTTATTCCAAAATTGTGCTGATGTAAAGTAGACATGTGGGAAATGTTATTTAATAACTATTTTGTGTCACATAACTCTCTGGTTTAACAGAATAAAAATTCAAAATTTGAAAATTGCGAAATTTTCGCCAAATTCCCATTTTTTTCACAAATAAACGCACAAATTATCAACCTAAATTTACCACTAACATGAAGCCCAATATGTCACGAAAAAACAGTCTCAGAATCGCTAGGATGCGTTGAAGCGTTCCTGAGTTATTACTTCATAAAGGGACACTGATCAGAATTGCAAAAAATGGCCAGGTCATTAAAGCCAAATTAGGCTGGGTCATGAAGGGGTTAAGTGCTTAGGTCTGTGGTGTAGGTTCCTGCAAATCGGGTGGACAGGACTGCCGCTGTGTGGAGGGAGATACTGGGAAGGAGCGTTAGGATTACTGCTCCTTTATTTTGAGGATTGGCGTGAACATGGCGTTTGCACTCTCACCATTGACGCCACCTGGTGGCTTATCTTAGTTTGTCATTGTTCATTTTTGTGTTGAACACTCTTTTTCAGTCGCATCATGACTGCTACATGTGAGCGCAGTCTTATCGCACTCCCGACTGTACAAGCCATCTGTCTGGTTATTTTCTCAGGTGGGGCTTTTATATGAGGAAGGGGTCCGGAAAGCTCACAGCAGCGATTCTAGTAAACGCACCTTCTCTGTGTATAGCAGCTCTCGGCTGCAGGGGCGATACGCTCAGAGCTACACTCCAAGGTAACTATCTCGGCAGTACAAGTCTCTTACAGATTCTTATGACACGCGGGGCTTACATTTGGGTCCACACTTCTACAAGTGGACTATTAATGCTCTTCCTTTTCTACTACAAGTGCTCCTCTAGATACAAACCTTCTCAGCAACATCCAGAAGTTGTTCTCCGAGAAAATTGATATCTTCAGCACCGTCCAGTTTAACAAGGTAAAATTATTGTATCGCTTTTAAATCAGTTTTATCAATACCGAAATATTAAAGGGCTTTACCTGGACTTTTTAGGATAGACCATTAGAATGCGATTGGTGGGGATGCAACTCCAGCAGAACCTATTCTTAAGGCTTATTCTCGCATTAAATGCTTAAAATGGCAAAAACACAAGGGACGTTACAATTTATTTGATATTAAAAATCCTCTTAGGTCTGAAAAGCTCAGGGTTTTTTTTATTTTATTTTTTTTTGTCATTGTTTACTTTGCCAGCCAATCCTGCAACCACTCAGTGGTGGCCGGCTTCTGGGGCATGGAGTTCAGCGCTTACAAGCTCTTTACAATAGAGCTTGTAAGTGCTGATTTAAAGTTGGCCTAAATTGCTTAATCTGATCAGCTTCAGTGCCTTTGCGCTCCTTTAATGCTGCAGAAGCCAGCCACCTCGTATAGCAGCATCAGAAAGCATACAGCCCTGGTCAGCATATCCATGAATAAACTGTCAATAAAGCAAACGCCGCTTCCACCACCAGCAGCAAGCTAAAGGCTTGGGAGCGGTGCACTCCTGATGATAGATAATAATTGTAGGACTTGGAAAGATTAGCAAGCCACGTGGCCTCTTTATAGACCCCCCAAATATTGATTGATCCAGTCTATTATAATGTTACTTATGAATTCTCTATAGATTACTTACAGGTCCAGCTCTTGCTTTATGTGCACATGTGAGGATATCGATATATGTATGGCAGATTTTATGATCTATTCTTAAGGCCTGTTTCACACTTCCGTTTTTTCAAATCCGTCAAAATCCGTTGTTTTCCGTAAAAAAACGGATCCGCCATTTTTTGCAGGATCCGTTTTTTTTGTCCCATAGACTTCCATTACGGTTACCGCGGATCCGTCAAAAAAACGGATCCGTTTTTAAAAAAACGGATCCGTTTGCATCAGTTTCCGTCAAAAAAACGGAAACGGATCCGTTTGGCGGACACAAAAACGGAAGTGTGAAACAGGCCTAAGAGGTTCATATTTAATTTTATACTGCTACAGTTTTATTACATTTTTCAGTTTTCACTTATTTCTTTGTCATTTATTTTTTTTGTAAAAATTTAGAATCTATTTCTCGCGTTTCAGGTGTCCATTCTTACAGGAATTATAAAGATCAGCCTTAAGACGTTCCTGGAGTGTGTCCGCCTGAGGACATTTGGCCGCTTCGGTTTCCAGCAGATCCAGGTAGATTGTCACTACCTGCAGCTCTACCTATGGCGCTTTGTCAGTGACGAGAATCTAGTCCATTGCCTTTTGGATGAGGTTGTCGGCAGCGCCGCTCACCGGTGTTTGGATCCGGCGCCCATGGAGCAGAGTGTGATAGAGGTGATCTGTGAGAGGGGCTGAACACCGGACACATCGAGATCTGTATATAACAAGAAGGCAATAAACCTACCGTTAATGTTATGATCTATATTTTAATGGTGTCACTTGGTGGTTAATACTGATAACTATGTTCGACAGCAAGATAGTTGTAGCTTTGTAGTTTAAGAGGCAAAACTTTTTGAGGCATGCATTGTCAAATATATGCTAGGTTGAATGATGTTGATGTTTTGTTCATTTGTTAACAGATTAATCAGCTTTGTACACAGTTTATTGTGCAAATTTGTTCTTTTTATGACTGCTTTGACAAATGCACATATGTTATTCTGTACATTCTTTTGTGTTAATAAACTAATTTAAAAAGAATTCAATAAACTTGTAAAATTAATAACTCAACCTGTGGTATAGCACAAAAGCAGGTAGTGCACCCACCAAGGAGCACCACTGGTGGACTGTATATATCTGAAACACACATTTGTGGGAGCTATATGTACATTGCAAATAAAGTGTTGGTATGACCAAAGTGAATACTAGAAGGCAGACTATTGCATAAAAACTTGCTGCTATATTAAAGGCAGAATACTAAAGAAATGTCACAATGAATGCATAATGTGCTGGCCATATCAAGGTACGTGAAGTTGTATGGACGTGCGCTTGCCGTATCATGGTACGTGAGGTTGTATGGACGTGCGCTGGCCGTATCATGGTACGTGAGGTTGTATGGACGTGCGCTGGCCGTATCATAGTACGTGAGGTTGTATGGACGTGCGCTGGCCGTACCGTGGTACGTGAGGTTGTATGGATGTGCGCTGGCCGTATCGTGGTACGTGAGGTTGTATGGACGTGCGGTGGCCATACCGTGGTACGTGAGGTTGTATGGACGTGCACTGGCCGTATTGTGGTAAGTGAGGTATTGATGTGCGGTGGCTGTAACGTGGTACATGAGGTTGTATGGACGTGCGCTGACTGTACCGTGGTACATGAGGTGGTATGGACGTGCGCTGGCCGTATCGTGGTACGTGAGGTTGTATGGACGTGTGCTGGCCGTATCGTGGTACGTGAGTTTGTATGGACGTGCGCTGGCCGTATCGTGGTACGTGAGGTTGTATGGACGTGCGCTGGCCGTATCGTACATGAGGTTGTATGGACGTGAGCTGGCCGTATTGTGGTACGTGAGGTTGTATGGATGTGCGCTGGCCGTATCGTGGTGCGTGAGGTTGTATGGACGTGAGCTGGCCGTATTGTGGTACGTGAGGTTGTATGGACGTGTGCTGGCCGTATCGTGGTACGTGAGATTGTATGGATGTGCGCTGGCCGTATCGTGGTACGTGAGGTTGTATGGACGTGCGCTGGCCGTATCGTACATGAGGTTGTATGGACGTGAGCTGGCCGTATTGTGGTACGTGAGGTTGTATGGACGTGTGCTGGCCGTATCCTAGTACGTGAGATTGTATGGATGTGCGCTGGCCGTATCGTGGTGCGTGAGGTTGTATGAGCGTGCGGTGGCCGTACCATGGTACGTGAGGTTGTATGGACATGCGCTGGCTGTATTGTGGTACATGAGGTTGTATGGCCATGCGCTGACTGTACCGTGGTACATGAGGTTGTATGGACGTGCGCTGGCCTTATGGTGGTACGTGAGGTTGTATGGATGTGCGCTGGCCGTATCGTGGTACGTGAGGTTGTATGGACGTGCGCTGGCCGTATCGTACATGAGGTTGTATGGGTGTGAGCTGGCCGTATTGTGGTACATGAGGTTGTATGGACATGCGCTGGCCGTATTGTGGTGTGTGAGGTTGTATGGACATGCGATGGCCGTACCGTGGTACGTGAGGTTGTATGGACATGCGCTGGCTGTATTGTGGTACATGAGGTTGTATGGACGTGCGCTGGCCTTATGGTGGTATGTGAAGTTATGCAGTGATTATTTATATAAACTTATTTATAAACAACAATTTTGTCTAGCCTATTTTGGGAGTTTTGTATGAATTTATGTCCAATTTGCCTTTTTCTTTTCTGTTTGTTTTTTTTTGTTTTTATGTTACTCCAATACGCACAAAGGAAAAAACCCAAGACAAAAACAAAATGAAAAATACCCTGCTGTAAGTAAAAGCAATAGTGCATATAAATAACATACGGTACTTAGTAAATACCGTTTTTTTTATTTAAAAAACGTTAAGAAAAAAAAAAAAAGTGTAAAAGCCATCCCACCAGCATCGAGGTGTACTAATTCGGGATGATCCTAACCTCTTGTATTAAATTGTTACCCTGTGTCATAGTGACGTCCTGTGTGAATAAAGGCTGAGCAGGACAGGGGCCCGAACATGGACACAGCAAATGGGAAGCTACTTAAGCTATTTAAATGTAGTGTCCAGATCAAAGAAAGGAAGGCCGCACCATTACCTGCACTAAATACACAAAAGAAATCAACATGTGAATAACAAAACGTGAAATTACAATAACTTTTTAGGAAAAATAATTCATTTTCTGGAACAATTTAAAGGGCGCCAACACTTTCGTCCATGACTATGTTCACTGACAATGATTTGTGGAAGTGTTCCTGAGTCCATACAGTGATTTGCATGACCTAATCATGTCTGCATTTAATGCATATAGATCATGAGCCTCTGATCATCAGCCTTGCCTCTTGTGCATAATGAATTAATATATAATATTGAATTATTCAAAGCTTTGACAACTTTATATTGAATATTTTTCTAAAATTGTTCCACAATTTTTAGCAGCAGCTGTTCACAGATTGGTGACCTCCGACCATCTTTGCTTCTGTGAGACTCTGCCTCTCTAACATGTTCTTCTGATAGTGATTTGATCCTCCAACTGTTCTCTTTAGCACCATTGATTTTTCTAGCCTTTTGTTAACCCTGTGCTACCTTTATTGAGGTGTTACTGCCATTAATTTCTAAATGAATTAACATATATACTCAAGTATAAGCCGTCCTGGTATGCGTGGCTCCCCCGTCCTGTCCTGGTTTATGTGGCTTCCCCCGTCGCTGTCCTGCTGTGTGTGGCTCCCCCGGTCCCGTCGTTGTATGCATGGCTCACCCCCTCCTTTCCTGCTATGCATGCTTAAAAAAAAAAAACACATTCTACTCACCCTCCTCCAGTGTGCTATCGCAGGCGCAGCACCTTGTTCCAGCTTCCAGTAGCTCTTCCTGTGCTGAGCGATCACGTGGCACCGCTCATTAAGGTAATGAATATGTGCTCCACACCTATGAGAGTGGAGAGCCGGGCATATTCATTACCTTTTTGAGCGGTGCTACGTGATCGCTCAGCACAGGAAGATGTTGTGAGTTCATTTTCCCCTTCACCGTCGATGTCTGATGAACTCCCTCTTCTGGTGAAGGAAGGTAGTGAGGCTGCTTACCAAACACCTGATCTGGTAGATGATGACTGGGTAACAGGAAATTCTGACTGGATATAAGGCAGCCGACGCCCTTCTGAGTCGCTGGTGATTTCTCTGCTGGATTCTTGGAGACCAGTCTGATTCCTGCTTCTCAAAGATAAATTTTTGCTCTGCTATTGAACTTATTAGTTTTGTTTTGTTTACCTTGTTTTTTGGAGTTCAGCCATCCCCGGTCGGGGGTGTGCCGAGTTCCATTTTTGTCTCTGTTCAGTTTGTCTCTTTGCTCTGTCTTCAGAATTTACCTGAGTGCTGATAGTCTTTTTGAAGTCCTAGCGACTTCAGGGCCTGTTTTTCCTATCAGACGGTTGGGACATTTTTTTGATAGGGTTTTTTACGGATTGCAGACAGCAGCTTTTCTATCCTGTCCTTTTTAGTTAGCTTGGGCCCCATCGTTTGCTCAACCTATCTTTCTGTCTGTGTTAGTGTTTTCATCTTGCTTCACCGTCATTATATGTTGGGGGCTGCCTTTTGCTTTGGGGTCTGCTCTGTCGCAGTTTAGATTTCCCCTTTCTTTCTTTAGGCCTATTTAGTTCTCCGGCTGTGATCAAGGGGTCTAGGGCATCGTAGGAACCCCCCACGGCTACTGTTAGTTGTTGTGGATAGGATCAGGGGTCTGCAATCCGATAGCTACCAACCTCTCCGGTTTTCTGGACTTAGCTTCTATTTTTGTTTTTTCCTCCTTCGGTGACTCATTCATAACAGAATCACCAGCCATACCACAGATTCTAGGGTACTCATTAGCAGGAAAGAATTGTAAAAAAAAAAAAAAAAGTGTCAGATTGTGTTTGTTTTTTTTTGTGTATATTTTTTCCTCTATTTCTCTGAGGCCGTAGGAGGAGTTTTTTCTCAATGGAGATTAAGCAATTGTCTGATCATGTGGAGCAGCTCACTGCTGAAGTGCAGGGAATTTCCGCCTATCTTGCTCATTCACATGCTGCTGAACCAAAGATCTCTACTCCTGATGTGTTTTTTGGGGATCGGTCTAAATTTTTGAATTTTAAGAATAATTGTAAATTATTTTTTGCCTTGAAGCCTAACTCATCGGGGAGCTCCGCGCAGCAGGTTAAAATTGTCATCTCTTTGCTGCGCGGCGATCCCCAGGATTGGGCGTTTTCTTTGAAACCTGATGATCCTATTCTGACTGATGTGAATGCATTTTTTCAGGCCTTGGGGTTGTTGTATGATGAACCTAATGCTACTGATCAGGCTGAAAAGGCCCTGTTGGCATTGAGCCAGGGTCGGGATTCTGCAGAGTTGTACTGTCAAAAATTCCGAAGGTGGGCGGTCCTTACTACCTGGAATGATGGTGCCTTGGCAGCTCTCTTTCGGAAGGGTTTGTCAGAAACCGTAAAAGATACTATGGTGGTATTTCCTGTTCCCTCTGGTCTTGACGATTCTATGTCATTAGCCATTCAGGTTGATCGGCGTTTGCGTGAACGCAAAACCGCACGAGAGGTGTTGCCACCTGTTGAACAAATGTCTGAACCTATGCAATGTGATAAGAGTTTTGTCTAGGGTGCAACGTCAGGAGTTCAGAAGGCGTAATAAGCTGTGTTTCTTCTGTGGTGATGCCTCGCATATTTCTGTCTGCCCTAAACGAGAGAAACGTTTTGCACACACATTTGCTGTGGGTGGTGTTCAACCTAAGTTTCTTCTGGCAATTACTCTGATCTGCTCCCTGTCCACATTTTCCGCTAAGGCTTTTGTGGGTTCGGGAGCAGCTCTGAACCTGATGGACTTTGATTTTGCTAAACGTTGTGGGTTTCCTATGACACCTCTGCGGACGCCTATCACTGTGAGGGGTATTGATGCTACTCCTTTGGCGAAGAATAAACCTCAGTTTTGGACCCAGGTGGTAATGCGGGTCGCCCCAGACCATCAAGAAAATTGCAGATTTTTGGTGTTGCATAATTTGCATGATACCATCGTTCTGGGGTTTCCCTGGTTGCAAATCCATAATCCAGTTTTGGATTGGAAATCTGTGTCTGTGGTGAGTTGGGGTTGTCGGTGTGCCCTTAGTGATGCTCCTGTTTTCTCCACCTCTCCCCAGTCGCATGATGTTCCTGACTATTTGGCTGATTATGATGTATTTAGTGAGAATGAGTCTGCGTCTTTGCCTCCTCATAGGAGTTATGACTGCAATTGAGCTGAGCCCTGGGTGTAAATTTCCCAAGGGTCGACTTTTCAATTTATCTGTACCCGAACACGAGGCTATGCGATCCAATATTAAGGAGTCTTTGGAGAAGGGTCATATTAGACCATCCTCTTCACCCTTAGGTGCTGGGTTTTTTTTCGTGGCTAAGAAAGATGGGTCATTAAGGCCTTGTATTGACTATCTTCCCTCAACAAAATTACTGTTAAATATCAGTATCCGTTACCCCTGATTTCTGATCTATTCTCCAGAGTTAAAGGTGCTTGCTGGTTTACAACGCTTGACCTCAGGGGGGCGTATAATCTCTTATTCGCATTAAGCATGGGGATGAATGGAAGACGGCGTTTAATACTCCGGAGGGACATTTTGAGTACCTGGTGATGCCTTTTGGGCTCACTAATGCAACTTCTGTCTTCCAGTGCTTCATGAATGATATTTTCCAAGACTTGGTGGATAAATTTTTGATCATCTATCTGGATGATATTTTGATCTTTTCCAAGGATTGGAACTCTCACGTGGAACATGTTCGGACTGTGTTCCGTATTTTGAGGGAGAATTCCCTGTATGTCAAGGGATCGAAATGCCTTTTTGGTGTACAGAGGATTTCATTTTTGGGATTTATTTTGTCTCCGGCAACTATTGAAATGGACCCGGCCAAGGTGCAGGCCATTTATGATTGGGTTCAGCCCACTTCTTTGAAGGCCCTCCAGAAATTTTTGGGTTTTGCTAATTTTTATCGTAAATTTATAGCTAATTTTTCTGGTATTGCCAAACCATTGACTGATTTGACTAAGAAGGGTGCTGATGTGCTGAATTGGTCTCCGGAGGCTGTTTCTTCCTTTCAGGAGCTGAAGCGAAGGTTCACTTCTGCTCCGGTTTTGCGGCAACCTGATGTCTCACTCCCGTTTCAGGTAGAGGTGGACGCTTCTGAGATTGGTGCAGGAGCTGTTTTGTCCCAAAAGGATCCTGTAACATCTAAAATGAATCCCTGTGCTTTCTTTTCCCGAAAGTTCTCTCCATCCGAACGTAACTATGATGTGGGGAATCGGGAACTGTTAGCCATGAAATGGGCATTTGAGGAGTGGAGACATTGGTTGGAGGGAGCTAAACATCAAGTCGTGGTCCTTACTGACCACAAGAATTTGATTTACCTGGAGTCGGCCAAACGCTTGAATCCTAGACAGGCTAGGTTGGCCTTGTTTTTCACACGTTTTGATTTTGTGGTCTCTTTTCTTCCGGGCACTAAGAATGTCAAGGCAGATGCCCTCTCTAGGAGTTTCTTTGCTGATTCTCCTGTTGTGACCAAGCCTGCTACCATCTTAGGTGAGGGGGTAGTTCTTTCTGCCATCTCGCCCGATTTGAGACATGCTCTGGAAGAGTTTCAGGAGGACAAACCTGAGCGTTGTCCCATTGGAAAATTGTATGTTCCTGACCAGTGGAGGAAGAGAGTGATGTCTGAAGTTCATTGCTCTGCATTGGCTGGTCATCCAGGTATTTTTGGTACTAGAGATTTGGTGAGTCAGTCTTTTTGGTGGCCCGCCTTGTCTCGTGATGTCAGGAATTTTGTGCAGTCCTGTGGGACTTGCTCTCGGTCTAAACCTTGTTCTCGCTCTAGTGGGTTGTTGATGCCTTTGCCGGTGCCCAGGAGGCCATGGACCCATATTTCAATGGATTTTATCTCTGATATGCCTGTCTCTCAGAGAATGACTGTTATTTGGGTGATTTGTGATAGATTCTCTAAGATGGTCCATCTTGTACCACTCCCTAAGTTGCCATCTTCCTCAGAGTTGGTGCCCTTGTTTTTGCAACAGGTGGTTTGCTTGCACGGGATTCCTGAGAACACTGTATCTGACAGAGGAGTTCAGTTTGTGTCTAGATTTTGGAGGACTTTCTGTTCCAAGCTGGGAATTCAGTTGTCCTTCTCCTCTGCGTTTCACCCTCAGACCAATGGGCAGACGGAGAGAACAAACCAGACTTTGGAGTCGTATTTGAGATGTTTTATTTCTGCTGATCAGGATGATTGGGTTTCATTTTTGCCCTTGGCTGAATTTGCTTTAAATAATAGAGCTAGTTCTGCCACTTTGATGTCACCTTTTTTTTGTAACTTTGGATTTCATCCTCGATTCTCTTCTGGGCAGGTGGAGCCTTCTGCCTGCCCAGGTGTTGACACTGTGGTGTAGAGAATGCACCAGATCTGGGACCAAGTGGTGGATAAGTTGTCTCTCTCCCAGGAAAAGGCCCAACGGTTTTCCAACCGGCATAGGTTTAAGGTGGGTGATATGGTTTGGTTGTCATCAAAGAATATCACTATGAAGGTGGCTTCTCCAAAGTTTAAACCTAGATTTATTGGACCTGACAAGATTTTGGCGATTCTTAATCCAGTCTCTTTTCGATTGGCTCTTCCTGTTACATTTAAGATCCATAACGTGTTTCATAAGTCTCTGTTAAAGAGGTTTGTTGAGCCAGTAGTTCCTGTGGTGGCACCTCCTGACCCGGTATTGGTTGAAGGTAATGTGGAATATGAGGTTGAGAAGATACTGGATTCTCGCCTGGCTAGACGGAGACTCCAGTATTTGGTTAAATGGAAGGGTTATGGCCAGGAGGATAATTCTTGGGTCCCTGCATCCGATATTCATGCCGAAAGATTGGTTCGTGCCTTTCATCGGGCCCATCCTGATCGCCCTGGTGGCGTGGATGAGGGTTCGGTGACCCCTCCTCAAGGGGGAGGTACTGTTGTGAGTTCATTTTCTCCTTCACCGTCGATGTCTGATGAACTCTTCTGGTGAAGGAAGGTAGTGAGGCTGATTACCAAACACCTGATCTGGTAGATGATGACTGGGTAACAGGAAATTCTGGCTGGATATAAGGCAGCCGACGCCCTTCTGAGTCGCTGGTGATTTCTCTGCTGGATTCTTGGAGACCAGTCTGATTCCTGCTTCCCAAAGATAAGTTTTTGCTCTGCTATTGAACTTATTTCAATCTACTTAGCTTGTATTTTTGTTTTTTCCTCCTTTGGTGACTCATTCATAACAGGAAGAGCTGCTGGAAGCCGGAACTAACGAGATGCAGGGCACGCTGGAGGGTGAGTATGATGTCTTCTGGAAGCTGGCAGCTGCGGGTGTCACTGCTATAAGATAAATGAATATTAATTTCTCTTTAGCAGCAGCACAGTTACAACCTCAGCTTCCGGCTCCTCCCGCTTTCTGGACAATGACTCGTGCATAAGCCGAGGGGGCGTTTTCAGCACAAAAAAGTGCAGAAAAACTTGGCTTATACACCAGTATATACGGTAATTTAAAAAAGCAAAAAATGGAAAATGTCCAAAATTAGCTTTCAGATCTATGTTTTGTTGTATATATATGGCTGTAAGATTTCCAGATCCTTGCATTCTTTTTTCTTTTACAGCGTCCCAACTTTTTAGTTATTGTGGTTGTAGCTGAATACTGTCTGTATTGTGGTCCTGGCTGTAGGTTTTTCTGTTCTCATGCAGTTTGTATATGACATTATCAGCTATTTTTTGTTTGTCCCCTATCTGGATTTTAACATTTTGATTTGTAACAAGATTTTCATCATTTCAGCAATGTATTTCCACACTTCACCATAGTACGTGATTGACAAACACACAGAGTCATCACCAAGCTTTGTGTAGCAAATTCCACAATGCTCATTTCCTAGTAGTTCGCTCCATTAGTTACATAATGCTCTGTTCTCATTAGCGCCCTCCATCATACATCCTGGTAAAAAGGCCAGGCAAGCTATTGTTTGACGACCTTTGACGTATATTTACGTCCCTGCTAGAGTTGAGCGACTTTGGTCGGATCGGGTTTCATGAAACAAAATTTGTTTCAGATGAAACTGGTCCAACTAGGGCAAAAAAAGTCGGAGTTTCGTCCGAAACTCGACCCCCAATGCAAGTCAATGGGAAATAAAAGTCGGCATTTAGTGGATGAATGTCATCCGCTCAATGCCGACTATTATTTCCCATTGACTTGCATTGGGGTCGGGTTTCGGATGAAACTCCGACTTTTTTTGCCCTAAAAGCTGCTGACATTTAAATAAAATCAGGCTTTTGCCACTTAATTTGAGAGCAGCATGATGTAAGAGCAGATACCTGATTCCATGTGTCCCTTCTTGGGCTGCTTGTACGTTTTATAAATACATTGTTTTATCACCAGTGGAGAAGTAAACCTGCTGCCAAGCAGTCCGCAACCACCACTACTGATGACAGCTTTCTGCCTACACACAGTGTACACAGCAAAAGCTTTCGCTAGCAGAGAAAACTGTTTTTAACCGTAACTGCAGCAAGTGGTAAAGTGTAACATCACTGGAACCACGGTCTCTGCCCCTACATCATGCTGCCCTCAAATGTGGTAGCAAAAGCCTGTTCACAGATTCCCTTTAGACTGCTAAAAGTGTCATTTACACTCTCCTCTAAGTGACATCCATGCTGCAACCAGCACTGATCTCACCCGTGACAAGGACAGGCTGTGATTGCAAGACTGGCGCATAACCCCACATACTATATTTGTAGGGCCATAGTAAAAAGAGTGTAAAGGTAGAAAAAATGTCCATGAAAGCCGGGTATTTTTTATCTTAAAAATAATAACAGAGGAACATCACAAAACTGAGTTCTAAGTGTAGATGCTTCAAAATGAATATCTTATAAGTAATGTCAGTATTTATTGTGACAAGTCCTCAAAGGTCCTGTATAGATCCAGTGACTCACAGATGACTCTGCTGTGATGATAGATGTTCTCTCTCTGACCCTGACCGCCATGATGACTTCTCACGACCAATGCAGCACAATGACATTCACACCCCGGACCAGACTACCAGCCTAGTTGTAGCTTCTTTCTCCTACATGAGATGTTCCAGGCTGACTGTGTTATGGGAACTTTGAGGTGCAAAGTGATAAAAAATATGAAAAAAAATGAAAGTACAGTGCGGATTTCAAATCTATAACATGCTCATCAATACGTGGATTTTCATTGCATTTTTCACCCTACTCTATGCTTAGTAAATGGAGTAGGGTGAAATCCTCAATGAATTCAACAAGAAATTTGTAACCAAATCCATAGCGGAAGTTTTCAGCGACGTGTGAACAGAACCCTCATTTCCTACTGGATGAACTGGTCATCTCAGGAGGGATTGGTGATCTCAGGCTCAATCCTGGATAGATTAAAGCAGGTCGGGTCATTCCAGGACCCTAGGTTCAGTACTAGTGAATCATGGATGGCAGCATCACGTACTCTGGGTCCAAATCCGGTCTTGACACTGCAGTCACTTCACAGCGTGACAGGGTTACCCAGTCACCAGGGTTGAAGTCTGCCCACGAGAGCTGGTTTTGGCTGCTTGGAGAATGACCAGCGTTGGGTATGTGGCAGACTGTCCCAGGGTGTTTTTTGTTCAGTCAGGTCCATATTGCATAAAAATGAGATCTGGGCATTAATTCTGCTTGTGCAGCGCTCATCTTGGCTCTAAAAGAGGACTTTGTGTGCGAATTGAGAACGATTTTAGAATTTAAAAATGGGCGACCCACCGGGAATCTTCCCAGTAGGGCACATTGTAAGTCCACACCTGGTAGTGAGCACAACAACTGATCACTGGGGCCAGTGATTGGCTGCAGTGGTTACATGACTGATAGACACTTATCATCACTGAAGGAAATCACCAGCGGTGTGGTGCTGAAGCAGAGGGGTATTCAATGAGTGCTCATTTCTTCATCTTATAAAATTCCCTACTTTTTGCCGCGTTTGGAGACCTGAGTAGTCTCGAAAGCTTGCAATGTGTTACCATCTTTTCAGTTAGCCATTAAAAGGTATCGACCACTGAGGACTCTCAGTTCTGAATATTTTTCTACTTTTTGCCATGTTTTAAAAATCGCGGAGAACCTAGCTAGCCGAGTTCTAGGCCGTGTCCTCAGATTCCCTGTAGGAAAGATCAGTTACGCAAACAAATGGCGTTCTACTGTGAATCTGAGATGAATTCTATTGTTCAGAACCATCACAAAGCAAACACTTCTGTATCTTCTGCCCTGCAGCTCCTACCTTCCTGAATTGGCAAGGTGGCCCAATCCTACCATCCGTATACCTGTACGGTTCCAGATACAAGAAATGTCATGGGGGTCTATGACTGGCACTGCGCTGTCATCAAGGCAGACGATTCTGATGCCACACGTGTTTTTTTATGGCATCAGTCATGGGAGCTGCTGTGACATCACAGCCCATTGTGGCCAGGCGAGATGCTGTCATACTTCCGGTGAGTGACATCGCAAGTGAGCGGGGTCATTGTGGCAAACACCTTCTGACAGTACAGCTGTCCCAAACACGTAAAACGCTGCTGTCACTCAGTTGACAGGGATTGCCCATGACCAAAGTCGCCCATCAGAGCTCGTAATGTCACGTAAGAACTGGAAGACCCAGCCCCAACATCGCTGGAACGACCCAAGAGCAGGAGGTGAATATGTTATTATTATTTTACATTAGGCAAGCTAGTATTTATGGAAGAGATGTCCAAGTAGTGTTCAGCCCCTTTAAGGATAGGTAATAAATATCCTACTAGCTGGGGACCCCCACCGATTAGCTGCTAGCAGACCCCGCTACCACAGAACTACACCTGTACGTGCTTTGTACACTGTGTATTCATCTTTCCCAGCTATTGCAGCTCAGCTCCCATTCACTTTAATAAGAGCTGAGCTACAATACTCCAGAATGGCCACTACGTGTCCGGACCTGGTAAGAGCTGACCGGTGGGTCGTCAATATCGTAGTCTTGGACAAGCCCTTGAATCCGCTTCTGATCACCGCAAGCAATCTGGTTGTCTACCATTAACCATGTCCTGGCCTTGTGCTAATGACATTCAAACTATATACAATTCTACTTTTTTTTATTAAACACCTACATGTGCATTTTTATGGTCACAAGACTAGATTTTCTTTGACATGAAGAGCAATAAACACTACCTATTTTACCACTATTATGTCTAGCAATGTCACAAGACCTACATATCACCCTCAGCATTAGTCTCCTCTACAAACATCCTGCCCATCCCCTGTACTTAAACGACGGAAGCCCTTCTGCAAACACCCGAGTGACCTCATTACTGGGAGAACAGGACATCCAACTCGCAATCTAGTTCCCATTTTAATCATTGCATACATCAGTAAATGCAACTATTATGAAAATAAATAAATCACTAAGAATATGTTACTTTTTACTTACATAAGTGTTATTCATTTCAGGGACTGTCTCTTTAAAGCCAAACAATACGTAAAATACATAAATTACAAGTCGCCGGCTAACCTGGTGTTTTCATTGTACTGCTTTTATAAATGAGGTAGGTCGTCTAAATTACCAATGTGTTTCAGTTTCTGGATGTATCTTGGGCCTATAAATACGATTATAGGAAACCCGTTTGGTTCTAACGAGCAGGTTTAAATATTTAATCGATAAAATGTAAACATAAGGGAAACTCCAAGGTTTGGATACAATCTGCTCATTCTGGCTTTGGTATGTTTTCTGGCTGTTACACTTTGTGACTATGTTTCCATGACCATGTCATAGGGTCCAAGTAGGGTCCGCAATGTCCGGACATGTTTTTTTCTATTTTTTTCTCTTCTCTGGACTTTTATTGCAAAATCACATATTGCAAGGCATCACTAAAGAGATTGTCCAGGATCAGAAGAAAAAAAATATTTTATCCCAGAAATAGCACCATGTCTGTCCATGGGCTAGGAGTAGTGCTGAGTCAACGTGCTCGGATAAGGTGTTATCTCAGCATGCTTGGGTGCTAACAGTGTGTCTTCGGCGTGCTCAAATACTAAGTTCAAGACCCTGCGGCTTCATGTCTCGCTGGTGTTAGACAGCCCCAACACATGCATGGATAGCCTGTTTGTTAGGCACATCTGCAGGTGTTGCGGCTGTGAGACATGCAGTCGCGGCAGCTTGAACATACAGGTGCATCTCACAAAATTAGAATATCACCAAAAAGTTAATTTATTTCAGTTCTTCAATACAAAAAGTGAAACACATATTATATAGAGTCATTACACACAGAGTGATCTGTTTCAAGTGTTTATTTCTGTTACTGTTGGTGACTATGGCTTACAGCCAATGAAAACCAAAAAGTCATTATCTCAGTAAATTAGAATACTTTATAACACCAGCTTGAAAAATAATTTTAAAATCCAAAATGTTATCCTACTGAAATGTATGTTCAGTAAATGCACTCAATACTTGGTCGGGGCTCCTTTTGCATCAATTACTGCATCAATGCGGCGTGGCATGGAGGCAATCAGCCTGTGGCACTGCTGAGGGGTTATGGAAGCCCAGGTTGCTTTGATAGCAGCCTTCAGCTCGTCTGCATTGTGGGGTCTGGGTGTGTCTCATCTTCCTCTTAACAATACACCATAGATTCTCTATAGGGTTAAGGTCAGGCGCGTTTGGATTGTGGCCTCTCCACTCTTCCTCCAGACTCTTGGACCTCGATTTCCAAGGTCTAGTGTGAAGTCTCCACAATCAGTGATGGTTTGGGGAGCCATGTCATCTGCTGGTGTAGGTCCACTGTGTGTTATCAAGACCAAAGTCAGCGCGGCGGTCTACCAGGAAATTTTAGAGCACTTCATGCTTCCCTCTGCCGACAAGCTTTTTGGAGATGGAAATGTCATTCTCCAGCAGGACTTGGCTCCTGTCCACACTGCCAAAAGTACCAATACCTGGTTTACAAGCAACAGTATCACTGTGCTTGATTGGCAGCAAACTCGCCTGACCTTAACCCCATAGAGAATCTATACAACCTCACTGTTCTTTGTATCGATTTGTCATTACCTCATCTGGCGTATATGTTATGGAATATTACAATGGAAATGTAAATACATAATAGATAAATAATAGATACGCCTCTAAAATCTAAGTGATCTCCCCCATTAGGCCTCTTTCACACTTCCGTTTTTTACAATCAGTCAAAATCCGCCAGGTTTTGAAAAAAACGGATCCGCAATTTTCTCTCTCTCTCGCCAGCGGTTCCTTTAAATTTTCTCATTGTGCCATCCGTTCACATCAGTTAAGAACGGATCCGCTTGTCTGCCTTTTTGGCAGATTCTAACTGATGCAAATAACTGAAGTGTGAAAGAGGACTTACCTGTTAGTATGGTGGGAAGTAGCATCTCCCTTATTCTCCACAATACCAAAATAATTTGGGCCCCAACCCATCCTAGGATAAACCACACTACGAAGCAACTAAGAATAATGGACACCGCTCCTCAATAATCCTACATATGCAGAAATTGTTCTGTCCCTGTAAGACATTGTGCGCTATCCGGCTAAATAAGCTTTTGTTACCAAACCACGAAGCCTTACTTACGGGTCATCACACAGCGGAGAATCCCAGCTCCGACGCTTTTATCCTTTACTTGTAATTACTGTTGTTTCAAAGCCCTGGGATCAAATAAAACCAAGGATATAATAATCTGCATGGAGTTTGTTCTCCCCGTATTTGCATTTGTTTTGTCTCGGTTTTCTTAATTCCTCCCACACTCCAAAACTATACTGGGGATAGGTTTCTTGACTTCATATGAATTTGGTGCTAATGTGTGTTTTGAGGTTGGCAAGTTAGATAGTGAGACCTCAATCACACATCTGTATAAAACACGTACGTGACAAACTGGTACCGGGGTCATCAGTGTTTTCCATCTACTGCAATGCCCTGCATGGGGAAAGCAACGCAGCTAATCAGAAGGACTATACCACATTTCTAACTGAAGATTTTCGCTAACATTATTATTATTACACCTACTACATACTGAGATAGGATCTTGGAGACAGGAATACCTTGTCTGTATAGATGATAACTTGCTGATCTGTGAGTGTCTAACAGCCGGAACCTGCAATTATCAGCAGAACAGGGAATTTTTATCCTTGTTACAAAATGTACCGGCAGGTCAGACGCTCAGCTGCTGTGCTATTTATTCTCTATGGTGTTGAAAAACGCCAAGCGCTGCATTTGGCAGCCCCATGCGCACTGCCGCTCCATTCTCTAAAAGTTCTCGGTTCTGATGACCGGTGCGGGTCCCAGTGGTCCGACACTCACCAAGCAGTAAAATATCACCTAACCTGTTTTCATCAGAAAACCCTTTAAACATACTAAAATACATATAACTTGGTCACGCTCTCCCGATCATCTGCATTGCTTCTTATATGGACTGCCGAAATTTGCAGATTCCTGGATCAATGACCCAAAGGCTAGGTGCAGACGAGCGTATATTTTCTCATCGGAGAGAATCGGTCCGATTATAGAAATCACACTGTAATCAGATTCTCTTGGATGAGAAGAAGACGATTAAAAAAAATTCTCCACCTTCTCCATTCTGTCAGTCCATGGAAATCGGACTGCACTCAGATGTCATCCGAGTGCAGTCCAATGGTTTCCATTGACTGACTCACTGACTTACATGGCCGAGTGCGATCTGAATTTCTGATGAAACTCGGACATGCAGTGACTTTTACTTGGATTGACGCTGTCCGAGATGAAAATCAGACGTGCACGGCCCCATAATAACATTGGCCCGAATGCAATCCGATGTTTTTTAGGACATTGAGGAACATGGGCAAATTTTCTGTGCAAATCTATTGATTTATAGTAAGATGTGGCGTTACTGGTCACTCGCCCAGCTAGAATTGTATCTGACAAAATTGTATAATAACTTCTGCACAAAGTAGCTGCGGATATTTTGTATCTATATCCAGTGTCGGACTGGGGTGCGAAGAGCCCACCAGTAATAACTCCAGGGCCCCAGCTTTCAGCTACAAGCAAATGTGACCTTATCCTCAATCACAAATGTATAACAATGGTCGGGGTAGATTGTTACATGAATACGATGCCCCTTTCTCTGTACAGAGTGATTCAGGTATATAGTGCCAATTAAAGAGCAGGTGAGCGGGCACCAACCAAGTAAATGCTCATGCAGGGATCACCACATGCAAGTTAACTAGACAATTGTACAAAAAAGAGAAAGGGACTATGCATAAATGTGGGATCCCCACGCCAAAACCAAGTATTTATAAAAATATAATTTTTATTATGAAATACAAAAAGCAGCAAGGAAGCAGCAAAAAACACCACACATAAAAACAATTAAAAAAATCTGATCAACATGTAGACCGCTGGCTGCAGAATGTAAAGGCACCAATATGGAATAATAACGTTCTCAATATCATAACATACACTCACTGGCCACTTTATTAGGTACACCTGTCCAACTGTGTGTTAAGACTTAATTTCTAATCAGCCAATCACATGGCGGCAACTCAGTGCATTTAGGCATGTAGACATGGTCAAGACAATCTCCTGCAGTTCAAACCGAGCATCAGTATGGGGAAGAAAGGTGATTTGAGTGCCTTTGAACGTGGCATGATTGTTGGTGCCAGAAGGGCTGGTCTGAGAATTTCAGAAACTGCTGATCTACTGGGATTTTCACGCACAACCATCTCTAGGGTTTACAGAGAATGGTCCGAAAAAGAAAAAAAATCCAGTGCGCGTCAGTTCTGTGGCCGGAAATGCCATGTTGATGCCAGAGGTCAGAGGAGAATGGGCAGACTGGTTCGAGCTGATAGAAAGGCAACAGTGACTCAAATTGCCACCCGTTACAACCAAGGTAGGCAGAAGAGCATCTCTGAACGCACAGTGCGTCGAACTTTGAGGCAGATGGGCTACAGCAGCAGAAGACCACACTGGGTACCACTCCTCTCAGCTAAGAACAGGAAACTGAGGCTACAATTTGCACAAGCTCATCGAAATTGGACAGTAGAAGATTGGAAAAACGTTGCCTGGTCTGATGAGTCTCGATTTCTGCTGCGACATTCGGATGGTAGGGTCAGAATTTGGCGTAAACAACATGAAAGCATGGATCCATCCTGCCTTGTATCAACGGTTCAGGCTGGTGGTGGTGGTGTCATGGTGTGGGGAATTTTTTCTGGGCACTCTTTGGGCCCCTTGGTACCAATTGAGCATCGTTGCAACGCCACAGCCTACCTGAGTATTGTTGCTGACCATGTCCATCCCTTTATGACCACAATGTACCCAACATCTGATGGCTACTTTCAGCAGGATAATGCGCCATGTCATAAAGCTCGAATCATCTCAGATTGGTTTCTTGAACATGACAATGAGTTTACTGTACTCAAATGGCCTCCTCAGTCACCAGATCTCAATCCAATAGAGCATCTTTGGGATGTGGTGGAACGGGAGATTCGCATCAGGGATGTGCAGCTGACAAATCTGCGCCAACTGTGTGATGCCATCATGTCAATATGGTCCAAAATCTCTGAGGAATGCTTCCAGCACCTTGTTGAATCTCTGCCACGAAGAATTGAGGCAGTTCTGAAGGCAAAAGGGGGTCCAACCCGTTACTAGCATGGTGTACCTAATAAAGTGGCCAGTGAGTGTATAATACAGACAATATGATGGAGACGAAAACAACACACTGATGACTGGCCAGTTCAATAAGATCCTATACCAACATGTAAAGTGCATAGCACATAACCCAGAATATCAATCAAACCTTCCTGAAAGGAGCCCTGTAATGCTTGAAAAATATATCTAATATGAGGAATATGAATAACAGATGTAACTCCCCATAGAATAAAGTCAGTAGCCCAAAAAAAGTGGAGGAGGGCTAGTAATGTATGGCAATTGAAGATCCCAAACAGGCATAAAATACATCACCCAAAGGCACAGTCAGTAAGTCCAGTCAAAGGTCGCCCCAGCGTCTGTGTATTGTGCCAGCAGCCACCGCGGTATACAAGGACCCACGCGTTCCGACACCGCTAGGTGTCTTTCTCAAGGTGAGTGCTATTACAGCCTCTAAGCGCCGCTTATTTAAGTCAGAGAAATCACAAATAAATCCAAACCAGGTGACGGCTGGCGGCGTACAGGGAGAATCATGAAGGCGGATGTGACCTAACAGCTTGATACGTATTGTTACATGAATACGATGCCCCTTTCTCTGTACAGAGTGATTCAGGTATATAGTGCCAAGTACTGCTCATATAAGAGGTGGTGGCCCACCGGAGGATTCTCCTGTTCTCCTGTAGGACAGTCTGAGTCTGTCTACATCCAACATAACACCTTGAAGAGAGTGGGAATCACATCAATGGCTGCTTGGTTCTTTTCTCACCACAATTTCTTGAAAACCTTGGCATTTATAGAGGCATCTTCACTATCTGAGGAATGCTGCCGGGTATTTGGGGCATTTTAGGATGATGAAATACTAGAGCCGCTTTGTGCTGCCAGTCTTTAACCACCCGAGGGACATCTAGGATATGTAGGTCAAGTCAGGCCAGGTCATAGTTTTCCATCTTCATTAAAAAATGCCATTTATGACCCTCCATAATTGGCCATAAAATGGATCTGCTTTGTATAGGACTCCCATTAACCAGTAGCGGGGGTGGTACATGCACATTATGGTGGGAAAATCGAAGCAAAACGATACCAAAAAATTGAACTGGAGTAAGAGGTTTGATACGTGGCTTGTGCTAGCTTCTTTAGGTTCCCTATTGGGACTAAAAAAATATTGTTTATAAAAAGGTTTTAGCAAATTAAATATCAAAATATAAAAACAAAACATTCGCCTTTTTTTGTATTAAAAATTGCAAACAAAATTAAAAGTTATGATTCTTAAAATATCGCAACATAAAAGCAAGATAATAAAAAAAGAGTGGTAATACAAAAGAAAAATAGATAAAGCAGATCTGTCATCAGATTCCACAGTATAGACTGCATATGTTACTTAGACCTGATGAGGCTGGTGCACTTACTTGTCAAAACGGCTGTGTTTTACTTTTTGAATGTTCCACTGCCTGATATTAGAATAAGCGTTTTATGAGTCCAGCTCAAGCTTCTTTTTATTTGAGGATCATGCAGCCGTTCTGAAATCTCTTTTCAAAGTAAGTACATCAGCCTCATCAAGTCTGAGATAAATTTAATAGTATATAGAGTTTGTATTGTGAAATCTGGTGACAGGTGATCTGCTTTTATAACAATTTAAAAATTGATGTAACATGTACACCAAAATGGTGCCATTGAAAAATACCATTCATCCAGCAAAAAAAAAAAAAAAAATACAAAAATCAAGCCGCTATATGCCTACATTAAGGGTTTAAAGAACAAGGGGTCTTTACTGTACCTTTTTTAATTTTATAAGGAGACATACTTTTTTTCTGTAGGATTCTGTAAAAATCTGACAATTTCTGTCACACTCCATCAGACACCTTATGTAGAGGCATTTTCTTCTATTGCTTCTAGGCGACGATAACTTTGTACATAGAGCATCTGCGAGTGTCGTGTATACTGTCTTGTACTAGGGTGACACCAGGTAAACCGTCAAATCTGTCTTCAGGGAATAAACTTTTCTATTATTGAGATAGGACATGACAGTTGGTGCTCATAAAGTTCTATGGAGAACTGTAACTATCTTTTCAGGAGAACTTGCAGCAGAATGTCTGTGACTGTCTCCAGCTTCTCCCTTCTCCATAGAATCTTCTGAGCACCAACTGTCATGTTACTGAATACAGATAATACCCGCGAATGATCAGTCCAGGAGGAGAAAGAAGGGGATTTCTCTAGTAAGATAAATTAGGAAGTTGCTTATTTTCATGTGCACTATTGATTTATGGAATAAAAATGAAAACAACAATCACTTTTTAATATTAGGAAACACTTCTAAAACTTATCTACTAGATGTGCTATAAAAGTGTGATCATCGTAACCTCTGACAATCCGAAGAATGGGGTATCCCAAAGACAACTGCATTCACATGCATACGTGCAAGGGTTGCAATCCTACCCAGACCCTGGAGCATAGGGGTCCCACAAAGTCCCGTATAAAAAGACCAATGCTACAATTAGGCTATGTGCACACGTAGCGGAACTCTCACGGAAATTACCGCGAGAATTCCGGATTTCATTCCGCGGGAAAATCGCATTTAAATTCCCGCTGAAAAACTAGCGATTTGCAGGCGTAATTAGCTTGCAGAATGCTAGCGTTTTCCAAGCGATCTGTAGCATCGCTTGGAGAACTGATTGACAGGTTGGTCACACTCGTCAAACATAGTGTTTGACGAGTGTGACCAAATTTTTACCATTGAGGCCGCCTATGCAGCATCAGTAGTAAAATATAGGATGTAAAAAATAATTAAAAAAAGAAAAAATATTGTTATTCTCACCTTCCGGCGTCCCGCGCAGCCTTCCTGCCTCTCTCCACGCTCCCGGTCCCAGTAATCCTTTGCGCGAATGACCGCGAGACGTCACGCTCCCGCGACGTCATCGCGAATGACCGCGAGACGTCGCGCTCCCACGAGATCGCGACGTCATCGCGGTCATTCTCACAAAGGATTACTGGGACCGGGAGCGTGGAGAGAGGCGGGAAGGCTGCGCGGGACGTCGGAAGGTGAGAATAATAATAATATTTTTTATTTTATTTTTTACAAGGATATGGTACCCACAGCCCGGAGGACAGTCTCCTCTCCACCGGACTGTGGATACCTTCCGCAAATGTTCTGCTTACTTTTCGCATGGTTGGCACAGCCACATGCGGGAAGTAAGCGGAACAATGCAATCCTATGTGTGCGGGATCGCCGCGATTCCACTAAATTAATGAGCATGCTGCGTTTTTTACCGCGAAGCGATTCCACCGTGTAAAAAAACGCAGCATAAGCACAGCATTGCGGAATCCCATAGGAATGCATGGGATGCTTATTGCGTTTTCGCAGCAAAATCGCGCGTTTAAAACCGCCGTGGAAATGCAAAAAAACTGCAACGTGTGAACACAGCCTTAGGGGCCCCATTGTAGGTTTTGCATTGGGGCTCATAAGCTTCAAGTTACAACACTGGTCATGACTTTCCAGGAAAGTGACAGCGGACATGAGACCGTTTCCTTGTAGGACAGAGACCAGGACCATGCTGATTCTTGGCACCTTGGGCTATGGCACAAAAAAAGTTTTGGGGTAACACCCCTTTAAGTGTTATCAGCCCTTTTGTACCCTGGTATAATAAGACATAAGCGTCCCCCAGGAAGACGTATGGACCATGTGCATCCTGCTTTGTGGTATAGTCAGGATGTCGTCTTTGATGTAGAATAATACGGGAATCTCCTTGAAAATTCCCTTCTCATTGTTACCAAACATTGTCTGACGTCATCCGAGTGTTTCCTCATCGAGAAGTGTCACGTGTCAGCGACTTAAATACCGGAGCAGCAGAGAATAACAGGAGGAGACTGCAGTCATCTGAAAAGCACTCGCTCCGGTGACAGCGCTCTGGTGACCGGTAAGTGCTGCACTCCAATATCATGGCATTCTGTATGACATCTGCTACTGTGTATGTCTGTGAAAGCATTACACAGATCTTAAGAGCCCCTGTGACAATCCCTTTTAATGGCCTTAGGTATATATATGTATTTATTTATTTTTTATCTTCTTTTTTTTCCCCTATATGCATGTATTTTTGACCATAAATCAATTTTGTGATTGGGTTTCATTCAAAATTTTGCACCATTTGGTTTTTACAGGCTCTTTTTTCGCCTGCACATTCTTCTTCTATGGGTCTGAGATCATAAATCATCTGGAAAGGGCTCAGAAAATAAAAGCTTAAAAAAACATTCCCGTCATATTATCAGAATCATCTCACTGATGGATTCTCAGTAAACTCATTCCGCAGCCAGCAAGACACAATACAAAACAGAGACTATGGAAGTCAGAGGGAGTAAAATGTTTTGAATTGAAACCCAATGCGTTCTTTAATTTCAGTAATAAAAAATGAGTCCCAAAAGTTGACAATACTTTAAGGACAAAAAACTATATATAAATTTGCTGTTGAGCCGTTGTAGTGCATCATCCTTCAGCTTTTCTTGCACACTATATTCCAAGTGTTCAATGGAGTTTCTGGTTTTATTAATTAACCCCTTAGTGATGGAGCCAATTTGCAGCTTAATGACCCGGCCAATTTTTACAATTCTGACCACTGTCGCTTTAACGGATCCCGCTGATTCTGACATCGTTTTCTCGTGACATATTGTACTTTATGTTAATGGTAAAATTTCTTCAATATGACTTGTGTTTATTTCTGAAAAAAATGGAAATTTGGCAAAAATTTAGAAAATTTTGCAATTTTCAAACTTTTAATTTTTATGCCCTTAAATCAGAGTTATGTCACACAAATTACTTAATAAATAACATTTCCCACAAGTCTACGTTACATCAGCACAATTTTAGAAACAAATTTTTTTTTTTTGTGAGGACGTTATAAGGGTTAAAAGTTGTCCAGCGATTTCTCATTTTTACAACAAAATGTACAAAACCATTTTTTAGGGACCATTCTAAAAACTGCACCCCTCAAGGTGCTCAAAACTACATTCAAGGAGTTTATTAACCCTTCAGGTGCTTCACAGGGACTAAAGCAACGTGTAAGGAAAAAATGAACATTTAACTTTTTTTCACAAACATTTTACTTCAGAACAAATTTTTTTTTTATTTTTGCAAGTGTAAAAAGAGAAAATGAATGACAAAATTTGTTGTGCAATGTCTCCTGAGTATGCTCATACCCCATATGTGGGGGTAAACCATTGTTTGGGGCTCACGGCAGAGCTCAGAAGGGAAGTAGCGCCATTTTTGCTTTTTCCAACTCAGAAGTCGCTGGAATTGAGATTGGATGCCATGTCGTGTTTGGAGAGCCCCTGATGTGCCTAAACAGTGGAAACACCCACAAACTGTCATGGTCCAGTCCGGAGTTTATCCTCTGCTGTCTTCACTCCGGACTGGTCATGCGGGGGTTAATTTCCTCAGCCTCGTTCTGGAGCTAGCTGGGCGATTTCAGTCTCTCACAGCCTGCTGACCAGTGTTAGTGATAGCTCAAGCTTCCAGTTTAGAGCCTCTGACCCTTGTACCTTGGTGATCCTCCTGCCTTTGACTGATATTCACGTGTATGACCCGGATTGATCTCTGTCCCAGTCTCTTGGTATTCGTCTCTGCTGTTACGTTCCCTCTCTTGCATCTGACTCCCCGGCTTGTACCATGACCACGTATTCCGTCTTACGTTTTGGACCCCGTGCTCATGTTCTGGCTTTCTGACTCTCGGCTTGGTATTTTGACTACGTGTATTGCTGCTCCTTCTGGTACGTCTGCTCCTGATAGTTTCTGACTCGGTTCGTCTGACTATTCTCCCTCGTTACCTGTGGCACCTGTGCTGTTGCTCAGGGTTGCTGCTCTTAGTGTGTAACCTCTCTTCCCTCACCAGCTCCCCCTGGTGGAGGTGTCACTACCCAAGTGACACCATTTTGGAAACTAGACACCCCAAGGAACTTAACTAGATGTGTGGTGAGTACTTTGAACCTCCAGGTGCTTCACAGAAGTTTATAACGGAGAGCTGTGAAAATAAAAAAATCATATTTTTTTCCACAAAAATAATCTTTTCACCCCCAGTTTTTTATTTTCCCAAGGGTAACAGGAGAAATTATACCCCCAAAGTTGTTTTGCAATTTGTCCTGAGTACGCTGATACCCCATATGTGGAGGTAAACCACTGTTTGTGTGCATGGCGGGGCTCAGAAGGGAAGGAGCGCCTTTTGACTTTTTAATCTCAAAATTGTGAGAGCGGATGCCATGTTGCGTTTGGAGAGCCCCTGATGTGCCTAAACAGCAGAAACCCCCCACAACTGACCCCATTTTGGAAACTACACCCCTCTAAAGATTTTATCCAGGGGTATATTGAGCAATTTGAACCCACAGGTACGACACACAATTTGATATTAGATCGTCGTATTGAAAAAGTTATTTTTTTTTTTTCACAAAAATCTTGTTTTAGACCTGAATTTCTCACTTTTGTCAGAGATTACACCAAAAAGTGGACCGCACAATTTGTTACCCACTTTCTTATGAGTGCGATGATATCCCATATGTAGTCAAAAAGTTCTGTTTGGACATACAGCATGGATCGGACAGGTAGGGGCACAATGTGACAAATTTGGCTTTATTTGAAATTGTCATATTTGCAGAGCCTGTGTGGTTCAAGAACAATAGAAATCCCCCATAAATGTTGTTTGTTTTTTTTTTGTTTTTTGTTTTTTTTTATAAATTGTACCCTCTAATGTATATATCTAGGGAGGTAGTTTGTTACCACCACTTTTTTATGCAGTTGATGCAACACAAGTTTGAAAATGTACAATTTTCATTGTTTTCACCGTCTCTTTTATGATTCTTTTGTACATTCTGAGGAACACACCTCAAATTTTATTGCATTAGCTTTTATGTGTTCAGAAATATATCTAATATGGCACCAATGTGAGTACTGGACACACAGCTTTGCCTATAATAGATGGCACACCATTTGGTCTTTAGGGTAAAATTGAAGTTCCAGGACCCATTCAAAGCTTCTAGAGACATTGAGCAAACAAGAAAATCCTTCCAGGAATTATTACTCAGGCATGCTCCTAAAGGCCCCGATACACATAACGATGTCCCAGCGATCCCACCAACGATCCAACGTGGATGGGATCGCTGGGACATCGTTAAGCTGATCGCTGGTGACCTGTCACATAGACAGACTCACCAGCGAGCAAGCTGATATCTAAGGTAAACAGCGGGTTTCTAAGAGCCACGCGGCTCTTGGATACCCGCTATTTACCCTAGATACCAGTGTCCAGCGTCGCTAATCGTTGGTCTCCCGCTGCCACACGCAGCGATGCGCGCTGGCCAGCGGGAGACCAACAATCAAAAAATGGCCCAGGACGATCCTGCACGATCAGCGATACCCGGCGGGGGGCTGGTCGCTGATCCATGTCACACACAGCGATTTCGCTGGAGAGATCGCTGTGGCGTCACAAAATCGGCGATATCGCTGTGTGTGACGGGGCCTTAAAACACATTGGCTGAGTTTGTTCCAAAGATTAAAGAACACCAGCAGGGCTAGAACGGCAGACACTTTCAGGGACTGGTCGTACAACGTCCGTTTATCTCCATCATTCCCTATACGAGAGACGAATGTGCCAATAGACGTGGTGCATCATAGCAAGCTCCCACCAGCCAAGGACAGAACTGCTATGTGCACAAAACAACCAGTTCTCTACAGAATCTGTAAAGTATTGTCTGGTACCAGAGGTTTGGCAACAACCATAAAATAAAGCCCATAGTGTAGAATTACGGAAATTCCTCATTATTAGAGATCCTCCAATAAAATGATCATGTCCGTATCACCAACATAAATGTAAGTAATATAAATGGAAGCCAAAGTTCTGTGTAGCGAGACAGTCGTAAAAACAGTCAAAGTTAGATAAATGGTCAAAAATGTTTGTGAGTAATCAAGTCCTAGAATTAGTTTTCAGATGACCTGACTTTTCAAGAACATTTGTGGGGTTCACACTCGGGAGTGTACAGACGTGGGTACGTGGACGCAAATTTGATGGAATAGTAGTTTGGTATGTGATTGATCAAGTCCTGGAATTAACCTTTTCGCGCCAGAGCCTGTTTTTGCCTTCGTGACCAGGCCAATTTTTTAAATTCTGACCAGTGTCATTTTATGAGGTCATAACTCTAGAACACTTTAACAGATCCCGGTGATTCTGAGTTTGTTTTTTTGTGACATATTGTACTTTATGATTTTATGATAGTTGTAAAATTTCTTTGATATGACTTGCGCTTATTTGTTTAAAAAAAAAATGGAAATTTGGTAAACATTTTGAAAATTTCATAATTTTCAAACTATTTTTATGCCCTTTGCCCCTTTACTCCCAAGGGTGGTTTGCATCTTAATGCCCAGGCCAATTTTTACAATTCTGACCACTGTCCCTTTATGAGGTAATAACTCTGGAACCGTTCCATGGATCCCGGTGATTCGGACATTGTTTTCTCGTGACATATTGTACTTCATGTTAGTTGTAAAATGTCATTGATATAACTTGCGTTTATTTGTGAAAAAAAAACGGAAATTTGGCAAAAATGTTCCAATTTGAATTTTTATGCCCTTAAATCAGAGATATGGCACACCAAAAAAATTAAGTAACATTTCCCACATGTTTACTTAACATCAGCACAATTTTGGAACCAAATTTTTTTTTTTTTCTTTGTTAGGAAGTTATGAGGGTTAAAAGGTGACCAGCGCTTTCTCATTTTTACAACACATTTTATTTTTAGGGACCACATCACATCTGAAGTCACTTTGAGGGGTCTATATGATAGAAAATACCCAAAAGTGATACCATGCTGAAAACTGCACCCCTGACAGTACTTGAAACCACATTCAAGAAGTTTATTAACCCTTCAGGTGCTTCACAGGAATTTTTTGAATATTTAAAAAAAAAAAAAAAAAATGAACATTTAACTTTTTTTCACAAAAAAATTACATCAGATCAAATTTTTTTATTTTACCAAGGGTAACAGGAAAGATTGGACTGCAAAGGTTATTGTGCAATTTGTCCTGAGTACGCTGATATCTGATATGTGGGGGGGAACCCCTGTTTTGGCGCACGGCAGAGCTCGGAAGGGAGCGAGAGCCATTAGACTTTTTCAACGCAAAATTGGCTGGAATTGAGATTGGGCTCCATGTCACGTTTGGAGAGCTCCTGATGTGCCTAAACAGTGGAAACCCCACAAATGACACCATTTTGGAAAATAGTCCCCCCAAGGAACTTTTCTAGATGTGTGATGAGAACTTTGAACCCCCATGGGCTTCACATAAGTTTATAACGTACAGCCATAAAATTAAAAAATCATATTTTTTCCAAAAAAATGATCTTTTCACCCCCAATTTTTATTTTCCCTAGGGAAACAGGACCCCAAAAGTTATTGTGCAATATGTCCTGAGTACACTGATACCCCATATGTGGGGGTAAACCACTATTTGAGTGCATGGCAGAGCTCGGAAGGGAAGCAGCACCATTTGACTTTTTTGGCTGGAACTGAGATCAGACGCGATGCTGCATTTGGAGAGCCCCTGATGTGCCTAAGCAGTGGAAACCTCCCACAAGTGACCCCATTTTGGAAACTAGACCCCCCCAAGGAACTTATCTAGATGTGTGGTGAGCACTTGGAATCCCAAATTCTTCACAGAAGTTTATAACGCCCAGGCGTGAAAATAAAAAATATCATATTTTTTCCACAAACATGATCTTTTAGTCCTCATTTTTTTATTTTCCCAAGGGTAACAAGATATTGGATCCCAAAAGTTGTACAATTTGTCCTGAGTATGCTGATATCCCATATGTGGGAGAAAACTATTATATGGGCACACATCGGGGCTCGTAAGGGAAGTAGTGACGTTTTGGAATGCATACTTTGATGGAATGGTCTGTGGGTGTCATGTGCGTTTGGAGAGCCCCAGATGTGCCTAAACTGTGGAAACCCCCCACATGTGACCCCATTTTGGAAACCAGACCCCCCAAGGAACTTATCTAGATGTGTGGTGAGCACTTTGAACCCCCAAGTGCTTCACAGAAGTTTATAACGTAGAGCCATAAAATAATTATATTTTTTTCCACAAAAACAATATTTTTGCCCCTAATATTTTATTTTCCCAAATAACAGGAGGAATTGGACCCCAGAAGTTGTTGTGCAATTTGTCCTGAATAGGCTGATACCCCATATGTGGGGGTAAACCACTGTTTGTGCACATGGCAGAGCTTGGAAGGGAAGGTGCACCGTTTGACTTTTTCAACACAGAATTGGCTGGAATTGAGCTCAAACGCCATGTTGTGTTTGGAGAGCCCCTGATGTACCCAAACAGTGGAACCCCCCCCCCAATTCTAACTTCAACCCTAACCCTAGCCATATCTGTCTTTTTGATTGCGCGTTATTGCACTTTTTGTTTGGCGGTATGATAATAAACCATTGTTTTTGCCTATTTTTTTTTTCTTTTTTAAAGGGGTTAACTAGTGGGACAGTTTTAAAGGGTGGGTCGTTACGGATACGGCGATACTAATTATGTGTATTTTTATTGTTTTTTTTATTTACAAAAAAAAAATTTTTATTAGGGAATATTATTTTTTTTTTCTATTTAGGAATTTTTGAAAATTATTTTTACATGTGTACTGAGGAAGCCACCTCCCTGCAGGCCCCCACGGCCATATTGGATCTGGGGGCCTGCAGGGAGAGAGGCCCTCAGATCAGCGCGATCAAATTGTTAGGGCCTGCGGAACGCACCAAATAATATAAAAGGAGATATGAGGTGCGTTCGCAGCCCGGGGTCCACAGTGCAGAGATGGAACCAGCTGCTGAGTAATGGCGGAGCCAGATGGTGGCTGAACGCTTGCACACACCGCACGGTGATAAGCTCCTCCAGGGTGGTGGGAATCTCCCTGGTGGCCAGAGTGTCATGAGCAAAAAAATAAAGTTTTATAGCTTGTAGAAGAAAGCGATGCAAAAATAATAATTTTTTATATAAAATTGTTTTTATTGTATAAAAGCGACAAAACATAAAAAAAGATATAATTGAGGTATCGCTGTAATCGTACTGACCCGAATAATAAAACCCCTTTATCAATTTTACCACACGCGGAATGGTGTAAATGCAGGTTTTTGCTCATTCTGCGTCCCAAAAATGAGAATAAAAAGCGATCAAAAAATGTCACATGCCCGAAAATGGTACCAATAAAAACGTAAACTCGTCCCGCAAAAAATAAGACCTCAAATGACTCTGTGGGTCAAAATAAGGAAAAATTATAGCTCTCAAAATGTGGTGATGCAAAAACTATTTTTACAATAAAAAGCGTCTTTTAGCGTGTGACAGCTGCCAAACATAAAAACCCGCTATAAATAGTAAATCAAATCCCCCTTAGTTAGGGAAAAATAATATAATTAAAAAAAGTTTATTTCCATTTTCCCAATAGGGTTAGGACTTCTATCTTCACTGATGTGCGAGCGATCACATCAGAGGAAAGAAAAATTAAATGGGAAATCGGACTTTTTTATTTTTTGAGGTTGCCGTTATTTTGTTAATAATAGCGATCACAACACTGGGGTCAGTAAAAAAACAACCCAAATCATGCTCTCTGGGTCTCAGCTACCCCCGGTAGCCAAGACCCTGGAGAAATTGCGACTCTGGGGGGCGCTATACCCTTATTACTCAGCACCATTAAAAGCGGCGCTGAAGAATTACCCTTAACTGCCGCCATTAAAAGGCGTATTGGCTGTCGTTAAGGGGTTAATAGCTGAGTAAAAAACAGATTGTATAAAGACAGCACATGGATGACAAGTGTGAAAAAAAAATTGTGCCACTTTTCTGTATGAGGATGGGACTGATTTTTTTTTTATTTTTTTTTTTTTTTTACGCTCGTGTGACTGCAGCCTTATTGCTCACTTCAGGTGCAGTGTTGGCACTGTCTCTCCCAGAGATCGCATGGCGTTATTATGTCACGCAATCCCTGCAGTCAATCAGCGCTGGATTCACTTTCCTGCCTTTAGACGTATCACATACATCTGGTGGAAATGAGAGCAGCAGCAGTTGTGACCTCCTCTGGATGTGAGTCACTTATCCGAAGGTGGGGAGAGTTAAGCCAGCGCTGATTGGCCACAGGGATCATGTGACATTGTTATGACCGCCAGGAGAGTGAGTGGCGACACTGTTGGAACGGCAAGTATAAAATGTTATTTTATAGAGAGGCATAGTGGGTGAGAATGGGATGTTCAAGTCGTGGACTACTGTCATGAACTCATTTTCTGCTCCACCAGTTGAGAGTTCCCCTTCCGTTCTCCCTCTGGTGGTGACAGGAGGTAGTGCGGTTGGTTTAAGTGGTAGTGATCTGCCACCTGATGAGGAAGATAACTATTGGATCTCTGGAGTATCAGACTGGATATAAGACAGCCGACGCCCTATCCGGGTGCTGGTGATTCAGTCTGCTTCTCAGGTCCTCGACTTCAGCTCTCTTCCAGTCTTCTCAAGTTAAGTTTGTTTTTTGCTAATGTTCACACTTGCGCTTGTTGGTCAATTCAGTTTGTTGTGTAATCAGCCTGCCCCTGCTGGGGCTATGCTGAAATTCCACTCCTATTAATCAGTATTTGCCAATCTGCTTTTTGTCCCTTATTAGATTGGCCTCTTTTTTTGCTCTCAGAATATTTCAGAGTGCTGATATAGGTTTAGAAGTCTAGTGACTTAAGGGTTAATTTTGCTATCAGAAGTGTTGGACAATATTTTTGTAGGTTGTTTTTGGCAGATTGCAGACGGTGTCTTTCCTTTTCTGTCCTTTCTAGTTAGCCGGGCCCAATCGTTTGCTCAGCCTATTTTCCTGCCTTTGTGTTTTCATCTTGTTTCACCGTCAATACATGTGGGGGGCTGTCTTTCCTTTGGGGTCTGCTCTGGGGCAGTTAGTTTTCCTCTTTTCCTGCTTTAGGCTTATGTAGTTCTCCGGTTGTGACGAGGCGTCTAGGACCAACGTAGGAACGCTACACTACTGCTGCTAGTTGTGCGGTTAAGATCAGGGATCTGCAATCTGCATAGTTACTAACTTCTCTGGTTTTCTGAGACTTAGCTTGTTGTCTTGTTTTTCCTCCTCTGTTTCCCATTCATAACAGACAACCACTGTAAAAGGGTTTGTGCAGTCTTAAACCACAAATCTGCAGTCACTGTATGAGACTCTATAGGCTCCCATACACACTAGACGAAAGTTGTCCAAACCAGCCAATATCATCCGACAGTCTATTCTAATGTATACAGGAGCTAACGGGCAGATCTATTAGGTTTGGCTGTTTCCATGTTTATGGAGACATCCTCCTTCTGAATGTATTTGGTTATGTTGTGGTGTCCCCCATGGCATTTTTTGCTTTTTTATGTATTTTAATATGATATAAATAAAATTGCTGTTTTATTATTGGGATCTCTTCTTCTTCCTATATTCATTTTTGTAGGAATAGTTGTATTATTGATGTGAAGTTCCCTTTGCATTTAGGACATTGGTTGATTTGATATTTATCCACGATTGCTGTCTATCACCCCACCCCCACCCCAAGTTCGGCTTCTTCAAGAGATCTTGTGTCCTGAATGGGGAGAAAGAGGAATTTGCTGTTGGATACATCTGATAAAAGCTTATTTATCTACCTTGATACCAATAAGATCAGGTGTTAGAATTGTAACACCCAACCCTTCTATCATTTAGCTGTTACACTTTATCTTAACATAAAACTAATTTATTCCGCACGTGCTTACTAAATTGAATTTTGTAGAAGAAAATGGAATAGAAGAAAGTAACAATATCTCTTTATTTTGTTGCAGGTAACATGATTCTTCAGTCCATTGTTCTACTGATCGTAACTGTTTCCTCTTCACATTCCCTTCAAGCTGCCAAATATCAAAATATTTACTCCAGCAATGGCCAAGGTTTAGTGTCTGTTCCTTCTGTCCCTCCTGATACCCAAGTTCTTTCACTCTCCTTCAATCGGATTTCATCTATATCCCCGGACTCTTTCCAAAACCTTCTCCAGCTCCAAGTTCTCAATCTTGGTGGACAAATTACTAATGGATTCTTCTATGTTGAGAAATCTGCTTTTATAAAAGTGACAAACCTCACCGCCCTTGACCTCGGCAGCAACCGCAATCTCAGGTTACATCCAGATTCTTTCCGAGGTCTGTCCAGACTAGAGACCCTTCTTCTTGACCATTGTGGACTGAATGAGTCCATCCTGGAGTCTGGTTTCTTGGGTGAGTTAACTTCTCTGAAGAAGCTTGACCTCTCATACAATAATCTGCGCCGGCTGCAGCCTGATTCCAGTTTCCTTGGGATGCATTCACTTTCCTACATTATTTTGAAGCTCAACAAAATCAGTGATCTATGTGGAGATGATCTCCAGAATCTGCGAGGAAGAAGACTGGAGCTACTTGACCTCTCATCGAATCCCCTCCAAATTCCTAACCGTTCCATGTGCCACAACCCATTTAGAAACATAACATTGGGTACCCTAGATATATCGTCAATGGCCTGGAATGCAGAAAAAGTGGAGAATTTCTTTAAAATTATTTCTGGGACTCAAGTGAAGCATGTTCGGATGAGGAACACTGCTGTGTTGGGAAGTGGGTATCACTTTAGGAACGTGAAAAATCCAGAAAAAAGCACATTTTCAGGCCTCCACCTAAGCAATGTCTACATTTTTGACATATCACGTAGTTACATCTCAGAATTGCCTTCGGACATTTTTTCTGTATTCCCAAGTCTACTGTCTCTTGACTTGTCCTCAAGCCAAATCAACCAAATCAGCCCTGGAGCATTTTCTGGATTAACACAACTCATCAGCCTCAATATGTCTGGAAATCTCATTGGAGAAATTACGAGAAACAGTTTTTCAAGTCTGTCATCTTCCCCTCTTATAACCCTAGATCTCAGTTCCAACCATATTGGAGTGATACAATACCAAGCCTTGAATAGCCTCATCTCCTTGGATTCCTTGAGTTTAAGGGATAATGCCCTCACGGAGATTCCACTGGTTGAGCTGCTGGGTTTACAATTTGTCTCATTAAAGCAAAATCGCATCTCCAGCCCTGTCGGTCTTACCTCCTTCTGCCCCAACTGTACATTTGTGGACCTTTCGAGTAACCGTATGACTGATCTGCGAAGCTTGTGGGAAATCCTTAAGTTACGTTCTCTAAAACAACTTTTGCTTGGCAGTAATGAGCTCTCGTGGTGTTCACCCAATACCACAAAACTTTTTAACAGTTCCCTTCTTTATTTGGATCTATCAGATAATGACCTAGGACAAGTCTGGAATCATGGCCAATGTTCAGACATTTTTATACCTCTGGCCTCACTGGAAACCCTTAATCTTGCAAAGAACCAAATTTTCTCTTTGCCAGAAAGTTTATTCAGCGAGTTAAAAAGTCTCCAAACTTTGGACCTGTCAAGAAATAATCTTAGACTTCTGCATCAAGATTTATTCATTGACCTAAGGACATTAAAGTCCCTCAATATAGGGGGCAACTACCTTGTCACCCTGTCGTCTTCAAGTTTTACACCTCTGGTGTCCTTACAAAGCCTTGACCTATCCGATATATCCCCCATATGTACCTGTGCCCTTAATGAATTTTGGCACTGGATAATATCAACTAAAGTGATGGTGAAAGTCAATAATAGCAGTGAGATCTCATGTCTCAGCCTGTCTCCATCAGTGCGAGAAATACCAATGGTCATTTACTTTAATGAATGTTAATTGCTCCTATTTTTTTCCGCCCATATACAGTAATGTAAAACCTGCAACATTTATATTACACTGCTCTTCAAGGGTTTGGACATCATCCATATTATTCTCATGTCACCCAATAATATACAGTTTAAATCTAGAATTAGTCTACATGAAAAGTTAGTTTTGTACGTATATTGTTTCAATCATCGATTAAGGTGTTTTCAAAGATGCACAGATCCAAAGCAAAAGCCATGGAAATGTCCCTGAATGTTATTTGATTAATACGTATGCAATACAAATATAACTTTTCATATGTACTGATTCTCATTTATTCATTAACCCCTTCCCGACCTTTGACGCCACATAGGCTTCATGAAAGCCGGTGCTAATCTGACCCATGACGCCTATGCAGCGTCATGAATTCATTGCCCCCCTGCGGGTCGGGTGACCGGGGTCACTGAAAGGTCACCCGACCCGCGCACACAGAGGACCCTTGGAAGTTCACCCCTGGGGGCTTGGCTTAGCCCGCACGTGCCTACGATCGCTCTGATTGGCAGTTTCACTTTTAACAGCCAATCAGAGCGATTTGTAATATTTCACCAATGAAAATTGGTGAAATATTACAATCCAGCCATGGCCGATGCTGCAATAGCATCGGGCATGGCTGGAGACCGAGACCCGACACACACACACACCGACTGGCGGGGGCGATCGGCTATGTGCCGCCGCCGTTACCATCAGCTCCCCCTCCCCTTTCCTCCGCTCCCCCCCCACCTTCCGATTTCCCCCCCTTACCATCCACGGTGCCTCCGATGTCCCTCTGGCCTTCCCGGTGTCCCGCTGTCCCGGATCATGGGCGCCGCCATCTTGGGAAATAGCGGGCGCATGCGCAGTGCGCCCGCCGGGTACTGCCGGCTGCAGATTCATTTTTTTTTTCATTTTGATTATGGTGATACACTCTCACAGTGATCAAAATGAAAAAAAAAGTAAATACACCCCCCTTTATCACCCCCATAGGCAGGATCAAATAATAAAATAAAGAAAATATTTTTATTTTTCCATTAGGGCTAGGGTTGGAATTAGGGTTAGAATTAGGGTTAAGATTAGGGTTAGGGGTGGGTTGGGGTTAGGGTTGTGGTTAGTTTTGGGATTAGGGTTAGGGGTGTGTTGGGGTTAGGGTTGGCGTTAGAATTGAGGGGTTTCCACTGTTTAGGCATATCACGGGGTCTCCAAACTCGACATGGCGCCACCATTTATTCCAGCTAATCTTGCGTTCAAAAAGTCAGTGCTCCCTCCATTCCGAGCCCCGACGTGTGCCCAAACAGTGGTTTACCTCCACATATGGGGTATCAACGTACTCAGGAAAAATTGCACAACAACTTTAGGGGTCTAATTTCTCCAGTTACCCTTGGGAAAATAAAAATTGGGGGCTAAAAAAAATATTTTTGTGGAAAAAAAAAAATGACTTTTTATTTTCACGGCTCTGCGTTATAAACTTCTGTGAAGCACTTGGGGGTTCAAAGTACTCACCACACATCTAGATAAGTTCCTTCGGTGGTCTAGTTTCCAAAATGGGGTCACTTGGGAGTTTCTACTGTTTAGGCACATCAGGGGCTCTGCAAACGTACATGATGCCCGCAGACCATTCCATCAAAGTCGACATTTCAAAACGTCACTACTTCTCTTTCGAGCCCCGACATGTGCCCGAACAGTGGTTTCCCCCCCACATATGGGGTACCAGCGTACTCAGGACAAACTGTACAACAACTTTTGGGGTCCAATTTCTCCTGTTACCCTTGTGAAAATAAAAAATTGCGGGCTAAAAAATATTTTTTTTGAGGAAAAAAATAATTTTATTTTCACGGCTCTGCATTATACACTTCTGTGAAGCACCTGGGGTTCAAAGTGCTCACTACACATCTAGATAAGCTTCTTGGGGGGTCTAGTTTCCAAAATGGGGTCACTTGTCGGGGCTTTCTACTGTTTAGGCACACAGGGGCTCTCCAAACACGACATGGTGTCCGCTAACGATTGGAGCTAATTTTCCATTCAAAAAATCAAATGGTGCTCCTTCCCTTCTGAGCCCTGCTGTGTGCCTAAACAGTGGTTTCCCCCCACATATGGGGTACCAGCGTACTCAGGACAAACTGGATCACAACTTTAGGGGTCCACTTTATCCTGTTACCCTTGGAAAAATAAAAAATAGCAGGCTAAAAAATCATTTTAGAGGGAAAAAAAATTATTTTTTATTTTCATGGCTCTGAGTTTATAAACTTCTGTGAAGCACTTGGGGGTTCAAAGTGCTCACTACACATCTAGGTAAGCTTCTTGGGGGTCTAGTTTCCAAAATGGGGTCACTTGTGGGGGCTTTCTACTGTTTGGGCACATCAGGGACTCTGCAAATGCAACATGACGCCCGCAGAACACTCCATCAAAGTCTGCATTCCAAAATGGCGCTCCTTCCCTTCTGAGCTCTCCCATGCGCCCAAACAGTGGTTCCCCCCCACATATGGGGTATCGATGTACTCAGGATAAATTGCACAACAACTTTAAAAAAACATTTTTGAGGAAAAAAAATTATATTTTATTTTCACTGCTCTGCATTATAAACTTCTGTGAAGCACTTGGGGGTTCAAAGTGCTCACCACACATCTAGATAAGTTCCTTGGGGGGTCTAGTTTCCAAAATGGGGTCACTTGTGGGGGAGCTCCAATGTTTAGCTACACAGGGGCTCTCCAAACGCGACGTGTCCGCTAACGAATGGAGCTAATTTTCCATTCAAAAAGTCAAATGGTGCTCCTTCCCTTCCGGGCCCTGCCGTGCGCCCAAACAGTGGTTTATGACCACATATGAGGTATTGGTGTACTCAGGAGAAATTGCCCAACAAATCTTAGGATCCACTTTATCCTGTTGCCCATGTGAAAATGAAAAAACTGAGGCTAAAAGAACATTTTTGTGAAAGTCTTTTTTTTTTACGGATCAATTTGTGAAGCACCTGGGGGTTCAAAGTGCTCACTATGCATCTAGATAAGTTCCTTGGATGGTCTAGTTTCCAAAATGGGGTCACTTGTGCTCCAATGTTTAGGCGCACAGGGACTCTCCAAACACGACATGGCAACCGCTAAATATTCCAGCATATTTTCCATTCAAAAAGTCAAATGGCGCTCTTTCCCTTCTGAGCCCTGCCGTGCGCCCAAACAGTGGTTTATGACCACATATGAGGTATTGGTATACTCAGGAGAAATTGCTTAACAAATTTTAGGATCCATTTTATCCTGTTACCCATGAGAAAATGAAAAAATTGATGCTAAAAGAACATTTTTGTTGGAAAAATTAAAATGTCCATTTTTTCCTTCCACGTTGCTTTAGTTCCTGTGAAGCACCTGAAAGGTTAATAAGCTTCTTGAATGTAGTTTTGAGTAGCTTGAGGGGTGCAGTTTTTGGAATGGTGTCACTTTTGGGTATTTTCTGCCTTATAGACCCCTCAAAGTGACTTCAAATGTGACGTGGTCCCTAAAAAAAAAAAGTGTTTTGTAAATTTTGTTGTAAAATTGAGAAATTGCTGGTTAACTTTTAACCCTTATAACGACCTAACAAAAAAAATTTTGTTTCCAAATTTGTGCTGATGTAAAGTAGACATGTGGGAAATGTTATTTATTAACTATTTTGTGTCATATAACTCTGGTTTAACAGAATAAAAATTCAAAGTTTGAAAATTGCGAAATGTTCAAAATTTTCGCCAAATTTCCATTTTTTTCACAAATAAACGCAAAAATTATCGACCTAAATTTTCCACTAACATGAAGCCCAATATGTCACGAAAAAACAGTCTCAGAATGGCTAGGATGCGTTGGAGCGTTCCTGAGTTATTACCTCATAAAGGGACACTGATCAGAATTGCAAAAAAATGGCCAGGTCATTAAGGTCAAAATAGGCTGGGTCATGAAGGGGTTAAAGTGTATTCCCTCACTTCTCCAGTCCCTTTCCCCTGCTGTCACCCCTCACCTAACAAAAATATTCAACCTCTCTCTTCTGGTATCTTTCCGTCCTCATTTAAGCATGCCGTCATACATCCATTACTTAAAAAAACATCCCTCAACCAAAACTGTGCTGCTAACTATAGACCTGTCTCTAATCTTCCCTTCATCTCTAAACTCCTGGAACGCTTGATCCACTCCTGTCTTATCCTCTATCTCTCAGATAACTCTCTTCTCGACCCTCTCCAATCCGGTTTCCGCTCTTTACACTCTACTGAAACTGCCCTCACTAAAGTCTCTAATGATCTACTAACAGCTAAATCTAATGGTCACTATTCCTTGCTAATTCTCTTGGATCTCTGCAGCATTCGACACTGTGGATCATCAGCTCAAGGACACCATTCTCTCCTGGTTCTCCTATCTCTCTGACCGCTCCTTCACTGTATCTTTTGCTGGCTCCTTCTACTTTCATTTTCCCCTTACTGTTGGGGTTCCTCAAGGATCGGTTCTAGGCCCCCTCCTCTTCTCCTTGTATACCGCCCCTACTGGACAATCAGTAGATTAGGTTTTCAGTACCATCTCTATGCTGATGACACCCAATTATACACCTCTTCTCCTGACATCACGCCTGCATTATCAGGAAACACCAGTGACCAGTGATTGTCTCACCACTGTCTCCAACATCATGTTCTCCCCTTTCTGAAACCGAACCTGTCAAAAACTGAACTCCTTGTGGTTCCTCCCTTTGCTAACCTACCTGTGCCCGACATTGCCATTTCTGTGTGTGGTTCCACCATTACTCCGAAGCAACATGCCCACTGTCTTGGGGTCATACTTGATTCAGATCTTGCATTCACCCACGCATATCCGTTCACTGGCTCGCTCTTGTTATCTGCACCTCAAAAACATTTGTAGAATTCGACCTTTTCTTACTTTTGACTCTGCAAAAACTTTCTGTTTCTCTTATTCATTCTCGTCTGGACTATTGTAACTCTCTACTAATCGGTCTCCCTGTTACCAAACTCTCCCCTCTCTAATATGTCTCGAATACTGTTGCCAGGATCATATTCCTCACCAACAGTTACACCGATGCCTCTACCTTGTGCCAGTCATTACACTGGCTACCCATCCACTCCAGAATTCATTACAAACTTATTACCCTCACCCACAAAGCCCTCCATGGTTCAGCACCACCCTACATCTCCTCCCTCGTCTCAGGCTACCACCCTACCCGTGCACTCCGTTCTGCTAATGACCTGAGGTTAACATCCTCAATATTCAGAACCTCCCACTTCCGTCTCCCAGACTTTTCACGTGCTGCGCCAATTTTTTGGAAAGCACTAATCAGGTTAACTCGATTAATCTCCAATACCCACAGTTTTAAGCGTACTCTAAAAACACATTTTTCAAACTGGCCTACCACCTCAACACATTAATTTAACTAACTATATATAAATTTTAACCATAACCAGGTTCCTCATATCATGTTCTCACACGCTTTATGCATTTAATAGCCCTCTGTGTCTGTAATGTTACATATTCATGCCGATAACCGTTTCATGCATCATAGCATGAAAACCCGATTTCTTAATTATGTCTGGTCCAAACAATGAAAGCAATTGTTACCACCCACCTTTCGTGTCTCCCCTATCCTCATAGATTGTAAGCTTGTGAGCAGGGCCCTCACTCCTCTTGGTATCTGTTGATTTATGTGATTTTTGTTATACTGTAATGTCTTTTGTCTTTACAAGTCCCCTCTAAAATGTAAAGTGTGGCGGAATATGTTTTCGCTATAGAAATAAAATTATTATTTGACAAAAATTTGGGATAGATACAATGTTTTGATCGCCCGTTATTGGATTTTATTGCAATGTTGACATGACCAAAAAAAACGTAATTCTGGCATTTTGATCTTTTTTTTTTTTTTATCGTTACGCAGTTTACGGATCAAATTAATTTAGTTTATATTTTGATTGGGTGATTCTGAACAAAGTGATACCAAATATACAGCTGTTCGGGGGAAAATCATATGTCATGAAATCAGCTGTCATGTGCTGGAAAATGTGCGGGCTCAGCGCCAGCGCCCGCATCAGAGAGCAGGAGGTGACCTATGGTGTACCTATACGTCATAGGTTGTATAGTGGTTAATGGATTTCAAAATTTTCTGTAAAATAAGAAGGAAAAAATTTGGAAAAACAGTCTGGAAACAACCCAAAAAAATGCTTCAGATCTCCGAAACAAAAACAAGGCAAATTTTCCATAAGTTTCTTCTGTTAGGTTTTTCAAACGTTTTTGACCACCTGGAAAAAAACAGTGTGAACATTCCCTTAGACATAAGTCTGTTAGAAAATCCACATTACAAACCTTTTCCAATATGCTTTTTAATGAATTTCTTATTGATTTCAATGGAAAAACAAGTCTACAGTGCACACAATGCTGCTATGTACCGCATGTAAGGGTTTTATCAACATAAAAAAAAACTTTTTTTTTTTTTTCAAAATCCTTTTGCGTTATGGTCACACTGAGTTTTGAGGGTTTTTATGCTGCTATTCGTTTCAGGTTTTCTACACTTTCTTTTATGCGTCTTTTAAGCTTTTTTTTTTTTCCCCCTTTAAATGTGACAAACACCCTGTTGCTGACCACCTATATTATAATTAAAACACATTGAGGAAAACCGCCTCAAAATATTAGCAAAATAACACGTCTGCTTACAAAATCTTTTCTTTGTTTTAGAAGCAGATTTTAGACTTGAAAATAAAATTTCTACAAGATTTCAGGGTCTGTGGCTGCTGTGAAGTTATACGATCCCCCCCCCCCCCCCCTCCATCTCTGTAGTCTCACAGTGTAGATTGAGGCTATGAACATTGGTAAGATCCTAAGCTGAAAGCAGACGCGATCAGTTAAGTCATTTATCATGTACTATAATGATATTACTATTAATTGTTTTTTTTTCCCAGAGAGAAGCTCGCTGGTTGTATCCTTTGGATGAAGTATAATCCTCTCCCCATACATTAGCATGTGAACATTATTTTTACAATCTGACCCATAAGAATTAACATATAAAAGAGATTTACGGTTTTATATGAAATGTAAAGGGAACCTGTCATCAGAATATTGACTCCTAAGGTCAGTCTTGTCTCAACGCCCTGCTTTCCTTAACACAGTAACATAGTTTTGAAGGCTGAAGGAAGACCTTATGTCCATCTAGTTCAGCCTATTTTTAGTGCAGCTGTTCTGCATTGTTGATCCTGGGGAAGGCAAAAAACCCACAGAGTAGAAGCCAATTTTCTCCAGGGGAAAAAGAATCCTTCCCCTAAGCTGGGTCAACCATTTACCTATAATATTCTGTTATTCATAACCTTCTATACTGTTACTCACAAGAAAAGCATCCATTCCTTTCTTACATTCATTCCGTGAGTTGGCCATCACCACTTCCTCAGGAAGAGAATTCCAGAGCCTCACTGCTCTTACCGTGAAGAACCCTCTTCTATGCCGGTGCAGAAATTGTCTTTCCTCCAAACGAAGAGAATGCCCACTTACCTTAGATAAGTGATGGTGAACCTATGGCACGCAGAGCCCTCTCAGCTGGCACGAGGCCAAGGCCTCACCTCACTGTTCAGAGCTGCAGCTTCCTCACACACATTGAGCGGCGCGGCCGCGGAGCTGAGTGATGATGTCATCCAGCGCCTCTCAGTGTGTGAGAGGAAGTGACAGGAAGGACGCTGCCGGCGCGCGGAGACCGCAAAGAGGTGAGTGTGGCCGCTGGTGTGTGTGTGTGAGTGTGGCCGCTGGTGTGAGTCGTGAGTGTGGCCCTGTGTGTGTGGAGAGGGCCAGTGATGGCGGTGATGAGGAGAGGGACAATGATGAGAGGGACAATGATGAAAGTGATGGGGACAGGGCCAGTGATGGGGAGAGGGACAATTATGGGAGTGATGATGATGGGAGTGATGGGGACAGGGCCAATATGGGGAGAGGAACAATGATGGCAGTGATGGGGAGAGGGACAATGATGGGCGTGATGGGGACAGGGCCAGTGATGGGGAGAGGGACAATGATGGGGAGAGGGACAATGATGAGAGTGATGGGGAGTGGGGCAATGATGGGAGTGATGGGGACAGTGATGGGGAGAGGGACAGTGATGGGGACAGGGACAGTGATGGGGAGAGGGACAATGATGGGAGTGATGGGGACAGGGCCAGTGATGGGGAGAGGGACAATGATTTTAAAAAGCGGTTAACCTACTCCCAGAAAAGGTAGCCTTCCAGGCGTTCCGGAGCCAGACCATGACGCAGGCTCAACACCTCCTGCCTTAGCTGCTATTGTGCTTTTGCCACTACCAGCAGATGCACCACCACCATCACCAGTTGGCCCCCCCCACGCTCACGTCCGCAGCCTCTTCCACCAAACTTCAAAATTTAGCACAAAATAGACACAAAATAACATCACATATATGGCACTGTATCATAGAATCGTAGAGTTGGAAGGGACCTCCTGGGCCATCTGGTCCAACCCCCTGCTCAAAGCAGGATTCGCTAAATCATCCCAGTCAGATGTCTGTCCAGCCTCTGTTTGAAGACTTCCATTGAAGGAGAACTCACCACTTCTCATGGCAGCTTGTTCCACTCATTGATCACTCTAACTGTCAAAAAGTTTTTTCTAATATCTAATCTGTGTCTCCTCCCATTCAGTTTCATCCCATTGCTTCTAGTCTTTCCTTGTGCAAATGAGAATAAAGTTGATCCTTCTACAATGTGACAGCCCTTTAGATATTTGTAGACAGCTATTAAGTCTCCTCTCAGTCTTCTCTTTTGCAAACTAAACATTCCCAAATCCTGCAACCTTTCCTCATAAGACAGGGTTTGCAGACTGGTCACCATTCTGGTCGCTCTTTTCTGAACTTGCTCTAGTTTGTTGATGTCTTTTTTAAAATGTGGTGCCCAAAACTGGACACAATATTCCAGATGAGGTCTGACCACAGAGGAGTAGAGGGAAATAATGATTTCACGTGATCTAGACTGTATGCTTCTGTTAATACACCCTAGAATTGCATTTGCCTTTTTTGCTGCTGCATCACACTGTTGACTCATATTCAGTCTGTGATCTATTAGTATACCCGTCTTTTTCACATGTGCTGTTGCTTAGCCCTATTCCTCCCATTCTGTATATGCTTTTTCATTTTTATTGCCCAGATGTAGGACTTTGCATTTTTCCTTGTTAAATTCTGTTAGTTGCTGCCCACTTCTCCAGTTTATTTATATCTTTTTGAATCCTCTCTCTCTCTTCTCTAGTATTAACTATCCCTCCTAGCTTTGTGTCATCAGCAAATTTAATCAGTTTACCCTCAATTCCTTCATCTAAATCATTGATAAAGATGTTGAACAATACAGGGCCCGGGACAGAGCCCTGTGGTACCCCACTTGAGACATTCTTCCAACTGGATGTGCAGCCATTTATGACCACTCTTTGGGTCCGATCACTAAGCCAGTTATGAATCCACCTAACAGTTGCCTTGTTCATTCCATACTTAGTCATTTTTTCAATAAGGATTGTATGAGATACTTTGTCAAATGCTTTGCTGAAGTCAAGATATACTATATCTACAGCATTTCCTTGATCCACCCAATCAGTGATTCCGTCATAGAAGGAAATTAAGTTAGTCTGACATGACTTATTAGTTACAAACCCATGCTGACTCTGTTTAATCACTTCATTCTTATCCAGGTACTGACATACTTGCTGCGGAATATGTTGGCGCTATATAAATAAAAATTATTATTATTATTTATTACATGTTGTTTAATAATTTGTTCAAAGATCTTTCCTGGTATAGAAGTCAGACTCACCGGCATATAGTTGCCTGGGTCTACCTTCTTCCCCTTTTTGAAGATAGGAACAACATTTGCTCTTCTCCAGTCTTCTGGGACTTCTCCTGTTCTCCAAGAATTTTCAAAGATTATGGAGAGGGGTTTAAAAATTTCTTCTGCTATCTCCTTCAGTACTCTGGGGTGTAATTCATCTGGACCTGGAGACTTGAATTCATTTAGGTTAGCTAAGTGTTTCCTCACTATCTTTCTGTTTATAGATATCCTGGATTCTTCTATTCCCTTAATAGGACAGTGAAGAACAGTTGATGTTACATTTCCTTTCTGAGAGAAAACAGATGCAAAATAGGAATTTAAAAGTTCAGCTTTCTCAACATCCTGTCTTACCATTTCATCATTTTCATCCTGTAAAAATCCTATAGCATCTTTGACTTTTCTTTTACTTTTGACATATCCCCAAAATCCTTTATTATTGCTTTTGACATCTCTTGCAAACCTCAATTCATTTTCAGCTTTAGATAATCTGATTTGTGCCCTGCAGGTTCTGCAGATATCATTATATTCTTCTTTAGATATGCCTTTAGATATCAGAAGCGTACAGCTCTATTCAGTCAAAGGATAATTGTCAAAATTGTCAATCTCCATATATATTCCATCAGTCACACAGACGCTCACAGGCTCAGTATGGATTAGACAAGAATATAAAAAGTAGACAAAGTGTACAGTATCATCAGATAGCAGGTATATATAACATAGTTTAAACATTAACAAAGTATGTCTATATATCAGGAGTAGTGTTGAGCCACCACCCTAGTGTTTTGGTTCGTCGAATGTTCGTCGAACCACATTGAAAACAATGGCAGGCAAACACATAGAAAACAATTACAAAACACCTTAAAAGGTGTCCCAAAGCAGAGAAAATGCTCAGAAGACAAAAATTCCATATGGAAAAGGGCAACTACATTTAGAAAAGAGGTGGAGGAGTAAAAGGAGGAGACACAAATATAGGCTTGTCATGCCCTTATGAAGTCAAGAAAGGCTGGAATAAAAATGTAAAATGCAAACCAAAAAAAAAAAATTCGGAAAACGAACACGATCATATACTGTCGGACTTCCCACCAATAATTTGGGATTTAAAAAAAAAATTATTTTTACATATGATTTTTTTTTAACTTTATTATATTGTCCCAGTGTGGGACAATATAATAAAGTGTCAGATCGCTGATCTGACACCTTGCACAGCACTCCTGACAGGCACTGAGGAGGCTTTCTCATCACCTGCTCTCAGCAGGCAATGAGAAAGCCACCTCCCTGCAGGACCCTGAAGGCCCCCATCTTGGATCCGGCGGCCTGCAGGGAGGAGATCCTTGGAGCAGCGCCAGCACATCGTGCTGTTCCGAGGGTCTCAGGGAAGATCCTTCCCTAATCCCCCTATACACTGTGATCATGTTTGATCGCAGTGTGCCAGGGGTTACTGTCTCGGGGCTGTCTGTGACCGCCCTTGACACATAGTGCCGAGTGTCAGCTGTGGTAATCAGCTGACACCCGGACGCGATCAGCAGTGCCCCCCCCCTTGAGCGCTGCTGATCACATATGTCGTACTATCCCGACCATGGGAATTAAGTCCCAGGTCACATGGACGGGATAGTACGTCATATGGCAGAAAGGGGTTAAACACACCCCACCGCTCTCCTCTTATTAAACATGCCCCCACCCCACATTCGACACGCCCTTCACCCCCTCCCCTCATTAAACACATCCCCCACACCTCCCCTCATTAACCCCTTCCTTACCGATGACGGAATAGTACGTCATCGGTAAGGATCCCCTGCTTTGAGGTGGGCTCCGGCGGAGAGCCAACCTCAAAACCGCGACATGTCAGCTGTTATGAACAGCTGACATGTGCCCGCAATAGGAGCGAGCGAAATTGCTGTCCGCCCGCGCCTAATAACTAGTAAAATCCCACTGTCAAAGCCGACAGCGGGCAATTAAATAGCATTTCCGACCACCGGGCCGGAAGTGAGCTCATCGCCGACCCCCGTCACGTGATCGGGGGTCGGCGACGCGTTGCCTGGACAACCAGAGGTTTCATAGAGACCTCTATGGTTGTTCCAGGCAGAAGGCTTTGAGCGCCGCCCGGTGGCCAGCGCTCAAAGCAATGCAGTAAATCTGCTACATATGGGTGATCTGCTCATCGCCTATATGTAGCAGAGCCGATTGGGTTGTGCAAGCTTCTAGCCTCCTATGGAGACTATTGAAGCATGCCAAAAGTAAAAAAAAAAAAAATGTTTAAAAATAAAAAAATAAATAAAAGTTCAAATCACCCCCCTTTCGTCAGAATCAAAATAAAACAATAAAAAAAAATCCCACATACACATATTAGGTATCACCGTGTTCAGAATCACCCGAACAATTAAAAAAAAAAAGCATTAACCCGATCGCTAAACGGCGTAGCGAGAAACAAATTCAAAACGCCAGAATTACGGTTTTTGGTCGCCGCAACACTGCATTAAAATGCAATAACGGGCGATCAAAAGAACGTATCTGCACAAAAGTGGTATCATTAAAAATGTCAGCCCGGCACGGAAAAAATAAGCCCTCACCCGACCCCAGATCATGAAAAGTGGAGACGCTACGGGTCTCGGAAAATGGCACCATTTTTTTTTTTTTAAGCAAACTTTGGAATTTTTTTTCATCACTTAGATGAAAGAGGACATAGACGTGTTTGGTGTCTATGAATTCACAATGACCTGGAGAATCATAACGGCAGGTCAGATTTAGCAGCTAGTGAACCTAGCAAAAAAGCCAAGCAAAAAAACAAGTGTGGGATTGCACTTTTTTTTTTGCAATTTCACCGCACTTGGAATTTTTTTCCCATTTTCGAGTACACGACATGGTAAAACCAATGATGTCTATTAAAAGTACAACTCGTCCCGCAAAAAATAAGCCCTCACATGGCCATATAGATGGAAAAATAAAAAAGTTACGGCTCTGGAAAGAAGGGGAGGGAAAAACGATAAAAGCTCCGGGAGTGAAGGGGTTAAACATGTCCCCCACCCCTCATTAAACACGCCCCTCCACCCCCATTAAACACATCACCCGCCCACCCCTCCTCATTAAACACGCCCCTCCACCCCATTAAATACATCACCCGCCCACCCCTCCTCATTAAACACGCCCCTCCACCCCCATTAAACACATCACCCGCCCACTCCTCATTAAACATGCCCCTCCACCCCATTAAACACATCACCCGCCCACCCCTCCTCATTAAACACGCCCCTCCACCCCATTAAATACATCACCCGCCCACCCCTCCTCATTAAACACGCCCCTCCACCCCCATTAAACACATCACCCGCCCACTCCTCATTAAACACGCCCCTCCACCCCCATTAAACATCACCCGCCCACCCCTCCTCATTAAACACGCCCCTCCACCCTCATTAAACACATCACCCGCCCACCCCTCCTCATTAAACACGCCCCTCCACCCTCATTAAACACATCACCCGCCCACCCCTCCTCATTAAACACGTCCCTCCACCCCCATTAAACACATCACCCGCCCACCCCTCCTCATTAAACACGCCCCTCCACCCCATTAAATACATCACCCGCCCACCCCTCCTCATTAAACACGCCCCTCCACCCCATTAAATACATCACCCGCCCACCCCTCATCATTAAACACGCCCCTCCACCCCCATTAAACATCACCCGCCCACCCCTCCTCATTAAACACGCCCCTCCACCCCCATTAAACACATCACCCGCCCACTCCTCATTAAACACGCCCCTCCACCCCCATTAAACACATCACCCGCCCACCCCTCCTCATTAAACATGCCCCTCCACCCTCATTAAACACATCACCCGCCCACCCCTCCTCATTAAACACGCCCCTCCACCCTCATTAAACAAATCACCCGCCCACCCCTCATTAAACACGCCCCTCCACCCCCATTAAACACATCACCCGCCCACCCCTCCTCATTAAACACGCCCCTCCACCCTCATTAAACAAATCACCCGCCCACCCCTCCTCATTAAACACGCCCCTCCACCCCCTTAAACACATCACCCGCCCACCCCTCCTCATTAAACACACCCCTCCACCCCATTAAACACATCACCCGCCTACTCCTCATTAAACACGCCCCTCCACCCCATTAAACACATCACCCGCCCACTCCTCATTAAACACGCCCCTCCACCCCCATTAAACACATCACCCGCCCACCCCTCCTCATTAAACATGCCCCTCCACCCTCATTAAACACATCACCCGCCCACCCCTCCTCATTAAACACGCCCCTCCACCCTCATTAAACAAATCACCCGCCCACCCCTCATTAAACACGCCCCTCCACCCCCATTAAACACATCACCCGCCCACCCCTCCTCATTAAACACGCCCCCCCACCCTCATTAAACAAATCACCCGCCCACCCCTCCTCACTAAACACGCCCCTCCACCCCCTTAAACACATCACCCGCCCACCCCTCCTCATTAAACACACCCCTCCACCCCATTAAACACATCACCCGCCTACCCCTCATTAAACACGCCCCTCCACCCCCATTAAACACATCACCCGCCCACCCCTCCTCATTAAACACGCCCCTCCACCCTCATTAAACAAATCACCCGCCCACCCCTCCTCATTAAACACGCCCCTCCACCCCATTAAACACATCACCCGCCCACCCCTCCTCATTAAACACACCCCTCCACCCCATTAAACACATCACCCGCCCACTCCTCATTAAACACGCCCCTCCACCCCCATTAAACACATCACCCGCCCACCCCTCCTCATTAAACATGCCCCTCCACCCTCATTAAACACATCACCCGCCCACCCCTCCTCATTAAACACGCCCCTCCACCCTCATTAAACAAATCACCCGCCCACCCCTCATTAAACACGCCCCTCCACCCCCATTAAACACATCACCCGCCCACCCCTCCTCATTAAACACGCCCCTCCACCCTCATTAAACAAATCACCCGCCCACCCCTCCTCATTAAACACGCCCCTCCACCCCCTTAAACACATCACCCGCCCACCCCTCCTCATTAAACACACCCCTCCACCCCATTAAACACATCACCCGCCTACCCCTCATTAAACACGCCCCTCCACCCCCATTAAACACATCACCCGCCCACCCCTCCTCATTAAACACGCCCCTCCACCCTCATTAAACAAATCACCCGCCCACCCCTCCTCATTAAACACGCCCCTCCACCCCATTAAACACATCACCCGCCCACCCCTCCTCATTAAACACGCCCCTCCACCCCCATTAAACACATCACCCGCCCACCCCTCCTCATTAAACACGCCCCTCCACCCTCATTAAACACATCACCCGCCCACCCCTCCTCATTAAACACGCCCCTCCACCCCCATTAAACACATCACCCGCCCACCCCTCCTCATTAAACACGCCCCTCCACCCTCATTAAACACATCACCTGCCCACCCCTCCTCATTAAACACGCCCCTCCACCCTCATTAAACACATCACCCGCCCACCCCTCCTCATTAAACACGCCCCTCCACCCTCATTAAACACATCACCCGCCCACCCCTCTTCATTAAACACGCCCCTCCACCCTCATTAAACACATCACCCGCCCACCCCTCCTCATTAAACACGCCCCTCCACCCCCATTAAACACATCACCCGCCCACTCATTAAACACGCCCCTCCACCCCCATTAAACACATCACCCGCCCACTCATTAAACACGCCCCTCCACCCCCATTAAACACATCACCCGCCCACTCCTCATTAAACACGCCCCTCCACCCCCATTAAACACATCACCCGCCCACCCCTCCTCATTAAACACGCCCCTCCACCCCCATTAAACACATCACCCGCCCACCCCTCCTCATTAAACACGCCCCTCCACCCCCATTAAACACATCACCCGCCCACTCCTCATTAAACACGCCCCTCCACCCCCATTAAACACATCACCCGCCCACCCCTCCTCATTAAACACGCCTCTCCACCCTCATTAAACACATCACCCGCCCACCCCTCCTCATTAAACACGTCCCTCCACCCACATTAAACACATCACCCGCCCACCCCTCCTCATTAAACATGCCCCTCCACCCTCATTAAACACATCACCCGCCCACCCCTCCTCATTAAACACGGCCCTCCACCCTCATTAAACACATCACCCGCCCACCCCTCCTCATTAAACCCGCCCCTCCACCCCCATTAAACACATCACCCGCCCACCCCTCCTCATTAAACACGCCCCTCCACCCCCATTAAACACATCACCCGCCCACTCCTCATTAAACACGCCCCTCCACCCCATTAAACACATCACCCGCCCACCCCTCCTCATTAAACACGCCCCTCCACCCCCATTAAACACATCACCCGCCCACCCCTCCTCATTAAACACGCCCCTCCACCCTCATTAAACACATCACCCGCCCACCCCTCCTCATTAAACACGCCCCTCCACCCCCATTAAACACATCACCCGCCCACCCCTCCTCATTAAACACGCCCCTCCACCCTCATTAAACACATCACCTGCCCACCCCTCCTCATTAAACACGCCCCTCCACCCTCATTAAACACATCACCGGCCCCCACCCCTCCTCATTAAACACGCCCCTCCACCCTCATTAAACACATCACCCGCCCACCCCTCCTCATTAAACACGCCCCTCCACCCTCATTAAACACATCACCCGCCCACCCCTCCTCATTAAACACGCCCCTCCACCCCCATTAAACACATCACCCGCCCACTCCTCCTCAAAAAACACGCCCCTCCACCCTCATTAAACACATCACCCGCCCACCCCTCCTCATTAAACACGCCCCTCCACCCCCATTAAACACATCACCTGCCCACCCCTCCTCAAAAAACACGCCCCTCCACCCCCATTAAACACATCACCCGCCCACCCCTCCTCATTAAACACGCCCCTCCACCACTATTAAACACATCACCTGCCCACCCCTCCTCATTAAACACGCCCCTCCACCCTCATTAAACACATCACCTGCCCACCCCTCCTCATTAAACACGCCCCTCCACCCCCATTAAACACATCACCCGCCCACCCCTCCTCATTAAACACGCCCCTCCACCCCCATTAAACACATCACCCGCCCACCCCTCCTCATTAAACCCGCCCCTCCACCACTATTAAACACATCACCCCCCCACCCCTCCTCATTAAAAACGCCCCTCCAACACTATTAAACACATCACCTGCCCACCCCTCCTCATTAAACACGCCCCTCCACCCTCATTAAACACATCACCCGCCCACCCCTCCTCATTAAACACGCCCCTCCACCCCCATTAAACACATCACCCGCCCACCCCTCCTCATTAAACCCGCCCCTCCACCACTATTAAACACATCACCCGCCCACCCCTCCTCATTAAACACCCCCCTCCACCCTCAATAAACATCACCCGCCCACCCCTCCTCATTAAACACGCCCCTCCACCCTCATTAAACACATCACCCGCCCACCCCTCCTCATTAAACACGCCCCTCCACCCCATTAAACACATCACTCGCCCACCCCTCCTCATTAAACACGCCCCTCCACCCTCATTAAACATCACCCGCCCACCCCTCCTCATTAAACACGCCCCTCCACCCCCATTAAACACATCACCCGCCCACTCCTCCTCAAAAAACACGCCCCTCCACCCTCATTAAACACATCACCCGCCCACCCCTCCTCATTAAACACGCCCCTCCACCCCCATTAAACACATCACCTGCCCACCCCTCCTCAAAAAACACGCCCCTCCACCCCCATTAAACACATCACCCGCCCACCCCTCCTCATTAAACACGCCCCTCCACCACTATTAAACACATCACCTGCCCACCCCTCCTCATTAAACACGCCCCTCCACCCTCATTAAACACATCACCTGCCCACCCCTCCTCATTAAACACGCCCCTCCACCCCCATTAAACACATCACCCGCCCACCCCTCCTCATTAAACACGCCCCTCCACCCCCATTAAACACATCACCCGCCCACCCCTCCTCATTAAACCCGCCCCTCCACCACTATTAAACACATCACCCCCCCACCCCTCCTCATTAAACACGCCCCTCCAACACTATTAAACACATCACCTGCCCACCCCTCCTCATTAAACACGCCCCTCCACCCTCATTAAACACATCACCCGCCCACCCCTCCTCATTAAACACGCCCCTCCACCCCCATTAAACACATCACCCGCCCACCCCTCCTCATTAAACCCGCCCCTCCACCACTATTAAACACATCACCCGCCCACCCCTCCTCACTAAACACGCCCCTCCACCCTCAATAAACATCACCCGCCCACCCCTCCTCATTAAACACGCCCCTCCACCCCATTAAACACATCACTCGCCCACCCCTCCTCATTAAACACGCCCCTCCACCCTCATTAAACATCACCCGCCCACCCCTCCTCATTAAACACGCCCCTCCACCCCATTAAACACATCACCCGCCCACCCCTCCTCATTAAACACGAGCCTCCACCCTCAATAAACATCACCCGCCCACCCCTCCTCATTAAACACGCCCTTACACCCCCATTAAACACATCACCCGCCCACCCCTCCTCATTAAACACGCCCCTCCACCCCCATTAAACACATCACCCGCCCACTCCTCATTAAACACGCCCCTTCACCCCATTAAACACATCACCCGCCCACCCCTCCTCATTAAACACGCCCCTCCACCCTCATGAAACACAACACCAGCCCACCCTTCCTCATTAAACACACCCCTCCACTCCATTAAACACATCACCCACCCACCCCTCCTCATTAAACACGCCCCTCCACCACTATTAAACACATCACCCGCCCACCCCTCCTCATTAAACACGCCCCTCCACCCTCATTAAACACAAGACCAGCCCACCCCTCCTCATTAAACACACCCCTCCACCCCATTAAACACATCACCCGCCCACCCCTCCTCATTAAACACGCCCCTCCACCCTCAACAAACATCACCCGCCCACCCCTCCTCATTAAACACGCCCCTCCACCACCATTAAACACATCACGCCCCTCCACCCTCATTAAACACATCACCCGCCCACTCCCCTCATTAAACACGCCCCTCCACCACCATTAAACACATCACCTGCCCACCCCTCCTCATTAAACACGCCCCTCCACCCTCATTAAACACATCACCCGCCCACCCCTCCTCATTAAACACGCCCCTCCACCCCCATTAAACACATCACCCGCCCACCCCTCCTCATTAAACCCGCCCCTCCACCACTATTAAACACATCACCCGCCCACCCCTCCTCATTAAACACGCCCCTCCACCCTCAATAAACATCACCCGCCCACCCCTCCTCATTAAACACGCCCTTCCACCCCCATTAAACACATCACCCGCCCACCCCTCCTCATTAAACACGCCCCTCCACCCCCATTAAACACATCACCCGCCCACCCCTCCTCATTAAACACGCCCCTCCACCCTCATTAAACACATCACCCGCCCACCCCTCCTCATTAAACACGCCCCTCCACCCTCATGAAACACAACACCAGCCCACCACTCCTCATTAAACACACCCCTCCACTCCATTAAACACATCACCCGCCCACCCCTCCTCATTAAACACGCCCCTCCACCCTCATTAAACACAACACCAGCCCACCCCTCCTCATTAAACACGCCCCTCCACCCCATTAAACACATCAGCCGCCCACCACTCCTCATTAAACACGCCCTTACACCCCCATTAAACACATCACCCGCCCACTCCTCATTAAACACGCCCCTCCACCCCATTAAACACATCAGCCGCCCACCACTCCTCATTAAACACACCCCTCCACTCCATTAAACACATCACCCGCCCACCCCTCCTCATTAAACACGCCCCTCCACCACTATTAAACACATCACCCGCCCACCCCTCCTCATTAAACACGCCCCTCCACCCTCATTAAACACAACACCAGCCCACCCCTCCTCATTAAACACACCCCTCCACCCCATTAAACACATCACCCGCCCACCCCTCCTCATTAAACACGCCCCTCCACCCTCAATAAACATCACCCGCCCACCCCTCCTCATTAAACACGCCCCTCCACCACCATTAAACACATCACCTGCCCACCCCTCCTCATTAAACACGCCCCTCCACCCTCATTAAACACATCACCCGCCCACCCCTCCTCATTAAACACGCCCCTCCACCCCATTAAACACATCACGCCCCTCCACCCTCATTAAACACATCACCCGCCCACTCCCCTCATTAAACACGCCCCTCCACCACTATTAAACACATCACCCGCCCACCCCTCCTCATTAAACACGCCCCTCCACCCTCAATAAACATCATCCGCCCACCCCTCCTCATTAAACACGCCCTTCCACCCCCATTAAACACATCACCCGCCCACCCCTCCTCATTAAACACGCCCCTCCACCCCCATTAAACACATCACCCGCCCACCCCTCCTCATTAAACACGCCCCTCCACCCTCATTAAACACATCACCCGCCCACCCCTCCTCATTAAACACGCCCCTCCACCACTATTAAACACATCACCCGCCCACCCCTCCTCATTAAACACGCCCCTCCACCACTATTAAACACATCACCCGCCCACCCCTCCTCATTAAACACGCCCCTCCACCACTATTAAACACATCACCTGCCCACCCCTCCTCATTAAACACATCACCCGCCCACCCCTCCTCATTAAACACGCCCCTCCACCCCCATTAAACACATCACCCGCCCACCCCTCCTCATTAAACACGCCCATGCACCCCCATTAAACACATCACCCGCCCACCCCTCCTCATTAAACCCGCCCCTCCACCACTATTAAACACATCACCCGCCCACCCCTCCTCATTAAACACGCCCCTCCAACACTATTAAACACATCACCTGCCCACCCCTCCTCATTAAACACGCCCCTCCACCCTCATTAAACACATCACCCGCCCACCCCTCCTCATTAAACACGCCCCTCCACCCCCATTAAACACATCACCCGCCCACCCCTCCTCATTAAACCCGCCCCTCCACCACTATTAAACACATCACCCGCCCACCCCTCCTCATTAAACACGCCCCTCCACCACTATTAAACACATCACCTGCCCACCCCTCCTCATTAAACACGCCCCTCCACCATCATTAAACACATCACCTGCCCACCCCTCCTCATTAAACACGCCCCTCCACCCCCATTAAACACATCACCCGCCCACCCCTCCTCATTAAACCCGCCCCTCCACCACTATTAAACACATCACCCGCCCACCCCTCCTCATTAAACACGCCCCTCCACCCCATTAAACACATCACCCGCTCACTTCCCTCATTAAACACGCCCCTCCACCCCCATTAAACACATCACCCGCCCACCCCTCCTCATTAAACACGCCCCTCCACCACTATTAAACACATCACCCGCCCACCCCTCCTCATTAAACACGCCCCTCCACCCCATTAAACACATCACCCGCCCACCCCTCCTCATTAAACCCGCCCCTCCACCACTATTAAACACATCACCCGCCCACCCCTCCTCATTAAACACGCCCCTCCACCACTATTAAACACATCACCTGCCCCCTCCACCCTCATTAAACACATCACCCGCCCACCCCTCCTCATTAAACACGCCCCTCCACCCCCATTAAACACATCACCCGCCCACCCCTCCTCATTAAACCCGCCCCTCCACCACTATTAAACACATCACCCGCCCACCCCTCCTCATTAAACACGCCCCTCCACCCTCAATAAACATCACCCGCCCACCCCTCCTCATTAAACACGCCCTTCCACCTCCATTAAACACATCACCCGCCCACCCCTCCTCATTAAACACGCCCCTCCACCCCCATTAAACACATCACCCGCCCACCCCTCCTCATTAAACACGCCCCTCCACCACCATTAAACACATCACCTGCCCACCTCTCCTCATTAAACACGCCCCTCCACCCTCATTAAACACATCACCCGCCCACCCCTCCTCATTAAACACGCCCCTCCACCCTCAATAAACATCACCAGCCCACCCCTCCTCATTAAACACACCCCTCCACCCCATTAAACACATCACCCGCCCACCCCTCCTCATTAAACACGCCCCTCCACCCTCAATAAACATCACCCGCCCACCCCTCCTCATTAAACACGCCCCTCCACCACCATTAAACACATCACCTGCCCACCCCTCCTCATTAAACACGCCCCTCCACCCTCATTAAACACATCACCCGCCCACCCCTCCTCATTAAACACGCCTCTCCACCCCATTAAACACATCACGCCCCTCCACCCTCATTAAACACATCACCCGCCCACTCCCCTCATTAAACACGCCCCTCCACCACCATTAAACACATCACCTGCCCACCCCTCCTCATTAAACACGCCCCTCCACCCTCACTAAACACATCACCCGCCCACCCCTCCTCATTAAACACGCCCCTCCACCCCCATTAAACACATCACCCGCCCACCCCTCCTCATTAAACCCGCCCCTCCACCACTATTAAACACATCACCCGCCCACCCCTCCTCATTAAACACGCCCCTCCACCCTCAATAAACATCACCCGCCCACCCCTCCTCATTAAACACGCCCTTCCACCCCCATTAAACACATCACCCGCCCACCCCTCCTCATTAAACACGCCCCTCCACCCCCATTAAACACATCACCCGCCCACCCCTCCTCATTAAACACGCCCCTCCACCCTCATTAAACACATCACCCGCCCACCCCTCCTCATTAAACACGCCCCTCCACCCCCATTAAACACATCACCCGCCCACCCCTCCTCATTAAACACGCCCCTCCACCACTATTAAACACATCACCCGCCCACCCCTCCTCATTAAACACGCCCCTCCACCACTATTAAACACATCACCTGCCCACCCCTCCTCATTAAACCCGCCCCTCCACCACTATTAAACACATCACCCGTCCACCCCTCCTCATTAAACACGCCCCTCCGCCACTATTAAACACATCACCTGCCCACCCCTCCTCATTAAACACGCCCCTCCACCCTCATTAAACACATCACCCGCCCACCCCTCCTCATTAAACACGCCCCTCCACCCCCATTAAACACATCACCCGCCCACCCCTCCTCATTAAACCCGCCCCTCCACCACTATTAAACACATCACCCGCCCACCCCTCCTCATTAAACACGCCCCTCCACCCTCAATAAACATCACCCGCCCACCCCTCCTCATTAAACACGCCCTTCCACCCCCATTAAACACATCACCCGCCCACCCCTCCTCATTAAACACGCCCCTCCACCCCCATTAAACACATCACCCGCCCACCCCTCCTCATTAAACACGCCCCTCCACCCTCATTAAACACATCACCCGCTCACCCCTCCTCATTAAACACGCCCCTCCACCCTCATGAAACACAACACCAGCCCACCACTCCTCATTAAACACACCCCTCCACTCCATTAAACACATCACCCGCCCACCCCTCCTCATTAAACACGCCCCTCCACCCTCATTAAACACAACACCAGCCCACCCCTCCTCATTAAACACGCCCCTCCACCCCATTAAACACATCAGCCGCCCACCACTCCTCATTAAACACGCCCTTACACCCCCATTAAACACATCACCCGCCCACTCCTCATTAAACACGCCCCTCCACCCCATTAAACACATCAGCCGCCCACCACTCCTCATTAAACACACCCCTCCACTCCATTAAACACATCACCCGCCCACCCCTCCTCATTAAACACGCCCCTCCACCCTCATTAAACACAACACCAGCCCACCCCTCCTCATTAAACACACCCCTCCACCCCATTAAACACATCACCCGCCCACCCCTCCTCATTAAACACGCCCCTCCACCCTCAATAAACATCACCCGCCCACCCCTCCTCATTAAACACGCCCCTCCACCACCATTAAACACATCACCCGCCCACCCCTCCTCATTAAACACACCCCTCCACTCCATTAAACACATCACCCGCCCACCCCTCCTCATTAAACACGCCCCTCCACCCTCATTAAACACAACACCAGCCCACCCCTCCTCATTAAACACACCCCTCCACCCCATTAAACACATCACCCGCCCACCCCTCCTCATTAAACACGCCCCTCCACCCTCAATAAACATCACCCGCCCACCCCTCCTCATTAAACACGCCCCTCCACCACCATTAAACACATCACCCGCCCACCCCTCCTCATTAAACACGCCCCTCCACCCTCAATAAACACATCACCCGCCCACCCCTCCTCATTAAACACGCCCCTCCACCCCATTAAACACATCACGCCCCTCCACCCTCATTAAACACATCACCCGCCCACTCCCCTCATTAAACACGCCCCTCCACCACTATTAAACACATCACCCGCCCACCCCTCCTCATTAAACACGCCCCTCCACCCTCAATAAACATCATCCGCCCACCCCTCCTCATTAAACACGCCCTTCCACCCCCATTAAACACATCACCCGCCCACCCCTCCTCATTAAACACGCCCCTCCACCCCCATTAAACACATCACCCACCCACCCCTCCTCATTAAACACGCCCCTCCACCCTCATTAAACACATCACCCGCCCACCCCTCCTCATTAAACACGCCCCTCCACCACTATTAAACACATCACCCGCCCACCCCTCCTCATTAAACACGCCCCTCCACCACTATTAAACACATCACCCGCCCACCCCTCCTCATTAAACACGCCCCTCCACCACTATTAAACACATCACCTGCCCACCCCTCCTCATTAAACACGCCCCTCCACCCTCATTAAACACATCACCCGCCCACCCCTCCTCATTAAACACGCCCCTCCACCCCCATTAAACACATCACCCGCCCACCCCTCCTCATTAAACACGCCCATCCACCCCCATTAAACACATCACCCGCCCACCCCTCCTCATTAAACCCGCCCCTCCACCACTATTAAACACATCACCCGCCCACCCCTCCTCATTAAACACGCCCCTCCAACACTATTAAACACATCACCTGCCCACCCCTCCTCATTAAACACGCCCCTCCACCCTCATTAAACACATCACCCGCCCACCCCTCCTCATTAAACACGCCCCTCCACCCTCATTAAACACATCACCCGCCCACCCCTCCTCATTAAACACGCCCCTCCACCCCCATTAAAAACATCACCCGCCCACCCCTCCTCATTAAACCCGCCCCTCCACCACTATTAAACACATCACCCGCCCACCCCTCCTCATTAAACACGCCCCTCCACCCTCAATAAACATCACCCGCCCACCCCTCCTCATTAAACACGCCCTTCCACCCCCATTAAACACATCACCCGCCCACACCTCCTCATTAAACACGCCCCTCCACCCCCATTAAACACATCACCCGCCCACCCCTCCTCATTAAACACGCCCCTCCACCCTCATTAAACACATCACCCGCCCACCCCTCCTCATTAAACACGCCCCTCCACCCCCATTAAACACATCACCCGCCCACCCCTCCTCATTAAACCCGCCCCTCCACCACTATTAAACACATCACCCGCCCACCCCTCCTCATTAAACACGCCCCTCCACCACTATTAAACACATCACCTGCCCACCCCTCCTCATTAAACACGCCCCTCCACCATCATTAAACACATCACCTGCCCACCCCTCCTCATTAAACACGCCCCTCCACCCCCATTAAACACATCACCCGCCCACCCCTCCTCATTAAACCCGCCCCTCCACCACTATTAAACACATCACCCGCCCACCCCTCCTCATTAAACACGCCCCTCCACCCCATTAAACACATCACCCGCTCACTTCCCTCATTAAACACGCCCCTCCACCCCCATTAAACACATCACCCGCCCACCCCTCCTCATTAAACCCGCCCCTCCACCACTATTAAACACATCACCCGCCCACCCCTCCTCATTAAACACGCCCCTCCACCACTATTAAACACATCACCCGCCCACCCCTCCTCATTAAACACGCCCCTCCACCCCATTAAACACATCACCCGCCCACCCCTCCTCATTAAACACGCCCCTCCACCCCCATTAAACACATCACCCGCCCACCCCTCCTCATTAAACCCGCCCCTCCACCACTATTAAACACATCACCCGCCCACCCCTCCTCATTAAACACGCCCCTCCACCACTATTAAACACATCACCTGCCCCCTCCACCCTCATTAAACACATCACCCGCCCACCCCTCCTCATTAAACACGCCCCTCCACCCCCATTAAACACATCACCCGCCCACCCCTCCTCATTAAACCCGCCCCTCCACCACTATTAAACACATCACCCGCCCACCCCTCCTCATTAAACACGCCCCTCCACCCTCAATAAACATCACCCGCCCACCCCTCCTCATTAAACACGCCCTTCCACCTCCATTAAACACATCACCCACCCACCCCTCCTCATTAAACACGCCCCTCCACCCCCATTAAACACATCACCCGCCCACCCCTCCTCATTAAACACGCCCCTCCACCACCATTAAACACATCACCTGCCCACCCCTCCTCATTAAACACGCCCCTCCACCCTCATTAAACACATCACCCGCCCACCCCTCCTCATTAAACACGCCCCTCCACCCTCAATAAACATCACCAGCCCACCCCTCCTCATTAAACACACCCCTCCACCCCATTAAACACATCACCCGCCCACCCCTCCTCATTAAACACGCCCCTCCACCCTCAATAAACATCACCCGCCCACCCCTCCTCATTAAACACGCCCCTCCACCACCATTAAACACATCACCTGCCCACCCCTCCTCATTAAACACGCCCCTCCACCCTCATTAAACACATCACCCGCCCACCCCTCCTCATTAAACACGCCTCTCCACCCCATTAAACACATCACGCCCCTCCACCCTCATTAAACACATCACCCGCCCACTCCCCTCATTAAACACGCCCCTCCACCACCATTAAACACATCACCTGCCCACCCCTCCTCATTAAACACGCCCCTCCACCCCCATTAAACACATCACCCGCCCACCCCTCCTCATTAAACCCGCCCCTCCACCCCCATTAAACACATCACCCGCCCACCCCTCCTCATTAAACCCGCCCCTCCACCCTCAATAAACATCACCCGCCCACCCCTCCTCATTAAACACGCCCTTCCACCCCCATTAAACACATCACCCGCCCACCCCTCCTCATTAAACACGCCCCTCCACCCCCATTAAACACATCACCCGCCCACCCCTCCTCATTAAACACGCCCCTCCACCCTCATTAAACACATCACCCGCCCACCCCTCCTCATTAAACACGCCCCTCCACCCCCATTAAACACATCACCCGCCCACCCCTCCTCATTAAACACGCCCCTCCACCACTATTAAACACATCACCCGCCCACCCCTCCTCATTAAACACGCCCCTCCACCACTATTAAACACATCACCTGCCCACCCCTCCTCATTAAACCCGCCCCTCCACCACTATTAAACACATCACCCGTCCACCCCTCCTCATTAAACACGCCCCTCCACCACTATTAAACACATCACCTGCCCACCCCTCCTCATTAAACACGCCCCTCCACCCTCATTAAACACATCACCCGCCCACCCCTCCTCATTAAACACGCCCCTCCACCCCCATTAAACACATCACCCGCCCACCCCTCCTCATTAAACCCGCCCCTCCACCACTATTAAACACATCACCCGCCCACCCCTCCTCATTAAACACGCCCCTCCACCCTCAATAAACATCACCCGCCCACCCCTCCTCATTAAACACGCCCTTCCACCCCCATTAAACACATCACCCGCCCACCCCTCCTCATTAAACACGCCCCTCCACCCCCATTAAACACATCACCCGCCCACCCCTCCTCATTAAACACGCCCCTCCACCCTCATTAAACACATCACCCGCCCACCCCTCCTCATTAAACCCGCCCCTCCACCACTATTAAACACATCACCCGCCCACCCCTCCTCATTAAACACGCCCCTCCACCCTCATTAAACACATCACCCGCCCACCCCTCCTCATTAAACACGCCCCTCCACCCCCATTAAACACATCACCCGCCCACCCCTCCTCATTAAACCCGCCCCTCCACCACTATTAAACACATCACCCGCCCACCCCTCCTCATTAAACACGCCCCTCCACCACTATTAAACACATCACCCGCCCACCCCTCCTCATTAAACACGCCCCTCCACCACTATTAAACACATCACCTGCCCACCCCTCCTCATTAAACACGCCCCTCCACCCTCATTAAACACATCACCCGCCCACCCCTCCTCATTAAACACGCCCCTCCACCCCCATTAAACACATCACCCGCCCACCCCTCCTCATTAAACACGCCCATCCACCCCCATTAAACACATCACCCGCCCACCCCTCCTCATTAAACCCGCCCCTCCACCACTATTAAACACATCACCCGCCCACCCCTCCTCATTAAACACGCCCCTCCAACACTATTAAACACATCACCTGCCCACCCCTCCTCATTAAACACGCCCCTCCACCCTCATTAAACACATCACCCGCCCACCCCTCCTCATTAAACACGCCCCTCCACCCTCATTAAACACATCACCCGCCCACCCCTCCTCATTAAACACGCCCCTCCACCCCCATTAAAAACATCACCCGCCCACCCCTCCTCATTAAACCCGCCCCTCCACCACTATTAAACACATCACCCGCCCACCCCTCCTCATTAAACACGCCCCTCCACCCTCAATAAACATCACCCGCCCACCCCTCCTCATTAAACACGCCCTTCCACCCCCATTAAACACATCACCCGCCCACACCTCCTCATTAAACACTCCCCTCCACCCCCATTAAACACATCACCCGCCCACCCCTCCTCATTAAACACGCCCCTCCACCCTCATTAAACACATCACCCGCCCACCCCTCCTCATTAAACACGCCCCTCCACCCCCATTAAACACATCACCCGCCCACCCCTCCTCATTAAACCCGCCCCTCCACCACTATTAAACACATCACCCGCCCACCCCTCCTCATTAAACACGCCCCTCCACCACTATTAAACACATCACCTGCCCACCCCTCCTCATTAAACACGCCCCTCCACCATCATTAAACACATCACCTGCCCACCCCTCCTCATTAAACACGCCCCTCCACCCCCATTAAACACATCACCCGCCCACCCCTCCTCATTAAACCCGCCCCTCCACCACTATTAAACACATCACCCGCCCACCCCTCCTCATTAAACACGCCCCTCCACCCCATTAAACACATCACCCGCTCACTTCCCTCATTAAACACGCCCCTCCACCCCCATTAAACACATCACCCGCCCACCCCTCCTCATTAAACCCGCCCCTCCACCACTATTAAACACATCACCCGCCCACCCCTCCTCATTAAACACGCCCCTCCACCACTATTAAACACATCACCCGCCCACCCCTCCTCATTAAACACGCCCCTCCACCCCATTAAACACATCACCCGCCCACCCCTCCTCATTAAACACGCCCCTCCACCCCCATTAAACACATCACCCGCCCACCCCTCCTCATTAAACCCGCCCCTCCACCACTATTAAACACATCACCCGCCCACCCCTCCTCATTAAACACGCCCCTCCACCACTATTAAACACATCACCTGCCCCCTCCACCCTCATTAAACACATCACCCGCCCACCCCTCCTCATTAAACACGCCCCTCCACCCCCATTAAACACATCACCCGCCCACCCCTCCTCATTAAACCCGCCCCTCCACCACTATTAAACACATCACCCGCCCACCCCTCCTCATTAAACACGCCCCTCCACCCTCAATAAACATCACCCGCCCACCCCTCCTCATTAAACACGCCCTTCCACCTCCATTAAACACATCACCCACCCACCCCTCCTCATTAAACACGCCCCTCCACCCCCATTAAACACATCACCCGCCCACCCCTCCTCATTAAACACGCCCCTCCACCACCATTAAACACATCACCTGCCCACCCCTCCTCATTAAACACGCCCCTCCACCCTCATTAAACACATCACCCGCCCACCCCTCCTCATTAAACACGCCCCTCCACCCTCAATAAACATCACCAGCCCACCCCTCCTCATTAAACACACCCCTCCACCCCATTAAACACATCACCCGCCCACCCCTCCTCATTAAACACGCCCCTCCACCCTCAATAAACATCACCCGCCCACCCCTCCTCATTAAACACGCCCCTCCACCACCATTAAACACATCACCTGCCCACCCCTCCTCATTAAACACGCCCCTCCACCCTCATTAAACACATCACCCGCCCACCCCTCCTCATTAAACACGCCTCTCCACCCCATTAAACACATCACGCCCCTCCACCCTCATTAAACACATCACCCGCCCACTCCCCTCATTAAACACGCCCCTCCACCACCATTAAACACATCACCTTCCCACCCCTCCTCATTAAACACGCCCCTCCACCCCCATTAAACACATCACCCGCCCACCCCTCCTCATTAAACCCGCCCCTCCACCACTATTAAACACATCACCCGCCCACCCCTCCTCATTAAACACGCCCCTCCACCCTCAATAAACATCACCCGCCCACCCCTCCTCATTAAACACGCCCTTCCACCCCCATTAAACACATCACCCGCCCACCCCTCCTCATTAAACACGCCCCTCCACCCCCATTAAACACATCACCCGCCCACCCCTCCTCATTAAACACGCCCCTCCACCCTCATTAAACACATCACCCGCCCACCCCTCCTCATTAAACACGCCCCTCCACCCCCATTAAACACATCACCCGCCCACCCCTCCTCATTAAACACGCCCCTCCACCACTATTAAACACATCACCCGCCCACCCCTCCTCATTAAACACGCCCCTCCACCACTATTAAACACATCACCTGCCCACCCCTCCTCATTAAACCCGCCCCTCCACCACTATTAAACACATCACCCGTCCACCCCTCCTCATTAAACACGCCCCTCCACCACTATTAAACACATCACCTGCCCACCCCTCCTCATTAAACACGCCCCTCCACCCTCATTAAACACATCACCCGCCCACCCCTCCTCATTAAACACGCCCCTCCACCCCCATTAAACACATCACCCGCCCACCCCTCCTCATTAAACCCGCCCCTCCACCACTATTAAACACATCACGCGCCCACCCCTCCTCATTAAACACGCCCCTCCACCCTCAATAAACATCACCCGCCCACCCCTCCTCATTAAACACGCCCTTCCACCCCCATTAAACACATCACCCGCCCACCCCTCCTCATTAAACACGCCCCTCCACCCCCATTAAACACATCACCCGCCCACCCCTCCTCATTAAACACGCCCCTCCACCCTCATTAAACACATCACCCGCCCACCCCTCCTCATTAAACACGCCCCTCCACCCCCATTAAACACATCACCCGCCCACCCCTCCTCATTAAACCCGCCCCTCCACCACTATTAAACACATCTCCCGCCCACCCCTCCTCATTAAACACGCCCCTCCACCACTATTAAACACATCACCTGCCCACCCCTCCTCATTAAACACGCCCCTCCACCCCCATTAAACACATCACCCGCCCAGCCCTCCTCATTAAACCCGCCCCTCCACCACTATTAAACACATCACCCGCCCACCCCTCCTCATTAAACACCCCCCTCCACCCCATTAAACACATCACCCGCCCACTTCCCTCATTAAACACGCCCCTCCACCCCCATTAAACACATCACCCGCCCACCCCTCCTCATTAAACCCACCCCTCCACCACTATTAAACACATCACCCGCCCACCCCTCCTCATTAAACACGCCCCTCCACCACTATTAAACACATCACCCGCCCACCCCTCCTCATTAAACACGCCCCTCCACCCCATTAAACACATCACCCGCCCACCCCTCCTCATTAAACACGCCCCTCCACCCCATTAAACACATCACCCGCCCAGCCCTCCTCATTAAACACGCCCCTCCACCCCCATTAAACACATCACCCGCCCACCCCTCCTCATTAAACCCGCCCCTCCACCACTATTAAACACATCACCCGCCCACCCCTCCTCATTAAACACGCCCCTCCACCACTATTAAACACATCACCTGCCCACCCCTCCTCATTAAACACGCCCCTCCACCCCCATTAAACACATCACCCGCCCACCCCTCCTCATTAAACCCGCCCCTCCACCACTATTAAACACATCACCTGCCCACCCCTCCTCATTAAACACGCCCCTCCACCCCCATTAAACACATCACCCGCCCACCCCTCCTCATTAAACACGCCCCTCCACCCCCATTAAACACATCACCCGCCCACCCCTCCTCATTAAACCCGCCCCTCCACCACTATTAAACACATCACCCGCCCACCCCTCCTCATTAAACACGCCCCTCCACCCTCAATAAACCTCACCCGCCCACCCCTCCTCATTAAACACGCCCCTCCACCCCATTAAACACATCACTCGCCCACCCCTCCTCATTAAACACGCCCCTCCACCACTATTAAACACATCACCCGCCCACCCCTCCTCATTAAACACGCCCCTCCACCACTATTAAACACATCACCCGCCCACCCCTCCTCATTAAACACGCCCCTCCACCCTCAATAAACATCACCCGCCCACCCCTCCTCATTAAACACGCCCCTCCACCCCATTAAACACATCACCCGCCCACCCCTCCTCATTAAACCCGCCCCTCCACCACTATTAAACACATCACCCGCCCACCCCTCCTCATTAAACACGCCCCTCCACCACTATTAAACACATCACCTGCCCACCCCTCCTCATTAAACACGCCCCTCCACCCCCATTAAACACATCACCCGCCCACCCCTCCTCATTAAACCCGCCCCTCCACCACTATTAAACACATCACCTGCCCACCCCTCCTCATTAAACACGCCCCTCCACCCCCATTAAACACATCACCCGCCCACCCCTCCTCATTAAACACGCCCCTCCACCCCCATTAAACACATCACCCGCCCACCCCTCCTCATTAAACCCGCCCCTCCACCACTATTAAACACATCACCCGCCCACCCCTCCTCATTAAACACGCCCCTCCACCCTCATTAAACATCACCCGCCCACCCCTCCTCATTAAACACGCCCCTCCACCCCATTAAACACATCACCCGCCCACCCCTCCTCATTAAACACTAGCCTCCACCCTCAATAAACATCACCCGCCCACCCCTCCTCATTAAACACGCCCTTACACCCCCATTAAACACATCACCCGCCCACCCCTCCTCATTAAACACGCCCCTCCACCCCATTAAACACATCACCCGCCCACTTCCCTCATTAAACACGCCCCTCCACCCCCATTAAACACATCACCCGCCCACCCCTCCTCATTAAACCCGCCCCTCCACCACTATTAAACACATCACCCGCCCACCCCTCCTCATTAAACCCGCCCCTCCACCCCCATTAAACACATCACCCGCCCACCCCTCCTCATTAAACACGCCCCTCCACCCCATTAAACACATCACCCGCCCACCCCTCCTCATTAAACACGCCCCTCCACCCCCATTAAACACATCACCCGCCCACCCCTCCTCATTAAACCCGCCCCTCCACCACTATTAAACACATCACCCGCCCACCCCTCCTCATTAAACCCGCCCCTCCAGCCCATTAAACACATCACCCGCCCACTTCCCTCATTAAACACGCCCCTCCACCCCCATTAAACACATCACCCGCCCACCCCTCCTCATTAAACACGCCCCTCCACCCCCATTAAACACATCACCCGCCCACCCCTCCTCATTAAACACGCCCCTCCACCCCATTAAACACATCACCCGCCCACCCCTCCTCATTAAACACGCCCCTCCACCCCCATTAAACACATCACCCGCCCACCCCTCCTCATTAAACCCGCCCCTCCACCACTATTAAACACATCACCCGCCCACCCCTCCTCATTAAACCCGCCCCTCCACCACTATTAAACACATCACCCGCCCACCCCTCCTCATTAAACCCGCCCCTCCACCCTCAATAAACATCACCCGCCCACCCCTCCTCATTAAACCCGCCCCTCCACCCTCATGAAACACAACACCAGCCCACCCCTCCTCATTAAACACGCCCCTCCACCCCATTAAACACATCACCCGCCCACTTCCCTCATTAAACACGCCCCTCCACCCCCATTAAACACATCACCCGCCCACCCCTCCTCATTAAACCCGCCCCTCCACCACTATTAAACACATCACCCGCCCACCCCTCCTCATTAAACCCGCCCCTCCACCCCCATTAAACACATCACCCGCCCACCCCTCCTCATTAAACACGCCCCTCCACCCCATTAAACACATCACCCGCCCACCCCTCCTCATTAAACACGCCCCTCCACCCCCATTAAACACATCACCCGCCCACCCCTCCTCATTAAACCCGCCCCTCCACCACTATTAAACACATCACCCGCCCACCCCTCCTCATTAAACCCGCCCCTCCAGCCCATTAAACACATCACCCGCCCACTTCCCTCATTAAACACGCCCCTCCACCCCCATTAAACACATCACCCGCCCACCCCTCCTCATTAAACACGCCCCTCCACCCCCATTAAACACATCACCCGCCCACCCCTCCTCATTAAACACGCCCCTCCACCCCATTAAACACATCACCCGCCCACCCCTCCTCATTAAACACGCCCCTCCACCCCCATTAAACACATCACCCGCCCACCCCTCCTCATTAAACCCGCCCCTCCACCACTATTAAACACATCACCCGCCCACCCCTCCTCATTAAACCCGCCCCTCCACCACTATTAAACACATCACCCGCCCACCCCTCCTCATTAAACCCGCCCCTCCACCCTCAATAAACATCACCCGCCCACCCCTCCTCATTAAACCCGCCCCTCCACCCTCATGAAACACAACACCAGCCCACCACTCCTCATTAAACACGCCCCTCCACTCCATTAAACACGTCACCCGCCCACCCCTCCTCATTAAACCCGCCCCTCCACCACTATTAAACACATCACCCGCCCACCCCTCCTCATTAAACACGCCCCTCCACCCTCATGAAACACAACACCAGCCCACCACTCCTCATTAAACACGCCCCTCCACTCCATTAAACACGTCACCCGCCCACCCCTCCTCATTAAACACGCCCCTCCACCCCATTAAACACATCACCCGCCCACGCCCCTCATTAAACCCGCCCCCTGCTCATTATACAGAACCACATTTCGCACTGGGTCCCTCCCCAGAAGGCTGTGTAGTCTGGAGCTGCTGGGAGGAGTCTCACAGGAGCCTCCAATCCAGACGCGCCCTGACAGGTAATAGGGGGCCAGGCTCACAGCGCTCCACCTCCCCCTAGGCCGCAGCGCCGCCGTTGCCTGGTAACGGGCAGCACCGGAAGTGAGCGCGGCGGGGACTTCCGTGTTGCGCTTCAGAAACTGAGCAGAGCTCCGGATGGCGGCGGCGGCAGTCGGTGATGAGGGTGCGGCGCGCAGCCTGTCACCCGGGAATAGACGTGCCAGCACAGCTCCGCTTCCTGCTGCTCGGTCTTCACCTGACCGAACTGAGGGGGGCCGCCCCTTCCGGTGACGTCATGACCTAATCAAACTCTCCGTTCTAGTCGCTCCCATAATGTCCCGGGCTGTCCGGGATCAGTATGACCGGAGGTATCACGTGGCCGACACCCGCACCAATCCGAAGGGATTTACCGAGTACAAGGTCATTGCTGAAGTAAGTGACAAAGCTGCGTCATGGGGCTGCGTGGAGATGGAGAGCCCGCGTGGGGGGGCGCTGTATCGCCAGACTGCATGGAGCCCACCCGTGCTAGGATATGGCACTGACACTGGAGGAAGGGGGAAAGTTGGAGAACTGACTGAATGCTGACATCCTGTGAGAAAACCAGAGAAAAGAAAGAACATGGCCAAAGAAGCGGGAACAAGCAAACTTTATTAACAACGAATGCACACACGACAGAGGACACAGCTAGAGATAAACACAACCTGTGGAGCACAGTGAAATCATGCCTGGTTATAGAGGCAATGACACCCCACAGGCAAATAGAGCAAGGCTCAAAAGACACACGTGATCATAACGTGTCATATATGTAGACAACACATGACGACGTCAGGGCCAGTTTCAGGCAAAGTGGGGCCCTAGGCAAAGTCTAAAATGGGGCCCCAAATGCTAACATATTGCACATCACACAGAAGCATTTCAGTTATAGTTACATGGGCTGAGATCAGGCCGCTCAATAAGTGTGTGCAACAAAATTGAAGTCGGTCAACGCTTTTTTCCCAGCCTCTCCACCATCTGAGAAAGAATGATGGGAACAGAACGATCACTAACAGATCACCATACAGTATCATGTTATCAGCAGCACATCTACAGTTTACACCCCATAGTCCTTCATATAAGATAATGTGACCCAAAGTCCTCCATATAATGTGCCCCATAGTCCTCCATATAATATAATGTGCCCCATAGTTCTCCATATAGTATAATACACTCCCCATAGTCCTCCATATAATATAATGTGCCCCATAGCTCTCCATATAGTATAATACACTCCTCATAGTCCTCCATATAGTATAATGTGCCCCATAGTCCTCCATATAGTATAATACACTCCCCATAGTCCTCCATATAATGCAGTCGCCGGTATAGTTCAATGCGGCGGCGGGGGGAGTCGGCGCTGGGGGGAGTGAAAACTATGAATTAATAGGGATGAGCGAGTAGTGTAGTATTCGGACTCTCTGTACTCGTTACGAGTACCTCCTAATACTCGGGTACTCATAACGAGTCCAATCTAAGTCTATGGGAAATGCGATTAATGGGCTGTGTGGGACTGTGCCATGCTGTGCGGGACTGTCCAGGGCTTTGCGGGGACTGTGCTGGGCTGTGCCGAATATTGCGAGGCGAGTAGTGAAATACTCGCAAGGATTCGAGTACCGCATTACTCGCCGAGTACCGAATCTTCACGAGTATGCTCGCTCATCCCTATGAATTAACACATGTGGAATTATATAATTAACAAAAAAGTGTGACACAACTGAAAATATGTCTTATATTCTAGGTTCTTCAAAGTAGCCACCTTTTGCTTTGATTACTGCTTTGCACACTCTTGGCATTCTCTTGATGAGCTTCAAGATGTAGTCACTGGAAATGGTCTTCCAACAGTCTTGAAGGAGTTCCCAGAGATGCTTAGCACCTGTTGGCCCTTTTGCCTTCACTCTGTGGTCCAGCTCACCATCTCGATTGGGTTCAGGTCTGGTGACTGTGGAGGCCAGGTCATCTGGCGTAGCACCCCATCACTCTCCTTCTTGGTCAGATAGCCCTTACACAGCCTGGAGGTGTGTTTGAGGCCATTGTCCTGTTGAAAAATAAATGATGGTCCAAGTAAACGCAAACTGGATGGAATAGCATGCCGCTGCAAGATACTGTGGTAGCCATGCTGGTTCAGTATGCCTTCAATTTTGAATAAATCCCCAACAGTGTCACCAGCAGTAGTCTTATCAGCCCATGCCTGCTGACCTGTGGTAAGCTTTTTGATGCAGGTCACTGCTGCGTGTCAGTCACAGCTGCGGGGTCACGCTGACATCTGACAGTGTTATCTTTCCTAAGACTTTAAAATTGATTTATCTATTTGTAAAAGGGATACCCATCGTAGTTAACGTTGTCTTATCATTAGACCCCCCCTCTGATCTTTAATATGAAGACCCTCCTCGGTTTACCACCTAAGTGGCCCACCAAGCCTCAGCTTGTGATTGCTGGCCTAACTGCAGACTGATGAAAAAAAATAATTAGTGAAATATACTGAGTTTTTTGGCTAATCGTTATGCTCCTTATTTGCTTTTTTTCCTCTGTTTGTCCATAGTATATATATTTCTTTTGTTTTATTTTCCACAGTTTATATCAAAGAAGAACCCTCAGGATGTTAAAGAGGTACTTTTTTTTCTGTGATATATTTGACTGTTGACTTAAATGGGTATTAGCATCTTCATAAATTGATATTCTTGGATAGTGCTTGTAAATACAACACATTTTTACAATTTACTGTTTAGTAAAATATTCAGCCGTTTTTGAGATATTAAAGGGGTTTTCCACTACTAGGACTATCCCCTTTCTCGATCTAAATGTTCGGCCTTGTTACAATAATAAAGCTTATACTCCCCTCCTGTGCCTGCGCCGTTCCAGCAGTGTCGGCACTCACGGTCCCGAGACTCGAGTGCGGTTGCATAACACGTGATGCCCGGCGCCCAATCAGAGCTGGCGTCACTGTCTCCGCCTCCTCCTGTCGAATTGGACAGCAAGAGGATGTCAGTGCTGTAGCTGATCTGACTTCATGTTCAGTTTGTATGAAGGCGGGGACAGTGACGCCAGGACTGATTGACCACCACGTGTTACCCAACCGCACAAGATCCTCAGGACCAGAAGTTCCGGCACCGCTGGAACGGCGCCGGCTCAGAAGGCAAGTATAGGCTTTTTAATTTTATTGTGGCCAAACATTTAGAGCAAGAAGGAGGAGTTCTAGTAGTGGACAACCCCTTTAACATTTTTCTTTTGTTAACAGCTTGTTTCCTCTGAGACTGACCACCACTGCAGAACATGCTCAGTGCTTACAAGTTCTTTCCTATTCAGCTTGTAAGCACTGTTTTTGAGCGCCGGAGAGCTCTTGGTCATCTTAATTCCGACCAGCTTCAGCACACTGCTTACAATCTGCAAAGCGGAAGGGTGCTAGGTACTAGTTGTGCTTCACTAGAACATTTTTGAAAAAATGTGTCCGAGCGCATTTGGCAAAGTGGAGAAGTAAGATGCACGAGACATGATATCAGTATAAAGTAAGTCTGCAAAGAGGTGGCGTAAGGCAGAGGTTTACCTTGTAGTGTCATCACTTTGGTGCCGGTTTTTGCACGTCCGATCTAGTCTATGCTGCTTAATCAGAATTCGAGCACGTTCACACGTCCAGTGATCGTCCGTTACAACCGATCCAGCAGCGATCAGCAATATAGTATTCCAGACACAACTTTTTTTTGTCCAACTAAAAAAAACTGATTTCAACTAAATCTGTGGGGTTTTTTTTGTTTGTTTTTTTTTTTTTACATTGAAGTCTATAGTTAAAACTGATCTGATAATGAGCCATCCCTTTGTTTTCTTTCATCTGAAGACCCGTCTTGCTTACTGGATCATATTCAAATGGAAGAAAAACTAATGTATAGTTAGCAGATCCGTTCCGCGTAGACTTCTACACTGTGTTCCAAATTGTTATGCAAATTGGATTTAAGTGTCATAAAGATGTAATTTTTTGTTTTTCAAATAAACTCATAGATGGTATTGTGTATCAGGGCTCTTTGGATCACTGAAATCAGTCTCAAACGCCTGTGATAATTAGTTTACCAGGTGAGCCCAATTAAAGGAAAACTACTTAAGAATGATGTTCCACATTATTAAGCAGGGCACAGGTTTCAAGGAATTTAGGAAAGAAAAAGGATCTCTCTGCTGCTGAAAAGCATCAAATAGTGCAATGCCTTGGTCAAGAGATGAAAACATTAGATATTTCCCAAAAATGTAAACGTGATCATCGTACTGTTAAGAGATTTGTGGTTGATTCTGAGCACAGACATGTTTGTGCTGATAAAGGCAGAATGAGGAAGGTTTCTGCCAGGCAAGTTCATCGGATTAAGAGAGCGGCTGCTAAAAAGCCATTACAAACCAGCAAACAGATATTTAAAGCTGCTGGTGCCTCTGGAGTCCCTCGAACCTCAAGGTGTAGGATCCTTCAAAGGCTTGCTGTGGTGCATAAACCTACTATTCAGCCACCCCTAAACAGTGTTCACAAGCAGAAATGGTTGCAGTGGGCCCAGACATACATGAAAACTAATTTTCATACAGTCTTGTTTACTGATGAGTGTCGAGCAACCAGGGCTGTGGAGTCGGTAAGCCACAGTTGCGACTCCGACTCCTGGATTTTATCCGGCTCCGACTCCGGCTCCGACTCCGACTCCTTCATAAATGGCCAATTCATAACAACAAATTTACTGTTGTAAAATATTAAACATCGTGCTTATTCAGTTTCTCACCATCATATAAGTAATCAGACCACTTAGAGCAAAAACTACATTTATTAGAATACAATTAGAATATAGCAAATAACTTTTATAAACTTTTCTAAACTGTAAGTAAATATGCAATAAACACTTTTATGCAGTTAATAAGAAGAAATCTATACATTTGTCCTCAGAAAAAGTATTGCCTCTGTCAGATCCTCCTACATGGATGCCCTCAAATCTGATCTAATTATTTTGAGAGCAGAGAACAACCTCTCTACACTAACTTGTGTTGGTGGCAAAGCAGTAACCACTCGGGCAATATCTCTGACAATGTCAGGATACAGAGGAATCGCTTGTTGCACTGTTATTTTTGATGAACGGTCACATTTCTCAATTTCTTTTAGTGCACATGAAAAATTCTGCTGAAATGTACTGGCTGTGTTCCTTGATGGGGATGACTCTTCTTCTAGGCGGGAACGCTTTGCACGGTCCTTGTGATCCAAATATTTTTCTAAATTAAATTCTTCATCAGTTGATGATGAGGGTGAAGATGTGGCAGGACGACCAAATTCTTCTTGTTCCTCCTGACTGTTCTGCAACCCTTTCATCCTTACTGCTATTTCAAACAGAGCTTCTTTTCCTTTACTTAGCTGTTGATCATCTAGAAGAATCCGATGCATTGGGTCTACATAAACAGCTGCCAAAAGAATGTTATTTTGTAATAGTAGCTCCTCTCTCCGTTTCATTGATGTAGCAATGCCACTTGCAATTAACCCTCCTCTTTGGGACAGGCGAAACATCAGGTTCTTCCAGTCCGTTAAGAAAATACCTGGAGTTAAGTCCTCTGCTTGTAATTTTTTAGTCACTGTAAATGGGTGCTCTAGCAATTTTTCCAGCTCAGTCACCTGATTCCACTGACTTTCATTTAGCGTCAGTTGAGGGTTAGCCATGTCTACAAGAAAGGTTTTCAGTTCAACCAAGCGCTGAATCATTAAGTAAGTACTGCCCCATCGTGTGGCTTGATCAATAATTGCCCCTTTTCCAGCACGTCTCTTCAAAATTGAGTCAACTTTAGGGGTTCTGGCAACAGTAGCCAATTTTCTCACCTTGCCAATCAGTGCAGCAGCATGTCCTTCTTGCAGACTGTCTCTTATAGCCAGCTGTAGTGTATGCACAACACAGCGCATGTGATGAATGAAAGAACATATTGACACCGTTTCAACAAGATCATCTAAACTATCATGTTGCTGTTCATCTGAAGCAACTTCAGTTTGCTCCTCCGTTACAATACTGTGTTCCTCTATTTCAAATATTTCTGTGTCTGTGAACCCAGAATGTTCTTCTAGCTGCTGGTCACCATCATTACTCTCATTCATTAGCTTAATAGTACTTAGCATATTTGAAGCATTGTCAGTTAGGACAGAAAGAACTTGCTCTTTTTTAAGTTCATAGTCTTGCAGAACCTTTTCCACCAAGACCTGGAGAAACTCACTGGTGTGATGAGCTTTGGTGTCTTTTACTGCCAATGTCTTGGTAACTATTTTATTTTTGTCACAAACAAATCGGACATTGATGGCAAAATAGTTCACTCTGTGACGTGTGCAGGCATCCATTTTAAGAAACAGAAAGCGTCCCTTGAGAGTTTTTTTAAGTTCTTCCTTTTGTTTAAAAGCTTCTTCGATTACTAATTTTCTAATACTCTCTCTCTCCAGAGAAACACCAAGCTTGCGGGCCATTTCCCCATTCAGACACATAAAAGCTGGTCGTGAAAATAATGAAATAGGCACACTATCCTTTACAACAAGCTCTATGATCTGTTTTTTAATTGTATCTACTGTCATTGTCACAGTAATTTTGTCACTGACAAAATATCTTGCAACTGATGGCTGCAAAGTTCTCTGCTCCTTTGTTTGGCTGGAAGAGCTGGGCACTGGTTCATTGGTTTGGATGCAGTCTTTCTCATCCACTGCTTTCAGTACTTCTGTATGAAAGCGCTGTAAATGTCTCTTTAGATTAGAAGCTCTGGTAGGAGCATTTTTATCTTTGCCTGAATATGCACTCATCTTGGCTTCACAGCATTTTTTTTCGTCTGGATCATTTGTCATACACTGACAGACATAATGTTTTCTATCTTGAGTGATGGTGAAATGTTCAAATACAGCTGATTTAATGTGATGCTTCTTTGACATTCTCAAGTTTTTAATTCTGCATTCACAATCCAAATGACAATTGTTTTTCCTAAAAACAATTGTACAAAATTATTGCCAGGTCGTACAACTGATATAGTGGTCAGTAATACTGTTATTATTTCTCATGTACTCACAGTTAATTGATGCAAAGTTTGTTGAAAGGATAATACTTCTTACAGTCTTCCTCTTCTGAGTAGCAGGCAGCTGTGAGATGCTTGGAAGACGCACACCTAGTATGATCTAGTCTAGAGGAGGAGCTTTACTACTAAGAATTTGCAGCACATTTTCACTTTCAGTTTCATACATTGTAAGTAGGGGGGTTGGGGCAGCATGAGGTTAACCAAGTATAAGATTAGATAAGGGCAGTGGAGAACAGTGACACACAAGAAGTAAGAAATGTCTCTATCTCCAGCAGAACTGCTTATCACTGTTGTTCATAGTTTGATAGAACATATATATTTGAGTAACATTTATAAAATTCATATGAAAGTTCAATTATGAAATATTAATACATTTTGTTTAAAGCTGGAGTCGGAGTTGGTACATTTCTACAGACTCCGACTCCACGACTCCGACTCCACAGCCCTGCGAGCAACCCTGGATGGTCCAGATGGATGGAGTAGTGGATGGTTGGTGGATGGCCACCATGTCCCAACAAGGCTGCAACATCAGCAAGGAGGTGGAGGAGTCATGTTTTGGGCCGGAATCATGGGGAAACAGCTGGTAGTGCTCTTTAAGGTTCCTGAAGGTGTGAAAATGACCTCTGCAAAGTATATCGAGTTTCTGACTGACAGCTGTCTTCCATGGTATAAGAAGCAGAAACGTGCCTTCAGGAGCAAAATCATTTTCATGCATGACACTGCACCATCTCATGCTGCAAAGAATACCTCTGAGTCATTGGCTGCTATGGGCATAAAAGGAGATAAACTCATGGTGTGGCCACCATCTTCCCCTGACCTCAACCCTGTAGAGAACCTTTGGAGTATCATCAAGCAAAAGATCTATGAGGGTGGAAGGCAGTTCACATCAAAACAGCAGCTCTGGGGGGATATTCTGACTCCATGTAAAGAAATACAAGCAGAAACTCTCCAAAAACTTCCAAGTTCAATGGATGCAAGAATTGTGAAGGTGATATCAAAGAAGGGTTCCTATGTTAACATGTAACTTGGCCTGTTAGGATGTTTTGGAGTTAAATATCCTTTTTGCTCAGTGAATGTGACCTCCTAATGCTGCAAATTCCACAAATGAGCATTTTCAGTTCTTTAAAACAGATCAAATGTTTAGAAATTCTACTGTGCCTAATAATTTGGAACAGTGCAATTTGAGTTTTTATTCATTTTGGAGATTATACTGCTATCATTGGGAGGTTTCTTCAATAAAATTCTATGTATAATCTAACAGGTGATGACTTTTATTAGACTGACTGTCATTTGTACCGACTATTTAGGAAAATCATAGAAAAATATCATCTGCATAATAATTTGGAACACAGTGTATGTAAAAAAAAAAAAAAAAGGATCCAGTTGAAATGAGTTTTTTTTTTTTTTTTGCTAGACAAAAAGACCAATTTTATTGTTAACAGATTGCTGCTGGATCCGTTCTAACGGATGATTACTGCACATGTGAACAGAGCCTTATTCATTCGGCCCTTGCTGTCTTTCAGATTGTAGTTTGGAAACGCTACAGTGACTTCAAGAAACTTCATGGAGAACTCTCGTACACGCACAGAAATCTCTTCCAGCGCACTCAGGAATTCCCGCCATTTCCACGTGCTCAGGTGTTTGGTAAGTCACATGTTATGTGCACAAGTCGTCTTTTAGATGCCGGCGAATTTCTGCTTCAGGAATACATCAGCAATCGTTCTTTTAAGCAGCTTTGTCGTCATTCTTGCAGCAGCTCTGCCGCTGCGCGGCTTTCACTCTATACTGTTAAAGGGGTATTTTCATCTCCAAGATAGTAGATGTAATAGTAATATTAGGAAATACCTCCAATTAGAAATATAGTTCTTCTGATTCGCTATGTCCATTTCCTCATGTGCAGGCATTGCGGGACCTTAGATATCCATGATCATGGCCACTGATATAGTGACAGTTAGCTAGTTGCTGATGGTCATTACTATGGATACCTAAGGTCCTGCAATGCCTGCACATGAGGAAATGGGCATAGCAAATCAGAAGAACTATACATTTCTAAATGAAGATACCTTATTTTTAGGACTATAAGGCACACTTTTTTCCTCCAAAAATGTGGAGGAAAATGGGGGGTGCGTCTTATAGTCCAGAAGTACCGGCTGTGATGGGGAGGTGGGGGAGCAGTTTTGACTGAGCTGTGGGTCACAGAAGCAGGAACCAGCTGCTGCGCCTAACTCCTGTGCCTGCTGCTAAAGAGAAATGAATATTCACCGCATTCCACACCCATGGGCGTGAAGAGCAATGAATATTAATTTCTCTTTAATGGCGACCTGCTATGATGGGCCCCCATCCACATCCTGGTATGCATGGCCCCATCCCTTTCCTTATCCTGATTTGATTGGCCCCCATCCTTATTCTAGTATGATTGGCCCCATCAGAAATATAAAAAAAAAAAAGCATCCATTACACTTACCTTCCCGGCGCTCCCTCACAGCGTCCTGATCTGATGCTAGCAGCTTTTTAATGCTTGTAAGCAGTGCATGGCTGAAATGTCATGCGCTGCGTGCAAGCCAAAGGGCAGCTGCCAGAATACTCAAGGCTCTGCAAGCCAGGACTGTGTGCGCAAAGCAGTGAGTATTCATTTCTTTCTAGAGAGCATAGTGTCAGCCGGAGACTTCCTGCTGCTGCCAGCAGTCATGTGTGCCAATACTTAAGAGAAATGAATATTCACCACATGCCATGAATATTCAAATATTCATTTCTCTTAAGTATCGGCCAGGGCTGTGGAGTCGGAGTCGGTGCTCATTTTGGTGGAGTCGGAGTTGGAGTCGGTATAAAATGGACCGACTCCGACTCCTAAAATATATAATAAATTGGGTACAGTAATTCAATGCAGGATGTGCTGAATATTTTTTCATAGGAGTTTGGGAAAGTTATGAAATGTCCTATAAATGGCTGTTATATTCCTGATCTAAGGCTACATTCACACACAGCGTTTTTCCTGTGTTTTTTGAGGATACGTTTTTCAGCTGCAAAAGCTGATCATCTTTTTAAAAAACTGCATCACCTGAAAGGTTTTTGAGCTCATAGATAATGTTTTCAATAGCAAAAGCAGATTAGAAATCTGCTCTATCTATCCATTTATCCATATCTGTCTATCCATATCGTATCTGTACCAAAAAGAATGAAAACCGGGTAGTACACCAATATATATTCTGTTCTATCTAAATATCTTGATTATTGGATCATAAAAATGATTAAATGTCTGAGGTTCACATTGTACTACAATAAATTTTTCACTTAAATATAAGCAATATATGTGGGAGTCGGAGTCGTGGAGTTGGAGTCGGAGTCGGTGTAAGGGAAATTGAGGAGTCGGAGTCGCAGGTTTGGCTTACCGACTCCACAGCCCTGGTATCGGCACACATGACTGCCGGCAGCTGCAGGAAGTCTCCTGCTGACACTGTGCTCTCTAGAGAGAAGTGAATACTCACTGCTTTGTGCGAACACAGTCCCGGGGTGCAGAGCATTGAGTATTCCGGCAGCTGCCATGCGCTGCTTACAAGCATAAAGCAGTTGCTGGCTTTGGAAGAGGACGCTGCAAGGGAGCACCAGGAAGGTACTGTAAGTGTAATTTTCTCCTTCGTCTCATTGGGGGACACAGGTACTGTGGGTGTATGCTACCGCCATCTGGAGGCTGACACTAGGCAAACAACACAAGGTTAGCTCCTCCCCCGCCGTATACACCCTCGCCCTGATTGCGGTCGGAAGCCAGTTTTTTTGCTTGGTGTCTATGGAGGCACACGTCTGGTCCTTTTTTTTCCAGACTCCTTTTTTTTTTTTTTCCCATGAAGATTAGACAGGGGCAACGGATCCTATTGAAAGGGTCCGATTTCCCCAAACCATCAACGGGCGAGCACGTGCGAGTGTCGTCTCCACGTATCCTTTCCCGCGACGTGGGACATGATGCCGGACCTAGCCCTGACCACCCCTAGGTAGGAAACCATGGGCTATTCAGAGGCACAAGACGGTCCGAGCGGCCCCCACTGCTCCACCAACGCAAGATGAAGGTGCTGCAAGGAGGCGGACGGTCCCTCTCCTCGGCTAAAGCTGGACGGAGTTAGGGTGCCTGCACCACCCCCCGCTCCCTGGTTTGTGTTCGCCCTAAAGGGCCTACCTGGATCCTGTCTTACAGCTCATTTAAGGTACGGGTGCGGGGGGCTCCTGGGCAGCAGCGGTGTGCGTCTCCCTAGGGCCTCCTTGTATCCAGGGAAGAGTAGCGGCGGTTTCTTGCTGTTAGCACCGCCGGCGCCCCCGCAGCATTGCATAGCACCGAAAATTTAGCCCCCGGTTTTTTGGCCAGTGTTAGGCCGCAGCGCGCCGCTGCGTCGCAGGCGGTGGACAGTAATTGAGCCCCCTTTTTTTTTGGCCAGTGTTAGGCCGCCGCAGCTGCATCACGCGGCGCCGCGGGCGGTGGGGGGGAAAAATTGAGCTCCTGGCTTTTCGCCGGTGTAGGCCGCGGCGGAAGTATCGCCCTCGGCGCGAGGTGTCACTTCCGGCGGCCCGCCCCTTGGCGCGTTGGGCGGGCGCCGGATAAATCCAGGCCCCGGCTTCAGTTCGGGGTAGGCCGCGATCAGGAAAGAGGTCGGCTTACCCCACGGAGGCGCAGAAGGCCGGGCACGCAATCGGGGGACACAGGTCGGGTAAGTGCAGGCTGCGGAGTCCGCTAAAACAGCAAGGGGGCCTCCCTCCCCCACCCCTCCCCTCGCACTGAGGCGAAAAAAAGGAGAATTTTTTTGTTTGGGTTATATATAAAGCACCTAGCAGGCTCAATATGGCCGGGAAAGGGAAGACGCACACTTTTCTCTACGCTGCATGCACTTCTTGTAAGGCCCTGTTTCCACGAGCGCAGAGCGCCAAAGTGTGCGAGGCCTGCGACTCCGAACGCGCCCAGGAGCCTCCCTCAGCGACTGAATCCAGAGAGCCGAATCCTCCGGAATGGGCGCAATCGTTGTCTCAGTCTATGGCTTCGCTTACAAAGGCGATCGAGTCCCTTCACGACCCAAAGGGAGGCAGAGATAGTGGCTCGCTTATCTGGGAAGGGTCCTCCACCTCACAGGAACCTTCGTCCTGCAGGTGCCGTTCCCATGCCAGACAGAGGCGAAGGAAACGAACCCATTCGAGGTCTCCCGGCTTATCCGGTGCCTCGGCATCGGGGAGTCCAGCATCACGCTCCCTTTCACCAGCGAGCGGGAGCGGGCAGAGTTTGGATCGTGACTCAGACGAGCCACTTGATCTAGATACCCCGGGATGCCGGGAGACAGTGGACAGCCTCATTGAAGCTGTCAATCAAACCCTGGGGATTGAGGATGATGCTACCTTGGCCGCGAGCCATAAGGTAGCCTTTAAGTGGGCCAAGCACCCGCATAGAGTATTGGCACTCACCCAGAATTTGAGGATATAGTGCAGCGCCACAGAGAACGCCCAGACAAGCACTTCTCGGGTCAGAAGCCTATAGAGGCAAGATACCCATTTGCCCCGGAACTCTGTAAAAAATGGGCGGAATCCCCGGTGGTGGACCCACCAGTGTCACGCCTGGCCTCGAAATCCTTGTTGTCGGTGCCTAGTGGCTCGTCCATTAAGGACCCCACGGATTGGCTCATAGAGGGTTTGGCGCGATCAGTTTTTGAGGCATCAGGTTCGGCGCTCGCCCCTTCGTTCGCGGTGACGTGGGTATCCAAAGCCATGATGTCATGGTCAGAGTCTTTGAATAACGCCTTGCAGGATAGAGGACTACCTGCGGAGGTGTCTGAGGTCGCAAGTCAGATTGCTATGGCTGGAGACTAATGAATTAATGCGTCTTTGGATGCGGTTAATTGTGCCGCATTTGCGGCCGCTAACGCGATAGCCATTAGGAGAGCCCTCTGGTTGAGAACTTGGCGAGCCGATTCAATTTCCAAGAAGTCCTTGACTTCCTTGCCCTATCAGGGAGGCCGCCTGTTCGGGGAGAAGTTGGATCGGCTCATCTCCGATGCGACAGGAGGGAAAAGTAACTTCCTCCCACAGCAAAAGGCGAAACAGCCTTTTCGTCAGGTCCCGACACGTTTTCGAGCTTTTCGCAACACCGGATGGATGGCATCAGCCAGTTCGACCGGCCCACCTTGCTTCAACCAGGATAGGGAGCGACAGGTCTCATATAGACCCATTCCGGTGGGAAGGATGCGCGCTCGCCAGCCCAGGTCGAGAGGAGCCAGGACCCAGAGGCCCTCAGCCAAATGACTCGGATCCTTTGGTAGGCAACAGCAGCAGGGTGGGGGGCCGCCTGCTCCTTTTTCGCCATATCTGGGCCGAGGTAGCACACGACTTATGGGTGGTAGAACTGGTGACTTCAGGGTACAAGATAGAGTTCATCAGGTACCCTCCAACACTGTTTTTTCTCTCCCGACTTCCCAAGGTGGAGTCTCGGGCGAAAGCACTGCTAGGGGCCATCGATTCACTCCAAGACAACGGAGTTATTGTTCCTGTACCAGAGCACGAAAAAGCTCAAGGTTTTTATTCCAATCTGTTCGCGGTCCCCAAAAAAGACGGGACAGTCAGACCAGTTTTGGACCTGAAGCTCCTAAACCGGTTCATCAGAGTCAAACATTTCAGGGTGGAATCTCTCCGTTCTATCAGCCATGGAGCAGGGAGAGTACTTAGCCACGATCGACATTCAGGATGCCTACCTGCACGTTCCCATTTTTCCTCCGCATCAAAAGTTTCTTCGGTTCGCCATCAATGGGCGACATTTTCAATTCGCAGCACTCCCATTCGGGATAGCCACCGCCCCCAGAGTGTTCACGAAGGTAATGGCAGTCGTGATGGCCGTCTTACACTCGCGGGGCATAGTCGTCTTGCCATATTTAGACGACCTCTTGGTGAAGGGTCCCTCGTTTCGGGCGTACAAGGAGAATGTCAGCATTACATTGGATACACTCTCCCGCTTAGGTTGGTTGGTCAACAGGAAGAAATCATCGCTGGTCCCAGCTCGGAGGATTGTTTTTCTAGGAATGGTCTTCGATACCTCCCAAGGGTTGGTAAGTCTCCCTCAAAACAAGGCCCTAGCGCTCCGACAGGGAGTCCTGAAGCTCCAGCAGCCGGTCCCTCATACCATTCGGTTTGGGATGAGGATACTGGGGAAGATGGTGGCAGCAATGGAAGCAATTCCGTTTGCTCAATTTCATCTTCGACCCCCTACAGCACGCTCTTGTCAGCCTGGGACAAGAATCCGTTCACCCTCGATCAGCGGTGCCGGCTATCCTCTCAGGTCAGGCAATCGCTGGAGTGGTGGATGACCAGATCCTCCCTTCTTCAGGGAAGGCGTTTCCCCCAGACCACTGGCTAGTGGTCATGACCGACGCCAGTCTACTCGGCTGGGGAGCAGTTTTTCGCCACCACACGGCACAAGTCAGTGGTCGCAACAGGAAGCTCGTCTTCCGATAAACTTGTTGGAAATACGAGCGATCTGCCAGGCGCTGCAGCATTTCCAGTACCTCCTAGTAGGACGGCTCATTCGGATACAGTCAGACAACACCACGGCTGTGGCTTACGTAAATCATCAGGGGGGCATGCGCAGCAGGGCAACCATGCGCGAGATAGCACAGGTGCTTCATTGGGCCGAGAAGAGCCAGTCGATAATTTCGGCAGTCTACATCCCAGGCGTAGAAAATTGGGCGGCGGACTTCCTCAGCAGACAAGACGTCGTGGCTGGGGAATGGGCCCTGCACCCCGAGGTCTTCCAGCAAATTTGCCAACGGTGGGGAACACCGGATGTGGACCTGATGGTGTCCAGAACGAACGCCAAGGTGCCTGTGTTCGTCGCTCGAGACCCACGAGCGTTCGGGGTGGATGCGTTGGTCTTACCATGGAACCAGTTTCGCCTTCCATACCTGTTTCCCCCGTTGCCACTGCTTCCGAGGCTCATCAGGAAGATCAAAGTAGAGGGGGTCCCAGCAATTCTGCTGGCACCAGACTGGCCCCGACGGGCGTGGTACGCAGATCTTGTGCGGCTGCTCACCGACGTCCCATGGCGACTACCAGAGCGCCCAGATCTACTGCACCAGGGACCGATCTTCCACCCGAACTCAGGGGCCCTGTGTTTGACGGCATAGCCGTTGAATCTTGGATTCTAACTCAAGCAGGTTTTGAGCGTGAGGTGGTCGCCACAATGGTTAGCGCCAGGAAACCGACCTCAGCGAGAATTTACCATCACACCTGGAAAATTTTCTTCACTTGGTGTCGAGAGCGGAGTCATTTGCTCCTGACGTTCTCTATTCCCAACATCTTGGCCTTTCTTCAATCAGGCCTAGACTCGGGGCTGGCCCCGAGCTCCCTTAGGAGACAGATATCGGCACTGTCCGTCCTGTTCCAGCGAAAGATTGCTACTAATATGCAGGTAAAGACCTTCATCCAGGGAGTCTCTCATCTAGTACCCACCTATAAGGCGCCGATGGACACCTGGGATCTTAACCTGGTCCTGAGCGTTCTGCAGGAAGCGCCCTTCGAGCTGCTGCAGGATATTTCCTTATCGTTCCTTTCTTGGAAGGTGGTATTTTTGGTAGCCATTACCTCCGTTAGGCGAGTTTTGGAATTGGCGGCCCTATCTTGCCGAGCACCTTTTCTCGTTTTCCACAAGGATAAGGTGGTGCTTAGACCAGCTCCCCCCTTTCTTCCGAAGGTGGTGTCCTGTTTTCACATCAATGAGGATATTGTCTTGCCTTCATTCTGTCCGGCACCGCTGCATCGCGTAGAGAAAGCGCTTCACACCTTAGACCTGGTGAGAGCACTCAGGAGGTACGTGTCGCGGACGGCACCTTTTTGCCAGACAGATACGCTGTTCGTGCTCCCTGAGGGGCGCGGGAGGGGGCTCGTGGCCTCAAAGGCGACCATAGCCAGATGGATCCGTTTAACTATTCAAGAGGCCTATCACATCAGAGGTGCGCCAGTTCCATCAGGGATCAAAGCGCACTCTACTCGGGCAATGGGCGCCTCTTGGGCGCTTCGGCATTAGGCCTCGGCGGAACAGGTATGCAAGGCAGCGACTTGGTCCAGCCTGCACACATTTACTAAACATTACAGTATCCATACTCAGGCTTCGGCGGATGCGAGCCTGGGTAGAAGGATTCTCCAAGCAGCAGTGGCGCACCTTTGAACAAAGAGGTGCATGCAGCTTGGATCGGTGAGTCAATCTCCCACCCAGGGACTGCTTTAGGACGTCCCACAGTACCTGTGTCCCCCAAAGAGACGAAGGAGAAACATGGATTTTTGTGAGTACTCACCGTAAAATCCTTTTCTCCGAGACGCTCTTTGGGGGACACAGCACCCACTCTGTTAGCCGGTTGGCTCGTGTTTATTTAATTAATGTGCATTTTTTTTTCGTGAGTGTCAGGGTGGTCCCTTGCCAGACATATTGTTTACTGCATTAAGGCTGATTGTTGTTCTCCTACTGCTTTTGCACTAAACTGGCTTCCGCCCACAATCAGGGCGAGGGTGTATACGGCGGGAGAGGAGCTAACCTTGTGTTGTTTGCCTAGTGTCAGCCTCCAGATGGCGGTAGCATACACCCACAGTACCTGTGTTCCCCAATGAGCGTCTTGGAGAAAAGGATTTTACGGTGAGTACTCACAAAAATCCATGTTTTTTTAATGTTTTCTGGGGCCATGCATACCAGGATGGGGGTGGGGCCAATCATACTAGAATAAGGATGGGGACCAATCATATCAGGATGGGGGTGAGGTCCAGTCATACCAGGATAAGGATGGGGCCATGCATACCAGGATGGGGGTGGGGCCATGCATACTAGGACAAGATGGGGGCCCTGCATACCAGGATAGGGATGAGGGCAATCATTCTTGACAGGATAGAGATGAGGGGGACCATTCCTACCAGGATACGGAAAAGGGGGGCATGCATTCCAGGCTAGGGATGAGGGCCATGCACACCAGGATAGGGTTGAGGGATCCATGCATACCAGGATAGGGATGAGGGATCCATGCATACCAGGATAGGGATGAGGGGGCCATGCATACCAGGATAGGGACGAGGGATCCATGCATACCAGGGTAGGGATGAGGGTCATGTATACCAAGGTAGGGATGAGGGGGCCATGTGTATCAGGATGGGGATGAGGGGACCTTATATACCAGTATAGGGGGATATTAACCTCTTCAAGACCGCCCACAGTAGATAAACGTTGGCGCTTGCTGGGCTTTGTGCAGCGCCGACGTTTATCTACTGTCGGCGGTTTTGTGCCCCCCGGGACCCCCACATACCTTACAACGCGGGGATCCCGGTGCGCAATGCATGCTGGGACCCCCGACGTCATCGAGACCTGATTGGTTCAGGTCCCGATGACGTCAGCGTCACAGCAGCCAATGGGAGCGATCGCTGGGAAAGCTGCTTGTTTCCCGGCGATCTCCCTCATTGTAACGCGGCTTCTCCCTCTGATCTAACACTGACAGCTGATCAGAGGTGAAGCAGCGTTATTGTGTGACTAGATCGCTGCCTGGCACAGCTGATCGCTGCCTGGCACAGCTGTGCCAGGCAGCGATCTTGTCACACAGTAACGCTGCTTCTCCTCTGATCTCACACTGACAGATGATCAGAGGTGAAGTGGCGTTACTATGAGTCAGATCGCAGGGCAGCGATATTGTGGCAAAAATAAAAAAAAAAAGTAAAAAAAAAAAAATGCTAGGGTTAGGGCTAGGGTTAGGGTTAGGGCTAGGGCTGGGATTAAGGTTATGGGTGTGTTGGTGTTAGGTTTGTGGTTAGGGTTATGGTTAGGGCTGAGATTAGGGTTAGGGGTGTGTTGGGGTTAGGGTTGGAATTAGAATTGGGGGTTTCCACTGCTTAGGTACATCAGGGGCTCTGTAAATGCAATATGACACCCGCAGACCATTCCATCAAAGTCTGCATTTCAGAACGTCACTACTTCCCTTCCGAGCCCCACCGTGTGCCCAAACAGTAGTTTTCTCCCACATATGGGGTACCAGCGTACTCAGGACTCAGGACAAATTGGACAACAACTCTTGGGGTCCAATTTCTCCCGTTACCCTTGTGAAAATAAAAATTGGGGGCTAAAAGATCATTTTTGTGGAAAAAAAATGATTTTTTTATTTTCACGCCTCTACATTATAAACTTTACTGAAACACTTGGGGGTTCAAAGTGCTCACCACACATCTATATAAGTTCCTTGGGGGGGTCTAGTTTCCAAAATGGGGTCACTTGTGGGGGGTTTCCACTGTTTAGGTACATCAGGGGCTCTGCAAACGCGACATGACACCCACAGACCATTCCATCAAAGTCTGCACTTCAGAACGTCACTACTTCCCTTCCGAGCCCCACCGTGTGCCCAAACAGTAGTTTTCTCCAACATATGGCGTACCAGCGTACTCAGGACAAATTGGACAACAACTCTTAGGGTCCAATTTCTCCTGTTACCCTTGTGAAAATAAAAATTGGGGGCTAAAAGATCATTTTTGTGGAAAAAAAAATGATTTTTTTTATTTTCACGCCTCTACATTATAAACTTTACTGAAACACTTGAGGGTTCAAAGTGCTCACCACACATCTAGATAAGTTCCTTGGGGGGGTCTAGTTTCCAAAATGGGGTCACTTGTGTGGGGTTTCCACTGTTTAGGTACATCAGGGGCTCTGCAAACGCGACATGACACCCACAGACCATTCCATCAAAGTCTGCATTTCAGAACGTCACTACTTCCTTTCCGAGCCCCACCGTGTGCCCAAACAGTAGTTTTCTCCAACATATGGCGTACCAGCGTACTCAGGACAAATTGGACAACAACTCTTAGGGTCCAATTTCTCCTGTTACCCTTGTGAAAATAAAAATTGGGGGCTAAAAGATAATTTTTGTGGAAAAAAAATGATTTTTTTTTATTTTCACGGCTCTACATTATAAACTTTAGTGAAACACTTGGGGGTTCAAAGTGCTCACCACACATCTAGATAAGTCCCTTGGGGGGGTCTAATTTCCAAAATGGGGTCACTTGTGGGGGGTTTCCACTGTTTAGGTACATCAGGGGCTCTCCAAATGCGACATGGCATCCGATCTCAATTCCAGCCAATTCTGCATTGAAAAAGTCAAACGGCACTCCTTCCGTTCTGAGCTCTGCCGTGTGCTCAAACAGTGGTTTAGCCCCACATACGGGGTATTGGCGTATTCGGGAGAAATTGCACAAAAAATTTAGTGGTTCATTTTCTCTTTTTACACTTGTGAAATTAAAAAAAAATGGTTTTGAAGTAAAATGTTTGTGAAAAAAAGTTAAATGTTTATTTTTTCCTTCCATATTCCATTCATTCATGTGAAGCACCTGAAGGGTTAATAAACTTCTTGAATGTGGTTTTGAGTACATTGAGAGGTGCAGTTTTTAGAATGGTGTCAATTTTGGGTATTTTCTGTCATATTGACCCCCCAAACTCACTTCAAATGTGAGGTGGTCCCTAAAAAAAATGGTGTTGCAAATTTTGTTGTAAAAATGAGAAATCGCTGGTCAACTTTTAACCCTTATAACTTCCTAAAAAAGAAAAAATTATGTTTCCAAAATTGTGCAGATGTAAAGTAGACATGTGGGAAATGTTATTTATTAACTATTTTTTGCGATATCACTCTCTGATTTAAGGGCATAAAAATTAAAAGTTTGAAAATTGCAAAATTTTCTAAATTTTTGCCAAATTTTGATTTTTTTAACAAATAAGTGTAGAACATATCTAAAAATTTTTACCACCATCATGAAGTACAATATGTCATGAGAAAACAATGTCAGAATCAGTAGGATCCGTTGAAGCGTTCTAGAGTTATGACCTCATAAAGTGACACTGGTCAGAATTGAAAAAATTGGCCCGGTCACGAAGGCAAAAACAGGCTCGGGTGCGAAGGGGTTAAGTACAGAAATGACCACATTTTTTGCTTCAATTTTTTTTTTTCCCCTATTTTCCTCCTCTAAAACCTAGGTGCATCTTATAGTCTGAATAATACGGCATTTGCTAATATTCTCTACTACATATTGGGATAGGATCTTGGAAAGGGGAATACTCCTTTTAAGTCTAGAGCGTTGGAGACATCCTAGCGGAAGCAGCCTGAAGCATGAGCGTGCCGCTTCTTTTAACCACTTCAGGGTTTTATGGGGTTTCTTTTCAGATGGATTCTGTCTGTAATCCTCCTGAAATAGCCACCATTTGTGTACATGGCCATAGTGAGAAATCTCCGTTCATTAAAGGGGTTTCCAGTTTATGAAAGCTCCAATTCTGTGGTTGCAGTTTGTAGTACAAAAAAAACCCAAAACTTCTTTACTCATCCTCCGCAGATCCATCGTTGAGTCTCTGTCGATGTTTTTCGCGTTGACAGAGCTGCAGCCAATCACTGAGTTCAGCAGTTCTACCCACGCACACTGCACAAATCACTAAGGTCACTGATTGGCTGCAGTGCTGTTGACAGTACGTCAGAGCTGCAGATGAACAGCAGAGGCCAGTGGAGACTCAGGCTAAGTGCACACGTACCGGAACTCTCGCGCAAATTACCGCGAGAATTCCGGATTTCCAGTCCGCGGGAAAATCGCATTTTAAATTCCCGCGATTTTCCCGCGGAAAAACTAGCATTTTGCAAGCGTATTTAGCTTGCAAAATGCTAGCGTTCTCCAAGCGATCTGTAACATCGCTTGGAGAACTGATTGACAGGTTGGTCACACTCGTCAAACACAGTGTTTGATGAGTGTGACCAACTTTTTACTACTGAGGCCGCCTATGCAGCATCAGTAATAAAAGATAGAATGTAAAAAAAAAAATAAAAAATGGTGTTATTCTTACCTTCCGACGTCCCGCGCAGGCGTTCCCAGTAATCCTTTGCGAAAATGCCCGCGATGACGTCAGTTTTCGCGGGATCGCGACGTCTCGCGGTAATTCGCGATGACCGCGAGACTTCGCGATACTGCGAGAACGGACGTCATCGCGGGCATTTTCGCAAAGGATTACTGGGAACGAAAGCGTGAAGAGAAGCGGGAAGACTGCGCGGGACGTCGGAGGGTGAGAATAACTATATTTTTTATTTTTAAATTCTATTTTTTACAGGGATATGGTACCCAAAGCCCGGAGGACAGTCTCCTCTCCTCCGGACCGTGGGTACCATCCGCAATTGTTCTGCTTACTTTCCGCATTGTGTGCACAGCCACATGTGGGAAGTAAGCGGAACAATGCATTCCTATGGGTGCGGGATCGCCGCGATTCCGCAAATTAATGAGCATGCTGCGGTTTTTACCGCGAAGCGATTCCGCCGCGGTAAAAACCGCAGCATTAGCACAGCATTGCGGAATCCCATAGGAATGCATTGGATGCTTATTTTTCGCGGCAAAATCGCGCGGTTAAAACCGCCGCGGAAACGCGAAAAAAGCGCCACGTGTGAACTCAGCCTCAGTGTTGAAAAGACAAGCGTAGAAATTCTTGCTACAAGTGTGGTTTATTGTGATTCAGCATCAAGCAAAGGACAAATATCTGTCCAACGTTTCGACCAACTGGGGTTCTTTCTCAAGGACCTCTGTATGTGTATTTGCTGGGTGTATAGGGTTGTGTGCAGCCATAGGTGTAGTTGTGAAGGTGGATCTTTCCTTTACATTGATCCACTTTCCTAATAGACTGAGATTTTAAACCTACAATTTCTAGCCAATTTTCTCGCAAGTCTCTCAAATTCTACCTTTATTCTTCTGAGCATGCAATTGTATACACATTGCATACATGGTACAAGAGCTCCATTTTTCAGCTGTCGTGCTCCTAATCCCTTCATTTTTACAATTTTCACAGGAGTTACAGATCACTTGTCACATGAAAATCCCATGAAATCATTTAAAAAGAACTAATTTCATTTTTTATTATAATTTTGTCCCGCATGGAAAATTCTGAATAATATGGAAGTCACTTTACTAGGAAATTTCTTTTCATTTTTTGTAGAAAAAAATTGCATGTACGTGGCTTTCACACCCTTGATTGTCCAGAATTTGCCTCCCTTATGTCAGACCGTACTCATTTGAGTACAGATGATGACAGTGATGAGTCAGCGCCTGTCTCCTCCTCTGAGTATCCTGCTTATCAGAACAATCTCCTGCAGCAGTTTATCCTAAGCGTTAGGAAGACACAGCTGCTGACACTATCACTGCCATCATCTGTACTCCAAATGACTGCTTTCTGGTAGCCATGCAGCTGAACGCAAGCTTATAGCCTGGGGAAAAGAGGGGGTTTGGTACCGCTTAAATGCAATTTAAGTTGATTTGCAAACTTTCATAAACTTTGTGATAAACTAATACATATACTTTTGTGTGTGACATGATTTACTTTGGCGTTCACGTATTCCAGGACGTTTCGAGGCTCCAGTTATAGAGGAACGAAGGCAAGCTGCAGAAGACATGCTGAGGTTCACAGTGAACATCGTAGCCCTTAACAATAGTCCTCAACTAAAGGAGTTCTTCAGGGTAAGATGTATAAATAAATATAGCTTAAAGGGGTCATCCAGCGCAACTCAGCTGTGCATCGGAGATGAGCGGTGCCACCATTACAATCCCACACATCTGCCATGCCTGATACATGCTGATCATGCTCGTGTCTTGGCAGGTAAATGTGGTCATAATGTTATTGGCACCGCTCGCTTCCAATGCAAAAGTCAGCGGTGCCCTTTAATTCAGGAGTGGCAATTTTTGCTAACTATTTGTATGGTGTTGTGTTGTCCTGTCACCAGACAGGAGAAGTTACACTGCGATCGGATGGCCCGGACTCTGCAGATACAGTGGTGCTGCCTCCGCCTTTAATCCCAGAACCAGTCAGGAGCTCTTCTACAGAGTTAAAAGAAGAGGTGGATGGCTCTGATGAGACGGAGACACTAGTGCTGCCTGAAGTCCAGGATACCATCAGTAGCAGCGGTAAGTGTGTGATATTGGCGGGTGTAGGATGGGTCATCCATATCAGATCGGTGAGGGTCCGACATCTGGCACCCACACTGATGAATCGCTCGCAGCTATGACTTCAGACAGATGTGAAAGGAGCAGCACTCTTCACATTCATTCATTCATTCATTCATTGTGTAGCGGCCACTATCAGGTACTTAGAACGGTTCTAAGGATGAGCGGACCCGCAGAAGTTCTGGTACCAGAACTTTATCCAAACGTGAACATGAAACTCTACCCCATTGGCATGTATGGGGACCCTAACTTCAAAGCTGGAAAATGTTCTCCAGGTCTCTTGCGCTGTCTCTCTCTCTGTGTCTGTCTTTCTATCTCTCTCTGTCTGCTTCTCTCCGTGTCTCTGTCTTTCTGTCTCTCTTTCTCTGTCTCCATCGATGTCTGTTTCTCTCTCTGTCCCTTTCTTTCTCTGTCTCTCTCTTTGTGTCTGTGTCTCTGCTTTTCTATCTGTCTCTCTCTATTTCTCTCTGCTTCTCTCTATGTCGCTGTCTTTCTATCTCTGTGTCTCTCTCTGTGTCTGTCTGCTTCTCTCTGTGTCTCTGCTTCTCTGTCTCTCTATCTGTCTGCTTCACTCTGTGTCTGTCTTTTTAACTCTCTGTCTCAGCACCGGACACTAAGTGTTTAGTACAAACCCTGAACTTTTAAGTTCAGGTCCTCTCCTCTTAATCAGATCCTATTTAACACCTTTCTGACCCCTTTCTGACATTTAACATACTATCCCGTCCATATGCCCTCGGCCTTAATGACCATAGACGGGATAGTACGTCATACGCGATCAGCCGCGCTCACGGGGGGAGCGCGGCTGATCGCGGCCGAGTGTCAGCTGATTCTCACAGCTGACACTCGGCACTAAGTGCCAGGAGCAGTCGTGGACCGCTCCCGACTAGAGTTGAGCGTCTTTGGTCGGATCGGGTTTCGTGAAACCCGAATTAAACAAAATTTGTTTCGGATGAAACTGGTCCGACTAGGGCAAAAAAAGTCGGAATTTTGTCTGAAACCCGACCCCAATGCAAGTCAATGGGGAATAAAAGTCGGCATTGAGTAGATGAATGTCATCCGCTCAATGCCGACTTTTATTTCCCATTGACTTGCATTGTGATGGGTTTCAGACGAAACTCCGACTTTTTTTGCCCTAGTCGGACCAGTTTCATCCGAAACAAATTTTGTTTCATCTGGGTTTCACGAAACCCGATCCGACCAAAGTCGCTCAACTCTACTCCCAACACTTTAACCCCCGGAACACTGCGATCAAACATGATTGCAACGTTCCAAGAGCAGGCAGAGGGGCTGTCAGCTCTGAAAGCCCCTCTGCCTTTGGATCAGAGACCCCGCGGCATGAAGCGGGGTCTAAATCGCTGCCATAGAGAACCGATATCGTCATGACGACATCCGGGTCTCCAGGCCTGAGAGACTTCCTGTCATGCGCAGTGCAAGGTTTGTGGTTAGGATTATGGTTGGGATTGGGGTTAGGGGTGTGTTGGGGTTGGAGTTAGAATTGGGGGGTTTCCACTGTTTAGGCACATCAGGTGCTCTCCAAACGCGACATGGCATCTGATCTCAATTCCAGCTAATTTTGCATTGAAAAGTCAAACAGCACTCCCTCCCTCCCGAGCTCTGCCATGCGCCCAAACAGTGGTTTACCTGCATATATGGGGTATCTGCGTACTCAGGACAAATTGTACAACAGTATTTGGGGTCTAATTTCTCCTGTTACCCTTGGTAAAATAAAAAAAAATTGGATCTGAAGTAAATTTTTTGTGAAAACAAGTTAAATGTTCATTACTCTGTCGCCTAATTGGGGGACACAGAACCGTGGGTGTTATGCTGCTGGCCACTAGGAGGCGACACTATGCATAATCTGAAAAAGATTAACTTTGGCTCCTCCTCTGCAGTATACACCCCTGGACGGCGTCAGCCTTCTCCAGTTTTTGCTTAGTGTCGCAAGGAGGCACACCTACGATTTTTTTTTTTTTTTTTTACTCCGTTTTTTCCTTGATTTTTTTTCAACAGATTACAGATGAAGAAAAGCGTGTCTCCAGCGAGACTCCCGGCATGGCTCTCTCCTCGGTCCCCTATTAAGGGGTACCCGGTTGAGGTCGAGATGGCTCTTCCCCATGTCGCTCCTTCCCCAGTCCCTCGGGTACTGGTTCGAAGTCGAGAACCCCCCCTCCTTCCCCAGTTCCCTTGGGCTCTGGGTTGAGGTCGAGGATAGGATGAAGCCCCCTGATGGTGACAGCAGCACCCTCCCTAATCCCCCTCTGGGGGCATTAGGTTGAGACACCGCAGGTAGGGCCTGTACCAGGCACCATTCGGCTACTTACAAGTCCAGGGACCCCAGCCCAGCTGCCGGCTCCTGTTGGGACTGAGGGAGGTGCAGGCAGGCATGGCACTTGTCAGAGACAGGGCTCCCTGCGCCCCTGTCTCTGCGGCAGCACCAGCTGCATAGCGCCTCAAAGGGACCCCCCACAGGGCCCAGGTTGCGCTCATGACCCCACCGCTAGCCTACCATTCAATCCGGGGGGGTCTGGTTTGAATCCGACCCCCCCCCCCCCACCCGGACAACCGTGCTGTCTTGGAGCCCTTCTGGGCATGAGGTATCAAATTTAGGCCGCGGCTTCGGCCTAGCCGAAGTCTCCGCCTTATTCCCGACCCGCCCCCTGGATGATGAAAATGACACTCTGCAGTGTCATAGAAGGGGCGGATCGAGTCAGGAAGGGCACGCTTTTGCATAGCTCCGCGCGCCCTTTTCAGCTCTCCGCCCTCTTCCCCCTCCACCTCAGAATTCCGGTGGCTATCTTGCTGAAGCTGAAGGCAGCACAGCGGTCTCTGGGGGGCACAGGACTGGGATTTATTGGCGCTGGACCTAGGGGGCGCACCGGTGGGGTAAGATCACAGCTGGGTTCTCTGTACTCAGCTGTGAGTTCATATAACCTATAACGCTCCCCTATTCCTTTTCCTCTGCGTAGATACCCCTGTAGGGCCTTTGCTAATCAGCCTCTAGGCACTGTCGGGCTGAAGGAAAAGGACCAGACAAGACTGCTTTTATGCAGTCTGCACAGCCTGCAAGGCCACTCTCCCCAGCGGCAGCACGTACCCGCATTGCCGGGACTGTACCCAAAACACAGGATCAGAACCCCAAGAAGTCCCTACCAACGCTTCTGCGACCACTACTGCGCCGGAATGGACGACTCAGATGTCGCAGTCTATGACACAGTCTATAGATAACCTGACCTCCACACTACTGCAGGCTCTGCAGGGTCATGTCTCGGCTATGAACGTTACCCAGCAAAGGGACATCCGGTCTCAGGGACAGGCCGCTTCTGACAGTTTGAGACGTAAGCAGACCCACAGGTCACGTTCATCTGCGTCCTCACATAGCACTAGGTCGTCCCCCTCCAGGGAGAGACACAGTGGCTCCAGGTCACCGAGACTGTCCCCTGATAAAGACAATGCGGATCTCCACAACGATCCCAGACCACAGAACACCTCCACTCTAGTTCGCCCGCTAGGGAGCTCCTTAGCGATGCGCAAGACTCAGAGGGCATATGTGACTCTAAATCAGATAATGAAACAGAGAATACTCTGGTCCCTTGTCCCCCTAGCAATACGGCGCTAGTTGACGATATAATATCTTCCATCCTTCGGGTGCTGGACATTTCTGATCCAACCCCGGAAGCACCAGAACACAAGATTTCCTTCGAGAGTGTTCAGAAACCATCTAAGGTCTTCCCTAATCACCCGGAATGTCAAAAAATACTTTCTAAGCATTTTTCGCAGCCTGAGAAAAAATTCGCCAAACACAAATACTTGGAAGCAAAGTACCCCTTCCCACAGAAGGACACTAAGGATTGGACAGATCCGCCTGAATTGGACCCCCCAGTCTCTAGGCTGGCAGCACAAACACTTCTCTCACTGCTGGACAGCTCAACCCTCAAGGACACAGCAGACAGACAGGTAGAACGCATGGCTCTTTCAATCTTCGAAGCGGCAGGTCCCTCTCTGGCTCCCGCATTTGCTTCAGTTTGGGCAGCCAAGGCCATTATGGCCTGGGCTAATCTATTGCAACAGGGCCTCCAAGCTTTAAATCCTCAGCTGGCGGACCAGGCGGTGCAAATTGCAGTAGTGGCAGATTACATGGTCCATGCAGCGTTGGATTCTGAAAGAGGGGTAGCGGGAATAGCATCAAACGCCATCACTATCCGGCGTATTCTCTGGCTGAGAGAATGGAAGGCGGATGCGGCCTCAAAAAAGTCCCTAACAAATCTCCCGTACTTCAGTGGACGTCTTTTTGGTGAAAAGCTGGATACAATGATATCCAATGCTACCGGGGGTAAAAGTGCTTCTCTCCCTCAACTAAAACCAAAATGCACGTTTAAAAGACGTAATCAATCTCGTTTCCAATCGTTTCGGAATTCTTCAGGCTGGTCCGTCTTGCGCCCAGCACAAAATCGTAACCGCTCCACCTGCAGAGACAACACACGGGCGGCACAGAGGCCGGACAGGAACTGGCAGTCAAAAGCAAGCCAGGCAAAATCCAAAGGAGGAAAAGCTCAGACTTTCCCCTCATCATGACTCATGCCCTCCGGAAGACACCCCACTTGTGGGCAGACGACTGCTACTCTTTCAGCAGGCCTGGCTGCCTATTACAGAAGACAAGTGGGTCAAGGAAATAGTGTCTTCAGGATACAAGATCGAGTTTACTACCAGCCCACCGCACAGGTTCTTTCTCTCCGTTCCTCCATAGCCTCCACTCAAAGCTCGACCCTTCCATCAAGCGGTTTCTTCCCTCCTGCAAGCAGGAGTCATAGTATCGGTTCCAGCAGACGAGCGCTTCCGAGGGTTCTACTCCAATCTGTTCGTGGTGCCCAAGAAGGGAGGCAGCGTCCGATCCATACTAGACCTCAAGCAACTCAACAGGTATGTTAGAGTTCGTCACTTTCGCATGGAATCCCTCCGGTCAATCGTTGCGTCCATGGAAAAAGGAGAATATCTCGCCTCCATAGACACACAGGACGCATACCTGCATATACCGATTGCTCCCGCCCATCAGAGATTTCTCAGATTCGCACTCAACCAAGACCATTACCAGTTTGTGGCCCTCCCATTCGGTCTCGCCACGGCTCCCAGAACATTTACAAAGGTCATGGCAGCCACCATGGACGTTCTACACTCCAGAGGCATAGTAGTCGTTCCATACCTGAACGACCTTCTCGTCAAGGCCCCCACCTTCAAGGACTGCGAGGTCAACGTCTCAATCACAATCGACACTGAGTTGCCTGGGATGGTTAGTCAATTTACAGAAGTCCTCGACTACCCAGAGTCAGTCTCTGGCCTTCCTGGGGCTGCTATTCGACACCTCCTGGGGTCTGGTGATCCTCCCCAGGGACAAGGCACTGGCCCTCCGTTTAGGAGTTTGCACTCTCCTCCGCAAGTCCCCCCGATCTCTCCGGTATGCCATGAGAGTACTTGGCAGGATGACAGCAGCAATGGAGGCGGTACCATTTGCCCAGTTTCACCTCAGACCCCTTCAACTGGCCATCCTCAAGTCCTGGGACAGGAATCCGTTCTCCCTCGACAGGGAGTTCCGGTTATCATCGAAAACCCAGGAGGTCCCTGCACTGGTGGCTCAAGCCAACCTCGCTTGCAAGGGGAAAATCCTTTCTCTCCGGTTAATGGAAGGTTTTGACCACCGACGCAAGCCTTACGGGTTGGGGCGCGGTGCACCTACATCACAGAGCACAAGGCAAGTGGTCACCAATGGAAGCGAACATGCCCATCAACATCCTGGAAATTCGGGCCATCTTCCTGGCATTGAAAGCCTTTCATCACTTGCTAGCAGACTCTCATATCAGAGTACAGTCGGACAATGCCACAGCGGTGGCATACGTGAACCATCAAGGCGGGACCCACAGCATCCAGGCGATGAACGAAGTAACACGTATCCTACACTGGGCGGAGGATGCGAGGTCGGTACTCTCTGCGGTCCACATTCCGGGTGTGGACAACTGGGAAGCCGACTATCTCAGCAGACAAGGAATGGACTCGGGGGAGTGGTCTCTCCATCCCGAAGATTTTCGTCAGATCTGCCATCGCTGGGGGACCCCGGACGTGGATCTGATGGCATCCCATCTCAATGCCAAGGTTCCCAATTTCATGGCCAGGACGCGCGGTCGCTCGGAGCAGATGCCCTGGTTCAGGACTGGACCCAATTCCAGCTTCTGTACATTTTTCCACTCCTCCCTCTGATCTCCAGAGTCCTGAGCAAGATCAAGCAAGAGGGAGTTCCCACCATCCTGATCGCTCCAGACTGGCCCAGGCGTACATGGTACGCCGACGTCTTGCAACTCACAGCAGACGCTCCCTGGCGTCTCCCCACACGTCCCGACCTTCTGTCACAAGGCCCGTTCTTCCACCAGAACTCAGGGGCTCTCAATTTGACGGCATGGCCATTGAGACCTGGGTTTTGACCCAAGCAGGTTTTTCACCGGACGTCATTAAAACCATGATCAGGGCTCGAAAGCCAGCTTCAGCCAGGATTTACTATCATACCTGGAAGGCTTTCTTCACATGGTGCGAATCTCGCGGACAGGTCCCACTTCCATACTCTCTTCCAAAGGTCCTCGGTTTCCTTCAGTCAGGCCTGGACGCCAGGCTATCCCTGGGCTCGCTTAAGAGCCAGGTGTCAGCACTTTCAGTGCTCTTTCAGAGGCGTATTGCTAACAAGCCGCAAGTGAGGACTTTTCTCCAATGGGTTTCCCGATTGGTTCCCCCCTACAAACATCCATTGGAGACGTGGGACCTCAACCTGGTCTTGACAGCATTGCAGACACCTCCTTTCGAACCCCTTAAGGAAGTCTCACTCCGCCTTCTGTCACAGAAGGTGGTTTTTCTGGTGGCAATCACCTCGCTACGCAGGGTGTCCGAACTTTCAGCACTTTCCTGCAGACAACCCTTTCTGGTTTTCCATCAGGACAAGGTGGTTCTCCATACTGTCCCATCCTTCCTTCCGAAGGTTGTGTCCAGCTTCCACCTCAATGAGGAAATCTCACTACCATCTCTTTGCCCGGTTCCTGTTCATAGTGTGGAGAAGGCTCTGCATACGCTTGACCTTGTCAGGGCATTGCGTATTTACGTGTCTAGGACTGCTCCCTTCCGGAAGTCTGATTCACTTTTCCTTCTTCCAGAATGCATTCACAAGGGCCTGCCGGCTTCCAAAGCCACCCTTGCTAGGTGGATCAAGTCCACCATACAAGAGGCTTACCGCCTTGTCAATTCTCCTCTTCCGGCCGGTATCACGGCACACTCTACGCGGGCGGTAGGGGCCTCTTGGGCCATTCGGCATCAAGCCTCGGCACATCAAGTGTATAAGGCAGCCACTTGGACTAGCCTGCACACATTTACAAAACAATACAGAGTGCATACCCAGTCCTCAGCGGATGCGAGCCTGGGTAGACGGGTCCTGCAGGCAGCAGTACCCGAAATCTAGGGGACTGTCAGCACAATATTCGTCCACTGCTTCCCACCCAGGGACTGCTTTGGGACGTCCCACGGTTCTGTGTCCCCCAATTAGGCGACAGAGTAAAGGAGATTTTTGTGTACTCACCGTAAAATCTTTCTCTTAGCCTTTAATTGGGGGACATCTCCCACCCTGTTGCCCTTGCGGGCCGTTGTTACGGTTGGGTTCTCATATTGCTTGAGCTCGTTTATAGTAGTCTTCTTACAGGCATGGTTATGTTTCTGGTATATTCCTCCTAATGCTTTTGCACAAAACTGGAGAAGGCTGACGCCGTCCAGGGGTGTATACTGCAGAGGAGGAGCCAAAGTTAATCTTTTTCAGATTATGCATAGTGTCGCCTCCTAGTGGACAGCAGCATAACACCCACAGTTCTGTGTCCCCCAATTAAAGGCTAAGAGAAAGAGATTTTACGGTGAGTACACAAAAATCTCCTTTTTTTTCAAACATTCCAAAAATTCCTGTGATGCACCTGAAGGGTTAATAAACTTATTGAATGTGGTTTTGAGCACCTTGAGAGGTGCAGTTTTTTTATGGTGTCACTTTTGGGTATTTTCTTTCATATAGACCCCTCAAAGTGACTTCAAATGTGAGGTGGTCCCTAAAAAAAAAAAATGGTTTTGTAAATTTTCTTGTAAAAATGAGAAATCGCTGGTTAACTCTTAACCCTTATAACTTCTTAACAAAAAAAAATTTGGTTCCAAAATTTTGCTGATGTAAAGTAGACTTGTGGGAAATGTTACTTATTAAGTATTTTGTGTGACACATCTCTGTGCTTTAAGGGCATGAAAATTCAGAAGTTGTAAAATGGCAATATTTTCGCCAAATTTCTGTTTTTTCATGAATAAACACAAGTCATGTCACAGAAATGTTACCACTATCATGAAGTACAATATGTCACGAGAAAACAATGTCAGAATCAGCGGGATCCGTGGAAGCGTTCCAGAGTTATTGCCTCATCATAAAGGGACAATGGTCAGAATTGTAAAAATTGGCCCAATCATTAACGTGCAAACCACCCTTGGGGGTAAAGGGGATAAGAGATGGGTCCTCAATACTGTATGTCCGGAAAATTGCTTTAATTGTTTCTTATCACTGCATAAAGCCAGCCCTGGACGTGTAGTGCAGCCACTGGTGCCGGGCTGGTAACAGTACAGTCGTTAGAGTAGTATTTAGTAACGAGCAGTATGAAAAGCAAATTGATTCAAATATTAGAAACTTTGTATAACTTTTCATTAAACTTTTATTTGCTGAAACTTTAATACACTTTTAAGATATTGATCCTTTCTCTACTTTGGGTAACAGATGTGGGTCCTGAATTAGGGACTCTAATAACTCTGTCATACTAGGGTCTATCAAAATGGATTTTTTTGAAAACTCAAACTTCCTGATAATGTAGAGGGGATTTTTGTATTTTACTTATTTTTCGCAGAACCAAGTCATATTGATTTACTGTTTGATCTCGGTGAAGACCTATGCCAAACATTGGAGGAAGACCCTGCAAATCCTGCTCCAGCTCCAAAACCCTTGGATCCCAATGACTTAGCGCTTTTTGACCCTTGCTATGCTGAAGGTACACATGTCCTCTTCCTATTACTGTTATCATTGTTATCTGCTCTGCTTGGTATGCTAAACTTGTAATTTCTGCCATTTTTTAGCTCGCTCTTTTATTATCTGGAGTTTCTAGCCAGTTTTAGTCTATTACATAATAGGATATTGGAAGGGAGAGACGGCATCCTGGAATACACGAGTCAAAACTGCGTAACCCGGGGTCTGAGAATGAATGAAGATTTCAGACTGGGGGCTCGTCCAAATATCATTAATTTTCTCGGATAGAAAAAAAAAAGTTTCTCCATATTTTCCAATATAAAAGTCTATGAAAAAATTTTACGTTGCCAGTTTTCATCTGACACTCGGATCAATATCAGACATGTTTGTGCGGGCCTTAAAAAATCACGACCATGTGGACGGCTCCATTCATTATTGTAGGAACTAGTGCTATTTGTAATAAAAAGACATGTACTCAAAAATCGGACGTGTGAATGAGCCCGAAAACTCAGGATGCCATTGCATAAAGGAGCGTCATCAGCGACTGTATGCGTCACACAGCACAATGCCTGAGAGCCACCGGCTCCGAGCCCTGATGTAATTTTATATTTAGCTCACTGACTCTATCAACATAAGCATTCAATTATAACAGATGCAGGTAAATTGTATTTTAACCCCTTAGTGACAGAGCCATTTTACAGCTAAATGACCAGGCCAATTTTTACAATTCTGACCACTGTCACTTTATGAGGTTATAACTCTGGAACGCTTTAACGGATCCTGCTGATTCTGAGATTTTTTCGTGACTGACATATTGTGCTTCATGATAGTGGTAAAACTTCTTCGATATGACGTGTGTTTATTTATGAAAAAAAAGGAAATATGGCGAAAAATTTTCAATTTTAAAACTTTAAATTTTTATGCCCTTAAATCAGAGAGATGTGTCACATAAATTTCTTAATAAATAACATTTCCCACATGTCTACTTTACATCTGCACAATTTTGGAAACAAAATTTTTTTTTGTTAGGAAGTTATAAGGGTTAAAATTTGACCAGCGATTTCTAATTTTTACAACAAAATTTACAAAACCATATTTTTTAGGGACCACATCATATTTAAAGTCATTTTGAGGGGTCTATATGGCAGAAAATACCCTTAAAGTGGCACCATTCTAAAAACTAGACCCCCTCAAGGTGCTCAAAACCATATTCAAGAAGTTTATTAACCCTTTACGTGCTTCACAGGAACTAAAGCAATGCGGAAGGAAAAAATTAACATTTAACTTTTTTTTGCAAAAAATTTACTTCAGAACCAATTGAAAAGTTATTGTGCAATTTCTCCTGAATACACCAATACCCCATATGTGGGGGTAAACCACTTTTTCAGCACACGGCAGAGCTCGCAAGGGAAGGAACGCCGTTTGACTTTTTCAACACAGAATTGGCTGCAATTGAGATCGGATGCCATGTTGCGTTCGGAGAGCCCTAATGTTCCTAAACAGTGGAAACCCCCAACAAGTGACTCCATTTTGGAAACTAGACCCCTTAAGGAACTTATCTAGATGTGTGGTGAGCACTTTGAACCTTCAAGTGCTTCACAGAAGTTTATAATGTAGAGCCGTGAAAATAAAAAATCATTTTTTTTCCACAAAAATGATATTTTTGCCCCCAAATTTTTATTTTTACAAGGGTAACAGGAGAAATCATACCCCCACAGTTGTTGTGCGATTTGTCCTGAGTACGCTGATACCCAATATGTGGGGGTAAACCACTGTTTGGGCGCACGGCAGAGCTCAGAAGGGAAGGAATACCGTTTGACCTTTTTTCAATGCAGAATTGGTTGGAATTGAGATTGGACGCCATGTCGCTTTTTATGTGCCTAAACAGTGAAAAAAACCCACAAGTGACACCATTTTGGAAATTAGACCCCTGAAGGAGCTTATCTAGATATTTGGTGAGCACTTTGAACCCCCCAAGTGCTTCACAGAAGTTTATAACACAGAGCAGTGAAAATAAAAAATCACTTTTTCTCCTCATTGAGGGACACAGATACTGTGGGTGTATGCTTCTGCCGCTAGGAGGCTAACACTAAGGGAAAAAAAGAGGTTAGCTCCTCCTCCGCCATATATACCCTCGCCCCTATTGCGGGCGGAAATCAGTTTTTTGCTTAGTGTCCTTGGAGGCACACGTCTGGGTTTTTTTTCTTTTTGTCTTTTTCCATGAAGTTGTGACAGGGGCAACGGATCCTATTGAAAGGGTCCGATTTCCCCAAACCAACAACGGGCGAGCACGTGCGAGTGTCCCTCCACGTATCCTCTCCCGCGTCGTGGGACACAATGCCGGACTTAGCTCTGACCACCCCTAGGTATTGAAACCATGGGCTGTGTTACGTTGTGGACACAGGTGACGAGAGTGGACCCACTGGACTGTGGCGCCGAGCTCTCCCCGAGCGAGCGCACCAAGTGGACCGACCCCTATACAGGGACCGTTAGGGAACAGACTCGGGAAGTTCTAGCGCCACGGCAGCCAGGACCAGGGGTCGGCTCAGGAGGGTGAACTAGTGATGAGGAACAGAGGAAGGTCCAGAGAGGAACCAGGGTCCAGCGACTGCGGAAGAGGAGAAGGACGGAGGAAGGGGGGGGTCCAGGAAGAGGCGAACTGAAAAGGAAGGAGACACAAGGGTTAGGCAGGAGGAACGACCAGAGGGACAGAGGAACACTGAGGACACAGGAACTAACAGGAGGCACAAAACACAAGGAATAAACTAGAAAGCAGCTAGCAAGGAACAAGCAGCAGGGAGCACGGCCTAGACAACCGAGAGGCAACTCAATAGTCAGGCGCCTCCACTAAGGGAGGGCGGCCTGAAATACCTGGTGGTGGCCTCTGATAGGTCGGGGGGCTGGTCCGGGTCAGGTCACGGCAGACAGGTGGCTGCCGGTAGCAGCGTGCGGCTTATCCCTCCGGCGCGTGCGCAGAGGCACAGTGCGCGCGGCCGAGGGAAGTGGAGGAGAACGTCGGGACGCCGGTCGCCGGAAAGCAAGGGAAGCGGAGGCGCGCGTGCAGGACGCGTCAGAGGAGAGAGTCGGGGCAGAAGCAGGAGCGGTGAGTATGGCAGCGGGAGCGGTGCTAACAGGCTGTACAGAGGCACAAGACTAGTCCGTGCGGCCCCCACTGCTCCACCAATGCTTAGACTGCGGTGCTGCAAGGTGGCGGACGGTCCCTCTCCTCACCCCCGGAAGGGGTTAGATGGAGCTAGGGTGCCTGCACCGTCTTATTTTATCAAGGCCCCCTCACATACCTGCCGGTGAGGAGAGGGTATGGGAGGGCTCCTGTGAAAAATCTCAGGGCTGGAGCCCCCAGCCGGCAGAAGCCACCGGCCATGCAAGGCTGAGGGCGGCCATGCAAGGCTGAGGGTGGATGGATCCGTCAGTCGGCGCTGCGCAGTTAGTGGCGCCATGTTTTTTGTGTACCGCACTGGGCGGCGGCAAAAAATTTAGGTCCCGGCTTCGGAGCGCGGCTAGGCCGCAGAACGGAAGCACCGCCACTAGAGTGGTTTTACATGCTGGCTCACTCCCACAGCTGGTGGCGCGCGATTTGAAGGAAGCAGCCAGGCCGGGGGGGGGGGGTGCAGGACTGGGGTAAGTGCTGCCCGAGAGGCCACGCTACAGGGAAAACGAGGTGATACCTCCTCCCTCCATCCCCAGCAGCGGACAGATACAGCATGTCCGAAAAGGCAAAGAGGCACACGTTCTTTTACGCTGCATGCATCTCTTGTCGAGCTGCAGAGCAAGCGATTTTGCGAAGCCTGCAAATCCGAACGCACCCAGGAGCCCTCCCCTGCGACCGTGACCAATGTGTCAAATCCCCCGGAGTGAGCCCGATCACTGTCACAGTCCATGGCGTCGCTTACGAGAGCAATAGAGTCCCTTCAAGCCCCAGATAGGGGCAGGGACAATGGCTCGCCGGCCTTAGAGGGAACCTCCACCTCACAAAAGCCTCCAGCCTGCAGGGGCCGCTCTCACTCCAGGCAGACCCGGAGAAAACGAATCCACACTTTGTCCCCCAGTCCATCCGGTGCCTTGGCATCCGTAAGCTCTGCTTCTCGCTCCCCATCACCAGTGGTTGATAGCGAGCAGACCTCAGATTGCGACTCAGACGAGCCCCTTGACCTGGACACTTCAGGGTCACGTGAAACAGTGGACAGCCTCATGGAAGCCGTCAATCAGACCCTGGGGATTGAGGATGATCCCGCAGCGGCTACGGGGCATAAAGTGGCATTTAAGCGAGTGAAGCGCCCGCACAGAAATTTTTCCTCTCACCCGGAGTTTGAGGACATAGTGCAGCAGCACAGAGAACGTCCAGACAGGCGTTTCTCGGGTCAAAAGGCACTCGAAACAAGGTATCCATTTGCTCCGGACCTCCGTAAAAGATGGATGGAATCCCCGATGGTGGATCCTCCGGTTTCGCGCCTAGCCACTAAGACCCTGCTATCCGTCCCTAGTGTTTCCTCGATTAAGGATCCCACGGATCGCCTTATAGAGAGCTTAGCTCGCTCAGTATATGAGGCGTCAGGTCAGCACTCGCTCCCTCGTTCGCAGCAACTTGGGTAGCCAAGGCTATGATATCATGGTCAGAAGCATTAAACAATGTCGCGCAGGATCTACAGTTGTGGCCAAAAGTATTGACACCCCTGCAATTCTGTCGGATAATACAGTTTCTTCCTGAAAATGATTGCAAACACAAATTCTTTGGTATTATCTTCATTTAATTTGTCTTAAATGAAAAAACACAAAAGAGAATGAAGCAAAACTTTGATCATTTCACACAACTCCAAAAATGGGCCAGACAAAAGTATTGGCCCCCTCAGCCTAATACTTGGTTGCACAACCTTTAGCCGCAATAACTGCGACCAACTGCTTCCGGTAACCATCAATGAGTTTCTTACAATGCTCTGCTGGGATTTTAGACCATTCTTCTTTGGCAAACTGCTCCAGGTCCCTGATATTAGAAGGGTGCCTTCTCCAAACTGCCATTTTTAGATCTCTCCACAGGTGTTCTATGGGATTCAGGTCTGGACTCATTGCTGGCCACCTTAGAAGTCTCCAGTGCTTTCTCTCAACCATTTTCTAGTGCTTTTTGAAGTGTGTTTTGGGTCATTGTCCTGCTGGAAGACCCATGACCTCTGAGGGAGACCCAGCTTTCTCACACTAGGCCCTACATTATGCTGCAAAATTTGTTGGTAGTCTTCAGACTTCATAAAGCCATGCACACGGTCAAGCAGTCCAGTGCCAGAGGCAGCAAAGCAACCCCAAAACATCAGGGAACCTCCGCCATGTGTGACTGTAGGGACCGTGTTTTTTTCTTTGAATGCCTTTTTTTCTCCTGTAAACTCTATTTTGATGCTTTTGCCCAAAAAGCTCTACTTTGTCTCATCTGACCAGAGAACATTCTTCCAAAACGTTTTAGGCTTTTTCAGGTAAGTTTTGGCAAACTCCAGCCTGGCTTTTTTATGTCTCGGGGTAAGAAGTGGGGTCTTCCTGGGTCTCCTACTATACAGCCCCTTTTCATTCAGACGCTGACGGATAGTACGGGTTGACACTGTTGTACCCTCGGACTGCAGGGCAGCTTGAACTTGTTTGGATGTTAGTCGAGGTTCTTTATCCAACATCCGCACAATCGTTAGTTGAAATCTCTTGTCAATTTTTCTTTTTCGTCCACATCTAGGGAGGTTAGCCACAGTGCCATGGGCTTTAATCTTCTTGATGACACTGCGCACGGTAGACACAGGAACATTCAGGTCTTTGGCGATGGACTTGTAGCCTTGAGATTGCTCATGCTTCCTCACAATTTGGTTTCTCAAGTCCTCAGACAGTTCTTTGAGCATGGAGAAAAGAAAGAAGACCAATGTGGTACACACAAGGACACAGGACAGAGGTTGAGTCAACTTTAATCCATGTCAACTGGCTGCAATTGTGATTTAGTTATTGCCAACACCTGTTAGGTGCCACAGGTAAGTTACAGGTGCTGTTAATTACACAAATTAGAGAAGCATCACATGATTTTTCGAACAGTGCCAATACTTTTGTCCACCCTCTTTTTTTATGTTTGGTGTGGAATTATATCCAATTTGGCTTTAGGACAATTCTTTTTGTGTTTTTTCATTTAAGACAAATTAAATGAAGATAATAATGCCAAAGAATTTGTGATTGCAGTCATTTTCAGGAAGAAACTGAGTATTATCTGACAAAATTGCAGGGGTGTCAATAATTTTGGCCACAACTGTACCGGCAGAGATTTCGGAGGTCGCAGGTCAGATGGCGATGGCCGGAGACTATGTAATCAATGCGTCTTTGGATGCGGCCAATTGCTCGGCACTTGCTGCCGCTAATGCAATTTCGATCAGAAGAGCCCTATGGTTAATGACATGGCGAGCCGATTCTACTTCTAAGAAGTCCTTGACTTCCCTGCTTTATCAGTGCGGCCACCTATTTGGGGAGAAGTTGGATCAACTTATCTCCGACTCCACAGGAGGAAAGAGCGTGTTTCTCCCTCAACAAAAGGTCAAACCGCTTTTTCGTCACCCGTTTCAGGCACGTTTTCGGGCCTTTCGCAACACCGGATGGACTACAGCGGCCAATTCCGCCGCCTCAGGCCGCCCAAACCAGGGTAGGGAGCAGCAGGTCTTATAGAGCCAACCCATTGGGGAGATTGCGTACTCAGCAGCCCAGATTGAGGGGATCCAGATCCCAAAGATCTTCGGCCAAATGACTCGAGGCCTTTACCAGACGACACCAGCAAGGTGGGCGGCCGCCTACTCTGGTTTTTCCACGTCTAGGCCAATGTCGCTCACAACGCATGGGTAAAGGAATTGGTGGCCTCAGGTTACAAAATAGAATTTTGTCTGATACCCGCCAAGACTGTTTTTTCTTTCCCGGCTTCCCAGAGTGGATGCCCAGGCAAGGGCTCTATTGGGAGCCATCAAATCTCTCCAGCACAATGGAGTCATTGTTCCAGTGCCTGGACACGAAACAAATCAGGGGTTCTATTCCAACCTTTTTGCGGTTCCCAAAAAGGACGGGTCTGTCAGGCCTGTTTTGGACCTGAAGCTTTTGAACAATTTCATCAGGATCAGAAATTTCCGGATGGAGTCTCTCCGGTCAGTCATATCGGCCTTGGAGCAGGGACAATACTTGGCCTCAATAGATATCCAGGACACATATCTGCATATTCCCATTTTTCCTCCTAGGTTTCTACGCTTCACCATCAGCAATCTACATTTTCAGTTCATAGCACTACCCTTCGGGCTAGCCACGGCTCCCAGAGTGCTCACAAAGGTTATGGCAGTTGTCCTGGCCATACTGCATTCTTGAGGCATAGTCGTCTTGCCTCATCTGGACGACCTCTTGGTCAAAGGCCCTTCAATACGGGCATGCGAGGAAAATGTCAACATCACGCTAGATACTCTTGCCCGCTTAGGGTGGTTGGTCAATGCGAAGAAGTCATCCCTTGTGCCACCTCAAAAGATCTTCCTAGGAATGATTCTCGACACTCGCCGAGGGTTGGTAATTCTCCCTCAGGAAAAAGTGCTAGCGCTCCGGCAGGGAGTCCGGACACTTCGGCAACCAGTCCCTCATACCATCCGATCCGGGATGAGGAGTCTAGGGGAAATGGTGGCAGCAATGGAAGCGGTACCGTTCGCCCAGTTCCATCTTCGCCCCCTGCAGCATGTCCTTTTGTCAGCTTGGGAGAAGAATCCCTTCACGCTCGATCGGCAGTGCCGACTGTCCTTTCAAGTCAGACAGTTGCTCGGATGGTGGTTAACCAGTTCCTCTCTGACCCAGGGGAAACCTTTCCCCCGAGACCATTAGCTGGTGATGACAACCGACGCCAGTCTCCTCGGCTGGGGAGCGGTGTTTCGCCACCACACGACCCAGGGACGGTGGTCGCCACAGGAGGCACGCCTCCCGATCAACTTATTGGAGATACGAGCAATTCGGCTGGCTCTGCAAAAGTTTCATCACTTTCTATCAGGCCGCCCCATCTGGATTGTCGGACAATGCCAAGGCGGTGGCTTACATAAATCACCAAGGGGGCACCCACAGCAGAGCAACCATGCGTGAGGTGGGGCACGTTCTGCAGTGGGCCGAAGCAAACCACTCGGTGATTTCGGCTGTCCACATCCCAGGCGTGGAAAATTGGGCGGTAGACTTTCTCAGCCGGCAGGGTCTTGCGTCCGGAGAGTGGTCTCTACATCCCGAAGTCTTCGGGCATATTTGTCAGCTGTGGGGAACTCCAGATGTGGACCTGATGGCATCCAGAGTGAACGCCAAGGTGCCCACATGTCGCTCGGGCCAGGGACCCGCAGGCAATCGCTGTGGATGTGTTGGTTCTGCCATGGAACCAGTTTCGCCTCCCATATCTATTTCCCTCGCTGCCACTACTTCCGTGGGTCATCAAGAAGATCAAGACGGAAGGGGTCCCGGCGATTCTGCTGGCCCCAGACTGGCCCCGTCGAGCGTGGTATGCAGATCTAATGCAGCTGCTCGCTGACGTTCCTTGGCGCCTGCCAGAGTGCCCAGATCTACTTTCCCAAGGGCCGATTTGCCACCCGAACTCAGGGGCCCTGTGTTTGACGGCATGGCCGTTGAATCTTGGATTCTAACCCAGGCAGGCTTCGGGAGCCAGGTGGTCGCTACAGTGATTAGCACCCGGAAGCCTGCTTCAGCACGAATTTGCCACCGCACCTGGAAGGTGTTCTTTGCTTGGTGTCGAGGCCGCGGTGTTTCTCCGCTGAGATTCTCGATCCCCAACATCTTGTCTTTTCTCCAGTCGGGCCTAGACTTGGGCTTGGCCCCAAGTTCCCTCAGGAGACAAATATCGGCCTTATCCGTCCTGTTCCAGCACAGAATTGCTACCAATCTGCAGGTGAAGACTTTCATTCATGGAGTCTCCCCCTTGGTACCTCCCTATAAGGCGCCTATGGATGCTTGGGACCTTAACCTAGTCCTAAGTGTTCTGCAGGAAGCTCCATTTGAACCGCTTCAGGATATCTCCTTGAGGTACCTTTCCTGGAAAGTGGTGTTCCTAGTGGCCATCACTTCTATCAGGTGGGTTTCAGAACTGGCAGCCCTATCCTGCCAAGCCCCGTTCCTCACCTTCCATAAGGATAAGGTGGTGCTCAGACCAGCCCCTCCTTTTCTGCTGAAAGTCGTGTCCTCTTTTCACATTAATGAAGATGTCTTACCTTCATTTTGTCCAGCACCGGTGCACCGTGTGGAAAAGGCTCTTCACACGTTGGACCTGGTAAGAGCCCTCCGGAGGTACGTGTCGAGGACGTCACCTTTTGTGAGTTCATTTTTCCCTTCATCATTGAGGTCTCATGAACTCCCTCCTCTGGTGAAGGAAGCTAGATGATAACTGGGTGGCTGGAATTGAGGACTGGATATAAGGCTGCCGACGCCCTTCTTCCTGGCTGGTGATTTTCCTGCTGGATTCTTGGAGACCAGTCTGATTCCTGCATCTCAAAGCTAAGTTTTTCTGCTCTGCTTTGTACTCTTCAGTTTTGTTTTTGTTTTGCTTTGTTTTTTGGGAGTTCTGCCATCCCCGGCCGGGGGTGAGCTGAATTCCATTTTTGTCTCTGATCTGTTTTCAAAAAACTTAGCTTTGAGATGCAGGAATCAGACTGGTCTCCAAGAATCCAGCAGGAAAATCACCAGCCAGGAAGAAGGGCGTCGGCAGCCTTATATCCAGTCCTCAATTCCAGCCACCCAGTTATCATCTAGCTGCCCAGGTGTTTGGTAATCAGTCTCACTACCTTCCTTCACCAGAGGAGGGAGTTCATCAGACCTCAATGATGAAGGGAAAAATGAACTCACAACAGGCACCCTTTCGTCAGACGGACACGCTGTTCATGCTCCCCGAAGGGCGCAGGAAGGGACTCGCTGCGTCAAAATCGACCATAGCCAGGTGGATTCATTTGACTAATCAGGAGTCCTACCGCATTAGAGGCATGCCGATTCCAGCAGGGATCAGAGCGCACTCTACTCGGGCAGTGGGCGCTTCGGCACCAGGCTTCGACGGAACAGGTTTGCAAGGCAGCAACCTGGTTCAGCCTGCATACATTTGCCAAACATTATAATATCCATGCTCAGGTCTCGGTGGATGCGAGCCTGGGTAGAAGGATTCTCCAAGCAGCGGTGGCGCACCTTTAAACAAGAGGTGCATGTAGCTTGGATTGGTGAGTCAATCTCCCACCCAGGGACTGCTTTAGGACATCCCACAGTATCCTTGTCTCCCAATGAGGCAAAGGAGAAACATGGATTTTTGTGATAACTCACCGTAAAATCCTTTTCTCCGAGACGCTCATTGGGGGACACAGCACCCACCCTATTAGCCAGTTGGCTCTTGTTTTGCTTAAATTTATATGCATTTACTAATTTGATATAAGGGTGGTGTTTTGGACATGTTGTACCTGTATTAAGGCTGATTTTGTTGTCCTCCTCCTGCTTTGGCACCAAACTGATTTCCGCCCGCAATAGGGGCGAGGGTGTATACGGCGGAAGAGGTAACCTCTTTTTTTCACTTAGTGTCAGCCTCCTAGCGGCAGAAGCATACACCCACAGTATCTGTGTCCCCCAATGAGTGCCACGGAGAAAAGGATTTTACGGTGAGTTATCACAAAAATCCATGTTTTTTCCTCAAAAATGATTTTTTTGGCCCGCTATGTTTTATTTTATTAAGGGTAACAGGAGAAATTGGACCACAAAAGTTGTTGTGCAATTTGTCCTTAGTACGATGATGCCCCATATGTTGGGGGGAACCATTGTTTGGGCGCATGAGAGAGCCCGAAAGGGAAGGAGCGCCATTTTGGAATGCAGACTTTGATGGAATGGTCTGCGGGTGTCATGTTGCGTTTGCAGAGCCACTGATGTGCCTAGCAGTATAAACCCCCCACAAGTGACCCTATTTTGGAAACTAGATCCCTGAAGGAGCTTATCTAGATATGTGGTGAGCACTTTGAACCCCCAAGTGCTTCACAGAAGTTTATAAACGCAGAGCCATGAAAAGTCTTTTTTTTTTTTTTTTTTTCCACAAAAGTGTTTTGTTTTTTTTTGTTTTTTTTAAGCCCCCAATTATTTTATTTTCCCAAGGGTAAAAGAAATTAGACCCCCCAAAGTTGGTAAATGATGGAAACCCCTCAATTCTTGCTCCAACCCTAACCCCAACACACCCCTAACCCTAATTCCTAATTCTAACCCTACTCCTAATTCGCCCTAACCCTAATTCCAACCCTAACACTAATTCTAACCCTAATTCCTAACCCTAATTCCAACCCTAACCCTAATTCTAACCCTAGCCCTAATGGGAAAAATGACAATAAAAATATTTTCTTTATTTCATTATGTTTGCCTATCTAAGGGGGTGATAAACGGGGGGGCTATTTACTTTTTTTTTTTTTTTTTGATCACTTTGATAATTTATCATAGTGATCAAAATGAATGAATGGAATCTGCCGGCCGGAGCCTGCAGATTCCCGGCGGGCGCACTGCGCATGCGCCCGCCATTTTCTCTGGATCCAAGATGGCGGCGCCCACCGGAAGAAGCCGCAGGGACCCAGGACCACCGGGAGGGGACAGAGGACCACCGGGAGGTACAGGGGGGGGATTGGGGACCTTATTTCTCTCTCCTCTGATGTGCCATCACATCAGAGGAAAGAGAAATTAAATGCAAAATCACTGCTTTTTTTTTTTGCGGTCGCTGTTATAGGGTTAATAACAGCGATCGCAAAAGCGGGGTCAGTAAAAACCGACCCGATTCATGTTCTCTGGGGTCTCGGCTACCCCTGGCAGCCGAGACCCCGGAGAAAATCCTACACTGGGGGGCGCTATTTACTTTCTCCACAGCGTCGTGAATTAACGGCGCTGTGGTTTAAGTACCCTTAATTACCGCCGTTAAAAGGCGTGTCGGCGGTCGTTAAGGGGTTAAAGTTTCTCTATAAAAAAGAAATGTTTCTACTGTCTTTTATGCGCTGAGAGGCCGTTAAGGATAGAGCCGATTTTTGCGTTATTGTATTTTATTTTTTTTCCATCCATGTTTCAAGTAGCCATTAAGAAAAAAATCCCATCAACATAGATGTAACAAGGTATTGGTATTTACAGGACGAGCTGTAGTTTTGGATGACACCATTTATTTTCCCATATAAAGTATAGGAAGTCTGCAAACAAAATTCCAAACGTGGTGAAATGGTGGGAACACAAATATAATCCCATCATTGTTTTTTTTTTTTTTTAGGGGGGTTGGGTGTTTAATTTTTACTACATTAATATTCCGTTTATTTTCAACTGAAGAAAAGAGGTGAATCAAATCTTTGGTTTTTTGTTTTTTTTTGTCCTTTTTTTTTTATATATATTTTTGACCTGTTTTTTGGTCGCTCGTCCTATATATTGCAGTACTCCAGTATTGCTTTATGTATTAAAAATGACGGTTTTCTCTGACGCCCAGTTTATGGCTGGAGATCACATTCACATGCCAGGCATGGGTTCCTATTTCTCGCCCCCCGGCTGTTGCAGCAGCCCATCGGCACCCCATAATCGCATCGCGGTAGAGGTTGGTGGGGCAGATGGTGGTAGCGCCGATAGCGGCTGTTAGAAGCGGATGCTAGCTATGTAATACAGTTAATGGCCTAAATTCGCAAAGCTTTTACTCCAGAAAACCAACATAAAAAATAAAAAAACAGAGGCTGCGACAAAATTTTGTGACTTTTGGTGTTTTCACTCCATTTTTGCTCAGGTCTGACAAAGTGGGTGATGCTGGAGTGGGATGGGGGGCACGACGACCCCTGTTTGTCAAAGTTGTGATGAGGCACAATCCATTTCGCACCTCGCCTTCTTCATTAGCGAGGCCGGTCTTGATGTGTCGGGGCCTAGGAGTCTCATTTATGAGAACAGTCTAAAAGAAGCACTATGTTGCTCATAGTAACCAATCAAAGCTCTGCTTTCATATCTTAAATCACTCTTGTAAAATGAAAGCTATGCTGTGATTGGTTGCTGTCGGCAACAAAACATTTCTTTATTGGACAGTTTTGATAAATCTGTCCCGACGTGTAAAAATGGGCAATTGTTTGGCTTGTTTTACTGTCACCTCTCCCCAATTTACTTTTACGCTTGTGCCTCAGATGTCCTATTCCATTCACTAGACCACTGAAGCCAATCACAGGCCTCAGTGGTGAGGTGACTATACCGGGATGTCATCTTTCTTTCCTGGTGGAGACCATCGGATTCTACACCTTCTTTTATTATTTTAGAATCATCTCTCCATTTGTTTTTTAAAGTTTTGGAAGTTGGAAAACACCTTTTGAGAATTTAAAGGGGTCGTCAAGGTAGCGGCCATACCCTTTAAAACTCTATGACTGTACACTAGGGGTAAATTCTCTGAAGCGCTGCAACCTTATAGACTGTTACATGTGATTGTACCGCGTGCTTGTATCTGTAGACGGTGCGCTGTCGGAGACGGAGTCCTCTCTGAACCTGCTGTCGGTGCGGTGCAAGGAAGAGGAGCTCGCACCCGCCATGCCTCTCGGTGAAGGAGATGGAGCACCGTACCTTTCACAAGCTACCGCTGAAGTCCAGCAGGCGATGGACAGAGAGTCATCTGGAGACTACGCAGAAGCATTCAGTCTCTTCAGAAACGCTGTCGACATCTTGTTAAAAGGAGTGAAAGGTGACTGTGGATAAGACGCCATTCAGACTTCAGGGATTTTTTTCGTATGAAAAGTTTTGATTTTCATCAGTGTTTTGCATCAGATTTTCTTCAGTGTTTGGTCAGTGATAGTAAAAACTGGCCGGGTTTCATCTTATATTTTTCTTTTTTTTTTTTTTTTGTCTGGAGGTTTCTCCAGTGTCCCCTACCAGTCATTAAAAAATGGACAGCACGCACATGGCATCCGAGCGCAATCCGATTTTTATGGGGGGTTTTTTTTTCACGCATCATTAGACTTGTATGGGTAATTTGGATCCGTGACTTTGATCAAAATCGACCATGTTCCCATGACCTCTCGGGCCGCAAAAAACAGCCATGTGAACAGCAACATAGACTATAATAGGCACCAGTTCTATCCACGACAAACACGGTTACAACTCGTACGTGAAAACCAGACGTCTGAATGAGGCCTTGTTGGTATAAGTGCGAAGTGTTATATAATGGTCAGACTGTAATGGAAGCTTGTACAAATGAAACCTAGAGATGTAGGAACCCACCAGCCGGACACTTTAGGCCTCATTCAGATGTCCGTTCTTCACGTACGTCTTGTATCCATGTTTTTCACAGATATACTTTGTACCCTATGTAGTCTATTGGGCTGTTCAAATGTTCATAGGGTGATTGTTCACAAAAGAGAAAAAAACTCTGAGACACATCCATTTTTTGATTCAAGTCACTGATCAGTCCTGCCAATGTAAGTCTATGGGTCTGTGAAAAATTTGGACTGCACTTGAATGGCTTCCGAGCTGCACCATAGTCCCTGTTTTCACTTGACTGAGGAAAAGCTTGAAAAACACCCTAACAATTTTTTTTCTATTTATTTTTTTGCTTACAAGAAAAATTGACAAAACACTAATCTTAAAAACTGACACCTTGACCAAAAATAGCTGAAAATCTGGTTCACACACTGATTAAAATACATCCATTTTTTTTTTTTTTTTCATAAGAGAAATAACAGATGCCTGAAAGAGGCCTCAGATATTGGTAGGATAAAAACACTGATCGTTATTGCCAGGGCTGTGGAGTCGGAGTCGTGGAGTCGGAGTCGGTGCTCATGTTGGTGGAGTCGGAGTTGGAGTCGGTATAAAATGGACCGACTCCGACTCCTAAAATATATAATAAATTGGGTACAGTAATTCAATGCAGGATGTGCTGAATATTTTTTCATAGGAGTTTGGGAAAGTTATGAAATGTCCTATAAATGGCTGTTATATTCCTGATCTAAGGCTACATTCACACACAGCGTTTTTCCTGTGTTTTTTGAGGATACGTTTTTCAGCTGCAAAAGCAGATCATCTTTTTAAAAAACTGCATCACCTGAAAGGTTTTTGAGCTCATAGATAATGTTTTCAATAGCAAAAGCAGATTAGAAATCTGCTCTATCTATCCATTTATCCATATCTGTACCAAAAAGAATGAAAACCGGGTAGTACACCAATATATATTCTGTTCTATCTAAATATCTTGATTATTGGATCATAAAAATGATTAAATGTCTGAGGTTCACATTGTACTACAATAAATTTTTCACTTAAATATAAGCAATATGTGTGGGAGTCGGAGTCGTGGAGTCGGAGTCGGTGTAAGGGAAATTGAGGAGTCGGAGTCGGAGTCGCAGGTTTGGCTTACCGACTCCACAGCCCTGGTTATTGCTCCCAACCCCCACATACATGGGTGCACACATGGTCTCTGCTTGATATGTAGAAACGGTGGCATTTAAGAAAGTTGAAGATGAAATGATCTCTAAAAGGGCTAAAGTTAAAAATCTTCCTTCCACGTCCTCAGGTACATAGCCAATATATACATATATAGGGTACATCACCCTATATATATGAGTAATACCATGTGGTTAGTATTGGCACTGTACCTGAGAAAGTGGACAGGACGGCCACGAAACGCGTAGTTTTATAGCCCTGAATAAAGTATGCAACTCTTCTGGACTCTGTGATTCCCTTGCCTGATTTTGGAGGAGCGTGGAATTGTCGGCATCTTGAATATCCTATCCAGAATTTCTTGAAGGTCCTTCGCGGGTCTGGTGCCATCTACAGCTCTCCTATCAAGCTTACTATATGTGTTGTGCATACTCACAACATGTAACGGTGAGAATTTTACCTTACAGTTAACTAATTGTTAATTTGGTAGCTGCGCTATTGCGCCCCTCTCTTTACCGTTTCTGAAGTTAAAGATTACACATTTCCTTTGTATTTTAGGTAAAAAAAAAAAATATATAGTCATTTTTTTACATTTTAAAAATTAAAAAAAGGTAAATGGGCCGATGCAAAAGTTTGGGCACCCTGCATGGTTAGTAGCTAGTAGCACCACCTTTTGCAAGTATTACAGGTTTTATTCACTTTTTGTAGCCAGCCAAGAGTCCTTCAATTCTTGTTTGAGGGATTTTCATCCATTCTTCCTTGGAAAATTCTTCCAGTTCAGTGAGATTTCTGGGTCGTCATGCATCCTCTGCTATTTTGAGGTCTAGCCACAGATTTTCAATGATGTTCAGAGCAGGGGACAGTGAGGGCCATTGTAAAACCTTCAGCTTGCATCTTTTGAGGTAGTCTATTGTGAATTTTGATGTGTGTTCAGGATCATTATCCATTTGTAGAAGCCACCCTCTTTTTTACTTCATCTTTTTTTACAGATGGTGTTATGCTTGCATCAAGAGTTTGTTGAAATTTCATTGAATGCATTCCTCCCTCTACCCGTAAAATGTTCCCTGTGCCATTGGCTGCAACACAACACCAAAGCATGATTGATCCACCCCCATGCTTAATGGTTTTCGAGATGTTCTTTTTCTGAAATTCGGTGCTCTTTTTTTCCTCCACACATACTTTTGATTATTGTGGCTAAAGAGTTCTATTTTAACCTTACCGTTCAACAGGATTTGTTTACAAAATGCATCAGGCTTGTTTAGATGTTTTATGTACCGCTGATGCTGAATTTTATGGTGAAGGCGCAGGACAGGTTTTCTTCCGCGCAAATATGGCCTTCATCGAAGAGTCATCAGATGTCTCTGTACAGTAGAACAATGTACTAGAACCCCAGAGTCTGTTAAATCTTTCTGAAGGTCTTTTGCCATCAAGTGGGTGTTTGATTTGCTTCTATAGCAAACCTACAAGCAGCTCTCACTGAAATTTTGCTTGGTCTTCCAGACCTTATCTTGATTTATAATTCAAACTGAGAAAATGGAAACTTAAAAACGCTTTGCTATTTTCTTATATGTGAGACTGGAGAGCTCCGGGAGTTGAACCCTCAAGACTGCAACGACGAACCTCCCTAGGGCGAGCTGACCAGGTGTACCACCCCCTATACCGGGAGCGTCAGGGGCAGACCCAGGGGAGACTATCGCCGCGGAAGCTGATACCTGGGGACAACCGGAAGGAGACACACAGGCAGGGGACGTGCAGGCGACCAGACGGGAGATGGCGACGACCACAGTGGAGACTGCTGTAGCCGCAAGGATGGTGGTGGACGGCCAGGGAGGTGGTAGGAACGGGTAGCGGGTGAGGCACAGGAACAGGCAGGCGAAGGCAGGAACGGACTGGACCTGGAAGGGAACACAAGAGGGTAACAAGAAGGGAAGCTAGTGGGAAACCAGGAAAGGTATGAAGCGCAGAGACTGAAGGAACGCAGGAGAGCGTGGACCCGATATCAGAACGTGAAACACAATTGATAGTCAGGCAACAAGCATAGGGAGAGGCTGCCTGATATAGGGCACACTGTTGAACTTCTGGGTCAGAGTGCGGCAGAGTCATGGGGACAAGAGATAGGGCGCCTGCGTACCTGGTAGGGAGCAGAGGCCGGCCGCAGGACAGGAGGAGAAGCATTTGATGGACAGGCGCCAGCAGTGGGGGCAGGCCGAGAGGACCGGAGGTGCCGGAGAGACCTGAGCAGCGTGGAGGCACGGGAGGCAGCGTGGACCGCCGGTGCCATGACGGAGAGAGCCTCAGCAGAGGCGGACCGAGCGGCGGTGACAGGAGCCGCAGCAGAGGCGGACAGCGCGGTGGTGACAAGAGCCGCAGCAGGAAGAGCTGCGTCGGTCAGGGCAGCGGCCGCCGAAGCCACAGGATGAGCGGGAGACGGGGAGGTGAGCGTGACATTATAGCCTTCTGCTTTCTGGGCTTCCACCATCTTCAGAGTGCTAAGAAGCTGCTTAGAAGAACCCATGGCTGCTGTTTTTGTCACCAGGTTAGCGGAGGCTGGATTTTTATAAAACTTTGAAATTTACATCACCTGGCCTTTCTTAACGATGAAAGTGAACAAGCCATAACCCTAATAGGCTAATTAATGTCTGAAATCTTGGTCAAAGTTGTGTGCACACAAATCTCCAAGGATGCCCAAACTTTTGGTTCGGCCCATTTCCTTTTTGTAATTTTTAAGTTGTGAAACATCACAATCTATAATCTAAATATATTTATGTTATGTTTGCCTAAAACACAAAGGCAATGTGTAATCTTTTAACTTTAGGCCTTTTAGAGATCATTTCATCTTCAACTTGCGTAACTTTTCACAATAAGTCATTTTCCCAGGGGTGCCAAAGATTTTACACGCCACTGTACTTAAGATCCCCGATCTTTCTTTTTTTTTCTGACATTTGACATTAGATTGATTCAGACAGTCCTGCCAAAAATAGTTGTCTTAGGCCGGAGTCACACTACAGCGAGATACGGCTGAGTCTCGCAGGTTAAAACCAAGCTCTGGCACCGGCACTCCGGAGCGGAGCGTGCAGCTCCATGTATTGCTGTGCGGCTGCACGCTCTGCTCCGGAGTGCCGGCGCCAGAGCTTGGTTTTAACCTGCGAGACTCTGCCGTATCTCGCTGTGTGTGACCCCAGCCTTAGTTGGTGTTCATCTAATGTGAATGGGCACCTTTTCCCCTTTACCCCCGAGGGTGGTTTGCGTGTTAATGCCCAGACCAATTTTTACAATTCTGACCACTGTCCCTTTATGAGGTAATAACTCTGGAACGCTTCCATGGATCCCGGTGATTCTGAGATTGTTTTCTTGTGACATATTGTACTTCATTAGCGCTTACTGCAACGCTTCTTCCCTGGCGCCCGTCCTTGTGGTATTGATGCAGCACACGCATGCCACACTTGTGCAGCAAGTATTACACACACGGACACTGTCATCTCCGGTACCGGAAATATCAGGACGTGTGAAAGGCGTTGTAGCGGGTTTTTATGTTTGGCTGCTGTCAAGATGCTTTTATTGCAAAAAATAGTTTTTGCATCGCCACATTTTGAGAGCTATAATTTCTCCATATTTTGGCCCACAGAGTTATGTGAGGTCTTGTTTTTTGCAGGACGAGTTGACATTTTTATTGGTACCATTTTCGGACACATGACATTTTTTGATCACTTTCTATTCTGATTTTTGGGAGACAAAATGGGCAAAAACCAGCAGTTCATGAATTTCTTTTTTTGGGGGGGGGGGGGGGATCTTTACACCATTCCGCGTGTGGTAAAATTGATAAAGCAGTTTTACTCTTCGGGTTAGTGCGATTACATCAACACCTCATTTATATTATTTTTTTATGGTTTGGTGCTTTTATTTTGTAAAAAAGCTATTTTCTAGAAATAATTGTTTTTGCATTGTTTTTACAGCTATAACTTTTATTTTTGTGGTGATGGAGCTATATGGCAGCACATTTATTGCAGGACAAGTGACTTTTTCAGGGGTATCACGTTTATTTATATCCGTCTTTTTGATCGCGTGTTATTCCACTTTTTGTTCAGCGGTATGATGATAAAGCATCGTTTTTTGCCTTTTTTTTTTTTTTTTTTACGGTGTTCACTATAGGGGTTAACTAGTGGGACAGTTTTATAGGTCAGGTTGTTGTGGACACAGCAATACCAAATATGTGTACTTCTATTGTTTAGTTTTTTTTGTTAATTAAAATATTTAGGGATAGAAAAAAAATCAATATTTATTCTTTCTCGCTTCATTGGGGGACACAGGTTACCATGGGTGTATGCTACTGTCGCTTGGAGGCTGACACTATGCAAATAAGAAAAAATAGCTCCTCCTCAGCAGTATACACCCACCGACAGGCACAGGGCAACTCCGTTTTTGCTTAGTGTCTGTAGGAGGCAGATATGGATCTAACCCCAGATCCGCAGTGTTTTCCTTTTCAGGTTTTGTTGTCTTAATTTTTTTTTCCCTTTATCTTTCAGATTCTTCAGCTTCAGGGTAACAGGGTGTAAGGCTTAACCCTGTTTTCCCACATTATGCGACCGAGAGAGCTGTGTGGTATCGCCCACTCTCTGACCCGCTGGTGGCACTTTGTCCCCTGTCACCCTTATTGGTGTTTCAGGGTGACTCTTGGTGGCAAGTCCTTCCTGTATCCCCACCTCACTCCACTCCTCGGAGAGGGCTGAGAGGAAGATGGTGGTCAACGGTGGTGGCCTCCCCCCTCTTCTTGTAAGGGGTTGACGCCGTCTTCTTTGGAGACGGTGCAGGAAGGAGGATCTTCATTTACAGGACCCTCCCTCTACCGATGGCTCCTGATGCCATTCTCATCTCTGAAGAGGAGCCGGACACACAGCAGGTGATATGCCGCTCCTTGCAGCGCTCTCTCCAGCGCTCCCTGCATCACCCGATTACCAGTATATAGGCCCCGCAGCCCTCCTTCCCCTTAGGATTCAATTTCGATTTTCGCTCCCTTTTTCTCTGTGCGTGCGGTCCTCCGACATTTTACAAGACTTCTTCCTGCCTTCGGCTGTCCTTCGTCATGGACGCCCCCCCCCAGCATGTCTCCTATCAGCCCGCTCCTTCATCTGCGGACGCCCCCCGGCTTGGCGCGTTCAGTCCCGCAGCCCAACTCATCGCCGCTTTCATTTTTTGTTGCCGGCCACGCCCCTCCTGCACGTTGGTGTCGGCGTTTGGCCCCTTTTTCTTGCTAGACACCCCAACTCTGGCGTATCAGCCTATCGGAACGCAGCTTTCTTTTTCATCAATCAGGCACGCCCGCCTCTCTGCGTGCCGTGGCCGGGCATACAAGCTGCTTTGCACGTTGGCCCTGCCCACCGCTCCTACTCGTCGCGTGGCCATGGGGGACTCGGCACCCATCTTGAGAAGAGCTCCCGCAGCACCTGCAGTCTCGCCTCATGGCGTTATATTTCTGGGGGACACAGTAACCTGCGCTCTGCAGCTGCATATCGCTGGAAGCTGGTAGGCTCTGCCCTTTCCTCACTACCTGTCACCTAACTTCTAGATAGCAGCCCCTGTGCAGTAGTAGCTCTCCTCTGTAGTATCACCCTCCTAGCATCCTGCTGCAGCTTCGCACAGGCTCTACCTATGCACAAACCCATGGTGGTTCATTACGCCTGCGCACGCTGTAAGAGAAAGTGGGCTTCAGGCCAGCCGTCACCCTTCTGCCCGTCTTGCAGTCCTTCTACCATGTCTGCACTTCAGGAGAGCTCTAACGCCCGGGATGGGAGCTCACACAAACCCCTCCTGAGTGGGCTGTTGCCATGTCTCAGTCGGCCTCAGACCTGACTACAATTTCACAGTCCCTGGTACAGGTCCTGGAACGTATGCCACATCATTCTGCCGCCACCAGTGCTCCGAACGCCTCCCATGGTGATTCGCACTCACCTGACCACGACCTTCACAGGGACAGATCAGGAGGGAGATCTAGGAAGTGGACTCTGTCTAGTTCCTCATCCAGCTCACTGGGCCCCTCTGCAGCATCCAGAATGCCCCTCTCTACCCGTTCCCCCTCCTCGGAGGCGGACGTCGGGTCAGATCTAGCTTTTCTGTCCGAGTCTGACTCTGATGTGGATCTGACTTCTTGGATGCAGGACATGGTAGATAGCCTTATTTCGGCTATTATTCAAACTCTAGAACTAAAAGAGGAAGAAGCGGCCGCTCAGGATGACTCCGTTTCTTTCAAACGGGTAAAACGTCCCTCCAGAACTTTTCCCAATCACAAAGAGTTTGAGGCTACTACCTCTTGACATTAGGAACATCCAGGCAGACGTTTCCCGGGAAGAAAACGACTAGACATTCTATACCCTTTTAGTTCGGGCCTTGTCAGCAAATTGTCCGAATCTCCTAAGGTGGATCCGCCAGTCTCACGCTTATCCTCACAAACAGTTCTGTCCATTCCTGATGCGGCGTCTCTCAAGGACGCTATGGACAGACAGATCGAGGCCTTAACCAGATCGAGGCCTTAACCAAATCTGCCTTCGAGGCGCTTCTCTCTGCCCTAAATTCGCCTCCACTTGAGTGGTAAAAGCCATATCTGCCTGGGCCAAGATACTTCGCCGGGGTATCATGGCAGCGGCTCCTACAGTGGAGCTAGCTGATTTAGCGGACCAAATTGCCCATGCGGGTAAATACCTCTTAAATGCCTCCTTGGATGCGGCTGCCTGTTCCGCAAGAGCAAACCGCAACATTATTGCTATTCGCCGCGTCCTTTGGTTAAAGGCGTGGAATGCGGACCCAGCATCTACCGTTCCAAGGCTCCAGGCTCTTTGGGGCCAAGCTGGACCAGATCATTTCGGACACCACCGGAGGTAAAGCACTAATCTGCCCCAATCCAGACCAAGACGTCCCTTCAGTAGGAAAGGACCCCAGACCTTTCGCCCCTTTCAGCATTTCTCTTCCTCAGGCGGCTCCTCCCAGCAGGAACGTTCTTCCGCACAAGGGGAAAGAAGGAAACTTTCCTTCAAACCGACTCCTCACTGGAGGCCTAAAGGCCGCCCCTCTAAGCCCTCCGGGTCCAGCAGTCATAGGTTCTCATCTAAATGACGGGTCACCCCCACCTGGAAAGTTTGCCAGGGTGGGAGGCAGGCGTCTTCTTTTCAGGGACACATGGTTGTCGGCGGACGCCGCCGCCTGGGTCAGGGAGATAGTTACATCCGGCTACAAGATAGAATTTTCTTTGCGCGCGCCCCCCCCCCCCCTCCTCTCGGAAGATGTTTCCTCCTCTCTCGTCCATCAAAGCAGTCCTCTCATGCCCCAGGACTTCTCCAGGCCGTCTCTTCCCTCCTAAGCTCAGGGGTTATCGTACCCGTTCCTTGGCACGAACGGTTTTCAGGGTTCTACTCAAACCTGTTCATAGTCCCGAAAGAAGGCTGTTCCCTCCGCCCTATCTTGGATCTCAAACAGTTAAATTGCCACCTTTTGGATTCTCCACTTCAAAATGGAGTCCTTGCGCTTGGTGATCGCCTCCATGGAGCCGGGGAATATCTTTGCTCTGTGGACATTCAGGACGCTTACTTGCACATCCCTGTTAGTCTGCAGCATCAGATGTTCCATCGGTTTACCATCCAGGAGCACTATTAGCAGTTCACGGCACTCCCGTTAGGCCTGGCGTCCGCCCCAGGGTCTTCACGAAGGTCATGGCAGCGGTCATAGCCATCCTTCATTCCAAGGGGATTCTCATCTCTTATCTCGACGATCTCCTTGTCAAGGGCCCATCTCGCCAAGACTGCGATCAGAGCCTCCAGATCACCCTGGACACTCTTGTCCGTCTCGGCTGGATAATCAACAAAGAGAAGTCGACCCTGATCCCAACTCAGTGTCTCGTGGTCCTGGGCATGGAATTAAACACCATCCAAGCTCAAGTCTTCCTTTCATAGGAGAAGTTCTCGGACGTTCCCTGGAGGCTTCCAGTCCGTCAAGATTTATCACAAGGGCCCCTTTTCCACCCGATTTCTCAGTCGCCGACTTTAACGGCATGGCCGTTGAGGCCGCGTTCCAGTTGGACGCAGGTTTCTCTCACAAGGTCATACAGACCATGATTAGGGCAAGAAAACCGGCCTCATCACACATCTACCACAGATGTTGGAAGGCCTTCTTTCGGTGGTGCGAGGAACAAAGTTTGTTTCCTATGACTTCTCTTCCCTCCGTTCTTGGTTTTCTGCAAACCGGTCTCGACTCGGGCCTTTCCTTCAGTACCCTAAAGGGTCAGGTGTCCGCTCTGTCCATTCTCTTCCAGAGGGATCTGGCTTCCTTTTCTCAAGTGAAGAACTTTCTTCAGGGCGTTGCTCACCTAGCGCCTCTTTAGCACCCTCCGGTTGATCCATAGGATCTCAATCTTGTCTTGGGCGCCCTCCAGCGTGTGCCTTTTGAGGCAATTCAGGATATTTCCTTCTCCCTCCTTTCATGGAAAGTGGCCTTCCTGGTCACCATCACCTCTATTAGGAGGGTCTCCGAGTTGGCAGCCTTGTCCTGCCTTTCTCCTTTCCTGGTTCTGCACCAGGGTAAGGTGGTCCTCCGGCCTGTTCCGTCTTTTTTGCCAAAGGTAGTTTCTACCTTTCACATCAACGAGGACATAGTCCTTCCTTCTCTGTGTCGTTTCCCAGTTCATCCCTTGGAGAGATCTCTCCACAAGTTGGATTTGGGCAGGGCTATTCGAGTCTACCTTACTAGGACTGGTTCCTTTCGTTAGTCCGATTCTCTGCTTGTCGTCTCTGAAGGTCGTTGAAAGGGGCTCCCAGCTTCTAAATCCACAATAGCCCATTGGATTCTTTCAGCAGTTCTGGAGGCATACCGTGTTCAAGACAAACATCCTCACTCTACCCGAGCTGTGGGAGCTTCCTGGGCAGTTCGGCACCAGGCTTCAGCTTTGCAAGTCTGCAAGGCCGCTACCTGGTCGTCCCCTCACACTTTTGTGAGGTTTTACAAGGTGAATACTCACGCCTCTGCTGAAGCAAGCCTGGGTAGGAAGATACTTCAGGCGGTGGTTTCTCACCGGCCGACCTAAGTTCCTTTCTCTCTGCATTTTTCCCACCCTTGGGACTGCTTTTGGACGTCCCATAGTAACCTGTGTCCCCCAGTGAAGCGAGAAAGAGGGATTTTTAGTACTTACTGTAAAATCTTCTTGGAGCCTTCATTGGGGGACACGGCTCCCTCCCTTTATGTTGTACCATGTTGGCCAATGTGCCGTTGTTTGGGTTGGTACATAGGTTGATTTTTTATATTTGCTCCTACTACTGCTTTTGCACCGAGTTGCCTTGTTCTTGTCGGTAGGTGGATACTGCTGAGGAGGAGCTATTTTTTCTTATTTGCATAGTGTAAGCCTCCTAGCGACAGCAGCATACACCCATGGTAACGTGTGTCCCCCCAATGAAGGCTCCAAAAAAGAGATTTTATGGTAAGTACCAAAAATCCCTTTTTTATTATTTATATATTTTTTTTTTTATACAATTATTTTAAATAAAAAATTTTATTTCATTCTAACTTTTTTACACTTTGTCCCACTATGGGACAGTCAATTTTTGCAGGCTGATCGCTTCTATATCATGCAGCTGAAGCAGCATCTGCATGCTATAGAAGCTGTCAGCGCTGCACTAATTGCACACTGACCTGAGAGACTTCCTGACATGCACTGCGCATGACAGGAAGTTTCTCAGCTTTGGAGATCCGGATGTCGTCTCGACTACATCGGGTCTCCATGGCAGCAATCGGGACCCCGCGTCTCGCCACGAGGTCTCCGATCCAAAGGCAGAGGGCCTGTCAGCCTTCTGCCTGCTCTCGGAATGCTGCGATTGTGTTTCGGGGGTTAAAGTGCTGGGAGCTATCTGTGACTGCTCCTGGCACTTAGTGCTGGGTGTCAGCTGTGAGAATCAAGCTGTGAGAAGCTGTGCGCCGCCGATCACTATGACATACTGTCCCATCCATGGTCAGACAGGCCCAGGGCACATGGACGGGATAGTACATCGGCTGTCAGAGAGGGGTTAAAGGGGTATTCCCATCTCCAAGATCCTATCCCAGTATTTATTAGGTGCAGTAGTCATAATAATATTAGCAAATACCTCCAATTAGAAATGTATAGTTTTTCTGATACGCTATATCGCTTACCTCATGTGCAGGGCATTGCAATAGCTTATATAGTGACAGCTAGTTGCTAGTGGTCGTACCCATGGATACGTAAGCTACTGCAATGCCCTGCACATGGGGTATGTGACGTAGTGTATTAGGAGAACTATACTACATTTCTAATTTGATGTATTTGCTAATATTATTACACCTACTACATATTGGTATAGGATCTTGGAGATGGGAATACCCCTTTTAAGGCCAATTTTATGTGAGGTTATTAAATTTTAATCCTGGGTCTGATCATTTGAACTAACAGCATCAGAAGAATCCACGCTTATGACACAGTTGTGAGACTTTTCTGAGACAGCTCAGTCTCTATTGATGAGAAATGCCATTTACTGTTGTGATGCAAATTATATTTTTTCCAAGGATTTTGTAGCATTATAGGTCTTTTCTTTCAACCTTTCTCCACTATTTAAAGGGGTGTTCCACTTTTACTAAAGTGGTCCCTGACCGTTACCTGTTATCTGATTTTCCCTGCCGCTGCTCTGGTTTCAGTGTTTTGGTTGCAGCGGTGATGTTACATTGGCCGCTCACATTTCCGCTGCAGCCAATCACTGAGCTCAGTAGCTTGTGCTATCTACTTCTACTGAACTTGGAGATTGGCTGCAGCGGTGATGTGAGCTGCTGACGTGACCTCAATGCTGCAGCTAAAACGCTAACATCTGAGCTGCGACAGGGATCTGTGCAGTACCCAGAGATGGAAAGTACTGACTAATTGTTGTGTTTTGCCGAGTAGATCTACCCCCTTCCATGACTTCACTTACATCAGTGTATGACTTCCCTTTTATTTTCTTCTACCAGATGACCACTGTCCGGACAGACGTGAATCTGTGAGGCGCAGAACGGCAGAATATCTTCATCATGCAGAACAAATTTTTCAGGATCACATGGGTGGGAGCATTGAGTGACCCCCATGTTCTTAAAGAGGGTCGTTGGATCTGGTACAAAAAGTGACCTTTAATTTCAAAGTTTACAGCTTCCAAGATGACAATTTTGTGCACTTTCTTCCTGACCTAGAACAAAGGATCTCTTGCTCCACAGAGGAGTAAAGAACCAAACGCTTTCATTACTTTTTTATGTTTTTCCCCATTGTCCTCACTGTACAGTCAGAAAATCTCCTGGACATCGCTGCAGATAATGGAAGGTTCGTCTCACCGATGTACGATGACTTTATTTTTTTTATTTTTTTTTTACTTATTTTTGTTAACATTTGTTTTGCATCATAACTGGAAGACCAAGGCCCAAGTGGCAGAAACCAATTGTTAAAACTACAATATCAAATTCTTAGATTACCCCCCAGAGTCGCCTTCATTGCAGATAAAAATGTATTCATTCCCATTAATCCTTTGTGTCTTGTGATATCTTTGTCTTCAAGGGGGACGTGCTACATTTATTTCTGATTCCCGTATGAATAGACCAAGTAAATATCAGGGCATAGAGAGTACATGTGTTTGGTTTTTGCTTAATCTCTCAGAGCCATAATCGTGATCATGGGAGTTGTTAGGTTTCCAAGTCTTCTGTTACACGGGGACACTATTGTTTGCCTTTTAATGATGAGAAAACTTGCTGGGATAAGACGTTATCCGCCATGCTCCGGTGCTAACCCACTGACTCTGGCGTGCTCGAAAAATATATTCCAGTTCCCGCGGCTACATGTCTCGTGTTTAACAACCGCAACACTTGCAGGGATTTCCTGTTTGTTAGGCAATCCCTGCATGTGTTGTGTCTGTCGAACAGCCGCGAGACATGCAGCCGCGAGGACTGGAACATATTTTTCAGGAACGTCGAAGCCAATCGGTTAGCACCTAAGCATGTTCGCTCATCACTATTGCCTATTCCTTTATAATCAATCCTTAGGATGTCACCAGTGTGTTATCTATAGGGGTCTAACCTCCGATACTCCGCAATGAGCTGCACAAACAATCTGTAGCACTCCATGAGTGAAGATGCAGCTGTATGGATGGAAGTGGTGCTGCGGTTTCAGTTCCTGGCGCACTGCTAATTCTTCATTATGATGTCCCCCTTCCCCACACTTATTGGAATGCATTTTTTCCTTTATTCTCAATGTGCAGGCCCAAAAATCAGATGGCGTCCCCACACATTGATGGACTGTCCTTGGAAAACCACATGAAACCCCCCCTTCACATGCGTTTACAGGAATGTATTATCAGTCCGAGGGCTGTCCGGGTGGAAAGTGGACCACACATGGACCTAACATGGATCAAATTTGATTGAGTTAGTTCACATGATTGCTTTTCCACACAGATCAACAGTCTGTTTGGGGAAAAAAAATCTCAGCATGCTCTTGTCTTATCTGTTTTATGGCTGAGTCATCTATGTATTTCAATGGAAACACAAAAAAAAATTGCTGAAGCAATACAGACATTGTATGGCATCTGATTTTGACAAATTTGTTAATGTTATTAAATGGAACCTGTTACCATAAAAATACACTATTAACCTGCAGATATGGGGCTAATCTGCAGGTTATTAGCGTTGTTAACTTGCCCGGCTCCCGCACTTAGGGTGGTTTCACATTAGCGCTTTTTAAGCGCACGCACGGTCGGGGGTAGCTCCGCCCCCGAGCCGGCTCTCTGCCCGGCGTGCCCGCCCCTTGCTTGTAGCGCCGCCTCCTAGCGCACAGTGGCGCCTGCGATCAGCGCACCCTATCTTTAGCATAGGGTGCGCAGGCCGTGCGCTAGTTGCGCTTTGACCTGCGCTGCGCACTTTTGACGGTGCGCCGTGTGCGCCAAAATCAAACTTTTCGGATTTTGGCGCGCACAGCGCACCGTCAAAAGTGCGCAGCGCAGGTCAAAGCGCAACTAGTGCACGGCCTGCGCACGATCTGCGCACCCTATGCTAAAGATAGGGTGCGCCGATCGCAGGCGCCGCTGTGCGCTAGGAGGCGGCGCTACAAGCAAGGGGCGGGCACGCCGGGCAGAGAGCCGGCTCGGGGGAGGAGCTACCCCCGGCCGTGCGTGCGCTTAAAAAGCGCTAATGTGAAACCACCCTTAGCCGTACGTTATGGGGGAGGTGCCGGCGTACGTTCAGTCAAAGCTCAGCGTCTGTAACTGCGCCCCCGACCCTGACTGTCAGCAGCTCAGCTTTAGGGCCTGACGACTGTCAGTTAAAATTAATGCTACAGAGAAAATATCTAGGTGTATGGCCTCATTCACACTTTTTTGTATTCTCTTCAGTATTTTGCATCAGTAAAGCTGTATTTACACACTGAAAGATCATCCTGAAGCGCTTTCTTGAGACGGCTCATACTTCCTGCTTGATCTAACAGCATCAAAAACTGCATGTGTGATTCCAGCCTATACGTTAGCCCCCTCCAATTGAGTGATTGATCGACATAACAGCTTCCCATTGATTGGACCTGATCTTTTTGTCTCTAGACCGTCCCATCAAGCCCCATTCCCATGCTTTTACGCTCTGTTTTCTGGGGTGTGCAGTGCATTTTGCTAGAAAGTTCTCCAGATCTGCACATCTTATGTGTCCATGGACAGTAAAAGTATGTCAAAGATAATCTGTTTTTGGCTTATCTTTATACGCTTGGATCTAACTTTACACCACCTTTCGCTTGACTTCTCACCCAATTTGGCGCATCTTAAAGGGGTTGTCCAGTGAAAACAAGTTATTGCCTATCCATAGGATAGGTTATAACTTGTTAACAGTTGGGTGTCTCACCCCTGTGACCTTCATTAATCAGTAGCACCAGTAGCGCAAGTGTGATCCCCACTCCATGAACTCTCTATGGGGCTGCCGAGCGCCTTGATTGGCTTTTTCTGGCAACGAGTGTAGTGGCATTTAGGCATCCAGACTGTAGCTCCATTTCGTAACAGAGAGAAGAGTTCCCCATCAGGGAATCAAAATTCTCCCAATCTGCGATTGGACCCCCACTGATCAGCAAGTTATCACAAATCCTTGTTTTCACTCAACAGCCCCTTTAAGTTAGGGTCACATACTGGGGCAGATTTACTATCAAAAGGAGAAAAAGAAGCCAGCTCACCTGAAGGCATGTGTAGTGGATAGCCCGGACCACGTGCAGTCTTCACGCAGTAACCAAGTAAAAAAGAAAAAAAGGTCCAGCTTTGCAAATTCAAGTCCAATTTATTGTTAAAAACAAGTCCAAAACAGAGCAAAAAATGGTGTGTTCACATGAGTAACAAGTAGTAGATTACGCGTTTCAAACAATAGCTTGTTCTTTCTCAAAACTACTTCCCCTGGGTGTTACTGCACTATATACTCTTTACACCCAGTAAATTACAAACACATGGTGTGAAGGGAGAGAGAAAAAAAAGGGGGAGAGGGAAACGTGTGAAACATAAAAAATAATGTGACAAAGAAAAGCACAATTTTTATGAAGAGAGGAGGGGGGAGCCAAAAAAGAAAAAAAAATACATAAATTAAAAAAAAAAATTTCTTTTTAAAAAAATTTTTGTATATATATATATATATATATATATATATATATATATATATATATATATATATATATATACCGTATATATATATATATATATATATACCGTATATATATATATATATATATATATATATACCGTATATATATATATATATATATATATATATATATATATATACACAATTATAATAATAACATCGATAATGACACATAATTTCTCTTCTGACATTCACTCCATTGGGAAGGCATGTATTTAGATAGAAAATCCAATATGCTTCGCGTGTTAGAAGACGTTTTTTCAGATCTCCACCTCTTATATGTGGTGTTATTCTCTCAATGCCCATGACACGAAAAAATTCAGTACTTCTTTGGTGTTCATTAAGGAAGTGTCTGGATGCAGATGAGATGGAGCGATTAATACTGGAAGGAGATAAGATATCAGTTATATGTTCAGATATGCGAGTCTTGAGCATGCGAGATGTGCAGCCCACATATCTCAAGTTGCATTTGGAGCAGGCAATCACATATACTACATTTTTACTATTGCAATTGATATATTGTTTTATTTTATGTTCATTACACTTAGTACCATCAAAAAATGAATGAACATTATTAGAATGTGCACATGTTCTGCATCTGGATGTACCGCAGCGGTAAAAACCGCAGCAGTGTAGCCATGTCCGAGATCCAGTTTTAGAGCTAAAAAAACTAGGAGACACTATGTCTGATAAGGTGTTGGCTTTTTTAGCAACCACTCTGCAGCCATAGGATAAAATGCTAGACAAGACCTCATCTTCAAACAGAATAGGTAGATGTTTTAAGATGAGTGCTTTAATGGTGTTAAACTGAGAACTATATTGGCTAGAGCAAACCATCTTATCTGGATTTTTATCATTATTATATACCTTTGGTAATAACAAATCATGTCTTTTTTCTTTTGTACAATTTTCTTTGCTCTATCAAGACACCAATTAGAGTAACCCCTCTTGCTCAGCTTGTTGCAGCATGACTCAATTTCTCCTTTCAGGACGTTGTCATCACTGCAATTTCTAGTGATTCTAGTGAGCTCCCCCACTGGTATAGATTTAATAGTGTGCCCGGGGTGGCTGCTAGATGCATGTAAGATGGTGTTACCAGAAAGTGGCTTGCAGAATGTGGCAGTGCTGATGACAGCACCTGCAATCCCTTTTAGTTTAAGATCCAGAAACGAAATTACATGTGGATCCGTCATAAATGTAAATTTGAGATTGAAATCATTAGAGTTGAAATATTCTATTAGTTCTGGTATGGCAGATACATTACCACTCTAGATGAGGAGTGTATCATCAATGAATCTGCCATACCAAAAAATGCTAGACAAAAATGGATTATTATCAGAATACAAAATTATCTCCTCCCAGTGCGACATAACAAGATTAGCCACCGATGGCGAATGTTTGCCGCCCATTGATACTCCTCTGCATTGTAGAAAAAAATCTCCATCAAAAAAGAAATAATTGTGAAGCATTAGGAAATAAATAACCTGCATGATATAATTACACAATTCATTAGTATAGTTACTATATTTATGCAGGTGAAATTCCAATGCTCTGATTGCAACATCTTGAGGAATAGAGGTGTAAAGAGCAGTAACGTCACTGCTACATTCTGCAAGCCACTTTCTGGTAACACCATCTTACATGCATCTAGCAGCCACCCCAGGCACACTATTAAATCTATACCAGTGGGGGAGCTCACTAGAATCACTAGAAATTGCAGTGATGACAACGCCCTGAAAGGAGAAATTGAGTCATGCTGCAACAAGCTGAGCAAGAGGGGTTACTCTAATTGGTGTCTTGATAGAGCAAAGAAAATTGTACGAAAAAAAGACATGATTTGTTATTACCAAAGGTATATAATAATGATAAAAATCCAGATAAGATGGTTTGCTCTAGCCAATATAGTTCTCAGTTTAACACCATTAAAGCACTCCTCTTAAAACATCTACCTATTCTGTTTGAAGATGAGGTCTTGTCTAGCATTTTATCCTACGGCTGCAGAGTGGTTGCTAAAAAAGCCAACACCTTATCAGACATAGTGTCTCCTAGTTTTTTTAGCTCTAAAACTGGATCTCGGACATGGCTACACTGCTGCGGTTTTTACCGCTGCGGTACATCCAGATGCAGAACATGTGCACATTCTAATAATGTTCATTCCTTTTTTGATGGTACTAAGTGTAATGAACATAAAATAAAACAATATATCAATTGCAATAGTAAAAATGTAGTATATGTGATTGCCTGCTCCAAATGCAACTTGAGATATGTGGGCTGCACATCTCGCATGCTCAAGACTCGCATATCTGAACATATAACTGATATCTTATCTCCTTCCAGTATTAATCGCTCCATCTCATCTGCATCCAGACACTTCATTAATGAACACCAAAGAAGTACTGAATTTTTTCGTGTCATGGGCATTGAGAGAATAACACCACATATAAGAGGTGGAGATCTGAAAAAACGTCTTCTAACACGCGAAGCATATTGGATTTTCTATCTAAATACATGCTTTCCCAATGGATTGAATGTCAGAAGAGAAATTATGTTTCATTATTGATGATATTATTATAATTGTATGTATGTATGTATGTATGTATGTGTATATATATATATATATATATATATATATATATATATATATATAACATACACACACACAAAAAAAAAAACTTTAAAAAAAAATAAAAAAATTTTTGTTGTCTTTTTTGGCTCCCCCCTCTCTTCATAAAAATTGTGCTTTTCTTTGTCACATTATTTTTTATATTTCACACGTTTCCCTCTCCCACTTTTTTTTTTTCTCTCTCCCTTCACACCGTGTGTTTGTAATTTACTGGGTGGAAAGAGTATATATTGCAGTAACACCCAGGGGAAGTAGTTTTGAGAAAGAACAAGCTATTGTTTGAAACGCGTAATCTACTACTTGTTACTCATGTGAACACACCATTTTTTGCTCTGTTTTGGACTTGTTTTTAACAATAAATTGGACTTGAATTTGCAAAGCTGGACCTTTTTTCTTTTTCGCAGATTTACTATCCCTGTGTAACATTCATGCTATATAAAGTAGATGAACCATGAGAAGATTTTCATTGTGGCTCTCGCTGTGTTTCATCTTTGGCGCAGTTTTTACTCTGCTTCCTATTTTACACTAGCTCTTGGGTCTTTTACTTTAGACATAAATTTAGCCCCTAAAAATTGGTGCAAGTCAGAAATAATCTTACCAAAGTTGAATCTTCTTTTCTAGATACTATTACAAGAATGCCAACATCTGTTTCTTGTTTTTTTTTGTTTTGTTTTTTTGGCTCAAATTATTAATAAAGTCAACATTTATTTTACGCAGAATTTTTTTGTGCAACTGTAAAAGTAAATTTGAGACAATCTGACATTATCTGCTGTAACAAATTCTCAATAAGGGCTAGTTGCAGAATATGGGAATCGTTTGCATTTTTTTCTTTTCCAGCCGAACATTTAAATTGTTCCCACTGAATCCAAAATCCACGTGAGTCATGATCAGGAGGGGCGGCACAGGTATTGCTGCTGAAGAACCTCTTAGTGCAGCTTTTATGTAGGACTACATTGTAGAATTTCAATAATTCTTGGGTAGAAAACCATAGGAGAGCAGTAAGAATGAAAATATATAAATTAACTCCTTGTGGTTTTAACCCCTTCACTCCCGGAGTGGTTTTCGATTTTTGCTCCCCTTCTTTCCAGAGCCATAACTTTTTTATTTTCTCCTTCGTCTCATTGGGGGACACAGGTACTGTGGGTGTATTCTACTGCCGCCTGGAGGCTGACACTAAGTGGGAAAAAAAGAGGTTGGCTCCTCCTCCGCCGTATACACCCTCGCCCCGATTGCGGGCGGAAACCAGTTTTTTGCTTCGTGTCTGTTGGAGGCACATGTCGGTCTGTCTCAGAGAATTTCCTTTTTAGGGATGACCTTCGACACTTGCCGAGGGTTGGTAAGTCTCCCTCAAGACAAGGCCCTAGCCCTCCGGCAGGGGGTGCGAGTACTGCGCCAACCAGTCCATCACAATCCGTTTCGTCATGAGGATTCTGGGGAAAATGGTGGCAGCGATGGAAGCAATCCCGTTCGCCCAGTTTCATCTTCGTCATCCGCAGTACGCCCTCTTGTCAGCCTGGGACAAGAACCCATTCACGCTCGATCATCGGTGCCGGTTGTCCTCTCAGGTCAGGCAGTGGCTAGAGTGGTGGACAATCAGTTCCTCCATCCTTCAGGGGAAACCCTTCCCCCCCCCCAGATCAGTGGCTGGTGGTCACAACCGACGCCAGCCTTTTCGGCTGGGGAGCGGTTTTTCGCCACCACACGACCCAGGGACGGTGGTCACTGCAGAAGGCAGCCCTCCCGATCAACTTGTTGGAGATACAGGCGATCTGGCTGACTGCATCGATTCCATCACCTTCTAGCAGGCCGCCCTGCCCGGATTCAGTCGGACAACGCCACAGCGATGGCTTACATAAATCACCAGGGGGGGCACCCGCAGCAGGGAAACCATGCGTGAAGTAGGGCACGTGCTTCGCTGGGCAGAGAGGAACCGCTCGCTGATATCGGCGGTCCACATCCCGGGGGTGGAGAACTGGGCGGCAGACTTTCTCAGCCGGCAGGGGCTTGCTTCCGGAGAATGGTCACTTCACCCAGATGTTTTTCAGCAGATTTGCCAATGGTGGGGAACTCCGGATGTGGATCTGATGGCGTCCAGGGTGAACGCCAAGGTGTCCAGGTTCGTCGTGCGGTCCCAGGACCCGCAGGCAATCGCCGTGTATGCGCTGGTTCTGCCATGGAATCAGTTTCGCCTCCCATACCTGTTTCCCCCGCTGCCTCTGCTTCTAAGGGTCATCAAGAAAATCAAGGCAGAGGGGGTGCCAGTGATTCTGCTGGCCCCAGACTGGCCTCGTCGGGCGTGGTACGCAGATTTAGTGCAGCTGCTCGTCGGCGTGCCATGGCGCCTGTCAGAGCACCCAGATCTACTGTCTCAAGGGCCGATCTGCCACCTGAACTCAGGGGCCCTGTGTTTGACGGCTTGGCCATTGAATCCTGGATTCTGACGCAGGCGGGGTTCGGGCGCAAGGTGGTTGCTACGATGGTTAGCGCCCGAAAGCCTACCTCGGCATGAGTTTACCACCACACCTGGAAGGTTTTCTTTGCATGGTGCCGGGGCAACGGTTATTCGCCACTGAGATTCTCCATCCCTAATATCTTGGCATTTCTCCAGTCTGGTTTAGACTCGGACTTGGCTCCCAGTTCTCTCAGAAGACAGATATCGGCTTTATCCGTCCTCTTTCAGCGCAGGATTGCTATCAACTTGCAGGTTAAGACTTTCATCCAGGGGGTCTCCCACTTGGTACTTCCCTATAAGGCACCTATGGATGCCTGGGACCTTAACCTGGTCCTAAGTGTTCTGCAGGAAGCTCCATTTGAGCCGCTGCAGGATGTCTCTTTGTCATACCTTTCCTGGAAGGTGGTGTTTCTGGTAGCCATAACATCGATCAGGAGGGTCTCGGAGCTGGCAGGTTATCTTGCCGAGCCCCGTTCCTGACCTTTTACAAAGACAAGGTGGTTCTTAGACCAGCTCCTCCTTTTTTACCAAAGGTCGTTTCCTCGTTTCATATTAATGAGGATATTGTCTTGCCCTCTTTCTGTCCAGCACCGGTGCACCGTGTGGAAAAGGCTCTTCATACGTTGGAATAATAATAATAAATAAACCTGATAGAAACTTGCGCTAATTAAATGTGTCTTGGTTAAATAAAGATATCTTATGAAGAAATCTATTACCTTTACTGAAGCTAAAAACTGGCGAGGCAGGGGGGCCATCCCTGAAGAAGGAATCAGTGAATTCCGCAACGCGTAGGATTTGCCATTGCTTTCTGGCCCCATCAGCGCCCCATAGGGCTTTCTTGCCTGTCACGTGATCTATCACGTGACTGTGACGTCACGCAAGGTCCTTCAGCTTTTTCGGACCTTGCAGGCCTGCTTTTGCAAGCGGCGGCTGGTACTCTTACAGCCTGCCGATATACACCTCCAGCTGCGCGCCAGTCACCGGCCGGGACGGCGGCATGCTAGGAGGTAGCACCCTTTAGCTCCAGTAACTTTTTATATACCTGTGTCGGGTAGTATCATTGGGAAAGGACCTGGAAATCCACCCTGCATTCTGAAGACCTTTTTCCCTGCCTCGCCAGTTTTTAGCTTCAGTAAAGGTAATAGATTTCTTCACAAGATATCTTTATTTAACCAAGACACATTTAATTAGCGCAAGTTTCTATCAGGTTTATTTATTATTATTATTTTATGGAGACAACTTGAGTGGTGTGTTGTCTTATTACTTGCTGCTTTGTGTTCTGTGGGTGTACGCCTTAGCGCCATTGGTATATACATATATTTATTGCATCTTCATACGTTGGACCTGGTGAGAGCTCTCAGGAGGTACGTGTCGCGGACAGCACCCTTTCGTCAGTCAGACACACTGTTCGTGCTCCCTGAGGGTCGCAGGAAGGGACTCGCTGCCTCAAAATCGACCATAGCCAGATGGATTCGTATGGTTATTCAGGAATCCTATCACGTCAGAGGTGCGCCAATTCCAGCAGGGATCAGAGCACACTCTACTCGGGCAGTGGGCGCCTCTTGGGCGCTTCGACACCAGGCTTCGGCGGAACAGGTTTGCAAAGCAGCAACCTGGTCCAGCCTGCACACGTTTACTAAACATTACAATGTCCATACTCAGGCTTCGGCAGATGCGAGCCTGGGTAGAAGGATTCTCCAAGCAGCAGTGGCGTACCTTTAGACAAGAGGTGCATGTAGCTTGGATCGGTGAGTCAACTTCTCACCCAGGGACTGCTTTAGGACGTCCCACAGTACCTGTGTCCCCCAATGAGACGAAGGAGAAACATGGATTTTTGTGATAACTCACCGTAAAATCCTTTTCTCCGAGACGCTCATTGGGGGACACAGCACCCACCCTATTAGCCAAGTGGCTTCTGTTTATTTAATTAATATGCTTTCGGTATGAAACTAGGGTGGTTATTTTCTAGACATGTTGTTACCTGTATTAAGGTTGATGTTATCTGATTTTTGTTTAATCTCCTACTGCTTTTGCACCAAACTGGTTTCTGCCCGCAATCTGGGCGAGGGTGTATACGGCGGAGGAGGAGCTAACCTCTTTTTTTCACTTAGTGTCAGCCTCCTAGCAGCAGAAGCATACACCATAGTATCTGTGTCCCCCAATGAGCATCTCTGAGAAAAGGATTTTACGGTGAGTTATCACAAAAATCCATGTTTTCTGTTAATATGGCCAAGTGAGGGCTTATTTTTTGCCGGACGAGTTGTACTTTTGAACAACACCATTGGTTTTACCATGTCATGTACTCGAAATCGGGAAAAAAATTCCAAGTGTGGTGAAATTGCAAAAAAAAGTGCAATCCCACACTTGTTTTTTTGCTTGGCTTTTTTGCTAGGTTCACTAAATGCTAAAACTGACCTGCCATTATGATTCTCCAGGTCATTACGAGTTCATAGACACCAAACCCGTCTAAGTTCTTTTTTATCTAAGTTGTAAAAAAAAAAAAAAAAAAAAATCCAAAGTTTGCTTAAAAAAAATAAAATAAAAAAATGTGTGCCATTTTCCGATACACATAACCTGCCATTATGATTATCCAGGTCAGTACGAGTTTATAGACACCAAACATGTCTATGTTCTCTTTTATCTAAGTGGTGAAAAAAATTCCAAAGTTTGCTAAAAAAAAATTTGTGCAATTTTCTGAGACCCGTAGCGGCTCCATTTTTCGTGATCTGGGGTCGGGTGAGGGCTTATTTTGTGCGTGCAGGGCTGAAGTTTTTAATGATACCACTTTTGTGCAAATTCGTTCCTTTGATCGCCCGTTATTGCATTTTAATGCAATGTCGCAGCGACCAAAAAAACGTAATTCTGGCGTTTTTAATTTTTTTCTCGCTACGCCGTTTAGCGATCGGGTTAATGCTTTTTTTTTATTTGATCGGGCGATTCTGAACGCGGCGATACCTTTATGTGTGATTTTTTTTTTTTTTATGATTTTATTTTGATTGGGGCAAAAGGGGGGTGATTTGAACTTGTAGTTTTTTTTATTTTTAAACATTATTATTTTTTTTTTTTTTTACTTTTGGCATGCTTCAATAGCCTCCATAGGAGGCTTAAAGCTTGCACAACTCGATCGGCTCTGCTACATATGGGCAATGAGCAGATCGCCCATATGTAGTAGATTTACTGCTGTGGTTTGAGCGCCGGCCACTGGGCAGCGCTCAAAGCGATCTGCCTGGAACAACCATAGAGGTCTCTGAGACCTCTGGTTGTCGTCCAGGCAACGCGTCGCCGACCCCCGATCATGTGACGGGGGTCGGCGATGAGCTCACTTCCGGCCTGGTGGCCGGAAGTGCTATTTAAATGCCTGCTGTCGGCTTTGACAGCGGGATTTAACTAGTTAATAGGCGCAGGCGGACGGCGATTCCGCTCGCACCTATTGCGGGCACATGTCAGCTGTTCATAATAGGTGACATGTCGCGGCTTTGAGCCCACCGCCGGAGCCCACCTCAAAGCAGGGGATCCTTACCGATGATGTACTATTCCGTCATCGGTAAGGAAGGGTGTTATGGGCTCATTTTTTGCTCCACCAGTTGAGAGTTCTTCCGTTCTGCCTCTGGTGTTGACAGGAGGTAGTGATCTGCCACCTGGTGAGGAAGATAACTATTGGATCTCTGGAGTATCAGACTGGATATAAGACAGCCGATGCTCTATCCTGGTGCTGGTGATTGTCTGCTTCTCAGGTCTTGGACTCAGCTCTGTTCCAGTCTTCTCAAGTTAAGTTTGTTTTTGCTAATGTTCACACTTGCTCTTGTTGGTCAATTCAGTTTTTTGTGTGGTCAGCCAGCCCGGCTGGGCTGGGCTGAATTTCCACTCTTATTTATCTGTATTTGCTAAATTCCTTTTTTATTTTGACCCTTATTAGATTGGCCTCTTTTTTCTCTGTCTCAGAATATTTGAGTGCTGATATAGTGGGAGAAGTCTAGTGACTTCAGGGTTAATTTTGCTATCAGTTGTGCTGAACATTTTGGTAGAGTTTTTGGCAGATTGCAGACAGTGTCTTTCCTTTCCAGTCCTTTCTGGTTAGTTTGGCCCCATCGTTTGCTCAGCCTATTTTCCTGCCTTTGTTTGTGTTTTCATCTTGTTTCACCGTCAATACATGTGGGGGGCTGTCTTTCCTTTGGGGTCTGCTCTGGGGCAGTTAGTTTTCCTCTTTTCCTGCTTTAGGCTTATTTAGCCCTCCGGTTGTGACGAGGCATCTAGGACCACCGTAGGAACGCTCCACGACTGCTGCTAGTTGTGTGTTAGGATCAGGGGTCTGCTGTCTGCATAGTTACCAACCTCTTTGATTTTCTGAGACTTAGCTTGTGTTTTTTTTATTTCCTCCTCGGCGACCCGTTCATAACAGAAGGGGTTAAGAGAAAAAACACTTTGATGGCAAATGAATGTGACTATTACAGGGTGTGCTATCAGTGGGTACAGGAAAAAAAAAATCAATGCAACTTTTCGACAAAGTGTAAGATTACATAGGTGATTTTATTTAGTAGCTCGATCACCCAGGTAAAAACGCTGGGTTGAGTGCGCAGGATTTTGCAGTGTTTTTACTTGTGTTTTATGCCCTTCATTTGAATGGGATTCAAATTGTCAATTTGTCAAAATGCTCACCACACATCTATATAAGTTCCTTGGGGGTCTAGTTTCCAAAATGGTGTCACTTGTGGGGGGTTTCCACTGTTTAGGCACATCAGTGCTTCCGAGCTCTGCCATGCGCCCAAATAGTCGTTTACACCCACATATGGGGTATCAGCGTACTCAGGACAAATTGCACAATAACTTTTAGGGTCCTATTACCCTTGGGAAAATAAAAATTGGGGGTGAAAAGATCATTTTTGTGGAAAAAATGATTTTTTAATTGTACCGCTGTACGTTATAAACTTCTGTGAAGCCCTTGTGGGTTCAAAGTTCTCACCACATATCTAGATAAGTTCCTTGGGGGTCTAGTTTCCAAAATGGGGTCACTTGTGGGGGGTTTCCACTGTTTAGGTACATCAGGGGCTCTCCAAACGTGACATGGCGTCCGATCAAAATTCCAGCCAATTTTGCGTTGAAAAAGTCAAATGGCACTCCTTCCCTTCTGAGCTCTGCCATGCGCCCAAACAGTGGGTTTACCCCCACATATGGGGTATCAGCGTACTCAGGACAAATAGCACAACAACTTTTGGGGTCCAATTTCTCCTGTTACCCTTGGGAAAGTAAAAAATTGGGGGCAAAAAAATCATATTTTTACGGCTCTACGTTAGAAACTTCTGTGAAGCACTTGGGGGTTCAAAATGCTCACCACACATCTAGATAAGTAACTTAAGGGGTCTACTTTACCAAATGGTGTCACTTGTGGGAGGTTTCTACTGTTAGGCACATCTGGGGCTCACCAAACGTGATATGGCGTCCGATCTCAATTCTAACTAATTCTGCTTTGAAAAAGTCAAACGGTGCTCCTTCCCTTCCGAGCTCTGCTGTGCGCCCAAACAGTGATTTGCCCCCACATATGGGGTATTGGCGTACTCAGGAAAAATTGGATCCCAAATGTTGTCCAATTTGTCCTGTTACCCTTTGTTAAATATAAAAAAATGGATCTGAAGTTAATTTTTTGTGAAAAAAAGTTGCTGTTAATTTTTTTTAAGCATTCCAAAAATTCCTGTGAAGCACCTGAAGGGTTAATAAACTTCTTGAATGTGGCTTTAACCCCGTACTGCCAGCTGACGGAATAGCAGTCAGCTGGCAGTATCCCCCCTTTGAGGTGGGCTCCAGCAGTGAGCCCACCTCAACGCAGGGACATGTCAGCTGTTTTGAACAGCTGACATATGCCTGCAATAGGCGGGGCTGAATCGCGATCCGCCCAAACCTGTTAACTAGTTAAATGCCACTGTCAAACGCTGACAGCGGCATTTAAATGGCACTTCTGGACGCCGGTCCAGAAATATGCGCACCGCTGACCCCCATCACGTGATCGGGGGTCAGTGATGTGTTGCCATCACAACCTGAGGTCTTCTCGAGACCTCTATGGTTGTTGATGATGGATTGTTATGAGCGCTACCCTGTGGTCTGCCTTCATAGCCATGCTATAAATCATCTACATTGAGGTGATCTGTGCATCACCTCTATGTAGCAGAGGCGATCGAGTAGTGGATGCTTCTAGCCTCCCATAGAGGCTATTGAAGCATGCCAAAAGTAAAAAAAAAAAGTGTTTAAAAATAAAAAAAACATAAGTTCAAATCACCCACCTTTTGCCCCAATCAAAATAAAGCAATTAAAAAAAATCAAACCTACACACATTTGGTATTGCTTTCAGAATCGCCCGATCGATCAGTAAAAAAAAGGATTAACGCGATCGCTAAACGGCGTAGTAAGAAAAAAAAAACGACAGAATTACGTTTTTTTTTTGTCACCACGACATTGCATTAAAATGCAACGACGGGCGATCAAAAGAACGTATCTGCACAAAAGTGGTATCATTAAATACGTCAGTTTGGTGCTCAAAAAGTAAGCCCTCACCCGACCCAAGATCACGAAAAATGGAGACACTACGTATATCAGAAAATGGCACAATTTTTTTTTTTTTTTTTTTACCACTTAGATAAAAAAGGACCTAAACATGTTTGGTGTCTATGAACTCGTATTGACCGACCTGGAGAATCATAATGGCAGGTCAGGTTTAGCATTTAGTGAACCTAACAAAAAAGCCAAACAAAAAACAAGTGTGGGAGTGCACTTTTTTTGCAATTTCACCACACTTGGAATTTTTTTTCCCATTTTCTGTTACACGACATGGTAAAACCAATGGTGTCGTTCAAAAGTACAACTCGTCCCGCAAAAAATAAGCCCTCGCATAGCCATGTTAGCGGAAAGATAAAAAATGTATGGCTCTGGAAAGAAGGGGAGTGAAAAACGCAAAACCGAATCGGCTCAGGTCATTAAGGGGTTAAGCACCTTCAGGGGTGCAGTTTTTAGAATGGTGTCACTTTTTGGTATTTTCTATCATAAAGACCACTCAAAGTGACTTCAAATGTGATGTGGTCCCTAAAAGAAAAAAAAAGTGTAAAAATGAGAAATCGCTATTTAACGTATAACCCTTATAACCTCCTAACAAAAAAAATTTTGGTTCCAAAATTGTGCTGATGTAAAGTAATCATGTGGGAAATTTTACTTCTTAAGTACACTGCTCAAAAAATATAGGGAACACTAAAATACCACATCCTAGATATCTCTGAATGAAATATTCCAGTTGCAAATTTTTATTCATTGCATAGTGGAATGTGTTCAGAACAATAAAACATAACACTTATCAATGTACTGTAAATCAAAATGAATATTCCATGGAGGTCTGGATTTGGAAGGATACTCAAAATCAAAGTGGAAAATCAAATTACAGGCTGATCCCAACTTCAGTGGAAATGCCTCATGACAACGAAAAGATGCTCAGTATTGTGTGGCCTCCACGTGTCTGTATGACATCCCTACAGTACAACGCCTGGGCATGATCCTAATGAGGCGGCGGATGGTCTCCTGAGGGATCTCCTCCCAGACCTGCACTAAAGCATCCGCCAACTCCAAGACAGTCTGTGGTGCAACGTGACGGTGGATGGAGCAAGACATGATGTCCCAGATGTGCTCAATTGGATTCAGGTCTGGGGAACGGGTGGGCCAGTCCATAGCTTCAATGCCTTCATCTTGCAGGAACTGCTGACACCTTCCAGCCACATGAGGTCTGGCATTTTCCTGCATTAGGAGGAACCCAGAGCCAACCGCACCAGCATATGATCTCACAAGGGGTCTGAGAATCTCATCTCGGTACCTAATGGCAATCAGGCTACCTCTGGCGAGCACATGGAGGGCTGTGCGGCCCTCCAAAGAAATGCCACCCCACACCATTACTGACCCACTGCCAAACCGGTCATGCTGAAGGATGTTGCAGGCAGCAGATCACTCTCCATGGCCTCTCCAGACTCTGTCACGTGTGCTCAGTGTGAACCTGCTTTCATTTGCCAATCCTGGTGTTCTGTGGCAAATGTCAAGCGTCCTGCACGGTGTTGGGCTGTGAGCACAACCCCCATCTGTGGACGTCGGGCACTCAGAGCATCCACATGGAGTCGTTTCTAACTGTTTGTGCAGAGATATGCACATTTGTGGCCTGCTGGAGGTCATTTTGCAGGGCTCTGGCAGTGCTCCTCCTGTTACTCCTTGCACAAAGGCGGAGGTAGCGGTCCTGCTGCGTTGTTGCCCTCCTATGGCCCCCTCCACGTCTCCTGGTGTACTGGCCTGTCTCCTGGTAGCGCCTACAACCTCTGGACACTACGCTGACAGACACAGCAACCCTTCTTGCCACAGCTCGCATTGATGTGCCATCCTGGATGAGCTGCACTACCTGAGCCACTTGTGTGGTTGTAAAGTCCGTCTCATGCTACCACGAGTATGAAAGCACAACCAACATTCAAAAGTGACCAAACCATCAGCCAGAGAGCATTGGTACTGAGATGTGGTCCCCACTTGCAGAACCTCTCCTTTATTGAGGGTGTCTTGATAATTGCCAATAATTTCCATTTGTTGTCTATTCCATTTGCACAACAGCAAGTGAAATTGTCAATCAGTGTTGCTTCCTAAGTGGACAGTTTGATTTCACAGAAGTTTGATTTACTTGGAGTTATATTCTGTTTAAGTGTTTCCTTTATTCTTTTGAGCAGTGTATTTTGTGTGCCATATCTCTGTGATTTAAGGGCATGAAAATTCAAAGTTGGAAAATTGCGAAATTTTCGCCAAATTTCCGTTTTTTTCACAAATAAACGCAAGTCATATCAAAGAAATTTTACCACTATCATGAAGTACAATATGTCACGAGAAAACAATGTCAGAATCACCGGGATCCATGGAAGCGTTCCAGAGTTATTACCTCATAAAGGGACAGTGGTCAGAATTGTAAAAATGGGCCTGGTCATTAACATGCAAACCACCCTTGGGGGTAAAGGGGTTAAGGAAGATCTGTTTATCGCCTACAATATATATATATTTTTTTTTGCCTGTGTAAACTGCCTGAATCCGGAGATGTTTTTCTTTTCGTTGCTGAGGTATGGCCCCTTCTTTCCTGTATGGAAATCTAGTCATCAGCTAACTAGCCTAGGTCTGGCTCCTCTCCATGGGAGACTTCTTGAGGACCACACATAGTTGGCTAAAAGATTAGATTCATATTAGGGGGGAGGGGGGCCGGGGGGGAGTATAGTTGCTATTTATGGTCTGAATGGCCCATCAAGGTACCATAAGATTGTCCACAATTCTGAATTTGATGTTGAAAAATATCAAAGATCTGAATCTATCATTAAAATAAGATATAAGAAAATCATAGAACAATTTTTAGCCAGAAAAAAAGTTTTTTGTTTTTTTTTCCCCACTAGAGGGCAATGTTATACACAAAAATAGTTCTGTTGTATATGAGCAAAATATATAATACACTCCTAAATATTGAAATTGTAACGCCAAGAAGGAAAAGTCATGGAATTATGATAAGGATGGATAGAGATCTTAATGATATGCAAATGTTGTAAAAATGGAAACAAAATTTAACACATCTCGATTTATCCTTTTGGGAGTGTGAGCACCATGCTCAGAAATACACTCACACGCCTAAACATGCTATCATTGAGGTTATTAATGGCTGCCTAAGGAATGTTCTGACACGCTGAATGCACTTGTTTATGCAAATAATGATGTCGAAACCATAATAATCTTATTAATATTACTTGCACTCCCTCATCTCCATCTTTTAATTGTGCCCTCTGGAACCACGGTCTGCTTGTAACAAGCTTCATTTCCTACACAACTACTTTCTGAACAACTCTCTTAATCTGTTGGCCCTCACTGGAACCTGGATTCAGGATTCTGACACTGTCTCTCCTGCTGCCATGTCCTACGGTGGCTTACAATTCTCTCACTCCCCGAGACCCACAAACAGACATGGTGGTGGATTCGGCATACTCCTGTCCCCACAATGCACTTTCCAGGTCATCCCCCCCCAGTTCCAACACTTATTCCCTTCTTTTGAAGTCCACACCATCAGGCTCTTCCGTCCCCTCTCCCTTAGAGTAGCGGTCATATACTGGCCCCCAGGCTCACCCACCCACTTTCTTGACCACTTTTCAGCCTGGCTGCCGCACTTCCATGTCCTCAGAACTTCCAACCCTTATCCTGGGAGACTTCAACATCCCCATTAATAGCCATACTTCCACATCTGCATCCCAGCTTGTATCACTAACCACCTCTCTAGGCCTCTCACAGCTTTCAACCTCTGAGACACACAAGGACGGTAACACCCTTGATCTGGTCTTCGGCCGGCTCTGTTCAATCTCCCACCTAAATAAGTCACCGCTTCCACTCTCTGACCACAACATTCTCTCCTTCACACTCACAAATCCTCGCCCACCCCAGCTCACTCCTACCTACCATATAGTCAGAAATCTACAAGCCATTAACCCTCAGACACTTTCAGACTCCCTACACTCATCGCTGTCCCCAATCTCCTCTTTTTCCTGTCCTAATCTGGCTGTTCATCACTACAATGACACTCTTAGAAGCACCCTTGACCAAGTAGCTCCCCTCACCCTCAGAACCTCCAAGCACAGAGTAAAACAGCCCTGGCTCACATCACAAACTCAACTCCAGCGATGCTCTAGGAGTGCTGAACGCCTATGGAGAAAAACCCGCACACCAGAAGACTTCATACACTTCAAATTTATGTTAAGAACCTATAACGCTGCCCTTCACCTCACCAAACAGACCTACTTCACCACCCTGATCTCCTCACTAGCCAACAACCCCAAGAAACTTTTTGACACTTTTCACTCCCTCCTCAGGCCAAAAGCACAAGCCCCTATCACAGACATTTGTGCTGATGACCTGGCCTCCCACTTTACAGAAAAAATAGATAATATCCGTCAGGAAATCTGCTCCCAACCACAAAGTGCTGTGACTCCCATCCCTTCCTGCATCTCCTTTGGCTCCCTTTCCACATTTGATCCCATCACAGAAGAAGTCTCCAGACTCCTCTTCTCGTCCGACTACATGCACTACCGACCCCATTCCCTCACATCTCCTCCAGTCTCTCCAGTCGTCACAACCCACCTAACTACAATCTTTAATCTCTCCCTCTCCTCGGGCATTTTCCCATCCTCCTTCAAACACGCCATCATTACTCCATTACTAAAGAAACCCACTCTCGACCCATCCTGCACAAACAACTACAGACCAATCTCCCCTTCATCTCTAAAGTTTTAGAGCGCCTAGTTTACTCCCGCCTTGCCCGTTACCTCTCCACTCACTCCCTTCTAGACCCTTCACAGTCCGGCTTCCGCCCCTACATTTGACTGAAACTGCACTCATCAAAGTGACCAATGACCTGACAGCAAAACGTAACGGTGACCACTCTCTGCTCATTCTTCTTGACCTATCTGCAGATTTCGATACTGTTGACCACCATCTCCTACTCTCTAGGCTCCAGTCACTAGGCATTAAGGACACTGCTCTCTCCTGGTTCTCTTCCTATCTCTTTGACCGCTCCTTCAGTGTTTTGTTCTCTGGCTCCACTTCATCTCCTCTTCCTCTTGCTGTCGGCTCAGTCCTTGGCCCCCTTCTCTTCTCTGTCTACACAGCCCCAATTGGACAGACCATCAGCAGATTTGGCTTTTGGTACCATCTTTATGCTGATGACACACAACTATATACGTCTTCCCCCGACCTTACCCCCTCTGTACTACAGAACGCCAATGACTGTCTGCAGTCTCCAATATCATGTCCACTCTCTATCTGAAACTCAACCTCTCCAAAACTGAACTTCTTCTGCTCCCGCCGTCTACTAACCTCCCTAAATCTGACTTTTCCCTCTCCGTGGGTGGTACCACAATAACACTCCAGCAGCAGGCACGCTGTCTGGGTGTTATGTTTGACACCAATCTCTCCTTCACATCCCATATGCAATCTCTTGCCCGCTCTTGCCGCTTACACCTAAAGAACATCTCTAGAATCCGCCCTTTTCTCACCATGGAAACAACAAAAACCCTCACTGTAGCATTGATCCACTCCCGCCTGGATTACTGCAACGCTCTATTAATTGGCCTCCCCGTCACTCGACTATCCCCTCTCCAGTCCATACTTAATGCAGCAGCCAGGGTCTTCCATCCGGCTAATCGGTACTCGGACGTGTCTGCTCTTCGTCAGTCATTACACTGGCTGCCCATTCATGATAGGATCCAATTCAAAGTACTTGTTCTCACCCACAAAGTTCTCCACGGTGCGGCACCCCCCTACATCTCCCTCATTTCTGTCTATCGGCTGCGCTCTGCAAACGACTTTTGACTAACCTCTGCACTAATCCGTACCTCCCACTCCCGACTCCAAAACTTCTCCCGTACTGCTCCTATCCTCTGGAATGCTCTACCCCAAGAAATTAGGACTAACCACAATTTACATAGTTTTAGGCGCTCCCTCAAAACACATTTGTTCAGAGCGGCTTATCACGTTCACTAATCAAAGTCATTCTATGTGCAAGTGTGCGTGTATAGCCCATTCACTATCTCCATCCATCCTTCACTCCCTCAAGATGACTGGACCATCATTGTAAATATACAATTGTAAATACAGTCATATGTTAAAGTTTGGGCACCCCTATTAATGTTAACCTTTTTTCTTTATACGAATTTTGTTTTTTGCAACAGCTATTTCATTTTCATATATCTAATAACTGATGGACTCAATTATATTTCTGGATTCAAATGAGGTTTATTGAACTAACAGAAAATGTGCAATCTGCATTTAAACAAAATTTGACCAGTGCAAAAGTATGGGCACCCTTATTTTCTTGATTTGAACACTCCTAACTACTTTTTACTGACTTCCTGAAGCACTAAATTGGTTTTGTAACCTCATTGAGCTTTGAACTTCATAGCCAGGTGTATCAAATCATGAGAAAAGGTATTTAAGGTGGCCACTTGCAAGTAGTTCTCCTATTTGATTCTCCTATGAAGAGTGGCATCATGGGCTCCTCAAAACAACTCTCAAATGATCTGAAAACAAAGATTATTCAACATAGCTTTTCAGGGGAAGGATACAAAAAGTTGTCTCAGAGGTTTAACCTGTCAGTTTCCACTATGATGAACATAGTAAGGAAATGGAAGAACACAGGTACAGTTCTTGTTAAGCCCAGAAATGGCAGGACAAGAAAAATATCAGAAAGGCAGAGAAGAAGAATGGTGAGAGCAGTCAAGGACAATCCACAGACCACCTCCAAAGACCTGCAGCATCATCTTGCTGCAGATGGTGTCACTGTGCATCGGTCAACAATACAGCGCACTTTGCACAAGGAGAAGCTGTATGGGAGAGTGATGCGAAAGAAGCCGTTTCTGCAAGCACGCCACAAACAGAGTCGCCTGAGGTATGCAAAAGCACATTTGGACAAGCCAGTTACATTTTGGAAGAAGGTCCTGTGGACTGATGAAACAAAGATTGAGTTGTTTGGTCATACAAAAAGGCGTTATGCATGGAGGCTAAAAAACACAGCATTCCAAGAAAAACACTTGCTACCCACAGTAAAATTTGGTGGAGGTTCCATCATGCTTTGGGGCTGTGTGGCCAATGCCGGCATCGGGAATCTTGTTAAAGTTGAGGGTCGCATGGATTCAACTCCGTATCAGCAGATTCTTGACAATAATGTGCAAGAATCAGTGGCGAAGTTGAAGTTACGCAGGGGATGGATATTTCAGCAAGACAATGATCCAAAACACCGCTCCAAATCTACTCGGGCATTCATGCAGACGAACAATTACAATGTTCTGGAATGGCCATCCCAGTCCCCAGACCTGAATATCATTGAACATCTGTGGGATGATTTGAAGCGGGCTGTCCATGCTCGGCGACCATCAAACTTAACTGAACTGGAATTGTTTTGTAAACAGGAATGGTCACAAATACCTTCATCCAGGATTCAGGAACTCATTAATAGCTACAGGAAGTGACTAGAGGCTGTTATTTTTGCAAAAGGAGGATCTACGAAATATTAATGTAACTTATGTTGAGGTGCCCATACTTTTGCACCGGTCAAATTTTGTTTAAATGCAGATTGCACATTTTCTGTTAGTACAATAAACCTCATTTGAATCCAGAAATATAACTGAGTCCATCAGTTATTAGATATATGAAACTGAAATAGCTGTTGCAAAAGCCAAAATTGTTATAAAGAAAAAAGATTAACATTAATAGGGGTGCCCAAACTTTAACATATGACATTGTAGATTGTAAGCTCTCACGAGCAGGGTCGTCTTATTTCCTCTTATTTCCTCTTATTTCGTCTTATTTCGCTTTAATTATTGTTAACGTTGTTACTTATGACTTGTGTTTTGAAACTGTTAAACTGTAAAGCGCTGCGGAATATATTGGCGCTATATAAATAAAGATTATTATTATTAATGATGTCCCATATGTGCTCGATGGGAGATCGAAGACACTGTAGGGCATGGTAGCACATTAGGTCACATAGGCTGCTCACACATTAGAGAAATGGCCGCACAACTGACTACAAAACCAAATCAATGTAACACCAAGCTGTTAGCGTACCTGGAATGAAGACAAAAGCAATTATTTTTTATAGCTACAGGGGAACTTAAGGGTACCTTATTCCTGGCAGATGTAAGGAAATGCTCCATGCAACTTCATCCAACTTTGCTCATAACTTGCCTTGTTCTGAGGAAAACCTAAGGGTCCACACCCAGCACACGAAGCTGCCCAGGCAGGAATATGGAATAAAAAATGGTAGATCCAGCGCTTGAAAAAGTATGGAGCGCTGGAGTATTTTTTTAATTATTTTAAAATTTCCAAAAAAAAAATTGTATTGAACACTTTAAAAAATTCAAGTGTGCAGTCATGATATCCATGAGTAAGGCTCTATGACAAAACGCGTAGGATCGTCTATGCTACATGCAGCTAGTACGTGTTCATTTGTTGGCCTCGCCCACTAAAACGTGTGCCTTTTAGCAAGCTGTACAGTGTGCAAAAGAGAATGCTCTCAGCCTCCTATATATCGTACAGACCGCACTCTCAGCCTCCTAGATATCGGACAGACCGCACTCTCAGCCTCCTAGATATCGGACAGACCGCACTCTCAGCCTCCTAGATATCGGACAGACCGCACTCTCAGCCTCCTAGATATCGGACAGACCGCACTCTCAGCCTCCTAGATATCGGACAGACCGCACTCTCAGCCTCCTAGATATCGGACAGACCGCACTCTCAGCCTCCTAGATATCGGACAGACCGCACTCTCAGCCTCCTAGATATCGGACAGACCGCACTCTCAGCCTCCTAGATATCGGACAGACCGCACTCTCAGCCTCCTAGATATCGGACAGACCGCACTCTCAGCCTCCTAGATATCGGACAGACCGCACTCTTGGCATCCTATAGCACATACAGAATGCACTCTCGGTCTCCTATAACATAATTTCTATAAGAGGATGAGAGTGTGATGTACGGTATATAGGATGCCGAAATTGCGGTATGTATGGCATATTGGCCTCGTATATGACATACAGGCTGTCGGCCTCCTATTCTCCTGTTAAGCGTCCTATGAGATATACAGACTGTCGACCTCTTATTAGGCCTCCTATAAGACATACAAAGTGTCAGGCTCCTATTAGGCCTCCTATGAGACATACAGACTGTCTGCCTACTATTACGCCCCCGATAAGACATACAGACTATTGGCCTCCTATAAGACATACAGACTGTCGGCCTCCTATTAGGCCTCCTATGAGACATACAGACTGTCGGCCTACTATTAACCCCCCCTATAAGACATACAGACTATTGGCCCCCTATAAGACATACAGACTGTCGGCCTTCTATTAGACCTCCTATAAGGCATACAGACTCTGCCTCCTATTAGGCTCCCTATAAGACATACTGAGTATCGGCCCCCTATAAGACATACAGACTGTCGCCCTCTTAGATACTGTACAGACCGCACTCTCTGCCTATGTACGGCATACAGGAGGATGATAGTGCGTCCTGTACAGTCGGTATACAGGCCTCATATGACATATTAGGCCATATGAGTGTGGTGTGTGTATCTTATATAGGAGGCACTGGCAGAGATTGTTATCTGTGATGCTGCATCATGTCATGTGTATGAGGAGGGCCGGTATTAGGCAAAGTGGGGCCCTAGGCAAAGTTTAAAATGGGGCCCCAAATGCTAACATATTGCACATCACGCAGAAGCATTTCGATTGTATTTACATGGGCTGAGTTCAGGCCGCTAAATGAGTGTGATCGACAATATTGAAGTCGTTCAACACTTGTTTCCCAGCCTCTTTCCACCGTCTGAGAAAGAATGATGGGGACAGAACAATCACTAATGGATCAATCTGTCCCCATACCGTATCATGTTATCAGCAGCACATCTACAGTTTACACCCCATAGTCCTCCATATAATATAATGTGCTCTATAGTCCTCCATATAGTATAATACACTCCTCAGTCCTCCATATAGTATAATACACTCACCATAGTCCTCCATATAGTATAATACACTCCTCATAGCCCTCCATATATTAAAATACACTTCAGTCATCCATATAATACACTCCTCCATATATTAAAATACACTGCTCAGTCCTCCATATAGTATAATACACTCCTCATAGTGCTCCATATAGTATAATACACCGCCAGTCATCCATGTAGTACAATTCACTTCCCATAGTATAATGCACCCTATAGTTCTTCATATAGCATAATGTATTCCCCATAGTCCTCGATACAGTATAATTCAGCCCACATATAGTATAATGCAGCCACCCCAGAGTATAATGCAACCCCGCCATACAATATAATGTAACCCCCCCATAGAATACAATGTAGCCCCTTTTATAGAGTATGATGCGATCACCCCCATAGAATATAATAAAGATAATACAGCCCCCCATAGAATATAACGTAGCCCCGAATAGAATATAATGTAGCCCCCCCATAACACAGCCTCCCTCATAGAATATAATGTATAATGTCCCCTCTCATGGTATATAACACAGCCACATAGTATATAGCACAGCCACAAAGTATATAACACAACCCACATAGTATATAACACAGTGCCACATGATATACAGCACAGCACCATGGTATACAGCACAGGCCCATGGTATATAACACAGCCCCACATGCAGCAGTGTAACTGCAAAGTTATGGGCCCCGGTGTGAACTTTCAAATGGGGCCTCCCCATGCAAAATACACGCACAGCTCCGCTCTGTACACTTCGTACACACACGGCTCCGCACACCTCGTAAACACGTGGCTCCGCTCCGTACACCTCGTACACACGCGGCTCCGACAATTGCAGCCTGGCAGCGAATCAAAGCCAGGGTCGCCGCGTCAGAGAGCTATGGTAGGTGCACGCGACACTGCAAACACTCGGATGCTCTTTTAAAGGGGCCGCGGTTTTAAAGGGCCCCAGTGACCTATTTTTTATCTCATCGGGGCCCACCGGGCATTTCCCCGCTACCCCGCCAGGCCAAACCGATCCTGGATCTATAGATAGATCTATAGATATAGATCTATCTGTCTAGTTACGCCCCCTTTGGAGCCCCCCCGGACCGAGGTTCCACCAAAAAATAAAGAACTAATGTGAACTTCATCCCCTGTGCCTCCACTTCCATTCGTTATATATATTTATATATATATATATATATATATATCTATGGATAGATATATGTATCTACATCTACCTATAGATATATCTATCTATGCATAGATATATATATTATACCAAGGCCAATGTTTATTAATGAACAATGTTTAATTTTGAAAAAAAAGGGAAAACAATGGTGTGGGCTCCTGCGCAATTATCTGCAATAGAGAGGGAAAGCCGACGACTGGGGGCAGATATTCCTAGCCTAGGAAAGGATCATGGATATTGCCCCCACCTGGCTACAAACATCTGCCCCCAGCTGCCCCAGAAATCGGGTGATGTCACTTGCTCTACAGGGCCTCCCACGATGCACTGACAGGAGACAATGGCTTCTGCAGTGCATCACTGAAGAGGTTACCTGAGTTCATCCTCTCACTTTACGGCAATGCTGCGTGAGAATTAGGGTTAGGGACTTCTTCTTGCGGCGGAGGGATACAAAGCGGAGGATTACCTCCACCTGTCAGTTTATCGCAGGAGCCCCTGTAGAGCAGTGACATCAGTGTTCTACACGGGAGATCGTAGTGGGACACTCATTATTAACTGGACTACGGTGGAAAGCTAATGTATAGGTTTATTATATTTATTACAGGAGATCGAGGGCTTCGGGGACTAGGTGACTGGTGAGTATGTACTCTGTTATATGTGCTATCTGTAATGTATATAAGCTGAAGGAAAAAACGGTGCAACAGAGTCCAAGATAAATTGTGGTAAAAAAAAAATCACAAATATTTATTCAAGTTCCAGGTAAAATAGCAAAATGTGGCTAAAAAGTGACACTGAAAACATAACAGTGTGATGGTGAACAGGGCTCCTAAAGGAATATCATCATAAATATGAAATAAACCTGATTAATGTAAAAGACATATGGTCACAAGAAAAAAGGCCCAAGGGCTAACAAATAGGTGGCCAACATGCAAAAGTAAAGGGAAAAATCCCAAGCTGCACACCAAGATGGATAGTATAATTATAAAGTGCCCCTGAGACCAACAGACTAAATTAAATGCATACCAGGATAAAGAAGTCACTGTGCACCACACTCTGTAACCCCAACGTGCATTTCGGAAAACGTTCCTTCCTCAGGGGTTGAGGAAGTGTGGTGCTAGCCCTTGGGCCTTTTTTCTTGTGACCATATGTCTTTTACATTCATCAGGTTTATTTCATATTTATGATGATATTCCTTTAGGAGCCCTGTTCACCATCACCCTGTTATGTTTTCAGTGTCACTTTTTAGCCACATTTGCTATTTTACCTGGAACTTTAATAAAGATTTGTGATTTTTTACCACAATTTATCTTGGACTCTGTTGCACTGTTTTTTTTTCCCTTCAGCTTATATTTGTGTTTGTAGTGTGTCCAACACTGTTTTTGCAATGAGCTGGAATGGTTATTTCTATCACTTCTATTTTATGAATATTTATACATGATGTCACCTTTTTCCAGCTTATTGTGCTGTCATTTTGGCTTACTGTCTGTAATGTATGTGTATATACTGTGTGTTTGTTTTTTTTCTACTGAACACATGCAATGTCTGATCGGACTACTTTCCCATCATCGGCAATGCTATCACTATGAGCATTCATCGCCGGATATGAGCAGTAGTCCCATCAGACAATGGCTGCTTACACAGACACGTGCACACACTACACGCAGACCCCTGCAGACAGACACGCACACTTCAGCTCCTCCCGATCTGCAGCGTTTCTCGCACCCACATCTGCAGCAAATCCGCAGATCTTTTTTACTTCTGCGGTTTTGCTGCGGATGTGCCTGACTCAATGGAAGTCAATGGGTGCAGAAATGCTGCAGATCCGCAAAAAGAATTGACATGCTGCAGAAAAAAAAAAAAAAAAAAATCGCTGCATGTCTGCGCTGATTTTTCCACAGCATGTGCACAACAAACTTGAATTTCCCATTCACTAACATTGGCTGTGCACTACTATGCGGATTTGATGCAAATCCGTAAGGCCAAAAACGCTGCGGATCCACATCTAAATCTGCAACGTGTGCACACAGCCAAACTCTGTACACCACAAATTTGATTATTTACCATAAGTTCCATAGCAAAACCTTCATAAACATGTGTAATGTTTCCTTTAGTCAAAAACTCATAAAACAACATAACCTATAAACAAACTTACTCACACATACAGTCATGGCCGAAAGTATTGGCACCATTTAAATTGTTCCAGAAAATGATTGCAGTTGCACCTTGTTATACGCATATTTTTTTCCTTTGTGAGTATTGGAACATAAAAAAGCTCTATCTTTGTCTCATCTGTCCACAAGACAATTTCCCAGAAGGATTCTGGGTCTCCTGCCATAGCGTTTCATTTAATTCAAATATTGATAGAAAGTTTGCACCGACACTGATGCACCCTGAGCCTTCAGGACAGCTTGAATTTCTTTGGCGCTTGATTGGGCTACTTATTCACCATCCGGGCTATCCTGCGTTACAACCTTTCATCAATTTTTCTCTGCTGTCCACATCCTGGGAGATTAGATACAATGCCATGGGTTGTAAACTTCTTGCTTATGTTGCGCTCCGTGGACAAAGGATCATCAAGATCTCTGGATATGGACTTGAAAGCTTGAGATTGTTGACATTTTTCAACAATTTTGGTTCTCAAATCCTCAGACAGTTCTTTTCTCCAATTTCTGTTCTCCATACTTAAGGGGGTTTTACACATAGCGATATAGTTAGCAATATCGCTAAAACGTCACCGGTTTTGTGACGTTATAGCGATATTGCTAGCGATATCGCTATGTGTGATACTTACCTCCGACCGGCTCCCCCGCTGACTATCGCTGATTGCGCGAGAATGTCCGGCTCCATTTCTCGTCGTCTGCTTCCTGCTGGGCTTCCTGCTGTGTGAGACGAGCGACGCGTAGAGGCGGGCAGGAGGACGTCAGGATTGCTGTGTGTGAAAGGTATCGTGCGCTGCATCGCTGTGAGATCTGCCTGTGTGGCAGCTCACTAGCAATCATTTAGTGATGCACCAGCGATCCTGACCGGGTTGGATCGCTGGTGCATCGCTAAATGTAAAAGGGCCTTTAGTGTGGCACACACAATGCAAAGACTGAGTCAACTTCTCCCCTTTTTATCTGGTTTCAGGTATGATTTTCATAATACCCACACCTGTCACTTGCCACAGGTGAGTTTGAAGGAGCATCAAATGCTTGAAACAAAGTTGTTTATCTACAATTTTGTAAAGGTGTCAACAATTTTTGTCCATCCCATTTTTGGGGCTGTGTACGAAACCATGTCTAATTTTCCTTTTTCTGTTGTTTTTTTTGTGTTGTTCCAATACACACAAAGGATGCAAGGATGTGTATAACAAAACGTGTAATTGCAATAATTTTCTGGGAATAGTATGTCATTTTCTGGAACAATTATAGGGTGCTAATGCTTTCGGCCATGACTGTATGGGTGAGTATCTTTGTTCATATCGGTTATGAGGTTTTACATGTTTTTGACTAAGGGAAACATTATCCATGTTTGTGAAGGTTTTGCTATGGAACTTGTAGTAAAAAGTCGTATTTCTGGTGTACAGAGTTACAGAAGTATTTCTTGTACGTGATCCGCTTCGCCTCCGCATGTTCTTTTCAGTAGATGAGGCACTGGAAAATTCCATTCTGGCTGCATTCCTAACCAGTCTCTCCCTTCCCCCTTCTCGCTGCAGTAAAAAAAAAGCAAGTTGATAATCACACAAAAAGCCTTCCTCAAAGCTGGATGTTACCGCCCTGCAAGGATTAGTATGCGCTGGCTTAAACTCTTTGTGACCATTTTGATCTCAGTCTTCTGCTATGTTTGAACTACTAGTTACTTTTGAATCTTTTAAATTGCATAATCACTATAAATTAAAGGGAACCTGTCACCAGGTTTTTCCCCCCATATAAAATAGGGCCAGCACCGATACAGCCTCACGTACAGAATTCTACAATGCTGTATATAAGTCCTCCAAGTGCTCTGCATAGCGCAAAAAATAGCTTTTATTAGGCTAGTTTCACACTAGCGTTACCAGGCGCAGCGCAGGGCCGCCGCTAAGCTCCGCCCCCGGCCGTGCCTCCTCCAGTCAGCTCCTCCTCTGGGCGCATGACGCTGCATGCGATCAGCGTACCCTATATTTAGCGTTGGGTACGCTGGTCATGTTCTGGTATGTTTTTGATGGCGGCAGTGCCAGGTTTGCATGCGAGAGACACACGCGTATCGTGCGAGACTCTCGCAAGTAGGTATGAGCCCTAATACTGACGTGTACCACTACTGTTTTTATCTATTAAACGATAAGTACTACTTCAGTGGGGGGGTTTTAGGTAAAAAAAAGCTTACAAAATACTCAAGAAGCCACCCAGGGCTATTTTTTTAGCTTTCTCATTTACTTCTTATGTGAGTATTGAGGGATGGACGTGGCACTACTGTAGATGTTTTCCAAACCTGAGATGTTTATAACCCTGAACTTACAAACTGCAATTTTTTTTTCCCCCTATAAATTAATTGGGCCGTTCTGTGGATCCTAGCAGTTTTTCCGCCTTTTCATGAGGGGAGCCACCTCATAAAATAGACACTTTAATAATTCCTTCCTACCTTACAGCTACCAGCCCTGTACATTCTGGCCATGAACTATAGGGACGTTTCATATCTTTATTGTGTTATCATTCAGTCAGTGCGGCTCTAGAATATGCCCCATTTTGATGCACTGAGGACTCTCTCAATATTTTTCTAGAATATTCCCCGCATTTCTGTTCGTGATGGAGTAAAAAACCAGTCTCAGCCGGTTTTAGCCAGATCTATATACAGCCGCAGATAATATCCATCCGCCTACCGCCTCATTATTTAGAAAACAGATGAAAATGAGATCCATGCGCTGTGAGTTATGTGCTGTATCCTTCCGCAAGGTAAAATCAAGCACGGGACATTTAGTCCTCATTCTTAAAATAAAGCAATTTCACTAAAATCTATGTATTTAGTTAACAGGCTGTATTTTGACATAAAATGTTATCTCATAGATGGAATTCTGCCGGAATTCTAACTAGGCGTCGCTAAGTAGGAACTGCGCATGTGTGGAAGGATTTTTCGAGAAGACTGTTCACACACAGTAAATGGAATAAAGCCGGTGCTGACGGATTGCGATCTATGCAGTAGCCACAATTCTACATTGCGGCTGATGCGATTTCAGAGCAAAAAAGAGCGAAAGTCACCGAGTAAACAGATGACGCAGTGCGGGACTATTTTCCACAGTTTGGCGGAAGAATCTCTGCGACAGTGCTCTGTTAGTCCTTGAGAGTCTATATAAGGAAACACCACAAGAGGCTGGAGAAGCATTACGCGACTGACTGGATGAGACGAAGGTGGCTGTGATAGCAGGAGTGGCCGAGGGGAAGGCGAGGTATGTATATGCGCTGCTGTGGTGAGTATAGCTGCGGGGCTGTGAATGACATGAACGGTTCCAGCAGAGTAACTCCAAGTTAATGCCTAGTTAACATCTGACCGTGACAGAAGCCCTCATGTAATGGGGGCGGGGCGGGCTACAGGTTTAGGCGTCCTACATGTGTGGTACTTTTATGACCTTTAGGCGCTGTCAAGAGAAGATAATCCCCAGAAGTGTGTAGGGAAGAAGCCCTGCCTAGAAGCCGAGGCTGAACACCCCGGGTGCTTAGTGTCCGCTCCGTCCTCCATTGCTCTGCCCTGGAGAGTGACGCCGTGGTAGGGTGTGGCTGTGCTTGGTGAATGTGACCACTAGGGGGCAGTATGTTAATACTAGCTATGTCATTAGGTGAGCGCTGTGTTTTGGGAGGGGGGGTGGAGGACTTTTGAGTTTTCTCAATTTTATTTTCCAGGTGTAATCAATCAACTATATGAAGTCTTGAGATGAGAAAACATTTAAAGGTGCCAACCGCAGCTCTAATAACTATAAATGTTCAAGTTACTTGCAAATGGAGGCTTATTACAGGCATCTGATGCTGGTATATTGCATTTGTTTTGAATCTGGGGGTTACTGCAGGGGCTCTTGTCAAAATATGAAGTTTCTCATGCCGTTGAGAACTTTGCTCCTTATAGCTTTGTCTAGAATGGAGGGAGGGATGTGCGGGTTCTCAAGCTTTGCTCCATTCATTGTCTATGGGACAGAAAGGCGTTCACATGTACAGCGCCTAATCAATGAATAGTGGAGGCTGTGCATTCATACAGCTGCTCCATTCAAGTCCAAACTAGAACGGGCATAACTTCCTATTTTGGGAATAACCACTCTAGTTATGGCCAATGTAGGGGGAGGGGTGGTGACATTGAGTTGACTCTCCTGTTTCCCTTATGGTTAATAGGCAGCAGTGTAGGGATGGGGGGGGTGGAATTATAAATGGATATGTTTAGATTCTTTACAGAACACACCCACATGTCGAGTACTACACGATCCTGCCAAGAACTACAATGGATCCTTAGATGATGGTTACCTTAGCCCGTGATGCACCTCATCCCAGTGTACCTTAGGAGCCTGGGTCTTTGCCTTGTGAACCAGAGCTGTTCCAGTGGTTCTCTGCATCGTAAAGTCTCATTACTACTGTCCAGTCAGCGGAAGGACGCCTTGGTTCATGATGATCCCGACATCGTATCCTAGCTTCTCGCACCCTAAGATGAGCATCTGTAGTGCTCTAACCCCATGTGCCTTAGTCAGAAGTGTTCCCTCCATGTGCCATCCTGCTGTCCAGATAGTGGAAGGACTCCTAGGTTCATGGTGATGCTGTCTTTGTATCCTAGCTTCCGGGCCACTAAAAAAGATGAGCATCTGCAGCGCTCTCACACAATGTGCCTTAGGAGCCAGAAGTGTTCCTGTCATTCTGCTGTCCAGCTAGTGGGAGGACTCCTAGGTTCGTGGTGATCCCGTCATCGTATCCTAGTTTCTGGGCCCTTAATAAATATATGCCTCTGTAGCGCTGGCACTTCATGTGCCATTCTGCTGTCCAGACAGTTTTGAGCCCCAAATAAAGATTGGCATCTAGTGTGCTTGAATGGGGTGTTACCATGTAAGCAAGAAGGTCTTTGCCTACTTGTGCCCGTGATATCCTGCAATCCAAAGTCCTGTTAATAGGTCCAGCCAGTGAATGGACATCTTTGTTCTTGTCAGTCACTCACCCGACCTTATAAAGAAGCAGTCCATTGTTCACTGATGCCCTCTAGGGGGTAATTAAAGCTGCTGAACTTTTTTATATACATTTTTTGAGAATATTTGTAGCCAAGTCAAGAACTCATGCCAAAGCGAAACCTATGCTAAATCTTGCAACTAGAAAGTGAAGTTTATTTTTTGTATGCATAACCATTTTGTATGTGAGAAGTTACTTGTATATTTGAATATCTCATTTTACTGTAATTTGCAATTTTTGCTAACCCTATAATTATTCGTGTGCCATATGAGCATATTGGATGTATGTTTTCCATATCTACTTTGTATTTGTTGAGCACTTATGAGTCCTAACTGTCTCCTGTGGTTAATTGAGATGTCCAGTCGTGTGTGCACTCATTCGTAAGCTGGCTTTCTAGTTACAAATGTGAGGGTATATTTGCTGAATGAGGTATAAAATGATAAAACTCAAAACATAACATTTATAATAACCATAAAATCACAACAACTAAAACAAAGAAAATCGAAGTCTGCGATCAGCAATAACTGGAAAGCATGAAATGCGTCACCCAAGCTAGAGATGCCCCCACCCCCTGGAAGATACTTCAATCCAGTTTTGGAAGAAATAAGCTATTCATTTACATCAAGGATTTTCTGGTTCAACCAGGAGTGCTGCTACCTGCATAAAAACATACTCTATAAAATCCATAATGGTTCATCTAAACTCTCATAGGATGGCTTGGAGAAACATTAGTCCTGTCTAATAATATTTATTTTTTATTTATTTTTTTATATATCGCTAGCAAATTCCGCAGCGCTGTACAGTTTTGCACACATTAGCATCGCTGTCCCTGAATGCTCACAATCTAAATTCCCTATCAGTAGAAACCGGAGTGCCCGGAGGAAACCCACGCAAACACGGGGAGAACATACAAACTCCTTGCAGATGTTGTCCTTGGTGGGATTTGAACCCAGGACCCCAGCGCTAACCACTGAGCCACCGTGCCGCCCTGTCTTAAATTTAACCTCTTTCACCACTTGATAATGTGCCGTAATGCCCCAAAATAGCGTAATGGCAATTAATACCTTATTCATCAAACATGCAAACGCACTTGGAAACTCGTTACGTTCAGTTGTTACTTTAATAGTTAACACCAGCATAAAACCACCACAAATATATATAAAAAATAACACCTTTCAATTATGGTATTAATAAAGGGAACAAATGGATGTGATTGTTGCATATAATAAATGCAAAACTTGCACCATGAAATGCTGCAGAAGGGGTACACCCAGCATTATGTATCTTTGTGGTTGCAGTGTGATGCTGGGGTTACATTAGAGAACTTTATCAAATGAGCTTTCTGGACCTTGTTGGATGGATGAGTTTGTCTTTTATTTAGATAGGATATTGAAATTGATAGCCATTTAATGCTATGAATGCTGCAGATGTACACTCAAGATAAACCCAATGTCCTCTCTTTCCTATTGAAACATTTTAATAAAAGCTCTGTTCTTAAGATTGTCACAAATTTGATTTATTACAACAGGTCATTTAATGTCTGAAATGAATGTGCTTATTTGAGATGGGTTAACTGGGCCAAGAGGTAATACTTTAGGTACACCAGTAACCTATACTCGCAAAACACTTCTGATGGCCGGATTTTCTGTCTAAACAAGTTTCTTTTCCTATAAACTGAAAGCAGAGTAACTACTTAGGATCAGTGGAAAATTCTAAAGCACTTTTTTTTCCCCTTCCTATTACGATTGGAAAACCTTGCATAGGAATATGCTTTTATACTCTTCTGTGTTTTCAGGCTTATCGTTTTTTGGTTTTTTTTTATCCTGTCAAAGAAAGGGAACTTTTATGTTCTATAGTGAAATGTATAACCGGGTTCTTATGACTAAAGAAGCTCATGAGTACGGTAATGTTTCACATCTGTACACTCAGGGCCGCATATCTAGACTATTAATCAACGTCTAGGAAGGGGGACAGCCTTTGAGCAAAATCGATATTGCAATCAGTTTCAACCTAAAAGCATGTTGCCCAGATTATATATAATTTTGGTTGGCTGTATATTCATGAAGTATCGTCTATATGCACAACTTTAGAACATAAAACTTGGCCATACACAATAAATGTATAGCTGCAGAACCCCCCAGATCTCTATTTGCAACTGAGGACATAATTCAAGATCGGTCAGTTTTTGGGCTCTGCTTTTGTCATTTTGTTCTTTAGTAGGTAACCCGTGACTGCGCTTTCTGTTAGTAGCTCATGCAGAGTGTGCATGGTCGGTTTAGGCAATGCTTCTTGTATTTGGGTAAGGGGGGTGGGGAGTTCTTCACTAAAATACATGTTGAGCCAACATCTGTTTGGCTGGTCTAACAAATGTAAACTCCGCAGTTAAATGTGCAACTATTGCATTACTTATTCATGCTGAATTCCAGGTTCTATATAGTTACCATGATTAAAAATGTATTGCTCAGTGATGCAATTTCTGCACAGAGCTTGCAACTGTGAATTGCCTTGTAAGAATTGGAATAACAGGCACTTTTCAGTAATTTGTTTGGGTTCTTAACCAAACACTGAAAGTTTGTTGCATAATCCATTGGATTTACCAAACTGTATGTTTTTTTTTTTTTTTTGGATAACATTGTTAATCAATAAATGTTAGATGGATGTGAGATTACATTGTCAGTATATTTATGCTGCCTTATGTACAGGTTGCATAAATCTGAGGCTGCCGGTGTGATTGCAGCCTGTTAGGTCCTCCATTTCGGAGAAAACAGGCTTGGGGACAATGTAGAGCGACTTGGCTAGCTCAATGTGGTCCCCTGCCAGCATTTCCCCTTTCTGCTCCAGTTGATTCACCGGTCTCCCCCTTATGTGTACATAGGGAGAGGCCTGTCTTGTCAACTGGAGCAAGGAGACTATGGCCTCTGACTTTACTGGATTAGTTGGGTCTCTCCATATAGAGTTTCAATTTGCTTTCTCTGAAATCTATAAGCGTTTCAGTAAAGCCTATACCCGGGTGCAAACCACTCTGCCTGTCGTTTGGGCAATATGAATCTAATATCTCCAAGCGCAGCAGCCATCCTGAGGAAGGGGCTTGTCTAGTCCTATAACGTGGAGATTGATAGGAAGTGTTGACTGTTCACTATTACGACCATGTCCCTTTGGGGTTTTTATACAGAGTGCCTTACTTTGCAATACTTTGGTTGTGATGTATCAATGGTAATAACAGGTTTTTTTTTTTTGTTTTTTTTTAACCCCCCCCCCAAAAAAAACAAAAAAAAAAACTGTCTCCTTATGCTTGCTAATAGTCTGGGGGTCTGATCTTAACAATGGGGTAGAGCTGTGCTTGCCCAGTCTCTACCTTATTGTCAATGAAGCTGGTAGAATTGACCGATATGCTGTGCTTGCAGTCCTGAGGAAAATAAATGGAGTGGTGTCAAGATTTCAACATAATGCTCTGCAGAGCCTCATTTGTAAAGGTACTGTCACACTTAGCGATGTACCAGCGATCCCGACCAGCGATATGACGTGGTCAGGATCGCTGGTACATTGCTAAGTGGTCGCTAGTGAGCTGCCACACAGGCAGATCTCGCTAGCGACATAGCTGGGGACGGGGGTCGCTACTTACCTGTCACACCAGGCAATCCTGCGTCCTCCCGCCCGGCTCCACGCGTCGCTCGTCGTCACCGCAGGAAGCTGACGACGAGAAACAGTCCTGGACGTTCTCGCGCGATCAGCGATAACCAGCGGGGGAGCGGGTTGTAGGAAAGTATCACACACAGCGATATCGCTAGCAATATCGCTATAACGTCACAAGTTATAGCGATATTGCTAGCGATATCTGTTAGTGTGACAGGCCCTTTAGTCTGGAGCCCCTTTCTTGTGATAACTTGCGATATTGTTAAAATTCCTTTAACCCCTTAGTGAAAGACAACTTTGGCCTTAACCCCTTAGTGAACGGGCCAAATTCTTGAAATCAGACCAGTGTCACTTTATGCTGTAATAACTCTAGAATGCTTCAACAGATTTTGAGTTTTTTTTTTTTTTTTTTTTTGTTACACATTGTACTTTAATAGTACATCTTTGTCAATATTTTCTGCATTTACCGTATGTTTAAAAATATCAGAAGTGTGTAAAATTCTAAAAATTTGAAGTTTTCAAGCTTTAAACAATTATCTCTTTAATCCAGTCACATCACATAAGTCATTTACCTCATGTCTGCTTTGGGCTATGTGCCCATGTCGCGTTTTTCACGCGATTTATTCCTGAGCAGAAACGCATGCCCTTGAAATGGAAAACGCATGCGATTTTTGACGCGATTGTCAAGCGTTTTTGCATGTGTTTTCCCATGCATTTTTGCCTATATAATGGATGGTATGCGGAATCGCGGGCGATTCTGCAAAATTAATGAACATGCTGCGTTTTTACCCGCTAAGCGTTTCCGCAGCGGTAAAAAACGCACCATTGGCACAACATGTGCGTTTTCTATTACGAATCCATTAAATGCATTTTTTAAGCGTTTCCGCAGCAGAATCGCGCGTTTAAAAACGGCGCGGAAACGCTTAAAAATCACAGTGGGCGCACAGCCTTACATCAGCACCATTTTAAGATATCCTTTTGTAAGGATTCTTGAAGGTTTAAAATTGTAGCATCAATTTTTCATTTTATTTTTTTTTCAAGGAAGTTTATGAAACTTAGTTTTTTAGGGACCTATTCAGTTTTGAAGAGACTGTTGGACCTATATGTAGTAAAATCCTCAAGTGATTCCATTTTAAAAACCGCACCCCCTAAGGGCCCCGTCACACATAGCGACTCACCAGCGATCGAACGATATGACCTTGTCAGGATCGCTGGTGTGTCTCTACATGATCGCTGGTGAGCTGTCAAACAGGCAGCTTCACCAGCGACACGCAAGTAACTAAGCGACGTGCGTTGCTTAGTTACCCGCAGTGTATCTTAGTTAGCAGTGTGATGATGCAGGGAGCTGGTAACCAAGGTGCACATCGGCTTTCTAAGGTGCGCGCGGCACTTAGAAACCCAAAGTGTACCTTGGTTACCAGCTCCCTGCACCAGCGCGCTGGTAACTAAGGTACACCGCCGCGCGCCCCTTAGAAACCCGATATGTACCTTGGTTACCAGCTGCTGGTTGCTGGTCTCCGCCTGTCACGCAGCGATGCATGCTGTACAGCGGGAGACCAGCGACCCCAAAAATGTCCAGACGTTTCAACAACTATTAGCGATACCCGGCAGGGGGGGCCGGTCGCTGGTAAGTGTCACACGGTGAGATCGCTGTTGCGTCACAAAACTTGTGACTCGGCAGTGATCTCGCTAGCGAGATCGCTGTGTGACGGGGGCTTTAGTTTCAGGTAGTTTATTAACCCTTAGGAAGGAAAAATGTTTTTACCACCTAAATTTTTACAATATTTGAACAGACCACTGTAGCAGGCAGACTCTAAAGCTGTTAATTGGCTGTGAATTGCCATAGCAAACATCAGGACCACACAATCATGATCTCAGGGTGCCGATGGGGTTAAAGAGGGAGCCTCCCCCCACTATTAACCATTTATATGCTGTTGCCACTTTTGACAGAAGCATCTAAGGGGTTAAAACGCCATGGTTGGTGCCAACTCCAATCAATGCTGATGCAAGGTGTCCATAAATTATACAGCTAACAGCTGCTGCATTTTCATTAGTTGGAAGATGCTATTGTCTGGTATGTGAGGTCTGTAAAAAGACTTGTTGGTGGTCACTAAGGAGTTAATGACGGCAATTTTTACAATTCTTACCACTGTCCTTTATGAAGTTAGAACTCTGGAACGCTTCAATGGATCCTGCTGATTCTGCGATTTATTTATTTTTTCGTGACCTATTTTACTTCATGTTAGTGGTAAAATTTATTCAATATTACTTGTGTTTATAAAAATAAACTTAACATTTTAAAATTTCAAACTTTCAATTTTCGGACCCTTTAATCAGAGAGTGATGTCTCACAAAATAGTTAATGAATAACATTTCCCACATGTCGTCTTAACATCAGCACAGGTTTGGAAACGTTTTTTTTTTTTTTGTTTTAACCCTTATAACGTTCTATGCTAGATCATATCAGAGGAGAGAGTAATGAGTGGAAAAACAGCCTTTTTTTTGCCAAATAACAGCGATCACAAGACTGGGGATGGTAAAAACAAACCCGAATCATGTTCTCTGGGGTCTCGGCTACCCAACCCCCACCCCCGATAGCAGAGACCCCCGGAGATTTTTTGACGCTGGGGGGCGTTAAACACTTATTTCTCGGCGCTGAGGAATAAGTACCCTTAATTTCCGCTGTTAAAAGGCATATTGGCAGTTGATAAAGGGAATCTCACCCCATTTTTGCTATGAGATGCTGCCACCACCATCAGGAGCTTATGTACAGCATTCTGTAATGCTGTAGATGAGGTGGATCACACTTCCGTTTTTTGACGTCCGTCAAAATCCGCCGTTTTGCAAAAAAACGGATCCGCCATTTTTTTCCCCATAGACTTGCATTAGTGGCTAAAGCGGATCCGTCCAAAAAACAGATCTGGTAGCATCCGTTTGTGGCAAAATGGAAACTGATCAGTTTTTTCACACTTTGGTGGACGCCAAAAAACTGAAATGTGAAACAGGCCTAAGCCCCAGATGTAACCTGAAAGATAAGAAAAACATAGACTCATAGAATCGTAGAGTTGGAAGGGACCTCCTGGACCATCTGGTCCAACCCCCTGCTCAAAGCAGGATTCGCTAAATCATCCCAGTCAGATGTCTGTCCAGCCTCTGAAGACTTCCATTGAAGGAGAACTGGCCACTTCTCGTGTCAGCCTGTTCCACTTATTGATCACTGTCAAAAAGTTTTTTCTAATATCTAATCTGTGTCTCCTCCCATTCAGTCTCATCCCATTGCTTCTAGTCTTTCCTTGTGCAAATGAGAATAAAGATGATCCTTCTAAAATGTGACAGCCCTTTAGATATTTGTAGACAGCTATTAAGTCTCCTCTCAGTCTTTTTTGCAAACTAAACATTCCCAAATCCTGCAACCTTTCCTCATAAGACAGGGTTTGCAGACCGGTCACCATTCTGGTCGCTCTTTTCTGAACTTGCTCCAGTTTGTTGATGTATTTTTTAAAATGTGGTGCCCAAAACTGGACACAATATTCCAGATGAGGTCTGACCAAAGAGGAGTAGAGGAAAATAATGACTTCACGTGATCTAGACTGTATGCTTCTGTTAATACATCCTAGAATTGCATTTGCCTTTTTTGCTGCTGCATCACACTGACTCATATTCAGTCTGTGATCTATTACCCTGTTTCCCCGAAAGTAGGACCCCCCCGAAAGTAAGACAGGGTGGGGGTTACGGGGGGGTCCTTCAATGTAAGGCCTCCCCCGAATGTAAGGCAGGGTTGGGGGCCGCTGTGAAATGTAAGGCCCTTACCTTTGGGCCGCCGCTGTCCCCCATTGGGTCCCCAGGCTCCAGAGGTGTCCTCAGGTGCAGCTGGGCGGGTCCAGCGCTCATGGGGTTAACTCGCCGTGTTAACCCCGCAATCCGCCCAGCTCAACAGCTCATTGGCCACCCCTGTTCCCCACGTCACCGCCGGCCCCCGGCTCGAGCACTGATTGGTCCAGCAGCTTGGGCTGTAATTGGCCGCCCCAGCCCCACGTCACCGCTGTTTCCCTGCTGATTGGCACAGCGTTCCCTGCAGCACAGGCCTTCCGCACCCACAGCCGCACCGCAGAGGAAAACGTCCAGCATTTAAAAACCAAGTAGGGAAACGTACTGTATAGGGTATGGGGCTGTGTGCAGTGGGATACGGCACTGTTATGGGGTGTGGGGCTGTGTGCAGTGGGATACGGCACTGTTATGGGGTGTGGGGCTGTGTGCAGTGGGATACGGCACTGTTATGGGGTGTGGGGCTGTGTGCAGTGGGATACGGCACTGTTATGGGGTATAACAGCATGTTAATAAATGTTAATTTATTGGTTAAAAAGAAATTGTCATTTTTTTTCGGCTAAGAACTCCCCCGAAAGTAAGACAGGGTGGGACTTTTTGGGGTAAAATTAATGTAAGACAGGGTCTTGCTTTCGGGGAAACACGGTAGTATACCCAAGTCTTTTTCACATGTGCTGTTGTATAGCCCTATTCCTCCCATTCTGTATATGCTTTTTTCATTTTTATTGCCCAGATGTAGTACTTTGCATTCTTCCCTGTTAAAAACCATTCTGTTAGTTTCTGCACACTGCTCCAGTTCATTTATATCTTTTTGAATCCTCTCCTCTAGTATTAGCTATCCCTCCTAGCTTTGTGTCATCAGCAAATTTAATCAGTTTACCTTCAATTCCTTCATCTAAATCGTTGATAAAGATGTTGAACAATACAAGGCCCAGGACAGAGCCCTGTGATACCCCACTTGAGACATTCTTCCAACTGGATGTGCAGCCATTTACGTCCACTCTTTGGGTCTGATCACTATGCCAGTTATGAATCCACCTAACAGTTGCCTTGTCCATTCCATACTTAGTCATTTTTTCACTAAGGATTGTATGATATACTTTGTCAAATGCCTTGCTGAAGTCAGGATATACTATATATACAGCATTTCCTTGATCCACCCAATCAGTGATTCCATCATAGAATGCAATAACAGATTGTATCTGCACCAAAATGGTATCATTAAAAAAGTCAACTCTGCATGCAAAAATTAGCCCTAACCCAACCTGAGATGACGAAAATTGGAGATGCTACAGGTATCTGAAAATAGCACAACTATATATTTTTTTATTTTTTTTTTTTTTGAACAAAGTTTGGAATTTTTTCTTCACCACTTAGATAAAAAAGAACCTAGACATGTTTCATGTTTGGTGTCTATGAACTCGTAATTATAAAATTGGCTCTGTACCTGAGGAAGTGGACAGAATGTCCACAAAACGCATAGTTTTATAGCCCTGAATAAAGTATGCAACTCTTCTGAACTCAGTGATTCCCTTGCCTGATTTTGGAAGAGCGCAGAATTGGCGGCATCTTGTATATCCTATCCAGAATAACTCTTAATTATAGAAATAGTCAAACAGTCACACTCAGATGCAAGTTGAACAATAATTTTAATTGTGCAAGAAGTTACACCACAAACAAAAACAATGCAGGTCTGATGAGTGAAAATTGTGGTGTTCGAGTAACGTTTCAACCTCATCCAGGTCTTCTTCAAACATCTCTATACTTAACTGTAGTCTGGAATGTAGTTTAATGTGGATTGCACTTTTTTTGCAATTTCACCGCAACTGTAACTTCCGTTTTCTAGTACACGTCATGATCAAACCAATGGTGTAGTTCAAAAGTACAACTCGTCCCGCAAAAAATAAGCCCTCATGTGGCCATATTGACGGAAAAATAAGTCATGGCTCTGGGAAGGAAGGGAGCGAAAAAGTAAAACCTCCAGTCATGAAGGGGTTAAACTACTGCAACAACTTGTGGCATTTGTCATGTATTGATATGGAATATGCTGGCCACATCAATATTTGTGTGATGCAGATATGTTTTTCATTTTTAACAAAATGCATTGGGTAGATAGATGGTGGCACTATTCAATCTTATCAATTTACATGTAGTTTTGTTTTTTGTTTACTCTGAATCACTGTTCTGGGGAGGAAAAAATAGATGGGGAGACGTCTATCAATCTTTAATCGGTCAATTAAATAGGACCTCTAATGATTAGTCATGTGGAGTATCCATACATGTAACATATCTACATACTATGTTGTATGCATGAAGAGGATCTGCGCAGGAGTTTTCTGAGCTTTAAATGCTAAAGTAGAGCCATTGATATTCACATGATTTTAAATTTGTATAAATGGGTGTCGTCGACTTTGTACAATATACTGTAAATGTCTGGAAAAGAATAATTTTGCTGATAAAGTAAACTAAACTTGATTGGATGGCTTTAAACATGCTCAATGAAGGGCTTTTGAGATAAAGGGTAAATTCTGCAAATAAAAATCTCAAAAGTAGATGTACAAATAAACCCTTGATTGATATTTTTTTCACCTCTTGTATGTAGGAGTGTGTATATTGACGTGCTTTAGTTACCCTCTGTTTACCTTGGATATCAGCTCCCAACGTGCGCACGCTGGCATCCAAAGTACACAGCAGGTAACTAAGTGACGCACGTGCTTGTTACCGCATCGTCGCTGGTCCTGTTTGGCAGCTCACCAGCGATCCTGACCAGGGCATATCGTTGTCGGGATCGTTGGTGCGTCGCTATGTGTGATGGGGCTTTACTGACATGTGATGTGCATTTACATCTTATCACCTGCCTCTAACATTCATGGATGGAACAGAAAGAGCTCTACCAGTAGCAGTTAACCTATCAAAATTCATTGTTAATTTCTGATGGTGGTATTTATGGTTTGCTGGAAGAGACGACTCGTCATTCATTAGTGCGACCATAACACGATCACAAGGTGCCATGATGGCTGGGGGTTTGCTGACTACCCCTCTGGCCTATTGTGATTATTCCCCTATGAAAGCTAGCCTTTAGCTGGCATTCATGAGATTTTCATTTTGCCTATATAAGTGATTGGATAATCGCAAGTTCAAGTCCCCCAAAGGGCAATACCAATTGCAGTAGAAAGTAAGAAAAATAAAGTTCAAATCACCCTCTCCCCATTTAAAATAATGGTAGAAAAACATACACAAACTTAAATATAGAGATACTAAATTTCAGCTATAAAAATCTGATCAGTTTATGGGGGAATCTAAAATCCAGAGTTCTGTTTATTTGAACGCTGCAACACTGCAAAATGGGATGGGAGGCAATGAAAACAAAAATGGTATCAATAAAAACTTAAGCTCGGCACAAAAAATAAGCACTCGCACAATCCTATCAACCAAAAATTAAAATGTGACAGGTCTCGGAATATAGCCACACAAGAGAATTTTTTTTTATACAGATTTCTGAATCTTTTTCCACTAGTTAAAAAAAAAAAGCAAAGTATGATTGGTAGCTGCGTAATCGTACTGACCTGGAGAATATTACTAGGTCATATGGAATTGCACTTTTTAGGAAAAACAACCCCCCCTACCCCCCCCTCTTTCTAGTACAATACATGATGAAATAGTGTCATTCAAAAGTACAACTAGCACCGCAAAAAAGTTCTTGTGACAATTTTTCCCCCCAAAAAAGGTATGGATCTTGGAAGAATAGAGGGAATGAGAACTCAAATGCAAAATGACCTGGTTGAGAAGGGAAGACTAGACATCCAATGCTAGAGGAGCTACTAAGAAATAGTTGCTATTGGCATAACTGTAGACAGGTAATAAATATGGTACATTAAGAGGTGAAGGAACCAGATTAATGAAAATCAACCATCCCAGCCTGAAGTTTACATAGAGAACACATATTTTATACTTGGTAGACCTTGAACCTGGGGAGTGAGTGAAGTAAGTTTAATTGGCGGTTGATACAAGACTTGTAATATCTTGAAAATGTATGCCTTACAATATGAAGAGTAGTTACAGAAAAGCAGAGGATGCAGCTTCTAATCTAAGAAATATTTAAATAACAGGCAAGTATCACACCTTTCAGTTTAGCCGGTTTGAAATCTGTGGTGAACTTACAGGAAAATCCACGTCCCCACGATCCAGAAATGGCAGGGTTTTGTGCGCAGTGTATTTTTGCTGCGTCCTAATCACGCTGTTAAATCCACATGTAGTGGCTGAGCAAAAAACTACACAGTGGAGACTAGCATTCCTGTTGCAGATAAGGCCAGTTTCACATTTCCGTTTTCTGGCGTTAGTCATAATCCGCCGTTTGGGAAAGAAAACGGATCTGACGGATTTGCTTGGCGGCGGATTGTGACTGATGGCCTTCCATTGCGTCTTTCTTTTGTGGATCCGTCATAAAATAGCTGACCGTAGGAACGTTTTTTGTCTGTGCCAAAAAGGTGGACGTGACGGATCCATCGTTTGGTAGAACTGGACGCCTATGGGCGATGGCTCTCTCCCTCTCCCACTCCGTGGGTGAGTTTACACAGCGTTGGAAGCATAGTGGCATGGGATTTCAATAAACTGCTTCTAATGTAGGACACAGCACAGATGGGCTGCATCCAAAACGCTGCTATTCCTGATCGTGGACACGTACCCAAACTTGATTTCGCGACAGTAATATCTGCTGTGTGTCTTATTTTGTGTTCCAAAGCAAACTGCTTCCCATATCTATATATTTTTTTTTATTTTTTTCAAAATTCAAATCTCTTTTAAAAGCAAGGCTCTAAACAACTTCCCCAGCTTATAGTTCATTTACAGCCATCTTTGTTACATTGGTAAAGGCCTGTGGTTATTCCATGGTGATATAGCCAGTTTAAGTGATTAGCATTCCTACATTTATGGTAATGAATTGGTAACATAATTGTCTTCAAGACAGTCATCCATAATTGTACAGTAGTCTTGTGAGGTAACCAAAGTCTTCTGGAAATTGTTTCCAGTTATGGTCTATCATACTACTAAAATTTGACCCTTTACCTTATTTACTCAGTACCCTTTCATGTTCTGTTGCTCACTGGTGACTTATGTAAAAGATGACAAAGTTGCCTGCCACTAAGCTCTATAATATAGCTTACTAAACACTTGCGCACTGCTGTCCTTCCTCAATAATAGCGTTACTCCATTGATCTCTCCATTTAACGCCTTCACTGATGATGACTTGTAGGTACGTCATCAGTCTTGTCACTGCCTTTGATGCCCGTCGCTGAGTCTGTATCTTCCCCCGCACATTGTAACCGATGAGATCGGCTTTTATGTGCCACTTAACAGTCCCGGGTGGATCCGCAGCTGTTAAGTTCAATGCTGCTGTTAATCTTTTGACCATGCCACTTACCACTCACTGACCAGAAGCGAGTCACAAGACACGCTAATCAGCATCCCCATCACATAATTGTGCTGCGCCGATGGGTTGTCATGACAGTTGGAAGTTTGCAGAAGCCTCCCTGTGCCAGTAATTGTAAATCTAATATATAAAGCTGAATGTGTGTGTGTATGTCCGGGATTGGCATCTGCACCGTCGCAGCTACAGCCACAAAATTATGCACAGTAGGGTGACCGCAAAAAATCGATGTCGGAATTTTGTCCGTCTGGACCCCGCAAAACGATTCCCCTTTCCAGATATTGAGAGAGCCAAAATTTGAGCTTGATCAAATGACGTTAACCCGTGCCGCTCGTCACTCAAAGTTTGAAAAAAATCCAAATTGAGGTATTTTAAGATTTAGGTATTTTGCATAGTCTGTTAGACTATAAAGAATGTGACAACAACATTGCAGAAATAGCCCTGACCAAATTTTCGAACCATTTGTGGTATTTGAATGCAGAGTTGGTGGGATTATCGTTTTTTGATCCCACCATTACAGACAATGAAAAGTTGTTAATGGCTAATAAACTGCTCAGTAGCACAGATGAACCATCAGAGCACGCTAGGGTTGTAAATCCAAAAGTTAGGAAAGAAAAATTAAAAGAGGTAGGAAGTAACCGACTTTAACGACCTTCTGACAAAAGATGAAGAACAAAAGCAATATGTCCTGCAAGTTGTAAGCAAATGCCGAGCATTATATTCTGACGTTTCAAAAACTACTTTAACAAAAGCTCTAGAATAGATTAGATAACTATGTAAAATTATCAACTCATGTAGGTTAGCGTGCTCTGATGGTTCATCTGTGCTACTGAGCAATTTATTAGCCATTAACAACTTTTCATTGTCTGTAATGGTGGGATCAAAAAACGATAATCCCACCAACTCTGCATTCAAATACCACAAATGGTTCGAAAATTTGGTCAGGGCTATTTCTGCAATGTTGTTGTCACATTCTTTATAGTCTAACAGACTATGCAAAATACCTAAATCTTAAAACACCTCAATTTGGTACCAACCCAATTTGGTACCAACCTATTTCGCGGTATCACCAGCAGAACACTTGTCGCAACACGCTCACACACACTTGCTCACACACTCACACTTGCTCACTCACACTTGCTCACTCACACACACTTGCTCTCGCTCACTTGCGCGCGCTTGCACGCTCGCTCACACACACGCTCGCTCACGCACGCTCGCTCACTCGCATACTCACGCGCTCACACACTTGCTCGCTCATACACACACACACACACTAACTTATACGCCGAACGCACCACTCACGCTCACTGATGAAAGTTCATTTTGAAAATTGTCTGTCTGACCATGTACGGAGCATACCACATCTCCTGGGCAAGGAAGGAAGCAAAAGATAATACCGATATTACAGCGGGGGATCTCAGAGGATTCCTTTTCTGAGGTGAAATATTTCACTGACTGGTTTTAAACAATATTTTACCTCACAAAATGTATCCTCTGCGATCTCCTGCTGTAATGTTAGTATTGTCTTTTGCTTCCTCCCCTGCCCAGGAGCTGTGGTGGGTTCTGTACATGGTCAGACACATGGGTGAGAGAAACAGAGCATGAGGGAGGAGACGGCTCAAACGAGACAGCACATGAGGGGAGAACACGGCAAAGGATGGAGAGAGACAGCAGACAAGGGGGATAGCACATGGGGTAGACAGGTCAAAGAAGAGAGCACAGACAGGAGAAGTCAGCACATGGGGAAAGAGAGTGGATAGGTGGGTGAGCACATGGGGGGGGGGGGGGGAAGAGATTCTCAACGCTGCAAAGCCTGCCCCCATCGTGACATTACCGCCCTCCCGATGCGATAGCATGGGCCTCCATCTAGTTCAAAATAAAACGAGTATCTCTGTATTCAAAGATGTCCAGTCTATCAAAATCTAAAGTAAATTAGATCGGTAAATGGCGTAACAAAAAAAATGTAAATTCCACAATTGAGTGTTTTTTGGCATGCAAGAATTAAGCCCTTGCCTCGCCCCAAATCCCTAAAAAGGAGACGCTGCAGGTCTCTGAAAATGGTGAGGTAAGCATTTTTTTTTTCACCACTTAAATAAAAAAATAATCTATACATTTTTGGTATCTACGTACTGGCACTGGCTTGGAGAATCTTAATGGCAGGTCAGTTTTAGTATTTTGGTGAACATGGTAAATAAAAAAAACAAAAAACTTGTGGCATTGCCCAATTTTTGCAATTTCAGCACACTTGGATTCCCCCCCCCCTCATTTTCCAGTACACTATATGGCAAAAATCAATGCTGTCATTCAAAAGTACAACTCTGCCCTCGAAAAACAAGCTCTCACATCACCATATTGACAGAAAAATAGAAACTTATGGCTCTTCGAAGAGGAAAACATAAAAATCGCCCAGGAGTAAATATTAACATGGCATCCAGTTTTGTATAGTTTCCATTTGTTTCTTCATTTTGTTACTTTGCTGAGCTTTCTATAGTTCTTTGTTATGAAAGCCATCATAATTACCCAGGTATGTTTATATTTTTTTTATTATTCTGAACAGTCTTGCTCTTGGAACCTGTCACTAGAAAAAAAGCCTATTAACCTGCAGGTATTGGGTTAATAGCGTTACTTACGGTAATCTGCCTGGTGCCCACACTTTATTTTCTGCATTCAGCTAACTGTATCTCCCTCCAGGCAGTGTTGGGCTATGTGCACACGCTGCGGAATGGTCTGCGGATTTTTCCACACGGATTTAGTAAAATCCGCAGATCAGAAGACCTGTGGTTTATCACCTCTACAATGGAGCAGATGGTAAACCACAGCGGAATCCGCAGAAAGAATTGACATTTTCCATTCATTTTAATGGTACTGTACAACGCAGCTGATTCTGCTGCGGTTCCGCAGGGCCAAATCCGCTGCGGATGCGTAGCGTGTGCACACACCCTTAAGCTTCCAATCTTGGGTGGGTTCAGTCACCACTTTGAGTACAGCCCTAATTCTGCACTGCTGTCAGTCCCGATGTGTAGTTACAACCGCCACTCAATATACTCAAAGTGGTGACTGAACCAGCTCTAGCGCCACCCTGTGACTAGCAGTTGAATGCAGCCATGAGGGGAGGGGGGGGGGGGGGGGAGTTCATTTTCTGTCTGCAGTATTTGGCTACATGCAGGCACCAGACAGGTTAATGACTCTTTTACCTGCAGATTAAGCCCATATCTGCAGGTTAATCACTTTAGTGGAGTGACAGGTTCCTTTTAATTATTTAGTAAAACATTAATCAATTATTCTAAGTTGCCCTCTCCTGTGCCGTACTAATTTCTTCCAGACATATATGACTTTTACTTTAAATCAGGGTTGTGGAGTCAGTATAACATGGACTGATGTGTAAAATATATAATAAATTGGATTCAGTAGTACAATGCAGGATGTGATTTAAATGTTTTCATAAGAATTTGGGAAAGTTATAAAATATCCCATAAATGTCTATCCTGTTCCTGATCTAAGGATCTCATCTTTTAGTTGAGATGAATCTGCTGCACTTTATGTACATGCTCAGTAGTGAGTAATGCTTTGGAGTCAGAGGTTTGTCTTATCGATCCTGTTTTAAAGGGAACCTGTCACCTCGTTTTGCCGCTATAAGGGTCCTGTTTCACATAGCGACGCTCCAGCGATCCCGACAACGATATGACCTGACAAGGATCGCTGGTGCGTCGCTAAATGGTTGCTAGTAAGATGTCAAACAGACAGATCTACTCAACAAAGCAGCAACGATCCGGCGATCTTTATAACTACCTCGATGGTCGTTTGTACCTTGTCGCACAGCAGCTATTCTGACGACTCACGCCTGCGTCCCTGAGTTCTGCGTTGCCAATGAGGTCGCTCGTCGGCGTCAAACACAGTGATGCATGCTGGCCAGCGGGACACTAACGATCAGAAAATGGCCTGGGACATTCCAGTACGATCAGCGATATCCAGCGGGGGGACGGTTGCCGCTATGTGTCACACGTAGCGATATCGCTGGCGTGTCACAAAATCGGTGACGCCACAGCGATCTCGTTAACGATCTCGTCATGTGAAATGGGGCCTTAAGATGTGGCCACTGTCTTTTGAGGCTTATCTACAGCGTTCTGCAATGTTGCACGTTGGTATCCAGGGTAAACAGCGGGTAACCAAGAGCCGCACGGCTCCTAAATACCCGATGTTTACATTGGAAACAAGCTTCGCTGATCTCTGGTCTCTCGCTGCCACATGCAGCAATGCACTCTGGCTAGCGGGAGACCAAGGATCAAAAAATGGCCCTGGACGATCAAGTGCGATCAGCGATACCTGGCAAGGGGGCCGGTCGCTGATCCCCGTCACACACAGTGATATCGCTGGCGCCTCAAAATCAGCGATCTGGCGAGATCGCTGTGTGGGATGGGGCCTTGACACCTAGTTTTTGACAAGATTTATTGGCCTGGTAATCCAAAAATAAACCATCGACCTGTAACAACAACAAAGAAAAAAAACTATCCTTACCTCCCCGCTGCAATCCATCAGAAGGGGTTAAGTGGTTTACACAGGGACCGGTGCTAATGCGACCAGCCCGATGTAAACCACTGCCAGAATGAATTATTTTATCTCCGCGCAGCCTCCCGTGGCTGGAGTTTTATAGGAGATCATGATTTTCTCTAGAGGTAGCACAAGCGATTGGATGACGACAGCTTCGACTCCCCTAAGGGAACTTTTTAGTTTCAACAATTTTATTGCGAATAAGAGATAATATAGAATATGTAGTACAAGGATCCCCTCGCAGGGGGGCGTAAATCCAACGACAATGAAGAACAATATCCTTGAATTAAGTTTAGTTGTACAATAAATATTATCCTCAACTTAAGTTCAAGTATAGCATGGTATTTAAAAGAAGGGAAGATGGGGGGGGGGGGGGGGGGTGGAGTTTAAAACCTTAGATGATGGTGATAATAGTTGAGCTGACACTAGTCTAAATTTGGTGTAGATCGGTAGTCAGAGCCATCAATTAATGGTGTCTATGTTCTATTTTATAGAAATAGTGACATTATTCTAGAAAATTCGCCATCAGTCTGGGATTGCATCCATGGGTCCCAAATTATTCTTACAAACTTCAAGAGAATCGGATCTTGTGGCCTCAGTTTTTTCATACAACATTATTAAATTCGTCTTTTCACCTGGTTTATTGATAATGTATTGGTTTTCCATTGTCCAGCTATGTGATTTCTGGCTGCCATGGGAATAAAATCAATAAGACGGCAAATTTTATTAGCGTTTATTGGCCTGTCACCTAGTAGAAGTACTGACCGTGTAAGGGATAGTTCCTTTTTCAGAACTGTTAATTAGTTCTATTACATCTTTCCAAAGAAATTTCAGTATGGGGCAAGTCCACCAGGTGTGAAGGGTATCGCCTGCATCAACACATCCTCTGAAGCATTTGTCTGAAATTGTATGATAGATATTGTGTAGGTAGTTGGGAACCTGATGAGTTCTATGGAACAATTTAAGAGACGTTTCAGCCATTGAGATCTGATTGCTTCCTTTTAGTATGTTCTCGTAACATTTATACCATCTCTGAGGTGAAAGTGTAATGTGTAAGTCGTCTTTCCATTGTTCCATGGTTTTTAATTTTGAGTCAGCTCTAGGCTGATTAAGCGTAGAGTATAGTTGTGATATGATGCCCTTTCCCAGTGGATCATATAAGCATTTCAGTTCAAAAGCAGTTGGCTTTGAATTTGATGTGTTGATGGTTAGGGTTTGCTAAAAATGAAATATTTGCTCTAATCTGAAATTTTTGGACAGTGGTACTTGGTGTTTCATGATGAACATTTGTTTCTACATTAATTTAAAATGGCTAGTTAAGCACTGCAACCTAGTAAACTTATTTTGTTTCCACCACTCATGATTCCTATAAGGCTGGGTTCACATTGCGTTAGGGTCAATCCGCTAGCGGGATCCGTTAGCGCACCCATTGACTGCAATGTTAATAACGCATACTAATGCATGCCAAAATCGGCATGCGTTAGCAATTATGCGTTATTTCCTTACGCATCCTCGAACGCTGCTTGCAGTGTTTTTTGGTGCGTTGGCATTAACGCACAGTGAACGGACCTGTTGGCTGTGCATAGGAATGTATGGGCTAACGCATGGTAGCACTGGGTACTGGAGCGCTACCATGCATTAACGCATACTGTTAGCGCTATGGCGCTAAAGATACAAAAAATGACATTCGCGTTAGCACATCCATTTAACGGATACGTTAAACAGAAGCCCTAACGCAGTGTGAACCTAGCCTAAGCTACACCCGGAGGTAACATAGGGTTATGGAACAGTCCCAGATGTGGTGATGGATGAGATTGTAGCGCAAATTGATACATGGTGGCTCTCCATATACGCAGTGAATGAGATGTATATGGCGAGTGGGTAGCCAGATCCCTTGGCAAAGGTCCAGTGGCCCAAATGAAACCCTCTAAAGTATAAGGTGCTATTTGGGAACTTTATATTTGAGGCCAGAGGGGTGCATGTCGTCGTTCTGCATTTACAACTACAAGTTGTGCAATCTCAACTTCCTTGTAATAGTGAGAAAAGAGACTGTGTTTTTTTTAATCAGTTGATAGTATATATAATTTCCTCTTCAGAAATTGGGGAGTGCAGGTTTGCCAAAAAATCTGGAGTCAGAGATGGTAGGGGAACATTAGCTAGATAATCTAATTTACGTAATGAGAAATTTGTAGTATCAGTATATAACTTTTGATAATTTTGGAATATTTTACAAATTTTGTTTGCGTTGAAAGTTGTTTGAGACTGATCGTCTTTAATAGAGAAAATGTAATTTAATTGTTCTTTCTTTTTTTTTTAGTTTGCATGCGAACATTCGGTCTATTTTATTGGCAAACCGATAAAATGTCGCCTATGTCCACCTGATGGCCCGCTCAGTGCGAGTTGTCAATAGAGTATTTAATTGTAACTTTAAGTCATAAATTTGCTTAGTTAGATGTAGAGAGGGATGTGATTGGTTTGCTAACTCGACCTTATAAAGTTCATTTTCTAATGTCGATTGTTCACGTAATCTATCCCTCTTTTTTGTTTTGAGGCAATCCAAATGAGAACGCCCGTTATATTTTTTTTTTTGTGGGCCATCCAGATATTCCCTAGAGAGGAATCCGAGGTGTTATTTGAATGGAATAAAGTTTTAGGTTCTTGTTCTACCAGTATTTTTGTTTGAGGGTCAGTCAGCAGTGATTCGTTCAACCTCCATTTATATCTCCTTCATTTAATTGTGCCCTCTGGAATACACAGTCTGTATGTAACAAACTTCCTTTCCTGCACAACTACTTTATGAACAACTCTCAATCTATTGACCCTCACTGAAACCTGGATCCAGGATTCTGACACTGTCTCACCTGCTGCCATTTCCCATGGTGGCTTACAATTCACCCATTCCCCGACACCCACAAACAGACCTGGCGGTGGAGTCTGCATACTCCTGTCCCCACAATGTACTTTCCAGGTCATCCCCCCCCCCCCCCAGTCTCATCAATCTTATTCCCTTCTTTTGAGGTCCACGCTATCATGCTCTTCCGTCCCCTCTCCCTCGGAGTAGCGGTCATATACCGGCCCCCAGGCTCATCCACTTCCTTAACCATGTCTCAGCCTGGCTGCTGCACTTCATGTCCTCAGAACTGCCAACCCTTATCCTGTGAGACTTGAACATCGCCATTAGCAGCCCCACTTCCACATCTGCATCCCAGCTTCTATCATTAACCACTTCTCTCGGCCTCTCACTGCTCTCAACCTCACAAAACGGTACCACCATTGACCTGGTCTTTGTCGGGCTCTGTTCAATCTACCTAAATAACTCACCGCTTCCCCTCTGACCACAACATTCTCTCCTTCATGCTCACAAATCCTTGCCCACCCAGCACACTCCTACCACACATTCAGAAATCTACATGCCATTAACCCTCATACACTTTCAGACTTCCTACACTCATTCCTGTCCTGATCTGGCTGTTAATCACTACAACAACACTTAGAAGCACCCTTGACCAAGTAGCGCCCGTCACTCTCGGAACCTCCAAATAGAGTAAAACAGTCCTGGCACACATCGCAAACTTGACTTCTCCAACGATGCTCTAGTAGTGCTGAACGCCAATGGAGAAAAACCCGCACACCAGAAGACTTCAAACGCTTCAAATTTATGTTAAGAACCTATAACTGCCCCTCACCTCGCCAAACAGACCTACTTCACCACTCTGATCTCCTCACTATCCTAAAACCCCAAGAATCTTTAACGCCTTTCACTCCCTCAGGCCAAAAGCACAAACCCCTATCACAGACATTTGTGCGGATCACCTGGCCTCCCACTTTATAGAGAAAATAAATGATATCCGTCAGGAAATCCGCTCCCAACCACCAAGTGCTGCGACTCCCATCCCTGCCTGCATTTCCCCTGGCTCAATTTCCACATTTGATCCCATTACAGAGGAAGTCTCCAGACTCCTCTCTTCTTCTTGTCCTAATATATGCACTACCGACCCCATTCTCTCACGTCTCTCTCTCCAGTCGTCACAACTCTCCTAACTACAATCTTTAATCTCGCCCTCTCCTCGGGCATTTTCCCATCCTCCTTCAAACACTCTATCATTACTCCATTACTAAAGAAACACGCTCTCGACCTATCCTGCACAAACAATTACAGACCAGTCTCCAATCTCCACTTCATTTCTAAACTTTTGGAGCGCCTAGTCTACTCCCGCCTTACTCGTTACTTCTCCACTCACTCCCTCCTAGACCCTTCACAGTCCAGCTTCCGCCCCCTACATTCGACTGAAACTGCACTCATCAATGTGACCAATGACCTTCTGAGAGCGAAATGTAACAGTGACCACTCTCTGCTCATTCTTCTCGACCTTTCTGCAGCTTTCAACACTGTTGACCACTGTCTACTACTCTCTAGGCTCCAGTCAATAGGCATTGAGAACTGTTCTCTCTCCTGGTTCTCTTCCTATCTTTCTGACTGCTCCTTCAGTGTTTTGTTCACTGGCTGCACGTCATCTCCTCCTCTCGCTGTCGGGGTACCTCAGGGCCCAGTCCTTGGCCCCCTTCTCTCTCTACACGGCCCCACTTGGACAGACCATCAGCAGATTTGGCTTTCAGTACCATCTTTATACTGATGGCACACAATTATACACGTCATCCCCTGAGCTTACCCCTCGGTACTGTCCAGTGACTGTCCACAGTCTCCAACAAAATGTCCGCTCTCTATCTGAAACTTAACCTCTCAAACTGAACTTCTGCTCCCACCGTCTTATAACCTCCCTAAATCTGACATTTCCCTCTCCGTGGGTGGGCCCCATAATAACACTCCGGCAGCAGATGTGCTGTCTGGGTGTTATGTTTGACACAAATCTCTCCTTCACATCCCATATACAATCTCTTGCCCGCTCTTGCCGCTTACACCTAAAGAACATCTCTAGAATCCGCCCTTTTCTCACCATGGAAACAACAAAAACCCTCACTGGCGCATTGATCCACTCCCGCCTGGACTACTGCAACATGCTATTAATTGGCCTCCCCGTTACTCGACTTTCCCCCTCTCCAGTAAATACGTAATGCAGCAGCCAGGGTCCTCCATCTGGCTAATTGGTACTCGGACGCGTCCGCTCTACGCCAGTCCTTACATTGGCTGCCCATTCATTATAGGATCCAATTCAAAGTACTTGTTCTCGCCCTCAAAGCTCTCCACAGTGCAGCACCCCCCTACATCTCCTCCTTCATTTCTGTATATCGGCCTAACCGACCGCTGCGCTCTACAAACGACTTACAACTAACCTCTCCACTAATCCGCACCTCCCACTCCTGACTCCAAGACTTCTCCCGCGCTGCGCCAATCCTCTGGAATGCTCTACCCCAAGAAATTAGGACTATCCACAATTTGCACAGTTTTAGGCGCTCCCTCAAAACGCATTTGTTCACAGCGGCCTATCGTGTTCACTAAGCAAAGTCATTTTATGTGAAAGTGCATGTGTAGCCCATTCACTATCTCCATCTATCCCTTACTCCCTCAATATGGCTGGACCTTCATTGTAAATACACACCTGTACTTTGTACTTTGATTTTGCTAGTTCCAATTTAAATACTGGTAGGGTACTATTATGATCTGACCATTTGTATTGTAAGGGTTCTAATGGATTGTGATGAATAAGAAAATGCTCACACAAGAATTGAATTTACTAAATTGATTTAGTATATAAATAAGACTAATGCATATGTATAGTTTTATATTTTAATCAGAAACAGGCATTATTCATACATTACATTATTCAGATAGTCTCATCTCGGTGTCCTCTCTGGTCTGTCACATCTCTTTCTCTGTGTCTCCCTCTTTCTGCTAATCAGTACCCTCCTTTTATATGTAAGAACTTCTCTAAAGCCTTTGATGTCCCAAAGTATGTGTGAGACTTAAACAATATCTATCCTTGGATGCCAGTGAGACGACCCCCTGAGGCCAAATAGATGAGATTTCACCAGTTGACAATCCATGGGGAAAGTTAACACACCCAATCTAATGGCAACGGTCCTTTGTTGGTAGATAAGTGTAAGGCCAGTTTCACATTCGCGCTTTTGAGCGCAGCGACGGCCTGCGCACGGCCGCCGCTAAGCCCCGCCCCCTGCCGCGCCTCCGCTGGTAGCTCCGCCTGAAGTTTACATAGAAAACAACACATGATATTTTATACTTGGTAGGCCTTGAACCTGGGGAGTGAGTGAAGTAAGTTTAATTGGCGGTTGATACATGACTTGTAATATCTCTTGAAAATCTATGCCTATCAATATGAAGAGTAGTTGCAGAAAAGCAGAGGATGCAACTTCTAGTCTAAGAAATATTTAAATAACGGGCAAGTATCACACCTTTCAGTTTAGCCGGTTTGAAATCTGTGGTGAATTAGCAGGAGAATCCACGTCCCCACGATCCGGAAATGGCAGGGTTTTGTACGCAGTGTATTTTTGCTGCGTCCTAAACACGTTCTAATCACGCTGTTAAATCCACATGTAAAGGCTGAGCAAAAAACTACACAGTGGAGACTAGCATTCTTGTTGCAGATAATTGACATGCTGCGGCTCGGAAATCCACTCCGTGGGTGAGTATACACAGCGTTGGAAGCATAGTGGGCATGGGACTTGAATAAATCACATCCACTGTGCTATTAATGTAGGACGCAGCGCACTGTGCGAGATTTTCTACTATCCATTTATATGGCGTTTTGCACTTGTATACTCTCTGTGATGGGGGAGCTCTGCTCTTATTTATTGTATTGTTAAATATTGTAATCATGTACAGTACACCCTATAAATATTTATTCGGATTCCCATGACAGCACCACGAGAGAGGGGATCCGCCCTTCAGGAACAGGAAACCTACAGATACAAAAGGGGCGGCACCTCTCCCACGCATCAGTTGGTTTCCTCTTCCTGAGGGGACGGGATCCTACAGAAGACCGGATCCCAGGCCAGCCGGCCGGTACAGGTAGCGAGGGGGTCTCCTACCTCGGCCTGGTGTGGAGCTCCTGGAGGATGCCACGGTGGCCCAGGATGGGTGGCACGGCGGTGGTGGATACAGCAGGGAGCGGCATCCGGAGGAGGTCCGTCTCCATATGTGCCCCACCGCCGGTAAGTATGCCCCCCGGGGGCTCCCAGCTCTGGTGGCGCGATCGCGGTGGATTGAGGGGGGCCGGCGCAGCTGCAGGGCGCTGGGGCCGGGGAGCGCTCCATGGTGGAGCGCCCGGGCGTCCCGCGTGACTTCCGGTCACGTCGGAGTCGCGGTGATGTCAGGGGGCGGAGCCTCGGGGCGCTTCCGGGTCGGCTGCGCCAGGCGCTGGGACCCAAGATGGCGGCGCCCATTGGGAGGACGCCGGTAAGCGCCGGTTCCCCTGCCCAAAGCGGCGCCAGCTGGGGAGGTGGGCCCTATTGGGGGGAGGGTGCGGCAAGAGGAAATCTGCTGTCCGGAGGAGGGGTATATAGGCAGGACCCTAGATGGGTGCCTTACCTTGGCCACATTATTGCAAGCCAGTAATGGAGAGCGATCAGGAGCGGCAACAGCGACAGTCTTCACTGCCGCCCCTGGATAACCTTAGGCAGGTCAAACAGAAGAAGAAAGAGGCCCGTGCCAGTAAGGAGCGTCCGGGACGAAGTGACCAGTCCAGTCATAAAAGCTCCTCTAGGCGGACAGGAGCAGCGACTGAGAAAAATCCCCCTCATTCTCCGGTACTTGATTGTGGCACTGGTAAGTGATCTTCGTGAATGTTCACTCAGTGACGGGGCCTCCTTCTGTGTTTTATTCTAGGGGAAGAAAGCTACGAGTAAAACCAAACACAGGGAATGCGCACTCTGTGCATGCCCGTTACCAGAATCATGCCCCAAAAAGTTATGTCCCCCCTGTATCCAGCAGACAGTGGCGGTGGAGTCGCCCGCTGTAGCGGCGTGTTTAAGGGATATAGTAAGGGCAGAGATGAAGGAAACCCAAAAATCCCTGTCCCAACCAGAGAGTGTAAGGGGTGAGGACCTGGTGGAGTCGGATTCCTCGACTGAGTGGAGGAGAAGTAAGGGCTCACATATTTCATCTCCCTCGTCCTCCTCAGAAGAAGAGGACTCTGGTCGGTTTTGCCTGCCGCTCGACCGAGTAGACAAATTGGTAAAAGCGGTCAGAGGAACAATGGAGGTGGAGGAGCCGAAGCCTCAATTATCCATGCAGGATGTGATGTTCAGGGGGCTGGAGCAGAGGAAGCGTAGGGTCTTCCCACTAAACAAAAATCCAGGTTCTCATCCGCAGAGAGTGGAAAAAGCCAGATAAAAGAGGGTCGCTACCACTAGCCCTCAAGCGGAGATATCCCTTTGACGATTCAGCAATGAATACTTGGGAAAAGGCCCCCAAATTAGATGTAGCTATTGCGAAAGCATCGAAAAGATCCTCGCTACCCTTTGAGGCAGGGCTGTGGAGTCGGAGTCGTGGAGTCGGAGTCGGTGCTCATTTTGGTGGAGTTGGAGTCGGTATAAAATGGACCGACTCCGACTCCTAAAATATATAATAAATTGGGTACAGTAATTCAATGCAGGATGTGCTGAATATTTTTTCATAGGAATTTGGGAAAGTTATGAAATGTCCTATAAATGGCTGTTCTATTCCTGATCTAAGGCTACATTCACACACAGCGTTTTTCCTGTGTTTTTTGAGGATACGTTTTTCAGCTGCAAAAGCTGATCATCTTTTTAAAAAACCGCATCACCTGAAAGGTTTTTGAGCTCATAGATAATGTTTTCAATAGCAAAAGCAGATTAGAAATCTGCTCTATCTATCCATTTATCCATATCTGTCTATCCATATCGTATCTGTACCAAAAAGAATGAAAACCGGGTAGTACACCAATATATATTCTGTTCTATCTAAATATCTTGATTATGGGATCATAAAAATGATTAAATGTCTGAGGTTCACATTGTACTACAATAAATTTTTCACTTAAATATAAGCAATATGTGTCGGAGTCGGTGTAAGAGAAATTGAGGAGTCGGAGTTGCAGGTTTGGCTTACCGACTCCACAGCCCTGCTTTGAGGACATGGGGTCCCTTTAAAGATCCTCTGGACAGGAAGGCAGATACCTTCCTTAAAAATACCTGGGAAATGGCAGCCGGTTCCTTAAGACCAGCAGTAGCATCGACTTGCACGGCCAGGTCCATGATGGTCTGGTTGGACCAGTTAGAGTCACAGTTAAAACAAGGAACATCTAGACAGGCAATCCTTGGGGCCCTACCAATAATCCAGGATGGCGCAGCCTTCCTAGCGGATGCCTCGGCTGATGCAGTCAGAATGGCCGCCAGGGCAGCAGGACTCTCTAATGCGGCTCGGAGAGCCCTGTGGCTGAAGTGCTGGCCGGGAGATATTCAGTCCAGGGAGAAACTCTGTACTATCCCGTGTGAGGGGGAATATTTATTCGGAGCAGTCCTGGACGAATTACTGGAGAAGGCCGGGGATGATAAAAAGAAATTCCCAAATCTTTGGTCCGCATCTTACCGACGTCCGTTTAATAGAGGGAGATTCGGTCAAGGGAGAAGGCGTAACCCTTCACCTAATAGAGACCATCCCAGATGGGAGGATAGAAGAAGAGGTACGGGCTTCATGTTCAGACGCTCGTCGAGAGAGCGAAAAAGACAGAACCAATGACTAGCAATTCCCGTGGGGGGTAGACTGTCATCCTTCCTCCCAGCATGGCTACAGGCCACCAATAGTGACTGGGTGCGGAATGTGATATCCACCGGACTCAGGTTGGAGTTCACTCAAGTCCCACGGGATACCTTTAAACCAACACCCTTAAGGTCTTCACCCCTCGAGCAAGCGGCTTTAGAAGCAGAGGTCTTGAACCTGTGTCTAAAAAAACGTTCTGATAGAGGTTCCAGAGTCTGAGAGAGGAAGAGGATTCTTCTCTCCCTTATTCCTAATCCAAAAGCCGGATAAAACATTCAGAACGATTATTAATTTACGTTTCCTTAATGAATTTTTGGTTAAACGCACCTTTAAAATGGAATCCATTAGTTCTACAATAAAGATGCTGTTTGAAGGGTGTTTTATGGCGGTAGTGGACTTAAAAGACGCATACTATCATGTGCCCATCCACGCAGATTTCCAGCAGTTCCTGAGAGTGGCGTTATCAATAGACTGTATAATCCGTCATTATCAATATAGAGCCCTTCCCTTTGGTCTCTCAGCAGCTCCCCGGGTATTTACAAAAATAGTGGCCAAAGTTATGGCTCATTTACGGGAAGTTGACATCTTAGTTATCCCATACTTGGATGATTTTTTTGATTGTGGGAAATTCAGTGGACCATTGTCTGTCTCAGATAAAAAAAGCTAAGTCCAGATTAGAGAACCTCGGATGGATAATAAATTACGAAAAGTCCCGATTTCAGCCCTTAAAGGTCCAGAAGTTTCTAGGCTTGCTGTTAAATTCAGAAACCCAGCAGTGTCTGTTACCCGTAGATAAATTACAGCAGATACAGCAGCAGGTTCTTCGGGCAATTGATAGACCCTCCATGACCATCAGGCAGGCCATGTCCCTGTTAGGCTCCCTAACCTCATGTATCCCAGCGGTCAAGTGGGCACAATTCCACACTAGGGCCCTTCAGAATGATGTCCTGGTTCATAGCAGAACCTTAGAGGGCTTCTTGCAGGGTCAGGTATTGCTAAGCCCCTCAACTATTACATCTCTTAGGTGGTGGCTCAATGTCGGAAATTTAGCCTCGGGGGTGCCCTGGGTGATACAGATAACCCGCATAATAACCACAGACGCTAGTCCTTGGGGTTGGGGGGCCCATATGGGGGACATAGTGGTACAGGGACAGTGGGACTGATGCTGAGATCTCATCTAACCAGAGGGAGCTGCTGGCGATTGAATTGGCCATTAAAAACCTCATTATGTATCTACAGGGCCATCATGTGAGGATACTCTCGGACAACCAGGTAGCTGTAGCCTATGTCAACCACCAAGGTGGAACCCGCTCCAACGCCCTGATGCGGATAACGGAACGTCTCCTTCAGATAGCAGAGAAAAATTTTCTATCTTTAATCGCGCTCCACATCAGCGGAAAAGACAACATGAAGGCAGACTTTCTAAGCTGCAGGGCCCTAAGGCAGGGAGAATGGACCTTAAACTCAGACATCTACAACCAGATTGTCTGCAAATGGGGTCAACCGGAGGTGGACCTCTTTGCCACCAAGGAAAACAGGAAGGAAAAAACTTTCTGTTCCCTAAATCCCAGGGAAAATCCACTGACTGTGGACGCCCTCCTAATAAAATGGGACTTCTCGCAGGCTTATGCCTTTCCGCCTTTGAACCTTCTACCTCTGGTAGTGAGGAAGATCAGGGAAGACACGGGGCAAGAGTCATATTGATTGCCCCCTTCTGGCCCAGAAGGACCTGGTTTGCATGGTTGAGGACCATGTCAGTAGGCGATCCTTGGGTACTGCCGAACCTTCCAGATCTCTACCAGGCGCCAGTCAACCACACACAAGTAGCTGGACTCCGTTTGACGGCATGGTGTTTGAGAGGACGCTATTGAGGGATAGAGGGTTCTCAAAAAATGTAATCGATACACTCCTAAAGAGTAGGAAACAAACCACCACAGGTATATATGCTAGAACCTGGAGGTGATTCCTGTCCACCTGTGAGTTTAATATCAGGGATGGAATACCCGTAAAACAGATTCTAGAATTCCTCCAGAGGGGTCTCGAGTTGGGCCTTTCCACTAGTACATTGAAAGTACAAGTTTCAGCTTTAGGGGCCCTATTTGCATGCGACATTGCCGGTGACCATTGGGTGGTGAGATTCAATAAGGCAGTTACCAGATCGAGACCCATACTCAAAGATAGGTGTATGCCTTGGGACTTAAATTTAGTCCTGACAGCCATGACAGAGAAACCGTTTGAACCTCTGGATTCTGCTTCACTAAAAATGATATCACTTAAGACAGCCTTTTTGGTAGCAATAACATCTGCACGTAGAATAAGCCACATACAGGCACTTTCCAGATTGCCCCCTTACACAGAATTCTTACAGGATAGAGTAATCCTAAGGCCAGACCCAGCATACCTTCCCAAGGTAGCATCTCATTTTCATAGGACACAAGAGATAGTTCTGCCTTCCTTCCTCCCTAATCCAACCAATCCTAAAGAACAAAAACTTCAGGCTCTAGATGTTAAGAGATGCCTACTTAAATATTTAGCAGCCACAGATCCTTGGAGGAAGGAGAACGCATTATTTTTATCCTTCCAAGGTCCCAGGAAAGGGTATAGAGTGTCAAAGCGCACGTTAGCAAGGTGGATTAGGGAGGCTATCTCTCTTGCCTACACAGCAGGTGGCGGTCCGGCTCCACAGAACCTGAGGGCGCATTCCACTCGTGCCATGGCATCATCCTGGGCAGAGAGATCGGGAGTATCAATTGACCAGATATGTAAGGCGGCCACCTGGTCATCTCCTTCCACCTTTTTTAATCACTATCGGTCAGACATGGGTGCCTCCTCAGATCTCACCTTCGGGCTAAGGGTGCTGCAGGCTGTAGTCCCTCCCTAAATTAGTTTACATCTCTGTAATTCTCTCGTGGTGCTGTCATGGGAGTCCGAATAAAGTATTAAGTTACGTACCGGTAACGGTATTTTTCGGAAGCCCATGACAGCACCCTTAGTTCCCTCCCTTGTTCACATATAGGGGTGCACTCCTTTAGAGGATGGTTTTCGCGAGTTCACCTTATGTGGGAGATGGTTTAAAAAATTGTAAATAGGATAGATAGGTTGTATATATTGTGTATATGCGGTGTACTAACCATGGTAGCCTCTCAAGCTCTGTAATCCAACTGATGCGTGGGAGAGGTGCCGCCCTTTTGTATCTGTAGGTTTCCTGTTCCCGAAGGGCGGATCCCCTCTCTTGTGGTGCTGTCATGGGCTTCCGAAAAATACCGTTACCGGTACGTAACTTAATACTTTAGCACTTTGTATTTACTCACTGCTTGAGAAAGGTTCACATTTTGGACCGAAAGTGAAGTGTTAGCTGCACTCCTCCATATTCCTTGCTAAGTACCAATTGGAAGGGGTTCCCCATGAAAACTCTCATTTACTCATGTAGGAATATTTTGGGCAATCGTTTGTGTCACGATTAAGTAAGAACAGACGATATCTGATCGGAGTCCTTTAGTTGATACACCTGCTCTGCATAACTTTTCAACGTAGGTAAGTTGGGAAACTTTGAAAGCTGAAATAGAGAATACATATAATGTCTAATTTGAATGTACCGAACGATAATGGTAAATTTAAGGTAGGTTGTAGCGAGATTTCAATCCTTCAAAAGGTAGAGAAACCCTAGAGTGCATTCTACCTGTCAGCCACGCCCACTTCACATAGCAACCAATCACTAAGAATCTTTCATTTCATCAGAGCTGTTTAAAAGAAGCTGAGCTGTGATTGGTTGCTAAGAGCAACAGTTTTTTCCTTGTAGATAGTTGTGGTAACTGTGGCCTATTATTCTTATTTCTATGGTGTTATCCTCCATCTGTAAAGCTGGAAATAGCAAAATTTATTACCGTGCCGACAACGACCACCCTCTTACACAGACTGCAGGGGGAGCCCAGTATCACACAGGATAGGATTAGACAAACGGCTCAGCAGACTGTATCACACAGGATAGGATTAGATACGCAGCTCAGCAGTCAGTAACACAGGATAGGATTAGTTAGATACGTGGCTCAGCAGACAGTATCACACAGGATAGGATTAGATATACTGCTCAGCAGTCCGTAACAGGCTAGAATTAGCTTCACGGCTCAGCAGACAGTATCACACAGGATAGGATTAGATGCGTAGCTCAGCAGACAGTAAAGGTACTGTCACACTAAGCGATATCGCTAGCAATATCGCTATAATTGTGACGTTATACCGATATTGCTAGCGACATAACTGTGTCTGATACTTACGACCCGCTCCCCCCGCAGGTTATCGCTGATCGCGCGAGAACGTCCAGGACTGTTTCTTGTCGTCAGCTTCCTGCGGCGCTTCCTGTGGAGAGACGAGCGACAAGCGTGGAGCCGGGCGGGAGGACGTCAGGATCGCCTAGTGTGACAGGTAAGTAGCGACCCCCGTCCCCAGCTATGTCGCTGGTGAGATCTGCCTGTGTGGCAGCTCACTAGCGACCACTTAGCGATGTACCAGCGATCCCGACCAGCGATATGACGCGGTCAGGATCGCTGGTACATCGCTAAGTGTGACAGTACCTTAACACACAGGATAGGATTAGATACGTGGCTCAGCAGACTGTATGACACAGGATAGGATTAGATACGCAGCTCAGCAGACAGTGTCACAGGATAGGATTAGCTGCACGGCTCAGCAGACAATATCACACAGGATAGGATTATATACGCGGCTCAACAGACAGTATCACACAGGATAGGATTAGCTGCACGGCTCAGCAGACAATATCACACAGGATAGGATTAGATACACGGCTCACCAACAGGATGTGCCATCTGATTTGCCTTTTGATTTTAAACTCCTCCAGTTTCCACTTCGACTGGCATTTGCAATGTCCATTAACAAGGCTCAGGGACAGTCCTTGAAAGTAGTAGGGATCGATTTGCAATCTCCATGCTTTTCTCATGGTCAACTTTACGTGGCCTGTTCAAGAGTTGGAACTGCCAAATATCTGTTCATCTTTGCACCAAAAGGAAAAAAACAAAAAAGGTTCTTGAATGAGTTGAAAACGTTAATACTGTCAATACTTAGGTAATAGTTTAGTTAGTTTGTGTTGCAAATCTGTAGTGTTGAATATGACATGAAATTTTTTTTTTTATGTGCAATATTAATCATTATAACTTGTTATAACTCATCACAGGTAGTTACTATACCCGGGCAACGCCGGGCTCTTCAACTAGTGTTTCAATATTTTTAATGATGTATTCAAAATTTTCTGTACAGTTTATTATTGTTCCCAACATGGGAGAATTTAGGTTATTTGAGGTGGTCTCTCCAAAGTAGGAATTGGGGTGTATTGGGGCTAGCCATAGTTTTTCAATTTCCATCCACCTAGTAAATGCCCAAAATGCTTTCAATGTGGACCAGGCTGGAATGTGCGGAAGATGGGTTGTCCAGTAGTATTTGAGAATATCATGTACACCTAGTCTGCCCTTCGTTTTACTTGTTAATAACATTTTATTAATCTTGCGCCTTTTTAGAAGCCCAAAGGAATAAAAGGATAATGATTGTTTGTTTCTTAACTCCCTATACGGGACATAGAGGGGCAGAGTTTCAAATGTAAGAGCTTAGGGAGTATAGTCTTTTGACTGCTGAAATTCTCCCAAACATTCAGTGGAAGATGTTCCATTTATGAAGTAACCATTTAAGTTCATTAAATAACTGAGGATAATTATGTTAATATAGCGTTTTATAACTGGAAGTCCCATTAACCCCTTCCTGACATCTGACATACTATCCCGTCCACAGTACCCGGGCCACGGACGCTGCTCTGGGGGCCTCCTTCCCTGCAGGTCCCCAGATCCAATATGCTTGCGGGGACCTTCGGGGGCGGCTTGCTCAGTGCCTGCAGAGCGCAGGCATGAGGAAGCCTTGTGCAGCGCCTGTCAGATCGCTGATCTGACACAGTGCTGTGTGACGTGTCAGATCAGCGATCTGACACATGACAGTGATGTCCCCCTCGGGACAATGTAATAAAGTTTAAAAAAATATATATATATTCCCTAATTCATGTTTTTGGAAATAAAAAAAAAAAAAAAAAAAAAAAAAAAAAGTACACATTTAGTATCGCTGCGTCCGTAAAAATTAAAATGGTGCTCCTTCCCTTCCAAGCTCTGCCATGTGCCCAAACAAGTGTTTTACCCCCACATATGGGGTATCAGCCTACTGAGGACAAATTGCAAAACAACTTTTGGGGTCCAATTTCTCCTGTTACCCTTAGGAAAATACAAAATTAGGGGCAAAAATATCATTTTTGTGGAAAAAAAAAATGATTTTTTTTTATTTTCCCGCCCTGGCGTTATAAACTTCTTCGAAGCACTTGGGGGTTCAAAGTGCTCACCACATATCTAGATAAGTTCCTTGGGGGGTCTAGTTTCCAAAATGAGGTCACTTGTGGGGGGTTTCAACAGTTTAGGCACATCAGAGGCTCTCCAAACGCGACATGACACCCGCAGACCATTCCATCAAAGTTTGCATTTCAAAACGTCACTACTTCCCTTCCAAGCCCTGACGTGTGCCCATACAGTAGTTTTCTCCAACAAATGGGGTATCGGTGTACTCAGGACAAATTGGGCAACAACTTTTGGGGTTCAATTTTTCCTGTTATCTTTGGGAAAATAAAAAAATTGGGGACTAAAAGATCGTGTTTGTGGAAAAAATATGATTGTTCTTTTCACGGGCGTTATAAACTTCTGTGAAGCACTGGGGGGTTTAAAGTGCTCACCATACATCTAGATAAGTTCCTTGGGGGGTCTAGTTTCCAAAATGGTGTCATTTGTGGGGGGTTTCCACTGTTTAGGCACATCAGGGGCTTTCCAAACACGGCGTGGCGTCTGATCCCAGTTCCAGCCAAAAAAGTCAAATGGCACTGCTTCCCTTCCGAGCTCTGCCATGCGCCCAAATAGTGGTTTACCCCCACATGTGGGGTATCAGTGTACTCAGGACAAATTGCACAATAACTTTTGGGGTCCTGTTACCCTAGGAAAAATAAAAATTGGGGGTGAAAAAGATCATTTTTGTGTAAAAGAAAATGATTTTTTAATTGTACGACTGTACGTTATAAACTTCTGTGAAGCCCTTGGGGGTTCAAAGTTCTCACCACACATCTAGATAAGTTCCTTGGGGGGGGTCTAGTTTCCAAAATGGGGTCACTTGTGGGCCCCCTGTTTAGGCACATCAGGGGCTCTCCAAACGTGACATGGCGTCCGATCTGAATTCCAGCCAATTTTACATTGAAAAAGTCAAACGGCGCTCCTTCCCTTCTGATCTCTGCCATGCGCCGAAATAGTGGCTCCCCCCCCCCCCCAACATATCAGGTATCAGCGTACTCAGGACAAATTGCACAATAACTTTTGCAGTCCTATTTCTCCTGTTACCCTTGGTAAAATAAAAAAAAATTGGACCTGAAGTAATTTTTTTGTGAAAAAGTTAAATGCTCACTTTTTTTTTTTTTTAAACATTCAAAAAATTCCTGTGAAGCACCTGAAGGGTTAATAAACTTCTTGAATGTGGTTTTGAGCACCTTGATGGGTGCAGTTTTTAGAATGGTGTCACTTTTGGGTATTTTCTATCATATAGACCTCTCAAAGTGACTTCAAATGTGATGTGGTCCGTAAAAATAAAATGGTGTTGTAAAAATGAAATCGCTGGTCAACTTTTAACACTTATAACTTCCTAACAAAAAAAAATTTTGTGGGAAATGTTAGTTATCAAGTTTTTTGTGTGCCATATCTCTGTGATTTAAAGGCATAAATATTCAAAGTTGGAAAATTGCGAAATTTGCAAAATTTTCGCTAAATTTCCGTCTTTTCACTAGTAAACGCAATCTACATGAATGAAATTTTACCACTATCATGAAGTACGATATGTCACGAGAAAACAATGTCAGAATCACCGGGATCCATGGAAGCGTTCCAGAGTTATTACCTCATAAAGGGACAGTGGTCAGAATTGTAAAAATTGGCCCGTCATGAATGTGCAAACCACCATTGGGGGTAAAGGGGTTAATGTATTCGATGCACTAACTGCACACCTCTTCATCTGATATACCAAAAAATCTAAAGTCTATGCTTTCTGGTAGGCCATGTGTGCCAGTGGCCACTAAGAAAATCTGAAAAAAAAAAAAAAAAAAATATATATATATATATATATATATATATATATATATATATATATATATATATACAAATTACAGCTAGTTACACTGAAAGAGTCCTACCTTTATATTTTATTGAAAATTAAAAAATTAATGCACAAAAACTCGGTTGTAGAACGTATAGAAAACAATAAAAATGTTAGATCCTCGTATTCACATTTGCCCACGGAATATAGTTGAAGGTAAATTTCAATTAAAGGTTTTCAAATTTACAGCGTTCAATTACGTTTTTTTTTAAAATGTGATTACCTGCTAATAGCATTGCTGCGCTGCCTCAAATTTCCTTCAAAAGTTTGGTATTGAACCCATTTAAAGCTGCTTATCACAAAGAACCCCTTAGTAATGTCAGTGATCTCCCCATAGAAATGAACATTAGCCCGGTAGTAAGAACACAACACAGTACAGTGTATTACTGATCTGATTAATCACCAGAAGAATATGTTCCTTACAATGTCTTTTTAAAAGGAAATGTATTTTCAAACTAGTTTTCATACTATTTTTGGCAGCTTGATAATAATGGTGGCAATATTAATGTTTCCACATTCCACTCGTACTTATGAAGCGCAAAAAATTTAAGAGAATCTGTCAGCAGATTAAACATATCGATAAAATGTTCACATTCCTCAACTCTTGTAAAATCTGTAATTTTTGGTGACTAATAAATTGTATCGAGTTTACTATCCAGTTTATTCATCCAGTAATTTTCCTTATGTGGAGAGTTGGATCCTGTAAACTAAACCTCTAAGGCTAGTTTCACACTTGCTTTTTTTTGCAGCACGTTTTTCCCGCAAAAAAACGCATTAAAAAAACGCATACAAATGCATACAAACGCTGCGTTTTTTTCCAGCATTTTAATGCGCATGCAGGAAAAAAACGCAGCGTTTTTGCGCGTTTGTATGCGTTTTTTGTGCGTTTGCGTTTTTTTACAGATTTTGGAAAAACCCCACAAAAAAGAAAAAACAACCATTCAACCACACACAAGACCAATGGGACTTCATTGTGGGTGTGGTATGTTAATATATATAGACCCTGTCTACAGTATTCTTCACATTTGCTTGATTCTTCTCGTGACCATGGATCTGCGCTGGAAGAGTTTTCACTTCAACTTGGATTTGGACATCGCGATGGCTCAGGCGTATGCAGTTGCTTGCCATGAACAAAGGAAGAGAGAGAGGCAGCGAAGACGGCGGCGTATGTGGATACATCCGATTGTTGAACTCCGGGAGAGCCGTGGGGCATACCACACCCTCTACAGCGAGCTACGTGCAAACCCGGAGAAATTTACTGATTATATCCGGATGTCCCACGAAAGTTTCATGGATTTGCTTGCTCGTGTCCAACAATCCATCCGGAGACAGGACACACAGCTCCGTCGTGCGATTCCTCCTGAGGAACGGCTACTGGTGACATTACGGTATGTTTTAAAAACAAAGGGGTGTGGTCTGATGTTTTTTTTTGTAAATTTAGTATTCAAAACCTTGGGTAATTAGTTTTCGTGAATGTACTAATATTTTTTTTTATAGTTTTTAAAAATAATATACATAAATATTAATTTTACTTCTTTGTCTGTTCACAGATTCCTGGCGACTGGAGAAACCCTATCCTCACTAAACTTCCAGTACCGTATTGGAATCTCTACCTTGTCTGGAATTGTTGCTGACACCTGCCGGGCTCTCTGGAATGTTCTTTGCCCAGAATTTATGCCCCTGCCCACCGCTGAAAAGTGGATGGAAATTGCTGACAAATTCTGGACAGTATGCAATTTTCCCAACTGTTTGGGAGCTGTTGATGGGAAACACATACGGATCATCAAACCCCAAAGAACGGGATCTGAGTACTATAATTACAAAAAGTACTTTTCAATAGTACTCATTGCAATTGCGGATGCCGGATGTATGTTTGTAGCAGTGGACATTGGAGCATTTGGCCGTGGTAATGACTCGCAGGCTTTTAAAAACTCAGACATGGGCCGGAGGTTGTATGGCAACCAATTTAATTTCCCTATGCCACGGCCTCTTCCTCACACCGAAGCTCCGCCACTGCCCTTTGTAATGGTTGGCGATGAGGCTTTTCAAATGTGCGGAAACTTACTGAAACCCTACTCCAGCCGGGACTTGGACCACACCAAAAAATTTTTTAATTACAGGCTGACCAGGGCCAGAAGAACTGTCGAGTGTGCTTTTGGGATTCTTGTTTCCAGATGGCGAATTCTGGGCACGGCCATTAATCTTAAACTTGAAACAGTCGATGAGGTGGTGAAGGCCTGTGTGGTTCTACATAACTTTGTGATGGCTAAAGAGCACCCGACCTTTGAACTGGACGATGATGCTCCTAACCCATTGCCTGAATTCACTCAGCACACTCTCAGGTCATCCGTTGAAGTTGGCCAAATGAGGGACAAATTTGCGGCCTACTTTATTTCTGATGTAGGACGGGTGCACTGGCAAGATGAAATGGTGTAATGTTGTTGTTTATGGTAATAAAAATCCTTATTTGATACCATTACTGAGTGCACTATATTTTTTAAACTCCAATTAATTAAAAAACTTCCCATGTATAACTGAATTTTGTTATGTTCACACACCTGGGCAGGTAAATACACATACGAGTTAAAATGCAGCATTGCTAGTCTGCGTGAAATATATTGGAATGAGCAAAGCTGCAGTCCATGAATCAGGAAACCATTTTTTTTCAAGAGAAAATTGTGCAACTAGTTTAAAACAAAGTATGTGATTTTCTCAAAACACAACCCTCAAAACCCAACCCCAATGAAAGTCCATGGGGAATACAAGTCAGCATTGAGTGGATGAATGTAATCTGCTCATGTAATCTGCTCCATTACAAGTTATTACACTAGGCCTTGGAATGACTATACTAGGCCGTGGTATTTCAAATATGAGTATAGTAGGCCTTGGGGCTAGTAGTATAGTAATATGTGAAATACCACGTCCTAGTATAGTCATAACAAGGCCTACTCGATTTTGGCCAACTAGTATCTTGTTTCACAAAAAACAAACGGGTGAAACTTGACAAGTTTCAACAGTTTGAAAATAGATTCTAGTTGGTAAAACTAGAGTTATTACACTAGGCCTTGGAATGACTATACTAGGCCGTGGTATTTCAAATATGAGTACAGTAGGCCTTGGGGCTAGTAGTATAGTAATATGTGAAATACCACGGCCTAGTATAGTCATACCAAGGCCTACTGTAATAACTCGATTTTTAACAACTAGCATCTTGTTTCACAAAAAACAAAGTGGTGAAACTAGAAAGAAACTTATTTTTTAGACAAGTTTCAACAATTTGTTTTTCATGAAACCAGATTCTATTTGGTAAAACTAGAGTTATTACACTAGGCCTTGTAATGACTATACTAGGCCGTGGTATTTCAAATATGAGTATAGTAGGCCTTGGGGCTAGTAGTATAGTAATATGTGAAATACCACGGCCTAGTATAGTCATACCAAGGCCTACTGTAATAACTCGATTTTTAACAACTAGCATCTTGTTTCACAAAAAACAAACTGGTGAAACTAGAAAGAAACTTATTTTTTAGACAAGTTTCAACAGTTTGTTTTTCATGAAACCAGATTCTATTTGGTAAAACTAGAGTTATTACACTAGGCCTTGGAATGACTATACTAGTCCATGTTATTTCACATATGACTATACTAGCCCTTGGGTTGTTTTTTAACATGTAATTACCCATCAGTGTGTGTGAGCGGCGCAAACAACATTAATGAAACTTATTAATGGTGAACCACAAATGTAAATTTATTTTTTATCACAAAAAAAAACTGAAAATTATTTTTTACGGCGTTTGGGGGCAGATGGTTTCAATTTGGGGGTGTGCAGGGAATATGCAACACTTGCAGTTGAAGACGGTGTTTGAGGGGAAGGGGCAACAAAACTTGTGGGGGAAGGTAGTCCAGTTAAGGGAATTAAACTTGGAACACTTGTAGGAGAGGAAATCTGTTCAGTTACATTAGTTGTAATGGCATGTCGCCGTAGGCTTGTGTGCCTGGACCGACTTTGGCCCAATGCCCGCCTTGATTGATTACGCCTTGAAGTAGGGGCAAATATGGAATGTAGGTCCCCCGTCTGCTGGTATGGCTGCTGCTGCTGAGGTGGCGGCTGCTGCTGAGGTGGCGGCTGCTGCTGCTGAGGTGGCTGCTGCTGCTGAGGTGGCGGCTGCTGCTGAGGTGGCAGCTGCTGCTGAGGTGGCGGCTGCTGCTGAGGTGGCGGCTGCTGCTGAGGTGGCGGCTGCTGCTGAGGTGGCGGCTGCTGCTGAGGTGGCTGCTGCTGCTGAGGTGGCTGCTGCTGAGGTGGCTGCTGCTGCTCTTCGTTGTCAGTGCTCGTCCTTGCAGGAGGACTGGTGGCGGCAGTGATGGCCCAGGTTTGCAGAGTGGTGGTGGCAGGGCTACTACATGTTGTTGTAGCGGCAGGGCTGTTCCATGTTTGCCTAGTGGTGGCTGAGCTCCACGCATGCATGGGATTGGCGGTGGTGCTCCAGACAGGAGCAGCGCTTGCCATGGTGGTGTCGGTGAAGTGACCAGCTGCACTCAGACTTGTGGTGGTGTAACGGTGGGTGTCCTGGCTTTGAATAGAGGTGTCCGTGCAGTGGTATGCAGCACAAGTCGGTAGTGAGGTGAAGCGAGTCAATGGTGGCACAGGTGGAAAGGACACCACTGACTGCTGACCGTACCGATTATGCTGCATAGCCTGCAAGAAAGCATTGTTGCAGGCCTGCAGCACATTCAGCTGTTGATCAGGACTAAGGTGTTCCACCATGCCCTTTTCAATCTTACTAAAAAAATGGTGTGCTGGTCTGTTGAGGTCGGCCTCCAGACGGTCAAGGCGCTGTTCTACAGAATTGAAGCGGTGTTCAAAGTGGTTAAAACCACGTTCCATGAGTGCAAAACCGCTTTCAACTCTGTCGGACAGTGACTTGAGGCTGGAATTAAATGTCTCGCTCAAATGCATAAACTCGGGCAAGACATTCCTGTCCAAGGCCCTCTGCCGCTGGCGGGTAGTGCCCGCATAACCAGTGGCAGAGACCTGGGACAGGGGAACACCTGATGGCCCAGCTTCCTGGTCACCAGCTGTGTGTGTGGTTGACCTGCAAGGTGCTTCCTGGCTGTCGGATGGCTGGGACGGGTCAGAGGACGTCCGAGGAAGGACCGCTCCAGGGCCAGGTTGCAGGGTGCTGCTCCAGGTGCTGTGGAAGAAAGGAAAATCATTACTACCATGCCTTTACAAGAAGCATCAGCTGTGGATTAGAAAAACACAGATTAATAAAAATAAAAACCCAAAATGTATAATACTTACGATCTTGTGGCAAGGACCGGTCTTAGGAACTGCAACGCGTGATAGTGACGGTATCTAGTTCTGGTCCTTGACGCAGATCCACTGCGAACCTGGCCCTCAGCACGAACATCACTGTTGAAGCGGTCCTTGATCGAACGCCAACGTGTTCGGACTTTGTCCACTGTTGATAAAAAAAAAAACAGTGCCGTCAAGGACAACAGTCACTGCGGCACAATGTAGCAATACAATACTCAAAGCAGTCACTGTAGACCCCGATGACACTGTTGGGTTTCCTGCTAGAATACGCCTAGCACGAAACCCAACAGTGCCGTCAAGGACAACAGTCACTGCGGCACAATCTAGCAATACAATACTCAAAGCAGTCACTGTAGACCCCGATGACACTGTTGGGTTTCATGCTAGAATACGCCTAGCACGAAACCCAACAGTGCCGTCAAGGACAACAGTCACTGCGGCACAATGTAGCAATACAATACTCAAAGCAGTCACTGTAGACCCCGATGACACTGTTGGGTTTCCTGCTAGAATATGCCTAGCACGAAACCCAACAGTGCCGTCAAGGACAACAGTCACTGCGGCACAATGTAGCAATACAATACTCAAAGCAGTCACTGTAGACCCCGATGACACTGTTGGGTTTCCTGCTAGAATACGCCTAGCACGAAACCCAACAGTGCCGTCAAGGACAACAGTCACTGCGGCACAATGTAGCAATACAATACTCAAAGCAGTCACTGTAGACCCCGATGACACTGTTGGGTTTCCTGCTAGAATACGCCTAGCACGAAACCCAACAGTGCCGTCAAGGACAACAGTCACTGCGGCACAATGTAGCAATACAATACTCAAAGCAGTCACTGTAGACCCCGATGAAACTGTTGGGTTTCCTGCTAGAATACGCCTAGCACGAAACCCAACAGTGCCGTCAAGGACAACAGTCACTGCGGCACAATACAGAGCAATACAATACTCAAAGCAGTCACTGTAGACCCCGATGACACTGTTGGGTTTCCTGCTAGAATACGCCTAGCACGAAACCCAACAGTGCCGTCAAGGACAACAGTCACTGCGGCACAATCTAGCAATACAATACTCAAAGCAGTCACTGTAGACCCCGATGACACTGTTGGGTTTCCTGCTAGAATACGCCTAGCACGAAACCCAACAGTGCCGTCAAGGACAACAGTCACTGCGGCACAATGTAGCAATACAATACTCAAAGCAGTCACTGTAGACCCCGATGACACTGTTGGGTTTCCTGCTAGAATACGCCTAGCACGAAACCCAACAGTGCCGTCAAGGACAACAGTCACTGCGGCACAATACAGAGCAGGGAAATACTCACTAAACGCCTTTTTGGAGGATGCTGTGGCGCTGTCCCAGCCATCCATCAACGCTGCGGCCACCTCATTCCATAGCCGCCGGGTCACCACATTGTCCTTGTACAGCCGGTCACGGCTGTCCCACAACGGCGAACGCTCCTGGACCAGGCTGATGAGCTGCTCATTATCCAGGTAGACGTCTTCATCCCGTTGTGGAACCTAGACAAAACACATTCATTAGAATAATCAAATTTAAATTGAATAAAAAGTTACAAAAAAAGAAACAAAAAAATGAGTAAAAATAGAAGATAAAAAATAAAGAACATTACAAATCATTTGATACTTACATTCCGTATCACCACCGGGACTTGGCTTCGCTGCTCCTGCTCTTCGCCCTCACTAGTGCCGTCCGCAGATGATGATGACGATGTCTTAAGAAAGTTGAAAAAAACGTAAGAGATTTGGAGAAGCAGCAGATATACTTACCAGATGCACGAAAATAATCACCTCACGGTCTGCTTGCGCCAATTCCTGCCGCGATGGGGAATACTCGGATTCTGAAGACATACTGCATGTAAAAATAATAAAAATCATTAGTACATACATAATTTAAAAGGACAGGCATATAATGTAATATACTCACATTCTTCGCTGATATAATGGGTTCTTGGTTGACTGTCTGCTCTTCAATCTGTCAGTGTAGTAGTGGCAGAGTTTTGGCAGGCACCTCCTTTATATAGACTTTTTTTTTTTGACTTTAGAAGATTCTAACTAGGATAAAAAGTGGACACCACCCAAAAAACGCAGCGCTAAAAAATCGCATACCTGCGCATGCCAGTGCGCACGTATGCGCATCCATAGGCTATAATGGCCATTTTTAGCGCAAAACGTGCGCATACGTGCGCATGCGCTTTTTTCCAGGGCCAAAAAATGCAACATGCAGCGTCTGGAAAATACCAACGCACACCCCAAAAAAACGCAGCGCATGAAAATCGCATACATGCGCTTACAAGCGCGCATGTATGCGCACCCATGTTAAATATAGGGGAAAAATCGCATGCGCACGTATGCGTTTTTTTCCAGCGCTAAAAAACGCAATTGTGAAACCAGCCTCAGTAGATAAGCATAGCCAAGTATGTTATTGTAGGACCTCAATTGTTACTACCTACACAATACAAAGGATAGCAAAAGACGCAAATTTATAAAGCAAGAAAATTCCAAGTAGATGCAAATGATTTTAATAAATCACAAAAGGCATAAATTATAAATACTTAAAAAAAAAAAGAGTACTTGGTATCCGAATATACATGGATGTGACCATGAATGGGCCACAACTCCTACTAATCACTCCCCAATGGGGGTTAAAGTTGGGGGAAGTCTGCAGCGGTCATACAATAAGCACAGTACAGCAAACCATATCAGGGAGAACTCATGCTTAATGCAAACATAGTGATAATACTACTACTACTACTACTGTAGACCATTAAACAAACAGTGGAAAGCAGTTATTCCATGGCAGTACCCGTTAAATATAAACATAGTGGAAAGCATTTATTCCATGGCAGTGCCCGTTAAATATAAACATAGTGGAAAGCAGCTATTGCGTGGCAGTGCGTATGCATGTAATATTCGGACTTCAAGTGCTGAATACCAAATAGAAATGGGTCAGAGCCGCGCGGACATACCACTGGTGCAGCCACACAGAGGGAAAAACTGTAAGGGGGCCACTGTCTCCAAAGTGGGTGCAATTGTGCATTATGATGAGCTATGGGCTGTATTGGGTCCATATATTCTTGCGTCGGGGCCATCTTCTATTTATTTTAGTAGCAGACACACAAGAAAACTATGTCACTTGGAAAAACCAACGTCCAAACCGTATATTGCATATATCCAGCCGGCTCCTAAATTCTTTGTCTGCACAGTAAAAGAAAAGTTATACCTGTTTATTAAAAACGTGATAATCTGAAATATCACAGTAAATTAGATAGGTATGCAATATATAGCAATTAAAATTAAACCATCCTAAATAGAAAAATCTTAAAGTAAAGGTATCTTTACACCTAACTTCAGCACTTAATGATCGCCAATCGACAGCCGTCTTACACAGGCAGAGCAATCTCCCGATGCACATGGACCTTCTGTAGCAGATCAAGTAATATGAATAGTCTGCCATGTGATTACTCAGGATGGTGCGCTACTGATAACTTTTTTTTTTTTTTTTGTATAGCATAAAAAATAATTTCAGCAACCAACAAGCGCTTTGCTCGTTCATCAGGTGATCGGAAACCTGTTTACTCTGCAACATTATCGGGAAACGAGCTTTTTTGATACCGCTGATAAAATCAGCCATCATCTGCCAAGAAAAATGGGGGATCGGCCTGCGAGCCCACAGCTGTCAGAGAACGGCATATGATGTCACATACCAGTACATCATGTCATCAAAGGGTTAAAAATGTCTTCTGTTGTCCTAAAGATATTGTATGTAGTCAGTAATATTGTTCATGAAAACCATAGAATGATCAACATTACACAATTCCTTAAGGCCATTAATTCTCATGGATGGGTTCCATGTACTTTTACCTTTTTATCCTTTTTTTTTAAATGTTTTGATACTTCAAAACTTACAAGAACTGTATTTTAAAATTGGGATGGCAGGGAAAGACCTGGGCCTGACTGTTACATGCCTGCCGGTGCAGATCTAAGTAGACAAGGTGCCGCAACCCCAAATGTACAAAGAACGTTGACTGTTCTATAGAGATGACTTTTCAGTAGTCCTCCCGTCACAGGTACAAGGATAGGATTTAACATTTTCTGTGAGAATCTGTGCCCCCTAACCCCTTAATGTCCAATGACAGACAGTCCGTCATCAGACATATCCCCTGCTTTGATGAGGGCTCCGGCGCTGAGCCCGCATCAAAGCCGGGACATGTCAGCTGTTATGAACAGCTGACATGTGCACGCAATAGGCGCAAGCGGAATCGCCATCCGCCCGTGCCTATTAACTAGTTAAATCCCGCTGTCAAAGCTGACAGCGGGCATTTAAATAGCATTTCCGGCTGCCGGGCCGAAATTGACGTCATCGGGGTCGGCGTCATGTTGCCTGGACAACCAGAGGTCTCTATGAGACCTCTATGGTTGTTCCAGGCATATGGCTTTCAGCACCATCCGGTGGTCGGCGCCGAAAGGACAGCAGTAAATCTGCTACATATGGGCGATCTACTCATCGCCCATATGTAGCAGAGCCGATTGGGTTGCGCATGCTTCTAGCCTCCTATGGAGGCTATTGAAGCATGCCAAAAGTAAAAAAAAAAAAAGTTTAAAAATAAAAAAATTAAAAAAACCTAAAAGTTCAAATCACCCCCCCTTTCGCCCCAATCAAAATAAAACAGTAAAAAAAAAATCCCACATACACATATTAGGTATCGCCGCGTTCAGAATCACCCGATCAAAAAAAGCATTAACCCGATCGCTAAACGGCATAGTGAGAAAAAAATTCAAGACGCCAGAATTACGTTTTTTTGGTCGCCAAGACATTGCATTAAAATGCAATAACGGGCGATCAAAAGAACGTATCTGCACAAAAGTGGTATCATTAAAAACGTCAGCCCGGCACGGAAAAATAAGCCCTCACCCGACCCCAGATCACGACAAAATGGAGACGCTACGGGTCTTGGAAAATTGCGCTTATTTTATTTATTTTTTTTAGCAACTTTGGAATTTTTTTTCACCACTTAGATAAAAGAAGACATAGACATGTTTGGTGTCTATGAACTCGTAATGACCTGGAGAATCATAATGGCAGGTCAGATTTGGCATCTAGTGAACGTAGCAAAAAACAAGTGTGGGATTGCACTTTTGGCAATTTCAGCGCACTTGGAATTTTCTTTCCCTCTTTCGAGTACACGACATGGTAAAACCAATGGTGTCATTTAAAAGTACAACTCGTCCCGCAAAAAAATTAAGCCCTCACATGGCCATATAGACGGAAAAATAAAGTTATGGCTCTGGAAAGAAGGGGAGGGAAAAATTAAAATGCAAAACCAAAAATACCCCTGGTAGTTGAGAGGTTAAACAGACCACTCCCATTTACACACTCCTTCCTCGCTCATAAAATAAAAAAATGCAGTAACCAAAATTAAAGTAGCACCTGACTTTTTCCAATGTAGTAAATGTTACTTGCAGTCCTATGTAACACCTACATTGCCACCATATAGTATTACATGCTAGTAATACACGTGTTCTACATACCATATGTTGTACAGATAGATCCTGTAACTTTTGTTCTCTGATTATAATACTTCATTATCCCTTTTGTTGTCCATGCGGCCAAGGATGCCATGACTTGGGGTACTGTCACACTTAGGCCGGTTTCACATTAGCGCTTTTTCAGCGCGCGCACGGCCGGGGGTAGCTCCGCCCCCGAGCCGGCTCTCTGCCCGGCGTGCCCGCCCCTTCCTTGTAGCGCCGCCTCCTAGCGGACAGCGGCGCCTGCGATCGGCGCACCCTATCTTTAGCATAGGGTGCGCCGATCGTGCGCAGGCCGTGCGCTAGTTGCGCTTTGACCTGCGCTGCGCACTTTTGACGGTGCGCCGTGCGCGCCAAAATCAAACTTTTCGGATTTTGGCGCGCACGGCGCACCGTCAAAAGTGCGCAGCGCAGGTCAAAGCGCAACTAGCGCACGGCCTGCGCACGATCGGCGCACCCTATGCTAAAGATAGGGTGCGCCGATCGCAGGCGCCGCTGTCCGCTAGGAGGCGGCGCTACAAGGAAGGGGCGGGCACGCCGGGCAGAGAGCCGGCTCGGGGGCGGAGCTACCCCCCGGCCGTGCGCGCGCTGAAAAAGCGCTAATGTGAAACCGGCCTTAGTGATGTACCAGCGATATGACGCGGTCAGGATCGCTGGTACATCGCTAAGTGGTCACTAGTGAGCTGTCACACAGGCAGATCTCACTAGTGACATCGCTGGGGACGGGGGTCGCTACTTACCTGTCACACTAGGCGATCCTGCGTCCTCCCGCCTGGCTCCACGCGTCGCTTGTCACAGCAGGAAGCGCCGCAAGAAGCTGACGACGAGAAACAGTCCTGGACGTTCTCGCGCGATCAGCGATAACCAGCGGGGGAGCCGGTCGTAGGCAAGTATCAGACACCGCGATATCGCTAGCAATATCGCTATAACGTCACTAGTTATAGCGATATCTCTTAGTGTGACATGCCCTTTATTCCATCTGACTTATCTCTGTAGCATGTAATACACAGGCATCACAGACTCTCCCCTCTCTTCCCTCAACATTTCAAATGCACAAATTGTGATCTCTGCACCAAGATCTCATCTCCCAAGATCTCAAATCTGCACATAATCCACCACCGGCGCACATTACCTGGATTCCACTGCATTGGAAACCATGGAAATGCAGTGGCTCCAGGCTTCCACAAAATGTTGGATTCCCAACACCACCAAGTACTGCCAAATACCTTCCTTCTATGAGCTTGGGATGGGACTCGCAGCAACGCACCTCCAGTGTCTCCACTCCGCTGCCAGACCCTCTCACCAGTAAGCTGAATTTGGGCTGTAAGACTGACCACAATTTGACACATTCCATTTTTTTCCCCGACTTTTCCTCCTGAAAAATTGGGTTGCATCTTACAGTCCGAAAAATGGTATGTTTGTGAAAGGTCATTTATAAGAGACGACATTTATCATGAATAAAGATCCTTATGTCAGTGTAGATGAAACTATATGAATGTTGAATTCCACACATAAAGCGATAGCTAGATACATATATAATGCAATGATAAATCCATGCATATAGGACACATTAAGCTGCAAATGCAATGATGAATATTACATGGCAGATGGTAAATGCCATCATATGCAGTTATTAGCCATATTGCACCCAAATGGTCTGCCAGTCAACAATACCCCATCACGTCCAGTCATAATCGGTGTTAAAATTTCTCCCTGGGAATTGAGCTTTAGTTTACTTGGATACTTCCATACATTGAATATTATGTTTTGGGGTCTCCTTGTCACAATTTAATCTAGCTTTTTGTAGCCATTGAGAGCCATGCAAACATAATTTGTTGCAGGTTTAACCCCTTCCCTACCAGTTACACAGCGTATACGTCATGAAAGTCGGTGCCAATCCAACCAATGACGCATATGCTGTGTCATGAATTGATAGTCCTGCGGATCGGGTGACCGGGGTTACTGAAAGGTCACCTGACCCGCAGATCCAGGGGGCTTTGTGCTTCACCCTCCCATGGCTACGATCGCTTTGATGGGCTGTTAAACGTGAAACGGCCAATCAGAGCGATAGTAATATTTCATCAATGAAATTTGATGAAATATTACAATCCAGCCATGGCCGATGCTGTAGTAGCATCGGACATGGCTGGAGACCGCAATCAGACACCCCCCCCCCCCCCCCCCCACTGGCTGACGGGGGAGATCTGCCCCCGCCACCGATTAACGGCGGTGATGTGCTGCCGCAGTCATCTGCTCGCCCTCCCCTGCCCTTCGCTCCCCCCGCCTTCCGATCACCGTCCACCCCCCCCCCGGTACCTCGTGAGTCCCCTTGTCACTCCCGGTGTCCCTCCTCCCTCCTGCATGGACGCTGCCATCTTCCAAAATGGCTGGCCATTCATTCATTTTGATCACTGAGATAAACTCTCAGTCATCATAATAAAAAAATAGTAAATCACCGCCCCCCTTATCACCCCCATAGGTAGGGACAAATAATAAAATCAAGGAAATATTTTTCCGTTAGGGTTGGAATTGGGGTTAGGGTTATGGTTGGAATTATGGCTAAGATTAGGGTTAGGGATGTGTTCAATTTAGGGTTGTGGTTATTGGTGTGTTGGGGTTAAGGTTGAGTTGGAATTGAGGGGTTGCCACTATTTAGGCACATCAGGGGGTCTCCAAACATGACATGGCGCCACCATTGATTCCAGCCAATTTTGCGCTCAAAAAGTCAAACCGTGCTCCCTCCATTCGAGCTCTGCCATGCGCCCAAACAGTGGTTTACCCCAACATATGGGGTATCTGTGTACTCAGGACAAACTGGACAACAACTTTTGGGGTCCAATTTCTCCTGTTACCTTTTGGGAAAATAAAAAAATTGGGGACTAAAAGATCATGTTTGTGGAAAAAATGATTGTTTTTTTCACGCCTGGGCCCTCTTACCCTTGTGAAAATAAAAAATTGCAGGCTGAAATATGTTTTGAGGGGGAAAAAAGATTTTTTATTTTCACAGCTCTGCGTTATAAACTTCTATGAAGCATCTGAGGGTTCAAAGTGCTCACCACACATCTAGATAAGTTCCTTGGGGGTCTAGTTTCCAAAATAGGGTCACTTGTGGGGGGTTTCTACTGTTTAGGCACATCAGAGGCTCTGCAAACGTAACATGACGCCCGCAGACCAGTCCATCAAAGTCGGCATTTCAAAACGTCACCTTCCTTCCAAGCCCCGACGTGTGCACAAACGGTGGTTCCCCCCACATATGGGGTACCAGCGTACTCAGGGAAAACTGGACAACAATTTTTGGGGTCCAATTTCTCCTGTTACCCTTGCGAAAATAAATTGCGGGCTAAAATAATTTTTGAGGAAATTAAAATGATTTTTTATTTTCACAGCTCTGCGTTATAAACTTCTGTGAAGCAGTTGGGGGTTCAAAGTGCTCACCACACATCTAGATAAGTTCCTTGGGTGGTCTAGTTTCCAAAATGGGGTCACTTGTGGGGGAGCTCCCATGTTGAGGCACACAGGGGCTCTCCAAACGCGACATCGTGTCCATTAATGATTGGAGCTAATTTTCCATTCAAAAAGTCAAATGGCGCTCGTTCCCTTTAGGGCTCTGCCGTGCGCTCAAACAGTGGTTTATTACCACATATGAGGTATCTCTGTACTCAGGAGAAATTACCCAACAAACTATAGGATTCATTTTATCCTGCTGCCCATGTGAAAATGAAAAAACTGAGGCTAAATTAAATTTTTTGTGGAAATATTTTTTTTTTGTTTTTACGGATCAATTTGTGACGCACCTGGGGGTTCAAAGTGCTCACTATGCATCTACATAAGTTCCTTGGAGGGTCTAGTTTCCAAAATGGGGTCATTTGTGGGGCAGCTCCAATGTTTAGGCATACAGGGGCTCTCCAACATGACATGGCAACCATTAAATATTTTAGCATATTTTCCATTCAAAAAGTCAAATGGCGCTCCTTCCCTTCTGAGCCCTGCCGTGCGCCCAAACAGTGGTTTATGACCACATATGAGGTCTCTGTGTACTCAGGAGAAATTGCCCAACAAATTTTAGGATCCATTTTATCCTGTTGCCCATGTGAAAATGAAAAAAATTCATGCCAAAAGAAAATTTTTGTTGGAAAAATTAAAATGTCCATTTTTTTCCTTCCACGTTGCTTTAGTTCCTGTGAAGCACCTGAAGGGTTAATAATCTTGAATGTAGTTTTGAGTAGCTTGAGGGGTGCAGTTTTTAGAATGGTGTCACTTTTGGGCATTTTCTGCCATATAGACCCCTCAAAGTGACTTCAAGTGTGAGGTGGTCCCCAAAAAAATGGTTTTGTAAATTTTGTTGTAAAAATGAGAAATCGCTGGTCAACTTTTAACCCTTATAACTTCCTACCAAAAAAAAATTATTATAAATAGTTATTTAGTAACTATTGTGTCATATAACTCTCTGGTTTAACAGAATAAAAATTCAAAAATTGCGACATTTTCACCAAATTTCCGATTTTTTTCACAAACGCAAAAATTATCGACCTAAATTTACCACTAACATGAAGCCCAATATGTCACAGAAAACAATCTCAGAATCGCTAAGATCTGTTGAAGCGTTCTAGAGTTATTACCTCAAAAAGGGACACTGGTCAGAATTGCAAAAAATGGCCTGGTCAAAATAGGCTTGGTCATGAAGGGGTTAAAAAGACTGGTCCATAAAGTTCAACCTTTCTCCACGAATTATACATTTTGTCACTAAATTATCTATACCGTTTCTGCTGAGGGAAATTCATCCAGCCCTTTTTTTAAAAACTATTATAGTGTCTGCCATTACTACCTCTTGTGGTCGGCATGCCACAGTCCTTCTGCTCTAACAGTAAAGAACCTTTTTCCCTTTTAGCTGTTGGAATTGCCTTTCTTCCACCTGTAATGCCCCCTGGTCCTTTGGAAGGAATAAACCATGTGCCACTCCTTTGAACATACATGTTAATGACACCCTGAGCCCCCTTTTTTTTTTTTTTTTTTTTTCCATAGGCTAAACAAGCCCAACTTTTCCAACCTCTCATCATATGCGAGGCCTTCCATCTCTTGTAATAATCTAGTTTATGCCTTTGAACTGACTCTTAACCTCTGTGTATCCTTTTTTTATACTGTAGAATCAAAAACTGGATCCCATATTCTAGATGTGGCCTCAGTGATTTATAAAGGAGTAACAATACGGTGGGATTGTGGGATTTTATCGCTTTATATACAGCCTAAAGTTTTTGCGAGTATATGCGGTACATTTAATGTAACAAATAGTTGTTATATAGAGGGCTGTGAGTTGGTAAGCCAAGCCTCTGAGTCCAACTCGTCGATTTCCATGACACCGACTCCCTCATACATGGCTCATGTTTAAGTGATAAATTTTCTGTAGTAAAATGGTAACATCAGGCTTTTGATCATTATTATGATACAATAATCAAGTCATTTAGATAGAACATAAAATATATTTATTGGAATACAACTTTTAGAACAAAAACTTTTGCATATTTACAATTTGTTATAGACTATGCAGTAAGTGGGGGGGAAAAAAAAGTTTTCAACAAAAACATACTGAATAACATTTTTGCAGTCTATGAATTTGCTCTAAGAAATGGTATCGCCTCCATCAGATCCTCCTTCATAGATGACCTCAGAGCTGATCTAATTATTTTAAGGCTAGAGAACAACCTGTACACTAACTTGGGTTGGAGGCAAAGCAGTAACCACATGGGCAACATCTCTAACAATTTCAGGGTGTAAAAGAATTGCCTTGTGCACAATCAGTTTTGATGAACGATTGAACTCTTCTACTTCTTTGACAGCAAGTGAACAATTTTGCTGAAATATGGTAAATCTGTTTTCTTTGGGAGTGGAATTTTTTTTTTTTCCCCCCTGCAGCAATGCTTTGCCTGCTCCATGTCATCCAAATACTTGTCAAAATCAAACTCCTCATCTGATGAGGATGAAGAAACGGCAGCAGCAGCACTGGCAGGACCCGAGTCCTCTCGCTCTTGGCCGTCCTGTAGCCCACTCATCCTAACTGCTACCTCAGAGCTTCTTTTCCATTAGTAAGCTGTTAATCATCCAGCAATATATGATGACTTGGGTCCACATAAACAGCTGCCAGAAGAATTTTATTTTCTAATAGCAGTGTCTCACTCCGTTTCATTGAAGCAGAAATGCCATCTGTGATTAAATCTTCTTTGGGACAGGCAAAACAACAAGTTCTTCCACTCCTTTATAAAAATGCCAGGCGTTAAATCATCAGCTTGTAACATTAAAGTCACTGTAAATGGGTGATGAATCAATTCCTTCAATTCAGCTACCTGTGTCCATTGACCTTTATGTAGTGTCACCTGAGGGTTGGCCATATCTATAAGGAAGGTTTTCGGCTCAATCAATTGCTCAATCATTAAATAGGTGCTGCCCCACCAAGTGACTTGGTCCACAATTGCCCCTTTTCTAGCATGTCTTCAAGATGGAATCAATTTTAGGGGATCTGGCAGCAATAGCCAATTTCCTCACTTTGCTAGTCAGAGTTCCAGTATGTCCCTCTTGCAGACTATCTTAATGCCAGCTGCAGTGTGTGTGCAAAACACAGCACATGTGATGTATAGGAAAGAGGTGTGCAGCAGCTTCAACAAGATCTAATTGTAAAGATTCATTTTGCTGTTCTTCTGTAGTAATATCTGTTCCTCTGTTATGGGAACAGGAACTGTGGCCTTCCATCTCCAACGTACTGAATGTGAAATGTTCTTCTACCTGCTGTTCACCTTCATGATTTTAATTGATCAGTTTAATTGTACTTATCTTGTTTGAAGCATTCAGTTACAATAGCAAGAACCTGTTCTTTTTTGAGTTCATAATCTTGCAGAAATTGTTCCACTAAAGCCTGGGAAACTGGCTGCTGTGATGAGCTTTAGTATCTTTTACTGCCAGCGTCTTAGTAACAATTTTTTTTTTTTTTTCTTGTCACATACATATTGAACGTTGATAGCAAAATAGTTAAAATGGATGCCTGCACACATCAGAGTTAAGAAACACAAAGCGCCTCTTGAGTCTTAGATCTTCCTTTTGGTTAAGGGCTTCTTCAATTGCTAATTTTCCAATACTTTCTCTTTCCAGAGAAACAACAAGTTTTCGGGCCATTTCTCCATTAAGAGCTGTAAAGCTTGCGGATCGCCGTTTTTCATCTTTCTAATACTATGGAAATAGTATTGGGGGAAAAAAAAGGCGTTCCGCAAAACCGGAAGTGACGGTGCACCGCAAAAACAAACTTCCGTTTGTTTTTACACCCATTGACTTTCAATGGGGGCCATGTCCGTACGCCATGAAAAAGATTGCGCAAACTCTATCTTTTATCACGGCCTTATGGCAGACTGTGCACCGTGGAATTTTTGCAGGCTGATTTTGCAGCCCCCATAGAAATCTATTGGGGTTGCAAAATCAGCCCACAAAAACACCGTAGGTGTAAAAGTAGCCTTACAGTAAAGCCCCCGTCACACACAGTGATCTTGCTAGCGAGATCGCTGCTGAGTCACAAGTTTAGTGACGCAACAGCGATCTCACCAGCGAGATCGCTGTGTGTGACACCTATCAGCGACTGGCCCCCCTTCCGGGTATCACTGATTGCTCTGGACTTTTTTTGGGTTGTTGGTCTACTGCTGGCAGCTCACCAGCGATCATGTAGCGACACACCAGCGATCCGGACAAGTTCATATCGTTGTTGGGATCGCTGGTGAGTCACTATTTGTGACGGGGCCCTAACTCTGTCCCTTACAAAATATTTTGTAACTGATGTTTGAGACGCTCTTTCCTCCTCCTTTGCCTGTCGGGAAGTTCTGGTTTCTTGGTGCTGCTATGGTCTTTTCCAATCACAGCTTTGTAAACTTCTGCGTGGCAGCGTTGTAATATTTATTCACAGTCTTTGAAGAGGGGAGGAGGGAGGGAGCATGTTTGTCCTGAATCATATTCCAGAACACACACACAAAAATATATGTCCTTATCGATCTTGTTACTGTATTTCCGAATTTGAGATGTTAAAGAACAGTTTTTCCCCTTATAGTTTACATTATGTATAGTGTATATGTTATCAGAGCAGCAAATTTCTCCAAACATAAGCTAAGAGGAAAAACAGCTAAAACATCAAGCATACAAAGACAACATATAACTGGACTATTGATTTATGCACAGTTTATTGAAAGTTTAGATATGCTTTAAGAAGTACTTACCTTAATCATGCTTTCCTGTTCACTCCAGACGTTCTGAGATTAAAGCAGGCATTCCTTCCCTGTGTTTATTTTTTCACCTTATTTGTGTCAGGAACACCGCACTGCACTTGCTCACTGAGCCAGTGTGCTTGTCCTGAGTACAAAAACAGTGCTCAAAGATACCTGTGGAGCGGGACAGCAGCAGTGACGATGCGTGCTTCAGACTATCAGGACCTGAAGCACGTGACTGCTGGGGGCGTGACCTAAGTTCACCAGAGCTAGGAGCTGCAGGGAAACTCCTAGAAAGGTAACTACGGGACAAGTTACCAAGGGGCATAGACAGAGACAGAAACCAGATCAAGCCGGGGTCAAAGCACGAGATAGCAGTACAGTACCAAAGGGTTCGAAAGAGCGAATAGTCAGGACGTAGCAATAGATCAGAAAACCAGAACGGGCAATGGACTGTACAATAGGGACAAACTGTAAAGGAGTAACAATAGCCAAGCCAGGAGGTCAGAACCGGAGCAGACAATAGTACCAAAATGAGAGACTGAGTTCAGAGTGAGGGGACAGACCGGGTCATACACGGGAATCAAACAAGCAATGAAGTATCCACATACACCAGGGGGGTCAGACACACAGCCAGAATAACAGTATAGCTGACAGGGAATCCTAGTTTGGAGTGAGTATAAATACCTCTCCCAGATCCAAAGAGAGGTTGGCAAAAGTTAACCCTGTGAGAACAGGACATTAACCATGACAGTACCCCCCTCTTAATGGGGGGCCACTGCACCCCCAGGTTTTTCAGGGTATCTGGCATGAAAAGCCTGCACCAGTCGATCAGCGTGCACCGAACTGGCCGGAACCCATGACCGATCCTCAACGGAATATCCCTTCCAATGAATAAGGTACGGAAGTCTCCGGCGCACCCACCGTGAATCAACGATGCGCCCTACCTCATACTCCAGTTGACCCTCTACCAACACTGGTGGAGCCACTGATGAGGGATCTTCTCTAACTCTCCCCACAGGTTTTAATAGGGACCTGTGGAAGACATTAGAGATTTTGAAGGAGGTGGGCAACTGTAATCTGTATGCCACTGGGTTGATCACCTCTACAATCTTGTAAGGGCCAATAAATTTGGGGCCCAACTTCATAGAGGGTATTTTAAGTTTGATGTTACGTGTGGACAACCAGACTTTTTCCCCCACTGTTAACGCAGGACCCAACCCCCTCCTCCTGTCTGCAAAATGTTAGAATTTCTTCTGGGCTTTGGAGATGGTCCCCTGCACCTCCCTCCAGAGGGTTTTTAACTGTTGCACCATCCCCTTGGCACCACGGCAATCCGAATCCATACGGGAAAATTCCCCAAACTGCGGAACAAACCCATAATTGACCTGAAAGGGAGACTTTCCGGTAGACTGATTAATCCGACAGTTGAATGCAAATTCTGCCATGGGCAATACCTCACACCAGTCTGTCTGGAGGAGGCCAGGCATCTCAGAATCTGCTCTAATGACTGGTTGGTGCGTTCAGTTTGTCCATTGGATTCCGGGTGATAGACAGGAGAATGACAACGTGACCCTCAACATCATACAAAATACTCTCCAAACCCTGGCCTCATATTGCACACCCCTGTCCGACACCACGTTCACAGACACTCCATGCAGCCGAACAATGTGCTGTATAAACAAGCGGGCCAAGGTTTCAGCAGATAGTAATGCAGGTAATGGCACAAAGTGGGCTTGCTTAGAAAATCTATCAACCACTACCCATACCACTGAGTTGCTCTTGGAAGATTAGTGATAAAGTCCATGGACAGGTGTGTCCATGGTTTATCCAGAATTGGCAAAGGCACCAATTCCCTGGCGGGACCTGAGTGCTTTTAGAGCGAGCGCACACCCCACAAGTATTCACAAACCTTTTTATATCAGTACCCATAGAGGGCCACCAAAAACCCCTAGCTACTGCCCCCCGGGTAGCTTCAATACCAGGGTGCGCACTTAGCACAGAATCATGAAATTCTTGAAGGAGTGTGAGATGGAATTGTTTGTGTACAAACAATTTACCTGGGGGTTTATTCCTGGGAGCTTGTGCTTCCAGAATCTCTCTCTGTAGCTCAGAGGAGATTTCGGTTACAACCACTCCCGGTTGAAGAATGGAGGAAGGAGGTTCTGGAGGGGACACAGAATCAAAACTTCGGGATAAGGCATCCGCCTTTACATTTTTAGACCCTGGTCAGAACGTGATGGTAAAATGAAATCGAGAAAAAAAAAAAAGTGCCCACCAAGCCTGTCTGGGGGTCAACCTCTTAGCAGACTCGATATAGGCCAGGTTTTTATGATCAGTAATGACCGTAATGGGATGAGCGGCCCCCTCCAAAAAATGCCTCCATTCTTCGAAGGCCAGTTTAACTGCTAACAATTCCCTGTTACCGACATCATAGTTTCTCTCGGCCGAAGAGAACTTCTTAGAGAAAAAGGCACAGGGTTTGAGGTTAGGGTAGGGGGGCCCTGTGACAATACTGCCCCCACCTCTGAAGCGTCATCCTCGAAGATAAAAGGTCTTGATGAATCGGGTTGTACCAACACGGGCTGTAGTAAAACACTTCTTTAATGTAACTAAGTAATTTTTTGCGGCCACGGACCAATTTTTTACATCTGCCCCTTTAAGAGTGAGGTCCGTCAAGGGTTTCACCACCTGCGAGAACCCTTTAATGAACTTCCTATAATAATTAGCGAAGCCCAGAAATCGCTGCAACCCCTTCAGGTCATGAGGCTGCACCCAATCTGTAATGGCCTGAACCTTCCCTGGATCCATGCGGAATGCCTCCCCAGATACAATTGCACCCAGAAAAGATAGTTCTTGCATAAAAAATGAGCGCTTCTCCAGCTTAGCATACATATGGTTCTCCCGGAGTCTCATAAGAACCGTACGTAGATGGTGTAAGTGTGACTGACTGTCTTCAGAGTAAATCAAGATGTCATCCAGGTGAATGACTACATAACGTCCAACCAAGTCAGAAAAAACAACATTAATAAAGTTCTGAAAAACAGCAAGAGCGTTAGTGAGGCCGAAGGGCATAACCAGGTTTTCAAACAGCCCCTCCGTTGTCAGGAACGCTGTTTTCCATTCGTCCTCCTCCCAGATCCTTATAAGGTTATAAGCCCCTCGTAGATCGAGCTTAGAAAACCATTTGGCCCCCGTGAGTTGGTTGCATAGATCAGGAATCAACGGGAGAGGGTACGTGTTCGTAACAGTAATTTTGTTCAGTTCCCGAAAGTCGAGGCACAGTCGCAACCCACCATCTTTTTTGTTAACAAATAAAAACCCTGCTGCCACAGGTGAGACCGAGGGCCGAATATGCCCCTTGCGAAGGCTTTCTTTGTACTCTTTCATAGCTTGGCGCTCAGGCCCGGACAAATTAAACAAACGAGCCTTGGGTAATTTGGCTCTAGATACTAAATCGATAGCACAATCATATGGTCTATGTGGTGGGAGCGCCTCAGCCTCTCTTTCGGAAAACACATCTTCAAAGTCTCTCAGGTACTCCGGAATACCCTCCAGACCGACAGATGACACAGATACAGATTTTATCGGATTGACAAAAGGAACCAGGTTACAACACAGACCATTATCATTACATCCCCATCGGGTGATCTCTCCCTTCACCCAATCAATAAGTGGATTGTGGCGTTACAACCAGGGCATTCCCAATACCAGTCCTGCAGGCAGATTATTGATAATAAAACAACTTAAATTTCCAGGACGTCCACCTGACAGCACTATGGAGGACGTCCTCCTCCTCCTTACAGGGACAGGAAAGCACACGAGAGGTTAAAAGGCCATGTCCCACCCCCTTTCCCTCAGTGTTTTTCCTGTCCCTGCACGGAGGGACACGCGAGAGCTTACCGGAGGGACCCAGGGGATCGTGCGGCCGGTCCAATCCTTCCCCTGTCAAGAGGTCCCGGAGCCGAAACTTCCCGGTGGGGAGTCCCTCGGTTCCAAAGGCCAGGAGCAGGACGGCGCTCCTGGAGGGAGCCGTTCCTCCCGGTGGGGGGGCTCTCGGCTCCAGGACGGGTCGGCTCCCCGCAGGCGGCTGGCCATGCGGGCACCGACAGAAGCGGGGCGGCGGGCCGAGCCCGCAGAACGACGCTGACGCTGGGCAGTGGAAGCCGGAGGGCTCGCGCCGAGCGCGGTCGCGCGCAGATGCCCGGCAGGAAGTGGAGGCGCGGCTTACCAGTGTCACATCCGGTGACGTCAGACGCCGGTTTCAAATCCAGGGCGCGCGCGCTCCTGGACCAAAGCCTTCTCCAGAGTCGTCACAGGCGGTTCCAGGCTGTGTGACTGCATCAGGACACCAGGGGATGGAAGGCAACACTGCATCTGGTGGAGGGGTAAGTGCGCATAGCGCAGACCACCCTCCCCACTCGTCCCCACAGCCCAGATCTGATGAGGTGCCCCTTATATTATTAGGAAAAGGGAATCCCGGCTGAGTCCCCCTCGGGAAAGGACCCGGCGAAAGCTACCGCCAAATCAGTCAGATGTCCGGTGTGCAGAGTAAAGCTGCCAGACACCTATAGCAAGACCCTATGCGGTCCCTGTACCTCCAGGGTCATAGGCGAGGAACAGCCATCTCTGCTTTCCGAAATGAGGTCGCTGATAAGGGAAGAGATTCAGGCCTCTACGTCCCGTCGATCCCCCAGCCCTGGGCCAGGTCGCAAGCGTCCGAGGTGGGAACCAGTCCCAGTATCAGAGGCGAGCCCTAGCGAGGAATCCGATTTCTGGAACTCAGATCAGGAGGAAGAAGGCGAGATCCTGGGGGATAGTCAGGAACAGAACAGAAAGTACCTGTTCAGACTGGAGGATACGGACGAGCTGGTACACGCGGTCAGAAATACCATGCAGATGGAAGAAGTCCCTAAGCCACAGTCCAGACAGGACTTAATGTTTGGAGGACTGGTGTCCCGCAAACAGGTGGTGTTCCCTGTGAGCGAGCACATCAAGGCAATGATCCAGGAGGAGTGGAAGGAAGCAGAGCGTCGGTTGACACTCTCCCGAAACTTTAAAAATAGACTGCCCTTCGATCCCGAGGAAACTCGGGCGTGGGAAGAGGTCCCTAAGATCGACGTCCCGGTTGCCAAGGTTACGAAGAAATCGGCTATCCCAGCCGAGGACTCGTCCGGTCTTCGAGACCCAATGGATAGAAAGGCGGACGTTTTGTTAAAAAGAACATGGGAGACGTCGGCGGCCCTGATTAGAGCCAACATAGCAGCCACCTCGGTGGCCAGGTCTATGTTCCTGTGGTTGGGGCAGTTGGAGGAAAACCTAACCAACAAGACCCCGAGGTCAGAGATTCTAGCATCTCTTCCTCTTTTGAAATCAGCCACGGCGTTCCTGTCGGATACGTCGACGGAATCAGTTAGGTTTGCGGCCAGAAACAGCTCCCTCTCTAATGCGGCCCGGCGAGCAGTCTGGCTTAGATCCTGGTCGGGAGATAACCCTTCTAAGGCCAAGTTATGTGCCATCCCTTTCTCGGGTCTGAGGGTGTTTGGTCCAGCCCTGGATAATATCCTTGAGCTGGTGTCTGATAAGAATAAGGGATTCCCGGAAGAAAAGCCCAGACGGTCCCAGTCCTAACGGAGAGGCTCCTTCTTCAGAGGACAGTCAGAGTTTAGGGGCCGGGCGAGGTCTAATAGAAGCTCCTACAGAGGCTCCTTCAGCCAAAGTGGGAAGAGCAGAGATCCCCCATTTGCATCGACATCTAGGTCGAGGAGACAATGACGCCATAGGCATTGGGGGGAGACTTCGCCACTTTGCAGCAAACTGGTCGCGAGTCACCAACAATCAGTGGGTTCTCAGAACCATCAGAGAGGGTTACAGGATAGAGCTCTATTCTCCTCCCCCCGACAGATATATTGCCCCCACTGTCGTCCAGGAGGACTCCGCAATGTGGTCGGATCTTCAGGACATGCTAGACTCAGGGGTCATAATACCAGTTTCACCATCAGAAAGAGGGAAAGGTCACTACTCTTCCCTGTTTGTAATTACAAAAAAATCCGGAGAGGCCCGCACCATCATAAACCTGAAGCCACTAAATGCTTGGGTCAGATACAGGAGGTTCCGGATGGAGTCAATCCGATCCGCAATTCCTCTGATAGACAGGGACGCAGTTATGTGCACCCTAGACCTAAAAAAGGCATATTATCAGGTTCCTATTCATCCCTCATCCCAAAGCCTACTAAGGTTTGCGATCAGTTCACCAGCCCGGACCTGCCATTTTCAGTTTCAGGGTCTTCCATTCGGGCTGGCCTCAGCTCCCAGGATCTTTACAAAGCTGGTGGTAGAGGTGGTGGCCTACCTGAGAGATCAGGGTATTGTGATTGTGCCGTACCTGGACGACTTCTTACTGGTGGCAAGATCCAAAGAAGCGCTCATCCGAGACAGGATCCGAACAACTACTGTGATGGAGTTCCTGGGCTGGGTGATCAACTGGGAGAAGTCGGACCTCACACCAGACACCAGAAAGGTATTCCTGGGAGTCCTCCTAGACTCAGCCGACAGAATATCCTGGCTACCCGAGCAGAAGCAGAAGTCCATTCAGGCCAGAACCAGAGGTCTGTTGAAGCGTCAATGCTCCATAAGGGAAGCAATGGAGGTCCTGGGCCTTATGACAGCCTGCATCCAGTGTGTCCGTTGGGCCCAATTCCACTCGCGGTTGTTACAAAGAGAAATTCTCGCGAGGTGGGACAGGAGTCAGGCGTCGCTAGACAAACCCCTAAGACTCTCAGGACGAGTAAAGGAGTCCCTTCGCTGGTGGTTACAGGCCAGGAATCTTCAGGTGGGCGTGCATTGGACAACCTCTCCATACGTAGTAGTCACCACAGACGCAAGTGCGTGGGGATGGGGAGCCCACATAGAAGGGAAGATCTTCCAGGGGAAGTGGCCAGCAAGCATCAAGGCCAGATCCTCCAATTTCAAGGAACTCTTCGCGGTCTGGGAAGCGTTGCGGAGAAACCGGTCGGTACTAAAGAGTCGTCATGTCCGCATTTTATCCGACAATACGACGACAGTGGCATTCCTGAAACACCAAGGAGGAACCAGACATCAACCACTTCAGGCACTGGCGGAAAAGATATTCACGTGGGCAGAACGGACAGTTCGATCCGTGACCGCGGTACATCTAGAAGGTTCCCAAAACGAAGTGGCGGACTACCTGAGCAGACAACAGATCCACCCGACAGAGTGGGAACTGAACATAGAGATCTTCAACCAGCTTTGTCAGCGCTGGGGGAACCCCAGTATAGATCTCTTCGCAAGCCGCAAGAACGCGAAGGTTCCCAGATTTTACTCCTTAAATCCGATGGACCATCCAGAGGGCGTAGACGCCCTGAGTCAGACTTGGGGAGAATCCCTCTCTTATGCGTTCCCACCACTGGCCCTCATACCGGCAGTGCTCAGAAAGATACGCGAGGACCACGCAAGAGTGATATTGATAGTGCCATACTGGCCGAGGAGAAGCTGGTTTTCCCTTCTGGGAGCCATGGCAGTAGAAGATCCAGTCGAGCTGCCCTTGTGGAAGGACATCATCCACCAGGGCCCGATCCACCACCCGGACCCAGCAAGACTCCATCTATCGGCTTGGATCCTGAGAGGGACATCCTGAAGGCAAAAGGATTGTCGGAGCAGGTCATATCCACCCTACAGGCCAGCAGGAAGCCGGTAACGTCGGCAATCTATCGGAAGATATGGAGGAGATTCTGTCTGGAGGGTGGCAGGTCCGAGCTCGTGGCAGGTACCCCGGATCTCCCTAACATACTAGGGTTCCTGCAGGCAGGCTTTAATAAAGGCCTCAAGCCCAGCACTCTAAAAGTCCAGGTTTCAGCTTTGAGCGCCTTCTTTGATTATCAGTTAGCTGCACATCCCTGGGTGATAAGGTTTATAAAAGCCACACAACGCCTGCGTCCCACGATTAGGCAGCTCACCCCACCATGGGACCTGGGCCTGGTACTTCGGTTCCTCTGCTCGGACACTTTCGCCCTTAGTGAGAAGATACCCATCCGTGCTCTCACTCGTAAAACGGCCTTTCTAGTAGCCATTACCACGGCCAAAAGAATAGGGGAGATCCAGGCCCTATCCACTAAGGATCCATACCTCCAGATAAGAGAGGATAGTATAATCCTTAGGTTAGACCCGGCATTTACCCCGAAGGTAGCCTCCACAAGAAACCTGAACCAGGAGGTAGTGTTACCCTCTTTCTGTGATAATCCCCGAAATGAGAAGGAGCGGCGGCTCCACTCGCTAGACGTGAGGCGCGCAGTTATAGAATACCTAGAGGCCACTAATAGTTGGCGTATCGACCCGAACCTCTTCGTTCTCTTTGGTGGTAGGAATAAAGGGAAGAAGGCCTCTAAGGCGTCCATAGCGCGTTGGATTACCTCAGTAATCTCAGACGCCTACCAGGCTGAAGGCGCCAGCCCGCCTGATTCCTTAAAAGCCCACTCTACAAGGGCGGTATCGGCCTCATGGGCCGAGCGGGCAGGGGCGTCAGTTGATCAAATTTGTCGAGCGGCAACCTGGGCTAGTCTTAATACATTCTGCAAACACTACAAACTAGATGTGTTAGCTGGCCAACAAACCGCATTCGGGAGAAAAGTTCTCCAAGCAGTAATCCCACCCTGAGGAGGTGCTTTGGTACTCTCCATAGTGCTGTCAGGTGGACGTCCTGGAAAATAGGTATTAGACCTACCGGTAATGATGTTTCCAGGAGTCCATCCTGACAGCACGGGTAGTTCCCTCCCTGGTAGGTTATACTATGTTGTATTATGTTATGTCATATGCTGTAATATGACTGTTTCATTAAACCGTTACTAGCATCATCCACCTTGTGGTACTTGTCAAATCACTGAGGGAAAGGGGGTGGGACATGGCCTTTTAACCTCTCGTGTGCTTTCCTGTCCCTGTAAGGAGGAGGAGGACGTCCTCCATAGTGCTGTCAGGATGGACTCCTGGAAACATCATTACCGGTAGGTCTAATACCTATTTTTCCACATGAGTGGAACCCACTTTCATAGAAAAAAACAGACAAAACAAATTCCATCCCGGGTAAAGGGGGATGAATCCACAGCTACAATTTTAACGGGGTCTTTTAACCTGACTGTCCCTATCTTAAGAGTCACAACTTGGGCATCAATCAGATTAATGGAGGAACCACAGTCAACAAAGGCGGTGATCAGAACAGGACCACCAGCAAGTTCCAATTCAACCTGGAGCACCATTTTTGTACGTGAGAAAAAATGTACCTGGGAGTCTGGACAACCTCCTCGATTGTTGCCCTGACTCAGTCGTTTCTCTGAAGAAGCGCAGGAGGGGCAATTCCTTCTCAAATGTCCAGAGGCTCCACAGTAAAAGCATAGCAGGTTGTCTCTATGGTGCCTTCTCTCTTTCTCCTTAACTGAGACTGACCCAACCTCCATGGGCTCAGATACAGGTGCAGTGTCACAATTTTGGGTACAAGGGAGACCCTTGTTGCATCATTCCTCTAGCTCGGAGCCTCCGGTCCATACGGACCGCCTGCATCATGGCGTCCTCCAGGGTATCAGGAGGAGGATATGCCAGAGCATCCTGCAGACGGTCATACAGGCCCCTGCGGAACAACCCCCTCAGGGCGGCGGCATTCCATGATACTTAGGATGTCGAACGTCTAAACTCTGAGCAGAACCATTCAGCAGAATGCCTCCCCTGTGTCACACTCATCACCATATCCTCTGCCAGACACACTATCGGGCTCATCATAAATGTGCCCCAGAGCCTCAAAGAACAAATTCACAGACACGTTCAGGAGCAGAGCGAGAGAAAGCCCATGCCTGTGGAGCCCCCTGAAGTAGGGAAATGACACCCACCCTCTGGAACTCATCCCCGGAGGAGCGGGGCCTCAGAGAAAAAAAAAAAAACTTGCATCCTTCTCTGAACGACCTGAACTTCCTTTTATCCACTGAGAAAGGGACTGGCAATTTGACCGGAGATTCGGGGGATGCCAATGACACATCTCTATACCCAGCACTAGGAGCCCCTGCAGCGACAGCCCCCTGCACAGTATCCACCAACTGCTGCTGGGTATGGGCCGTCGTTCGCTGTTCCACATTAATTTTGTGGAACACTTGGGTCAGGTGCTTGACCTGATCAGCCAAAGCTTGTATGGGATCCATGAGGATAACACCCCTTTTTTTTTTTTTTTTTCTTCAGAGGAAAAAAAAACTGAAATGGTCAGCTGTAGTGTCAGGAACACCGCACTGCACTTGCTCACTGAGCCAGTGCGCGTGTCCAGAGTACAAAAACAGTGCTTAAAGATACCTGTGGAGCGGGACAGCAGCGGTGACGATGCGTGCTTCAGATTATCAGGACCTGAAGCACGTGACTGCTGGGGGCATGACCTAAGCTCCCCAGAGCTAGGAGCTGCAGGGAAACTCCTAGAAAGGTAACTATGGGACAAGTTACCAAGGGGCATAGACAGAAACCAGATCAAGCCGGGGTCAAAGCACGAGATAGCAGGACAGTACCAAAGGGTTAGACAGAGCGAATAGTCAGGACGTAGCAATAGATCAGAAACCAGAACGGGCAATGGACTGTACAATAGGGACAAACTGTAATGGAGTAACAATAGCCAAGCCAGGAGGTCAGAACCGGAGAAGACAATAGTACCAAAACGAGAGACTGAGTACAGAGTGAAGGAACAGGCCGGGTCATACACTGGAATCAAACAAGCAATGCAGTATCCACGCACACCAGGGGGGTCGGTCGGACACACAGCCAGAATAACAGTATAGCTGACAGGGAATCCTAGTCTGGAGTGAGTATAAATATCCCTCCCAGATCCAAAGAGAGGCCGGCAAAAGTTAACCCTGTGAGAACAGGACATTAACCATGTCCTAACCGTGACAATTTGTAGAGGAGGAGCTTCACTACTTAGCTTGAGCATAAACTGTAGCACAGATGCATCTCTGCTAAAAATCTACACCTTAGATCAGGAGTAAGACCAACATTTATAGAACATTTCATAACTTTCCCAAATTATTATGAAAAAAATATTCCCCACAAACTGCATTGAACTACTGTACCCAATTTATTATATATTTTAGGTGTCTGAGTTGGTCCATATTATACAGTCTCCGACTCCACAGCCCTACTTATAATAGTGATGTGTGTATCTATTGATGTCTTCAGAGTTGTGTATCTATCTCTGTTGCATATTATGGACCAGGGTTGGTACATGGGAATTCTGGTAGTTGGAGGTATACGGTGGTGGCCATCAGCTTGTCCTGTATGGGCAGTACACCAGTTATTCAAATGTAGGTTTTTATTTTAAACCTATTTTGAGTGGGGGTTGAGGTGTTGTCTTAAAATGTTTTGTTGCGATCCACATTAAAATAAGTTTTCAATATTCCAGTTTTTTTTACACTAGCTATATAAGAAAAATCTAAATAAACACACTTGTTGTTTTCTGTAGCTCACATTTAGTGGTGCTGTATATTTTTGGATCTTATACGCAGAATCTTGTTAGATGCACTGTATATTTGGGGACCGTATTCGCAGAGTCATCTTGTTAGTTGGCGCAGTATATTTAGGGACAAGATTCACAGAGTCATCTCGTTAGATGGTGCTGTATATTTAGTGACCGGATTCGCAGCGTCATCTTGTTAGCTGGTACTGTATATTTAGGGACAGGATTCACAGAGTCATCTCGTTAAATGGTGCTATATATTTAGGGACCGGATTCGCAGAATCATCTCGTTAGTCTTTGATGATTAGATAAGGCAGTATAGCAACACCAAAGGCATGGTATGCATCTTCTGTCAGATTGTCGAGGAGGACTCTGTACCTCCTGGAGGCTAATAATGTCCGTTGGCTCACATTCATTTTAACTGCCAAAAAGCATATACACCCTGCTATACTGTACATAGAAATGCATGATGTAAGGGTATATTTGCAAAACGACTGTCCCCAGGAAAGTTTTATTAAAATGACTACATTATTTTATTGCTGTATACTTCTAATCTAGGTCAAATAGCCCTGCTAGTGCAGTGACAGAGTTGCTATACTTTTGGACCCATAGTGAACATTTGGTAAGATCCATAATCACAGCTATTCTAATTGTTACCATAGTGCCCATACAAAGTGGCAGTCAGATAACTGCTATTGATGTTACCATGCTCTAATTACATTAATTAGTTGTTTTTAATTGCCTATTGATGACAGCAGAAAGTAAAGGTAGAACTTGTATACTGTACAAAGTCCAAACGGAATCCACATATTTGGCAGAACTTTACAATTCAGAGGGAATAAACTAAATCTTACTTAAGCAGCACAATTCAGCAATTCAAACAATTGGCAAGAGTCCTGGTCTTGGAAGCTTACGATCTAAGAAAAGACACAAAAAGGTTAAGTGCTTGTTTTCTATGGTTCAGCCATCCCGTTAGTATCTGTGTAGGACTCTATAGTAATTGTTACTTAACGAGGGAGACAATATCTTTAAATAAAGGCCCCAAATGATGGTACTATTATAAAAATAATTTTATTGATGTTACAATTAAAATCAATAAAAAAGAAAAAAGGTGCAGAATCCAATAATGAGGGACAATATCCTCATAGGGAATCGCAATTTTGTAATTTCAGACCAGAGGGTTTAAACAACAATCAGCATATGCTAATATAAAAGGCACTATAGAAGGATTGACAACTAAATAATCAATAAAGTGCGCAACAACGCAACTGCTAGTAATACAGCAGGCATACTCTCAAAAATTTGCAGTTTATCCTCCTATATGTGTTTGCATGCTCTGCATTTGCTGACATAAAGGTCTTACGGTTAGGATTCTTAGGGAGAAACCTGCAAGTGGGCCCTCTGGGTCGTGGCTACAGAGCCCCCGAGAGCGAGGGGACCAGGTGAAACCTCCTATACAGGGAATGTTAGGGGCAGGCCCAGGGAAGATGGAACCACAATGGCCGGAGCCAAAGGACTTAGGGCAGCACAAAGAGGATAGAAAGGAAGACCGGGGTGAGGAAGGAGTACAAGTGTTAAGGTTTGGAAGTACCGGGAACCGAGGAGTATGGAAGGGGACATGGGGCAGATGGCGACTGGATGCTGCAAGAGAGAAAATAATAATGAGAGATGTACACAGAACCCAACAAGAACACAAACGGAAGGACTACAGCAACCACCACAGACAGGGGTAGCAGTGATGCAGGGTAACAAGTACGACAGAGGCACAGGACAAGCAGGAATGGCAGGGGCACAGGACTAGCAGGCAAGATAGAGGAACAGGACTGGCAGGTACGGCAGGGGCACAGGAGAGGACGGGCAAAACACACAGGGGACCTGAGGATCTGGTAGCACGCTTAGCGCAACCGTATAAGATGATCAGGCGCCTTACCTGCGCCAACACCGAGCAGAAATACCCATGTTAGGGGCGGAGCCACTGGGTCAGAGCTCCCAGGAACCCTTGCGGTGGCACAGCTGTTACTGTGCATGCGCGAAGTGGAGACGTGCCGGGAGCCCAGGTTGACAGCATGGGGGAAAGCGCTGAGGAGCGAGGCCTTGCTGGTGAGTACCAGTGGCGGCCATAACAAAGGTAACTGCATCAGTTTGTATTGGAGCTAAGCGCTATCTTAAAACAAGCATTGTGAAAGATTCAATAGTAACACTTCATATCCTTGCCAAAGCATAAGTAAAAAGTTTACCTAAGATTAGTAGACTGGTCTGTGTGATAATCCTCTGGCGTCCCTCTGCCCCGATGCGCATTTCGCTTTCCTTCTTCGGGAGGCATCTATAGTAATTGTGCATAGTGTGAGGGATCGCATGTTTTAAAGAAAAATGTAGAAGGCGCTTTTGGAGCAGTGCTTTACAGAGAACTGGTGACGTTTGGATGAGATTATTGACAGTAGAGTTCTTGTAGGGTAGTACCACTGTGGAGAGCATTGTGATCATTTGTATTCTGAAGCAGATGGGCTACGGCTACCAGTGCTCTCACATGGTGGAGGCATCAGAGTGGTGTCTGGACAGAAAAATTAGCTTGGCGCTTGCATCTGGGATTAAATGGATCTGGGAGATTTTAGAGAGTAAAGGATATTGATTAGCATTGAGACACACTAATGAAGATGAGAATTGGAGAAACTCAATTTTTCTTCTGCTCGGATGAGAAAAGAGGGGATTCCAATGTGTGGTGTTTAAATAAAGATGTGTCTTCTTGGGGGTTTCTGTGGGAGAAACGGGACAGAAACCTAAAGCAAGGATGAGGTCCCATCGCCACATGATTACAGATGATAAAAAAAAAATTACCGGTGGCCGAACGTTTCTATGGTCCAGGACATAACAAATAATGTGAAAGTTGTCATATCAAAAGTCATCATTAAAACACAAAAACATTGAAGGGTTAGGGAATACAAATTTAGTAGAGTCTTTGATTCCCTCCACACAGGACTAAATCTGTCAGGAGGATTAATGACTTATTGCAGGATCTGAGGAATCAGCTCCAGAGACAGTGAGGGTGTACCAGGCCTCTGATCTTACATGAATATTGGGACTATAAAACTCACACCACTACTCTAATACAATTAATTATTCATTCTCTGAGCTCAGTTTGTTTATTTAAATGCCCATTTACTATACCAAGCCTCTGTTTGTTTGTTTTTTGCATATAGTTTTTCTTCAGAAAATGTTTAAGCCTGAGGAAGAAACCTAAGAAGCCTCAAAAGCTTTCTTTGTAACATAATTTTAATGGTGTTGGCCATCTTGTTTTTCCCCCTGAGAGCATTCTAAATAAATAAAGGTGACATGAGCTTGTGAGTGATTGGATAAGACTAGAAAAATATTCAGAATTGAGAGTCCTCAGTGGTTGATACCATCTTTTCAGTTAGCCATTTAAAATTTAGGACGCTCAATTCTGAATATTCTATCTACTGGCTTAAGGTACTGTAGCGATGCACCAGCGATCCCAACCAGTGATATGACGCGGTCAGGATCGCTGGTGCATCGCTAAGTGGTCGCTAGTGAGCTGCCACACAGGAAGATCTCCCCAGCGACATCGCAGGGGTCGGGGGTCGCTACTTACCTGTCAGACGAGGCGATCCTGACGTCCTCCCGCACGCGTCACTCATCTCTACAGCAGGAAGCTGACGACGAGAAATGGTCCAGGCCGTTCTCACGCGATCAGCGATAACCAGCGGGGGAGCGGTCGGAGGTAAGTATAACGTCACAAAAACCAGTGACGATATAGCGATATTGCTAGCGATATCGCTTAGTGTGACAGGCCCTTAACACGGTACAAAGATATATATCTTTCCTGGATAAGACTAAAAACGTTTGTAAACCTGTGTGTGCTCAATGAGGTGTAATTATCAGATTTGTTAGTAAAGGGCAGAAACAAAAGCTTAAGTTTTAAAAGATTCAGGTTCAGATAGAAATGGTATGGTAGACAGTCGGCTATTAATCTTTATAGTAATGTGGGGGTGATATCACGAGAAGTATATAACTGCTATTGATATAAATATGGCACACAAAATGCGTGTGTCGTCATCTTAATTGTTCTGCTTCCAAACTGAATGTGGGGTCTTACGGCCGGAGAAGTCTGGACAAATGCAAGCAATTGTCTCTCAAATGACTTCTGATTTATTTCCAGAAGTGTACATTTTATACTAAAAATCGAGCTGTCTCATTGCATTACATCATGGGTTCTTTCCAAATTGCTGATTACCCCAAATAGCAAATTAGTATTGTTCTCAAATGTCCTATATCTCTATATAATCATTATGCAACTGATTGTTTCTGGCCTAGCCTAACCCAGTTTTGATGAGACTAGGTGGATAAAGAAATACAGAACTAAGTCTTAGAGAATCAGAAGTATCTTAAAGCTATATGATTCTAATATTTGAGCAAAGCGTCCATATAGTGGTATAATTTTGATTTTTGTATATATTCATATGCCATATATTCTCCCCTTAACAGTCCCTCCTTTGGAAATATGCAAAATCAAAATCCTAATCTCGTCGAACCTACCGATCTGTCCTCCCGGCCTACCTATCTCAACAACGCTGGAACCTAACTAATCTTCACCGTATATACGAGACGACCCATCTCTAGTAGGTGGACCCCCTCCTAACGGACTTTGCACAGGAGGAAGTCAGATCCTGGACTATCCCTCGTTGGTTTGCTTCAGGCAGGCATATTCCGGAGGTGGATATGGCATTCTTCTCATGGGTTCATAGGAGTATCTTTCATATAGGGGATCTTCAAAGTCGGCATGCATAGTCATTACTGTGGTTTCCATGGTCATCGTCCTCATTTTCTTAAGGCATGGAGCTATGCAGCATAGAATTAAGGAAAATATGATCAAAGGACATAAAATAACTATTGTAAACTTCATGGGTCAATAATTGCCTTTATGGCATTCCCAGTGTATTTTATAAACTGTTGATTATTGTATAAGTAGTTTATCCACTTTGCATTCTTATTTACGGGGATGGTGGGTTTAAACACAACTATTGTCTCGTTCTCGACTTTGAATTTGTCAGGTGCTCCTTGTGTGCCCCCACTAATATCTATACTTCTTAGCCAAAATTTACCTTTTGTGTCACCATTTTCCCTCCCAAGTTTAGTACTTGAGCCTAGTACATATAACCCTTGGTTATTCTCTGAGGGGTTCTCAATGATGAAGTACAGAACTATACATCCCTTCTTGGGGCAGTTGGTGGCAGGGAAGGGTAGGCCTGGAAAAACTCTCTGGCCTTCAAAAAGGGGCTTTGGACAGAGTCATGCAGCTTAAAAGGCTTATTACCCATTTGTCCCTTTGCTGTAGGGCCTGGACTGGTTGATGCCTCCAGTCACTTTCACCAGTGTGCCACCCAACAAGTGACTAATCCTCCCAGTTTGAACCTTCCCCTATTTCAACAGTAGTGACATAGATGAATTGTGTACTTAACCCGATATCAAACTGTGCCATGGGCCTGGACATTCTACTATGAGACAGTAGTCAAATTGATATGTTACTCTTGGGGTGGAGACATTATACCAGAATGTCACAATAGCCTTCTCATGAGTGACTACCCCTTGGTGACTGACTACCCCTTGAGCTAGGAAAAGGATAAGTGCCAGACAGATGAAGAGTGGACTCTGGATCCGGCATTTCCTTGCAGTGGGAAGCGTGGACCCATGAACTGCTGTGATAGTTGGCAGGACTTGGAACGGGCTGTCATCTCTAGGTTCAAGGGTACGTCTGTTGAACTTCTTGGTGATGAGGACTCAGTCACCGGGCAGGATCTGGTGGGCTCCTAGGTCCTCAGGATCTGGGATGGATGAAAAGACTCGAAAATATATTTTAGTCACATGTTTTTAAACTTAGTCTGCATATAGGCAATTATAGTGAACAAAAGATCCTGAACTGTGAATATCTACAAGTAGGATCTTATAGGGCTGAGTTTTGTTGGACCTGCTAGTATGTGTGTGTATTTGTGCGTGTGTGTGACCCAAGGGAAGGGAACAGAGGAAAATAAAATTCCTGAATTGCTAGTTTTTGTTCATTCCTCCACAACAATCGGAATAGAAAGCGATCAAAAAACGTTATGTGCCCGAAAATGGTACCAATAAAAACGTCAGCTCGTCCCGCAAAAAACAAGCCCACACATGACTGTCGGCCGGAATATGGAAAAATTATAGCTCTCAAAATGCGGCGATGCAAACATTTCTTACAAAAAAAGCGTCTTTTAGTGTGTGACAAGCTAAACATGAAAAAAGGATATAAATCTGGTATCGCTGTAATCGTACCGACCCGAGGAATAAAGTTGCCTAATCACTAATACTGCACGAGGAACGGCGTAAAGAATAAAACCAATCTTTCACTTTTTGTGGATTTGTGCATTCTGCCTCCCAAGGATCGCAGTAAGGATCACAGCGTACTCAGGACAAATTGCACAACAACTTTTGGGGTCTAATTTCTCCTGTTACCCTTATGAAAATAAACATTTTGGGGCAAAAAAGATCATTTTTGTGGAAAAAAATGATTTTTTTATTTTCACGGCTCTACGTTATAAACTTCTGTGAAGCACTTGGGGGTTCAAAGTGCTCACCACCAGAGGCGTATCTAGGCTTTCTGGCACCCGGGGCAAGAATTCTGTTCGGCGCCCCCCCCCGCCAAGTACATATGCGACTTGCACACTTAGCCATGTACCCACGAGCTGCTCTTCCTAATGCTCTCAATGTTCAGTAAAAAACAGAGAAGCAGGAAGAGAAGCTCGTTGTCACAGGACCATAACTATGAAAATCGCATATGAGTGAAGTGTCTATATGATGACACTGGAACTTTCAGAGCTGAATTCTGACATTGCAGCTTCTGAATTCTCACAACGAATGCACTGCACACTTTTAGGATTCTCCCTTGCTGATGTACCGTCATGTCAGCACAAGTATGTGATTTATATACTTCTGGCCACATTCCGACTAGACGTGCCCGGCCTCGCTCTGTTCATTTTCATTGAGTGAGGCCACACATGTCTAGTCAGCATGTGACCGCATGTATGTAAATTACCGGCACGAGAGAATCCTGACAGCATTCAGTGAGCACTGTGAGAATTCAGAAGTCTGCAGTCACATAGAATGACTGCAGACTCAGCACAAACCTGGACAACCCCTGTAATGTTCCTAACAAATAAAAACATGAGAATTAGTCAGTATCACAAATAACATTTACATCCAGGTACCTTATAGATGACGTCGTCTCTGCAGTCGGTCTCCTTTTCTTCTTCTTGTCCAGACCCCATGATGAGTTTTCTCATCCACATCTCGTCTCTGCAGACTTCCATCTTCTCCGGTCTTCTGCAGCAAATCTCCACACGACGCCCTTAAAGACAGAAGTGTCATTATAATGCCCCTAAATAAAAATATCTGCAATATACTGTCTCCTCACACTATTCCCCTCTAGCATCCCACCTGTTCACCATACTGTCTCCTCATATATTTACCCCCTCACTCTCTATACTGTCTGCTCACACATATCCCTGACTGCCCATACTGTGTCCACTTACATTAACCCATTCGCTCCCCATACTGTCTGCACCAATCCCCCATACTGTTTCCTCATACATACTCTTTATTTTGTGTCCTCAAATCTCCCCACACATTAAATCCCCCCCATCCTCAATCCCCCACACACATTAAGTACCCCCCATCCCCACTCCAAATCCCGCCACACATTAACCCCCCATCCCCACTCCAAATCCCCCCACATTAACCCAATCCCCACTCATTAACCCCCATCAGCACTCCAAATCCCCCTACCCCAAATACCCCCACACATTAACCCCCATCCCCATTCATTAACCCCCACACACATTGACCCCCATCCCCACTCATTAACGCCCCCACACATTGACCCCCATCCCCACTCATTAACGCCCCCACACATTAACCCCCATCCCCATTCATTAACCCCCGCACACATTAACCCAATCCCCACTCATTAACCCCCATCACATTAAATAACCCCCATCTCCACTCCAAATCCCCCCACACATTAACCCCATGGCATCCCCACTCATTAACCCCCACACACATTAACCCCCATCCCCACTCTAAATACCCCCACACTTTAACCGCCATCCCCTCTACAAATCCCCCCCATCTCCACTCATTAACTCCCCCTCATCGCCCATCTTCGGTGGTTCTTCAGCTCCACAGTGGAGCACACTTACCACCAACGTTTGCTTTGGGCGCCGGGGAGTGACGTCAGCAGCGTGATCACATGACCTGATCACGCTGCTGACGTCGCTCTGGCCCGGCGGTCAGAGCTTCAATTGTACAGGCGTCTGTATAGACGCCAGTACAATTGTTCCCTGGGAGCCGGCACGCGCTCCTTCTCTGCGCCGGCTGTCAGCTTGACAGCCGACAGAGAACCGCCGACTCCCAGGCCGGGGGGGCGGCAGAACGCAGCCGCCGGGGGGAGACACTGCGGACCGCTGCATTAGGCGGCCCGACTGCGCCCCCCTGCTGGCTGCACCCGGGGCAACTGCCCCGGCTGCCCCCCCTAGATACGGCCCTGCTCACCACACATCTAGATAAGCTACATGGGGGGTCTACTTTCCAAAATGGTGTCAATTGTGGGGGGTTTCCAGTTTAGGCACATCAGGGGCTCTCCAAATGCAACATGACGCCCGCAGACCATTCCATCAAAGTCTGCATTCCAAAATGGCGCTCCTTCCCTTCTGAGCTCTGCCATATGCCCAAACAGTGGTTCCACCCCACATATAGGGTATCAGCGTACTCAGGACAAATTGTGCAAGAACTTTTGGGGTCCTATTTCTCCTGTTACCCTTGTGAAAATAAAAAATTGTGGGTAAAAAGATCACTTTTGTGGAAAAAAATGATTTTATTTTCACGGCTATACGTTATAAACTTCTGTGAAGCACTTAGGTTCAAAGTGCTCACCACACATCTAGATAAGCTCCTTGGGGGATCTAGTTTCCAAAATGGGGTCACTTGTGGGGGGTTTCCACTGTTTAGGTACATCAGGGGCTCTCCAAACGCAACATGGCGTCCGCTCTCGATTCCAGCCAATTTGATATTCAAAATCTCAAATGATGCTCCTTCCCTTCTGGGGACTGCTGTGCGCCTAAAGATTGGTCTGTCTCCACACATGGGGTATCAGTGTACTCAGAAGAAATTGCGCAACAAATATTGTGGTTCATTTTCTCCTGAAACCCTTGACAAATTAAAAACAAATTGTGTCCAAAGATAAATTTTGGGAAAAAAAGTTAGATGTTCATTTTTTCCTTCCACGTTGCTTCAATTCTTGTGAAGTACCTAAAGGGTTAATAAACTGCTTGAATGTGGTTTTGAGCACCTTGAGAGGTGCAGTTTTTAGAATGGTGTCACTTTTGGGTAATTTCTGCCATATTGCCCCTCCATGTGACTTCAAATATGATGTGGTCCCTAAAAAAAATGGTTTTGGAAATTTTGTTATAAAAATGAGAAATCGCTGGTCAACTTTTAACCCTTATAACTTCCTAACCAAAAAAATTTTGGTTCCAAAATTGTGCTGTTGTAAAGTAGACATGTGGGAAATGTTATTTATTAACTATTTTTTGTGACATCTCTCTGATTTAAAGGCATAAATATTAAAAGTTTGAAAATTGCAAAATTGTAAAAATTTTCGCCATACTTCCGTTTTTTCATAAATAAACGCAAGTCATATCAAAGAAATTTTACCACTAACATGAAGTACAATATGTCACGAAAAAAACATTCTCAGAATCGTCGGGATCCGTTGAAGAGTTTCAGAGTTATAAGCACATAAAGTGACAGGGGTCTGATTTAAAAATTAAGACCTGGTCTTTAACCTACAAAATCGCTTGGTCGTTAAGGGGTTAAACTGATGAAAGTAGGAGGAATCTGCTCTCCAAGTACATACTTGTGTCGGGAAGTAATCTTTCATAGCATGCGCCTCAGCGTTCAGTAGTGAACACTGCCTGCACATGCTCATAGGGCAAGGAGAAATTAATGAGCCGATGGCTGGCAAAATACAGCTGCCGGCACAATCACTTTGGTCCATGGGAATCTGGGGGCCGGAAAGAAGGTCATTGAGGTTCCTCATATTTGCTTTCCGATTACCATTCTAACCCAGTGCATAAGTGCAATGTTTAAGTACAGTGTCCTCTCTTAAATGGCTCAATAATTGTTCCTTCTATTCCATTTCATAACATGGCATCAAGCACATACAAAACTGGATAGAATTCAGGAAAAAAAAAAAATATACTCCCTCTCCAATCCCCAAATGTGATCAGATTTGTAAAAACTTACAAAAGCTTAAACTTCGATAAGCAGAAATCTGATACGCATATACACAAATCCAAATTTAAAACCTTTATAATAATAATCTCTTATGAATATATCTTTCATCCAGTGGAATATTTTATTGTGCAGGTTTTCTTTTCCTGTGGAAGAACTCTGGGATCTTAATGGTTGACTCTTTTTAATTGACAAACTGCATTAAAATCTGTTCCTTGTAAATATCTAGACAGTTATAAATGAGGCATTCGGGCAGTGTTCTCACACTCTATGTAGTCAAAATTGGCAGCACGGTGGCTCAGTGGTTAGCGCTGCTGGAGTCCTGGGTTCGAATCCCACCAAGGACAACATCTGCAAGGAGTTTGTATGTTCTCCCTGTGTTTGCGTGGGTTTCCTCCTGGCACTCCGGTTTCCTCCCACACTCACTCCAAAGACATACTGATAGGGAATTTAGATTGTGAGCCCCACCAGGGACAGTGATGAAAATATGTGCAAACTGTAAAGCGCTGCGGAATATGTTAGCGCTTTTATAAAAATTTATTATTATTATTATTATTATTTCCAACCTCATTATAAAATAACTCTAATGAAAATCTAAATATTGACACTTTCAAGTTTTGCGTTTTTTTTTTTTTTTTTCTAACCAAATGCCAGAAAGTCAGTCATAAAGTTATGGAAGTTTATAGGATGCCCTTCTCTTTACACCCCACGCCTAGTTTAGGATTAAAAAATAACAGTTTCACAACCTCCATATGTTAGTTAATATCTCCATAATATCCCAGAGTTTCCTCAGGTTTTGCTTTCAACCTGCACAGCCTCTATAAATTAGGAGAGGGAAAAAAAAGCAAAAGTCACTGGTGGTTGGCACTCCTGGCAAGTCAGGATTGGGTTCAAGTCCCTGCGGTGTCTTTGCTTTCTTGATCTCCATAGTGATACTAATTCCACTGGTGAAAGGGCCTTTATCTTATCAAAGATAATGTGGTTTGTGTAAAATGCTTACCTATCTAAGGTTTTCAAAACCCCAGCTGAGAGCAGCATTATGCAGGGGCAGAGACCCTGATTCCGGTGAATGTTCCTTACTGGGCTGCTTGCTGCAGTTTTGATTTAAAATAACTTTTCTCTACTGCAGATCTAGCGGTGCTCTAAATGCTGAGCTCACTATAACCCCGCCCACACTGATTGTACACAGAAAGCAGCCAATGTGCATAGGCTATTTTGTAAAAAAGAAAAAAAGCGGAATTTGGGTCTGTCTAACTATTCTGCTCGCAAATTAACTGGCAAAAACCTGTTTAATAGATTTCGTTTAACCTCCCTCCTCCTTGCATGTGCTGTATATGTACAGAGCTGCATTCCCACAAACCGCCGTACGTGTACTGCTTCGCTATCGGCAGGCTAATGCTGAGCAGCACCACGATCAAATGTGGATGTCTGCTCTGAGAGCCAACCATGCGTGCCAGTACCGATCGTGGGCATTTAAATCTCTGATGCTGCTGTCAACATCGAAATTGATGGGAATCGCAGAGGGAGGGAGCTATCTCTTTGCTCCCATCAGCACAATGCAATTGCAATCGTGCTATGCCAATGGTCTTCATTTTGACATTAGGCCGAAATATGGCCACGGGGTCTCCCAGAGACAGTGGCCTGTAAGCTCCTGCTCATAGCTTGAACTGACAGGCCGCCTCCCTGCCTGTGATGCACAGATCTATTTCTATGCATTACAAACGCATTGCAGAGTATTCGATCAGGGCAGGGCAAGTTGATGTCCCATCCTGGGACAATGTTTTTACAATTTTTAATAAAAAAAATAATCTCGAGAACAAAAAAATAAAAATAATCCAATACATTTATGTAAAAACAAAAAAAGGACATTTGGTATAGCCAAGTGGAACTACCCCACCTATAAAACAGTCCCACTAGCTAACCCTTTGAACGCCATAAAAAGACAAAAAACATGTTTTATCATAAGGTTGAACAAAAAGTGGAATAAAGCTCAATCAAAAAGACAAATGTAAATAAAAATAGTATAGCACAAAACATCATCTTGTCCTGTAAAAAACAAGTCGCCAAACAGCTCCATAAGCAGAAAAAGAAGTTGTAGCTCTCAGAATAAAGCAATGCAAAAATAATTTTTCTATAAAAGTTTGTGTAAAGGCGCCAAAACACAAAACTATATAAATGTGGTATCATTATAATTGTACTGGCCTGTAGAATAAAGCTGCCTTATCAATTTTACCATGCGCGGAACAACATTAAAAAACAAAACACAAAACAATTGCTGTATTGCTGGTTTTTCGCTCACCCATTGTTCTGTCTCCGAAATTTAATTCATAATCTTTGATTGTTTGAAATTATTTACAGTGATTTACTGGATAATATGCAGAATGTTCAGTTTTCCATAGATTCTATTGTTTTCATTGTTTCTGGCTCCCTCTAGTGGCAAAAGCCATAACCCGCAGTCTTATTGTGTTGTTTTACTTTCACTTCTGATGCTTGTATTTTTTCCCTCCGTTGCAGTGCATTCTGATAAGCTTTTGTAAAGGATTATGGTATTTTCCCTCCAGTTCTCCATTTTCCTTGAGCCGGCATTCAGGAAGCATCTCATTTCTCTTCTCCCCTTGTGAGCACATTGCTGGTATGTAGTCATGCTTCCTATATCTAATTCCTGTCCCATATTAGCCTGCTTAGTCCTTCCCCTGGTTAGCTATTACTGCAGATGTTGATTTACAATGTATTATGCATATAAGAATTCCTGATGTACCCTGTATTGACTGAGTGTATTTATATGTTTGCTTGTAGTTTCACTGCGCCAATATATCAAGTTCAATAAAAGCACAGACTCAACCTACAGTCTCCATATTGGACCCTGGTATAACGGTTTAGCTGATCTGTATAACTGCAAATAGTCTGCTTCATTCAGTGAGGACAGAACAGTGAAACAGAGGCCATCCAGCTAGTGGGAATTCAGAGAGAAGTCTTCCATCCTGCAGGGGCCAGTGAAACAGTGGCCATCCAGCTAGTGGAATTCAGGGAAAAGACAGCCTTCTATCCAGCTTGCAGGAACTAGTGAAACTACAGCCATCCATCTAGTGAGATTCAAGTCAACGGCTACACAGAGACTTAATACAGTTACAACAATCTCTGCACAGCCAAGCATTCCCCCCAAAACACCATGTCCAACAGATCCATACCTCCCAACTTTTGAAGAAGGTAAAGAGGGCAAATTTTAGGCCACACCCATAGCCAAACCCATTTCAAGCCACACCCATTTTCTCCTGTGTTCTATCTGTATTCCTCTGTCCACCCCAGACTCCTGTGTCCCCTCTGTACTCCTGTGTCCCCTCTGTACTCCTGTGTCCCCTCTGTACTCCTGTGTCCCCTCTGTACTCCTGTGTCCCCTCTGTACTCCTGTGTCCCCTCTGTACTCCTGTGTCCCCTCTGTACTCCTGTGTCCACCCCAGACTCCTGTGTCCCCTCTGTACTCCTCTGTCCACCCCAGACTTCTGTGTCCCCTCTGTACTCCTCTGTCCACCCCAAACTCCTGTGTCTACCCCAGACTCCTCTGTTCTCCTCTGTCCACCCCAGACTCCTCTGTCCCCTCTGTAGTCCTCTGTCCATCCCAGACTCCTCTGTCCCCTCTGTACTCCTCTGTCCATCCCAGACTCCTCTGTCCCCTCTGTACTCCTCTGTCTACCCCAGACTCCTCTGTCCACCCCTGACTCCTGTGTCCCCTCTGTACTCCTCTGTCCACCCCCGACTCCTGTGTCCCCTCTGTACTCCTCTGTCCACCCCCGACTCCTCTGTCCCCTCTGTACTCCTCTGTCCACCCCAAACTCCTGTGTCCCCTCTGTACTCCTCTGTCTACCCCAGACTCCTCTGTCCACCCCTGACTCCTGTGTCCCCTCTGTACTCCTCTGTCCACCCCCGACTCCTGTGTCCCCTCTGTACTCCTCTGTCCACCCCAAACTCCTGTGTCTACCCCAGACTCCTCTGTTCACCTCTGTCCACCCCAGACTTCTGTGTCCCCTCTGTACTCCTCTGTCTACCCCAGACTTCTGTGTCCCCTCTGTACTCCTCTGTCTACCCCAGACTTCTGTGTCCCCTCTGTACTCCTCTGTCTACCCCAGACTTCTGTGTCCCCTCTGTACTCCTCTGTCTACCCCAGACTTCTGTGTCCCCTCTGTACTCCTCTGTCTACCCCAGACTTCTGTGTCCCCTCTGTACTCCTCTGTCTACCCCAGACTCCTCTGTCCACCCCTGACTCCTGTGTCCCCTCTGTACTCCTCTGTCCACCCCCGACTCCTGTGTCCCCTCTGTACTCCTCTGTCCACCCCAAACTCCTGTGTCTACCCCAGACTCCTCTGTTCACCTCTGTCCACCCCAGACTTCTGTGTCCCCTCTGTACTCCTCTGTCTACCCCAGACTTCTGTGTCCCCTCTGTACTCCTCTGTCTACCCCAGACTTCTGTGTCCCCTCTGTACTCCTCTGTCTACCCCAGACTTCTGTGTCCCCTCTGTACTCCTCTGTCCACCCCCGACTCCTGTGTCCCCTCTGTACTCCTCTGTCTACCCCAGACTCCTCTGTCCACCCCTGACTCCTGTGTCCCCTCTGTACTCCTCTGTCCACCCCCGACTCCTGTGTCCCCTCTGTACTCCTCTGTCCACCCCAAACTCCTGTGTCTACCCCAGACTCCTCTGTTCACCTCTGTCCACCCCAGACTTCTGTGTCCCCTCTGTACTCCTCTGTCTACCCCAGACTTCTGTGTCCCCTCTGTACTCCTCTGTCTACCCCAGACTTCTGTGTCCCCTCTGTACTCCTCTGTCTACCCCAGACTTCTGTGTCCCCTCTGTACTCCTCTGTCTACCCCAGACTTCTGTGTCCCCTCTGTACTCCTCTGTCTACCCTCTGTACTCCTCTGTCTACCCCAGACTTCTGTGTCCCCTCTGTACTCCTCTGTCCACCCCCGACTCCTGTGTCCCCTCTGTACTCCTCTGTCTACCCCAGACTCCTCTGTCCACCCCTGACTCCTGTGTCCCCTCTGTACTCCTCTGTCCACCCCCGACTCCTGTGTCCCCTCTGTACTCCTCTGTCCACCCCAAACTCCTGTGTCTACCCCAGACTCCTCTGTTCACCTCTGTCCACCCCAGACTTCTGTGTCCCCTCTGTACTCCTCTGTCTACCCCAGACTTCTGTGTCCCCTCTGTACTCCTCTGTCTACCCCAGACTTCTGTGTCCCCTCTGTACTCCTCTGTCTACCCCAGACTTCTGTGTCCCCTCTGTACTCCTCTGTCTACCCCAGACTTCTGTGTCCCCTCTGTACTCCTCTGTCCACCCCAGACTTCTGTGTCCCCTCTGTACTCCTCTGTCCATCCCAGACTCCTCTGTCCCCTCTGTACTCCTCTGTCCATCCCAGACTCCTCTGTCCCCTCTGTACTCCTCTGTCTACCCCAGACTCCTCTGTCCACCCCCGACTCCTGTGTCCCCTCTGTACTCCTCTGTCCACCCCCGACTCCTGTGTCCCCTCTGTACTCCTCTGTCTACCCCAGACTTCTGTGTCCCCTCTGTACGCCTCTGTCTACCCCAGACTTCTGTGTCCCCTCTGTACTCCTCTGTCTACCCCAGACTTCTGTGTCCCCTCTGTACTCCTCTGTCTACCCCAGACTTCTGTGTCCCCTCTGTACTCCTCTGTCTACCCCAGACTTCTGTGTCCCCTCTGTACTCCTCTGTCCACCCCAAACTCCGGTGTCTACCCCAGACTCCTCTGTTCACCTCTGTCCACCCCAGACTTCTGTGTCCCCTCTGTACTCCTCTGTCTTCCCCAGACTTCTGTGTCCCCTCTGTACTCCTCTGTCCACCCCAGACTCCTGTGTCCCCTCTGTACTCCTCTGTCCACCCCAGATGCCTCTGTCCCTTCTGTCCACCCCAGACTCCTCTGTCCCCTCTAGTCCTCTCTGGACTCCTTTCGCTCCCTCAGACTCCTCAGTCCCCTCTGGACTCATCTGACCCCTCTAGTCCTCTGTCCCCTCCGGACTTCTCTCTCTCCCCCAGACTCCTCTCTGTCCCCTCCAGACTCCTCTCTGTCCCCTCCAGACCTCTCTGTCCCAGAGACTCCTGTCCCCCCCCCCCAGACTCGGCGTGTTCCGTGTACCTGAGCGCCTAACCGCGTCCTCACAGCACCACACGCTCTCTGGGCACTTGCATGACCGGGGTGCGTCTCCTTGGTGATATACGGTAGCTGTAGTTCCGGGTTCTTGCTTCCTGGGGCTGGGCTGGGGGTGAGCTCTGTGCTCCCTGTGGATGTGACGCGGCGATCCCCGCACTGTGCTGGCTGACCTCTGCTGTATTTTGCGGTCATGCGATCGCGGGATAGAAAGCTTCCCGGCCGGGACGGCGGGATAAGGACCAGAAATCAGGTCTGTCCCGCGGGAATCGGGAGGGTTGGGACCTATGCACAAATCACACAAGACAAAATGTTACTTCCGTCTCCTCAAAGACTACATCCATCAGCAGCGCGGTCACCATTGCCCGCGCAAATGCTGAAGCTGCCAAAATGCGACCACACTATGCTGTAGAAGAGATGGATCTTAAATTAGAGAAAGCACGCCTAGAAGATCAAGAGAGAAAGTCACACATAGACAGAGAAGTCATGTTTTTCATAAACGCAAGTCATGAGATGAACAAGAGAGAAGGTTATGCATAGAGAGAGATGAGCAAGAGAGAAAGACGCAGTTAGAGAAGGCACGTGTGGATGCCGCCTTAGAGAGCCTAGCAGTAAAAAGAGAAGCTGCTGCAGCAATAGCCGAAGCAGAATCGCTAGAAGCCGCGCAAAACCCTGAGCTGCATAGCCGAAGCAGTACGTCAAGTCTGAAGTTGCCACTGCAAGATTCACCACAATGCACATCTCAGTATGTTAATGAACTTCCCGATCCAAACTATAACCAAGAACACGACCTCTCCAGTGAAGCGAGTAAGAGTCCTCATGAGGCTCAGCTCCAGGAAAACATGGAGCAAAACAATTCTGCTAATGACTACCTTGCCCCTCGCCAGGCAACCAACATGAATCACCTTGCTGACACCGCACGTCAGACTGAAGCAATACGACACTGGCTGGCGCCACCCTGAGGATACTAACAGGTATGAACACACCTCACATCACTATCAGGGTGACCCATCATCAGCATACTCTGCTGACATCCGGTTCACAACAGAATTTGCTAAGTTCTTCACACGACGTGAACTGGTTGCCAAGGGACTCATGAAATTCATTGAGCAAGCTGAAGGTTACAGAGCTTGGGAAAGCTTCCTTCCAAAATGTCACTAGAGACTTGGGGCTACAACAAAGGGAAGAGATAGACCTCTTAGTCAAATACCTAGGAGAAGTCAGTCAAACACGCAGTAAGGATCAGAGACATTAATATAAATCACCCTGAAATTGGCCTCAAAGAGATCTGGAAGAGGCTGGATGAGTGTTACGGCTCAGCAGAGGTAATAGAGAGAACCTTGTTCAAAAGAATCAATGACTTTCCTAAAATATCTAACAAAGGTCTCCAGAAACTTGGAGAACTAAGTGACCTGCTAAAAGAAGTCCTAGTTGCCAAACGTGAAGGTGACCTACAAGAACTTGCATTCCTTGGTACAGCCAAGGGTGTTAACCCTATAGTCCAAAAGTTGCCCTACAATGTACAAGAGAGGTGGCTCACACATGGTTGCACGTACAAATACAAACACAGTATTCCATTCCCTCCCTTCTCTGTTTTTGTAGACTTTATACACAAACAAGCGACAATCAGAAATGATCCCAGCTTTTACTTTGCAATGTCATGCCACACCGTCACCAGCTGCAAATCCACGCACAACGTCTGTGGCAGTGCACAAGACTTATGTTTCTTCTCCAATTTTCAATTACAGGTCTGCTGGCGGTTCCCAGTCAGAGACAAAGGTGCAGGACCCTGACAAGCAGTGCCCGCTCCATCAGAAGCCTCATCCTCTCCTGAAATGCAGAGCCTTCAGGGGAAAATCTATGCCAGATCGCAGAAGCTTCCTGAAAGAGAACGGTATCTGTTACAAGTGCTGCTTGTCCACAACTCATCTCGCCAATCGCAAGGTCCGTGTAAAATGCACAGAATGTGGTACCACAGATCACAACACTGCTCTACACCCTGACCCAGCTCCATGGAGTGCACAAAACACGCCAACTGACAGTGAGCATGGCGGGGAGGAAAGGAACACTGATGCAGCTACGCCAGAGATCACTTCGCAATGTACTTAAGTCTGTAAAGGGACAATAGACAGTAGGTCCTGTTCAAAAATATACCTCGTCAGAGGGTATCCAATGGGTCATAGAGAAAAAGCTGTAAGACTGTATGCTATATTGGATGATCAAAGTAATCGATCCTTGGCTAGATCAACATTCTTTGACCTATTCAACATCAAAGGGCTAAGCACCCCCTACTCATTAAAGACGTGTGCAGGTACTGTGACAACAGCAGGCAGGAAAGCTACTGACTACCAAATTAAGTCCTTAGACGGACAATTCTGCCTACCACTACCTACAATCATCAAGTGTAATCGAATCCCAGACAATAGATCTGAAATCCCTACGCCAGATGTGGCAATCCATCACGCTCACTTAAAACGCATAGCACACATTATACCGTAACTCGACCATCAGGCCCAGATAATACTGCTGTTGGGAAGAGATATCCTACAGGTTCATAAAGTGAGAAGTCATATCAATGGATTCCACAATGCACCCTATGCTGTGAATTCTCTTTCTGGGCTCCCACTAGTTAGTGGTTACTGAAGGTAGTGGAGCTGGTCAGATTGACAGAGGTGTTGCGAGTTCTGTTTCTGGGCTCCCTCTGGTGGTTACTGGAGGTAGTGGAGCTGGTCAGATTGACAGAGGCTTGCCACCTGATAATGATGATGACGATTGGAGATCTGGGGTTTCTGACTGGAGTATTTAAGACAGCTGACTTCCTTCAATCCCTGCTGGTGATTGTCTTCCTGTGCCTTCTGAGGTCTGATGTCTCCTGCTCTGTTCCTGCATGGTTCAGCTAAATGGTTCATTTGCTAATCTTTTTGCATTTGATCTGGTTTTGTCTATCTCTGCTTTGTGCAGGTCAGCATGCTCCTGCTGGGGCTGTGCTGGATCACTGCCCATATGTTACTGCTTTTGTCAGTTTGTTCTGTCCCCTGTTATATTGGTCTCTTTTTGCTTTGCTTTCAGTATATGCTAGAGTGCTGATATAGTGGGGGCGAAGTCGTGTGACTTCAGTGTTTTTTGTGCATCAGACGTGTTGGATTTTTCAGGGTTTTTGCGTGATTGCAGACAGTGTCTTTCCTTTCCTGTCCTGTCTAGTCAGTTTGGGCCCCATCATTTGCTCAGTCTATTTTTCTGCCTGCGTTTGTGTTTTCATCTTGTCTCACTGATAATATATGTTTGGGGGCCGTCTATTCCTTTGGGCTCTGCTCCGGGTCAGATAAGATTTCACCTTTCTTGCTTTAGGCTGAGTTAGCTCTCCGGCTGTGCCGAGGCGTCTAGGGCATCGTAGGTACGCTCCACGGCTACTGCTAGTTGTGTGGATAGGATCAGGGGTCTGCAATCCGCTTAGTTACCAACCTCTCTGGTTTTCTGGTGGCTTAGCCTGGTCCTGCTATCCTCCTCGGTGACCCATTCATAACACTATGCCCAAAAGCTAGGCCTAGGATAGGTCATAATAGGAAACGTATGCTTGGGACGCATGCACGCCCCATCTTCTGAGACAAGCATGCTAACAAATACAGTGGAGAAAGGACGCTCATCTCTGTTTCAACCTTGCAACGAGTTCTATGTCAAAGAACTACCACACAGCATCCAACTACCCAATCATCTAATAGACTTTACTCATGACAGCAGTATTGTGTCAGGAAGCTATGAGGATCAGTTAGGGTGCACAGTCTTCCAGAGAACTAAGCAAGACAACCAAGTGGCAATGTCGGTATAGGACAAGTTGTTCTTAGAGGTAATGGACAAGGGACTTGTAAAAGATGAGACCAACGCCTGGGTCGCACCTCTTCCCTTCAGAACCCACAGACCACGTCTACCGAACAACAGAAATCAAGCATTAAAACGTTTCTCCTCTTATAAACATAATCTGCAAAAGAAACCAGAGATGAAAGATCACTTTTTCTCCTTCATGTCAAAGATTTTTTAAAACTGCCACGCAGAGCTAGCTCCCACTCTCAAAGACTCTGAAGAATGCTGGTTCCTACCCATGTTTGGAGTATACTACCCTAAGAAACCGGGCCAGGTTAAAGTGGAGTTTGACTCCAGTGCGAAGTTTGGTGATATCTCCCTGAATGATGTTCTACTAACAGGACCAGACCTCAATAACAAACTTCTGGGATTACTTATGCGCTTCCGTAAGGATTCCATTGCCTTCATCGCTGACATCCAACAAATGTTCCATTGTTTCCTTGTGAGAGACAGGAACTTCCTAAGATTCTTCTGGTACAGAGACAATGATCCTACTAAAGAGGTCACAGAGTATCGCATGAGAGTGCACATCTTTGGCAATAGTCTTTCACCTGCAGTTGCCATTTATGGACTCAAAAGGTCGGCTCAAGAAGGAGAAACAGAATACGGATCAGATGTCAGACAATTCATAGAAAAAGACTTTTATGTTGATGACTGTCTGAAAGCCATGCCTTCAAATGAGACTGCCATCAGTCTTCTCAGGAGAGCCTAAGAGATGCTTGCTTGCTCTAACATCAGGCTTCGCAAAATAGCCTCAAACAGCCAAGAACTCATGAAAGCATTCCCTTCTCAAGACTTGTGTAACAGTCTCAAATACCTGTAGTCAGATCCCAAACCAATGCAACGCAGCCTCGGGCTTCTCTGGAATCTACAGTCAGACACTTTCACCATTCAGCTCAGCCAGGAAGAAAAGCATTTCACACACAGAGGTGTCCTGTCTACTATCAACAGTCTGTATGATCCCTTGGGTTTCGCAGCTCCTGTTACTATACAAGGCAAAGCTCTATTAAGAAACTTAACTAAGAAGACATCTGACTGGGATGCACCTCTGCCACCTCATAAGAAAAGCCAGTGGGAAGTATGGAAGAAGTCTTTAGCAGGCCTCTCCAACCTGAATGTGCCAAGACCATACACCCCTGTGCCGTCTACAGAAATGCAAAGCCAAAGTCTGTACGTATTTGCAGATGCTTCTGTCAAAGCAATTGCTGCTGTTGCCTATCTCAAAACTGTGGACTCCAAATGTCAGAGCCACATTGGATTCGTTATGGGGAAAGCCAAACTTCCTGCACAACCAGAGCACACTATACCAAGGTTAGAGCTTTGTGCTGCAGTCTTAGCAGTTGAGTTAGCAGAGTTAATCGCATCCGAGATGGATATTGACCTGACACAAGCCGAGTTCTACTCAGACAGCAAATTAGTCCTGGGATGCATCCACAATGAAACTAGACGATTCTATGTTTATGTCAACAACAGAGTGCTACGAATTAGGAGATCAGTTCACCCAAAACAGTGGCAATACATTCCCACAGACCAAAATCCTGCAGATCACGCAACTAGAGCAGTTGATGCAAGTCGACTAAGAAGCACAACATGGCTCTCAGGGCCAAAATTATTGTACACTGAGGAACGTTTTCCAGACACCTTTGAACTAGTGAGAGAGAACTCAGATGCTGAAATCCGCCCTCAGGTGTCTACACTTCATACAATGACTCCAGCTACTCTTACCCTGAAAACAGGACTATCCAGTGCCCCTCCAGGAGGATTCGACGCCAAGGACCTCTACAAGTGCCAATGGAGACAGGTACAAAGTTTTTCAAATACTTTCTGGGACAGGTGGTGCAAACAATATTTGTCTACCCTGCAGCCACGTACGAAGTGGCAATCTGCCAGGCCTAATCTGGGCACTGGTGACCTCGTCCTTGTGAAAGACTGTCAAGTTCACCGAAACCAGTGGCCACTTGGTCTAGTGACCGCAACATTCCCAAGTAAGGATGGCAATGTACGCAAAGTTGAACTGAGGATGGCCAAAGGGAATGAACTTAAGACGTTCTCCAGACTGGTAACTAAACTGGTCCTATTGTTCTCTTCAGAGAGTAAGGATAGTGACATCCATAGATGCCAGACGGGGAGTGTTCTGTCTCTGACATTTAATTCATTATCTTTGATTGTCTGTTTGAAAATATTTACAGTGATTTACTGGAGAATATACAGAATGTTCAGTTTTCCATAGATTCTATTGTTTTCATTGTTTCTGGCTCCCTCTAGTGGCCAGAGTCATAACCCGCAGTCTTGTTCTGTTGCTTTACTTTCACTTCTGATGCTCGTATTTTTTTCCCTCCGTTGCAGTGCATTCTGGTAAGCTTTTGCAGTGCAATCTGGTAAGGTTGCAATGGATTCTGGTAAACTTTTGTAAAGGATTATTGTATTTTCCCTCCAGTTCTCCATTTTCCTTCAGCCTGCATTCAGGAAGCATCTAATTTCTCTTCTCCCCTTGTGAGCACATCGCTGGTATGTAGTCATGCTTCCTGTATCTAATTCCTGTCCCAGATTAGCCTGCTTAGTTAGTCCTTCCCCTGGTTAGCTATTACTGCAGATGTTGATTTACAATTTATTATGTATATAAGAATTCCTGATGTACCCTGTATTGACTGAGTGTATCTATATGTTTGCTTGTAGTTTCACCGCGCCAATATATCAAGTTCAATAAAAGCACAGACTCAACCTACAGTCTCCTTATTGGACCCTGGTATAGCGGTTTAGCTGATCTGTATAACTGCAAATAAAGTCTGCTTCATTCAGTGAGGACAGAACACCCATGACCGCACCATCTGAGAGGATTTGCTCATCCACGACAAGAAAGCTACTGAAATAAAATGGCGGCACCTCTCCTCCACATCAGTTCGGTTTTCTGTCCTTGATGGGAGACTTAAAGTAGAAGATGAAAGAATGTCCCAGGCCTGACTCGGGGGCTGTGGGAACGGCTTACCTGGCCACGGCACTTGAGTCGGCCAAGAAGCACCACCCCAGGGCTTTAAATGGCTAATGCAGGAGGAAAGTATCATCAGCAAGATCTGCTGCTAACATGCTCGGGTCTGCACACACACACTGCTATCCACAAGATAGTGGGACCTGTCGTGCTGTGCGTCAGGTGAATACAAGGAAGAGGCCGACCCCTGAGCATGGGGCCGTCATATGGTGTGCCCGGAGTACAACAGTGCCTGGTAAGCTGGTAATCGTCTGGTGCATGCGCACGACCCGCCACAAGATGGCACGCCCTGTCGCCCAGCACGCTAGGCAGGTTACATAGGCCTGATACGTCATGCGGTCAGGTGACATACTGGAATCGATCTCATTTCCAGAGGTCGGGGGAGGCAGGAAGACACTAAAGGCCCCATCTCACTAAGCGATCTCGGTAGCGAGATCGCTGCTGAGTCACAACTTTTGTGACGTAACAGCGATCTCACCAGCGAGATCGCTATGTGTGACAGCGATCAGCGAGCGGCCCCCCTGCCGGTATCGCTGATCGCTGCAAGAAATCTCTGAACATTTCTTTGGTCGCTGGTCTCCCGCTGACCAGCATGCATCGCTGTGTGTGACAGGCGGGAGACCAGCGATCAGGTGTAAAAAATAATAAAAAAAATAAAAAATATAGTTATTCTCACCTTCCGACATCCCGTTCAGCCATCCTGCCTCTCTCCACGCTCCGGTCCCAGTGATCCATTGCACAAATGACCGCGAGACTTTATTCCTCGAGACCGTGACATCTCGCGGTCATTTGTGCAAAGGTTCACTGGGACAGGAGCGTGGAGAGAGGCAGGATGGCTGAACGCGACGTCAGAAGGTGAGAATAACTATATTTTTTATTTTGATTCTATTTTTTTCAGCGATGGCCAGCGATGCCGGGCGCTCGGCATTGCTGTGCTGATCGCTGGTGAAGCTGTCTGTGTGACAGCTCACCAGCGATCACATAGCAACTTACTAGCGATCCTGACACCTTGATATCGGTGTCGGGATCGCTGGTGTGTCGCTTAGTGTGACGGGGCCTTAAGACACCACGTTAAGAGGTGCAAGACCAGGTGGAGGTTGTTATGCTCCATCTCTCTATTATGGAGGAACAGCAGCAGCAGCGTCAGCCGCATCATCAAAGAAGTGATTGCACCGATGGCAGTTGCATGAGTAAGAGTTGCAGTAAGACCAGCCAGAGGTCCAGAGACTCCAGGAAGGAACAACCCTGTGACCCAATACAGCCTAAAGATCAGGCATCCTTGACTAAAAAAAAATAAAAAATTTGAGCTTGGCTTGAGTAGGTACACATGCAGCACATAAATGCATGTTCACATGGGCCATAAAACCTACATAAGACAAAATGAGCAAAAACCCTATTTGCAGCCAAGGCAACTTGGTCCCCTTCTTCAACCTTCTATAAACACTACAGGCTGGACTTGTCCACAACTGATCTATCTTTTGGTAAAAGTGTTCTACAAGCGGTGGTCCCTCCCTAAGGTGGATTGTTATTCTATATAAACTCTCAGGTGGTGCTGTCTTAGGTAATGGGAAAGTTCTAAGCTTACCGTATATACTCGTGTATAAGCCGACCCCCACCCTTAATTTTACCACAAAAAAGCTGGGAAAACTTATTGACTCGCATATAAGCCTGGGGTGGAAAATGCAGCAGCTACTGGTAAATTTCAAAAATAAAAATAGATACCAATAAAAGTAAAATTAATTGAGACATCAGTAGGTTAAATGCTTTTGAATATCCATATTGAATCAGGAGCCCCATATAATGCTCCATACAGTTCATGATGGGCCCCATAAGATGCTCCATACAAAATACACCCCATATAATGCACAAAGGTTAATAATGCCCCCATAAGATGCTCCATAGAATAATATGCCCCATATAATGCTCCATAAAGGTTATGGCCCCATAAGATGCTCCATAGATTATGCCCGCATATACTGCTCCATAGATTATGCCCCCATATACTGCTCCATAGATTATGCCCTCATATGCTGCTCCATAGATTATGCCCCCATATGCTGCCTCATAGAATGTCCCATATGCTGCCCCATAGTCTATGCCCCATATGCTGCTCCATAGACTATGCCCCCATATGCTGCTTCATAGAATATGCCCTCATATGCTGCCCCCATAAGATGCTCCATATATTATGCCCCCATATGCTGCTGCAAAAAAAAAAATGCCATACTCGCCTCTCCTGCTCAGGACCCGGCACCTGAGATATTCACCTGTCTGGGGTCCATTGCTGCTCACTGCTGTCTGCGCGTCATCTGTCAGTGACTGTTCAGCCAGCAGAGGGTGCGGCGCACATGAACCATGACACCGCGCCCCCTGCTGGCTAAACGTCACAGACACAGGAAGCAGCAGACAGTGATGGACCCCGGACAGGTGAATATCGCTATACTTACCCCCTCCTGGCGCGGTCTCTGCAGCCCCGTTTCTCCACTGTCTCCCTTCCTGCCTTCAGTGGTCACGTGATACCGCTCATTACACTCATGAATATGCACATATTCATGAGGTTAATGAGCGCTACTACGTGACCGCTGAAGGTAGGAAGAGAGACCATGGAGAAGTGGGGGGGCTGCAGAGACTGCGCCGGGGGTAAGTATGATCTCTGACACCCCCGCTCCCCCTCTGACCCCCAGGTATATGACTCGTGTATAAGCCAAGCCCAAAAAAATGGGCTGAAAATCTCATATTATACACGAGTTTAAACGGTACTTACTAATGGGATTTTATAGAGCCTATGACAGCACCCTTATATCCCCCCCATCACCAACTGGGGTGCACTTTTTCAGGTGGAGTGATTAAAATTAAGAGTGATGATGATAATTATGTGTAGGTATATACTAATTGCTTGGAGGTCCTCTGATGCTCTGCAAACCAACTAATGCGAAGGAGAGGTGCTGCCCTTTTATTTAGGTGGGTTTCCTGTCCGGGATGGGTGGGTCTTCTCTCAGGTGGTGCTGTCATGGGCGGTGGAAAATCTCATTGCATTACCAGTAAATAACTTAGATTTTTGTTCACTCTGCCTCCCAAAAATCAGAACAGAAAGCGATCAAAAAATGTCATGTGCCCGAAAATCATACCAATAAAAATGTCAACTTGTCCTGCAAAAAAACAAACCCTTTTAAATACATTAGATAGGACTGCTCCGAGATGGGTTACCGTGACGTTGGTGGAGTGGCTTAGTATACATTTTTTGCAAAAAAACGTATCAACTAAATACCCTGTTTTTGTTATCTTTTTACTAGCACTTGCTGACTACTGTTATATATTTTTTACAGCAGAGTATTTTTGCACGTTTGTCATACTGTGTCTTTTGTTTGTGTTTCAGTCTTTGGGTGGTGTGAACATTGTCCAACCGACCTGTTCACTTGTGAGCATGTCACATGTGTTTTTAATCTATTAGTTTCTTGTTTAGGCAAGGTTTGGGAGAATCCCGCCCCTCTCGTGTGACAAGCACATAAAGAGCCGTCTTTCACCGCGTGCCCACATCAGGAAGCGCCTTTGTGAATCCTGCTCATATAGGTACTGTTCACATGATCAGGTTTTAAATACATTAGATAGGACTGGTCCGAGATGGGTTACCGTGACGTTGGTGGAGTGGCTTAGTATACATTTTTTGCAAAAAACATATCAACTAAATAACCTGTTTTTGTTATCTTTTTACTAGCACTTGCTGACTACTGTTATATATCTTTACAGCAGAGTATTTTTGCACATTTGTCATACTGTGTTTTTTGTTTGTGTTTCAATAAGTAACTTAGATTTTTGTTCACTCTGCCTCCCAAAAATCAGAATAGAAAGCGATCAAAAAATGTCATGTGCCCGAAAATCATACCAATAATAATGTCAACTTGTCCTGCAAAAAAACAAACCCTCATATTACCCTTCAGCCAAAATATGGAAAAATTATACATATCAAAATATGGGGATGCAAAAACTTGTTTTTGCAATAAAAAGCGTGTTTTAGTGTGTGACAGCAGCTGAACAGAAAAAACAGATATAAATGTGGTATCGCTGTAATCGCGCCTACCCGAAGAATAAAATCGCTTAATCACTCATACCTCATGAGTAATGGTGTAAAAAATAAAAACAACTCTTCATCTGCTAAGGATTTGTTCATTCTGCCTCCCAAAGATCGCAGTAAGGATTAAAACACATTTATCCTTTGCTCTAGGCTAAGCGATTTCATTGGGGTTTTCGTGTAAATCTCTGAAATACGCGATTTAGATTATTATTATTTATTATTATAACTGAAACCACCAGCAGAAGATTCCCTATAATAAGGCAGATGGGGACACTGTTGACTCTGTCTGGCCTATGATCCGGCAGTGTCCGTCTTTTTAGGAGTGCATAAAAGCGCAGTCCCCCACAGTTTTGTTCACTTCTGAAAGGGACAATGCTGAACACAGTCCAGATGGAATCCAGGGTGACTGCTGCCTCATGACTTATGGATATGGGACGGACCCCCACTCCATCTTAAAACCACCATAACTACAGTAAACCTAGGCACTAGAATAAATACACAACACATTATTTTGGTTGTCAAAATGGCCACAGCTTTATTTAAATCACAGGATTAACACAATCACAGTAGGAGTCAGGTGAAGTGCTAGTACATTGGGATTGACAAGTACTGTGATATCCCCAGCTGTCTGACATACAGAACCAGGACAGACAGCCATAAAGGGGCGGCACGCACTGGCTTGCCATTCCAGCAGAGCCAGTAAACTTTCAGGGCACCAATGACCCTATTATCCTCACTCCTGTGCTTAACCACTGTACCGCCCCTGATTGACGTTACCATTACAACGTCCTTGAGGCTGGCCACCAAAGCCGAGCCTGTTCACCACCATGAGGTTTTACATCCTCTATTAGTTAAAATGAGTCCACCTTAACTTGCCTGCAACTTCCACCTGACTCCTAAACCGCCACCAGAGAGGCCATTTGACACCTTAAATGGACTCGACCCCCACCAACCATGCCTAATAAAGCCATCAACCATTTCTACATGCTGTGGAAAGTCTGTGCACACAAGTAATTAAATTAAAATTCCAGAGCTCTGACAGATTAATTTTATCGATGCCATGCTACCAAGTTATAATCGATAATACGGTAACTACAGCAAAATAGCAGTTGTTAAACATCCTGCAATGAGGATCCCATAATGGGGAATGTGGAAAGTAAACCATAATTAAGGTCGTAGCTACAATCTGAATACCTGTATAATGACATCTGTCATGCCTCAAAAAACATTATACCGCACGTATTGTAGCCAGCTCTAATAATTCACCAAATCACAGATTTTAGTTCTAGAAACCACCATTATTTACAGCAGCTGTGCAGTAAAATTTCTTCAACCCACTTACTATCACTACCCGAAAAGTGATGAACATATCAATAGAAAGATATTATAAATAGGGAGTAATTAAAACTATACACAATATAACAACATTATAACCGACCATAAAATAACGTTCAGAATATCTGGAAGTAGTAATTTAAATAAACCTAAAGCAGAAAAAGTCTACAAAGGCATTATTAATAACCCTGCCACGCCATTGTTAATTGTTTTTCATGCACTTGATAACATTTACTGTTGACCTCACCAACTGGGTCAAATGCATTGGGAATAGGCATATTGCCCTTTTTGTTAATGCACTTGATTACTTTACCCTTAGCGGCTCCCACTGGCTCAAGGGCACCGGGAGTAGGCATACTGCCCTTTGTGTTAATGCACTTGATGATACCCTTAGCCGCTCCCACCAGCTCAAGGGCATCGGGAATAGGCATATCGCCCTTCAGGTTAATGCACTTGATTACTTTACCCTTAGCCACTCCCACTGACTCAAGGGCACACAGATCAGGTGCATTGCTCTTCAGTTTTATGCACTAGATAACTGCATTGTCCAGACGACAACCTTCTTCTCTTCACCCCTCCAGCCGCCGTCCCTGGCTCAGAGGGGCCAATTTCTTCTATAGGCATGCAAAATATGATTGCCATGACCCCAGGGACATTACCCTAACAGGGTCCTATAAAATATAAATGCTTCTGGAGACCAGGGGGCCATACCTTGATGGTCACCTCTCCATACCAGGGGGCCATACCCGAGATGGTTACCCCCTCCACACCAGGGGGCCATACACGAGATGGTTACCCTCCACACCAGGGGGCCATACCTGAGATGATTACCCCTCAAAAACCAGGGTGCCATACCTGAACTGGTTACCCTTCCAAACCCAGGGGGGGGTCAGCGGCCAGTTTATTAACAAATAACATAAACATTTACAATAAGTATTAAATACACAATCTTATACGACATGAGGGGAGGGTTCTTGGAGCCCCGAAAATTCTGGCTAAATATTTTGGCAAAAACACAAGAACTTAAAAATCCACGTTACCCACAGCCGTAAACCACCAGCTCGAGGGCACCAAACATCCCATTCCGGGAAGTCCAACCACCAAAAGCTCCCGGGTAACACCCCGTCCAGAGTTACCCGTCCAGAGCCGTAACCAAAAGCCAGATCCAGAATTTTAACTTCCAATTCCTTTTCGCTGATTCAGCGTCAACTCCAAGAACCCCACCCGAGGTCCATACTTAATATGGTTACCCCTACTGACCAATTTATAAATAGCTTCAAGGACCCACTAAAAGGAAAACAAATAACTTTTTTTTTTTTTTTTTTTTTTTTAATTCATGTTCTTATTAAAATAAACATAAAATAAACATCAAAGCATAAATAACATTAACACGCTGGGGGGAGTCCTTGAAGCTCCCAAATCTGGTGATTACCAAACTTAAAATGTACCAACAATTACTCCCAGCCGTTACCCCCACTAGATCGGGAGCACATAGCCACAAGGGTTCCAATGTTCACTTGAATTTCCTGGGGATCCGACAAACTCTTGCCGAAACTCCCCTCCACCTTTCACCAGGTCCAGAACCATATTAACTTCCAAAAAGAGGAAGCCATATCCCAAGGGATCCCCCAGACCAATTTCTAACCAACTTCAAGGACCCCCCCAACCACCAGGCAATCCACTCAGGCCTGTGCTATCCACCATCCTAAGTAATATAAAATAAGCACTTGGTGGGTATACACTGATCCCTTTTTTTTTTTTTTTTTAATTATTATTCACACCTTTATTAAAAGAAACATACCAGAAACATCAAAACATAAATAATATTAACACGCTGGTAGGAGTCCTTGAAGCTCCCAAAATCCAGTGATTACCAAACATAAAGTGAACATAAAATGTACCAACAATTACTCCCAGCCAGTACCCCACCAGCTCGGGAGCACCATAACCACAAGGGTTCCAATGTTCACTTGAATTCCCTGGGGATCCGACAAGCCCTGGCCGAAACTCCCCTCCATCTTTCACCAGATCCAGAACCATATTGAATTCCAAATGGAGGAAACCATATCCCATTGGATCCCCCAGACCATATTTAACCAACTTCAAGGACCCCTCCAACCGCACAAAAATGTGGGATAAGTGAGGGTGAAAACCATGCAGGTTTACAACCAAGGTATACAACAGGTTAATAATGGAAAAATACCCCATCGTAAGGTCCGAAAATAGACATAGATGGGCAATGCTGTGTTATATGAGAAGCCGCCTGCTCCTCTACAGCAAATACAGACAGACTCTAATCACCAGCTGCGCATAAATGGTAAGAAATATGTTGGTCTAATATAAGCTGCCTGCAGCCATAGGTGTGTGAGCAGAAAACTGCAAGTTCTGTATCCCAACCGCACAAAATGTGGGATAAGTGAGGGTGAAAACCATGCAGGTTTACAACAGGTTAATAATGGAAAATACCCCATTGTAAGGTCCAGGAATAGACAGAGATGGGCAATGCTGTGTTATATGCTGTAACAATAAATGAGAAGCCGCCTGCTCCTCTACAGCAGTTACAGACAGACTCTAATCACCAGCTGCGCATAAATGGTAAGAAATATGTAGGTCTAATATAAGCTGCCTGCAGCCATAGGTGTGTGAGCAGAAAACTGCAAGTTCTGTATCCCAGTCACTCTACTACATACAATTACAATAGATGAGACACAGGACTGAAACTGGGCCCATGATGTGTCCTCCAGAGCAATGTGCAGCCTCACACTAGGAGTGCCCACTCCCTGCCCGCCATGTGCTGTTATTAGTGCCCACTCAAATGTCCCGAGTCACTCACTGATTATTTATTTTACACATGATAAAACATAAACCATTCAGGCCTGTGCTATCCACCATCTTAGGTAATATAAAATAAGCTCGTGGTAGGTAGACTCTGATCATGCAATATACGAGGGGGAGGACTAAAGGCAGCAATAGCTACAGAAATCAAGCACTAAGCTGGAAGTCATGTCCAGATTATATGTAAAGCCAGGAAAATAACCTGGAGAGACAGGATGATTATACACAGCATGATCCCATGATCCGTATACAGCAGAGTGAGGAGTGATATCATGTATACTGACCTGTGGTACAGGTTAAGTATAGAGCACAGGAACAGACATTTACACATATACCACATATAGTGAGTAACCTGGTTACACTGGATCTGCACACCCAGCCTCACAGTATGTAACAGAGATGAGGTCACATACAGATCATCAGACTCCATAACTGGGAAGGGGGCATAATCAGCACACAGCAGTGTCAGTATACAGTGCACTAACATGAAGTGCAGCCTCTCATCATCATACATATACCATCCCCCGACTGCTCCTCTCACCAGGGTCTCTAATACATGTGACTGCTCAGCATAGTAATGGCAGACACTGTATGTGTCCCTGCTCTGTCCCATCATACATAAACCCAGAACTCATGAAGACTATGTATAATACAGCAGCAATGTGTTATATCAGAAACGTCTGCAGGGAGGTCACACAAAAGCTGCCTCTGCAATAAGTGAGGAAACATGGCAGCTACATGAATTACTGAGGTAATCTTGATCCCAGATATGATGTAGGAGCTGATACTGTACACACTACACAATGTCTGAGGTGAATGCAGAGTCGTATATCAAACATGTCTGCAGGGAGGTCACCCAGAAGCTCACAGTCTGTGAGGAAAATGTAGCATGCACATGAGGGACATGGCAGCTACATGAATTGCTGAGGTAATATTGATCCCATACATAATGTAGGTGCTGATACTACACTAGTACATGATGTCTGAGGTGAATGTGCTCCTATCATCTGTCATGTGAGGTGATAACCCCAGTATTATACTCCCTGAAACTGCAGACATGCTTCCTCCTGTTCATCCTGTCCAAGAAAGAGGAAGAGACACAGATTTCCTGATCTATATAAGCAACACCCTCCTCACAGTAACCCACCCAGGCACATACATACTGTGCTTCTTACTCTTAAAGCAACATCACTCTTGATTAAAAATCTACACTATACCAAAAAAGCTGCAGGAGTAAAGGTCCACCCATCCCCAAGTCATGTCCTCCTCCGCCTATGGCTCCAGTGGTTTCTTTATAGTGAGCAGCTTTTTCTGGGGTTTCATCTGTATTGCATCACTCGGAGTTTTAGATGGAAACCCAGTGTAAGTGCTCAGCGTGGAGTGCAGGATAAATGTGATCCGTATCGTTATGTAAAATATTCCCAATAAAAGCTTCAACTCAATCCACAAAAAAAAGCAAGTTCTGAGATTCAAAATCCAAATGCCCCAATCCCTTCTGAGCCACACAGTGTGCCGAAACCACATCTAGTGTACACAAGTTTGGCATTTCTGTAGCGATGACAGCCCACCTAATTTACAGGTGCATGTCTCCGGAAGGATGAGCTGGGCACTGCAACGTATTGGGCACTGCAATAGCAGTTTGTAATGTTCACACAGCAACATCCACTATTTCTTGTTTCTGGAAAACATCCATGGAGTCAAAATAGTCATTGCACCGTAGATAAACTTCCAAAGGGTTATAATTTCCAAAATGGAGTCTCTTGAGAGGGGATTCTGCTCTTTTAGCATGCAGGTGCTCTCTACATGCAATCAAACTATTCTTGGAAAATCTGCGCTCCAGGAGGCAAATAGCGCTCCCTTCCTCCAGAGTCTCGCCATATGGCTAAGTAGTATTGTAAAGCCCCATATCGGGTATTTCAACATTCAGTAGAAATTGTAGGACACATTTTGGTGCCATTTTTAGAAATTTCCAAGTGTGAAAATGTAACATCTGGGGCTAAAACAAAATTTTGGTGGTAAAAATGTAATCATTTTGTCTTCACTGCCCAAGGCTATAAAGTTCTATGACATACCTGTGGTGTCAATATGATCACTGCACCCTTAGATGAATTCATTGAGAGGTGTTGTTTGTAAAATGAGGTCACTAATGTGGGTTTCTGCTGTTCTGGCACCTCACAGGCACCACCAATGTAACATTGCACCCTGAAACCAGTCCATCAAAATCTGAACTCCAATATTCCCTTCTGAGCCTTTTCACTGTGCCTCAAATGTAGTTTTCAACCACATATGGCGTATCTGTTTACTCAGGAGAAATTGCACAACAAATTTTGGGGACCATTTTCTCCTGCTGTCCTTAAGAAAATGACAATAATTTGTGCTAAAACTACAAAAAAAAAAAAAAAAAAAGTTTTGTAAAAATGAGAAATTGCTGGTAAACTTTTAGCCCTTCTAACTTCCTAATAACATTTTTTATTCGGACTCCCATGACAGCACCACGAGAGAGGGGATCCGCCCTATAGGAACAGGAAACCTACAGATACAAAAGGGCGGCACCTCTCCCACGCATCAGTTGGTTTCCTGTTCCTGAGGGGACGGGATCCTACAGAAGAATTGGATCCCAGGCCGGCCAGCCGACACCGGTAGCGAGGGGGTCTCCTACCTCGGCCTGGTTCGGATCTCCTGGAAGGCGCCACGGTGGCCCAGGATGGGTGTCACGGCGGTGGCGTGGACAGCAGGGAGCGGCGTCCGGAGGATGTCCGTCTCCGGAATTAAGCCGCCGCCGGTAAGTATACCCCCCCCCGGGGATTCCCGGCTCCGGCGGCGCAGATAGGTTGGCAGCGCTGTGCAGGAGGCTGCGACCGGGCGCTGCTCCGGAGCTCCCGGGCGTCCCGCGGGGCTTCCGGCGTTTCCGGGGTAGCGGTGACGTCAGGGGGCGGGCGGAGGAGGCGCTTCCAGGTCAGCGCGCCACTGTGCATGCGCGGCGATTCCAAGATGGCGGCGCCCATCGGAAACACCGATGGCGCGGGGTCGGGCGCCAGCTGGGGTAGGGAGCTCCGTTAAGGGGGGGGGGAGGGGCGCGGCATGGATATGCTGACCGGAGGAGGGGTATTTAGGCGGGACCCAGGCAGGGTTCCTTGCCTTGGCCACATTACTACATGCAGCAGTGTGCAGCAGCAGCAGTGGTAATGGAAAGCGATCGAGAGCAGCAGCAGCAGCGGCAGAAGCAAGGGCAGCAGCGGCAAACATCACTGCCGCCCCTGGATGACCTTCGGCAGGTCAAACAGAAAAAGAAAGGGTCCCGTGACAGTAATGCGGGACGAAGTGACCAGTCCACTCGTAAGAGCTCCTCCAGGCAGGAGACGAGGTACGGGCTATATGTTTACACGCTCGTCGAGAGATCAAAAGAAACCAAATCATCAATGACTAGCGGTTCCCGTAGGGGGTAGACTGTCATCCTTCTTCCCGGCATGGTCACAGATTACGAATAGTGACTGGGCGCGTAAGGTAATATCCACCGGGCTTAGGTTGGAATTTACCCAGATCCCGCGGGACACCTTTAAACTGACCCCCTTAAGATCTTCTCATCTCGAACAAGCGGCTTTAGAAGCGGAAGTCTTGAGCCTATGTCAGAAAAATGTTCTGGTAGAGGTTCCAGAGGCTGAAAGAGGAAGAGGGATTTACTCTCCCCTGTTTCTAATCCAGAAACCTGATAACACATTCAGAACGATTATAAACCTTCGTTCCCTTAACGAGTTTTTGATTAATCATAAATTCAAAATGGAGTCCATTAATACAACAATAAAAATATTGTTTAAAGGTTGTTTTATGGCAGTCATAGATTTGAAAGACGCGTACTATCATGTACCTATCCATACAGACTTCCAGCAGTTCCTGAGGGTGGCAGTTTCAGTAGAGGGCACAGTACGTCATTTTCAGTATAGAGCCCTTCCCTTTGGTCTCTCAGCAGCACCCAGGGTTTTTACAAAGTTAGTGGCCGAAGTTATGGCTCACTTACGAGAGGTTGACGTCTTAATCATTCCATATTTAGACGATTTCTTGATTGTAGGAAAATCGGTGGGTCATTGTAAATCCCAGATAGAAAAAGCTAGATCCAGGTTAGAAAACCTGGGATGGATTTTAAACTACGAGAAATCCCGACTCCAGCCCTTAAAAATACAGAAATTTTTAGGGTTGATACTAAATTCAGACACTCAGCGGTGCCTGCTACCACTAGATAAATTACAAAAGATACAGGAGCAGGTTCTTCGGGCAATGGATAATCCATCTATGACCCTCAGACAGGCCATGTCCCTGTTAGGTTCTCTAACTTCATGCATCCCAGCAGTAAGGTGGGCACAGTTCCATACCAGAACCCTTCAAAACGACGTCTTGATTAATAGCAGGGCCCTTGGAGGCTCCTTACAAGGTCGGATGTGTCTAAGCCCCTCAACTGTTACATCACTGAGATGGTGGCTTGAGAGCGAGAACCTAGCGTCAGGGGTGCCCTGGATAACACAGATAACCCGTATTATAACCACAGACGCAAGTTCCTTCGGTTGAGGAGCCCATATGGGGGACATAGTGGTACAAGGCCAGTGGGATTCTAATTCTGAAATCTCATCCAACCAGAGAGAACTATTGGCGATAGAGCGGGCAGTCAAGAAACTCATTATCTACCTGCAGGGCCATCATGTGAGGATACACTCGGACAACCAGGTAGCGGTAGCATATGTCAACCACCAAGGTGGAACCCGCTCCAGCGCTCTGATGCAGATAACAGAACGGCTCCTCCAGATAGCAGAGAGAAATTGTCTATCTTTGACCGCGCTCCACATCAGCGGAAAGGACAATGTAAGAGCAGACTTTTTAAGCCGCAAGGCTCTAAGACAAGGAGAATGGGCTTTGAACAAAGATATTTACCGCCAGATTGTCCGCAGATGGGGCCAGCCAGAGGTAGACCTCTTTGCCACCAGAAAAAACAGAAAAGAAAGATTGTTCTGCTCTCTGAACCCCAGGGAAAATCCCCTGGCGGTGGATGCCCTACTGATAAGATGGGACTTTTCTCTGGCATACGCCTTCCCACCATTGAATCTTCTTCCTCTGGTAGTCAGGAAGATCAGAGAGGATCAGGCAAGAGTCATACTGATTGCCCCCTTTTGGCCCAGGAGGACCTGGTTCGCGTGGTTGAGGACCATGTCGGTAGGCGATCCCTGGGTACTACCGAACCTTCCGGATCTCCTCTACCAGGGGCCAGTCAGCCACCCACAAGCAGCGGGACTTCATTTGACGGCGTGGTATTTGAAAGGTCACTATTAAAAAATAGAGGGTTCTCCAAGAACTTAATTGACACCCTCCTAAGAAGCAGAAAATTAACCACCACTAATATTTATGCTAGGACCTGGAAACGCTTCCTGTCCACCTTTCACTTTGACATCAGAGATGGAATTCCCACGAAACATATTCTGGAATTTCTCCAGAAAGGTTTCGAATTGGGTCTCTCCACAAGTACGCTTAAAGTACAAGTTTCAGCCTTAGGGGCCCTGTTTGCAGCTGATATTGCAAAAGATTATTGGGTAGCAAGGTTCATCAGAGCAGCGGCCAGATCGAGACCTATACACAAAGACAGATGCGTACCGTGGGACTTAAACTTAGTCCTTACAGCCATGACAGAAAGTCCGTTTGAACCTTTAGATTCCGCCTCACTAAAGATTATATCTCTTAAGACAGCATTCCTGGTAGCAATAACATCCGCGCGTAGGGTGAGCGATATACAGGCACTTTCCAGATTGCCTCCTTACACAGAGTTCTTACAGGATAGAGTAATCCTAAGGCCAGATCCAGCATACCTTCCCAAGGTAGCAACACAATTCCACAGGACACAGGAGATAGTTCTGCCTTCCTTCCTCCCTAACCCAACCAACCCTAAAGAGCAGAAACTCCAGGCGTTAGATATTAGAAGATGCTTACTGACATATTTAGCAGCCACGGATCCTTGGAAGAAGGAGAACGCATTATTCCTATCCTTCCAAGGTTCCAGGAAAGGATACAGAGTATCAAAACGCACATTAGCAAGGTGGATTAGGGAGGCTATCTCTCTTGCCTACACAGCAGGTGGCGGTCCGGCTCCACAGAACCTGAGGGCACATTCCACTCGGGCCATGGCATCATCCTGGGCGGAGAGATCTGGAGTATCAATTGATCAAATATGTAAGGCGGCCACCTGGTCATCTCCTTCCACCTTTTTTAACCACTATCGATTAGACATGGGTGCCTCCTCAGACCTCACCTTCGGGCTAAGGGTGCTGCAGGCTGTAGTCCCTCCCTAAGTTAGTTTACATCTCTGTAATTCTCTCGTGGTGCTGTCATGGGAGTCCGAATAAAGTATTAAGTTACGTACCGGTAACGGTATTTTTCGGAGGCCCATGACAGCACCCTTAGTTCTCTCCCTTGTTCACATATAGGGGTGCACTCCTTAGAAGATTGTTCATAGAATCACCTTATGTGGGAGATGGTATGAAATAATTCTGTTAAATAGGGTAGATAGGTTGTATATATCATATGTTGTGTACTAACCATGGTAGCCTCTCAAGCTCTGTAATCCAACTGATGCGTGGGAGAGGTGCCGCCCTTTTGTATCTGTAGGTTTCCTGTTCCTATAGGGCGGATCCCCTCTCTCGTGGTGCTGTCATGGGCCTCCGAAAAATACCGTTACCGGTACGTAACTTAATACTTTTTTTCCAACAATTGAATTGTGCTGATGTAAAGTAGACATATGGGAAATTTTACTCTAACTATTTTGTGTGACATAACTCTTTGATTTAAGGGCATAAAAATTAAAAGTTTTAAAATTGCAAAATGTTCAAAATTTTCGCCAAATTTCCATTTTTTTCACAAAAAAACTGCAAGTCAAATTTAAATTTTCTCTCTATTGTGAAGTATAATGTAATGAAGAAATTATGTCAATGGGATCCATTGAAGCGTTCCAGAATTATTACCATATAAAGTGACCCTACAAGTCCCAGCGGCCAATGCCTGCTACACTGTCAGTGAGTGACACATTAGCCAATGATGGGACAGTAGTAGTCCCACCATCCGGCTAACGTGTTGCATGTAAACAAAAACCATATCATTACATACAGAACATACATATAACATACAACACATAACAGAGTACATACTCACCGCACACACCTAATTCCCCGAAGCCATTGATCTCCTGTAATAAACATAAAATAATAAACCAACCTATACTCACCTCTCCGCCGTAGTCCAGATAATAACGAGGGTCCCACGACAATCTCCTGTGGAGAACAGCCGCATCAGCTGAATTGGACTGTGTCGGACAGGGTGTATATGGTTGGTTTATTTTTCGTTTTTTTTCTAGGAGACGAGGGCGTCGCTTAGTTCTGGGCGTGCAATAAAAATATGAAAACCGTGTTGTGTTTTATTTCATTAAAAGACTTTATTGTTATGTGTGTGTTTTTTTACCCTTTCAAAACATTAATAATGGATCAGTGTCTTTTTGACGCCTCTCCATTATTAACCAGGCTTAATGTCACCTTTCAATACCAAGGTGACATTAACCCCTTATATTACCCCATATCCCACCGCTACACGGGAGTGGGAAGAGAGGGGCTAAGTGCCAGAATTTGCGTATCTTATAGATGCGCCATTTCTGGGGCAGCTACCGGCTGACATTTATATCCAGGGGGGCCAATATCCATGGCCCCTTCCTAGGCTATGAATATTAGCCCACAGCTGTCTCTGTAGCCTTTCTGGCTATAAAATATAGGGGGACCCCATGTCATTTTCTTGGAGTCCCCCTATTTAAATAGCCAGTAAAGGCTATACAGACAGCTGCGGGCTGATATTCATAGCCTGGGAAGGAGCCATGGGTATTACCCCCTTCCCAGGTTACAAATATTGGCCCCCGGCCGTCGGCTTTCCCCCTCTGGCGCAGAAAATTATGCGGGAGCCCACACCATTTTTTTTTAAATTTATATGGCTATATATCTATGACTAAATCTATAGATTTATCTATGGATATATCTATAGATAGATATTTGGATAGATCTATCCATCCTTCTATCCATCTATCCTTCTATATTATCCTTCCATCTATCTATCCTTCTATCTATCTATCTATCCATCCATCCTTCTATCTGTGACACCCCATAGTCCGGTTGTCACAGTGACATCGCCTCCCTCTAAGAGGTGAAGTCATGCTTGGAGGCAGAAAGGGACCCCCATGCCAGGTAATACATTAAATCACAATTTCCTGCTGCAGGTCAGAAAAGGGAGATGCCTTATAAATTCTGGCCAGCAGAGGGGTTGGTGAGTCAGCTAGAAATCAGCTGAGGGAGTTGTCATGGAAATGAAACAGCTGTGAGGAGAAATGACAGTTAAACGTGAGGACGTGAGGAAAAGGGATCTTTCTGGAAGATCCTGTCAGTTAAGGAGAGGGAGCTGATCTAAGAAGAAGGAAAAGTACAATGCTAAAGATAGGGTACGCAGGTCGCATGCAGCGGCATGCGCCCATAGGCGGAGCTGACTGGAGGAGGCGTGGCAGGGGGCAAAGCTTAACGCAGAGCGTACGCTGGGCCTCCTAACGCAAGTGTGAAAGTAGCCTAAGGCTACTTTCACACTAGCGTTACCAGGTGCAGCGCTCGGCCGCCGCTAAGCTCCACCCCTGGCCGCGCCCTCCCCAGTCAGCGCCTCCTATGGTTGCATGACGTTGCATGAGATCAGCGTACCCTATATTTAGCATTGGGTAGCGCGGCTCCTGGATACCCGATGTTTACATTAGATACCAGCGTCGCTGATCGTTGGTCTCTCGCTACCACACGCAGCGATGCATGCTGGCCAGCAGGAGACCAGCGATCAAAAAAATGGCCCAGGCCGATCGAGCACGATCAGCGATAACCGGCAGGTGGGCCGGTCGCTGATCCCCGTCACACACAGCGTCACTCACTATGGCGTCACAAAATCAGCGATCTCGCTAGCGGGGCCTTTAGTCAGGAGAAAGGAAGTTGTCGATTAATCCCATGAGAGCTGGAGCCAGCACTGAAAATGTGCTGCGAGAGGATGATAAAAGGTAATATTGCTAAAATAAACAGTGGATGTTTTTAGTGGCAGATAATAGCAAGATTTATGAACAAAAAAAAGTTATAGCAGTGGACAACTTCTTGAAGTCTAGTGAACAGCTGCATTGCGATACCGCCACCTCAGAGCAGGACCCGGCAACCTCGCCACACTTCCTCCTCTCTACATCCACCACGGGCATTCCCTGCACCTCGGTGAGTGTTACGTCACCTCTGCCTGTTGTTGTAGATTTTTGACTGATTGGGTAGATATACCCTTGTGCGTGCTGTGGCCTGTCCTAATTAGACGGAGTCTTGTTGAGCGCTCAAGGAAGGAAAGACGCCACACCTGCTTAGCAGCAATACCTTCCAGCAAAACTCTGCTGGTTTTATTGAATATACTTGGTTTTATATCAGTTCGTACAGAAAGGAGTGGTTACTCATTAACATAAAGGCTGAACTTCTAATCTAATTGGTCAGTTTAAATACATGAACATATATGACCTAAGGTGACTTAAGAATCAGATGATATACTGCCCCTTGTATTCCAATGTCAGCAAGACTCCAATATCGTCTTGGACCATCTGGGGGGGGGCGGCAGGAGGTCATTTCCACCAACTAGTTGTAGAGTTCAAACTATAAATATGTATCTGTGTGCATATGGCTATATAAGAGTACATGAGTATATAGCAGTATATAGCAGTATATAGCCTATAGCAGGCAATTGAGATCTAGATTAAATATATATATATTTCCATAACACTGTCTATGCCATTATCTATGCAGCTCACCTAGGAGAGGTGTATATTGTTGCTGTATGCTAATATTGCTGCATGCCATGTATGTTTTTACTAGTGGGGATTATGCACTCTAAGGGCCCCGTCACACATAGCGATCTCGCTAGCGAGATCGCTGCTGAGTCACAAGTTTTGTGATGCAACAGATCTCACCAGTGACATCGCTGTGTGTGATACTGACCAGCGACCGGCCCCCTGCCGGTTATTGCTGATCGTCCTGGAATGGCCAGGACATTTTTTTGATTGCAGGTCTCCCGCTGGCCAGCACGCATCGCTGCGTGTGACAGGCGGGAGACCAGCGATCAGCGCTCAGCGTGCTGGTAACTAAGGTAAACGCAGGGTTTCAAAGGGGCGTGCGGTGCTTAGAAACCCTGCGTTTACCTTAGTTACCAGCGCGCTGATGCAGGGAGCTGGTAACCAAGGTACACATCAGGTTTCAAGGGGCCACGCGCCCCTTAGAAACCCGATGTGTACCTTATTTACCAGCTCCCTGCATCAGCGCGCTGGTAACTTACACAGCGACGCCGCACTCTCGGCGTCGCTGGTGCTGATCCTGACATGTTGATATTGCTGTCGGGATCGCTGGTGAGTCGCTATATGTGACGGGGCCCTAATACTGCAGCTTGACTCCTCTACCATTACCCCTATTATTAGTATTATTATTGTCATTGTCACTCTCAGTGTCCAACTATTGTTTGAGGATCAGTGCTTAATTGTGCCCTATGGTGTGCATGTTTGTGGGGGAATGAACACCCTATAGCCCTGCATTCTGACACCCTAGTAGTTTGTGTCTCAATGATCATTTGACTGTTTTTCACGGGTAGTATGTACCCCAGGTCATTCAGCAGGATCTATTAATACTTCTATTAGTGCAGTTTTGTAATGGTTTATTATTGCTCATTGGTAGCGGCTTACATTCCGGGGGGGGGTTCCCTCACCCCCTTCTTTTCTAACTAGCCCGGCCATTGTTTTAGCACTTTGGGGTGTCTTTGAGCGTGGATCATATCTACTTTTCTAAATATTGTGATTCATTTTCTACTGAAACCCTTGACAAAATAAAAAAAATTGTGTCCAAAGAAAACTTTTGGGGAAAAAAAAAGTTAAATGTTAATTTTTTTCCTTCAATTCTTGTGAAGTACCTAAAGGGTTAATAAACTTCTTGAATGTGGTTTTGAGCACCTTGAGGGGTGCAGTTTTTAGAATGGTGTCACTTTTTGGTATTTTCTGCCATATAGACCCCTCAAAGTGACTTCAAATTGTGATGTGGTCCCTAAAAATAAAATGGTGTTGCAAAAATGAGAAATCGTTGGTCAACTTTTAACCCTTATAACTTCCTAACAAAAAAAATTTTGGTTCCAAAATTGTGCTGATGTAAAGCAGACATGTGGGAAATGCTACTTATTAAGTATTTTTGTGACATGTCTCTCTGATTTAAGGGCATAAAAATTAAAAATTTGAAAAATGCAAAATGTTAAATTTTTTTGCCATATTTCCATTTTTTTCATACATAAACGCAAGTCATATCGAAGAAATTTTACCACTAACATGGAGTACAATATGTCACGAGAAAACGATGTCAGAATCAGTGGGATCCGTTGAAGCGTTCCTGAGTTATAAGCACATAAAGTGACAGGGGTCCGATTTCAACATTAAGGCCTGGTCATTAACCTACAAAATGAATTGGTTGTTAAGGGGTTAAGATTTACTTCTAGAAAAGCTCCAACTTTGGGTGACACCTTCACCAAGTATATTTATAAAGTGGATACAACAAATAAGACATGGTTACATGATACAGGAAATGACAAATGTGGTCATCATACACGTTTATGTTGTAATCTCACATGTTGATCACTAATGAATTTCGTTCTTGTGCTACTGGAAAAAATTACAAGATGAATTCATATATTAATTGCAATACTTCGTATGTAGTATACCTTTTGTTTAATATTTGCGATGTGCAATATGTAGGTTGTACTACAAGTTAATTAAGAGTCAGAATTAGGCGTCACCTTTCTGATGCAACTAACAAAAATATCTAAATGTTCAGCAGCCTCAAGACATTTTTCAGTCACTCATAATAGGGATAGCTCCATGTGTAAAATAATTGGGATAGAAAAGGTTGTTAAACCGCTAAGAGGGAGAGACCACCAAAGAAAATTATTCAATAGAGAGTCTTGGTGGATATATACTTTTAAAACTAAACCCCTATGGGAACGAACATTAAACAAGATTCGGCATATTAACCCCTTAATCCCATGTGACGTACTATCCCGTTCATGTGCCCTGAGACTAAACTCCCAGGGACGGGATAGTACGTCACAGCGATCAGCGCCCACGTGGTGAGCGCCGCTGATTGCGGCCGGGTGTCAGCTAATTATCACAGCTGACACCCGACACAATGTGTCAGGGGCGGCTACAGACCGCCCCCGACACGTTAACCCCTTGCGCACGATCGCGGTGATGTCCCCCCTGGAACAACCTAATAAAGTTAAAAAAAAAAAGTGTAAAAATAATTTTTAAAAATCGCTAAATGAATTAGAAAAAGAAATATTCCCCAATAAATTCATTTTTTGGAAATAAAAAAAGAAAAAACAATAGAAGTACACATATTTGGTATCGCCGCGTCCGTAACGACCCGCCCTATAAAACTGTCCCATTAGTTAACCCCTTTAGCGAACCCCTTAAAAAATTAAAAACGAAGCAAAAAATAATGATTTATTATCATACCGCCGAACAAAAAGTGCAATAACGCGCGATCAAAAAGACGCATATAAATATCCATGGTACCGCTGAAAACGTCATCTTGTCCCGCAAAAAACGAGCCACCATACAGAGTCATCAGCAAAAAAATAATAAAGTTATAGCTTGCAGAATAAAGCGATGCAAAAAAGTGTCTTTTAGTGTGTGACAGCTGCCAAAAATAAAAACTGCCATAAATAGTAAATCAAACCCCCCCTATATCACCCCCTTAGGGAAAAATAATAAAATTAATAGAAAATGTATTTATTTCCATTTTCCCATTAGGGTTAGGGCTAGGGTTAGGGCTGAGATTAGGGTTGGAGTTAGAATTGGGGGGTTTCCACTGTTTGGGCACATCAGGTGCTCTCCAAATGCAACATGGCGTCGGATCTCAATTCCAGCCAATTCTGCGTTGAAAAAGTCAAATGGTGCTCCTTCCCTTCCAAGCTCTGCCATGCGCACAAACAGTGTTTTACCCCCACATATGGGGTATCAGCCTACTCAGGACAGATTGCAAAACAACTTTTGGGGTCCAATTCCTCCTGTTACCCTTAGGAAAATAAAAAATTGGGGGCAAAAATATCATTTTTGTGGAAAAAAAATGATTTTTTTATTTTCACGCCCGGGCGTTATAAACTTCTGTGAAACACTTGGGGGTTCAAAGTGCTCACCACACATCTAGATAAGTTCCGTGGGGGGTCTAGTTTCCAAAATGGGGTCACTTGTGGGGAGTTTCAATAGTTTAGGTACATCAGGGGCTCTCCAAACGCACGACACCCACAGACCATTCCATCAAAGTCTGTATTCCAAAACGTCACCACACTTCCCTTCCGAGCCCTGACGTGTGCCCATACAGTAGTTTTCTCCCACATATGGGGTGTCAGCGTACTCAGGACAAATTGGACAACAACTTTTGGGGTCCAATTTCTCCTGTTACCCTTGGGAAAATAAATAAATTGGGGACTAATTGATCATGTTTGTGGAAAAAATACGATTTTTTTATTTTCACGCCCGGGCATTATAAACTACTGTGAAGCACTGGAGGGTTCAAAGTTCTCACCACACATCTAGATAAGTTCCTTGGGGGGGTCTAGTTTCCAGAATAGTGTCATTTGTGGGGGGTTTCCACTGTTTTGGTACATCAGGGGCTTTCCAAACGTGACATGGTGTCCGATCTCAATTCCAACCAAAAACGTCAAATGGCGCTGCTTCCCTTCCGAGCTCTGCCATGCGCCCAAATAGTGGCTTACCTCCACATGTGGGGTATCAGCGTACTCAGGACAAATTGCACAATAACATTTAGGGTCCTGTTACCCTTGGGAAAATAAAAATTGGGGGTGAAAAGATCATTTTTGTGGAAAAAATATGATTTTTAAATTGTACCGCTGTACGTTATAAACTTCTGTGAAGCCCTTGTGGGTTCAAAGTTCTCATCACATATCTAGATAAGTTCCTTGGGGGGTCTAGTTTCCAAAATGGGGTCACTTGTGGGGGGTTCCACTGTTTAGGTACATCAGGGGCTCTCCAAACGCGACATGGCGTCCGATCTGAATTCCAGCCAATTTTGCATTGAAAAAGTCAAACGGCGCTCCTTCCCTTCTGAGCTCTGCCATGCACCAAAACAGTGGTTCCCCTCACATATTAGGTATCAGCGTACTCAGGACAAATTGCACAATAACTTTTCCAGTCCAATTTCTCCTGTTACCCTTGGTAAAATAAAAAAAATTGAACCTGAAGTATTTTTTTGTGAAAAAAAGTTAAATGTTCATTTTTTTTTTAAAATATTCAAAAAATTCCTGTGACGCACCTAAAGGGTTAATAAACTTCTTGAATGTGGTTTTGAGCACCTTAAGGGGTGCAGTTTTTAGAATGGTGTCACTTTTGGGTATTTTCTATCATATAGACCCCGCAAAGTGGCTTCAAATGTGATGTGATCCGTAAAAATAAAATGGTGTTGCAAAAATGAGAAATCGCTGGTCAGTTTTTAACCCTTATAACTTCCTAACAAAAAATAATTTTGGTTCCAAAATTGTGCTGATGTAAAGTAAACATGTGGGAAATGTTACTTAAGTTTTTTGTGTGCTGTATCTCTGTGATTTAAGGGCATAAAAATTCAAAGTTGGAAAATTGCGAAATTTTCAAAATTTTAGCCAAATTTCCATTTTTATCACAAATACACACAAGTTATTTGAATGAAATTTTACAACTAACATGAAGTACAAAATGTCATGAGAAAACAATGTCAGAATCACCGGGATCCATGGAAGCGTTCCAGAGTTATTACCTTATAAAGGGACAGTGGTCAGAATTGTAAAAATTGGCCCGGTCATGAACGTGCAAACGACCCTTGGGGTTTAAGGGGTTAACTATATTAGATTGTATATGTCTGCTTTGTGTTTTTTGCAAGCAATGTCCGATATGTATTTTATATAATTTGTTTTTAGATTTTCACTTGGTGTTTTAGGGATATGTTATTGATGATATTATATACTAAAAGACTGCTACCACTATTAACAATTGTTAAACAGGTGGATAATAATGATTCATTCCTTAATTGAGTTGATTGTCAGTGTTTTCACCTGTTTGTGGCAGGTTTAAGTATATAAGGTTGTCAAATTATGTCAAGCAATGAATAAGGGTGTGTGCACACGTTGCGGATTCTGCTGCGGTTCCGCAGCGGATCCGCAGCAGTTTTTGCTGCGGTGTACAGTACCATAATATCCTATGGATATTAAAAACCGCAGTGCAGACGGTGCACATTTTTCCTAAACCGCAGAAAGAATTGACAGGTCATTCTTTTCTGCGGATTCCGCTGCGGTTTGTCATCTACTCCATTGTGGAGATGAAAAACCGCAGGCCAATCCGCAGGTCTTTTGACCAGCAGATTTAACTGCGGATTTTACAAAATCCGCACGGCCAAATCCGCACCCCAATCCGCAGCGTGTGCACGTACCCTAAGCCTTTAGGTTATGTGCACACGGTGCAGATTCTGTGCAGTTCTGCAGCGGATTTGGCCCTGCAGAACTGCAAGTAATGTACAGTACCATTTAAGGCTTTGTAAAACAAATGCTGTACACATGCTGCAGATTTAAAACTGCAGTCTGTCACTTCTTTTGTGCAGTTCTGCAGCAGTTTTTCATCTGCTCCATTATCGAAATCTGCAGGTGAAAACTGCAGGGGAAATCCGCACAAAAACTGCACTAAGGCTATGTGCACACGAGTATTTTTGGCTCTGTGGATTTTTGTAGTGAAATCCGCAGGATTAAAGTCCTGCGGTTTAGCCCTGCGGTTTCACACCTCATAATGGATGAGGTGTGAAACCGCAGCGGTTCTCCACAAAAGAATTGACATGCTGCGGATTGTAAACCGCACGGAAAAATCCGCAGCATGTGCAGAGCGTTTTTTTTCCCCATAGGAAATAAAGGTACTGTACAACGCAGCAAAATCTGCTGGGGACCTGCAGAGCCAAAACCGCTGCGGATCCGCAGCAGAATCCGCAGCGTTTGCACATACCCTAAAACTGCAGGCAAAACCAGGTCATTTTACCTGCAGATTTAGTAAAATCTGCACGGAAAATTCCACAGCAGAATGCGCTCTACACGCATCTGCTTATGAATCCCAGGGGATATTGATGATACACTAACTATGAAGTTGGATTTCTAATATTGTTACTCCAATAAAAGATTAATTTTTAAGGAACCAAGAGCTGGATCTACTCTTCAACTGATAATGGCACACTGGTCCAGCTCCACGCCGCCAGCTTTATACCTTGCGCTGCCAGCACCTCCCCGGCAGTGATCTCCGCTACCTCCGGCCCAAGAGCGCTCACCCAGCTTCTGCACATGCGCGGACCGATTTCTCTCCCAGCACCGCTGTGCAGATACTAGGCCCCGACTCTACCGCCTCCCCGGAAGTGATCTCAGCTACTTTGGGGCAGGAGCGCTTACCTGGCTACTGCGCATGTGCGGCCCACCTTTCTCCTTCCCAGCGCAGACATCGGCCTAATTGAGGAGCTGGGTGGCTGATGCCCACACCCTGCTCCTCCCAGAAGAGTGCCGGCCCATCCTGTCACACCGTGCTCTCACGTGAGCCAGGGAGGCCTCTCCCCGACCCTGGCCTCATGCCATCCATCACCAGACGAGGGAGGAGCTGCCAGCAGGATTCCCCAGATGCTGCTTCTGGCACTGCTCCCCTGCCATTCCCACAGACACCGCACAGGCGGCCTTCACAGCCCTGGTATCCTCTTCCCGCAGGAACAGGAAACCAACTGAGGCCCACCCCTTTTATTTTTGTAGGTTTCCTCTTCCTAGGAGCGCATCCCCTCTCAGTGGGTGCTGTCGTGGCAAGAAAAAAAGGGGATACAATGCTAGAATCTGGGTCTATGTTCCTACATTATGCTCTCAAATTCCAAAGCAAAAGCATGGTGAAAGATTCCCTTTAATAATCATAGTGGAAGAGTAAAGGGTGTCAATGTCAGCAATTTTATATGTAAGGCTGGTTTCACACTTGCGTTTTTTTGCGCTGGATTTTAGCGCTAAAAAACGCATGCGTTTTTTCCCTATATTTTGCATGGGATGCGCTTATGTGCGCATACACATGCGTTTGTATGCGTTTTTCCGCGCATGCGTTTTTTTGCGGTATGCGCTCGGGCGCACAAAATGCATCCTGTTGCATTTTTTGGGCGTCCGACTTGCCTCAAAAAACCGCATGCGCGCAATGCGTTTTTTTTACAGCAAGACACCCATTATAAGTCTATGGGTGCACATATGTGCGCATTGGCATGCTTATGTATGCTTTTTTTGCGAATGCGTTTTTTTTTAACATTAGTTAGACAATGAAATTTAGGGGTTTGGGTTAGAGCTAGGGTTAGTTAAGGGGGGTTAGGGTTAGCTAGGGGTTAGGGTTTGGGTTAGGATTAGTAGGGTTTGGTTAAGGGTTAGGGTTAGTATGGTTTGGTTAAGGGTTAGGGTCAGGGTTAGGGTTAGGATCAGGGTATGGTTTGGTTTAGGGTTAGTAAAGTCATGGTTTGGGTTAGTGTGAGGGGCCACCTAATGTTTGAAAAAAACGCAAACGCGGTAAAAACGCATACAAACGCATAAAAACGCTGCGTTTTTTTCATGCATGCTCATAAAAATGCTTAAAAAACACATTTGTATGCGTTTGTATGCGTTTTTTCAATGCGTTTTTTTGCGGGAAAAACACGCTGCAAAAAAAAGCAAGTGTGAAAGTAGCCTAATACATAAGTAATGTGTGCTGGCGCTGCATATGTCTAATAAGCTGAGGGTATGCACTGCAGGTCTAATATGAATGGTTCATACATTGCAGAATATAGCACAGTATACCAGAACATTTTTCTTCCCATTCTTACTTTCCAAGAGTAATAACTTTAGCCGTGGAGACTTTATAGTCTACAACAGGGTTCCCCAACTCCAGTCCTCAAGACCCACCAACAGATCATGTTTTCAGGATTTCCTTTGCATCACCTGTGCAATACTAAGGAAATCCTGAAAACATGATCTGTTGGTGGGCCTTGAGGACTGGAGTTAGGGAAGCCTGGTCTACAGTGACAGCAAGAGAAAAAAATAGTTACAAGGTCAACAAATCAAATAATTCAAGTTTTTTTATTGTGGATATTTCGGTACTTAGTATTTTGCCATATCACCCTTTCTGGCAACTAAGCCAGTTTTGCTATTAGACAGTTTTTGATCATGCCCCCCCCCATGTGCACTTAAGTGAAATCATGATGCGGATTTTATATGTAAAGTTTGTGCCAGCACTGTATATAAATATTATATATTACACACCCAATACTCCCCAACCTCAGCGTGGCTGTTACCAGTGGGTCAGAGGTCCTTGTTGTGCCATGTAATTGCTGCCGCCAATGAGTGCTTGCTGATAAGATGTCCGTGCCCTGACAAAATAGTAAAGGATGGTCGCAACTTGTCAGTGGCCAGTGATTGTGTCATGTCACCCACTGGGAACCGCAGTTTTGACATTGCAGGATATGAGTATTACATATCAGGTACTTCAGTTGAGTTGAACTGCAATGCCACACAACCCATGTATACTTGCATTATTTTCTAATCCAGCACAGCTCCTAAAATAAAGCAGTATGAGGGCCTGTGGAACCAACTATTGGTTTTGGCCTGTAACGTCAGTAGGCCATTCACAGTGGAGTTCATTTACTTTGAAGCCAAAATAAGATTCACTCATTAAAGGCAATGTGACCACAGCAAATGGCAACTGCAGTGCCATGGGGGAATGGCAATAGACAAAACGAGTAAATACAAAAACAGAACAAAGAAGAGACGTGTACACTCAGCAAAGACACCGCAGGGATTTGAACCCCATCCTGTATGGCAGGAGTGCCAACCACCGGTATCTTTTGCTTTCTTTGTGCAATTGTAAAGGAACAGGAGAAAAGCAAAACCTGCGACAACAAAATTGTTCTCCCAGGAAAAAGAAAACCTTTGCAAGACCATCGGAAGAGCAGTGATTTTCTACATCTTCTAAATCTATTCTTCTTTTCGTATTAATGTTCACTTGATGCAATTTTGACCTGAAAAAGTGAAACAGACTGCTTTACAGCCAGCCCCCTCCCTCTACCACCCTCCAGTGTGGAGGGACACATTCCCCTAAATTCTGTGCCAAGATTACATGGATGCAACATTAACAGCCAAACACAAACTATGACAAATACAGTATGTCGTTACCTTTATAACAACTTGCCAAGATACGCAAAGCGATTTTCAACTTTCCTGGATGTACCAAGCCATACCTTTTGTATAGCAGCAACTGATATCCTCGGTTCCTAGAAGATGCTACATAATGCATATTTATGTTATCCCCCCCCCCATACCATAATAACCTCTTCCCCATACTACCTTAAATGCCCTCTACCTTACTGGTTCAGTAAAGCCTCCTTCCTCCCCCAGTTGAAAGGTCCATTATTGATGAACACAAGTTTTAATACACTGTACAGGCGACAGCTTAGATACCATGACTCATCAGTTACCAAAATAATAAGAACTGCTCAAAGTTGCAGTGGGCTAAGTTAGCAACCAGTTACTAAACATTAATGAGCTGAATGGGTGGGATATAAAACTCCCTCTATTATGTGCTTCCCCAATTTTCTTAAGATACATACCGCTGTTTTTTCCTATGGCAACAAGAATGCTCTGCACCTTTATACATATGAAGACAGAAGACACTGTACTCTTGAAGAACAAGCCAAATGTTAAACCTGCCCCGAATCATTTTACGAAATAAGTTATTCTTAGTGCCTTGTACTGGAGCCAGATATCACCAACCTGAAAAAAGAATCTGAAAACAAGCTGGATAGTTAGCCCCCCACCTACCCCAATCCAAAAAAATAAAAAAAAATTAAGATGCTATAATAAAGTGGGTTATTCATTGTGGCCAGTAACTCTGAAAAGTGAAAATAAACCAGTGTAGAAAATCCCAGAGTATGGGAATTGTTATGGAAGGAATCCAAGATGAGGAGTATGCTCCCACCAAAAGGAATAGAAAGACCAACCTCACTGTAGACTGCATTTCTCAATACTGTAATATGGCAGCTGACCAAATACTTAGCAAGAACTGCTAGTTTGTCCTCATGTTTCCATTAGACCCACAAAAATGCGTTCTATTCCATCTGTACATCACGTGCGATACAAGACGGGATAAATCCTTTCCACTACTAGTTTAGTATTGGAAGCAAAGCATGTTTTTTCCTGCTGCTGAAAGATTATGGACCAGAGGTATCCACGTTCATCATGAAATTGGCAGATACGGTCACTTGCCACTAATTGTGCAATTCTCGGCAATATTTAAAAGTGCTCAAGGTTTCTGGAAGAAAACAGAACAAAACTCCGCCCAACCCAAGAGTTTACAACAATCAATAGTCACACTCACTGGGTATGGGAACATAAAGCAAGTGCTCATGGACTACTCACACAAAGGAAATCTACAGACACGACCGATGAAGATGAGGAGGCTCATGCACAAGGCACGTTACCTGCTACAGACTCCAAGCACTTATGTTCTTTGTAGTTTGCAAGAGAAAGACACCAAGCCAGACAAATTGTGCATTTCCTACATGCCCCATTCCAGTGTGCCGCGTCACAAGATACTCTCAACGCCACCTTATGAAGGAATGCTACATGCTGAACGGGAACGAAGACTAGAACCAAGCTTTGCAAGCCTTTTCCCCCGCATGTGCCAAGTTTCAGGGAATGCAGTTTTTGCTTTGATGTAGCCACACCATGAAGATTCTGAATAATCTGAAACAAAGTTGCCCATATCCATCCACCCAAGAAGAAAGATATACAAGACAGCCCAAAGCTTTAAATGTGGATAAATGTTAAAAGCAGCAAGCCAATTATACACCTTTTGTATTACATTAAATCTAGGTTAGTTTTCAATCTAGCAGAAAAATGTCATTTTATCCTACTTGGGCCAATCACTGCTGAAATCAGCCATCTGAAAAGCCATTAGGTAGAAGTGAAGAAAAATTGCGCCCCGCTTGCTAAGCTTATTTTTTACCGCCATCATGGGACATTTAGCTTTCCAATACACAATCTTCTTGGATATCATTGAATAGATTAAACTTGTAGTTTTGATGGGGGGGTACATTAAGGCTTTGTGCCCACGATCAGGATCAGGGATAGGAGCATTTTGGACGCAGCTCACCTGCGCCAAGTCCAAAACACTGCGTTCTACATTAGAGGCACTGTGGATGGGATTTATAGAGATTCCATGCCCACTGTGCTTCCTTTTTAAGCTGCATAAACTCACCTGCGCTGCAGTTCACGAGCCGCAGCATGTCAACTTCTGTTGCAGAGACCCTAGTCTCCACAATAGGATGTATTAGATGCGGTAAATTCGCATTGTTCAGTGGACATGTGTGGATTTTCCTGCATGATTAGAACAGTGTTTTGGACACAGCAAGAAAACTGTCTAAGGCTAGTTTCACACTTGCTTTTTTTTGCAGCGCGTTTTTCCCGCAAAAAAACGCATTGAAAAAACGCATACAAAAGCATACAACTGCTGCGTTTTTTTCAAGCATTTTTATGAGCATGCATGAAAAAAACGCAGCGTTTTTATGCGTTTGTATGCGTTTAGTGCGTTTTTACCGCGTTTGCGTTTTTTTCCAACATTAGGTGGCCCCTCACACTAACCCAAACCATGACTTTACTAACCCTAACCCTGACCCTAACCCTGACCCTTAACCAAACCATACTTAACCCTAACCCAAACCCTAAACCCTAACTAACCCTAACCCTGACCCTAACCCTAACCCTGACCCTAACCCTTAACCAAACCATACTTAACCCTAACCCTGACCCTGACCCTTAACCAAACCATACTTAACCCTAACCCAAACCCTAAACCCTAACTAACCCTAACCCTGACCCTAACCCTTAACCAAACCATACTTAACCCTAACCCAAACCCTAACTAACCCTAACCCTGACCCTAACCCTTAACCAAACCATACTTAACCCTAACCCTGACCCTAACCCCAACCCTAACCCTGACCCTGACCCTTAACCAAACCATACTTAACCCTAACCCTGACCCTAACCCCAACCCTAACCCTGACCCTGACCCTAACCCTAACCCTAAACCCCCTTAACTAACCCGAACTCTAACCCAAACCCCTAAATTCCATGGTTAACAAAAAAAAACGCATGTGCAAAAAAACGCATACATGAGCATGCCAGTGCGCATGTATGCGCATCCATAGGCTATAATGGCCATTTTTAGCGCAAAACGTGCGCATATGTGCGCATGCGCTTTTTTGCAGGGCCAAAAAATGCAACATGCTGCGTCTGGAAAATACCAACGCAAACCCAAAAAAACGCAGCGCATGAAAATCGCATACATGCGCTTACCAGCGCGCAGGTATGCGCACCCATGTTAAATATAGGGGAAAAAACGCATGCGCAGGTATGCGTTTTTTTCCAGCGCTAAAAAACGCAAATGTGAAACCAGCCTAAAGCATCTTGGGCACATACCCTAGGGGGAATGTGTCAGGTGATTTCATGCTACCCATGGTTTGGGGAACATGAATGGCAGATAATGTACAGAAATGCACCAGCATTTAAAAAATAAAAAAAACACACTGAATTTTGGGTAGCACGAGTCAGATGATACGTTCCCTTTACAAGTTAGTCACCATAAGAATACTGTAAGTGCTAAACGCAAGTGACACCCAGAATGAAGAGCGAGACCCTGATCCCAGGAATAAGTCACTGGGCTGCTTGCTGCAGTCCCCCCTCTACGCAGGACATCACTAGAAGACCAAAACCTGCTGCCATGTAGTTCTCCATAACCTCGCTCGTTTTCTATGTACACTGTGCATAGGCAGAAATCTGCCAGTGGCGTGGGTACAGTAACAGATCTCAGCACTCCAAGAACCATTAGATTTGCAGCAGATATCCTGCAGTTTTGACAAGTAATGTCAGCCCACTAAATGACATCAATGGAATCAGGGTCTCTGCCTCTACATCATGCTGCTCCCAGATGCGGTAACAAAAACCTGGTACAATCACTTTTAAAGTTAGCTGGAGAAAATAAGCCATGAACAAAAAAAAAAAAAGTTAATGGATTTTGGCCACCTGCAGTTAAGATCAACTATTAGCAAACAAAGGTGAACAAGTACAGCACTTATCTGCTAAAAGGTTGAGTTTCCAATTCCCAAGAATAGTGCAGAACTAGCATCCATCCTCCCGTACCTGCCTGGAGCAAATCCACTCAGCCTGAAGTTGTATAATCATCCACTTCCTATTACTAGCTTGAGGCTGACAATTCCCTTGGTCTTTGTTAAGATGGGCAATATTTGTATCAATACAGATTTCTTCTTGGCCTTTTTTTTGTAAATACATCAACTCTTCATATGTAATAGACAAACTGTATAAGACTCTGAAAGGTAGGAGAAATTTTGGAAAGGTACAAACAAACCTTTTAAGGCTTGTGACATACTTTGCATTGAGATTCTTACGGCTTCATTTGAGAATGTAGGCAAGAATTTTGTTTGAAGAAATTATTTAATTCTTCACAAGAAATTCAGGTCTGATTTGGCTTGTATCCTAAGTCATATTACAAGACTCGTTAAAGGGTTGATTGTGACTTGTAGGATCGCTACTACCAATAGGTGGCGCTGTAGAGTAAAAGTCCTCTTTCTTTCTGAAGAGGCAATTTGCAGGTCTGTACCAAGACATCTGGCCTGATCTCATTTCCAATCCACATATCCGTGTTATTTTCAGATTTTAGACCTCCTAAGAGGTTTTATCCCATTTTTCATCCAATCGTCAAATACCTTAACTTTGGTACTTCCAGACGCTGTTCGATTACTGATTTATCTCAGAAGAGGAATCTGAAAGAGTCTAGACAAGAGATATTGCCACAAGCCCACCCCTTCAGCCAGAAACAAGATACTCTGCATGATATATTAAAACCATTTCTCACAAGTTTGTTTTATTAACCTCCACAAAAGTAACATAATTAAAACAATATGTATATAAAAAAGTGAAGTTTTCAAGTTCATCCCTTTTACAACAGCAAACTGTCAATTATGCCTTACAGTATATGGGAAAGTATTAATAAACCCAATATGTAGACTTCCCAGATTAAACCATGTCCCTATACATGAAAAGCATGTAATGGGAGTATATGCTAAATGGCAAACATTGCGTGCAGTACTACAAGATTAGTAGAAAAGGGCATTTACCTGCTATAATCTACACTGATTTGTGTTGTAAAATAAAAGTTTAAGATACCTGAGCAAATGTGTCACCAACAACCTTCTGAAAGCACAGTAGATCTAGGGCTTCTTCAGTAGTCTATGAAAATCTGCAAAAATCTAGGAAAAGTTTTATGACCTCCCTCCCACCCTTCCAGAACAAAAAAAAAAAAATAGAGGGGTTGTCGTCAAGTGACATTAAGGAATGCTTTACAAGGAAACTACCAGGAAAACAAAAAAATCTTACCAAGTTCCTCTAGAGGCTCCTGATCCACTTTCTGCAGCTTTCCTATAACCACCTTATACAAAAGCTATCTACACCATAAGGAATGTTCTGCCCCTTTCTCCATACATAGATATTCGGGACTGGAAACGCTTGAAGAGACAACTGGAATGGCCCTAGAGTAAAAGTCTGGAAGACAAAAGCCACAAGTTTTCCCCAGACCACCCGAGACCCTCACTTACAGACCCATTTCAGGTGGTCAGCAGCACGTAGGATGAACTACTATAAATGGAGTTTTGTTTCTGTCTTCTAGAAGACTTCACCGCCAGCTACAGCGTCATACCAAGCTCTTCTCAACGCACATGGATGCTTAGTCTTGAAATTCGCTCAGACTAGATTCACTGGATTTCATTCGGTCACATCGAATACTCATCAACAGCTCATTCACCAACATCTAGATAAGCAACGAGGCCTTTTGGGTTATGACAACCAAACACTTGCAGTCCGACAAGTCTTCCCGCGTAAACTTCCGAGCGCTCAACGAAGTCAAGATGTACAGGCCTGAGCTCACTGCTCGTTTTGCCTGGAAGCACCGCTATTCTGTAAATTATGTCCTTAATAGATCCAGAGATCTTGTGATCCTCCTCCTTACTTGCTGTTCTTCTAAGTCTTCCTCCTTTAACCTAAGAAGAAAACCTCCCTCCCTCCATTACCCAAATTAACACCATCTAATTGCACAAGGCCAATGTTCTTGAATAGTTCATCTGACTCCCTCCATCTGAAATGTCTCATTAGAAAAGAATGTCAAGTTTCAGCTTTCTCTGTCTTTATCCAGCCTGCCAGCCTTTACTTTGCACAGGTGGAGTTAATCCTTTCCAATCTTCCAAGTTAGTTTTTTCTAACCTTCTGTTTTTCTCACTTGTTTTTTTCTTTCCATAGATACATCCTAGCTTTTTTTCTATCCCAGTCTTCAGACTACACAAGTCCTCTGCCATCTTCCTGACTTTTCCTCTAATCCTGAGCTCTCACCGTGTTCTAGTCTCCTTGTGTGAACACGGTCCTAGTCTTCTGCCCTTGCTTTGCCGGTTTCTTCACCTGCTGACTAGGAGTCTTGCATTTCTAAAGGTACTGTCACACTTAGCGATGTACCAGCGATCCCGACCAGCGATATGACGCGGTCAGGATCGCTGGTACATCGCTAAGTGGTCGCTAGTGAGCTGCCACACAGGCAGATCTCACTAGCGACATCGCTGGGGACGGGGATCGCTACTTACCTGTCACACCAGGCGATCCTGCGTCCTCCCGCCCGGCTCCACGCGTCGCTCGTCCTCACAGCAGGAAGCGCCACAGGAAGCTGACGACGAGAAACAGTCCTGGACGTTCTCGCGCGATCAGCGATAACCAGCAGGGGAGCCGGTCGTAGGTAAGTATCAGACACAGCGATATCGCTAGCAATATCGCTATAACGTCACTAGTTATAGCGATATTGCTAGCGATATCTCTTAGTGTGACATGCCCTTAAGTCTTCTTGGCCCAACTTCTATAAGGTGTCTACAGCGATACACAGCAACAAGCCTTTTCTGGGAACACAACAGGACAGGAGCACAGCTGTACTCGGCCATGACAGGCTCCTAGCACATACATTATACAGCCCCCACGTATCTAAGACCCCCAGCACCTCTCACCATTACCCCATACTCGCCTGCCACCCTAAAATACACAGAAACAGGGGACTGGACACAAACCCGCCCCACCACCACAGACAACCCTTCCTAGCTCGTCCGTAAGTCTGAGGGAGGAATGCCTGGCGGTCACTTATATACACTGAGTCGCGCAGTGTATGTATTCTTCCGCCCAATGACGGCTCACCGCACGGGAATACATTAAATAATTACCTTAATATTACGGCACCTAACGTGTCCTGTTAACTGTTTCATAAAGGTTACCCTACAGGCATTAGTCTCTCGGTAAGGTCACCGTCATTATTCGGTAAATAGCTGCAGTGAATGTAAATATTTAGATCCGGCACCACACGGGCGGATGGATATGTCTTCAGGGGGATGAGTACTGCGGTGACTTAGAGTAGAAGGCCTGGTGGCGCAGCGTATGTTGTGCAGCTGACTGGTCAGGAAGGCGGTGATGGGGAGGATGGGAGCCGGGGTTACAGAGTGGTTACAGCCGAGCTGAGGAGCTACAGGCAGGGGGTGACCTCCAGCTGTAGTGCTGTGGCTGGCTCAGTCTTTCAGTTTCAGAAAAGCCTTCTCGCCTGGCTGTAGTTTGTTAAAATAAATAAATGCACAGGAAAGTTGTGCATTACTCGCCCTCCCCAGGTCTAGTGCGGAGTCTTCTGACTTTTGTTCCTGTAACTTCGACATCATGGCAGCCAATCCGTGTGCTCAGCGTCTGTCGCCATCAGCTCGGGGCAGAGCTTCTGTGCTGTTGTTGGCTGCAGACAATATGGCTGAGTTCACACTAGGCATCTTGCTGCATTTTGTTTCTGCAGCAAAACGAGTGTTTGGCAGGAAACAAACTGCAGCAAAAATGCAGGTTTTGCTGCTTTTTTTGTGGCAGTTTTGAGGGTTTTTTTTTCATGCCATTTTCCCATTTGAGGCTATGGGCCCACATAGCGTTTTAAAATGCACAATGAAAACCGGACTCCTTCCCAAAAATCGCGCGCTTTTACTGCGATTTTACCGCGATTCTGCCGCGATTTTCTCAAGCACTTTCCAAGCGATTTGAAGCATCGCTTGGAAAGTGATTGACAGGTTGGTCACACTCGTCAAACATAGTGTTTGACAAGTGTGACCAGCTTTTTACTATTGAGGCCGCCTATGCGGCGTCAATAGTAAAAGATAAAATGTTAAAAATGATAAAAAAATAAAAAATCGGGGTATATTTACCTTCCGACGTCCCGCGCTGCATTCCTGGGCCTCAGCATTCCCAGTAATGCCTTGCGAGACCTGTGATGACGTTGGTCTCGCGAGACCACATCATCACAGGACCTTGCCGCAAGGCATTACTGGGAATGCTGAGGCCCGGGAATGCAGCGCGGGACGTCGGAAGGTAAATATACCCCGATTTTTTATTTTTTATTCTTTTTTTTTACAGGGGTATGGTACCCAGGGCCTGGAGGACAGTCTCCTCTCCTCCACACCGTGGGTACCAACCGCACATGAGACGCTTAACTTCCCGCATGGTGGGCATAGCCACATGCAGGAAGTAAGCGATTCTCATGCATTCCTATGGGTGCGGAATCGCTGCAATTCTTTGCGATTCCGCACAAAAGAATGATCATGCTGCAAATTTTTCCGCGATGCGATTCCGCCACAGAAAAAAGCGCAGCATTAGCACAGCATGTGCGGAATGCCATAGGAATGCATGAGATGCGTCATGTACAAGATTTTTAAACCTTTTTGCGCCAAAAATCGCGGCAAAAACGCTTAATAATCGCATCGTGGGCACACAGCCTAAGTCTATGGGTGAAAAACGCAGAAAGAAGTGACATGCTCTATGCCCAAAAACAAACAAGCAAAGCACAAAATACTGATGGCAGAAAAAACCGTGTGCATGAGATTTCTGAAATCTCATAGGCCTATCTGGTACTGTCAAATGCAGCTGAAAATTAGCATAAAAACACTCAGTGTGAACTTAGGCCAGCAGGCACTGAAAACAGCCATGGAGTCTCAACACTGGACCGGGGGATGGTGAGTTAAACTTTTTTTTTTTTTTTTTTTAAGCATCTGGGAGAAGAGCGTTTTTCTGTAACAGGAACCCCGCTTGGTATTTACAACAGGATCTGTCCTATGGTGTCCGATGCCCCTGTGTAGCGTCTTTCCCAGGCATGTGTTTAGTGTGCAGATCCCAACATATACATTAAGTAAACGGCTAAGGCCTAATTCACATTTCAGGTTTTGCATGCGAGTGCTAGTCGTGTCTTAGGGATAGTACCCGTACCTATAATGGTGAATGGGGCGTTCACACGTCCAGGGTTTTTTTTTTTCTTAGCCAAACCATAGAGACGTCCAGTATTGATCCAAAGGGTGGGATCAAAATAGGTAGTGCAAGTCAAGGGGTGCTGGATAGAAGGTGGAGACACTTCTTTTTTTTTTTTTTTTTCTTTTTTTCATATACTGGGCAAATTTATGAAAATTGCCCAAACTGCTGAAAATCCCTAAAGAAACTTGGTCCATTTTTCAAGTACGTGGAAACAACTAATTTGTGAATGAGACCTAAATGTGATGTGAATATAGCTTTAAAGGAAACCTGTCACCAGAAAAAATGCTAGCAACCTGCAGATATGGGGTTAATCTGCAGGTTACTAACCTGACGAGCGCCTGGACTTAACTGAACGATGCAGGGAGAAAATTAACTTTGTTCTCCCCCCGGCAGCATTCGGTCTCACTCACCGCTCTGTTTTTACAGGCCTGCATCTAATAATCGCCTCTCCTCAGCCCCAGCAATGGTGCTGTCTTCAGCACCCTCTGACTCTGCGATGTCTCAGGGCAGAGGGAGCTATGACGTCATCACTGCACACTCAGCCTCTCTGCCCTGAGCATTGCAGAGGCAGGAGAGATGCTGAGTGTACCGGACCTGCAGCGAGAACGGCAGACGTGAGTACTTGATTTTTTTTTTTTTATGTATGAAGCATTCCATGGGGCCCATAATACTGTATGGAGGAGCATTCCTTGGGCCTATAATACTGTATGGAGGAGCATTCCATGGGGCCCATAATACTGTATGGAGGAGCATTCTTTGGACCTATAATACTGTATGGAGGAGCATTACTGTTACGCTTGAACCCTGACAGGTTTGGGCGAGCGTGGAGGATGTGGCCCCACTGTGCCACAAACCAGACTACCCTGGAAGGGGCATGACTAAGCAGCTTCCTTGGTGTTCACTGGAACCTCTGATGATGAGGTCAGGCTTGTGCGGCAGGTAGCTGCGAGGTACCACTCTAGGGTGGTGTCTGGCTGTGGCTGCTGATCCCACTGGGGAACAGACCGCTAGGACAAGAACGGGCAACGGACTCGACTGGCAGACAGGCGGGCACGGCTGAGACACTGGCAGGAATACGGGCAGGTATACGGAAACAGGTAGGGACATGTTCAGACTGGAGGTTATAAGGGAACAGGTAGGGACCTGACTCACAGGTTGCAGAACGGAAGTAGAGCAGGACCGCAAGATCAGATGCTAGGCAGAGCCGCAAGGAGCGGAGCAAGGGACGAGAGCAGGGCAGATGGAGAGGACACGAGGATACTCACCGCAGGGAAAGGAAACCACAGACAAGGAGGTAAACAGACAGAGGTTAGGACTGAGTTCAGACAAGGTTAGGTACAGGAACAGGATAAGATACAGGAATAGGACATAATACAGACAAGCATCACAAAACAATCACCGACCTCAGGGAGACCAGTCAAAGAAAACACTGCGACAATCGGCAAAGGCGCTCAATCAGTGAAATCCTAGGTGCAATGCTCCCTGGGAAATATGAATATGCAAATAAAGTCAGTGGAGCCTCATTTAAGAGTCTCAAACACGGGACTTGCTAGATCTTCCTCCAGGAAAGGACCCAGCCAAGGGGTGGCTCCTTTCGGAAACCACCATTACCACCATATTAAGTGGCCCTTTAAGTCAATATCCAGCTCTTTACGAGTTTACAGATATGACAAGGGAAATACCAAGGCCAGGTATCCATCCATAGACAGCTGTTTCAGGGTGTTGCCCCTCATCAGTGTGGAGTAGGATTCTGGCTAGGTGGGAGCAATGCCTAGTAGACCAACATCACAAACCAATCACTGACCTCAGGGAGACCAGTCAAAGAAAACACTGCTGCAGCTGGCAAAGGCGCTCAATCAGTGAAATCCTAGGTGCAGAGACTCTTAAATGAGGCTCCACGGACTTTATTTACAATACAGACAAGGACAGACACGGGAACAGATAATGAAGAAGGACACAGGCCCGAGTATGCAGCCCTCAGGGAGGTGGAAACAAAGGACACAAAGTGCATGGTAACAGGTCTGGGAATACAGCCCCCAGAGAAGGCGAAAACAAGACAGGACCTGGCACCTCAGCAGCAAGACACTGACTGAGGGAATAGTTGCACAGGCATCCTTCTGTGGGTGGGGATGCCTAAAGTACCTGAGGCCTCTTGCAGTTGGTTGGGGAAACCTTAGGAAGGTGCACACTGACTCAATAAGAGCCAGGGAGTGCCGACGCCACCCCCTTATGCACACAGCTAGGAAGTATGCAGAGAGCATCCAGTATGGAGCCAGCAAGAGACAGAACTCACAGCATGGCCTGGAGTAGTGAGAAAATTGATGTGTAAGGCAGGTGGGGTATGGGAGGCCAGGCAGTGATGCTGGCAGGGTTGTAACAAATACATGGGGCCCATAATACTGTATGGAGGAGCTTTACATGGGCTCATAATACTGTATGGAGGAGTATGGGGCCCAAGATGTGCTGAATGGAGCATTATATGGGACCCATGATGTGCTGTATAGAGGGGCATTACATGGGGCCTGTGATGTACTGTATGGAGGAGCTTTATATGCGGTCCATGATATACTGTATATGGAGGAGCATTAAATGCAGCCCATGATGTACTGTATTGAGGAGCATTATATGCAGCCCGTGATATATTGTATGGATGAGCATTATATGCGGCCCATGATATACTGTATGAATGAGCATCATATGGGGCCAATAATACTGTATGGTGGACTATGTGGTTGCCCATAATACTGTATGGAGGACTATGAGGTGCCCATAATACTGTATGGAGGACTATGTGGTTGCCCATAATACTGTATGGAGGACTATGAGGTGTCCACAATACTGTATGACGGACTATGTGGTGCTCATAATACTGTATGGACCACTATGTGGTGCCCATATATTGTACTATACATGTATTTTTTATCTGTGCATCAGGAATCGTGGCATGTGTTAAAGGGGCCCACTGATACTCTTTAGCCCGAGGTCCACGATAACCTGGAGCCGACCCTGGCAACGACGCACATCAAGATGAATGCTGGCTGTAGCAGACAGGGCACTCTGCTCTGTGACAAGCCATGCGTTGACGTCACATAGCAGTTATGTTAAATGACTCCTGCAGCCTTTGATAGGCCAGTGGCCTTTCAATGTTACTGCTATGTGATGTCAGTGCACGGCCTGTCACAGAGCAGAGCACCCTGTCACAGCTGCAGTCAACAGCCATTTTAACGACTATGCCAAATACAGTCATATGTAAAAGTTTGGGCACCCCTATTAATGTTAACCTTTTTTCTTTATAACAATTTTGGTTTTTGCAACAGGTATTTCAGTTTCATATGTCTAATAACTGATGGACTCAGTTATATTTCTGGATTCAAATGAGGTTTATTGTACTAACAGAAAATGTGCAATCTGCATTTAAACAAAATTTGACCGGTGCAAAAGTATGGGCACCCTTATCATTTTCTTGATTTGAACACTCCTAACTACTTTTTACTGACTTCCTGAAGCACTAAATTGGTTTTGTAACCTCATTGAGCTTTGAACTTCATAGCCAGGTGTATCAAATCATGAGAAAAGGTATTTAAAGTGGCCACTTGCAAGTAGTTCCCCTATTTGATTCTCCTATGAAGAGTGGCATCATGGGCTCCTCAAAACAACTCTCAAATGATCTGAAAACAAAGATTATTCAACATAGCTTTTCAGGGTAAGGATACAAAAAGTTGTCTCAGAGATTTAACCTGTCAGTTTCCACTGTGAGGAACATAGTAAGGAAATGGAAGAACACAGGTACAGTTCTTGTTAAGCCCAGAAGTGGCAGGCCAAGAAAAATATCAGAAAGGCAGAGAAGAAGAATGGTGAGAACAGTCAAGGACAATCCACAGACCACCTCCAAAGACCTGCAGCATCATCTTGCTGCAGATGGTGTCACTGTGCATCGGTCAACAATACAGCGCATGCATAACGCCTTTTTGTATGACCAAACAACTCAATCTTTGTTTCATCAGTTCACAGGACCTTCTTCCAAAATGTAACTGGCTTGTCCAAATGTACTTTTGCATACCTCAGGCGACTTTGTTTGTGGCGTGCTTGCAGAAACGGCTTCTTTCGCATCACTCTTCCATACAGCTTCTCCTTGTGCAAAGTGCGCTGTATTGTTGACCGATGCACAGTGACACCATCTGCAGCAAGATGATGCTGCAGGTCTTTGGAGGTGGTCTGTGGATTGTCCTTGACTGTTCTCACCATTCTTCTTCTCTGCCTTTCTGATATTTTTCTTGACCTGCCACTTCTGGGCTTAACAAGAACTGTACCTGTGTTCTTCCATTTCCTTACTATATTCCTCACAGTGGAAACTGACAGGTTAAATCTCTGAGACAACTTTTTGTATCCTTCCCCCTGAAAAGCTATGTTGAATAATCTTGGTTTTCAGATCATTTGAGAGTTGTTTTGAGGAGCCCATGATGCCACTCTTCATAGGAAAATCAAATAGGAGAACTACTTGCAAGTGGCCACTTTAAATACCTTTTCTCATGATTTGATACACCTGGCTATGAAGTTCAAAGCTCAATGAGGTTACAAAACCAATTTAGTGCTCCAGAAAGTCAGTAAAAAGTAGTTAGGAGTGTTCAAATCAAGAAAATGATAAGGGTGCCCATACTTTTGCACCGGTCAAATTTTGTTTAAATGCAGATTGCACATTTTCTGTTAGTACAATAAACCTCATTTGAATCCAGAAATATAACTGAGTCCATCAGTTATTAGATATATGAAACTGAAATACCTGTTGCAAAAAACAAAATTGTTATAAAGAAAAAAGGTTAACATTAATAGGGGTGCCCAAACTTTTACATATGACTGTATGAAGCCACAAGAGGACACCGGGGAGTGCATGAAGGTGAGGAGAATCCCCCCTCCCTGTGATTGGGCAAAGTAGTGGCCATAGGGACGGATATAGGAGAACAGGGAGGGGACATTATTAAAGGGACATATGGGCCTAGTATGGGGACATTGAATAAAGGGGCCCAGGATGGGGACCTTATTAAAGTAGACATTAGGATCCAGGATGGGGACATTAAATAAAGGGGCCCAGGATCTGGCACCTTATTAAATAAAGGGGTGATATAATTACTGTATGGAGGTGAGGATGAGGAACATACATTATTGATTTATGGTTGCAAGTGGGGACATAATTTCTGTAGGGGCCAATCAGGACATTATTACTGCTGTAATGTAATTTACATTTGAGGTTACTGTCTTCCATGGGGGAGAACAAAAGGGGTCCTGCTACTGTGCAGGGTGGCACTGTCTTTTTTTTATCTTCACCTATAGGTAACTGTGTTATTTTCTGCAGAGACGAGTCCTGGATGGCAGAATTGATGGCGGTCTGCACTGGATGAAGATGAAAGACTTCAACTACAAACGTCACCGGTATGTCAGTGTGTTACTTGTACACTTACAATATATACTATATACAGAGCTCCTGTATATAATGTCACTGGTAACCACTGTACTACCTGTACACTGACACTATACACAGAGCTCCTGTGTATGTCACTGGTGATCACTATTATCTGTACACTATATACTATATACATAGCGCCTGAGTATAATGTCACTAGTGATCACTGTATTACCTGTGCACAGGGCTGCCACTAGGAATTTTGGGGCCCCATGCTGGCAAAATTTTCGGGGCCCCCTTGATGCGATACAATTGCATTTGGTGCTTACCTGACATTACAATTGATCGCTGTACTGATGGTGGGTCTAGCACTGCTTTCATGTACTGATGGTGGTTCTGATCTTGTACACATGTAGCAATCCATAAAGTGCATCATGGCTATGTTAAAATCTAAAAATCTTCAAAATGTAGAGATTTGAGATGAGAAGGATTTGCTGAGTTTTTGCTCCAAAATCGCTGATCATAGGCCAGACAGCGTCCACAGTTGCCTCGATCTGCCATATTATAGGGAATCTTTAGTTGGTGGTTCCGTCTGAATCACGGATTTCAGATATGTACATGTAAACTCTGGTGTAAGCGTGGAGCACAAGATAAATGTACGACGAACCTTAGGCTGGGGGTCACACTTGCAACTGCAATGCGAGAAACTCGTGCATCAAAACCAGGCACTGCCACCAGCACTCAGGACCGGAGCGCTCAGCTGCGTAGAAATACATGCAGCCGCACACTCCGGTTCCAAGTTCCGGCGGCAGGGCCGGGTGTTGATGCGAGAGACTTGCATGAGTTTCTCGAATTGCAGTTGCAAGTGTGACTCTGGCCTTACACTGACAGAAGCCACTTAGACCATACTCTGGGCATGATAAGGAAAAGGAACAGCATCCGGTCTAGGTGAAAAATCGTATCAAAAATTTATTCTGCCAGTACAAAATACAATGTTTCGGCCATATTGTGGCCTTTTTCAAGTATAACATAACAGCACATATGGTGGCCTTTTATAGTGTGGCACAGCCAATCACCATTTGGGTAACACCCATCATAGAAAATTCATACATAAAATACATATAAATACATCCATCAGATACATTTATATTCAACATCACAGTTTATCTAGTCATTATCAGTAATGGTCATGATCATATTAGAAATATTACAAAAACATTTCATACGTAAACAACCATCCCCAAATCAGCCCACCAATAGTCATCATGCATCAAAGGTATCCATAGAAATAACGCACCAATCACTTGCAATAATACATATCCATGTATACACCGCCAATCCCTATTCACATAATAGTGGCGCCAACCCCAAAGGACCAATCATATGAGGACTCACACATCCATGTATCGGCAGAGTTCCCTCTCACCCACATGACATTATCAGCAGGAGCCAAGCTGTATCAGAGGCGCAGCCCAGTGACGCGCACCACCAGGTCACGGCGCGCACGCCGCCCAACCCTGCAGGTCCGGTCACGTGACGCCTCCGTCACATGGCACCGCGCGTGCACAGTGCCATGCAAGGGACCAGCCACACGAACCGCCCACCGGGGGGACCGCGCACGCGCAAGACACCCCCTCACAAGCTCGCACATGCGCTGATGAACAAAAACAAGTGTAAAACCGCACTTGAATAAATGAGTCCACACAAATAGGCCAAAATGCTCCCGTATAAAGCAGCATATAAGAAACATTAGGAATCCAGCAACCACATCCATAGTAACTTTAATAATATTCCATACTTTAGGAATCCTTTAGTCACATACGTTGTACATTGCATAAGGGGCAAAACTGGGATAATTATAAAAGAAGAAAAAAAGGAAAAGAGGGCACGGGGAATGGCAGGCAAGAAATAACGACAAAAATCTCAAAGGACAACATCCTCTTCATAATTCAGGACTGTTCAGTCCCCGTGTCCTCCACTCCATCCAAATATATCACCTATAAACACAAAAAACAAATAAAAAAACATTTAATTAAAAGACCATAAAAGGCCAATATAAACAAATATTCACCCACATCAAAGGATAATGACACAGAGCAAAGGATTAGGTGACACAAGTATGTAGATTATAATCCAAGTTCAAACCCCTTGGTTGCAATGTATCGAGAATCGATATCCATCTCAACTCTTTTTTCTTCAACATCTTAACCCTATCACCCCCACGTCTCAATACAGGAACCCCATCTATTACTCTAAATCGTAACTGGTTCACTGAATGTCTGCACTCCAAAAAATGCTTCGGAATCGGCAACTCCACAAGTTTAGTCCTAATTGTACTCTTAGGGTACCGTTACACCTAGCGATGCACCAGCGATCCCGACCAGCGATATGACGCGGTCAGGATCGCTGGTGCATCGCTAGGTGGTCGCTAGTGAGCTGCCACACAGGCAGAACTCACCAGCGACAGCGCTGGGGACGGGGGTCGCTACTTACCTGTCAGACCTGTGTCCTTCCGCCCGGCTCCACGCGTTGCTCGTCGGGGAGCCGGTCGGAGGTAAGTATCACATGCAGCGATATCGCTAGCAATATCGCTGCAACGTCACAAAATCGGTGACTTTACAGCGATATTGCTAGCGATATCGCAGTGTATAACGGGGGCTTTATGCTTACTGATTCAAGCCCTAATCTCCATGGTGGTCTCTCCTATATAAATAAGCCCACATGGGCACAAAATCAAGTAAATCACAAAACTCGACGAGCACGTATACCTTTCTTTTATCGAGAATTTTTTTCCAGTTCGAGGGTGATTAAAGCTATCTCCCTTTAACATGTTGCCACAACAGGCACATCCCAAACAAGGGAAATTGCCCATTTTAGGAGGACATATTGTCCTTTGTATGTTGACTTTTGATGAACCAATATCTGACCTTACCAATCTATCTTTAAGATTATGTCCACGTCTATACAAAAGCAATGGCCTGTCCACAAATTCTGATATCTGAGGCAGATCCTTCTGTAAGAGGCTCCAATGTTTGTTCAGGATACCTCCAATCCTGCCACTAACTGGGAAATATGTTGAGACAAAAGGAACACGTCTCATAGGCCCTTTAATTCGCTTACGGCTAGAATCCTCCACCGATATATTTTGAGCCTTAACTCTATAAGAATTAACTCTATCCATCGGGTAGCCCCTATTAACAAATTTTGTACACATCTGGTCCAATCTTAAATCCAACTTATCATCCTCTTTAACAATCCTCCGTACAAATAACATCTGACTCCATGGAAGTGACTCCACCATCCGTCTTGGGTGATTACTATCATATACCAAAAGACTATTCCTATCTGTCTCTTTTACAAAAAGATCAGTATACAGAGACTCTCCCTTCTTATAGACCAGCGTGTCCAAAAATTGGACCTGATCATAAGAGTGGGTCAATGTGAACTTCAGCTCAGAGAAGACATTGTTCAATTCATTTTGAAAATCAAGAAGATCCTCCAGACTACCATCCCAGATACAAAAGATATCGTCGATGTAGCGCCACCAGGCCCGGACATGGCACCAGTAGGTGGAATGGTACACATACCGGTCCTCGAATACCGCCATATAGATGTTAGCATAGGTTGGGGCCACATTGGACCCCATGGCAGTACCCCGTAACTGTAGGTAATAATCATCCCCAAAGAGAAAAAAATTCCTCCTGAGGATGAAACCTAACAGTGCTAGGACCAGTTGTGCACACTTCAGTGCCATGTCCGAGCCTGTCAGCACCACATCGGCGGCCTCCAAGCCCCTGTCATGCTCAATGGACGTATATAGAGAAACCACATCAAAAGATGCAAGCACCATATGAGAAGTAACTTTAACGTCACTAATTTTCTGCAGAAAATCATTCGTGTCTATGATGTAAGACCGTGCTGAGGTAGCAAAATGCTGCAATACTTTGTCAAGAAAAATCGAAACCTTACTACATAATGACCCCCTCCCAGATACTATAGGACGCCCAGGTGGATTTTCCAAATTTTTATGTATTTTCGGTAACGTATATAGTATTGGTGTCTGGGGGGCATCAACCACCAGATATTTAGATAGCCAGAGGCGTATCTAGGTTTTCTGGCACCCGGGGCAAGAATTTGGTTCGGCGCCCCCCCCCAGTACATATGCGACTTGCACAGTTAGTCATGTACCAACGAGCTGCTCTCCCTAATGCTCTCAATGTTCAGTAAAAAACTGAAAGCAGGAAGAGAAGCTCGTTGTCACAGGACCATAACTATGAAAATCGCATATGAGTGAATGAGTCCATGTGATGAGTACTGGAACCTGCAGAACTGAGTCCTGACATTGCAGCTTCTGAATTCTCACAGCGAATGCACTGCACACTTGTAGGATTCTCCCTTGCCGATATACAGTCATGTCAGCACAAGTATGTGATTTGTATACTTCTGGCCACATTCCGACTAGACGTGCCCGGCCTCGCTCCGTTCACTTTCATTGAGTGAGGCCACACATGTCTAGTCAGCATGTGACCGTATGTATGTAAATCACCGGCACGAGAGAATCCTGACAGCATTCAGTGAGCACTGTGAGAATTCAGAAGTCTGCAGTCACATAGAATGTCTGCAGACTCAGCACAAACCTGGACAACCCCTTTAATGCTCTTAACAAATAAAAACATGAGAATTAGTCAGTATCACAAATATTTACATCCAGGTACCTTATAGATGACGTCGTCTCTGCAGTCGGTCTCCTTTTCTTCTTCTTGTCCAGACCCCATGATGAGTTTTCTCATCCACAGCTGTCTCTGCAGACTTCCATCTTCTCCGGTCTTCTGCAGCAAATCCCCACACGATGCCCTTAAAGATAGAAGTGTCATTATAATGCTCCCAAATAAAAATATCTGCAATATACTGTCGCCTCACACTATTCCCCTCCCTCCTCATACTGTCTCCTCATATATTTACCCCCTCACTCTCTATACTGTCTGCTCACACATATCCCCGACTCCCCATACTGTGTCCACATGCATTCACCCGTTCTCACCCCTTACTGTCTGCACCTATCCCCCATACTGTTTCCTCATACATACTCTTCATTTTGTGTCCTCAAATCTCCCCACACACATTAAATACCATCCCCACTCCAAATCCCCCCATCCCCAATCCCCCACACACATTAAGTACCCCCCATCCCCACTCAATAACCCCTCGTCCCTACTCCCAAATCCCCCCACACATTATGTACCCCCACTCCAAATCTCCCCACACATTAACCCCCATCCCCACTCATTAACCCCTCCACACATTAACCCCCATTTCCACTCATTAATCCCCCATCTCCACTCATTAACCCCCATCTCCACTCATTAACCCCCACACTCATTAATTCCAATCCCCACATTAACCCCCACACATTAACCCCCATCTCCACTCATTAACCCCCACACATTAACCGCCATCTCCACTCATTAACCCCCCACCCCACATTAATCCCATCTCCACTCATTAACCCCATCTCCACTCATTAACCCCCACACATTAACCCCCATCTCCACACATTAACCCCCATCCCCACATTAACCCCCACACATTAACCCCCATCTCCACTCATTAACCCCCATACATTAACCCCCATCCCCACATTAACCCCCATCCCACATTAATCCCATCTCCACTCATTAACCCCCACACATTAACCCCCATCTCCACACATTAACCCCCCACTCATTAACCCCCATCCCCACATTAACCCCCACACATTAACCCCCATCTCCACTCATTAACCCCCATCTCCACTCATTAACCCCCATCCCCATACATTAACCTCCATCCCCATACATTAACCCCCATCCCCATACATTAACCCCCATCCCCATACATTAACCCCCATCTCCGCTCATTAACCCCCATCCCCACATTAACCCCCATCTCCACTCATTAACTCCCCCCATCTCCCATCTTCGGTGGTTCTTCAGCTCCACAGTGGAGCACACTTACCACCAGCGTTCGCTCTGGGCGCCGGGAGTGACGTCAGCAGCGTGATCACATGACCTGATCACGCTGCTGACGTCGCTCTGACCCGGCGGTCAGAGCTTCAATTGTACTGGCGTCTGTATAGACGCCAGTACAATTGCTGCCTGGGAGTCGGCGCGGCCTCCTTCTCTGCGTCGGCTGTCAGCTTGACAGCTGACACAGAGAACCGCCGACTCCCAGGACTGGTAGCGGCAGAACACACCCGCCGGGGGGAGACACTGCGGACCGCTGCATTAGGCGGCCGGGCGGCCCGACTGCGCCCCCCTGCTGCCTGCGCCCGGGGCAACTGCCCCGGCTGCCCCCCCCTGGATACGCCTCTGCAGATAGCTTCTGATCAATGAGTCCATTAAGTAGGGACTCATCCACCAAGAGCCGCAATTCGCTCAAAAAACGAGATGGGGTATTGTCTAAGGGATTGTTGTTCTGTCCCAAAAATTCCCCTGATTGGTTTGAAATCGAGTGTGATTTGTTCTCTTTTTTTAGGAGGCTACGATTGGCATCCTTTTTCTCTGATAAGGAAGAAAAATCATGTGCAATTAATGATGATGATAAATCTACTGGTTTTACGCTTCAGGGTGTTGGATTATACAGTAAGAGTAATTTTCAACCACCTGTTAGGAATAACTTTGTTGAATCGTATATTCAGTTGGTAGAGAGAGATATTATACAATTAAAGGGAGAGTTTCAGGGTCAACATAGGGGGAACCTTACATACTCTGAAAAACAGGCATTGGATAAGCTTTCAAAAAATACTGCTATTACGATAACAGCTGCAGATAAAGGTGGTGCGGTAGTTGTTATGGATACAGACAAATATAGGATGGAGATTCTTGGCCAACTTTCTGACACTGCAGTGTATGTTAGATTGACTAGTGATCCCACCTCTCGTTTTTTGAGTGAATTGCGGCTCTTGGTGGATGAGTCCCTACTTAATGGACTCATTGATCAGAAGCTATCTGAATATCTGGTGGTTGATGCCCCCCAGACACCAATACTATATACGTTACCGAAAATACATAAAAATTTGGAAAATCCACCTGGGCGTCCCATAGTATCTGGGAGGGGGTCATTATGTAGTAAGGTTTCGATTTTTCTTGACAAAGTATTGCGGCGTTTTGCTACCTCAGCACGGTCTTACATCATAGACACGAATGATTTTCTGCAGAAAATTAGTGACGTTAAAGTTACTTCTCATATGGTGCTTGCATCTTTTGATGTGGTTTCTCTATATACATCCATTGAGCATGACAGGGGCTTGGAGGCCGTCGATGTGGTGCTGACAGGCTCGGACATGACACCGGAGTGTGCACAACTGGTCCTAGCACTGTAAGGTTTCATCCTCAGGAGGAATTTTTTTCTCTTTGGGGATGATTATTACCTACAGTTGCGGGGTACCACCATGGGGTCCAATGTGGCCCCAACCTATGCTAACATCTATATGGCGGTATTCGAGGACCGGTATGTGTACAATTCCACCTACTGGTGCCATGTCCGGGCCTGGTGGTGCTACATCGATGATATCTTTTGTATCTGGGATGGTAGTCTGGAGGATCTTCTTGATTTTCAAAATGAATTGAACAATGTCTTCTCTGAGCTGAAGTTCACATTGACCCACTCTTATGATCAGGTCCAATTTTTGGACACGCTGATCTATAAGAAGGGAGAGTCTCTGTATACTGATCTTTTGTAAAAGAGACAGATAGGAATAGTCTTTTGGTATATGATAGTAATCACTCAAGACGGATGGTGGAGTCACTTCCATGGAGTCAGATGTTACGTGTACGGAGGATTGTTAAAGAGGATGATAAGTTGGATTTAAGATTGGACCAGATGTGTACAAAATTTGTTAATAGGGGCTACCCGATGGATAGAGTTAATTCTTATAGAGTTAAGGCTCAAAATATATCGGTGGAGGATTCTAGCCGTAAGCGAATTAAAGGGCCTATGAGACGTGTTCCTTTTGTCTCAACATATTTCCCAGTTAGTGGCAGGATTGGAGGTATCCTGAACAAACATTGGAGCCTCTTACAGAAGGGTCTGCCTCAGATATCAGAATTTGTGGACAGGCCATTGCTTTAGTATAGACGTGGACATAATCTTAAAGATAGATTGGTAAGGTCAGATATTGGTTCATCAAAAGTCAACATACAAAGGACAATATGTCCTCCTAAAATGGGCAATTTCCCTTGTTTGGGATGTGCCTGTTGTGGCAACATGTTAAAGGGCGATAGCTTTAATCACCCTCGAACTGAAAAAAATTCTCGATAAAAGAAAGGTATACGTGTTCGTCGGATTTTGTGATTTACTTGATTTTGTGCCCATGTGGGCTTATGTATATAGGAGAGACCACCATGGAGATTAGGGCTCGAATCAGTAAGCATAAGAGTACAATTAGGACTAAACTTGTGGAGTTGCCGATTCCGAAGCATTTTTTGGAGTGCAGACATTCAGTCAGGCTCGGACTGGCCCACCAAGGTACCGTTGGATCCCTCGGTGGGCCCCGCCCCCGAATATCACTGTCACTCACTGGTCGCTCGTACCCAGGGGCAGGGCCGGCGTCAGCACCCGGCACACCCGGGCAAGTGCCGGGGCCCTGGCGAGATGGGAGGGCCGACTCACGCTGTCTGGGATACACGCCCCCCATGTACTGACCCCATCCTGCGCCCTCCGCGAGGGACCCACGCAGTGACGCAGCCCCTTACAGCCAGCAATGATCATCGCTTCCTTCGGCTGTAATCTTGTGTGCGGTGCCGGCACAGGACCTGTGATGAGGTGACAGGAGGGGAGGAGTCGGGTCACATGATCAGGGTGGCTGCAGGACTCTGCTGTGCTGTGCTGGTCGCTTTTCATTATGGTGCTGGTCTGGATGGATGAGGTAACGTTTATGTGTGGGACAGTGGGGGGTTTAACAAGGTAGATGTAGCAGAGCCGTGTGTGTACTTGTGTGGGGTCAGGGAGGGGTTTAACAAGGTGGATGTAGCTGAGCCGTGTGTGTACTTGTGTGGGGTCAGGGAGGGGTTTAACAAGGTGGATGTAGCAGAGCCGTGTGTGTACTTGTGTGGGGTCAGGAGTGGTTTACAAGGTGGATGTAGCAGAGCCGTGTGTGTACTTGTGTGGGGTCAGGGAGGGGTTTTACAAGGTGGATGTAGCAGAGCCGTGTGTGTACTTGTGTGGGGTCAGGGAGGGATTTAACAAGGTGGATGTAGCAGAGCCGTGTGTGTACTTGTGTGGGGTCAGGGAGGGGTTTAACAAGGTGGATGTAGCAGAGCCGTGTGTGTACTTGTGTGGGGTCAGGAGGGGTTTACAAGGTGGATGTAGCAGAGCCGTGTGGGGTCAGGGAGGGGTTTTACAAGGTGGATGTAGCAGAGCCGTGCGTGTACTTGTGTGGGGTCAGGGAGGGGTTTAACAAGGTGGATGTAGCAGAGCCGTGTGTGTTCTTGGGTGGGGTCAGGAGGGGTTTACAAGTTGTACGGAGCAGAGCCGTGTGTGTACGAGGTGTACGAAGCAGAGCCGTGTGTGTACGAGGTGTACGGAGCTAAGCCGTGTGTGTACGAGGTGTATGGAGCAGAGCCGTGTGTGTACGAGATGTACGGAACGGAGCCCTGTGTGTACGGAGCTGAGCCGTGTGTTTATGGAGAGGAGCAGAGCCGGGGGTGTATGGAGTGAAGCTGCATGTGTACAAGGTGTACGGAGCGGAGCCGTGTGTGTACGAGGCATACAAAGCGGAGCCGTGCGTGTACGAGGTGTATGGTGGGGAGCATTTATACCTCCCGAGTCCCAACTGTCCCGGATCCAGCGAGACAGTCCCGATTTTGAGAGAGAGACTGCCCCAGCCGGGAGCTTACTTTCCCCGTGGGACACAGGAGTACACAGCAGAGCCCCAAGGAGCAATTTAAAACTTGCACGTAACGTTCTACCGGAAGTGACGTGCTGGAAGCTGACCAGAAATTAGGTCATTTCAGTAGGAGATTGTGGCGGAACCATGGAGGCACTTCAGGGAATGCTTCAGATTCATCACCGTGTCCTCCAACAGCGCGGACAGCGAGATCACCTTGGAATCGGGGATGTCGGCCATGTGAGCGGATCATGATATGTCCTGCACCAGGAGGCTCAGGTAGGCACTACAATGGGAGCTGGGCTGCTATAGTATCTTTATAGAATTTTTCTTTCTCTGTTTCTTTCTCTCTCTGTTCTTTCTCTCTAATCTTTTTTTCTCTCTCTCTGTTCTTTCGCTCTCTGTTCTCTTTCTTTCTTTATGTCTCTGTTCTTTCTCTCTGTCTGTTCTCTCTTTCCTCTCTTTCTTTCTCTCCCTCTGTTCTTTCTTTCCCCTCTTTCTTTTTCTCTCTACCTCTCTGTTCTTTCTTTCCCCTCCTTCTTTTTCTCTCTCTCCCTGTTCTTTTTTTCTGTCAACTCTTTTTCTCTCTCCGTTCTTTCTTTTCCCTTTTTTCTCTCCCTCTCTGTTCTTTATTCCCCTCTTTCTTTCTTTCTTTCTTTCTTTCTCTGTTCTTTTTTTCTGTCCACTCTTTCTTTCTCTTTGTTCTTTTTCTTTCTTTCTTCTTTCTCTCTGTTCTTTCTTTCCCCTCTTTCTTTCTCTATCTGTTCTTTCTTTCTTTACCCTCTTTCTTTCTCTTTCTCTTTCTCTGTTCTTTTCTTTCTCTCTCTGTTCTTCCTTTCTTTCTCTCTGTTCTTTATTTTCTTTCTTTCTTTCTCTGTTCGTTCTTTCTATGTTCTTTCATTCTTTCTCTCTCTCTGTATCTTTCTCTGTTCTTCCTTCCATTCTCTCTTTCTTTCTCTGTTCTTTATTTCCCCTCTCTTCTTTCTTTCATGCGTACACTACTAATCAGTAGCCTCCATCACATGAACGTGTTTTGCCAGAGAGCGAGTGTCCGTGTGGATCACATGCGTGTCCGTGTGATCCACACAGAGAGAAGTCCATTTTTGGCCGTCACCACGGATGTCACACGGCATGAGTCGTGGTATGTGTTAAGGGGGGGCCAACTGAGACTTTTTCGCCCGGGGCCCTCAAAAACATGAAGCCGGCCCTGCCCAGGGGTGGGATTCAGCAGGTTCTCCCCGGTTCGGTGGAACCGGTTGTTAGAAAAGCAGCCAGTTCCCCGAACCGGGGAGATTCACAGCCGCGATCCGGTACTTTGATGTTCCTGCAGTGCAGCCGGCAAGGAGCAGGAGCAGAGGAGGACTCTTGCTCTGCTTCCTAGTCCCGCCCGCCGCGCCGGATACCGCGCATTGATACGTTGGGTCGTTCTCTGCTCTGTCTCGGACTACTGGACAGAGCACAGCACACCCCGGAGGCCCCTGCCCCGTGCAATGATTCCTGCGCGCAGTGCGGCATTGGCGGGTAACTGGAGCTCGCTGGAGTCACCGCCACTGCCCAGACTTGTCAAGTCAATGTGAGCTGAGCCCAGGCAGCGTGACGGACCGGTGATTTGCGCACACACGGAGGCCGGAGGAGCAGGATGGGCGGTGCGGGGCCTGGCCATCCAGGAGGCCTCAACCGCGGCCGTGGGATTACAGTGACAGTCTTCTTCAGAGTCAGACGCGTCGCAGCCTGTCGCCTGTGTATCTGGTACACAGGCCAACGCCGGGTCAGTGAGTTACTGTCTGTATGTGCTGCGTATTGGGGACCTGTGCTGCCTACTAGGGACCTGTGCCTGCCTATTGGGGACCTGTGCTGCCTATTAGGGACCTGTGCTGCCTACTAGGGACCTGTGCCTGCCTATTGGGGACCTGTGCTGCCTACTAGGGACCTGTGCCTGCCTATTGGGGACCTGTGCTGCCTATTAGGGAACAATTCTGCCTATTGGGGACCTGTGCTGCCTATTGGGGACCTGTGCTGCCTATAGGGACCTGTGCTGTCCATTGGGGACCTGTGCTGCCTATTGGGGACCAATGCTGCCTATAGGGAACAATGCTGCCTATAGGGAACAATGCTGCCTATTGGGGACCTGTGCTGCCTATTGGGACCTGTGCTGCCTATTGGGTACAATGCTACCTATTGGGGACCTGTGCTGCCTATTGGGACCTGTGCTGCCTATTGGGGACCTGTGCTCCCTATTTGGGACCAATGCTGCCTATTGGGGACCAATGCTGCCTATTGGGAACAATGCTGCCTATTGGGGACCTGTGCTGCCTATTGGAGACCTGTGCTGCCTATTGGGGACCTTTGCTCCCTATTTGGGACCAATGCTGCCTATTGGGGACCAATGCTGCCTATTGGGGACCTGTGCTGCCTATTGGGGAGTTGTGCTGCCTATTGGGAACCTGTGCTGCCTATAGGGACCAATGCTGCCTATTGGGGACCTGTGCTGCCTATTGGGGACGTGTGCTACCTATTGGGGACCTGTGCTGCCTTTTGGGGACCTGTGCTGCCTATTGGGGAGTTGTGCTGCCTATTGGGAACCTGTGCTGCCTATAGGGACCAATGCTGCCTATTGGGGACCTGTGCTGCCTATTGGGGCAGCTAATCGCACGGGTACCGGGAGGCTTTCGCCGCTAAGACTGGCAGGCAGCAACGCTGCCTGGCTGGCCGGGCGAATTTTAGCCCCCCCTGCAGATGCGAACGCTTCGATTGGCTGGGCTGTGTAGCATCTACCATGGAACTCTTGTTGGGACAAAGTGATCACTATACCCCCTACGTCAATCCTTGGGGGTGTAGATTCCAAAATGGGGTCACTTTTTAACTTCAAAGTAACACAGGTCAGATTTGCAAAAAATGGCCTGGGCATTAAGGTGAAAACAGGCCTGCGGCCCTAAAGTATTAAATGAATCGTAGTGCGGAAAGATCTGCAGCATATGAACAACGGTGCAGCTTTTAGTAGAATTAGGATGCTGAAATGATGCAGATTTGGCGTGGGATATACGGCAAAAGAACCCATGGTGTAATTCCGCGGTCTCAAAGCCTAAATGTTGAGTTGTACATTACTGTAGGTGGGCCCTAGACACCCCAGTCCGACCCTGCATTCAGTGAACCAGTTACGATTTAGAGTAATAGATGAGGTTCCTGTATTGAGACGTGGGGGTGATAGGGTTAAGATGTTGAAGAAAAAAGAGTTGAGATGGATATCGATTCTCGATACATTGCAACCAAGGGGTTTGAACTTGGATTATAATCTACATACTTGTGTCACCTAATCCTTTGCTCTGTGTCATTATCCTTTGATGTGGGTGAATATTTGTTTATGTTGGCCTTTTATGGTCTTTTAATTAAATGTTTTTTTATTTGTTTTTTGTGTTTATAGGTGATATATTTGGATGGAGTGGAGGACACGGGGACTGAACAGTCCTGAATTATGAAGAGGATGTTGTCCTTTGAGATTTTTTTCGTTATTTCTTGCCTGCCATTCCCCGTGCCCTCTTTTCCTTTTTTCTTTTTTTCTTCTTTTATAATTATCCCAGTTTTGCCCCTTATGCAATGTACAACGTATGTGACTAAAGGATTCCTAAAGTATGGAATATTATTAAAGTTACTATGGATGTGGTTACTGGATTCCTAGTGTTTCTTATATGTTGCTTTATACGGGAGCATTTTGGCCTATTTGTGTGGACTCATTTATTCAAGTGCGGTTTTACACTTGTTTTTGTTCATCAGCGCATGTGCGAGCTTGTGAGGGGGTGTCTTGCGTGACTGCGCGCTCCGGGTCTCTGCGCGTGCGCGGTCCCCCCGGTGGGCGGTTCGTGTGGCTGGTCCCTTGCATGGCACTGCGCACGCGCGGTGCCATGTGACGGAGGCGTCACGTGACCGGACCTGCAGGGTTGGGCGGCGCGCGCGCCGTGACCTGGTGGTGCGCATCACTGGGCTGCGCCTCTGATACAGCTTGTCTCTTGCTGATGATGTCATGTGGGGGAGAGGGAACTCTGCCGATACATGGATGTGTGAGTCCTCATATGATTGGTCCTTTGGGGTTGGCGCCACTATTATGCGAATAGGGATTGGCGGTGTATACATGGATATGTTTCATTGCAAGTGATTGGTGCGTTATTTCTATGGATACCTTTGATGCATGATGACTATTGGTGAGCTGATTTGGGGATGGTTGTTTACGTATGAAATGTTTTTGTAATATTTCTAATATGATCATGACCATTATTGATAATGACTAGATAAACTGTGATGTTGAATATATATGTATCTGATGGATGTATTTATATGTATTTTATGTATGAATTTTCTATGATGGGTGTTACCTAAATGGTGATTGGCTGTGCCATACTATAAAAGGCCACCATATGTGCTGTTATGTTATACTTGAAAAAGGCCACAATATGGCCGAAACATTCTATTTTGTACTGGCAGAATACATTTTTGATACGATTTTTCACCTAGACCGGATGCTGTTCCTTTTCCTTATTTGGACTATCGTTCATTTGGGTCCATGAACCTCTGAACTTGCATCTACTCCTCCGCTGTGCTGCTGTCGGCTGCTCTTTGCTTCATACTCTGGGCATGGTCTAAACAGATAGCCATATCTGACAGATCAGGAGGTCGTCATGTGACCTCCTGATGTCATAGCAACTATTAGACCTCCGAGATGACGTTGCGGGGGTTCCGATCGGTGGGAGCCCCCTCCCTCTCCCTGCCTTCTAAATGCTGCGATCGCTTTTGATCGCAGCATTTAGAGGGTTAAACAGCCCAGGACATTGCGGGCAGTTCTCTTGGCTGTGACAGCTGGGTCTCGGCTATCTGTTAGGTTAAGCTCCCGTCGACTAGCGCTCTGGCACAGCTCCTGTGCCTGCACGATTGCCGTGACGTAGCAGTACATCCATCTGCGGGCACACACTTCGAAATATGATGTACTGATACGTCATGTCGGGAAGGGGTTAACACCATATCCGTGGGTGAATAGCGTTTGTTTACATGACAGGTTCCCTTTAACGGAAAATTCCAAACAAAGATGAAATGTTTACTTACTATTTATCTATATCTGCTTCTTTCAGCCTTTGTGCTTACAATACTCCACTGGAGCCAGGCCAGATCAGTGCGGTTTTCCTTGGCAGGTGCCCTGGGTTTTTCTTGAAATTACTAGGCCACCAATGATCACATATCGTGGCTGGTGCCTTGTAATCACAAGAGGCACCGAGGGTTTTCTATGGGGATGTTCACACTGCTCTGGTCCGGCTGCCTCAGAGTATAAATGTGGTAGCTGAACTACAGTTTTGCCACTTTTTTTGCTCAACTCAACTAGTCGCACCCGAGCCCTGGAGCCTAGGGGCCCCAAAAGTCCCTTTTGCGTATATGAATAGACCAATGCTATTAAAGACTTGCAATAATTGGGGATCTCATTAGAGCTTATGCATTGGGGCCCATGCTCTTCAAGTTACTCCACTGTGACCACATACGTTTTACCACAACCTAACTGTCATCAGTTGTGTTATTTACCCATGCGGTTTTTAAAGGTGAAGCACATTTCTTTTACAAGTTTTACCTGTAAAAACCATGTGCCACTCCATTCTATAAGTATGAAAATCGCATATGAGTGAAGTGTCCATGTGATGACTACTGGAACCTGCAGAGCTGAATCCTGACATTGCAGCTTCGGAATACTCACAACAAATGCACTGCACACATTTAGGATTCTCCCTTGCCAATGTACAGTCATGTCAGCACATGTATATGATTTATATACTTCTGGCCACATTCCGACTAGACGTGCCCGGCCTCGCTCCGTTCATTTTCATTGAGTGAGGCCACACATGTCTAGTCAGCATGTGACTGCATGTATGTAAATCGCCGGCACGAGAGAATCCTAACAGCGTGCAGTGAGCACTGAGAATTCAGAAGTCAGCAGTCACATAGAATGACTGCAGACTCAGCACAAACCTGGACAACCCCTTTAATGTTCCTAACATAAATAATAACATGAGAATAAGTCAGTATCACAAATAATATTTACATCCAGGTACCTTATAGATGACGTCATCTCTGGAGTCGTTCTTCTTTTCTTCTTCTTGTCCAGACCCCTTGATGAGTTTTCTCATCCACATCTCATCTCTGCAGACTTCCATCTTCTCCAGTCTTCTGCACCAACTCTCCACACGATGCCCTTAGATAGATAGAAGTGTCATTATAATGCACCTCCAATCAAGTTTGCTGTCAAGGTGAACCCCAAAATATTTGTAGCTCTCTAACATCTCCACTTCCTGGCCAGCAATAGTGATCGGTAAGTACTCCTCCTTTTTCCTTCTATAACTCTCCACCATCTCCTTGGTTTTCTTTACATTTAGTTCTAGACCGTTAGTCTGGCACCAATCTACAAAGTCAGAAACCACCCTTCTATATTCCTCCTCACCCCGGTCCCCCACAATTCCCCCTACAGTCACTGAGTCATCTGAGAATTTTTAGAGGTGTCAGAGATCGGATTTATACTGAAAGTCAGCTGTATACAATGTGAAAAGGAAGGGCGACAGCACTGTACCCTGAGGGGCTCCCACACTGTCCGTACACTGCCAGATACCACCTCCCCCATCCTTACAAACTGCGTCTTGTCCGTCGGGTAGTCGCTTATCCAGTTCACCATCCCCTCATCCACTGCCATATCAGTCAACTTATTACGTAATAAGAGCAGCTGTAAGGTGTTGAAAGCACTAGAGAAGTCAAAGAACATGGCGCGCTCTGCAGTTCCATCATTGTCCAAGAATGAATGTATTGTATGTAGCAGAGACACTAGAGCATCATCCACCCCCAATCTCTGCTGGTATGCAAACTGCAGGGGGTCAGTGTAGGCCCTCACCCTCGGGCACAAGTAGGCAAGTACTATTCTCTCCAACGACTTCATAGCATGCGATGTTAAGGCCACTGGACGATGGTCATGTAGGGAAGTTGGAAAGGTGATCTTGGGAACCGGCACCAGGCAGGTGGTCTTCCATAGCACTGGTAGTCTCTGGGATTGTAGGCTCCTGTTAAACAGGAGCTGAAAGACATTACACAGTTGGTTTGCACACACTTTTAGGACACGTGGACTGAGGCCATCAGGCCCAGCTGCTTTGCCAATGGCTAGTTTATGAAACTACTGTATTTCCTCACATCTCTTGGGGAGACAGTGAAGGCGGGCAGTTCATCATCCAAAGTCAATGCTGCCGATCGTTCCTCCACTCCATCACTCATTCCTGATGACACAGCACGTGTTGGTAAATCTGTTGAAAAACTCGTTCATTTCATTAGCCATGGACAGATGTGACAGATGTACCTTAGTTAACAGCTCCCTGCATCAGCGCGCTGGTAACTAACGTACACATCGGGTTTCTATGTGACGCACGTCCCTTAGATACCCGATGTATACCTTAGTTACCAGCTGATCGCTGGTCTCCCGCCTGTCACACGCAGCGATGCGTGCTGGCTAGCGGGAGACCAGCGATCAAAGAAATGTCTAGGGCTTTCCAAGAGCGATCAGCAATACCGGGGCTGGTCGCTGATCGCTGTCACACACAGCGATCTCGCTGGTGAGATCACTGTTGTGTCACAAAACTTGTGTGACGGGCCTTAAGACAGTTTAATAAATGAGACCAGATAAGTGTCATCCACACAATAAATTGGTCTGGTTTTTTTTTTGTGGCTCACTTTGAATTATTCCTATTGTTTACAACAAATGATTAAATCGTGTAGAAGGACTGCATTGTTTGGGAAGTATTTTGTTCTCGTGGATTGCTACACAATGCTGTTGTTGGGGCGGCTTGTTGACTAAAGCAGCCAGTGAGTAATAGGAATTGACATAAAGTCAGATGACAGGGAAAATATGAATCCTGAGAGTCATGCTGTTATTAATTAACCAAACAATTTTTTAATAATATCTTTGTAAGGTGTAAAATATTTTATGACTTCTTTGGCTGACGTTAGAATCACGTGCACTGAGCCCGTACAGAAGCACAGTCACTGTGGATCATAGGCATTTATTATGTCCCTATGCTGTGACAGCAAATGGTGATGTATAACAGGGAAATATGGCATGATGTCATTTTCTCATGAAAATCATAGTTAATAGTGTTCAGTCGGTTGTAATTTAAGGGAATCTGTCATGTCTCCAAATGCTATTAACCTGCAGATATGGGGTTAATCTGCAGGCGAGTAGCGTTACAACGCTGTCCGGCTGCAACACTACAAGCATGGCTACTAGGAGAAAATTAACTTATTTACTTATTTTAAGGGCTTTGCCTTTTTACTATGTTTACTAAATGCTAAAACTGACCTGCCATTATGATTCTCCAGGTCATTACGAGTTCACAGACACCATACTTGTCTAGGTTCTTTTTTATCTAAGTTTTGAAAAAAAATTCCAAAGTTTGTTAAAAAAAAAGCGCCGTTTTCCGATACCCATAATGTCTCCATTTTTCGTGGTCTCGGGTTGGGTGAAGGCTCATTTTTTGCATGCCGAGCTGACTGTTTTATTGATCCCATTTTGGTGCAGATACGTTCTTTTGATCGCCCGTTATTGCATTTTAATACAATGTTGCTGCGACCAAAAAAAGTAATTGTGGTGCCCCTGAGGCTCAGTCGCCACAGAGGTACTGCACCTTCTCCTAAGGTGTGGTGCCCCACCATCCAGGTAAGTTAGAGGCTCCTGACCACGCTCCAACGCTCGCACCCCACACAATAGAGTAGTTCAGCAAAACCACATTGCGGCTCCTTGCTTAAAGAGAAGCAGAGCACCTTTGGTGGTTCCCTGCTTGGAACACTACACGTGCTGGGAGGTGGGTGGAGTTGAGAATACACATAAAAGAGCGGGAAGGTTTTAGGATTAAGAGGTCAGTCAGTCAGACGGGGAGTCTGAGAGAGGAAGCCACTCGGAGAGGAGTGGGGATCCCTGGAAGAGGGATGGAGGAAGGAGTGCTGCAGCTGCCTCAGTGATCTGAGCCAGCTGGCACGGGAAGGAAAGAAGGAGAAGGACATTGAACTGAAGCCTGAGCTTCCATAGGAGGGAAAGACAAGTACGGAGGGTAGGAGTAAAAGGGAACAGAGAGGACGTGGGTTAGAGGAAGAACCCTGCCTAGAAGTTCTACGTGCAAGGCCGGGGCTCGGTCCCCGAGGTTGTATGGACACTAATGGTTCTGCAGCAGACACCAGTGGAGTAGTGGGCTGTGAATGCACTACTCCCATCTAAGGCTTGGGGGCATAACAGCAACACAGATAGAGAGCCGGGACTCAGGAGTAGAGAGTCCCCGAAGCAGGCTACAGCTGTCTGCCGTACAGGTAGAGTTCTTGGGAACATCTGTCTGGAGGAACTCCAGTGTAACTCAGTACTAGGAGATCTTCACACTAAAAGACGCTATAGAGGAGACGTTCAGAAAAGGCACATAAGTTGGCGGAGTGTTGGAAGGGAGCATTCCCTCTTGCCTGGAGGTTGACTGAGTCCCTGACCCGGAGGACACGGCACAGAAGCGGGCACTACAGACTGTGAGTAAAGCTTTGGAACTACATGCCCTGGTGTCCTCCATTCCTTCCTGCGTCCGTCCGCCTGGCACTGCTACATCCCCTGCGCCAAACACTACACCATCTAAGTGTCTCTTCACCTATCCTGCCCTGGGACAGCAGCCCTGCCTGTGGAGGGCTATAACATCATTGCTGCATCACACCATCTGTCCCGGTTGATCTGTCTGCAGCGTCGGCTTAACACCTCTCTCGACGAACACCACAGGTGGTGTCACGAACTATTCCATTAACTACATTTCACCATTCACATCTTCCCATTTACTTGGGCGCCCAGGGCCACGGTCCGGGTCACCGCTGCTGTGACACGTCTCGCTGACACCGGCCCGGTACCGAGTACCCCACGGCCCTGGGAGGGTGACCCATAATTCTGGCGTTTTGACTTTTTTTTCTCGTAACGCTATTTAGCGATCAGGTAAATTTTTTTATATTGATAGATCAGACGATTCTGAACGCGGCGATACCAAATATGTGTATATTTGATTTTTTTTATTTTATTTTGAATGGGGCGATTTGAACTTTTATATTTTTAAAAACTTTTTTTTTTTTTTTACTTTTGGCATGCTTCAATAGTCCTCATGGGAGACTAGAAGCTACCATAACCCGATTGGCTCTGCTACATAGAGGTGATGATCAGATCGCCTGTATGTAGCAGAATTGTTGACTTGCTATGAGCGCCGTCCACCAGGCGGCGCTCATAGCAATCCAGCAATGACAACCATAGAGGTCTGCTTGGAGACCTCTGGTTGTCATGCCAACCCATCGGTGACCCGCGATCACATCAGGGGGGTCACCGATGGGCGGGATTTCCGAAGTGCTTGCCGGAAGCGCGTGTTAAATTTTAACGGGTTAACAGCTTCAGGTGGCTCGCAATTCCACCCCCGGCTGTTAGAGGCACATGGTCAGCTGTTCAAAATAGCTGACATTTGCCAGAAAAGATTTGGGCTCACCGCCCATAAAGGGAGGTTATCTGACATTGACGTTAAAATTTGCTTAAAAAAGCAGCAAAAATGCAGTATGTGAACATAGCCTAAGACAGTGATGGCGATCCTATGGCACAGAGAGGGCACGCAGAGCCCTCTCAGCTGGCACGCAGCCTCGCCTCACGGCTCCTGAGCTGAAGCTTCCTTCCTCTCACTGAGCGGCACGGCGCGGAGCTGAATGATGATGTCATCCAGCTGCGGCCGCGCCACTCAATGTGTGGAAGGAAGCTGCGGAGCAGAGAGGTGTGTGTGGCCGCTGGTGTGTGTGTGTGTGTGGCCGCTGGTGTGTGTGTGGCCGCTGGTGTGTGTGTGGCCGCTGTTGTGTGTGGCCGCTGGTGTGTGTGTGTGGCTGCTGGTGTGTGTGTGGTCGCTGTTGTGTGTGGCCGCTGGTGTGTGTGTGTGGCTGCTGTTGTGTGTGGCTGCTGGTGTGTGTGGCCGCTGGTGTGTGTGTGTGGCCGCTGGTGTGTGTGTGTGGCAGCTGGTGTGTGTGTGTGTGGCAGCTGGTGTGTGTGTGCGTGGCTGCTGGTGTGTGTGTGTGGCCGCTGGTGTGTGTGTGGCCGCTGTTGTGTGTGGCCGCTTGTGTGTGTGTGGCCGCTAGTGTGTGTGCGTGTGACCGCTGGTGTGTGTGTGTGGCCACTATTGTGTGTGGCCGCTTGTGTGTGTGGCTGGTGTGTGTGGCCGCTGATGTGTGTGTGTGTGTGTGGCCGCTCGTGTGTGTGTGTGTGTGGCCGCTGGTGTGTGTGATGGAGAGAGGGCTAATGATGGGAGTGATGAGGAGAAGGCTAATGATGGGAGTGATGGGGAGAGGGCTAATGATGGGGGTGATGGAGAAGGCAATGATGAGAGTGATGGAGAGAGGGCAATGATGGGGTAAAGGGGAGGAGGAAATGATGGTGGTGGTGGAATGGGCAATTTCTATAAGAAGGGGATCATGATGAGGCATATTTCTGCATGAAGGGGAACATGATGGGGCATATTTCTGCATGAAGGGGAACATGATGGGGCATATTTCTGCACGAAGGGGATCATGATGGGGCATATTTCTGCATGAAGGGGAACATGATGGGGCATATTTCTGCACGAAGGGGATCATGATGGGGCATATTTCTACATGAAGGGGATCATGATGGGGCATATTTCTACATGAAGGGGATCATGATGGGGCATATTTCTACATGAAGGGGATCATGATGGGGCATATTTCTACATGAAGGGGATCATGATGGGGCATATTTCTACATGAAGGGGATCATGATGAGGCATATTTCTGCATGAAGGGGATCATGATGGGGCATTTGGCACATGTTGGCACTTCGTCATAAATAATTGGGTTTTAGGTTGCAGTTTGGGCACTCAGTCTCAGAAAGGCTCGCCATCACTGGCCTAAGACGTTGGGGTATTTTTTTGCTTTGTTTTTTTGTGTAGCAAAAATCATGTTGTGAAGTATGTATAAGGCTGGGCTCAGATGGGCGTATTTTACCATATGGACTGCAAGGAAAACAAACTGCGTCTGAACACAGTTTGAAGTAAAATGCGTGCGGCGCCATTTTGTCACCTAAGAAGTTTAGAGGGCTATCCCACATTGGAGGGTGAACGGGCCCATGGCCAACACGTCCACCGCTATCCGCCAGGTCACGTTCCCAATCAGCAAGTGTCTGAGCCCTTTTGTGGTATCACAATGGCGCTGCACGCACATTAATGCTGTTTTCCGATGTGGTTACCGGCCGCCTGGTTATTACAGGTGGATAACATCATTTTTTCATATGTTATATCTGTAAATATCGTGCGGTCAGTCACTATGGGCAATACAGCTGCAACTTGACGTAAAAATTGTGTTTTCCCAATACAATGTGTGAACAGCGCCTAAGAACAGCGTGCCTGTGATTCTCATACAGAAACATGGCTTCTATACGCATTTTTCGTCATTTTACAGCGGGGTTTTGCGGTGCTGTGGGCTCGTACAGAAGACACCCAGTGTTATACATGGCTTATTTATTGGAAGTTGTCAGAGAAAGCCGCCTGTTTCCCTCATTCTGTTATATAATACACAGTGGTGCAGGCTGCAGGCAGTGCGTCATAGCTGCCACAGCTCAGAATACACAGGTCCTATCAACTGGTTATGAACGGCACTACATACAGACCGCTCACCGGTACTTCTATATCCCTACGCCATAACAATTCGCCATTTTATACTGAGTCATTCGTGAGGGGAGCGGCTTCTATTATGCATAGTATCGCTTGTAACTTTTTTATTTTGATTTTGAATGAAAAAAGTGATGCTGGCAGTGTGAAAAACAGTTGAATCATTTATTTTAAAAGGTTTTAGTGTCTTCTGTGAGGTAAAATAAGTAGGGACTATATGAAGTTCTCCTCACAGAGAGACTGCGGATGGTTACAAACAATGTCTGTGTGTGAAGTCATGAGAGTCTATAAATACCCTCCCCCGCTGGCACTGCTGCTCATTGCTGTGAAGACGTCTCTGTGTGTGGCTGTTCGGCGTGGAGAGGCTGCTGTGTGCGGCAGTTACAGCTTTTGTTCCCCGTGCTCTCTTTTCTCGGCTATTATTCAGGCTTACATGTAAGGTATTTGTTCTCACTGGCATTTATTGGAGCTTAAGATACCATTTCACCAGGTTATTGGGCTGGGTGAGAGCGGCAGTCTTGTGGGGATAGCGTCATGTGACGGTTATGGCTGATTTCTCCTTATAGAGAGATTTTACTCGTATTTTATCAACTTGTTGTTCGGGTGTTAATTGTTACAATGGTGGGTGGAAGAGCGGAATTGCCATAGCACTTATCAACCCTGTAACTACAGCGGCCATTCTTGTGTAGAAGCTTCAGTCATAAACACGGCCGCCGGCCTTGTTGGGGAGTAGGAGGTTTAGCTATAGATATGGCCGCCGGCCTTGTTGGGGAGTAGGAGGTTTAGCTATAGATATGGCCGCCGGCCTTGTTGGGGAGTAGGAGGTTTAGCTATAGATATGGCCGCCGGCCTTGTTGGGGAGTAGGAGGTTTAGCTATAGATATGGCCGCCGGCCTTGTTGGGGAGTAGGAGGTTTAGCTATAGATATGGCCGCCGTCCTTGTGTGGAAGGTTTAGGCTGTGTGCCCACATAAGCGGTTTTTAAGCGTTTTCCATGCAAAAAGGCTTAAAAATGCAACTATATTCTATGAGAACGTGGATGCTCTAGAGAAAAACGCATAAAAACTCGTTTTTCTTGGGACGGAGTCCGGTTTTTAGTCAGGAATTTTCTGTATGTGGGGACATAGCTTAAGTCCTAGACATGGCCGCCATCCTTGTGTGGAAGGTTTAGTCCTAGACATGGCGGCTGTCTGTCGTGTACTGGGTGGGATGGCCGCAGAGGGCGGAGCTCCGGGGATGGCTGCTATGACGTCACGCCTTTGTTGCTGGCTCCAACCGTTGGTCTGCTGGTAGGCGGAGCTAGAGGGGATGACGCGCTAGCTACCGCCCTCAGTCTCCATAATGTGGGCGGAGCTACAGATAAAGGGGTGATACCTCAGGTTACTGCCTGTTAGCAGTCAGTGGATGGAGCTGCAGGTTGTGACTGTTCTCAATGGGTTCTCGGTGGGCGGAGCTAATTCCAGTGCTGCATATTGTAGCCATTTTCTGACCTTGCTGTTTAGTGGTAGGCTTGGGGTATGTTTCCACGTGCTAGATAACTTCAGGATTTGCTGCGGATTGGACGCTGTGTCCAGATGTTACAGCATAGTGGAGGGGATTTCATGAAATCCCATCTCCACTATGCGTGCAGACACGCAGGTGGCAGACCTGCGTATCCAAGCATGCAGCAAGTCTTTATAGACAGCATCATGCCTATTTATGTTGTAGAGACGCTCAGTCTCTGCAAAATAAATGGCAGTCTATGAATAGGATGCTGTGATTCAGCATGTGTTCAATGAACACATCCGGAATCCCCGTGCGTGCAAATAAAGGCAGCGCTTTGGACGGAGCTGGGTTTTCACTGCATATTTGGACCGTGGACACATAACCCTTATGCTGTTGCTAAATATGGCTGCTGATCTCTACAGTGACACATGGCCTCTTGTTCCTGATGCCATATATGGTCGCCTTGGTGGCGGTGCTATGCAGTGAGGCTCTTCACTGCCCCCTCTTGACCTTTCTGGGTAGTAGCCTCTTGGTGACTGCCCTCTGCTGGCAGCCTCTGGATTTGACTGACTTCCATTTATTCTTTGCTAGTGGATAGAACTTTTTTCTACGTGTGAAATGGTATTTTTAGCAGATTTGATATTATAGATTATTTCTGCTTTGAGGCAGGAGCTTTCTAATAGCCGAGAAATTTCCCATGTGTATTCTCTGAAGAGTTGTTGCAACCACGGACAAGCATCGATGGAGCCACGCAACAGAATTAAAGACTTTATTGTGGGATCAACCCCATACCAGAAACCGGACAAGACTGCATCTGCCTCGAGAAGAACGGAGTACTTGAAATAAGCCACCCAAATAGACTGTCCCAAGAAAACAGATTTATATGCTTCCCTTGCCGGCCAATCCAGGCCACCCAGTTAGTGGGCTAAGTATCAAATTGGCTGCAAATAAACATTTAATTTGGGACTTTAGAGGGCAGCTTGTTGAGGACCCATGGGTGTCATGTTGGGTTTCTGATCAGAACAAGGTTGTAGGCTGTAAGAATTAACAAGCAATGTTTCATTATGTAATGACATTAGTCGCATTCTGTTATGATGCTGATCTTAATGTTTGCTATAACACAACTGTAATGTGATATATGCTTGTTATAGGACCATGACTACCATGCACCACTTTCCATGACTGCATGTTAACTTCAATTCTTTTTCCTTAGGCTGCAGTCCATAGAGCCTCATTTTTGTGATCCTTGACCACTAGAACCTCTAAGCTTCAGGCACCAGCAGTGTGTTTGTCTGCACAGGTGTCTGGTAACCCAACCGGTCTTTTTGTTTACTTTTACCAGTCTTAATCTTCTCAAACATGAATTCACATCTGGGAGGAAACTTTACCCATTTGTGGCTGCTTCATAGATAATGGGTAAGAAGGAGATCCTTCCAATCTTTTAGGCTATCGAAATAATCAAGCACACCCTATACCTGGTAAGCAAACAAGTTGTTCCCCTAATAAGTGTGTCCCAGAGGATCGCTGTATACCATTTTAAAGGGTTATTCTGAAGTTTGCAATTTATCTCCTATACTGTGCTAACTTTCTAATCACTGGGCTTCTAACAGCTGTGGCCCCCAGTGATCCCAAGAACCAGAGCTCTACACCCCAACTGAATGGGACTTGGTGAGTCATGTGCCATTCAGTCTTCATTAAGAATTAATGGAGTGGTAGTGTGTATGATCGCCCACCTCTCCTCCATTCATACAAAATCTCTGCGGAACTCCAGTTCTTGGGATTGCTAGGTGCCAAGGCAGTCAGACCCCAGCGACTGGGACAATTAACTGGTATCCTGTGAATAAGCGATAACTTTTGAACCTTTAAGGCACGTGAAATAGCCCACAGATTACCTGTTTTCCTGGTAACTTAATCTGGTTGCTGCAACAGGTCTTCATTTCCTTGGTGAATTCTTATAAAACTAGCAATTGCTGTAGTTTAATATTCCAAAGGGCTTACCAATTCATGTAGACGCCATTAAATGATACAACCAGTTAATGCATGAATTTCAAATTCTTAAAACTAGATCTACATGAATACTGTAACACATGTGGATGCATTTTTACATTTCTTCCTAGGATTTTGTCTTTTTGGGGTTACTGTTGACTGACAATCAGAAAAATGCTTTCATAAACCTGTGTAAACAAGTAAGGTCTTTCCTTGGTTCTTGTTGCTGTAAGTTACTTATGCATTTCTGTGTTTTTGACATTAATTTATGCATTAAATTAAAAAAAATAAATTATATTGTTTCAATGTCTTTCTTAAAGGTTTGGTGCAAATACGCAATGGTAATTTTCAGGCAGGAGTGAAGTGATCAAGGTCTAGGTCATTCTGCTACCACCCAATCCTGCAGCTGTCTTTCTGCTCACCTGAGGCCTCTACATTTTGGTTACACTTGGTAAAGCCACTAAAACATAAAGGTCTTGGATTTGTAAAGCTCACGGACCTTATGTTTCAAGGTTAAGTGACACGTGTCCACATACGTCTGATCGCTGTCTGAAAGATTTTTGATTTCATTTCCTTGGACAGGTTACTCATCCTGAATGAGTCAGGTTACATGCCCTCAATGAAGGAGATGTCAAGTGATCCTATGTCAGCAGCGTCTCTTACCAGTTAAGTGTATTAAAAGGTCAACAAGTCTGCATGATTTTCACACACTTCCAATTAACACATCTTTGGTGTCTACATTATTTTTTAATTTTTTATTCTAATTGTGCTTTGTGTAGTGTCCATGTAGAAGTTAGTGCATACATTGCCGCAAGCAAAACTTTAAAAGCTGCTTATAGTCCCCCACAAAAAACACTTCCAGCCTGTAATGGCTGTGTATGTAGTTTTACAGCTTTAGAATCTGAAACTGTCATAAAAGCTGAATTACTGCAAGATTATAGTAGTTTATGCTCTGAATTTTTACAATTGACTGGTATGTTGCAATAACTTAAATAAACTGTTTTACACAACTGCTGACAACTTTACACAATACCACTGAAAACTTCTACACAACTTTTTTATCTGTTACCATACAAGTCATTTTCTTGTTTTCTTTGTGATCTCTCCATCCTCGGAAATGGAGTTCAGAGACATAGCCAAGTTTCCTGCTCTGCCAAATCAGGAGCTTTTACAAGTAAGAGGTTTATGATGTCTGGGCAACTTGGTATCGTGTCTTGGCAGCACTGAAAAGGTATGCTCATGTGCTTGGTTTTCCCTCTAGTAAAAATGGGTTTCTGCCAGTGGATTTGTCCTGTGGACCCTTAAAGGGGTTGTCCACTACTAGCACAAGCTCCTTGATCTAAATGTTTGGGGGCCTATAAACTAAATCTTGCTCGAATCCTGTGCATGTGCCGTACCTGCGGTGTCTGCACTCGCTTTCCCCAGGGCTCTGGTGCGGTTGTGACACATGACCCCAGTGCCCAATCCGCTGGCATCTATCCCCTGCCTTCGGACAAAACTAACATGAAGAGGAAGTCCAGGCTGCTGCTGAACCTGGAATTTCTCATTATGTTCATTTGCCTGGTTATCACCCCTATGCTTTCTATCATTCACTTCAAATGGGGATTACCTGATCTACAAGTTAAAAAAAAAAAAAAGTAATACAATGGCTGTCTGTAATGGTGTACAGCTGTGACTGGGAGAGCATTTATACAATGCATAACTGTTAAATGGAGGGGGAGCTAGATTACTGCATGTTATAAGAAAGATTGATATTTGGAATTTGCCCTTTACCCCCAAATAAATGATCACTGTCCTCACCACTTGGTGTTTTGTCCCTATGACCACAGGATAATGACTTTCTTACTTAAAATATCATATACAGCTTCTGAACATCGGCATACAATGTATTTGTATGTCTACAAAGCTACGGAACCTTTTTGCCGCATGCTGAAGAACCCTGATGCAGGTTTAACACAGAGGCAGCTCTTCATTTTGCATATACTTAAACTGACACATTCAGCTGAAGGTAAACTGTATGTCTACAGTGCCGGAGGGGGTAATGGGAGTGTGGTAAAAGGGATGTCTAACAGTATGATACTTCAGGCACATTCCAACTAGACTTGACTGGCATCAATCCATCGAGTGAAACCAAGCATTTCTAGTTTGCATGTCTGCAAATTGATTGTCACGGTCCTGGCGCCTGATAAACCTGATGCTGTGCATACTATGAGGGTTCACAAATCTGATAGTGGCTGCAGACTAAACCTAGACAACCTGTTTTATGGAACCAACAAAGTATGGTATAATGTTCAAAGATTTGCTATACAAGAAATTGCTGTCTTCTACATTTGGTGGGGAGAGCTTTGTCATCTGACAGTTATACTACAACTTTAATTTTCATTTTGTGCTGTATAAGCCAGAATATCAACTACTTCATCTCTTTAAAGGGGTTGCCCAGTACTTGCCTAGCTAAATCACTATTTCAAACATTTGCAAAGAAAAATATTGCGTATAATGAACATATGGCCATGTATCAATCCAATGTGTTAAAGTTTCTACTGAACTAAGTTTTTGTGAAAAAAAAAATCTTGCAGGAAGGCATCTGCCACTGGAATAGGTGGGAGAAATAGTATAATATTGGCCATAAAGACTTTGAAGTGAAGTCAAATAATGCTGAAATATTCCAGACGGCCCATGGACAAGTGGAGCTGTTTCTGGAAGAAATTTGTCCATTCTATTTTAGGCTGTGTGCCCACAATGTGATTTTTAAGCGTTTTTGCCGTGAATTTTGGTGCGAAAACGTTTAAAAATAGTGTACAGAACGCACCCCATGCATTCCTATGGCATTCTGCACATGCTGTGTTAATGCTGCTCTTTTTTTTCCGTGGTGGAATCGCATCGCGGAAAAAATCACAGCATGATCATTCTTTTGTGCGGAATTGCCACGATTCCGCACCCATAGGAATGCATGAGAATCGCTTATTTCCTGCATGTGGCTATGCCCACCATGCGGGAAGTTGAGCGTCTCGTGCAGTTGGTACCCACGGTGTGGAGGAGACTGTCCTCCAGGCCCTGGACACCCTACCCCTGTAAAAAAAGAATAAAAAAATTGGGGAATATTTACCTTCTGACATCCCGTGCTGCATTCCCGGCCTAAGCGTTCCCAGTAATGCCTTGCGGCAAGGTCCTGTGATGACGTAGTCTCGCGTGACTCTAGCGGTCTTGTGAGATCGCTATAGTAACGCGAGACCAACAGCATTACCGGGAACGCTGAGGCCCGGGATGGCAGCATGGGACTTCGGAAGGTAAATATACCCCGATTTTTTTTTTTTTTTTTTTTCTATTTTATAATTTTTAACATTTTCTTTTACTATTGATGCTGCATAGGTGGCCTCAATAGTAAAAAGCTGCTCACACTTGTCAAACACTATGACAGGTTGGTCACACTCGTCAAACAATCACTTTCCAAGCGATGCTTCAAATCGCGGTGAAATCGTGCAGAAAAAACCCACGCGATTTCTGGGAAGGTGTCCGGTTTTCAGTGTGCGTTTTAACACGCAACGTGGGCACATAGTTTGAGAGTGGCAACACATTGAGGTTAACACAAAGCAACAATATTCAGGTGAATGGGGTGAAATAGGGTTATAATAGACCATAAACAACTTGGGTTTTCAATAAGAGCGCAGCATGTATAAGTTTCTGCAATGAAAGGCAGACATATCTTACAAAATGTGAACATTATGTTTATAACAAAAAAATAAAAAGAGAACCTTTGCAGTCAAACTCTGGTGTAGTATGCTGGCATCGAACTATTTTCCACAGTGACGACTCAAGAAGAGGACACTTAACCAAATGAAGATTTCATGTGGCCTGGTGTATGTAGGACACCGTAATACCAGTGGTTTTTCCTTTTCTTTGATTCGTCTCTTTTGCTTTCTGTAATAGAAGGGTTTTATAGGGATTTATTTTCTTGTATACTATTTGTTACACATGGCTATCATCTCGGTACTAGTTAGGCAGGCATTGAAAATACACAAGTAGTTATGAAATGTTCATTCAACTGAAGTAATGCAAACTCATATCCTATATGATTTTTTTTTTTCTATTATAGTGATGCGAGTAGTTGCCCACAATCTATCAATATACACAGATTTTAGTCAGTAAAGGGCTACCCCTTTCTCCTCCTCCTGCATCTGGTTTGGTAATCTTTGTGTCCTGCACAATTTCAACAGATGAACAAGAACCTGATAACGGCAACAGAAGCACATTGCGGATTCTACTTCGATGAGTACAGCAGGAAAGGTGTTTCGTCTTGGTATTTTTCAGATCAGATTTCGATCGATGGGTTTCCAGTATAACTGCAGGCCCCACGGAATCCCGAGAACATGATCAAACTCTGAAATTTTTGGACTATTCTCTATGATTTCAGCAGTGCCATTCAAGCTTCTATTGCCTTGCATAATTTCTCTGACGATTGCTAGAAACCTTCTTACTGTGGTAAATATACAAATCCATATATACATCTTTTTGAAGATAGTGTAGAAGTGTAGTGATTTCTCGCTTCACTTTTTTTCATCACTTTTATGCCCTAACCAGAGACGTCCTTCCTGACAATTGGTGGTATAGAGATGACGATGGAGACTGCCCTTTACGGTTGAGAGGTGATAATGTCAGGAGCAGTGATTGCGCAGAAGTGAATCGTAGTTTACCTTTTGGATTTGGTGAAGGCAGGAAAGCCTTTTCTTGATTATATTTCAGATTTGTCATTACTAATTGAGTCCACTGTATTGCACCCGATGAGGAATGCTGCCTCCTCAAAATGCAAGTTTGGGACAATTCTTGAGCGATCGTGTCCAAGTTAAATAGCGGATTTGGAGTGAATTATCTCAGCAGTGCAGTGACGAGCCCTGTATGGTTTCACTGAAGTGGTAGAAAATGGCTTGTGATATAGATTGTAAAAAAAAAATGATTTTTATATGGGGATGGGTGGGGTATTTTGCTTCACTGTCTTTGTATTAACAGACTGAAAGACGGCAGCTGACTTTAGCGTGAGCCCCCCACCACTAAACCAGACCCCTAAGAACAGTAGCATGCATTATTGATCCCATAGTATCGGGGAAAAGATCCTAACTTGGGAATTGTAGTGTCTATGACTGGATGATGCCAAGAGCATTGATGGAGCAGTGGTGAAATACAGTTCATGATTAGGGTGAGGTGAGTGCAGGAATGGCTTTTTATTTTTTTTTTTTCAGACCCATTCATCGCTGGGTTCTTCAGCAGAAATAAAATGGTTTCCGAATAACTTCCTCTAGAGAAGGAAAGCACACTATCATTCTTGAGCAGCCATGTGCCCAAAATGTCAGTCTACTTGGTCGGTTTGGGGTGATGTCATAATCCCAGCTATTCAATTATCAAAAGTTAAAGTGCAGTACAGTTTACAAATGGAGGTGAGTACAGGAAGAGCTTTTCTCCCTTAATATTTTTCAGATCCCTTTGTAAAGTGACCCTCCAACAGAGGAATGTAGATGCTACAAACTGCAAGTACACCATTAACTTGAGTAATGGTGCGTCCACGCTGTTGTGCGTCTCGAAATGAGTTTGTGAGCGATTGTCGGCCGTAATCTTTGACTTCTGTATTACTGAAGGTATTAGGAAGCTCCTTACTGTGGTGAAATATATATATATAACTATGTTTGACAATATGCATTTATATAAGTCTTGTGCTTAAAGGAGAAGGGATTTGTTTGGGCTTTTTTTTTTTTTTTTTTTTTTTAAATCAGAATTCCACAAGGCGCCCTCTAAATTTGTACCAAGACAGGCATCCAGAAGAATGAGATCCCCGCCAGCTAGATGTATTTTATGGATCCTGTAGTATGGTGAAAGGAATTGACTTTGGGAAATATTAGTGGCTTAAGTTGGCATTGTGGTAACAATGGAGGCTGTGCTATGTTAGAATTCTTTACAAATCTACAGCAATATAACGCCAGGGACAGGTGCAACCGGCGATTTTCAGTTTAGTTGGCAAGTGCAGAACAGGCCTTTCTCCCTTGTTATTTCAGATCAATCTGTAATCTGCCTCTGCAATAGAACAAGGCGAATGAGAAACACAGAAAGCACAAAGGATATCATCAAACTTGAGCTGTATGATAACATTGTTAGATAAGTTGGGAGTGCGCTTTGGGCAATTTTCCTGTTGAATAGCCCTGTATGACTTAACAGAAGATTCATTAGGATGAGGTGAGTACAGGAAACATTTTCTCGCCTAATATTTTTCAGATTAGTAGCCCTCCACTACAACAAAGTGTTTGAGGAACGTAACCCCACGAAGCGCAAGTGCTCACTTCTGTGTCCGAATGATCAGATAAGTTGGAGTGGGTTTGGGGCCATTGATCTTGGCAGTGGACTTCAAGTGTGACGACCCCTCTTTAATGTCTCTGAAGATTGATAGGAAGCTGTTTATTGTGGTAAATATACAGATTCTGGATATGTTGTTTACCAATATTCATTGCAAAAGATAAAGCCTAAAGGGCAGGTGGTTGCTTTACTGTTCTATCATCTGAGTTAATGAAGGCAAACTTGATCCTGGACTCCCATCCAGAGGCGTGCAAGGCCAATCTTTTTTTTTTTTTTTTTTTTAAGAGCGTAAAGATCTTGACTTGAAAATTTGTGACATAATTTGGTGTTGTGAGGTCGATGGACAGTGTCCTATGCTGTAATTCATTACAGATCTATGCCCGGATAATACCGAGGGCAGTGGTGAAGCAAAAGAGAGGTGTAGTTTACTATGAGTGCAGGAAAGGCTTTCCTCTAAGTATTTTTCAGATCAGTTTATCTGTGGACCTCCACTAGAGTAAAGAAGGTGAGGAATTCAACCCCCAGAAAATGTAAGCTCAATATCAGATATAGGTGTGTGTCTTATTGTGTCTCCATCAGGGATGGAGCGGAGGTGGATTGCAGTTTACTATTACAAATGGATGAGTGCAGGATAGGATTCTCGCTTGAGTTTTTTTCAGATTATTTGCACCAGCGGTTGAGGAATGCAGCCCCCACAAAGTACAAGTACATACAAACTATCAGACCAGTGGCGAGTGGGTTTGGGGTAATACTTTTCTTATTAACCTCATCAGGGCAGATCCATGTGACGACCCCCTGTATGATGGCACTGAAGATTGCTAGGAAACCTACGGTGTATACACGCGCAAACACACACACTACTATAGATGTGGTGTATTGCTGTAAAAGATTGTTCTTGAAAAGGGGGATTGTTTTGCTTTCCTGTTCCTTATCAGCAGGGGCAGATGAAGTGGAAGCATCTGAGACTGGATAGCTATGCACTGCAGGTTCCCAATTACATGAGGTGAGTGCAGGGAAAAAGTTTCTGCCTCTATCTTTCAGATCAGTTTATCAATGTCTCTACAGAGTGGATGAGGAACACAACCGCACAATATCCAGACAAGCAAACATGAGCAACGGCGTGTTTGGGGGACATTTGTTTTCTTTTCAACAGTGAACCTCAGTTTCGATAGCTCTGTAAGACATACCACCTCACCAAAACCAGAGCTGCTGCCCCCCCCAACCTACTGCCTCCTTCTCCACCATCATGTAGTATGTAAGTCCACAAGGGCAGGGTCCTCTCCCCTCTATATCAGTCTGTGATTGTAAGTGATATCTGTAATTTGTAAGTAACCCCTTCTCATGTACAGCACCCTGGAATCAATGGTGCTATAGAAATAATAGCATTGGAGATTGCTGGGAAGCGGTGTACTGTGGTAAACCTATAATATGCGGTGTATATACAGATTGCACTGGAGTTGTTTGCCAGTATATATTGTGAATAATTGCTTATGAAGGAGGGGGTTGTTTTGCTTCACTTTTTTTATCACCAGATCTAAAGAAAGTGTGATCTCCATCCAGAAAAGTGAGACCATCATCCTATTGTACTTTACTCATCCTGTAGTCTAGACAAAAGATCTTGAGATGAAAATATTAGTTGTAGTTGTGCTGTGAATGGGCATTGTCCAACGTTGATATTCTCTACAGATCTTTGCCTGGATAATGTCAGGAGCAGAGGAGGATTGTAGGTTACTACTAGGGTGAGGTGAGTGCGGGGGAGGATCTTCCAATAAAACAAAGTGGTTGAGGAATACAGCCCCTCAAAGATTGTGCGTAAACGGAGAGATAAGTTGGAGTTGGTTTGGCGCAATTGTCTTCTAATTAATCTCCATCAGCGCAGCTAAAAGTGCAGCTAAAAGCGCAGCTAAAAGACCCCTGTATGATTGCATAGAAGATTGCTAGACCCCTGCTTACTGTGGTGACTATACAAATAGATATACACATATTGTGCTATAGATGCTGTGTATTTCTGTAAAATATTTTCCTTGAAGGGGGGGGTTTGCTTTGCTTTCCTGTCCTTTATTAGAGGAGTTGAAGGCAATGGGACCATCGTCCAGAAACGTGAAACCACCATCTATTTGTGCTTTATAGTAGTAAGCAAGGATCTTTATATGAAAATGCTATTGGCATAAGTTGTGATTTAGGATATTGTTGGGAGCAGAAAGGGGGTAAACCCAACCGTGGCTCTCCAGTAACATGAAGTGGTTGAGAAATGCAGCCCCCTGAAAAAGCAAGTACACTATAAACTGGCAATTTTGTGTCCGAATTGTCAGACTGTTCGGCGCGTTACTTCAGAGGCGATGGTCTTATTGATCTCGGCAGGGGCAGATGAAGTGTCAGTATCGGTGACGGGGCAGCTTGTGCCCTGCAGGTTCCCAGCTAGATCAGGTAAGTGCAGGAAACGTGTTCTGCTTTTGATATTTTTCAGATCCATTTGTCATCGGAGGCTCTACAGTAATACAGAGTGGATGAGGAATTACGGTCCCCACAATATGCAGACAAGCAAACATGAGCAGTGGGGTGTACAAATTTGTATATGAGTTGGAGTGTGTTTTGGGGGCGATATGTTTTCTTCATCCCAACAGTGAAGTTCATGTTTCCATAACCCTGTGTGATTTCACTGCAGATTGCTGGGAACCGGCTTACTATGGGAACTCTATAATATATACACACACATTGCATTGGTGTTGTTTGACATTATATATTGTTGTAAATGATTGTGCTTGAAGGGGGGATTAGTTTTGCTTTACTGTTTTTAACTTCCAGATCTAAATTTGGCACTTGACCGTCCTCCAGAAATGTGACCCCACCATCTTATTGCAGGTTAATGAGACTATGCTGTAGAGAAAAGACTATTGTTAGTGAAATGGTGGCATAGATGATGGAGTTGTGGTGACGATGGGAGGTTGTCCTATGTAGGAAGTATTTACAGATCTGTGAAGTGCTAATGTCGGGAGCAGAGATGGGGCAGAGGAGAAATGCAGATTACTGATGGGAGGAGGTGAGTGCAGGGAAGGATTTTCTCGCTTCAGATCCATTTCTTATCCGTGGCTGAGGAATAATGGCCCCACAATATGCAGACAATCAGACATGAGCAGCGGTGCGTCCAAAGTGTTAGCTGAGTGGGAGTGTGTTTGGGGGCAATTTGTTTTCTTCTTGTTCTCAACAGTGAAGTTCCATAGTCCTGTCTGATTGCACTGAAGATTGCCGGGAGCCGGCTTACTGGGGTAAATCTAAACTATATACAGACTGTAATGGAGGACATTGCCGCTATATATTGTTGTAAATGATTTTGTTATGGGGGAGATTGTTTTTCTTTCTTCTTTTATTATCAGACCTAAAGGAGGCAACAGGACCGACCAGAAATGTGAGATCACCATCTTATTGTAATTTATTCAGTGTAGAGAAAAAAATCCTGACCTGGAAATATTGGTGAGATAAGATGTAGTTGTGGTGTGAGTGGAGATTGTCCTACATTGATATTCTCTACAGATCTATGGCCGGATAATGCCGGGAGCAGAGGAGGATTGTAGATTACTGCTAGGATGAGGTGAGTGCAGGAAAGGGTTTTCTTATTTGATATTTTTCAGATTAGTGGTCCTCCAGTACATACAAATGTTTGAGGAATGCAGCCCCTCAAAGTGTAAGAACGCGAGTGTGTGTCTAAATAGTCAGTTAAATTGGAGATTTGGGGGCGATTGTCGTCTTATTGATCTCAGTAGGACAGTACACGTGTGAAGACCCCTGTATGATGACACTGAAGATTATTGACCCCTGCTTACTGTGGGGAATATGCAAACATACTTATATACACATATTGTGCTGTATATTGATGTAAAATATTTTCTTGGAAAAGGAGGGGTGTCTTGTTTTCCTGTTATTTATCTTTAGAGTTGAAGAAGGCAACATAATTTGGCACAGGACCACCATCCAGAAATGTGAGACCACCATCTTATTTATTAATCCTATAGCCCGAAGAAAAGTTCTTTATGTGAAAATGTTATTGGCAGAAGTTGTTGTAATTTGGGTGATGATGGAGACTTTCCAATGTTCTGTATAGATCTGTGACTGCTTTCAGTTTCCTATTAGGGAGAGGTGAGTGCAGGGTCGGGTTTCCCACTTGATGTTTTTCAGGTCTGTTTGTCATCAGTGGCTCCAAGAAAATAAAGTGGTAGGGAAATGCCGCCCCAACAAAAGGCAAGTACGCTATGAAACTTGAGGAACGGGGTTTCCAGTTGTCAAATATGTATGAGCGGTTTTTGGGCGATTGTCTTATTGATCTCAGCAGGGCAGCACAAGTCTGGAGACCCCTGTATGATGGCGCTGAAGATTTCCAGTAAGCCTCTTACTGTTTTGAACATATTGGACTACAGATGTTTCCAGTGTATTTTATTGTAACAAATTATTCTTAGAAAGGGGTCATTTTTTTGCTGCTTTAATATAACAGTTTGGGGAGGAGGACTTGTTTTGCTTTTCTGTTCTTTGTCATCAGAGTTGAAACGTGCAACTGAATTTGACCCAGGACCCCAATAGAGAAAATTAAGACCACCATCTTGGTGTATGTTATTGATCCTGTAGTTAAAAGCTCTGTACGTGGAAATATTAGTGACATAAGGTGGAGTTGTGGTGACGATGCAGATGGGCCTATACTGGATCTCTTCACACACAGGATAATGCCGGGAGCGGTGATGGCGCAGAGGAGAAATGCAGTTTACTATTGGGAGGAGGTGAGTGCAGGAAAGGATTTTCTCTTTTGATATTTTTCAGATTCGTTTGTTATCCATGGATCTACGGGAGAAAAATAATTAATTGCATAATGCAGCTTTTGAGTGGGTTTGGGATGCTTGTCTTCTTCTTGATTTCAATGGTGCAATCCAAATGTGAAGATCTTTGCATAAAAATGTAATGGGCATTGTTGTAATCAGGGTGACGCTGGAGACTTTCCAATGTTCTGTACAGAGCTACGGCCGAATTCAGTCTCCTATTAGGAGGTGAGTGCAGGAAAGGATTTCCCGTTTAATGTTTTTCAGATCTGTTTCTCGGTGGCTCGACAATATAATAAAGTGGTGGAGGAATAATGGCGCCCACAAAATGCAAGTAAATCATCAAATTTAATCAATAGTGCCCAAATTGTCAGTCGATTTGGAGCGATTGTCTTATTGTTTCAACAGTGCAGATCAGTGCCATCATACAGGGGTCTCCATATTTGAAGATTGCTAGGAGCAGCTTACTGTGGTGAATATACAGATATATATACACATATTACATGGGAAATGTCCGTATATATTGTTGTATATGATCTTGAAGGAGGATTTGTTGTATCACTGTTCTTTATTATCAGCGTTAAAGAAGGCAACAGAATTTGGTGCTGGACCCCCATCCAGAAACATGAGACCACCGTCATTGTACTTCAATGTTCTTTATACTATTGAGAAAATAATTTGATATGGAAATGGTGCCATAGATGATGGCGTTGTGGTGAGGATATGTCATAGATAAATCTACAGATCTGTCACTGAATGATGCTGTCAGCAGAGATTGAGACAAGGTGAATTATAATTTACTGTGGGGATGAGGTGAGTGCAGGGAAGGGTTTTCTCGCTTGACATTTTTCAGATTAGTGGTCCCCCAGTAGAGACAAATGATTGAGGAATGCAGTCCCTCAAAGTGCAAGAATAAAGCCCCCGTTTCACACGGCGAGATCGCTAGCGATATCGCTGAAGCGACAACGATTTTGTGACGCAACAACGACATCGCTAGCGATCTCGCTAAGTGTGACACGGGGAAACGACTGGCTCCATGCTGCGATGTCGCTGATCGTGCGCGAACGTTCAGGATCATTTTTTGATTGCTGGCGTCACGCTGACCAGCATGCATCGCGGTGTTTGACGCCCCTTATCAACGACGAGTGACCACGTTGGCGACTCCAAACTCGTATAGATAGCGCTGAAGGACGCCTATTCATAGTCTGAATCGCTATTATAGACAGTGTGTGTGACACGGTACCAACGATCGCTCTGGTCGTTAGTGACATCGCTGATCACTGATGCGTCGTTATGAAGATCGGCCTGTATGACTGCTTACTAGCGATGCACAAACAATCTTAGCCAGATCGTATCGTTGTCGGAATCGTTGGTGCGTCGCTACGTGTAACGGTACCCTAAGATTGTGTGTCTAAATAATCAGGTAAGTTGGAGGTGGTTTGGGGCGATTGTCGTCTTATTGATCTCAGCAGGACAGATCATGTGAAGACCCCTGTATGATGGCACTGAAGATTACTAGACCCCCTGCTTACTGTGGTGAATATACAAATAGATATACACACATTGTGCTGTAAAATGTTTTCTTGAAGAGGGTGGGGTAGTTTTTGTTTTCCTGTTCTTTATCAGCAGAGTTGAAGGCAATGGGACCACCATAGAGAAAAGTGAGGCCACCATTATTTTGTACTTTATTGATCTTTATAGTACGAAGAAAGGATTTATATGAAATTGTTGTTGGCATAAGTTATAATAAGGATGATGATGAAGACTTTCCAATGTAAGCATTTGTTACAGATCTGTGACCAGATAATGCTGAGAGCAGAGAATTGTAGTTTACTATCAGGATGAGAGGAGTGCGGGGAGGATTCTCTTTTTTTAGTATTTTTCAGATGTTTGTTTATCTGTGGCTCTCCAGTACAGTATAATGAAGTGGTTGAGAAATGCAGCCCCCTGAAAATGCAAGTACACTGTGAAACTATAGCCACATTATGTCCAAATTGTCAGACGACTCGGAATTGCTTTGGAGGTGATGGTCTTATTGATATCGGCAGGGTCAGATAAAGTGTCACTATTGGCAGCTGTGTACTGCAGGTTCCCAGTTAGATGAGGTGAGTGCAGGAAACCTGTTCTGCTTTGATATTTTTCAGATCCATTTGTTATCAGTGGCTGAGGAATAATGGCCCCACAATATGCAGCCAATCAGACATGAGCAGAAGTGCATCCAAATTTTTAGGTTTTGTGGGAGTGTGTTTGGGGGCAATTTGTTTTCTTTTCCAACAGTGAACCTCATGGTTCGATAGCTCTGTATGATAGCATTGGAGGCTGCTGGGAATCTGCGTCCTGTGGTTAACCTGTAATATATCTACACAGATTGCACTGGAGTTGTTTGCCAGTATATATTGTACATGATTGTCTTTGAAGGGAGGGTTTTTTTCCTTGTTTTTCTTTTTTTTATCAGACCTAAAGAAAGCAGTGTGATCTCCATCCAGAAATGTGAGCCACCATTCTATTGTACTTTATTCATCCTGTAGTCTAGACAAAAGATCTTGACGTGGAAATATTAGAGACATAAGCTGGAGTTGTGGTGTGAACGGGGAATATCCAATGTTGATATTCTCTACAGATCTAAGGCCGAATAAAGCCTGGAGCAGAGGAGGATTGTAGATTACTACTAGGGTGAGGTGAGTGCAGGGAAGGGTTTTCTACCTTGATATTTTTCAGATTAGTGGCCATCAGTAGATACAAGTGATGGAGGAATGCAGCCTCTCAATGTGCAGGAATGCGATTGTGTGACCAAATTGTCAGAAAAGTTGGAGCGGGTTTGGGGCGATTGTTGCCTTATTGCTCTCATCAGGACACATCGTGTGAAGACCCCTGTATGATGACACTGAAGATTGCTAGACATCTAATTACTGTGGTGATGAATATATATTTCCATATACACATATTGTATAGATGCTGAATATTGCTGTAAAGTATTTTTCTTGAAGGGGGGTAGATGTTTTGCTTTCTTCTTTATCATCAGAGTTAAAGAAGTGAATGGGACCACCATCCAGAAACGTGAGACCACAATCTTATTGCATTTTATTGATTCTATGCTGTAGAGAAAAGACTATTGTTAGTGAAATGGTGGCATAGATGATGGAGTTGTGGTGACGATGGGAGATTGTCCTGTGTAGGAAGTATTTCCAGATCGGTGAAATGATAATGTCGGGAGCAGAGATGGAGCAGAGGAGAATTACAGATTACTATTGGGAGGCGGTGAGTGCAGGGAATGATTTTCTCGCTTGATATTTTTCAGATCCATTTCTCAGTGACTGAGGAATAATGGCCCCACAATATGCAGACAATCAGACATGAGCAGCGGTGCCTCCAAAGTGTTAGATGAGTGGGAGTGTGTTTGGGGGCAATTTGTTTTCTTCTTGTTCCCAACAGTCAAGTTCCATAGCCCTGTATGATTGTACTGATGATTGCCGGGAGCCGGCTTACTGGGGTAAATCTAAACTATATACAGACTGCAATGGAGGACATTGCCGCTATGTATTGGTGTAATTGATTGTTCTTGTAGGGAGAGGTTGTTTTTCTTTACTGTTTTTTTATCAGAGCAAAAGAAGGTAACAAGACTGCCCCGAAATGTGAGACCACCATCTTATTGTAATTTATTCATCCTATTGTGTAGAGAAAACTCCTGACCTGGAAATATTAGTGAGATAAGATGTAGTTGTGGTGTGAATGGAGCTTGTCCAATGTTGATATTCTCTACAGATCTATGGCCGGATAATGCCGGGAGCAGAGGAGGATTGTAGATTACTGCTAGGATGAGGTGAGTGCAGGGAAGGGTTTTCTTGTTTGATATTTTTCAGATTAGTGGTCCTCCAGTAGATACAAATGGTTGAGGAATGCAGCCCCTCAAAGTGTAAGAACGCAACTGTGTGTCTAAATAGTAAGATAAGTTGGAGCGAGTTGGGGGCGACTGTCGCCTTATTGATCTCAGGACAGTACACGTGTGAAGACCCCTGTATGATGACACCGAAGATTGCTAGACCCCTGTTTACTGTGGTGAATGTACAAATATTTTTATATAAAAATAATGTGCTGTATATTGATGTAAAATATTATCTAGGAAAAGGGGGGTGTCTTGTTTTCCTGTTCTTTATCTTTAGAGTTGAAGAAGACAACATAATTTGGCACAGGACCACCATCCAGAAATGTGAGACCACCATCTTATTTATTAATCCTATAGCACAAAGAAAAATTCTTTATGTGAAAATGTTATTGGCAGAAGTTGTTGTAATTTGGGTGATGATGGAGACTTTCCAGTGTTCTGTATAGATCTGTGACCGCATTCAGTTTCCTATTAGGGAGAGGTGAGTGCAGGGTCGGGTTTCCCACTTGATGTTTTTCAGGTCTGTTTGTCATCAGTGGCTCCAAGATAATAAAGTGGCAGGGAAATGCCGCCCCAACAAAAGGCAAGTACGCTATGAAACTAGAGGAACGTGGTTTCCAATTGTCAAATATGTATGAGCGGGTTTGGGGCGATTGTCTTATTGATCTCAGCAGGGCAGTGCAAGTCTGGAGACCCCTGTATGATGGCGCTGAAGATTTCCAGTAAGCCTCTTACTGTTTTGAAAATATTGGATTACAGATGTTGTCAGTGTATTTTATTGTAACAGATTGAGTGGTTTTTTTTTGCTCTTTTTACTTTGCAATGGTCTGTACAGAGCAGGAAAGGATTTCCCGTCTGATATTTTTCAGATCTGTTTCTCGGTGGCTCAACAATATAATAAGTGGTGGAGGGATAATGGCGCCAACAAAATGCAAGTAAATGATCAAATTGAAGCAATAGTGCCCACATTGTCAGTCTATTTGGAGAGGATTTGGGGCGATTGTCTTATTGTTTCAACAGTGCAGATGAAATATGGAGACCCCTGTATGATGGCACTGAAGATTGCTAGGAGCAGCTTACTGTGGTGAATATACAGATATATATACACATATTACATGGGAAATGTCCGTGTATATTGTTGTATATGATCTTGAAGGGGGATTTGTTTTGTGTCACTGTTCTTTATTATCAGAGTTAAAGAAGGCAACAGAATTTGGTGCTGGACCCCGATCCAGAAACGTGAGACCACCGTCATATTGTACTTTAATGTTCTTATACTATTGAGAAAATAATTTGATATGGAAATGGTGCCATAGATGATGGAGTTGTGGTGAGGATATGTCATAGATATATCTACAGATCTGTCACTGGATCATGCTAACAGCAGAGACTGAGACAAGGTGAATTGTAATTTACTTTGGGGATGAGGTGAGTGCAGGGAAGGGTTTTCTCGCTTGACATTTTTCAGATTAGTGATCCCCCAGTAGAGACAAATGGTTGAGGAATGCAGCAACTCAAAGTGCAAGAATAAGATTGTGTGTCTAAATAATCAGGTAAGTTGGAGGTGGTTTGGGGCGATTGTCGTCTTATTGATCTCAGCAGGACAGATCATGTGAAGACCCCTGTATGATGGCACTGAAGATTACTAGACCCCTTGCTTACTGTGGTGAATATACAAATAGATATACACACATTGTGCTGTAGATGCTGTAAAATGTTTTCTTGAAGAGGGTGGGGTAGTTTTTGTTTTCCTGTTCTTTATCAGCAGAGTTGAAGGCAATGGGACCACCATCGAGAAACGTGAGGCCACCATTATTTTGTACTTTATTGATCTTTATAGTACGAAGAAAGGATCTATATGAAATTGTTGTTGGCATAAGTTATAATAAGGATGATGATGAAGACTTTCCCTTGTAAGAGTTTGTTACAGATCTGTGACCGGATAATGCTGAGAGCAGAGAATTGTAGTTTACTATCAGGATGAGAGGAGTGCGGGAAGGATTCTCTTTTTTTAGTATTTTTCAGATGTTTGTTTATCCTTGGCTCTCCAGTGCGGTATAATGAAGTGGTTGAGAAATGCAGCCCCCTGAAAATGCAAGTAAACTATGAAACTATAGCCACATTGTGTCCAAATTGTCAGACGGCTCGGAATTGCTTTGGAGGTGATGGTCTTATTGATCTCGGCAGGGTCAGATAAAGTGTCCGTATTGGAGACGGGGCAGCTGTGTACTGCAGGTTCCCAGTTAGCTGAGGTGAGTGCAGGAAACATGTTCTGCTTTGATATTTTTCAGATCCATTTGTTATCAGTGGCTGAGGAATAATGGCCCCACAATATGCAGCCAATCAGACATGAGCAGAAGTGCATCCAATTTTTTAGTTTTTGTGGGAGCGTTTTTGGGGGCAATTTGTTTTCTTTTCCAACAGTGAACCTCATGTTTCGATAGCTCTGTATGATAGCATTGGAGGCTGCTGGGAATCGGCGTCCTGTGGTTAACCTGTAATACATATACACAGATTGCACTGGAGTTGTTTGCCAGTATATATTGTACATGATTGTCTTTGAAGGGAGGGTTGTTTTCCTTGTTTTTCTTTTTTTTATCAGACCTAAAGAAAGCAGTGTGATCTCCATCCAGAAATGTGAGCCACCATTATATTGTACTTTATTCATCCTGTAGTATAGACAAAAGATCTTGACGTGGAAATATTAGTGACATAAGCTGGAGTTGTGGTGTGAATGGAGAGTGTCCAATGTTGATGTTCTCTACAGATCTATGGCCAAACAAAGCCTGGAGCAGAGGAGGATTGTAGATTACTGCTAGGGTGAGGTGAGTGCAGGGAAGGGTTTTCTACCTTGATATTTTTCAGATTAGTGGCCATCAGTAGATACAAGTGATGGAGGAATGCAGCCTCTCAATGTGCAGGAATGCGATTGTGTGACCAAATTGTCAGAAAAGTTGGAGCGGGTTTGGGGCGATTGTTGTCTTATTGCTCTCATCAGGACACATCGTGTGAAGACCCCTTTATGTTGACACTGAAGATTGCTAGACATCTAATTACTGTGGTGATGAATATATATATCCATATACACATATTGTATAGATGCTGAATATTGCTGTAAAGTATTTTTCTTGAAGGGGGGGTAGATGTTTTGCTTTCTTCTTTATCATCAGAGTTAAAGAAGTGAATGGGACCACCATCCAGAAGCGTGAGACCACAGTCTTATTGCATTTCATAGATTCTATGCTGTAGAGAAAAGACTATTGTTAGTGAAATGGTGGCATAGATGATGGAGTTGTGGTGACAATGGGAGTTTGTCCTATGTAGGAAGTATTTCCAGATCTGTGAAATGATAATGTCGGGAGCAGAGATGGGGCAGAGAAAAATTACAGATTACTATTGGGAGGAGGTGAGTGCAGGGAAGGATTTTCCCTCTTTACGTTTTTCAGATCCATTTCTTATCCGTGGCTGAGGAATAATGGCCCCAGAATATGCAGACAATCAGACATGAGCAGCGGTGCGTCCAAAGTGTTAGATGAGTGGGAGTGTGTTTGGGGACAATTTGTTTTCTTCTTGATCCCAATAGTGAAGTTCCATAGCCCTGTATGATTGCACTGAAGATTGCCGGGAGCCGGCTTACTGGGGTAAATCTAAACTATAAACAGACTGCACTGGAGGAGATTGCTGCTATATATTGGTGTAAATTATTGTTCTTATAGGGAGAGGTTGTTTTTCTTTACTGTTTTTTATCATCAGAGCTAAAGGAGGCAACAGGACCGACCAGAAATGTGAAATCACCATCTTATTGTAGTTTATTCATCCTGTAGTCTATAGAAATAAATCCTGACCTGGAAATATTAGTGAGATGAGCTGGAGTTGTGGGGTGAGTGGAGATTGTCCTACCTTGATGTTCTCTACAGATCTATAGCCGGATAATGCCGGGAGCAGAGGAGGATTGTAAAATACTGCTAGGATGAGGTGAGTGCATGGAAGGGTTTTCTTGCGTGATACTTTTCAGATTAGTGGTCCTCCCGTAGAGACAAATGGTTGAGGAATGCAGCCCCTCAAAATGCAAGTACACGGTTCTGAGTCTAAATAGTCGAATTCGGTGGAACGAGTTGGGGGCGATTGTCGTCTTATTGATCTCAGCAGGACAGATCGTGTGAAGACCCCTGTATGATTGCACTGAAGATTGCCGGGAGCCGGCTTACTGACATAAATCTAAACTATGTATACACTGGGGGAGTTTGTCACTATATATTGCTGTAAATGATTGTTCTTGTAGGGGGATGGTGTTTTTCTTTACTGTTTTTTTTATCATCAGAGCTGAAGGATGCAACGGACCGCCATCAAGAAATGTGAGACCACCATCTTATTGTAATTTATTCATCCTGTAGTCTAGAGAGTAAACTCCTGACTTGTACATATAGATAAGATGTAGTTGTGGTGTGAGTGGAGATTGTCCAATGTTGATATTCTCTACAGATCTATGGCCGGATAATGCCGGGAGCAGAGGAGGATTGTAGATTACTGCTAGGATGAGGTGAGTGCAAGGAAGGGTTTTCTTATTTGATATTTTTCAGATTAGTGGTCCTCCAGTAGATACAAATGGTTGAGGAATGCAGCCCCTCAAAGGGTAAGAGCGCGACTGTGTGTCTAAATAGTAAGATAAGTTGGAGTGAGTTGGGGGCGACTGTCGTCTTATTGATCTCAGGACAGTACACGTGTGAAGACCCCTGTATGATGACACTGAAGATTGCTAGACCCCTGTTTACTGTGGTGAATGTACAAATATTTTTATATAAAAATAATGTGCTGTATATTGATGTAAAATATTTTCTAGGAAAAGGGGGGGTGTTTTGTTTTCCTGTTCTTTATCTTTAGAGTTGAAGAAGGCAACTTTATTTGGCACAGGACCACCATCCAGAAATGTGAGACCACCATCTTATTTATTAATCCTATAGCCCGAAGAAAAATTCTTTATGTGAAAATGTTATTGGCAGAAGTTGTTGTAATTTGGGTGATGATGGAGACTTTCCAGTGTTGTGTAAAGATCTGTGACCGCATTCAGTGTCCTATTAGGGAGGAGAGGTGAGTGCAGGGTCGGGTTTCCCACTTGATGTTTTTCAGGTCTGTTTGTCATCAGTGGCTCCAAGAAAATAAAGTGGCAGGGAAATGTGGCGACAACAAAAGGCAAGTACGCTATGAAACTAGAGGAACATGGTTTCCAATTGTGAAATATGTATGAGTGGGTTTGGGGCGATTGTCTTATTGATCTCAGCAGGGCAGTGCAAGTCTGGAGACCCCTGTATGATGGCGCTGAAGATTTCCAGTAAGCCTCTTACTGTTTTGAAAATATTGGATTACAGATGTTGTCAGTGTATTTTATTGTAACAGATTGAGTGGTTTTTTTTGCTCTTTTTACTTTTCAATGGTCTGTACAGAGCTACGGCCGGATTCAGTCTCCTATTAGGGGGAGGTGAGTGCAGGAAAGGATTTCCCCTTTAATGTTTTTCAGATCTGTTTCTCGGTGACTCGACAATATAATAAAGTGGAGGAGGGATAATGGCGCCAACAAAATGCAAGTAAATCATCAAATTGAAGCCATAGTGCCCAAATTGTCAGTCTATTTGGAGAGGATTTGGGGCGATTGTCTTATTATTTCAACAGTGCAGATGAAATATGGAGACCCCTGTATGATGGCACTGAAGATTGCTAGCAGCAGCTTACTGTGGTGAATATACAGATATATATATATATGCACATATTACATGGGAAATGTCTGTGTATATTGCTGTATATGATCTTGAAGGGGGATTTGTTTTGTGTCACTGTTCTTTATTATCAGAGTTAAAGTAGGCAAGAGAATTTGGGCCAGACCCCCATCCAGAATTGTGAAACTCCTGTATTATCGTACTTTATTGATGTTATACTATTGAGACAACAATAATTTGATATGGAAACTGTGCCATAGATGATGGAGTTGTGAGGATTTGTCATATATTTACAGATATATCTACAGATCTGTCACTGGATCCTGCTAACAGCAGAGATTGAGACAAGGTGATTTGTAGTTTACTATGAGGATGAGGTGAGTGCAGGGAAGGGTTTTCTCATGTCATGTTTTTCAGATACAATTTTTATCAGTGTCTCTGTAAAAGAAACAAAACATGGTGTAGGACTGCAGCCCCTATGTTCTGAAAGTGACTCTGAAAACTTGAGCAGCAGTGTGTCCACATTGTCAGATAAGTTTGAGCCAGTTTGGGGCGATTTGTCTTATTGATCTCAGCAGCCAGTTCTGGTATGGAGACCCTTGGATGAAGGCACTGAAGATGATTGGGAACCTGCTTACTGTGGAGAATACAGTCACATATATTATATTTGAATGGGGGGGTCTTGATTTCCTGTTCTTTATCTTTACAATTGAAGAAGGCAACTTTATTTGGCACAGGACCACCATCCAGAAATGTGAGACCACCATCTTATTTATTAATCCTATAGCACAAAGAAAAGTTCTTTACGTGAAAATGTTATTGGCAGAAGTTGTTGTAATTTGGGTGATTATGGAGACTTTCCAGTGTTCTGTATAGATCTGTGACTGCATTCAGTTTCCTATTAGGGAGAGGTGAGTGCAGGGTCGGGTTTCCCACTTGATGTTTTTCAGGTCTGTTTATCATCAGTGGCTCCAAGAAAATAAATTGATTGTGAAATGCGGCCACAACAAAACACAAGGACGCTATAAAACTTGAGGAACGAGGTGTCCAGTTGTACAATATGTATGAGCGGTAGCTACATTCCCAACTCTGAAAGTCACCTGCTTCATGCTGCACAGACTGATTGCCCACTGGGTTTTCTTGAGGTCGAAAGAACTAATGCCCCTGGTTTGCTACCCCTGCTCCGATTGGCACGAGTAACATGGAGGCAAATCAAGAAAGTGTCTGGGTTTAAAGATTTTATAGCCGAAATGCCCCTGTGAAATAATGATTAATTCCAGAATTGCTAAACCACCCGTCCACTGAATTTTGGATTCAACATGACGTCTCTTCGATGGGAGACTTGTATGATCAGGGGACCTTGAAGACTTTTGAGCAATTACAGGTCGCGCATGATATCCCAAGATCCCAATTCTTCCGCTATTTACAGCTGAGATCGGCTCTTCAATCGCATGTACGATGTAGGGGTGTGGGCCATACTATTTCATCTCTGCCTCTGATAGGAATCTTCAAATCGCAGGGCCCTCAGGGTCTCGTCTCCTCTTTATACACATACATGCTGTCAGCGGGAGCAGAATCTGCCATAAGTTCTGTCAGGAGAAAGTGGGAACGGCTCATCCCTAATACACAGGTTGAGGAGTGGGAGGAGATTTTGGAATCTCCAATTGGAGTATCGCCATCTATTAACAACAGAATGATACAATTATATATAATCAACCAGTCGTACTTGACTCCGACAAGACTTTTGAGGATGGGCCCGTTACCAGTCATCAGAATGTTTAAGGTGTCGCGCTCCAGACGCAGATTTTATTCATATGATATGGCAGTGTCCCACTGTCCTGCATTACTGGGGCGAGGTGACATCATTACTGTCATCCCTAATACAGGCCCCGGTCCCTCTGGAGCCACTGGTCTGCTTGTTTGGGGAAGGGGATGAGGAGATTTGGGGTCGATATGATGGGGTCTTCCTGCGTGAGACGTTGTTTATGGCACGGAAGGTACTGGCATTACGGTGGATGGGAACTTTGTCCCCCTCTTTTAGAATTTGGGTTGACTTGGTGAATTCGATTATTCCATACGAGCGCACGTTATACCAAAACGGGATGCCCGGGTAAATTTGAAAAGATTTGGGGGAGGTGGAACTCCTCCCACCTTACCCTGCAAGGTTGAGACATCACATACGAGAAAATATGCTGCAGGATGCTAGGCTGCGAAATAGTAGAGGTTGATGTAGTGGTTGTTGTAGTTTAGTTTAGGAATTTCTGATTAGATTTCCTCATCCGAATAATATGTTAAAAGGCTTATGTGATTTGTTCGATGTACATGTTTTATGATATATAACCAACTGTCCTTTGCGCATACTGGGAAGGTTATGTATAATACTGTGTTCTTTTAAGAAAAAAAAAATAGTGTATAATTATTTGGCTATATATTCTAATAATGGATGGAAACATGTATGCTCTGTGGAAAATGTGTATTAACATGGGCCAATTGTATGTTGTACATGTTTTATGTCCTGAAGTTCAATAAATGAATTTAAAAAAAAAAAATATGTATGAGTGGGTTTGGGGCGATTGTCTTATTGATCGCAGCAGGGCAGTGCAAGTCTGGAGACCCCTGTATGATGGCGCTGAAGATTTCCAGTAAGCCTCTTACTGTTTTCAAAATATTGGATTACAGATGTTGCCAGTGTATTTTATTGTAACAGATTGTTCTTAGAGATGGGTCATTTTTTGCTGCTTTTAATATAACAGTTTGGGGAGGAGGACTTGTTTTGCTTTTCTGTTCTTTGTCATCAGAGTTGAAACTTGCAACTGCATTTTACCCAAGACCCCAATAGAGTAGAGTAAGACCACCATCTTGGTGTATGTTATTGATCCTGTAGTTCTGTGAAAAGCTCTGTAAGTGGAAATATTAGTGACATAAGGTGGAGTTGTGGTGACGATGCAGATGGGCCTATACTGGAACTCTTTACACACAGGATAATGCCGGGAGCGGTGATGGCGCAGAGGAGAAATGCAGTTTACTATTGGGAGGAGGTGAGTGCAGGAAAGGATTTTCTCTCTTGATATATTTCAGATTCGTTTGTTATCCATGGATCTCCAGGAGAAAAAATAACTGCAGAATGCATCCCAGCAAAAATGAAAGTAGCCTATTATTCTGAGTGGGTTTGGGATGCTTGTCTTCTTCATGAATGGTGCAATCCAAATGTGAAGATCTTTGCATAAAAATATAATGGGCATTGTTGTAATCCGGCGACGCTGGAGACTTTCCAATGGTCAGTACAGAGCTATGGCCAGATTCAGTCTCCTATTAGGAGGAGGTGAGTGCAGGAAAGGATTTCCCGTCTGATATTTTTCAGATCTGTTTCTCGGTGGCTCGACAATATAATAAAGTGGTGGAGGAATAATGGCGCCAACAAAATGCAAGTAAATCATCAAATTTAAGCAATAGTGCCCACATTGTCAGTGTATTTGGAGAGGATTTGGGGCGATTGTCTTATTGTTTCAACAGTGCAGATGAAATATGGAGACCCCTGTATGATGGCACTGAAGATTGCTAGGAGCAGCTTACTGTGGTGAATATACAGATATATATATGCACATATTACATGGGAAACGTCCGTATATATTGTTGTATATGATCTTGAAGGGGGATTTGTTTTGTGTCACTGTTCTTTATTATCAGAGTTAAAGAAGGCAACAGAATTTGGTGCTGGACCCCGATCCAGAAACATGAGACCACTGTGTTATGTTCTTATACTATTGAGAAAATAATTTGATATGGAAATGGTGCCATAGATGATGGAGTTGTGGTGAGGATATGTCATAGATATATCTACAGATCTGTCACTGAATGATGCTGTCAGCAGAGACTGAGACAAGGTGAATTGTAATTTATTGTGGGGATGAGGTGAGTGCAGGGAAGGGTTTTCTCGCTTGATATTTTTCAGATTAGTGGTCCCCCAGTAGAGACAAATGGTTGAGGAATGCAGCTCCTCAAAGTGCAAGAATAAGATTGTGTGTCTAAATAATCAGGTAAGTTGGAGGTGGTTTGGGGCGATTGTCGTCTTATTGATCTCAGCAGGACAGATCATGTGAAGACCCCTGTATGATGGCACTGAAGATTACTAGACCCCCTGCTTACTGTGGTGAATATACAAATAGATATACACACATTGTGCTGTAGATGCTGTAAAATGTTTTCTTGAAGAGGGTGGGGTTGTTTTTGTATTCCTGTTCTTTATCAGCAGAGTTGAAGGCAATGGGACCACCATCGAGAAACATGAGGCCACCATTATTTTCTACTTTATTGATCTTTATAGTACGAAGAAAGGATCTATATGAAATTGTTATTGGCATAAGTTATAATAAGGATGATGATGAAGACTTTCCCTTGTAAGAGTTTGTTACAGATCTGTGACCGGATAATGCTGAGAGCAGAGAATTGTAGTTTACTATCAGGATGAGAGGAGTGCGGGGAGGATTCTCTTTTTTTAGTATTTTTCAGATGTTTGTTTATCCTTGGCTCTCCAGTACAGTATAATGAAGTGGTTGAGAAATGCAGCCCCCTGAAAATGCAAGTAAACTATGAAACTATAGCCACATTGTGTCCAAATTGTCAGACGGCTCGGAATTGCTCTGGAGGTGATGGTCTTATTGATCTCGGCAGGGTCAGATAAAGTGTCCGTATTGGAGACGGGGCAGCTGTGTACTGCAGGTTCCCAGTTAGCTGAGGTGAGTGCAGGAAACCTGTTCTGCTTTGATATTTTTCAGATCCATTTGTTATCAGTGGCTGAGGAATAATGGCCCCACAATATGCAGCCAATCAGACATGAGCAGAAGTGCATCCAAATTTTTAGTTTTTGTGGGAGCGTGTTTGGGGGCAATTTGTTTTCTTTTCCAACAGTGAACCTCATGTTTCCATAGCTCTGTATGATAGCATTGGAGGCTGCTGGGAATCGGCATCCTGTGGTTAACCTGTAATCTATATACACAGATTGCACTGGAGTTGTTTGCCAGTATATATTGTACATGATTGTCTTTGAAGGGAGGGTTGTTTTCCTTGTTTTTCTTTTTTTTTTATCAGACCTAAAGAAAGCAGTGTGATCTCCATCCAGAAATGTGAGCCACCATTCTATTGTACTTTATTCATCCTGTAGTATAGACAAAAGATCTTGACGTGGAAATATTAGTGACATAAGCTGGAGTTGTGGTGTGAATGGAGAGTGTCCAATGTTGATATTCTCTACAGATCTATGGCCGAATAAAGCCTGGAGCAGAGGAGGATTGTAGATTACTGCTAGGGTGAGGTGAGTGCAGGGAAGGGTTTTCTACCTTGATATTTTTCAGATTAGTGGCCATCAGTAGATACAAGTGATGGAGGAATGCAGCCTCTCAATGTGCAAGAATGCGATTGTGTGACCAAATTGTCAGAAAAGTTGGAGCGGGTTTGGGGCGATTGTTGTCTTATTGCTTTCATCAGGACACATCGTGTGAAGACCCCTGTATGATGACACTGAAGATTGCTAGACATCTAATTACTGTGGTTATGAATATATATATATCCATATACACATATTGTATAGATGCTGAATATTGCTGTAAAGTATTTTTCTTGAAGGGGGGAGTAGATGTTTTGCTTTCTTTATCATCAGAGTTAAAGAAGTGAATGGGACCACCATCCAGAAGCGTGAGACCACAATCTTATTGCATTTCATTGATTCTATGCTGTAGAGAAAAGACTATTGTTAGTGAAATGGTGGCATAGATGATGGAGTTGTGGTGACGATGGGAGTTTGTCCTATGTAGGAAGTATTTCCATATCTGTGAAATGATAATGTCGGGAGCAGAGATGGAGCAGAGGAGAATTACAGATTACTATTGGGAGGAGGTGAGTGCAGGGAAGGATTTTCCCTCTTTACGTTTTTCAGATCCATTTCTTATCCGTGGCTGAGGAATAATGGCCCCAGAATATGCAGACAATCAGACATGAGCAGCGGTGCCTCCAAAGTGTTAGATGAGTGGGAGTGTGTTTGGGGGCAATTTGTTTTCTTCTTGATCCCAACAGTGAAGTTCCATAGCCCTGTATGATTGCACTGAAGATTGCCGGGAGCCGGCTTACTGGGGTAAATCTAAACTATATACAGACTGCACTGGAGGAGATTGCCGCTATATATTGGTGTAAATTATTGTTCTTATAGGGGGAGGTTGTTTTTCTTTACAGTTTATCATCAGAGCTAAAGGAGGCAACAGGACCGACCAGAAATGTGAGATCACCATCTTATTGTAGTTTATTCATCCTGTAGTCTATAGAAATAAATCTTGACCTGGAAATATTAGTGAGATGAGCTGGAGTTGTGGTGTGAGTGGAGATTGTTCTACCTTGATGTTCTCTACAGATCTATAGCTGGATAATGCCGGGAGCAGAGGAGGATTGTAAAATACTGCTAGGATGAGGTGAGTGCAGGGAAGGGTTTTCTTGCATGATACTTTTCAGATTAGTGGTCCTCCAGTAGAGACAAATGGTTGAGGAATGCAGCCCCTCAAAATGCAATTACACGGTTCTGAGTCTAAATAGTCGAATTCGGTGGAACGAGTTGGGGGCGATTGTCGTCTTATTGATCTCAGCAGGACAGATCATGTGAAGACCCCTGTATGATTGCACTGAAGATTGCCGGGAGCCGGCTTACTGACATAAATCTAAACTATGTATACACTGGGGGAGTTTGTCACTATATATTGCTGTAAATGATTGTTCTTGTAGGGGGATGGTGTTTTTCTTTACTGTTTTTTTTATCATCAGAGCTGAAGGATGCAACGGACCGCCATCGAGAAATGTGAGACCACCATCTTATTGTAATTTATTCATCCTGTAGTCTAGAGAGTAAACTCCTGACTTGTACATATAGATAAGATGTAGTTGTGGTGTGAGTGGAGATTGTCCAATGTTGATATTCTCTACAGATCTATGGCCGGATAATGCCGGGAGCAGAGGAGGATTGTAGATTACTGCTAGGATGAGGTGAGTGCAAGGAAGGGTTTTCTTATTTGATATTTTTCAGATTAGTGGTCCTCCAGTAGATACAAATGGTTGATGAATGCAGCCCCTCAAAGGGTAAGAGCGCGACTGTGTGTCTAAATTGTAAGATAAGTTGGAGTGAGTTGGGGGCGACTGTCGTCTTATTGATCTCAGGACAGTACACGTGTGAAGACCCCTGTATGATGACACTGAAGATTGCTAGACCCCTGTTTACTGTGGTGAATGTACAAATATTTTTATATAAAAATAATGTGCTGTATATTGATGTAAAATATTTTCTAGGAAAAGGGGGGTGTCTTGTTTTCCTGTTCTTTATCTTTAGAGTTGAAGAAGGCAACTTTATTTGGCACAGGACCACCATCCAGAAATGTGAGACCACCATCTTATTTATTAATCCTATAGCCCGAAGAAAAATTCTTTGTGAAAATGTTATTGGCAGAAGTTGTTGTAATTTGGGTGATGATGGAGACTTTCCAGTGTTGTGTAAAGATCTGTGACCGCATTCAGTGTCCTATTAGGGAGGAGAGGTGAGTGCAGGGTCGGGTTTCCCACTTGATGTTTTTCAGGTCTGTTTGTCATCAGTGGCTCCAAGAAAATAAAGTGGCAGGGAAATGTGGCGACAACAAAAGGCAAGTACGCTATGAAACTAGAGGAACATGGTTTCCAATTGTGAAATATGTATGAGTGGGTTTGGGGCGATTGTCTTATTGATCTCAGCAGGGCAGTGCAAGTCTGGAGACCCCTGTATGATGGCGCTGAAGATTTCCAGTAAGCCTCTTACTGTTTTCAAAATATTGGATTACAGATGTTGTCAGTGTATTTTATTGTAACAGATTGAGTGGTTTTTTTTGCTCTTTTTACTTTTCAATGGTCTGTACAGAGCTACGGCCGGATTCAGTCTCCTATTAGGAGGAGGTGAGTGCAGGAAAGGATTTCCCCTTTAATGTTTTTCAGATCTGTTTCTCGGTGACTCGACAATATAATAAAGTGGAGGAGGGATAATGGCGCCAACAAAATGCAAGTAAATCATCAAATTGAAGCCATAGTGCCCAAATTGTCAGTCTATTTGGAGAGGATTTGGGGCGATTGTCTTATTATTTCAACAGTGCAGATGAAATATGGAGACCCCTGTATGATGGCACTGAAGATTGCTAGCAGCAGCTTACTGTGGTGAATATACAGATATATATATATATATATATATATATATATATATATATATATATATATGCACATATTACATGGGAAATGTCTGTGTATATTGCTGTATATGATCTTGAAGGGGGATTTGTTTTGTGTCACTGTTCTTTATTATCAGAGTTAAAGTAGGCAAGAGAATTTGGGCCAGACCCCCATCCAGAATTGTGAAACTCCTGTATTATCGTACTTTATTGATGTTATACTATTGAGACAACAATAATTTGATATGGAAACTGTGCCATAGATGATGGAGTTGTGAGGATTTGTCATATATTTACAGATATATCTACAGATCTGTCACTGGATCCTGCTAACAGCAGAGATTGAGACAAGGTGATTTGTAGTTTACTATGAGGATGAGGTGAGTGCAGGGAAGGGTTTTCTCATTTCATGTTTTTCAGATACAATTTTTATCAGTGTCTCTGTAAAAGAAACAAAACATGGTGTAGGACTGCAGCCCCTATGTTCTGAAAGTGACTCTGAAAACTTGAGCAGCAGTGTGTCCACATTGTCAGATAAGTTTGAGCCAGTTTGGGGCGATTTGTCTTATTGATCTCAGCAGCCAGTTCTGGTATGGAGACCCTTGGATGAAGGCACTGAAGATGATTGGGAACTTGCTTACTGTGGAGAATACAGTCACATATATTATATTTGAATGGGGGGGGTCTTGTTTTCCTGTTCTTTATCTTTACAATTGAAGAAGGCAACTTTATTTGGCACAGGACCACCATCCAGAAATGTGAGACCACCATCTTATTTATTAATCCTATAGCACAAAGAAAAGTTCTTTATGTGAAAAAGTTATTGGCAGAAGTTGTTGTAATTTGGGTGATGATGGAGACTTTCCAGTGTTCTGTATAGATCTGTGACCGCATTCAGTTTCCTATTAGGGAGAGGTGAGTGCAGGGTCGGGTTTCCCACTTGATGTTTTTCAGGTCTGTTTATCATCAGTGGCTCCAAGAAAATAAATTGATTGTGAAATGCGGCCACAACAAAACACAAGGACGCTATAAAACTTGAAGAACGAGGTGTCCAGTTGTACAATATGTATGAGCGGTAGCTACATTCCCAACTCTGAAAGTCACCTGCTTCATGCTGCACAGACTGATTGCCCACTGGGTTTTCTTGAGGTCGAAAGAACTAATGCCCCTGGTTTGCTACCCCTGCTCCGATTGGCACGAGTAACATGGAGGCAAATCAAGAAAGTGTCTGGGTTTAAAGATTTTATAGCTGAAATGCCCCTGTGAAATAATGATTAATTCCATAATTGCTAAACCACCCGTCCACTGAATTTTGGATTCAACATGACGTCTCTTCGATGGGAGACTTGTATGATCAGGGGACCTTGAAGACTTTTGAGCAATTACAGGTCGCGCATGATATCCCAAGATCCCAATTCTTCCGCTATTTACAGCTGAGATCGGCTCTTCAATCGCATGTACGATGTAGGGGTGTGGGCCATACTATTTCATCTCTGCCTCTGATAGGAATCTTCAAATCGCAGGGCCCTCAGGGTCTCGTCTCCTCTTTATACACATACATGCTGTCAGCGGGAGCAGAATCTGCCATAAGTTCTGTCAGGAGAAAGTGGGAACGGCTCATCCCTAATACACAGGTTGAGGAGTGGGAGGAGATTTTGGAATCTCCAATTGGGAGTATCACCATCTATTAACAACAGAATGATACAATTATATATAATCAACCAGTCGTACTTGACTCCGACAAGACTTTTGAGGATGGGCCCGTTACCAGTCATCAGAATGTTTAAGGTGTCGCGCTCCAGACGCAGATTTTATTCATATGATATGGCAGTGTCCCACTGTCCTGCATTACTGGGGCGAGGTGACATCATTACTGTCATCCCTAATACAGGCCCCGGTCCCTCTGGAGCCACTGGTCTGCTTGTTTGGGGAAGGGGATGAGGAGATTTGGGGTCGATATGATGGGGTCTTCCTGCGTGAGACGTTGTTTATGGCACGGAAGGTACTGGCATTACGGTGGATGGGAACTTTGTCCCCCTCTCTTAGAATTTGGGTTGACTTGGTGAATTCGATTATTCCATACGAGCGCACGTTATACCAAAACAGGGGATGCCCGGGTAAATTTGAAAAGATTTGGGGGAGGTGGAACTCCTCCCACCTTAACCTGCAAGGTTGAGACATCACATACGAGATAATATGCTGCAGGATGCTAGGCTGCGAAATAGTAGAGGTTGATGTAGTGGTTGTTGTAGTTTAGTTTAGGAATTTCTGATTAGATTTCCTCATCCGAATAATATGTTAAAAGGCTTATGTGATTTGTTCGATGTACATGTTTTATGATATATAACCAACTGTCCTTTGCGCATACTGGGAAGGTTATGTATAATACTGTGTTCTTTTAAGAAAAAAAAAATAGTGTATAATTATTCGGCTATATATTCTAATAATGGATGGAAACATGTATGCTCTGTGGAAAATGTGTATTAACATGGGCCAATTGTATGTTGTACATGTTTTATGTCCTGAAGTTCAATAAATGAATTTAAAAAAAAAAAATATGTATGAGTGGGTTTGGGGCGATTGTCTTATTGATCGCAGCAGGGCAGTGCAAGTCTGGAGACCCCTGTATGATGGCGCTGAAGATTTCCAGTAAGCCTCTTACTGTTTTGAAAATATTGGATTACAGATGTTGCCAGTGTATTTTATTGTAACAGATTGTTCTTAGAGATGGGTTATTTTTTGCTGCTTTTAATATAACAGTTTGGGGAGGAGGACTTGTTTTGCTTTTCTGTTCTTTGTCATCAGAGTTGAAACTTGCAACTGCATTTTACCCAAGACCCCAATAGAGTAGAGTAAGACCACCATCTTGGTATATGTTATTGATCCTGTAGTTCTGTGAAAAGCTCTGTAAGTGGAAATATTAGTGACATAAGGTGGAGTTGTGGTGACGATGCAGATGGGCCTATACTGGAACTCTTTACACACAGGATAATGCCGGGAGCGGTGATGGCGCAGAGGAGAAATGCAGTTTACTATTGGGAGGAGGTGAGTGCAGGAAAGGATTTTCTCTCTTGATATATTTCAGATTTGTTTGTTATCCATGGATCTCCAGGAGAAAAAATAACTGCAGAATGCATCCCAGCAAAAATGAAAGTAGCCTATTATTCTGAGTGGGTTTGGGATGCTTGTCTTCTTCATGAATGGTGCAATCCAAATGTGAAGATCTTTGCATAAAAATATAATGGGCATTGTTGTATTCCGGCGACGCTGGAGACTTTTTAATGTTCTGTACAGAGCTACGGCCAGATTCAGTCTCCTATTAGGAGGAGGTGAGTGCAGGAAAGGATTTCCCGTCTGATATTTTTCAGATCTGTTTCTCGGTGGCTCGACAATATAATAAAGTGGTGGAGGAATAATGGCGCCAACAAAATGCAAGTAAATCATCAAATTTAAGCAATAGTGCCCACATTGTCAGTGTATTTGGAGAGGATTTGGGGCGATTGTCTTATTGTTTCAACAGTGCCGATGAAATATGGAGACACCTGTATGATGGCACTGAAGATTGCTAGGAGCCGCTTACTGTGGTGAATATACAGATATATATATGCACATATTACGTGGGAAACGTCCGTATATATTGTTGTATATGATCTTGAAGGGGGATTTGTTTTGTGTCACTGTTCTTTATTATCAGAGTTAAAGAAGGCAACAGAATTTGGTGCTGGACCCCCATCCAGAAACGTGAGACCACTGTGTTATCGTACTTTAATGTTCTTATACTATTGAGAAAATAATTTGATATGGAAATGGTGCCATAGATGGAGTTGTGGTGAGGATATGTCTTAGATATATATACAGATCTGTCACTGAATGATGCTGTCAGCAGAGACTGAGACAAGGTGAATTGTAATTTATTGTGGGGATGAGGTGAGTGCAGGGAAGGGTTTTCTCGCTTGATATTTTTCAGATTAGTGGTCCCCCAGTAGAGACAAATGGTTGAGGAATGCAGCTCCTCAAAGTGCAAGAATAAGATTGTGTGTCTAAATAATCAAGTAAGTTGGAGGTGGTTTGGGGCGATTGTTGTCTTATTGATCTCAGCAGGACAGATCATGTGAAGACCCCTGTATGATGGCACTGAAGATTACTAGACCCCCTGCTTACTGTGGTGAATATACAAATAGATATACACACATTGTGCTGTAGATGCTGTAAAATGTTTTCTTGAAGAGGGTGGGGTTGTTTTTGTATTCCTGTTCTTTATCAGCAGAGTTGAAGGCAATGGGACCACCATCGAGAAACATGAGGCCACCATTATTTTCTACTTTATTGATCTTTATAGTACGAAGAAAGGATCTATATGAAATTGTTATTGGCATAAGTTATAATAAGGATGATGATGAAGACTTTCCAATGTAAGGGTTTGTTACAGATCTGTGACCGGATAATGCTGAGAGCAGAGAATTGTAGTTTACCATCAGGATGAGAGGAGTGCGGGAAGGATTCTCTGTTTTAGTATTTTTCAGATGTTTGTTTATCCGTGGCTCTCCAGTACGGTATAATGAAGTGGTTGAGAAATGCAGCCCCCTGAAAATGCAAGTACACTATGAAACTATAGCCACATTGTGTCCAAATTTTCAGACGGCTCGGAATTTCTTTGAAGGCGATGGTCTTATTGATCTCGGCAGGGTCAGATAAAGTGTCCGTATTGGAGACGGGGCAGCTGTGTACTGCAGGTTCCCAGTTAGATGAGGTGAGTACAGGAAACATGTTCTGCTCTGATATTTTTCAGATCCATTTGTTATCAGTGGCTGAGGAATAATGGCCCCACAATATGCAGCCAATCAGACATGAGCTGAAGTGCATCCACATTTTTAGGTTTTGTGGGAGTGTGTTTGGGGGCAATTTGTTTTCTTTTCCAACAGTGAGCCTCATGTTTCGATAGCTCTGTATGATAGCATCGGAGGCTGCTGGGAATCGGCATCCTGTGGTTAACCTGTAATATATATACACAGATTGCACTGGAGTTGTTTGCCAGTATATATTGTACATGATTGTCTTTGAAGGGAGGGTTTTTTCCTTGTTTTTCTTTTTTTTATCAGACCTAAAGAAAGCAGTGTGATCTCCATCCAGAAATGTGAGCCACCATTATATTGTACTTTATTCATCCTGTAGTATAGAGAAAAGATCTTGACGTGGAAATATTAGTGACATAAGCTGGAGTTGTGGTGTGAATGGAGAGTGTCCAATGTTGATATTCTCTACAGATCTATGGCCGAATAAGGCCTGGAGCAGAGGAGGATTGCAGATTACTGCTAGGGTGAGGTGAGTGCAGGGAAGGGTTTTCTACCTTGATATTTTTCAGATTAGTGGCCATCAGTAGATACAAGTGATGGAGGAATGCAGCCTCTCAATGTGCAAGAATGCGATTGTGTGACCAAATTGTCAGATAAGTTGGAGCCGGTTTGGGGCGATTGTTGTCTTATTGCTCTCATCAGGACACATCGTGTGAAGACCCCTGTATGATGACACTGAAGATTGCTAGACATCTAATTACTGTGGTGATGAATATATATATTCATATACACATATTGTATAGATGCTGAATATTGCTGTAAAGTATTTTTCTTGAAGGGGGGTAGATGTTTTGCTTTCCAGTTCTTTATCATCAGAGTTAAAGAAGTCAATGGGACCACCATCCAGAAACGTTAGACCACAGCCTTATTGCATTTCATTGATTCTATGCTGTAGAGAAAAGACTATTGTTAGTGAAATGGTGGCATAGATGATGGAGTTGTGGTGACGATGGGAGATTGTCCTATGTAGGAAGTATTTCCAGATCTGTGAAATGATAATGTCGGGACCAGAGATGGGGCAGAGGAGAATTACAGATTACTGATGGGAGGAGGTGAGTGCAGGGAAGGATTTTCTTGCTTGATGTTTTTCAGATCCATTTCTTATCCGTGGCTGAGGAATAATAGCCCCACAATATGCAGACAATCAGACATGAGCAGCGGTGCTTCCAAAGTGTTAGATGAGTGGGAGTGTGTTTGGGGGCAATTTGTTTTTTCTTGATCCCAACAGTGAAGTTCCATAGCCCTGTATGATTGCACTGAAGATTGCCGGGAGCCGGCTTACTGGGGTAAATCTAAACTATATATAGATTGCACTGGATGAGATTGCCGCTATATATTGGTGTAAATTATTGTTCTTATAGGGGGAGGTTGTTTTTCTTTACAGTTTTTTTTATCATCAGAGCTAAAGGAGGCAACAGGACCGACCAGAAATGTGAGATCACCATCCTATTGTAATTTATTCATCCTGTAGTCTGTAGAAATAAATCCTGACCTGGAAATATTAGTGAGATAAGTTGGAGTTGTGGGGTGAGTGGAGATTGTCCTACCTTGATGTTCTCTGCAGGTCTATAGCCGGATAATGCCGGGAGCAGAGGAGGATTGTAGATTACTGCTAGGATGAGGTGAGTGCAGGGAAGGGTTTTCTTATTTGATTTTTTTCAGATTAGTGGTCCTCCAGTAGAAACAAATGGTTGAGGAATGCAGCCCCTCAAAGTGTAAGAACTCAACTCTGTGTCTAAATAGTAAGATAAGTTGGAGCGAGTTGGGGGCGATTGTCTTGTTGATCTCAGAAGGACAGTACACATGTGAAGACCCCTGTATGATGACACTGAAGATTGTTGACCCTTGCTTACAGTGGTGAGTATACAAACATACTTATATACACATATTGTGCTGTATATTGATGTAAAATATTTTCTTGGAAAAGGGGGGTGTCTTGTTTTCCTGTTATTTATCTTTAAGAAGGCAACATAATTTGGCACAGGACCACCATCCAGAAATGTGAGACCACCATCTTATTTATTAATCCTATAGCACAAAGAAAAGTTCTTTATGTGAAAATGTTATTGGCAGAAGTTGTTGTAATTTGGGTGATGATGGAGACTTTCCAATGTTCTGTATAGATCTGTGACCGCATTCAGTGTCCTATTAGGGAGAGGTGAGTGCAGGGTTGGGTTTCCCACTTGATGTTTTTCAGGTCTGTTTATCATCAGTGGCTCCAAGAAAATAAACTGATTGTGAAATGCGGCCACAACAAAACGCAAGTATGCTATGAAACTTGAGCAACTGGGTTTCCAGTTGTCAAATATGTATGAGTGGGTTTGGGGCGATTGTCTTATTGATCTCAGCAGGGCAGTGCAAGTCTGGAGACCCCTGTATGATGGCGCTGAAGATTTCCAGTAAGCCTCTTACTGTTTTGATCATATTGGACTATAGATGTTGCCAGTGTATTTTATTGTAACAGATTGTTCTTAGAGATGGGTCATTTTTTTTGCTGCTTTTAATATAACAGTTTTGGGGAGGAGGACTTGTTTTGCTTTTCTATTCTTTGTCATCAGAGTTGAAACTTGCAACTGCATTTTACCCAGGACCCCAATAGAGTAGAGTAAGACCACCATCTTGGTGTACGTTATTGATCCTGTACTTCGGTGAAAAGCTCTGTAAGTGGAAATATTAGTGACATAAGGTGGAGTTGTGGTGACGATGCAGATGGGCCCATACTGGATCTCTTTACACACAGGATAATGCCGGGAGCGGTGATGGCGCAGAGGAGAAATGCAGTTTACTATTGGGAGGAGGTGAGTGCAGGAAAGGATTTTCTCTCTTCATATATTTCAGATTCGTTTGTTATCCATGAATCTCCAGGAGAAAAATAATTGCAGAAAGTAGCCTATTATTCTGAGTGGGTTTGGGATGCTTGTCTTCTTCATGATCTCAATGGTGCAATCCATATGTGAAGATCTTTGCATAAAAATGTAATGGGCATTGTTGTAATCCGGCGACGCTGGAGACTTTCCAATGGTCTGTACAGAGCTACGGCCGGATTCAGTCTCTCATTAGGAGGAGGTGAGTGCAGGAAAGGATTTCCCGTCTGATATTTTTCAGATCTGTTTCTCGGTGGCTCGACAATATAATAAAGTGGTGGAGGAATAATGGCGCCAACAAAATGCAAGTAAATCATCAAATTTAAGCAATAGTGCCCACATTGTCAGTCTATTTGGAGAGGATTTGGGGCGATTGTCTTATTGTTTCAACAGTGCAGATGAAATATGGAGACCCCTGTGTGATGGCACTGAAGATTGCTAGGAGCAGCTTACTGTGGTGAATATACAGATATATATATATGCACATATTACATGGGAAATGTCCGTATTTATTGTTGTATATGATCTTGAAGAGCAGGGCCCTCTTTCCTCTTGGTATTTGCTATAATCTACTGTATGTGATTATTGTTATGCTGTAATGTCTGTTGTCTGTACAAATCCCCTCTGAAATGTAAAGTGCTGCGGAATATGTCGGCGCTATAAAAATAAAATTTATTATTATTATTATTATTGAAGGGGGATTTGTTTTGTGTCACTGTTCTTTATTATCAGAGTTAAAGAAGGCAACAGAATTTGGTGCTGGACCCCGATCCAGAAACGTGAGACCACTGTGTTATGTTCCTATACTATTGAGAAAATAATTTGATATGGAAATAGTGCCATAGATGATGGAGTTGTGGTGAGGATATGTCATAGATATATCTACAGATCTGTCACTGAATGATGCGGTCAGCAGAGACTGAGACAAGGTGAATTGTAATTTATTGTGGGGATGAGGTGAGTGCAGGGAAGGGTTTTCTCGCTTGATATTTTTCAGATTAGTGGTCCCCCAGTAGAGACAAATGGTTGAGGAATGCAGCCCCTCAAAGTACAAGAATAAGATTGTGTGTCTAAATAATCAGGTAAGTTGGAGGTGGTTTGGGGCGATTGTCGTCTTATTGATCTCAGCAGGACAGATCATGTGAAGACCCCTGTATGATGGCACTGAAGATTACTAGACCCCCTGCTTACTGTGGTGAATATACAAATAGATATACACACATTGTGCTGTAGATGCTGTAAAATGTTTTCTTGAAGAGGGTGGGGTTGTTTTTGTTTTCCTGTTCTTTATCAGCAGAGTTGAAGGCAATGGGACCACCATCGAGAAACGTGAGGCCACCATTATTTTGTACTTTATTGATCTTTATAGTACGAAGAAAGGATCTATATGAAATTGTTATTGGCATAAGTTATAATAAGGATGATGATGAAGACTTTCCCTTGTAAGAGTTTGTTACAGATCTGTGACCGGATAATGCTGAGAGCAGAGAATTGTAGTTTACTATCAGGATGAGAGGAGTGCGGGGAGGATTCTCTTTTTTTAGTATTTTTCAGATGTTTGTTTATCCTTGGCTCTCCAGTACAGTATAATGAAGTGGTTGAGAAATGCAGCCCCCTGAAAATGCAAGTAAACTATGAAACTATAGCCACATTGTGTCCAAATTGTCAGACGGCTCGGAATTGCTCTGGAGGTGATGGTCTTATTGATCTCGGCAGGGTCAGATAAAGTGTCCGTATTGGAGACGGGGCAGCTGTGTACTGCAGGTTCCCAGTTAGCTGAGGTGAGTGCAGGAAACCTGTTCTGCTTTGATATTTTTCAGATCCATTTGTTATCAGTGGCTGAGGAATAATGGCCCCACAATATGCAGCCAATCAGACATGAGCAGAAGTGCATCCAAATTTTTAGTTTTTGTGGGAGCGTGTTTGGGGGCAATTTGTTTTCTTTTCCAACAGTGAACCTCATGTTTCCATAGCTCTGTATGATAGCATTGGAGGCTGCTGGGAATCGGCATCCTGTGGTTAACCTGTAATCTATATACACAGATTGCACTGGAGTTGTTTGCCAGTATATATTGTACATGATTGTCTTTGAAGGGAGGGTTGTTTTCCTTGTTTTTCTTTTTTTTTTATCAGACCTAAAGAAAGCAGTGTGATCTCCATCCAGAAATGTGAGCCACCATTCTATTGTACTTTATTCATCCTGTAGTATAGACAAAAGATCTTGACGTGGAAATATTAGTGACATAAGCTGGAGTTGTGGTGTGAATGGAGAGTGTCCAATGTTGATATTCTCTACAGATCTATGGCCGAATAAAGCCTGGAGCAGAGGAGGATTGTAGATTACTGCTAGGGTGAGGTGAGTGCAGGGAAGGGTTTTCTACCTTGATATTTTTCAGATTAGTGGCCATCAGTAGATACAAGTGATGGAGGAATGCAGCCTCTCAATGTGCAAGAATGCGATTGTGTGACCAAATTGTCAGAAAAGTTGGAGCGGGTTTGGGGCGATTGTTGTCTTATTGCTTTCATCAGGACACATCGTATGATGACACTGAAGATTGCTAGACATCTAATTACTGTGGTTATGAATATATATATCCATATACACATATTGTATAGATGCTGAATATTGCTGTAAAGTATTTTTCTTGAAGGGGGGGGTAGATGTTTTGCTTTCTTCTTTATCATCAGAGTTAAAGAAGTGAATGGGACCACCATCCAGAAGCGTGAGACCACAATCTTATTGCATTTCATTGATTCTATGCTGTAGAGAAAAGACTATTGTTAGTGAAATGGTGGCATAGATGATGGAGTTGTGGTGACAATGGGAGTTTGTCCTATGTAGGAAGTATTTCCATATCTGTGAAATGATAATGTCGGGAGCAGAGATGGAGCAGAGGAGAATTACAGATTACTATTGGGAGGAGGTGAGTGCAGGGAAGGATTTTCCCTCTTTACGTTTTTCAGATCCATTTCTTATCCGTGGCTGAGGAATAATGGCCCCAGAATATGCAGACAATCAGACATGAGCAGCGGTGCCTCCAAAGTGTTAGATGAGTGGGAGTGTGTTTGGGGGCAATTTGTTTTCTTCTTGATCCCAACAGTGAAGTTCCATAGCCCTGTATGATTGCACTGAAGATTGCCGGGAGCCGGCTTACTGGGGTAAATCTAAACTATATACAGACTGCACTGGAGGAGATTGCCGCTATATATTGGTGTAAATTATTGTTCTTATAGGGGGAGGTTGTTTTTCTTTACAGTTTATCATCAGAGCTAAAGGAGGCAACAGGACCGACCAGAAATGTGAGATCACCATCTTATTGTAGTTTATTCATCCTGTAGTCTATAGAAATAAATCTTGACCTGGAAATATTAGTGAGATGAGCTGGAGTTGTGGTGTGAGTGGAGATTGTCCTACCTTGATGTTCTCTACAGATCTATAGCTGGATAATGCCGGGAGCAGAGGAGGATTGTAAAATACTGCTAGGATGAGGTGAGTGCAGGGAAGGGTTTTCTTGCATGATACTTTTCAGATTAGTGGTCCTCCAGTAGAGACAAATGGTTGAGGAATGCAGCCCCTCAAAATGCAATTACACGGTTCTGAGTCTAAATAGTCGAATTCGGTGGAACGAGTTGGGGGCGATTGTCGTCTTATTGATCTCAGCAGGACAGATCATGTGAAGACCCCTGTATGATTGCACTGAAGATTGCCGGGAGCCGGCTTACTGACATAAATCTAAACTATGTATACACTGGGGGAGTTTGTCACTATATATTGCTGTAAATGATTGTTCTTGTAGGGGGATGGTGTTTTTCTTTACTGTTTTTTTTATCATCAGAGCTGAAGGACGCAACGGACCGCCATCGAGAAATGTGAGACCACCATCTTATTGTAATTTATTCATCCTGTAGTCTAGAGAGTAAACTCCTGACTTGTACATATAGATAAGATGTAGTTGTGGTGTGAGTGGAGATTGTCCAATGTTGATATTCTCTACAGATCTATGGCCGGATAATGCCGGGAGCAGAGGAGGATTGTAGATTACTGCTAGGATGAGGTGAGTGCAAGGAAGGGTTTTCTTATTTGATATTTTTCAGATTAGTGGTCCTCCAGTAGATACAAATGGTTGATGAATGCAGCCCCTCAAAGGGTAAGAGCGCGACTGTGTGTCTAAATTGTAAGATAAGTTGGAGTGAGTTGGGGGCGACTGTCGTCTTATTGATCTCAGGACAGTACACGTGTGAAGACCCCTGTATGATGACACTGAAGATTGCTAGACCCCTGTTTACTGTGGTGAATGTACAAATATTTTTATATAAAAATAATGTGCTGTATATTGATGTAAAATATTTTCTAGGAAAAGGGGGGTGTCTTGTTTTCCTGTTCTTTATCTTTAGAGTTGAAGAAGGCAACTTTATTTGGCACAGGACCACCATCCAGAAATGTGAGACCACCATCTTATTTATTAATCCTATAGCCCGAAGAAAAATTCTTTGTGAAAATGTTATTGGCAGAAGTTGTTGTAATTTGGGTGATGATGGAGACTTTCCAGTGTTGTGTAAAGATCTGTGACCGCATTCAGTGTCCTATTAGGGAGGAGAGGTGAGTGCAGGGTCGGGTTTCCCACTTGATGTTTTTCAGGTCTGTTTGTCATCAGTGGCTCCAAGAAAATAAAGTGGCAGGGAAATGTGGCGACAACAAAAGGCAAGTACGCTATGAAACTAGAGGAACATGGTTTCCAATTGTGAAATATGTATGAGTGGGTTTGGGGCGATTGTCTTATTGATCTCAGCAGGGCAGTGCAAGTCTGGAGACCCCTGTATGATGGCGCTGAAGATTTCCAGTAAGCCTCTTACTGTTTTGAAAATATTGGATTACAGATGTTGTCAGTGTATTTTATTGTAACAGATTGAGTGGTTTTTTTTGCTCTTTTTACTTTTCAATGGTCTGTACAGAGCTACGGCCGGATTCAGTCTCCTATTAGGAGGAGGTGAGTGCAGGAAAGGATTTCCCCTTTAATGTTTTTCAGATCTGTTTCTCGGTGACTCGACAATATAATAAAGTGGAGGAGGGATAATGGCGCCAACAAAATGCAAGTAAATCATCAAATTGAAGCCATAGTGCCCAAATTGTCAGTCTATTTGGAGAGGATTTGGGGCGATTGTCTTATTATTTCAACAGTGCAGATGAAATATGGAGACCCCTGTATGATGGCACTGAAGATTGCTAGCAGCAGCTTACTGTGGTGAATATACAGATATATATATATATATATATATATATATATATGCACATATTACATGGGAAATGTCTGTGTATATTGCTGTATATGATCTTGAAGGGGGATTTGTTTTGTGTCACTGTTCTTTATTATCAGAGTTAAAGTAGGCAAGAGAATTTGGGCCAGACCCCCATCCAGAATTGTGAAACTCCTGTATTATCGTACTTTATTGATGTTATACTATTGAGACAACAATAATTTGATATGGAAACTGTGCCATAGATGATGGAGTTGTGAGGATTTGTCATATATTTACAGATATATCTACAGATCTGTCACTGGATCCTGCTAACAGCAGAGATTGAGACAAGGTGATTTGTAGTTTACTATGAGGATGAGGTGAGTGCAGGGAAGGGTTTTCTCATTTCATGTTTTTCAGATACAATTTTTATCAGTGTCTCTGTAAAAGAAACAAAACATGGTGTAGGACTGCAGCCCCTATGTTCTGAAAGTGACTCTGAAAACTTGAGCAGCAGTGTGTCCACATTGTCAGATAAGTTTGAGCCAGTTTGGGGCGATTTGTCTTATTGATCTCAGCAGCCAGTTCTGGTATGGAGACCCTTGGATGAAGGCACTGAAGATGATTGGGAACTTGCTTACTGTGGAGAATACAGTCACATATATTATATTTGAATGGGGGGGTCTTGTTTTCCTGTTCTTTATCTTTACAATTGAAGAAGGCAACTTTATTTGGCACAGGACCACCATCCAGAAATGTGAGACCACCATCTTATTTATTAATCCTATAGCACAAAGAAAAGTTCTTTATGTGAAAAAGTTATTGGCAGAAGTTGTTGTAATTTGGGTGATGATGGAGACTTTCCAGTGTTCTGTATAGATCTGTGACCGCATTCAGTTTCCTATTAGGGAGAGGTGAGTGCAGGGTCGGGTTTCCCACTTGATGTTTTTCAGGTCTGTTTATCATCAGTGGCTCCAAGAAAATAAATTGATTGTGAAATGCGGCCACAACAAAACACAAGGACGCTATAAAACTTGAAGAACGAGGTGTCCAGTTGTACAATATGTATGAGCGGTAGCTACATTCCCAACTCTGAAAGTCACCTGCTTCATGCTGCACAGACTGATTGCCCACTGGGTTTTCTTGAGGTCGAAAGAACTAATGCCCCTGGTTTGCTACCCCTGCTCCGATTGGCACGAGTAACATGGAGGCAAATCAAGAAAGTGTCTGGGTTTAAAGATTTTATAGCTGAAATGCCCCTGTGAAATAATGATTAATTCCATAATTGCTAAACCACCCGTCCACTGAATTTTGGATTCAACATGACGTCTCTTCGATGGGAGACTTGTATGATCAGGGGACCTTGAAGACTTTTGAGCAATTACAGGTCGCGCATGATATCCCAAGATCCCAATTCTTCCGCTATTTACAGCTGAGATCGGCTCTTCAATCGCATGTACGATGTAGGGGTGTGGGCCATACTATTTCATCTCTGCCTCTGATAGGAATCTTCAAATCGCAGGGCCCTCAGGGTCTCGTCTCCTCTTTATACACATACATGCTGTCAGCGGGAGCAGAATCTGCCATAAGTTCTGTCAGGAGAAAGTGGGAACGGCTCATCCCTAATACACAGGTTGAGGAGTGGGAGGAGATTTTGGAATCTCCAATTGGGAGTATCACCATCTATTAACAACAGAATGATACAATTATATATAATCAACCAGTCGTACTTGACTCCGACAAGACTTTTGAGGATGGGCCCGTTACCAGTCATCAGAATGTTTAAGGTGTCGCGCTCCAGACGCAGATTTTATTCATATGATATGGCAGTGTCCCACTGTCCTGCATTACTGGGGCGAGGTGACATCATTACTGTCATCCCTAATACAGGCCCCGGTCCCTCTGGAGCCACTGGTCTGCTTGTTTGGGGAAGGGGATGAGGAGATTTGGGGTCGATATGATGGGGTCTTCCTGCGTGAGACGTTGTTTATGGCACGGAAGGTACTGGCATTACGGTGGATGGGAACTTTGTCCCCCTCTCTTAGAATTTGGGTTGACTTGGTGAATTCGATTATTCCATACGAGCGCACGTTATACCAAAACAGGGGATGCCCGGGTAAATTTGAAAAGATTTGGGGGAGGTGGAACTCCTCCCACCTTAACCTGCAAGGTTGAGACATCACATACGAGATAATATGCTGCAGGATGCTAGGCTGCGAAATAGTAGAGGTTGATGTAGTGGTTGTTGTAGTTTAGTTTAGGAATTTCTGATTAGATTTCCTCATCCGAATAATATGTTAAAAGGCTTATGTGATTTGTTCGATGTACATGTTTTATGATATATAACCAACTGTCCTTTGCGCATACTGGGAAGGTTATGTATAATACTGTGTTCTTTTAAGAAAAAAAAAATAGTGTATAATTATTCGGCTATATATTCTAATAATGGATGGAAACATGTATGCTCTGTGGAAAATGTGTATTAACATGGGCCAATTGTATGTTGTACATGTTTTATGTCCTGAAGTTCAATAAATGAATTTAAAAAAAAAAAATATGTATGAGTGGGTTTGGGGCGATTGTCTTATTGATCGCAGCAGGGCAGTGCAAGTCTGGAGACCCCTGTATGATGGCGCTGAAGATTTCCAGTAAGCCTCTTACTGTTTTGAAAATATTGGATTACAGATGTTGCCAGTGTATTTTATTGTAACAGATTGTTCTTAGAGATGGGTTATTTTTTGCTGCTTTTAATATAACAGTTTGGGGAGGAGGACTTGTTTTGCTTTTCTGTTCTTTGTCATCAGAGTTGAAACTTGCAACTGCATTTTACCCAAGACCCCAATAGAGTAGAGTAAGACCACCATCTTGGTATATGTTATTGATCCTGTAGTTCTGTGAAAAGCTCTGTAAGTGGAAATATTAGTGACATAAGGTGGAGTTGTGGTGACGATGCAGATGGGCCTATACTGGAACTCTTTACACACAGGATAATGCCGGGAGCGGTGATGGCGCAGAGGAGAAATGCAGTTTACTATTGGGAGGAGGTGAGTGCAGGAAAGGATTTTCTCTCTTGATATATTTCAGATTCGTTTGTTATCCATGGATCTCCAGGAGAAAAAATAACTGCAGAATGCATCCCAGCAAAAATGAAAGTAGCCTATTATTCTGAGTGGGTTTGGGATGCTTGTCTTCTTCATGAATGGTGCAATCCAAATGTGAAGATCTTTGCATAAAAATATAATGGGCATTGTTGTATTCCGGCGACGCTGGAGACTTTTTAATGTTCTGTACAGAGCTACGGCCAGATTCAGTCTCCTATTAGGAGGAGGTGAGTGCAGGAAAGGATTTCCCGTCTGATATTTTTCAGATCTGTTTCTCGGTGGCTCGACAATATAATAAAGTGGTGGAGGAATAATGGCGCCAACAAAATGCAAGTAAATCATCAAATTTAAGCAATAGTGCCCACATTGTCAGTGTATTTGGAGAGGATTTGGGGCGATTGTCTTATTGTTTCAACAGTGCCGATGAACTATGGAGACACCTGTATGATGGCACTGAAGATTGCTAGGAGCCGCTTACTGTGGTGAATATACAGATATATATATGCACATATTACGTGGGAAACGTCCGTATATATTGTTGTATATGATCTTGAAGGGGGATTTGTTTTGTGTCACTGTTCTTTATTATCAGAGTTAAAGAAGGCAACAGAATTTGGTGCTGGACCCCCATCCAGAAACGTGAGACCACTGTGTTATCGTACTTTAATGTTCTTATACTATTGAGAAAATAATTTGATATGGAAATGGTGCCATAGATGGAGTTGTGGTGAGGATATGTCTTAGATATATATACAGATCTGTCACTGAATGATGCTGTCAGCAGAGACTGAGACAAGGTGAATTGTAATTTATTGTGGGGATGAGGTGAGTGCAGGGAAGGGTTTTCTCGCTTGATATTTTTCAGATTAGTGGTCCCCCAGTAGAGACAAATGGTTGAGGAATGCAGCTCCTCAAAGTGCAAGAATAAGATTGTGTGTCTAAATAATCAAGTAAGTTGGAGGTGGTTTGGGGCGATTGTTGTCTTATTGATCTCAGCAGGACAGATCATGTGAAGACCCCTGTATGATGGCACTGAAGATTACTAGACCCCCTGCTTACTGTGGTGAATATACAAATAGATATACACACATTGTGCTGTAGATGCTGTAAAATGTTTTCTTGAAGAGGGTGGGGTTGTTTTTGTATTCCTGTTCTTTATCAGCAGAGTTGAAGGCAATGGGACCACCATCGAGAAACATGAGGCCACCATTATTTTCTACTTTATTGATCTTTATAGTACGAAGAAAGGATCTATATGAAATTGTTATTGGCATAAGTTATAATAAGGATGATGATGAAGACTTTCCAATGTAAGGGTTTGTTACAGATCTGTGACCGGATAATGCTGAGAGCAGAGAATTGTAGTTTACCATCAGGATGAGAGGAGTGCGGGAAGGATTCTCTGTTTTAGTATTTTTCAGATGTTTGTTTATCCGTGGCTCTCCAGTACGGTATAATGAAGTGGTTGAGAAATGCAGCCCCCTGAAAATGCAAGTACACTATGAAACTATAGCCACATTGTGTCCAAATTTTCAGACGGCTCGGAATTTCTTTGGAGGCGATGGTCTTATTGATCTCGGCAGGGTCAGATAAAGTGTCCGTATTGGAGACGGGGCAGCTGTGTACTGCAGGTTCCCAGTTAGATGAGGTGAGTACAGGAAACATGTTCTGCTCTGATATTTTTCAGATCCATTTGTTATCAGTGGCTGAGGAATAATGGCCCCACAATATGCAGCCAATCAGACATGAGCTGAAGTGCATCCACATTTTTAGGTTTTGTGGGAGTGTGTTTGGGGGCAATTTGTTTTCTTTTCCAACAGTGAGCCTCATGTTTCGATAGCTCTGTATGATAGCATCGGAGGCTGCTGGGAATCGGCATCCTGTGGTTAACCTGTAATATATATACACAGATTGCACTGGAGTTGTTTGCCAGTATATATTGTACATGATTGTCTTTGAAGGGAGGGTTTTTTCCTTGTTTTTCTTTTTTTTATCAGACCTAAAGAAAGCAGTGTGATCTCCATCCAGAAATGTGAGCCACCATTATATTGTACTTTATTCATCCTGTAGTATAGAGAAAAGATCTTGACGTGGAAATATTAGTGACATAAGCTGGAGTTGTGGTGTGAATGGAGAGTGTCCAATGTTGATATTCTCTACAGATCTATGGCCGAATAAGGCCTGGAGCAGAGGAGGATTGCAGATTACTGCTAGGGTGAGGTGAGTGCAGGGAAGGGTTTTCTACCTTGATATTTTTCAGATTAGTGGCCATCAGTAGATACAAGTGATGGAGGAATGCAGCCTCTCAATGTGCAAGAATGCGATTGTGTGACCAAATTGTCAGATAAGTTGGAGCCGGTTTGGGGCGATTGTTGTCTTATTGCTCTCATCAGGACACATCGTGTGAAGACCCCTGTATGATGACACTGAAGATTGCTAGACATCTAATTACTGTGGTGATGAATATATATATTCATATACACATATTGTATAGATGCTGAATATTGCTGTAAAGTATTTTTCTTGAAGGGGGGTAGATGTTTTGCTTTCCAGTTCTTTATCATCAGAGTTAAAGAAGTCAATGGGACCACCATCCAGAAACGTTAGACCACAGCCTTATTGCATTTCATTGATTCTATGCTGTAGAGAAAAGACTATTGTTAGTGAAATGGTGGCATAGATGATGGAGTTGTGGTGACGATGGGAGATTGTCCTATGTAGGAAGTATTTCCAGATCTGTGAAATGATAATGTCGGGACCAGAGATGGGGCAGAGGAGAATTACAGATTACTGATGGGAGGAGGTGAGTGCAGGGAAGGATTTTCTTGCTTGATGTTTTTCAGATCCATTTCTTATCCGTGGCTGAGGAATAATAGCCCCACAATATGCAGACAATCAGACATGAGCAGCGGTGCTTCCAAAGTGTTAGATGAGTGGGAGTGTGTTTGGGGGCAATTTGTTTTTTTCTTGATCCCAACAGTGAAGTTCCATAGCCCTGTATGATTGCACTGAAGATTGCCAGGAGCCGGCTTACTGGGGTAAATCTAAACTATATATAGATTGCACTGGAGGAGATTGCCGCTATATATTGGTGTAAATTATTGTTCTTATAGGGGGAGGTTGTTTTTCTTTAGTTTTTTTTATCATCAGAGCTAAAGGAGGCAACAGGACCGACCAGAAATGTGAGATCACCATCCTATTGTAATTTCTCGTTCGCCTTATTGGGGGACACAGAGACCATGGGTGTATGCTGCTGCCACTAGGAGGCTGACACTATGCACAAAAAAAGGTTAGCTCCTCCTCCGCAGTGTACACCCCACCGAACGGCAGGAAGTTCCTCAGTTTAGCTTAGTGTCAGTAGGAGGTGGACACGGGTCTTTTATTAGACCCCTATCTACCTCGTCGTGCGTCGTTCCTTTACAGGTTTCGGAGGGATACGGAGTGAACAGTCACATCCGTACTCCCACAAAGGGACTATGAGTACGGCGTGTACTGCCACCCCGTATCCTCATAGGTCTCCGCGGCAGGACCAGGAGCCTCGCACAGGTGCGTGCCAGCTATACGGACGGTCCTTGCCCCCCGCCTCCCACCATCTCGCCTACCAGAGCCTGACGGTTGGACGAGGCGTGGATTCCATAAAGACGACAGACAGCGTGGGATTCTCAGGTACCTTTATTGTGGCCCCCGGCCTGGGTGAGTATGCGGTCTAGCGGTCCCCCGGCGTTTTCATCCTAAGGCGGTCGCCAGGGGACCACGGTAGCGCCTGCGCGCCCGCTTCTCCCCGCGGTCGCCGCATCCATGAAGGCCCCTTTTCTTTCGGGCCTTGTTCTGCGCCCCCCCCCCCCCCCGTTTCTTCTTCATCCCGGCAGGGGTATACAGGGGTCGGGCTGTGGGAAGCAGGGACGCGGCCCGGGGTTGCGGCCCGGTGTTGCGGCGCATCTTCCGCGCCGACCCCCTGCTGACAGGCGGCCGGCGCTATTAATTTAGGCCCCGGCTTCATCTCGGGCCTACCGCTGCGTCGCGGCCACGCCCCTTGCCCCTTTCTTCTAAGCGGGCTTCTCTCCCGCCCGTCCTAGGCCTTCCCAGCCCCCTTGCCTCACACCAGCCTGCTATTGGACAGCGGGCGGTGCTAAGGGGATCTCTGCGGCGAGCTCTGCCCTTCTTCTCCCTCTGGCAGCGCGCCCTTTCCCTGGTGGTCGCCATCTTCTCAGCCTGCCAGCCGGACCTCATTCCCTGCCGGATTTCGGTCGCTGGGCCTTTTTTCAGCCGGATTGGCCTGGCCTCATCCTGCAGCCAGATCAGAGAGCGTCGCCCTTGGGGACACCGGACCGTGAGTAGCTCTGCACCTGCAGACTGACACCCTTCTCTGCCTTCTGTCCCCCAACCGGCCGGCACTGCCTCTCTTTTCACTATGTCCAACGCTAAGTCTGATCGTACCCGCTCTGCGTCCAGCCCGACGCCGCTCAGAAGCCATCCATAGCCCCAGGGACGAGTGAGCCCCCCATGCCGGGTTGGGCCTCCTCTTATTCACAGTCAGTGGCAGACCTCATCAAAGTGTCTCAGTCCCTAGTAGCCGTTCTGGACAAGTTGCCCTTGGGAGCTTCGGCGGGACCCAGCACGTCTCAGGACGTCCCATCTGACCCAGCCAGCGGCAGTCGCAAGAGGCCCAGGCAGGACCTCCAGGCGGAGTCCTCCCCTCGTCCTACCTCACCCCATAGTCCCCAGCAGTCTCCCTCTCGGGCCTCCTCCCCCGAGTCAGGCGAAGCGCTTTCGGAATCGGAAGGGGTCTTAGAGCTGGATTCGGACCAGGATGCGAACATGAAGGTTACGGTGCAAAACCTCATTGCCGCGATTCACCATACCTTTGACATCGCTGACGCCCCTGCGAAATCCTCAGATCAGGAGGTTTCGTCCAGACGGGCGGAAACACCATCCAGGGTGTTTCCCTTCCATTCTGAGTTTGGAAAGATTTTTACAAAGGAGAGAGAAGATCCGACCAGACGCTTTCAAAGAGGAAAGCGTCTCGGCGTGCTGTACCCGTTTGCTAAAGAGCTCACGGACAACTGGGCCGCTTCTCGCTCGGTGGACCCTCCCGTGTCCAGACTTTCTAATAATACGGTCCTTCCGCTGTCAGGGGTGGCGTCGCTAAAAGATTCTAATGATAGGATCATAGAATCTCTAGCAAAATCTGCCTTCGAAGCGGCATCAGCAGCGGTATGTCCAGTCTTTGTTTCTTCTTGGGCAGCAAAGGCCATATCCACTTGGGCAGATGACCTTCGGCAGGGCATTCTGGATAAGGCACGACCAGAGCATTTGGCCGATCTCGCCAATCAGATTTCCCATGCGGGGGATTATCTGCTTTCTGCCTCCTTGGATGCCGCATCTTGCGCAGTTCAGGCGTCAAGTAACATCGTGGCAATCCGACGTACAATTTGGCTCAAGGCCTGGCAGGCAGACTTGTCCTCTAAAAAGTCTCTGACCAATCTGCCTTTTCAGGGAGTGCGTCTCTTCGGATCACAATTGGATCAGATTATTAAGGACGCTACTGGAGGTACGAGTTCTCTTCTCCCCTCCAAGCCTCGCAGACCTCCTCCAAGGCGTCAGTTTCGTCCCTGTCGGACTTTCCGCCGTTTCAATACGGCGGAAAACCCTTCCAACCAGCAAAGGCCACAGGCACGTCAGGAAAGAAAGAAGGTTTCCTTCAGGCCCACTCCGTCCTGGCGGTCCCACTCTTCCCAGGGAAGACCGTCCAGATCTAGATCTGGACGGTCTACGTCCGCATGACTACCATCGGTCTCCCGTGGGTCCCTTCCAATTGGGAGGTCGACTTCTCTTCTTCAGCGACGTCTGGCTCGCCTCAGTAGAGGACGCTTGGGTCAGAGAGGTTGTATCAACAGGATACAAAATAGAGTTCATTTCTCTTCCACGGGATCGTTTCTTACAATCCCGTCTGCCGAGGGATCCGGCCTTGGTCCCGGGGTTCGGTTTGGCCATCGCCTCTCTTCTCAGTTCCGGGGTGATTGTGCCCGTTCCCGAATCGGAACGCTTCACAGGGTTTTATTCAAACCTGTTTGTGGTGCCGAAAAAGGACGGGACAGTTCGACCCATCTTGGATCTCAAGTTACTCAACAAGAGAGTTCGCCTTCGCCACTTCCGGATGGAGTCAGTTCGCTCGGTAATTGCTTCCATGGAGGAGCAGGAATTCATGGGTTCCATAGACATCCAAGATGCCTATCTACATGTGCCCATATTTCCCGGACATCAGAAGTTCCTGCGGTTTGCGATTCTTCACGAACATTACCAGTTCGTCGCGCTTCCTTTCGGGCTCGCCACCGCTCCCAGAGTCTTCACGAAGATTATGGCGGCGTTGATGGCCTTCTTGAGGATCGAAGGTCTCGTTCTTTTTCCGTACCTCGACGATATCCTGATCAAGGCCCCCTCCTTTCAACAGGCCCGCCTAAGTGTGGCGATCGTTCTAGACACCCTGTCCAGTTTTGGGTGGATCGTCAACCGGGAAAAGTCCTGTCTGGTCCCTACTCAACGCCTTGTGTTTCTGGGCCTTCTGTTCGACACTCGTCGGTCAAGGGTATTTCTCCCACAAGACAAGATTCTTTCCCTGCAGCAGGGCGTGCGATCATTACAGATCACACGATTTCCATCCCTCAGGTCAGCCATGAGGATCCTGGGTAAGATGGTGGCGGCGATAGAGGCAGTTCCCTTTGCCCAATTTCACGCCAGGCCACTCCAGCAGGCCATTTTGTCCAGGTGGAACAGGTCGGCTCTGTCTCTGGATCGTCCGGTTCGCCTTTCCTGCCGGATCAGGCGGTCTCTCAACTGGTGGTTGACGTCTCCCCTCATTCTCTTGGGGCGGTCTTTTCCCGTTCACTGGCAGATTGTCACTACGGACGCCAGCCTCATCGGCTGGGGTGCAGTGTTCCGCAATCACACTGTTCAGGGTCGATGGTCGACTCAGGAATCAGCTCTGCAGATCAATGTCCTAGAGATACGGGCGATCCATCTAGCTCTCGTCCACTGGGAAAGGCGCCTCAAGGGCCTGCCTGTCAGGATTCAGACAGACAATGCCACAGCGGTGGCGTATATCAACCGCCAAGGGGGGACACGGAGTGTCTCAGCCCTGGCGGAAGTGTCCAGAATTCTTCAATGGGCAGAGACCTTTGTTCCAACGATTTCCGCGGTTCACATTCCCGGCGTGGACAACGGGGCCGCCGATTTCCTCAGCCGCGAGGGTCTCGCGGCAGGGTAATGGTCCCTACATCCGGAGGTGTTTCATCTGCTCTGCCGTCGGTGGGGAACCCCGGATGTAGACCTCATGGCATCTCGCCTCAACAGGAAAGTACCACAATTCGTGTCCAGGTCTCGGGACCCTCTGGCAGTGGGCGCCGACGCTCTGGCCGTCCCTTGGTCACGGTTCGTGCTCCCCTACCTGTTTCCTCCTCTGCCTCTTCTTCCCAAGTTGTTGAAGAAAATCAAAGTAGAGGGGATTCCAGTCATCCTCATCGCCCCGAATTGGCCCAGAAGGTCTTGATTCGCAGACATTGTCAACCTTCTCGCGGACGCCCCCTGGAAGCTTCCCGACGGGCAGATCTGCTGTCTCAAGGCCCGATTTGCCACCCCAATTCTCGGTCGCTCAATTTAACGGCGTGGCTGTTGAGACCGAGGTTTTGAGACGGGCAGGATTCTCTGATCGGGTAATTCATACCATGATCCGCGCCAGAAAGCCTTCTTCTTCGAAGATCTATTACCGTACTTGGAAAGCCTATTTCTCCTGGTGTGAGGCCAATGACATCGCGCCCTTGGTTTTTTTGCTCCCTTCTATTCTGGCGTTTCTTCAGGCAGGGCTGGATGCGGGGCTTGCTCTCAGTTCCTTGAAGGGTCAAGTTTCGGCACTGTCCATTTTATTTCAGAAAACGCTGGCCTCCCGGCCCCAGGTCAAAACCTTCCTCCAGGGTGTGGCTCACACGGTTCCTCCGTACCGAGCTCCCGTGGATCCTTGGGATCTTAATTTGGTTCTTCAGGTTCTGCAGGGTCCTCCTTTTGAACCTCTCAGGGACGTTTCCCTTTCCCTCCTTTCTTGGAAAGTGGCCTTTCTGGTGGCCATTACCTCCATCCGGCGCGTGTCGGAATTAGCGGTACTTTCTTGCCGCTCTCCTTTTTTGGTCCTTCATCAGGACAAGGTAGTTCTGCGGCCTCCGCCCTCTTTTCTTCCGAAGGTGGTATCTTCGTTTCACCTCAATGAGGACATTGTTCTGCCATCCTTCTGCCCGAGCCCAGCTCACCCTCGGGAGCGGTCTTTGGACAAGCTGGACCTAGTCAGGGCATTGAGAGTCTATCTAGCCCGGACAACTTCATTGCGGAAGTCAGACTCTCTGTTCATCACCCAGCCTCAAAGGCCACTATTGCTCGCTGGATCAGATCGGCAATTTTGGAGGCATACCGGGTCAAGCATCGAGTGGCCCCTCCAGGGATCAGAGCGCACTCTACCCGGGCGGTGGGTGCCTCCTGGGCGGTGCGCCACAGAGCTTCCGCGCTGCAGCTTTGCAATGCTGCAACGTGGTCATCGGTTCACACCTTTGTGAAATTCTACAGGGTCCACACCTACGCTTCGGCGGACGCCAGCCTATGTAGAAGGATTCTGCAGGCTGCGGTGGCGAGTCCACTGGCCTGATGGAAGTTTGTTTCCCACCCCAGGGACTGCTTTGGGACGTCCCATGGTCTCTGTGTCCCCCAATAAGGCGAACGGGAAAACAGGATTTTTTGGGTTGCTTACCGTAAAATCTGTTTCTCGGAGCCTTCATTGGGGGACACAGCACCCTCCCATGTTCTACAACTCCTGTTCTTATGTTTGTCGGTTTGTTACAGTTGAGTTGTTTGTTCTGCTTTCAATCTATTCTGTTACTTCTCCTACTGCTTTCTCACTAACTGAGGAACTTCCTGCCGGTCGGTGGGGTGTACACTGCGGAGGAGGAGCTAACCTTTTTTTGTGCATAGTGTCAGCCTCCTAGTGGCAGCAGCATACACCCATGGTCTCTGTGTCCCCCAATGAAGGCTCCGAGAAACAGATTTTACGGTAAGCAACCTAAAAAATCCTGTTTTATTCATCCTGTAGTCTGTAGAAATAAATCCTGACCTGGAAATATTAGTGAGATAAGTTGGAGTTGTGGGGTGAGTGGAGATTGTCCTACCTTGATGTTCTCTGCAGGTCTATAGCCGGATAATGCCGGGAGCAGAGGAGGATTGTAGATTACTGCTAGGATGAGGTGAGTGCAGGGAAGGGTTTTCTTATTTGATATTTTTCAGATTAGTGGTCCTCCAGTAGAAACAAATGGTTGAGGAATGCAGCCCCTCAAAGTGTAAGAACTCAACTCTGTGTCTAAATAGTAAGATAAGTTGGAGCGAGTTGGGGGCGATTGTCGTCTTGTTGATCTCAGAAGGACAGTACACGTGTGAAGACCCCTGTATGATGACACTGAAGATTGTTGACCCTTGCTTACAGTGGTGAGTATACAAACATACTTATATACACATATTGTGCTGTATATTGATGTAAAATATTTTCTTGGAAAAGGGGGGTGTCTTGTTTTCCTGTTATTTATCTTTAAGAAGGCAACATAATTTGGCACAGGACCACCATCCAGAAATGTGAGACCACCATCTTATTTATTAATCCTATAGCACAAAGAAAAGTTCTTTATGTGAAAATCTTATTGGCAGAAGTTGTTGTAATTTGGGTGATGATGGAGACTTTCCAATGTTCTGTATAGATCTGTGACCGCATTCAGTGTCCTATTAGGGAGAGGTGAGTGCAGGGTCGGGTTTCCCACTTGATGTTTTTCAGGTCTGTTTATCATCAGTGGCTCCAAGAAAATAAACTGATTGTGAAATGCGGCCACAACAAAACGCAAGTATGCTATGAAACTTGAGCAACTGGGTTTCCAGTTGTCAAATATGTATGAGTGGGTTTGGGGCGATTGTCTTATTGATCTCAGCAGGGCAGTGCAAGTCTGGAGACCCCTGTATGATGGCGCTGAAGATTTCCAGTAAGCCTCTTACTGTTTTGATCATATTGGACTATAGATGTTGCCAGTGTATTTTATTGTAACAGATTGTTCTTAGAGATGGGTCATTTTTTTTGCTGCTTTTAATATAACAGTTTTGGGGAGGAGGACTTGTTTTGCTTTTCTATTCTTTGTCATCAGAGTTGAAACTTGCAACTGCATTTTACCCAGGACCCCAATAGAGTAGAGTAAGACCACCATCTTGGTGTACGTTATTGATCCTGTACTTCGGTGAAAAGCTCTGTAAGTGGAAATATTAGTGACATAAGGTGGAGTTGTGGTGACGATGCAGATGGGCCTATACTGGATCTCTTTACACACAGGATAATGCCGGGAGCGGTGATGGCGCAGAGGAGAAATGCAGTTTACTATTGGGAGGAGGTGAGTGCAGGAAAGGATTTTCTCTCTTCATATATTTCAGATTCGTTTGTTATCCATGAATCTCCGGGGGAAAAATAATTGCAGAATGCAGCCCAGCAAAAATGAAAGTAGCCTATTATTCTGAGTGGGTTTGGGATGCTTGTCTTCTTCATGATCTCAATGGTGCAATCCAAATGTGAAGATCTTTGCATAAAAATGTAATGGGCATTGTTGTAATCCGGCGACGCTGGAGACTTTCCAATGGTCTGTACAGAGCTACGGCCGGATTCAGTCTCTCCTTAGGAGGAGGTGAGTGCAGGAAAGGATTTCCCGTCTGATATTTTTCAGATCTGTTTCTCGGTGGCTCGACAATATAATAAAGTGGTGGAGGAATAATGGCGCCAACAAAGTGCAAGTAAATCATCAAATTTAAGCAATAGTGCCCACATTGTCAGTCTATTTGGAGAGGATTTGGGGCGATTGTCTTATTGTTTCAACAGTGCAGATGAAATATGGAGACCCCTGTATGATGGCACTGAAGATTGCTAGGAGCAGCTTACTGTGGTGAATATACAGATATATATATGCACATATTACATGGGAAATGTCCGTATTTATTTTTGTATATGATCTTGAAGGGGGATTTGTTTTGTGTCACTGTTCTTTATTATCAGAGTTAAAGAAGGCAACAGAATTTGGTGCTGGACCCCGATCCAGAAACATGAGACCACTGTGTTATGTTCTTATACTATTGAGAAAATAATTTGATATGGAAATAGTGCCATAGATGATGGAGTTGTGGTGAGGATATGTCATAGATATATCTACAGATCTGTCACTGGATCATGCTAACAGCAGAGACTGAGACAAGGTGAATTGTAATTTATTGTGGGGATGAGGTGAGTGCAGAGAAGGGTTTTCTCGCTTGATATTTTTCAGATTAGTGGTCCCCCAGTAGAGACAAATGGTTGAGGAATGCAGCCCCTCAAAGTACAAGAATAAGATTGTGTGTCTAAATAATCAAGTAAGTTGGAGGTGGTTTGGGGCGATTGTCGTCTTATTGATCTCAGCAGGACAGATCATGTGAAGACCCCTGTATGATGGCACTGAAGATTACTAGACCCCTTGCTTACTGTGGTGAATATACAAATAGATATACACACATTGTGCTGTAGATGCTGTAAAATGTTTTCTTGAAGAGGGTGGGGTTGTTTTTGTTTTCCTGTTCTTTATCAGCAGAGTTGAAGGCAATGGGACCACCATCGAGAAATGTGAGGCCACCATTATTTTGTACTTTATTGATCTTTATAGTACGAAGAAAGGATCTATATGAAATTGTTATTGGCATAAGTTATAATAAGGATGATGATGAAGACTTTCCCTTGTAAGAGTTTGTTACAGATCTGTGACCGGATAATGCTGAGAGCAGAGAATTGTAGTTTACTATCAGGATGAGAGGAGTGCGGGGAGGATTCTCTTTTTTTAGTATTTTTCAGATGTTTGTTTATCCTTGGCTCTCCAGTACAGTATAATGAAGTGGTTGAGAAATGCAGCCCCCTGAAAATGCAAGTAAACTATGAAACATAGCCACATTGTGTCCAAATTGTCAGACGGCTCGGAATTGCTTTGGAGGTGATGGTCTTATTGATCTCGGCAGGGTCAGATAAAGTGTCCGTATTGGAGACGGGGCAGCTGTGTACTGCAGGTTCCCAGTTAGCTGAGGTGAGTGCAGGAAACCTGTTCTGCTTTGATATTTTTCAGATCCATTTGTTATCAGTGGCTGAGGAATAATGGCCCCACAATATGCAGCCAATCAGACATGAGCAGAAGTGCATCCAAATTTTTAGTTTTTGTGGGAGTGTGTTTGGGGGCAATTTGTTTTCTTTTCCAACAGTGAACCTCATGTTTCCATAGCTCTGTATGATAGCATTGGAGGCTGCTGGGAATCGGCATCCTGTGGTTAACCTGTAATCTATATACACAGATTGCACTGGAGTTGTTTGCCAGTATATATTGTACATGATTGTCTTTGAAGGGAGGGTTGTTTTCCTTGTTTTTCTTTTTTTTTTTATCAGACCTAAAGAAAGCAGTGTGATCTCCATCCAGAAATGTGAGCCACCATTCTATTGTACTTTATTCATCCTGTAGTCTAGACAAAAGATCTTGACGTGGAAATATTAGTGACATAAGCTGGAGTTGTGGTGTGAATGGAGAGTGTCCAATGTTGATATTCTCTACAGATCTATGGCCGAATAAAGCCTGGAGCAGAGGAGGATTGTAGATTACTGCTAGGGTGAGGTGAGTGCAGGGAAGGGTTTTCTACCTTGATATTTTTCAGATTAGTGGCCATCAGTAGATACAAGTGATGGAGGAATGCAGCCTCTCAATGTGCAGGAATGCGATTGTGTGACCAAATTGTCAGAAAAGTTGGAGCGGGTTTGGGGCGATTGTTGTCTTATTGCTTTCATCAGGACACATCGTGTGAAGACCCCTGTATGATGACACTGAAGATTGCTAGACATCTAATTACTGTGGTGATGAATATATATATCGATATACACATATTGTATAGATGCTGAATATTGCTGTAAAGTATTTTTCTTGAAGGGGGGGTAGATGTTTTGCTTTCTTCTTTATCATCAGAGTTAAAGAAGTGAATGGGACCACCATCCAGAAGCGTGAGACCACAATCTTATTGCATTTCATTGATTCTATGCTGTAGAGAAAAGACTATTGTTAGTGAAATGGTGGCATAGATGATGGAGTTGTGGTGACGATGGGAGTTTGTCCTATGTAGGAAGTATTTCCATATCTGTGAAATGATAATGTCGGGAGCAGAGATGGAGCAGAGGAGAATTACAGATTACTATTGGGAGGAGGTGAGTGCAGGGAAGGATTTTCCCTCTTTACGTTTTTCAGATCCATTTCTTATCCGTGGCTGAGGAATAATGGCCCCAGAATATGCAGACAATCAGACATGAGCAGCGGTGCCTCCAAAGTGTTAGATGAGTGGGAGTGTGTTTGGGGGCAATTTGTTTTCTTCTTGATCCCAACAGTGAAGTTCCATAGCCCTGTATGATTGCACTGAAGATTGCCGGGAGCCGGCTTACTGGGGTAAATCTAAACTATATACAGACTGCACTGGAGGAGATTGCCGCTATATATTGGTGTAAATTATTGTTCTTATAGGGGGAGGTTGTTTTTCTTTACAGTTTATCATCAGAGCTAAAGGAGGCAACAGGACCGACCAGAAATGTGAGATCACCATCTTATTGTAGTTTATTCATCCTGTAGTCTATAGAAATAAATCTTGACCTGGAAATATTAGTGAGATGAGCTGGAGTTGTGGTGTGAGTGGAGATTGTCCTACCTTGATGTTCTCTACAGATCTATAGCTGGATAATGCCGGGAGCAGAGGAGGATTGTAAAATACTGCTAGGATGAGGTGAGTGCAGGGAAGGGTTTTCTTGCATGATACTTTTCAGATTAGTGGTCCTCCCGTAGAGACAAATGGTTGAGGAATGCAGCCCCTCAAAATGCAATTACACGGTTCTGAGTCTAAATAGTCGAATTCGGTGTAACGAGTTGGGGGCGATTGTCGTCTTATTGATCTCAGCAGGACAGATCGTGTGAAGACCCCTGTATGATTGCACTGAAGATTGCTGCGAGCCGGCTTACTGACATAAATCTAAACTATGTATACACTGGGGGAGTTTGTCACTATATATTGCTGTAAATGATTGTTCTTGTAGGGGGATGGTGTTTTTCTTTACTGTTTTTTTTATCATCAGAGCTGAAGGATGCAACGGACCGCCATCGAGAAATGTGAGACCACCATCTTATTGTAATTTATTCATCCTGTAGTCTAGAGAGTAAACTCCTGACTTGTACATATAGATAAGATGTAGTTGTGGTGTGAGTGGAGATTGTCCAATGTTGATATTCTCTACAGATCTATGGCCGGATAATGCCGGGAGCAGAGGAGGATTGTAGATTACTGCTAGGATGAGGTGAGTGCAAGGAAGGGTTTTCTTATTTGATATTTTTCAGATTAGTGGTCCTCCAGTAGATACAAATGGTTGAGGAATGCAGCCCCTCAAAGAGTAAGAGCGCGACTGTGTGTCTAAATAGTAAGATAAGTTGGAGTGAGTTGGGGGCGACTGTCGTCTTATTGATCTCAGGACAGTACACGTGTGACGACCCCTGTATGATGACACTGAAGATTGCTAGACCCCTGTTTACTGTGGTGAATGTACAAATATTTTTATATAAAAATAATGTGCTGTATATTGATGTAAAATATTTTCTAGGAAAAGGGGGGGTGTTTTGTTTTCCTGTTCTTTATCTTTAGAGTTGAAGAAGGCAACTTTATTTGGCACAGGACCACCATCTTATTTATTAATCCTATAGCCCGAAGAAAAATTCTTTATGTGAAAATGTTATTGGCAGAAGTTGTTGTAATTTGGGTGATGATGGAGACTTTCCAGTGTTGTGTAAAGATCTGTGACCACATTCAGTGTCCTGTTAGGGAGGAGAGGTGAGTGCAGGGTCGGGTTTCCCACTTGATGTTTTTCAGGTCTGTTTGTCATCAGTGGCTCCAAGAAAATAAAGTGGCAGGGAAATGTGGCCACAACAAAAGGCAAGTACGCTATGAAACTAGAGGAACATGGTTTCCAATTGTGAAATATGTATGAGTGGGTTTGGGGCAATTGTCTTATTGATCTCAGCAGGGCAGTGCAAGTCTGGAGACCCCTGTATGATGGCGCTGAAGATTTCCAGTAAGCCTCTTACTGTTTTGAAAATATTGGATTACAGATGTTGTCAGTGTATTTTATTGTAACAGATTGAGTGGTTTTTTTTGCTCTTTTTACTTTTCAATGGTCTGTACAGAGCTACGGCCGGATTCAGTCTCCTATTAGGAGGAGGTGAGTGCAGGAAAGGATTTCCCCTTTAATGTTTTTCAGATCTGTTTCTCGGTGACTCGACAATATAATAAAGTGGAGGAGGGATAATGGCGCCAACAAAATGCAAGTAAATCATCAAATTGAAGCCATAGTGCCCAAATTGTCAGTCTATTTGGAGAGGATTTGGGGCGATTGTCTTATTATTTCAACAGTGCAGATGAAATATGGAGACCCCTGTATGATGGCACTGAAGATTGCTAGGAGCAGCTTACTGTGGTGAATATACAGATATATATATGCACATATTACATGGGAAATGTCTGTGTATATTGCTGTATATGATCTTGAAGGGGGATTTGTTTTGTGTCACTGTTCTTTATTATCAGAGTTAAAGTAGGCAAGAGAATTTGGGCCAGACCCCCATCCAGAATTGTGAAACTCCTGTATTATCGTACTTTATTGATGTTATACTATTGAAACAACAATAATTTGATATGGAAACTGTGCCATAGATGATGGAGTTGTGAGGATTTGTCATATATTTACAGATATATCTACAGATCTGTCACTGGATCCTGCTAACAGCAGAGATTGAGACAAGGTGATTTGTAGTTTACTATGAGGATGAGGTGAGTGCAGGGAAGGGTTTTCTCATTTCATGTTTTTCAGATACAATTTTTATCAGTGTCTCTGTAAAAGAAACAAAACATGGTGTAGGACTGCAGCCCCTATGTTCTGAAAGTGACTCTGAAACCTTGAGCAGCAGTGTGTCCACATTGTCAGATAAGTTTGAGCCAGTTTGGGGCGATTTGTCTTATTGATCTCAGCAGCCAGTTCTGGTATGGAGACCCTTGGATGAAGGCACTGAAGATGATTGGGAACCTGCTTACTGTGGAGAATACAGTCACATATATTATATTTGAATGGGGGGGGGTCTTGTTTTCCTGTTCTTTATCTTTACAATTGAAGAAGGCAACTTTATTTGGCACAGGACCACCATCCAGAAATGTGAGACCACCATCTTATTTATTAATCCTATAGCACAAAGAAAAGTTCTTTATGTGAAAATGTTATTGGCAGAAGTTGTTGTAATTTGGGTGATGATGGAGACTTTCCAGTGTTCTGTATAGATCTGTGACCGCATTCAGTTTCCTATTAGGGAGAGGTGAGTGCAGGGTCGGGTTTCCCACTTGATGTTTTTCAGGTCTGTTTATCATCAGTGGCTCCAAGAAAATAAATTGATTGTGAAATGCGGCCACAACAAAACACAAGGACGCTATAAAACTTGAAGAACGAGGTGTCCAGTTGTACAATATGTATGAGCGGTAGCTACATTCCCAACTCTGAAAGTCACCTGCTTCATGCTGCACAGACTGATTGCCCACTGGGTTTTCTTGAGGTCGAAAGAACTAATGCCCCTGGTTTGCTACCCCTGCTCCGATTGGCACGAGTAACATGGAGGCAAATCAAGAAAGTGTCTGGGTTTAAAGATTTTATAGCCGAAATGCCCCTGTGAAATAATGATTAATTCCAGAATTGCTAAACCACCCGTCCACTGAATTTTGGATTCAACATGACGTCTCTTCGATGGGAGACTTGTATGATCAGGGGACCTTGAAGACTTTTGAGCAATTACAGGTCGCGCATGATATCCCAAGATCCCAATTCTTCCGCTATTTACAGCTGAGATCGGCTCTTCAATCGCATGTACGATGTAGGGGTGTGGGCCATACTATTTCATCTCTGCCTCTGATAGGAATCTTCAAATCGCAGGGCCCTCAGGGTCTCGTCTCCTCTTTATACACATACATGCTGTCAGCGGGAGCAGAATCTGCCATAAGTTCTGTCAGGAGAAAGTGGGAACGGCTCATCCCTAATACACAGGATGAGGAGTGGGAGGAGATTTTGGAATCTCCAATTGAAGTATCACCATCTATTAACAACAGAATGATACAATTATATATAATCAACCAGTCGTACTTGACTCCGACAAGACTTTTGAGGATGGGCCCGTTACCAGTCATCAGAATGTTTAAGGTGTCGCGCTCCAGACACAGATTTTATTCATATGATATGGCAGTGTCTCACTGTCCTGCATTAATGGGGCGAGGTGACATCATTACTGTCATCCCTAATACAGGCCCCGGTCCCTCTGGAGCCACTGGTCTGCTTGTTTGGAGAAGGGGATGAGGAGATTTGGGGTCGATATGATGGGGTCTTCCTGCGTGAGACGTTGTTTATGGCACGGAAGGTACTGGCATTACGGTGGATGGGAACTTTGTCCCCCTCTCTTAGAATTTGGGTTGACTTGGTGAATTCGATTATTCCATATGAGCGCACGTTATACTAAAACAGGGGATGCCCGGGTAAATTTGAAAAGATTTGGGGGAGGTGGAACTCCTCCCACCTTACCCTGCAAGGTTGAGACATCACATACGAGATAATATGCTGCAGGATGCTAGGCTGCGAAATAGTAGAGGTTGATGTAGTGGTTGTTGTAGTTTAGTTTAGGAATTTCTGATTAGATTTCCTCATCCGAATAATATGTTAAAAGGCTTATGTGATTTGTTCGATGTACATGTTTTATGATATATAACCAACTGTCCTTTGCGCATACTGGGAAGGTTATGTATAATACTGTGTTCTTTTAAGAAAAAAAAAATAGTGTATAATTATTTGGCTATATATTCTAATAATGGATGGAAACATGTATGCTCTGTGGAAAATGTGTATTAACATGGGCCAATTGTATGTTGTACATGTTTTATGTCCTGAAGTTCAATAAATGAATTTAAAAAAAAAAAAATATGTATGAGTGGGTTTGGGGCGATTGTCTTATTGATCGCAGCAGGGCAGTGCAAGTCTGGAGACCCCTGTATGATGGCGCTGAAGATTTCCAGTAAGCCTCTTACTGTTTTCAAAATATTGGATTACAGATGTTGCCAGTGTATTTTATTGTAACAGATTGTTCTTAGAGATGGGTTATTTTTTGCTGCTTTTAATATAACAGTTTGGGGAGGAGGACTTGTTTTGCTTTTCTGTTCTTTGTCATCAGAGTTGAAACTTGCAACTGCATTTTACCCAAGACCCCAATAGAGTAGAGTAAGACCACCATCTTGGTGTATGTTATTGATCCTGTAGTTCTGTGAAAAGCTCTGTAAGTGGAAATATTAGTGACATAAGGTGGAGTTGTGGTGACGATGCAGATGGGCCTATACTGGAACTCTTTACACACAGGATAATGCCGGGAGCGGTGATGGCGCAGAGGAGAAATGCAGTTTACTATTGGGAGGAGGTGAGTGCAGGAAAGGATTTTCTCTCTTGATATATTTCAGATTCGTTTGTTATCCATGGATCTCCAGGAGAAAAAATAACTGCAGAATGCAGCCCAGCAAAAATGAAAGTAGCCTATTATTCTGAGTGGGTTTGGGATGCTTGTCTTCTTCATGAATGGTGCAATCCAAATGTGAAGATCTTTGCATAAAAATATAATGGGCATTGTTGTATTCCGGCGACGCTGGAGACTTTTTAATGTTCTGTACAGAGCTACGGCCAGATTCAGTCTCCTATTAGGAGGAGGTGAGTGCAGGAAAGGATTTCCCGTCTGATATTTTTCAGATCTGTTTCTCGGTGGCTCAACAATATAATAAAGTGAGACACAGAAACAGAACACAGTATGACAAACGTGCATAAATACTCTGCTGTGAAACATATGTAACTGTAAGTAGCAAGTGCTAGTAAAAGATGTTAACAAAACCAGGGTATTTTGTTGATACGTTTTTTTGCAAAAAAATGTTCGCTAAGCCACTCCGCCGCGTCAAGGCATACCCTTCTCGGAGCAGTCCTATCTAATATATTTAAAAACCTGAACATGTGAATAATACCTTCATGAGCAGGTTCAGAAAGGTGCTGCCCGGTATGGGCTCGCTGGGCAAAATGCTCATTTTGCCCAGCGAGCCCATACCGGGCAGCACCTTTCTGAACCCTGCTCATGTAGGTATTATTCACATGTTCAGGTTTTTAAATATATTAGATAGGACTGCTCCGAGAAGGGTATGCCTTGACGCGGCGGAGTGGCTTAGCGTACATTTTTTTGCAAAAAAAGTATCAACAAAATACCCTGGTTTTGTTAACATCTTTTACTAGCACTTGCTACTTACAGTTACATACGTTTCACAGCAGAGTATTTATGCACGTTTGTCATACTGTGTTCTGTTTCTGTGTCTTAGTTCTTGGGTGGTGTGAACAGGTTCTTATTGACCCGTTCAGTTTTTGTGCATGTTTCATGTGTTCTGAATCCAATATAATAAAGTGGTGGAGGAATAATGGCGCCAACAAAATGCAAGTAAATCATCAAATTTAAGCAATAGTGCCCACATTGTCAGTGTATTTGGAGAGGATTTGGGGCGATTGTCTTATTGTTTCAACAGTGCAGATGAAATATGGAGACCCCTGTATGATGGCACTGAAGATTGCTAGGAGCCGCTTACTGTGGTGAATATACAGATATATATATGCACATATTACATGGGAAATGTCCGTATATATTGTTGTATATGATCTTGAAGGGGGATTTGTTTTGTGTCACTGTTCTTTATTATCAGAGTTAAAGAAGGCAACAGAATTTGGGCCAGACCCCCATCCAGAAACGTGAGACCACTGTGTTATCGTACTTTAATGTTCTTATACTATTGAGAAAATAATTTGATATGGAAATGGTGCCATAGATGATGGAGTTGTGGTGAGGATATGTCTTAGATATATCTACAGATCTGTCACTGAATGATGCTGTCAGCAGAGATTGAGACAAGGTGAATTGTAATTTACTGTGGGGATGAGGTGAGTGCAGGGAAGGGTTTTCTCACTTGATATTTTTCAGATTAGTGGTCCCCCAGTAGAGACAAATGGTTGAGGAATGCAGCCCCTCAAAGTGCAAGAATAAGATTGTGTGTCTAAATAATCAGGTAAGTTGGAGGTGGTTTGGGGCGATTGTCGTCTTATTGATCTCAGCAGGACAGATCATGTGAAGACCCCTGTATGATGGCACTGAAGATTACTAGACCCCCTGCTTACTGTGGTGAATATACAAAACAGGATTTTTGGGTTGGTTACTGTAAAATCTGTTTCTCGTAGCCTTCATTGGGGGACACAGAGACCATGGGTGTATGCTGCTGCCACTAGGAGGCTGACACTATGCACAAAAAAAGTTAGCTCCTCCTCCGCAGTGTACACCCCACCGACCGGCAGGGAATTCCTCAGTTAGTGAGAAAGCAGTAGGAGAAGTAACAAAATAGATTGGTTACAGTTGAGTTTTGTTCTGTTTTCAATCAACCAAAGCAAGAACAGGAGTTGTAGAACATGGGAGGGTGCTGTGTCCCCCAATGAAGGCTACGAGAAACAGATTTTACAGTAAGCAACCCAAAAATCCTGTTTTCTCGGTCGCCTTATTGGGGGACACAGAGACCATGGGACGTCCCAAAGCAGTCCCTGGGGTGGGAAAACAAACTTCCATCAGGCCAGCGGACTCACCACCGCAGCCTGCAGAATTCTTCTACCTAGGCTGGCATCCGCCGAAGCGTAGGTGTGGACTTAGTAGAATTTCACAAACATGTGAACCGAAGACAAGGTTGCAGCTTTGCAAAGCTGCAGCGCGGAAGCTCTGTGGCGTACCGCCTAGGAGGCACCCACTGCCCGGGTAGAGTGCGCTGTGATCCCTGGAGGAGCCACTCAATGCTTAACCCGGTAGGCCTCCAAAATTGCCGATCTGATCCAGCAAGCAATAGTGGCCTTTGAAGCTGGGCGACCTTTCCGCGACCCATCTGGAATGATGAAAAGACTGTCTTTCGCAAGGAAGTCATCCTAGCCAGACTCTCATCGCCCTGACCAGATCCAGCTTGTTCAAGGACCGCTCCCGAGGATGAGTTGGACTCGGACAGAAGGACGGCAGAACAATATCCTCATTGAGGTGAAAAGAGGACACCACCTTCGGAAGGAAAGAGGGCGGAAGCCGCAGAAGTACCTCATCCTGGTGAAGTACCAAATAAGGAGAGCGGCAAGAAAGCCGCCAATTCCGACAGGCGCCGGATGGAAGTAATTGCCACCAGAAAAGCTACCTTCCAAGAAAGGAGAGAAGGGGAAACATCCCTGAGAGGTTCAAAAGGAGGACCTTGCAGAACCTCAAGAACCAGATTAAGATCCCATGGATCCACGGGCGCTCGGTACGGAGGAGCCGTGTGAGCCATGCCCTGAAGAAAGATTTTGACCTGAGGGCGGGAGGCCGTCTTCTGAAATAAAATGAACAGCGCCGAAACTTGACCCTTCAAAGAACTGAGGGCAAGCCCAGCATCCAGCCCTGCCTGAAGAAACGTCAGAACAGAAGGGAGCGAAAAACACATGGGCGCGATGACATTGGCCTTACACCAAGTGAAATAGGTCTTCCAAGTATAGTAATAAACTTTGGAAGATGATGGCTTTCTGGCTCGGAGCATGGTATGAATTACTTGATCGGAGAATCCTGCCCGTTTCAAAACCTTGGTCTCAACAGCCACGCCATTAAAGTGAGCGGCTGAGGATTGGGGTGGCAAATCGTGCCTTGAGACAGCAGATCTGCCCTGTCTGGAAGCTTCCAGGGGGCATCCTCGAGAAGGTTGACAAGGTCCGCGAACCAAGACCTTCTGGGCCAATTCTGCAATGAAAATGGCTGGAATTCCTTCTGCTTTGATCTTCAACAGCTTGGGAAGAAGAGGCAGGGGAGGGAACAGATAGGGAGTTCAAACTGTGACCAAGGAACGGCCAGAGCATCGGCGCCCACTGCCAGAGGGTGTCGAGACCTGGAACCAAACTGTGGGACTTTCCTGTTGAGGCGAGACGCCAGCAGGTCTACATCCGGGGTTCCCCATTGACGTCAAAGCAGATGAAACACCTCCGGATGTAGGGACCAATCTCCCGCCGTGAGACCCTCGCGGCTGAGAAAATCGGCGGCCCAGTTGTCTACACCGGGAATGTGTACTGTGGAAATTGTCGGAACGGAAATCTCTGCCCAATGAATAATCTTGGACACTTCTGCCAGGGCTGAGACACTTCGTGTCCCTCCTTGGCGGTTGACATATAACACCGCTGTGGCATTGTCTGTCTGAATCCGGACAGGCAGGCCCCTGAGGAGCCTCTCCCAGTGGACGGGAGCCAGATGGATCGCTCGTATCTCTAGGACGTTGATCTACAGAGCTGATTCCTGAGTCGACCATCGACCCTGAACAGTGTGATTGCGGAACACTGCACCCCAGCCGAGGAGGCTGGCATCCGTTGTTACAATCTGCCAGTGAATGGGAAGAAAAGACCGACGCAAGAGGATGAGAGGCGACGTCAACCACCAGTTGAGTGACCGCTTGACCCGGTATGAAAGTCAAAATGGGTGATCCAGGGAAAGGACAGACCTGTTCCCCCGAGACAGGATGGCGTGTTGGAGAGGTCTGGAGTGAAATTGGGCAAAGGGAACCGCCTTTATTGCCGCCACCATCTTTCCCAGGACTTTCATGGTTGTCCGGAGAGATGGAAGTCGTATGTGTCGAGGACGATGGTAAGACTTTGGCGAGCTTGATGAAAGGATGGAGCTTTGATCAGAATGTCGTCGAGGTACGGAAAGAGAAGGAGACCTCTGATTCTCAACAAGGCCATCAACGCCGCCATGATCTTTGTAAATACTCTGGGTGCGGTGGCGAGACCGAACGGCAGTGCAACGAACTGGTAATGTTCCTGGCGAATCGCACAACGCAGGAACTTCTGATGCCCGGAGAATATGGGAAGATGTAGATAGGCATCTTGAATGTCTATTGAACACATGAACTCCTGCATCTCCATGGAAGCGATTACCGACCGAAGAGACTCCATTCGGAAGTGACGCAGTCGGACTCTCTAGTTGAGTAACTTGAGGCCCAAGATGGGCGAACTGTCCCGCCTTCTTTCGGTACCACAAACAGGTTTGAATAAAATCCTGTGAAACGTTCTGATTCGGGAATGGGCACAATCACTCCGGAATTGAGGAGAAAAGCGATGGACGCAAAGAACCCCAGAACTAAGGCAGGATCCTTTGGAGGTCGGGACTCGAAAAAGCGATCCCGGGGACAAGAAACTAAGTCTATCTTGTATCCTGATGATACAACTTCCCTGACCCAAGTGTCCTCTACTGAGGCAAGCCAGACGTCTCTGAAGAAAAGGAGTCGACCTCCTAATTGGGAAGGACCCCCGGGGGTCCGTTGATAGACATGCTGATGTGGACCGACCAGATCTGGACCTGGAGGATCTGACCTGGGAGGAGTGAGATCGCCAGGAAGGAGTGGGTCTGAAAGGCACCTTCTTCCTATCCTGGCATGCCTGTGGTCTCTGTTGGTTAGAGAAGTTCTCTGCCGTATTGAAGCGGCAGAAAGACCGAAAGGGCCGAGACTGACGTCTTAGCGGAGGTCTGCGAGGCTTGGACTGAGGGAGGAGGGAACTCGTGCCCCCAGTGGCGTCCTTAATAATCTGGTCCAGCTGGGATCCGAAGAGCCGCGCTCCCTGAAAAGGCAGATTGGAAAGGGACTTTCTTGAAGAGAAATCCGCCTGCCAAGCTTTGAGCCAAATTGTACGTCGGACTGCCACCATGTTGCTTGACGCCTGAACTGCGCAGGACGCGGCATCCAAGGAGGCAGAGAGTAGATAATACCCTGCATGGGAGATCTGGTTGGCCTGATCAGCCAAATGCCCTGGTTGGGCCTTATCTAGGATGCCCTTGCGGAGATCCTCTGCCCAAGTGGCTATGGCCTTCGCTACCCAAGTGAAGTGAAGGCTGGGCTTAGCACCGCTGCAGCCACTTCAAATGCTGACTTTGCTAAAGATTCTATAATTCTATCATTAGAATCTTGTAACGACGTCACACCTGAAATCGGGAGGACCGTGTTAGAAAGTCTGGACACGGGTGCGTCTACCGAGGGGGAAGCAGACCAGTTATCGGTGAGCTCTTTGGCAAACGGATACAGCACGCCGAGGCGCTTCCCTCTTTGAAAGCGCCTGGTCGGATTTTCTCTTTCCCTGGTAAGAGTCTTGCCAAACTCAAGAGTGGGAGGCGAAGACCCTGAAAGGTGTTTCTGCCCGTCTGAACGAAACCTCCTGATCTGAGGATTTCGCAGGGGAGTCTGAGATTTCGAAGGAGTGGTGAATCGCAGCAATGAGGTTCTGTACTGTAACCTTCATGTCCGCGTCCTGGTCCGAATCCAGCTCTAAAAACGCTTCACCTGACTCGGGTGAGGAGGCACGGGAGGGCGACTGCTGGGAAGGACTATGTGGGGATGTGAGGCCAGGAGAGGATTCCGGCCGGAGATCCTGCCTGGGTCTTTTGCGGCTTCTGCTGGCTGGCTCAGATGGAATGTCTTGCGACCTGCTGGACCCTGCAGAAGTGTCCAGGGGCAACCTATCAAGAACGGCCACTAGGGACTGAGACACTCTGGTGAGGTCTGCCACAGATTGTGAAAGAGACGAGGCCCAGCCAGGGATGGGGAATTCGCTTTCACGTGGCACAATAGATGGCTCCTGAACGGGGTCAGGGAAGTCTGCGATTGCAAGAGGGGCATGCGGCGAACTGGACTAGAGTGCCCGTGGGGGACGGCTACGCTCAGACTTAGAGTTAGACATAAAGATGGAACAGAAGGACCCTGAAGAAAAGCCGGAAGGTTGGGGAACAGAAAGGCAGAGGAGGGTGTCAGTCTGCAGTTGCAGAACTACTCACGGTCCGGTGTCCCCCAAAGCGCTGTACCAGGCTTGTGAGAATTGCAGGACCCCAGCAGGGGATAGCTGACATCTGTCTATCGTCTCCGGCTGACAGGCTGCAAAGATGGCGGCAGCCTGAGGTGGATGAAAAAACGCGGTTCAGGAGGGCCAAGAAGAAGGGCGGAGTTAGCCAACTGAACTAAAGGAAACCGCCCCCCTTACCCAGCCACAGGCTAAGAGAGGCGGTGGGAGGGCCTAGGAACGGGCGGGAGCGCAGCCGGCCTATGAGTGGGCGGGGGGCGTGGGCGCGAAGGCCTAAAATGAAGCCGGGGACTAAATTAGAGACGGCGGCCGCATGTCAGCAATGGGCGGCGCGGAAGTGCCGCAACGCTGCAGCGGCCACACACAACGAAGATGCCACCAGAAACGCGCCGGAAGATGAATCCCCCGATGAATACAGGCGGGGGGGGGGGAGACAAAGCCCGCACCGCAGTCGGGGCCTAGGTGAAATGCGGCAACCGTCAAAGGCGCGGGCCACATGCTGCAGCGCTGCCTTGGTGCCGCTCCAATGTATCCTTCCTTGCGGTGGTTTGCTCCGTGCGCCGCGCCTCTGCTCCAATAAAGGTACCTTCTTTATCCAACGCTGTCTGTTAATCTTTCCCGTGTCTGCGCCTCTTCCGACCGACAGGCTCTGGTGGGCGAGTGGGTGGGAGGCGTTTGGCAAGGACCATCCGTCGCTGGCCCGCATCTGCGCCGAGCTTCTGGTCCGCACGGAGAGCTATGAGGATACGGGGTGGCAGTACACGCCGTACTCAGTCTCTTTGTGGGAGTACAGTTGTTACTCTTCACACTGTATCCCTCCGGAAACCTGAAAAGGAACGACGCACACTGAGGTAGATAAGGGTCTAATGAAAGACCCGTGTCCACCTCCTACTGACACTAAGCTAAACTGAGGAATTCCCTGCCGGTCGGTGGGGTGTACACTGCGGAGGAGGAGCTAACTTTTTTTGTGCATAGTGTCAGCCTCCTAGTGGCAGCAGCATACACCTATGGTCTCTGTGTCCCCCAATAAGGCGACCGAGAAATAGATATACACACATTGTGCTGTAGATGCTGTAAAATGTTTTCTTGAAGAGGGTGGGGTTGTTTTTGTATTCCTGTTCTTTATCAGCAGAGTTGAAGGCAATGTGACCACCGTCGAGAAACGTGAGGCCACCATTATTTTCTACTTTATTGATCTTTATAGTACGAAGAAAGGATCTATATGAAATTGTTATTGGCATAAGTTATAATAAGGATGATGATGAAGACTTTCCAATGTAAGGGTTTGTTACAGATCTGTGACCGGATAATGCTGAGAGCAGAGAATTGTAGTTTACCATCAGGATGAGAGGAGTGCGGGAAGGATTCTCTTTTTTAGTATTTTTCAGTTGTTTGTTTATCCGTGGCTCTCCAGTACGGTATAATGAAGTGGTTGAGAAATGCAGCCCCCTGAAAATGCAAGTACACTGTGAAACTATAGCCACATTGTGTCCAAATTGTCAGACGGCTCGGAATTGCTTTGGAGGCGATGGTCTTATTGATCTCGGCAGGGTCAGATAAAGTGTCAGTATTGGAGACGGGGCAGCTGTGTACTGCAGGTTCCCAGTTAGCTGAGGTGAGTGCAGGAAACCTGTTCTGCTTTGATATTTTTTAGATCCATTTGTTATCAGTGGCTGAGGAATAATGGCCCCACAATATGCAGCCAATCAGACATGAGCAGAAGTGCATCCAAATTTTTAGATTTTGTGGGAGTGTGTTTGGGGGCTATTTTTTTTCTTTTCCAACAGTGAACCTCATGTTTCGATAGCTCTGTATGATAGCATTGGAGGCTGCTGGGAATCTGCGTCCTGTGGTTAACCTGTAATATATATACACAGATTGCACTGGAGTTGTTTGCCAGTATATATTGTACATGATTGTCTTTGAAGGGAGGGTTGTTTTGCCTTGTTTTTCTTTTTTTTTATCACACCTAAAGAAAGCAGTGTGATCTCCATCCAGAAATGTGAGCCCACAATCTTATTGCATTTCATTGATTGTATGCTGTAGAGAAAAGACTATTGTTAGTGAAATGGTGGCATAGATGATGGAGTTGTGGTGACGATGGAGATTGTCCTATTTTGGAATTATTTCCAGATGTGTGAAATTAATGTCGGGAGCAGAGGAGAATTACAGATTACTGATGGGAGGAGGTGAGTGCAGGGAAGGATTTTCTCGCTTGATATTTTTCAGATCCATTTCTCAGTGGCGGAGGAATAATGGCCCCAGAATATGCAGACAATCAGACATGAGCAGCGGTGCCTCCAAAGTGTTAGATGAGTGGGAGTGTGTTTGGGGGCAATTTGTTTTCTTCTTGTTCCCAACAGTGAAGTTCCATAGCCCTGTATGATTGCACTGAAGGTTGCCGGGAGCCGGCTTACTGGGGTAAATCTAAACTATATACAGACTGCACTGGAGGAGATTGCCGCTATATATTGGTGTAAATGATTTTCTTATAGGGGGAGGTTGTTTTTCTTTACAGTTTTTTATCATCAGAGCAAAAGGAGGCAACAGGACCGACCAGAAATGTGAGATCACCATCTTATTGTAATTTATTCATCCTGTAGTCTGTAGAAATAAATCCTGACCTGGAAATAATAGTGAGATAAGCTGGAATTGTGGGGTGAGTGGAGATTGTCCAATGTTGATATTCTCTACAGATCTATAGCCGGATAATGCTGGGAGCAGAGGAGGATTGTAGATTACTGCTAGGATGAGGTGAGTGCAGGGAAGGGTTTTCTTGCTTCATACTTTTCAGATTAGTGATCCTCCAGTAGAAACAAATGGTTGAGGAATGCAGCCCATCAAAATGCAAGTACACGGTTCTGAGTCTAAATAGTCGAATACGGTGGAACGAGTTGGGGGCGATTGTTGTCTTATTGATCTCAGCAGGACAGATCGTGTGACGACCCCTGTATGATTGCACTGAAGATTGCCGGGAGCCGGCTTACTGACAGAAATCAAAACTATGTATACACTGGGGGAGTTTGTCACTATATATCGCTGTAAATGATTGTTCTTGTAGGGGGATGGTGTTTTTCTTTACTGTTTTTTATCATCAGAGCTAAAGGATGCAACGGACCACCATCGAGAAATGTGAGACCACCATCTTATTGTAATTTATTCATCCTGTAGTGTAGAGAGAAAAATCCTGACCTGGAAATATTAGTGAGATAAGATGTAGTTGTGGTGTGAGTGGAGATTGTCCAATGTTGATATTCTCTACAGATCTATGGCCGGATAATGCCGGGAGCAGAGGAGGATTGTAGATTACTGCTAGGATGAGGTGAGTGCAGGGAAGGGTTTTCTTGTTTGATATTTTTCAGATTAGTGGTCCTCCAGTAGAGACAAATGGTTGAGGAATGCAGCCCCTCAAAGTGTAAGAGCGCGACTGTGTGTCTAAATAGTCAGGTAAGTGGGGGGCGATTGTCGCCTTATTGATCTCAGTAGGACAGTACACGTGTGAAGACCCCTGTATGATGACACTGAGGATTGCTAGGAGCAGCTTACTGTGGTGAATATACAGATATATATATATGCACGTATTACATGGGAAATGTCTGTATATTGCTGTATAAGATCTTGAAGGGGGATTTGTTTTGTCACTGTTCTTCATTATCAGAGTGAAAGAAAACAACTGAATTTGGTGCTGGACCCCGATCCAGAAACGTGAGACCACCGTCTTATTGTACTTTATTGTTCCTATACTGTTGAGAAAATAATTTGATATGGAAATGGTGCCATAGATGATGGAGTTTTGGTGAGGATATGTCATATACTTACAAATATATCTATATATCTGTCACTGAATGATGCTGTCAGAAGAGATTGAGACAAGGTGAATTGTAATTTACTGTGGGGATGAGGTGAGTGCAGGGAAGGGTTTTCTCGCTTGACATTTTTCAGATTAGTGGTCCCCCAGTAGAGACACATGGTTGAGGAATGCAGCCCCTCAAAGTACAAGAATAAGATTGTGTGTCTAAATAATCAGGTAAGTTGGAGGTGGTTTGGGGCGATTGTCGTCTTATTGATCTCAGCAGGACAGATCATGTGAAGACCCCTGTATGATGGCACTGAAGATTACTAGACCCCCTGCTTACTGTGGTGAATATACAAATAGATATACACACATTGTGCTGTAGATGCTGTAGAATGTTTTCTTGAAGAGGGTGGGGTTGTTTTTGTTTTCCTGTTCTTTATCAGCAGAGTTGAAGGCAATGGGACCACCATCGAGAAACGTGAGGCCACCATTATTTTGTACTTTATTGATCTTTATAGTACGAAGAAAGGATCTATATGAAATTGTTATTGGCATAAGTTATAATAAGGATGATGATGAAGACTTTCCAATGTAAGGGTTTGTTACAGATCTGTGACCGGATAATGCTGAGAGCAGAGAATTGTAGTTTACTATCAGGATGAGAGGAGTGCGGGGAGGATTCTCTTTTTTTAGTATTTTTCAGATGTTTGTTTATCCTTGGCTCTCCAGTGCGGTATAATGAAGTGGTTGAGAAATGTAGCCCCCTGAAAATGCAAGTACACTGTGAAACTATAGCCACATTGTGTCCAAATTGTCAGACGGCTCGGAATTGCTTTGGAGGCGATGGTCTTATTGATCTCGGCAGGGTCAGATAAAGTGTCAGTATTGGAGACGGGGCAGCTGTGTACTGCAGGTTCCCAGTTAGATGAGGTGAGTGCAGGGAACATGTTCTGCTTTGATATTTTTCAGATCCATTTGTTATCAGTGGAAAGTGCAAGTACGTGACTGTGCGTTTAAATAGTCGAATACGGTGGAACGAGTTGGGGGCGATTGTCATCTTATTGATCTCAGCAGGACAGTACTTGTGTTTGAAGAGCCCTGTATGATGACACTGAAGATTGTTGACCCCTGCTTACAGTGGTAAGTATACAAACATTTATATACACATATTGTGCTGTATATTAATGTAAAATATTTTCTTGGAAAGGAGGGGGTGTCTTGTTTTCCTGTTATTGATCTTTAGAGTTAAATGTGAGACCACCATCTTATTTATTAATCCTATAGCACAAAGAAAAGTTCTTTATGTGAAAATGTTATTGGCGGAAGTTGTTGTAATTTGGGTGATGATGGAGACTTTCCAGTGTTCTGTATAGATCTGTGACCGCATTCAGTTTCCTATTAGGGAGAGGTGAGTGCAGGGTCGGGTTTCCCACTTGATGTTTTTCAGGTCTGTTTATCATCAGTGGCTCCAAGAAAAATAAAGTGGTTGAGAAATGCGGCCACAACAAAACGCAAGTACGCTATGAAACTTGAGCAACTGGGTTTCCAGTTGTCAAATATGTATGAGCGGGTTTGGGGCGATTGTCTTATTGATCTCAGCAGGGCAGCACAAGTCTGGAGACCCCTGTATGATGGCACTGAAGTTTTCCAGTAAGGCCTGTTTCACACTTCCGCTTTTGACCATCAGTCAAAATCCACCATTTTTGCAAAAAAACAGATCCGCCATTTTGTTTGGCGGATCCGTTTTTTTCCCCATTGATTTGCATTACCGGCGGATCTTGACGGATGTCCATCCGTTGGATCCGTTTTTTTGCGGATCAGTCAATTTTTTTTTGCGTCTGCCAAGATGCCTGGACGGATCATGTAAGGTTTTTTGTGCTGCAGGATCCGCATTTTTATAGTGCGCATGCCCGGAGGAATGAAGTCAGGTGGAAAAATTTAACCCTGAAATCATTTCTGGCGGACAGAAAAAATTCTTTCTCTCTCTCTCTCTCTCTCTCTCTCTCTCTCTCTCTCTCTCTCTCTCTCTCTCTCTCTCTCTCTCTCTCTCTCTCTCTCTCTCTCTCTCTCTCTCTCTCGTTGTAATTTGGGTGATGATGGAGACTTTCCAATGTTCTGTATAGATCTGAGACAGGATTCAGTTTCCTATTAGGGAGAGGTGAGTGCAGGGTCGGTTTTCCCACTTGATGTTTTTCAGATCCATTTAATATCAGCACCTCTTCAGGAGAACAAAGTGGTTGGGAAATACAGCCCCAACAAAAGGCAAGTACGCTATGTAACTGAGCAACGGGGTGTCCTGTTGTCAAATATGTAGAAGCAGGTTTGGGGCGATTCTCTTATTGATCTCAGCATGGAAGTACAAGTCTAGAGACCCCTGTTTGATGACACTGAAGATTACCAGTAAACCGCACACTCTGGTAGTTAAACACATATATAAAGTTACTGTCTTATCTTATATAAATGGAGAATTTGGATTCATTCTTATAACATCAAATCATTGTAATAACATTGCATATGGAATAACTTCATGTATGGAGTAATCTGTACCACTGAATGTTTGGTTTGTCAGATTTTATTGTTGAATTTTGATCTTTATATTTGCTATAGTTATAAAAATCCATAAAAACATTGTGAAAGAAAATGTTGATTGGGATACGTTGTAATCAGGGTGACGATGGAAACTTTCTAATGTTCCTTCTAGATCTGACAGGATTCAGTTTCCTATTGGGGGAGGCGAGTGCAGGGAAGGGTTTCCCGTTTGTTTTTCAGATCCGGTCACTAGTGGCTCCTCAGTTGGAAAAAGTGGTGCAGGAATAATGACCCCCACAACATGTAAGTATGGGATCAAATTTATGCAATAGGACCCAGATTGTCAGTCTATTTGGAGCAGGATTGGGGCGATTGTCTTATTAGTTTTACCAGTGCAGTTCAAGTATGAAGACCCCTGTATGACGGCACTGAAGATTGCTAGAAGCCTTCTGACTCTGAATATACAGATATATGTATACTTATTACACCATAGCTGTCAGTATATATTGTTGTAAATGATTGGTCTTGAAGGGGGAGGGTTATTTTGTTTTCCTATTCTTTATCATCAGAGCTAAAGAAGGCAACTGAATTTGGTGCTGGACCACTATCCAGAAACGTGAGACCACCGTTCTTTAATCTTCTTACACTGTTGAGAAAAGGGTATTGATCTGGAAATGGTGGCATAGATGATGGAGTTGTGATGTCTATGGAGATTGTCCTATGTCAAATATTTGCTGATCTATGACCGGATTATGTTTATGGCAGAGATGGAGCAGCAGAGAATTATAGAATCCGATCAGGATGAGGGGAGGTTTTACTCTTCATATTTTTAGATCCATTTCTTATCCGTTGCTTTCTAGTAGAATAAGGTGGTCGAGAAAAACAGCCCCCTGAAAAAGCAAGAACACTGGGAAACTTCAGCAATTGCTTTTCCAAATTCTCAGACTGCTCGGGGTTGTCTTATTGATCTCAGCAGAGGCAGATGAAGTATCCGTACCTGTATCAGTTGAGGAATGCAGCCGTCCCAAGAAATACAAGTTGGCTTTTATACTGAGTGGGTTTGGGGTGATTCTTAGTTATCTTATGGTGCAGTTCAAGTATGAAGATCTCTGTATGTTGGCACTGAAGATTTCTAGCAGTCTGGTTATTGCTTTAAATTTGTGTGTGTACAGTATATAATCTCTATATATCGTCATGAATTATTATTCTTGAAGGGGTGGGGGGGTATTTTATTTTTCTTGTTTATCATTAGATAAAGAAGTCACCTGAATTTGGCACAAGTCCACCATCTAGAAACGTGAGACCACCACCCTAATGTACTTTATTAATCCAAAAAGATCTGAAAATGATATGAGAATAAGTTGTAATTAGGGTGACACTGAAGACTTTCCAATGTTCTTTATAGGTTTATGACAGGATTCTGTCTCCTATTGCGGGAAGGCGAGTGCGGGGAAGGGTTTCCCACTTAAAGTATTTCAGATCTGTTTCTCAGTGACTCCGCTATAGAATAAAGTGGGGGGAGTAAGGGTGTGTGCACACGCTGCGGATTGTGCTGCGGTTCCGCAGCGGATTTGGCCGCTGCGGATCCGCAGCAGTTTTTGCTGCAGTGTACAGTACCATAATATCCTATGGATATTAAAAACCGCAGTGCAGACGGTGCGTATTTTTCCGCACTGTTTTCCTGCGGTTTCTAAACCGCAGAAAGAATTGACATGTCAATTCTTTCTGTGGATTCCGCTGCGGTTTGCCATCTCCTCCATTGTGGAGATGAAAAACCGCAGGCTAATCCGCAGGTAATACCGCAGGTCTTTTGACCTGCAGATTTTACAAAATCCGCGCTGCCAAATCCGCACCCCAATCCGCAGCGTGTGCACATACCCTAATAATGACCCCCACGAAATGCAAGTAAGAGATCAAATTTTAGCAATAGCGTCCAAGTTGTCCCTCCACTTGGAGCGGGTTTTGGGGTAATTTATATCAAGACCCTCGTGACATTTCACTGCAGTTTTCTAGGAACTTGCATTATAGCTGTTAGTATATATTGTTGTAAATGTTTGTTGTTCAAGGGGAGGGGGGTCATTTTGCTTTATTTTTTTTTATCATCAGGGTTAAAGAAGACAAAGGGACCACCGTCCAGAAACTTGAGACCGCCATCTTATCATACTTTATTGGTGGGAAGACCCCAGTATAATCTGACATCAACTTGCTTACTGTGGCAACTGCACACATATATGTATACAAGTTTTGCATTGTTGAAGATTTTTTTTTTAAATCTTGAAGGGGGGGGGTGTTGTCTTTATTGCTTTTTTTCAACCATGAAATTAACGAAAGGCAACTGAATTTAGCACAGGACCCCCCCTTTAGCAAATTTAATTGTTCTCCTATTTTATGCGGAAGATCTTGCCTCTGAAATATTAGTAGCATAAGTTGAAGTTGAGATGAGCAGATAATGCTGAAAGAAATAAAGGCACAGAGGTGAGGTGTACCTAACTATTAGGATGAGGGGTGTGCAGGAAAGGATTTGTATCTTTGTCATTTTTTAGTCTGTTAGTTATCCGCGGCTCTTCCAGTAGAACATAGTTGGTGAGGAATGCAGTCCCCATGAAGTGAAAGTACGCGGTGAAACCTAACCAGTTTCCTTTTCTTCTTCCACAGACCTTCAGACTCCTTGTCGTCGCCTCAGTTATATTGGCTATAGTAAAATCCTTCATCTTCATCTAGACCAGGATGCCATCCTTCTCAGTATTCGACTCTTCACGTCTCATCGTCACAGCTTGAAATAGTCCACTTGTTGGCCAGAGCGCTGCCAGTTTTCCACTAGAGGATAAGCGGATCCTTCTTATATGCTTCTGGAGATGATCTAGTTGTGTTCCTTAAAATATTGACTTGTACCGAGTGATGGAGCAACCAAGACCCCATATTTTCTTGAACTACACAAGGACATTTTGGCCGGGACTTTTCATGAATAGACTGTTGATTCTTTTTGTAATGTTATACTGTAAACCTCTCTCATGTTCCGTGATTATTATCTTGATCATTCAAATCCTAAGATAAATGCTGTTTGTCAAAAGCATATAATGTGTTAATAAAAATGTGATAAACTTTTATCCAGAGAGCTATGGTGTTAATCCTGTATTTAGTAATCTATCTAGAAATCATTGTCATAGGTGACCAAATAAATGTATATAGCGTCTTATATTCCCTACTAGAACAGGACGTGACGGGGCGGGGATGCAGTTACTAGTTTCTTGCATCGCTAAATCCTATGAAGATATCCTGGGTGATGGACGTTGTGGCTGATGTGAGTGCAGTGCTGGCTCTCTGCTTCTGTCTCTGCCACAGAAGATACATTTTAGGTGCTGGACCACCCCCTTTTATCAGGGGTGGGATTCAAATTTTTTACAACAAGTTCTGTGTTTGTGTAGGAATACCACACCCATTTTTAAGCCACACCCATTTCTCCTACGCCTCTTTGGGGGACACAGGGACAGTGGGTGTTATGCAGCTTGCCACTAGGAGGACACTAAGTAAACCAGAGAAAAGTTAACTCCTCCCTGCAGTATACACCCTCTCGCTGGATGAGATTTCTCCTGTTCTTGCTTCGTGTCTATAGGAGGCACTTGGGTCTAGTTTCAGACCCCACTGCTTTTATTTTATTTTTGATTTTTTAATTAATGGAGTGAAAGGGACGACAGTTCCTTTCTACGGCCCGCTTTCCCCTGAACCAACAACAGGCAAGCACATGGAGTATACCTCCCCGTACACTTTCCTGCGACGATTGGGGCTGATTCCTCTGGCGATGATGGCGATGATCTTTACGGTCCCGGTAAGACACGGATACGAGGGCAAGCGCATGGAGTGCAATGGAGGTGACTGGAACAATGCTTCCGAATGCCCTGAATCAGCCCCATAGCTCTCCGTCCCCCTACCATAGGAAGGATCGATTGAGCATACCCCTTTAAGAACTCCAGCTCTGCTTCATCAGCCAAGAGGATGAGAAGACCTGCATGGATGGCCCCAGACAGCGCAGCCTGCCGAGCACTGGAGTGGAGGTATGGGGTTGGGTCCTGGCCCCCAGGAGAAGCGCTGACTCAGCGTCAGCGGCGGTTAACCGGCGCTCCATCGCAGCCCCCCCACCCTGCTCTCGTAGGCCAAAAATTTAGTCCCCGGCTTTTCCGGCCTACTAGGCCGCAATTTGAATGGCGCCGCCCCCTCCCTGCCCCCGACGCCTACCGCGGGTAGGCCAAAAATTTAGTCCCTTGCTTTTTTGACCTACTAGGCCGCAATTTGAATAGCGCCGCCCGCACTAACGTCGCCGCCCCCTCTTGGCGCCTCTTATTACTTACGAGACGTGCAATTCTAATCTCGGGGGCCATGTCTTTTACCTCAGCCTGCTCTGGACATGAGGTGTGCAGGATAACTGGTGACACCACAGGGCCATCGCTTTCGTCCCGGGGGACACGGAACAGGACTGTGGGTAAGCTGCATCTCCCCTCAGATTAAAGCCTTAACCCCTTCCCGGCACATTCCCTGCAGCTGCAGACAGACTCTGCCGTTAACCCTTTCAGGAGCGCTAAGGCTGTGTGCACGCTGCGGATTAGGTGCGGATTCATCCGTGCGTCAAAAGACCTGCGGTTTTACCTGCGGATTGCTCTGCGGTTTTGCCCTGCGGTTTTTCATCTCAATGAAGGAGATGGCAAACCGCAGCAGAATCCGCAGAAAGAATTGACATGTCAATTCTTTCTGCGGTTTAGAAACCGCAGGAAAACCGCGCGGAAAAATACGCACCGTCTGCACTGCGGTTTTTAATATCCATAGGATATTATGGTACTGTACACTGCAGCAAAAACTGCATTGAAAACCGCAGATAATCCGCGCGGAAAATTCTGCACTGTCTGCATTGCGGTTTTTGATTCCCATAGGGAATCATGGTACTGCACACCACAGCAGAAACTGCTGTGGGTCCGCAGCGGCCAAAACCGCTGCGGAACCGCAGCAAAATCCGCAGCGTGTGCACACAGCCTAAGTCTCAATCTAAGGAGGCTAAACGGGCTGCTAAGAAGCACACTGCTTTTTTTACCGTGTGTACTACTTGCAAGTCTGCCTTACCCGGTGTACAGACTAATCCGTTATGCACGGACTGCGGCACGGACTGCGACTCGGCCTGCGACCTGGCCTGCGCTCAAACGCCCCTCGCCGCCACTGCTGATGGGCCTCCTGCGTTTAGTACCCTTGAGTGGGCTGCGTTCCTGTCACGGTCGGTGGAGTTTCTGATCCAGGCTATATTCTCCCTCCGGGAGGACTCTTAAGTCAGAAAGTGTCCTTACCTCCCGAGGAGGGCTCTGGCGTCGGCCAGGAACCGTCCACCAGCATGGGCCGTACTCGTTCAAGGGATGGTCAGGTCTTTAGAAAGCGGACCCATGACGCGTCCCCTAGTCACGTTTGCGCCTCAGCATCTGCGACTCCTGTCTCTCGCTCTCCCTCTCCTGATGTTCACAGCGAGCACGACTCTGAATTCGAATCTGACACGTCAGCCCCTCAGAATCCCCCAGCTGATCAAGAGTCACTTGATTCTCTTATAGAATCAGTCAACAGGATTCTGAAGTTGGATGAGGAAAATATTCCCGCTCCAGCACTCCCTATCTCATTTAAGAAAACCAAGCGTGTACGCAGGTTATTTACCAGCCATCCGGACTTTGAGGAAATTGTCCAGAAACATAGGGATCGTCCACATAAGCGGTTCACAGGGCAAATGTCTACTCAGGCTAAATACCCTTTTGATCTAGACCTAATGAAGGATTGGTTACAGTCCGCTCCGGTGGACCCTCCTGTATCGCTTCTTGCTTCTAAAACGCTCCTATCCATTTCTGAGGGTTCCTCAATCAGAAATCCCTCCGATCGTCAAATTGACTACCTTGCCCGTTCAGTTTTTGAAGCTTCAGGAGCAGCGCTTTTTCCATCTTTCGTGGCAATTTGGATCACTAAGGCAATGGCCGCTTGGGCAGAAGTCTTGATTACTTCCTTCCAGGGCACCAATCTTCCTCCTGAGGCAACCATTGTCGCCAGGCAGATAATTCACGCAGCAGACATTGTAGTGGACGCTTCTTTTGATGCCGCCATTTGCGCTGCTCAAACTACCGCTAATGCGATCTCCATTAGAAGAGCCCTATGGCTCCGTGACTGGCGGGCGGATGCCACATCTAAAAGATCGTTGACTTCTCTCCCCTTTCAAACGGGTCGTCTTTTTGGAGAGAAACTGGACCAGCTCATTTCTGATACTACCGGGGGAAAAAAGTAAATTCCTTCCTCAACAAAAGGCTGTTCGGCCGTTTCGGAATCAACAGCCAATGCGTTTTCAATCTTTTCACAACAATTCCGGTTGGTCCTCCTCTACCTTCTCTTCCGGATCAGGTCGGTCCCCGTGCGGAGACAGAGGCTTTCAGGTCTCATACAGACCTAACCGCTCTTGGAAACTCAGGCCTAGGGCTTCTGGATCTAGGGGAGCCAGATCTCATAGATCTACCCAATGACTTGTTGCGGTATCCGGTGGACACCGACAAAGTAGGCGAACGCCTACTTTCCTTCAGCCACACCTGGCTCGCGGCCGTCCATGACAAGTGGCTCAGGGAGCTGGTGTCCTCCGGATACAAGAGAGAATTTTCTTCTCCCCCTCCAACTCGGTTTTTCCCTCCCCCCCCCCCCCTAGAAAGAGACAAGAGCCTTCCTTCGGGCTGTTCAGGCTCTGCTAAGTGATGGAGTCATCATTCCGTCCCTCATCACGAAAGGTTCAGAGGATTTTATTCAAACCTTTTTGTGGTTCCAAAGAAGGACAGGACGATGCGACCCTTTCTGGATCTCAAACTGTTAAATCAGTTTGTCAGGGTACGGCGATTCCGAATGGAATCTCTCCGATCAGTTGTCGCTTCCATGGAAAAAGGAGAGTTCCTAGCATCCATCGACATCAAGGACGCTAACCTTCACATTCCGATCTGCCCGTCCAACCAGCAGTTCCTGCGTTTTGCAATTCATGAGGAACACTTCCAGTTCGTTGCCTTGCACTTCGGACTTGCCACTGCCCCCAGGGTCTTTACCAAGGTCATGGCGGCTGTCATGGCCATTCTCCACTCTCGGGGAGTAGTGGTGTTACCGTATCTGGACAACCTGCTCATCAAGGGTCCATCCCTTCCAGCCTGAGCGGAATCCGTGGATATAACAGTAAATACACTTTTGCGCCCGGGGTGGAAGATAAACTTCAAAAAGTCTTTCCTGAAACTGGCTCAGCAGATTTCCTTTTTAGGAATGATCTTGGACACTTCCTGCGGGTTGGTCATTCTCCCTCGAGAAAAGACCCAAGCCTTACAACAGGCAGAGCGGACTCTTTCCTGACCAGTTTCTCACTCCATTCGTTTCAGCATGAGAGTTCTCGGAAAGATGGTGGCTGCGATGGAAGCAGTTCCATTTGCACAGTTCCATCTCCGTCCCTTACAACATGCATTGCTGTTAGCTTGGGACAATAACCCATTCTCCCTGGACCATCGGATCCTTCTGTCCCTGCGGGTCAGGCAAGCCCTCAGGTGGTGGACACTGAGGTCCTCCCTGAATCAAGGGAGGTCTTTTCTCCCAGTAAGATGGTTGGCAGTAACCACCGACGCAAGTCTTCTCGGCTGGGATGCGGTTTTTCGTCACCACACGGCACAGGGTCGTTGGTCGACCCGAGAGTCACGTCTCCCCATCAACATTTTGGAGATGCGAGCGATCAGATTAGCTCTACGTTGTTTCCACCATCTCCTCGCAGGTCACCCCATCAGGATCCAATCCGACAACGCCGCGGCTGTAGCGTATATCAACCGCCAGGGAGGTACCCGGAGCAGGATGGCCATGCACGAAGTGAGTCACATCCTCGTCACCCCATCAGGATCCAATCCGACAACGCCGCGGCTGTAGCGTATATCAACCGCCAGGGAGGTACCCGGAGCAGGATGGCCATGCACGAAGTGAGTCACATCTTCCATTGGGCCGGGACCAACCATTCGCCCATCTCAGCAATCCACTTCCCGAGCGTAGAAAATTGGGCGGCAGATTTTCTCAGTCGCCAAGGCATTGCCTCGGGAGAGTGGTCTCTTCATCCGGAAGTCTTTCAGCAGATTTGTCATTGTTGAAGAGACAAATCAGAACAGAACCCCTGCTTGACTGCAAAGGACCTTCAGAAAGATGTAGCAGACTCTGAAGTTATGGAACTTTGTTCTACTGTTCACAGACACCTGCACAAATATGGCCTTTAAGGAAGAGTCATCAGAAGAAAACCTCTCCTGCATCCTCATCATAAAATTTAGCATCAGAAGCATGCAAAAAAATCATCTAAACAAGCCTGATACATTTTGGAAACAAGTCTCGTGGACCGATGAGATTAAAATAGAACTCTTTGGCCACAATGATCAAAGGTATGTGTAGAGAAAAAGGCCACAGAAATTCAGTAAAAGAACATCTCCCCAACTATTAAGCATGGGGGTGGATCAATCATGCTTTGGGCTTGTGTTGCAGCCAATGGCATGGGGAACATTTTATGGGTATAGGGAAAAATGAATTCATTGATATTTCAATACAGGAAAGATGTATATCTTTGTACCGTGTTAGCCAGTAGATAGAAAAATATTCAGAATTGAGAGTCCTCAGTGGTTGATACTTTCAGTGCAGGAATGAATGTGTCGCATGGATTTATGTCTTTTTACATCAATTAAGGAATTTGCTCCTAAGACCTTGTGGGGGCATCACATTACCAGACCCCAATCAGAGGACAATAAAACCTTCACTGCTTATCTATGAACTGCTCCAATATTTGACCATAACTGTCTATCACTCTCCCATAATGATAGCTCTGCTTCACGTCACTTGTCTTATCTATTGCATTTTTTCTGTGCTGTCTTGTGCATAAATATGTGATTCTTCAGATTTTGTATTAGTCAATGCCTGATGAAGAGACCTGAGTAGTCTTGAAAGCTTGCAATTTGTTACCATCTTTTCAGTTAGCCATTAAAGGTATCAACCACTGAGGACTCTCAATTTTGATATTTCAACAAATTCTTGATGCAAACATAACACCATCTGCAAAAACGCTGAAGGCACAATCTGAAAATCTGTGGCTGCACCTCAAAATAGCAGAGGATACAAGACGACCCTGAAATCTCCAGAACTGGAACAATTTTCCAAGGAAGAATGGATGAAAATCCCTCAAATAAGAATTGAAAGGCTCTTAGCTAGGTACAAAAAGTGTTTACAAGCTGTGATATTTGCAAAAGGCACCTAGGGTTACTAGGTACTAACCATACAGTGTGCCCAAACCTTTGCATTGGCCCATTTTTCTTTTTGTAATATTAAAAATCTAAAAAAGGATTATGCATATATTTTTGCCTACAATACAAAGGAAATGTGTAACTTTAGGCCTGTTAGAAATGAAATTATCTTCATCTTGCTTAACTATTCACAATAACAGTAATTTTCACCAGGGGTGTTCAAACTTTCACATGCCACTGTATAGACTACAACTTATCCCCCATCCACAGGATGATGAGTTGAGGTCGGCTGGAGTTCATCACTGATCAAAATAGGTCTTGGTCCCATAGACGTTTAATGTATGGACAGTACACATGGGCGATCCCATGGTCATGCCATAAATGTCTGAAACACAACCAAAAACTCATCAGTGGTGGACATGGACAAGAGGGGCCCCATGTATGGGAACCTTGTTTTCCAACATCTGCTCGTGGAGCAACCACATATCTCCGAGATAACTCATCAGTGCCTTATATATAATCTAACACCAAGCAGATGAATGTTTTTATGTTGGCCCTTACCAACTGGGCCTCTGTGCAGAAACAAAAGTTGTACATATAGGATACACAATTTCTGAAAGTCATGGTACGTATATAGGGTAAAAGTTACCATTAACGTCCTGGCCACATTGCACCCGAGAATACTTGCCCCAGTAACAAGCACTTTGTGGAGATCACTTTCTCCAAATCCAGAGTGGGCACAAGTCTCCAGCGCATCAACTTTAGGTTAAGATCCAGTGATGATTTTGCTGACCTAAAAAATAAAAATGCCTAAATTAGTGCCCAACATTGGCATAGATGTAAGTTACATCCATTCTCATACAAAGCATATCCACTAGTGATGAGCGTACGGGCTGGGATAAGGTGTTATCTGAGCATGCTCGTGTGCTAATAGAGCATCTTCAGTGTGCTCGAATAATATGTTTGAGTCCCCGTGGCTGCAGGTCTCACGGTTGTTTAAGAGCCGCAACACACGCAGGAATTGCCTAACTAATAAGCCACCCCTGCATGTGTTGCTGCTGTCGAATAGCTGCAAGGCATGCACCCACGGGGACTCAAACAGAGCATTTGAGGACACCGAAGAAACCTTATTAGCACACGAGCATGCTCAGATAACACCTTATCCGAGCCCGTACGCTCATTACGAATATCCACACCATGTCTGATGGATGCACACCCCTTCTCTGTGTAGGAGGGTGGCAGAATGCTGATCAATCTTGTGAGGAAATGTCAAATCCAGATAGAGAGTAAATAAAGAGGTGGCAGCTCATGTTTCACTCTTTACATCCATTTTTTGCAGTCATCGCTCTATTCTTTCCTCTGCCTGAATGCCATGGCCAGGCGGTGGGGAGTCAATGTACCCTTCTCAGTGGCGGATTAAGTGGACTATGGGCCCGGGGCTGTTCATAAAACCTGGGCCCCTGTACCCCCCTTCCCACCTGAGCGCTGCGGTCCCCGTGCGGGAATTGACAGCCGTACGGACCGCAGCACTTGGTTTGCTGCGGGTCCATACGGAAAACCCGCCACCATTCCACCACGTGTGGACATGGCCTAAAAAGACGTTGCACATAAGCTGTAGGCCTACGGCCAATACGCACAAAATCGCCTAACGTGATCCTGGCCATAGGGGATCTACTTTAATGTCCCCACTTTAATTTGAAGTCCCCTTACTTCATCCATTGCAGTCCCCTATCACCCACTCACTTCATCTGCAGTGCCGCTTCATCATTTGCAGCCCCTTATCCCCCCTTCCATTTCATCATGTGCAGTCCCCTTCCCCCCCAACTTCATGTGCAGCCCCACTCCCCCATCATCATGTGCAGTTAATTTTACCCCCACATCATGTGCAGTCCCCCTTACCCCCACTTCATGTGCAGTGCCCCTTACCCCCAATTCATCATGTGCAGTCCCCCTTACCCCCAATTCATCATGTGCAGTCCCCCTTAACCCCCAACTTCATGTGCAGTCCCACTTACCCCTTAATTCATCATGTGCAGTCCCCCTTAACCCCCAACTTCATGTGCAGTCCCACTTACCCCTTAATTCATCATGTGCAGTCCCCCTTATCCCCCACTTCATCATGTTCAGCCCCACTCACCCCCCCTTCATCATATGCAGCCCCACTCACCCCCCCTTCATCATGTGCAGCCCCACTCATCCCCCCTTCATCCTGTGCAGCCCCAGTCACCCCCCTTCATCCTGTACAACCCCAGTCACCCCCCTTCATCCTGTACAACCCCACTCAACCCCCTTCATCCTGTGTAGCCAAACTCACCCCCCTTCATCCTGTGTAGCCCCACTCACCCCCCTTCATCATGTGAAGCCCCCACTCATCCCTCCTTCATCCTGTGAAGCCCCCACTCATCTCCCCTTCATCCTGTACAACCCCAGTCACCCCCCTTCATCATATACAGCCCCCAGTCACCCCCCTTCATCATATACAGCCCCCAGTCACCCCCCGTCATCATATACAGGCCCCAGTCACCCCCCCCTTCATTGTGTACAGCCCCCACTCACCCCCTCCCCCATTTAATTCATTTTATAAATAAAAAAAAATAAAAAAAGTTCCCCATACTTACCTCACAGCCGGCTCGCTTCCCAGCAGCGCCTCTGCTTTCAGCATCCTCCGGGACATGTCGGCGCGTGCACGATGACGTCATCGCGCACGCCCGACATCTGACCCGGAAGTACAGCCGGAGGGAGCGTCAAGGTGACGGCCGTGCACAGCTCCCGGCCCCGGCCTCATAGAATGTGACGCGGGCGGCTGTCTGCTGCCGGCGGCGTCACAGCACAGGGCACGGCCGGCACTGTACAGGTGCTGGGGGAGCGGCCCGGGGGGCATTTGCCTCTCTGACACCCGCCCCAGCCCGCCCCTGCCCCTGCCCCTGGGCCCCCAAAAAACCTTGGGCCCGGGGCGACCGCCCCATCCGCCCCTATTAAGATCCGCCATTGACCCTTCTCCTAGAAACTGGTGAGGATCTTAAAATGTGGGATTACATCTATTTTATGCAGAGGAAATGTAACCAATGTGTGACAAGGGAGTACCCAAAATTGCTATTAACTGAGTGGCTTCATTATAGCAATTACAATAAACCCTATGAATTATTATCTCCAGACAATTACCCAGATTTACCTTTTGGGGTCCATACATTCACTCAGATTCACCATTCGGGGACCCATACCACCTTTTTGGTTTTTTTCCCTTCCAATAGCTTTAGGACAACCTGAAGTTGAAGAAGTTGTAATAAAATAAGTAATTGGACATAAATCCTGGACAAACAAAATGATAACAAGGTTAAATCCATTCCTGCTTCATGAACAACAAAGAAGATTTTCCTCTTCATTTAGGTTTTCAGAACAAAAACATTTTTGTAGATTTCTTTTTATTCCAAATTCATACTAAAGTTCATCTTCAGTCTCGTGGGCGAGAAGACCTTAGCTGAGCGCTTCTACAAACAAACCTCCAATCATCTCTTATCATAGACTAGGGTGGGACGAGTACTCACTATCAAGACTTGTGGCCACATGGCACAAGCCAAATGCCACATGGTGGTGAAAACGCATCTGGAATAAGAGCCAGCATTGCAGAAGGGTACTAGATGACCTCTCTGCATGACGGCTGCAGGGCTAATACTATGGTTGTTCATCACATTTCTATACCAAAGGAAGCACTATTGCAATTGGTGGCATTTACATCCAGAGCCTACACCTCAGTGCCACAGCTAGAGAGATATTGGAAGGCGTTATGTAGGCATTGGTCTGGGTATGTGTACTTAGGAAACTTATTGCAATGTTATTTGAGCACTATATGATTGTATTATTAGGACATGATATGGTAAACAACATAAGACATTTTTCACCCTAAAGCCAGGTGTACACAGAAGTAGCTTGTTGTCCTCTCAATGCAGAGCAATTACAAGATGCTGTGAGCATAAAAGACATAAGTATTACTCATTGCCATATGTTGCAAATTCGCTTTCTGGCCTCCTTCTGGTTATTACTGAAGGTAGTGGAGCTGGTCAGATTGACAGAGGGGTTGCGAGTTCTCTTTCTGGGCTCCCTCTGGTGGTTACTGGAGGTAATGGAGCTGATCTGATTAACAGAGGCCTGCCACCTGATAATGAGGATGACGATGGGAGATCTGGGGTGTCAGATTGGGATTTAAGACAGCCGACTCCCTCTATCCCTGCTGGTGATTTTCTTTTTGCCTCCTGAGGTCTGATGTTTCCAGCTCAGTCCCTGCATGTTCAGCTAAGTGTTCAATTGCTATTCTGTTTGCATTTGATCTGGTTTTGTCTATCTCAGTTTTGTGTGGGTCAGCCAGCTCCGGCTGGGGCTGTGCTGAATCACCGTCCATATGTTACTGCTTGTGCCAGTTTGTTTTTGTCCCTTATAAGATTGGCCTCTTTTTGCTCTGCTTTCTGAATATACCAGAGTGCTGATTCAGTGGTCAAAGTCATGCGACTTCAGTGTTTTTTTGCATCAGACGTGTTGGACTTTTTGCAGGGTTTTTTGCGTGATTGCAGACAGCATCTTTCCTTTCCTGTCCTGTCTAGTCAGTGTGGGCCCCATCATTTGCTCAGTCTATTTTTCTGCCTGCGTTTGTGTTTTCATCTTGTCTCACCGACAATATATGTTTGGGGGCTATCTATTCCTTTGGGGTCTGCTCTGGGGCAGTTTAGATTTCCCCTTTCTTGCTTTAGGCTTAGGCTTTAGGCTCTCTGGCTGTGTCGAGGTGTCTAGGATCATCGTAGGTGCGCTCCACGGCTACTGCTAGTTGTGTTGATAGGATCAGGGGTCTGCAATCCGCTTAGTTACCAACCTCTCTGGTTTTCTGTGGCTTAGCCTGGGCCTGCTCTCCTCCTCGGTGACCCATTCATAACAGCCATATAGGCAGTGTGTGTGGAGGGGAAGCACACCAGATCTGACAGTACAATGATAGGAAGAGAGCATATAAGATTTGTAAAGTGACACAGCTAAACTCAGCTGCACTGTCTAATCATGCAGGCTGTTAGACCAGGAGATCAGAGCTGTAACCTTACATCTCTCACAGTGAGAAACCTAAGCTATGTTGTAGGAGGGATTCTTTTTGGTTTCCTGTGTTGCTTTCTGCTTCTGATTGGCTAGCATCATACAGGGAGAAGTATACGCCCCAGTAAAAATTTAATCTAATATGATAACCTCTACTTAACAAAATCAACTCTTTAGTTCTCAAATACGTTGCTGATATCTGTGCAGTGGAGAGGCGCAATTTAAAAAAAAAAAATATTTTGCTCTGCAGCCACTATTACTTCAACATGAAAAATTTAGTAGAAGGTCCTGTTTATACAAGTTTAAAATTATCGGCAGGATAACTTATGAAGGCACACTGCAAAAAAGCAAGAAGTATTATGTACTTATTGCAGAGAACCAAGTCTACGGAATGTGCATCCCAGAAAGACAACTTCAAAGCAACACCGTATATTCCGCCAGTTCCTTTATTTCCTTTATTCTGAATTTCCCCATGGTGGGACGATTAAAGGCTTATCTTATCTGATTATCTTATCTTATCTTTTTGCGCACCAAAAGAGGGATTTTTGGTACTTACCGTAAAATCTCTTTCTTGGAGCCTTCATTAGGGGACACAGGTTACCATGGGGTGTATGCTGCTGTCGCTAGGAGGCTGACACTGTGCAAATAAGAAAAACATGATGGAGGGGGGTGAAATGGGCTGTACATGATGGAGGGGGTGAATGGAGCTGTACATAATGGAGGGGGGTGAATGGGGCTGTACATGATGGAGAGGAGTGCGGGGGCTGAGCCTGTACATGATGATGGGGGTGCGGGGGCTGTACATGATGGAGGGGGGTGAGTGGGACTGCACATGATGGAGTGGGGCTGTACATGATGGAGTGGGGGGAGTGGGGCTGCACATGATGAAGGGGGAGTGGGGCTGTACATGATGGAGTGGGGCTGTACATGATGGAGTGGGGGGAGTGGGGCTGTACATGATGGAGTGGGGGGAGTGGGGCTGTACATGTGTGGCACCCCTGAGGCTCAGTCGCCACAGAGGTACTGCACCTTCTCCTAAGGTGTAGTGCCCACCAACTAGGGAAGTTGGGAACTCCTTTCCACACTCCAACACCTGCATCCCACACACAGGATAGTTCAGTAGGTCCGCCTAGCAGCTTCAGGCTGGGGGTAGCAGAGCACCCTTCGTGGAACCCTGCTTCGTAACATGAGATGTGCTGTGAGGTGGGTGGAGTTAGTATAAAAGAGGGGGAAAGTGGAGTATTGTAGGTCAGTCTGGGGTGAGTCCAAGAGAAGTTCAGTTCTGAAGTTAGTTTTGAGCTCAGTTTGAGTTCCATTTAGTAAGAGTGCTGCAGCTGCCTCAGTGACCTGAGCCAGCTGGCACGGGAAAGAGAGGAGAAGAAGGACGTAGACCTGCAACCTCATCTTCCATAAGAGAGAGAAGGAACAGCGCGGAACGAAGGAGTAAGAGAACAGAGAGGAGTTGTGGGTTGGAAGAGGAACCCTGCCTATAGGTTCTCAGCGCAAGGCCGGGGCCCGGTCTCCGAGGTTGTATGGACACTTATGGTTCTGCAGCAGACACCGGTGGAGTAGTTGGCTGTAAATGCACTACTCCCATCAAAGACTTGGGACACAACAGCAACTGGATAGAGAGCCAGGACTTCTGAGAAGGGAGTCCCCGATAGAGGCTACAGCTGTCTGTCATACAAGTAAGGTTCTAGGAACATCTGACAGGAGGAATTCCAGAAAACTATGGTACTGGAGTTCTTCACACTAAAAGGCGCAATAGAGGAGTCATTCAGGAAAGGCACATGTTGGCGGAGTGTTGGAGAGGAGAACCCTGACTTGTCCGGGAGGTTGATTGAGTCTCTACCCCGGAGGACACGGCACGGAGGCAGGCACCAGTGGGTACCACGAATTGTGAGTTAAGCTTTGAAACTGCAAGCCCTGGTGTCTTCCGTTCATTCGCCGTCAACACCTTCAGCACCGCTACATCTGGGTACCAGCATCTATACCATTCTGCGTCTCTCCTCATCCATTGCACCTACACTGCCCTGGGAATACAGCTCCACCTGTGGGGACCTATACCATCCTTGCTGCACCACACCATCAGTCCCAGCGGATCTGCACTCAGCGTTGGCTTACCATCTCCCTTGCCAAACACCACTGGTGGCGTCACAAACTATTCAAATAAACTTTAGCAACATTAACATCACTGAAATTGATATTGGGCACCCAGGGCCACGGACCGGGTCACTGCTGCTGTGACACCTTCCCCCTGACACCGGCCTGGTACCGGGTACCCCGCTGCCCTGGGTGTGGAGGGCGACCCAATTTTGGCGTCACTAACAGGATGACGAGACCCGATACCATCGGGTTCTGTGCGCCTGAAATTTGTGAGACTTTGTACTTTTGAAAATGTGCAGAAGACCTGATTTAATAGACTGTAAAATGGACATTAGAAATGGCCACTGGTGCGGAGAAGAAGGGCGTTAAGAGTTGGGAGGTCCTAAGAAAAGACCGCAAAGAGTATTGGGCCTTCCCTGCCTGAATTACTATGTGACAGATATATGGCCCACCCCCCGAGGGGTTCGCATACTGGCTTGGTATGGAGGCGCTGGAAGAAGACGCCACCCCCGGAAGGAGGGGCAGAAGAAGCCAGTGGCGGGAAAGGGGCCAAGGCAGGAAGAACGCCAGAACGCCATTTTGGAGAGTGAGGGAAGGAGGTCTGCGGAGCGCGGGGAAACGGATCTCCCTGGTGCCATGGCTGACGGCTCCAACCCGATCCGCGAGATGAACTGCCGGCATTTGGAAGAAGAAATAGTCACGCTGACCACCTGGCTGCGGCTGAGGCAGGAGGCCTTGGGGAGACTGAGTCGGCAGCGCGCCCAGGAGGGGCCTACACCTGCGGTACCCGCAATGCTGGTACCCGCCGCTGCAGCACCGGATCTTTTCCTGGCCTACCTTGCGGAGCTTTGAGCCGCTGCCATGCCACCAGCAGCGTACTCCCCTCTTTGCCGCTAATACCGGAGGAGCTGTACGCGGCCCAGGGAGCTGAAGCGGAAGAAGAGAGGCCCCTGCCCGGACCTGGCACGGCTGCGCAGGTCCCCACAGAGACCCCTGCGGAACCGGAGCTGCTATTGGCTCCACCGCCATCCCCGGTGTCTCACCGGGCAGCACCCGCTGCCACCACACCTGCACCGGAGCAGAGGCCGCACCGTCGGGAACTCCCAGGTATATACCCCGACCTTCCTAATGGGTTGATGGGGAGGAGGACCGTGCTGGTGGGGGTACGGTTGGAGCCAGCATGCCCGATTCGACATCTACAGGCTGGAAGGGGGTTTGGATCGTTTTGGGACGGTGATTTCGGGATTCCTTAACTGCCAAGTCCCCAGGTAGTGGCCTGTCAGAGCCGGCAAGCTGCGGAAGCCCAAGGAGCTAGACCTCGTACCAGAACAGTGGAACCAGCTATTGAGGAAGAACAGTTGATGGGCATTGAGATACATCATGGGTTCCATTTGCCACAGTTTCAAGGCCCTTTAATAAGAAACGAGAATCACGAAGATACCACCTCTGAGAACAGTTCCAGTCCTTCCAGAACCCCAGGAGCAGACCACAATTAAGAAATAATTTTCAAAATTTCTCGTTACCCAGGAGGGTTTTGTTTGCACCAGTTGTGCCTTGTTTTGCTATCATGTTTTTCCGGTAGCACTTTTGTTGCCCTGCTTTTGATTGGCAGCGTTTTTCTACATTTGGAACTGAGGAGATCATGAACGCTGTATGATCCAAAACTTTTATTGTAAATAGTTTGCACCTCTTTAAGTGCCCTTTCTTGGTTTTACATATAAAGACACTTTTCGAAGATGATGTCTACCTCAAAGGACACTGCAAGAGATCCCGGCTGGGAGCGGTGTCCAGCACCTTACAAGAATAACTGTTGAATGTTTTACTGTGAAGTATTTGATAATGTGTTTTATGAGAGTATTAGCAAAAGAATTAGGAATGTCTGATTTAGAGATGAGTGTGAAAAAAGAATTGAAAGTAGACAGGTGACAGACCAGGTATTAGCGGTCAGCGTCTTGCATCTAAAAGAGACAGTGAAAGTAGAAAAATAAATGTGTACTAGAGAAGGAAAATGAGAGAAGATGTGTTACAGAGAATAGCACTTTGAATTGAGAAGTGCACTTAGAATTAAAAATTTTAGATAGGATTTAAGATAGAACTGTTTGTAACGTTCAAGATGAGTACCTCCTATACTAGGAAGATTAGTATAAGAAAAGTTATTATGCATTACAAAATTTTTGTATGTTTCTTTGCTGTCTACTTTGTTATCTTGCAGACCGCGGACGTGTTGTGTTTAACGGGGGGGTATGTGGTGCCCCTGAGGCTCAGTCGCCACAGAGGTACTGCACCTTCACCTAAGGTGTAGTGCCCCACCAACTTGGTAAGTTGGGAACTCCTTTCCACACTCCAACACCTGCATCCCACACACAGGATAGTTCAGTAGGTCCGCCTAGCAGCTTCAGGCTGGGGGTAGCAGAGCACCCTTCGTGGAACCCTGCTTCGTAACATGAGATGTGCTGGGAGGTGGGTGGAGATAGCATAAAAGAGGGGGAAAGTGGAGCATTGTAGGTCAGTCTGGGGTGAGTCCAAGAGAAGTTCAGTTCTGAAGTTAGTTTTGAGTTCAGTTTGAGTTCCATTTAGTAAGAGTGCTGCAGCTGCCTCAGTGACCTGAGCCAGCTGGCACGGGAAAGAGAAGAGAAGGAGAAGGACGTAGACCTGCAACCTCATCTTCCATAAGAGAGAGAAGGAACAGCGTGGAACGAAGGAGTAAGAGAACAGAGAGGAGTTGTGGGTTGGAAGAGGAACCCTGCCTATAGGTTCTCAGGGCAAGGTCAGGGCCCGGTCTCTGAGGCTGTATGGACACTTATGGTTCTGCAGCAGACACCGGTGGAGTAGTTAGCTGTAAATGCACTACTCCCATCAAAGACTCGGGACACAACAGCAACTGGATAGAGAGCCAGGACTTCTGAGAAGGGAGTCCCCGATAGAGGCTACAGCCGTCTGTCATACAAGTAAGGTTCTAGGAACATCTGACAGGAGGAATTCCAGAGATCTACGGTACTGGAGTTCTTCACACTAAAAGGCGCAATAGAGGAGTCGTTCAGGAAAGGCACATGTTGGCGGAGTGTTGGAGAGGAGAACCCTGACTTGCCCGGGAGGTTGATTGAGTCTCTTCCCCGGAGGACATGGCACGGAGGCAGGCACCAGTGGGTACCACAAACTGTGAGTAAAGCTTTGAAACTGCAAGCCCTGGTGTCCTCCATTCATTCGCCGTCAACACCTTCAGCACCGCTACATCTGGGTACCAGCATCTATACCATTCTGCGCCTCTCCTCATCCATTGCACTTACACTGCCCTGGGACTACAGCTCCACCTGTGGGGAGCTATACCATCCTTGCTGCACCACACCATCAAGGGGAAGAAGGTGGACCCAGGCAACTATAGGCCGGTGAGTCTGACTTCTATACCAGGAAAGATCTTTGAACAAATTATTAAACAACATGTATGTCTGTTCCCGGCAAAGAGCAAACAGATGAACTGCATACTAGGGCACACAGATCACCACATTAACAGACGGAGCTATTTATCTGAAGTATTGCGGCATATAATTCAGTCAAAAAATGGAGGTGCTTGCATGAAAAAACAAGCTTTATTTCACATAATTTCCATCAAATGTGTGGACATGCAGGACGTGGAGGAATGCTAGGGGAGGGAGGTTCCATTTGATGGAAATTATGTGAAATAAAGACTCACATGTATGTCTGTACCTGGATAATAATGAAGTGATTAAACAGAGTCAGTATGGGTTTGTAACTAATAAGTCATGTCAGACTAACTTAATTTCCTTCTATGACGGAATCACTGATTGGGTGGATCAAGGAAATGCTGTAAATATAGTATATCTTGACTTCAGCAAAGCATTTGACAAAGTATCTCATACAATCCTTATTGAAAAAATGACCAAGTATGGAATGGACAAGGCAACTGTTAGGTGGATTCATAACTAATTTAGTGATCGGACCCAAAGAGTGGTCGTAAATGGCTGCACATCCAGTTGGAAGAATGTCTCAAGTGGGGTACCACAGGGCTCTGTCCTGGGCCCCGTATTGTTCAACATCTTTATCAACGATTTAGATGAAGGAATTGAGGGTAAACTGATTAAATTTGCTGATGACACAAAGCTAGGAGGAATAGCTAATACTAGAGAATAGAGAGAGAGGATTCAAAAAGATATAAATAAACTGGAACAGTGGGCAGCAACTAACAGAATGGTTTTTAACAGGGAAAAATGCAAAGTACTACATCTGGGCAATAAAAATGAAAAAAGCATATACAGTATGGGAGGAATAGGACTAAGCAACAGCACATGTGAAAAAGACTTGGGTATACTAATAGATCACAGACTGAATATGAGTCAACAGTGTGATGCAGCAGCAAAAAAGGCAAATGCAATTCTAGGATGTATTAACAGAAGCATACAGTCTAGATCACGTGAAGTCATTATTTCCCTCTACTCCCTCTTTGGTCAGACCTCATCTGGAATATTGTGTCCAGTTTTGGGCACCACATTTTAAAAACGACATCAACAAACTGGAGCAAGTTAAGAAAAGAGCGACCAGAATGGTGACCTGTCTGCAAACCCTGTCTTATTAGGAAAGGTTGCAGGATTTGGGAATGTTTAGTTTGCAAAAAAGAAGACTGAGAGGAGACTTAATAGCTGTCTACAAATATCTAAATGGCTGCCACATTGTAGAAGGATCATCTTTATTCTCATTTGCACAAGGAAAGACTAGAAGCAATGGGATGAAACTGAATGAGAGGAGACACAGATTAGATACTAGAAAAAACTTTTTGACAGTTAGAGTGATCAATGAGTGGAACAGGCTGCCACGAGAAGTGGTGAGTTCTCCTCCAATGGAAGTCTTCAAACAGAGGCTGGACAGACATCTGACTGGGATGATTTAGCGAATCCTGCTTTGAGCAGGGGGTTGGATCAGATGGCCCAGGAGGTCCCTTCCAACTCTACGATTCTATATTCTATGATTCTATCAGTCCCAGCGGATCTGCACGCAGCGTTGGCTTACCATCTCCCTTGCCAAACACCACGGGTGGCGTCACAAACTATTCAAATAAACTTTAACACCATTAACATCACCGCTATTGATATTGGGCTCCCAGGGCCACGGACCGGGTCACTGCTGTTGTGACACCTTCCCCCTGACACCGGCCCGGTACCGGGTACCCCGCTGCCCTGGGTGTGGAGGGCGACCCACATGATGGAGTGGGGAGAGTGGGGCTGCACATGATGAAGGGGGAGTGGGGCTGTACATGATGGAGTGGGGGGAGTTTGGCTGCACATGATGGAGTGGGGCTGTACATGATGGAGTGGGGGCAGTGGGGCTGCACATGATGGAGTGGGGGGAGTGGGGCTGCACATGATGGAGTGGGGCTGTACATGATGGAGTGGGGGCAGTGGGGCTGTTCATGATGGAGTGGGGGCAGTGGGGCTGTACATGATGGAGTTGGGTTAGTGGGGCTGCACATGAAGGGGGAGTGGGGCTGTACATGATGGATGAAGTAAGGGGACTTTGAATTAAAGTGGGGGGAATTCAAATGATGATGTGGGGGAGAGGAAAGGGGACTGCAAATGATGAATTCAGTGTGAGTGACGGGGCACAGCACTTTAATTGAAGGTGGAGGGTGAGGAGATCAAATGATCTATCTGGAGAACAAATAAAGAATTTTGAGTGTGGGGGAGTAAGTGATGTATTGAATGTGGGGTAGAGCTGTTGATAATTAATAGAGGGTGGGAGTGAAAGACTTGACAATTATCTCGAATGAAGACGCAGACGCGGCCCAGCAGGCGCCTCCACGCCGATGGCGAGGGGCGGGCATCCCCCTGCGACGCAATATGGACCCTCTTTACCACAGAGGGGGACCCGGGCCTACCCGAACTAGGGAAGGTCAGCGACCGGGATTCTGTGGCAGCTGAGCATGTGGACAAAGAAGACACGTAGGACTAGATAACACCGCACAACTTCAGGTATAAATAAATTAAAGTTTACTTAAAGTAAAGTCACAGTACATAGACAAAACAGGGCTAAACCTGGCTCCTGATTCCACACCTCCCAGAAGGGTACCACCCAGTGGACCCCAAATCACCATCAGATCACCGAGGCACTCATAAGCGGGACATCAGGACACAGGCAGGAAATCAGGACACACGAGGTCATCAGGACACACGAGGTCATCAGGACACACGAGGTCATCAGGACATCAGGACACACAAGGTCATCAGGACATCAGGACACACAAGGTCATCAGGACACACGAGGTCATACAGACGCAGGCAGGACATCAGGGTCACCCACAGGACATCAGAGTCACCGGCAGACATCAGATGGGAGTCGTTTGGTTCCGGACATCCAACATGACCTACAGGCACCTCTGCAGTCATCCAGCTCCAGGCTCCTGGCAGCGGTCATCAGGTTCCAGACTGCGGTCGTCAGGCTCCAGGCATCGGACCTAGGAAGGAACTCAAGCGTGATGGTACTAACACCGCAGGATTGCTGGGCCTGCATGGAGCTAGCACCGCATGGTAGTCAGAGCACAGCATAATAGATGCTCAGCAGGAACACCGGTGGCAAGAGTCTCAGAATCACTGGGTGTGGGGCTCCAAACACAGAGGGATTCCAGGAACATAACACAGCAGACAGTTCAGACATAGTCAGGTAAGGGATAGGTACAGGATCAAGGATTCAAGCCTGGTTACACTGCCTCCAGGCCAGGGCGAATTTAGACGGGGTCAGGTACAGGATCATGGATTCAGGCCCGGATATACTGCCTCTGGGGCAGGGCGAGGGTACAGGACAAAGCAGGAATCAAGGCAGGGACTTTGGTACCATAACCGTGACAGATGAGGTCCAGAGACACAGACACAAGACACACATGGCAAAGTCCAGGAGCTTTGTGAATGGCTCTGACCCTGCCCATAGGGCAGGGTAAGGTTATAAAGGAGCCGCCCCTCAGCAATTGGCTGGGGACAGCATTTCAAGTACGCACACTAACCCTGATAAAAGCAGGGGATGTGTGGCCGCGCACACCCAGAAACCATCGCAGCACAATTAGTGCAGGGACTGCAGCTTAGAGCACCTGGCATCGTTTGCAAGCCTAGACACACGTGGAAAGTCATGCACCAGCTGCAAATGACCTCACAACCTGCGGACAGCTTCCACAGCGGCAACCAGGGACCGCACATGCGGATGGTCAAGCAGCAGAGCAAAGACCTAACAACACATGTGCAGCTACGCAGCAGAGCAGGGAACTGAGCAGGCTCCATACAGGTAAAAGCCAGCAGTATCCCAGCTCAATTAGGGGGAAAGGAGCAAAGGGTTAAAGCAAAAAACATGCATTGTCACACCGACAAGCAGACACAGACAGAACGGCGTGACAACAATGAATTGAGGCGGGAGGGGCATGTAAATATAATGAATCGGGGTTAGGGTTAGAGCAGGAGGTACATAGTAGAGGGCGATGAGGTTGAATTGCCTGGTAATGAATTGGGGGAAAGAGTACAGGTGCTAATTAATTTATATATTAAATGGGGAAAGTGACTTTTTATAGTTAGTGGGTGCGCAGTGGTGGATTATAATTTATATTTGGAATGGTGGGTTGCATAATAGCCAATTATGTATTAATGGTGGGTGCACGTCTGTATTCAGATATGTAGTGTAGAAGAAAAGGAAAAAAGTGGGGAATGTGCTCTGGAAGCCGTGCCCTGGGTAGCTGTGTTATTTCATGCAGAGACGAGTCCTGGCTGGAAGAAGTGATGGCGGTCTGTGCTGGATGAAAAAGAAAGCAAAGATAAAGGACTTCAGCTAGAGACGTAACTGGTAAATACAGAGTTCCTGTATACAATTGCACTTAGTATTGTGTTTTTAATTAATGACCAGTATTATAGTATTCAGTCACTATGTGGTGGTAATATGTGGTCTAGTCATGGTGTGGCGCTATTTGTTCCTTGTATGTGGTATTATTCAGTCACTATGTGGTGGTTATATGTGGTCTGGCCATGGTGCGGCGGTATTTGTTCCTTGTATGTGGTATTATTCAGTCACTATGTGGTGGTAATATGTGGTCTGGCTATGGTGTGGTGGTATTTGTTCCTTGTATGTGGTATTATTCAGTCACTATGTGGTGGTAATATGTGGTCTGGCTATGGTGTGGTGGTATTTGTTCCTTGTATGTGGTTTTATTCAGTCTCTATGTGGTGGTAATATGTGGTCTGGCCATGATGCGGCGTTATTTGTTCCTTGTATGTGGTATTATTTGGTGACTATGTGGTGGTAATATGTGGTCTGGCTATGGTGTGGTGGTATTTGTTCCTTGTATGTGGTATTATTTGGTGACTATGTGGTGGTAATATGTGGTCTGGTCATGATGTGGCGTTATTTGTTCCTTGTATGTGGTATTATTCGGTGACTATGTGGTGGTTATATGTGGTCTGGTCATGATGCGGTGTCATTTCTTCCTTGTATGTGGTATTATTCGGTGACTATGTGGTGGTTATATGTGGTCTGGTCATGATGCGGTGTCATTTCTTCCTTGTATGTGGTATTATTCGGTGACTATGTGGTGGTAATATGTGGTCTGGCCATGGTGTGACGATATTTGTCCCTTGTATGTGGGATTAATGGTTGTTTAAAAAAAAATGTAAATGTCTGTGAGTCATTCTCTTAAAGAAAAATACATAAATATATATTTATTTTTAATAGTTTAGAGTAGAGTAGGGCCTGGCCGAAAGAGTCTACCGTGTCGTGGTATCAGCTTAAAAATTATTTTGGCCAGAACCAAAGCTACTGATTATATGTGTGATCTGGTGTTTGATGGGAACTGTTGATATCAGAATGTAGTGCACAGCCTGGCCAACCGGTCAGTCAAGTCAGCCAGCTGCATAGAAATATATGCACCTGTCACACTCGGGTCAGGAGAGCCACTGGCCAGAATGTGCACTGTTCTGATCTCATTCCAATTTATTTTTTTTCAGCTGTTTGACTGCGCCCCTACTTGTATATGTTTGAGGAAAAGGTGTGTGTAAATGGGTGTGGCTTAAAAATAGGGATTTTTGTGTACTCACCGTAAAATCCTTTTCTCCAAGCCATTCATTGGGGGACACAGAGTCAGTGGGTGTTATGCTGCTTGCGACTACGAGGACACTAAGTAAACCAGAAAAAAGGTCAACTCCTCCCCTGCAGTATACATCCTCTCGCTGGATGAGATTTCTCCAGTTTGGTGAAAAAAGCAGTAGGAGCTTATACAGTCAACAATATCCATAACTATGTCAAAACCTAAGAATGCTACAATGAGCCAGTAGGCTAAACAGGGTGGGTTGTGGTGAATTCCCTTTCTGGCCTCCCTCTGGTTATTACTGAAGGTAGTGGAGCTGGTCAAATTGACTGAGGGTTGCGAGTTCTCTTTCTGGGCTCCCTCTGGTGGTTACTGGAGGTAATGGAGCTGATCTGATTAACAAAGGCTTGCCACCTGATGAGGACGACGATTGGAGATCTGGAGTTTCAGATTGGGATTTAAGACAGCCGACTCCCTCTATCCCTGCTGGTGATTTTCCTCCTGCCTCCTGAGGTCTTTGTTTCCAGCTCAGTCCCTGCAATTTCAGCTAAGTGTTCATTTGCTATTCTGTTTACATTTGATCTGGTTTTGTCTATCTCAGTTTTGTGTGGGTCAGCCAGCTCCGGCTGGGGCTGTGCTGAATCACCGTCCATATGTTACTTCTTGTGCCAGTCTGTTTTTGTCCCTTATTAGATTGGCCTCTTTTTGCTCTGCTTTCAGAATATATCAGAGTGCTGATATAGTGGGCGAAGTCGTGCGACTTCAGTATTTTTTGCATCAGACGTGTTGGACCTACGGTCATGTGACTGCAAGGGGGCGGGGCGGGGCTTAGCATCCTGCTTTCAGAGATGGCAGGACACTATACAAAAACTCAGAGTCAGGCAAAACGGAGGTCATACACAGTACGGGCAAGCGAGGTACAGGAGGGATATACAGATGGGAGGTCAGACAAAGCCAAGGGTCATACAAAGCACAGGCAAAGCAGGTACAGAGTCAGCAAACCCGAGACGTAAACCGTAAAAGAGCAGGGTCAGAATACCAGGCAGATGGACAATGATTGGCGTGATGCACGTACAGAGGAGGGTCGGGCACACTCAGATAGGAGTATAAGCGACAGGGGACGGCTCTCCCCTGAAGCTATAAAAAACCCTCCCCAGATCCACAGAGAGGCTCTCAGAGTTAACTCCTTCACCACCTACCCAAAACACACCATGACATTTCTCCTACGCCTCATTAGGGAACACAGAGACAGTGGGACGTTCTAAAGCGTTCCCTGGGTGGGGAGCATACAACTGCTAATACCCCATGTACCACTGAGTCAACACTGAGGTACTGCCGATTGCAGGATGCGTCTGCCGAGAGCTGCATCCGCAGAGGCCTGAGAATGAATTTGGTAATGTTTTATAAAAGTATGCAGACTGGACCAAGTCGCAGCCTTGCAGACCTGTTCTGCTGAGGCATAGTGCCGAATGGCCCAAGAGGCGCCCACTGACCGGGTAGAGTGCGCCATAATCCCCGCTGTGACAGGCGCGTTCCTGACACGGTAGGATTCCTAAATCGCCTGTCACGCCGCGCTCACCTGGGGGCGGGACCTCGGCCCCGAAGTCATCTCTTCCGGAGCCGCGGTCACTCCGGGGGTCCCGCCGGGTGCGCACGCGCACCTCTCATGCCTAGGTCCCTGTCTCCTCCATGTTATGTCTGCACTTGCGCGCTTTTCTCAGTTCGGTCTCCAGGTCAGTCCTCTCTATGGTACTGGAGGACTTGACTCGGAAGCTCTCGTGATCATGTGCTATATCAGGCTGCCTCTTCCTAGGGGAGGTGCCTGATTATTGTTGTGCTTCCTGGCTTGGTCCGCCGTGTCCCTGCCTGGCTGTGCGCTGTATTCGGGTCTCCTGCCTTGAACTCTGTTGTGCCTCCTGTCACACGCTCTGATCCTGTAATCTGTCTCTTTCTCAGTTGTGCCTCCTGGTACACGTTCCAATCCTGCACTCTGTCTTATGCTCAGTTGTGCCCTCTGGCACACACCCTGCTCCTGTACTCTGTTACACTTCCTGGCACACCTGCTGCCTGACTCAGTGCTCTGACGTGCTCCTTGCACGCATCCTGCTTCATTCACACCCCGGGCGTAAGAAGTCTCTGTATACCACGGGTTCCCATGTCCACGCTTTACACGTTCCTGCAGACACACTCAACCACTCGTGTCTCCTGTGAGCCGGCCGCCTGGTGCCAGCAGTCGTGGTACCTCACCCCCTGGGGCTTGCCCCTGACACTCCCTGTATAGGTGGTGGCCTTCACTAGGTCAGCTCACCCTGGGAGGGTTGGTGCCACGACCCAGGGGGTCCACTCCAGGAGTCGTCACAGTATAATCAGGCCATGGACCCCGCTGGTACCACCGCCTCCGCCCAAAAGGAACTGGTGTTCCTACGGGAGAGTCAGACCAGGATCATGTCCTCTCTGAAATCCATGGAGTCCCGTTTGTCGGCCATGCAGTCCTCTGACCCTGGGAATGCTCCCCAGCTGGCCAGCCTCCAGCAAGAACTCACAGCAACGCGACACCCAGGTCCATATCCTCAACTATATGGTGTCGGTAGACAGTCGGCTTCTTTCCATACAAGCCGTTTCTGCCCAGTCCTCGGCCCCACACCCGCTGCCGCGCCTCGGCAAGCCACCCCGATATAGCGGGGACCCTAAGTTTTGTCGAGGATTTCTGAACCAATGCCGGTTACATTTTGAGCTTTTGCCGCAGCACTATCCCACTGAGCGCACCCAAATTGCCTTTATTGTTTCACACTTAGAGGGGGAGGCGTTAGCATGGGTGAACCCCCTTCTGGGAGCGCAATGACCCACTCGTCTCTCAGCTTTCCACCCTTTTGGACACCTTCCGCAAGGTGCTCGACGAGCCGGGTCGGCTGGCCTCTACCACCGAGTCTCTCTTTAACCTCCATCAGGGTACGCTACCGGTGGGACAGTATGCCATCCATTTTCGTACCTTGTCCTCCGAACTCGGTTGGAACAACGAGGCTCTCATAGAGTTTGGACTATATTTTTATTTGCTTTTTGAGTGCCTTTTTGAAAGCTGCTTCAGTGGGACTTTTTATTTTGGGTTTATCTGGAGCTGTCTCCATAGGTCAGCATCGTGGCCATTTGGAACCGCACTTGCTGTAATGGGACATGCGCTCAGTGGACTATATCAAGTGACTCTTCTTGTGATGAGGAGAGATTGTGACCATTTCTATGACAATGTTCTTCATGTAAGGTGTACGTGATCCCTCTCCTTCCCTGCTCGTATCCGTGTTATTGAATCTCGGTGCCAAGCGTTATTCTGAGGAGGCTTTTCTGGATTCTGGCGCGGAGGGGAATTTTATCACACTCGAGGCGGTTAAAAAATACCGGATTCCTGTCAGATCCCTGTAGAGTCCTCGTTCGATAGTTTCAGTCAATGGTACGTCCGTGCAGGAGACCGTTACCCAGGCCACCGAAGACATCGAGCTGCAGATCGGAGCCCTGCACCGGGAGAGGATCTCCTTCCTCGTCTTGTCTACCATGTCTCACATGCTTCTTCTAGGTCTCCCTTGGCTACGGACTCATGAGCCAACCCTGGACTGGAGGTCGGGCGAGATACTCCGTTGGGGACCGTCCTGTCAGGAGAAGTTCCTGTTGCCCGTGCATCCGATGAACTCTGCCTGTCCATCCCCAGCACCTACAGGTCTGCCGTCGGCTTACTGGTCCTTTGCAGATGTCTTCGACAAGAAGGAGGCCGAGACTCTGCCCCTCCATTGGCCATATGACTGGATCTTCGTGGGGCCTACAACTTGATCAGCATTCATTCCGGTGATGAGTGGAAGACCGCCTTTAACACCAGAGACGGTCACTACGAGTACTTGGTCATGCCCTTCGGCCTCTGCAATGCCCCAGCGGTGTTCCAGGAGTTCGTGAATGATGTCTTCTGGGATATGCTGTACTCCTGCATGGTAGTCTATCTGGATAACATCCTCGTTTTTTCTCCAGACCTCTCCGCCCACAGAAAGAACGTGCGTCAAGTCCTCCAGCGCCTGAGGGAGAACCGCCTTTATGCCAAGCTCGAGAAATGTGCCTTCGAGCAAACGTCCCTGCCATTCTTGGGGTACATTATCTCAGAATCAGGTCTACGCATGGATCCGGCAAAGGTGTCCGCCGTCCTCGATTGGCCACAGCCCCATGGGGTGAAGGCAATCCAACGCCTCCTTGGTTTTGCGAACTACTACCGACAGTTCGTTCCTCATTTCTCCTCGTTGGTTCGCCCCATCTCGTCCCTTATCTGCAAGGGAGCTAAACCAAAGGCTTGGTCCTCAGAGGCTGAAGAGGCCTTCCAGTCGTTGAAACAAGCCTTCGCCGCTGCTCCGGCACTTCACCGACCTGAGGTTAGTAGACCTTTCACTCTCGAGGCGGACGCATCCTCTACCAGGGCTGGCGCAGTCCTTCTGCAGAAATCCTCTTCTGGACGTTTTGTCACCTGTGGCTTCTTTTCTAAAGTATTTTCCTCCACTGAACAGAACTACTCCATTGGCGACAAAGAGCTATTGGCCTTTAAATTGGCCTTGGAGGAGTGGAGGTACTTACTGGAAGGCGCCATACATCCATTTAAGATCTTCACGGACCATAAGAACCTGGCGTACATCCAGTCCTCACAGAGGCTCAATCCTCGGCAAGCCAGGTGGTCCCTATTCTTCGCCCGCTTTGACTTTGAACTACATTTTCGGCCCGGCGATAAAAACGTTAGAGCGGATGCATTGTCAAGATCATTCCTGTCGTCTGATGCAGAGGAAGAACCCTCTCATATCATGAATCCATCAAAAGTAATTACCGTGGCTCCTGTCAAGTTAACCACGTTACCTCCGGGAAGAACCTTTGTGGCCGAGAATAACCGAAAACGAGTGTTGAATTGGGGACATTCATCCAAGATTGCCGGCCTTGTTGGTGTCCAAAAGACTTTGGACTTAATCTCTCGCTATTATTGGTGGCCTTCACTCTCCCAGGATGTTAAAGACTTTGTGGCATCTTGCCCGTCCTGTGCTCAGAACAAGATACCCAGACAACCACCCTCTGGTCTTCTGCTCCCGCTTCCCGTTCCGTCGGCTCCATGGCAGCACATAGCCATGGATTTCATTACTGATCTGCCTTGTTCTTCCTGTTGTACTGTGGTCTTGGTGGTTGTAGACCGATTTTCAAAGATGGCCCACTTCATTCCTCTTCCCGGACTACCCTCTGCTCCTGACTTGGCGAAGATCTTCATTTCCCATATCTTCAGGATTCACGGCTTTCGCCATCACATCGTGTCAGACAGAGGGGTCCAATTCACCTCTCGGTTCTGGAGAGCTCTATGTGGACTCATGAAAGTGTCATTGGATTTCTCTTCCGCCTATCACCCCCAAACCAATGGGCAGGTGGAACGTACCAACCAGATCCTTAGATCCTACCTCCGGCATTTTTCTAATGCTCATCAGAATGACTGGGTCGGTCTACTTCCTTGGGCTGAGTTCGCCTACTATAATCACTCCAGTGAATCGTCTACCAAGTCTCCTTTCTTCATCGTCTTTGGACAGCATCCCAATGTGCCTCTACCGGTACTTCCTGTCTCGGGGGTACCTGCTGCCGATTCTCTGTCTGTGGAGTTCTCCAGGGTATGGCAGGAGACCAAAACCGCTCTTGAGAAAGCACGGGACAGAATGAAATTACACGCTGACAAGAGGCGCTTGGACGTTCCTCCATTTCTCCCTGGTGACAAGGTGTGGCTCTCCACCAAATACGTCCGCCTTAAGGTACCATCTTACAAACAGGGTCCCCATTACATTGGTCCTTTTGTGGTCCTCAGGCGGATTAATGATGTTGCTTACAAATTGAAGCTGCCTCCTTCACTCCGTATTCCCAATTCCTTCCATGTGTCTCTCCTTAAACCTGTGGTTCTTAACCGATTTCATCCTTCTCCAGGCCACATACCCCAGCCTGTTGGCTTGGGGGATGAGTTTGAGGTGAATGACATTTTGGCCATGAAGAAGGTAAGAGGGAGAACCATGTTCTTGATCGATTGGAAGGGTTTTGGCCCCGAGGAGAGGTCATGGGAGCCCAGGGAGAATATCCACGCACCCCAGATTTTGTCTAAGTTCCTCTCCAGTTTTAGAAAGAGGGGGCGTAAAGGGGGGGGGTACTGTCACGTCGCGCTCACCTGGGGGTGGGACCTCAGCCCCGACGTCATCTCTTACGGAGCCGCGGTCACTCCGGGGGTCCCGCCGGGTGCGCACGCGCACCTCTCGTACCTAGGTCCCTGTCATGTCTGCGCTTGCGCGCTTTTCTCAGTTCGGTCTCCAGGTCAGTCCTCTCTATGGTACTGGAGGACTTGACTCGGAAGTTCTCGTGATCATGTGCTATATCAGGCTGCCTCATCCTAGGGGAGGTACCTGATTATTGTTGTGCTTCCTGGCTTGGTCTGCCGTGTCCCTGCCTGGCTGTGTGCTGTATTCGGGTCTCCTGCCTTGCACTCTGTTGTGCCTCCTGGCACACGCTCTGATCCTGTACTCTGTCTCTTACTCAGTTGTGCTTCCTGGCACACGTTCCAATCCTGCACTCTGTCTTATGCTCAGTTGTGCCCTCTGGCACACACCCTGCTCCTGTACTCTGTTACACCTCCTGGCACACCTGCTGCCTGACTCAGTGCTCTGACGTGCTCCTTGCACGCATCCTGCTTCATTTACACCCGGGCGTACGAAGTCTCTGTATACCACGGGTTCCCGTGTCCACGCTTTACACGTTCCTGCAGACACACTCACCCACTCGTGTCTCCTGTGAGCCGGCCGCCTGGTGTCAGCAGTCATGGTACCTCACCCCCTGGGGCTTGCCCCTGACACTCCCTGTATAGGGGGTGGTCTTCACTAGGTCAGCTCGCCCTGGGAGGGTTGGTTCCACGACCCAGAGGGTCCATTCCAGGAGTCATCACATCGCCAAGCGAATCCACCTGGCTAGCGTTGCTTTTGACGTGGCTAGACCCTTCCTATACCCCTCTGGAAGTATGAACAGGGCATCTGACTTGCGGAAGGGAGCCGTCCTAAAAAGGAAATCTGCTGAGCCAGTTTCGGGAAAGACTTTTCGAAGTTTATCTTCCACCCCATGCGCGAAAGTGTATTTACTGCTATATCCACGGATTCCCCGAAGGCTGGAAGGGATGGACCCTGGATGAGCAGGTCATCCAGATACGGTAACACCACTACTCCCCGAGAGTGGAGAATGGCCATGACAGCCGCCATGACCTTGGTAAAGACCTTGGGTGCGGTGGTGAGTCCGAAGGCCAAGGCAACGAACTGGAAGTGTTCCTTGTGAATTGCAAAACGCAGGAACTGCAGGTGGGACGGGCAGATCGGAATGTGAAGTTAAACGTCCTTGATGTCGATGGATGCTATGAACTCTCCTTTTTCCATGGAAGCGACAACTGATCGGAGAGATTCCATTCGGAATCGCCGTGCCCTGACAAACTGATTTAACAGTTTGAGATCCAGAATGGGTCGCATTGTCCCGTAACAAAAAAAAGGTTTGAATACTCAACCTTTCGTGATGAGGGACCGGAATGACGACTCCATCCCTTAGCAGAGCCTGAACAGCCCGAATGAAGGCTCTTGTCTCTTTCTTGGGGGGAGAAGGGAAAAACCGAGTTGGAGGGGGAGAAGAAAATTCTATCTTGTATCCGGAGGACACCAGCTCCCTGACTTGTCGTGGACGACCGTGAGCCAGGTGTGGCTGAAGAAAAGTAGGCGACCGCCTTCTTTGTCGGTGTCCGCCGGATACCGCAACCAGTCGTGTAGATCTATGAGATCTGGCTCCCCTAGATCCAGAAGCCCTAGGCCTGGGTTTCAAGAGCGGTTAGGTCTGTATGAGACCTGAGAGCCTCTGTCTCCGCACGGAGACAGACCTGATCCGGAAGAGAAGGTAGAGGGGGACCAACCGGAATTTTTGCGAAAAGATCGAAAACGCGTCGGCTGTTGGTTGCTAAACGGCCGAACAGCCTTTTGTTGAGGAAGGAATTTACTTTTTCCCCCAGTATCAGAAATGAGCTGGTCCAGTTTCTCTCCAAAAAGACGACCCGTTTGAAAGAGGAGAGAAGCCAATGATCTTTTATATGTGGCATCCGCCCACCAGTCGCGGAGCCATAGGGCTCTTCTAATGGAGATCACATTAGCGGTAGTTTGAGCAGCGCAATTGGCGGCATCAAAAGAAGCGTCCACTACAAAGTCTGCTGCGTGAATTATCTGCCTGGCGACAGTGGTTGCCTCCGGAGGAAGATTGGTGCCCTGGAAGGAAGTAATCAAGACTTCTGCCCAAGCGGCCATTGCCTTAGTGACCCAAATTGCCGCTAAAGTTGGAAAAAGCGCTGCTCCTGAAGCTTCAAAAACTGAACGGGCAAGGTAGTCAATTTGACGATCGGAGGGGTTTCTGTTGTGAGCTCATTTTCTCGTTCACCTTTGATGTCCGATGAACTCCCTCTGCTGGTGAAAGGAGGTGGTGAAACTGATTTGGATGGGAGAAACCTGTCACCTGAACAGGTGGATTGCGATTGGACATCCGGAATCTCTGAGTGGATATAAGGCAGCCAATGCCCTGTAGGGTTGCTGGTGATTTCTCTGCTCTGAGCTCTGGACTCCAGTTCAGTTCCTGTCTTCTAAAGCTAAGTTTTGCTCTGTTATTGTTCCATGAGATTTTGTCTGATTTGCTTAGTTTGGTGTTCTGCCAGCCCCGGCTGGGGCTCTGCTGAATTTCCATTTTTGTCCCTGATTGGTTAAATCTCTTTTGCCCTGTCTTCAGAGTATATCGGAGGGCTGATATAGGGATTTTGAAGTCTAGTGACTTCAGGGCCATTTTTCCTATCAGACGTGTTGGGACATTTTTGGTTGTTTTTTTGCGGATTGCAGCCAGCATCTTTTCTGTCCTTTCCTATCTAGTTAGTTGGGCCCCATCGTTTGCTCTGCCTGTCTTTCTGTCTGTGTTTGTGTTTTCATCGACAATACATGTTGGGGGCTGTCTATTGCTTTGGGGTCTGCTCTAGGGCAGTTTAGATTTCCCCTTTCTTTCTTTAGGCTTATTTAGTTTTCCGGCTGTGAAGAAGCGTCTAGGACCACCGTAGGAACGCTCCACGGCTACTGTTAGTTGTTGTGAATAGGATCAGGGGTCTGCAATCCGCTAGCTACCAACCTCTCCGGTTTTCTGGACTTAGCTTGCATTTTTGTTTTTTCCTCCTCCGGTGACTCATTCATAACAGGTTTCTGATTGAGGAACCCTCAGAAATGGATAGGAGCATTTTAGAATCAAGATGCGATACAGGAGGGTCCACCGGAACGGACTGTAACCAATCCTTCATTAGGTCTGGATCAAAAGGGTATATAGCCTGAGTAGACTTTTGCCCTGTGAACCGCTTATGTGGATGATCCCTATGTTTCTGGACAATTTCCTTAAAGTCCGGATGGCTGGTAAATAACCTGCGTACACGCTTGGTTTTCTTAAATGAGATAGGATGTGATGGAGCGGGAATGTTTTCCTCATCCAACTTCAGAATCCTGTTGACTGATTCTATAAGAGAATCAAGCGACTCTTGATCAGCTGGGGGATTCTGAGGGGCTGACGTGTCAGATTCGAATTCAGTCATGCTCGCTGTGAACATCAGGAGAGCGAGAGCGAGAGACCGGAGTCGCAGATGCTGAGGCGCGAACGTGACTAGGGGACGCGTCATGGGTCTGCTTTCTAGAGACCTGGCCATCCCTTGAACGAGTACGGCCCATGCTGGTGGACAGTTCCCGGCCGACGCCAGAGCCCTCCTCGGGAGGTAAGGACGCTTTCTGACTTAAAGAGTCCTCCCGGAGGGAGAATATAGCCTGGGTCAGAGACTCTACCGACCGTGACAGGGATGCAGCCCACTCAGGGGTACTAAACACAGGAGGCCCATCAGCAGCGGCAGTGAGGGGCGTTTAAGCACAGGTCGGGGCGCAGGCCGGGTCGCAGTCCGTGCATAACGGATTAGTCTGTGCACTGGGTAAGGCAGACTTGCAAGTGGTACATACGGTAAAAAACGCAGTGTGCTTCTTAGCAGCCCGTTTAGCCTCCTTAGATTGAGACATAGCACTCCTGAAAGGGATAACTGCAGAGTCTGTCTGCAGCTGCAGGGAATGTGCTGGGAAGGGGTTAAGCTTTAATCTGAGGGCAGATGCAGCTTGCTCACGGTCCTGTGCTGTGTCCCACGGGAGGAAAGCGGTGGCCCTGTGGTGTCACTCGGTATCCTGCACGCCTCACAGCTCGTGTGCAGAGCAGGCTGAGGTAAAAGACATGGCCCCCGAGATTAGAATTGCGCATCTCGTAAGTAATGAGAGGCGCCAAAAGGAGGGGGCGGCGACGTCAGCGCGGGCGGCGCTATTCAAATTGCGGCCTAGTAGGCCGGAAAGGCCGGGGACTAAATTTTTGGCCTATGAGAGCGGGGGGGGGGTGCCGCGATGGGGCGCCGGTGCACTGCCGCTGACTCTAAATCAGCGCTTCTCCCGGGGGCCATGACCCAACACCATACCTCCACTCCAGTGCTCGGCAGGCTGTGCTGTCCGGGGCCATCCATGCAGTTTTTCTCATCCTCCTGGCTGATGAAGCAGAGCTGGAGGAGTTCTTAAAGGGGTATGCTCAATCGATCCTCCCTATGGCAGGGGGATGGAGAGCTATGGGGCTGATTCAGGGCATTCGGAAGCGCTGTTCCAGTCTTCTCCATTGCACTCCATGCGCTTGCCCTCGTATCCGTGGATTCCCGGGACCGTAAAGATCATCGCCAGAAGAATCAGCCCCAATCGTTGCAGGAAAGTGTACGGGGAGGTATACTCCATGTGCTTGCCTGTTGCTGGTTCGGGGGAAAGCGGGCCGTAGATAGGAACTGTCGCCCCCTTTCACTCCATTAATTAAAAAATAAAAATTTACAGAAAAAAATCAAAAATAAAATAAAAGTAGTGGGGTCTGTAACTAGACCCAAGTGCCTCCTATAGACACGAAGCAAGAACAGGAGAAATCTCATCCAGCGAGAGGGTGTATACTGCAGGGAGGAGTTAACTTTTCTCTGGTTTACTTAGTGTCCTCCTAGTGGCAAGCTGCATAACACCCACTGTCCCTGTGTCCCCCAAAGAGCCGTATGAGAAATGGGTGTGGCTTAAAAATGGGTGTGGTTTTCCTACACAAACACAGAACTTGTTGTTAAAAGTCTTAGTTACTCACCGGTTAACGGTATTTTTCGGAGTCCATGACAGCACCACCTGAGAGAGAGGGGATCCGCCCTTTAGGAACAGGAAACCTACAGATACAAAAAGGGTGGCACCTCTCCCACGCATCAGTTGGATTACAGAGCACAAGAGGACTTCCAAGGTTAATGCATGATTTATGTACAGTATTCTTTACAATTATAACTTTTATCACCAGTGAGTATAAACAAGAAAAAAGACGTGCACACCCCAATTAAACTAAAGGGAGGGAATATACGGGTGCTGTCATGGACTCCGAAAAATACCGTTAACCGGTGAGTAACTAAGACTTTATTCGATCGTCCATGACAGCACCACCTGAGAGATTTACAGAGAGTAATATCAGCTTTAGGGAGGGACTACAGCCTGCAGCACCCTTATACCAAAAGAGAGGTCTGTGGAAGCACCTAGGTCTAGCCTATAATGACTATAAAAGGTGCTCGGAGAGGACCAAGTAGCCGCCTTACATATCTGGTCGATGGAGACTTCTGATCTTTCGGCCCATGAGGTTGCCATTGCCCTGGTGGAATGCGCCCTCAGCTTTCCGGGTGGCAACCTGCCCTTTGATGTGTATGCTATTGCAATCGCCTCTCTAATCCATCTGGCTAGTGTATTTTTTGATGCTCTACAACCTTTTCTGGGGCCTTGATGAGAGATAAATAGGGCATTATCTTTCTTCCAGGGATCAGTGACTGACAGATATTCTATGAGGCCTCTCCTGACATCCAGGGTGTGTAGTTTCCTTTCCTTCTCATTAGTTGGATTAGGGAGGAAGGATGGCAGAACTATCTCCTGCGTCCTATGGAAACTAGAAACTACCTTTGGCAAGTACGCTGGATCAGGTCTGAGTATTACCCTATCCTCTTTAAACTGTAAATAAGGAGGACACCTAGATAAAGCCTGAATATCGCTTATTCTGCGAGCTGATGTCAGAGCTACCAGGAAGGCTACCTTGAGTGACAGGATTTTTAGGGAAGCCGACGAGATAGGTTCGAATGGAGTCTCTGTCATAGCAGTGAGGACTAGGTTCAAGTCCCACGGCATAAACCTATCCTTCATTATTGGCCTGGATCTACCTGCTGCCTTAATGAATCTGCTTATCCAATAATTACCAGAAATGTTGCAGCTAAACAGAGCCCCCAAGGCTGACACTTGTACTTTAAGGGTACTGGTAGAGAGTCCCATGTCTAGACCTTTTTGTAGGAACTCTAATATCTGCATTATAGGTGCTGAATCTCCAGCGATAACTTCTGAGTTTTGAAGGAATTTTTTCCAAATCCTGACGTAAATTTTTGTGGTAATGATTTTCCTACTTTTAAGAAGGGTGTTAATTAGGTCTGCGGAGAAACCCTTTTCTTCTAATAATGACCGTTCAAACTCCACGCCGTCAGATGAAGGCCAGCCACCTGAGGATGGAAGACTGGGCCCTGGGACAGGAGATCCGGGATGTCCGGCAGAACCCAAGGATCGGACACCGACATGGTCCTGAGGCATGAGAACCATGCTCTCCTGGGCCAAAACGGAGCGATGACTATCACCATTGCTCTGTCTTTCCTGATTTTACTCATCACTAGGGGTAGAAGAGATAGGGGAGGGAAGGCGTAGGCTAGTTTGAAGTCCCAGTTTATCAGGAAGGCATCTACCGCCAGAGGATTTTCTCTGGGATTCAGGGAGCAGAATTGTTCCAATTGAGTGTTGTCTCTGGTGGCGAATAGGTCTACCTCTGGATATCCCCACTTTTGAACAATCAGTTTGAATATGGATGTGTTTAAAGACCATTCCCCTTGCTTTAGCCGATTGCGGCTTAAAAAGTCTGCCGTGATGTTGTCTTTTCCTTTTATATGCAATGCTGTTAAAGATAGGAAGTATTGTTCTGCTAGATGGAACAACCGTTCTGCTACCAACATCAGGGGTCTGGAACGAGTCCCGCCTTGGCGATTGATGTATGCCACGGTGACCTGATTGTCGGAGAACACTCGCACATGATGGCCCTGTAGATACACAAGGAGCTTTTTAGCCGCCTGTTCTACTGCCGTTAATTCTTTTAGGTTAGATGACATTCCTAACTGATGATGTTGCCATTGGTCCTGGACTAAAATTTCACCCATATGAGCTCCCCAACCGTAAGGACTAGCATCCGTGGTGACTATGCGGGTTACGTTATACTCCCAGGGCACCCCTTTTAATAAGTTATCCTTGTGTAACCACCACTCTAGGGACTCCCTTGTGTTACGGGATAAGGTTAGCTGACCCTCCAAGCAACCTCCAAGGACTTTTTGATGTAATAAGACCTCGCTCTGTAGTTTCCTTGCATGAAACTGGGCCCACTGGACTGCCGGGATACAGGCCGAGAGAGAGCCTAGAAGGGACATGGCTTTTCTGAGGGACATGGTGGGGTTATTGGAGGCGTTCAGGATCTGATAATGGAGGCGAACAAGCTTGTCCGGAGGCAGACGGCATTCCTGTTTTTCAGAATCCAGGGTTAGGCCCAAAAATTGTTGGACTCTCATTGGTTGCAACCGAGTTTTGACGTTCAGCAACCATCCTAACCGTTCTAGGGCAGACATTGCCTTTTGTAGCTGTTGTAAACAATGGTTCGCCGTTTTACCTACAATAAGAAAATCGTCCAGGTAGGGGATCACCAGAATGTTTGATTCACGTAGATGGGCCATGACCTCCGCTGTCACCTTAGTAAACACTCGGGGAGCGACTGCCACTCCAAAAGGGAGGGCCGCATATTGGAAATGTCGAATTGACCCATCCAACTGAACCGCCACTCTGAGGAACCGCTGATGGCCTGCATGGATGGGTATATGGTAGTATGCGTCTTTTAAATCTAACACCACCATGAAGCAGTTTTGGAACAGCAATTTTATTGCAGATTTAATCGTTTCCATCTTAAAGGGACGTATGACCAAAAATTTGTTGAGGGCTTTAAGGTTAATTATTGTCCTAAAGGAGCTGTCCGGTTTGCGGACCAGGAACAGAGGGGAGTAGAATCCCTTCCCCCATTCTTCCTCTGGAACCTCTATCAGGACTTTCTTAGCGCACAGGTTATGAACCTCGGCTTCCAGGGCAGCTTGTTCTGCCGCAGATGACCTGAGTGGGGTGATTTTAAATTGATCAAGGGGAACCCTAGAAAACTCTAGTCGTTGTCCCACGGCTATTATCCCCAATATCCAGCTGCTATTGGAGATCAGAGACCAGGATGGGTAGAAGGCAGCTAGTCTCCCTCCTACTGGGGCCACTAGTCATTGGGGCGGCTTTTTCGTGTCCCGAGCTGGACCTTCCTGGCGCCCTCCCCCAAACATGAATCCTGTACCTTTCCTTTTTTTATCATCCCATCTGCCCTGATCTCTGGACGACCTTCTCCGGAAAACCCCTTTCCTGGCGAAGGGACGTCTGTAAGAGGGGTTCGGGAGACTGGGAAATTTCTTTTTGTCATCTCCAGCTTTCTCCAACAATTCGTCCAAGACGGGACCGAATAGGTACTCCCCCTCGCAGGGAATGGAACAGAGACGGGACTGGGTTTGAATATCTCCTGGCCAGCATTTTAACCAGAGCGCTCTTCGCGCTGCATTAGACAGACCTGCGGCTTTTGCCGCCATTCTTGCAGAGTCTGCAGAAGCATCGGCTAAAAACGCTGCGGCATTCTGAATGATGGGTAAATTTTTCCGAATAGATGATCTTGAAGCTCCATCTCTTAGTTCGGAATCTAGCTGATCTAGCCAGACCATCATGGATCTGGCTGTACAGGTGGCAGCTACCGCTGGTCTTAACGCGCCTGCTGACATCTCCCATGTCCCTTTAAGGAAAGAATCTGCTTTCTTATCTAACGGATCTTTCAGGGAGGCCATATCGTCAAATGGTATGGCGGATTTTTTAGATGCTTTGGCTACTGCAGCATCTAGTTTCGGGGCTTTATCCCATCTGTTTACTATCGGGTCATCGAAGGGGTATCTCCGCTTAAAGGCTGGTGGCATGGAGCCCCTTTTCTCCGGTCTCTTCCATTCTCTATCAATTAGGCTCTGAACCTTTTCGTTCAATGGAAAGGCTTTACGTTTTTTGGGGTCCAACCCCCCGAACATAATGTCCTGTGCTGAGAGTTCTCGTTTTTTGTCCGCTACCCCCATGGTGGACCGTATAGCTTTCACTAATTTGTCCATCTGTTCTAAGGGGAAGCAGAACCGGCTAGAGTCTTCATCCGAGGAAGACGACGAGGAGGCCGAGGAATTGTCCCCTTTCCCAGGGGCGACTGAGGCCTCCGAGCCCGAACCACTAGCCTCTCTTCTCCTAGAAGGTTCTCTTTGAGGTAAAGCTTTCATTTCTGCCCTGATCATGTCTCTCAGGTTTGAAGTGAAGTCAGGTGTCTCTTCCGCTACCTGCATAAACGGGGGAGAGTATAAGGGCCTGACAATCTACCCCTGGACTCCCTGTCCTTAATAACTCCTACCGTCTGCCGTATGCATGGCTGGCATAATTTTTTAGGGTGGCCATCTGGTAGGGGGGAACTACAGAGGGCACATTCCCTGTGTTTCTGTTTTCCCGTAACCTTCTTCCCCTGAAAAAAAACATAAAGGAACACTGCATCAGGGTACATTCACGGAGATCTCTTACCCATGCAGATGAGTCAGGTACCGGATCACAGAGGGAGGCAGGGGGGTCCTTTCTGGAGGAACTTTCGCGGCTCTGGTCGCTGGTTCGTTTCTGTCTCTTCTGCTGGCCACTCGCCTGTTTCTGCGGGTGTTCCTGCGTCTCGTCCTGCTGGACTAAGGGGGCTTCCGACGTCTCCATTGCTGGGGCCTTCAGAAGCACCCCAGCGGCGTCCCCATCTGCCTTATATGGCCTCCTGTCCGGGTCAGCAGGCATACTGCCCTAGCACCACCCACCCGGCATTTGCGTTCCCTCCCCCATGCTCCGGCCCCCCTCGCCTTCGCCGGGTCGCCGCGCGACCCCCGGACCGGCATGCACCCGCGGCGCGCGCCGGAGGCCGCCGGCACCCGACTTCCGGTATCGGCGCTATCGCTCCGCCCCTTCCGCCGCGTCACTTCCGCCGCTCACAGAGCCCTGCGGGAGCGCGCGCGAAGGAGCCGCGCAGGCCCGCCCGGAGTGCCAGCACCCCCCGCGCCCGCCGCCATGAGCCCGGCCAGGAGACAGCACTGACCCGGAGGACCGGGCCTGGGGAAGTGCACCGGGGCATACCTACCAGGTGCTGGCTCTGGAGACTGGCATCCACCGGACCCTTGCTCCACCTGCTTCGTCCACTGTCGTGGTGACCTACCCGGCCCCACCGTGGCGCTTCCAGGGACCCCGCACTGACCGAGGTAGGAGACCCCCTCGCTACCTGGGTCGGTCAGCCGGCCTGGGTATTCCATGATGATTCTGACGGACGATCTGTAGAGAGTCCTGTCCTCTAGGAACAGGAAACCAACTGATGCGTGGGAGAGGTGCCACCCTTTTTGTATCTGTAGGTTTCCTGTTCCTAAAGGGCGGATCCCCTCTCTCTCAGGTGGTGCTGTCATGGACGATCGAATAAAATTTGAATCCCACCCCTGATAAAGGGGGTGGTCCAGCACCTAAAATGTATATTCTGTGGCAGAGACAGAAGCAGAGAGCCAGCACTGCACTCACATCAGCCACAACGTCCATCACCCAGGATATCTTCATAGGATTTAGCGATGCATGAAACTAGTAACTGCATCCCCGCCCCGTCACGTCCTGTTCTAGTAGGGAATATAAGACGCTATATACATTTATTTGGTCACCTATGACAATGATTTCTAGATAGATTACTAAATGCAGGATTAACACCATAGCTCTCTGGATAAAAGTTTATCAAATTTTTATTAACACATTATATGCTTTTGACAAACAGCATTCATCTTAGGATTTGAATGATCAAGATAATAATCACGGAACATGACAGAGGTTTACAGTATAACATTACAAAAAGAATCAACCGTCTATTCATGAAAAGTCCCGGCCAAAATGTCCTTGTGTAGTTCAAGAAAATATGGGGTCATGGTTGCTCCATCACTCGGTACAAGTCAATATTTTAAGGAACACCACTAGATCGTCTCCAGAAGCATATAAGAAGGATCCGCTTATCCTACAGTGGAAAACTGGCAGCGCTCTGGCCAACAAGTGGACTATTTCAAGCTGTGACGATGAGACGTGAAGAGTCGAATACTGAGAAGGATGGCATCCTGGTCTAGATGAAGATGAAGGATTTTACTATAGCCAATATAACTGAGGCGACGACAAGGAGTCTGAAGGTCTGTGGAAGAAGAAAAGGAAACTGGTTAGGTTTCACCGCGTACTTTCACTTCATGGGGACTGCATTCCTCACCAACTATGTTCTACTGGAAGAGCCGCGGATAACTAACAGACCGAAAAATGACTAAGATACAAATCCTTTCCTGCACACCCCTCATCCTAATAGTTAGGTACACCTCACCTCTGTGCCTTTACTTCTTTCAGCATTATCTGCTCATCTCAACTTCAACTTATGCTACTAATATTTCTGAGGCAAGATCTTCCGCATAAAATAGGAGAAAAATTAAATTTGCTAGATGGGGGGTCCTGTGCTAAATTCAGTTGCCATTCGTTAATTTCATGGTTAAAAAAAGCAATAAAGACAACAACACCCCCCCCTTCAAGATTTAAAAAGAAAATCTTCAACAATGCAAAACTTGTATACATATATGTGTGCAGTTGCCACAGTAAGCAAGTTGATGTCAGATTATACTGGGGTCTTCCCACCAATAAAGTATGATACGATGGCGGTCTCAAGTTTCTGGACGGTGGTGCCTTTGTCTTTTTTAACCCTGATGATAAAAAAATAAAACAAAATGATCCCCCTCCCCTTGAAGAATAATATACTAACAACTATAATGCAAGTTCCTAGCAAACTGCAGTGAAATGGGTCTTGATATTGAACTGCACTTGTGAAATAATAAAGACAAATCACACCAAAACCTGCTCCAAGTGGAGGGACAAATTGGACCCTATTGCTTAAATTTGATCTCTTACTTGCATTTCGTGGGGGTCACTATTCCTCCCCCACTTTATTCTATAGCGGAGTCACTGAGAAACAGATCTGAAATACTTTAAGTGGGAAACCCTTCCCTGCACTCGCCTTCCCCCAATAGGAGACAGAATCCTGTCATAAACCTATAAAGAACATTGGAAAGTCTTCAGTGTCACCCTAATTACAACTTATTCTCATATCATTTTCACGTAAAGATCTTTTTGGATTAATAAAGTACATTAAGGTGGTGGTCTCACGTTTCTAGATGGTGGTCTTGTGCTAAATTCAGGTGACTTCTTTATCTAATGATAAAGAAAAATGAAATACCCCCCCACCCCTTCAAGAATAATAATTCACGATGATATATAGAGATTATATACAGTATACACACAAATTTAAAGCAATAACCAGACTGCTAGAAATCTTCAGTGCCAACATACAGAGATCTTCATACTTGAACTGCACCATAAGATAACTAAGAATCACCCCAAACCCACTCAGTATAAAAGCCAACTTGTATTTGTTGGGACGGCTGCATTCCTCAACTGATACAGGTACGGATACTTCATCTACCTCTGCTGAGATCAATAAGACAACTCCGAGCAGTCTGAGATTTTGGAAATGCAATTGCTGAAGTTTCCCAGTGTTCTTGCTTTTTCAGGGGGCTGTATTTCTCGACCACCTTATTCTACTAGAAAGCAACGGATAAGAAATGGATCTAAAAATATGAAGATTAAAACCTCCCCTCATCCTGATCGGATTCTATAATTCTCTGCTGCTCCATCTCTGCCATAAACATAATCCGGTCACAGATCAGCAAATATTTGACATAGGACAATCTCCATAGACATCACAACTCCATCATCTATGCCACCATTTCCAGATCAATACCCTTTTCTCAACAGTGTAAGAAGATTAAAGAACGGTGGTCTCACGTTTCTGGATAGTGGTCCAGCACCAAATTCAGTTGCCTTCTTTAGCTCTGATGATAAAGAATAGGAAAACAAAATAACCCTCCCCCTTCAAGACCAATCATTTACAACAATATACACTCACTGGCCACTTTATTAGGTACACCTGTCCAACTGTGTGTTAAGACTTAATTTCTAATCAGCCAATCACATGGCGGCAACTCAGTGCATTTAGGCATGTAGACATGGTCAAGACAATCTCCTGCAGTTCAAACCGAGCATCAGTATGGGGAAGAAAGGTGATTTGAGTGCCTTTGAATGTGGCATGATTGTTGGTGCCAGAAGGGCTGGTCTGAGTATTTCAGAAACTGCTGATCTACTGGGATTTTCACGCACAACCATCTCTAGGGTTTACAGAGAATGGTCCGAAAAAGCAAAAAAATCCAGTGAGCGGCAGTTCTGTGGCCGGAAATGCCTTGTTGATGCCAGAGGTCAGAGGAGAATGGGCATACTGGTTCGAGCTGATAGAAAGGCAACAGTGACTCAAATTGCCACCCGTTACAACCAAGGTAGGCAGAAGAGCATCTCTGAACGCACAGTGCGTCGAACTTTGAGGCAGATGGGCTACAGCAGCAGAAGACCACACTGGGTACCACTCCTCTCAGCTAAGAACAGGAAACTGAGGCTACAATTTGCACAAGCTCATCGAAATTGGACAGTAGAAGATTGGAAAAACGTTGCCTGGTCTGATGAGTCTCGATTTCTGCTGCGACATTCGGATGGTAGGGTCAGAATTTGGCGTAAACAACATGAAAGCATGGATCCATCCAGCCTTGTATCAATGGTTCAGGCTGGTGGTGGTGGTGTCATGGTGTGGGGAATTTTTTCTTGGCACTCTTTGGGCCCCTTGGTACCAATTGAGCATCGTTGCAACGCCACAGCCTACCTGAGTATTGTTGCTGACCATGTCCATCCCTTTATGACCACAATGTACCCAACATCTGATGGCTACTTTCAGCAGGATAATGCGCCATGTCATAAAGCTCGAATCATCTCAGATTGGTTTCTTGAACATGACAATGAGTTCACTGTACTCAAATGGCCTCCTCAGTCACCAGATCTCAATCCAATAGAGCATCTTTGGGATGTGGTGGAACGGGAGATTCGCATCAGGGATGTGCAGCCGACAAATCTGCGCCAACTGTGTGATGCCATCATGTCAATATGGTCCAAAATCTCTGAGGAATGCTTCCAGCACCTTGTTGAATCTCTGCCACGAAGAATTGAGGCAGTTCTGAAGGCAAAAGGGGGTCCAACCCGTTACTAGCATGGTGTACCTAATAAAGTGGCCAGTGAGTGTATACTGACAGCTATGGTGTAATAAGTAAACATATCTGTATATTCAGAGTCAGAAGGCTTCTAGCAATCTTCAGTGCCGTCATACAGGGGTCTTCATACTTGAACTGCACTGGTAAAACTAATAAGACAATCGCCCCAATCCTGCTCCAAATAGACTGACAATCTGGGTCCTATTGCATAAATTTGATCCCATACTTGCATGTTGTGGGGGTCATTATTCCTGCCCCACTTTTTCCAACTGAGGAGCCACTAGTAACTGGATCTGAAAAACAAACAGGAAACCCTTCCCTGCACTCGCCTCCCCCAATAGGAAACTGAATCCTGTCAGATCTAGAAGGAACATTAGAAAGTTTCCATCATCACCCTGATTACAACGTATCCCAATCAACATTTTCTTTCACAATGTTTTTATGGATTTCTATAACTATAGCAAATATAAAGATCAAAATTCAACAATAAAATCTGACAAACCAAACATTCAGTGGCACAGATTACTCCATACATGAAGTTATTCCATATGCAATGTTATTACAATGATTTGATGTTATAAGAATGAATCCAAATTCTCCATTTATATAAGATAAGACAGTAACTTTATATATGTGTTTAACTACCAGAGTGTGCGGTTTACTGGTAATCTTCAGTGTCATCAAACAGGGGTCTCTAGACTTGTACTTCCCTGCTGAGATCAATAAGACAATCGCCCCAAACCTGCTTCTACATATTTGACAACAGGACACCCCGTTGCTCAGTTACATAGCGTACTTGCCTTTTGTTGGGGCTCTATTTCCCAACCACTTTGTTCTCCTGAAGAGGTGCTGATATTAAATGGATCTGAAAAACATCAAGTGGGAAAACCGACCCTGCACTCACCTCTCCCTAATAGGAAACTGAATGCGGTCACAGATCTATACAGAACACTGGAAAGTCTCCATCATCACCCAAATTACAACAACTTCTGCCATTAACATTTTCACGTAAAGAACATTTCACTGCTATAGGATTAAGAAGGTACAAAAATGAAATGGTGGCCCCGTATCAAATAAGGTTACCTTCTTTAACTCTGAAGATAAAGTACAGGAAAGTAAAACACCCTTTCAATTATAATATGTGGGTGTATATACTTACCACATTAAACATCTTCAATGCCATCATACGGGGGTCTCCATACCAAAACTCGTCACCACAACTCCACGTTATGTCACTAATATTTCCACTTACAGATCATTTCACAGAAGTACAGGATCAATAATGTACACAAAGATGGTGGTGTTACTTTTCTCTATTGGGGTCAACTCTGCTGACAAAGAACAGATAAGCAAAACCAATCCCCCTCCCGCAAACTGTTATATATTAAAAGCAGCAAAAAAATGACTCCTCTTTAAACACAATCTGCTACAGAAAAATACAGTGGCAACATCTGTAATTCAATATTTTCAAAACAGTAAGAGGCTTACTGGAAATCTTCAGCGCCATCATACAGGGGTCTCCAGACTTGTACTGCCCTGCTGAGATCAATAAGACAATCGCCCCAAACCCGCTCATACATATTTGACAACTGGAAACCCAGTTGCTCAAGTTTCATAGCATACTTGCGTTTTGTTGTGGCCGCATTTCACAATCAGTTTATTTTCTTGGAGCCACTGATAATAAACAGACCTGAAAAACATCAAGTGGGAAACCCGACCCTGCACTCACCTCCCCCTAATAGGACACTGAATGCGGTCACAGATCTATACAGAACACTGGAAAGTCTCCATCATCACCCAAATTACAACTTCTGCCAATAACATTTTCACATAAAGAACTTTTCTTTGTGCTATAGGATTAATAAATAAGATGGTGGTCTCACATTTCTGCATGGTGGTCCTGTGCCAAATTAAGTTACCTTTTTCAACTCTACAGATCAAGAACAGGAAAACAAGACCCCCCTCCTTTTCCAAGAAAATATTTTACATTAATATACAGCACAATATGTGTATATAAGTATGTTTGTATACTCACCACTGTAAGCAGGGGTCAACAATCTTCAGTGTCATCATACAGGGGTCTTTAAACACAAGTACTGTCGTACTGAGATCAATAAGACGACAATCGCCGCCAACTCGCTCCAACTTATCTGACTATTTAGACACAGTCGCATTCTTTACATTTAGCGATGCACCAGCGATCCCGACCACGATACGACCCAGTCAGGATCGCTGGTGCATCGCTAAATGGTCGCTAGTGAGCTGCCAAACAGGCAGATCTCACCAGCGATGTAGCGATGCTTGGTGGTCGTACTTACCTTTCAGACGAAGCGATGACCGCCGTCTTCCTCTCGCGTCCATAGCTTGCTCGTCGGCGCCAGCAGGAAGCCGACGACGAGAAATGGACATGGATGATCTCGCGCGATCAGCGATAGCCAGCGGGGAAGCCCGTCGGAGGTAAGTATCACAAGTAGCGATATCGCTAGTGATATCGCTGCTGCGTCACAAAATTGGTGATAGCGATATCGCTATGTGTAAAGCCCCCTTTACACTTGGAGGAGCTGCATTCCTCAACCATTTGTATCTACTGGAGGACCACCAATATGAAAAATATCAAACAAGAAAACCCTTCCCTGCACTCACCTCATCCTAGCAGTAATCTACAATCCTCCTCTGCTCCCAGCATTATCCGGCCATAGATCTGTAGAGAACATCAAGGTAGGACAATCTCCATTCACACCACAACTACATCCTATCTCACTAATATTTCCAGGTCAGGATTATTTTCTCTAGACTACAGGATGAATAAATTACAATAAGATGGTGGTCTCACATTTCTGGTTGGTCTTGTTACCTTTTTTTGCTCTGATAAAAAACAGAAAAGAAAAACAACCTCCCCCTACAAGAACAATCATTTACAAAAATATATAGCGGCAATGTCCTCCAGCGCAATCTGTATATATAGTTTGGACTTACCCCAGTAAGCCGGCTCCCGGCAATCATCAGTGCAATCATACAGGGGTCTTCACACGATCTGTCCTGCTGAGATCAATAAGACGACAATCGCCCCCAACTCGTTCCACCGTATTCGACTATTTAGACTCGGAACAGTGTACTTGCACTTTGAGGGGCTGCATTCCTCAACCATTTGTCTCTACGGGAGGATCACTAATCTGAAAAGTATCACGCAAGAAAACCCTTCCCTGCACTCACCTCATCCTAGCAGTATTTTACAATCCTCCTTTGCTCCCGGAATTATCCGGCTATAGATCTGTAGAGCACATCAAGGTAGGACAATCTCCACTCACACCACAACTCCAACTTATCTCACCAATATTTCCAGGTCAGGATTTATTTCTACAGACTACAGGATGAATAAATTACAATAAGATGGTGATCTCACATTTCTGGTCGGTCCTGTTGCCTCCTTTAGCTCTGATGATAAAAAACTGTAAAGAAAAACAACCTCCCCCTATAAGAACAATAATTTACACCAATATATAGCGGCAATCTCCTCCAGTGCAGTCTGTATATAGTTTAGATTTACCCCAGTAAGCCGGCTCCCGGCAATCTTCAGTGCAATCATACAGGGCTATGGAACTTCACTGTTGGGATCAAGAAGAAAACAAATTGCCCCCAAACACACTCCCACTCATTTAACACTTTGGATGCACCGCTGCTCATGTCTGATTGTCTGCATATTGTGGGGCCATTATTCCTCCGCCACTGAGAAATGGATCTGAAAAATATCAAGCGAGAAAATCCTTCCCTGCACTCACCTCCTCCCAATAGTAATCTGTAATTCTCCTCTGCTCCATCTCTGCTCCCGACATTATCATTTCACCGATCTGGAAATACTTCCTACATAGGACAATCTCCCATCGTCACCACAACTCCATCATCTATGCCACCATTTCACTAACAATAGTCTTTTCTCTACAGCACAGAATCAATGAAATGCAATAAGATTGTGGTCTCACGTTTCTGGATGGTGGTCCCATTGACTTCTTTAACTCTGATGATAAAGAACTGGAAAGCAAAATATCTACCCCCCTTCAAGAAAAATACTTTACAGCAATATTCAGCATCTATACAATATGTGTATATGGATATGTATATTCATCACCACAGTAATTAGATGTCTAGCAATCTTCAGTGTCATCATACAGGGGTCTTCACACGATGTGTCCTGATGAGATCAATAAGACAACAATCGCCCCAAACCGGCTCAAACTTATCTGACAATTTGGTCACACAATCGCATTCCTGCACATTGAGAGGCTGCATTCCTCCATCACTTGTATCTACTGATGGCCACTAATCTGAAAAATATCAAGGTAGAAAACCCTTCCCTGCACTCACCTCACCCTAGTAGTAATCTACAATTCTCCTCTGCTCCAGGCTTTATTCAGCCATAGATCTGTAGAGAACATCAACATTGGACATTTTCCATTCACACCACAACTCCAGCTTATGTCTCTAATATTTCCACGTCAAGATCTTTTGTCTAGACTACAGGATGAATAAAGTACAATAGAATGGTGGCTCACATTTCTGGATGGAGATCACACTGCTTTCTTTAGGTCTGATAAAAAAAATGAAAAACAAGGAAAAAAACCCTCCCTTCAAAGACAATCATGTACAATATATACTGGCAAACAACTCCAGTGCAATCTGTGTATATATATTACAGGTTAACCACAGGATGCCGATTCCCAGCAGCCTCCAATGCTATCATACAGAGCTATCGAAACATGAGGTTCACTGTTGGAAAAGAAAACAAATTGCCCCCAAACACGCTCCCACAAAATCTAAAAATGTGGATGCACTTCTGCTCATGTCTGATTGGCTGCATATTGTGGGGCCATTATTCCTCAGCCACTGATAACAAATGGATCTGAAAAATATCAAAGCAGAACATGTTTCCTGCACTCACCTCATCTAACTGGGAACCTGCAGTACACAGCTGCCCCGTCTCCAATACTGACACTTTATCTGACCCTGCGGAGATCAATAAGACCATCGCCTCCAAAGAAATTCCGAGCCGTCTAACAATTTGGACACAATGTGGCTATAGTTTCATAGTGTACTTGCATTTTCAGGGGGCTGCATTTCTCAACCCCTTCATTATACTGTACTGGAGAGCCAAGGATAAACAAACATCTGAAAAATACTAAAAAAAGAGAATCCTCCCCGCACTCCTCTCATCCTGATAGTAAACTACAATTCTCTGCTCTCAGCATTATCCGGTCACAGATCTGTAACAAACCCTTACATTGGAAAGTCTTCATCATCATCCTTATTATAACTTATGCCAATAACAATTTCATATAGATCCTTTCTTCGTACTATAAAGATCAATAAAGTACAAAATAATGGTGGCCTCACGTTTCTCGATGGTGGTCCCATTGCCTTCAACTCTGCTGATAAAGAACAGGAAAACAAAAACAACCCCACCCTCTTCAAGAAAACATTTTACAGCATCTACAGCACAATGTGTGTATATCTATTTGTATATTCACCACAGTAAGCAGGGGGTCTAGTAATCTTCAGTGCCATCATACAGGGGTCTTCACATGATCTGTCCTGCTGAGATCAATAAGACGACAATCGCCCCAAACCACCTCCAACTTACCTGATTATTTAGACACACAATCTTATTCTTGTACTTTGAGGGGATGCATTCCTCAACCATTTGTCTCTACTGGGGGACCACTAATCTGAAAAATATCAAGCGAGAAAACAGGATTTTTTGGGTTGCTTACCGTAAAATCTGTTTCTCGGAGCCTTCATTGGGGGACACAGAGACCATGGGTGTATGCTGCTGCCACTAGGAGGCTGACACTATGCACAAAAAAAGGTTAGCTCCTCCTCCGCAGTGTACACCCCACCGACCGGCAGGAAGTTCCTCAGTTAGTGAGAAAGCAGTAGGAGAAGTAACAGAATAGATTGAAAGCAGAACAAACAACTCAACTGTAACAAACCGACAAACATAAGAACAGGAGTTGTAGAACATGGGAGGGTGCTGTGTCCCCCAATGAAGGCTCCGAGAAACAGATTTTACGGTAAGCAACCCAAAAAATCCTGTTTTCTCGTTCGCCTTATTGGGGGACACAGAGACCATGGGACGTCCCAAAGCAGTCCCTGGGGTGGGAAACAAACTTCCATCAGGCCAGTGGACTCGCCACCGCAGCCTGCAGAATCCTTCTACATAGGCTGGCGTCCGCCGAAGCGTAGGTGTGGACCCTGTAGAATTTCACAAAGGTGTGAACCGATGACCACGTTGCAGCATTGCAAAGCTGCAGCGCGGAAGCTCTGTGGCGCACCGCCCAGGAGGCACCCACCGCCCGGGTAGAGTGCGCTCTGATCCCTGGAGGGGCCACTCGATGCTTGACCCGGTATGCCTCCAAAATTGCCGATCTGATCCAGCGCGCAATAGTGGCCTTTGAGGCTGGGTGATGAACAGAGAGTCTGACTTCCGCAATGAAGTCGTCCGGGCTAGATAGACTCTCAATGCCCTGACTAGGTCCAGCTTGTCCAAAGACCGCTCCCGAGGGTGAGCTGGGCTTGGGCAGAAGGATGGCAGAACAATGTCCTCATTGAGGGAAACGAAGATACCACCTTCGGAAGAAAAGAGGGCGGAGGCCGCAGAACTACCTTGTCCTGATGAAGGACCAAAAAAGGAGAGCGGCAAGAAAGTACCGCTAATTCCGACACGCGCCGGATGGAGGTAATGGCCACCAGAAAGGCCACTTTCCAAGAAAGGAGGGAAAGGGAAACGTCCCTGAGAGGTTCAAAAGGAGGACCCTGCAGAACCTGAAGAACCAAATTAAGATCCCAAGGATCCACGGGAGCTCGGTACGGAGGAACCGTGTGAGCCACACCCTGGAGGAAGGTTTTGACCTGGGGCCGGGAGGCCAGCGTTTTCTGAAATAAAATGGACAGTGCCGAAACTTGACCCTTCAAGGAGCTGAGAGCAAGCCCCGCATCCAGCCCTGCCTGAAGAAACGCCAGAATAGAAGGGAGCGAAAAAACCAAGGGCGCGATGTCATTGGCCTCACACCAGGAGAAATAGGCTTTCCAAGTACGGTAATAGATCTTCGAAGAAGAAGGCTTTCTGGCGCGGATCATGGTATGAATTACCCGATCAGAGAATCCTGCCCGTCTCAAAACCTCGGTCTCAACAGCCACGCCGTTAAATTGAGCGACCGAGAATTGGGGTGGCAAATCGGGCCTTGAGACAGCAGATCTGCCCGTCGGGAAGCTTCCAGGGGGCGTCCGCGAGAAGGTTGACAATGTCTGCGAATCAAGACCTTCTGGGCCAATTCGGGGCGATGAGGATGACTGGAATCCCCTCTGCTTTGATTTTCTTCAACAACTTGGGAAGAAGAGGCAGAGGAGGGAACAGGTAGGGGAGCACGAACTGTGACCAAGGGACGGCCAGAGCGTCGGCGCCCACTGCCAGAGGGTCCCGAGACCTGGACACGAATTGTGGTACTTTCCTGTTGAGGCGAGATGCCATGAGGTCTACATCCGGGGTTCCCCACCGACGGCAGAGCAGATGAAACACCTCCGGATGTAGGGACCATTACCCTGCCGCGAGACCCTCACGGCTGAGGAAATCGGAGGCCCAGTTGTCCACGCCGGGAATGTGAACCGCGGAAATCGTTGGAACAAAGGTCTCTGCCCATTGAAGAATTCTGGACACTTCCGCCAGGGCTGAGACACTCCGTGTCCCCCCTTGGCGGTTGATATACGCCACCGCTGTGGCATTGTCTGTCTGAATCCTGACAGGCAGGCCCTTGAGGCGCCTTTCCCAGTGGACGAGAGCTAGATGGATCGCCCGTATCTCTAGGACATTGATCTGCAGAGCTGATTCCTGCGTCGACCATCGACCCTGAACAGTGTGATTGCGGAACACTGCACCCCAGCCGATGAGGCTGGCGTCCGTAGTGACAATCTGACAGTGAACGGGAAAAGACCGCCCCACCGTCGCTGAAGAAGAGAAGTCGACCTCCCAATTGGAAGGGACCCACGGGAGACCGATGGTAGTCGTGCGGACGTAGACCGTCCAGATCTAGATCTGGACGGTCTTCCCTGGGAAGAGTGGGACCGCCAGGACGGAGTGGGCCTGAAGGAAACCTTCTTTCTTTCCTGACGTGCCTGTGGCCTTTGCTGGTTGGAAGGGTTTTCCGCCGTATTGAAACGGCGGAAAGTCCGACAGGGACGAAACTGACGCCTTGGAGGAGGTCTGCGAGGCTTGGAGGGGAGAAGAGAACTCGTACCTCCAGTAGCGTCCTTAATAATCTGATCCAATTGTGATCCGAAGAGACGCACTCCCTGAAAAGGCAGATTGGTCAGAGACTTTTTAGAGGACAAGTCCGCCTGCCAGGCCTTGAGCCAAATTGTACGTCGGATTGCCACGATGTTACTTGACGCCTGAACTGCGCAAGATGCGGCATCCAAGGAGGCAGAAAGCAGATAATCTCCCGCATGGGAAATCTGATTGGCGAGATCGGCCAAATGCTCTGGTCGTGCCTTATCCAGAATGCCCTGCCGAAGGTCATCTGCCCAAGTGGATATGGCCTTTGCTGCCCAAGAAGAAACAAAGACTGGACATACCGCTGCTGATGCCGCTTCGAAGGCAGATTTTGCTAGAGATTCTATGATCCTATCATTAGAATCTTTTAGCGACGCCACACCTGACAGCGGAAGGACCGTATTATTAGAAAGTCTGGACACGGGAGGGTCCACCGAGGGAGAAGCGGCCCAGTTGTCCGTGAGCTCTTTAGCAAACGGGTACAGCACGCCGAGACGCTTTCCTCTTTGAAAGCGTCTGGTCGGATCTTCTCTCTCCTTTGTAAAAATCTTTCCAAACTCAGAATGGAAGGGAAACACCCTGGATGGTGTTTCCGCCCGTCTGGACGAAACCTCCTGATCTGAGGATTTCGCAGGGGCGTCAGCGATGTCAAAGGTATGGTGAATCGCGGCAATGAGGTTTTGCACCGTAACCTTCATGTTCGCATCCTGGTCCGAATCCAGCTCTAAGACCCCTTCCGATTCCGAAAGCGCTTCGCCTGACTCGGGGGAGGAGGCCCAAGAGGGAGACTGCTGGGGACTATGGGGTGAGGTAGGACGAGGGGAGGACTCCGCCTGGAGGTCCTGCCTGGGCCTCTTGCGACTGCCGCTGGCTGGGTCAGATGGGACGTCCTGAGACGTGCTGGGTCCCGCCGAAGCTCCCAAGGGCAACTTGTCCAGAACGGCTACTAGGGACTGAGACACCTTGATGAGGTCTGCCACTGACTGTGATTAAGAGGAGGCCCAACCCGGCATGGGGGGCTCACTCGCCCCTGGGGCTATGGATGGCTCCTGAGCGGCGTCGGGCTGGACGCAGAGCGGGTACGATCAGACTTAGCGTTGGACATAGTGAAAAGAGAGGCAGTGCCGGCCGGTTGGGGGACAGAAGGCAGAGAAGGGTGTCAGTCTGCAGGTGCAGAGCTACTCACGGTCCGGTGTCCCCAAGGGCGACGCTCTCTGATCTGGCTGCAGGATGAGGCCAGGCCAATCCGGCTGAAAAAAAGGCCCAGCGACCGAAATCCGGCAGGGAATGAGGTCCGGCTGGCAGGCTGAGAAGATGGCGACCACCAGGGAAAGGGCGCGCTGCCGGAGGGAGAAGAAGGGCGGAGCTCGCCGCAGAGATCCCCTTAGCACCGCCCGCTGTCCAATAGCAGGCTGGTGTGAGGCAAGGGGGCTGGGAAGGCCTAGGACGGGCGGGAGAGAAGCCCGCTTAGAAGAAAGGGGCAGGGGGCGTGGCCGCGACGCAGCGGTAGGCCCGAGATGAAGCCGGGGCCTAAATTAATAGCGCCGGCCGCCTGTCAGCAGGGGGTCGGCGCGGAAGATGCGCCGCAACACCGGGCCGCAACCCCGGGCCGCGTCCCTGCTTCCCACAGCCCGACCCCTGTATACCCCTGCCGGGATGAAGAAGAAACGGGGGGGGGGGCGCAGAACAAGGCCCGAAAGAAAAGGAGCCTTCATGGATGCGGCGACCGTGGGGAGAAGCGGGCGCGCAGGCCCTACCGTGGTCCCCTGGCGACCGCCTTAGGATGAAAACGCCGGGGGACCGCTAGACCGCATACTCACCCAGGCTGGGAGCCACAATAAAGGTACCTGAGAATCCCACGCTGTCTGTCGTCTTTATGGAATCCACGCCTCGTCCAACCGTCAGGCTCTGGTAGGCGAGATGGTGGGGGCCGGGGGGCAAGGACCGTCCGTATAGCTGGCACGCACCTGTGCGAGGCTCCTGGTCCTGCCGCGGAGACCTATGAGGATACGGGGTGGCAGTACACGCCGTACTCATAGTCTCTTTGTGGGAGTACGGATGTGACTGTTCACTCCGTATCCCTCCGAAACCTGTAAAGAAACGACGCACGACGAGGTAGATAGGGGTCTAATAAAAGACCCGTGTCCACCTCCTACTGACACTAAGCTAAACTGAGGAACTTCCTGCCGGTCGGTGGGGTGTACACTGCGGAGGAGGAGCTAACCTTTTTTTGTGCATAGTGTCAGCCTCCTAGTGGCAGCAGCATACACCCATGGTCTCTGTGTCCCCCAATAAGGCGAACGAGAAAACCCTTCCCTGCACTCACCTCATCCCCACAATAAATTACAATTCACCTTGTCTCAGTCTCTGCTGACAGCATCATTCAGTGACAGATCTGTAGATATATCTATGACATATCCTCACCACAACTCCATCATCTATGGCACCATTTCCATATCAAATTATTTTCTCAATAGTATAAGAACATAACACAGTGGTCTCACGTTTCTGGATGGGGGTCCAGCACCAAATTCTGTTGCCTTCTTTAACTCTGATAATAAAGAACAGTGACACAAAACAAATCCCCCTTCAAGATCATATACAACAATATATACGGACGTTTCCCATGTAATATGTGCATATATATCTGGATATTCACCACAGTAAGCTGCTCCTAGCAATCTTCAGTGCCATCATACAGGGGTCTCCATATTTCATCTGCACTGTTGAAACAATAAGACAATCGCCCCAAATCCTCTCCAAATAGACTGACAATTTGGGCACTATTGCTTAAATTTGATGATTTACTTGCATTTTGTTGGCGCCATTATTCCTCCACCACTTTATTATATTGTCGAGCCACCGAGAAACAGATCTGAAAAATATCAGACGGGAAATCCTTTCCTGCACTCACCTCCTCCTAATACGAGACTGAATCAGGCCGTAGCTCTGTACAGACCATTGGAAAGTCTCCAGCGTCGCCGGATTACAACAATGCCCATTACATTTTTATGCAAAGATCTTCACATTTGGATTGCACCATTGCGATCATGAAGAAGACAAGCATCCCAAACCCACTCAGAATAATAGGCTACTTTCATTTTTGCTGGGCTGCATTCTGCAATTAATTATTTTTCTCCCGGAGATTCATGGATAACAAACGAATCTGAAATATATGAAGAGAGAAAATCCTTTCCTGCACTCACCTCCTCCCAATAGTAAACTGCATTTCTTCTCTGCGCCATCACCGCTCCCGGCATTATCCTGTGTGTGAAGAGATCCAGTATAGGCCCATCTGCATCGTCACCACAACTCCACCTTATGTCACTAATATTTCCACTTACAGAGCTTTTCACAGAAGTACAGGATCAATAACATACACCAAGATGGTGGTCTTACTCTACTCTATTGGGGTCCTGGGTAAAATGCAGTTGCAAGTTTCAACTCTGATGACAAAGAACAGAAAAGCAAAACAAGTCCTCCTCCCCAAACTGTTATATTAAAAGCAGCAAAAAATGACCCATCTCTAAGAACAATCTGTTACAATAAAATACACTGGCAACATCTATAGTCCAATATGTTCAAAACAGTAAGAGGCTTACTGGAAATCTTCAGCGCCATCATACAGGGGTCTCCAGACTTGCACTGCCCTGCTGAGATCAATAAGACAATCGCCCCAAACCCACTCATACATATTTGACAACTGGAAACCCCGCTTGCTCAAGTTTCATAGCGTACTTGCGTTTTGTTGTGGCCGCATTTCACAATCAGTTTATTTTCTTGGAGCCACTGATGATAAACAGACCTGAAAAACACCAAGTGGGAAACCCGACCCTGCACTCACCTCTCCCTAATAGGACACTGAATGCGGTCACAGATCTATACAGAACATTGGAAAGTCTCCATCATCACCCAAATTACAACAACTTCTGCCAATAACATTTTCACATAAAGAACTTTTCTTTGTGCCATAGGATTAATAAATAAGATGGTGGTCTCACATTTCTGGATCCTGTGCCAAATAAAGTTGCCTTCTTCAATTCTAAAGATAAAGAACAGGAAAACAAGACACCCCCTCCCCACTTCAAATATAATATATGTGACTGTATTCTCCACAGTAAGCAGGTTCCCAATCATCTTCAGTTCCTTCATCCAAGGGTCTCCATACCAGAACTGGCTGCTGAGATCAATAAGACAAATCGCCCCAATCTTATCTGACAATGTGGACACACTGCTGCTCAAGGTTTCAGAGTCACTTTCAGAACATAGGGGCTGCAGTCCTACACCATGTTTTGTTTCTTTTACAGAGACACTGATAAAAATTGTATCTGAAAAACATGAAATGAGAAAACCCTTCCCTGCACTCACCTCATCCTCATAGTAAACGACAAATCACCTTGTCTCAATCTCTGCTGTTAGCAGCATCCAGTGACTGATCTGTAGATATATCTGTAAATATATGACAAATCCTCACAACTCCATCATCTATGGCACTGTTTCCATATCAAATTATTGTTGTCTCAATAGTATAACATCAATAAAGTACGATAATACAGGAGCTTCACAATTCTGGATGGGGGTCTGGCCCAAATTCTCTTGCCTTCTTTAACTCTGATAATAGAGTACAGTGACACAAAACAAATCCCCCTTCAAGATCATATACAGCAATATACACAGACATTTCCCATGTAATATGTGTATATATATATCTGTATATTCACCACAGTAAGCTGCTCCTAGCAATCTTCAGTGCCATCATACAGGGGTCTCCATATTTCATCTGCACTGTTGAAACAATAAGACAATCACCCCAAATCCTCTCCAAATAGACTGACAATTTGGGCACTATTGCTTCAATTTGATCATTTACTTGCATTTTGTTGGCGCCATTATTCCTCCACCACTTATTATATTGTTGAGCCACCGAGAAACAGATCTGAAAAACATTAAACGGGAAATCCTTTCCTGCACTCACCTCCTCCTAATACGAGACTGAATCAGGCCGTAGCTCTGTACAGACCATTGGAAAGTCTCCAGCATCGCCGGATTACAACAATGCCCATTACATTTTTATGTAAAGATCTTCACATTTGGATTGCACCATTGAGATCAACAAAAAGACAAGCATCCCAAACCCACTCAGAATAATAGGCTACTTTCATTTTTGCTGGGCTGCATTATGCAGTTATTATTTTTTCTCCTGGAGATCCATGGATAACAAACGTATCTGAAAAATATCAAGAGAGAAAATCCTTTCCTGCACTCACCTCCTCCCAATAGTAAACTGCATTTCTCCTCTGCGCCATCACCACTCCCGGCATTATCCTGTGTGTAAAGAGATCCAGTATAGGCCCATCTGCATCGTCACCACAACTCCACCTTATGTCACTAATATTTCCACTTACAGAGCTTTTCACAGAAGTACAGGATCAATAACATAAACTAAGATGGTGGTCTTACTTTTCTCTATTGGGGTCCTGTGTCAAATTCAGTTGGAAGTTCAACTATGAAGACAAAGAACAGAAAAGCAAAACAAGTCCTCCTCCCCCCAAACTGTTAAAGTAAAAGGAGCAAAAAAAAAAAAAAACACTTTCAATCTGTTACAATAAAATACACTGGCAACATCTATAGTCCAATATGTTCAGAACAGTAAGAGGCTTACTGGAAATTTTCAGTGCCATCATACAGGGGTCTCCAGACTTGTGCTGCCCTGCTGAGATCAATAAGACAATCGCCCCAAACCCGCTCATACATATTTGACAACTGGAAACCCCGTTCCTCAAGTTTCATAGTGTACTTGCCTTTTGTTGGGGCGGCATTTCCCTACCACTTTATTTTCTTGGAGCCACTGATGATAAACAGACCTGAAAAACATCAAGTGGGAAACCCGACCCTGCACTCACCTCTCCTCCCTAATAGGACACTGAATGCGGTCACAGATCTATACAGAACACTGGAAAGTCTCCATCATCACCCAAATTACAACAACTTCTGCCAATAACATTTTCACATAAAGAACTTTTCTTTGTGCTATAGGATTAATAAATAAGATGGTGGTCTCACATTTCAGGATGGTGGTCCTGTGCCAAATTATGTTGCCTTCTTCAACTCTAAAGATAAATAACAGGAAAACAAGACACCCCCTCCTTTTCCAAGAAAATATTTTACATCAATATACAGCACAATATATGTACATAAGTACGTTTGTATACTCACCACTGTAAGCAAGGGTCAACAATCTTCAGTGTCATCATACAGGGGTCTTCACACGTGTACTGTCCTTCTGAGATCAATAAGACGACAATCGCCCCCAACTCGCGCTAACTTATCTTACTATTTAGACACACAGTCGCGTTCTTACACTTTGAGGGGCTGCATTCCTCCACCATTTGTATCTACTGGAGGACCACTAATCTGAAAAATATCAAATAAGAAAACCCTTCCCTGCACTCACCTCATCCTAGCAGTAATCTACAATCCTCCTCTGCTCCCGGCATTATCCGGCTATAGATCTGTAGAGAACATCAAGGTAGGACAATCTCCACTCACACCACAACTCCAGCTTATCTCACTAATATTTCCAGGTAAGGATTTATTTCTACAGACTACAGGATGAATAAATTACAATAAGATGGTGATCTCACATTTCTGGTCGGTCCTGTTGCCTCCTTTAGCTCTGATGATAAAAAAACTGTAAAGAAAAACAACCTCCCCCTATAAGAACAATAATTTACACCAATATATAGTGGCAATCTCCTCCAGTGCAGTCTATATATAGTTTAGATTTACCCCAGTAAGCCGGCTCCCGGCAATCTTCAGTGCAATCATACAGGGCTATGGAACTTCACTGTTGGGATCAAGAAGAAAACAAATTGCCCCCAAACACACTCCAACTCATCTAACACTTTGGACACACCGCTGCTCATGTCTGATTGTCTACATATTCTGGGGCCATTATTCTTCAGCCACGGATAAGAAATGGATCTGAAAAATATCAAGCGAGAAAATCCTTCCCTGCACTCACCTCCTCCCATCAGTAATCTGTAATTCTCCTCTGCTCCATCTCTGCTCCCGACATTATCATTTCACCGATCTGGAAATACTTCCTACATAGGACAATCTCCCATCGTCACCACAACTCCATCATCTATGCCACCATTTCACTAACAATAGTCTTTTCTCTACAGCATAGAATCAATGAAATGCAATAAGATTGTGGTCTCACGTTTCTGGATGGTGGTCCCATTGACTTCTTTAACTCTTATGATAAAGAACTGGAAAGCAAAACATCTACCCCCCTTCAAGAAAAATACTTTACAGCAATATTCAGCATCTATACAATATGTGTATATGGATATATATTCATCACCACAGTAATTAGATGTCTAGCAATCTTCAGTGTCATCATACAGGGGTCTTCACACGATGTGTCCTGATGAGAGCAATAAGACAACAATCGCCCCAAACCCGCTCCAACTTATCTGACAATGTGGACACACTGCTGCTCAAGGTTTCAGAGTCACTTTCAGAACATAGGGGCTGCAGTCCTACACCATGTTTTGTTTCTTTTACAGAGACACTGATAAAAATTGTATCTGAAAAACATGAAATGAGAAAACCCTTCCCTGCACTCACCTCATCCTCACAGTAAACTACAAATCACCTTGTCTCAATCTCTGCTGTTAGCAGCATCCAGTGACAGATCTGTAGATATATCTGTAAATATATGACATATCTTCACCACAACTCCATCATCTATGGCACAGTTTCCATATCAAATTATTGTTGTCTCAATAGTATAACATCAATAAAGTACGATAATACAGGAGCTTCACAATTCTGGATGGGGGTCTGGTCCAAATTCAGTTGCCTTCTTTAACTCTGATAATAAAGAACAGTGACACAAAACAAATCCCCCTTCAAGATCATATACAGCAATATACACAGACATTTCCCATGTAATATGTGCATATACAGTCATGGCCAAAAGTATTGACACCCCTGCAATTCTGTCAGATAATACTCAGTTTCTTCCTGAAAATGATTGCAAACACAAATTCTTTGGTATTATTATCTTCATTTAATTTGTCTTAAATGAAAAAACACAAAAAGAATTGTCCTAAAGCCAAATTGGATATAATTCCACACCAAACATAACAAAGAGGGTGGACAAAAGTATTGGCACTGTTCGAAAAATCATGTGATGCTTCTCTAATTTGTGTAATTAACAGCACCTGTAACTTACCTGTGGCACCTAACAGGTGTTGGCAATAACTAAATCACACTTGCAGCCAGTTGACATGGACTAAAGCTGACTCAACCTCTGTCCTGTGTCCTTGTGTGTACCACATTGAGCATGGAGAAAAGAAAGAAGACCAAAGAACCGTCTGAGGACTTGAGAAACCAAATTGTGAGGAAGCATGAGCAATCTCAAGGCTACAAGTCCATCTCCAAAGACCTGAATGTTCCTGTGTCTACCGTGCGCAGTGTCATCAAGAAGTTTAAAGCCCATGGCACTGTGGCTAACCTCCCTAGATGTGGCCGGAAAAGAAAAATTGACAAGAGATTTCAACGCAAGATTGTGCGGATGTTGGATAAAGAACCTCCACTAACATCCAAACAAGTTCAAGCTGCCCTGCAGTCCGAGGGTACAACGGTGTCAACCCGTACTATCCGTCGGCATCTGAATGAAAAGGGACTGTATGGTAGGAGACCCAGGAAGACTCCACTTCTTACCCCGAGACATAAAAAAGCCAGGCTGGAGTTTGCCAAAACTTACCTGAAAAAGTCTAAAACATTTTGGAAGAATGTTCTCTGGTCAGATGAGACAAAAGTAGAGCTTTTAGGGCAAAAGTATCAACATAGAGTTTACAGGAGAAAAAAGAGGCTTTCAAAGAAAAGTACACGGTCCCTACAGTCAAACATGGCGGAGGTTCCCTGATGTTTTGGGGTTGCTTTGCTGCCTCTGGCACTGGACTGCTTGACCGTGTGCATGGCATTATGAAGTCAGAAGACTACCAACAAATTTTGCAGCATAATTTAGAGCCCAGTGTGAGAAAGCTGGGTCTACCTCAGAGGTCATGGGTCTTCCAGCAGGACAATAACTCAAAACACACTTCAAAAAGCACTAGAAAATGGTTTGAGAGAAAGCACTGGAGACTTCTAAGGTGGCCAGCAATGAGTCCAGACCTGAATCCCATAGAACACCTGTGGAGAGATCTAAAAATGGCAGTTTGGAGAAGGCACCCTTCAAATATCAGGGACCTGGAGCAGTTTGCCAAAGAAGAATGGTCTAAAATTCCAGCAGAGCATTGTAAGAAACTCATTGATGGTTACCGGAAGCGGTTGGTCGCAGTTATTTTGGCTAAAGGTTGTGCAATCAAGTATTAGACTGAGGGTGCCAATACTTTTGTCCAGCCCATTTTTGGAGTTTTGTGTGAAATGATCAATGTTTTGCTTTTTGCTTCATTCTCTTTTGTGTTTTTTCCATTTAAGACAAATTAAATGAAGATAATAATATCAAAGAATTTGTGTTTGCAATCATTTTCAGGAAGAAACTGAATATTATCTGACAGAATTGCAGGGGTGTCAATACTTTCGGCCATGACTGTATATCTGTATATTCACCACAGTAAGCTGCTCCTAGCAATCTTCAGTGCCACCATACAGGGGTCACTGTTGAAATAATAAGACAATCTCCCCAAATCCTCTCCAAATAGACTGACAATTTGGGCACTATGGCTTCAATTTGATCATTTACTTGCATTTTGTTGGCGCCATTATTCCTCCTCCACTTTATTATATTGTCGAACCATCAAGAAACAGATCTGAAAAATATCAGACAGGAAATCCTTTCCTGCTCTGTACAGACCATTGAAAAGTAAAAGGAGCAAAAAAAACCCACTCTCAATCTGTTACAATAAAATACACTGACAACATCTATAATCCAATATTTTCAAAACAGTAAGAGGCTTACTGGAAATCTTCAGCGCCATCATACAGGGGTCTCCAGACTTGTACTGCCCTGCTAAGATCAATAAGACAACCGCCCCAAACTCACTCATACATATTTGACAATTGGAAACCACGTTCCTCTAGTTTCATAGCGTACTTACCTTTTGTTGGGGCGGCATTTCCCTACCACTTTATTTTCTTGGAGCAACTGATGACAAACAGACCTGAAAAACATCAAGTGGGAAACCCGACCCTGCACTCACCTCTCCCTAATAGGACACTGAATGCGGTCACAGATCTATACAGAACACTGGAAAGTCTCCATCATCACCCAAATTACAACAACTTCTGCCAATAACATTTTCACATAAAGAATTTTTGTTCGGGCTATAGGATTAATAAATAAGATGGTGGTCTCACATTTCTGGATGGTGGTCCTGTGCCAAATTATGTTGCCTTCTTCAACTCTAAAGATAAAGAACAGGAAAACAAGACACCCCCCTTTTCCTAGATAATATTTTACATCAATATACAGCACATTATTTTTATATAAAAATATTTGTACATTCACCACAGTAAACAGGGGTCTAGCAATCTTCAGTGCAATCATACAGGGGTCTTCACACGTGTACTGTCCTGAGATCAATAAGATGACAGTCGCCCCCAACTCACTCCAACTTATCTTACTATTTAGACACACAATCGCGCTCTTACACTTTGAGGGGCTGCATTCCTCCACCATTTGTATGTACTGGAGGACCACTAATCTGAAAAATATCAAACAAGAAAACCCTTCCCTGCACTCACCTCATCCTAGCAGTAATCTACAATCCTCCTCTGCTCCCGGCATTATCCGGCCATAGATCTGTAGAGAATATCAACATTGGACAAGCTCCATTCACACCACAACTACATCTTATCTCACTAATATTTCCAGGCCAGGAGTTTTTTCTCTACACAATAGGATAAATAAATTACAATAAGATGGTGATCTCACATTTCGGGGCGGTCTTGTTACCTTCTTTTGCTCTGATAAAAAAACAGTAAAGAAAAACAACCTCTCCCTATAAGAACAATCAATTACAACAACATATACAGTGGGGCAAAAAAGTATTTAGTCAGTCAGCAATAGTGCAAGTTCCACCACTTAAAAAGATGAGAGGCGTCTGTAATTTACATCATAGGTAGACCTCAACTATGGGAGACAAACTGAGAAAAAAAAATCCAGAAAATCACATTGTCTGTTTTTTTTTCATTTTATTTGCATATTATGGTGGAAAATAAGTATTTGGTCAGAAACAAGCAATCAAGATTTCTGGCTCTCACAGACCTGTAACTTCTTCTTTAAGAGTCTCCTCTTTCCTCCACTCATTACCTGTAGTAATGGCACCTGTTTAAACTTGTTATCAGTATAAAAAGACACCTGTGCACACCCTCAAACAGTCTGACTCCAAACTCCACTATGGTGAAGACCAAAGAGCTGTCAAAGGACACCAGAAACAAAATTGTAGCCCTGCACCAGGCTGGGAAGACTGAATCTGCAATAGCCAACCAGCTTGGAGTGAAGAAATCAACTGTGGGAGCAATAATTAGAAAATGGAAGACATACAAGACCACTGATAATCTCCCTCGATCTGGTGCTCCACGCAAAATCCCACCCCGTGGGGTCAGAATGATCACAAGAACGGTGAGCAAAAATCCCAGAACCACGCGGGGGGACCTAGTGAATGAACTGCAGAGAGTTGGGACCAATGTAACAAGGCCTACCATAAGTAACACACTACGCCACCATGGACTCAGATCCTGCAGTGCCAGACGTGTCCCACTGCTTAAGCCTGTACATGTCCGGGCCCGTCTGAAGTTTGCTAGAGAGCATTTGGATGATCCAGAGGAGTTTTGGGAGAATGTCCTATGGTCTGATGAAACCAAACTGGAACTGTTTGGTAGAAACACAACTTGTCGTGTTTGGAGGAAAAAGAATACTGAGTTGCATCCAGCAAACACCATACCTACTGTAAAGCATGGTGGTGGAAACATCATGCTTTGGGGCTGTTTCTCTGCAAAGGGGCCAGGACGACTGATCCGGGTACATGAAAGAATGAATGGGGCCATGTATCGTGAGATTTTGAGTGCAAACCTCCTTCCATCAGCAAGGGCATTGAATATGAAACGTGGCTGGGTCTTTCAACATGACAATGATCCAAAGAACACCGCCAGGGCAACGAAGGAGTGGCTTCGTAAGAAGCATTTCAAGGTCCTGGAGTGGCCTAGCCAGTCTCCAGATCTCAACCCTATAGAAAACCTTTGGAGGGAGTTGAAAGTCTGTGTTGCCAAGCGAAAAGCCAAAAACATCACTGCTCTAGAGGAGATCTGCATGGAGGAATGGGCCAACATACCAACAACAGTGTGTGGCAACCTTGTGAAGACTTACAGAAAACGTTTGACCTCTGTCATTGCCAACAAAGGATATATCACAAAGTATTGAGATGAAATTTTGTTTCTGACCAAATACTTATTTTCCACCATAATATGCAAATAAAATGAAAAAAAAAACAGACAATGTGATTTTCTGAATTTTTTTTTCTCAGTTTGTCTCCCATAGTTGAGGTCTACCTATGATGTAAATTACAGACGCCTCTCATCTTTTTAAGTGGTGGAACTTGCACTATTGCTGACTGACTAAATACTTTTTTGCCCCACTGTAGCTGCAATGTCCTCCAGTGCAGTCTGTATATAGTTTAGATTTACCCCAGTAAGCCGGCTCCCGGCAATCATCAGTACAATCATACAGGGCTATGGAACTTCACTGTTGGGAACAAGAAGAAAACAAATTGCCCCCAAACACTCCCACAAAATATAAAAATTTGGACGCACCGCTGCTCATGTCTGATTGTCTGCATATTGTGGGGCCATTATTCCTCCGCCACTGATAACAAATGGATGTTAAAAATATCAGACAATTTGGACACAATGTGGCTATAGTTTCATAGTGTACTTGCATTTTCAGGGGGCTGCATTTCTCAACCACTTCATTATACCGTACTGGAGAGCCACGGATAAACATCTGAAAAATACTAAAAAAGAGAATCCTTCCCGCACTCCTCTCATCCTGATGGTAAACTACAATTCTCTGCTCTCAGCATTATCCGGTCACAGATCTGTAACAGACCCTTACATTGGAAAGTCTTCATCATCATCCTTATTATAACTTATGCCAATAACAATTTCATATAGATCCTTTCTTCGTACTATAAAGATCAATAAAGTACAAAATAATGGTGGCCTCACGTTTCTCGATGGTGGTCCCATTGCCTTCAACTCTGCTGATAAAGAACAGGAAAACAAAAACAACCCCACCCTCTTCAAGAAAACATTTTACAGCATCTACAGCACAATGTGTGTATATCTATTTGTATATTCACCACAGTAAGCAGGGGGTCTAGTAATCTTCAGTGCCATCATACAGGGGTCTTCACATGATCTGTCCTGCTGAGATCAATAAGATGACAATTGCCCCAAACCACCTCCAACTTACCTGGTTATTTAGACACACAATCTTAGGGTACCGTTACACATAGCGACGCACCAACGATTCCGACAACGATACGATCTGGCTAAGATCGTTTGTGCATCGCTAGTAAGCATTCATACAGGCCGATCTTCATAACGACGCATCAGTGATCAGCGATGTCACTAACGACCACAGCGATCGTTGGTACTGTGTCACACACTGTCTATAATAGCGATTCAGACTATGAATAGGCGTCCTTCAGCGCTATCTGTATGAGTTCGGAGTCGCCAACGTGGTCACTCGTCGTTGATAAGGGGCGTCAAACACAGCGATGCATGCTGGTCAGCGTGACGCCAGCAATCAAAAAATGATCCTGAACGTTCGTGCACGATCAGCGACATCGCAGCATGGAGCCGGTCGTTTCCCCGTGTCACACTTCGCTAGCGATCTCGCTATGTCGTTTTTGCGTCACAAAATCGTTGTCGCTTCAGCGATATCGCTAGCGATCTCGCAGTGTGTAACGGGGGCTTTATTCTTGCACTTTGAGGGGCTGCATTCCTCAATCATTTGTCTCTACTAGAGGACCACTAATCTGAAAAATGTCAAGCGAGAAAACCCTTCCCTGCACTCACCTCATCCCCACAGTAAATTATAATTCACCTTGTCTCAATCTCTGCTGACAGCATCATTCAGTGACAGATCTGTAGATATATCTATGACATATCCTCACCACAACGCCATCATCTATGGCACTATTTCCATAGCAAATTATTTTCTCAATAGTATAAGAACATTAAAGTACAATGACGGTGGTCTCACGTTTCTGGATGGGGGTCCAGCACCAAATTCTGTTGCCTTCTTTAACTCTGATAATAAAGAACAGTGACACAAAACAAATCCTCCTTCAAGATCATATACAACAATATATACGGACATTTCCCATGTAATATGTGCATATATATATCTGTATATTCACCACAGTAAGCGGCTCCTAGCAATCTTCAGTGCCATCATACAGGTGTCTCCATATTTCATCTGCACTGTTGAAACAATAAGACAATCGCTCCAAATCCTCTCCAAATACACTGACAATTTGGGCACTATTGATTAAATTTGATGATTTACTTGCATTTTGTTGGCGCCATTATTCCTCCACCACTTTATTATATTGTCGAGCCACCGAGAAACAGATCTGAAAAACATTAAACGGGAAATCCTTTCCTGCACTCACCTCCTCCTAATGGGAGACTGAATCCGGCCGTAGCTCTGTACAGACCATTGGAAAGTCTCCAGCATCGCCGGATTACAACAATGCCCATTACATTTTTATGCAAAGATCATCACATTTGGATTGCACCATTGAGATCAAGAAGAAGACAAGCATCCCAAACCCACTCAGAAGCTGCATTATGCAATTATTTTTCTCCAGTAGATTCATGGATAACAAACGAATCTGAAAAATATCAAAAGAGAAAATCCTTTCCTGCACTCACCTCCTCCCAATAGTAAACTGCATTTCTCCTCTGCGCCATCACCGCTCCCGGCATTATCCTGTGTGTAAAGAGATCCAGTATAGGCCCATCTGCATCGTCACCACAACTCCACCTTATGTCACTAATATTTCCACTTACAGAGCTTTTCACAGAAGTACAGGATCAATAACATACACCAAGATGGTGGTCTTACTTTTCTCTATTGGGGTCCTGGGTCAAATTCAGTTGCATGTTTCAACTCTGATGACAAAGAACAGAAAAGCAAAACAAGTCCTCCTCCCCAAACTGTTATATTAAAGCAGCAAAAAAATGACCCCTCTCTAAGAACAATCTGTCACAGCAAAATACACTGGCAACATCTGTAGTCCAATATGTTCAAAACAGTAAGAGGCTTACTGGAAACCATTTACAACAATATATAGCGGCAATCTCCTCCAGTGCAATCTGTATATATAGTTTAGATTTACCCCAGTAAGCCGGCTCCCGGCAATCTTCAGTGCAATCATACAGGACTATGGAACTTCACTGTTGGGATCAAGAAGAAAACAAATTGCCCCCAAACGCACTCCCACTCATCTAACACTTTGGACGCACCGCTGCTCATGTCTGATTGTCTGCATATTCTGGGGCCATTATTCCTCAGCCACGGATAAGAAATGGATCTGAAGCGAGAAAATCCTTCCCTGCACTCACCTCCTCCCATCAGTAATCTGCATTTCTCCTCTGCTCCATCTCTACTCCTGACATTATCACTTCACAGATCTGGAAATACTTCCTACATAGGACAACCTCCCATCGTCACCACAACTCCATCATCTATGCCACCATTTCACTAACAATAGTCTTTTCTCTACAGCATAGTCTCATTAACCTGCAATAAGATGGTGGGGTCACATTTCTGGAGGACGGTCAAGTGCCAAATTTAGATCTGGAAGTTAAAAACAGTAAAGCAAAACTAATCCCCCCTTCAAGCACAATCATTTACAACAATATATAATGTCAAACAACTCCAATGCAATGTGTGTGTATATATTATAGAGTTCCCATAGTAAGCCGGTTCCCAGCAATCTGCAGTGAAATCACACAGGGTTATGGAAACATGAACTTCACTGTTGGGATGAAGAAAACATATCGCCCCCAAAACACACTCCAACTCATCTACAAATTTGTACACCCCACTGCTCATGTTTGCTTGTCTGCATATTGTGGGGACCGTAAATCCTCATCCACTCTGTATTACTGTAGAGCCTCCGATGACAAATGGATCTGAAAAATATCAAAAGCAGAACACGTTTCCTGCACTTACCTGATCTCGCTGGGAACCTGCAGGGCACAGCTGCCCCGTCACCGATACTGACACTTCATCTGCCCCTGCCGAGATCAATAAGACCATCGCCTCTGAAGTAACGCGCCGAGCAGTCTGACAATTCGGACACAAAATTGCCAGTTTATAGTGTACTTGCTTTTTCAGGGGGCTGCATTTCTCAACCACTTCATGTTACTGGAGAGCCACGGTTTACCCCCTTTCTGCTCCCAACAATATCCTAAATCACAACTTATGCCAATAGCATTTTCATATAAAGATCTTTGCTTACTACTATAAAGCACAAATAGATGGTGGTTTCACGTTTCTGGATGATGGTCCCATTGCCTTCAACTCTGCTAATAAAGGACAGGAAAGCAAAGCAAACCCCCCCTTTCAAGGAAAATATTTTACAGAAATACACAGCATCTATAGCACAATATGTGTATATCTATTTGTATAGTCACCACAGTAAGCAGGGGTCTAGCAATCTTCTATGCAATCATACAGGGGTCTTCACACATTTAGCTGGGCTGATGGAGATTAATTAGAAGACAATCGCGCCAAACCAACTCCAACTTATCTCGCCGTTTACACACAATCTTTGAGGGGCTGTATTCCTCAACCACTTTGTTTTATTGGAAGATCCTCCCCCGCACTCACCTTACCCTAGTAGTAACCTACAATCCTCCTCTGCTCCCGGCATTATCCGGCCATAGATCTGTAGAGAATATCAACGTTGGACAATGTCCATTCACAGCACAACTACAACTAATATTTTCATCTCAAGATCTTTTGTCTAGACTACAGGATGAGTAAAGTACAATAGGATGATGGTCTCACTTTTCTGGATGGAGATCACACTTTCTTTAGATCTGGTGATAAAAAAAGTGAAGCAAAACAACCCCCTCCTTCACAAGCAATCATTCACAATATATACTGGCAAACAACTCCAGTGCAATCTGTATATACACCGCATATTATAGGTTTACCACAATACACCGCTTCCCAGCAATCTCCAATGCTATTATTTCTATAGCACCATTGATTCCAGGGTGCTGTACATGAGAAGGGGTTACTTACAAATTACAGATATCACTTACAATCACAGACTGATATAGAGGGGAGAGGACCCTGCCCTTGTGGACTTACAGACTACATGATGGTGGAGGAGGCAGTAGGTTGGGGGGTGCAGCAGCTCTGGTTTTGGTGAGGTGGTATGTCTTACAGAGCTATCGAAACTATGAGGTTCACTGTTGAAAAGAAAACAAATGTCCCCCAAACACGCCGTTGCTCATGTTTGCTTGTCTGGATATTGTGCAGTTGTGTTCCTCATCCACTCTGTAGAGACATTGATAAACTGATCTGAAAGATAGAGGCAGAAACTTTTTCCCTGCACTCACCTCATCTAACTGGGAACCTGCAGTGCATAGCTATCCAGTCTCAGATGCTTCCACTTCATCTGCCCCTGCTGATAAGGAACAGGAAAGTAAAACAATCCCCCTTGTCAAGAACAATCTTTTACAGCAATACACCAGATCTATTGTAGTGTGTGTGTGTTTGCGCGTGTATACACCGTAGGTTCCTAGCAATCTTCAGTGCCATCATACAGGGGGTCGTCACATGGATCTGCCCTGGTGAGGTTAATAAGAAAAGTATTACCCCAAACCCACTCGCCACTGGTCTGATAGTTTGTATGTACTTGTACTTTGTGGGGGCTGCATTCCTCAACCGCTGGTGCAAATAATCTGAAAAAAACTCAAGCGAGAATCCTATCCTGCACTCATCCATTTGTAATAGTAAACTGCAATCCACCTCCGCTCCATCCCTGATGGAGACACAGTAAGACACACACCTATATCTGATATTGAGCTTACATTTTGTGGGGGTTGAATGCCTCACTTTCTTTATTCGAGTGGAGGTCCGCAGATAAACTGATCTGAAAAATACTTAGAGGAAAGCCTTTCCTGCACTCATAGTAAACTACACCTCTCTTTTGCTTCATCACTGCCCTCGGCATTATCCGGGCATAGATCTGTAATGAATTACAGCATAGGACACTGTCCATCGACCTCACAACACCAAATTATGTCACAAATTTTCAAGTCAAGATCTTTCTATCAGAGACATTAAACCGGGGTCGTCACACCTGAAGTCCACTGCCAAGAAGATCAATGGCCCCAAAACCCACTCCAACTTATCTGATCATTCGGACACAGAATTGAGTACTTGCGCTTCGTGGGGTTACATTCCTCAATCACTTTGTTGTAGTGGAGGGCTACTAATCTGAAAAATATTAGGCGAGAAAATGTTTCCTGTACTCACCTCATCCTAATGAATCTTCTGTTAAGTCATACAGGGCTATTCAACAGGAAAATTGCCCAAAACGCACTCCCAACTTATCTAACAATGTTATCATACAGCTCAAGTTTGATGATATCCTTTGTGCTTTCTGTGTTTCTCATTCGCCTTGTTCTATTGCAGAGGCAGATTACAGATTGATCTGAAATACCAAGGGAGAAAGGCCTGTTCTGCACTTGCCAACTAAACTGAAAATCGCCGGTTGCACCTGTCCCTGGCGTTATATTGCTGTAGATTTGTAAAGAATTCTAACATAGGACAGCCTCCATTGTTACCACAATGCCAACTTAAGCCACTAATATTTCCCAAAGTCAATTCCTTTCACCGTACTACAGGATCCATAAAATACATCTAGCTGGCGGGGATCTCATTCTTCTGGATGCCGGTCTTGGTACAAATTTAGAGGGCGCCTTGTGGAATTCTGATTTAAAAAAAAAACAAAGAAAAAAAACAAACAAAGCCCAAACAAATCCCTTCTTCTTTAACCCCTTAACGACCAGGGGTATTTTTGGTTTTACATTTTCATTTTTCCCTCCCCTTCTTTCCAGAGCCATAACTTTTTTATTTTTCCGTTTATATGGCCATGTGAGGGCTTATTTTTTGCGGGACGAGTTGTACTTTTAAATGACATCATTGGTTTTACCATATCGTGTACTCGAAAACGGGAAAAAAAATTCCAAGTGCGGTGAAATTGCAAAAAAGTGCAATCCCACACTTGTTTTTTGCTTGGCTTTTTTGTTAGGTTCACTAGATGCTAAATCTGACCTGCCATTCTGATTCTCCAGGTCATTACGAGTTCATAGACACCAAACATGTCTATGTCCTCTTTTATCTAAGTGGTGAAAAAAAATTCCAAAGTTTGCTAAAAAAAAAAAATTGCGCAATTTTCCGAGACCCGTAGCGTCTCCATTTTTCATGATCTGGGGTCAGGTGAGGGCTTATTTTTTCCGTGCCGGACTGACGTTTTTAATGATACCACTTTTGTGCAGATACGTTCTTTTGATCGCCCGTTATTGCATTTTAATGCAATGTCTTGGTGACCAAAAAAACGTAATTCTGGCGTTTTGAATTTTTTTTCTCGCTACGCCGTTTAGCAATCAGGTTAATGTTTTTTTTTATTGATAGATCGGGCGATTCTGAACGCGGCGATACCTAATATGTGTATGTGGGATTTTATTTTTACTGTTTTATTTTGATTGGGGCGAAAGGGGGGTGATTTGAACTTTTAGGTTTTTTTAATTTTTTTTTTTTTTTACTTTTGGCATGCTTCAATAGCCTCAATGGGAGGCTAGAAGCATGCGCAACCCGATCGGCTCTGCTACATATGGGCGATGAGCAGACCGCCCATATGTAGCAGATTTACTGCTGTGCTTTCAGCGCCGACCACCGGGTGGCGCTGAAAGCCATATGCCTGGAACAACCATAGAGGTCTCATAGAGACCTCTGGTTGTCCAGGCAACATGACGCCGACCCCCGATCACGTGACGGGGGTCGGCGATGAGGTCATTTCCGGCCCGGCGGCCGGAAATGCTATTTAAATGCCCGCTGTCAGCTTTGACAGCGGCATTTAACTAGTTAATAGGCGCGAGCGGACGGCGATTCCGCTCGCGCCTATTGCGGGCACATGTCAGCTGTTCATAACAGCTGACATGTCCCGGCTTTGATGCGGGCTCAGCGCCAGAGCCCTCATCAAAGCAGGGGAAATGTCTGATGACGGACTGTGTCCGTCATTGGACATTAAGGGGTTAAGCATAAGACTTATATAAATACATATTGTCAAACATAGTTATATATATTTCACCACAGTAAGGAGCTTCCTAATACCTTCAGTAATATACAGAAGTCAAAGATTACGGCCGACAATCGCTCACAAACTCATTTCAAGACGCACAACAGCGTGGACGCACCATTACTCAAGTTTGTTAATGGTGTACTTGCAGTTTGTAGCATCTACATTCCTCTATTGGAGGGTCACTTTACAAAGGGATCTGAAAAATATTAAGGGAGAAAAGCTCTTCCTGTACTCACCTCCATTTGTAAACTGTACTGCACTTTAACTTTTGATAATTGAATAGCTGGGATTATGAAATCACCCCAAACCGACCAAGTAGACTGACATTTTGGGCACATGGCTGCTCAAGAATGATAGCGTGCTTTCCTTCTCTAGAGGAAGTTATTCGGAAACCATTTTATTTCTGCTGAAGAACCCAGCGATGAATGGGTCTGAAAAAAAAAAAATAAAAAGCCATTCCTGCACTCACCTCACCCTAATCATGAACTGTATTTCACCACTGCTCCATCAATGCTCTTGGCATCATCCAGTCATAGACACTACAATTCCCAAGTTAGGATCTTTTCCCCGATACTATGGGATCAATAATGCACGCTACTGTTCTTAGGGGTCTGGTTTAGTGGTGGGGGGCTCACGCTAAAGTCAGCTGCCGTCTTTCAGTCTGTTACTACAAAGCCAGTGAAGCAAAATACCCCACCCATCCCCATATAAAAATCATTTTTTTACAATCTGATTCTGCATTGAAGCATTACAATGAAACACTTCAAAGTGCCCTGGATGAATTTGCACCCCCTATAAATAGAACACCACAACACAGACGGCGACAACCCTGGCACACGGTGCAAACACGTTTCCTGCAGCGGTGCTCCAGGTGCGCCGAACGTCTGTGGAGAAAATCCAATCTACACGAAGATTTCATCCATTTTAAGTTTATGCTTAGAACATACAACACTGCCCTTCACCTCTCCAAACAAACCTATTTCAACACCCTCATCACCTCACTGTCCAATAACCCGAAACGTCTCTTTGACACTTTTCATTCTCTACTCAATCCAAGAGTACAGGCCCCAACCACGGAGCTCCGAGCTGACGATCTGGCCAATTACTTCAAAGAAAAAATTGACCAGATCCGACAGGAAATTATCTCCAAATCCCCTCATACCATGCACTGTCCTCCCTCCCCCACTGCATCTAACTCACTCTCTGATTTTGAACCAGTCACAGAAGAAGTAAGCAGGCTCCTTGCATCTTCTCGCCCAACTACTTGCACCAGTGACCCATTTCCGTCACATCTCCTCCAGTCCCTTTCCCCTGCTGTCACCCCTCACCTAACTAAAATATTTAACCTCTCTCTCTCTTCTGGTATTTTTCCCTCCTCATTTAAGCATGCCATCATACATCCACTACTTAAAAAACCATCCCTCGACCAAAACTGTGCCGCTAACTATAGACCTGTCTCTAATCTTCCCTTCATCTCTAAACTCCTGGAACGCCTGGTCCACTCCCGTCTTATCCGCTATCTCTCAGAAAACTCTGTTCTCGACCCTCTCCAATCCGGTTTCCGCTCTTTACACTCCACTGAAACTGCCCTCACTAAAGTCTCTAATGATCTGCTAACAGCTAAATCAAATGGTCATTACTCCATGCTAATTCTCTTGGATCTCTCTGCAGCATTCGACACTGTGGATCATCAGCTCCTCCTCACTATGCTCCATTCCATTGGCCTCAAGGACACCGTTCTCTCCTGGTTCTCCTCCTATCTCTCCGACCGCTCCTTTACTGTTTCTTTTGCCGGTTCCTCCTCCTCTCACCTTCCCCTTACTGTTGGGGTTCCTCAAGGATCGGTTCTAGGCCCCCTCCTCTTCTCCTTGTACACTGCCCCTATTGGTCAAACAATCAGTAGATTTGGTTTCAAGTACCATCTCTATGCTGATGACACCCAATTATACGCTTCTTCTCCTGACATCACGCCAGCCTTTCTAGAAAACACTGGCGATTGTCTAAACGCTGTGTCTAATATCATGTCCTCACTATATCTGAAACTGAACCTGTCAAAGACTGAACTCCTTGTGTTTCCTCCCGCTACTAATGTACCTATACCCGACATTGCTATTTCTGTGTGTGGTTCCACTATTACTCCCCAGCAACAGGCCCGCTGTCTTGGGGTCATACTTGATTCCGAGCTTTCCTTTGCCCCCCACATTCGATCACTGGCTCGCTCTTGTCATCTGCACCTCAAAAACATTTCTAGAATTCGACCTTTTCTTACTTTTGACTCTGCAAAAACTCTTACTGTTTCTCTTATTCATTCTCGTCTCGACTATTGTAACTCTCTTCTAATCGGTCTCCCTCTTACCAAACTCTCCCCTCTCCAATCTGTCTTGAATGCTGCAGCCAGGATCATATTCCTCACCAATCGTTACACCGATGCACCGATGCCTCTACCTTGTGCCAGTCATTACACTGGCTACCCATCCACTCCAGAATTCAGTATAAACTTATTACCCTCACCCACAAAGCCCTCCATGGCTCAGCACCACCCTACATCTCCTCCCTTGTTTCAGTATACCACCCTACCCGCGCCCTCCGTTCTGCTGATGACCTGAGGTTAGTATCCTCAATAGTCAGAACCTCCCATTCCCGTCTCCAAGACTTTACACGTGCCGCGCCAATTCTTTGGAATGCACTTCCCAGGTCAATACGATTAGTCCCCAATCCTCACAATTTTAAGCGAGTCCTGAAAACGCATTTATTCAGACTGGCCTATCGCCTCAACACATTAACCTAACCTATCCCTGTGTGGCAGAGCCAAAAGTTTTACCATAACCAGGTTCCCAGCATCATGTTCCCACATGCTTTATGCATCCATTAGCCCTCTGTGTCTGTACTGTTACACACTTAACATTATGGCTGGTCCATACAATCAGAGCAACTGTTACCACCCACCTTTCGTGTCTACCTCTTTCCTCATAGACTGTAAGCTTGCGAGCAGGGCCCTCACTCCTCTTGGTATTTGTTATAATCTACTGTATGCGATTATTGTTATGCTGTAATGTCTATTGTCTGTACAAATCCCCTCTGAAATGTAAAGTGCTGCGGAATATGTCGGCGCTATAAAAATAAAATTTATTATTATTATTATAATCTATATCACAAACCATTTTCTACCACTTCAGTGAAACCATACAGGGCTCGTCACACTTGAACTGCACTGCTGAGATAATTCACTCCAAACCCACTATTTAACTTGGACACGATCGCTCAAGAATTGTCCCAAACTTGCATTTTGAGGAGGCAGCATTCCTCATCGGGTGCAATACAGTGGACTCAATTAGTAATGACAGATCTGAAATATAATCAAGAAAAGGCTTTCCTGCCTTCACCAAATCCAAAAGGTAAACTACGATTCACTTCTGCGCAATCACTGCTCCGGACATTATCACCTCTCAACCGTAAAGGGCAGTCTCCATCGTCATCTCTATACCACCAATTGTCAGGAAGGACGTCTCTGGTTAGGGCATAAAAGTGATGAAAAAAAGTGAAGCGAGAAATCACTACACTTCTACACTATCTTCAAAAAGATGTGTATATGGATTTGTATATTTACCACAGTAAGAAGGTTTCTAGCAATCGTCAGAGAAATTATGCAAGGCAATAGAAGCTTGAATGGCACTGCTGAAATCATAGAGAACAATAGTCCAAAAACTTCAGAGTTTGATCATGTTCTCGGGATTCCGTGAGGCCTGCAGTTATACTGGAAACCCAACGATCGAAATCTGATCTGAAAAATACCAAGACGAAACACCTTTCCTGCTGTACTCATCGAAGTAGAATCCGCAATGTGCTTCTGTTGCCGTTAGCAGGTTCTTGTTCATCTGTTGAAATTGAGCAGGACACAAAGATTACCAAACCAGATGCCGGAGGAGAAAGGGGTAGCCCTTCACTGATTAAAACCTGTGTATACTGATAGATTGTGGGCAGCTACTCACATCACTATAATAGAAAAAAAAAAAATCATATAGGATATGAGTTTGCATTACTTCAGTTGAATGAACATTTCATAACTACTTGTGTATTTTCAATGCCTGCCTAACTAGTACCGAGATGATAGCCATGTGTAACAAATAGTATACAAGAAAATAAATCCCTATAAAACCCTTCTATTACAGAAAGCAAAAGAGACAAATCAAAGAAAAGGAAAAAACACTGGTATTACGGTGTCCTACATACACCAGGCCACATGAAATCTTCATTTGGTTAAGTGTCCTCTTCTTGAGTCGTCACTGTGGAAAATAGTCCAATGCCAGCATACTACACCAGAGTTTGACTGCAAAGGTTCTCTTTTATATTTTTTTGTTATAAACATAATGTTCACATTTTGTAAGATATGTCTGCCTTTCATTGCAGAAACTTATACATGCTGCGCTCTTATTGAAAACCCAAGTTGTTTATGGTCTTTTTCTATTATAACCCTATTTCACCCCATTCACCTGAATATTGTTGCTTTGTGTTAACCTCAATGTGTTGCCACTCTCAAACTATGTGCCCACGTTGCGTGTTAAAACGCACACTGAAAACCGGACTCCTTCCCAGAAATCAAGTGGGTTTTTTCTGCGCGATTTCACCGCGATTTGAAGCATCGCTTGGAAAGTGATTGTTTGACGAGTGTGACCAACCTGTCATAGTGTTTGACAAGTGTGAGCAGCTTTTTACTATTGAGGCCGCCTATGCAGCATCAATAGTAAAAGAAAATGTTAAAAATGATATAATAAAAAAAATCGGGGTATATTTACCTTCCGAAGTCCCATGCTGCCATCCCGGGCCTCAGCGTTCCCGGTAATGCCGTTGGTCTCGCATTACTATAGCGATCTCGCGAGACCGCTAGAGTCACGCGAGACTACGTCATCACAGGACCTTGCCGCAAGGCATTACTGGGAACGCTTAGGCCAGGAATGCAGCACGGGATGTCAGAAGGTAAATATACCCCGATTTTTTTATTCTTTTTTTTTACAGGGGTAGGGTGCCCAGGGCCTGGAGGACAGTCCCCTCTCCTCCACACCGTGGGTACCAACTGCACATGAGATGCTTAACTTCCCGCATGGTGGGCATAGCCACATGCAGGAAGTAAGCGATTCTCATGCATTCCTATGGGTGCGGAATCGTGGCAATTCTTTGCGATTCTGCACAAAAGAATGATCATGCTGTGATTTTTTCCGCGATGTGATTCCACCACGGAAAAAAGCGCAGCATTAACACAGCATATGCAGAATGCCATAGGAATGCATGGGGTGCGTTCTGTTCACGATTTTTAAACGTTTTCGCACCAATAGTCACAGGAAAAAAAAAAAAAAAATAGCATCGTGGGCACACAGCCTAAAATAGAATGGACAAATTTCTTCCAGAAACAGCTCCACTTGTCCGTGGGCCGTCTGGAATATTTCAGCATTATTTGACTTCACTTCAAAGTCTTTATGGCCAATATTATACAATTTCTCCCACCTATTCCAGTGGCAGATGCCTCCCTGCAAGATTTTATTTTCACAAAAACTTAGTTCAGTAGAAACTTGAACACATTGGATTGATACATGGCCATATGTTCATTATACGCAATATTATCAGGTTTATCAGGCACCAGGACCGTGACCATCAATTTGCAGACATGCAAACTAGAAATGCTTGGTCTCACTCGATAGATTGATGCCTGTCAAGTCTAGTTGGAATGTGCCTGAAGTATCATACTATTAGACATCCCCATTACCACACTCCCATTACCCCCTCCGGCACTGTAGACATACAGTTTACCTTCAGCTGAATGTGTCAGTTTAAGTATATGCAAAATGAAGAGCTGCCTCTGTGTGAAACCTGCATCAGGGTTCTTCAGCATGCGGCAAAAAGGTTCCGTAGCTTTGTAGACATACAAATACATTGTATGCCGATGTTCAGAAGCTGTATATGATATTTTAAGTAAGAAAGTCATTATCCTGTGGTCATAGGGACAAAACACCAAGTGGTGAGGACAGTGATCATTTATTTGGGGGTAAAGGGCAAATTCCAAATATCAATCTTTCTTATAACATGCAGTAATCTAGCTCCCCCTCCATTTAACAGTTATGCATTGTATAAATGCTCTCCCAGTCATAGCTGTACACCATTACGGACAGCCATTGTATTACTTTTTTTTTTTTTTTTTTAAAGTGTAGATCAGGTAATCCCCATTTGAAGTGAATGATAGAAAGCATAGGGGTGATAACCAGGAAAATGAACATAATGAGAAATTCCAGGTTCAGCAGCAGCCTGGACTTCCTCTTCATGTTAATTTGGCCAAAGGCAGAGGATAGATGCCAGCGGATTGGGCACTGGGGTCACGTGTCACAACCGCACCAGAGCCCTGGGGAAAGCGAGTGCAGACACCGCAGGTACAGCACATGCACAGGATTCGAGCAAGATTTAGTTTATAGGCCCCCAAACATTTAGATCAAGGAGCTTGTGCTAGTAGTGGACAACCCCTTTAAAGGTCCACAGGACAAATCCACCTGCAGAAACCCGTTTTTACTAGAGGGAAAACCAAGCACATGAGCATACCTTTTCAGTGCTGCCAAGACACGATACCAAGTTGCCCAGACATCATAAACCTCTTACTTGTAAAAGCTCCTGATTTGGCAGAGCAGGAAACTTGGCTATGTCTCTGAACTCCATTTCCGAGGATGGAGAGATCACAAAGAAAACAAGAAAATGACTTGTATGGTAACAGATAAAAAGTTGTGTAGAAGTTTTCAGTGGTATTGTGTAAAGTTGTCAGCAGTTGTGTAAAACAGTTTAAGTTATAGCAACATACCAATCAATTGTAAAAATTCAGAGCATAAACTACTATAATCTTGCAGTAATTCAGCTTTTATGACAGTTTCAGATTCTAAAGCTGTAAAACTACATACACAGCCATTACAGGCTGGAAGTGGTTTTTTGTGGGGGACTAAGCAGCTTTTAAAGTTTTGCTTGCGGCAATGTATGCACCAACTTCTACATGGACACTACACAAAGCACAATTAGCATAAAAAATAAAAAAAAATAATGTAGGCACCAAAGATGTGTTAATTGGAAGTGTGTGAAAATCATGCAGACTTGTTGACCTTTTAATACACTTAACTGGTAAGAGACGCTGCTGACATAGGATCACTTGACATCTTCATTGAGGGCATATAACCTGACTCATTCAGGAGGAGTAACCTGTCCAAGGAAATGAAATCAAAAATCTTTCAGACAGCGATCAGACGTATGTGGACACGTGTCACTTAACCTTGAAACATAAGGTCCATGAGCTTTACAAATCCAAGACCTTTATGTTTTAGTGGCTTTACCAAGTGTAACCAAAATGTAGAGGCCTCAGGTGAGCAGAAAGACAGCTGCAGGATTGGGTGGTAGCAGAATGACCTAGACCTTGATCACTTCACTCCTGCCTGAAAATTACCATTGCGTATTTGCACCAAACCTTTAAGAAAGACATTGAAACAATATAATTTATTTTTTTTAATTTAATGCATAAATTAATGTCAAAAACACAGAAATGCATAAGTAACTTACAGCAACAAGAACCAAGGAAAGACCTTACTTGTTTACACAGGTTTATGAAAGCATTTTTCTGATTGTCAGTCAACAGTAACCCCAAAAAGACAATCCTAGGAAGAAATGTAAAAATGCATCCACATGTGTTACAGTATTCATGTAGATCTAGTTTTAAGAATTTGAAATTCATGCATTAACTGGTTGTATCATTTAATGGCATCTATATGAATTGGTAAGCCCATTGGAATATTAAACTACAGCAATTACTAGTTTTATAAGAATTCACCAAGGAAATTAAGACCTGTTGCAGCAACCAGATTAAGTTACCATGAAAACAGGTAATCTGTGGGCTATTTTACGTGCCTTAAAAGTTCAAAAGTTATCGCTTATTCACAGGATACCAGTTAATTGTCCCAGTCGCTGGGGTCTGACTGTCTTGGCACCTAGCAATCCCAAGAACTGGAGTTCCGCAGAGATTTTGTATGAATGGAGGAGAGGTGGGCGATCATACACACTACCACTCCATTAATTCTTAATGAAGACTGAATGGCACATGACTCACCAAGTCCCATTCAGTTGGGGTGTAGAGCTCTGGTTCTTGGGATCACTGGGGGCCACAGCTGTTAGAAGCCCAGTGATGAGAAAGTTAGCACAGTATAGGAGATAAATTGCAAACTTCAGAATAACCCTTTAAAATGGTATACAGCGATCCTCTGGGACACACTTATTAGGGGAACAACTTGTTTGCTTACCAGGTATAGGGTGTGCTTGATTATTTCGATAGCCTAAAAGATTGGAAGGATCGCCTTCTTACCCATTATCTATGAAGCAGCCACAAATGGGTAAAGTTTCCTCCCAGATGTGAATTCATGTTTGAGAAGATTAAGGCTGGTTTCACATTTGCGTTTTTTTTCGCGGTATTTTAGCGCTAAATAGCGCATGCGTTTCTTTTTCCTATACTTTGCATGGGATGCGCTTATGTGCGCATACACATGCGTTTGTACGCGTTTTACCGCGCATGCGTTTTTTTGCGGTATGCACTCGGGCGCACAAAATGCAACCTGTTGCATTTTTTGAGCGTCCGACTTGCCTCAAAAAAACGCATGCGTGCGCAATGTGTTTTTTTTTACAGCAAGACACCCATTATAAGTCTATGGTGAGCATATGTGCGCATTGGCATGCTTATGTATGCGTTTTTTTGCACATGCGTTTTTTTTTTACCATTAGTTTAGACAATGGAATTTAGGGGTTTGGGTTAGAGTTAGTTAAGGGGGTTTAGGGTTAGGATCAGGGTATGGTTTGGTTAAGGGTCAGGGTATGGTTTGGTTAAGGGTTAGGGTCAGGGTATGGTTTGGTTAAGGTCTAGGGTCAGGATCAGGGTATGGTTTGGTTAAGGTCTAGGGTCAGGATCAGGGTATGGTTTGGTTAAGGGTTAGGGTCAGGATCAGGGTATGGTTTGGTTAAGGGTTAGGGTCAGGATCAGGGTATGGTTTGGTTAAGGGTTAGGGTTAGTAAAGTCATGGTTTGGGTTAGTGTGAGGGGCCACCTAATGTTGGAGCAAACGCAGTCCAAACGCATACAAACGCTGCGTTTTTTCATGCATGCTCATAAAAATGCTTGAAAAAACGCAGCATCTGTATGCGTTTTTTTGCGGGAAAAACGCGCTGCAAAAAAAAGCAAGTGTGAAACTAGCCTTAGACTGGTAAAAGTAAACAAAAAGACTGGTTGGGTTACCAGACACGTGTGCAGACAAACACACTGCTGGTGCCTGAAGCTTAGAGGTTCTAGTGGTCAAGGATCACAAAAATGAGGCTCTATGGACTGCAGCCTAAGGAAAAAGAATTGAAGTTAACATGCGGTCATGGAAAGTGGTGCATGGTATTCATTGTCCTATAACAAGCATATGTCACATTACAGTTGTTATAGCAAACATTAAGATCAGCATCATAACAGAATGCAACTAATGTCATTACATAATGAAACATTGCTTGTTAATTCTTACAGCCTACAACCTTGCTCTGATCAGAAACCCAACATGACACCCATGGGTCCTCAACAAGCTGCCCTCTAAAGTCCCAAATTAAATGTTTATTTGCAGCCAATGTGATACTTAGCCCACTAACTGGGTGGCCTGGATTGGCCGGCAAGGGAAGCATATAAATCTGTTTTCTTGGGACAGTCTATTTGGGTGGCTTATTTCAAGTACTCCGTTCTTCTCGAGGCAGATGCAGTCTTGTCCGGTTTCTGGTATGGGGTTGATCCCACAATAAAGTCTTTAATTCTGTTGCGTGGCTCCATCGATGCTTGTCCGTGGTTGCAACAACTCTTCAGAGAATACACACGGGAAATTTCTCGGCTATTAGAAAGCTCCTGCCTCAAAGCAGAAATAATCTATAATATCAAATCTGCTAAAAATACCATTTCACCAAGATTACATACGTAGAAAAAAGTTCTATCCACTAGCAAAGAAAAAATGGAAGTCAGTCAAATCCAGAGGCTGCCAGCAGAGGGCAGTCACCAAGAGGCTACTACCCAGAAAGATCAATAGGGTGCAGTGAAGAGCCTCACTGCATAGCACCGCCACCAAGGCGCCCATATATGGCATCAGGAACAAGAGGCAATGTGTCACCGTAGAGATCAGCAGCCATATTTAGCAACAGCATAAGGGTTGTGTCCACGGTCCAAATATGCTGTGAAAACCCAGCTCCGTCCAAAGCGCTGCCTTTATTTGTACGCACGGGGATTCCGGATGTGTTCATTGAACACATGCTGAATCACAGCATCCTATTCATAGACTGCCATTTATTTTGCAGAGACTGAGCGTCTCTACAACATAAATAGGCATGATGCTGTCTATAAAGACTTGTCTGCCACCTGCGTGTCTGCACGCATAGTGGAGATGGGATTTCATGAAATCCCCTCCACTATGCTGTAACATCTGGACACAGCGTCCAATCCGCAGCAAATCCTGAAGTAATCTAGCACGTGGAAACATACCCCAAGCCTACCACTAAACAGCAAGGTCAGAAAATGGCTACAATATCCAGCACCGGAATTAGCGCCGCCCACCGAGAACCCATTGAGAACGCAGTCACAACCTGCAGCTCCATCCACTGACTGCTAACAGCAGGCAGTAACCTGAGGTATCACACCTTTATCCGTAGCTCCGCCCACATTATGGAGACTGAGGGCGGTAGCTAGCGCGTCATCCCCTCTAGCTCCGCCTACCAGCAGACCAACGGTTGGAGCCAGCAACAAAGGCGTGACGTCATAGGAGCCATCCCCGGAGCTCCGCCCTCTGCGGCCATCCCACCCAGTACACGACAGACAGCCGCCATGTCTAGGACTAAACCTTCCACACAAGGATGGCGGCCATCTCTATAGCTAAACCTCCTACCCTCCAACAAGGCCGGCGGCCGTGTTTATGACTGAAGCTTCTACACAAGAATGGCCGCTGTAGTTACAGGGTTGATAAGTGCTATGGCAATTCCGCTCTGCCACCCACCATTGTAACAATTAACACCCGGACAACAACAAGTTAATAAAATACGAGTAAAATGTCTCTATACGGAGAAATCAGCCATAACCGTCACATGACGCTATCCCCACAAGACTGCCGCTCTCACCCAGCCCAATAACCTGGTGAAATGGTATCTTAAGCTCCAATAAATGCCAGTGAGAACAAATACCTTACACGGAAGCCTGAATAATAGCCGAGAAAAGAGAGCACGGGGAACAAAAGCTGTAACTGCCGCACACAGCAGCCTCTCCACGCCGAGCAGCCACACAGAGACGTCTTCACAGCAATGAGCAGCAGTGCCAGCGGGGGAGGGTATTTATAGACTCAGCTTCACACACAGTCATTGTTTGTAACCTTCCGCGTTCTCTCTGTGAGAACTTCATATAGTCCCTACTTATTTTACTAATTATGCAAATTGTCTCTTCAGAGAGGAAGAGGACTAGAACTCTAGTGCCACCTATTGGAGGTAGCAATCCTAAAAGTCAATGTTGACCCTTTAACGAGCCTAGGAGGATTTCTCCGCAAGGAGAAATGATTACTTACTTTACCTCACAGAAGACACTAAAACCTTTTAAAATAAATGATTCAACTGTTTTTCACACTGCCAGCATCACTTTTTTCATTCAAAATCAAAATAAAAAGGTTACAAGCGAAGCGATACTATGCATAATAGAAGCCGCTCCCCTCACGAATGACTCAGTATAAAATGGCGAATTGTTATGGCGTAGGGATATAGAAGTACCGGTGAGCGGTCTGTATGTAGTGCCGTTCATAACCAGTTGATAGGACCTGTGTATTCTGAGCTGTGGCAGCTATGACGCACTGCCTGCAGCCTGCACCACTGTGTATTATATAACAGAATGAGGGAAACAGGCGGCTTTCTCTGACAACTTCCAATAAATAAGCCATGTATAACACTGGGTGTCTTCTGTACGAGCCCACAGCACCGCAAAACCCCGCTGTAAAATGACGAAAAATGCGTATAGAAGCCATGTTTCTGTACGAGAATCACAGGCACGCTGTTCTTAGGCGCTGTTCACACATTGTATTGGGAAAACACAATTTTTACGTCAAGTTGCAGCTGTATTGCCCATAGTGACTGACCGCACGATATTTACAGATATAACATGAAAAAATGATGTTATCCACCTGTAATAACCAGGCGGCCGGTAACCACATCGGAAAACAGCATTAATGTGCGTGCAGCGCCATTGTGATACCACAAAAGGGCTCAGACACTTGCTGATTGGGAACGTGACCTGGCGGATAGCGGTGGACGTGTTGGCCATGGGCCCGTTCACCCTCCAATGTGGGATAGCCCTCTAAACTTCTTAGGTGACAAAATGGCGCCGCACGCATTTTACTTCAATCTGTGTTCAGACGCAGTTTGTTTTCCTTGCAGTCCATATGGTAAAATACGCCCATCGGAGCCCAGCCTTATACATACTTCACAACATGATTTTTGCTACACAAAAAAACAAAGCAAAAAAATACCCCAACGTCTTAGGCCAGTGATGGCGAGCCTTTCTGAGACTGAGTACCCAAACTGCAACCTAAGGCTATGTGCACACGCTGCGGATTGGTCTGCGGATTTGTATCTGCGGAACCGCAGGTAAAATGACCTTCGGTTTTACCTGCGGATTGGCCAGCGGTTTTCCCCTGCGGTTTATCACCTCTACAATGGAGGAGATGGTAAACCGCAGCAGAATCCGCAGAAAAGAAGTGCCACGTCATTTCTTTCTGCAGATTCAAAACCGCAGCTTTTCCGCAGTTAAAAATCTGCAGCATGTGCACAGCAGATTGTAAATCCCATAGACTTACATGCTACTGTACACTGTCTGCAGAACTGCTGCAGATCCGCAGCAAAAACCGCAGCGTGTGCACATAGCCTCAAACCCAATTATTTATGGCGAAGTGCCAACACGTGCCAAATTCCCCATCATGATCCTTCTTGCAGAAATATGCCCGATCATGATCTCCTTCATGCAGAAATATGCCCCATCATGATCCCCTTCTTATAGAAATTGCCTATTCACCACCTCCATCATTTCCTCCTCCCCATCACCCCATCATTTCCCTCTCCCCCATCATTGCCTTCTCCCCATCACTGACCCTCTCTCCATCACTCCCGTCATTCCCCTTTCCCCATCACTCCCATCATTCCCCACTCCCCATCACTCCCATCATTAGCCTTCTCCCCATCACTCCCCATCACACACACACCAGCGGCCACACACACACAGCAGCGGACACACACACACAGCAGTGGACACACACACCTCTCCGCGCCGCAGCTTCCTTCCACACATTGAGTGGCGCGGCCGCAGCTGGATGACATCATCAATCAGCTCCGCGGCCGTGCTGCTCAATAAGTGAGAGGAAGGAAGCTGCAGCTCCGGAGCCGTGAGGCGAGGCTGCGTGCCAGCTGAGAGGGCTCTGCGTGCCCTCTCTGTGCCATAGGATCGCCATCACTGTCTTAGGCTATGTTCACACACTGCATTTTTGCTGCTTTTTTAAGCAAATTTTAACGCCAATGTCAGATACCCTCCCTTTATGGGCGGTGAGCCCAAATCTTTTCTGGCAAATGTCAGCTGTTTTGAACAGCTGACCATGTGCCTCTAACAGCCAGGGGTGGAATTGCGAGCCACCTGAAGCTGTTAACCCGTTAAAATTTAACACGCGCTTCCGGCAAGCGCTTCAGAAATCCCGCCCATCGGTGACCCCTTGTCATGTGATCGCGGGTCACCGATGGGTTGGCATGACAACCAGAGGTCTCCAGCAGACCTCTATGGTTGTCATTGCTGGATTGCTATGAGCGCCGCCTGGTGGACGGCGCTCATAGCAAGACAGCAATTCTGCTACATACAGGCGATCTGATCATCACCTCTATGTAGCAGAGCCGATCGGGTTATGGCAGCTTCTAGTCTCCCATGAGGACTATTGAAGCATGCCAAAAGTTAAAAAAAAATGTTTTTAAAAATATAAAAAATATAAAAGTTCAAATCGCCCCATTCAAAATAAAATAAAAAAAATCAAATATACACACGTTTGGTATCGCCGAGTTCAGAATCGTCTGATCTATCAATGTAAAAAAAAAAATTACCTGATCGCTAAACAGCGTTACGAGAAAAAAAGTCAAACCGCCAGAATTACTTTTTTGGGTCGCTGCAACATTGTATTACAATGCAATAGCGGGCGATCAAAAGAGCGTATCTGCACCAGAATGGGATCAATAAAACAGTCAGCTCGGCCTGCAAAAAATGAGCCTTCACCCAACCCGAGACCACGAAAAATGGAGACATTATGGGTATCGGAAAATGGCGCTTTTTTTTATTTTTTTACAAACTTTGGAATTTTTTTCAAAACTTAGATAAATAGAACCTAGACATGTTTGGTGCCTATGAACTCGTAATGACCTGGAGAATCATAATGGCAGGTCAGTTTTAGCATTTAGTGAACATAGTAAAAAGGCAAAGCAAAAAACAATTGTGGAATTACACTTTTTTTGCAGTTTCACCGCACTTGGATTTTTTTTCCCCTTTTCCAATACACGATATGTTAAAACCAGTGGCGTTGTTCAAAAGTACAACTCGTCCCACAAAAAACAAGCCCTCACATGGCCATATTGACGAAAAAGTAAAATGTTATGGCTCTGGGAAGAGCAAAAAACGAAAACGCAAAACCGAAAAATGCTCCTGTCATGAAGGGATTAAGCTGCATTTCACAGTACCAGTAAGGCTATGTACCCACGTGCGGAATTTTCCGCGGCAATTCCGCAACTCTCTGCAGCAGGAAATAAGCGAAAAATACGCATGCTGATTGACAGGTTGGTCACACTTGTCAAATATAGTGTTTGACAAGTGTGACCACCTTTTTTACTATTGAGGCCGCCTATGCAGCATCAGTAGTAAAAAGATATAATGTTAAAAATAGTGGGGGGGGAAAAAAAAAAAAAAAAAAAAAAATAATCGGGATATTTTCACCTTCTGGCATCTGCCGCAGCCTTCCCGGTCCTCGCATGCTCCCAGCAGCTCCCAATCCCAGCGATGCCTTGCGACAATGAACTCTGATGGTCTCGCGTATAGATAAGGCATCCAGCTGCTACAAACCTAACAAACAGGTAATCCCTGCATGTGTTGTGGCTGCCGAACAGCCGTGAGACATGCAGGCCCCGGAGGAGCAAACATATTTTTCAAGCACAATAAGTGACAGCAAAGTGAAATGAATCACTAATTAATGCACATAGGTTGTATGAATATTCACATCGTACCTACTCAAAGAAGCTGAAGACACAAAATATATTTAGAAGAAATCTATAGTTTTATTAAATGCACACAAATAAAAGCAATGTAAAAAACATTGAAAGAGACATGAGGGAATGAACAAGTCCTATACCGGGAAATCACATGAAAATGTATAGATGGTGGATATAATCACTAAATAGCATTTAAACTTTCACAATATGGCTGTGTGGCCAGAAAAAAAATAGTCATAAAGTCCATAAAACCATTTTGAGCTTTACATAATTCCCAGTGGATGCAAACATAAGAAATCATGTATAAACATCATGAAAGAATGAAGTAATGTGGGAAAGTTTAGCTACCAATTACAAGTACCCAGGGACTCCAACGTTCGTTTCGCCAGGTGGCTTTCTTAAGGAGTGTGCACCTTCATTGAGTACAGGGGTGGGATTCAGCCGGTTCTCCCTGGTTTGGTGGAACCGCTTGTTAAAAAAGCAGCCGGTTCCCCGAACCGGGGAGATTTACAGCCGCGATCCGGTACTGTGCGTGGCCGTGCCCTCTGCACTGTGACGCGGCCAGCAGCAGACACAGCCGCCCGCATCACAGTGTATCGGGCCGGGAGCTGTGCACAGCCGTCTCCTTGACAACTGCGCAGCTCCCTCTCTACTTCCGGGTCAGGTGTCGGGCCTGCGTAATGACGTCATCGCGCAGACGCCGACATGTACCTGGAGTGGACGCTGGGTGCAGAGAGGCGCTGCTGGGGAGCGGCTGTGAGGTAAGTATGGGAAACTTTTTTTTTTTTTTTTAAATGAATTCAGTGGGTGAGAGGACTGTACATGGAGGGGGGTGAATGGGGCAGCTGTACATGATGGAGGGGGGTGAATGGGGCAGCTGTACATGATGGAGGGGGGTGAATGGGGCAGCATATGATGGAGGGGGGTGAATGGGGCTGCATATGATGGAGGGGGGTGAATGGGGCTGCATATGATGGAGGGGGGTGAATGGGGCTGCATATGATGGAGGGGGGTGAATGGGGCTGCATATGATGGAGGGGGGTGAATGGGGCTGCATATGATGGAGGGGGGTGAATGGGGCTGCATATGATGGAGGGGGGTGAATGGGGCTGCATATGATGGAGGGGGGTTGAATGGGGCTGCACATGATGGAGAGGGGTGCGGGGGCTGCACCTGATGGAGGAGGGTGAATGGGGCTGCACATGATGGAGGGGGGTGCGGGGGTTGTACATGATGGAGGAGGGTGCAGGGGCTGCACATGATGGAGGAGGGTGAATGGGGCTGCACATGATGGAGGGGGGTGCGGGGGCTGAGCCTGTACATGATGATGGGGGGATGAGTGGGGCTGCACATGTTGGAGTGGGGGGAGTGGGGCTGTACATGAAGTGGGGGTAAGGGGGACTGCACAGGATGAAGTGGGGGTAAGGGGGACTGCACAGGATGAATTGGGGGTAAGGGGGATTGCACATGATGAAGTGGGGGGGTAAGGGGGACTGCACATGATGAAATGGAAGGGGGATAGGGGGCTGCAAATGATGAAGGGGCACTGCAGATGAAGTGAGGGGTGATAGGGGACTGCAACGGATGAAGTAAGGGGACTTCAAATTAAAGTAGGGGGACTGGAAATGATGTGGGGGAGAGGACGGGGGACTGCAAATGATGAATTCAGTGTGAGTGATGGGGCACAGCAATTTAATTGAAGGTGGGGGTGAGGAGAGCAAATGATCTATCTGGAGAACAAATAGAGAATTTTGAGTGTGGGGGAGTAAGGCTAGTTTCACACTAGCGTTTATTTCCTGCAGCGCACGGCGCCGCTAAGCCCCGCCCCCACCCGGCTCCCTGCCCGCCCCATCCGGTCATCGGCGCCTACTAGCACACATGGACGCTTGCGATCTGCGCACCCTATCTTTAGCATAGGGTGCGCAGATCGTGCGCTGGCCGTGTGCTAGCAGGATTTTGCTGTGCACGGCGCACCTTCAAAAGTGCACAGCGCACGGCAAAATCCTGCTAGCGCACGGCCAGCGCACGATCTGCGCACCCTATGCTAAAGTTAGGGTGCGCAGATCGCAAGCGTCCATGTGCGCTAGTAGGCGCCGATGACCGGATGGGGCGGGCAGGGAGTCGGGAGGGGGCGGGGCTTAGCGGCGCCGTGCACTGTAGGAAATAAACGCTAGTGTGAAACTAGCCTAAGTGATGTATTGAATATGGGGTAGAGCAGTTGATAATGAATAGAGGGTGGGAGAGAAATTGAGGCGGGAGGGGCATGTAAATATAATGAGTCGGGGTTAGGGTTAGAGCAGGAGGTACATAGTGGGGGGTGTTGAGGTTGAAGTGCCCGGTAATGACTTGGAGGAAAGACTACAGGTGCTAATTAATTTATATATTAAATGGGGAAAATGGCATTTATAGTTAGTGGGTGCACAGTGGTGGATTATAATTTAAATTTGGTATGGTGGGTTGCATAATAACCAATTATGTATTAATGGTGGGTGCACGTCTGTATTCAGATGTGTAGTATAGAAGAAAGGGAAAAAGTGGGGAATGTGCTCTGGAAGCCGTGCTCTAGGTAACTGTTATTTCATGCAGAGACGAGTCCTGGCTGGAAGAAGTGATGGCGGTCTGTGCTGGATGGAAAAGAAAAGATGAAGGACTTCAGCTAGAGACATCACTGGTGAGTCAGTGTGTTACCTGTACACTGACAGTAAATACAGAGATCCTGTATACAATTGCACTTAGTATTGTGTTTTTAATTAATGATCAGTATTGTAGTATTCAGTCACTATCTGGTGGTAATATGTGGTCTGGTCATGGTGCGGCGTTATTTGTTCCTTGTATGTGGTATTACTCGGTGACTATGTGGTGGTAATATGTGGTCTGGTCATGGTGTGATGATATTTGTCCCTTGTACATAAATATATATTTATTTTTAGTAGTGTAGAGTAGGGCCCGGACGAAAGAGTCTACCGTGTCATAGTATCAGCTTAAAAATAATTTTGGCCAGAACAAAAGCTGCTGGTTATGTGTGTGATCTGGTGTTTGATGGGAACTGTTAATATCAGAATGTAGTGCACAGCCTGGCCAGCCGGTCAACCAAGTGAGACAGCTGCATAGAAATATATGCAGCTGTCACACTCGGATCAGGAGAGCCGCTGGCCATAATGTGCACTGTTCTGATCTCATTCCAATTTATTTTTTTCAACTGTTTGACTGCACCCCTACTTGTAGATGTTTGAGGAAAAGGTGTGTAAATGGGTGTGGCTTAAAAATGGGTGTGGTTTTCCTACACAGAACCTGTTGTTAAAAATTTGAATCCCACCCCTGGTTGAGTAGGTATGATATTTTTCGAGCACGCCGAAGACACTCTGTTAGCACCGGAGCATGCTGACATAACACTTTATCCGAGCACGGTCTCTCATCACTAGTGGTGACTGAAGCCACTCCGACCTCTTCAATAAGGTCGCAGTCAGACGGCCATATAAATCAGACAGAGATTAGAACGTAATGTGAGGACTAGCCGGCGGCTCCGCCGACCCAAGTGTGATCGTCTGTGCACTGTGATCCAATCTCTGGTTTATATGGCTGTCTGACTGCACCCCAGCTGAAAGATGGCGGCTCTCAGGAGGAAATAAGTTTATTTTCTCCTAGTAGCCGTGCTTGCAGTGTTGCAGCCGGACAGCGTTGTAACGCTACTCGCCTGCAGATTAACCCCATATCTGCAGGCTAATAGCATTTGGAGACATGACAGATTCCCTTAAATTCCAACCGACTGAACACTATTAACTATGATTTTCATGAGAAAATGACATCATGCCATATTTCCCTGTTATACATCACCATTTGCTGTCACAGCATAGGGACATAATAAATGCCTATGATCCACAGTGACAGACCAATTTACTGTGTGGATGACACTTATCTGGTCTCATTTATTAAACTCTCTTAGGCCCCCTTCACACATCGGTGTTTCCAGTTTGGGGGGGTGGTGTCCCACATGTGGACATACCTATTTTTTTTCTGGCAGCAGCGATAACAATACGTATAATACGTACCAGAATAGGAGGCAGAATAAAAGTATGATTTTTTATGTGCTAAGGATATACGGTAGATATATCTGCTAGCCAAGAGGCAGCAAGGGAAGTATTGCTGGGGGTGTTGGCTCGCCTTCAGACAAAGCACCCAAACTCGTTAATATTAATCTCTGGGGATTTTAACAGAGTCATGATCTCAAAGGCTCTTCCAAAGTTCTATCAATATGTTAATTGGGCAACAAGGGACAGCAGTATATTGGATCTCCTCTATGCAAATGTTAAAGACGCCTATTCATCGTCTGCAGCGTACGGAGCAATGTGGGAGCCCCTCAGGGTACAGTGCTGTCGCCCTTCCTCTTCACATTGTATGCAGCTGACTTTCAGTATAAGGCTATGTGCCCACGTTAGCGTTTTTAAACGCTCAGGAAACTGATCCCCTTCCCAGAAAATGCACGTCTTTTTTCCGCGCGTTTCTTGCAAAAAAGACGCGCGTTTTTGACGCTTTTTTCTGCGCGTTTTCTGGGAACATTGGGGAAGGCTAAAAACGCTCAGCAATGCGGAAATTAATGAGCATGCTGCGTTTTTAGCCGCTAAGCGATTCCTGAGCGTTTAAACGCATGCATTGGCACAAAAAGCCAAAAACGCATGCAAACTAATTTGAAGCTTCTTTTAAGCGTTTCTGCAGTGTCTGAGCTGGCACAAACGCTATGGAAACGCTAAAAAAAACGCAACGTGGGCACACAGCCTAAATCCCAATCTGTGACCTCCAAAAATTCTCAGATGACTCAGTGATTGTAGGGGGAATTGTGGGGGACCGGGGTGAGGAGGAATATAGAAGGGTGGTTTCTGACTTTGTAGACTGGTGCCAGACTAACGGTCTAGAACTAAATGTAAAGAAAACCAAGGAGATGGTGGAGAGTTATAGAAGGAAAAAGGAGGAGTACTTACCGATCACTATTGCTGGCCAGGAGGTGGAGATGTTAGAGAGCTACAATTATTTGGGGGTTCACCTTGGCAGCAAACTTGATTGGAGGTGTCATACAGAGAAGGTTCACAAGAAGGGAATGAGCAGACTGTACTTTCTGCGGAAGCTCAGGTCGTTCAATGTGTGCAGTAAAATGCTGGAAATGTTCTACCAGTCCATGGTACCAAGTGCCATCTTTTTTGCTATCATTTGCTCTGGCAGTAGTGTGCGAGTAGCTGACGTTAATAAGCTCAACAAACTTATCAAGAAGGCAAGTGCGGCTGTTGGCCTCCATCTTGACTCTTTTGAGGAGGTAGTGGAAGATAGGATTCAAAAGAAGTGCAGGCCTATAATGCACAATAATACACACCCACTATACGAGCTGTTCTTGAATCAGAAGAGCACATTCAGCAGCCGTCTAATCCTACTAAGGTGCAAGAAGGAGAAATTCAGGAAATTGTTTGTGCCTACTGCTATGGGGATGTATAACAATTCACTAAGGGTGAAAGATGGCTGTGACCTAGGGCTGGCGCACTAATGGAAATGATCAGAGATTTGTGTACCTTTGTTTGTTACGTATTGTGGTTAGTCATGTGTAAGATCTGTGTCTGGTAGTTACTCTATGTAATGCTGTTTGTAATGTAGTAACGCTGTTCTTAATGTTTTGTTTGTAATGCTGTTGTAACGCTGCTGTGATACCATAATTTCCCTCGGGATCAATAAAGTGTATTGTATCGCATCGTATAATAGTGATGAGCGGACGTGCTATGATAAGTTGTTATCTGAGCATGCTCAGGTGCTAACCGAGTGTCTTCGGAGTGCTTGAATAATATGCGACTGCTCGACAACATGCGACACATGCACTATCGTTACTGATATTCTTTTGGGGCATGGGAGGAAAGCCACTCAAGCACAGGGAGAACCAGAGGTGTATCCAGGAGTGGGCAGCCAGGACATTTGCTCCAGGCGCAGCCGACAGGGGGGCGCAGTCGGCCGCCTAATGCGGCGATCTGTACTGTCTCCCCCCGGTGGCTGCATTCTGCTGCCCCCCCCGGCCTGGGAGTCGGCGGTTCTCTGTACCAGCTGTCAAGCTGACAGCCGACACAGAGAAGCTGCGAACGCTGGCTCCCAGTGAGCAATTGTACTGGCGTCTATACAGACACCAGTACAATTGAAGCTCTGACCGCCGGGTCAGAGTGACTTCAGCAGGTGATCAGGTCATGTGATCACGCTGCTGTCACTCACCGGCACCCAGAGCGAACACTGGTGGTAAGTGTGCTCCATTGTGGAGCTGAAGAACCACCAAAGATGGGAGATGGGGGGGGATTTGGAGAAGAGGAGAAGAGGGATTTGGAGAAGAGGAGGGGATTTGGGAAAAAAGAAGAGGAGGAGGGTTTTGGAGAAGAGGAGGAGGAGGGGGGTTTTGGAGAAGAGGAGGAGGAGGGGGAGGGGGATTTGGATAAGAGGAGGAGGAGGGGGGATTTGGAGAGGAGGAGGGATTTGGAGAGGAGGAGGAGGAGGGATTTGGAGAAAAGGAGGGGGATTTGGATAAGTGGAGGAGGAGAAGGAAGATTTGGATAAGAGGAGGAGGGGGGATTTGGAGAAGAGGAGAAGGGATTTGGAGAGGGGGTGTACATAATGTGTGGGGGGGATTTGGAGTGGGGATAGGGGGGTGTATATAATGTGTGGAGAGATTCGGAGTAGGGACGGGGGTTAATGTGTGGGAGGAATTTGGAGGAGGATTTGCATTGGAGGAAGAGGGGGATTTGGATAGGAGGAGGAGTGGGGTTTTGGAGAAGAGGAGGGGGAGGAGGAGGAGGAGGAGGAGGGGGATTTGGAGTGGGGATTTAATATGTGTGGGGAGATTTGAGGACACAAAATGAAGAGTATGTATGAGGAAACAGTATGGGAGGTGGTGCAGACAGAATGGGGAGCGAACAAGTGAATGTATGTGGACACGGTATTGGGAGTGAGGGTGGTGGGATGTGTGCAGACACAGTATGGGGAGTGAGGGTGATGGGATGTGTGCAGACACAGTATGGGGAGTGAGGGTGATGGGATGTGTGTACACACAGTATGGGGAGTTGGGTATGTGTGAGCAGACAGTATAGAGAGTGAGCTGGTAAATATATGAGGAGACAGTATGGTGAACAGGTGGGATGTTAGAGGAGACAGTATGAGGGGGGGGAATAGTGTGAAGTGACAGTATATTGCAGATATTTTTATTCAGGAGCATTATAATGACACTTGTATCTATCTAAGGGCATCATGTGGAGAGCTTGTGCAGAAGACCGGAGAAGATGGAAGTCTGCAGAGACGAGATGTGGATGAGAAAACTCATCATGGGGTCTGGACAAGAAGAAGAAAAGAAGAACGACTCCAGAGATGACGCCATCTATAAGGTACCTGGATGTAAATATTATTTGTGATACTGACTTCTCATGTTATTATTTATGTTAGGAACTTTGAAGGGGTTGTCCATGTTTTTGCTGAGTCTGCAGTCATTCTATGTGACTGCAGACTTCTGAATTCTCACAGTGCTCACTGCACGCTGTTAGGATTCTCTCGTGCCGGCGATTTACATACATGCAGTCACATGCTGACTAGACATGTGTGGCCTCACTCAATGAAAATGAACGGAGTGAGGCCAGGCACGTCTAGTCGGAATGTGGCCAGAAGTATATAAATCATATACATGTGCTGACATAACTGTACATTGGCAAGGGAGAATCCTAAAAGTGTGCAGTGCATTTGTTGTGAGTATTCCGAAGCTGCAATGTCAGGATTCAGCTCTGCAGGTTCCAGTAGTCATCACACGGACACTTCACTCATATGCGATTTTCATACTTATAGAATGGAGTGGCACATGGCTTTTACAGGTAAAACTTGTAAAAGAAGTGTGCTTCACCTTGAAACACCGCATGGGTAAATAACACAACTGATGACAGTTAGGTTGTGGTAAAATGTATGTGGTCACAGTGGAGTAACTTGAAGAGCATGGGCCCCAATGCATAAGCTCTAATGAGATCCCCAATTATTGCAAGTCTTTAATAGCATTGGTCTATTCATATAGGCCAAAGGGACTTTTGGGGCCCCTAGGCTCCAGGGATCGGGGGCGACTGGTTGAGTTGAGCAAAAAAAGTGTCAAAACTTTAGTTCAGCTACCACATTTATACTCTGAGGCAGCCGGACCAGAGCAGTGTGAACATCCCCATAGAAAACCCTCGGTGCCTCTTGTGATTACAAGGCACCAGCCACGATATGTGATCATTGGTGGCCTAGTAATCACAAGAGAAACCCAGGGCACCTGCCAAGGAAAATCGCACTGGCCTGGCCTGGCTCCAGTGGAGTATCGTAAGCACAAAGGCTGAAAGAAGCAGATATAGATAAATAGTAAGTAAACATTTCATCTTTGTTTGGAATTTTCTGTTAAAGGGAACCTGTCATGTAAACAAACGCTATTAACCCCTTCCCGACATGACGTATCAGTACATCATATTTCGAAGTGTGTGCCCACAGATAGATGTACTGCTACGTCACGGCAATCGTGCAGCCACAGGAGCTGTGCCAGAGTGCTCGTTGACAGGAGCATAATTTAATAGATAGCCGAGACCCAGCTGTCACAGCACTATCCTGGGCAGTTTAACCCTTTAAATGCTGCGATCAAAAGTGATCGCAGCATTTAGAAGGGAGGGGGCTCGCACTGATCGGAACCCCCGCAACGTCATCTCGGAGTTCTAATAGTTGCTATGACATCAGGAGGTCACATGACGACCTCCTGATCTGTCAGATATGGCTATCTGTTTAGACCATGCCCAGAGTATGGTCTAAGAGGCTTCTGTCAGTGTAAGGCCAGGGTCACACTTGCAACTGCAATTCGAGAAATTCATGCAAGTCTCTCGCATCAATACCAGGCACTGCCGCCGGAACTTGGAACCGGAGTGTGCGGCTGCATGTATTTCTACGCAGCTGAGCGCTCCGGTCCTGAGTGCTGGTAGCAGTGCCTGGTTTTGATGCGCGAGTTTCTCACATTGCAGTTGCAAGTGTGACCCCAGCCTAAGGTTCGTCGTACATTTATCTTGTGCTCCACGCTTACACCAGAGTTTACGTGTAAATATATGAAACACGTGATTCAGACGGAACCCCCAACTAAAGATTCCCTATAATTTGGCAGATGGAGGCAACTGTGGACGCTGTCTGGCCTATGATCAGCGATTTTGGAGCAAAAACTCAGCAAATCCTTCTCATCTCAAATCTCTACATTTTGAAGATTTTTAGATTTTAACATAGCCATGATGCACTTTATGGATTGCTACATGTGTACAAGATCAGAACCACCATCAGTACATGAATGCAGTGCCAGAACCACCATCAGTACAGCGATCAATTGTAATGTCAGGTAAGCACCAAATGCAATTGTATCGCATGAACCTACAAATGGTAAGGAGATTCTGGGAGCTGTTACCAGCTATCATCAGACTACAGATCATACAAAAAAACCACAGTACTGAAGAGACATAGTAAGTATCACAGATAAACATTTGCATTCAGGTACCTTATAGGTCACATCTCCTCTGATCAGCTCGAGGGCTGACATGCTCTCCTGTGCCTCAATCCTGGAACCACAGTGTTCAAATGTATTCACGTCTGAAGGACAAATACAGGAAAAAGGGAAGTCACCGTCCCCGGGTTCCTGTGGGCTGCAACAGACCACCTGGAGGGCCGCATGTGACCAGTATGTTGTGCAGGCCTTTAATATACGCTCCTCTCTCCCTCCCCTGATTCACTATAGTATCAATCATGTCCTCTCTTCCACCCCCCACGCATAACGTAATGTCCCCTATTCCCCCTCCCATATCATTATAAATATCATGCCCTCTCTCCAACCCAATACCCCCAATTCATTCACCTTAAAGAAAAAAAATAAATTATTACTTACCTCTCCAGGCGATCCCCTTTGGCTCTGCTTCCCATATGGGCTAAATGACACAGCTGGGTAGAAAGCCATCCTGAAGCTATAATATATCTCTCTATTGCTGTCAGTGGAGCAATAGGAACACTCCCTGCCCGACGATAAGCGCCGCCGATGACCGTGCAAAAAATGTTATCATGAGGGAAATCTGGCCATGGGGCCTGAGGAGTAACCCAGATTGTCCTCATCATAATCCACCACTGGATATGTGTAACTCTTCTTTACAGGTAATATATATATTATAACCAACCAAGTAGCGGGCATTGTATACAGGAACATCTGCACAGCATTTGGGCTAAGTCCTCCTAAGTCCAGGTTGGAGACCCCAGAGAAAGTGGTGGAGAATTAAAGGGCAAAAAATCCTGTGGGACTTCAAGATCCATATGGATAGAACAGGTATTGGCTAACCAACCAGACATTGTGACAGTAGACAGCAATGGTAATAGATGTGGCAGTGCCAAGAGACAGCAACATCAGAAAGAAGGAATATGAGAAGCTGGAGAGATACCAGGGCCTCACAGGAGAACTGGAGAAGATGTGGAAGGTGAAAGCAACAGTGATTCCAGTGGTGATAGGAGCACTTGGAGCAGTGACCCCTAAGTTGAGAAAATGATTACAACAGGTCCCAGGAGCAACATCTGAGCTCTGTCCAGAAAAGCGCAATACTGGGAACAACTCCTGAACACCATAAAAACAAAACCGAAAAACCAATTGTAGAATTGTGGGGGGGTTTTCCACAGTTTCACAGAACTTGGATTTGTGTCTCCCTTTTTTGGTACATTATTTGGTAAAGTGAATGGTGTTAATCATAATTACCACTCTTTGTTCCATCTTTCTAAAGGATCATAAATACAAGTTGTGCTACAAAAAGCAAACCCTTATGAGGGCAGGTTCACACAAGCATCTAAGGCTATGTGCACACGTGCGGAATATCCAAGGATTTTATGCGTCTTTGCCTCGTTTTTTCGCCGCAAAAAAGCATAAAATAGGCAAGCTATTGAATTCAATGGCATTCCGCACACGCTGTGCTAATGCTGTGTATTTTTCCGCGGCTGAATCGCATCGCAGAAAAATACGCAGCATGCTCATTCTTTTTGTGGAAAATGTGCGGATGGTACCCAGGGTGTGGAGGAGAGGAGACTCTCCTCCAGGCCCTGGGTACCATATCCCTGGTAAAAAAAAGAATTAAAATTAAAAATTGAGATATTCTCACCTTCCAGCAGCTCCCGGTCCCAGCGATGCCTTGTGCGACTGACCTGTGATGACGTAGCATCTCGCTCGATGCTACGTCATCAGAGGTCATTGTCGCAAGGCATCACTGGGAATGGGAGTTGCCGGGAGCATTGCTGCGGTGGACGCCGGAAGGTGAGAATATCACGATTTTTTTTTTTAATTATTTTTAACATTCTATCTTTTTACTATTGAGGCTGCATAGGCAGGCTCAATAGTAAAAAGTTGGTCACACTTGTCAAACACTATGCAAAACGCTAGATTTTCGTGGGAATTCCGCATGCATAATTCCCACTGATTTCCCGTGGCAGGGAGTTGCGAAATTGCCATGGAAATTTCCACGGCAATTCCGCACGTGTGCACATAGTCTAAAACATCGGTCACAGTTTCATCCAGAAATCTCAGACGATATTTTTCTCACTTGTCATCCATGTACAATCTTATTATTTTTTTTTTTTACAGTAGCTACTATTAATTGTTTACAGGACCATTGAGGGTGTGTGCACACGCTGCGGATTCTGCTGCGGATCCGCAGCGGATTTGGCTCTGCGGATCCACAGCAGTTTTTGCTGTGGTGCACAGTACCATTCTAACCTATGGAAATGAAAAACCGCAGTGCACATGCTGCTGAATTTTCTGCGCGGATTTGTTGCGGTTTCAAATCCGCAGCATGTCACTTCTTGCTGCGGAATCCGCAGCGGTTTCACACCTTCGCCATTTTAGAGGTGTGAAACCGCAGACTAATCCGCAGGCTAATCCGCAGGTCTTTTGACCTGAGGATTTACCTGCAGATTTTGCTAAATCCGCACAAAAAATTCTGCAGGTGAATCCGCAGCGTGGGCACACATCCTTACAGTTTTCTATGTTACAGAATTGTCACATATCTGTAAAAATCGGATGCTAGACTACGGATCCATATGGCATCTGACCCATAGACTTGAATGGGTAAGTTGTTATGATTGAGTCACCGTAGGAGGCAAAAACAGAAATGCTAGCTAAGTCCAGAAAACCAGAGAAGTTGGCAACTATCAGATTGCAGACCCCTGAACCTATCAACACAAATAGCAGTAGCCGTGGGGGGTTCCTACGATGACCTAGACCCCTCGATCACAGCCGGAGAGATACATAGGCCTAAAGAAGGAAAGGGGAAATCTAACTGCCCCAGAGCAGACCCCAAAGCAATAGGCAGCCCCCCACATATAATGACGGTGAAGCAAGATGAAAACACTTACACAGACAGAAAGACAGACTGAGCAAAGGCGGGGCCCAAAAACTACCTAGATAGGAACGGATAGGAAGGCTGCTGTCTGCAATCTGCCAAAACCCTATCAGAGACAAAAGCCAACAAGCTGATATAAAAATGGCCCTGAAGCAACTAAGCTTCAAAAACTAAATCAGCACTCAGGTACTTTCTGAAGACAGAGCTAACGGAACACTGCACACTCCAGCAGGGAGTGGCAGAATCCAAAAAGCAAGAAAAACAAAAAACAAATCTTAAATGCAAAAAGGCAAAACAGAAAACTTAGCTTTAGGAGAGCAGGAATCAGACTGGTGTCCAAGAGTCCACAGAGAAATCACCCGCAGGGCAGAAAGGGCATAGGCTGCCTTAAATCCAGTCAGTGACTCCACTCAGCCAATCGTCTTCATTAGTCCCAGGTGCCTGATAATCAGGCTCACTACCTTCCTTCACTAGAATAGGGAGTTCACCAGGCCTCAGTGACGGAGGGGAAAATGAACTCACAACAGTAAGTTTCATCTGATTTACAGACGGAAATTGTGCAGGCTACTATTTTTTATTTATCACACACTGATTTGGTCAGCGCATCTGCACTGACCCATTGAATAATATTAGTCAGAGCAGGGTCGGACTGGGGTGTCTGGGGCCCACTGGGGGAATTGACCCTAGGGGTCCACCCTACAGCTATATGCAAATAACTTAGCCGATAACCCCGATTTAGTCGATTTAGTCGAGAATAGACTGTAAAACACAGGCGGCTGCTGCACATCAACTATACGCCACCACAACTGGAATGTACAATTACGGTAGTTGGCAGTACTGTGGTTTGGTAGTGTGCTTTGATGAAAACAAGATATCACCGATCCACAGGTTAGGTAGATGATAACTTAGCCAAAGACATACTGATAGGGAATTTAGATTGTGAGCCCCATCGGGGACATCAATGACAATGATTGCAAACTGTAAAGCGCTGCGGAATATGTTGGCACTATATAAATAAAAGATTATTATTATTATTATTATTATTATAATTGATTGGTGGAATCCGACCATTGGAAAGCGCACCGATTGGAAGAATGGGGAACCTTTATCCATGACATGACACTTTTATCCCCATTTTAAAATGGAGCAACAGATGGGATGTCTGACCGCAGCTCCATTCATTCTCTTTGCTGGTTTCCAGAAAAAGCCACGAGCAGCCCCTTTAGGGAATGTATAGATCAGTGGTTGAGTCATACATGCCGCTCCATACTAATGTGGATAAGAGTTGACATTCTGCAGATTGGTGCAGGTCCCAGCAGTCAGACCCTCACCAATCTATAACTTATCACTTATCCTTAGGCCACGTTCACGCGTTCAGTATTTTACATCAGTATTTCTAAGGCTGGATTCACATAGCGTTTAGGGGGTGCGTTTAACACATACTTTACATAGCGGCATTAACGCTATGTAATGGATGCGTTAACCCACCCATACACTGCTATAGACGAGCGCATCGCTAACGCATGCAATAATCGGCATGCATTAGCGATGTGCTGTCATTCTGTGACAGACCCGCGGACGTGGGCTGCAGCGTCCGAAGGTCCGTCACTGCTAGCGCAATGAAGCATCTGCGCTAGCAGGATGACATAACGCGATCACGTTATGGGAGTAGCGTTAATGTAGTCCGTCAACGTTTTGCATTGAACGGACTGCATTAACGCTTTGTGAACCTGGCCTAAGTCAACACCAGGAGTGGAACAATCAGAGGAAAAGTAGTATAGAGACACATCACCACTTCTGCATTTATCACCCACTCCTGGTTTTCGTTTACAAATGCTTAGACAAAATACTGACCAAATACTGAAGGTGTGAACATGGTCTTAGGATAGGTGATTACATCTTGTTTTCACTGTAGAACCACTGTAAGTGCATATTTGCTACTGTGTAATAGTCACAGGACAGGGAGGGGTTAACCGACCAAGTATTTAATCTCTATTGGAAATCAAGAATCTTCTCCCTATTGATAGAGAGAACAAGTGATCTCCATACACAACACAATCCCCTATACCAAGACCAATAATACCACCACATCATGATCAGACCACATAGTGACCGAATAATATCACATACAGTTGACAAATATCTCCACATCATGACCAGACCACGTATTACCACACAGTGACCGAATAATATCACATACAGTTGACAAATATCTCCACACCATGACCAGACCATATATTATTACCACACAGTGACCAAATAATATCACATATAGGGGACAAATACCACCACACTATGACCAGACCACATAGTGACCAAATAATACCACATACAGGAGACAAATACTGCCACACCACATATTACCACCACATAGTAACTGAATAATACCACATACAGGTGGTAAATACAGTCACATCATGACCGGACCACACTGACCAAATAATACCGCATACAGGGGATTAATGCAGTCACGTCATGACCAGACCACATAGTGACCAAATACTACCACATACAAGAGAAATACCACCAAATCATGACCAGATCACATATTACCACCTGTGATAAAACACTCCGGGATCGCCTTTGCTGGGGTCAAAGGTCACGTGCGTTCAGCATAAAACTCAGGCGCAGAGCTGGGATTCGGGTGAAACTGACCCTGGATCAGGTTTATTAACGGTGAAAGCAATGCAAAAGGAAATAAAACATAAAACAAATCCTTGCCTGTCCGGCACTAACTAAACAATGGACAACCTAACTACCAACTGGCGGGCTTCTCCCGTCCAGCCAAACCACAGTTGCAGTGGGCACTGCTTCCACTCACGTGTGTCTCTCACACAGACAGGCTCTCTGTGTTCAAAGGCTGAGACACTCACACAACCACCTGGCATCCTTTTATATCCACCTCCCATTATCCATTAGTAAGCAGGTGCGATACTGACCAGACTAGGCCACATAGGAAAGGAATCTGGGCGAGATATACCTGCCCTCATCCACTATTCCCACATGATTCTCACACACCACATAGTGAGAGTACTACAATACTGATCATTAATAAAACTACAATACTAACAACAACAACACTAATATTACCACCAGTGACATTATACACAGGAGCTCTGTATATAGTGTCAGTGTACAGGTAAGGCTGGTTTCACATTAGTGTTTGGTTTGTGTGCGCATCGTTTGATCCGCATAGATTCGCATGCGTACATATATTTAACATGGCGTACACAGGGACATGCGTTCGCATGCTTTTGTGTACGCATGCGTCGTTTCGTGGTGTGTGGCGGTATCTGGCGAACGCAACATCTTGCATTTTTTGAGGCGTTAAAAAACCGTCAAATATGCGCAGGCATGCGCATGAATGTGTCAAAAATGCATTACTGTCTATGGGAACACAAAGACATGCATACGCATGCTTTCGAAATGCATGCGTTCTTCAAAATATATATATAGAAATCCCATGAGACATGCCCATTTTTGTCTGATGTCATATCGAGCACATGCGTATAAACAACGCAAATGTGTGCAAAAACGCATACAAACGCATGCACATGCAGCGTCATGCGTAAGATGATGTGCATGAAAACATGGATTTTTGTGATAACTTACCGTAAAATCCTTTTCTCTGAGACGCTCATTGGGGGACACAGATACTGTGGTGTATGCTTCTGCTGCTAGGAGGCTGACACTAAGTGAAAAAAGAGGTTAGTTCCTCCTCCGTCGTATACACCCTCGCCCCATTGCAGGCGGAACTCAGTTTGGTGCCAAAGCAGTAGGAGGACAACAAAATCAGCCTTAATACAGGTACAACACGTCTAGAAAAGGACCACCCCATATCACATAAATAAATGCGTATTAACTAAACAGAAACAGAGCCATCTGGCTAATAGGGTGGGTGCTGTGTCCCCCAATGAGCGTCTCGGAGAAAAGGATTTTACGGTGAGTTATCACAAAAATCCATGTTTCTCCTTCACCTCATGGGGGACACAGATACTGTGGGACGTCCTAAAGCAGTCCCTGGGTGGGAGATTGACTCACCGATCCAAGCTACATGCACCTCTTGTTTAAAAGGTACGCCACCGCTGCTTGGAGAATCCTTCTACCCAGGCTCGCATCCGCCGAGGCCTGAGCATGGATATTATAATGTTTGGCAAATGTGTGCAGGCTGGACCAGGTTGCTGCCTTGCAAACCTGTTCTGTCGAAGCCTGGTGCCAAAGCGCCCAAAAGGCGCCCACTGCCCGGGTAGAGTGCGCCCCGATCCCTGCTGGAATCGGCGTGCCCCTAATGTGGTAGGACTCCTGAATCGTCCAACGAATCCATCTGGCTATGGTTGATTTTGAGGCAGCAAGTCCCTTCCTGCGCCCTTCGGGGAGCACGAACAGCGTGTCCGTCTGACGAAAGGGTGCCGTCCGTGACACGTACCTCCGGAGGGCTCTTACCAGGTCTAACGTATGAAGAGCTTTTTCCACATGGCGCACCGGTGTTGGACAAAATGAAGGCAAAACAACATCTTCATTAATGTGAAAAGAGGACACGACTTTCAGCAGAAAAGGAGGGGCTTGTCTGAGGACCACGTTATCCTTATGGAAAGTGAGGAACGGAGCTCGGCAGGATAGGGCCGCCAGCTCTGAAGCACGCCTGATGGAAGTGAAGGCCACTAGGAACACCGCTTTCCAGGAAAGGTACCTCAAAAAGAGATATCCTGAAGCGGTTCAAATGGAGCTTCCTGCAGAACACTTAGGACCATGTTAAGGTCCCAGGCATCCATAGGCGCCTTATAGGGAGGTACCAAGTGGGAGACTCCCTGAATGAAAAGTCTTCACCTGCAAATTGGTAGCAATTCTGCACTGGAACAGGACGGATAAGGCCGATATTTGTCTCCTGAGGGAACCTGGGGCAAAGCCCAAGTCTAATGCTCTACCGACTGAGCTATCCGGGCTCTCTAAGCCCGACTGGAGAAAAGCCAAGATGTTGGGGATCGAGAATCCCAGCGGGGAAACACCGCGGCGTCGACACCAAGCAAAGAACACCTTCCAGGCGTGGTGGTAAATTCTTGCTGAAGCAGGCTTCTGGGCGCTAATCATTGTAGCGACCACCTCGCTCCCAAACCTTGCCTGGGTTAGAATCCAAGATTCAATGGCCATGCCATCAAACACAGGGTCCCTGTGTTCGGGTGGCAAATCGGCCCTTGAGACAGTAGATCTGGGCACTCTAGCAGGCGCCAAGGAACGTCGGCGAGCAGCTGCATTAGATCTGCGTCCCACGCTCGACGGGGCCAGCCTGGGGCCAGCAGGATCGCCGGCACCCCTTCCGTCTTGATCTTTTTGATGACTCTCGGAAGTAGTGGCAGTGGGGGAAATAGATATGGGAGGCGAAACTGGTTCCATGGCAGAACCCACGCGTCCACCGCGAATGCCTGTGGGTCCCTGGCCTGAGTGACCTGAGCACCTTGGCATTTACTCTGGAAGCCATCAGGTCCACATCCAGAGCTTCCCACAGTTGACAAATCTGCTGAAAAACTTCGGGATGTAGAGACCACTCTCCGGATGCAAGACCCTGCTGGCTGAGAAAGTCTGCCGCCCAATTTTCCACGCCCCGGAATGTGGACAGCCGAAATCACCGAGTGGTTTGCTTCGGCCCACTGAAGAACGAGCTCCACCTCGCGCATGGTTGCTCTGCTGCGGGTGCCCCCTTGATGATTTCTGTAAGCCACTGCCGTGACGTTGTCCGATTGAATCCAGACGGGGCAGCCTGCTAGAAAGTGAAGAAACTTCTGCAGAGCCAGCCGAATTGCTCGTATCTCCAATAAGTTGATCGGGAGGCGTGCCTCCTGTGGCAACCACCGTTCCTGGGCTGTGTGGTGGCGAAACACCGCTCCCTCACCGAAGAGACTGGCGTTGGTTGTCATTACCAGCCAATGATCTGGGGGGAAAGGTTTCCCCTGGGCCAGAGAGGAACTGGTTTATCCACCATCCGAGCGACTGCCTGACTTGAGAGGACAGTCGGCACTGCCGATCGAGCGTGAAAGGATTCTTGTCCCAGGCTGACAAGAGGGCGTGCTGCAGGGGGCGAAGGTGGAACTGGGCGACAGGTATCGCTTCCATAGCTGCCACCATTTTCCCTAGAATCCTCATCCCGGATCGGATGGTATGAGGGACTGGTTGGCGAAGTGTCCGGACTCCCTGCCGGAGAGCTAGCGCCTTTTCCTGAAGGAGAATTACCAACCCTCTGCAAGTGTCGAAGATCATTCCTAGGAAGGAGATCCTCTGAGCTGGCACAAGTGATGACTTCTTTGCATTGCCAACCATCCTAAGCGGGCAAGAGTATCTAGCCTGATGTTGACTTTTTCCTCGCATGCCCGTATTGATGGGCCCTTGACCAAGAGGTCGTCCAGATAAAGCAAGACGACTATGCCTCGAGAATGCAGTGTTGCCATGACAACTGCCATAATCTTTGTGAACACTCTGGGAGCCGTGGCTAGCCCGAAGGGTAGTGCTACGAATTGAAAATGTTGATCGCCGATGGTGAAGCGTAGAAACCTCTGATGAGGAGGAAAAATGGGAATATGCAGATATGCGTTCTGGATGTCTATTGAGGCCAAGTATTCTCACTGCTCCATGGCCGATATGACTGAACGGAGAGACTCCATCCAGAAATGTCTGATCCTGATGAATCTGTTCAGAAGCTTCAGGTCCAAAACAGGACTGACAGACCCATCCTTTTTGGGAACCGCAAAAAGGTTGGAATAGAACCCCTGAGCTCTTTTGTGTTCCAGCACTGGAACAATGACTCCGTTGTGCTGGAGCGATTTGATAGCTCCCAATAGAGCTCTTGCCTGGGTATCCACCCTGGGAAGCCGGGAAGAAAAAAAACGTCTTGGAGGATATCTGACAAATTCTATTCTGTAACCTGAGGCCACCAATTCCTTTCCCCATGCGTCGTGAGCGACATTGACCCAGACGTAGTGAAACCAGAGTAGTCGGCCGCCCACCTTGCCGGTGTCATCTGGTAAAAGCCTCGAGTCATTTGGCCGACGATCTTTGGGATCTGGATCCCCTCGATCTGCTGAGTATGCATTCTCCCCAATGGGTTGGCTCTATATGAGACCTGCCGCTCCCTATCCTGGTTGGGGCGGCCTGAGGCGGCGGAATTGGCCGCTGTAGTCCTCCCGGGGTTGCGAAAGGCCCGAAAACATGCCTGAAAACGGGTGACAAAAAAGTGTTTTGACCTTTTGTTGAGGGAGAAACCCGCTCTTTCTCCCCAAATAGGTGGCCGCACTGATAAGGCAGGGAAGTCAAGGACTTCTTAGAAGTAGAATCGGCTCGCCATGTCCTTAACCATAGGCTCTTCTGATAGAAATTGCATTAGCGGCAGCAAGTGCCGAGCAATTGTCCGCATCCAAAAACCCATTGATTACATAGTCTCCGGCCATCGCCATCTGACCTGCAACCTCCAAAATCTCTGCAGGTAGATCCTGCTCCTGCGCGACCTTGTTTAATGTTTCTGACCATGATATCATAGCCTTGGCTACCCAAGTTGCTGCGAATGAGGGAGCGAGCGCTGACCCTGACGCCTCATATATTGAGCGAGCTAAGCTCTCTATAAGGCGATCCGTGGGATCCTTAATTGAGGAAACACTAGGGACGGATAGCAGGGTCTTAGTGGCTAGGCGCGAAACCGGAGGATCTCCAACGGGGATTCCATCCATTTTTTACGGAGGTCCGGAGCAAACGGATACCTTGTTTTGAGTGCCTTTTGACCCGAGAAACGCCTGTCTGGACGTTCTCTGTGTCGCTGCACTATGTCCTCAAACTCCGGGTGAGAGGAAAAGAATTCTGTGCAGGCGCTTCACTTGCTTAAATGCCATTTCATGCCCCAGAGCCGCTGCGTGATGCTGGAGAATCCAGATCAAGGGGCTCATCTGAGTCGCATTCTGAGGTCTGCTCGCTTTCAACCACTGGTGACGGGGAGCGAGAAGCAGAACTTACGGATGCCAAGGCACCGGATGGACTGGGCGACACCGTGTGGATTCGTTTCCCTCGGGTCTGCCTAGAGTGAAAGCGGCCCCTGCAGGCGAGGGGCTCTTGTGAGGTGGAGGTCCCCTCTAAGGCCGGCGAGCCACTGTCCCTGCCCCCATCTGAGGCCTGAAGGGACTCCATTGCATGAACTGTGACAGTGATAGGACCCACTCTGGGGGGCATGGCACACTGGTCGCAGGGGAGGACGGACACTGAGGTTTTGTTAGGCGTCGGGTTGCGGGCGCTGTACAGCGGGAATCCCGAGCCTTGTCCTCTGTGGTCTTCCCACACCAGTATTGTGGGTTCGGTCGCAGGGGAGGGCTCCTGGGCACGTTTGGAGTCGCCGGCTTAGCATAATTGCTTGCTCTGCGCCCGCAGAAACGCAGCCCGACAAGAGATGCATGCTGCTTCTTCGGAAATGCTGCATCTGTCCGCTGCTGGGGATAGGGGGAAGGAGGTAGCACCTCGCTTTCCCTGTGGTCTCCCGGGCAGCACTTACCCTAGTCCTGTGCCCCCCACCGGTCCTGGACGCCTCCGCACAAAAATCGCGCGCCACCAGCTGTGGGGCGGACCCCCAGCATATAGACCGGTCCAGGGGCAGTATTTCCGGGTCTGCGGCCTAGCCGTGCTCCCAAGCCGGGGACTAAATTTATCCCCTGCCCGCGACGGGGGGGGGCGACTCCATGGCGCCACAAAAAAATGGCGCTACTTACTTGCACGGGCTTCTCCGCACCACTCTGCAGCCACTGGCCGGTGGCATCTGACAGCTAAGGGCTCCAGCCCCGGATCTTCGCCGCAGGAGCCATCCCAGGCCCTCTCCTCACTGACGATCCTCTTCAGCTTCCCAGCTCAGGTATGTGAGGGGGCCTTGACAAAATAGGACGGTGTAGGCAGCCTAGCTCCATCTAACCCCTTCAGGGGGTGAGGAGAGGGACCATCCGTCACCTTGCAGCACCGCAGTCTAAGCATTGGTGGAGCAGTGGGGGCCGCACGGACTAGTCTTGTGCTTCTGTACAGCCCATGGTTTCAATACCTAGGGGTGGTCAGGGCTAAGTCCGGCATTGTGTCCCACGTCGCGGGAGAGGATACATGGAGGGGTGCTCGCCCGTTGATGGTTTGGGGAAATCGGACCCTTTCAATAGGATCTGTTGCCCCTGTCTCATCTTCATAGACGGTAAAAATAAAATAAAAAGGTCTGGGGAAAACGACCCGGATATGTCCCACGGTGCGGGAGAGGATACGTGGAGACGATACTCAACACGTGCTCGCCCGTTGATGGTTTGGGTAGATGGGACCCTTTCAATAGGGTCTGTTGCCCCTGTCTCGTCTTCATGGAAAAAAATAAATAAATAAAAAGAAGAAAAAGTCTGGAGCAAAACCAGACATGTGTGCCTCCATGGACACTAAGCAAAAAACTGAGTTCCGCCAGCAATAGGGGCGAGGGTGTATACAACGGAGGAGCTAACCTCTTTTTTCCCCACTGTCAGCCTCCTAGCGGCAGAAGCATACACCACAATATCTGTGTCCCCCAATGAGGCGAAGGAGAAAAATGCTGCGTAAACATGCATTTTTGCATGCGGATCATATGCTGCGGACTCAAACGCTAATGTGAACCTAGCCTAATACAGTGATTACCGGTGACATTATACACAGGAGCTCTTTATATTGTGTCAGTGTACAGGTAATACAGTGATCACCAGTGACATTATACACAGGAGCTCTGTATATAGTATATAGTGTACAGGCAGGGCCGCCATCAGGGCATTACTGCCCTGACTGGCGTTCTGCCCGCATCGGGCCTGGTCTCCTCTCTGCTCACCGGGCCCCTACCGGCAGGTAAACCGGGCCCTGGCTAGTGGCACTGCGGGCGGCAGCTAAACGCTATTGACATGCAGGCCCAGCGGCCCGCACATCAATAGTTTACAGCTGCCAGCCAATCGGAGGCTGGCAGCTGACGTAAGCCGCAGCACGCACCTCGCCGGCGTCTGACGTCAGTGTCAGTCGCCGGCTAGAGCGTGCTGCAGCATGGAGGGAAGGAGGGAGCCTTGCCCGCCGCTGGACCACGGCCAGGTAAGGAGAAATTTTTTTTTTTTTTTTTTTTGACAGCAGTGATCCAGGGGACATGCGGGCAGAATGCTGGACATGGGGGCAGAATGCTGGACATGGGGGCAGAATGGAGATACCGGGCATAATTGGAGACAGATCGCACAGGATCATGGGGAAGGATGGATACGATGGAGAACATATGGGGGCAGAATGGATACTCATGAGGGCGGGATGGGAGAACATATGGCTAAAGCCAGGAATGAGACACACGGGGGTCAGGATGGGGGATATTATTACCATAGGGCATAGGGGCTAATTAACCCCTTCCTGACATGAGACGTACTATCCCGTCCATGGGCCCCGGGCCCCTATGCCAATGGACGGGATAGTACGTCTACCGCGATCAGCGGCGCCCACATGGTGAGCGCTGCTGATCGCGGCCGGGTGTCAGCTGATTATCACAGCTGACACCCGGCACTATGTGTCAGGGGCGGTCACGGACCGCCCCCGACACGTTAACCCCTTGCACACCGCGATCAAACACGATCGCTGTGTACCGGGAGTTAAAGGGAAGCATCGGCAGGGAGGGGGCTCCCTCCGTGCTTCCCTGAGCCCCCCACGGCAGCGCAATGCGCAGCGCTGCTGCGGGGGACTCCTTTCCTCCAGGCCCCCGAATCCAAGATGGCGACGGGGGCCTTCGGGGGCCTGCAGTAAGCAAAGCGCAGGCAAGAGGAAGTCTTCTTCAATGCCTGTGACAGATTGCTGATCTGTCACAGTGATCTGTGATGTGACAGATCAGCGATCTGTCACAGGACAGTGATGTCCCACCTGGGACTATGTAATAAAGTAAAAAAAAAATAAAAAAAAAGTGTAAAAATAATTTTAAAAAAATCGCCAAATAAATTAGTAAAAAAAAAAAATATTCCCCAATAAATTCATTTTTTGAAAATAAAAAAACCCCAAAACAATAAAAGTACACATATTAGGTATCGCCGCATCCGTAACAACCCGCCCAATAAAACTGTCCCATTAGTTAACCCCTTTAGCGAACCCCTTAAAAAATAAAAATAAAAAAACGAAGCAAAAAATAATGATTTATTATCATACCGCCAAACAAAAAGTGTAATAACGTGCGATCAAAAAGACGCATATAAATATCCATGGTACCGCTGAAAACGTCATCTTGTCCCGCAAAAAATGAGCCACCACACAGCATCATCAGCAAAAAAATAAAAAAGTTATAGCTCGCAGAATAAAGCGATGCAAAAATAATTATTTTTTATATAAAATAGTTTTCATTGCATAAAACCGACAAAACATAAAAAAAGACCTAAATGAGGTATCGCTGTAACCGTACTGACCCGAAGAATAAAACCGCTTTATCAATTTTACCGCACGCGGAACGGTGTAAACGCACCCCCCCAAAAGAAATTCATGAAGCGCTGGTTTTTGTTCATTCTGCGTCCCAAAAATCGGAATAAAAAGCGATCAAAAAATGTCACATGCCCGAAAATGGTAACAATAAAAATGTCAACTCGTCCCGCAAAAAATAAGACCTCACATGACTCGGTGGGTCAAAATACGGAAAAATTATAGCTCTCAATATGTGGTGATTCAAAAACTATTTTTACAATAAAAGTGTCTTTCAGCGTGCGACAGCCGCCAAACATAAAAACCGCCATAAATAGTAAATCAAACCCCCCGTTATCACCCCCTTAGTTAGGGAAAAATAATAAAATTAAAAAAATGTATTTATTTCCATTTTTCCATTAGGGTTAGGGTTAGGGTTAGGGCTAGGATTAGGGCTAGGGTTAGGGCTAGGGTTAGGGCTGAGATTAGGGTTAGGGGTGTGTTGGGGTTCGGGTTGGAGTTAGAATTGGGGGTTTCCACTGTTTGGGCACATCAGGGGCTCTCCAAATGCAACATTGCATCTGATCTCAATTCCAGCCAATTCTGAGTTGAAAAAGTCATATGGTGCTCCTTCCCTTCCAAGCTCTGCCATGCGCCCAAACAGTGTTTTACCCCCACATGTAGGGTATCAGCCTACTCAGGACAAATTGCAAAACAATTTTTGGGGTCCAATTTCTCCTGTTACCCTTAGGAAAATAAAAAATTGGGGGCAAAAATATAATTTTTGTGGAAAAAAATGATTTTTTTATTTTCACGTCCGAGCGTTATAAACTTCTGTGAAGCACTTGGGGGTTCAAAGTGCTCACCACACATCTAGATAAGTTCCGTGGGGGGGTCTAGTGTCCAAAATGGGGTCACTTGTGGGGAGTTTCAATAGTTTAGGTACATCAGGGGCTCTCCAAACGCACATGACACCCGCAGACCATTCCATCAAAGTCTGCATTCCAAAATGGCACTGCTTCCCTTCCGAGCCCCGACGTGTGTCCATACAGTAGTTTTCTCCCACATATGGGGTGTCAGCGTACTCATGACAAATTGGACAACAACTTTTGGGGTCCAATTTCTCCTGTTACCCTTGGGAAAATGAAAAAATTGGGGACTAATTGATCATGTTTGTGGAAAAAATACGATTTTTTTATTTTCATGCCCGGGCATTATAAACTTCTGTGAAGCCCTTGGGGGTTCAAAGTGCTCACCACACATCTAGATAAGTTCCGTAGGGGTTCTCGTTTCCAAAATGGGGTCATTTGTGGGTGTTTCCACTGTTTAGGTACATTAGGGGCTCTCCAAAGGCAACATGACACCCGCAGACCATTCCATCAAAGTCTGCATTCCAAAACGTCACTACTTCCCTTCCGAGCCCCGACGTGTCCCCATACAGTAGTTTTCTCCCACATATGGGGTGTCAGCGTACTCAGGACAAATTGGACAACAACTTTTGGGGTTCAATTTCTCCTGTTACCCTTGGGAAAATAAAAAAATTGGGGACTAATTGATCATGTTTGTGGAAAAAATACGATTTTTTTATTTTCATGCCCTGGCATTATAAACTTCTGTGAAGCCCTTGGGGGTTCAAAGTGCTCACCTCACATCTAGATAAGTTCCTTAGGGGGTCTAGTTTCCAAAATGGTGTCATTTGTGGGGGGTTTCCACTGTTTTGGTACATCAGGGGTTTTCCAATCGCGACATGATGTCCGATCTCAATTCCAGCCAAAAACGTCAAATGGCGCTGCTTCCCTTCCGAGCTCTGCCATGCGCCCAAATAGTGGTTTACCCCCACATGTGGGGTATCAGCATACTCAGGACAAATTGCACAATAACTTTTAGGGTCCTGTTACTCTTGGGAAAATAAAAATTGGGGTGAAAAGATCATTTTTGTGGAAAAAATATGATTTTTTAATTGTACCGCTGTACGTTATAAACTTCTGTAAAGCCCTTGTGGGTTCAAAGTTCTCACCACATATCTAGATAAGTTCCTTGGGGGGTCTAGTTTCCAAAATGGGGTCACTTGTAGGGGGTTTCCACTGTTTAGGTACATCAGGGACTCTCCAAATGTGACATGGCGTCCGATCTGAATTCCAGCCAATTTTGCATTGAAAAAGTCAAACGACGCTCCTTCCATTCTGAGCTGTGCCATGCGCCGAAACAGTCGTTCCCCCCCACAAATCAGGTATCAACGTACTCAGGACAAATTGCACAATAACTTTTGCAGTCCAATTTCTCCTGTAACCCTTGGTAAAATAAAAAAAATTGAACCTGAAGTATTTTTTTTGTGAAAAAAAGTTAGATGTTCATTTTTTTTTAAATATTCAAAAAAATTCCTGTGACGCACCTAAAGGGTTAATAAACTTCTTGAATGTGGTTTTGAGCACCTTAAGGGGTGCAGTTTTTAGAATGGTGTCACTTTTGGGTATTTTCTATCCTATAGACCCCTCAAAGTGGCTTCAAATGTGATGTGGTCCTAAAAATAAAATGGTGTTGTAAAAATGAGAAATCGCTGGTCAACTTTTAACCCTTATAACTTCCTAACAAAAAAAAAATTTGGTTCCAAAATTGTGCTGATGTAAAGTAAACATGTTAGTTATCAAGTTTTTTGTGTGCCGTATCTCTGTGATGTAAGGGCATAAAAATTCAAAGTTGGAAAATTGTGAAATTTTCAAAATTTTTGCCAAATTTCCGTTTTTTTCACAAATAAACGCAAGTTATTTGAATGAAATTTTACCACTAACATGAAGTACAATATGTCACGAGAAAACCATGTCAGAATCACCGGGATCCATGGAAGCGTTCCAGAGTTATGACCTCATAAAGGTACAGTGGTCAGAATTGTAAAAATTGGCCCGGTCATGAACGTGCAAACCACCCTTGGGGGTGAAGGGGTTAAGGGATATTATTACTGCAGTGAGTTATTTAATTTTTTAAGGATGCTGTTTTAAATGGGGGGCGGTCCTGTTACTGTGCAGAGCGACACTATGTCGCCTTTTTTTCTTCATGTGGTGTAATTTAGAAGTTGGGAAAAAATAAGTAATGTGTTCTGCAAGCAAAGCTCTAGATAACTGTGCTATATCCTGCAGAGATGAGTCCTGGCTGGAAGACGTGATGACGATCTGTGCTGGATGAACGAAAAGTAAGGATGAAGAACTTCACATAGAGACGTCACTGGTGAGTTAGTGTGTTACCTGTACATTGACACTATACATTGTATACTTGTATACTATATATACAGGGGTCCTGTATATAAAGTCACCAGTGATCACTGTGTTACCTGTACATTATATACAGAGGTCCTGTGTATAATGTCATTGATCATTATATTACCTGTACACAGACACTGCATACTAAATACAGATCTCCTGTGTATAATGCCACTTATGGTGATAGTATTATGTTTTTTATTAATGATCAGTATTGTAGTATTCAGTCACCATGCGGTGGTAATATATGGTCTGGGCATGGTGCGGTGGTATTTGTTCCTTGTGTGTGCTATTATTTGGTCACTTTGGTGGTAATATGTGGTCTGGGCATGGTGCGGTGGTATTTGTTCCTTGTATGTGATATTATTCGGTCACTGTGGTAGTAATATGTGGTCTGGTCATGGTGTGGCGGTATTTGTTCCTTGTATGTGGTATTATAGGTCACTATGTGGTGGTAATATGTGGTCTGGACATGGTGCGGTGGTATTTGTTCCTTGTGTGTGCTATTATTTGGTCACTTTGGTGGTAATATGTGGTCTGGGCATGGTGCGGTGGTATTTGTTCCTTGTATGTGGTATTATAGGTCACTATGTGGTGGTAATATGTGGTCTGGACATGGTGTAGCGGTATTTGTTCCTTGTATGTGATATTATTGGTCTTTTTAAAAATTGAAAAATAAATAAAAATATACCTAAAGTGTATTGCATAATTTATTAAATATTTAATAGGTTACAGTAGAGTAGGGCCTGGCCAAAAGTGTCTAACCTGTTATGGTGGCGGCTTACAAAAATCTTTTGTTCAAAGCAAATCTGCCGACTATATGTGTGATCTAGTGATGGGAACTGTTAATGTGTGATAGGTGAGAAGTGGAGTTTTTCCAAGAGAGAGCAGTGGGACTGTGGACAGTTTGAGGGGTGGAGGTGGGGCTGGGTGGAGCCTGGGTGGAGTCAAGGGGGCCCCGAAAATTTTGCCAGCATGGGGCCCCGAAATTCCAAGTGGCAGCCCTGTGTACAGGTAATATAGTGATCACTAGTGACATTATACTCAGGAGCTCTGTATATAGTATATAGTGTACAGGTAATACAGTGATCACCAGTGACATTATACTCAGGAGCTCTGTATATAGCATATAGTGTGCAGATAATACAGTGATCACCAGTGACATTATACAGAGGAGCTCTGTACACAGTATATAGTGTAAGTGTACAAGTAACACACTGACTCACCGGTGACGTTTGTAGTTGAAGTCTTTCATCTTCATCCAGTGCAGACCGCCATCAATTCTACCATCCAGGACTCATCTCTGCAGAAAATAACACAGTTACCTATAGGTGAAGATAAAAAAAAGACATAGTGCCGCCCTGCACAGTAGCAGGACCCCCTTTTGTTCTCCCCCATGGAAGACAGTAACCTCAACAGTAAATTACATTACAGCAGTAATAATGTACTGATTGGCCCCTACAATAATTATGTCCCCACTTGCCACCATAAACCAATAATGTATATTCCTCATCCTGACCTCCATACAGTAATTATATCACCCCTTTATTTAATAAGGTGTCAGATCCTGGGCCCCTTTATTTAATGTCCCCATCCTGGACCCTAATGTCTACTTTAATAAGGTCCCCTTCCAATAATAATGTCCCCATCCTGGGCCCCTTTATTCAATGCCCCCATACTAGGCCCATATGTCCACTTTAATAATGTCCCCTCCCTGTTCTCCTATATCCGTCCCTATGGCCACTACTTTGCCCAATCACAGGGAGGGGGGGAATTATCTCACCTTCATGCGCTCCCCGGTGTCGTCTTGTGGCTTCATATTTGGCATAGTCGTTAAAATGACTGCAGCTGTGACAGGGTGCTCTGCTCTGTGACAGGCCGTGCGCTGACATCACATAGGCCAGTGGCCTTTCAGTGTTACTGCTATCAAAGGCTGCAGGAGTCATTTAACATAACTGCTATATGACGTCAACGCATGGCTTGTCACAGAGCAGGGTGCCCTGTCAGATACAGCTGGCATTCATCTTGATGTGCGTCGTTACCAGGGTCGGCTCCAGGTTATCGTGGACCTCGGGCTAAAGAGTATCAGTGGGCCCCTTTAACACATGCCACGATTCCTGATGCACAGATAAAAAAATACATGTATAGTACAATATATGGGCACCACATAGTGGTCCATACAGTATTATGGGCACCTCATAGTCCTCCATACAGTATTGTGGGCAACGACATTGTCCTCCATACATTATTATTGGCCCCATATAATGCTCATTCATACAGTATATCACGGACCGCATATAATGCTCCTCCATACAATATATCACGGGCTACATATAATGCTCCTCCATACAGCACATCATGGGTCCCATATAATGCTCCATTCAGCACATCTTGGGCCCCATGCTCCTCTGTTATGAATGAGTCACCGTAGGAGGCAAAAACAGAAATGCTAGCTAAGTCCAGAAAACCAGAGAAGTTGGCAGCTATCGGATTGCAGACCCCTGAACCTATCAACAACAACTAGCAGTAGCCGTGGGGGGTTCCTACGGTGCCCTAGACCCCTCGATCACAGCCGGAGAACTACCTAGCCTAAAGACAGAAAGGGAAATCTAAACTGCCCCAGAGCAGACCCCAAAGCAATAGGCAGCCCCCAACATATAATGACGGTGAAGCAAGAAGAAAAAACACTAACACAGATAGAAAGATAGACTGAGCAAATGATGGGGCCCAAGCTAACTAGATAGGACAGGATAGGAAAGCTGCTGTCTGCAATCCGCGAAAAACCCTATCAAAACAAGAGCCAACAGACTGACAGGGAAAAAGGCCCTGAAGATGCTAGGCTTCAAAAAGACTATGTCAGTACTCAGGTATTTTCTGAAGACAGAGCAAACAGGCAAAAAGGAATTCAGCTCTCCCCAGCAGGGAATTGCAGAATCCAGAAAAGCAAGGCAAAACAAAACCAAAACACAAATGCAAAAAGGCAAAGCAGAAAACTTAGCTTTTGAGGAGCAGGAATCAGACTGGTCTCCTAGAATCCCTCAGAGAAATCACCAGCAAGGCAGAAGGGCGTCGGCTGCCTTATAACCAGTCAGAAATCCCCGTCACCCAGTCATCCTCTACCAGCTCAGGTGCTTGGTAATCAGCCTCACTACCTTCCTTCACCAGAAGAGGGAGTTCATCAGACCTCAATGGTGAAGGGGAAAATGAACTCATAACACTCCTCCATACAGTATTATGGGCCCATGTAATGCTTCTCCATACAGTGTTATGGGCCCCATGTATTTGTTACAACCCTGCTGGCATCACTGCATGGCCTCCCATCCCCCACCTGCCTTACACTCCAATTTTCTCACTACTCCAGGCCATGCTGTGAGTTCTGTCTCTTGCTAGCTCCATGCTGGATGCTTCTTGTCTCCTGCCTGCTCTGTGCATAGGGGGGTGGCGTCGGCACTCCCTGGCTCTTATTGAGTCAGTGTGCACCTTCCTAAGGTGTCCCCAGCCAACTGTCAAGTGGCCTCAGGTACTTAAGGCATCCTCGCCCATAGAAGGATGCCTGTGCAACTATTTCCCTCAGTGTCTTGCTGCTGAGGTGCCAGGTCCTGTCTTGTTTTCACCTTCTCTGGGGGCTGCATTCCCAGACCTTTTACCATGCACTTTGTGTCCTATGTTTCCACCTCCCTGAGGGCTGCATACTCAGGCCTGTGTCCTTCATTATCTGTTCTCATGTCTGTCCTTGTCTGTATTGTGTCCTAGTCCTGTATCTAACCTTGTCTGAACTCAGTCCTAACCTCTGTCTGTTTACTTCCTTGTCTGTGGTTTCCTTTCCCTGCTGTGAGTATCCTCGTGTTCTCGCCATCTGCCCTGCTATCGTCCCTTGCTGCTCTGCCTAGCATCAACTCCTTGCGGCTCTGCCTAGCATCTGATCTTGCGGTCCTGCTCTACTTCCGTTCTGCAACCTGTGGGTCAGGTCCCTACCTGTTCCCTTATACCTTCCAGTCTGAACAGGTCCCTACCTGTTTCCATATACCTGCCCGTATTCCTGCCAGTGTCTCAGCCGTGCCCGCCTGTCTGGCAGTCGAGTCCGTTGCCCGTTCTTGTCCTAGCGTTCTGTTCCCCAGTGGGATCAGCAGCCACAGCCAGACACCACCCTAGAGTGGTACCTCGCAGATACCTGCTGCACAAGCCTGATCTCCATCATCAGAGGTTCCAGGGAACACCAAGGAAGCTGCTTAGTCATGCCCCTTCCAGCTTAGTCTGGTTTGTGGCACAGTGGGGCCACACCCTCCACGCTCGCTCCAACCTGTCAGGGTGCAAGCGTAACAGTAATGCTCCTCCATACAGTATTATAGGCCCAAGGAATGCTCCTTCATACAGTATTATGGGCCCCATGGAATGCTCCTCCATACAGTATTATGGGCCCCATGGAATGCTCCTCCATACAGTATTATGGGCCCCATGGAATGCTTCATACATAAAAAAAAAAAAAAATCAAGTACTCACCTCTGCCGTTCTCGCTGCAGGTCCGGTACACTCAGCATCTCTCCTGCCTCTGCAATGCTCAGTGCAGAGAGGCTGAGTGTGCAGTGATGACGTCATAGCTCCCTCTGCCCTGAGACATCGCAGAGTCAGAGGGTGCTGAAGACAGAACCGTTGCTGGGGCTGAGGAGAGGCGATTATTAGATGCAGGCCTGTAAAAACAGAGCGGTGAGTGAGACCGAATGCTGCCGGGGGGAGAACAAAGTTAATTTTCTCCCTGCATCGTTCAGCTAAGTCCAGGCACTCGTCAGGTTAGTAACCTGCAGATTAACCCCATATCTGCAGGTTGCTAGAATTTTTTCTGGTGACAGGTTCCCTTTAAAGCTATATTCACATCACATTTAGGTCTCATTCACAAATTAGTTGTTTCCACGTACTTGAAAAATGGACCAAGTTTCTTTAGGGATTTTCAGCAGTTTGGGCAATTTTCATAAATTTGCCCAGTATATAAAAAAAAAAAAAAAAAAAAGAAGTGTCTCCACTTTCTATCCAGCACCCCTAGACTTGCACTACCGATTTTGATCCGACCCTTTGGATCAATACTGGACGGCTCTATGGTTTGGCTAAAAAAAAACCCCTGGACGTGTGAACGGCCCCATTCACCATTATAGGTACGGGTACTATCCCTAAGACACGACTAGCACTCGTATGCAAAACCTGAAATGTGAATTAGGCCTTAGCCGTTTACTTAATGTATATGTTGGGATCTGCACACTAAACACATGCCTGGGAAAGACGCTACACAGGGGCATCGGACACCATAGGACAGATCCTGTTGTAAATACCAAGCAGGGTTCCGGTTACAGAAAAACGCTTTTCTCCCAGATGCTTAAAAAAAAAAAAAGTTTAACTCACCATCCCCCGGTCCAGTGTTGAGACTCCATGGCTGTTTTCAGTGACTGTTGGCCTAAGTTCACACTGAGTGTTTTATGCTAATTTTCAGCTGCATTTGACAGTACCAGATAGGCCTATGAGATTTCAGAAATCTCATGCTCACGGTTTTTCTGCCATCAGTATTTTGTGCTTTGTATGTTTTTGGGCATACAGCATGTCACTTCTTTCTGCGTTTTTCACCCATAGACTTAAATGGGAAAATAGCATGAAAAAAAAAATCAAAACTGCCACAAAAAAAGCAGCAAAACCTGCATTTTTGCCGCAGCTTCTTTCCTGCCAAACACTCGTTTTGCTGCAGAAAAAAGATGCAGCAAAATGCCTAGTGTGAACTCAGCCTTATTGTCTGCAGCCAATCACAGCACAGAAGCTCTGCCCCGAGCTGATGGCGACAGACGCTGAGCACACGGATTGGCTGCCATGATGTCGAAGTTACAGGAACAAAAGTCAGAAGACTCCGCGCTAGACCTGGGGAGGGCGAGTAATGCACAACTTTCCTGTGCATTTATTTTTTTTAACAAACTACAGCCAGGCGAGAAGGCTTTTCTGAAACTGAAGACTGAGCCAGCCACAGCACTACAGCTGGAGGTCACCCCCTGCCTGTAGCTCCTCAGCTCGGCTGTAACCACTCTGTAACCCCGGCTCCCATCCTCCCCGTCACCGCCTTCCTGACCAATCAGCTGCACAACATAAGCTGTGCCACCAGGCCTTCTACTCTAGGTCGCCGCAGTACTCATCCCCCTGAAGACATATCCATCCGCCCGTGTGGTGCCGGATCTAAATATTTACATTCACTGCAGCTATTTACCGAATAATGACGGTGACCTTACCGAGAGACTAATGCCTGTAGGGTAACCTTTATGAAACAGTTAACAGGACACGTTAGGTGCCGTAATATTAAGGTAATTATTTAATGTATTCCCGTGCGGTGAGCCGTCATTGGGCGGAAGAATACATACACTGCGCGACTCAGTGTATATAAGTGACCGCCAGGCGTTCCTCCCTCAGACTTACGGACGAGCTAGGAAGGGTTGTCTGTGGTGGTGGGGCGGGTTTGTGTCCAGTCCCCTGTTTCTGTGTATTTTAGGGTGGCAGGCGAGTATGGGGTAATGGTGAGAGGTGCTGGGGGTCTTAGATACATTATACAGCCCCCACGTATGTGCTAGGAGCCTGTCATGGCCGAGCACAGCTGTGCTCCTGTCCTGTTGTGTTCCCAGAAAAGGCTTGTTGCTATGTATCGCTGTAGACACTTTATAGAAGTTGGGCCAAGAAGACTTAGAAATGCAAGACTCGTAGTCAGCAGGTGAAGAAACCGGAGAAAACAGAAAACAAAAAACACAAATATCCTGAACTAAAAGTAAAAAATATACTGCAAATAATGCATAAAGGTAATAATAATAATAATAATAAGGGTATTTAGTAAACATAATTTTGATCAAAATAATGTACAAGCCATCCCGCCACGTCACGGCAACCCTTGTGGGACAGTCCCTACTCTAGTATCTAGTATCTAGTATCTAGTATCAACGCTTTTTTTTAGGTGAAGAAACCGGCAAAGCAAGGGCAGAAGACTAGGACCGTGTTCACACAAGGAGACTAGAACACGGTGAGAGCTCAGGATTAGAGGAAAAGTCAGGAAGATGGCAGAGGACTTGTGTAGTCTGAAGACTGGGAAAGAAAAAAACCTAGGATGTATCTATGGAAAGAAAAAAACAAGATTGAGAAAAACAGAAGGTTAGAAAAAACTAACTTTGAAAGGATTAACTCCACCTGTGCAAAGTAAAGGCTGGCAGGCTGGATAAAGACAGAGAAAGCTGAAACTTGACATTTTTCCTAATGAGACATTTCAGATGGAGGGAGTCAGATGAACTATTCAAGACTATTGGCCTTGTGAAGTTAGATGGTGTTAATTTGGGTAATGGAGGGAGGGAGGTTTTCTTCTTAGGTTAAAGGAGGAAGACTTAGAAGAACAGCAAGTAAGGAGGAGGATCACAAGATCTCTGGATCTATTAAGGACATAATTTACAGAATAGCGGTGCTTCCAGGCAAAACGAGCAGTGAGCTCAGGCCTGTACATCTTGACTACGTTGCGCGCTCGGAAGTTTACGCGGGAAGACTTGTCAGACTGCAAGTGTTTGGTTGTCATAACCCAAAAGGCCTCTTTGCTTATCTAGATGTTGGTGAATGAGCTGTTGATGGGTATTCGATGTGACCGAATGAAATCCAGTGAATCTAGTCTGAGCGAATTTCAAGACTAAGCATCCATGTGCGTTGAGAAGAGCTTGGTATGACGCTGTAGCTGGCGGTGAAGTCTTCTAGAAGACAGAAACAAAACTCCATTTATAGTAGTTCATCCTACGTGCTGCTGACCACCTGAAATGGGTCTGTAAGTGAGGGTCTCGGGTGGTCTGGGGAAAATTTGTGGCTTTTGTCTTTCAGACTTTTACTCTAGGGCCATTCCAGTTGTCTCTTCAAGCGTTTCCAGTCCCGAATATCTATGTATGGAGAAAGGGGCAGAACATTCCTTATGGTGTAGATAGATTTTGTATAAGGTGGTTATAGGAAAGCTGCAGAAAGTGGATCAGGAGCCTCTAGAGGAACTTGGTAAGATTTTTTTGTTTTCCTGGTAGTTTCCTTGTAAAGCATTCCTTAATGTCACTTGACAACAACCCCTCTTATTTTTTCTTTTTCTGGAAGGGTGGGAGGGAGGTCATAAAACTTTTTCCTAGATTTTTGCAGATTTTCATAGACTACTGAAGAAGCCCTAGATCTACTGTGCTTTCAGAAGGTTGTCGGTGACACATTTGCTCAGGTATCTTAAACTTTTATTTTACAACACAAATCAGTGTAGATTATAGCAGGTAAATGCCCTTTTCTACTAATCTTGTAGTACTGCACGCAATGTTTGCCATTTAGCATACACTCCCATTACGTGCTTTTCATGTATAGGGACATAGTTTAATCTGGGAAGTCTACATATTGGGTTTATTAATACTTTCCCATATACTGTAAGGCATAATTGACAGTCTGCTGCTGTGAAAGGGATGAACTTGAAAACTTCACTTTTTTATATACATATTGTTTTAATTATGTTACTTTTGTGGAGGTTAATAAAACAAACTTGTGAGAAATGGTTTTAATATATCATGCAGAGTATCTTGTTTCTGGCTGAAGGGGTGGTCTTGTGGCAATATCTCTTGTCTAGACTCTTTCAGATTCCTCTTCTGAGATAAATCAGTAATCGAACAGCGTCTGGAAGTTCCAAAGTTAAGGTATTTGACGATTGGATAAAAAATGGGATAAAACCTCTTAGGAGGTCTAAAATCTGAAAATAACACGGATTTGTGTATTGGAAATGAGATCAGGCCAGATGTCTTGGTACAGACCTGAATTTCTTGTGAAGAATTAAATAATTTCTTCAAACGAAATTCTTGCCTACATTCTCAAATGAAGCCGTAAGAATCTCAATGCAAAGTATGTCACAAGCCTTAAAAGGTTTGTTTGTACCTTTCCAAAATTTCTCCTACCTTTCAGAGTCTTATACAGTTTGTCTATTACATATGAAGAGTTGATGTATTTACAAAAAAAAAGGCCAAGAAGAAATCTGTATTGATACAAATATTGCCCATCTTAACAAAGACCAAGGGAATTGTCAGTCTCAAGCTAGCAATAGGAAGTGGATGATTATACAACTTCAGGCTGAGTGGATTTGCTCCAGGCAGGTACGGGAGGATGGATGCTAGTTCTGCACTATTCTTGGGAATTGGAAATTCAACCTTTTAACAGATAAGTGCTGTACTTGTTCACCTTTGTTTGCTAATAGTTGATCTTAACTGCAGGTGGCCAAAATCCATTAACTTTTTTTTTTTTTTTGTTCATGGCTTATTTTCTCCAGCTAACTTTAAAAGTGATCTGTACCAGGTTTTTGTTACCGCATCTGGGAGCAGCATGATGTAGAGGCAGAGACCCTGATTCCATTGATGTCATTTAGTGGGGTGACATTACTTGTCAAAACTGCAGTATATCTGCTGCAAATCTAATGGTACTTGGAGTGCTGAGATCTGTTACTGCACCCACGTCACTGGCAGATTTCTGCCTATGCACAGTGTACACAGAAAACGAGTGAGGTTATGGAGGACTACATGGCAGCAGGTTTTGGTCTTCTAGTGATCTCCTGCGGAGAGGGAGGACTGCAGCAAGCAGCCCAGTGACTTATTCCTGGGATCAGGGTCTCGCTCTTCATTCTGGGTGTCACTTGCGTTTAGCACTTACAGTATTCTTATGGTGACTAACTTGTAAAGGGAACCTATCATCTGACTCGTGCTACCCAAAATTCAGTGTGGGTTTTTTTTTTTAAATGCTGGTGCATTTCTGTACATTGGCTGCCATTCATGTTCCCCAAACCATAGGTAGCATGAAATCACCTGACACATTCCCCCTAGGGTATGTGCCCAAGATCAGGAAGTAGCAGCGCTTTGGACAGTCTTCTCGCTGTGTCCAAAACACTGTTCTAATCATGCAGGAAAATCCGCACATGTCCACTGAACAATGCAAATTTACCGCATCTAATACATCCTATTGTGGAGACTAGGGTCTCTGCAACAGAAGTTGACATGCTGCGGCTCGTGAACTGCAGCGCAGGTGAGTTTATGCAGCTTAAAAAGGAAGCACAGTGGGCATGGAATCTCTATAAATCCCATCCACAGTGCCTCTAATGTAGAACGCAGTGTTTTGGACTTGGCGCAGGTGAGCTGCGTCCAAAATGCTCCTATCCCTGATCGTGGACACGAAGCCTTAATGTACCCCCCCATCAAAACTACAAGTTTAATCTATTCAATGATATCCAAGAAGATTGTGTATAGGAAAGCTAAATGTCCCATGATGGCGGTAAAAAATAAGCTTAGCAAGTGGGGCGCAATTTTTCTTCACTTCTACCTAATGGCTTTTCAGATGGCTGATTTCAGCAGTGATTGGCCCAAGTAGGATAAAATGACACTTCTGTGCTAGATTGAAAACTAACCTAGATTTAATGTAATACAAAAGGTGTATAATTGGCTTGCTGCTTTTAACATTTATCCATATTTAAAGCTTTGGGCTGTCTTGTATATCTTTCTTCTTGGGTGGATGGATATGGGCAACTTTGTTTCAGATTATTCAGAATCTTCATGGTGTGGCTACATCAATGCAAAAATTGCATTCCCTGAAACTTGGCACATGCGGGGGAAAAGGCTTGCAAAGCTTGGTTCTAGTCTTCGTTCCCGTTCAGCATGTAGCATTCCTTCATAAGGTGGCGTTGAGAGTATCTTGTGACGCGGCACACTGGAATGGGGCATGTAGGAAATGCACAACTTGTCTGGCTTGGTGTCTTTCTCTTGCAAACTACAAGGAGCATAAGTGCTTGGAGTCTGTAGCAGGTAACGTGCCTTGTGCATGAGCCTCCTCATCTTCATTGGTCGTGTCTGTAGATTTCCTTTGTGTGAGTAGTCCATGAGCACTTGCTTTATGTTCCCATACCCAGTGAGTGTGACTATTGATTGTTGTAAACTCTTGGGTTGGGCGGAGTTTTGTTCTGTTTTCTTCCAGAAACCTTGAGCACTTTTAAATATTGCTGAGAATTGCACAATTAGTGGCAAGTGACCGTATCTGCCAATTTCATGATGAACGTGGATACCTCTGGTCCATAATCTTTCAGCAACAGGAAAAAACATGCTTTGCTTCCAATACTAAACTAGTAGTGGAAAGGATTTATCCCGTCTTGTATCGCACGTGATGTTCAGATGGAATAGAACGCATTTTTGTGGGTCTAATGGAAACATGAGGACAAACTAGCAGTTCTTGCTAAGTATTTGGTCAGCTGCCATATTACAGTATTGAGAAATACAGTCTACAGTGAGGTTGGTCTTTCTATTCCTTTTGGTGGGAGCATACTCTTCACATCTTGGATTCCTTCCATAACAATTCCCATACTCTGGGATTTTCTACACTGGTTTATTTTCACTTTTCAGAGTTACTGGCCACAATGAATAACCCACTTTATTATAGCATCTTCATATTTTTTTTATTTTTTGGGATTGGGGTAGGTGGGGGGCTAACTATCCAGCTTGTTTTCAGATTCTTTTTTCAGGTTGGTGATATCTGGCTCCAGTACAAGGCACTAAGAATAACTTATTTCGTAAAATGATTCAGGGCAGGTTTAACATTTGGCTTGTTCTTCAAGAGTACAGTGTCTTCTGTCTTCATACAGTGGGGAAAAAAAGTATTTAGTCAGTCAGCAATAGTGCAAGTTCCACCACTTAAAAAGATGAGAGGCGTCTGTAATTTACATCATAGGTAGACCTCAACTATGGGAGACAAACTGAGAAAAAAAATTCCAGAAAATCACATTGTCTGTTTTTTTTTCATTTTATTTGCATATTATGGTGGAAAATAAGTATTTGGTCAGAAACAAAATTTCATCTCAATACTTTGTGATATATCCTTTGTTGGCAATGACAGAGGTCAAACGTTTTCTGTAAGTCTTCACAAGGTTGCCACACACTGTTGTTGGTATGTTGGCCCATTCCTCCATGCATATCTCCTCTAGAGCAGTGATGTTTTTGGCTTTTCGCTTGGCAACACGGACTTTCAACTCCCTCCAAAGGTTTTCTATAGGGTTGAGATCTGGAGACTGGCTAGACCACTCCAGGACCTTGAAATGCTTCTTACGAAGCCACTCCTTCGTTGCCCTGGTGTTGTGCTTTGGATCATTGTCATGTTGAAAGACCCAGCCACGTTTCATCTTCAATGCCCTTGCTGATGGAAGGAGGTTTGCACTCAAAATCTCACGATACATGGCCCCATTCATTCTTTCATGTACCCGGATCAGTCGTCCTGGCCCCTTTGCAGAGAAACAGCCCCAAAGCATGATGTTTCCACCACCATGCTTTACAGTAGGTATGGTGTTTGATGGATGCAACTCAGTATTCTTTTTCCTCCAAACACGACAAGTTGTGTTTCTACCAAACAGTTCCAGTTTGGTTTCATCAGACCATAGGACATTCTCCCAAAACTCCTCTGGATCATCCAAATGCTCTCTAGCAAACTTCAGACGGGCCAGGACATGTACAGGCTTAAGCAGTGGGACACGTCTGGCACTGCAGGATCTGAGTCCATGGTGGCGTAGTGTGTTACTTATGGTAGGCCTTGTTACATTGGTCCCAGCTCTCTGCAGTTCATTCACTAGGTCCCCCCGCGTGGTTCTGGGATTTTTGCTCACCGTTCTTGTGATCATTCTGACCCCACGGGGTGGGATTTTGCGTGGAGCACCAGATCGAGGGAGATTATCAGTGGTCTTGTATGTCTTCCATTTTCTAATTATTGCTCCCACAGTTGATTTCTTCACTCCAAGCTGGTTGGCTATTGCAGATTCAGTCTTCCCAGCCTGGTGCAGGGCTACAATTTTGTTTCTGGTGTCCTTTGACAGCTCTTTGGTCTTCACCATAGTGGAGTTTGGAGTCAGACTGTTTGAGGGTGTGCACAGGTGTCTTTTTATACTGATAACAAGTTTAAACAGGTGCCATTACTACAGGTAATGAGTAGAGGAAAGAGGAGACTCTTAAAGAAGAAGTTACAGGTCTGTGAGAGCCAGAAATCTTGATTGCTTGTTTCTGACCAAATACTTATTTTCCACCATAATATGCAAATAAAATGAAAAAAAAACAGACAATGTGATTTTCTGGATTTTTTTTTCTCAGTTTGTCTCCCATAGTTGAGGTCTACCTATGATGTAAATTACAGACGCCTCTCATCTTTTTAAGTGGTGGAACTTGCACTATTGCTGACTGACTAAATACTTTTTTTCCCCACTGTATGTATAAAGGTGCAGAGCATTCTTGTTGCCATAGGAAAAAACAGCGGTATGTATCTTAAGAAAATTGGGGAAGCACATAATAGAGGGAGTTTTATATCCCACCCATTCAGCTCATTAATGTTTAGTAACTGGTTGCTAAATAAGCCCACTGCAACTTTAACATAGTAACATAGTTATTAAGGTTGAAGGGAGACTTTAAGTCCATCCAGTTCAACCCATATCCTATCCTAACTTGCCCTAACATGTTGATCCAGAGGAAGGCAAAAAAAACCCATGTGGCAACAGTAAGCTTCACATTGGGGAAAAAAATTCCTTCCCGACTCCACATACGGCAATCAGACTAGCTCCCTGGATCAACGCAATATTAAGGTAACTAGTGTATATACCCTGTAATATTATACTTTCCAAGAAAGGCATCCAGTCCCTTCTTAAATTTTAGTAGGGAATCACTCATTACAACATCATATGGCAGAGAGTTCCATAGTCTCACTGCTCTTACAGTAAAGAATCCGCGTCTGTGAGTATGCTTAAACCTTCTTTGCTCCAGACATAGAGGATGCCCCCTTGTCCCCGTCACAGGTCTAAGAGTAAAAAGATCATTAGAAAGGTCTTGGTATTGTCCCCGCATATATTTATACATTGTAATAAGATCACCCCTAAGCCTTCGATTCTCCAAACTAAATAACCCCAAGTATAATATCCTGTCTTGGTATTGCAGACCCCCTAGTTCCCTAATAACCTTGGTCGCTCTTCTCTGCACCCGCTCCAGTTCAGCTATGTCTTTCTTATACACCGGAGACCAGAACTGTACACAATATTCTAAGTGTGGTCGCACTAGTGACTTATATAGAGGTAAAATTATGTTCTCCTCATGAGCATCTATACCTCTTTTAATGCATCCCATTATTTTATTTGCCTTTGCAGCAGCTGCCTGACACTGGCCGCTAAATGTGAGTTTGTCGTCCACCCATACACCCAGGTCTTTTTCAGTGACAGTTTTGCCCAGTGTTTTACAGTTAAGGACATAATTATACATCTTGTTCGTTCTACCCAAGTGCATGACCTTACATTTATCCCCATTAAAGCTCATTTGCCATTTATCAGCCCAAGCTTCTAGTTTACATAAATCCTCCTGTAATATAAAATTGTCCTCCTCTGTATTGATTACCCTGCAGAGTTTAGTGTCATCTGCAAATATTGAAATTCTACTCTCTATGCCCCCTACAAGGTCATTAATAAATATGTTAAAAAGAAGCGGGCCCAAAACTGACCCCTGTGGTACCCCACTGCTAACTGTGACCCAGTCCGAGTGTGCTCCATTAATAACCACCCTTTGTTTCCTATCCCTGAGCCAGCTCTTAGCCCACCTACACATATTTTCCCCTATCCCCATTGTTCTCATTTTATGTATCAACCTTTTGTGTGGCACCGTATCAAAAGCTTTTGAAAAGTCCATGTACACCACGTCCACTGCATTCCCTTGGTCCAGTCCGGAACTTACCCCTTTGAGCTGTTCTTATTGTTTTGGTAACTGATGAATCATGGTATCTAAGCTGTCGCCTGTACAGTGTATTAAAACTTGTGTTCATCAATAATGGACCTTTCAACTGGGGGAGGAAGGAGGCTTTACTGAACCAGTAAGGTAGAGGGCATTTAAGGTAGTATGGTGAAGAGGTTATTATGGTACGGGGGGGGGGGAATAACATAAATTTGCATTATGTAGCATCTTCTAGGAACCGAGGATATCAGTTGCTGCTATACAAAAGGTACATTGCATCCAGGAAAGTTGAAAATCGCTTTGCGTATCTTGGCAAGTAGTTATAAAGGTAACGACATACTGTATTTGTCATAGTTTGTGTTTGGCTGTTAATGTTGCATCCATGTAATCTTGGCACAGAATTTAGGTGAATGTGTCCCTTCACACTGGAGGGTGGTAGAGGGAGGGGGCTGGCTGTAAAGGCGGTGTTAAATGTAGGTGGCCTCCAGGGGGAGAATCCACTACAGGATGGCCAGCGCCGGTACCGGGTGAGTAGACCCGGCTCCCTCTTCCTCCTCGCCGGGTGGGGGGGCGGGCGCGCTGTCCCTTCTGCTTGGCGGGCGCGCTGTCCCTTCAGCTTGGCGGGTGCGGGTCGGAGTCAGCCGCGCCATTGCCGGCGCCTACTTCCGGTTCAGGGGGCAGCCAACGGCGTGGGGGCATGGCCTGATGACGTGGCCTGGTTGTGACGAGCCGGTCGCGCGCTGCGGGCCGCAGCTGTGACGTCAGAGGTGAGCGCTTCTAGACGGGGCGGGCGGTGGCAGGGTGTGCGTGCTTGGCGTCCGGGGGCGCACGCGCCCACCGGGTGGGGTGGGGGGCGCCTCGCTGACCCCCCGCCGGGGGTGCGGTCGAGGGGAGGGGAGAATGCTGGGGGGAAAGGTACTCGGCGCTGATGGAGGGCACCTGCGAGCCCTAGAGGGGCGGTGCCGTGGCTATTTAAGAGCTTGGGTCACAGGGGGAGCTGCTTCTGGCCCTGTGTCATCCCATAATGGCATCGCAGGAACAGCCAGAGCCTCTGGAGCAGACGCCTCAGTCCTCAGAGAAGCCGAAGCAGCCTTCTAGTAGCAGCAGCCGTTCTGAGAAACATAGGTCTAAGAAGGCGAGACCTGAGAAATCCACAAGCCATAAGAGTGTGGCGGCTCCGATGGACCCCCCCCTCAGAACCCGGTACTACGCTGTTGTAAGCCAGGGTAAGTGAGCTACATCACTTGACCCAGCCCCCAGAGACCCAGCAGCTAGAGCTCCCCGCACTGTCTCAGAAACCTGCTGCTGAGAATGAGCCAGAGCTTGCTGCTCCAGAAATAAACCCTGAAACATCTGTCTCAGACTTTTCATCTGGTCAGCCAGAGACTGTATGGGATCCATAACTCTCTGCATAAAAAAACCCCAAAAAACTTAATGGTCAGTTATAATGTCAGGGTCCTGACATCGCCGGCATACAGCCTCCGCTAAGCAGGGACTCACCCGCACTGTAGGGACCCCTGGGGACAAGAACAGCCGGACAATAAAGATGCACGGGACCTGAATGTAGAAGTTTAGAAAGCTGGCACAGGAACTACGGTCATGTGAACGGTCATGTGACTGCAAGAGCGCGGGGCTTAGCGTCTTGCTTTCAGAGGAGGAAGAAAACTCAGTCGGGCAAAGCAGAGGTCAGGCACAATACAGGCAAGAGAGGTACAGGAGGGATAAACAGACGGGAGGTCAGAAAAAGCCAAAGGTCATACACAAGACATCAATACAGTACCAGGGATGAGACAGAATGGACAGTCAGGGCCAAGCAGAGATCAAAAACCAAACGGACATAGAAGGTACCAAGCAGAATCCAAAGCGATATCCAGAGAACAGACCAAGTCATACACAGGGAATCAAGCAACCAGAACACAGCACTAAAACACTCAGGGGTCACCACACAATGCCAAGGGCGAAAGTATAACTGACGGGGGATGGGAGCTTCCTGAGGCTATAAGAAGCCTCCCCAGAACCAATGGGAGGCCACCCTAATAGGTCCCCGGTGTGCAGGTGAGAGTCTGCACTGCGATCAGAACATTAACCCCAGAAGTGCCGGTCACCCAGCACTAGTATCATGACATCTATGTTTCAGAAGTCTGTCAACAATACAACATTGCGTGCTGACTATTTTCGAGTCCCCGCGGCTGCATGTCTCTCAGCCACAACACATTCAGAGATTGCCTAGCAGCAGCAGGGACTCTAACATATAACTCGAGCATGCCAAAGACATGCCGTTATTAGCGGCAGCAGGTGTAGGTTGATAGGAGTAGTAGTTCCATCAGCTGCCACCTACTCTCACGGTTATCAGTTGAATATAACTCAACATTCTCACCTGCTGGTGCTGATCAGCAGGGTAAGAAGAATGATGCGAGTGGTCTTCAGCACCTGGCACCGGGGAACAGCACTAACTGTCCTGCTGCTTCCCAGGCACTAGTACGTGTCACACTGATCTTAAAAAATGGACACGGTCCGTGGAAGCACACTGACATGTGCACAGACGCATTCATTTGAATGGGACTACGTGTGCAACTGTCACCACACATACCAGACACACTGACGCCTGAGAGAGGCCTAATAAAAATAACAGTTACTCTGGTGCAGTGCAAGATTTTTGGGAATAACACAATGGAGACACCGATAACTTTGTATCCGAAGGAAAACCAAGCTACAATTAGGTCCATATATATTTGGACAGAGACAACATTTTTCTAATTTTGGTTCTAGACATTACCACAATGAATTTTAAACAAAACAATTCAGATGCAGTTGAAGTTCAGACTTTCAGTTTTCATTTGAGTGTATCCACATTAAAATTGGATGAAGGGTTTAGGAGTTTCAGCTCTTTAACATGTGCCACCCTGTTTTTAAAAGGACCAAAAGTAATTGGACAGATTAAATAATAGTAAATAAAATGTTCATTTCTAGTACTTGGTTGAAAACCCTTTGTTGGCAATGACTGCCTGAAGTCTTGAACTCATGGACTTCACCAGATGCTATGTTTCCTCCTTTTTAATGCTCTGCCAGGCCTTCACTGCGGTGGTTTTCAGTTGCTGTTTGTTTGTGGGCCTTTCTGTCTGAAGTTTAGTGTTTTAACAAGTGAAATGCATGCTTAATTGGGTTGAGATCAGGTGACTGACTTGGCCATGCAAGAATATTCCACTTCTTTGCTTTAATAAACGCATGGGTTGCTTTGGCTTTATGTTTTGGGTCATTGTCCATCTGTAGTATGAAACGACGTCCAATCAGTTTGGCTGCATTTGGCTGGATCTGAGCACACAGTATGGCTCTGAATACCTCAGAATTCATTCAGCTGCTTCTGTCCTGTGTCACATCATCAATAAACACTAGTGACCCAGTGCCACTGGCAGCCATGCATGCCAAAGCCATCACACTGCCTCCGCCGTGTTTTACAGATGATGTGGTATGCTTTGGATCATGAGCTGTACCACGCCTTCGCCATACTTTTCTCTTTCCATCATTCTGGTAGAGGTTGATCTTGGTTTCATCTGTCCAAAGAATGTTCTTCCAGAACTGTGCTGGCTTTTTTAGATGTTTTTTAGCAAAGTCCAGGCTAGCCTTTTGATTCTTGATGCTTATGAGTGGCTTGCACTGTGCAGTGAACCCTCTGTATTTACTTTCATGTAGTCTTCTCTTTATGGTAGATTTGAATATTGATACGCCTACCTCCTGGAGAGTGTTGTTCACTTGGTTGGCTGTTGTGAAGGGGTTTCTCTTCACCATGGAGATTATTCTGCAATCATCCACCACTGTTGTCTTCCATGGGCGCCCAGGTCTTTTTGCATTGATGAGTTCACCACTGCTTTCTTTCTTTCTCAGGAATGTACCAAACTGCAGATTTTGCCACTCCTAATGTTGTAGCAATTTCTCGGGTGGGTTTTTTCTGTTTTTGCAGCTTAAGGATGGCTTGTTTCACCTGCATGGAGAGCTCCTTGACCGCATGTTTCCTTCACAGCAAAACCTTCCAAATGCAAACACCACCCCTCAAATCAACTCCAGGCCTTTTGTCTGCTTAATTGAGAATGACATAATGAAGGGATTGCCCACAGCTGTCCATTAAATAACCTTGGAGTCAATTGTCCAATTACTTTTGGTCCCTTTTAAAACAGGGTGGCACATGTTAAGGAGCAGAAACTCCTAAACCTTTCATCCAATTTTAATGTGGATACCCTCAAATGAAAGCTGAAAGTCTGAACTTCAACTGCATCTGAATTGTTTTGTTTAAAATTCATTGTGATAATGTCTAGAACCAAAATTAGAAAAATGTTGTCTCTGTCCAAATATATATGGACCTAACTGTAACTCCCCAGTCCATGGGAGATGGCTGGCAGAGACAGCTACATGAAAGAAGCCTTTTAGACAGGGCTGTCATCAGGGGGATTACTGCCCGTGCAGCTGTATGGGGCCTAGTGAGCAGCAGTACAGAGGAAGGCCTGGGCCCCACCTCTTGTGCTCACCCGCTTTCTCTGAGCTCCATGGTCGTCTAACCTGGATGGCTGTGCAGCTACCTCCACCTTCTCTGGACTTCTGCTCAGGTGACCGCACGTATGCGATGACATCATATCGTATGTGGCGGCATGTACGAGGACACCAGAAGCAGAGCTGTGCCTGCAGGGAGACTGTCAGTGAGCCAAGTATGAAAATTTTTTTTTATTTTTTTCTTTATAAAAATTAATTAAATGGGTGAGGTGGACTGCCAATGAAGTAAGGGGGACTGCAAATTATGAAGTGAAGGTCAGCAATTGAATTGAAGCTGGGGGTGGGGAGAGTAAATAATAATGAATTTTGAGGGTGAGTATTTTTGTAATTGAAAATTATACAATCTCTCAATAAAAATTGAATGTTTGAAAAAAAAAAACTTGTGGGAAAAGTGAGAAATAGAATATTTATTTTTTTCTGCAGATACCAACAAATTAAACAAAGTTTTAAAGATAAAGTATATAGTGATCATACGTAGTTGTTATTTTTTTCAAACTACCACTAACAAATTGAGTTCCTTAGCTTCATACAAAATGGTTGTGACTAGAGTTGAGCGAAACGGGTCGAAAAATTTCAAAAGTCGCCGACTTTTGGCAAAGTCGAGGTTCATGAAATGAAACCCGACCCTAGGATGAGGTCGGCCACGAGGTCGGCGACTTACGCGCCAAAGTCGCGTTTCAAAAGTTTGTTTTGCGCTCTTTTTCAGCCAATCAGGATCCACGGACACTGTGGGCAACGTGATGACATAGGCACGGGTCACCACCATCTTTCAGAAGGGCATGCAAGTGATTGGCTTGCTTTGGTGGGCGTCACAGGGGGTATAAAAGGGCGTGCACGCCGACCGCCATCTTACTTCTGCCGATCTTAGCATAGGGAGAGGTTGCTGCTGATTCTGTAGGGAGAGCATTAGGCAGGGAAGAAGAAAAAAAAACTGCTTCTGCTGCTAGCGATTTTGCCTGTACAACACACCAGTCACTGTGTGTGCAGTGCAAGGGGAGGCTATATAGTGGTGTATCAGTGGTGTTGGTTGTTGGGCTGCCTTCTAAGGCTTCCTGACATTCCTGCATTGCTGTTTACCCACTGCTCCGCAAACTGCTTTTTTAAAAGCAATCCCAATTTTTTTTTTTTGTCCTGCTGAGAAGAAAAAAAAACTGCTTCTGCTGCTAGCGATTTGGCCTGTACAACACACCAGTCACTGTGTGTGCAGTGCAAGGGGAGGCTATATAGTGGTGTATCAGTGGTGTTGGTTGTTGGGCTGCCTTCTAAGGCTTCCTGACATTCCTGCATTGCTGTTTACCCACTGCTCCGCAAACTGCTTTTTTAAAAGCAATCCCAATTTTTTTTTTTGTCCTGCTGAGAAGAAAAAAAAACTGCTTCTGCTGCTAGCGATTTGGCCTGCACAACACACCAGTCACTGTGTGTGCAGTGCAAGGGGAGGCTATATAGTGGTGTATCAGTGGTGTTGGTTGTTGGGCTGCCTTTTAAGGCTTCCTGACAGGCTGGCATTGCTGTTTACCCACTGCTCTGCAAACTGCTTTGTTAAAAGCAATCCAATCTCCCTTATCCTCTAGTCACTTTTGTCACAGCTGTGCCATCGAGCCTGTGACATAGCGCTCAGATATCAGTGGGCCTCACACAATCCAAAAGTGTCCAGTGTCCACAAGTGTCTGCAGAAATTCAAAATCTCCCTTATCCTCTCGTCACTTTTGTCACAGCTGTGCCATCGAGCCTGTCACATAGCGCTCAGATATCAGTGGGCCTCACACAATCCAAAAGTGTCCAGTGTCCACAAGTGTCTGCAGAAATTCAAAATCTCCTTTATCCTCTCGTCACTTTTGTCACAGCTGTGCCATCGAGCCTGTCACATAGCGCTCAGATATCAGTGGGCCTCACACAATCCAAAAGTGTCCAGTGTCCACAAGTTTGTGCAGAAATTCAAAATCTCCCTTATCCTCTCGTCACTTTTGTCACAGCTGTGCCATCGAGCCTGTCACATAGCGCTCAGATATCAGTGGGCCTCACACAATCCAAAAGTGTCCAGTGTCCACAAGTGTCTGCAGAAATTCAAAATCTCCCTTATCCTCTCGTCACTTTTGTCACAGCTGTGCCATCGAGCCTGTCACATAGCGCTTAGATATCAGTGGGCCTCACACAATCCAAAAGTGTCCAGTGTCCACAAGTGTGTGCAGAAATTCAAAATCTCCCTTATCCTCTCGTCACTTTTGTCACAGCTGTGCCATCGAGCCTGTCACATAGCGCTCAGATATCAGTGGGCCTCACACAATCCAAAAGTGTCCAGTGTCCACAAGTGTCTGCAGAAATTCAAAATCTCCCTTATCCTCTCGTCACTTTTGTCACAGCTGTGCCATCGAGCCTGTCACATAGCGCTCAGATATCAGTGGGCCTCACACAATCCAAAAGTGTCCAGTGTCCACAAGTGTGTGCAGAAATTCAAAATCTCCCTTATCCTCTCGTCACTTTTGTCACAGCTGTGCCATCGAGCCTGTGACATAGCGCTCAGATATCAGTGGGCCTCACACAATCCAAAAGTGTCCAGTGTCCACAAGTGTCTGCAGAAATTCAAAATCTCCCTTATCCTCTAGTCACTTTGGTCACAGCTGTGCCATCGAGCCTGTCACCTAGTGCTCAGATATCAGTGGGCCTCACACAATCCAAAAGTGTCCAGTGTCCACAAGTGTCTGCAGAAATTCAAAATCTCCCTTATCCTCTAGTCACTTTGGTCACAGCTGTGCCATCGAGCCTGTCACATAGCGCTCAGATATTCATTGGGCCTCACACAATCCAAAAGTGTCCAGTGTCCACAAGTGTGTTCAGAAATTCAAAATCTCCCTTATCCTCTCATCACTTTGGTCACAGCTGTGCCATCGAGCCTGTCACATAGCGCTCAGATATTCATTGGGCCTCACACAATCCAAAAGTGTCCAGTGTCCACAAGTGTCTGCAGAAATTCAAAATCTCCCCTGTCCTATAGACACCTTGTACCTTGTTTTACATTACTATATAGTTTGTTGGATTTTGTCTACATTTCTACCAAAAATGAGGAAGGCTGGTGGAAGAGGCCGTGGAATTGGGCGGGGGTTGGCAGCTGGTAATGATGGTGTTGGTGGTGGATCTGATGGTAGTGACAAGAGCAAAATAGGACCGAATGCAGGAGGTGTTGAGCCTGCGTCATCGTCTGGCTACATAAGGCCTCAAACGCTTAGTTTTCTAGGAGTTGGCAAACCGCTTTTAAAGCCAGAGCATCAGGAAAAAGTTTTGTCTTACATTGCTGACTCAGCCTCCAGCTCTATCGCCTCCTCTTCTTCAGTTGTAAAAAGTAAAAGCACTGAGTCGTCATTGGAGGCTCATGTTCATGAACCACACCTTTCCTTGTGTCCTTCACCCCAACCAAGATTGAAGGATGACGCAGGCCATACTACTGATTACTCCATGGAGCTGTTTTCACATACCATGCCTGGATTATCAAGTCAAATGGTGAATTACCCAGGCCAAGATGAATCTGACATGGAGTGCACTGATGCACAGCCGCTGATGGATGATTCTGCTGGTACATTCACTCAGAGCACTACATTGTCCTCGCAGTGTACAGAGCCAGATTCTGACCCTGATGAGACTCAGGTGCCCCTTCCCGCACACTATACCACCATACACGGTGACACAGAGGAAGGTGCACATGACATAGAAGAGGAGGTGATGGATGACCCAGTTGTTGACCCAGATTGGCATCCATTGGGGGAAGAGGGTGCTGCTTCCAATAGCTCAGATGAGGAGCATCCACAGCAGACATCGACATCGCAACAGCTGTTATCTGGCAGGCCCGGAGCACTCCAAAGACAGGTTCCAAACATCAAAAGAGTTGCTTGTCCAGAGGGTCAAAAGATCACAGCGTGCTAGGCCGCAAAATGTCTGCCAAAGTAGGAAGAGTGCAGTGTGGCACTTTTTTGAGCAAAATCCTCATGATCAGGCCAAGGTTATCTGTAAGAAGTGCGCAAAGACCTTTAGCCGAGGGAAAAATCTGAAAAATTTGAATACCAGTTGCATGCTTAGACATTTAACCAGCATGCACTTGCAAGCGTGGACACAACACCAAACCTCAAGTGCCACATGTGCAACTGATCACAACGAAGGTAGTCAGCAACGCTACATTGTTTCCCCCACTGTAAGCCCACCGGTTAGCACAGCAGCAAATGTTGAGGTGTCGTTGCAAGGCCACAGCAGTCAGGGAATCCCACTGTTATATCAACGAAAGACTGATTCTAGGCCATCAGAAGGAACACCAACTCCATCACCATCATCAACCCTCTCTCAGTCCACCCTGTCCACCGCTACTTCCACCATATGCAGCTCTCAAGTCCAGCTCACCCTCCCAGACACTATGAGTAGGTCAAGAAAGTACTCAGTCTCTCATCCGCGTACACTGGGTTTGAACGCCCACATTGCCAAACTAATCTCGTTTGAGATGATGCCCTTTCGGTTGGTGGAAAGCACAGCTTTCCGCGAACTCATGGCCTATGCAGTACCACGCTATGACCTACCCAGTCGCCACTTCTTCTCTCGCAAAGCCATCCCAGCCCTCCACCATCATGTGAAAGACCGCATTGTCCATGCACTCAAGCAGTCAGTGAGCGGAAAGGTGCACCTCACAACTGATGCATGGTCCAGTCGGCATGGCCAGGGCCGTTACGTGTCCATCACTGCGCACTGGGTTAATGTGGTGGATGCAGGGTCCACAGGGGACAGCGGTGGTGGGACAGTGCTGCCTAGCCCACGGTATAGGAAACAGTTGGCTGTAGGCGTTCGACCCTCCTCCTCCTCCTCCTCCAGAAGCGAAAGCTCGTCCACAGAGCGCAGTCGTACGAGCACTCCATCTGCAGCTGCCACTGTTGCACACGAGGTGTCCCCCTATCGAGCAGCTAGTGGAAAGCGTCAGCAGGCTGTGTTGCAGATGATGTGTTTGGACGACAGACACACCGCCGAGGTGCTGGCCGAGTACTTTCAGCGACAAACTGAGTCATGGCTGGGCAGTGTACATCTTGAGGCAGGCAAGGTAGTTAGTGATAACGGCCGTAATTTTGTGGCAGCCATAGCCCTTTCAAAACTCAGCCACATACCTTGCTTGGCTCACACCTTGAACCTGGTGGTGCAGTGCTTCCTCAAAAATTATCTGGAGTTAACAGCCCTGCTCCATAAGGTGCGAAGACTGTGCGCGCACATCCGCTGGTCGCCTGTACACTCCGTTCGTATGCAGAAGCTGCAGCGATTGCTCCACCTTCCCAACCACCGCCTCATTATCGACATTGCAACAAGGTGGAACTCCACCCTGCACATGGTGGAGCGGCTGTGCGAGGAGAGGCAGGTCATAATGCATTTGTGGGAGGATACACGGCCAGGCACTTTGAGAGCAGACATGGAGTTGACAGGTGTGCAGTGGTCGAAGCTGAAAGACCTCTGTAAAGTCCTTCAGTGTTTTGAGGAATGCACACGGCTGGTAAGCGCAGACGACGCCATCCTAAGCATGAGCATCCCACTTATGCGTCTGCTCATGCAAACTTTGACGCACCTTAAGGAGCAGGCGTCTGCAGCCAATGTTGACGAGGAGGAAGAGGTGGAGGGAATCGTTGATGACATTCAGCCATTGTCTGCTCAGGGACCTCTCCTGGACGAGTTGGAGGAAGACGAGGAGGAGGAGGATGATGATGGGGATGATTACTTAGGGGAGGAGGATGCATCTCGTGGGGCAAGTCAAAATGTTGGTGTGGCAAGGTCTGGTACAGGGTTTGTGCGTGACTGGAGGGATGTGGATTTGCCAGAAAGTGCTCCTCCAACCAGCACTCGCAGTGCATCATTGACACCGGGAACATTGGCCCACATGTCAAATTATGCCTTGCAGATCCTAAAAAGGGACCCCCGCATTGCCAAAATGATGAACGATGACGACTACTGGTTGGCCAGCATCCTGGATCCACGCTATAAAGGCAAATTACAAAACATCATGCCACAGGAGAACCTTGACCTAATATTTGCTAATAAACAAGCAACTCTGGTAAATCGGTTGCTTGAGGCATTCCCAGCACACAGCAGCGGTGATGGTTCTCACACGAGCCGTACGGGCAGGGGGCAGCTTGGCAGAGGTGTTCGTGGTGCACACAGCAGAAGTGGCGTTGGAGACAGGGGTTTCATGACAATTTTGTGGACTGATTTTTCAAGTACCGCTCACACAACTGGTAATACAGCATCGATGGAAAGTGACAGGAGACAGCAGTTGTCAACTATGGTTACAAACTACTTTTCCTCCCATATCGATGTTCTCCCACACAGGTCATTCCCCTTTGACTATTGGGCCGCTAAACTGGACACCTGGCCTGAATTGGCACAATATGCCTTACAGGAGCTCGCTTGCCCAGCTGCAAGTGTGCTATCGGAAAGAGTCTTCAGTGCAGCTGGATCAATCCTGACAGAAAAAAGGACCCGTCTGTCAACCCAAAATGTGGATGATCTAACCTTCATTAAAATGAACCATGCATGGGTTTCCAAGGATTTTGTTCCACCTTCCCCTGATGACACATAGGGTGACAGAAAAATGGCTTGCTTTGGTCCACCTCTTCCTGGGACTTGACCTATTTCGCCTTTTGCATCAGCTGAATGTCCAACATCAACATATGCCACTTTCTAAAACTCCCTAACTGTGCTGCCTCCCCCCCCATGGCCGGGTCACCACCTAGCGCACGACACCGTGCGAGTGCCGTTGCCCTGGACAGGTGGGTAGGCCGACTCTTGGGCGCGGGCACTGGCACAGGGTCGCTCATAGTGCAATCAGATGTCTCTGACGGTGGTGGTGCACACCCGCCGTCAGACACACCGCCGTACTATGAGGGGCCCAGTGCCAGTACCGACGCCCACGAGTGGGCCCCCCTTGCTTGGGCGGGCCCCAGCATTTGCAATCTTTACCTCTCCCTGCTCCTCCGCTGTGTAGTCTGGGCCGTCAAATCCATACTGTGCCTGACACCGTCTGAGCCTGCCTCCTGATGTATAGACATATCTTTTGAATGTGTACGCTATCCATACATGTTATCCGGGGATACGGTACCCTTTCTCACCTTTGTGCAATCACTTGCAAGCCATACTGGGCCTAACACCGTCTGAGCCTGCCTCCTGATGTATAGACATATCTTTTGAATGTGTACGCTATCCATACATGTTATCCGGGGATACGGTACCCTTTCTCACCTTTGTGCAATCACTTGCAAGCCATACTGGGCCTAACACCGTCTGAGCCTGCCTCCTGATGTGTAGACATATCTTTTGAATGTGTACGCTATCCATACATGTTATCCGGGGATACGGTACCCTTTCTCACCTTTGTGCAATCACTTGCAAGCCATACTGGGCCTAACACCGTCTGAGCCTGCCTCCTGATGTATAGACATATCTTTTGAATGTGTAAGCTATCCATACATGTTATCCGGGGATACGGTACCCTTTCTCACCTTTGTGCAATCACTTGCAAACCATACTGGGCCTAACACCATCTGAGCCTGCCTCCTGATGTATAGACATATCTTTTGAATGTGTACGCTATCCATACATGTTATCCTGGGATACGGTACCCTTTCTCACCTTTGTGCAATCACGTGTAATCCATACTGGGCGTGAGAACGGCTGGCGAGCTGTTAAGCAAGCTACAGCACCTGTGGTTTGCACACGTAAGTTTTTCATTTTTTCAGGAATGACGGTTAGGCCTAATTCCGGAACTGCGGTTGACCTGCATTTACTGGGAAATCATCGTTCGCGAGTAATAATTGTAATCAGTGATCCCCATCACTAACGTTGTTCAGCGGGTTATCTGCACCTGTAAGCGACAAACGCTGGCCTTTTCAGTGTAGCGCACATGCAGCCACGGACATGTAATGGCATGACACACCAGTTATTGGCCAATCTCATGTGCCAGAGCCTCACGTGTCCCTCTAGTAAGCCGGACTCGGACCGCGGGGCATGACGGAGTCTCGTTCGTTAACGGAATTAAGCTTGCAATGTGTGCATCTGTTCTGTAGCTGGCATGGTTGAGGTTGCCCGTGTTGAGTCAAATTACGCCGTAGGCTCCACTCCTGGTGGTGCCCTTCTGGACATTCCTTTAAGGTTCAGCTTTGCAACCATACTGCCCACGTAAAACAAACACTTTGCCTTCATTAACGCTGTTTGGAGGGTCATGACTCGGGGGAATAACGCCACCCAATCAGTTAACCTGCTAGAGAGATCCTTCGTTGCTCCCAAGCATGACATCACACTCCCTAGGAGGAAGGTAATGCCACTGTGGCGACCGTACTCCTGGGGGCGACACAAGTGCACTGATGCCCAGCCACTGCTCGATGAATCTGCTGGTACATTGACCCAGACCACTACATTCCCCTCGCACGCTACACGGCCTGAATCTGACCCTGATGAAAGTCAGGTTACCCTTCCCATATACAGTTCCATCTTACACGGTGACAAAGAGGAAGCTGCAGATGAAAGTGCAGGTTCGGCCCACCCGCCATCAGACACACCACCGTACTATCAGGGGCCCTGTGCCAGTGCCGTCGCCAACGAGTGGGCCCCCCCCTGCTTGCTCAGGATCACAGCACTTGCAAGGTTGAAATACTGTGCAGTGAGATGGAAGATGGGGACGACGAGGAGTCCAGACTAGTACAGGGATTCCCTAGCGAGGAGACTTATTTGATTGTTTTCAATGTTGGGACAGCAATTTTTGGGGAGCACTATACTCTGGAGAATGATAGATGGGGCACACCATACACTGGAACATTCCAAAGGTGGACATCAGACACTGGAGCAGCATTTACAGGGCCCATTATAGACTAGAGCATTAGAAATGGGGCCCATTATGTTTGGAGCATTATTTGGGCCCATAAGACAGTGGAGCTTCATCCATGGGGACCAACATATACTGTAGCATTATGTGGAGCGCATCATATACTGTTTCAAACATTATATGGGACCAATGATTCTGTATGGAGAAATAGATGGGCCTCGTCATGAGATGTAAAAAGTGAAGTATTTTTCATTGTACTATACCGCTATTTCTCTGCCGTATCGGAGCATGATGAGTTGTGGTATGTGTTAAAGGGGCGCTCTTTCGCCCAGGGCACATGAAAACCTGGAGCCAGCCCTACCCCCCCACAACTTTAGCCAAATAACCCCCATTTTTCAGTGCGTAACTTGTATTATGAAGTTAATTAAGGTTGACCAGCTTAAGTAAGAAGAATTGATGCTTTTGGCATTCAAATGAGCACTGTAGGTGTGTTTCCTGTCCTCCTCTCACTGCCGACTTTTATTCCCCATTGACTTACATTGGGTTTCGTGTTTCGGGACGACCTCGACTTTTCCCTATAAACGGCCGATCTTGCTCGACCCGACTTTTGGAAAAGTCGGGTTTCACGAAACGAAACTCGACCATAAAAAACCAAAAGTCGCTCAACTCTAGTGAGCTGTATTGCAGGTTGTGAGTTCAGAAGCAGATGACATAGGTACAGAGATGCATTGCTATATACAATTTATCTCTATGTTCCTATATTGTGCAGTTGAAGAAAATATATATTTTTTCATATAAAATAAAAATAAATATAACTCAGAAAATGCCAATTTCTTTAATCTGATCCCGCCTCCTACAGTATTTTTTCACTTTAATGACCAGACCACTCCTGGGTAGGTTCACCACTGTATCATATTTACTCCATTTGTGGATGATGGCTCTCTCGGTGGTTCGCTGGAGTCTTTAGTAATGGCTTTATATCCTTTTCCAGACTGATAGATCTGAATTTATTTTGCATCTCATTTGTTCATGTATTTCTTCGGAGCGCAGCATGATGTCTACCTTTTGAGGATCATTTTATCTACTTCACTTTGTCAGGCAGGTCCTATTTAAATGATTTTTTTTATTGAGAACAGGTGTGGCAGTAATCAGGCCTGGGTGTGGCTAGGGAAGCTGAACTTTGCATCTGTATCTGTACTTGTTCCTGCCTTGCTGCTGTAATTCTCTGAATTTCCCCATGGTGGGACGATTAAAGGATTATCTCTCTCTCTTTGCTTTTCAAAGATGTGACAAACCACAGTTAAAACAAAGTAGGGGACAATCACTTTCGCTCAGGGCCCTGTATTTTTCCCCCCATTAACAATAAAGACCTTCATTTACAAATTAAATTTTGTGTTTACTTGTGCTATCTTTGTCAAATATTTTAATTGTTACTCTGAAACATTTAAGTATGACAAACATGCAAAAGAGTAAAAAATCAGGAGGGGCAAAAACTTTTTCACATCAGTGTACAGTACCAGGCCACACAGATCTTTATATGAAGTATGTACCCAACACATCTCCTGTATATACAGTAATAGTCCCCCACGAGTAATGACTTAAAATACAATGACCAGCTTTCTACTCTACTTTCTGTAGCACTTTGAGGCATGGCAGGCATAATGTAGGAATGTCATCACATGTGGTCTGAGGCACGGCTGGCACAATATAGCAATGTTCTCACATGAGGTCTGATGCCTGAGGGGTACAACCTAGTAATGTCCTCATGTGTGCTCTGATGCACGGCGGGTACAATCTAATAATGTCCTCACGTGTGGTCTGATGCACGGCGGGTACAATCTAATAATGTCCTCATGTGTGGTCTGAGGCACAGCAGGCACAATCTAATAATGGCCTCACATGTGGTTTGAGGCACAATCTAGTAATGGACTCACGTATGGTTTGAGGCACTGGGTCGCCATCCCAGGGCTGTGGGGTACTCGGTACCGGGCCCGATGGGCTTCAATGGGAGTTGTCATGGAAGCTGGGACCCGGCCCGTGGCCCTTGGCGCCCATTGTATAAAAGGGGGGTAAAGTTCAGTGTGATTAGAGTTTATGAATATATGAGTCGTGAGTCGTGACGCCACCTGTGGTGTTCGGCAATGGATGATGTTAAGCCGACGCTGCAGACAGATCCTCTGGGACAGATGGTGTGGTGCAACAGTGATGGTATAGCCCTCCACAAGCAGGACTGTAGTCCCAGGGCAGAGTTGGTGAAGTGACACTGAGATGGTGTAGTGTCAGGTGGGTCGCCCTCCCAAGGCTGTGGTGTACTCGGTACCGGGCCGGTGTCGGCGGGATGTGTCACAGCAGCGGTGACCCGGTCCGTGGCCTTGGGCGCCCAATTAATGGGGGAAATTGAATGGTAGAATATAGTGAATGGAATAGTTTGTGATGCCACCTGTGGTGTTCGGCAAGTGAGATGTTAGGCCGACGCTGCATGCAGATCCTCTGGGGCTGGTGGTGTGTTGCAGCCAAGATGGTGAAGCTCCCCACAGGTGGAGTTGTAGCCCCAGGGCAGTGTAGATGTAGGGGAAGAGGAGAGGCACAAGCGGTGTAGAAGCTGGTCCCCAGATGTAGCGGTGCTGGGTGCATTGGCGCAAGAATGAATGGAGGACACCGGGGCTTGTAGTTCCAAAGCTTTACTCACAGTCTGTAGTACACACAGGTGCCTGCCTCTGTGCCGTGTCCTCCGGGTCAGGGACTCAGTCAACCTCCAGGCAAGATGGAATGCTCCCTTCCAACGCTCCGCCAACATGTACCTTTCTGAACGTCTCCTCTTATAGCGCCTTTAAGTCTGAAGATCTCCTAGTACTGAGTTACACTGGAGTTCCTCCTGACAGATGTTCCCAAGAACTCTACTTGTACGGCAGACATCTGTAGCCTGCTTCGGGGACTCCTCACTCCTGAGTCCCGGCTCACTATCAGAGTTACCGTTGTGCCCCAAGTCTTAGATGGGAGTAGTGCATTTACAGCCCACTACTCCACCGGTGTTGACTGCAGGACCATTAGCATCCATACAACCTCGGGGACCGGGCCCCGGCCTTGCGCTTAGAACTTCTGTGCAGGGTTCTCTCCTAACCCACGTCCTCTGTTCCCTTTTACTCCTTCGTTTCGTACTAATCTCTCTCTCCTATGGAAGATCATATTTCAGTTCAATGTCTTTCTCCTTTCCTTTCCTGTGCCAGCTGGCCCAGATCACTGAGGCAGTCGCAGCACTCCTTCCTCCATCCCTCTTCCAGGGATCCCCACTCCTCTCCGAGTGGCTTCCTTCCTCAGACTCTCCTGTCTGACTCCTCTGTCAGACTGACCTGTAATTCTAAACCTCCCCGCTCTTTTATGTATTCTCAACTCCACCCACCTCCCAGCACGTTTAGTGTTCCAAGCAGGGAACCACCAAAGGTGCTCTGCTACGCTCTAAGCAAAGAGCCGCAATGTGGGTTTGCTGAACTACTCTGTTGTGTGGGGTGTGAGTGTTGGAGCATGGTCAGGAGTTCCCACCTTACCTGGATGGTGGGGTACCACACCTCAGGAGGAGCTGCAGTACCTCTGTGGCGACTGAGCCTCAGGGGTGCCACATACAGTATATCTACAATAATAAATACCTGACAGGAGCCCATACAGTTTGTATCTACAATAATATATACCTGACAGCAGCCCATATAGTCTATATCTACAATAATAAATACCTGACAGCAGCCCATACAGTCTATATCTACAATAATATATACCTGACAGCAGCCCATACAGTCTATATCTACAATAATATATACCTGACAGCAGCCCATACAGTCTATATCTACAATAATAAATACCTGACAGGAGCTCGTACGGACTGTATCTACAATAATATATACAGTACCTGACAGGAGCACATACAGTGTATATTTACATTAATATATACCTGACAGGAGCCCATACAGTCTGTATCTACAGTAATATATAAGTGACAGGAGCCATACAGTCTATATCTACAATAATATATACCTGACAGGAGTACATACAGTCTATATCTACAATAATATATACCTGAGAGGAGCCCGTACAGTCTGTATCTACAGTAATATATACATGACAGTAGCCCGTACAGTCTATATCTACAATAATATATACCTGACAGGAGCCCATACAGTCTGTATCTACAATACTATATACCTGACAGGAGCCCGTACAGTCTATATCTACAATAATATATACCTGACAGGAGCCCATACTGTCTATATCTACAATAATATATACCTAAACAAGAAACACAGAGACCCCAACCACCTGGGTCTAAGGGAAGCCTATGAAACCATACAAAGGCAGTACAAAACCATCCTCAGGAGGAAGAAGCAGAGTTACAGCTCCACCAAACTTAACCAACTCCAAGATGCCCTCCAAGACAACTCCTTCTAGGAACTATTGAACCACATAGGCACAAAAGACCAGAAAAATAACATCCATATCCAAAATGGCAACATCTGGCTCCAGTACTTCAGAGACCTCTATAAAGACATCCCGAAGGAAGAACTAAGCCAAGAACATGAAAGCATAATGGCAAAACTAAAAGCGATGGAGGAAAAAGTAAAAAACTTCCAAAACCCCGTGGATTCACCTATTACATTACAGGAAGTAGCAGAGAGAATCTCTTCCATGAGATGTAGAAAAGCCGGTGGCCTGGATGGAATCCTACCAGAAATGCTGAAGTACAGCCCACCAGAAATACAGGCCGCAATGGTTAAACTCTTCAATATTGTGCTAAGTGCCGGCTACTTCCCTCATACCTGGAACCAAGGCCTCATCATACCCATCCACAAGAATGGGGACAGGTATGACCCAGCCAACTACAGAGGAATATGTGTCAGCAGCAACCTGGGAACAATGTTCAACAGCATCCTGAACAAGAGGATCCTGAGTTTCCTCACTGAGCGCAACGTCCTCAGCAAAAACCAAGCAGGGTTCATGCCAAACCACCGCACTACCGACCACATCTACACCATGCACAGCCTCATTCAGAGACACGTCCACAATACAAAGAACGGGAAGATATACGCCTGTTTCGTGGACTTTAAAAAGGCCTTTGATTCGGTGTGGCACCCAGGCTTATTCCTGAAACTAAGGAGAGCGGAAAAGACCTACGATGTTATCAAAAGCTCCTACACCGAGAACCTCTGCATCGTGAGTGTGAACGGCAGAAGAACGGCCTATTTCCAGCAGAGCCATGGAGTCAGACAAGGCTGCAACCTAAGCCCAACGCTCATCAACATTTACATCAACGAGCAGGCTACCGCTCTGGAATCTTCCACAGCACCAGGTTTCACCCTCCACGATGCGCAGGTGAAATTCCTGCTGTATGCAGATGACCTGCTGCTTCTGTCACCAACCGAGAAAGGCCTCCAAGACAACCTGAAAATCTTAGAGAAATTCAGCTCCACCTGGGCACTACCGGTCAACCTAAAGAAAACCAACATCATGGTGTTCCAGAAGAGAAAGAGAAAATCAGAACAGCACCCTTCATTTGTCCTCAACAACTGCGCCCTTACAGGAATGAACAAATATACCTACCTGGGCCTAGAGATTCACCGGTCAGGGAGCTTCAAACAAGCCATAGAGACCCTGAAAGACAAGGCCTGCAAAACCTTCTATGCCATCCGAAGGAAACTCTACCATCTGAAGCCACCAGTGAGTGTCTGGTTAAAAATCTTCGAATCTATCATCACCCCAATCCTCCTGTATGGCAGTGAAGTCTGGGGTCCTCACACCTACCCAGACTGGTCAAGGTGGGATTCAAGCCCAACAGAAATATTCCACCTGGAATTCTGCAAGCACCTTCTTCAAGTCCATCGGAGCACCTCCAACAGTGCTTGCCGGGCTGAGCTGGGCAGATTCCCTCTACACCTAACTTTTCTAAAGAGGACACTGTCATTCAGGGCACACTTACGTAGGAGCAATCCAAGATCCCATCACCATAAAGCCCTGACACATGTAGGTGAAACCGAAAAACCAGGACCCTCGGAACAGCCCACCCAAACCCAACCTGACCAGACACTAATCACAACAACCTGACAAAAGCCAGAATCAGAAAGATGGTAGACGAAGGCCTGGAGAGGTACGTAAGTGGCTGGAAGAACAACATCATCAGCTCACAGAAACTGACCATGTACCGGATTCTACAGATAGACTACAGACTGGCTCCATACCTGGAGAAACTCCCGGACCCCGGAGACCGCAAGATCCTGAGCCTGTATAGACTCAGTGCCCACAGTCTGGCCATCGAATCGGGCTGACACAGGCAGAGCTACAAGCCCAGGGAGGAAAGACTGTGCCAACACCGTGACCAGGAGGCCCTGGAGGATGAGACCCACTTCCTGCTATACTGCCCCAAATACTCAGCAGTGAGGGACACTCACTTCAGGAGACTCTCACATCTCTTCCCGGATTTCATCACCATGAAGGAGGAAGAGAAAACATATTCTGCTGGGGGAAGAAGAGAGAGCAGTGGAGATAGCAGCGCAATATGTGAGCGAATGTCATAGACAGCGAGAAAGAGAACTATGATATGCCATGGACTTCTATGGCCCCCACCCTGGATCTGCCCCATGCCCCCCATTCACCTTCCCTATGCCGTGGACTTCTATAGCCCCACCCTGGATCTGCCCCATCCCCCCATCCACCTTCCCTATGCCATGGACTTCTCTAGCCCCATCCGGGATCTGCCCCATCCACCTTTCCTACAGCCCCTACCCAACATCCCTACAGTCCCTATCCCTATTCCCTTTTGTACACTTGCTTTGGCAAAACTAATGTGTATTTAGTCCTGCCAATAAAGCTTCTTTGAATTTGAATTTTATTTGACTGTACGGGCTCCTGTCAGGTATATATTATTGTAGATATAGACTGTACTGGCTAGACTGTACTGGCTTGTACAGCTTGTTTGAAGCTCCCTGACCGGTGAATCTCTAGGCCCAGGTAGGTATATTTGTCCGTTCCTGTAGGGGCGCAGTTGTTGAGGACAAATGAAGGGTGCTGGTCTGATTTTCTCTTTCTCTTCTGGAACACCATGATGTTGGTTTTCTTTAGTTTGACTGGTAGTGCCCAGGTGGAGCTGAATTTCTCTAAGATTTTCAGGTTGTCTTGGAGGCCTTTCTCGGTTGGTGACAGAAGAAGGTCATCTGCATACAGCAGGAATTTCACCTGCGCATCATGGAGGGTGAGACCTGGTGCTGTGGAAGATTCCAGAGCGGTGGCCAGCTCGTTGACGTAAACGTTGAAGAGCGTAGGACTTAGGCTGCGTTTGTGGGGAGACTATGAAGGCGCTGATATTTGCCAGGTTCATATCTGTAATGGCATAATCTACTGCACTCCTTCCTACATGGGAGTTTAGTGTACACCTCCCTAAAGAGTCTCCTTTGGTTCGTCCATTAAGAATATGAAGTCCTAAACTTCTACATATGTTCAGGAGCTTTTTACCACTTTTGTTGACTGTACTGTCGTAGCTGTTTCTCTCTGTGAGTACTGAGTCTTGGCCTTCATTTTCTGCTCCAAATATGAAGATGTTCCCACCCGTGGTCAGGAAGTCGTTTTCTCTCCCTGTTCTTGCATTGAGGTCTCCAAAGATGAGAAATGTGCCCAGGGCCTGATATTGGGTGGCTTCTCTTTGTAAGATCTCAAAGCAGTCTGAATTGAAGTAGGGTGACTCTGGTGGTGTTATATAGGTAGCACAGAGATGGACATCAGACTGAAAGGTGAGGATGGAGCTGCTGATCCTGATCCATATGTGGCTGCCTCCTCTCTTCACCGGTTTGATGTACTGGTGAAGCTCCTCTTTACAGGGCTGCCACTAGGAAGTTTGGGGCCCCATACTGGTAAAATTTTCAGGGCCCCCTTGAGACTCCGTCCAGGCTCCACCCAGGCCCACCTCCACCCCTCGAACTGTCCACAGTCCCACTGCTCTCTTTTGGAAAAACTCCACTGCTCACCAATCACACATTAACAGTTCCCATCACCAGATCACACATATATCCGACAGCTTTTGCTTTGGCCAAAATATTTTTTTAAGCCGCCACCATAACAGGGTAGACTCTTTTGGCCAGGCCCTAGTCTACTGTAACCTATTAAATATTTGTTAAAATATGCCATACAATTTAGGTATATTTTAATTTTTTTTTCAATTTTTAAAATAACCAATAATATCACATACAAGGAACAACTACCGCTACACCATGTCCAGACCACATATTACCACCACATAGTGACCTATAATACCACATACAAGGAACAAATACCGCCACACCATGACCAGACCACATATTACTACCACAGTGACCGAATAATATCACATACAAGGAACAAATACCACCGCACCATGACCAGACCACATATTACCACCACAAAGTGACCAAATAATAGCACATACAAGCGACAAATACCACCACATCATGCCCAGACAACATATTACCACCACATGGTGACTGAATACTACTATACTGATCAATAATAAAAGAACATAATAATGTCATCATAAGTGGCATTATACACAGAAGATATGTACTTAGTATTTAGTGTATGCGTACCGGTAATATAGTAATCAATGACATTTTACACAGGAGCTCTGTATATAATGTACAGGTAACACAGTGATCACTGGTGACATTATACACAGGACCTCTGTATATACAGTATAGTATACGGTGTATAGTGTCAGTGTATAGGTAACACATTAACTCACCAGTGACGTCTCTAGGTGAAGTCCTTCATCCTTGCTTTTCATCTTTCATCCAGCACAGATCGCCATCACGTCTTCCAGCCAGGGCTCGTCTCTGCAGGAAATAACACAGTTATCTAAAGCTCGGCTTGCAGAACTCGTTACTTATTTTTTCCCAACTTCTACAATACATCACATGAAGAAAAAAAGGCGACATAGTATCACTCTACACAGTAACTGGACCACCCCACCATTTAAAACAGTATACTCAAAAAATAAATACATCACTGCAGTAATAATATCCCTTAATTAGCCCCTATGGTAATATTATCCCCAATCCTGACCCCCGTGTGTCTCATTCCTGGCTTCAGCCATGTTCTCCCATCCCACTCTCATGAGTATCCATTCTGCCCCATATGATCTCCCAATTCTGCCCCATATCATCTCCCCATCCTGCCCCATGATCCTGTGCGATCTGTCTCCAATCATGCCCCATATCTCCATTCTGCCCCGTGTCTCGCATTCTGCCTCATGTGGGGACAGAACAGATAGCACACTGATGGTAAAACCGGACACACGGATGGCACACTGATGGTAAAAATGGACACACGAATGGCACACTGATGGGAAAAACGGACACACGTATGACACATTGATGGTAAAAATGGACACACGTATGACACATTGATGGGGAAATGGACACACGGATGACACACTGATGGTGAAAATGGACACATGGATGACACACTGATGGTACAAATGGACACACGGATCACACATTGATGGTAAAAACTGACACACGGATGGCACACTGATGGTAAAACCGGACACACGGATGACACACTGATGGTAAGAATAGATTCACGGATGACACACTGATGGTAAAAATGGACACACGGATGATACACTGATGGTAAGAATAGATTCACGGATGACACACTGATGGTAAAAATGGACACACGGATGACACACTGATGGTAAAAACGGACACACGGATGACACACTGATGGTAAAAATGGACACATGGATGACACACTGATGGTACAAATGGACACACGGATCACACACTGATGGTAAAACTGACACACGGATGGCACACTGATGGTAAAACCGGACACACGGATGACACACTGATGGTTAAAATGGAAACACAGATGACACAGTGATGGTAAAAACGGACACATGGATGACACACTGATGGTAAAAATGGATACACGGAAGACACACTGATGGGAAAAACGGACACACGGATGACACACTGATGGTGAAAACGGACACACGGATGACACACTGATGGTAAAAACGGACACACGGATGACACACTGATGGTAAAAATGGATACAGGGATGACACACTGATGGTAAAAATGGACACATTGATGACACACTCATGGTAAAAACGGACACACGGATTACACACTGATGGTAAAAATGGACACATGGATGACACACTGATTGGAAAAATGGACACACGGATAACACACTGATGGTTAAACCAGACACATGGATGACACACTGATGGTAAAAATGGAAACACAGATGACACAGTGATGGTAAAAACAGAGACACGGATGGCACACTGATGGTAAAAATGGAAACACAGATGACACACTGATGGTAAAAACGGACACATGGAAGACACACTGATGGGAAAAATGGACACACAGATGACACACTGATGGTGAAAACGGACACACGGATAACACATTGATGGTAAAAACGGACACACGGATGACACACTGAGGGTAAAAATGGAAACAGAGGTGACACAGTGATGGTAAAACCGGACACACAGAAGACACACTGATGGGAAAAATGGACACACGGATGACAAACTGATGGTGAAAATGGACACACAGATGGCACACTGATGGTGAAAATGGACACACAGATGGCACACTGATGGTGAAAATGGACACAAGGATGGCACACTGATGGGAACAATGGACACACGGTTGGCACACTGATGGGAAAAACGGACACACGTATGACACATTGATGGTAAAAATGGACACACGTATGACACACTGATGGAAATGGACACACGGATGACACACTGATGGTGAAAATGGATACATGAATGACACAGTGAGGGTAAAAATGGACAAAAGGATGACACACTGATGGGAAAAACGGACACACGGATGACACACTGATGGTGAAAACGGACACACGGATGACACACTGATGGTGAAAACGGACACACGGATGACACACTGATGGTAAAAACGGACACACGGATGACACACTGATGGTAAAAATGGATACACGGAAGACACACTGATGGGAAAAACGGACACACGGATGACACACTGATGGTGAAAACGGACACACGGATGACACACTGATGGTAAAAACGGACACACGGATGACACACTGATGGTAAAAATGGATACACGGAAGACACACTGATGGGAAAAACGGACACACGGATGACACACTGATGGTGAAAACGGACACACGGATGACACACTGATGGTAAAAACGGACACACGGATGACACACTGATGGTAAAAATGGATACAGGGATGACACACTGATGGTAAAAATGGACACATTGATGACACACTCATGGTAAAAACGGACACACGGATTACACACTGATGGTAAAAATGGACACATGGATGACACACTGATTGGAAAAATGGACACACGGATAACACACTGATGGTTAAACCAGACACATGGATGACACACTGATGGTAAAAATGGAAACACAGATGACACAGTGATGGTAAAAACAGAGACACGGATGGCACACTGATGGTAAAAATGGAAACACAGATGACACACTTATGGTAAAAACGGACACATGGAAGACACACTGATGGGAAAAATGGACACACAGATGACACACTGATGGTGAAAACGGACACACGGATAACACATTGATGGTAAAAACGGACACACGGATGACACACTGAGGGTAAAAATGGAAACAGAGGTGACACAGTGATGGTAAAACCGGACACACAGAAGACACACTGATGGGAAAAATGGACACACGGATGACAAACTGATGGTGAAAATGGACACACAGATGGCACACTGATGGTGAAAATGGACACACAGATGGCACACTGATGGTGAAAATGGACACAAGGATGGCACACTGATGGGAACAATGGACACACGGTTGGCACACTGATGGGAAAAACGGACACACGTATGACACATTGATGGTAAAAATGGACACACGTATGACACACTGATGGAAATGGACACACGGATGACACACTGATGGTGAAAATGGATACATGAATGACACAGTGAGGGTAAAAATGGACAAAAGGATGACACACTGATGGGAACAATGGACACACGGTTTGCACACTGATGGGAAAAACGGACACACGGATGACACACTGATGGGAAAAACGGACACACGGATGACACACTGATGGTGAAAACGGACACACGGATGACACACTGATGGTAAAAACGGACACACGGATGACACACTGATGGTAAAAATGGATACAGGGATGACACACTGATGGTAAAAATGGACACATTGATGACACACTCATGGTAAAAACGGACACACGGATTACACACTGATGGTAAAAATGGACACATGGATGACACACTGATTGGAAAAATGGACACACGGATAACACACTGATGGTTAAACCAGACACATGGATGACACACTGATGGTAAAAATGGAAACACAGATGACACAGTGATGGTAAAAACAGAGACACGGATGGCACACTGATGGTAAAAATGGAAACACAGATGACACACTGATGGTAAAAACGGACACATGGAAGACACACTGATGGGAAAAATGGACACACAGATGACACACTGATGGTGAAAACGGACACACGGATAACACATTGATGGTAAAAACGGACACACGGATGACACACTGAGGGTAAAAATGGAAACAGAGGTGACACAGTGATGGTAAAACCGGACACACAGAAGACACACTGATGGGAAAAATGGACACACGGATGACAAACTGATGGTGAAAATGGACACACAGATGGCACACTGATGGTGAAAATGGACACACAGATGGCACACTGATGGTGAAAATGGACACAAGGATGGCACACTGATGGGAACAATGGACACACGGTTGGCACACTGATGGGAAAAACGGACACACGTATGACACATTGATGGTAAAAATGGACACACGTATGACACACTGATGGAAATGGACACACGGATGACACACTGATGGTGAAAATGGATACATGAATGACACAGTGAGGGTAAAAATGGACAAAAGGATGACACACTGATGGGAACAATGGACACACGGTTTGCACACTGATGGGAAAAACGGACACACGGATGACACACTGAGGGTTAAACCGAACACACGGATGGCACACTGATGGTAAAAACGGACACACGGATGACACACTGATGGGAAAAATGGACACACGGCTGACACATGGATTCAGAACACCGATGACACCGGTCCCATTTTCCCAGTACGGGTGTGTGAATGAGGCCTTTCTTTTAGGATTAGACTGTGACATTTATACCGCCTGTATGATATACTGCGCTCACCATCGTCCTAAACGCCTTATTGAAGCCATTTGTGCTTCCAATTCCAGAGTTGGGCGAAGCCACGCATTTCACGACAGCGTGCATCCCATTCCGGCAGGCAGGCTTGAACGCCTTTGGAGAAACTTGGACTTTGCAGTTCGCCAGATGAGGTCCTGACCCTGAGCAGATCACTTTGTGGATCCAGAACATCTTCCTCTGACTTTACATCTTCAACCTAAAGAGATCAGATTGGTATATTGAGTAAAACACAAGACGACATGTCCCAAGACGGCGGCCCCCGCTGCTTCCCCTCCGTGTTAGCAATTCTGCTTGCTGTCACTGAACTGAACCATTCCTGTGCACCCAACCAAGTCCTTTCACGCAACGTCGCTGTGTTACAATGTATTTGCGCAGGTAAGAGACCTTTTGTTGATGGACTTAGGGATTTCCAGCACGGATACATTACAAGCGTCAAGAGTGTTTCCATTCACTGACAACCAACCGAGTTTCTGAAAAAAAAAATGCCGATTATAATTGATTGGGAAAACATTTTTTATGCGTTTCCCAGGCCTTAAAGGTACTTTCATTTGAGTGAATTCACTACACCCAATGACATAAAAAAAAATTTAAAAGTTTTTACCTGGACTTTGGTGCTTTAATCTTCATATTCCAGAGTTTCCTGTGATAATAAATAAGAATCAGCGTAATTATGTCGAGATGAGTTTGTAATCAGCAACTGTGCTCTGCATAGGCTGCAACCAATATAGAAAAGCTGTTAGTATGAAGTGAGCTTTGTTATCTCAGTTACTGCCTATGTGGAGTGCAGTTCACTAAAAAGTGCATGAAACCCAAAAACATCACAGAGAAAAAGTACCCTATAGCTTATTGGTCACATCCATACTATTAGATCAGATGAGCTGCCCAGCCCTCTATAAGTGCACCACAAATACGCAAGTCTTATCTGTGTGTATTTAGAATATTAGGCAACCATTCGATCATGAACTGTCGGTGTGAGTGGTTGTATTATCAGTATTTTGCACCTGCGCTGCCTCCACCTTTTATCATAGCGGCTTTCTGCATCTTGCAGTGCAGAATTATGACCAGGTATCTGCAGAGCGCAGCAACCGATAAACTCATCATCACGACTACTATGCTCTGCACCTGTAGCAAATGAGATGACAACGGCTGCACTGTGCTCTGCCCACAGACTCTCATCTCACTTGTTATTTTTTGAGAGGAGAGATAGAGACTTGCTGGGGGAGCTGTCTTGAATTTGAAAAAGTGATCCCTATAAAAAAAATTAATAAACTAAGTTTTTTAAAACTTTTTGTAACCTTAAGTAGAGTTAGGGTTAAGACTAGGGTTAGCACTAGAGTTAGGGCTAGAGTTAAGGCTAGGACTAGATTTGGGAAACAAAAAGCACCTGTGAAGGCTTCCTAAGTGTTTACAAAGGTCCCTTAGTCTGTGTCAGTAGTTCCACAATCATGGGGAAGACTGCGGACCTGACAGATGTCCAGAAGACAGTCATTGACACACTCCACAAGGAGGGTAAGCCACAAAAGTTCACTGCTAAAGAAGCCGGATGTTCACAGAGTGCGTTATCCAAGAATAATAATGGAAAGTTGAGTGGAAGGAAAAAGTGTGGTGGAAAAAGGTGCACAAGCAACCGGGATAACCGCAGCCTTGAAAGGATTGTTAAGAAATGGTCACTCAAAAATTTGGGGGAGATTCACAAGGAGTGGACTGCTGCTGGAGTCATTGCTTCAAGAGCCACCACACACAGACGTATCCAGGACAAGGGCTACAAGTGTCGCATTCCATGTGTCAAGCCACTCATGACTAGTGTTGAGCATTCCGATACCGCAAGTATCGGGTATCGGCCGATACTTGCTGTATCGGAATTCCGATACCGACTTCCGATATTTTTTCAATATCGGAATTCGGCATCGGAATCGGAAGTTCAAAGTTGATTGACAGCCTGACGTCATCATGATGCGCGGTGTGTGCGCATCATGATGCGCCGTCATTTCGGGCCTTCCGGGGGTCTCTGCCGGCCTGCCGGGGGGCTGTGTGGACTGCCCGGGGTCTGTGCCGGCCTGCCGGGGGGCTGTGCCGGCCTGCCGGTGGTCTGTGCACCCTGTGGGGGTCTGTACCGGCCTGCCGGGGGGCTGTGCCGGCCTGCCGGTGGTCTGTGCACCCTGTGGGGGTCTGTACCGGCCTGCCGGGGGGCTGTGCCGGCCTGCCGGGGGGCTGTGCTGATGTCCGGGGGTCTGTGCAAGCATCGTCCGATGGGACAACAAGTCCCATCTGGCGATGCCTGCTACCATGACAGTGATTGACACATTAGCCAATGATGGGACAGTAGTAGTCCCATCATCCGGCTAATGTGTTAAATGTTAAAAAAAAAAAAAAAAAATACTACATACATACTACATACATACTACATGCATGCTACATACATACTACATGCTACATACATACTACATATATACTACATGCATGCTACATACATACTACATGCTACATACATACTACATGCTACATACATACTACATATATACTACATACATACTACATACATGCTACATACATGCTACATACATACTGCATGCTACATACATACTACATACATACTACATACATACTACATACATACTACATGCATGCTACATACATACTACATGCTACATACATACCACATACATACATGCTACATACATACCACATACATACTACATACATACTACATGCTACATACATACTGCATATATACTACATGCATGCTACATGCTACATACATACCACATACATACTACATACATGCTACATGCTACATACATACTACATACATACTACATACATGCTACATACATACTACATACATACTACATGCATGCTACATACATACTACATGCATGCTACATGCATGCTACATACATACTACATGCTAGCTACATGCATGCTACATACATACTACATGCTACATACATACCACATACATACTACATACATACTACATACATACTACATGCTACATACATACTACATATATACTACATGCATGCTACATACAGACTACATGCTACATACATACCACATACATACTACATACATGCTACATGCTACATACATACTACATATATACTACATGCATGCTACATACATACTACATATATACTACATGCATGCTACATACATACTGCATGCTACATGCATGCTACATACATACTACATACATACTACATGCTACATACATACCACATATATACTACATACATACAATACATTCATACAATACATACATAGACATACAGTACATATAACATAGAGTAACATACTTACCAATACTTGTCACATTGTTCCCCGAAGCCATTGTCTTTTCCGGAATAAATATTAACATAGCAAACCACAAAAATACTCACCCACGATCCGAAGCAGTCCACGAGTGTGTCCCACGACGATCTTGGGTAGAGAACTGCAGCATCAGATGATGCTGCCGTTCTCTACGGGCTGCAGGAATCCAATGACGGAAGGTAGGTATCCTTCCGCACTGTATTCCTCCGCCACTTAAAAAAAAAAAAAGTCCCTAGTCTCACTTTATGCCATTGCTGCGTGGGAAATTCCCACACAGCAATGGCATAAAGTGAGACTAGGGACTTTTTTTTTTTTTAAGTGGCGGAGGAATACAGTGCGGAAGGATACCTACCTTCCGTCATTGGATTCCTGCAGCCCGTAGAGAACGGCAGCATCAGCTGATGCTGCAGTTCTCTACCCAAGATCGTCGTGGGACACACTCGTGGACTGCTTCGGATCGTGGGTGAGTATTTTTGTGGTTTGTTATGTTAATATTTATTCCGGAAAAGACAATGGCTTCGGGGAACAATGTGACAAGTATTGGTAAGTATGTTACTCTATGTTATATGTACTGTATGTCTATGTATGTATTGTATGAATGTATTGTATGTATGTAGTATATATGTGGTATGTATGTAGCATGTAGTATGTATGTAGTATGTATGTAGCATGCATATAGCATGCAGTATGTATGTAGCATGCATGTAGTATATATGTAGTATGTATGTGGTATGTATGTAGCATGTAGTATGTATGTAGCATGCATGTAGTATGTATGTAGTATGTATGTAGCATGCATGTAGTATATATGTAGTATGTATGTAGCATGTAGTATGTAGCATGCATGTAGTATATATGTAGTATGTATGTAGCATGTAGTATGTATGTAGCATGCATGTAGTATATATGTAGTATGTAGCATGTAGTATGTATGTAGCATGCATGTAGTATGTATGTAGCATGCATGTAGTATGTATGTGGTATGTATGTAGCATGTAGTATGTATGTAGCATGCATGTAGTATATATGTTATGTATGTAGCATGTAGCATGCATGTAGCATGCATGTAGTATGTATGTAGTATGTATGTAGTATGTATGTAGCATGCATGTAGTATGTATGTAGTATATATGTGGTATGTATGTAGCATGCGGTATGTATGTAGCATGCAGTATGTATGTAGCATGCATGTAGTATATATGTAGTATGTATGTAGTATATATGTAGTATGTATGTTGCATGTAGTATTTATGTAGTATGAATGTAGCATGTATGTAGTATGTAGTATGAATGTAGCATGTATGTAGTATGCATGTTGTATGTATGTAGCATGTATGTAGCATGTAATTTTTTTTTTTTTTTTTTACATTCAACACATTAGCCGGATGATGGGACTACTACTGTCCCATCATTGGCTAATGTGTCAATCACTGTCATGGTAGCAGGCATCGCCCGATGGGACTTGTAGTCCCATCGGACGATGCCTGCACAGACCCCCGAAGCCTGCACAGACCACCGGCAGGCCGGCACAGCCCCCCGGCAGGCCGGCACAGCCCCCCGGAGCCTGCACAGACCACCGGCAGGCCGGCACAGCCCCCCGGCAGGCCGGCACAGCCCCCCGGAGCCTGCACAGCCCCCCGGCAGGCCGGCACAGCCCACCGGAGCCTGCACAGACCACCGGCAGGCCGGCTCAGCCCCCCGGCAGGCCGGCACAGACCACCGGAGCCTGCACAGACCCCCTGGCAGGCCGGCACAGCCCCCCGAAAGGCCCGTACAGACCCCAGAGAGGCTGTACAAGGCAAAAACAGGGTTTTTCTTATTCCGATACCGGAAGTCCCATAGACTTGAATGGGACTTCCGGTATCGGAATCGGCGATACCGATACTTTTTTTAAAGATCGGCCGATCCATTCCGATCCGATACTTTGAAGTATCGGACGGTATCGCTCAACTCTACTCATGACCAATAGACAATGCCAGAAGCGTCTTACCTGGGCCAAGGAGAAAAAGAACTCTTACCTGGGCCAAGGAGAAAAAGAACTGGACTGTTGTCAGTGATCCAAGATGTTGTTTTCAGATTAAAGTAAATTTTGCATTTCATTTGGAAATCAAGGTCCCAGAGTCTGGAGGAAGAGTGGAGAGGCCACAATCCAAGCTGCTTAAGGTCTAGTGTGAAGTTTCCAGTGTAACAAAGTGCAGGTGTTGGGTATGTCACCATGGAACAGACGGAATAACAGTTAAAGGGGAGTTTATTTACAGGAATTAACACTGGCAATATAACAGTGCGAGTATTAGAAGTGTGAAATGAGTTCTCAGACAGGCAAACAGTATAAACAGTAATAAACGGTATTTCCTGAAATGAACTTAACAGTCATCTATAGTCTCTGTGAACTCTTTGGTCTTTAATAATACCCAGCCGGGGTCTCAGGGGTTACTGCAGGAGTCTGAAGGGGTACAAGGCAAACGGAGTCCCCCCTGCTCTGAGTCCTTTGCTCCAACACTACAGTCTCTCCCGGGAAGTGAAGCTCCGTCTACAATAAAGTCTCTCCACAGGAATCAGGGGCTCTGCAATAACACCGTGGGTACCAGGGCTTCGCACGTGGGTCACTGTCTCTGTACTGGCCACCATCTTTGTACGGGCCGCTGTCTCTGCACGGGCCACTGTCTCTGTATGGGGGTCAGGACACACCTCTGCTGTCACCGCAGACTCCGGTTCCACGTACTCACAAGATGCAGTCTTTCTGTACAGATCCCCATATGGATCCTCTGAAAGGCAGCTCTCTCTCCTGTCCGAAGCGTGGCTGCATCCTCCCCTGACCGTTGCCCAAGCTGCTCTGAGGACCGCGCTCATACTTTTCCCGCTCTCTGCCCGGCTTCCTTCCTGTCCCAGTCTATTTGTGTGCCTCCGGGGAACCTGCTGCGCAGCTCAGTGGTTCCGGCCACGGAGCAGAGGAGGCAACTCCCCCGACTCTTCCTGTGTTTCACCTCCTTACATGCTCCCTCTCTTTTTGCTTGCTATTTAACGGGCGAGAGTTTCTGGAGTTCCTGTTGGCACGCTTCCAGTCCTTGCACAATCTGTTGCCAGATGAACTTGTCCTGATTGTAGCGAGCGGGGGGTACACCAGCCATGGAACGTTCAGAGCGTCTCAAACCAGCAGGGGCAGTAGTGTCAATTGCTGAGGGAGGAGTGGGAGTCGAGGCCCCCTCTGATACATCTGTAGTTCCAGGCACCAGCCCTGTTTCCGGGTTCCTGGGGGAGATAGGGGGTCTTCTTCATCTTCCACATCAACATTGACCACTGACTCAGCTGATGGAGGTACTGGAGCCACTTGGACTGGTTCAGGATCCCGAGACCAACATGGACGCAACATATTCCTATGCAGTGTGCGGGTGGGAGTCTCTTCTCCCGTCTCAGGCTGGATCTCATAGATGGGACCCTTGTCACCAAGCCGCTGCTTCACCCTGTGCGGCCTTTTCTCCCACCGGTACTCCAATTTGTTGTGTGGGCGCTTCTGCCTCACTAAGACTCGGTCTCCAGGCCGTAGAACTGTCCCCTTTTGAGGAGTGACTAGGGAATGTTCCAATTCTCATAGTCGGTTCTGCACTAGCCGCTGTCCGTAGCCGACGACTGTGTTCTTGAACCCAGGAGTACACCCCCTGTTCACGGGTAGTCCACCTCGGGCTCCAGCTCCAGCTCTGCCAGCCCTTTCCCGGGTCGGCCGAAGAATAGAGAGTAGGGTGTGAATCCGGTGGTGTTGTGTTTCCGATTGTTATACGCTCACACCAATTCAGGGATGGACTCAGTCCACCGTGCTTTCTGGTCCTCTTCCAGTGTCCTCAGCATTTGAATCAAGGTGTGGTTAAATCTTTCACAAGCCCTGTTCCCCTGTGGATGATAAGGGGTGGTCCAGGACTTATCGATTTTGTACAGCTGGTGCAGCTCTTCAATCACTTTTCCAAGGAAGCAGGCTCCCTGATCAGAATGGATGCGTTTGGGACACCCATACACCTGTATGAAGGGCTCGCTGATTGCATGTGCTACAGACTTGGCATTCTGGTCCCGTGTGGGCGTCACTACGGCAAATTTAGTAAAGTGGTCTATCATCACTAAACAATGCTCATAGCCTTGGTGTGATGATCCAATTGTCAAGTAATCTACTGTATGGCCAGTAGTTCCATGGGGCCAGAATACCTCACCGTCTCCGTGGAAGCTTGCTGTTCTGGCGGCTTAACCAGCTCACAACTCCGGCACTTCTGGCATACTTTCTCCGGGGTGATAAAATAAGCGCTGCAACCACTGGAACGTTTTCTCCGGCCCAAAGTGTGCTCCTTTCTCATGTGCTTCCTTAGCCACCTGTTCAACCAAGGACGAGGAATCAACTGTCTGCCATACAAGACTGAGTTCGGTTTGCAGGAACACCTTCCGGTAAAGGATACCATCCCGCAACTGGAGCCTCTCCCACTTGCGTAAGATCTTCATCCCCTCAGATGATTGGGACCCTCTCTCATGGCAGTTGGGCATTTATTTTGCCACAACCCAGCACCTCATCTGAGCTATCTCCTGATCCTTCTGCTGCATTCGGACCCGCTCATCTCGAGGCTGTTCCAACAAATTCACACGGGCCTCTTCCTTTGCAGTTTGAGGCGTAGCTGCCACCATCCTGGCAGTCTCTCCAAAACTGGGAACTTCCACATCCTCCAGTTCTTCATCCTGGTTAGGCGTTGGTTTGTGATAGTTTACTCAAGAGAGGGCATCTGCATGAACATTCTCGGCTCCTCTTTTGTACGAAATTCTATACCGGAACTTGGCCATTCGGGCTACCCAACGTTGCTCCACGGCCCCTAACTTGGCGGTCTCGAGATGAACCAGCGGGTTGATATCGGTGCATACGTGAACTTCTGAGCCAGCCAGATACTCCGCAAACTTCTCTGTCATTGCCCACACCAGAGCCAACAGCTCCAGCTTAAATGAACTGTAGTTTTCTGGATTCTTCTCTGAGTCATGCAAGGATTGACTGGCATATGCTATGACACGCTCTTTCCCGTCCTGCATCTGTGAAGGTACTGCCCCGAGCCCCTGTAGGATTCCATCAGTGTGCAAGATGAACGGCTGTGTGAAGTCTGCGTAGGCCAGCACAGGGGCCTCCATCAAAGCATTCTTCAGAGCTAGGAATGCTTCTTCTTGACGCTTCCCCCACTGTAAGTTCCTGTTTTTGGCGCAGGAGGGCACTCCCCTCAACAACTCCAGGAGTGGATTTGCTGGGCGTGTAAAGTCTTTTGCGAAGCGTCTGAAGTATCCTGTGAGTCCCAGAAACTCACGCACATCTTTCACGGTTTTCGGAGTCGGACACTTTTGTACTGCAGCGATCTACTGGGAAGGCCTCACTTCCTCAGCGGAGACCACATGTCCCAAGTATTCAATCTCGGTCCATAAGAGGTGACATTTCTGGGGTTTTATCTTCAGGCCATACTTCTGTAGCCATCTCAGAACTTGCTCCAACCTCTGTAGATACTACTCAAAGGTGGGGGCAAAGACGATGATATCGTCCAACTAAATGAAAGTGGCCTCAAAGTTCAGGTCTCCCAGACATCTCTCCATGAGCCGCTGAAACGTTCCTGGGGCATTCGCTAGGCCGAAAGGCATCCGGTCGAACTCGTACAGTCCCTTCGGATGGATGAAAGCCGTCTTGCCTCAATCTTGCTCGGACATGGACACCTGCCAATAACCGCTGGCCAAGTCTAACATGGAGAAGTACCTGGCATTTCCCAGTGCTGATAAGGACTCTTCTATCCTGGGCAGTGGGTACGAGTCCCGCATAGTGCTGCAAGCGTTGAGCCAGCGATAGTCCACACAGAATCGTAAGGACCCATCCTTCTTTCTCACCAAGACTATGGGAGCAGCCCAAGGGCTCTGACATTCACAAATAACTCCCTTCTTCAACATATGCGACAGAATCCCCTTCACCTCCTGTGGAGGTATCTGACGGTACCGTTCCCGGATTGGTGCCACATCCCCAGTGGGTATCTCATGGGTGATAGCCGTGGTGCACCCAAGGTCGTCTTCGTCTTTGGCGAACACCTCTTGATATTTCCCCAGCAAGGCTTCCACCTGGGGGACCTGCTGCGGGTTAAGTTCTGAGAGTTCCACTCGCATGTGCCCCAATATTCGTCGCCCTTCTTGCAGCAATCTGGGGTGGGGCTGCCTCCGCTTTGACGGTCACCAGCCATGGATCTTCTGGCCTTGCGGTCAGCTGCACGGTCTCGTATGGAACCAACTCATCTGGGAGGCCCAGTACTTGGGCAACTTCACTCCTAGGGGGTAAAATGGCATCTGTCTCCCCCACATTTATGCACCACACAAGGACAGTTGGAGACCACCAGAGACCCCCATCTGCCTGTATGTCCTTATCCACACTTTTTTCTGTTCGATTTTAAGAATTTACAATAAATGATGTATTTTTAACTGAAGTCCAGCGCTGGAGATTCCATCCTTTATTTTGCTTCAGTCAACACCCCTGATCAAGGTGACTCCGTGCGCAGGAGGATTATGGATCGCAACCGAGACTGGTGAGCTGACCTCCCTTCATTTTCCCTATCCTTCTATAATTCCGCACAGTGGCCAGGGACCGCGCGACCAATATTCCTGACGGCAGCTGGTCGGCTCTGCTAGGCTCAAATTGAACTTCCACCCCTTCTAGCGAGATGCCAGTTCATATAGGCAGGGGAAGCACCGTCTGTCCAGGGGGCAACACTCGATTAATAGAGGCTGGTGCGATAACTTTGCAGAGTTCCTTTCCATCACCACATGTCTCTCGGACCTGGGCCGTCTGTATCAATTGTTGAAAGATCCTTTCCTGGGGGGTTCAGTGGCTCCATTGTTGTAGGAACTACTCCACAGACTTGTTGAAAATCAGGCTCCTGAGATCTTTTAACACATTCATGCCCAGGGTCACGGTGTGGTCTTTAGCAGCCTCTCCATCCACTAGTACTACTCTTCTCCCGACATCTTTACCGTAGACCTCTATGTTCAACCATACCACCCTTGCGACATGGAAGGGCAAGTGATTGGCCGCCATAAGATTGATCACTGGGCCCCATTTGGGCCGTAGCGCCTCCGTGAAGTGACGGCGGAAATATCCCTTAGGCATGGTGGTCACTTGAGAGCTGGTGTCCACCAGACACCGCACTGCTCTTCCGTTAATTTCTGCCCAGACCAGGGGGCACGTGGAAACAAGGCTGGTGGGACTTTTACTACTCCTCCTTTGCTCTTCACGCTCCGGGCGGCGTCACTCGTGCTCGGAGCCACCTAGTTTAACGGAGGGTCAGCGCCACCGGGGACACCACCGGGTTATGTGACCGGGTTCTCCACAGGTGTAGCACGTAAGAGAGCTTCTCCTCCAGGTAGCTTCAACCTCTCTTCGGGGAACAGCTTCTCTGTCTTGCACCAATGGCATGGGCCCTTCTGCCAGAGTTTTCCTTGAGGCCGCCATTTCTTCACAGACCTGCGTAATCTCCATTCTCAGGTGCTCTACCCATCGTGGGACATTGTCTGTGGTGGTGGTTGCCTCCCCGCTCCGCACCTTCCCCACCGGCCCCGTCACGCCCTGTTCTTGCTCTCGCGCACGCGCCTCACTGCCTACTTCAGAGAAAGTCATGTCCAGCTTTACCCGCAGGTGCTCTCGCATGGCCTGCTTCATCATTGTGCCACGCAATCCAGTCACCAACTGATCTCTGAGCACCACGTCAACTGACCCTACGCCTACACTGTCCTTCCATCTAATAGCAGTATGTAGCTTTTGTAGGGTGTTCATGAACTGGGTGACGGTCTCCCCCTCTCTTTGTACCCGGTGAAACAGTCACAAGCGAAGTTCCCTTGTCAGTGGGGTCCCCATGCGTCTCCTCAAGCATGCGCAGCACCTGGTCCAGGGTATCTCTCTCCCGGGGAAACCTATGCATGACAGAATCTCGTGCCTCGCCCTCCAAGGCCATCAATGCAATCTCTGCTTCCAAGGCTGGTACCAGGCGATGAATCCACATCAGTCCCTGTATTCTCTCCGTCCAAGTCCACAACATCACATTGTTCCCAGTAAACCACGGCAAATTATTCAACATAGCTCCCACGGAAATGCTAGACCTGGGGCCTTCCCTAATTGCTTGGTCCGCCCCTCCTGCGCCACCATGTGACATTCTGCCGACTACGCCAAGTGTAAAAAGTGCAGGTGTTGGGTATGTCACAACGGAACAGACAGACCAACAGTTAAAGGGGGGGTTTATTTACAGGGATTAACACTGGCAATATGACAGTGCGAGTATTAGAGGTGTGAAACAAGTTCTTAGACAGGCAAACAGTATAAACAGTAATAAACGGTATTTCCTAAAATGAACTTAACAGTCTGAAGGGGACTTGCTTGCAGGGTCGAACTTCTCCCACGTAGGCGCCAAACAAGAGCGACACTTGTCGTCTGTAGTATCTGTGAACTCTGTGGTCTTTAATAATCCCCAGCCGGGGTCTCAGGGGTTATTACGGGAGTCAGAAGGGGTTCGAGGCAAATGGGGTCCCCCCTGCTCTGAGTCCTTTGCTCCAACACTATAGTCTCTCCCGGGAAGTGAAGCTCCGTCTACAATAAAGTCTCTCCACAGGAATCAGGGGCTCTGCAATAACACCGCAGGTACCGGGGCTTCGCGCAGGGGTCACTGTCTCTGTACTGGTCACTGTCTCTGCACGGGCCACTGTCTCTGCACGGGGGTCAGGACGCACCTCTGCTGACACCGCAGACTCCGGTTCCACGTACTCACCAGATTCAGTCTTTCTGTACAGTTCCCCCCGTATGGATCCTCTAAACGGGAGCTCTCTCGGACTGGGGGGGGTGGTCCCTTTCGGCCTGGAACAGACTGGAGTCAGATGCAAGAATCCGTTCAATCAGGTCCGCTTTATTTGGTTGTGTTCCTTGACATCCACAGCAGCACGACAGCTTCTGCACATTGGCTGGGGTACCTATTACCTCTTCCTACTCCTGTTAGCGATGACCCTCTGGGTTCTTTCACCGTGGCTATTAAGATTTATCTTGGCAAGCATTTTCTTTCTCTTCACTTTTTGGACCTTCTTGAACACATTTTTATATAACTGTTCCAACTTTTCTAGCAACATTTAAATTATTATCCGTTAACTACTTTTCATTACTTGTACCTTTTAAATATTTACTTAACCAGCGTTAACTAAACTCTCCCCCCTATTAGTAAACATAATTTGGTAAACAAAAGAGCACCCCCTTCCTTTGCGGAAAGTACCCCCAACACATCCCTGCTGCGTCAGGAACAGGGCTTCTTACACCAAGGAGACACGGAACAGTCCCCTGAGCTGTGTAACGGCGCGCAGCAGTCCCGGTAGTCCATGAACATCAACGGTGCTCCGGGCCATCTCCTGATGGCCGATGTTCTCTGCCTGCAGAACTGCCTGCAGAAGGGAACTCCACAGCCGTGGAGCCCCCGGGATGACTGACAGTCCCTGGGCCATGAGTGTCCTTAGTGCCCGAGACCCAGGAGTCCACCTCCCCTTTACGGGGTTCCGTATTCTTTGGGGTACACAATCACGGCCACCGCATAGTAGCCGCGGGGACAGTACTCTTTGAAAAAGGATACCAAGTCCCCCATCCGCAGGGCCCCCCATGCTTAATGGAGGCTGCGTTGAGGTAGACTTTGTGGCCAGTCCCTGACTCTTTATTGTTATGGAATTTTTTGTTCTTTATACAATTGTTTATATATATATATATATATATATATATATATATATATATATATATAGTTACTATAATTTGTTATTAATCCACTATTATAAAATTTCACTTTGTATGGTATTGTTTATAATTGTCATTATATATTGTATTTATGCATTATCATATGTTTCACCTTCACATTATGGGTATAATGTTATTTATGGTGCACTTTTTTATGATGTATATATAATTTTTATGAATTTTTACATTATTGATATATTATGTTTTTTGCATATTTGGTGGGGGCATTTTTGTTTTCACACCATACAGTCTATTGCGGTATATTCCGGGTGGATATTCCAGTGCTTCATGAGCTGTTTTGCTTGTGCACTTTCTTCCGGGCGCTTCTTACACGGAGCATTGCTGGGGGCAGCGGGCACTGATGCGGCGGGTCAGTGACGTCATGTACTGAGCTGGCTCGCAGAGTCTTGTTACCATGCCTTCGGTGATGTAACTTCCAGGGGGCGGCACAGGAACTACGCGCCGTCATTGCAAACAGCTGAAGCATTGTATATAAGGACAGGCCTGGCCTGACACACAGTACAGCAACCTTGAAAAAGATCAGCGAAACGCGCGTCAGGGGTGGGGGGCGGCTTTGGTCCTGACATATATACCGCTAATGGGTAAGCACTAGGCATATACTATATTGGATTTGTAACCCCCTTTTTTGACCCGTTCCAACTTTGGGGAATTGTTATTTCTTGGGCATATATTTATATACTTTATCCCTATGGCGGTATGCTAATTATATATGGCACTTGAGCACTTTATATGGTTATATATTCAGTGACCTAGCTTTCATTACCTGATCCTGTTGTAACATTGTATGTACTGTCTATTTTAAGCATATATGTGAGTAAATTATTTATTGTATGATATTGGACTTTATACACCTTGTGGTTCAATGATTTTCAAATCTTTAATGTACCCGTAGCCCCACTGTTATGAGCTCATTTTCTGCTCCACCAGTTGAGAGTTCTCCTTCCGTTCTCCCTCTGGTGGTGACAGGAGGTAGTGAGGTTGGTTTAATTGGTAGTGATCTGCCACCTGGTGAGGAAGATAACGATTGGATCTCTGGAGTATCAGACTGGATATAATACAGCCGATGCCCTATCCTGGTGCTGGTGATTCAGTCTGCTTCTCAGGTCTTGGACTCAGCTCTTTCCAGTCTTCTCAAGTTAAGTTTGTTTTTGCTAATGTTCACATTTGCTCTTGTTGGTCAATTCAGTTTTTTGTGTGGTCAGCTAGCCTGGCTGGGCTGTGCTGAATTTCCACTCTTATTTATCTGTATTTGCTAATTTGTCTTTTTTGTCCCTTATTAGATTGGCCTCTTTTTGCTCTGTCTCAGAATATTTCAGAGTGCTGATATAGTGGGAGAAGTCTAGTGACTTCAGGGTTAATTTTGCTATCAGTTGTGTTGGACATTATTTTTGGTAGGGTTTTTGGCAGATTGCAGACAGTGGCTTTCCTTTCCTGTCCTTTCTAGTTAGTTTGGCTCCATCGTTTGCTCAGCCTATTTTTCTGCCTTTGTTTGTGTTTTCATCTTGTTTCACCGTCAATACATGTGGGGGGCTGTCTTTCCTTTGGGGTCTGCTCTGGGGCAGTTAGTTTTCCTCTTTTCCTGCTTTAGGCTTATTTAGCTCTCCGGTTGTGACGAGGCGTCTAGGACCACCATAGGAACGCTCCACAACTGCTGCTAGTTGCGTGTTAGGATCAGGGGTCTGCAGTCTGCATAGTTACCAACCTAAGGTAGAAACAAGAAAAACAGAGCAAATAAACACCATCCAATAAAACGAAACGTGCGTCAGGGGGTCATAGGAGAGAACACTGGTGTACTGGTGATTATGGGTAAGCGACATTCATTCTGATATATATGGATATATTGATGTGTTGACTTCTGGACAATGTTATTTACATTTGCCCATACCTCTTCGATGGATTTGTGTCTAGGATTTACTCTGTTGTTACACATATTGTATAATCCCTGATCTCAGTACTACCATGTGTACCCCTGTGTTGGCCGTGGTATTCCTCTTTTCCTCTTTATTGTTATAAGCCTTTATATTGTTTTTTTACATATTTTTCAATATTATTTGAAACTAATAAAATATCAAAATAAATTTTATTGGATGGTGTTTCTTTGCTCTGTTTTTCTTGTTTCTATCTTTCCATTGGGAGCATTTCCATTTTTTATTCTGTTGCTAGGCATTATGCCTCTGTTTTCGGGGGTGAAGTTATTTCTTCAATATTTATTATAATTACTTTATGCTTATTTTGACTTCTTTTGTTTTCATAGTTACCAACCTCTTTGGTTTTCTGAGACTTAGTGTCACGCTCGCGCCTTGGCTGAATGGCACGAGCCGGGGGGTTGTGGCCCCACTGTGCCACAAACCAGACTACCCTGGAAGGGGCGTAACTATGGCAGCTACCTTGGTCTTCACTGGAGCCTCTGATGGTGAGGTCAGGCTTGTGCGGCAGGTAGCTGCCGGGTGCCACTCCAGGGTGGTGTCTGGCTGTGGCTGCTGATCCCACTCGGGAACAGGACACCTGGACAGGTGCGAGTGACAAGCAGGCTAGACAGGCAGGCAGGTAGACACGACAGGCATGGCTTTGAGACACAGGACAGGCGGGCACGGCTTGGAGACACAGGACAGGCGAGCACGGCTTGGAGACACAGGACAGGCGGGCACGGCTTGGAGACACAGGACAGGCGGGCACGGCTTGGAGACACAGGACAGGCGGGCACGGCTTGGAGACACAGGACAGGCGGGCACGGCTTGGAGACACAGGACAGGCGGGCACGGCTTGGAGACACAGGACAGGCGAGCACGGCTTGGATACACAGGACAGGTGGGCACGGCTTGGAGACACAGGACAGGCGGGCACGGCTTGGAGACACAGGACAGGCGGGCACGGCTTGGAGACACAGGACAGGCGGGCATGGCTTGGAGACACAGGACAGGCGGGCAAGGCTTGGAGACACAGGACAGGCGGGCACGGCTTGGAGACACAGGACAGGCGGGCATGGTATGAGAAGGAGCAGGTAGGGACCTGTTCACATAGCAGGTGTAGGCAGGAGGGAGTGGTGTATGCTGGAACAGGATCTGGACCTGTTCACACAGGAGGTGCAGGTATGGATATAGGCAGGAAGGAGTGGAATATGAAGGAACAGGTTTGGACCTGTTCACACAGTAGGTGCAGGTAGGCAGAGCCGCAGGAGTGCAGAGCAAGCAGAGCCGCAGCAGTGCGGAGCAGGCAGAGCTGCAGGAGTGCGGAGCAGGCAGAGCCGCAGGAGTGCGGAGCAGGCAGAGCGGCTAGGGAGCCGTGCAGACAGAGCGGCTAGGGTGCAGATGCACAGATAAAGCTGCGAGGGTGCAGATGCACAGATAAAGCTGCGAGGGTGCAGATGCACAGATAAAGCTGCGAGGGTGCAGATGCACAGATAAAGCTGCGAGGGTGCAGATGCACAGATAAAGCTGCGAGGGTGCAGATGCACAGATAAATCTGCGAGGGTGCAGATGCACAGATAAAGCTGCGAGGGTGCAGATGCACAGATAAAGCTGCGAGGGTGCAGATGCACAGATAAAGCTGCGAGGGTGCAGATGCACAGATAAAGCTGCGAGGGTGCAGATGCACAGATAAAGCTGCGAGGACACAAGGAAAGACACGGCAGAGAAGGAACCACAAACAAGGAGACTGACAGACAGAGGTAAGACTGAGTTCAGACAGAGACATCGGGACAAAGACACAGGGACCAGGATATTCTGCCTCCTGGCAGGTGGACAGAGAACAGACAAGGCACTGGGAACAAGACTCAAGGGCCAGGATATTCTGCCTCCTGGCAGGCGGGCAAGGTACAAAAGCGAGACAAAGAGTATTCCTATAGAGAAGGAGATACACAGAACAGGGCCTGGCTTCCTCAGCTGCAAGATACTAACTGAGTATAGACATTGCACAGGCAATGTTTCAGTGGGAGTGGCGAAACTAAATAGTCAAGGGCTCCAGGTGATTGGTAAGGGACATATTACACAGGTGCACCCTGACTGCATAAGAACCAGAGAGTTCAGGCGCCACCCCCCTATACACACAGTCTGGAAACATGGAGAGCAGAGGCACGGAGCTAGCAACAGACAGAATTCACAGCATGGCTTGAAGCAGAAAGTAAGTTGGTGTGCGGGGGATGGGAGGCCATGCAGTGATGCCAGCAGGGTTGTTACAGTACCCCCCCCTTTACGGCCCCTCTTCCTCAAGCCTGCCTGAATGACTAGAAGAAGAAGTACGGGACCACACACAGTCCAGGTTGACACGACATCCTTCAGGTAGGGTGGAATACATGTGCCATCTGGAATCACCGAGTGCCAAGTTTCTTGGTGTCCAACAGTTTCCAACACAGAGGGTACAAGGACTTCTTCCTCCTGATTGGCAGAAGGCAGGGACCTGGAAGCTTCAGACTTGACCCCTACATCAGCCGGCCAGCTAGAAACAGAAGACACCTTCAATGAGTCCAACTTCAGCCCGACATGCCAGAAAAATTGGACCTCCTCCTCCCAGTTGGTGAGAAATGGAGATACGTAGGTCACTGTTCCAACCTCTTCACCCACCTGCCAAATGGAAGCTGGAGGCATACATACAGGGAGCCACTTCAGCCTGTTACCCTGAAAAACCTGGACCACATCTTCCTGGTTAGATGATGAGTGGAGCTGTCTTGGGACCTTCACCCCTAGGCCACAGGGGAGCTGAAGGCATACACTCTGGATCCATCTTCAGCCCTTTATCCTGGGGAAGACAATCAAGAGGCAGGGGTGCTCTTGGGAGCAGAACACTGGTATAGTCGCTGGGGATGTGTGAGGAGACTGAGACCGCCTCCCCCTCTTCAGAGGCATCCTCACACCTTGACGCGGCGACTAGCAAACCAGGCGAAGAAGATGACCTTGCTGACTGAATGCGACGCAAGGGAACCAGACACCTCTTGTCACTTGGTTGTTTCAAGTGTGGTGCCTTGCTGGGTCTCCAAACATAAATGGGCATCAGGATCTCTGGTTCAGAATGACCCATGGGCATACCAGACAGCCAATGGAAGACGAACTTCTTCGTATACATAGCTCCGACCTGGAGCTGTAGTTGTCCTTGCAGGACTAGACTGTTCTCCAATAGGGCTCGGCCACCTCGAGACAACGCCCATGCCGGCTTCGGGAGCTGTATGACAGACCACACACTGACTCTGTAAGACTGGTGACTTAAACACACCAAAGCTCCCTGAAAGCAGAGAAACAGTTAAAGAGTTTAATGGAGAGGGAGTACTCTCGCCAGGGGCAGCCTCTTCTACTGGCCCAGGGTTCTGGAGTACAGGCTTCACAGGGCAGAGGCCAGATTCCGGCTGCAACTTGGCCCGCTTCTTCTTTTTAGACCTCTTGGATCTTGCACGGGAGGCCGCAACGGCAGACTGTGGAACAGGTGATGGCTGGACGGTCATAGGTGGTTGAGATGTTTCATCCACAGGTTCCTCTTGTCTAGTCTGTCTCTGGAAGCTTGGAGGGGAAGACTTTTCAGGAGCAACTGGTCGAGGCATATCAAAGACTTTACGGAAGGCCACCAGGAAGGCCCCCAGGCTCAAGACAACAGGGTCCCCTGCTTCCCAAAGGGGACAGATCCACATCAAGGCATCACCAGCTAGGTAGGACATGATGTATCCCACCTTGACCCGGTTAGAGGGGAAACAAGCTGCATTCTGCAGGATGTAGTGCAGGCACTTTTTCAGGAACCCTTGGCACTCTTTGGGGTCCCCATAGAACCTAGGCGGGTCTGCGGGGTCGTGCTCTTCATAGGCCAGGAGCTGCTCATAGATGGCCTTGGAGACTATGAGTGGTTCAGAAGCCTCAACAATTGGAACCACACAAGGCAGAACAAACTCTTCTGGTGGCTCACACTGGCAGGGAGAGAGTTTATCATGCTCTGCGAGTGGAAGGACATGGGACTCAGCAGGGACCATGGCCTGTGCAAACTGTCACGCTCGCGCCTTGGCTGAATGGCGCGAGCCGGGGGTTGTGGCCCCACTGTGTCACAAACCAGACTACCCTGGAAGGGGCGTAACTACGGCAGCTACCTTGGTCTTCACTGGAGCCTCTGATGGTGAGGTCAGGCTTGTGCGGCAGGTAGCTGCCGGGTGCCACTCCAGGGTGGTGTCTGGCTGTGGCTGCTGATCCCACTCGGGTACAGGACACCTGGACAGATGCGAGTGACAAGCAGGCTAGAAAGGCAGGCAGGTAGACACGACAGGCACGGCTTGGAGACACAGGACAGGCGGGCACGGCTTGGAGACACAGGACAGGCGGGCACGGCTTGGAGACACAGGACAGGCGGGCACGGCTTGGAGACACAGGACAGGCGGGCACGGCTTGGAGACACAGGACAGGTGGGCATGGCTTGGAGACACAGGACAGGCGGGCGTGGTATGAGAAGGAGCAGGTAGGGACCTGTTCACATAGCAGGTGTAGGCAGGAGGGAGTGGTGTATGCTGGAACAGGATCTGGACCTGTTCACACAGGAGGTGCAGGTATGGATATAGGCAGGAAGGAGTGGAATATGAAGGAACAGGTTTGGACCTGTTCACACAGGTGGTGCAGGTAGGCAGAGCCTCAGGAGTGCGGAGCAAGCAGAGCCGCAGGAGTGCGGAGCAGGCAGAGCCGCAGGAGTGCGGAGCAGGCAGAGCCGCAGGAGTGCGGAGCAGGCAGAGCGGCTAGGGAGCCGTGCAGACAGAGCGGCTAGGGTGCAGATGCACAGATAAAGCTGCGAGGGTGCAGATGCACAGATAAAGCTGCGAGCGTGCAGATGCACAGATAAAGCTGCGAGGGTGCAGATGCACAGATAAAGCTGCGAGCGTGCAGATGCACAGATAAAGCTGCGAGGACACAAGGAAAGACACGGCAGAGAAGGAGCCACAAACAAGGAGACTGACAGACAGAGGTAAGACTGAGTTCAGACAGAGACACCGGGACAAAGACACAGGGACCAGGATATTCTGCCTCCTGGCAGGCGGACAGAGAACAGACAAGGCACTGGGAACAAGACTCAAGGGCCAGAATATTCTGCCTCCTGGCAGGCGGACAAGGTACAAAAGCGAGACAAAGAGTATTCCTACAGAGAAGGAGATACACAGAACAGGGCCTGGCTTCCTCAGCAGCAAGATACTAACTGAGTATAGACATTGCACAGGCAATGTTTCAGTGGGAGTGGCGAAACTAAATAGTCAAGGGCTCCAGGTGATTGGTAAGGGACATATTACACAGGTGCACCCTGACTGCATAAGAACCAGAGAGTTCAGGCGCCGCCCCCCTATACACACAGTCTGGAAACATGGAGAGCAGAGGCACAGAGCTGGCAACAGACAGAATTCACAGCATGGCTTGAAGCAGAAAGTAAGTTGGTGTGCGGGGGATGGGAGGCCATGCAGTGATGCCAGCAGGGTTGTTACACTTAGCTTGTGTTGTTTTTTATTTCCTCCTCGGCGACCCATTCACAACACCCACTCAACATTGGTACAAACGAGCCGCCCATGGCTCCGGGGGGCAGACGTGGCAGTTTCCCCCTTCTCATGGAGGACCGCCCAGATCTCCTCCTCGGAGATCCAGACAGACGGCCCCATATAGGCCGCAGACCCGCCCCACGCCGGTGACAGGAGAGAAGCTGGGTGGGGAGGCTGAGGGTCAATGGCGTCGACATCAGCCACCCCAGCGTAGGCCGCGGATCCATCTGGAGCCGGCAATGCTGGGCGAGAGGAGGCCGAATGGGGAGGCTGAGGCCCAGGAGCGTGGACCTTAGGCCTCGCACCCCCTTGGGCCGGTAAAGTAGGGCAGGGCAGAGCTGGGCGGGGAGGCTGGGAATCGATATCGGGGACCTTGGGCCTAGTGCTCGTACTGGGCGGGGAGACGGGGTCTGCCTGCCAGGGCGGGGAGACGCTCACCTTCCCTGGCGCTGCGGCCTCCTTCCGGCTGCTCCACAGCTCCTCCTGGGACTCGGGCCCTCGAGCGACCGGAATTTCCATGATGCCACCGGCCTCCGCCCTCTGGATGGGCTTGATGTCGCCAGCTGTCACCCGAGGGAAGGTCCCCGCCGTCCCTCTGCTGATTCCGGTACCGTCGCCTGCTGTCCACTGCTGCTCTTCATCCCGCCGTCTGGCAGGACCAGCTTTCCTTCCCAATGGTTCCGCAGGACACGTCAGCGACGGCTCCTCCAATGGCTGCTTCGGCACAGCCGATGCTGCAGGTGGGCATGCCTCCTCCCTCCGCTCCGCAGGTCTAGCTGTCGGCAGCTCCAGCTCAGTCCGGGGATCGTCTTTCCGGGTAAGTGTCCGGGCCACCAGCAGGGATTCCCAGGCACAGGTGATGCGATGGGCATCGACCTTCCGCCGCCATCTCCACTCCACTCGTCCATGGCCATGGCACCTGTAGCGTCGCATCGTGTCCGTTCTTCCGGGGCTCAATGGCGCCAGACAGCTGCACTCAGCTGATAAGTGGTGTCACTAGGCCTGGATCTAGCAGACTCCCTTCGGCATGATGGGGCATTTCCACCTTGGATGTCTCTCAGGGTTGGCTGCCGTCTCATTCACTATTCAAGGCTGGTATGATATCTGGTCCTAGACACTGGAAGCACAGACCCTCCCATCAGTCCTGCCCGCATGCACCAACACCATATTACAGTTGTACTATACATAAGAAATGCAAAAAATGAAACTAGCAAAAGTTTTCAATGCAAAACAATTGCAGTTTTATAAAATTAGAAAGGTTTCTATATAATGTATATAGTTAGAATGTTATTTAGCCAATATTTCTTTAAGTAAAAGTCTGAGATTTCTGTGGGAAATCTTAATTTGTTCCTCTTAAACTGGTTCTGAATGTAAATAAAACATTGCTCTGATTTATAAGTCTCCATGTTGTAATTTAGCCTTTTATTTCATGCATGGGGCAGGACAAGCCCATGATGCATCTGTGTAACACATGTAAGGTACTGTAATAACAGGGTTAGACCGGTAAACCACTTTTGAAACAATGAAGTTCACTTGTACAAGCTGCATAGATGTAAACCTATCACCAGGATTCCCCATAAAAACACGATACAAACTGGTGTGTATGGAGCGTGTAAGCGCACGTTCACACTGGCCACTGAACAGAAAAAAAAACAGACAAACATGATTGAATGCCCTACAGTAAATAGCATAGTGCATGAAAATAATATAGGGGATTTAGTTAACATGTTCTTTATTAAAAAACAAAAGCCGAAGCCATCCCACCACTTCATGGTGACGTAATTGGGACAGTCCTAACTGTAATATTAAAAACCTTACCGCTTTGTCCTGTGACATGCATGTGGATAAGGACTGAGAAGAATTAGGCCCAAATAGTGGACACACAGGAATGGGAAACCACATCAATATATAAAAGTTTTTAACCCCTTAGTGACAGAGCCATTTTGCAGCTTAATGACCAGGTCAATTTTTAAAATTCTGACCACTGTCACTTTATGAGGCTATATCTCTGGAACGCTTTAACGGATCCCGCTGATTCTGAGATTGTTTGTTTTTTCGTGACATATTTAACTACATGTTAGTGGTAAAATTTCTTCTATATGACGTGTGTTTATTTATGAAAAAACAGAAATGTGGCGAAAATTTTGCAATTTTCAAACTTTAAATTTTTATGCCCTTAAATCAGAGAGATTTGTCACACAAATTTCTTACTAACTAACATTTCCCACATGTCTACTTTACATCAGCACAATTTTGGAAACAAAATTTTTTTTTTTAGGAAGTTATAAGGGTTAAAAGTTGACCAGCGATTTCTCATTTTTACAATGAAATTTACAAAACCATTTTTTTAGGGACCACATCATATTTAAAGTCATTTTGAGGGGTGTACATGACAGAAATTACCCAAAAGTGACACCATTCTAAAAACTGGACCCCTCAAGGTGCTCAAAACCACATTCAAGAAGTTTATTAACCCTTTACATGCTTCACAGGAACTGAAGCAACGTGGAAGGAAAAAATTAACATCTAACTTTTTTTTGCAAAAAATTTACTTCATAACCAATTTTTTTTATTTTCACAAGTTTTAAAAGAGAAATTTAACCACAAAAGTTGTTGTAAAATTTCTCTTAAATACGCCGATACCCCATATGTGGGGGTAGACCACTTTTTGGGCGCACGGCAGAGCTCGCAAGGGAAGGAGCGCCGTTTGACTTTTTCAATGCAGAATTGGCTGGAATTGAGATCGGATGCCGTGTTGCATTTGGAAAGCCCCTGATGTGCCTAAACAGTGAAACCCCCAAGTGACACCATTTTGGAAACTAGACCCCTTAAGGAACTTATCTAGATGTGTGGTGAGCACTTTGATCCTCCAAGTGCTTCACAGAAGTTTATAATGTAGAGCCGTGAAAATAAAAAAATCTTTTTTTTCCACAAAAATGATCTTTTCGACCACAAATTTTTATTTTTACAAAGGTAACAGGAAAAATTAGGCCCCAAAAGTTGTGTAGCTTGTCCTGAGTACGCCCATACCCCATATGTGGGGGTAAACCACTGTTTGGGCGCACGGCAGAGCTCAGAAAGGAAGGAGCGCCATTTGATCTTTTTCAATGCAGAATTGGCTGGAATTGAGATTGGACGCCGTGTCGCGTTGGGAGAGCCCCTGATGTGCCTAAACAGTAAAAAACCCAACAAGTGACCCCATTTTGGAAACTAGACCCCCAAGGAGCTTATCTAGATGTGTGGTGAGCACTTTGAACCCCCAAGTGCTTCACAGAAGAAGCCGTGAAAATAAAAAATCATTTTTTTTCCTCAAAAATAATTTTTTTAGCCCGCTCTTTTTTATCTTCCCAAGGGTAAGAGGAGAAATTGGACCCCAAAAGTTGTTGTCCAATTTGTCCTGAGTACGATGATATCCCATATGTGGAAGAAAACTATTGTATTGGCACACGTCTGGGCTCAGAAGGGAAGTAGTGACGTTTTGGAATGCAGACTTTGATGGAATGGTCTTTGGGTGTCATGTTGCCTTTGGATAGCCCCTGATGTGCCTAAACTGTGGAAACCCCCACATGTGAACCCATTTTGGAAACTAGACACCCCAAGGAACTTATCTAGATATGTGATGAGCACTTTGAACCCCCAAGTGCTTTACCGAAGTTTATAATGCCCGGGCGTGAAAATAAAAAAATCATATTTTTTTCACAAACATGATCTTTTAGTCCCCATTTTTTTATTTTCCCAAGGGTAACAGGAGAAATTGGACCCCAAAAGTTGTTTTCCAATTTGTCCTGAGTATGTGGATACCCCATATGTGGGAGAAAACTACTGTATGGGCACACGTCGGGGCTCGGAAGGGAAGAAGTGACATTTTGGAATGCAGACTTTGATGGAATGGTCTGTGGGTGTCATGTTGCATTTGGATAGCCCCTGATGTGCCTAAACTGTGGAAACTAGACCCCCCAAGGAACTTATCTAGATGTGTGGTGAGCACCTTGAACTCCCAAGTGCTTCACAGAAGATTATAACGTAGAGCCAGAAAAATAAAAAAATCATATTTTTTTCCACAAAAATTATATTTTTGCCCCCAATTTTTATTTTCCCAAGGGTAACAGGAGAATTTGGACCCCAAAATTTGTCGTGCAATTTGTCCTAAGTAGGCTGATACCCCATATGTGTGGGTAAACCACTGTTTGGGCGCATGGCAGAGCTTGGAAGGGAAGGAGCACCGTTTGACTTTTTGAGCGCAGAATTGGCTGGAATTGAAATCAGACGCCATGTTGCATTTGGAAAGGCACTGATGTGCCCAAACAGTGGAAACCCCGAATTCTAACTTCAACGTTAACCCCAACACACCCCTAACCCTAATCTCAGCCCTAACCCTAAGGGTGTGTGCACATTGTTGCGGATTCTGCTGCGGATTTTTCCACGCAGAATCCGCAGGTCAAATAACCTGCGGTTTATCTGCGGATTTACTGTGGATTAGTCTGTGGCTTGACACCTGTCATGGAGCAGGTGCCAAACCGCTGCGGAATCTGCACGAAGAATTGACATGCTGCGGATTTAAATCCGCAGCAAATCCGTGCGGAAAATGCCGCAATGTGTGCACTGCGTTTTTCTATTTACATAGACTAAAAGGGTACTGTACAATGCAGCAGAAACTGCTGAGGACCCGCAGGGCCATATCCGCAGCGGATTTGGCCCTGCGGATCCGCAGCAATTTCTTCTGCGTTGTACAGTATCTTTATATTCAATGGCAAATGAAAAATGCAGTGCACATGCTGCGGATTTTTCCGCGCGGATTTGCTGCGGTTTTAAATTCACAGCATGTCAATTCTTTGTGTGGAATCCGCAGCGGTTTGACACCTGCTCCATTACCAGGTGTCAAAACGCAAGGGAAAACTGCACTAAATCCACAGGTAAAACGCAGGTCATTTGACCTGCGGATTTAACCAAGTCTGCACGGAAAAATCCGCAGCAGAATCCGCATCGTGTGCACACAGCCTTACCTGTTATGAATGAGTCACCGTAGGAGGCAAAAGCAGAAATACAAGTTAAGTCCAGAAAACCAGAGAAGTTGGCAACTATCAGATTGCAGACCCCTGAACCTATCAACACAACTAGCAGTAGCCGTGGGGGGTTCCTACGATGCCCTAGACCCCTCGATCACAGCCGGAGAAATACATAGGTCTAAAGAAAGAAATTGGAAATCTAAACTGCCCCAGAGCAGACCCCAAAGCAATAGGCAGCCCCCAACATATAATGACGGTGAAGCAAGATGAAAATACTAACACAGACAGAAAGATAGACTGAGCAAAGACGGGGCCCCAAAACTACCTAGATAGGAAAGGACAGGAAGGCTGCTGTCTGCAATCTGCCAAAACCCTATCAAAGACAAAAGCCAACCAGCTGATATGAAAAAGGCCCTGAAGCAGCTAGGCTTCAAAAACTGAATCAGCACTCAGGTATTTTCAGAAGACAGAGTTAAATGAATTCAGCACAAACCAGCAGGGAATGGCAGAAATCCAGAAAAACAAAGCAAAAACAAAGTCAAAGCACAAAAGCAAAAGGCCGAGCAGCAAACTTAGCTTTGGAGGAGCAGGAATTCAGACTGGTCTCCAAGGATCCCACAGAGAAATCACCCGCAGGGCAGAAGGGCGTCTGCAGCCTTATAACCAGTCCGTAACTCCACTCAGCCAGTCACAATCATCAGCCTCAGGTGTTTGACAATCAGGCTCACTACCTTTCTTTACCAGAAGAGGGAGTTCCTCGGGCCTCAGTAATGAAGGGGAAAATGAACTCACAACAGTACCTCCCCCTTGAGGAGGGGTCACCGAACCCTCAACTACGCCACCAGGGCGATCAGGGTGAGCCCGATGAAAGGCATGCACCAATCGTTTGGCATGAATATCAGAGGCAGAGACCCAGGAATTATCCTCCTGACCATAACCCTTCCACTTAACCAAATACTGGAGTCTCCGTCTAGCCAGACGGGAATCCAGTACTTTCTCTACCTCATACTCCATGTTACCTTCAACCAATACAGGGTCTGGAGGTGCCACCCCCGGAACAACAGGTTCAACAAACCTCTTCAACAAAGATTTATGGAACACATTATGGATTTTAAATGTGACAGGAAGAGCCAAACGAAAAGAGACCGGATTAATAATCTCCACAATCTTGTAAGGTCCAATAAATCTAGGCTTAAACTTAGGAGAAGCCACCTTCATAGCAATATTTTTTGATGATAACCACACCATATCACCAACCTTAAACTGGGGACCAATGGTCCTATGTCGGTTGGAAAACCGCTGGGCCTTCTCCTGGGAGAGAGATAACTTATCCACCACTTGGTCCCAGATCTGGTGCATTCTCTCCACCACAGTGTCAACACCTGGGCAGGCAGAGGGCTCCACCTGCCCTGAAGAAAATCGAGGATGAAACCCAAAGTTACAAAAAAAAGGTGACATCAAAGTGGCAGAACTAGCTCTATTATTCAAAGCAAATTCGGCCAAGGGCAAAAATGAAACCCAATCATCCTGATCAGCAGAAATAAAACATCTCAAATATGACTCCAAGGTCTGGTTTGTTCTCTTTGTCTGCCCATTGGTCTGAGGGTGAAAAGCAGAGGAGAAGGACAACTGAATTCCCAGCCTGGAACAGAAAGTTCTCCAAAATCTAGACACAAACTGGACTCCTCTGTCAGATACAATGTTCTCAGGATCCCGTGCAAACGAATCACCTGTTGTAAAAACAGGGGCACCAACTCAGAGGAAGACGGCAACTTAGGGAGTGGTACAAGATGAACCATCTTAGAGAACCTATCACAAATCACCCAAATAACAGTCATCCTCTGAGAGACAGGCATATCAGAGATGAAATCCATTGAAATATGGGTCCATGGCCTCTTGGGGACAGGCAAAGGCATCAACAACCCACTAGAGCGAGAACACGATTTAGACCAGGAGCAAGTCCCACAGGACTGCACAAAATTCCTGACATCACGAGACAAGGAGGGCCACCAAAAAAACCGACTCACCAGATCTCTAGTACCAAAAATACCTGGATGACCAGCCAAAGCAGAGCAATGAACTTCAGACATCACTCTCTTCTTCCACTGGTCAGGAACATACAACTTTCCACTGGGACAAGGCTCAGGTTTGTCCTCCTGGAACTCTTCCAGAGCACGTCTCAAATCGGGCGAGATGGCAGAAAGAACTACCCCTTCGCCTAAGATGGTAGCAGGCTTGGTCACCACAGGAGAATCAGCAAGGAAGCTCCTAGAGAGGGCGTCTGCCTTGACATTCTTTGTTCCAGGAAGAAAAGAAACCACAAAATCAAAACGTGTAAAAAACAAGGCCCACCTAGCCTGTCTAAGGTTCAAGCGCTTAGCCGACTCTAGGTAAATCAAATTCTTGTGGTCAGTGAGGACCACGACTTGATGCTTAGCTCCCTCCAACCAATGTCTCCACTCCTCAAATGCCCATTTCATGGCCAACAGTTCCCTATTCCCCACATCATAGTTACGTTCAGATGGAGAGAACTTTCGGGAAAAGAAAGCACAGGGATTCATTTTAGATGTTACAGGATCCTTTTGGGACAAAACAGCTCCTGCACCAATCTCAGAAGCATCCACCTCTACCTGGAATGGAAGTGAGACATCAGGTTGCCGCAAAACCGGGGCGGAGGTGAATCTTCGCTTCAGCTCCTGAAAGGAAGAAACAGCCTCCGGAGACCAATTTAACACATCAGCACCCTTTTTAGTCAAATCAGTCAACGGCTTGGCAATACTAGAAAATTTTGCTATAAATTTCCGATAAAAATTAGCAAAACCCAAAAACTTCTGGAGGGCCTTCAAAGAAGTGGGCTGAACCCAATCGTTAATGGCCTGTACCTTGGCCGGGTCCATTTCAATAGTTGACGGGGACAAAATAAATCCCAAAAAAGAAATCCTCTGTACTCCAATAAGGCATTTAGATCCCTTGACATACAGGGAATTCTCCCTCAAGATCCGGAACACAGTCCGAATATGTTCCACATGAGAATCCCAATCCTTGGAGATGATCAAAATATCATCCAGATGTCATGGTCACGTGTGTCTGGTCGCAGATGATGCCGCAAGGCGAACCCATAACACACGTGACCCTGGATACACCGCCTCCAGTGGGGCGAATTTAAATAATAGAACGTGCAGGTGGATACGCCGCCACCACCTGGCGAATTTAGGAATTACACGTTAACATATACATTTCTGGAAACACCGCCTCCAGTACGGCGAATTTAAATAATAAGGGGGGAACCTGGGAAACTTTAACAATGGTGGGCCCTGCGATAGGGAATGGGGAAATGGAGACCTCCTGCACTCCCCTGAGCCAGTGTCCCTACACTCCTCACATTCCCTAAACAGGCTCCGCACCTGTCGCCGCACGCGTACCTTAACGCCCTTGCTCGCCCTGAGCCTAAAACCCTCACTAGGGAATAGGTCGGTGCGGAGACTAATCCCACCACTGCACTAGCAACACACATGAGGAAAGAGACAATGCAGGGGAAACACCACTTATCTTTGCTCTGTTGCATACGCTCCTAGCAACAGAGCCCACCACCTGTGTGCATCTTCTCCTCCACCCTGATCCATCACCATAACTGGATCCATCACCATCGTGCAGCCTGGGAGCAGAGTCCATCACCACTTGCAGCAGTCCAGTACACAGAGTGCCAAGATGAGTCCAGCCTCTGCCAAGAATCCAAGCATGCTCGAGTCCAGTTCTCAGCAACCAAGTCAAACATGCTGAGTGCAACTCTCTTCCAAGTCGCCACTCCTCTAAGCCATGCCCGCACTTCCCGCCGACACCATAAACTGCGACTCCACCAGGCCATGCCAGTCCTTCCTGCAGACACCGTTAGCTGGCACTCGTTCTCTCTGGCTGACTGCGCAGGACTCCTATCCAGCTCCATCCTTCCACCAGGCTCTCCAACAACTCAGCAAGAAATATCACCAGCAGTGATTACACACCCTGAGACTCATTTATAGAGCCCCACACCTGATTCCTAATTAAGTGCAACCTAACCTAAGGTGCAATACCACTAACCACCACCGGGGACAGTCAAAACACCTTTGAACTTAAACAAAGTAAAAAAAGTTCACTTTGTGCTTTTAATACCGCCAGATCCAACACTGGATCATGACAGTACCCCCTCCTTAATGAGGGGCCTCCGGACCCTCAAGACCACCCCTCATTAGGGAAACACCTACAGCGGGGACGCCCAGACCCTGAGTTCACCCTACCACTACCTGACACTTCAGGTTTATGACAAACACCGCTGATATTGGAAATAAAGTTCCTTTGGGAGGCACCACTCATCTCCAGAGCGCCGACCTGGGGAACGAGTTAATGTATGTGTATGTTTGCTCAGAGCTGATCAGACTCCACAACACATTTCCACAAGATGTTTTTTGGTGGCACCCATACACGCTCGTTCACACACAGGTCCGGACCTGAATGTTTATTGCACACATACATATGTCATAACTTGGTGAACTCACTCTGGACTCAACAGAGGCGTCCCCCTGTGTCACCACACTCACACCCCCACTATTCACCAAGGGACACCACCTTCCAACCCTTTCACCATGAGGACTGCGCCTCTTAGGGTTGGTTAATGGCGAGGGTAGAGATTTGTCCCTACTCCCCCGCAGCACACCTGCTGCACACACCAGGAGGAGAAGGGGACCGGGAAATGGAGGAAATATACTCTCGCTGGTCACCTCCACACGACCAGGAGGGCGGCTTCTTCGATGGTATGAAGATTTGGCGTAAAACCCCGCGGACTATCACACCAGTCAGCTCACCACAGGGGCGTACCCCTTCACATCGGGGAATACCAGGCAGCTCCGTGGGGCACCATTCCTCCCACCTGCCTGGGTGCGCCCGCCTGCATGAACCAGTCCTGCTCCCCAGCAGCGACTCTAGGGGGTTTTAGTACCATAGCCGCAGGAATATGGAGGAAAATATATATATACTCGCTGGTCGCCTCCACACGACCAGGAGGGGCGGCATCGAAGATTTGGCATGAGCCCCGCGGACTATTCACCAATCTGCTCACTACAGGGACGTACCCCTTCACCTCGGGGAATACCAGGCAGCTCCATGGGGCACCATTCCTCCCACCTGTCTGGGTGCGTCCCCTGTAAGAGCAAGTCCCGCTCCCCAGCAGCGACTCTAGGGGCTTTTGCCAGACCGCAGCCGCCATTTTTGTTTCTCTGGTTATCTGAGCAGAGGCCCCAGACCCTGATAACTGCTGCTGCAGCGGCTTAAACACACCTTGCCGCTCCCCACTGCACCTCAGTGAGGACCGGCAGCAATTACCACAGGTCTCCACATGGCCAAAGCTCAACAGAAAAAAAAGTAAGGGCTGGTGATAATGTCATGGTCACGTGTGTCTGGTCGCAGATGATGCCGCAAGGCGAACCCATAACACACGTGACCCTGGATACACCGCCTCCAGTGGGGCGAATTTAAATAATAGAACGTGCAGGTGGATACGCCGCCACCACCTGGCGAATTTAGGAATTACATGTTAACATATACATTTCTGGAAACACCGCCTCCAGTACGGCGAATTTAAATAATAAGGGGGGAACCTGGGAAACTTTAACAATGGTGGGCCCTGCGATAGGGAATGGGGAAATGGAGACCTCCTGCACTCCCCTGAGCCAGTGTCCCTACACTCCTCACATTCCCTAAACAGGCTCCGCACCTGTCGCCGCACGCGTACCTTAACGCCCTTGCTCGCCCTGAGCCTAAAACCCTCACTAGGGAATAGGTCGGTGCGGAGACTAATCCCACCACTGCACTAACAACACACATGAGGAAAGAGACAATACAGGGGAAACACCACTTATCTTTGCTCTGTTGCGTACGCTCCTAGCAACAGAGCCCACCACCTGTGTGCATCTTCTCCTCCACCCTGATCCATCACCATAACTGGATCCATCACCATCGTGCAGCCTGGGAGCAGAGTCCATCACCACTTGCAGCAGTCCAGTACACAGAGTGCCAAGATGAGTCCAGCCTCTGCCAAGAATCCAAGCATGCTCGAGTCCAGTTCTCAGCAACCAAGTCGAACATGCTGAGTGCAACTCTCTTCCAAGTCGCCACTCCTCTAAGCCATGCCCGCACTTCCCGCCGACACCATAAACTGCGACTCCACCAGGCCATGCCAGTCCTTCCTGCAGACACCGTTAGCTGACACTCGTTCTCTCTGGCTGACTGCGCAGGACTCCTATCCAGCTCCATCCTTCCACCAGGCTCTCCAACAACTCAGCAAGAAATATCACCAGCAGTGATTACACACCCTGAGACTCATTTATAGAGCCCCACACCTGATTCCTAATTAAGTGCAACCTAACCTAAGGTGCAATACCACTAACCACCACCGGGGACAGTCAAAACACCTTTGAACTTAAACAAAGTAAAAAAAAGTTCACTTTGTGCTTTTAATACCGCCAGATCCAACACTGGATCATGACACCAGATAGATAATCAAAAATTTATCGACAGAATCTCGGAAAATATCGTTCATGAAGCACTGGAAGACAGAAGGGGCATTAGTGAGCCCAAAAGGCATCACCAGGTACTCAAAATGTCCCTCCGGAGTATTAAACGCCGTCTTCCATTCATCCCCATGCTTAATGCGAATAAGATTATACGCTCCCCTGAGGTCAAGATTGGTAAACCAGCAAGCACCTTTAACTCTGGAGAATAGATCGGAAATCAGGGGTAACAGATACTGATATTTAACAGTAATTTTGTTGAGGGCACGATAATCAATACAAGGTCTAAGGCTGGTTTCACATTTGCGTTTTTTAGCGCTGGAAAAAAACGCATACGTGCGCATGCGATTTTTCCCCTATATTTAACATGGGTGCGCATACCTGCGCGCTTGTAAGCGCATGTATGCGATTTTCATGCGCTGCGTTTTTTTGGGGTGTGCGTTGGTATTTTCCAGACGCTGCATGTTGCATTTTTTGGCCCTTGAAAAAATCGCATGCGCACGTATGCGCAAGTTTTGCGCTAAAAATGGCCATTATAGCCTATGGATGCGCATACGTGCGCACTGGCATGCGCAGGTATGCGATTTTTTAGCGCTGCGTTTTTTGGGTGGTGTCCACTTTTTATCCTAGTTAGAATCTTCTAAAGTAAAAAAAAAAAAGTCTATATAAAGGAGGTGCCTTCCAAAACTCTGCCACTACTACACTAGACAGATTGAAGAGCAGACATTCAACCAAGAACCCATTATATCAGCAAAGAATGTGAGTATATTACATTATATGCCTGTCCTTTTAAATTATGTATGTACTAATGATTTTTATTATTTTTACATGCAGTATGTCTTCAGAATCTGAGTATTCCCCATCGCGGCAGGAATTGGCGCAAGCAGACCGTGAGGTGATTATTTTCGTGCATCTGGTAAGTATATCTGCTGCTTCTCCAAATCTCTTACGTTTTTTTCAACTTTCAGACATCGTCATCATCATCTGTGGACGGGAATAGTGAGGGCGAAGAGCAGGAGCAGCGAAGCCAAGTCCCGGTGGTGATACGGAATGTAAGTATCAAATGATTTGTAATGTTCTTTATTTTTTTTTTATCTTCTATTTTTACTCTTTTTTTTGTTTCTTTTTTTGTAACTTTTTAGTCAATTTAAATTTGATTATTCTAATGAATGTGTTTTGTCTAGGTTCCACAACGGGATGAAGACGTCTACCTGGATAATGAGCAGCTCATCAGCCTGGTCCAGGAGCGTTCGCCGTTGTGGGACAGCCGTGACCGGCTGTACAAGGACAATGTGGTGACCCGGCGGCTATGGAATGAGGTGGCCGCAGCGTTGATGGATGGCTGGGACAGCGCCACAGCATCCGCCAAAAAGGCGTTTAGTGAGTATTTCCCTGCTCTGTATTGTGCCGCAGTGACTGTTGTCCTTGACGGCACTGTTGGGTTTCGTGCTAGGCGTATTCTAGCAGGAAACCCAACAGTGTCATCGGGGTCTACAGTGACTGCTTTGAGTATTGTATTGCTACATTGTGCCGCAGTGACTGTTGTCCTTGACGGCACTGTTGGGTTTCGTGCTAGGTGTATTCGAGCAGGAAACCCAACAGTGTCATCGGGGTCTACAGTGACTGCTTTGAGTATTGTATTGCTACATTGTGCCGCAGTGACTGTTGTCCTTGACGGCACTGTTGGGTTTCGTGCTAGGTGTATTCGAGCAGGAAACCCAACAGTGTCATCGGGGTCTACAGTGACTGCTTTGAGTATTGTATTGCTACATTGTGCCGCAGTGACTGTTGTCCTTGACGGCACTGTTGGGTTTCGTGCTAGGTGTATTCGAGCAGGAAACCCAACAGTGTCATCGGGGTCTACAGTGACTGCTTTGAGTATTGTATTGCTACATTGTGCCGCAGTGACTGTTGTCCTTGACGGCACTGTTGGGTTTCGTGCTAGGCGTATTCTAGCAGGAAACCCAACAGTGTCATCGGGGTCTACAGTGACTGCTTTGAGTATTGTATTGCTACATTGTGCCGCAGTGACTGTTGTCCTTGACGGCACTGTTGGGTTTCGTGCTAGGTGTATTCGAGCAGGAAACCCAACAGTGTCATCGGGGTCTACAGTGACTGCTTTGAGTATTGTATTGCTACATTGTGCCGCAGTGACTGTTGTCCTTGACGGCACTGTTGGGTTTCGTGCTAGGTGTATTCGAGCAGGAAACCCAACAGTGTCATCGGGGTCTACAGTGACTGCTTTGAGTATTGTATTGCTACATTGTGCCGCAGTGACTGTTGTCCTTGACGGCACTGTTGGGTTTCGTGCTAGGTGTATTCTAGCAGGAAACCCAACAGTGTCATCGGGGTCTACAGTGACTGCTTTGAGTATTGTATTGCTACATTGTGCCGCAGTGACTGTTGTCCTTGACGGCACTGTTGGGTTTCGTGCTAGGCGTATTCTAGCAGGAAACCCAACAGTGTAATCGGGGTCTACAGTGACTGCTTTGAGTATTGTATTGCTACATTGTGCCGCAGTGACTGTTGTCCTTGACGGCACTGTTGGGTTTCGTGCTAGGTGTATTCGAGCAGGAAACCCAACAGTGTCATCGGGGTCTACAGTGACTGCTTTGAGTATTGTATTGCTACATTGTGCCGCAGTGACTGTTGTCCTTGACGGCACTGTTGGGTTTCGTGCTAGGCGTATTCTAGCAGGAAACCCAACAGTGTCATCGGGGTCTACAGTGACTGCTTTGAGTATTGTATTGCTACATTGTGACGCAGTGACTGTTGTCCTTGACGGCACTGTTTTTTTTTATCAACAGTGGACAAAGTCCGAACACGTTGGCGTTCGATCAAGGACCGCTTCAACAGTGATGTTCGTGCTGAGGGCCAGGTTCGCAGTGGATCTGCGTCAAGGACCAGAACTAGATACCGTCACTATCACGCGTTGCAGTTCCTAAGACCGGTCCTTGCCACAAGATCGTAAGTATTATACATTTTGGGTTTTTATTTTTATTAATCTGTGTTTTTCTAATCCACAGCTGATGCTTCTTGTAAAGGCATGGTAGTAATGATTTTCCTTTCTTCCACAGCACCTGGAGCAGCACCCTGCAACCTGGCCCTGGAGCGGTCCTTCCTCGGACGTCCTCTGACCCGTCCCAGCCATCCGACAGCCAGGAAGCACCTTGCAGGTCCCACACACACACAGCTGGTGACCAGGAAGCTGGGCCATCAGGTGTTCCCCTGTCCCAGGTCTCTGCCACTGGTTATGCGGGCACTACCCGCCAGCGGCAGAGGGCCTTGGACAGGAATGTCTTGCCCGAGTTTATGCATTTGAGCGAGACATTTAATTCCAGCCTCAAGTCACTGTCCGACAGAGTTGAAAGCGGTTTTGCACTGATGGAACGTGGTTTTAACCACTTTGAACACCGCTTCAATTCTGTAGAACAGCGCCTTGACCGTCTGGAGGCCGACCTCAACAGACCAGCACACCATTTTTTTAGTAAGATTGAAAAGGGCATGGCGGAACACCTTAGTCCTGATCAACAGCTGAATGTGCTGCAGGCCTGCAACAATGCTTTCTTGCAGGCTATGCAGCATAATCGGTACGGTCAGCAGTCAGTGGTGTCCTTTCCACCTGTGCCACCATTGACTCGCTTCACCTCACTACCGACTTGTGCTGCATACCACTGCACGGACACCTCTCTTCAAAGCCAGGACACCCACCGTTACACCACCACAAGTCTGAGTGCAGCTGGTCACTTCACCGACACCACCATGGCAAGCGCTGCTCCTGTCTGGAGCACCACCGCCAATCCCATGCATGCGTGGAGCTCAGCCACCACTAGGCAAACATGGAACAGCCCTGCCGCTACAACAACATGTAGTAGCCCTGCCACCACCACTCTGCAAACCTGGACCATCACTGCCGCCACCAGTCCTCCTGCAAGGACGAGCACTGACAACGAAGAGCAGCAGCAGCCACCTCAGCAGCAGCAGCCACCTCAGCAGCAGCCACCTCAGCAGCAGCCGCCACCTCAGCAGCAGCAGCAACCACCTCAGCAGCAGCAGCCACCTCAGCAGCAGCCGCCACCTCAGCAGCAGCAGCCACCTCAGCAGCAGCCGCCACCTCAGCAGCAGCCGCCACCTCAGCAGCAGCCGCCACCTCAGCAGCAGCAGCCATACCAGCAGACGGGGGACCTGCATTCCATATTTGCCCCTAGTTCAAGGCGAAATCAATCAAGGCGGGCATTGGGCCAAAGTCGGTCCAGGCACACAAGCCTACGGCGACATGCCATTACAACTAATGTACCTGAACAGATTTCCTCTCCTACAAGTGTTCCTACTTTAATTCCCTTAACTGGACTACCTTCCCCCACAAGTTTTGTTGCCCCTTCCCCTCAAACACCGTCTTCAACTGCAAGTGTTGCATATTCCCTGCACACCCCCAAATTGAAACCATCTGCCCCCAAACGCCGTAAAAAATAATTTTTAGTTTTATTTTTGTGATAAAAAATAAATTTACATTTGTGGTTCACCATTAATAAGTTTCATTAATGTTGTTTGCGCCGCTCACACACACTGATGGGTAAATACATGTTAAAAACAAACCCAAGGGCTAGTATAGTCATATGTGAAATAACATGGACTAGTATAGTCATTCCAAGGCCTAGTGTAATAACTCTAGTTTTACCAAATAGAATCTGGTTTCATGAAAAACAAACTGTGGAAACTTGTCTAAAAAATAAGTTTCTTTCTAGTTTCACCAGTTTGTTTTTTGTGAAACAAGATGCTAGTTGTTAAAAATCGAGTTATTACAGTAGGCCTTGGTATGACTATACTAGGCCGTGGTATTTCACATATTACTATACTACTAGCCCCAAGGCCTACTATACTCATATTTGAAATACCACGGCCTAGTATAGTCATTACAAGGCCTAGTGTAATAACTCTAGTTTTACCAAATATAATCTGGTTTCATGAAAAACAAAATGTTGAAACTTGTCTAAAAAATAAGTTTATTTCTAGTTTCACCAGTTTGTTTTTTGTGAAACAAGATGCTAGTTGTTAAAAATCGAGTTATTACAGTAGGCCTTGGTATGACTATACTAGGCCGTGGTATTTCACATATTACTATACTACTAGCACCAAGGCCTACTATACTCATATTTGAAATACCACGGCCTAGTATATTCATTCCAAGGCCTAGTGTAATAACTCTATTTTTACCAAATAGAATCTGGTTTCATGAAAAACAAACTGTTGAAACTTGTCTAAAAAATAAGTTTCTTTCTAGTTTCACCAGTTTGTTTTTTGTGAAACAAGATGCTAGTTGTTAAAAATCGAGTTATTACAGTAGGCCTTGGTATGACTATACTAGGCCGTGGTATTTCACATATTACTATACTACTAGCCCCAAGGCCTACTATACTCATATTTGAAATACCACGGCCTAGTATAGTCATTACAAGGCCTAGTGTAATAACTCTAGTTTTACCAACTAGAATCTATTTTCAAACTGTTGAAACTTGTCAAGTTTTGTGAAACAAGATACTAGTTTGCCAAAATCGAGTAGGCCTTGTGGCCTTGTTATGACTATACTAGGCCGTGGTATTTCACATATGAATATACTAGTAGGCACAAGGCCTAATATACTCATATTTGAAATACCACGGCCTAGTATAGTCATTCCAAGGCCTAGTGTAACTTACTTGTATTCCCCATGGACTTTCATTGGGGTTGGGTTTTGAGGGTTGTGTTTTGAGAAAATCACATACTTTGTTTTAAACTAGTTGCACAATTTTCGATTGAAAAAAAAATGGTTTCATGATTCATGGCCTGCAGCTTTGCTCATTCCAATATATTTCACGCAGACTAGCAATGCTGAATTTTAACTCATATGTGTATTTACCTGCCCAGGTGTGTGAACATAAAAAAATTCAGTTATACATGGGAAGTTTTTTAATTAATTGGAGTTTAAAAAATATAGTGCACTCAGTAATGGTATCAAATAAGGATTTTTATTACCATAAACAACAACATTACACCATTTCATCTTGCCAGTGCACCCGTCCTACATCAGAAATAAAGTAGGCCGCAAATTTGTCCCTCATTTGGCCAACTTCAACGGATGACCTGAGAGTGTGCTGAGTGAATTCAGGCAATGGGTTAGGAGCATCATCGTCCAGTTCAAAGGTCGGGTGCTCTTTAGCCATCACAAAGTTATGTAGAACCACACAGGCCTTCACCACCTCATCGACTGTTTCAAGTTTAAGATTAATGGCCGTGCCCAGAATTCGCCATCTGGAAACAAGAATCCCAAAAGCACACTCGACAGTTCTTCTGGCCCTGGTCAGCCTGTAATTAAATATTTTTTTGGTGTGGTCCAAGTCCCGGCTGGAGTAGGGTTTCAGTAAGTTTCCGCACATTTGAAAAGCCTCATCGCCAACCATTACAAAGGGCAGTGGCGGAGCTTCGGTGTGAGGAAGAGGCCGTGGCATAGGGAAATTAAATTGGTTGCCATACAACCTCCGGCCCATGTCTGAGTTTTTAAAAGCCTGCGAGTCATTACCACGGCCAAATGCTCCAATGTCCACTGCTACAAACATACATCCGGCATCCGCAATTGCAATGAGTACTATTGAAAAGTACTTTTTGTAATTATAGTACTCAGATCCCGTTCTTTGGGGTTTGATGATCCGTATGTGTTTCCCATCAACAGCTCCCAAACAGTTGGGAAAATTGCATACTGTCCAGAATTTGTCAGCAATTTCCATCCACTTTTCAGCGGTGGGCAGGGGCATAAATTCTGGGCAAAGAACATTCCAGAGAGCCCGGCAGGTGTCAGCAACAATTCCAGACAAGGTAGAGATTCCAATACGGTACTGGAAGTGTAGTGAGGATAGGGTTTCTCCAGTCGCCAGGAATCTGTGAACAGACAAAGAAGTAAAATTAATATTTATGTATATTATTTTTAAAAACTATAAAATAAGATATTAGTACATTCACGAAAACTAATTACCCAAGGTTTTGAATACTAAATTTCCAAAAAAAAACATCAGACCACACCCCTTTGTTTTTAAAACATACCGTAATGTCACCAGTAGCCGTTCTTCAGGAGGAATCGCAAGACGGAGCTGTGTGTCCTGTCTCCGGATGGATTGTTGGACACGAGCAAGCAAATCCATGAAACTTTCGTGGGACATCCGGATATAATCATTAAATTTCTCCGGGTTTGCACGTAGCTCGCTGTAGAGGGTGTGGTATGCCCCACGGCTCTCCCGGAGTTCAACAATCGGATGTATCCACATACGCCGCCGTCTTCGCTGCCTCTCTCTCTTCCTTTGTTCATGGCAAGCAACTGCATACGCCTGAGCCATCGCGATGTCCAAATCCAAGTTGAAGTGAAAACTCTTCCAGCGCAGATCCATGGTCACGAGAAGAATCAAGCAAATGTGAAGAATACTGTAGACAAGGTCTATATATATTAACATACCACACCCACAATGAAGTCCCATTGGTCTTGTGTGTTGTTGAATGGTTGTATTTTCTTTTTTGTGGGGTTTTTCCAAAATCTGTAAAAAAACGCAAACGCACAAAAAACGCATACAAACGCGCAAAAACGCTGCGTTTTTTTCCTGCATGCGCATTAAAATGCTGGAAAAAAACGCAGCGTTTGTATGCATTTGTATGCGTTTTTTTAATGCGTTTTTTTGCGGGAAAAACGCGCTGCAAAAAAAAGCAAGTGTGAAACTAGCCTTAATGATCCATCCTTTTTGGCTACAAAAAAAAAGCCGGCACCTAAGGGTGACGAGGATGGTCTAAGATGACCCTTCTCCAACGCCTCCTTAATGTAGGATCGCATAGCCTCGTGCTCGGGTACAGATAAATTGAAGAGCCGACCCTTGGTAAATTTACACCCCGGGCTCAGTTCAATTGCACAGTCATAACTCCTATGAGGAGGCAGAGACGCAGACTCATTCTCACTAAATACATCATAAAAGTCCGCCAAATAATCAGGAACATCATGCAACTGAGGAGAGGTGGAAAACACCGGAGCCTCACTAAGGGCACACCGACAACCCCAACTCACCACAGACACAGATTTCCAATCCAAAACTGGATTATGAATCTGTAACCAGGGAAACCCCAGAACAATAGTATCATGCAGATTATGCAACACCAAAAATCTGCAATTTTCTTGATGGTCTGGGGCGACCCGCATTACCACCTGGGTCCAAAACTGGGGTTTATTTTTAGCCAAAGGAGTAGCATCAATTCCCCTCAAAGGGATAGGCATCTGCAGAGGTGTCATCGGAAATCCACAACGTTTAGCAAAATCCAAGTTCATTAGGTTTAGGGCTGCTCCCGAATCCACAAAAGCCTTGGCGGAAAATGTGGACAGGGAGCAGATCAGAGTAATAGCCAGAAGAAACTTAGGTTGAACACCCCCAACAGAAAACGTGTGTGCAAAGCGTTTCTCTCGTTTGGGACAGACAGAAATAATATGCAAGGCATCTCCACAGAAAAAACACAACTTATTACGCCTTCTGAACTCCTGACGCTGCTCTCTGGAAAAAACTCTATCATATTGCATAGGTTCAGACATTTGTTCAACAGGTGGCAACACCTCTCGTGCAGCTTTGCGTTCACGCAAACGCCGATCAACCTGAATGGCTAATGACATAGAATCGTCAAGACCAGAGGGAACAGGAAATCCCACCATAGTATCTTTTACGGCTTCTGACAACCCCTTCCGAAAGAGAGCAGCCAAGGCATTATCATTCCAGGTAGTAAGTACTGCCCACTTTCGGAATTTTTGACAGTACAATTCTGCAGAATCACGACCCTGGCTCAATGCCAGCAGGGTCTTTTCAGCCTGATCAATGGCATTAGGTTCGTCATACAACAACCCCAAAGCTTGAAAGAATGCGTTCACATTAGTCAGAATAGGGTCATCTGGTTTCAAAGAAAACGCCCAATCCACGCGATCGCCACGCAGCAAAGAGATGACAATTTTAACCTGCTGCGCGGAGCTCCCTGAAGAGTTAGGCTTCAAGGCAAAAAATAATTTACAATTATTTTTGAAATTCAAAAATTTAGACCGATCCCCAAAAAATACATCAGGTGTAGGAATCTTTGGTTCAGCAGCATGTGAATGAGCAAGGTAGACGGAAATTCCCCGCACTTCCGCAGCGAGCTGCTCCACACGATCAGACAATTGCTTTATCTCCATTGAGAGAAAAAAAAAATTCCCCCTACGGCGTCAGAGATATAGAGGAAAAAATATACACACTTTTTTTTTTTTTTTTTTTTATACAATTCTTTCCTGCTATTGAGTACCCTAGAATCTGCGGTATGGCGGGTGATTCTGTTATGAATGAGTCACCGTAGGAGGGAAAAGCAGAAATACAAGCTAAGTCCAGAAAACCAGAGAAGTTGGCAACTATCAGATTGCAGACCCCTGAACCTATCAACACAACTAGCAGTAGCCGTGGGGGGTTCCTACGATGCCCTAGACCCCTCGATCACAGCCGGAGAAATACATAGGCCTAAAGAAAGAAAGGGGAAATCTAAACTGCCCCAGAGCAGACCCCAAAGCAATAGACAGCCCCCAACATATAATGACGGTGAAGCAAGATGAAAATACTAACACAGACAGAAAGATAGACTGAGCAAAGACGGGGCCCCAAAACTACCTAGATAGGAAAGGACAGGAAGGCTGCTGTCTGCAATCTGCCAAAACCCTATCAAAGACAAAAGCCAACCAGCTGATATGAAAAAGGCCCTGAAGCAGCTAGGCTTCAAAAACTGAATCAGCACTCAGGTATTTTCAGAAGACAGAGTTAAATGAATTCAGCACAAACCAGCAGGGAATGGCAGAAATCCAGAAAAACAAAGCAAAAACAAAGTCAAAGCACAAAAGCAAAAGGCCGAGCAGCAAACTTAGCTTTGGAGGAGCAGGAATTCAGACTGGTCTCCAAGGATCCCACAGAGAAATCACCCGCAGGGCAGAAGGGCGTCGGCAGCCTTATAACCAGTCCGTAACTCCACTCAGCCAGTCACAATCATCAGCCTCAGGTGTTTGACAATCAGGCTCACTACCTTTCTTTACCAGAAGAGGGAGTTCCTCGGTCCTCAGTAATGAAGAGGAAAATGAACTCACAACACTTACCCTAGCCCTAACCCTAAGCCTAATGGGAAAATGGAAATAAATACATTTTTTTAAATTTTATTATTTTTCCCTAACTAAGGGGATGATATAGGCGGGTTTTTATGTTTGGCAGCTGTCATGCGCTAAAAGACACATTTTATTGTAAAAATAGTTTTTGCATCACCACATTTTGAGAGCTATAATTATTCCATATTTTGACTCACAGAGTCATGTGAAGTCTTATTTTTTGCTGGACAAGCTGGTGTTTTTATTGGTACCATTTCCGGGCACGTGACATTTTTGGTCGCTTTTTATTACGATTTTTGGGACGCAGAATGAACAAAAACCAGCATTTCATAAATTTCTTTTGGGGGGTGCGTTTACACCGTTTCCGCGTGTGGTAAAATTGATAAAGCGGTTTTATTCTTCGGGTCAGTACGATTACAGCGATACCTCATTTATGATGTTTTTTTTGTTTTGGTGCTTTTATGCATTGAAAACAATTTTATATAAAAAATAATTATTTTTGCATCGCTTTATTCTGCGAGCTATAACTTTTTAATTTTTTCACTGATGACTATGGCTCATTTTTGGGGGGACAAGATACCGTTTTCAGCGTCACCATGTTTATTTATATTCGTCTTTTTGATCGCGTGTTATTGCACATTTTGTTCAGCGGTATGATGATAAAGCATTGTTTTTTGCTTCGTTTTTTTAAGGGGTTAACTAAAGGGGTTAACTAGTGGGACAGTTTTATAGACTTACACTTTACACTTTTTTTTCTTTTTTATTACTTTATTATATTGTCCCGGGTGGGGACATCACTATATAAGGTGTCAGATCGCTGATCTGACAGTTTGGACAGCACTCTGTCAGATCAGTGATCTGACAGGCACTGCTGCAGGCTTCTTCGTGCCTGCTCTCAGCAGGCAATGTGGAAGTCGCCTCCCTGCAGGACCCCGAAGGCCCCCATGGCCATATTGGATCCAGGGGCCTGCAGAGAGGAGACCCTCAGAGCGACGCAGCACATCGCATTGCTCCGAGGGTCGCAGGGAAGCACGGAGGGAGCCCCCTCCCTGCGCGCTTCTCTCCTATGCCCCAGGTACACTGCTATCATGTTTGATCGCAGTGTGCCAGGGGTTAATATGCCGGGGGTGGTCCGTGACCGCCCCTGCCACATAGTGCCGGGTTGTCATCTGTGATAATCAGCTGACACCCGGCCGCGATCAGCAGCGCTCCCCCCGGGACTATCCCATCTTTGGGAATTAAGTCCCAGGGCACATGGACAGGATAGTACGTCATATGGCAGAAAGGGGTTAACTACGGCCGTTAAAAGGCGTATCGGTGGTTGTCAAGAGGTTAATATTAGTTAGAACTGTCCCAATTACGGTCACTGTGAAGTGGTAGGATGGCTTATGGTTTTTACATTTTTTTTTAATCAAAAAAAGTGTTAACAAAAGTACCCTATATTTTCATGCACTATTGCTGTTTATTTACTAGAGGGCATCCAATCATTGTTTCTGTTTCCCACCCCACCCATATAAAGTAGTACCACTACCTGTATGTCGTCTTATACAGCATTCTCGAATGCTATGTATATAGTACGACCACTACCTGTATACCCTATATATACAGCGTATTATAAAGCACGACCACTATCTCAATGCATATATATATTTCAGTCTAGAATGCCAATCTACATAACGTTATTTGTTTTTGTTTTTTCATTAGAGTTGCCTGCGGGGCAGTCCCATCCAATGGGATTTGCTAGTCTTAATCTGGTGCCTCCTCTTCTTCTATCACTGTCCTTCTTTCTTTGAGTCCATCCACACAGTGTGTTCCATTGCGCTCCGGTGCAGGCTCACTTCTCTTTGCGCTTTGCAGTACTTTGCTTTGTGCTCGGCAGGGCAGAGACGTGTTCCTGCACAGAAGCATCATTGGGAAGGTTGTGTGGATGATGTAGGATGCATCATTCACGGGAAGGAGGACTGTGCTGGAAGAAGACCATTGACATCCATAACACCAGACCGCCCCGTAGGTGAGTATAAGAAGTTATTTACATTATGCACATTGGCTTAGGGACATATGTATACCACTCTAGACTAGTGTGTATAAGGTCATATAGGTGCTGGTGTACTATACATGGGGAAATCCTGATGACCGGTTCCGTTTAAGAAACCTATGTAACTAGGTTAAAATTAGCATTTTTTCAGATGGTGAAAAACTATTAATTTAAATATTCATGATGACTGAACTGCAGATGGTCTGTCTCACTTCATCATAAGATTAACTAAAATGCTGCAGAGTTCTAATTACAATGTTCTAGAAGCCATAGACTTCATTGTTGGACTGGAGAATCCTCCGGTGGATCCAAGTCCTTTCCTTCAGATGCCATGCCTCACAGCTGGTATGGTGGCACTAAGACTTTAATAGTATTTACTAGAGTTGAGCGAAACGGGTCGGTCATATTCAAAAGTCGGCGACTTTCGCTGAAGTCGAGTTTCATGAAGCGAAACCCGCCCATAGCGTGAGGTCGGCCACGAGGTCGGCGACCAGAGCGCCAAAGTTGCGTTTCAAAAGATGCTTCCAGTGCCCTTTTTCAGCCAATGATGAAGGACCCACACTGTGGGCAACGCGATGACATAGGCATCAGTCACCACCATCTTTGAGAAGGGCATGCAAGTGATTGGCTGGCTTTGAGTGGCATCACAGGGGCTATAAAAGGGCGTGAACGCCGACTGCCATCTTACTTATGCCGACCTTAGCATAGGGAGAGCTGCTGCTGCTGCTGATTTTGTAGGGAGAGCGTTAGGCAGGGAAGAACAAAAAAACTGCTTCTGCTGTTAGCGATTTCCACTTACAACACAACACTTTGTGTGCAGTGACAGGGGAGGCTCTATTTTTGTGTATCAGCTCTGTTGGTTATTAGGCTGCCTTATAAGGCTCCCTGATAGCTGCATTGCTGTTGGCACACTGTTGTGCAAACTGCTTTTTTAAAAGCAAAAATACTTTTCTTCCTCTTTTCTGCACAGTTACCAAGCGTTCATTTTTCCACCCTTTTGTGTGTGCAGCAGTCCTGCTTATTAGGCTGCCTGTGTCCATACTTGGACTGAGAGCATCATTGTCAGTGTCCTCAAATCTCTAGTGAGATCCAGATTCTCACCAATCCTATAGACACCCTCCACCTTGTCATACACCATCCAATTTCAGCCTGTTACATTGAGGTGTAATCTCTCCTGGGCCTGAGACAATAGTTCAGCGTCCTCAAATCTATAGTGAGATTCAAATTCTCACCAATCCTATAGACACACTCCACCTTGTCATACACCATTCAATTTCAGCCTGTTACATTGAGGTGTAATCTCAACTGGGCCTGAGACAATAGTTCTGCGTCCTCAAATCTATAGTGAGATTCAAATTCTCACCAATAGTAGATACACCTTCCACCTTGTTTTACAGTACCATATAGCTGGTGTTATTTTGGGTACATTTTCTCAAAAATGAGGAAGTATGGTGGAAGACACCATGGAAGTGGGCGGGGGTTGCCAGCTGGTCCCGATGGTGGTGGTGGTGGTGTTGCATCTGTTGGTAGTGGCAAAAGCACAATAGCACCTAAGGCACGAGGTGTTGAGCCTGCGTCATCGTCTGGCTCCACATGGCCTCGAAGGCTCTCTTTTCTAGGAGTAGGTAAACCACTTTTAAAGCCGGAGCTTCAGGGACAAGTTTTGGCTTACATTGCTGGCAACAGCCTCCAGCTGTCATGTCGGACGCTATTCACACCACAGCGTCTGGCAGGCAGAGGTAGTTCCACCTCCGTCCACTATAGCCTCAGTGGCGCCGGCTTGAGTTTCTCAGGCTATCGGGGGTTAATCTAGCTGAAGATCAGGTTGGATGTTTGATCACGCCCACGGTCTTTAAATAGTCGTGCTGGCCTATGGGCTTCGCCGATTATAGCTTGTGTGTCATACCAAGTGGTTCCGGTCTGGAGTGGAGGTGTTGGAGAGAGAGAGAGAGATTCATATCTGGTGTCGTATGATCCATTGTTACCTTCTCGCCTTCCCATATTTGTGTTTTGTTGTGCCCTGTTTACATTACTGTATAGTCCTGTGTGTATGCGGCGCGGTGCAGTTTAAGTTCTCCCTGTCTGTCTTTATTGTTTGGGGCTTTGGTGGTTTGTCTCCTCACTGGGTGGAGGGTGGAGGGTTAAGCTTAGGGCTGAGCAGGAGATAAGGAAAGGGTGGAGGCTCAGGCATTTGCACCTTCAGCAAAAACCCTGGGTTGAGGGTCAGACAGGGTTTCCCCTAGTTAAAGGGACATCACAGGGGCCCCGGGTATTTCTGCCTTAGTTGACCTAAGCCCCGCGTGACATTATAATCGGCCGACATTTTTCAGGAGTCCATGGATCCCATGGATTCCATAACCCGCCAGTTGGCGGCGCTGTCCTTACAGGTCTCCGAGTTGAAAGGGGCAGTTCAGCAGCAGGGCCTGGTAGTAGCGAAGGTGCAAACGGCATCTGCAGGTGTCGGTGCAGAGCCGAAGATCCCGCTGCCAGAACGATTCTCAGGGGAACGCAGCAAATTTGTCATATTTCGGTAGGCCTGCAAGTTATACTTCTGCATGCGCCCGGTCTCCTCAGGTAATGAGGCTCAGCGGGTGGGCCTGGTGTTATCATTACTGAGTGGGGACCCCCAAGCATGGGCATTTTCCTTACCAGCTGACTCTGCTACATTTCATTCTGTCGATAATGTTTTTTCTGCACTCGGGCTCATTTATGATGATCCCGACAGATTAGCTCTAGCAGAATCTAAAATCTGCGCCCTCCGTCAGGGGGAACGTATGGCGGAAGACTATTGCTCCGAATTTCGCCGTTGGGCAGTAGACACACAGTGGAACGACCCAGCGCTGCGCAGTCAGTTTATTCATGGGGTTTCAGGAAGAGTTAAACAGGCCCTCCTGATGTATGAGACTCCTGCATCGTTGGAGTCTGCCATGAGTTTGGTTATACGTATTGATCGCCGTTTGCGTCAGGGGGCACAGGAGACGCTACCCCTGGGGGAAAGCAGGGGTGCAAGTGTGGTTGCTACAGGTGAGCCCACTGAACCTATGCAAATTGCGGGGGTGTCACAGATTAAGCGTCGCGTCCCTGGGTTCACGAAGCCCGGAGCATGTTTTTACTGTGGTAAAAGGAATCATTATGTTAACGCTTGTCCTGTGCTACCGAAGAAGGTCACACCGGCGGAAAACTACTAAGCTCAGTGGGTATGGAGGAGACCCAACTGAGCGTATGCATATCCTCCATGATGGTATCTCAATGTATGCTCCCTGCCAAGGTTATTATCGCGGGCAGAGAGCTACCAATATCAGTGTTTGTGGATAGCGGTTCCGCCACCAATCTCATAGATGAGGAGTTTGCACGCACTGCCGGGTTTAAGATCGAAAAACTCCCTCATCCTATTCAGGTGGTTACCATCAATGCCGCTCCCCTCCCTCAGGGGGAGATTACGGAGTTTGTGGCTGAGGTGAAACTCCACATTGGGGTCCTACATTCGGAGTGGGTTACATGTAGTGTCCTCCGTAATCTCCCAGCACAAATGGTCTTGGGTTTTCCATGGTTGTCCAGGCACAACCCGGTGATTGATTGGAAAACTCAGGACATAGTCCAATGGAGTGGTTTTTGCCAGGACAATTGCTTGGCCACATGTGTGTCCGCCGTGACGCCCAGCCTTCCGGAGGCTTTGCAGGATTTCGCGGATGTTTTCTCTGAGAAGGGTTGCTCAGAACTGCCTCCACATAGAGCCTATGACTGTGCGATTAGGTTAAAACCCGGGGCCAAATTACCTAAGGCCAGGATGTTTAATATTTCTGGTCCAGAGAGACAAGCTCTGAAAGACTACATCGCGGAGAGTCTGATCAAAGGACACATCCAGCCTTCGTCCTCGCCTGTAGCAGCGGGGTTTTTCTTCATTAAGAAGAAAGATGGGGGGTTACGGCCGTGTCTGGATTTCCGGGAGTTAAACCAGATTACGATCCGTGATCCATACCCGATGCCTTTGATCCCTGATTTGTTCAACCAGGTGGCGGGGGCAAAGTGGTTTTCCAAGCTTGACCTCAGGGGGGCGTATAACCTCTTAAGGGTCCGTCAGGGGGATGAGTGGAAGACGGCCTTTAACACTCCTGAGGGTCATTTTGAGAGCCTGGTTATGCCATTTGGGTTGACAACCGCGCCTGCTGTTTTCCAACATTTTATTAATGACGTGTTTGCTCATGTCCTGGGGAAATTTGTGATTGTATACCTGGATGATATCCTCATTTATTCGAGCGACCGGGACATTCATTTAGAGCATGTCAGGCAGGTGTTACAGTTGCTCCGTGAGAATAAGCTCTATGCTAAGCTGGAAAAATGCTTATTTTTTGTTCAGGAGTTGCCTTTTTTGGGATTTATTGTGTCCGCCGCAGGGTTTAAAATGGACACCGCTAAGGTGCAAGCGGTGCTTCAATGGGAAAGGCCTGATAATTTGAAAGCGCTCCAGCGGTTCCTTGGGTTTGCTAATTATTATAGGAAATTTATAAAACACTTTTCTACTATAGCCAAACCGCTCACGGACATGACAAAAAAAGGTACCGATCTGACTAGCTGGTCTGAGGTGGCGATACGTGCATTTGAGCGTCTGAAGAACAGTTTTGCTTCAGCCCCCATTTTGGTGCAACCGGACGTGTCTAAACCTTTTGTGGTGGAGGTTGATGCGTCTGAGGTGGGAGTGGGGGCAGTACTGTCACAGGGCTCATCTTTGAGCGATATGCATCCATGCGCCTACTTCTCCAAGAAGCTGTCGCCGGCCGAACGGAATTATGATATCGGCAACAGGGAGTTGTTGGCCATCAAATTGGCTTTTGAGGAATGGCGACACTTCTTGGAGGGGGCGGCTCACCAGGTCACAGTCATCACCGACCATAAGAACCTGCTCTATCTGGAGTCCGCCAAGCGTCTGTCTCCTAGGCAGGCTCGCTGGGCATTGTTCTTTACACGTTTCAATTTTCTGGCTAAAAACACCAAGGCGGATGCCTTGTCCAGGTGTTTTCCGGGGGGAGAACCTCGGGAAGAGCCGGTACCCATCCTCCAGGAAGGTGTAGTGGTTTCGGCTCTCACGACTGAGGTAGAGGCGGAGATTGCCGAGGCCCAAGAGGAGGTACCGCCAGGGCTTCCCGCCAACAAATCATTTGTACCCCTTCATCTTCGTCTTAAGGTGTTGAGGGAACATCACGACTCAGTACTGGCTGGTCATCCAGGGATTAAGGGCACCTTGGAGCTGGTATCGCGTCGTTTCTGGTGGCCCAAAATCCGGCAGGACGTGGTCTCGTACGTGGCAGCTTGCATCACGTGCGCCAGGGCCAAGTCGCCCGAGCCCGTCCTGCTGGCACGCTACAGCCTCTGGGGGTACCTAATAGGCCATGGACAGAAATCTCCATGGATTTTATCACTGACTTGCCAGTCTCGGCGGGGAACACGGTCATCCTGGTGGTGGTTGACCGATTTTCAAAGATGGCGCATTTTGTCTCATTGCCCTCCTTGCCCAATGCGAAGACGTTGGCTCAGGTGTTTGTGCAGGAGGGGGTCAGACTCCACGGAGTTCCGTCGGACATAGTATCTGATAGGGGAACTCAATTTGTTGCGAAGCTTTGGAAAGCTTTTTGCTCACGTTTGGGGATCAAGTTGTCACATTCATCGGCGTTTCATCCACAGTCAAATGGTCAAACTGAGCGCATGAACCAAAATCTGGAGCAGTATTTACGATGCTTTGTGTCCGACAACCAAGAGGAGTGGTCTACTTTCCTTCCTCTGGCCGAGTTCGCGTTAAATAATCACCGTCAAGAGTCATCGGGAGAGTCTCCGTTCTTTTGTATTTACGGTCAACATCCTCAATTTTGTACCTTACGTCAGGGTGACTCGGGGGGCGTCCCGGAGGAGGACCAGCTAGGAGCTCAATTATCATCGGTCTGGAGGAGGGTGAAACAGCGATTGTTGAGCATGAGTGCGAGGTACAAGCGGGTGGCTGACAGTAGACGCGTGCCAGGTCCGGACCTGTGTGTGGGTGAATGGGTGTGGTTAGCGACTAAAAATATAAAACTCAAAATTCCATCTTTAAAATTGGGTCCAAGGTTTATTGGGCCTTTTAAGATTGCTGCCATAATTAACCCTGTTGCTTATCGGTTGGAACTCCCTGCAGTATACAAGATACACAACGTGTTTCACAGGGCTTTATTGAAAAAGGTGGTAGGCTCTGTGGACACGACGCCGATGCCACCTCCAGTCATGGTGGATGGCGATTTAGAGTTTGAGGTCTCCAAGGTAGTGGACTCTCGAGTAGTGCGCCGCACTCTTCAGTATTTGGTACACTGGCGGGGGTATGGTCCGGAGGAGAGGTCTTGGGTACCAGCCGCGGACATACATGCAGATCGGCTGGTCAGTTCTTTTCACCGTCGTCATCCGGACAAGCCGGGTCCTATGAGTCTTGAGGGCCCTGGGGTCCCTCGTAGAAGACGGGGTACTGTCATGTCGGATGCTATTCACACCACAGCGTCCGGCAGGCAGAGGTAGTTCCACCTCCGTCCACTATAGCCTCAGTGGCGCCGGCTTGAGTTTCTCAGGCTATCGGGGGTTAATCTAGCTGAAGATCAGGTTGGATGTTTGGTCACGCCCACGGTCTTTAAATAGTCGCGCTGGCCTATGGGCGTCGCCGATTATAGCTTGTGTGTCATACCAAGTGGTTCCGGTCTGGAGTGGAGGTGTTGGAGAGAGAGAGAGAGATTCATATCTGGTGTCGTATGATCCATTGTTACCTTCTCATATTTGTGTTTTGTTGTGCCCTGTTTACATTACTGTATAGTCCTGTGTGTATGCGGCGCGGTGCAGTTTAAGTTCTCCCTGTCTGTCTTTATTGTTTGGGGCTTTGGTGGTTTGTCTCCTCACTGGGTGGAGGGTGGAGGGTTAAGCTTAGGGCTGAGCAGGAGATAAGGAAAGGGTGGAGGCTCAGGCAATTGCACCTCCAGCAAAAACCCTGGGTTGAGGGTCAGACAGGGTTTCCCCTAGTTAAAGGGACATCACAGGGGCCCCGGGTATTTCTGCCTTAGTTGACCTAAGCCCCGCGTGACACCAGCTCTATCGCCTCCTCTTCTGAAGTTTCAAAAAATAAAAGCACTGAGTCGTCAGTGGAGGCTCCTTGTCAGGAACAACACCTTTCCTTGTGTCCTTCACCCCTACCAAAAGTGAAGGATGTGGCAGGCCACACTACCGATTACTCCATGGAGCTCTTTTCACATACCATGCCTGGGTTAGCAAGTCAAATCGTGAATTCCCCAGTCCAAGATGAATCTGACATGGAGTGCACTGATGCACAGCCACTGCTAGATTTTTCTGCTGGTACATTCACTCAGAGCACTACATTGTCCTCGCAGTGTACTGAGGCAGAATCAGACCCTGATGAAACTCAGGTACCCCTTCCCGCATACTATACCACCATACACGATGACACAGAGGAAGGTGCACATGAAATTGAAGAGGAGGTGACTAGAGTTGAGCGACTTTTGGTTTTTTAGGGTCGCGTTTCGTTTCGTGAAACCCGACTTTTCCAAAAGTCGGGTCGAGCAAGATCGTCCGATTATAGGGAAAAGTCGAGGTCGTCCCGAAACACGAAACCCAATGTAAGTCAATGGGGAATAAAAGTCGGCAGTGAGAGGAGGACAGGAAACACACCAACAGTGCCCATTTGAATGCCAAAAGCATCAATTCTTCTTACTTAAGCTTGTCAACCTTAATTAACTTCATAATACTAGTTACGCACTGAAAAATGGGTGTTATTTGGCTAAAGTTGTGGGGGGGGAGGGCTGGCTGCAGGTTTTCATGTGCCCTGGGCGAAAGAGCGCCCCTTTAACACATACCACAACTCATCATGCTCCGATACGGCAGATAAATAGCGGTATAGTACAATGAAAAATACCTCACTTTTTACATCTCATGACGAGGCCCATCTATTTCTCCATACAGAATCATTGGTCCCATATAATGTTTGAAACAGTATATGATGAGCTCCACATAATGCTACAGTATATGTTGGTCCCCATGGATGAAGCTCCACTGTCTTATGGGCCCAAATAATGCTCCAAACATAATGGGCCCCATTTCTAATGCTCTAGTGTATAATGGGCCCTGTTAATGCTGCTCCAGTGTCTGATGTCCACCTTTGGAATGTTCCAGTGTATGGTGGGCCCCATCTATCATTCTCCAGAGTATAGTGCTCCCCAAAAATTGCTGTCCCAACATTGAAAACAATCAAATAAGTCTCCTCGCTAGGGAATCCCTGTACTTGTCTGGACAGGTGCTGTAGCTTGCTTAACAGCTCGCCAGCCGTTCTCACGCCCAGTATGGATTGCACGTGATTGCACAAAGGTTAGAAAGGGTACCGTATCCCTGGATAACATGTATGGATAGCGTACACATTCAAAATATATGTCTATACAGCATGAGGCAGGCTCAGACGGTGTTAGGCCCAGTATGGATTGCACGTCATTGCACAAAGGTTAGAAAGGGTACCGTATCCCCGGATAACATGTATGGATAGCGTACACATTCAAAATATATGTCTATACAGCATGAGGCAGGCTCAGACGGTGTTAGGCCCAATATGGATTGCACGTCATTGCACAAAGGTTAGAAAGGGTACCGTATCCCCGGATAACATGTATGGATAGCGTACACATTCAAAATATATGTCTATACAGCATGAGGCAGGCTCAGACGGTGTTAGGCCCAGTATGGATTGCACGTCATTGCACAAAGGTTAGAAAGGGTACCGTATCCCCGGATAACATGTATGGATAGCGTACACATTCAAAATATATGTCTATACAGCATGAGGCAGGCTCAGACGGTGTTAGGCCCAGTATGGATTGCACGTCATTGCACAAAGGTTAGAAAGGGTACCGTATCCCCGGATAACATGTATGGATAGCGTACACATTCAAAATATATGTCTATACAGCATGAGGCAGGCTCAGACGGTGTTAGGCCCAGTATGGATTGCACGTCATTGCACAAAGGTTAGAAAGGGTACCGTATCCCCGGATAACATGTATGGATAGCGTACACATTCAAAATATATGTATATACAGCATGAGGCAGGCTCAGACGGTGTTAGGCCCAGTATGGATTGCACGTCATTGCACAAAGGTTAGAAAGGGTACCGTATCCCCGGATAACATGTATGGATAGCGTACACATTCAAAATATATGTCTATACAGCATGAGGCAGGCTCAGACGGTGTTAGGCCCAGTATGGATTGCACGTCATTGCACAAAGGTTAGAAAGGGTACCGTGTCCCCGGATAACATGTATGGATAGCGTACACATTCAAAATATATGTCTATACAGCATGAGGCAGGCTCAGACGGTGTTAGGCCCAGTATGGATTGCACGTCATTGCACAAAGGTTAGAAAGGGTACCGTATCCCCGGATAACATGTATGGATAGCGTACACATTCAAAATATATGTCTATACAGCATGAGGCAGGCTCAGACGGTGTTAGGCCCAGTATGGATTGCACGTCATTGCACAAAGGTTAGAAAGGGTACCGTATCCCTGGATAACATGTATGGATAGCGTACACATTCAAAATATATGTCTATACAGCATGAGGCAGGCTCAGACGGTGTTAGGCCCAGTATGGATTGCACGTCATTGCACAAAGGTTAGAAAGGGTACCGTATCCCCGGATAACATGTATGGATAGCGTACACATTCAAAATATATGTCTATACAGCATGAGGCAGGCTCAGACGGTGTTAGGCCCAGTATGGATTGCACGTCATTGCACAAAGGTTAGAAAGGGTACCGTATCCCCGGATAACATGTATGGATAGCGTACACATTCAAAATATATGTCTATACAGCATGAGGCAGGCTCAGACGTTGTTAGGCCCAGTATGGATTGCACGTCATTGCACAAAGGTTAGAAAGGGTACCGTATCCCCGGATAACATGTATGGATAGCGTACACATTCAAAATATATGTCTATACAGCATGAGGCAGGCTCAGACGGTGTTAGGCCCAGTATGGATTGCACGTCATTGCACAAAGGTTAGAAAGGGTACCGTATCCATGGATAACATGTATGGATAGCGTACACATTCAAAATATATGTCTATACAGCATGAGGCAGGCTCAGACGGTGTTAGGCCCAGTATGGATTGCACGTCATTGCACAAAGGTTAGAAAGGGTACCGTATCCCCGGATAACATGTATGGATAGCGTACACATTCAAAATATATGTCTCAGGAGGCAGGCTCAGACGGTGTCAGGCACAGTATGGATTTGACGGCCCAGATTACACAGCGGAGGAGCAGGGAGAGGTAAAGATTGCAAATGCTGGGGCCCTGCCCAAGCAAGGGGGGCCCACTCTTGGGCGTCGGTACTGGCACTGGGCCCCTCATAGTACAGCGGTGTGTCTGACGGCGGGTGTGCACCACCACCGTCAGAGACACTTGATTGCACTATGAGGGACCCTGTGCCAGTGCCCGCGCCCAAGAGTCAGCCTACCCACCTGTCCAAGGCAACGGCACTCGCACGGTGTCGTGCGCTAGGTGGTTACCCCGGCCATGGGGGGGGAGGCAGCACAGTTAGAGAGTTTTAGAAAGTGGCATATGTTGATGTTGGACATTCAGCTGATGCAAAAGGCGAAATAGGTGAAGTACCAGGAAGAGGTGGACCAAAGCAAGCCATTTTTCTGTCACCCTATGTGTCATCAGGGGAAGGTGGGACAAAATCCTTGGAAACCCATGCGTGGTTCATTTTAATGAAGGTTAGATCATCCACATTTTGGGTTGACAGACGGGTCCTTTTTTCTGTCAGGATTGATCCAGCTGCACTGAAGACTCTTTCCTATAGCACACTTGCAGCTGGGCAAGCGAGCTCCTGTAAGGCATATTGGGCCAATTCAGGCCAGGTGTCCAGTTTAGCGGCCCAATAGTCAAAGGGGAATGACCTGTGTGGGAGAACATCGATATGGGAGGAAAAGTAGTTTGTAACCATAGTTGACAACTGCTGTCTCCTGTCACTTTCCATCGATGCAGTATTACCAGTTGTGTGAGCGGTATTTGAAAAATCAGTCCACAACATTGTCATGAAACCCCTGTCTCCAACGCCACTTCTGCTGTGTGCACCACGAACACCTCTGCCAAGCTGCCCCCGGCCCGTACGGCTCGTGTGAGAACCATCACCGCTGCTGTGTGCTGGGAATGCCTCAAGCAACCGATTTACCAGAGTTGCTTGTTTATTAGCCAATATTAGGTCAAGGTTCTCCTGTGGCATGATGTTTTGTAATTTGCCTTTATAGCGTGGATCCAGGATGCTGTCCAACCAGTAGTCGTCATCGTTCATCATTTTGGCAATGCGGGGGTCCCTTTTTAGGATCCGCAAGGCATAATCTGACATGTGGGCCAATGTTCCCGGTGTCAATGATGCACTGCGAGTGCTGGGTGGAGGAGCACTTTCTGGCAAATCCACATCCCTCCAGTCACGCACAAACCCTGTACCAGACCTTGCCACGCCAACATTTTGACTTGCCCCACGAGATGCATCCTCCCCTAAGTAATCATCCCCATCATCCTCCTCCTCTTCTTCCTCCACCTCGTCCAGGAGAGGTCCCTGAGCAGACAATGGCTGAATGTCATCAAGGATTCCCTCCTCTTCTTCCTCCTCATCAAGATTGGCTGCAGACGCCTGCTCCTTAAGGTGCGTCAAAGTTTGCATGAACAGACGCATAAGTGGGATGCTCATGCTTAGGATGGCGTCGTCTGCGCTTACCAGCCGTGTGCATTCCTCAAAACACTGAAGGACTTTACAAAGGTCTTTCAGCTTCGACCACTGCACGCCTGTCAACTCCATGTCTGCTCTCAAAGTGCCTGGCCGTGTATCCTCCCACAAATGCATTATGGCCTGCCTCTGCTCGCACAGCCGCTCCACCATGTGCAGGGTGGAGTTCCACCTTGTTGCAATGTCGATAATGAGGCGGTGGTTGGGAAGGTGGAGCAATCGCTGCAGCTTCTGCATACGAACGGAGTGTACAGGCGACCGGCGGATGTGCGCGCACAGTCTTCGCACCTTCTGGAGCAGGGCTGTTAACTCCGGATAATTTTTGAGGAAGCACTGCACCACCAGGTTCAAGGTGTGAGCCAAGCAAGGTATGTGGCTGAGTTTTGAAAGGGCTATGGCTGCCACAAAATTACGGCAGTTATCACTAACTACCTTGCCTGCCTCAAGATGTACACTGCCCAGCCATGACTCAGTTTGTCGCTTCAAGTACTCGGCCAGCACCTCGGCGGTGTGTCTGTCGCCCAAACACATCATCTGCAACACAGCCTGCTGACGCTTTCCACTAGCTGCTCGATAGGGGGACACATCGTGTGCAACAGTGGCAGCTGCAGATGGAGTGCTCGTACGACTGCGCTCTGTGGACGAGCTTTCGCTTCTGGAGGAGGAGGAGGAGGAGGAGGAGGGTCGAACGCCTACAGCCAACTGTTTCCTATACCGTGGGCTAGGCAGCACTGTCCCACCACCGCTGTCCCCTGTGGACCCTGCATCCACCACATTAACCCAGTGCGCAGTGATGGACACGTAACGGCCCTGGCCATGCCGACTGGACCATGCATCAGTTGTGAGGTGCACCTTTCCGCTCACTGACTGCTTGAGTGCATGGACAATGCGGTCTTTCACATGATGGTGGAGGGCTGGGATGGCTTTGCGAGAGAAGAAGTGGCGACTGGGTAGGTCATAGCGTGGTACTGCATAGGCCATGAGTTCGCGGAAAGCTGTGCTTTCCACCAACCGAAAGGGCATCATCTCAAACGAGATTAGTTTGGCAATCTGGGCGTTCAAACCCAGTGTACGCGGATGAGAGACTGAGTACTTTCTTGACCTACTCATAGTGTCTGGGAGGGTGAGCTGGACTTGAGAGCTGCATATGGTGGAAGTAGCGGTGGACAGGGCGAACTGAGAGAGGGTTGATGATGGTGATGGAGTTGGTGTTCTTTCTGATGGCCTAGAATCAGTCTTTCGTTGATATAACAGTGGGATTCCCTGACTGCTGTGGCCTTGCAACGACACCTCAACATTTGCTGCTGTGCTAACCGGTGGGCTTACAGTGGGGGAAACAATGTAGCGTTGCTGACTACCTTCGTTGTGATCAGTTGCACATGTGGCACTTGAGGTTTGGTGTTGTGTCCACGCTTGCAAGTGCATGCTGGTTAAATGTCTAAGCATGCAACTGGTATTCAAATTTTTCAGATTTTTCCCTCGGCTAAAGGTCTTTGCGCACTTCTTACAGATAACCTTGGCCTGATCATGAGGATTTTGTTCAAAAAAGTGCCACACTGCACTCTTCCTACTTTGGCAGACATTTTGCGGCCTAGCACGCTGTGATCTTTTGACCCTCTGGACAAGCTGTCCAGCAACTCTTTTGATGTTTGGAACCTGTCTTTGGAGTGCTCCGGGCCTGCCAGATAACAGCTGTTGCGATGTCGATGTCTGCTGTGGATGCTCCTCATCTGAGCTATTGGAAGCAGCACCCTCTTCCCCCAATGGATGCCAATCTGGGTCAACAACTGGGTCATCCATCACCTCCTCTTCTATGTCATGTGCACCTTTCTCTGTGTCACCGTGTATGGTGGTATAGTGTGCGGGAAGGGGCACCTGAGTCTCATCAGGGTCAAAATCTGGCTCTGTACACTGCGAGGACAATGTAGTGCTCTGAGTGAATGTACCAGCAGAATCATCCATCAGCGGCTGTGCATCAGTGCACTCCATGTCAGATTCATCTTGGCCTGGGTAATTCACCATTTGACTTGATAATCCAGGCATGGTATGTGAAAACAGCTCCATGGAGTAATCAGTAGTATGGCCTGCGTCATCCTTCAATCTTGGTTGGGGTGAAGGACACAAGGAAAGGTGTGGTTCATGAACATGAGCCTCCAATGACGACTCAGTGCTTTTACTTTTTACAACTGAAGAAGAGGAGGCGATAGAGCTGGAGGCTGAGTCAGCAATGTAAGACAAAACTTTTTCCTGATGCTCTGCCTTTAAAAGCGGTTTGCCAACTCCTAGAAAACTAAGCGTTCGAGGCCTTATGTAGCCAGACGATGACGCAGGGTCAGCACCTCCTGCATTCGGTCCTATTTTGCTCTTGCCACTACCATCAGATCCACCACCAACACCATCATTACCAGCTGCCAACCCCCGCCCAATTCCACGGCCTCTTCCACCAGCCTTCCTCATTTTTGGTAGAAATGTAGACAAAGTCCAACAAACTATATAGTAATGTAAAACAAGGTACAAGGTGTCTATAGGACAGGGGAGATTTAGAATTTCTGCACACACTTGTGGACAGTGGACACTTTTGGATTGTGTGAGGCCCACTGATATCTGAGCGCTATGTGACACGCTCGATGGCACAGCTGCCTGTGACCAAAGTGACGAGAGGATAATGGAGATTTTGAATCTCTGCGTACACTTTTGGACACTGGACACTTGTGGATTGTGTGAGGCCCACTGATATCTGAGCGCTATGTGACACGCTCGATGGCACAGCTGCCTGTGACCAAAGTGACGAGAGGATAATGGAGATTTTGAATCTCTGCGTACACTTTTGGACACTGGACACTTGTGGATTGTGTGAGGCCCACTGATATCTGAGCGCTATGTGACACGCTCGATGGCACAGCTGCCTGTGACCAAAGTGACGAGAGGATAATGGAGATTTTGAATCTCTGCGTACACTTTTGGACACTGGACACTTGTAGATTGTGTGAGGCCCACTGATATCTGAGCGCTATGTGACACGCTCGATGGCACAGCTGCCTGTGACCAAAGTGACGAGAGGATAATGGAGATTTTGAATCTCTGCGTACACTTTTGGACACTGGACACTTGTGGATTGTGTGAGGCCCACTGATATCTGAGCGCTATGTGACAAGCTCGATGGCACAGCTGCCTGTGACCAAAGTGACGAGAGGATAATGGAGATTTTGAATCTCTGCGTACACTTTTGGACACTGGACACTTGTGAATTGTGTTAGGCCCACTGATATCTGAGCGCTATGTGACACGCTCGATGGCACAGCTGCCTGTGACCAAAGTGACGAGAGGATAATGGAGATTTTGAATCTCTGCGTACACTTTTGGACACTGGACACTTGTGGATTGTGTGAGGCCCACTGATATCTGAGCGCTATGTGACACGCTCGATGGCACAGCTGCCTGTGACCAAAGTGACGAGAGGATAATGGAGATTTTGAATCTCTGCGTACACTTTTGGACACTGGACACTTGTGGATTGTGTGAGGCCCACTGATATCTGAGCGCTATGTGACACGCTCGATGGCACAGCTGCCTGTGACCAAAGTGACGAGAGGATAATGGAGATTTTGAATCTCTGCGTACACTTTTGGACACTGGACACTTGTGGATTGTGTTAGGCCCACTGATATCTGAGCGCTATGTGACACGCTCGATGGCACAGCTGCCTGTGACCAAAGTGACGAGAGGATAATGGAGATTTTGAATCTCTGCGTACACTTTTGGACACTGGACACTTGTGGATTGTGTGAGGCCCACTGATATCTGAGCGCTATGTGACACGCTCGATGGCACAGCTGCCTGTGACCAAAGTGACGAGAGGATAATGGAGATTTTGAATCTCTGCGTACACTTTTGGACACTGGACACTTGTGGATTGTGTTAGGCCCACTGATATCTGAGCGCTATGTGACACGCTCGATGGCACAGCTGCCTGTGACCAAAGTGACGAGAGGATAATGGAGATTTTGAATCTCTGCGTACACTTTTGGACACTGGACACTTGTGGATTGTGTGAGGCCCACTGATATCTGAGCGCTATGTGACAAGCTCGATGGCACAGCTGCCTGTGACCAAAGTGACGAGAGGATAATGGAGATTTTGAATCTCTGCGTACACTTTTGGACACTGGACACTTGTGGATTGTGTGAGGCCCACTGATATCTGAGCGCTATGTGACACGCTCGATGGCACAGCTGTGACAAAAGTGACTAGAGGATAAGGGAGATTGGATTGCTTTTAAAAAAGCAGTTTGCGGAGCAGTGGGTAAACAGCAATGCCAGCGTGTCAGGAAGCCTTAAAAGGCAGCCCAACAACCAACACCACTGATACACCACAATATAGCCTCCCCTTGCACTGCACACACAGTGACTTGTGTGTTGTGCAGGCCAAATCGCTAGCAGCAGAAGCAGTTTTTTTGTCTTCTTCCCTGCCTAACGCTCTCCCTACAGAATCAGCAGCAACCTCTCCCTATACTAAGATCGGCAGAAGTAAGATGGCGGTCGGCGTGCACGCCCTTTTATACCCCCTGTGACGCCCACCAAAGCAAGCCAATCACTTGCATGCCCTTCTGAAAGATGGTGGTGACCCGTGCCTAGGTCATCACGTTGCCCACAGTGTCCGTGGATCCTGATTGGCTGAAAAAGAGCGCAAAACAAACTTTTGAAACGCGACTTTGGCGCGTAAGTCGCCGACCTCGTGGCCGACCTCATCCTAGGGTCGGGTTTCGTTTCATGAAACCCGACTTTGCCAAAAGTCGGCGACTTTTGAATTTTTTCGACCCGTTTCGCTCAACTCTAGAGGTGACGGATGACCCAGTTGTTGACCCAGATTGGCATCCATTGGGGGAAGAGGGTGCCGCTGCCAATAGGTCAGAAGAGGAGGAGGAGGATCCGCAGCAGGCAACAACATTGCAATAACTGTTATCTGGCATGACCGTAGCAGTCCAAAAACGTGTTACAAAAAACAAAAGAGTTGCAGGACAGCTTGGCCAGACGGTCAAATTAGCACAGCGTGCAAGGTCTCAAAATGTCTTCCATAGTAGGAAGAGTGCAGTGTGGCACTTTTATGAACAAAATTCTAATGATCAGGCAAAAGTTATCTGTAAGAAGTGCACAAAGACCTTTAGCCGAGGGAAAAATCTGAGAAATTTGAATACCAGTTTCATGCTTAGACATTTAACCACCATGCACTTGCAAGCATGGACGGACTACCAAACCTCACGTACCACATGTGCACCTGCTCCGAATGAAGGTAGTCAGCAATGCTACATTGCTTCCCCCACTGTAAGCCCACCGGTTAGCACACCACCAGCAGCAAATGTCGAGGTGTCGTCGCAAGGGCAAAGCAATCATGGAATCACAATGTTATTGCTACAAAAGACTGAATCTAGACCATCAGCAACACCACCAACACCATCACCATCACCAACCCTCTCTCAGTCGGCCATGTCCACCGCTAGAGTTGAGCGATACCGTCCGATACTTCAAAGTATCGGATCGGAATGGATCGGCCGATCTTTAAAAAAAGTATCGGTATCGCCGATTCCGATACCGGAAGTCCCATTCAAGTCTATGGGACTTCCGGTATCGGAATAAGAAAAACCCTGTTTTTGCCTTGTACAGCCTCTCTGGGGTCTGTACGGGCCTTTCGGGGGGCTGTGCCGGCCTGCCAGGGGGTCTGTGCAGGCTCCGGTGGTCTGTGCCGGCCTGCCGGTGGTCTGTGCAGGCTCCGGTGGGCTGTGCCGGCCTGCCGGGGGGCTGTGCCGGCCTGCCGGGGGGCTGTGCAGGCTCCGGGGGGCTGTGCCGGCCTGCCGGGGGGCTGTGCCGGCCTGCCGGTGGTCTGTGCAGGCTCCGGGGGGCTGTGCCGGCCTGCCGGGGGGCTGTGCAGGCTTCGGGGGAATTTCCCACGCAGCAATGGCATAAAGTGAGACTAGGGACTTTTTTTTTTTTAAGTGGCGGAGGAATACAGTGCGGAAGGATACCTACCTTCCGTCATTGGATTCCTGCAGCCCGTAGAGAACGGCAGCATCATCTGATGCTGCAGTTCTCTACCCAAGATCGTCGTGGGACACACTCGTGGACTGCTTCGGATCGTGGGTGAGTATTTTTGTGGTTTGTTATGTTAATATTTATTCCGGAAAAGACAATGGCTTCGGGGAACAATGTGACAAGTATTGGTAAGTATGTTACTCTATGTTATATGTACTGTATGTCTATGTATGTATTGTATGAATGTATTGTATGTATGTAGTATATATGTGGTATGTATGTAGCATGTAGTATGTATGTAGTATGTATGTAGCATGCATGTAGCATGCAGTATGTATGTAGCATGCATGTAGTATATATGTAGTATGTATGTAGCATGCATGTAGTATATATGTAGTATGTATGTAGCATGTAGCATGTATGTAGTATGTATGTAGTATGTATGTAGCATGTAGCATGTATGTAGTATATATGTGGTATGTATGTAGCATGTAGTATGTATGTAGTATGTATGTAGTATGCATGTAGCATGCAGTATGTATGTAGCATGCATGTAGTATATATGTAGTATGTATGTAGCATGCATGTAGTATGTATGTAGCATGTAGCATGTATGTAGTATATATGTAGTATGTATGTAGCATGTAGTATGTATGTAGCATGTATGTAGTATGTATGTAGCATGCATGTAGTATGTATGTAGTATGTATGTAGTATGTATGTAGTATGTATGTAGTATGTATGTAGCATGCAGTATGTAGCATGTATGTAGCATGTATGTAGTATGTATGTAGTATATATGTAGTATGTATGTAGCATGTAGTATGTATGTAGCATGTAGTATGTATGTAGCATGCATGTAGTATATATGTAGTATGTATGTAGTATGTATGTAGCATGCATGTAGTATATATGTAGTATGTATGTAGCATGTAGTATGTATGTAGCATGCATGTAGTATGTATGTAGTATGTATGTAGTATTTTTTTTTTTTTTTTTAACATTTAACACATTAGCCGGATGATGGGACTACTACTGTCCCATCATTGGCTAATGTGTCAATCACTGTCATGGTAGCAGGCATCGCCAGATGGGACTTGTAGTCCCATCGGACGATGCTTGCACAGACCCCCGGACATCAGCACAGCCCCCCGGCAGGCCGGTACAGACCCCCACAGGGTGCACAGACCACCGGCAGGCCGGCACAGCCCCCCGGCAGGCCGGTACAGACCCCCACAGGGTGCACAGACCACCAGCAGGCCGGCACAGCCCCCCGGCAGGCCGGTACAGACCCCCACAGGGTGCACAGACCACCGGCAGGCCGGCACAGCCCCCCGGCAGGCCGGTACAGACCCCGGGCAGTCCACACAGCCCCCGGCAGGCCGGCAGAGACCCCCGGAAGGCCCGAAATGACGGCGCATCATGATGCGCACACACCGCGCATCATGATGACGTCAGGCTGTCAATCAACTTTGAACTTCCGATTCCGATGCCGAATTCCGATATTGAAAAAATATCGGAAGTCGGTATCGGAATTCCGATACAGCAAGTATCGGCCGATACCCGATACTTGCGGTATCGGAATGCTCAACACTATCCACCGCTAGTTCCACCATATGCAGCTCTCAAGTCCAGCTCACCCTACCAGAGACTCTGAATAGGACAAGAAAGTACTCATCCTCTCATCCACGTACACTGGCTTTGAACGCCCACATTGCCAAACTAATCTTGTTAGAGATCATGCCTTACCGGTTGGTTGAAAGCAAAGCTTTCCGCGAGCTCATGGCCTACGCAGTACCACGCTATGACCTACCCAGTCAGCACTTCTTTTCACGAAAAGCCATCCCAGCCCTCCACGTGCATGTGAAAGACCGCATTGTCCATGCACTAAAGCAATCAGTGACTGGAAAGGTGCACCTCACAACAGATGCATGGTCCAGTAGGCATGGCCAGGGCCATTACGTGTCCATCACTGCGCACTGGGTTAAAGTGGTGGATGCAGGGTCCACAGGGGACAGCGGCGGTGGGACAGTGCTGCCTAGCCCACGGAATAGGAAACAGTTGGCTGTAGGCGTTCGACCCTCCTCCTCCTCCAGAAGCGAAAGCTCGTCAACAGAGCGCAGTCGCACGAGCACTCCATCCACAGCTGCCAGTGTTGCACACGAGTTGTCCCACTATCGAACAGCTAGTGGTAAGTGTCAGCAGGCTGTGTTGAAGATGACGTGTTTGGGCGACAACAGACTCACCGCGGAGGTACTGGCCGACTACTTGCAGCGACAAACTGAGTCATGGCTGGGCAGTCTACAGCTTGAGGCAGGCAAGGTAGTTAGTGATAACGGCTGGAATTTTGTGGCAGCCATAGCCCTTTCAAAACTCAGACACATACCTTGCCTGGCTCACACCTTGAACCTGGTGGTGCAGTGCTTCCTCAATAATTAACCGGAGTTAACACCCCTGCTCCATAAGGTGCGAAGACTGTGCTCGCACATCCGCCGGTCGCCCGTACACTCCAATCGTATGCAGAAGCTGCAGCAATTGCTTCACCTTCCCAAGCACGCCTAATTATCGACGTTGCAACAAGGTGGAACTCCACCCTGCACATGATTCAGAGGCTGTGAGAACAGAGGCAGGCTGTAATTCATTTGTGGGAGGATACACGGGCAGGCAGTTTGCAGGCAGACATGGAGTTGTCTGGTGTGCAGTGGTCGAAGCTGAAAGACCTCTGTAAAGTCCTTCAGTGTTTTGAGGAATGCACACGGCTGGTAAGTGCAGACGACGCCATCATAAGCATGAGCATCCCACTTATGCGTCTGCTCATGCAAACTTTGACGCACATTAAGGAGTAGGCGTCTGCAGCCGAGGCGGAAAAGAAGGAGGGAAGCCTTGATGACAGTCAGCCATTGTCTGCTTAGGGAAGTCTCATGGATGAGGTGGAGGAAGAAGAGGAAGAGGAGGAGGATGATGGGGATGATTATTTTGGGGAGGAGGATGCTTCCCAGGGGGCAAGAAAAAATGTTGGCATGGCAAGGTCAGGTACAGGGTTTGTGCATGACTGGAGGGATGTTGATTTGCCAGAAAGTGCTTCTCCACCCAGCACTCGCAGTGCATCATTGACACCTGGAACATTGACCCACATGTCTGATTATGCCTTGCAGATCCTAAAAAGGGACCCCCGCATTGCCAAAATGATGAACGATGATGACTACTGGTTGGCCAGCATCCTGGATCCACGCTATAAAGGCAAATTCTAAAACATCATGCCACAGGAGAACCTAGAGCTAATATTAGCTAACAAACAAGCAACTCTGGTAAACCGTTTGTTTGAGGCATTCCCAGCACACAGCAGCGGTGATGTTTTTCTAACGAGCTGTAGGGGGCAACATGGAAGAGGTGTTCGTCGTGCACACAGCCGAAGTGGCGTTGGACACAGGGGATTCAAGACCATGTTGTGGACTGATTTTTCAAGTACCGCTCACACGACTGGTAATACTGCATCGATCGAAAGTGACGGCAGACAGTAGTTGTCAACTATGGTAACAAACTACTTCTCATCCCATATCGATGTTGTCCCTCACCGGTCATTCCCCTTTGACTATTGGGCCAGTAAACTTGACACCTGGCCTGAATTGGAACAAAATGCCTTACAGGAGCTCACTTGCCCTGCTGCTATTGTGTTATCTGAACGAGTCTTCAGTGCTGCTGGATCAATCCTGACAGAAAAAAGGACCCTTCTGTCGACCCAAAATGTTGATGATCTAACCTTCATTAAAATGAACCATGCATGGGTTTCAAAGGATTTTGTCCCACCCTCCCCTGCTGACACGTAGGTTGCCAGGAAAATGGCTTGCTTTTGTCCTCCTCTTCCGCGGATGTCTCCAATTACTCCATTTGCAGCTGCTGAATGTCCAACATCAACATATGCCATTTTTTCCACCTCCCTAACTGGGCTGCCTCTCCCCACAGGGCCGGGGTCACCAACTGGCGCACGCACCCGTGCGAGTGCCGTTGCCCTGGACAGGTGGGTGGGCACACTCTTTGGCAACGGCAGTGGCACAAGGTCCCTCATTGTAGAATCAAGTGTCTCTGACAGTGGGGGTGCACACCCGCTGTCAGACACACCGGCGTACTTTGAGGGGCCCTGTGCCAGTACCGCCGCCCACGAGTGGGCCCCCCTGCTTGCTCAGTGCACCAGCACTTGCAATACTTACCTCTCCCTGCTCCACCACTGTGTAGTCTGGCCTGTTAAATACTTCACTGGGACTGCCAATACAAATTTGGTGAAATGATAGATGATGGTTAAGACGTACCTATGCCCTGTCCTGCTGGGCTCTATCTTCAGATGACCAATGGCTTCCATTTGTTATGGACGTCGACTCACAATGAGATGCAGTGGTGGTTTATCATCAGCTTTCACGGTTTTCCGACTCACAGACGTGTGACATTCTTGCCCACATTTTTAAATGTGTCCACTCATGCCAATCCTATAGAATCGCCTAAGGCCTGTGGCTTGTGTCTTTTGCACTCCAAAATTACCTGACAGATCATGATAGGCAGTGAGGACAATGCCTACATCTGTCCCTCTGATCACAATTTGATGGAGATGAGTAACGGTGATGGGTTCCACGGTACTGCGATACAGCAAACCTTTCTTCACAAGAACTGTTTTCGCTGTCTCCACAGACAAAGTAATTGAGAGTCAGAATCGCCTCTGAGAATTCTCCCGGGAGTTTTTACCGTGATTAGTAATTCTAAAATTTCTGCAATCAGTCGACTTTCCGTCTGTACTTGTATTCATCTTGTTTCCTCTTGAGGAGAGTCTGGACTGTCTTACTGAGACTGAAATATATATGAAGATTGAAAAATACACCAACAGTGTATACTGGTGTACGCTTCGAATACATAACCCTTTTTCTACTTTTTAGATTCTTGTCTAATCCATACTGAGGCTGTGAGTGTCTTTGTCGGACTCCGGAAATATACACGCAGATTTTTAATGTTTAAACTATGCTATATATACCTGCTATCCAGTGATACTGTACCCTTTCTCAACTTTCTACAATCACGTCGAATTCATACTGGGCCTGAGACCGTCTGAGACTGCCTCCTGATATATAAACATAGGTTGTTAATGTTTAAACTATGCTATATATACCTGTTATTCAGTGATACTGTACCCTTTCTCAACTTTGTACAATCACATCAAATCCATACTGGGCCTGAGACCCTCTGAGTCTGCCTCCTGATATATAGACATAGGTTTTTAATGTTTAAACTATGCTATATATACCTGTTATCGGGTGATACTGTACCCTTTCTCAACTTTCTACAATCTTGTCGAATCCAAACTGGGCCTGAGAACGCCTGAGTCTGCCTCCTGATTAGAGATGAGCGGTGTTCCAGTCGACCTGTTCGCCAAGTTAAAATTCCAGCTGTTTTTGGGCGGTGCTCGAGGCATTCGTCAAACTCAAACACTTTGCTTAAAATTCGGCTTTTTGAGGTCCCGTTCGAGAACGGTTCGTTCACTAAAAGCGTATCTTCATTTTCACATTAATAATGGTTTTCAATGTTCATAGACTGTTTCATGGCATAGTAGCGGTGTGTGGTAGCAAGCGGTGTAGTACACCTGTCAAGGAGCTTCCTGTGTGTTTCTAATTAATTTTTACCGCATCTTGTCCAGAAAATCCTTTTGGGCCTTGTAGAACTGTCTGCTACTCAGCAGAGGAGCCCACCAGTGAACCAAGCTATGCCACCTGTTTATGTAAGAACTGCGTGCTACTCAGCAGAGGAGCCCAGCTGTTAAGCAAGCTACAGCACCTGTGGTTTGGACACTTAATTTTTTCATTATTTCTGGAATGCCGGTTAGGCCTAATTCCGGAATTCCGGTTGACCTGCACTTACTGAGAAATCCTCGTTCGCGGGGAAGAATTGTAATCCCAGATCCCCATCTCTAACGGGCTTCAGCGGGTTATCTGCACCTGTAAGTGGCACACGCTGGACCTTTCAGTGTAGCGCGCATGCAGCCTTGGACATGTAAGGGCATGGCAGACCTGTTATTGATCGATCTCACATGCCAGAGCCTTGCGTGTCCCTCTAGTAAGCTTGACGAGTACCGCGGGGGCATGCCGGAGTCTCGTTCGTTAACGGTATTAAGCTGACAAATCTCTAGCACAACTAAAAACGGACATCCACCACCACTCACAGAATCAACAAAGCTTGCAATCTGTCAATCTTTTCTGTAGCTGGCATGGTTGAGGTTTCCCGGGTGGAGTCGAATTAAGCCGCAGGCTCCACTCCTGGTGGTGCCCTTCTGGACATTCCTTTAAGGTTCAGCTTTGTAACCATACTGCCCCCAGAAGCAAACACTTTGCCTTCATGGACGCTGTTTGGAGGTTCGTGGGAATAACGCCGCCCGATCAGCAGTTGGCCTAATTTATGGTGGGAAGTCCGACAGTATATGAACGTCTTCGATTTCAGATTTTTACTGTTTTTTGGTATTTTACATTTTTATTCCAGCCTTTCTTGACTTCATAAAGGCATGACATGCTCATATCTGTGTCTCCTCCTCCTCTTTTTACTCCTCCACCTCTTTTCTATATGTAGTTGCCGTTTTCCATATGTTATTTTTGTATTCTGAGCATTTTGTCTGCTTTGGGACACCTTTTAAGGTGTTTTGTAATTGTTTTCTATGTGTTTGTATGTGTTTGTGTTTGCCTGCCATTGTTTTCAATGGTGTTCGATGTTGTTCGTCGAACATTCGACAAACCTTCGACGAACTTGCCTCGTGTTCGACGAACCAAAACGAACTGGAACACTAGTGGGGTGGCAGTGGGGTGGCTCAACACTACTCCTGAATATATAGACGTACATTTTTAATGTTTAAACTATGCTATATATACCTGGCATCTGGTGATACTGTACACTTTCTGCCAGGAAGTCTTCCTCCACCCACCGCTCTAAGTGTATCATTGCACCTGGAACATTTTCCCACATGTGTGAATATTTCTTTCGGATCTTCTTGTTATATTGTGGTGTGATCCATTCTGAGCGTGTGACAGTCTGTGGGTTACTCCTGCAATTTAGATGTACATTTAAAAATATGGGGGCTTATCTTAGTTATTCCACCACTGGCACCATGTGACAAAAATGCAGCAAGCTAACCTTGCTCTAACAATTTACCGCAGGGGGGTAATTTTGGATGCCCCACCACTGCTAACAACCTTCCAAGAACTGTGGGGATTTATGTATATCCCACTTTCTCAGCTCCACTTTGGAACTCGCAGCTCTCCGGCACCCCCCTTACCCTCAGGTCAGTCAGGGAACTGCACCTAGGATAATTAGTCGCCGGACGGGCTGCTTGTTGTGCACGGGCAATTAGGCTACTGCAGTAAGGGAATTATCAATGCTGTGGCCGCAGCCCCCCTTTAGCAATATAAGACCCTTCTGTCCTGCCAACTAGCCGAATCAATCGCACACACCACGCTGCCATCATCCACGCTTTTCTTAATTCACAGTGGCAACCCCCTGAAATCAGTAACGATTATCTAAAAGAGGCGCATAGTTCGTTTCTTAGAGCATGAAGACAGACTGAATTATTATATCATTTATTCCCCAAAATGAGGGCAGTGATTATATAGATAAAAGTTGCTATAAAATTGAGACATTACATATGTACAGAGACAAGTATAAAACAAAATGGATGAAAACAGAAAGTAACACTCACAGTTGCTTATGACTCTATAGGCATCCCATTTGGCTTGGAGGGGGAGGGGCGCTTAACCAAACGTCCCCACTCATCGGCACGTCTCTCTGGCACGAGGACTTGAGCTGGTCTTTTCACATTGTTAAATTGCACAGATTCAGTCAGTCCCACCATTCAACATAAGAGACGCTCTCACAAATCACTTAACCATCTGCTCACTCTTTCTATCCTCCTTCTCCTAGTCGCAGGAGACATTGCTCCCAACCCTGGTCCCCCATGTTATAGAAAGTCAAACCCCCCAACTGCTACACTCAGAAACCCCTCTAATCTTATTAATATTCCCTGCATGCCATCTGTCTCTCTTAATTGTGCACTTTGGAATTCTCGCTCAGTGTGTAACAAACTCTCCTTCATTCATGACTTTTTCCTTTCTAATTCTCTTAACCTCCTGGCTGTTACTGAAATCTTGATCCAGCAGTCAGACACTACCGCTGCTGCTCTTTCATACGGGGGACTACACTTCTCTCATACCCCAAGATCAGACAATAGAGCAGGTGGAGGCGTTGGTCTGCTCCTATCACCAAAATGTACCTTTCAGGTTATCCCTCAACTACCCTCACTAGTCTTCCCTTCTTTTGAGGTCCATGCCCTCAGACTCTACACCCCCTTCTCCATGCGAGTGGCGGTGGTGTATCATCCTCCCGGCCCCTCCCATCAGTTCCTGCATCATTTTGCCACTTGGCTTCCACATTTTCTCTCCTGTGACATCCCTACCCTCATCATGGGCGATTTCAACATCCCCATTGCTCTTCCCCTCTCCCCATCTGCTACTCACCTTTTATCTCTAACCTCCTCATTTGGCCTTTCTCAGCTTACTAATTCTCCAACACATGAAGATGGAAACTCCCTCGACTTGGTCTCCTCTCGGCTTTGTGCAGTGGATAATTTTGCAAACTCCCCTCTCCCGCTCTCTGACCACAATCTTCTTTCATTCTCTGTCAAGAACTGCCAGGCTGCTCAGGTCACCCCCACTGTCCATACTTATAGAAACACACAGGCCATTAACACCCAGAAACTTATGAAGAACTTGCAGTCTTCATTGGCCCCTATCTCCTCCCTCTCATGTCCTGATTCTGCATTGAAGCATTACAATGAAACACTTCAAAGTGCCCTGGATGAATTTGCACCCCCTATAAATAGAACACCACAACACAAATGGCGACAACCCTGGCACACGGTGCAAACACGTTTCCTGCAGCGGTGCTCCAGGTGCGCCGAACGTCTGTGCAGAAAATCCAATCTACACGAAGATTTCATCCATTTTAAGTTTATGCTTAGAACATAAAACACTGCCCTTCACCTCTCCAAACAAGCCTATTTCAACACCCTCATCACCTCACTGTCCAATAACTCTAAACGTCTCTTTGACACTTTTCTTTCTCTACTCAACCCAAGAATACAGGCCCCAACCACGGAGCTCCGAGCTGACGATCTGGCCAATTACTTCAAAGAAAAAATTGACCAGATTCGACAGGAAATTATCTCCCAATCACCTCATACCATGCACTGTCCTCCCTCCCCCACTGCATCTAGCTCACTCTCTGATTTTGAACCAGTCACAGAAGAAGAAGTAAGCAGGCTCCTTGCATCTTCTCGCCCAACCACTTGCACCAGTGACCCATTTCCGTCACATCTCCTCCAGTCCCTTTCTCCTGCTGTCACCCCTCACCTAACTAAAATATTTAACCACTCTCTCTCTTCTGGTATCTTTACCTCCTCATTTAAGCATGCCGTCATACATCCACTACTTAAAAAAACATCCCTCGACCAAAACTGTGCCGCTAACTATAGACCTGTCTCTAATCTTCCCTTCATCTCTAGACTCCTGGAACGCCTGGTCCACTCCCGTCTTATCCGCTATCTCTTTGATAACTCTCTTCTCGACCCTCTCCAATCCGGTTTCCGCTCTTTACACTCTACTGAAACTGCCCTCACTAAAGTCTCTAATGATCTACTAACAGCTAAATCAAATGGTCATTACTCCATGCTAATTCTCTTGGCTCTCTCTGCAGCATTCGACACTGTGGATCATCAGCTCCTCCTCACTATGCTCCGTTCCATTGGCCTCAAGGACACCGTTCTCTCATGGTTCTACTCCTATCTCTCTGTCCGCTCCTTTACTGTATCTTTTGCCGATTTCCTCCTCCTCTCACCTTCCCCTTACTGTTGGGGTTCCTCAAGGATCAGTTCTAGGCCCCCTCCTCTTCTTGTACACTGCCCCTATTGGTCAAACAATCAGCAGGTTTGGTTTCCAGTACCATCTCTATGATGACGACACCCAATTATACGCTTCTTCTCCTGACATAACGCCAGCCTTTCTAGAAAACACCGGCGATTGTCTAAACGCTGTGTCTAACATCATGTCCTCTCTATATTTGAAATTGAACCTGTCAAAGACTGAACTCCTGGTGTTTCCTCCCTCTACTAATGTACCTATACCCGACATTTCCATTTCTGTGTGTGGTTCCACTATTACTCCCCAGCAACAGGCCCGCTGTCTTGGGGTCATACTTGATTCCGAGCTTTCCTTTGCCCCCCACATTCGATCACTGGCTCGCTCTTGTTATCTGCACCTCAAAAACGTTTCTAGAATTCAACCTTTTCTTACTTTTGACTCTGCAAAAACTCTTACTGTTTCTCTTATTCATTCTCGTCTCGACTATTGTAACTCTCTTCTAATCGGTCTCCCTCTTACCAAACTCTCCCCTCTCCAATCTGTCTTGAATGCTGCAGCCAGGATCATATTCCTCACCAATCGTTACACCGATGCCTCTACCTTGTGCCAGTCATTACACTGGCTACACATCCACTCCAGAATTCAGTATAAACGTATTACCCTCACCCACAAAGCCCTCCATGGCTCAGCACCACCATACATCTCCTCCCTTGTTTCAGTATACCACCCTACCCACGCCCTCTGTTCTGCTGTTGACCTGAGGTTAGCATCCTCAATAGTCAGAACCTCCCACTCCCGTTTCCAACACGTGCTGCGCCAATTCTTTGGAATGCACTTCCCAGGTCAATACGATTAGTCCCCATTCCCCACAATTTTAAGCGTGCCCTGAAAATGCATTTATTCAGACTGGCCTATCGCCTCAACACATTAAGCTAATCTATCCCTGTGTGGCACAGCCAAAAGTTTTACCATAACCAGATTCCCCGCATCATGTTCCCACATGCTTTATGCATCCATTTCACACCCTCGCAGGAATCTTAAACACCTTGATCTACACTCATTCTCTGAATCCCTCCTCCCTCTTACAGATATAAGTTCCTTACACAATGCGGATGACGCTGCCGCTCTATATAACACCACAATAGCTGTAGCTTTGGAATCCGCTGCCCCACTTGCACATACCAAAACTCGCAAAATCAACAGACAGCCCTGGCACACCAGCCTGACCAAAGAGCTGAGGCAAGCTTCCAGGGCTGCTGAGCGCAGATGGAAATGATCCCACTCCAATGAGCATTCATCGCATTCAAACAGTCCCTCATTACTTTCAAGACCACACTCGCCACAGCTAAACAAACCTACTTCTCATCTCTCATATCCTCCCTGTCTCACAACCCTAAACAGTTATTCAACACCTTCAATTCTCTCCTCCGCCCCCCAGCACCTCCTCCCTCCCCACTCATCTCAGCTGAAGACTTTGCCTCATTTTTCAAGCAGAAGATTGATAACATCAGAGACAGTTTTGGTCAACAACCCCCAGAGCCCTTCCCCCCGACTTCCCAGCCCTCCACCTTCAAAACCAACTTCTCCACCATTACAGAAGATCGACTCTCCACTCTACTCTCAAGATCACATCTCACCACCTGTGCACTCGACCCGATCCCATCCCACTTCATACCAAACCTCACCACAGTCTTCATCCCAACCCTAACCCATCTCTTCAACCTATCACTAACAACTGGTGTTTTCCCCTCAAGCTTTAAACATGCCTCCATCACACCTATCCTCAAAAAGCCCTCTCTTGACCCATCCTCTGTATCTAGCTATCGCCCTATATCACTTCTCCCCTACGCCTCCAAGCTACTGGAACAACACGTCTACCTTGAACTGTCCTCCCATCTCTCTTCTTGCTCCCTCTTCGACCGCTTACAATCTGGCTTCCGGTCACACCACTCCACAGAAACTGCCCTTACTAAGGTCACCAATGACCTCTTAACCGCCAAGAGCAAGCGACACTACTCTGTCCTCCTCCTCCTGGACCTGTCGGCTGCCTTTGACACAGTGGACCATTCCCTATTATTACAGACCCTCTCATCCCTCGGCATCACAGACTTGGCCCTATCCTGGATCTCATCATACCTAACAGACCGGACATTCAGCGTCTCCCACTCACACACCACCTCCTCACCTCGCCCCCTATCTGTCGGAGTCCCACAAGGTTCAGTCCTTGGGCCCCTGCTGTTCTCTATTTACACCTTTGGCCTGGGACAGCTCATAGAATCTCATGGCTTTCAGTATCATCTCTACGCTGATGACACACAGATCTACATCTCTGGACCAGATATCACCTCCCTACTAACCAGAATCCCTCAATGTCTGTCCACTATATCATCCTTCTTCTCCGCTAGATTTCTGAAACTCAACATGGACAAAACAGAATTCATCATCTTTCCCCCATCTCACGTGGCCCCCCCTATGAACCTATCAATTACAGTAAATGACTGCCCACTCTCCCCAGTCCCACAAGCTCGCTGTCTCGGAGTAATCCTTGACTCTGATCTCTCCTTCAAACCACATATCCAAGCCCTTTCCACTTCCTGCCGACTTCAACTCAAAAATATTTCACAAATCCGTTCATTCCTCACTCTAGAATCTGCAAAAACCCTAGTCCATGCCCTCATCATCTCTCGCCTTGACTACTGCAACCTCCTGCTCTGTGGCCTCCCCTCAAACACTCTCGCACCCCTCCAATCTATTCTAAACTCTGATGCCCGACTAATCCACCTGTCTCCCCGCTATTCCCCAGCTTCTCCCCTCTGTCAATCCCTTCACTGGCTCCCAATTGCCCAGAGACTCCATTACAAAACCCTAACCATGACATACAAAGCCATCCACAACCTGTCTCCTCCATACATCTGTGACCTTGTCTCCCGGTATTTTCCCACACGCAACCTCCGATCCACACAAGATCTCCTTCACTACTCCCCTCTTATCTCCTCTTCCCACAATCGCATACAAGATTTCTCTCGCGCATCACCCCTACTCTGGAACTCTCTACCACAACATATCAGACTCTCACCTACCATTGAAACCTTCAAAAAGAGCCTGAAGACCCACCTCTTCCGACAAGCCTACAACCTGCAGTAACCACCGATCGACCAAACCGCTGCACGACCAGCTCTACCCTCGCCTACTGTATTATCACCCATCCCTTGCAGATTGTGAGCCCTCGCGGGCAGGGTCCTCTCTCCTCCTGTACCAGTTATGACTTGTATTGTTTAAGATTATTGTATTTGTTTTTATGTATACCCCTCCTTACATGTAAAGCGCCATGGAATAAATGGCACTATAACAATAAATAATAATAATAATAATCCATTAGCTCTCTGTGTTTGTACTGTTACACACTTAACATTATGGCTGGTCCAAACAATCTGGGCAATTGTTACCACCCACTTTCGTATCTATCGCTTTCCTCATAGACTGTAAGCTTGCGAGCAGGGCCCTCTTTCCTCTTGGTATTTCTTATAATCTATGTAATTAATGTTATGCTGTAATGTCTATCGTCTGTACAAATCCCCTCTGAAATGTAAAGTGCTGCGGAATATGTCGGCGCTATAGAAATAAAATTTATTATTATTATTACCCCAACACTAGTGTATACAGCTCTACGCTTGCGATACATTACCCATTTACTGCTTTTTATATTCTGGTCTAATCCAAACTGACCAAGTGAGAGTTATTTTCTGACTGTGAAAATAAATACTGAGATTGACAACAATGACCCCTACACTGTGTACAGCTGTACTTTTCAGATCCATTACCGTTTTATGGCTTTTTATATTGTGTTGTAATCCATACTGAGCCTGAGAGCGTCTGTGTCTGCCTCCTGAAATATCTACGGAGATTTAGAATGTTTAAACAATATTATATATACCTGCTATCTGATGATACTGTACTCTTTTTCTACTTTTTATATTCTGTCTAATCCATACTGAGCCTGTGAGCGTCTCTGTGTGACTGATGGTATATATAGGAAGATTGACAATCATCCTTTGACTGTATAGAGCTGTACGCTTCTGATACAGTACCATATATCTGATGTTATTTTGGGTTCATGTTCTGCAACATTTTGAAGTTTGGTGGAAGAGGCCGCAGACGTGGGCATGGGGAGGCCAGCTGGTGCTGATAGTGGCAAAAGCACAATAGCAGCTAAGGCAGGAGGTGTTGAGCCTGCGTCATGGTCTGGCTCCAGAAGGCCAGGAAGGTTACCTTTTCTGGGAGTAGGTTAACCGCTTTTAAAGCCGGAGCATCAGGAACTGGATTTGGCTTACATTGCCGAAACAGACTCCAGCAAATATGCCCTCCTCTTCTGAAGGTTCAAAAAATGTAAGCACTGAGTCGTCAAGTGCTGGCTCCTGGTCAGGAATGAACCCCTTTCCTTGTGTCCTTCACTCCCACCAAAAGTGAATGATGCAGCATGCCACACTTCACATTAGCCCATGTAGCTCTTTCTATCATACCATGCCTGGGTTATCAAGTCAAATCGTGAATTCCCCAGTCCAAGATGAATCTGACATGGAGTGTGGGTGGCCAGCCAGGGCAGTGGGGTTAATCGGTACCGGGCCGGTGTCTCAGAGGGATGTGTCACGTTGGTGGTGATGACCCGTTCCGTGGCTCTGGGCGTCCATGCAAAGGGGTGAATAACGTTTATAGGTGAATGATACATGAAGCCACCTGTGGTTTCTGATCACATTGACCCACGCTGCAGTGTCACTTCTCTGGGACAGATGTTGTGGTGAAGCTAAGATGTAGAAGCCCTGCACAGGTAGGGCCGTAGTCGCAGGGCAGATGAAAGAGTTGGTAGATGGTGTGCAGTGCAGGATGTAGCAGAGCCGTGCACCAGGCGCAGGAGAAAGATGACAGACACAGTTGTGCAGTTCCTTTACCTGTACTTGGTAAGTGCCGTCCAGGACCCAGAGTACAGATGGAGAAGGAGTTGGTCAGCCTGGAAGCAAATTTGAAATTCTCTCTCTGCAGATAGGTAGTGTGGCCTCCGTTCTAGCACTTATCTGAGGTACTCGCAGTACTGAGTTCACTGAAGTTCCCCCTGTTGACTCTCTTTTGGAACTTTCTCGTATGGCAGTGTTGTGAGTTCATTTTCCCCTCCACCACTGAGGCCTGATGAACTCCCTCTTCTGGTAAAGAAAGGTAGTGAGCCTGATTATCAAGCACCTGAGACTAATGATGATGACTGGCTGAGTGGAGTTACTGACTGGATATAAGGCCGCCGACGCCCTTCTGCCCTGCGGGTGATTTCTCTGAGGGATCCTTGGAGACCAGTCTGAATTCCTGCTCTTCTAAAGCTAAGTTTTCTGCTCAGCTTTTTGCATTTGTGCTTTGACTTTGTTTTGCTTTGTTTTTCTGGATTTCTGCCATTCCCTGCTGGGGTGAGCTGAATTCCTTTAGCTCTGTCTTCAGAAAATACCTGAGTGCTGATATAGTTTTTGAAGCCTAGCTGCTTCAGGGTCTTTTTCCATATCAGCCTGTTGGCTTATGTCTTCGATAGGGTTTTGGCAGATTGCAGGCAGCAACCTTCCTTTCCTGTCCTGTTTAGTTAGCTTGGGCCCCATCGTTTGCTCAGCCTATCTTTCTATCTTTGTGAGTGTTTTTTCATCTTGCTTCACCGTCATTATATGTTGGGGGCTGCTCTGGGGCAGTTTAGATTTCCTTTTCTGTCTTTAGGCTATTTAGCTCTCCGGCTGTGATCAAGGGGTCTAGGGCATCGTAGGAACCCCCCACGGCTACTGCTAGTTGTGTTGATAGGTTTAGGGGTCTGCAATCTGATAGTTGCCAACTTCTCTGGTTTTCTGGACGTAGCTTCTATTTTTGTGTCTGCCTCCTACGGTGACTCTATCATAACAGAATTACCCGCGATACCGCAGATCCTAGGGTACTCAATACCAGGAAAGAATTGTAAAAAAAAAAAAAAAAAAGTGTGTATATTTTTTCCTCTATATCTCTGAGGCCGTAGGGGGAATTTTTTTTTCTCTCAATGGAGATAAAGCAATTGTCTGATCGTGTGGAGCAGCTCGCTGCGGAAGTGCGGGGAATTTCCGCCTACCTTGCTCATTCACATGCTGCTGAACCAAAGATTCCTACACCTGATGTATTTTTTGGGGATCGGTCTAAATTTTTGAATTTCAAAAATAATTGTAAATTATTTTTTGCCTTGAAGCCTAACTCTTCAGGGAACTCCGCGCAGCAGGTTAAAATTGTCATCTCTTTGCTGCGTGGCGATCCCGAGGATTGGGCGTTTTCTTTAAAACCAGATGATCCTATTCTGACTAATGTGAACGCATTTTTTCAAGCCTTGGGGTTGTTGTATGACGAACCTAATGCTATTGATCAGGCTGAAAAGACCCTGCTGGCATTGAATCAGGGTCGAGATTCTGCAGAATTGTACTGTCAAAAATTCCGAAAGTGGGCGGTACTTACTACCTGGAATGATAATGCCTTGGCTGCTATCTTTTGGAAGGGTTTGTCAGAAGCCGTAAAAGATACTATGGTGGGATTTCCTGTTCCCTCTGGTCTGGACGATTCTATGTCATTAGCCATTCAGGTTGATCGGCGTTTGCGTGAACGCAGGATTGCACCAGAGGTGTTGCCACCAGTTGAACAGGTGTCTGAACCTATGCAATGTGATAGAGTTTTGTCCAGAGAGCAGCGTCAGGAGTTCAGAAGGCGTAATAAGTTGTGTTTTTTCTGTGGAGATGCCTCGCATATTATTTCTGTCTGTCCTAAAAGAGAGAAACGCTTTGCACACACGTTTTCTGTTGGTGGTGTTCAACCTAAGTTTCTTCTGGCTATTACTCTGACCTGCTCCCTGTCCACATTTTCCGCCAAGGCTTTTGTTGATTCGGGAGCAGCCCTAAACCTAATGGACTTGGATTTTGCTAAACGTTGTGGATTTCCGATGACACCCCTGCAGACGCCTATCCCTTTGAGGGGGATTGATGCTACTCCTTTTGGCGAAAAATAAACCTCAGATTTGGACCCAGGTGGTAATGCGGGTCGCCCCAGACCATCAAGAAAATTGCAGATTTTTGGTGTTGCATAATCTGCATGATACCATTGTTCTGGGGTTTCCCTGGTTACAAATTCATAATCCAGTTTTGGATTGGAAATCTGTGTCTGTGGTGAGTTGGGGTTGTCGGTGTGCCTTTAGTGAGGCTCCGGTGTTTTCCACCTCTCCTCAGTCGCATGATGTTCCTGACTATTTGGCGGACTTTTATGATGTATTTAGTGAGAATGAGTCTGCGTCTCTGCCTCCTCATAGGAGTTATGACTGTGCAATTGAACTGAGCCCGGGGTGTAAATTTCCCAAGGGTCAGCTCTTCAATTTATCTGTACCCGAGCACGAGGCTATGCGATCCTATATTAAGGAGGCGTTGGAGAAGGGTCATATTAGACCATCCTCGTCACTCTTAGGTGCCGGTTTTTTTTTGTAGCCAAAAAGGATGGATCATTAAGACCTTGTATTGATTATCGTGCCCTCAACAAAATTACTGTTAAATATCAGTATCCGTTACCCCTGATTTCGGATCTATTCTCTAGAGTTAAAGGTGCTTGCTGGTTTACCAAGCTTGATCTCAGGGGGGCGTATAATCTTATTCGCATTAAGCATGGGGATGAATGGAAGACGGCGTTTAATACTCCGGAGGGACATTTTGAGTACCTGGTGATGCCTTTTGGGCTCACTAATGCCCCTTCTGTCTTCCAGTGCTTCATGAACGATATTTTCTGAGATTTTGTCGATAAATTTTTGATTATCTATCTGGATGATATTTTGATCTTCTCTAAGGATTGGGATTCTCATGTGGAACATATTCGGACTGTGTTCCGGATCTTGAGGGAGAATTCCCTGTATGTCAAAGGATCTAAATGCCTTTTTGGAGTACAGAGGATTTCTTTTTGGGGATTTATTTTATCTCCGTCAACTATTGAAATGGACCCGGCCAAGGTACAGGCCATTTACGATTGGGTTCAGCCTACTTCTTTGAAGGCCCTCCAGAAGTTTTTGGGTTTTGCTAATTTTTATCGGAAATTTATAGCAAAATTTTCTAGTATTGGCAAGCCATTGACTGATTTGACTAAGAAGGGTGCTGATGTGTTAAATTGGTCTCCGGAGGCTGTTTCTTCCTTTCAGGAGCTGAAGCGAAGATTCACCTCCGCCCCGGTTTTGCGGCAACCTGATGTCTCACTTCCGTTCCAGGTAGAGGTGGATGCTTCTGAGATTGGTGCAGGAGCTGTTTTGTCCCAAAGGGATCCTGTAACATCTAAAATGAATCCCTGTGCTTTCTTTTCCCGAAAGTTCTCTCCATCTGAACGTAACTATGATGTGGGGAATCGGGAACTGTTGGCCATGAAATGGGCATTTGAGGAGTGGAGATATTGGTTGGAGGGAGCTAAACATCAAGTCGTGGTCCTCACTGACCACAAGAATTTGATTTACCTAGAGTCGGCTAAGCGCTTGAACCCTAGACAGGCTAGGTGGGCCTTGTTTTTTTACACGTTTTGATTTTGTGGTTTCTTTTCTTCCTGGAACTAAGAATGTCAAGGCAGACGCCCTCTCTAGGAGCTTCTTTGCTGATTCTCCTGTGGTGACCAAGCCTGCTACCATCTTAGGCGAAGGGGTAGTTCTTTCTGCCATCTCGCCCGATTTGAGACGTGCTCTAGAAGAGTTCCAGGAGGACAAACCTGAGCGTTGTCCCAGTGGAAAGTTGTATGTTCCTGACCAGTGGAAGAAGAGAGTGATGTCTGAAGTTCATTCCTCTGCTTTGGCTGGTCATCCAGGTATTTTTGGTACTAGAGATCTGGTGAGTCGGTCTTTTTGGTGGCCATCCTTGTCTCGTGATGTCAGGAATTTTGTGCAGTCCTGTGGGACTTGCTCCCGGTCTAAATCGTGTTCTCGCTCTAGTGGGTTGTTGATGCCTTTGCCTGTCCCCAAGAGGCCATGGACCCATATTTCAATGGATTTCATCTCTGATATGCCTGTCTCTCAAAGGATGACTGTTATTTGGGTGATTTGTGATAGGTTTTCTAAGATGGTTCATCTTGTACCACTCCCTAAGTTGCCGTCTTCCTCTGAGTTGGTGCCCCTGTTTTTGCAACAGGTGGTTCGCTTGCACGGGATTCCTGAGAACATTGTATCTGACAGAGGAGTTCAGTTTGTGTCTAGATTTTGGAGAACTTTCTGTTCCAAGCTGGGAATTCAGTTGTCCTTCTCCTCTGCTTTTCACCCTCAGACCAATGGGCAGACAGAGAGAACAAACCTGACCTTGGAGTCATATTTGAGATGTTTTATTTCCGCTGATCAGGATGATTGGGTTTCATTTTTGCCCTTGGCCGAATTTGCTTTAAATAATAGAGCTAGTTCTGCCACTTTGATGTCACCTTTTTTTTGTAACTTTGGGTTTCATCCTCGATTTTCTTCAGGGCAGGTGGAGCCCTCTGCCTGCCCAGGTATTGACACTGTGGTGGAGAGAATGCACCAGATCTGGGACCAAGTGGTGGATAAGTTATCTCTCTCCCAGGAAAAGGCCCAGCGGTTTTCCAACCGACATAGGACCATTGGTCCCCAGTTTAAGGTTGGTGATATGGTGTGGTTATCATCAAAAAATATTGCTATGAAGGTGGCTTCTCCTAAGTTTAAGCCTAGATTTATTGGACCTTACAAGATTTTGGAGATTATTAATCCGGTCTCTTTTCGTTTGGCTCTTCCTGTCACATTTAAAATCCATAATGTGTTCCATAAATCTTTGTTGAAGAGGTTTGTTGAACCTGTTGTTCCGGGGGTGGCACCTCCAGACCCTGTATTGGTTGAAGGTAACATGGAATATGAGGTAGAGAAAATACTGGATTCCCGTCTGGCTAGACGGAGACTCCAGTATTTGGTTAAGTGGAAGGGTTATGGTCAGGAGGATAATTCCTGGGTCTCTGCCTCTGATATTCATGCCGAAAGATTGGTGCGTGCCTTTCATCGGGCTCACCCTGATCGCCCTGGTGGCGTGGTTGAGGGTTCGGTGACCCCTCCTCAAGGGGGAGGTACTGTTGTGAGTTCATTTTCCCCTCCACCACTGAGGCCCGATGAACTCCCTCTTCTGGTAAAGAAAGGTAGTGAGCCTGATTTTCAAGCACCTGAGACTAATGATGATGACTGGTTGAGTGGAGTTACTGACTGGATATAAGGCCGCCGACGCCCTTCTGCCCTGCGGGTGATTTCTCTGAGGGATCCTTGGAGACCAGTCTGAATTCCTGCTCTTCTAAAGCTAAGCTTTCTGCTCAGCTTTTTGCATTTGTGCTTTGACTTTGTTTTGCTTTGTTTTTCTGGATTTCTGCCATTCCCTGCTGGGGTGAGATGAATTCCTTTAGCTCTATCTTCAGAAAATACCTGAGTGCTGATATAGTTTTTGAAGCCTAGCTGCTTCAGGGTCTTTTTCCATATCAGCCTGTTGGCTTATGTCTTTAATAGGGTTTTGGCAGATTGCAGACAGCAACCTTCCTTTCCTGTCCTGTTTAGTTAGCTTGGGCCCCATCGTTTGCTCAGCCTATCTTTCTATCTTTGGGAGTGTTTTTTCATCTTGCTTCACCGTCATTATATGTTGGGGGCTGCTTTTTACTTTGGGGTCTGCTCTGGGGCAGTTTAGATTTCCTTTTCTGTCTTTAGGCTATTTAGCTCTCCGGCTGTGATCGAGGGGTCTAGGGCACCGTAGGAACCCCCCACGGCTACTGCTAGTTGTGTTGATAGGTTCAGGGGTCTGCAATCTGATAGTTGCCAACTTCTCTGGTTTTCTGGACGTAGCTTCTATTTTTGTGTCTGCCTCCTACGGTGACTCTATCATAACATGGCAGGCAGTCATAGCCTTTTCCTTCTGGCTCACACACGTTGCTGCTGGGGCCTGCAAGCCTTAGTTGGAAACAGAGCATTTACAGCTGCTACTTCCTCCGGTTTCTGCTGCAGGACCGTCAGTGTCCCTACAAACTCGGAGACCGGAATCCCAACCATGCGCTCCAGCTAGAAGTGAGCCTTAACTCTGCTCATCCTCCAGCTCCCCTTCTCACGTCCACACACTTCCCCTTCCCTTCACAGACTGCCCTAACTTACCTCCTCCCGACCACAGAGAGCAGCTCCTCAGCAGTCAGGTTCAGAGGTCTCCCTGCTGGTCTGGAGTGGGAACTGTGTTGTGTGTTGGTTTAACTGCTAGAGAGATCCTTCGTTGCTCCCAAGCATGACATCACACTCCCTAGGAGGAAGGTAATGCCACTGTGTCGACCGTACTCCTGGGGGTGCCACAAGTGCACTGATGCCCAGCCACTGCTAGATGATTCTGCTGGCACACTGACCCAGACCACTACATTCCCCTCGCACTCTACACAGCCAGAATCTGACCCTGATGAAACTCAGGTTCCCCTTCCCACATACTATACCACCTTACACGGTGACAAAGAGGAAGGTGCAGATGAAAGTGCAGGTTCCTTGAGCAAGTGGGGAGGCATACTCAGGGCCCCTCATAGTACCCAAAAGTGTCTCTGCCGGTGGGAGTGCCATCAGACACACTGCCGTACTATGAGGGACCCTGTGCCAGTGCCGTCGCCAACGAGTGGGCCCCCCTGCTTGCTCAGGATCACAGCACTTGCAAAGTTGAAATACTTACCTCTCCCTGCTGCTCCACCGCTGTGATGTCTTCCGCGTTTCCTGACAGTGACATTCTGGTCAGAGAGCACGATGACATCACGTCTGTACGCCCTCTGCCGAAACAGTCCAAGTGCAGAGAGATGGAAGATGGGGACGATGAGGAGTCCAAACTAGTACAGGGATTCCCTAGCGAAGAGACTTATTTGATTGTTTTCAATGTTGGGACAGCTATTTTTGGGGAGCACTATACTCTGGCGAATGATATATGAGGCCCACCATACACTGGAGCATTCAAAAGGTGGACATCAGACACTGGAGCAGCATTTACTGGGCCCATTATGCACTGGAGCATTAGAAATGGAGCCCATTATATATGGAGCATTATTTGGGCCCATAACACAGTGGAGCTTCATCCATGGGGACCAACATATACTGTAGAATTATGTGGAGCTCATCATATACTGTTTCAATAATTGTATGCACTAAAAGGTTGAAACAAGAGCGCAATAGGGTGTTATCCGGGTAAAATGTATAAATAAAAAGATATTTATACTCACCTTTTCAAAGAAAAAGTAAAGCCTGTATAGTATGTCAGCCTGCTGCACGTCCAACGGTCACAGCGGTGACCGCAGCAAAGTTTGTTTAGGAATAAATTCTTGGACTTTTAGGTGCGCTGCCAGACAGATTCCATAACCACGCAAGGTTAAGAAGTTAACCCTTTAATCCCTACGCGTTTCGAAGCATAACACTTCTTCTTCAGGGGTTGACACATGTGTCAACCCCTGAAGAAGAAGTGTTATGCTTCGAAACGCATAGGGATTAAAGGGTTAACTTCTTAACCTTGTGTGGTTATGGAATCTGTCTGGCAGCGCACCTAAAAGTCCAAGAATTTATTCCTAAAGAAACATATACTGTTTCAAGCATTATATGGGACCAATGATTCTGTATGGAGAAATATATGGGCCTCATTACTCTGTATGGCGCACTATGCGGTGGCCATAATACTCTATGGAGTAATATACTGTCCGTTTTTGGAGCTATAGAATTTAAAATGGATATCAGTCATGAGATGTAAGAAGTGAAGTATTTTTTATTATACTATTCTGCTAATTCTCTGCCGTATCAGAGGATCATGAATTGTGGCATGTGTTAAAAGAGCCCAGTGACACTCTTTGGCCCAGGGCCCACGAAAATCTGGAGCCAGCCCTACCCCCCCACAACTTTAGCCAAATAACCCCCAGTTTTCAATGACTAACTATTATTATAAAGTAAATTAAGGTTGACAAGCTTAAGTAGTAAGAATTGATGTTTTTGGCATTAAAATGGGCACTGTAGGTGTGTTTCCTGTCCTCCATTCCCTGCCGACCTTGGTTCCCCATTGACTTGCATTGGGTTTCGTGTTTCACTCGGCCTTCGACTTTTCACGATAATCGGCCGACTTCGTTCGACCCGACTTTTGAGAAAGTCAGGTTTCATGAAACCCGACTCGACCCGAAAAAAGGCAAAGTCGTTCATCTCTAGTATTTACTGTAGAATAAAATGATGGAAGACAGACATGATTGCTTCCTCCTTCACCTTTCAGCTAATCAGCTAAAGATGTGAGGACATTACTATATTGTACCAGCTGTGTCTCAGACCACACATGAGGATGTTACTAGATTGTGCCTCAAACCACACGTGAGGCCATTACTAGATTGTGTTTGCCGTGCCTCAGACCACACATGAGGACTATTAGATTGTACCCACCGTGCATCAGACCACACGTGAGAACATTATTAGATTGTACCCGCCGTGCATCAGAGCACACATGAGGACATTACTAGATTGTATCCGTCAGGCATCAGACCTCACATGAGAACATTGCTATATTGTGCCAGCCGTGCCTCAGACCACACATGAAGACATTATTAGAATGTACCCGCCATGCATCAGACCACACATGAGGACATTATTAGATTGTACCCACCGTGCATCAGAGCACACAGGGCTTATGCCTGTGGTACCCAGTTCACCGGTAACCACGGCTACCACACCGGACTGCCCCCGGACTGCGCTGACTTATACCTGCACCCTGACCTTGCGGCTGAATACCACGTGCCCGGAGAAGTTACCGGAGGACCCAGGAGTGGAAGCGGAGCTCCCGCTTGGACCTGACGCGGCTGCAGGTCCCCGCAGAGACCCCTGCGGATCCAGTGCCCTCATCTGCTCCCTCACCACCTGCACCGGAGCAGAGGCCGCACCGCCGGGAGGCCCCAGGTATGTCCGATGTCCCTTCTCCCGAGAAGACCCGAGGTTGCCCCACGGTTGCAGCGGCTGGCCAGGTTGTGCTAGACCTGGTTTGGGACCAGGAAGCCAGTCCCCGGGGGAGACACCGGAACCCCCAACGGTGGTACCGCAGGCCCCAACAGGCAGCAGCAGGTCCCGGGAAGGGGAGGAAGAGGAAGATGCCCATCGCCTAGCCACCATCAAGCAGCTAGCGGCTGAGTACCGAGAGAGGGAGCAGCGGAGATTGGCTGTGCTGGGCCCGGATTGGGACAGGAAGGAGAGGGCCCGTGCTGGGCATTAAGGTCCCCAGGATGCAGCTGGATGGGGGCAAGTACTCAACGTGAACCAGGAAAAAGGGTTCGGATTCATCGCAGACCCCAAGAGGATTGGTGACCTCTTCTTCAGTCGGCGGGATGTCGAGTCACACCTGAGAAGAAGGCACCCTGACTGAGACCTGCAGGCTGGGGAGTACGTGACCTTTACCCGCCATGAGGGGCTCAGGGGATGGTACGCCCGAATGTACGCCGTATCCCTGCAGAATTCATTGAGAGGTACCTGCCAAAGAGACCTGTTAATGCTCCTCCACCTACAGTCACCACCCAAGCTGCCCAGGTACCTGCTCCTAGGAACCTGACTACTACCACATCGACTCCAACCCGGCAGCCTAGGAAGAAGATCTCTGGCTTGACACCGCAGGAAGAGGACTACCTGAAAATGGTCAATGATTATCTTGAATACGGTGAAGGTTCCAATACCAGAACTCCTGGAGGGGATCACCAGTAAAGAAAAGAAAGAAAAATATACCAATCTCGTTACCCAGGAGGGTCATTTGCACCAGTTGTGCCTTTTTGTTCATCATGCTTTGATTTTTGTTCGTTTTCCAGTTGTTGCCCAGTTTTATTGGCAACCTCCACCATTGAACTTCAGTGATCATGAACTTGGAGTGTATCACAAACTTCCTTGTAAATAGTTTGCGCCCCTTTGGGTGCTCTCTCTTGGTTTTACATATAGACACTTTGCGAAGATGATGTTTTTGAATGGACACTTTGCGAAGAACGATGTCTACCACAAGGGACACTGCAAGAGATCCCGGCTGTTCAGCACTTTGCAAGAATCTTTGAATGTTTTATGATAAAGTATTTGATAATGTTGTGCCTTATGAAAAGTAAATGTCTTTTATAGAATGTTTGATACAGACAATTAGAAAAGTTTTGAGATAGAATGTGAGAATTGAATAAAGAACAAAGAATTGAAAGTGACAGGTGACAGGCCAAGTACAGATGGTCAGTGTCTTGCACCAGTAGAGAGAGAGAATAACTGATAGAAACGTAATAAAGAAAATGTGTTGAGTCTAGCACTTTGAATTAAGAATTGCACTTGAAGTAAAAATTTTTGATACTAAGATAGGAAGTTAGCCTGTTAGCAACGTTTAAGAAATGTGCCTCCTACATTACGAAGATTAGATAAGTATTGTTAACCAGCATTTAAAAACTTTTGTGTGTTCCTGTATTGTTACTCTTGTTGTTTTGCAGCCTGCGGATGTGCTGTGTTTAACGGGGGGGTATGTGGCACCCCTGAGGCTTCAGTCGCCACAGAAGTACTGCATATTCTCCTAAGGTGTGGTACCTCATCATCCAGGTAAGGTGGGAGCTCCCAACCACACTCCACACCTGCATCCCACACACAGGATAGTTCATTGGGGCCACCTAGCAGCTTCAGGTTGGGGGTAGCAGAGCACCCTTCGTGGAACCCTGCTTCGTAACATGAGATGTGCTAGGAGGCGGGTGGAGAGTGATGATACAAAAGAGTGGGAAGAGCGAGGATTAGGAGTTAGTTGGTTAGCGAGAGGAGAAGGAGATGGATGTTTGAAGGGCGTGCTGCAGCAGGTCTCAGTGATCTGGGCTGCTGGCACGGGGAAGGAAGAGAAGGAGACTGACAAGACTGATAACCTAACCTTCCATAATAGAACAGAATAGAACAGATCGGAACAAAGGAGACAGAAGGACGGTGGGAAGCAGGTTGAAGAAAGATAGATAACCCTTCCAGTCCAGAGCGCAAAGGCCGGGGCCCGGTCCCCGAGGTTGATCGGATCTTTCATATCTAGCAACAGACACCGGTGGAGTAGTGAGCCGCTAACGCCTTACTCCCATCATAGACTTGGGACACAACAGCACTTGGATAGTGAGCCAGGACTCCTGAGTGAGGAGTCCCCGAAAGAGGCTACAGCTGTCTGTCATACAAGTAGAGGCTAAGAACACCTAGAGAGAGGCATTCCAGGGTAACCAAGTACTGGAGTGCTTTGCACCTAAAGGCGCATTGGTGGAGTCGTTTAGCATGGTACATGTTGGCGGAGTGTTGGAGGTGAGAATCCTATCTTGCCTGGAGGTTGGCTGGAGCCCTGACCTGGAGAACACGGCACGGAGACAGGCATTTGTGTGAACTGCAAATAGTGAGTAAAGCTTTGGAACCGCACACTCTGGTGTCCTCCAGTTATTACAGCACCGCTGCACCTGAGTACCTACACCTACGCCATCTGCGCCTCCCCACCATTACTTCATCTACACTGCCCTGGGACTACAGCTCCACCTGTGGGGAGCTTTACCACCTTTGCTACGCACACCATCAGTCCCAGAGGATCTGCACGCAGCGTCGGCCTAAGGCTACTTTCACACATCAGGTTTTCGGCGTCAGGCGCGATCCGGCGTCGTGCCGGAACGCCGGATCCGGCAAATGTTTAGTAAAACCGGATGTGACGGATCCGGTTTTCTGCCGGATCCGTCTTTTTCTTGACAGACAAAACCGGATCCGTCTCATCCGGTTCATCCGTTTTTCTATCCGTTTTTCGACGGATTACGCCGGATCCGGTTTTTAAAATTGACCCTTGTGGCCTTCCGAACGGGATTGGCTACTGGAAAACTATATATAGCATGTTCGAACAGCCCTTCTTTGACAGGTTGTAGAGGAGAAAGTGCAGGTTGGAGAGAAGAGCAAGTTTACTGGCGAAGATGGATGTTGTCATTGGAAATATTTTGAAGAATTTGGCGGATTTTACAGCGGAGGCAAATCGTTTGAGGGTGATTGTTCTGGAGAAGGAGAGAGCGAGACAGCAGCGCATCAGGCATCGTAGACGACGTTTGTGGATCCACCCCATCACAGCCAAGAGAATGACGCGTGGGGTCTATTCTACACTATGCATGGACCTTCGACGAAACCCGGATACATTTTTTGGATATGTTAGGATGAAAATGGAGAATTTTGATTACTTGGTGGAGCGCATTGCACACCTCATAAGAAAAGCGGACACCTATTGCCGCTTCTCCGTTTCACCCGCAGAGCGTCTGATGGTGACTTTAAGGTAAGCCACATTTATTGGATATGATCGCATCAGAGCACACTTTCACTGCAATCTTGTTGGTGGTAATTTGTATCTCCAAGTGTTAGGTCAGTTTTGGTATGTAATGCTGTGATTTAAAACTAATTTATTGTTTGTTAATTCCCCACAGATTTCTTGCAACTGGAGAATCCCTTTCGTCACTGCATTTCCAGTACAGACTCGGGATTTCCACCATATCTGGAATTGTGAAGCACACATGCCGTGCACTGTGGGACTCCTTAGCTGAAGAGTTTTTACCAGAGCCCACAACAGAGAGGTGGATTGAAATTGCTGACAAGTTTCAACAGATATGTCAGTTTCCAAACTGCTTGGGCGCTGTGGACGGGAAACATATCCGCATTGTAAAGCCAGCTGGATCTGGATCGGAATATTTCAATTACAAGAAATATTTTTCAATTGTCCTCATGGCCATCGCTGACGCGGAATACAAATTTATTGCGGTTGATATTGGGGCCTATGGCCGCTCCAATGACTCTCAAGTTTTCAAACTGTCTGCCATGGGGCGTAAACTGTATGGAAACACCTTCCAGTTCCCACCACCTAGACCGCTGCCGCAAACATCTGGTCCACCTATGCCATTTGTCTGTGTAGGGGATGAAGCCTTCCAGCTGTCAGAACACCTTTTGAAACCGTACTCTAGCAGAGGATTGACAAGACCAAAACGCATTTTTAATTACTGCCTCACAAGAGCAAGAAGAATGGTTGAATGTACCTTTGGTATTCTGACAGCCAAATGGCGGGTCCTATTGACTGCGATCAACCTCAAGACAGAAACTGTGGACGAGGTGATCAAAGCGTGCGTGGTACTCCACAATTTTGTTATATGCAAGGAACCCATTTCCATTGAGGACACCTCTGAAGAAACCACCTTGCAAGATTACCATGACATTACCACTAGAAGTTCTGTGACGGTTTCAGTAATGAGGGACAATTTTGCACTATACTTTATGTCACCTCAAGGCAGAGTACACTGGCAGGATGACAGAGTGTGAAAGATTTGTGCCCTAACCAAACTTGTGTACCTTCTGTACCAACAGTATATACCTTTGCCAACCAAAGTTGGCTATCTTGTCATGGTCTCTATTTTTAGCTTTAGGCCACAGGTGTGTACCTGGTTGTGTTTTATGCAAAGTATTTCACCTTTTAACAAAAGTTGTGTACATTGTTCGGAAATCACCAACAATAAACACAACTTTTTAGGTGAAATACTTTGCTTCAAACACAACCAGGAACACAACTGTGGCAAAAAGCTAAAATTTACCCACAGTTATATACCTAGTTTTGAATACCATTTCACCTTTTAAATACCCTGTATTTAACCTTTTTCGCCGCAGAAAGAAATGACAGACAACCAGTGTAAAATAATTTAACTTTTATTGAAAAATGTTTTTTTTAGTAAACTTTTTTAAAATTTTAATAAACATGTTTAATAAAAATTTGAAACTATAAAACTGAAACCATAAAACTGGTCATTTTTATTTAAATACACACATTATAATTCTGTGTAGTGTGTGGTGGAAATACTGCTGTAGGGGCTGCGGGACACTTCGACACTGGGAGTGTGGAGAGAGGACTGGGATCGTTGTGGGGAAGGAACAGTTAGAGGTGAAGGTGTGGAAAAAACTACTGAATGGGTGGACATGTGGGAAGCAGAAGAGGTGGTGGGTGGTGGAGTGGAGGGTTGGGCAGGGACTGTAGGAGCAGATGATGTTGATGGCAAGTTGTATGGGGAAGGAGTTTGGTACGGGGCAGGTTGCTGGAAGTGGGGAGATGTCTGGTACGGGGCAGGTTGCTGGAAGTGGGGAGATGTCTGGTACGGGGCAGGTTGCTGGAAGTGGGGAGATGTCTGGTACGGGGCAGGTTGCTGGAAGTGGGGAGATGTCTGGTACGGGGCAGGTTGCTGGAAGTGGGGAGATGTCTGGTACTGGGGAGGTTGCTGGTACTGGGGAGTTTGCAGGTACTGTGGAGGTTGCTGGTACTGGTGAGGTTGCTGGTGCTGGGGAGGTGGCTGGTGCTGGGGAGGTGGCTGGTGCTGGGGAGGTGGATGGTGCTGGGGAGGTGGATGGTGCTGGGGAGGTGGATGGTGCTGGGGAGGTGGATGGTATGTAATAGGAGGGGGAGGATGGAAAGTGGCTGGAGGTGGATGGTATGTAATAGGAGGGGGAGGATGGAAAGTGGCTGGAGGGGGTGTAGATGTAATAGGAGGGGGAGGGTGGAAAGTGGCTGGAGGGGGTGTAGATGTAATAGGAGGGGGAGGATGGAAAGTGGCTGGAGGGGGTGTAGATGTAATAGGAGGGGGAGGATGGAAAGTGGCTGGAGGGGGTGCAGGTGGAGGAACTACTGTGGTGGGAGGAGGAGGAGGAGGTTGGGAGGTAACTTGCTGGAGAGCAGCGTGGCATGAATGCATTACATGCATCTGCTGGGCAGGAGAGAGCGTTTCCATGCGCTCCACAACAGACCTGAAAAAGGTGTGGTTTGGCGAAGATCTTGCTTCTGAATGCATGGTTTGCAGAAGTGTCTTCACCTCCAGAATGCTGGAGTTGATCTGCTGATAGCCTGCGGAGATTTGCTCTGACAAGACTTTTAGACAGTTCTGGAAAGATGCATTCAGATGCAAGAACTCTGGCGCATAAGTCTTTTCCTGACCCCTCTGCCGCTGCCGCCCAGTACCCGCAGGTGTACTAGAGGTGGCAGGGGCAGAAGGGTGGGGTAAAGGGAAAGCGATCTCCTCACCAGCAGCTTCATGTAATGTAGGCGGCCACGATGCTCCTGTGCTGGTGGATGGGACTGATGGGTCGAATGTGTGGGAAGGCTGGGAAGGTGCAGATGTACCGGGGCGGTCGAAGTGTCCCTCGGTACCGGTCTCCTCAGGGATCGCCTCAGAAGGGTCCAATCGTGCAGGCTCCCGAGTGCTGCTCACCGTGCTGTGGAATAAAGAGAAAAAAAACAATTAAAATACTGACATGGTATGGCCCTGGCTGAAAAAAAAATTTACATCTAACATTTGTTTTCACATGTGGTGTGTAATATTTACCTTCTGGTGACCATTGTTTCCCGGAGGAACGACAGGGCTTCTGCGTACTTGTACTTGCTCCTGCGTCCTCCAGATCCACTCGGGGCCCGCATCTCTTTATTGAACTCCTTCTTGAAACGATCCCTCACAGACCGCCACCGATTCACAATTCTGTTCCCTGAAACGAGAAAGGAGTGGTTAGTATACAACATCAGTGTTTCACAAACTCCAGTCCTCATGGTCCCCAGGGGTCATGTTTTCAGGATTTCCATAGTAAATAGAAATCCTGAACACATGATCCGTGGGGACTACGAGGACTGGAGTTCGGGAAACACTGGTTTAAATCAAGCAACCGGTACTGTATATACTTACGCTCTGTAATCTGGGCCCGAACATCGAGGTCCTCCCAGCGGCCCACAAGGAGCGAACAGATTTCCTCCCAGAGTCGTCGGGTAACGATCAGGTCAGCGTGGCGGCGGTCAGCCATATTCCAGAGCGGCTCCCTTTCTCTGATGAGATCGATGAGGCGGTCCACATCAATCCCTCCATCCTCAACGTCAGAGTCGGGAGCACGCTGTGAAGGCTGTTAAAGAAAAAGACAAAAATAACATAATTAGCCTCCACAAAAGAAATGAAATAAAAAGTGCAAAAACAAAGCAAAAATATTTATACTTACACGCTGGTGACCGCCGCGTTGCTGTCGCCGACGACCCTGGGAGGCACTGCGAGCACCTCTTGGCCAAGCACCAGATTGGGAAGACTAGAGAAGAAAACAAAAAAAGTTATGTCTTTGGATGTAGGCATTTGTTTGCTGTGTGTCGTCTGCAGAACATTGTTTTCTATGTGTTGTGTGTAGTGTGATGTTGTGTTTCTGCGTTTGATGCAAAAAACTTACCAATTGTGAGCCCACTCCAGGTGTCTGTCCACCCCTTCCTTCTTCTTCTGGGAGCTCCTCTTCATCTTGTGATTCCTGTTTTGAAATAAAAGGCCATGAATAGACATATATTACAGAGAAGATGGATTTTGGAAATAAAAACTTACCGTCAAACGCTGACGATGCGAGGGAGGGCTCCCAGAAGATGATGTGCTGTCTTCCTGGTGGCCACACTCCATGCCTGTGGGTGGTGTTCCAGCTGCTGCCATTGCTGCTGCTGCTGCTGCTGCATCTATTGGGCGGCTGTTGAATAAAGAGAAACAAAGGGCCAATGAATATCTTGATATTCAATAGCCCTAGTTTGGAGGAATGGGTGATTTGATAATTACCGTCTCTCATCTGCTGCTGGACTCCCCTCCCGTTGTTCAGCATGCTGCTCCAATTGGGGTGGTGCTGATGGTGCTGCTGCAGATGTCTCCTGCCTTCTCCTGCGCCTGGTTGCTGTCTTGGGTGGCATGTTGGGTGTGGCTGTGGGTCCCACTGTCTTGCTTTTATATATGTCTTGTGGGCAGAGCTACTGAGCATGCTCAGACCAAAAAACCGGATCCGGCCGCCGGATCAGGCTTTCGCCGGATCCGGCGCATTGCGGCGCTCATAGGCTTTCATTGTGTGAAAAAGCCGGACGCGCCGGATCCGGCGTGTCCGGCTTTTTCGCCGGAGACAAAAAACGTTACAGTAGACGTTTTTTCCAGACGCCGGATCGCGACACATTGCGACACATTGCCGGATCCGGCGAAAACCGGATGAAACGCATGGCCATCCGGCGCGATCCGGCGCAAATGCAAGTCAATGGGGGGGAAACCGGATCCGGCATTGCATTTCGCCGGATCCGGTTTCTGTCAAAAGCGCCGGATCGCGCCTGAAGGCGAAAACCTGATGTGTGAAAGAGGCCTAACACCACACTTGCCGAGCACCACAGGTGGCATTACGAATTATTCCTATAAACTGTAATATAAACTTCCACCATTTTCATTGGGCGCCCAGGGCCACGGACCGGGTCACGGCCACCGCAGCACACATCCCCCTGACACCGGCCCGGTACCTAGTACCTCACAGCCCTGGGACGGAGGGCGACCCATATCTACAATAATATACACCTGACGGCAGCCCGTACATTCTATATCTGCAATAATATATACCTGACAGGGCCCCGTACAGTCTGTATCTACAATAATATATACCTGACAGGAGCCAGTACAGTCTATATCTACAATAATATATACCTGACAGCAGCCCATATACTGTAGTCTATATCTACAATAATAAATACCTGACAGGAGCCCATACAGTCTGTATCTACAATAATATATACCTGACAGCAGCCCATGCAGTCTATATCTACAATAATATATACCTGACAGGAGCCCATACTGTCTATATCTACAATAATATATACCTAAACAAGAAACACAGAGACCCCCAACCACCCGGGTCTGAGGGAAGCCTATGAAACCATACAAAGGCAGTACAAAACCATCCTCAGGAGGAAGAAGCAGAGTTACGTCTCTACCAAGTTTAACCAACTCCAAGATGCCCTCCAAGACAACTCCTTCTGGGAACTATGGAACCACATGGACACAAAAGGCAAGAAAAACAACATCCATATCCAAAATGGCAACATCTGCCTCCAGTACTTCAGAGACCTCTATAAAGACAGTCCAAAGGAAGAACTAAGCCAAGAAGAGGAAAGCATAATGGTAAAGCTAAAAGAAATGGAGGAAAAAGTAAAAAATTTTCCAAAACCACGTGGATACACCTATTACCTTACAGGAAGTAGCAGAGAGAATCTCTTACATAAGATGTAGAAAAGCCGGTGGCCTGGATGGAATCCTACCAGAAATGCTGAAGTACAGCCCACCAGAAATACAGGCTGCAATGGTGAAACTTTTCAATATTGTGCTAAGTGCCAGCTACTTCCCTCGTACCTGGAAACAAGGCCTCATCACACCCATCCACAAGAATGGGGACAGTTATGACCCCGCCAACTACAGAGGAATATGTGTCAGCAGCAACCTGGGAAAACTGTTCAACAGCATCCTGAACAAGAGGATCCTCAGTTTCCTCACAGAGCACAACGTCCTCAGCAAGAGCCAAGCAGGGTTCATGCCAAACCACCGCACCACTGACCACATCTACACCCTGCACAGCCTCACTCAGAGACACGTCCACAATACAAAGAACGGGAAGATATACGCCTGTTTCGTGGACTTTAAAAAGGCCTTTGATTTGGTGTGGCACCCAGGCTTATTCCTGAAACTGCTGGAGAGCGGAATAGACCTACAATGTTATCAAAAGCTCCTACACCGAGAACCTCTGCAGTGTAAGTGTGAACGGCAGAAGAACGGCCTATTTCCAGCAGAGCCGTGGAGTCAGACAAGGCTGCAACCTAAGCCCAACGCTCTTCAACATTTACATCAATGAGCTGGCTATCGCTCTGGAATCTTCCACAGCACCAGGTCTCACCCTCCACGATGCGCAGGTGAAATTCCTGCTGTATGCAGATGACCTACTGCTTCTGTCACCAACCGAGAAAGGCCCCCAAGACAACCTGAAAATCTTAGAAAAATTGAGCTACACCTAGTATTGAGCATTCCGATACCGCAAGTATCGGGTATCGGCCGATATTCGCTGTATCGGAATTCCGATACTTAGTTCCGATACTTTTTTCATATTGAATACCAGAATCGGAAGTTCCCATAATGCTATGAGCCCGCTCGATTTGATTCAGCCAATGGAAATCCTCAGAAGTGTGGGCACATCCTGTTAGGCATGTAGGCATGTTAACTATTGGCATGGCTGTGATAGGCTGCTGAAATGATGTCATGATGCACTATAAAAGCCGCCGCCGCCATTTCTGTTCACTCTGCTGTGAATTCAGTTAGGGACAGGCTGCTGTTGAAGACTGTGAGGGACATTTAGAAATAGCGATTCTCAAAAAAATATTGTGCTTTACCCAGGCTACATAAACCACCACTGTAGCTTTCTTTTGCCTAGCAGCAGTGTTCACAGCTGTCTGCAAGGGCTGTGTGAGTGCAGCTCATGCTGTGTAGTGGGTCCTTCAGCCACGTCTGGTTGTAGGCCGCCCAGCGTGCGTCTCTGCTGCCTCATACATATTTTTCTTTTCTAGCTGCTTATTTTTCATAAATTCTATCTAGTGTGTTTCCATCCGTATCCATATACGTTGGTTGCAAACACTAGTAGTAGACAGCGCAGCCTTTCTGCAGCCTTTCAGTGCTAGTGCCCACTTCTCTGCACTGTTCACGGCTGTCTGAGAGGTCTCTGACTATGTGTGAGTGCAGCTCACGCTGAGTAGTGTGTCCTGCAGCTACATCTGGTTGTAGGCCACTCAGCGTGCGTCACTGCCTCACACATTTTTCTTTTATTGCAGCTCCTTTTTTTTTCTCCTATTAGTGTGCATCCATCCGTATCCATCTACATTGGTTGGTTGCAAACACTATATAGAAGTAGATAGAGGAGCCTTTTTTCTGGCTTGTGCCCTTCAGCTGCAGCCAGATTAGTATTACCCAATTTTTTTGGAGCCTCATCTTTTGCATTGTAGGTTACCTGCCTGCATTGTAATAGCTCCAAAAAGTTTGTGATACTATCACTATCAAATCTTTGGTCACATCCTTTTAGTTTTTTTTCCAAAAAAAAACCAAAATAAAGTTCACCAAACACTACATTTGACAGTTGTGTAGGCCACATTAGCTCCTATTAAAGTGTAGTCCACACACACACTTCATAAAATTAGTGTTTCTTATACCTGTTACCAGCTGTTCAGGAATAAGCACACTAAGCCCCCCCTTTGTACTTTTCTGCCTATCTTCATCAGTCTAGCAAGATGAAGAAGGCAGGGAGTAAGGCACGTGGGCGTGGAGTTTCATCAGGGAGAGGACGTGGGGATTCTGCAGGGAGAGGACGTGGGGATTATGCAGAGAGATGACGTGGGATTCTGTGCCTGCTGCGGGCACCAGTGAGTCAGCATCCCCCAGTTTTAGCAGGCAACAGTCCTTTATGCGCAGCTTTGTAGGACCTCGCCATACCCCACTGCTGCGGGAGGAACAAATTGAAGCCGTTGTCGGATGGATGGCAGCTAACGCATCGACTTCAATGACTTCTACGTCCTTTCAGGGCCAGAGCACCGAAGAGCAACCATCTGTCTCTTCACCACCTGCCAAAGTGCCTAGGAAGTCAGAGAGCCCTGGACAGGAGCCATCACAGTCTCTACTTCTGTTCTCTGAATCTGTTGGCTTGGAAAGAGGGGCCAGCCAAGCAGCATTCAAGAATGTGAAGAAGAGGGAGTATGCAGTGATGCGCAACTTCTTTGTCCCTCGGAATATGAAGAGGCGGGTGGGCCAGTGCCTATGGTCAGCACACCTCAGTACGCATCAGATGATGACAAGACTCAGTTACCACTTTCTGGTGCGTACGGTGCTGGCAAGACAACCCAGGAGAAGCAGGTGTTTGAAGAGGGGAGTGTAGATGATGAGGTCCTTGACCCATCATGGCGTGAGGAACAGGAAGGTGGTGGGAGCAGCTCTGAGGAAGAGATTCCCCGAACAGCCAAAACAGGAGGGAGAGGGAGGGGGCAGACTTGGTTGCCTGTAGCCTCCACTTCGGCACCCGGTAGGAGCATTCCTCTTTCAAAAGGCAAAACGGGCGCTCCCAAGACTTGCAGTGCGTGGTCCATTTTTGACACAGTTGCAGATGACATTTGCTTTGTCAAATGCAAGCTGTGTCATCAGAAAGTCAAAAGAGGGAAAAATGTCAGCAACCTCAATACCACAAATATGTGGAAACATGTGCGGACCAAGCACGAGGTGGAGTTACACAGACACACTGAAGATGTAGGCCAACATACAGCACCACCTACCACCTCTTCAGCTCGTGTTGGGGCCTCTTCCTCCAGCTCACACACAGCTGGTTGGGCTTCCTCACAGGATCGCCAAGGAAGAACCTCTGGCACTGTTGTCCGGAGACCCAGTGAACGTCCACCCACATCACCACGTTCCCAGTCCTCCTCACTCTCCCAGGCCACTCTACAGCCATCGGTAGCACAGGCATGGGATAAAAGGCGGCCATACTCAGCAAACCATCCCCGAGCACAGGCTCTGAATGCTGGCATTGCCAAACTATGCTACGCTGCGGATGACGGTGGCGAGAGTGGACCCTCTGGGCCGTGACGCCGAGCCCTCCCCGAGCGAGCGCACCAAGTGGACCGACCCCTATACAGGGACCATTAGGGAACAGACTCGGGAAGTTCAAGCGCCACGGCAGCCAGGACCAGGGGTCGGCTCAGGAGGGTGAGCAGGTGATGAGGAGCAGAGGAAGATCCGGAGAGGAACCAGGAAGACCAGGGTCCAGAAGCTGAGGGAGGTGGAGAAGGACGGAAGAGGATGGCGGGAACCAGAAAGAGGCAAACTGAAAAGGGAAGGAGACACAGGGGTTACCAGGAGGCACAGGCAGGAGTCTCAGGGGGAACACAGGAGACACAGGCGGAAGACACAGGGATTATCAGGAAGAAGAGGTACAAGACACAAGGGGTTAACCAGCGCGCAAGCTTGCAAGAAACTAGCAGCAGAGAGCGCGGCCTAGACATAAGAGAGGTAACTCAATAGTGAGGCGCCTCCACTAAGGGAGGGCGGCCTGAAATACCTGGTGGTGGGCTCTGATAGGTCAGGAGGCTGGTCCGGGTCAGGTCACGCCAGGCGGGTGGCTGACGGCAGAGGCGCGTGGCTTAACCCTCCGGCGCGTGCACAGTGGCATAGTGCGCGCGGCCGAGGGAAGTGGAGGAGTGCGTCGGGACGCCGGCCGCCGGAAAGCGAGGAGAGCGGGGGCGCGCATCCAGGACGCGTAAGAGGAGCGAGTCGGGCCAGAAGCGGAGGTGGTGAGTATGGCAGCGGGAGCGGGAGCAGCGGAACGGGGAGCGGTGCTGACAGTACCCCCTCTCTTATACCCCCCTCCACTGCGTCTGGCTTAAAACCTCTTAAGAATGTGTGGAGCATTGATGTTCTCCTGCGGCTCCCAAGATCTCTCCTCGGGACCAAAACCCTTCCAATCGATCAGAAAAAAGGTTTTACCCCTAACCTTTTTCGAGGCCAGAATGTCTTTTACTTCAAAGACATCATCAGACGTGACAGGAAGAGGAGAAAGGTTCGGGGCCGGATGAAACCGATTCAGGACAACTGGTTTAAGGAGAGAGACGTGGAAGGAGTTGGGGACCCGAAGCGACGCAGGCAACTCCAGTTTGTAAGACACGTTGTTAAGACGTTTGAGAATCTTGAAAGGCCCAATGTAGCGCGGTCCCAGCTTGTAAGAAGGGAGCTTTAGCCTAATGTACTTGGCCGAAAGCCAAACTTGTTGACCTGGGAGGTAGGTTGGAGCATCCAAGCGTCTTTTGTCAGCGTACCTCTTCATGCGCTCCCCAGACTTCCTGAGAGCCTCCTTAGTCTCAGACCAGATCCTAGAGAACTCTTGGGTCAGGGAATCGGCTGCAGGCACACCGGAGGAACCGGATATAGGTAGAGGGACACCAGAGTGCGTGCCAAAGACCACGAAGAATGGAGATTTGGCTGATGACTCTCTGGGATGATTATTGTAGGAGAATTCTGCCCAGGGGAGTAGATGGACCCAGTTGTCTTGATGAGCGTTAGAGAACTGCCGTAAGTAGGACGCTAGCACCTGATTAACGCGTTCAACTTGACCATTGGACTGGGGATGGTACGCGGATGAAAAGTCCAGTTTTACCTCCAGAAGTTTACACAAGGCTCTCCAAAATCGAGAGGTGAACTGTACACCTCGATCAGAAACAATATGCTGTGGAAAGCCGTGGAGGCGGATGATGTGCTGGATAAAAATCTTTGCCAACTCTGGAGCGGAGGGCAGCGCTGGAAGAGGAACAAAATGGGCCATCTTGGAGAAGCGGTCGACCGCTACCTACCAGGATAGTCGTAGATCCGGAAGAGTTAGGCAGATCCGTGATGAAATCCAAAGCTATATGTTGCCATGGAACCGAGGGAATCGGGAGAGGAAGCAGGAGACCGGCGGGTGGCCGCCTAGGAATCTTGACCTTGGCGCAAGAGGGACAGGAGGCCGTGAAGTCAGTCACATCCTGGCGGAGTAAGGGCCACCAATAAAAACGAGCGATGAGCTCCAACGTCTTTTTGACTCCGACATGTCCAGAAATTTTAGAGGAATGTCCCCAATGCAGTACCTTTTTTCTTTCAGAGTCAGGAACATAGGTCTTGCCGGGAGGAGGAGTAATCAATCTCACAGGAGCCACAGTTATGATCCTGGCGGGATCGATAATGTGAGTTGGTTCCTCCACCAGATCAGGAGACTGTAGAGACCGGGACAATGCGTCCGCCTTGATGTTCTTTGGCCCTGGACCGAAATGCAATTCAAAATCGAACCGCCCAAAGAAGAGAGACCATCTGGCTTGCCGAGGGTTAAGTCTCTGGGCTGACTGAAGATATGCAAGGTTTTTGTGGTCGGTAAAGAAGGTAAACGGACGGACCGACCCTTCAAGAAGGTAACGCCACTCCTCCAGTGCCAATTTTATGGCCAACAGCTCGCGATCCCCGATGGCGTAGTTACACTCTGCCGGCGAGAAGGCCTTTGAAAAGAACCCGCAGGTAATCAGTCGGCCGGACGGGGACCTCTGTGAGAGCACTGCACCTGCTCCAGTGGAAGAGGCATCTACCTCCAGGATGAATGGCTTATTAGCCTCGGGTCGGTGTAGGACAGGTGCAGTCGCGAAGGCTTGCTTCAAACGGGAAAAGGCCTCTTCAGCCTCCGGGGGCCAGGACGAGGAGTTGACGCTCTTGCGAGTGAGACTGGAGATGGGTTTGATGACGGACGAAAAATGTGGCACAAATTGACGATAATAGTTGGCGAAGCCGAGGAACCTTTGAATCGCCTTGACCCCCACTGGGCGGGGCCTTGAAGAAGAGCCGACAGTTTCTCAGGATCCATCTCCAGCCCAGAATCTGAAACAATGTAGCCCAAGAAGGGCAAGGTAGACTGCTCAAAGAGACACTTCTCAAGCTTCGCGTAGAGGCGATTCTCCCGCAGACGTTGTAGGACCAGACGAACACTCCTCCTACGGGACGCCAGATCCGGGGAAAAAATAAGGATGTCGTCCAGATACACCACCACGCAGGAGTATAACAAATCTCGGAAGATATCATTGACGAACTCCTGAAAGACCGCGGGAGCGTTGCAGAGACCGAAGGGCATAACCAGGTATTCGTAATGCTCGTCCCGGGTGTTAAAGGCGGTCTTCCATTCGTCACCAGGGCGAATGCGCATGAGGTTGTAAGCTCCGCGTAGATCCAACTTCGAGAAGATGCGGGCTCCCCGCAGCCGGTCAAAGAGTTCTGGGATGAGAGGCAAAGGATACTTATTCTTCACAGTAATGCCGGAAATCAATACAAGGACGGAGAGAACCGTCTTTCTTCTTTACAAAGAAAAACCCAGCTCCGGCCGGGGAGGAAGACTTCCGTATGAAACCTCGAGCTAAATTCTCACGAATATACTCGGACATGGCCGTAGTCTCTGCTGGAGACAAGGGATAAATTCGCCCTCGAGGTGGGGTGGTCCCGGGCCGCAGGTCAATAGGGCAGTCATACGGGCGATGCGGGGGAAGAACCTCTGCCTCCTTCTTATCGAACACGTCGGAGAATGCCCAGTATGCGTCTGGTAGAGCCTCAGGACCCGAGGAGGCTGGAGGGGGATTGGCCGGGCGGACAGACCCCAGGCACCTCTCCTGGCAAGGATGCCCCCAGCGGAGGACCTCACCGGAACGCCAGTCCAAGACAGGTTCATGTGTCCTAAGCCATGGAAGACCTAGCAGCACAGCATGAGAAAGGTTGGGAAGAATGTAGAAAGCGATCCACTCCTGGTGCAAGGCCCCGAATTCCAGGCACACCTCCTCCGTAACCAGGGACACAGATTCTCGTAGGGGTCTTCCATCTACTGAGGCGATGACACGTGGAGTCTTCAGGGAAATCACAGGAATCTGGTACTTCTTCACCTCCTTCAACCTAATGAAGTTCCCTGCCGCGCCCGAGTCCACATAGGCCACCTCCGAACCACGTCTCTGACCCAAAACCAGCTGAACCGAAAGGGTAAGGGGATGAGAGGAGTGAGACACACCTAGATCGGCCTCTCTTACCTGCCCTAGGTGGACGAGTTTCCCGGTCTCTCAGGACAGGAGCGTAGGAAGTGAGACGCGCTGCCACAATACAGGCACAAACCCTCCATCAGTCTCTCCTTACGGCGCTGTTCAAGCAGCTTGCAAGCAGTCTCCCTAGCGCGTTCCTGGAACCGGAGGTCGATTCGTGTGGCCAAAGATATTAGATCCTCCAAGGAGGTCGGGGTATCTCGCCCTGCCAGCTCATCCTTAATTTTGCCAGAGAGACCACGCCAGAAGGCCCCAACCAAAGCCTCGTTATTCCACCCCACCTCAGAGGCCAAGGTACGGAACCGGATGGCGTATTGTCCGACCGTAAGAGTGCCCTGGGTTAGGCAAAAAAGAGACTCCGTGGCGGAAGCCAACCGTCCGGGCTCGTCAAAGACCTTACGGAAAGTGTCAGTGAAGGTCTGGAGGCTGGAGACTAAGGGATCGTCCCGCTCCCACAGGGGGTTTACCCAGGAGAGTGCCTCTCCCTCCAAATGGGAGACAATGAAGGCAACCTTGGCCCGGTCAGTGGGGTACTGTTGGGGCAGGAGTTCGAAGTGCAACCTGCACTGATTTAAGAAGCCTCTGCACAACTTTGGGTCGCCGCCATACCGAGGCGGTCTACCAAGCCTGGGAGGCGGGGAGGGTCCGGGATCAGAGCTGCGGGACGAATCGCGCCCGGCAGCCGACTGAAGGGAAAGCAGCCGATCGTCGACCGAAGCCATATATGAAAGAATATGGGACTGGGTGTCCCGTTGTTGAACCAGCTCCTGCTGGAGGCTGGCCAGTTGGGAGGCGTTACCAGGGTCAGCGGCCTACAAGGCCGACAAGCGGGAATCTATGGTCTTCATGAAAGACATAATACGGGTCTGGTTCTCCCTTAGGAAAACCAACTCCTTTTGGGCAGCGGCCCCGGCGGGGTCCATGGCCTGACTATACTGTTACGCTGCGGATGACGGTGGCGAGAGTGGACCCTCTGGGCCGTGACGCCAAGCCCTCCCCGAGCGAGCGCACCAAGTGGACCGACTCCAAGTTCGCCTCCGCCTGCTGCATGATTGATCCTGTGCTCCAGCAACGCCTGTTGGTGTTCAGAAGTGCCGTCTTCACAGAGAAAAACACACTAGCTCCTGTGTTAGTGGGGTTCAGTAACGTCAGCTGTTCCCCTGCTGTGTGGATGGCAATGTCTCCTGCTGCCTCCGCATTCAAAAAATATCAGGCCTCAGCCTACACCCTGATTGTCCCTGGGCTCCAACATCGCCAATTGGTGTTCAGAAGTGCCGTCCTCACAGAGAAAAACACACTAGCTCCTGTGTTAGTGGGGTTCAGTAACGTCAGCTGTTCCCCTGCTGTGTGGACGGCAATGTCTCCTGCTGCCTCCACATTCAAAAAATATCCGGCCTCAGCCTACACCCTGATTGCTCCTGGGCTCCAACATCGCCAGTTGGTGTTCAGAAGTGCCGTCCTCACAGAGAAAAACACACTAGCTCCTGTGTTAGTGGGGTTCAGTAACGTCAGCTGTTCCCCTGCTGTGTAGACGGCAATGTCTCCTGCTGCCTCCACATGCCCAAAACATCAGGCCTCAGCCTGCTCCATGCTTCAACCTGGGCTCCAACAACGCCAGTTGGTGTTCAGAAGTGTCGTCTTCACAGAGAAAAACACACTAGCTCCTGTGTTAGTGGGGTTCAGTAACGTCAGCTGTTCCCCTGCTGTGTGGACGGCAATGTCTCCTGCTGCCTCCACATTCAAAAAACATCAGGCCTCAGCCTACACCCTGATTGTTCCTGGGCTCCAACATCGCCAGTTGGTGTTCAGAAGTGCCGTCCTCACAGAGAAAAACACACTAGCTCCTGTGTTAGTGGGGTTCAGTAACGTCAGCTGTTCCCCTGCTGTGTAGACGGCAATGTCTCCTGCTGCCTCCACATGCCAAAAACATCAGACCTCAGCCTGCTCCATGCTTCATCCTGGGCTCCAGCAACGTCAGTTGGTGTTCAGAAGTGCCGTCTTCACAGAGAAAAACACACTAGCTCCTGTGTTAGTGGGGTTCAGTAACGTCAGCTGTTCCCCTGCTGTGTGGATGGCAAAGTCTCCTGCTGCCTACACAGTCACACTACTACTGATTTTTAACCATGCTCCACTTATGCCTCTGGCTCCACTATCTCTAGCATTTCCCCTGGCCTCCAACCCCGCCAGTTGCTGCTCTGAAGTGGTGTCTGCACAATCCACACTTGTTCCTGGGTTACAGGGGCTCTGTCACGTCAGTGGATCCCCTGATGTGTGTCCGGCAATGTCTCCTGCTCTGTCCACATTCCCATTACTTACTGACGTGACAGAGCCCCTGTAACCCAGGAACAAGTGTGGATTGTGCAGACGCCACTTCAGAGCAGCAACTGGCGGGGTTGGAGGCCAGGGGAAATACTAGAGACAGTAGAGCCAGAGGCCTAAGTGGAGCACGGTTACAATCAGTAGTAGTGTACAACCGATATAAAACTTGCTTCAAGTAGGCCTCAGCCTGCTCCATGATTGATCCTGAGCTTCAACACAGCCAGTTGTTGCTTGGAAGTGCCATCCGCACAGATAGAAACACTCGCTCCTGTGTCAGTGGGGTTCAGTAACGCCAGCTGCTCCCCTGCTGTGTGGATGGCAAAGTCTCCTGCTGCCTCCCAAATCACACTACATCTTATTTACTACTTGCTCCAAGTAGGCCTCAGCCTGCTCCATGATTGATCCTGGGCTTCAACACAGCCAGTTGTTGCTTGGAAGTGCCGTCCGCACAGATAGAAACACTCGCTCCTGTGTCAGTGGGGTTCAGTAACGCCAGCTGCTCCCCTGCTGTGTGGATGGCAAAGTCTCCTGCTGCCTCCCAAATCACACTACATCTTATTTTCTTCTTGCTCCAAGTAGGCCTCAGCCTGCCCCATGATTGATCCTGGGCTTCAACACAGCCAGTTGTTGCTTGGAAGTGCCGTCCGCACAGATAAAAACACTCGTTCCTGTGTCAGTGGGGTTCAGTAACGCCAGCTGCTCCCCTGCTGTGTGGATGGCAATGTCTCCTGCTGCCTACACAGTCACACTACTACTGATTTTTAACCATGCTCCACTTAGGCCTCTGGCTCCACTGTCTCTAGTATTTCCCCTGGCCTCCAACCCCGCCAGTTGCTGCTCTGAAGTGGCGTCTGCACTATCCACACTTGTTCCTGTGTTACTGGTGCTCAGTCACGTCAGTTGATCCCCTGATGTGTGTCCGGCAATGTCTCCAGCTCTGTCTACATTCCCATTACTAGTAGTGGGAATGTGGACAGAGCAGGAGACCTTGCCGGACACACATCAGGGGATCCACTGACATGACAGAGCTCCTGTAACCCAGGAACAAGTGTGGATTGTGCAGACCCCACTTCAGAGCAGCAACTGGCGGGGTTGGAGGCCAGGGGAAATACTAGAGATAGTAGAGCCAGAGGCCTAAGTGGAGCACGGTTACAAGCAGTAGTAGTGTACAACCGATATAAAACTTGCTCCAAGTAGGCCTCAGCCTGCTCCGTGATTGAACCTGGGCTCCAACATCGCCAGTTGCTGCTCAGAAGTGTCTTTGGCATGGGTACTCCCTCCTGCCCAGCATGGTTCCAGCGCGCCTGCTGTTTCTGGGTAGTGTCAACGTCACTTTGCCACCAATACTTTGTCCTGTCATGTTGCCGTCGGGTCAGCCGAGCCTATGGTGCCTGCAGTTTAGGTGCTTCCTATGTGGGCTGCGGGTTCTGGTAATAAAGGCTGGTTCCGTAGTGCCAATAGGACAAGCACCCCCTGTAGGACTGTGGGTTTCGGTAACTGCGGCCGGCTCACGGCCTTGCAACTGTGTCTTTTTCATGGGTACCTTGTGCTACCCATCCGGGTTCCAGCACCGTCAGCTGGTTCTCGGAAGTGTCTTTGGCACGGGCACTCCCTCCTGCCCAGCCTGGTTACAGCACACCTGCTGTTTCCGGGTAGTGTCAACGTCACTTTGCCACCAATACGTTGTCCTGTCGTGTTGCCGTCGGGTTAGCCGAGCCTATGGTGCCTGAAGTTTAGGTGCTTCATATGTGGGCTGCGGGTTCTGGTAATAAAGGCTGGTTCCGTAGTGCCAATAGGACAAGCATCCCCTGTAGGACTGTGGGTTTCGGTAACTGCGGCCGGCTCACGGCCTTGCAACTTTGTCTTTTTCATGGGTACCTTGTGCTACCCATCCGGGTTCCAGCACCGTCAGCTGGTTCTCGGCAGAGCCTTTGGCCTAGGTGCCTCCTTCTTGGTAACCGTGTTCCAGCACCGTCAACTGGTCCACGGTTGTGCCATTGGCTCTTGTTCCTTCTGCTGCCCCTCCGGGTTCCAGCACCATCAGCTGGTCCTCGCTAGTTTCATTTGCTCTTGCAGCTTCTGCTACCCATCCGGGTTCCAGCACCGTCAGCTGGTTCTCGGTAGTTCCATTGACTCTTGTAGCTTCTGCTACCCATCCGGGCTCCAGCACCGTCAGCTGGTTCTCAGAAGTGTCTTTGGCACGGGCACTCCCTCCTGCCCAGCCTGGTTACAGCACGCCTGCTGTTTCCGGGTAGTGTCAACGTCACTTTGCCACCAATACGTTGTCCTGTCGTGTTGCCGTCGGGTTAGCCGAGCCTATGTGCCTTCAGTTTAGGTGCTTCCTATGTGGGCTGCGGGTTCTGGTAATAAAGGCTAGTTCCGTAATGCCAATAGGACAAGCACCCCCTGTAGGACTGTGGGTTTCGGTAACTGCGGCCGGCTCACGGTCTTGCAACTTTGTCTTTTTCATGGGTACCTTTTGCTACCCATCCAGGTTCCAGCACCGTCAGCTGGTTCTCGGCAGAGCCTTTGGCCTAGGTGCCTCCTTCTTGGTAACCGTGTTCCAGCACCGTCAACTGGTCCACGGTTGTGCCATTGGCTCTTGTTCCTTCTGCTGCCTCTCCGGGTTCCAGCACCATCAGCTGGTCCTCGCTAGTTTCATTTGCTCTTGCAGCTTCTGCTACCCATCCGGGTTCCAGCACAGTCAGCTGGTTCTCGGCAGTGCCTTTGGCCTAGGTGTCTCCTTCTTGGTATCTGAGTTCCTGCAACGTCTGGTGGTCTTTGGTAGTGCTTTGGAGCACAGGTACCTCCTGCTTAGTAACCGTGCTCCAGCACCGTCAGCTGGTCCACGGTTGTGCCATTGGCTCTTGTCCCTTCTGCTGCCCCTCCGGGTTCCAGCACCGTCAGCTGGTCCTCGCTAGTTCCATTTGCTATTGTTCCTTCTGCTACCCATCCGGGTTCCAGTACCGTCAGCTGGTTCTCGGCAGTTCCTCAGCCTTCTTGTACCTTCTGCTACTTTTCCAAGTTCAAGCTTGTGGAATTGTTTTTTGATTCTCACTCTGGATCTCCCTGATGATGACCCTGAAGACGACGACCCTGAAGACCACACCGAAGAAGACCAAAAAGATGACCCTCAAGAAGATGACCAAGAGGACAAAGAACATGAAGGCAACCACCAAGATGCAGAACAACAAGAGACAGAAGACCAAGAAGCAGAAAAACCAAAAGCAGAAGAACATTAAGCATAAGACTAAAAATAAGAGCAAATGACATTATCTAAATTATAAGCAGAAGAAGACTAAGCAGTGTATGGGGGTGAGTCCGTTCCTCCTCGTGGTGCCCCTGGAAAATACCTGCTGCTGCAGGCCAAACTGAACACGGAAAAATCCTGTTGTAAATCTTTTGTGACAGGCAGACCGGAAGGTGTAATCTTCAAACTTTTATAGATAACAACTACAGGAATGCCTGTCACAAATAATATGATGAAGAAGAAGAATGGGAAGAAGATGAAGAAGTAGAATATGAAGAATAATAATAGTTGGATAAGAAGAATATGAAGAATGTAAAAAAAGAATAATAGGAAGAAGGTGAAGAAGAAGAAGAAGATGAATAAGGTGAAGAAGAAGTTGATGAAAAAGATGCTGCTGAGGATGGTGAAGGAGAAAGTGTGGGAGAAGTAAATAAGAAGGTTTAAGAGCATGGAAGTAGTGAAACATACATATCTGACAAAATATAAAAGAGGTTAACATAGTCAATATCTTCTTAACTCCTAACGTCTTTAAAACAAAAAAATTATTCCTGCTATTCCATTTGATTGGGCTAAACCTCTATGGCTTTAATGTCTCCTCCACCTCCCCCAATACATTCTACATTATTATTAGTTGTTTTTCTTCATGTAGAATTAACCTACTAGGAAAGAAAGGGTTTTTTTCAATTCCGATATTTCTGTTCCATTGACTTGAATGGGACTTCCGGGATCGGAATCGGCGATACCCGATATTTTTGTAGATCGGCCGATCCAATCCAATCCGATATTTTTCAATATCGGGTGGTATCGCTCAACACTAGCTACACCTGGGCACTACGGTCAACCTAAAGAAAACTAACATCATGGTGTTCCAGAAGAGAAAGAGAAAATCAGACCAGCATCCTTCATTTGTCCTCAACAACTGCGCCCTTACAGGAAAGGACAAATATACCTACCTGGGCCTAGAGATTCACCGCTCAGGGAGCTTCAAACAAGCCATAGAGACCCTGAAAGACAAGGCCTGCAAAACCTTCTATGCCATCCAAAGGAAACTCTACCATCTGAAGCCACCAGTGAGGGTCTGGTTAAAAATCTTCGACTCTATCATCGCCCCTATCCTCCTGTATCGCAGCGAAGTCTGGGGTCCTCACACCTACCCAGACTGGTCAAGGTGGGATTCAAGCCCAACAGAAATATTCCACCTGGAATTCTGCAAGCACCTTCTCCAAGTCCATCGGAGCACCTCCAACAGTGCTTGCCGGGCCGAGCTGGGCAGATTCCCTCTACACCTAAAGGTTCTAAAGAGTAGAGTTGAGCAAAACAGGTCGGTCAGATTCAAAAGTCGCTGACTTTCGCCAAAGTCGGGTTTCATGAAACGAAACCCGACCACAGTGTGAAGTCAGCCGTGCGGTCGGCGACCCAAGCGCCAAAGTCGGGTTTCGCCGAATGCTTGCACGTGACTTTTTTCAGCCAATGAGAGAAGCGGAGCGTAGCGTAGCGGGAGCGTAGCTGGAGTGGGAGTGGGAGTGGGAGAGAGAGAGAGAGAGAGAGGGAGGGGAGAGGGAGAGAGAGAGAAGAGAGAGAGAGATTTTGCCGCCTCTAAGGTTAAAATTCATGCCAGGTGTGTTTACAGTCCTCTACTCACTGCCGACTTTTCTCCCCATTGACTTGCATTGAGTTTCGTGTTCATGACTTTTCCCGACTTTTCCCTATAGTCGGCCGATTTCGTTCGACTCGACTTTTGAGAAAGTCGGGTTTCATGAAACCAGACTCGACCCTAAAAAAGGCAAAGTCGCTCATCTCTACTAAAGAGGGCACTGTCATTCCAGGCTCACCTACAAAGGAGCAATCCAAACTCCCATCACCATAAAGCCATGACACATGTAGGTGAAACAGAAAAACCAGGACCCTTGGAACAGCCCACCCAAACTCAACCTGACCAGACACTATCACAACAACCTGACAAAAGCCGGAATCAGGAAGATGGTAGACGAAGGCCTGGAGAGGTACGTAAGTGGCTGAAAGAACAACATCATCAGCTCACAGAAACTGACCATGTACCGGAGTCTACAGAGAGACTACAGACTGGCCCCATACCTGGAGAAACTACCGGACCCCAGAGACTGCAATGTTCCTGAGCAGATATAGACTCAGTGCCCACAGTCTGGCCATCGAATCTGGCCGACCCAGGCACAGCTACAAGGCCAGGGAGGAAAGTCTGTGCCAACACTGTGACCAGGAGGCCCTGGAGGACGAAACCCACTTCCTGCTACACTGCTCCAAATACTCAGCAGTGAGAGACACTCACTTCAGGAGACTCTCACATCTCTTCCCGGATTTCATCACCATGAAGGAGGAAGAGAAAACATATTTCCTGCTGGGGGAAGAAGAGAGAGCAGTGGAGATAGCAGCGCGGTATGTGAGCGCAGGCAATAGACTGCAAGAAAGACAGCCATGATATGCCATGGACATCTACAGCCCCCATCCTGGATCTGCTCCCATCCCCCCATTCACCTTCCCTATGCCATGGACTTCTATAGCGCCATCCTGGATCTGCCCCATCCACCTTTCCTACAGCCCCTACCCAACATCCCTACAGTCCCTATCCCTATTCCATTTTGTACACTTGCTTTGGCAAAACTAATGTGTATTTAGTCCTGCCAATAAAGCTTCATTGAATTGAAAAAAAAACCTGACAGCAGCCCACACAGTCTGTAACTACAATAATATACACCTGACAGGAGCCCATACAGTCTATACAGTAAATTCAAATTCAAAGAAGCTTTATTGGCAGGACTAAATACACATTAGTTTTGCCAAAGCAAATGTACCAAAGGGAATAGGGATAGGGACTGTAGGGATGTTGGGTAGGGGCTGTAGGAAAGGTGGATGGGAGCAGATCCAGGATGGGGCTATAGAAGTCCATGGCATAGGGAAGGTGGATGGGGGGATGGGGCAGATCCAGGGTGGAGCTATAGAAGTCCATGGCATAGGGAAGGTGAATGGGGGGCATGGGGCAGATCCAGGGTGGGGCTATAGAAGTCCATGGCATAGGGAAGGTGAATGGGGGGCATGGGGCAGATCCAGGGTGGGGGCCATAGAAGTCCATGGCATATCATAGTTCTCTTTCTCGTCTAGGTAATATATACCTGACAGGAGCCCGTACAATCTATATCTACAGTAATATATACCTGACAGGAGTCCGTACAGTCTATATCTACAATAATATATACCTGACAGGAGCCCGTACAGTCTGTATCTACAGTAATATATACCTGACAGGAGCCTGTACAGTCTGTATCTACAATAATATACACCGGACAGGAGCCCATACAGTCTATACCTACAGTAATATATACCTGACAGGAGCACATACAGTCTGTATCTAAAATAATATATACCTGACAGCAGCCCATACAGTCTATATCTACAATAATATATACCTGACACGAGCCCTTACAGTCTATATCTACAATAATATATGCCTGACAGGATCCCATACAGTCTATTTCTACAATAATATATACCTGACAGGAGCACATTCAGTGTATATCTACAATAATAGCCACAGAGGTACTGCACCTCCTCCTGAGGTGTGGTGCCCCACCATCCAGGTAAGTTGGAGGCTCCTGACCACGCTCCAACACTCGCACCCCACACCACACAACAGAGTAGTTCAGCAAAGCCACATTGCGGCTCCTTGCTTAGAGTGTAGCAGAGTACCTTTGGTGGCTCCCTGCTTGGAACACTAGACATGCTGGGAGGTGGGTGGAGTTGAGAACATATAAAAGAGCAGGGAGGTTTAGGATTACAGGTCAGTCAGGCAGGAGGTCTATCTGAGGGAAGAAGCCACTCAGAGAGGAGTGAGGAAATAAGATCCCTGGAAGAGGGATGGGGAAGGAGGTGCTGCAGCAGACCTCAGTGACCTGGGTCTGCTGGCACGGGAAAGGAATGAAGGAGAAAGACATTGAACTGAAACCTGATCTTCCATAAGAGAGAGAGATTAGTACGGAACGAAGGAGTAAAAGGGAACAGAGAGGACGCGGGTTAGAGGAAGAACCCTGCCTAGAAGTTCTAAGCACAAGGCCGGGGCCCGGTCCCCGAGGTTGTATGGACACTAATGGTTCTGCAGCAGACACCGGTGGAGTAGTGGGCTGTAAATGCACTACTCCCATCTAAGACTTGGGGGCACAACAGCAACTTGGATAGTGAGCCGGGACTCAGGAGTAGGGAGTCCCCGAAGCAGGCTACAGCTGTCTGCCGTACAAGTAGAGTTCTTGGGAACATCTGTAAGGAGGAACTCCAGTGTAACTTAGTACTAGGAGATCTTCACACTTAAAGGCGCTATAAGAGTAGACGTTCAGAAAGGCACATGTTGGCGGAGTGTTGGAAGGGAGCATTCCATCTTGCCTGGAGGTTGACTGAGTCTCTGACCTGGAGGACACGGCACGGAAGCGGGCAATACAGACTGTGAGTAAAGCTTTGGAACTACATGCCCGGGTGTCCTCCATTCATTCTTGCGCCAACGCACCCAGCACCACTACATCTGGGTACCAGCTTCAACACTGATTGTGCCTCTCCTCTAATTCCACATCTACACTGCCCTGGGGCTACAGCTTCACCTGTGGGGAGCTTCACCATCTTGGCTGCAACACACCACCAGCCCCAGAGGATCTGCAAGCAGCGTGGGCTTAACACCTCACTTGCCGAACACCACAGGTGGCGTCACAAACTATTTTATTTACTACATTCCATCATTTCCACTCTCCCCTTTTTACATTGGGTGCCCAGGGCCACGAACTGGGTCACCGCTGCTGTGACACATCCCGCTGACACTGGCCCGGTACCGAGTACCCCACAGCCCTGGGTGTGAGGGCGACCCATATACCTGACAGGAGCCCATACAGATTCTAATTCAAGTTCAAAGAAGCTTTATTGGCAGGACTAAATACATATTAGTTTTGCCAAAGCAAGTGTACAAAAGGGAATAGGGATAGGGACTAGAGTTGAGCGAAACGGGTCAAACAAATTCAAAAGTCGCCGACTTTCGCCAAAGTCGGGTTTCATGAAACGAAACCCAACCTTAGCGTGAGGTCCGCCACGAGGTTAGCGACTTTAGCACCAAAGTCGCGTTTCAAAAGATGCTTTAGCACCCTTTTTCAGCCAATCATTAAGAACGGACACTGTGGGCAACGTGATGACATAGGCACCGGGCACCACCATCTTGGAGAAGGGCATGCAAGGGATTGGCTTGCTTTGTGTGGCATCACAGGGGGTATAAAAGGGTGTGCACGCCGACCGCCATGTTACTCATGCTGATCTCAAAATAGGGAGAGCTGCTGCTGCTGCTGATTCTGTAGGGACAGCGTTAGGAAGGCAAAAAGGAAAAAAAAACTTCTGCTGCTAGCGCTTTTCACTGTAGTTACTGTGCAGTGAAAGCTGAAGATTCTTGCTTTTGTGCAGCAGCGCTGGTGGTGATTAGCCTGCCTTTTAAGGCTAGCTGCATTGCTGTGTGCACACTGGTGTTCAAACTGCTTTTTTAAAAGCAATCCAAATTGTATTGTTTTGTCCTGGTGAGGTAGTGAGCGTTCATTTTTTCACACACCGTACAGCGGTGTACGCTCCTCACACAGTACCGTGTAACGGCTGTTATCATGGCCACATTGAAGGTATATACGTGTTTGACTCTGTAAGGAAAAGCCGATGAGTTTGTCCGTTCTTACAGACCTACACCTTATAGTTTTGTCCATTTTTCAAACAGTTTAGTATATTTGCTGTTTGATTACATTCAAAACTAGAGAGAGACAGCTTGCGTCAGTCCGTATACAAAAACACGAAGCTTGACAATTTTACATACACCGTACAGCGGTGTACGTGTACGCTCCTCTCTCAGTACCGTGTAACGGCTGTTATCACGACCAAATTGAAGCTATATACGTGTGTGATTCTGTAAGGAAAAGCCGAGGAGTTTGTCCGCTCTTACAGACCTACACTCTAGGGAGATTCCAATTCTGTCCAATTCTGTATACACCTTGTAGTTTGTCATACACCAGGCAATTTCTGCTTGTCACATTGCGGTGTAATATAAACAGTGCCTTACAGAATCCAACTGTGTCCTGAAGTGTAGAGAGATAACAATTCTCCACAGTCCTCTATACACCTTTCTTACACCATCCATTATCTTCCTGTCACATTGTGGTGTGATATACACAGGGCCTGACAGAATCCAACTGTGTCCTGAAGTGTAGAGAGATTACAATTCTACACAGTCCTCTATATACCTTTCTTACACCATCCACAATCTGCCTGTCACATTGCGGTGTGATATACACAGGGCTTGACAGAATCCAACTGTGTCCTGAAGTGTAGAGAGATAACAATTCTCCACAGTCCTCTATATACCTTTCTTACACCATCCAGTATCTTCCTGTCACCTGTCACATTGCGGTGTAATATACACAGGGCCTGACAGAATCCAACTGTGTCCTGAAGTGTAGAGAGATAACAATTCTCCACAGTCCTCTATACACCTTTCTTACACCATCCAGAATCTGCCTGTCACATTGCGGTGTAATATAAACAGGGCCTGACAGAATCCAACTGTGTCCTGAAGTGTAGAGAGATAACAATTCTCCACAGTCCTCTATACACCTTTCTTACACCATCCACAATCTGCCTGTCACATTGCGGTGTGATATACACAGGGCCTGACAGATTCCAACTGTGTCCTGAAGTGTAGAGAGATAAAAATTCTCTACAGTCCTCTGTATACCTTTCTTACACCATCCACAATCTGACTGTCACATTGCAGTGTGATATACACAGGGCTTGACAGAATCCAACTGTGTCCTGAAGTGTAGGGAGATAACAATTCTCCACAGTCCTCTATATACCTTTCTTACACCATCCAGTATCTTCCTGTCACCTGTCACATTGCGGTGTAATATACACAGGGCCTGACAGAATCCAACTGTGTCCTGAAGTGTAGAGAGATTACAATTCTCCACAGTCCTCTATATACCTTTCTTACACCATCCATTATCTTCCTGTCACATTGCGGTGTGATATACACAGGGCCTGACAGAATCCAACTGTGTCCTGAAGTGTAGAGAGACAACAATTCTCCACAGTCCTCTATATACCTTTCTTACACCATCCAGTATCTTCCTGTCACATTGCAGTGTAATATACACAGGGCCTGACAAAATCCAACTGTGTCCTGAAGTGTAGAGAGATAACAATTCTCCACAGTCCTCTATACACCTTTCTTACACCATCCAGTATCTTCCTGTCACATTGCGGTGTAATATAAACAGGGCCTGACAGAATCCAACTGTGTCCTGAAGTGTAGAGAGATAACAATTCTCCACAGTCCTCTATACACCTTTCTTACACCATCCACAATCTGCCTGTCACATTGCGGTGTGATATACACAGGGCCTGACAGAATCCAACTGTGTCCTGAAGTGTAGAGAGATAAAAATTCTCTACAGTCCTCTGTATACCTTTCTTACACCATCCACAATCTGACTGTCACATTGCAGTGTGATATACACAGGGCTTGACAGAATCCAACTGTGTCCTGAAGTGTAGGGAGATAACAATTCTCCACAGTCCTCTATATACCTTTCTTACACCATCCAGTATCTTCCTGTCACCTGTCACATTGCGGTGTAATATACACAGGGCTTGACAGAATCCAACTGTGTCCTGAAGTGTAGAGAGATTACAATTCTCCACAGTCCTCTATATACCTTTCTTACACCATCCATTATCTTCCTGTCACATTGCGGTGTGATATACACAGGGCCTGACAGAATCCAACTGTGTCCTGAAGTGTAGAGAGATACCAATTCTCCACAGTCCTCTATATTCCTTTCTTACACCATCCAGTATCTTCCTGTCACATTGCAGTGTAATATACACAGGGCCTGACAAAATCCAACTGTGTCCTGAAGTGTAGAGAGATAACAATTCTCCACAGTCCTCTATATACCTTTCTTACATCATCCACAATCTGCCTGTCACATTGCGGTGTAATATAAACAGGGCCTGACAGAATCCAACTGTGTCCTGAAGTGTAGAGAGATTGCAATTCTCCACAGTTCTCTATACACCTTTCTAAAACCATCCAGTATCTTCCTGTCACATTGCGGTGTAATTTACACAGGGCCTGACAGAATCCAACTGTGTCCTGAAGTGTAGAGAGATAACAATTCTCCACAGTCCTCTATACACCTTTCTTACACCATCCAGTATCTTCCTGTCACATTGCGGTGTAATATACACAGGGCCTGACAGAATCCAACTGTGTCCTGAAGTGTAGAGAGATTATAATTCTCCACAGTCCTCTATACACCTTTCTTACACCATCCAGAATCTGCCTGTTACATTGCGGTGTAATATACACAGGGCCTGACAGAATCCAACTGTGTCCTGAAGTGTAGAGAGATAACAATTCTCCACAGTCGTCTATATACCTTTATTACACCATCCACAATCTGCCTGTCACATTGCGGTGTGATATACACAGGGCCTGACAGAATCCAACTGTGTCCTGAAGTGTAGAGAGATAACAATTCTCCACAGTCCTCTATGCACCTTTCTTACACCATCCAGTATCTTCCTGACACATTGTGGTGTAATATACACAGGGAATGACAGAATCCAACTGTGTTCTGAAGTGTAGAGAGATTACAATTCTACACAGTCCTCTATATACCTTTCTTACACCATCCGCAACCTGCCTGTCACATTGCGGTGTGATATACACAGGGCTTGACAGAATCCAACTGTGTCCTGAAGTGTAGAGAGATAACAATTCTCCACAGTCCTCTATATACCTTTCTTACACCATCCAGTATCTTCCTGTCACATTGCGGTGTAATATACACAGGGCCTGACAGAATCCAACTGTGTCCTGAAGTGTAGAGAGATTATAATTCTCCACAGTCCTCTATACACCTTTCTTACACCATCCAGAATCTGCCTGTTACATTGCGGTGTAATATACACAGGGCCTGACAGAATCCAACTGTGTCCTGAAGTGTAGAGAGATAACAATTCTCCACAGTCCTCTATATACCTTTATTACACCATCCACAATCTGCCTGTCACATTGCGGTGTGATATACACAGGGCCTGACAGAATCCAACTGTGTCCTGAAGTGTAGAGAGATACCAATTCTCCACAGTCCTCTATATACCTTTCTTACACCATCCAGTATCTTCCTGTCACATTGCGGTGTAATATACACAGGACCCGACAGAATCCAACTGTGTCCTGAAGTGTAGAGAGATTACAATTCTCCACAGTCCTCTATACACCTTTCTTACACCATCCAGAATCTGCCTGTCACATTGCGGTGTAATATAAACAGGGCCTGACAGAATCCAACTGTGTCCTGAAGTGTAGAGAGATAACAATTCTCCACAGTCCTCTATACACCTTTCTTACACCATCCACAATCTGCCTGTCACATTGCGGTGTGATATACACAGGGCCTGACAGAATCCAACTGTGTCCTGAAGTGTAGAGAGATAACAATTCTCCACAGTCCTCTATATACCTTTCTTACACCATCCAGTATCTTCCTGTCACATTGCGGTATAATATACACAGGGCCTGACAGAATCCAACTGTGTCCTGAAGTGTAGAGAGATTACAATTCTCCACAGTCCTCTATATACCTTTCTTACACCATCCATTATCTGCCTGTCACATTGCAGTGTAATATACACAGGGCCTGACAGAATCCAACTGTGTTCTGAAGTGTAGAGAGATTACAATTCTCCACAGTCCTCTATATACCTTTCTTACACCATCCATAATCTGCCTGTCACATTGCGGTGTAATATACACAGGGCCTGACAGAATCCAACTGTGTCCTGAAGTGTAGAGAGATAACAATTCTCCACAGTCCTCTATATACCTTTCTTACACCATCCAGTATCTTCCTGTCACATTGCGGTGTAATATACACAGGGCCTGACAGAATCCAACTGTGTCCTGAAGTGTAGAGAGATTACAATTCTCCACAGTCCTCTATATACCTTTCTTACTCCATCCATAATCTGCCTGTCACATTGCGGTGTAATATACACAGGGACTGACAGAATCCAACTGTGTCCTGAAGTGTAGAGAGATAACAATTCTCCACAGTCCTCTATACACCTTTCTTACACCATCCAGAATCTGCCTGTCACATTGCGGTGTAATATAAACACGGCCTGACAGAATCCAACAGTGTCCTGAAGTCTAGAGAGATTCCAATTCTCAACAGTCCTCTATACACCTTTCTAAAACCATCCAGAATCTGACAGTCACATTGCGGTGTGATATAAACAGGGACTGACAGTATCCAACTGTGTCCTGAAGATTAGAGAGATTCCAATTCTCCACACTACTATATACACCTTGTACCTTGTTTTACAGGACCATATAGTTGTTGGTTTTTTGGGTACATTTTCTGCAAAAATGAGGAAGTCTGGTGGAAGAGTCCGTGGAAGTGGGCGGGGGTTGGCAGCTGGTAATGATAGTGTTGGTGGTGGATCTGCTGGTAGTGGCAAAAGCAAAGTAGCACCTAATGCAGGAGGTGTTGAGCCTGCGTCATCATCTGGCTCCACAAGGCCTCTAAGGCTCCCTTTTCTGGCTTACATTGCTGACTCAGCCTCCTGCTCTATCGCCTCCTCTTCTGAAGTTTTAAAAAATAAAAGCACTGAGTCGTCATTGGAGGCTCATGGTCATGAACCACAACTTTCCTTGTGTCCTTCACCCCAACCAAAATTGAAGGATGCGGCAGGCCACACTACAGATTACTCCATGGAGCTGTTTTCACATAACATCCCTAGGTTATCAAGTCAAATCGTGAATTACCCAGGCCAAGATGAATCTGACATGGAGTGCACTGATGCACAGCCACTGATAGATGATTCTGCAGGTACATTCACTCAGAGCACTACATTGTCCTCGCAGTGTACTGAGGCAGAATCCGACCCTGATGAAACTCAGGTGCCCCTTCCCGCATACTCTACCACCATACACGGTGACACAGAGGAAGGTGCACATGACATTGAAGAGGAGGTGATGGATGACCCAGTTGTTGACCCAGATTGGCATCCATTGGGGAAAGAGGGTGCCGCTGCCAATAGCTCAGAAGAGGAGGAGGAGCATCCGCAGTGGGCAACGACAGCGCAACAGCTGTTATCTGGCAGGCCCGGAGCAGTCCAAAAACAGGTTACAAATACCAAAAGAGTTGCAGGACAGCTTGGCCAGACGGTCAAAATAGCACAGCGTGCAAGGCCTCAAAATGTCTTCCCTAGTAGGAAGAGTGCAGTGTGGCACTTTTTTGAACAAAATCCTAATGATCAGGTAAAGGTTATCTGTAAGAAGTGCGCAAAGACCTTTAGCTGAGGGAAAAATCTGAGAAATTTGAATACCAGTTGCATGCTTAGACATTTAACCATCATGCACTTGCAAGCATGGATGGACTACCAAACCTCACGTACCACATGTGCAACTCCTCCCAACGAAGGTAGTCAGCAACGCTACATTGTTTCCCCCACTGTAAGCCCACTAGTTAGCACACCCCAAGCAGCAAATGTTGAGTTGTCGTCGCAAGGGCAAATCAGTCAGGGAATCACACTGTTATTGCAATGAAAGACTGAATCTAGGCCATCAGAAAGAACACCAACTCCATCATCATCATCAACCCTCTCTCAGTCCGCCATGTCCACTGCTAGTTCGCCCATATGCAGCTCTCAAGTCCAGCTCACCCTACCCGAAACTATGAGTAGGACAAGAAAGTACTCATCCTCTCATCCGCGTACACTGTGTTTGAATGCCCACATTGCCAAACTAATCTCGTTAGAGATTATGCCCTATTAGTTGGTTGAAAGCGCAGCTTTCCGCGAACTCATGGCCTACGCAGTACCACGCTATGACCTACCCAGTCGCCACTTCTTTTCTTGCAAAGCCATCCCAGCCCTCCAACTTCATGTGAAAGACCGCATTGTACATGCACTCAAGCAATCAGTGAGTGGAAAGGTGCACCTCACAACTGATGCATGGTCCAGTAGGCATGGCCAGGGCCGTTACGTGTCCATCACTGTGCACTTGGTTAATGTGGTGGATGCAGGATCCACAGGGGACAGCGGTGGTGGGACAGTGCTGCCTAGCCCACGGCATAGGAAACAGTTGGCTGTAGGCGTTAGACCCTCCTCCTCCTCCAGAAGCGAAAGCTCGTCCACAGAGCGCAGTCGCACGAGCACTCCATCCGCAGCTGCCAGTGTTGCACACGAGGTGTCCCCCTATCGATCAGCTAGTGGAAAGCGTCAGCAGGCTGTGTTGAAGGTGATGAGTTTGGGCGACAGACACACCATGGAGGTACTGGCCGACTACTTTCAGCGACAAACTGAGTCATGGTTGGGCAGTCTACATCTTGAGGCAGGCAAGGTAGTCAGTGATAACGGCCGGAATTTTGTGGCAGCCATAGCCCTTTCAAAACTCAGACACATACCTTGCTTGGCTCACACCTTGAACCTGGTGGTGCAGTGCTTCCTCAATAATTATCCGGAGTTAACAGGCCTGCTCCAGAAGGTCCGAAGACTGTGCTCGCACATCCGCTGGTCGCCGGTACACTCCAGTCGTATGCAGAAGCTGCAGCGATTGCTCCACCTTCCCAAGTACCGCCTAATTATCGACATTGCAACAAGGTGGAACTCCACCCCGCACATGGTTGAGCGGCTGTGCAAACAGAGGCATGCCGTAATGCATTTGTGGGAGGATACACTGGCAGGCACTTTGAGGGCAGACATGGAGTTGACAGGTGTGCAGTGGTCGAAGCTGAAAGACCTCTGTAAAGTCCTTCAGTGTTTTGAGGAATGCACACAGCTGTTAAGCGCAGACGACGCCATCATAAGCATGAGCATCCCACTTATGCATCTGCTCATGCAAACTTTGACGCACATTAAGGAGCAGGCGTCTACAGCCAAGGTTGATGTGGAGGAAGAGGAGGAGGTAAGCCTTGATGACAGTCAGCCATTGTCTGCTCCGGGACCTCTCCTGGACGAGGTGGAGGAAGAAGATGAAGAGTAGGAGTAGGATGATGATGGGGATGATTATTTAGGGGAGGAGGATGCTTCTCGTGGGGCAAGAGAAAATGTTGGCGTGGCAAGGTCTGGTACAGGGTTTGTGCGTGACTCGATAGAGGTGAATTTGCCAGAAAGTGCTCCTCCACCCAGCACTCGCAGTGCATCAGTGACACCAGGAACATTGGCCCACATGTCAGATTATGCCTTGCAGATCCTAAAAAGGGACCCCTGCATTGCCAAAATGATGAACGATGATGACTACTGGTTGACCAGCATCCTGGATCCACTCTATAAAGGCAAATTCCAAAGCATAATGCCACAGGAGAACCTTGACCTAATATTGGCTAACAAACAAGCAACTCTGGTAAACCGGTTGGTTGACGCATTCCCAGCACACAGCAGCTGTGATGGTTCTCACACGAGCCGTAGGGGTCGGGGGCAGCTTGAAAGAGGTGTTCGTGGTGCACACATCAGAAGTGGCGTTGGAGACAGGGGTTTCATGACCATGTTGTGGACTGATTTTTCAAGTCCCGCTCACACGACTGGTATTACTGCATCAATTGAAAGTGACTGGAGACAGCACTTGTCAACTATGGTTACAAACTACTTCTCGTCCCATATCGATGTTCTCCCTCACAGGTCATTCCCATTTGACTATTGGGCCGCTAAACTGGACACCTGGCCTGAATTGGCACAATATGCCTTACAGGAGCTCGCTTGCCCAGCTGCAAGTGTGCTATCGGAAAGAGTCTTCAGTGCAGCTGGATCAATCCTGACAGAAAAAAGGACCCGTCTGTCGACCGAAAATGTGGATGATCTAATCTTCATTAAAATGAACCATGCATGGGTTTCCAAGGATTTTGTCCCACCTTACCAGATGACACAAAGGTTGCCTGGAAAATGGCTTGCTTTGGTCCTCCTCTTCCTCGGCCTTGACCAATTTCGCCTTTAGCAGCAGCTGAATGTCCCACATCAACATATGCCATTTTGTAAACCTCCCTAACTGGGCTGCCTCCCCCCCCAAGGCCGGGGTCACCACCTAGCGCACACAACCGTGCGAGTGCCGTTGCCCTGGACAGGTGGGTAGGCCGACTCTTGGGCGCGGGCACTGGCACAGGGTCCCTCATAGTGCAATCAAGTGTCTCTGACGGTGGGGGTGCCTGTGCCTGAGAACGGCTGCCGAGCTGTTAAGCAAGCTACAGCACCTGTGGTTTGGACACTTAATTTTTTCATTTTGTCAGGAATGCCGGTTAGGCCTAATTCCGTAATTGCGGTTGACCTGCACTTACTGGGAAATCATCGTTCGCGGGGAATAATTGGAATCCCAGATCCCCATCACTAACGGTGCTGAGCGGGTTATCAGCACCTGTAAGTGACAAAAGCTGGTCCTTTCAGTGTAGCGCGCATTCAGCCCCGGACATGTAAGGGCATGATAGACCTGTTATTGCTCGATCTCGCGTGCCAGAGCCTCGCGTATCCCTCTTGTAAGCTTGACGCATACCGCGGGGGCATGCCGGAGTCTCGGTCATTAGGCCTGTTTCACACTTCCGTTTGTCACCATCAGTCAAAATCCGCCGTTTTGCAAAAAACGGATCCGCCATTTTGCTTGGCAGATCCGTTTTTTACCCCATTGAGTTGCATTACCGGCGGATCTTGACGGATGGCCATCCGTTGGATCCGTTTTTTTGTGGATCCGCCAAATTTTTGCCGTCCGCTGAGATCATCAAATGGAGCCTGTAACGCTTTTTTGCCCCGCGGATCCGCATTTTCCCTTTTTAACCCTGAATCTTTTCTGGCTGCTGGAAGAAAACTCTCTCTCCTTCCCCAGGTGCAGTTCCTTTAAATTTTTACCTTCGGTGGATCCGTACATCTGCCAATCCGCTCACCCCCGTTTATGTCAGTCCGCCTGCAGATCCGTTTTCCGCTATTTTGGCGGATTTTGACTGACAGAAAAAAATGAAGTGTGAAACAGGCCTTAACGGAATAAAGCTGAGAAATCGCTAGCACAACTACAAACGGACATACCACACCACACACAGAATCGACAAAGCTTGCAATCTGTCCATCTTTTCTGTAGCTTGTATGGTAGTGGTTTCCAGGGTGGAGTCCAATTAAGCCACAGGCTTCACTCCTGGTGGGGCCCTTTTGGACATTCCGTTAAGGTTCAGCTTTGCAATCATACAGCCCCCGGAAAACAAACACTTTGCCTTCATGGACGCTGTTTGGAGGTTCGTGGGAATAACATTGCCCCATCGACAGTTGGCATAATTTATTGGTGGGAAGTCCGACGGTATATGATCGTGTTCGATTTCAGAATTTTTTTTTTTTTTTTGGTTTGTATTTTACATTTTTATTCCAGCCTTTCTTGACTTCATAAGGGCAGGACAAGCCTATAGCTGTGTGTCCTCCACCTCCTCCTTTTATCCCTCCACCTCTTTTCTAAATGTAGTTGCCCTTTTCCATATGTTATTTTCATCTTCTGAGCATTTTGTCTGCTTTGGGACACCATTAAAGGTGTTTTGTAATTGTTTTCTATGTGTTTGTGTTTGCCTGCCATTGTTTTCAATGGGGTTCGACGTTGTTCTTCGAACGTTTGACAAACATTCAACGAACTTGCCTCCTGTGCAACGAACCAAAACACTAGCGGGGTGGCTCAACACTACTCCTGATATAGACGTACATTGTTATTGTTTAAAGTATGCTATATATACCTGGTATGTGGTGATACTGTACACTTTCTGCCAGGAAGTCCTCCTCCAACCAACACTCTAAGTGTATCATTGACACCTGTAACATTGTCCCACATGTGTGATTATTTCTTGCGGATCTTCTTGTTATATTATGGTGTCATCCATCCAGAACGCGTGAGTGTCTATGGATTACTCCTGCAATTTATATGTACATTTAAAAATTACCCCAACACTGTATACAGCTCTACGCTTGTGATATATTACCCATTTACTGCTTGTTATATTCTGGTCTAATCCAAACTGACCAAGTGAGAGTTATTTTCTGACTGTGCAAATAAATACTGAGATTGACAACAATGACACCTACACTGTGTACAGCTGTACTCTTGAGATCCCTTACTGTTTTACGGCTTTTTAGATTGTGTTGTAATCCAATACTGAGCCAAAGAGAGTGTCTGTGTGTGCCTCCTCAAATATCTACGGAGATTTAGAATGTTTAAACTATACTATATATACCTGCTATCTGATGATACTGTACACTTTGTCTAATTTTTATATTCTTGTCTAATCCACACTGAGTCTGTGAGCGTCTCTGTGTGACTGATGGAATATATAGGGAGATTGACAATTATCCTTTGACTGAATAGAGCTGTACGCTTCTGATGCAGTGCCATATATCTGATGTTATTTTGGGTCTATTTTCTGCAAAATTTTGAAGTTTGGTGGAAGAGGCCGCGGACGTGGGCTTGGGGGGGCCAGCTGGTGCTGATGGTGGTGGTGCATATGCTGGTAGTGGCAAAAGCACAATAGCAGCTAAGGCAGGAGGTGTTGAGCCTGCGTCATGATCTGGCTCCGGAAAGTCTGGAAGGCTACCTTTTCTGGGAGTAGGTTAACCGCTTTTAAAGGCGGAGCATGAGGAACTGGTTTTGGCTTACATTGCCGAAACAGACTCCAGCAAATATGCCATCCTCTTCTGAAGTTTCAAAAAATGCAAGCACTGAGTCGTCAAGTGCTGGCTCCTGGTCAGGAAGAACCCCTTTCCATGTGTCCTTCACACCCACCAAAAGTGAATGATGCAGCAGGCCACACTTCACATTAGTCCATGTAGCTCTTTCTATCATACCATGCCTGGGTGATCAAGTCAAATCGTAAATTCCCACATCCAAGATGAATCTGACATGGAGTGTGGGTGGCCAGCCAGGGCAGTGGGGTTAATCGGTACCGGGCCGGTGTCTCACAGGGATATGTCACGGTGGTGGTGACCCGTTCCGTGGCCCTGGGCGTCCATGCAAAGGGGTGAATTACGTTTATAGGTGAATGATACGTGACACCACCTGTGGTTTCTGATTAGACTGACCAGCGCTGCAGTGTCGCTTCTCTGGGACAGATGTTGTGGTGCAGCTAAGATGTAGAAGCCCTGGACAGGTAGGGCCGTAGTCGCAGGGCAGATGAAAGAGTTGGTAGATGGTGTGCAGAGCAGGATGTAGCAGAGCCGTGCGCCAGGCACAGGAGAAAGATGACAGACACAGTTGTGCAGTTCCTTTACCTGTACTTGGTAAGTGCCGTCCAGGACCCAGAGTACAGATGGAGAAGGAGTTGGTCAGCCTGGAAGCCAATTTCGAATTCTCTCTCTGCAGATAGGTAGTGTGGCCTCCGTTCTAGAGCTTATCTGAGGTACTCGCAGTGCTGAGTTCAATGAAGTTCCCCCTGTTGACTCTCTTTTGGAACTTTCTCGTATGGCAGGCAGCTGTAGCCTTTTCCTTCTGGCTCCCACACGTCGATGCTGGGGTCTCCGAGCCTTAGTTGGGTACAGAGCATTTACAGCTGCTACTTCCTCCGGTTTCTGCTGCAGGAACGTCAGTGTCCCTACAAACTCGGAGACCGGAATCCGGACCATGCGCTCCAGCTAGGAGTGAGCCTTAACTCTGCTCATCCTCCAGCTCCCGTTCTCACGTCCACACACTTTCCCTTCCCTGCACAGAGTGCCCTAACTTACCTCCTCCCGACCACAGAGAGCAGCTCCTCAGCAGTCAGGTTCAGAGGTCTCCCTGCTGGCCTGGAGTGGGAACTGTGTTGTGTGTTGGTTTAACTGCTAGAGAGATCCTTCGTTGCTCCCAAGCATGACATCACACTCCCTAGGAGGAAGGTAATGCCACTGTAATGACCGTACTCCTGGGGATGCCACAAGTGCACTGATGCCCAGCCACTGCAAGATGATTCTGCTGGTACATTGACCCAGACCACTACATTCCCCTCACACTCTACACAGCCAGAATCTGACCCTGATGAAATTCAGGTTACCCTTCCCATATACTGTACCACCTTACACGGTGACAAAGAGGAAGGTGCAGATGAAAGTGCAGGTTCCTTGAGCAGGTGGGGGGGCATACTCATGGGCGACGGCACTGGCACAGGGCCCCTCATAGTATGCAAAAGTGTCTTTGCCGGTGTGTCTCTGCCGGTGGGAGGGCGCCCACCGCCCACCCGCCGTCAGACACACCGCCACACACCGCCGTACTATGAGGGGCCCTGTGCCAGTGCTGTTGCCAATGAGTGGGCCCCCACTGCTTGCTCAGGATCACAGTGCTTACAAAGTTGAAATACTTACCTCTCCCTGTTCCATCGCCATGACGTCTTCCGTGTGTCCTGACAGTGATATTCTGATCAGAGAGCGCAATGACATCACGTCTGTACACCCTCTGCCTAAACAGCTAAGTGCAGTGAGATGGAAGGTGGGGACGACGAGGAGTCCATACTAATACAGGGATTCCCTAGCGAGGAGACTTATTTAATTGTTTTCAATGTTGGGACAGCAATTTTTGTGGAGCACTATACTCTGGAGAATGATATATAGGGCCCACCATACACTGGAGCATTCCAAAGGTGGACATCAGACACTGGAGCAGCATTTACAGGACCCATTATACAATAGAGCATTTGAATTGGGGCCCATTATATATGGAGCATTATTTGGGCCCATAAGACAGTGGAGCTTCATCCATGGGGACCAACATATACTGTAGCATTATGTGCAGCTCATCATATACTGTATGGAACATTATATGGGACCAATGATTCTGTATGAAGAAATATATGGGCCTCATTACTCTGTATAGCGCACTATGCGGTGCCCATAATACTGTATGGAGTAATATACTGTCTGTTTTTGGAGCTATTGGAGAATTTAAAATGGATATCAGTCATGAGATGTAAAAAGTGAAGTATTTTTCATTGTACTATACCGCTATTTCTCTGCCGTATCAGAGCATCATGAGTTGTGGTATGTGTTAAAGGGGGACTCTTTGGCCCAGGGCACATGAAAACCTGGAGCCAGCCCTACCCCCCCACAACTTTAACCAAATAACCCCCAGTTTTCAGTGTGTAACTATTATTATGAAGTAAATTAAGGTTGACAAAGCTTCAGTAATAAAAATTGATGTTTCTGGCATTGAAATGGGCACCGTAGGTGTGTTTACTGTCCTCCACTCCCTGCCGACTTTGCTTCCCCAATGACTTGCATTGGGTTTCGTGTTTCAGTCGGCCTTCGACTTTTCACGATAATCGGCCGATTTCGTTCAACCCGACTTTTGCGAAAGTCGGGTTTCATGAAACCCGACTCGACCCGAAAAAAGGCAAAGTCGCCCATCTCTAATAGGGACGGTAGAGATGTTGGGTAGGGGCTGTAGGAAAGGTGGATGGGGGCAGATTCAGGATGGGGCTATAGCAGTCCATGGCATAGGGAAGGTGGATGAGGGGATGGGGCAGATCCAGGATGGGGCTATAGAAGTCCATGGCATAGGGAAGGTGGATGGGGGGATGGGGCAGATCCAGGGTGGGGACCATAGAAGTCCATGGCACATCATAGTTCTCTTTCTCGCAGTTTATGACATTCGCTCACATATTGCACTGCTATCTCCACTGCTCTCACTTCTTCCCGCAGCAGGATATATGTTTTCTCTTCCTCCTTCATGGTGATGAAATCCAGGAAGAGATGTGAGAGTCTCCTGAAGTGAGTGTCCCTCACTGCTGAATATTTGGGGCAGTGTAGCAAGAAGTGGGTCTCATCCTCCAGGGCCTCCTGGTCACAGTGTAGGCACAGTCTTTCCTCCCTGGGCTTGTAGCTCTGCCTGTGTCGGCCGGATTCGATGGTCAGACTGTGGGCACTGAGTCTATTTCGGCTCAGGATCTTGCGATCTCTGGGGTGTGGGAGTTTCTCCAGGTATGGGGCCAGTCTGTCATAGCTGTTTCTCTCTGTGAGTACTGAGTCTTGGCCGTCATTCTCTGCTCCAAATATGTAGATGCTCCCATCCGTGGTCAGGAAGTCGTTTTCTCTCCCTGTTCTTGCATTGAGGTCTCCAAAGATAAGAACTTTGCTCAGGGCCTGATAGTGGGCGGCTTCTCTTTGTAAGATCTCGAAGCAGTCTGGATTGAAGTAGGGTGACTCTGGTGGTGGTATATAGGTGGACATCAGACTGAGAGGTGAGGATGGAGCTGCTGATCCTGATCCATATGTGGCTGCCTCCTCTCTTCACTGGTTTGATGTACTGGTGGAGCTCCTGTTTATACCAGATCAGTATTCATCCTGAGCTCCGGCCCTGTTTGATGTTTTTATTTTTCAGGGCAGGGACAGAGATTTCCCTGTATCCGATGGGCACCAGAGATTCGTTTTTGGCTCTGGTCCATGTTTCCAGGAGGATCTGAATGACTATATTTTTCAGTCTTTGTATAAAGTCAGGGTCATTTGGTTTACATCCAAAGGCCGAGGTGTTGAGACCCTGAATATTACAGCTGCTGATTGTAAGTGAAGTCACTTTTATATATATATCTTGGGTGTATATACCTTGTAATGAGTATGGCTGTGTAGGACACACTGAATCTCTGACTGATTTATTAATGCTGTTGGTTCCGTCCAGTCACATTATTTTCCTGCACACTGTGTTGAACAGAGTCTTTATCTCCTCCATATCTCTGCTCTGTATGTCTCTGCTCTGGATGCCTCTGTTTTGCATGTCTCTGTGTGAGGTCGGTGAACTCCTCCATGGTGGTCTCCTCCTCTGATGGTCCAATATAGGGTGAGGGTGTATGTTTATAGCTTCCTTTGATATAATTGTTGCTTCTTTTCTTCTTATTGGTGGGGGTCTTTTCACGGGATTCTGGTTGGTGTTGGATCCAGGCCTAGGGTGGTCCCTGTTTAGTACAATGTCCTTAGCTCTTTGGCCAGAAGGCTGACCACTGATTTGTTCAGGTGTTTACTGTCATAGAGGTGATGGTGTATCTACAATAGTCTGTATCTACAATAATATATACCTGACAGGAGCCTGTACAGTCTATATCTACAATAATATATAACTGACAGGAGCCCATACAGTCTGTATCTACAGTAATATACACCTGACAGGAGAAAGTACAGTCTATATCTACAATAATATATACCTGACAGGAGCCATACAGTCTATATCTACAATAATATATTCCTGACAGAAGCCCGTACAGTCTGTATCTACAACAATATATACCTGACAGGAGCCATACAGTCTATATCTACAATAATTTATACCTGACAGGAGCCCATACAGTCTGTATCTACAATAATATATACCTGACCGGAGCCCCGTACAGTCTGTATCTACAATAATATACACCGGACAGGAGCCAGTACAGTCTATATCTACAATAATATATACCTGACAGGAGCCCGTACAGTCTATATCTACAATAATATATACCTGACAGGAGCCCATACAGTCTGGATCTACAATAATATATACCTGACAGGAGCCCGTACAGTCTCTATCTTCAGTAATATATACCTGACAGGAGCCCGTACAGTCTATATCTACAATAATATATACCTGACATCGGCCCATACATTCTGTATCTACAATAATATATGCCTGACAGGAGCCTGTACAGTCTATATCTACAATAATATATACCTGACAGAAACCCGTACAGTCTGTATCTACAATAATATATTCCTGACAGCAGCCCATACAGTCTGTATCTACAGTAATATATACCTGACAGCGGCCCAGTCTGTATCTACAATAATATATACCTGACAGGAGCCCATACAGTCTACATCTACAATAATATATACCTGACAGGAGCCCATACAGTCTATATCTACAGTAATATATACCTGGCAGGAGCCCATACAGTCTATATCTACAGTAATATATACCTGACAGCAGCCCGTACAGTCTGTATCTACAATAATATATTCCTGACAGCAGCCCATACAGTCTGTATCTACAATAATATAAACCTGACAGGAGCCCATACAGTCTGTATCTACAATAATATATGCCTGACAGGAGCCCGTACAGTCTGTATCTACAATAATATATACCTGACAGGAGCCCCTACAGTCTATATCTACAATAATTTATTCCTGACAGCAGCCCATACAGTCTATATCTACAGTAATATATACCTGACAGGAGCCCGTACAGTCTATATCTACAATAATATATACCTGACAGCGGCCCATACATTCTGTATCTACAATAATATATACCTGACAGGAGCCCGTACAGTCTATATCTACAATAAATTAAAATTCAAATTCAAATTCAAAGAAGCTTTATTGGCAGGACTAAATACACATTAGTTTTGCCAAAGCAAGTGTACAAATGGGAATAGGGATAGGGACTGTAGGAATGTTGGGTTGGGGCTGTAGGAAAGGTGGATGGGGGCAGATCCAGGATAATCCAATAATATATACCTGACAGGAGCCCGTACAGTCTATATCCACAATAATATATACCTTACAGGAGCCCGTACAGTCTATATCTACAGTAATATATACCTGACAGGAGCCCATACAGTCTATATCTACAATAATATATACCTGACAGGAGCCCGTACAGTCTGTATCTACAATAATATATACCTGACAGGAGCCCATACAGTCTGTATCTACAATAATATATACCTGACAGGAGGCCTTACAGTCTATATCTGCAGTAAGATATACCTGACAGGAGACCGTATAGTCTATATCTACAGTAATATATACCTGACAGGAGCCCGTACAGTCTATATCTACAATAATATATACCTGACAGGAACCCCTACAGTCTGTATCTACAATAATATATACCTGACAGGAGACCGTATAGTCTATATCTACAATAATATATACCTGACAGCAGCCCGTACAGTCTGTATCTACAATAACATTTACCTGACAGGAGCCCGTACAGTCTATATCTACAATAATATATACCTGACAGGAGCCCATACAGTCTATATCTACAATAATATATACCTGACAGGAGCCCGTACAGTCTATATCTACAATAAATTCAAATTCAAAGAAGCCTTATTGGCAGGACTAAATACACATTAGTTTTGCCAAAGCAAGTGTACAAACGGGAATAGGGATAGGGACTGTAGGAATGTTGGGTTGGGGCTGTACGAATGGTGGATGGGGGCAGATCCAGGATAATCCAATAATATATACCTGACAGGAGCCCGTACAGTCTATATCTACAATAATATATACCTTACAGGAGCCAGCACAGTCTATATCTACAGTAATATATACCTGACAGGATCCCATACAGTCTATATCTACAATAATATATACCTGACAGGAGCCCGTACAGTCTGTATCTACAATAATATATACCTGACTGCAGCCCGTACAGTCTATATCTACAATAATATATACCTGACAGCAGCCCGTACAGTCTATATCTACAATAATATATACCTGACAGCGGCCCATACAGTCTGTATCTACAATAATATATACCTGACAGGAGCCCGTACAGTCTATATCTACAATAATATATACCTGACAGCAGCCCGTACAGTCTATATCTACAATAATATATACCTGACAGGAGCCCGTACAGTCTATATCTACAATAATATATACCTTACAGGAGCCCGCACAGTCTATATCTACAGTAATATATACCTGACAGGATCCCATACAGTCTATATCTACAATAATATATACCTGACAGGAGCCCGTACAGTCTGTATCTACAATAATATATACCTGATAGGAGCCCATACAGTCTATATCTACAGTAATATATACCTGACAGGAGCCCGTACAGTCTATATCTACAATAATATATACCTGACAGCGGCCCATACATTCTGTATCTACAATAATATATACCTGACAGGAGCCCGTACAGTCTATATCTACAATAAATTCAAATTCAAATTCAAATTAGCTTTATTGGCAGGACTAAATACACATTAGTTTTGCCAAAACAAGTGTACAAATGGGAATAGGGATAGGGACTGTAGGAATGTTGGGTTGGGGCTGTAGGAAAGGTGGATGGGGGCAGATCCAGGATAATCCAATAATATATACCTGACAGGAGCCCGTACAGTCTATATCCACAATAATATATACCTTACAGGAGCCCGTACAGTCTATATCTACAGTAATATATACCTGACAGGAGCCCATACAGTCTATATCTACAATAATATATACCTGACAGGAGCCCGTACAGTCTGTATCTACAATAATATATACCTGACAGGAGCCCATACAGTCTGTATCTACAATAATATATACCTGACAGGAGGCCTTACAGTCTATATCTGCAGTAAGATATACCTGACAGGAGACCGTATAGTCTATATCTACAGTAATATATACCTGACAGGAGCACATACAGTCTATATCTACAATAATATATACCTGACAGGAGCCCCTACAGTCTGTATCTACAATAATATATACCTGACAGGAGACCGTATAGTCTATATCTACAATAATATATACCTGACAGGAGCCCGTACAGTCTATATCTACAATAATATATACCTGACAGGAGCCCGTACAGTCTATATCTACAATAATATATACCTGACAGGAGCCCATACAGTCTGTATCTACAGTAATATATACCTGACAGGAGCCCTTACAGTGTATATCTACAATAATATATACCTGACAGGAGCCCGTACAGTCTATATCTGCAATAATATATACCTGGCAGCAGCCCGTACAGTCTATATCTACAATAATATATACCTGACAGCAGCCCGTACAGTCTATATCTACAATAATATATACCTTACAGGAGCCCGTACAGTCTATATCTGCAATAATATATACCTGACAGCAGCCCGTACAGTCTATATCTACAATAATATATACCTGACAGCAGCCCGTACAGTCTATATCTACAATAATATAGACCTGACAGCGGCCCATACAGTCTGTATCTACAATAATATACTGTATACCTGACAGTCTATATCTACAATAATATATACCTGACAGGAGCCCGTACAGTCTATATCTACAATAATATATACCTGACAGGAGCCCATACAGTCTGTATCTACAGTAATATATACCTGACAGGAGCCCTTACAGTGTATATCTACAATAATATATACCTGACAGGAGCCCGTACAGTCTATATCTGCAATAATATATACCTGGCAGCAGCCCGTACAGTCTATATCTACAATAATATATACCTGACAGCAGCCCGTACAGTCTATATCTACAATAATATATACCTGACAGGAGCCCGTACAGTCTATATCTACAATAATATATACCTGACAGGAGCCCATACAGTCTGTATCTACAGTAATATATACCTGACAGGAGCCCTTACAGTGTATATCTACAATAATATATACCTGACAGGAGCCTGTACAGTCTATATCTGCAATAATATATACCTGGCAGCAGCCCGTACAGTCTATATCTACAATAATATATACCTGACAGCAGCCCGTACAGTCTATATCTACAATAATATATACCTGACAGGAGCCCGTACAGTCTATATCTACAATAATATATACCTGACAGCAGCCCGTACAGTCTATATCTACAATAATATAGACCTGACAGCGGCCCATACAGTCTGTATCTACAATAATATACTGTATACCTGACAGGAGCCCATACAGTCTGTATCTACAATAATATATACCTGACAGGAGCCCGTACAGTCTATATCTACAATAATATATACCTGACAGCAGCCCGTACAGTCTATATCTACAATAATATATACCTGACAGGAGCCCGTACAGTCTATATCTACAGTAATATATACCTGACAGCAGCCCATACAGTCTATATCTACAATAATATATACCTGACAGCAGCCCATACAGTCTATATCTACAATAATATATACCTGACAGCAGCCCGTACAGTCTATATCTACAATAATATACACCTGACAGGAGCCCGTACAGTCTATATCTACAATAATATTTACCTGACAGGAGCCCGTAGAGTCTATAATTCAAATTCAAACAAGCTTTATTGGCAGCACTAAACACAGAGGGGCAGATCCAGGATTGGGCTATAGAAGTCCACTGCATAGGGAAGGTGGATTATCTACAATAATATATACCTGACAAGAGCCCATACAGTCTATATCTTCAATAATATATACCTCACAGGAGCCCATACAGTCTGTATCTACAATAATATATACCTGACAGGAGCCCATACAGTCTATATCTACAATACTATATACCTGACAGGAGCTCATACAGTCTATATCTACAGCACTTGCTGATTACTGCCATAATTTTTACTGCAGAGTATTTTTGCAGATTTGTCATTTTGTGTTTTCTTGTTGTATTTCAGCCATTGGGTGGCGTGAGCACTGTCTTACCGACTTGTTCACATTTTGAACATGTCACATATGTTTTAAAATCCGTTTTTTCCTTGCTCAGCATGGTTTGGGAGACCCTACCCCTCTCTTGTGTGACATGCACATAAATGAGCTGCCATAAACCACAAGCCCATATACTATGAGGCGCCTGTCTGTATCCTGTTCATTTAGACACTGTTCACATGTTCAGGTTTTCAGTACATTAGATAGGGACTGCTCCGTGAAGGGTTACCGTGACGTGGTGGAGCAGCTTGGCATATATTTTTTGCAAAAAACGTATTGACTAAATACCCTGTATTTGTTATCCAGCACTTGCTGATTACTGCCATATTTTTTACTGCAGAGTATTTTTTTTCAGATTTGTCATTTTGTGTTCTCTTGTTGTATTTCAGCCATTGGGTGGCGTGAGCACTGTCTGACCGACTTGTTCACATTTTGTGCATGTCACATATGTTTTAAAAAAAAATAATATATACCTGACAGGAGCCTATACAGTCAAATTCTAATTCAAATTCAAAGGAGCTTTACTGGCAGGACTAAATACACATTAGTTTTGCCAAAGCAAGTGTACAAAAGGGAATAGGGACAGGGACTGTAGGGATGTTGGGTAGGGGCTGTAGGAAAGGTGGATGGGCCAGATCCAGGATGGGGCTATAGAAGTCCATGGCATAGGGAAGGTGGATAGGGGGATGTGGCAGAGCCAGGGTGGAGCTATAGAAGTCCATGGCATAGGGAAGGTGGATGAGGGGCATGGGTCAGATCCAGGGTGGGGACCATAGAAGTCCATGGCATATCATAGTTCTCTTTCTCGCAGTCTATGGCATGTGCTCACATATTGTGCTGCTATCTCCACTGCTCTGTCTTCTTACCCTAGCAGGATATATGTTTTCTCTTCCTCCTTCATGGTGATGAAATCTGTGAAGAGATGTGAGAGTCTCCTGAAGTGAGTGTCCCTCACTGCTGAGTATTTGGGGCAGTGTAGCAGGAAGTGGGTCTCATCCTCCAGGGCCTCCTGGTCACAGTGTAGGCACAGTCTTTCCTCCCTGGGCTTGTAGCTCTGCCTGTGTCGGCCGGATTCGATGGTCAGACTGTGGGCACTGAGTCTATTTCGGCTCAGGATCTTGCGGTCTCTGGGGTCTGGGAGTTTCTCCAGGTATGGGGCGAGTCTGTAGTCTCTCTGTAGACTCCGGTACATGGTCAGTTTCTGTGAGCTGATGATGTCGTTCTTCCAGTCACTTACATACCTCTCCTGGCCTTCGTCTACCATCTTCCTGATTCTGGCTTTTGTCAGGTTGTTGTGATTGGTGTTCTGGTCAGGTTGGGTTTGGGTGAGCTGTTCCAAGGGTCCTGGTTTGTCTGTTTCACCTACATGTGTCTAAGCTTTATGGTGATGGGAGCTTGGATTGCTCCTTCGTAAGTGAGCCCGGAATGACAGTGCCCTCTTTAGAACCATTAGGTGTAGAGGGAATCTGCCCCGCTCGGCCCGGCAAGCACTGTTGGAGGTGCTCCGATGGACTTGGAGAAGGTGCTTGCAGAATTCCAGGTGGAATATTTCTGTTGGGCTTGAATCCCACCTTGACCAGTCTGGGTAGGTGTGAGGACCCCAGACTTCGCTGCCATACAGGAGTATTGGGGCGATGATAGAGTCGAAGATTTTTAACCAGACCCTCACTGGTGTCTTCAGATGGTAGAGCTTCCTTTGGATGGCATAGGTTTTGCAGGCCTTGTCTTTCAAGGTCTCTATGGCTTGTTTGAAGCTCCCTGACCGGTGAATCTCTAGGCCCAGGTAGGTATATTTGTCCATTCCTGTAAGGGCGCAATTGTTGAGGACAAATGAAGGGTGCTGGTCTGATTTTCTCTTTCTCTTCTGGAACACCATGTTGGTTTTCTTTATGTTGACCGGTAGTGCCAAGGTGAGCTGAATTTCTCTAAGATTTTCAGGTTGTCTTGGAGGCCTTTCTTGGATGGTGACAGAAGTAGCAGGTCATCTGCATACAGCAGGAATTTCACCTGCTCAACTTGGAGGGTGAGACCTGGTGCTGTGGAAGATTCCAGAGCGGTGGCCTGCTCGTTGATGTAAATGTTGAAGAGCGTTGGGCTTAGGCTGCGTTTGTGGGGAGACTATGAAGGTGCTGATATTTGCCAGGTTCATATCTGTAATGGCATAATCTACTGCACTCCTTCCTACATGTAAGTTTAGTGTACACCTCCCTAAAGAGTCTCCTTTGGTTCGTCCATTAAGAATATGAAGTCCTAAACTTCTACATACCTTCATGAGCTTTTTACCACTTTTGTTGACTGTACTGCCGTAGCTGTTTCTCTCTGTGAGTACAGAGTCTTGGCCTTCATTCTCTGCTCCAAAAATGAAAATGTTCCCATCCGTGGTCAGGAAGTCGTTTTCTCTCCCTGTTCTTGTATTGAGGTCTCCAAAGATGAGAACTGTTCCCAGGGCCTGATAGTGGGCGGCTTCTCTTTGTAAGATCTCAAAGCAGTCTGAATTGAAGTAGGGTGACTCTGGTGGTGGTATATAGGTGGCACAGAGATGGACATCAGACTGAAAGGTGAGGATGGAGCTGCTGATCCTGATCCATATGTGGCTGCCTCCTCTCTTCACCGGTTTGATGTACAGGTGAAGCTCCTCTTTACAGGGCTGCCACTAGGAATTTTGAGGCCCCATACTTGCAAAATTTTTAGGGCCCTCTTGAGACTCCGTCCAGGCTCCACCCCTCGAACTGTCCACAGTCCCACCGCTCCCTTTTGGAAAAACTCCACTTCTCACCAATCACACATTAACAGTTCCCATCACCAGATCACACATATAGCCGTCAGCTTTTGCTTTGGCCAAAAGATTTTTTTAAGCCACCACCATAACAGGGTAGACACTTTTGGCCAGGCCCTCCTCTACTGTAACCTATTAAATAGTTGTTAAAATATGCCATACAATTTAGGTAATTTTTTTTTTCTTCAATTTTTAAAATGACCAATAATATCACATACAAGGAACAAATGCCGCTATACCATGTCCAGACCACATATTACCACCACATAGTGACCTATAATACCACATACAAGGAACAAATACTGCCACACCATGACCAGACCACATATTACTACCAAAGGGACTGATTAATACCACATACAAGGAACAAATACCACCGCACCATGACCAGACCACATATTACCACCACAAAGTGACCAAATAATAGCACATACAAGGGACAAATACCACCGCACCATGCCCAGACCACATATTACCACCACATGGTGACTGAATACTACAGTACTGATCATTAATAAAAAAAACTTAATACTATCACCATAAGTGGCATTATACACAGGAGATCTGTTATGAATGGGTCACCGAGGAGGACAACAAAAAGCTAAGTCCCAGAAAACCAGAGAGGTTGGTAGCTATGCAGATTGCAGATGCCTGATCTTAACCACAAAACTAGCAGTAGCAGTGGAGCGTTCCTACGATGATCTAGACGCCTCGTCACCGCCGGAGGACTAAATAAGCCTAAAGCAAGAAAAGGGGAAAACTAACTGCCCCAGAGCAGACCCCAAAGGAATAGACAGCCCCCACACATGTATTGATGGTGAAACAAGATGAAAACACAAACATAGGTAGGAAAATAGGCAGAGCAAATGATGGGGCCCAAACTAACTATAAAGAACAGGAAAGGAAAGACACTGTCTGCAATCTGCCAAAACCCCTACAAAATAATGTCCAACACTTCTGATAACAAAATTAACCCTGAAGTCACTAGACTTCTCCCACTATATCAGCACTCTGAAATATTCTGAGACAGAGCAAACAGAGGCCAATCTAATAAGGGACTTAAAAGCAAATTGGCAAATACAGATAAATAAGAGTGGAAATTCAGCACAGCCCCAGACGGGGCTGGCTGAACACACAAAAAACTGAATAGACCAACAAAATCAAGTGTGAACATTAGCAAAAACACTTAGCTTTGAGAAGGCTGGAACAGAGCTGAAAACCAAGACCTGAGAAGCCAGAAGCAATCACCAGCACTAGACTAGGGCATCGGCTGTTTTAAATCCAGTCTAAGCTTCCTGAGGTCCAATCGTCATCCTCATTGTCAGGTGGCAGATCTCTACTGATTAAATCAGCCTCACTACCTCCTGTTACTACCAGAGGGAGTCTGGAAGGAGAACTCACAGCTGGTGGACCAGAGAATGAACTCACAACAGTACCCCCCCTTGAGGAGGGGTCACTGAACCCTCATCCACGCCACCAGGCTGATCAGGATGGGCCCGGTGAAAAGCACAAACCAATCTATTGGCATGAATATCAGAGGCAGAGACCCAAGAATTATCCTCCTGGCCATAACCCTTCCATTTGACCACATACTGGAGTCTCCGTCTAACCAAACGAGAATCCAATATTTTCTCTACCTCATATTCCATATTGCCTTTAACCAATACAGGATCAGGAGGTGCTGCCATAGGAACCACTGGCTCAACAAACCTCCTCAACAGTGATTTATGAAATACGTTATGGATCTTGAACGTAACTGGAAGAGCCAATAGAAAAGAAACAGGATTAAGAATCTCCAAAATTTTATAAGGTCCAATAAATCTTGGCTTAAATTTTGGAGATGCAACCTTCATAGGAATATTCTTAGACAACAACCAAACCATATCACCCACTTTAAACCGGGGACCAATGGTCCTATGTCTGTTGGAAAATCGCTGGGCCTTTTCCTGAGAGAGTGACAACTTATCCACTACTTGATCCCATATCTGCTGCATTCTCTCAACCACAGTATCCACACCTGGGCAGGATGAAGATTCCACTTGTCCTGAAGAGAATCGAGGATGAAACCCAAAATTACAGAAAAAGGGTGATATCAAAGTGGCAGAACTAGCTCTATTGTTCAGCGTGAATTCGACCAAGGGCAAAAATGAAACCCAATCATCCTTGTTACGTGTTACGGAACCACTCAGCACCCAGAATATGTTGTGCAGTTATATGTATGTATAATAGGTTCCATTGGAGATGCATGTCCCTAATGCATCAGCCCACAGGCTGCGCCCAGCCGCCCCCCCTACCTTTGTAATTCCCACAGTAAATATTGGCAGGCTCCGGCCACCTGCGGCTATTGTAATGTATGTCTGGCCTGCTGCTTTTCTATTGGCCTGCCCTCTGTATCTGTGTGATATATTCTGTGTCCTGTGAGTAAAGTGTTGTCAGACTGTAAATACGTGGAGAAGCAGTGATCTTTTATATGCGCCCATGTAACCAAGGAATTCCAGCCAGCGTCCTTCATTCAGACTCCAGCCAAAGCAGAGTGGACCTCCAGAAACACGGGGTCGTACTGAAAGAGGTAACTGAGATAGGAGGAGCCCGTTACACTGGTGGCAGCCAGCGGGATATGATACCCCTTCTACAGGAGGAAAGGAATGAATGGAAAACAACTACCAGAAGTTAAAGAGGACTACATTAAAAGATCTGGTAGAAGCCCGAGGGTTGATCACCAGCAACAAAACAAAAGCGGATTTGATAGCAGCCATCATGGAACACGACAGTGCAGCGCCCCCCAATGTGAACGTGGAGGAGACTGAATTCCATAGGGAGGTAAAGAACAGACTGGCGTTCTATGGCCCGAACCCTGCAGTAGAGATCATGCGAGAGGTGATGGCTGATGTGCGTACTGATCTGAAGGAAAAGATGGCTGAGCGGACCAGGATAGAGCTAGCCAAGATGGAGATGGCAGAGCAGACCAAAGTGGAGCTGGCCAAGATGGAGATGGCAGAGCGGAGAGAGGAGAGTCAGTGAGCAGGGGGAGCTCTGGCCTTCGACCAGGTACCTTCAACAGTAAGCCACAAAAAGATCCAGTATAATGCCTTCTGACAGTTGGGGGAGGCAGAGGAAGACATTGATGGCTTTCTGCAGGACTTTGAGCGGCAGTGTGCCATTCATCAAGTAAAGCCAGAGGAACGGGTTCAGATTCTGGCCAGCAAGCTGACAGGCCGGGCAGCGGACGCCTATCGCACGGTACCTGATGAGGACTGCATGGACTATGAGCGGATCAAAGAAGTGATCTTGGCCCGGTATGCGCTGACACCCGAGGCATGCCGCCAAAAGTTCCGTGGACTTATAAAACACGTAACCGATACCCACGCTGAATGGGCCTGTAAATTACGGTGGTCACTGCTACTGTGGGTACAAGGGAGCCAAGCAACCACTAAGGAGGACGTCCTCCAGCTCTTCTTGTTAGAATGATTCTTTAATGGACTAACCCCCGAGACACAGGAATGGCTTCGGGACAGGCGGCCAACGACTCTGGAGGAAGCCGCTCGTCTGGCCGATGAACATCATGATGCCAGGAGGCCTCAGTTGTCCGGATCAAAGATGGTTACTTGGGGCCCGCCCATGGACCTGGAGGGCCCCAAACCACCGAAGATTGTAGGGGGACCAGCTAGAAACCCGGCCTACCACAGTCCCCCTGGGACGCGATGCCACACCTGCCGTCAGCTGGGCCACCTGCAAAGACAATGTCCCAACCGGACTCAGCATACCCAGTGGCCAAAGGCGGGAACAGCTACCTTCAGGCGGGCTGCTGTACACTGCTACTAAGGCGAAGCTGACCCGGCATTGGGGGCTACGACTAACCAAGGGGTGGAAGAGATGGAGGAAGTGCTGCATGAAGTAGACCCCGTGCAGGCAGCCCAGGCAGATAATCGACAACAGCATCGACAGGTCATGTGGGTTAATGGGAAACGTATGCAGGGACTAAGAGATTCCGGGGCAACTTTGACCCTTGTGAAGCCTCATCTCGTCTGGGACCAAGAGAAGACGGACCGGACAGTGGCAGTCCGTGTAGCAGGGGGAGCTATACATCGACTGCCCACTGCCAGGATTCACCTGAACTGGGGAGTCGGGGATGGCCTTGTTGAGGTCAGCTTGATGGAGGATTTGCCTGCAGACGTCTTGCTGGGAAACGACTTGGGGCCCATGTTGTCTGCATTCTCAGTTGCCGCTCTGGCTGAGACATATCCTGTGACCACCCGAGACAAGCTCGAGCTGCGGAGGCGGAATCACACTCAGAGGAGGCCCAGGTAAGACATCCCAGCCCTACACGTATTCCCATAGCCAGACACATTTCTTGGGCCACCCCAGATGAATTTAACCCTCCGTCAGGAACAATGGATCTGACAGGCGCAGCTCTTCTACTTTCATTTCTCCCTTCTCACCAGATTTTCAGGAAACCCCCTCCCTCTAGATAGTCTCCTGGCTCTAGCTGCTGTGTGAAACCTGATACCACAGTTGGTCTGCAGAGCTTCAGGAAGGAAGATATAGCTGTGCTGGCTTCCCCGGCTCATTGGTCCCGAACACATCACACTTTATAAGGTTGGTATGTAATGTTTTTAGTCATTACTATTGTTTATTTAGCTTGTTTTATGAATGGATAGAGAAAGGTTTGTGGATATTTCATATAAATAAGGCAGATTTTCTTACAAATGAAAGTGTACTTCTCATTGAAATTTGTGTATATCAAAGTTATTACTTTTATGTTGAGTAAATGGGTTTGTTTTGCACCTGATAATGTGTAGTCTGAAATTGAGAAAATTAGATATTCTAGGCATTTTTCTAGCCTGCGCTTGACAGGCACATTGTTCCATTATGAGTTAGTGCGAATATTGTTCCTGACGGAAGGTTAAGAGGGAGTTACTTGAGGATCCTTCATTGGAGGGATATCGTGGGAAGGCACAGGAGGGGAGAGGGGTACTGGAAGGGGAACAGTTTGTATGGAAGCAGGGACTCCTCTACCGGATCACAGAGCAGCACCACACAGGGACGAGCTCCACTATAAAACGACAGCTGGTAGTTCCCAAGAAGTATAGGCAGGAGTTACTGCGAATCTCTCATGACATACCCTTGGCCGGGCACTTCGGCGTCAGTCGCACCAGGCATCGTCTGACACAAAACTTCTTTTGGCCGGGGGTAACCTATGATGTTCGTCAGTACTGCCAGACCTGTGAAAGTTGCCAGCGCATTGGCAAGAGGTGGGATCGATGCAAGGCCAAATTACGCCCCCTCCCCATTGTGGAGGAACCATTTAGCCGAGTAGCGGTCAATCTGATAGGGCCGTTAGCCAAACCCAGTCCATCAGGGAAAAGGTATATATTGACAGTGGTAGATTATGCCACACGGTATCCAGAGGCGGTTGCGTTACCTAACATACTGGCAGAGACGGTGGCGGCCGCCATGCTCCAGGTTTTCTCACGGGTTGGATTTCCCTGGGAGATTATCTCGGACCAGGGTACCCAGTTTACAGCAGAGGTGATCAACCAACTGTGGAAGCAGTGCGGCGTAAAGTCCATTAGAAGCGCCCCGTACCACCCGCAAACCAATGGGTTGTGTGAACGCTTTAACGGGACATTAAAACAGCTCATTGGGACTTTTACCAGGACCTACAGGGACTGGGAGAAATTCTTGCCACACCTCCTGTTTGCCTATCGGGAGGTGCTCCAAGCATCCACGGGGTTCTCCCCGTTCGAACTGGTATACGGGAGACGGGTAAGGGGACCCCTAGACTTAGTGCTAGAACACTGGTAAGGGGAGGGCCTCATAGAAGGGGTACCTATTGTACCCTATGTGCTGGAATTCCGGGACCACCTACAGGAGCTGACCCAGGCTGTACGTGAGAACATGCAGGCGACCCAGCGGCGCCTGCGCGTATGGTACGATCGGAGGACCAGAGAGCGCACTGTTGTGAGTTCATTTTCCCCTCCACCACTGAGGCCCAATGAACTCCCTCTTCTGGTAAAGAAAGGTAGTGAGCCTGATTATCAAGCACCTGAGACTAATGATGATGACTGGCTGAGTGGAGTTACTGACTGGATATAAGGCCGCCGACGCCCTTCTGCCCTGCGGGTGATTTCTCTGAGGGATTCTTTGAGACCAGTCTGAATTCCTGCTCTTCTAAAGCTAAATTTTCTGCTCAGCTTTTTGCATTTGTGCTTTGACTTTGTTTTGCTTTGTTTTTCTGGATTTCTGCCATTCCCTGCTGGGGTGAGCTGAATTCCTTTAGCTCTGTCTTCAGAAAATACCTGAGTGCTGATATAGTTTTTGAAGCCTAGCTGCTTCAGGGTCGTTTTCCATATCAGCCTGTTGGCTTATGTCTTTGATAGGGTTTTGGCAGATTGCAGACAGCAACCTTCCTTTCCTGTCCTGTTTAGTTAGCTTGGGCCCCATCGTTTGCTCAGCCTATCTTTCTATCTTTGTGAGTGTTTTTTCATCTTGCTTCACCGTCATTATATGTTGGGGGCTGCCTTTTACTTTGGGGTCTGCTCTGGGGCAGTTTAGATTTCCTTTTCTGTCTTTAGGCTATTTAGCTCTCCGGCTGTGATCGAGGGGTATAGGGCACCGTAGGAACCCCCCACGGCTACTGCTAGTTGTGTTGATAGGTTCAGGGGTCTGCAATCTGTTAGTTGCCAACTTCTCTGGTTTTCTGGACGTAGCTTCTATTTTTGTGTCTGCCTCCTACGGTGACTCTATCATAACAGAATCACCCGCCATACCGCAGATCCTTGGGTACTCTATAGCAGGAAAGAATTGTAAAAAAAAAAAAAAAAATGGTGTGTATATTTTTTCCTCTATATCTCTGAGGTCGTAGGGGGAATTTTTTTTTCTCTCAATGGAGATAAAGCAATTGTCTGATCGTGTGGAGCAGCTCGCTGCGGAAGTGCAGGGAATTTCCGCCTACCTTGCTCATTCACATGCTGCTGAACCCAAGATTCCTACACCTGATGTATTTTTTGGGGATCGGTCTAAATTTTTGAATTTCAAAAATAATTGTAAATTATTTTTTGCCTTGAAGCCTAACTCGTCAGGGAGCTCCGCACAGCAGGTTAAAATTGTCATCTCTTTGCTGCGTGGCGATCCCCAGGATTGGGCGTTTTCTTTGAAACCAGATGATCCTATTCTGACTAATGTGAATGCATTTTTTCAAGCCTTGGGGTTGTTGTATAACGAACCTAATGCTATTGATCAGGCTGAAAAGACCCTGCTGGCATTGAACCAGGGTCGAGATTCTGCAGAATTGTACTGTCAAAAATTCCGAAAGTGGGCGGTACTTACTACCTGGAATGATAATGCCTTGGCTGCTCTCTTTCGGAAGGGTTTGTCAGAAGCCGTAAAGGTACTATGGTGGGATTTCCTGTTCCCTCTGGTCTGGACGATTCTATGTCATTAGCCATTCAGGTTAATCGGCGTTTGAGTGAACGCAGGATTGCACGAGAGGTGTTGCCACCAGTTGAACAGGTGTCTGAACCTATGCAATGTGATAGAGTTTTGTCCAGAGAGCTGTGTCAGGAGTTCAGAAGGCGTAATAAGTTGTGTTTTTTCTGTGGAGATGCCTCGCATATTATTTCTGTCTGTCCTAAAGGAGAGAAACGCTTTGCACACACGTTTTCTGTTGGTGGTGTTCAACCTAAGTTTCTTCTGGCTATTACTCTGATCTGCTCCCTGTCCACATTTTCCGCCAAGGCTTTTGTGGATTCGGGAGCAGCCCTAAACCTAATGGACTTGGATTTTGCTAAACGTTGTGGATTTCCGATGACACCCCTGCAGACGCCTATCCCTTTGAGGGGGATTGATGTTACTCCTTTGGCAAAAAATAAACCTCAGTTTTGGACCCAGGTGGTAATGCGGGTCGCCCCAGACCATCAAGAAAATTGCAGATTTTTGGTGTTGCATAATCTGCATGATACCATTGTTCTGGGATTTCCCTGGTTACAAATTCATAATCCAGTTTTGGATTGGAAATCTGTGTCTGTGGTGAGTTGGGATGGTCGGTGTGCCTTTAGTGAGGCTCCGGTGTTTTCCACCTCTCCTCAGTCACATGATGTTCCTGACTATTTGGCGGACTTTTATGATGTATTTAGTGAGAATGAGTCTGCGTCTCTGCCTCCTCATAGGAGTTATGACTGTGCAATTGAACTAAGCCCGGGGTGTAAATTTCCCAAGGGTTGGCTCTTCAATTTATCTGAGAAGGGTCATATTAGACCATCCTCGTCACCCTTAGGTGCCGGTTTTTTTTTGTAGCCAAAAAGGATGGATCATTAAGACCTTGTATTGATTATCGTGCCCTCAACAAAATTACTGTTAAATATCAGTATCCGTTACCCCTGATTTCGGATCTATTCTCTAGAGTTAAAGGTGCTTGCTGGTTTACCAAGCTTGACCTCAGGGGGGCATATAATCTTATTCGCATTAAGCATGGGGATGAATGGAAGACGGCGTTTAATACTCCGGAGGGACATTTTGAGTACCTGGTGATGCCTTTTGGGCTCACTAATGCCCCTTCTGTCTTCCAGTGCTTCATGAACGATATTTTCTGAGATTTTGTCGATAAATTTTTGATTACCTATCTGGATGATATTTTGATCTTCTCCAAGGATTGGGATTCTCATGTGGAACATATTCGGACTGTGTTCCGGATCTTGAGGGAGAATTCCCTGTATGTCAAAGGATCTAAATGCCTTTTTGGAGTACAGAGGATTTCTTTTTTGGGATTTATTTTGTCTCCGTCAACTATTGAAATGGACCCGGCCAAGGTACAGGCCATTTACGATTGGGTTCAGCCCACTTCTTTGAAGGCCCTCCAGAAGTTTTTGGGTTTTGCTAATTTTTATCGGAAATTTATAGCAAAATTTTCTAGTATTGGCAAGCCATTGACTGATTTGACTAAGAAGGGTGCTGATGTGTTAAATTGGTCTCCCGAGGCTGTTTCTTCCTTTCAGGAGCTGAAGCGAAGATTCACCTCCGCCCCGGTTTTGCGGCAACCTGATGTCTCACTTCCGTTCCAGGTAGAGGTGGATGCTTCTGAGATTGGTGCAGGAGCTGTTTTGTCCCAAAGGGATCCTGTAACATCTAAAATGAATCCCTGTGCTTTCTTTTCCCGAAAGTTCTCTTCATCTGAACGTAACTATGATGTGGGGAATCGGGAACTGTTGGCCATGAAATGGGCATTTGAGGAGTGGAGACATTGGTTGGAGGGAGCTAAACATCAAGTCGTGGTTCTCACTGACCACAAGAATTTGATTTACCTAGAGTCGGCTAAGCGCTTGAACCCTAGACAGGCTAGGTGGGCCTTGTTTTTTACACGTTTTGATTTTGTGGTTTCTTTTCTTCATGGAACTAAGAATGTCAAGACAGACGCCCTCTCTAGGAGCTTCTTTGCTGATTCTCCTGTGGTGACCAAGCCTGCTACCATCTTAGGCGAAGGGGTAGTTCTTTCTGCCATCTCGCCCGATTTGAGACGTGCTCTAGAAGAGTTCCAGGAGAACAAACCTGAGCGTTGTCCCAGTGGAAAGTTGTATGTTCCTGACCAGTGGAAGAAGAGAGTGATGTCTGAAGTTCATTGCTCTGCTTTGGCTGGTCATCCAGGTATTTTTGGTACTAGAGATCTGGTGAGTCAGTCTTTTTGGTGGCCCTCCTTGTCTCGTGATGTCAGGAATTTTGTGCAGTCCTGTGGGACTTGCTCCCGGTCTAAATCGTGTTCTCGCTCTAGTGGGTTGTTAATGCCTTTGTCTGTCCCCAAGAGGCCATGGACCCATATTTCAATGGATTTCATCTCTGATATGCCTGTCTCTCAAAGGATGACTGTTATTTGGGTGATTTGTGATAGGTTCTCTAAGATGGTTCATCTTATACCCCTCCTTAAGTTGCCGTCTTCCTCTGAGTTGGTGCCCCTGTTTTTGCAACAGGTGATTCGCTTGCACGGGATTCCTGAGAACATTGTATCTGACAGAGGAGTTCAGTTTGTGTCTAGATTTTGGAGAACTTTCTGTTCCAAGCTGGGAATTCAGTTGTCCTTCTCCTCTGCTTTTCACCCTCAGACCAATGGGCAGACAGAGAGAACAAACCAGACCTTGGAGTCGTATTTGAGATGTTTTATTTCCGCTGATCAGGATGATTGGGTTTCATTTTTGCCCTTGGCCGAATTTGCTTTAAATAATAGAGCTAGTTCTGCCACTTTGATGTCACCTTTTTTTTTGTAACTTTGGGTTTCATCCTCGATTTTCTTCAGGGCAGGTGGAGCCCTCTGCCTGCCCAGGTGTTGACACTGTGGTGGAGAGAATGCACCAGATCTGGGACCAAGTGGTGGATAAGTTATCTCTCTCCCAGGAAAAGGCCCAGCAGTTTTCCAACCGACATAGGACCATTGGTCCCCAGTTTAAGGTTGGTGATATGGTGTGGTTATCATCAAAAAATATTGCTATGAAGGTGGCTTCTCCTAAGTTTAAGCCTAGATTTATTGGACCTTACAAGATTGTGGAGATTATTAATCCGGTCTCTTTTCGTTTGGCTCTTCCTTTCACATTTAAAATCCATAATGTGTTCCATAAGTCTTTGTTGAAGAGGTTTGTTGAACCTGTTGTTCCGGGGGTGGCACCTCCAGACCCTATATTGGTTGAAGGTAACATGGAATATGAGGTAGAGAAAATACTGGATTCCCGTCTGGCTAGACGGAGACTCCAGTATTTGGTTAAGTGGAAGGGTTATGGTCAGGAGGATAATTCCTGGGTCTCTGCCTCTGATATTCATGCCAAAAGATTGGTGCGTGCCTTTCATCGGGCTCACCCTGATCGCCCTGGTGGCGTGGTTGAGGGTTCGGTGACCCCTCCTCAAGGGGGAGGTACTGTTGTGAGTTCATTTTCCCCTCCACCACTGAGGTCCGATGAACTCCCTCTTCTGGTAAAGAAAGGTAGTGAGCCTGATTATCAAGCACCTGAGACTAATGATGATGACTGGCTGAGTGGAGTTACTGACTGGATATAAGGCCGCCGACGCCCTTCTGCCCTGCGGGTGATTTCTCTGAGGGATTCTTTGAGACCAGTCTGAATTCCTGCTCTTCTAAAGCTAAGTTTTCTGCTCAGCTTTTTGTATTTGTGCTTTGACTTTGTTTTGCTTTGTTTTTCTGGATTTCTGCCATTCCCTGCTGGGGTGAGCTGAATTCCTTTAGCTCTGTCTTCAGAAAATACCTGAGTGCTGATATAGTTTTTGAAGCCTAGCTGCTTCAGGGTCTATTTCCATATCAGCCTGTTGGCTTATGTCTTTGATAGGGTTTTGGCAGATTGCAGACAGCAACCTTCCTTTCCTGTCCTGTTTAGTTAGCTTGGGCCCCATCGTTTGCTCAGCCTATCTTTCTATCTTTGTGAGTGTTTTTTCATCTTGCTTCACCGTCATTATATGTTGGGGGCTGCCTTTTACTTTGGGGTCTGCTCTGGGGCAGTTTAGATTTCCTTTTCTGTCTTTAGGCTATTTAGCTCTCTGTCTGTGATCGAGGGCTCTAGGGCACCGTAGGAACTCCCCACGGCTACTGCTAGTTGAGTTGATAGGTTCAGGGGTCTGCAATCTGTTAGTTGCCAACTTCTCTGGTTTTCTGGACGTAGCTTTTATTTTTGTGTCTGCCTCCTACGGTGACTCTATCATAACAGCGCACCTTTGAAATAGGACAGAAGGTCCTGGTGTTAGAGCCCACTAAGCAGAACAAGTTCCAAGCTGCATGGCAGGGGCCCTACCAGGTAGTGGGGAAAATAGCCGACACAACCTATAATGTCGCTGATTGTGACGACCCCAGGGTTATCCGCATGCTCTACGTGAATATGCTGAAGCCCTACCATGAGCGCCCTGAAGAGGTAGTGGCCATCTGTGCACCTGAAGCAGAGGATTTAGCCGGACTTCCCTTGCCGGATGTCTTTGGGGAAAGGACTCAGTCTAAAACATGGGACCAGGTACACTTGGGTGAAGACCTAGGCCCCCCGAGAGAGACAGCAGGTGGAGGAGTTGTTGAGGCAGCGACAGAGGATTTTTTGGGGAGACCAGGGTACACTCGCCTGGCACAACACAAGGTTGAGACCCAGGCTCAGACCCCCATGTGACAAAAACCCTTCCGCGTCCATGAGTTTGTACGAGAGGGGATGCGACAAGAGATACAAGAGATGTTGCGTTTAGGGGTCATTGAAGAGTCAGATAGTCCCTGGGCATCCCCCGTAGTGTTAGTGCCCAAGAAGGATGGGACTACACAGTTTGTGTAGACTATCGTAAGCTCAATGAGAAAACAGTGACGGATGCATATCCCATGCCGTGTGTGGATGAGTTGTTAGACCGGCTGGCAGATTCCCCTTAGTCCTGACGCTATTCCCAAGTCGGCATTTGTCACCCCGTTCGGATTATTCCAGTTTCGAGTTATGCCATTCGGGATGAAGAATGCCCCGGCGACCTTCCAAAGGCTGGTTGACCGCCTTCTGGATGGTCTCCAGGACTATGCTTGTGCCTATCTGGACGACATCGCCATCTACAGTGCGACATGGGAAGAGCATCTAAATCACCTAGAGACAGTATTGGACAGGATCCACCAGGCCGGAATCACCCTGAACCCAAACAAGTGTCATGTAGGCAAAGCAGAGGTTCAGTATTTAGGGCATTGGGTGGGAAGCGACCAGAACCAGCCAAGATTGAGGCCATAGCCAAATGGCCCACCCCACGCACTAAAACCCAGGTCATGGCGTTTCTAGGGACAGCGGGGTATTACAGGAAATTCGTTCCCAAATACAGCAGCGTAGCCAAGCCCCTCACTGATCTGACCCGTAAGAGCCAACCCCGCCAGGTAACCTGGACCCCAGAGTGTGAGGAAGCCTTCCGCCAACTAAAGGACGCCCTCACCAATACCCCTGTATTGGTCGCACCCGATCCAACTAAACGTTTCCTGGTTCACACAGACGCTTCTATGTTTGGATTGGGGGCAGTGGTGAGCCAAGCCGGGCCGGACGGCCAAGAACACCCGGTAGCTTACCTGAGTCGGAAACTACTGCCCCGTGAAGTAAGCTATGCGGCCATCAAGAAGGAGTGCCTGGCGGTAGTATGGGGACTCAAAAAGTTGCAACCATATTTGTATGGACAACAGTTTTCCCTCCTAACGGACCATAATCCCCTAGTCTGGCTTAATCGGGTTTCCGGAAACAACGCCAGATTGCTGCGGTGGAGTATAGCCCTACAACCTCTGGACTTCACCATCCACTACAGGCCCGGCAAACAAAACGGTAACGCCGATGGACTAAGCCGACAAACGAAACTTGTACCAACCCCATAAACTTCGGTCATCCACAAACCGATCCGTTAAGGATCAGAATGTGTATGCCGATCGCGTCGCTGCAAAGGGGAGCCGTGTTACGTGTTACGGAACCACTCAGCACCCAGAATATGTTGTGCAGTTATATGTATGTATAATAGGTTCCATGGGAGATGCATGTCCCTAATGCATCAGCCCACAGGCTGCGCCCAGCCGCCCCCCACCAACCTTTGTAATTCCCACAGTAAATATTGGCAGGCTCCGGCCACCTGCGGCTATTGTAATGTATGTCTGGCCTGCCGCTTTTCTATTGGCCTGCCCTCTGTATCTGTGTGATATATTCTGTGTCCTGTGAGTAAAGTGTTGTCAGACTGGAAATACATGGAGAAGCTGTGATCTTTTATATGCGCCCATGTAACCAAGGAATTCCAGCCAGCGTCCTTCATTCAGACTCCAGCCAAAGCAGAGTGGACCTCCGGAAACACGGGGTGGTACTGAAAGAGGCACCCGAGATAGGAAGACCCCGTTACAATCCTGATCAGCAGATATAAAACATCTTAAATAAGACTCCAAGGTCTGGTTTGTTCTCTCAGTCTGCCCATTAGTCTGGGGATGAAACGAGGAGGAGAAGGATAACTGAATTCCCAGATTGGAACAAAAGGCTTTCCAAAATCTGGAAACAAACTGGACTCCTCTGTCCGACACAATGTTCTCAGGAATCCCATGTAACCGAACCACCTGTTGTAAAAACAAGGGTACCAACTCAGCCAAAGATGGCAACTTTGGGAGTGGTACAAGATGGACCATCTTTGAAAATCTATCACAAATCACCCAGATAACAGTCATTCTCTGAGAGACAGGAAGATCAGAAATAAAATCCATTGAGATATGGGTCCATGGCCTCTTGGGCAACGGCAGGGGCATCAGCAACCCACTAAAACGAGAACAGGGTTTAGACCGAGAACAAGTCCCGCAGGACTGCACAAAATTCCTGACATCACGAGATAAGGCGGGCCACCAAAAAGACCGACTCACCAAATCTCTGGTACCAAAAAAACCTGGATGACCAGCCAATGCGGAGCAATGAACTAAAGACATCACTCTCTTTCTCCACTGGTCAGGAACATACAATTTTCCCATAGGGCAACGCTCAGGTTTATCCTCCTGAAATTCCTCCAGGGCACGTCTCAAATCAGGCGAAATGGCAGAAAGAACTACCCCCTCACCTAGGATGGTAGTAGGCTCGGTCACATTAAGAGAATCAGCAAAGAAACTCCTAGAAAGAGCGTCTGCCTTAACATTCTTAGTGCCCGGAAGAAAAGAGACCACAAAATTAAAACGCGTGAAAAACAAGGCCCATCTAGCCTGTCTAGGATTCAAGCGTTTGGCCGACTCCAGATAAATCAAATTCTTGTGATCGGTGAGGACCACAACTTGATGTCTAGCTCCCTCTAACCAATGTCTCCACTCCTCAAATACCCACTTCATGGCCAACAATTCCCGATTCCCCACATCATAGTTGCGTTCAGATGGGGAGAACTTACGAGAAAAGAAGGTACAAGGATTCATCTTAGAAGTCACAGGGTCTTTTTGGGACAAAACAGCTCCTGCACCAATCTCAGAAGCATCTACCTCCACCTGAAATGGAAGAGAGACATCAGGTTGCCGTAAAACTGGAGCTGAAGTAAATCTCCGCTTAAGCTCCTGAAATGCTGAGACAGCCTCAGGAGACCAATTCAGCACATCGGCACCCTTCTTGATCAGATCAGTTAGTGGTTTGACAATACCAGAAAAATTACCTATAAATTTACGATAGAAATTAGCAAAACCCAAAAACTTCTGGAGAGCCTTCAAAGAAGTAGGCTGAACCCAATCATAAATGGCCTGTACCTTGGCCGGGTCCATTTCAATAGTCGACGGAGACAAGATAAATCCCAAAAATGAAATCCTCTGTACACCATAGAGACATTTCGATCCCTTAACAAACAGGGAATTCTCCCTCAAAATCCAGAACACAGTCCAAACATGTTCCACTTGAGAATCCCAATCACTGGAAAAGATCAGAATATCATCCAAATAGATGATCAAAAACTTATCCACAAAGTCCCGGAAAATATCATTCATGAAGGATTGGAAGACAGAAGGGGCATTAGTGAGCCCAAAAGGCATCACCATGTACTCAAAATGTCCCTCCGGAGTATCCATTCATCCCCGTTCTTGATGCGAATAAGATTATACGCCCCCCTGAGGTCAAGCTTAGTAAACCAGCAGGCACTCTTAACTCTGGAGAATAAATCAGACATCAGAGGTAACGGGTACTGATATTTAACCGTCATCTTGTTAAGGGAACGATAATCAATATACGGTCTTAATGAACCATCTTTCTTGGCCACAAAAAAAAAACCAGCACCTAAAGGTGACGAGGATGGTCTAATATGACCCTTCTCCCACGACTCCTTATTATAGGATCGCAAAGCATCATGTTCGGGTACTGATATGTTGAAAAGCCGACCCTTGGGAAATTTACACCCAGGCATCAACTCAATTGCACAGTCATAACTCCTATGAGGGGGCAAAGGCACAGACTTACCCTCACTAAATACATCAGAAAAAATGGCTAGATAATCAGGAATATCATGAGATTGAGGAGAGGTGGAGAAAACAGGAGGGTCCCTAAGAACACACTGACAGCCCCAACTCACCACAGACCCAGATTTCCAATCGAAAACTGGATTATGAGCTTGCAACCAGGGAAAACCCAGAACAATAGTATCATGCAAATTATGCAGCACCAGAAATTTACAATTTTCTTGGTGGTCTGGGGCAACTTGCATTATCATCTGTGTCAAAAACTGAGTTTTATTCTCCGCCAAAGGAGTAGCATCAATACCCCTCAAAGGAATAGGCATCCGCAGAGGCGTCATGGAAAAAACACAATGTTTAGCAAAGTCCAAATCCATCAGATTCAACGCTGCTCCAGAATCCACAAAAGCCTTGGTGGAAAACGTGGATAAGGAGAAGATTAGAGTAATTGCCAAAAGAAACTTAGATTGTACACCACCTACAGCAAATGTGTGTGCAAAACGTTTCTCTTGTTTAGGGCAGACTGAAATAGTATGAGAGGCGTCTCCGCAGAAATAACACAGCTTATTACGCCTTCTAAACTCCTGACGTTGCTCCCTAGACAAAACCCCATCCCATTGCATAGGTTCAGACACTTGTTCAAAAGGTGGCAGCGCCTCCCATGTAGTTTTACGTTCACGTAAACGCCGATCAACTTGAATGGCTAATGACATAGAATTATCCAGACCAGAGGGAACAGGAAATCCCACCATAACATCTTTTACGGTCTCTGATAAACCCTTCCGAAAGAGAGCTGCCAATGCACTATCATTCCATGTAGTAAGGACCGCCCACTTTTGAAATTTTTGACAGTATAACTCTGCAGAATCCTGACCCTGGCTTAATGCCAAGAGGGTTCTCTCAGCTTGATCAACAGCATTAGGTTCATCATACAACAACCCCAAGGCTTGAAAAAATGCATCCACATTAGTCAAAATAGGATTTTCAGGTGTCAGAGAAAAAGCCCAATCCTGGGGATCGCCGCGCAGCAAGGAGATGACAATTTTAACCTGCTGCACAGAGCTCCCCGATGAGTTAGGCTTCAAGGCAAGAAATAATTTACAATTATTCTTAAAATTCTGAAATTTAGACCGATCCCCAGAAAACACATCAGGAGTGGGGATCTTAGGCTCAGCAGCATGTTGACTGAATGAGGTAGGTGGAAATTCCCTGCACTTCAGCAGCAAGTTGCTCCACACGATCAGACAATTGCTTAATCTCCATTAGGGGAAAAAAAAATCCTCCTACGGCCCCAGAAAAAAAAAGAGGAAAAAATATATATATATAAAAAAAATTCTGACACTTTTTTTTTCTCTTTTAAACAATTTTTCCCTGCTTTTGAGTACCCTAGAATCTGCGATATGGCTGGTGATTCTGTTATGAATGGGTCACCGAGGAGGACAACAAAAAGCTAAGTCCCAGAAAACCAGAGAGGTTGGTAACTATGCAGATTGCAGATCCCTGATCTTAACCACACAACAAGCAGTAGCAGTGGAGCGTTCCTACGATGATCTAGACGCCTCGTCACCGCCGGAGGGCTAAATAAGCCTAAAGCAAGAAAAGGGGAAAACTAACTGCCCCAGAGCAGACCCCAAAGGAATAGACAGCCCCCACACATGTATTGACGGTGAAACAAGATCTGTACTTAGTATTTAGTGTATGTGTACAGGTAATATAGTAATCATTGACATTATACACAGGAGCTCTGTATATAATGTACAGGTAACACAGTGATCACTGGTGACATTATACACAGGACCTCTGTATATATAGTATACAGTGTATAGTGTCAGTGTATAGGTAACACATTAACTCACCAGTGACGTTTCTAGGTGAAGTCCTTCATCCTTGCTTTTCATCTTTCATCCAGCACAGATCGCCATCACGTCTTCCAGCCAGGGCTCGTCTCTGCAGGAAATAACACAGTTATCTAGAGTTCGGCTTGCAGAACACATTACTTATTTTTTCCCAACTTCTACATTACATCACATGAAGAAAAAAAGGCGACATAGTATCACTCTACACAGTAACAGGACCACCCCCCCATTTAAAACAGTATACTCAAAAAATAAATACATCACTGTAGTAATAATATCCCTTAATTAGCCCCTATGGTAATAATATCCCCCATCCTGACCCCCGTGTGTCTCATTCCTGGCTTCAGCCATATGTTCTCCCATCCCACTCTCATGAGTATCCATTCTTCCCCATATAATCTCCAAATTCTGCCCCATATGATCTCCCCATCCTGCCCCATGATCCTGTGCGATCTGTCTCTAATCATGCCCCGTATCTCCATTCTACCCCTTGTCTCACATTCTGCCCCCCTCCTGTGTCCTACTGTCACATTCTGCCCCCTCCTGTGTCTTACTGTCACATTCTGCCCCATGTCCTGCATTATGCCCCAGCGTTCAGCATTCTGCCCCATGTCCAGCATTTTGCCCAGCGTTCAGCAATCTGCTCCAGCATTCTGCCCCATGTCCAGCATTCTTCCCCATGTCCAGCATTCTGCCCCAGTGTTCAGCATTCTGCTCCATGTCCAGCATTCTGCCCCAGCATTCAGCATTCTGACCCTGCATTAAGCAATCTGCCCCAGCATTCTGCCCCATGTCCAGCATTCTTCCCCATGTCCAGCATTCTGCCCCGTCTCCCAGTCTGCCCCGGGCCCCCTGGATCGCTGCTCTCAAAAATTAAAAAAAAACTAAACAAGTTCTTCTTACCTTGCCGCTCTCCGGTGGCGGCCGAGGCTCCATCCCTCCACGCAGCTGAAGCGCACACTCGCCGGCGACGGACAGTGACATCAGACGCCGGCAAAGTGCTCGCTGCAGCTGACGTCAGCTGCCAGCCTCCGATTGGCTGGCAGCTGTTAACTATTGACGTGTGGGCCGGAGGGCCCGAATGTCAATAGCGTTTAGCCGCCGCAGCGCGGCGCTAAGGCCCTGGTTTGCCTGCCGGTAGGGGCCTGGTGAGCAGAAGATACCGGGCCTGATGTGGGCCCCCTCTGCCCACCTGGCTCCATACATAATGCCCTGATGGCAGCCCTGCCTCTTTATACCAGATCAGTATTCCCCCTGAGCTCCGGCCCTGTTTGATGTTTTTATTTTTCAGGGCAGGGACAGAGATTTCCCTGTATCCGATGGGCACCAGAGATTCGTTTTCGGCCCTGGTCCATGTTTCCAGGAGGATCTGAATGTATATGTTTTTCAGTCTTTGTATAAAGTCAGGGTCATTTGTTTTACATCCAAAGGCCGAGGTGTTGAGACCCTGAATATTCCAGCTGCTGATTGTAAGTAAAGTCATTTTTCTATATATCTTGTGTGTATATACCTTGTAATGAGTATGGCTGTGTAGGACAAACTGGATTTCTGACTGTTTTGTAGACGTGCTTGGTTCCATCCAGTCACATTAGTTTCCTGCATAGTGCGCTGAGCAGGGTCTTTATCTCATCCATATCTCTGCTCTACATGTATCTGTGTGGGGTCGGTGGACCCCTCCTCCTCTGATGGTCTAGATTTGGGTGAAGAGCTTTGTTCCCAGCTTCTCGAGATATGATTGGGATTTTCTGCCTTTTTACTGTTGGGGGTCTTTCAGTGTGATTATAGTCACTGTTGAATCCAGGCCTCGGTCCTCTGTTTAGCACAATGTCTTTCAGCTCTTTGGACAATAATATATACCTGACAGGAGCCCGTACAGTCTGTATCTACAGTAATATATACCTGACAGGAGCACATACAGTGTATATCTACAATAATATATACCTGACAGGAGTCCGTAGTCTGTATCTACAATAATATATACCTGACAGGAGCCATACAGTCTGTATCTACAATAATATATACCTGACAGGAGCCCTTACAGTCTATATCTACAGTAATATATACCTGACAGCGGCCCATACAGTCTCTATCTATAATAATATATACCTGACAGGAGTCCGTAGTCTGTATCTACAATAATATATACCTGACAGGAGCCCATACGGTCTATATCTACAGTAATATATACCTGACAGCGGCCCATACAGTCTCTATCTATAATAATATATACCTCACAGGAGCCCTTACAGTTTATATCTACAGTAATATATACCTGACAGGAGCCCGTACAGTCTGTATCTACAATAATATATACCTGACAGGAGCCCATACAGTCTGTATCTATAATAATATATACCTGACAGGAGTCCGTACAGTCTGTATCTATAATAATATATACCTGACAGGAGCCCGTACAGTCTGTATCTATAATAATATATACCTGACAGGAGCCCGTACAGTCTGTATCTATAATAATATATAACTGACAGGAGTCCGTACAGTCTGTATCTATAATAATATATACCTGACAGGAGTCCGTACAGTCTGTATCTATAATAATATATACCTGACAGGAGTCCGTACAGTCTGTATCTATAATAATATATACCTGACAGGAGCCCATACAGTCTGTATCTACAATAATATATACCTGACAGGAGCCCATACATTCTTGTGTCTTCACCAGTGAGCCGGCTAGACAGTATGGGCCCATATATTCTGATGGCTTTAATAATTTATACCTTGAAGGAGCACATACATTCTAGTGTCATGTGTGGGTTGCAGTCAGGGCCAGGCAGCAGCCCATAAAGTCTGCTATCTTCAAGAATATATACCTGGAAGGAGCCCATACAGTCTAGCATCTTCAGTAGTGAGCTGGCTAGACTGTATGGGCTGCAGTCAGGACCTGGAAGGCGCCCATACAGTATAGGCTCAACCATGTGACCAGTCATGTGTGAGGGAGGAGCCAGGCTCTGTAGTTATACAGCATGACGCGCGCCCAACCGGAGGAAGAGACCCGTGTGAGGGTCATGAGCAGGAGGGACTGGAGCTGATGTACATGTAGCGCTGTGTGACCTGTAGACCAGTGCAGGGAACCGCAGTATCATGTAGTGTACACTAAGCCCTAACCTCACCCCGTCCGTTATGTTTTCCCACAGTGAGATAGTGCTGCTAGCGAGGCCCATTAGTGTTCACATACTACAGCACAGTTTGGGACATGGGATTGGTGCTAAACATTAGGGTCCCATAGGGGGATAATAAAAATAATAACAATGATGGGGAATAGGTGAAGGAATGTGGCCCAGAGGGGAACGGTAGGGGGGAAGGGAAAAAGGGGAAAAAAGCAAAGTCAGGTCACAACCAAAGGGTCTGAGTTCGAGAAGAGAATCAAGTCAAGCTGGGTCAGGCACAGAACGCAGAGGGATCAATGTTGCACAGGCAACAGCAAGTGTACGATTGACACTGGGGGGAGGAACTAGCATGCTTAAGTAGAAGCCTGATTAAGGAAAATGAACACAGATGGTTGCAGCACAGACCCAGCACAGACTGAGAGCCAGGGGCGTAACTACCATGGTCGCAGCACCGGGCAGGGGGGGTCAGGGGCTCGGCAGGTCAGACCATAATATCTCCCAACCGTGCCGATTCTCATGGGACAGTCCTGTTTTTGCCCCCCCGCATCCCGCCTGGGAGTCTATCCTTCCTGCACTGCACTGAGCCACCACGCCCCCCCATGAACCCCATCCTTGCCCTCCCAGATAGACCCACCGCAGCCCCCCACAGCCTGCAATGACATCCTAGGCTGTTCTTTTCTGTGCACACAGGACCTGTGATGAGGTCACAGGAGGGGAGGAGTAAGGGGTCACATAATCAGGGGCCTCGTTGTCTGCAGGACTCTGCTGTGCTGGCTGTCATGGTGCTGGATGAGGTAAAGTTTCTGTGTGGGGTCAGGAGGGGTTTACAGGGTGGATGTAGCAGAGCTGAGTGTGTATGAGGTGTACGGAGTGGAGCCTTGTGTGTACGAGGTGCCTGGAGCGGAGCCATGTGTGTACGAGGTGTACGGAGCGGAGCCGTGTGTGTACGAGGTGTACGGAGCGGAGTCATGTGTGTACGAGGTGTATAGAGCGGAGCTGTGTGAGTACGAGGTGTATGGAGTGGAGCCGTGTGTGTACGACGTGAATGGAGCCGTGTGTGTACGAGGTGTACGGAGCAGAGCCGTGTGTGTATGAGGTGTACAGAGCGCAGCTGTGTGTGTACGAGGTGTACGGAGCACAACCGTGTGTGTACGAGATGTACGGAGCGGAGCCGTGTGTACGAGGTGTACAGAGTGGAGCCGTGTGTACGAAGTGTACGGATTGGAGCTGTGTGAGTACGAGGTGAGTGGAGCCGTGTGTGTACGAGGTGTATGGAGCAGAGCCGTGTGTGTACGAGGTGAGTGGAGCCGTGTGTGTACGAGGTGTACGGAGCAGAGCCGTGTGTGTACGAGGTGTGCGGAGCGGAGTCGTGTGTGTATGAGGTGTGCGGAGTTGTGTGTGTGAGGTGTACGTAGCAGATCCGTGTGTGTACGAGGTGTACGGACTGCAGCCGTGTGTGTACTTGGTGTACGGAGCAGAGCCATGTGTGTACAAGGTGTACGGAGCAGAGCTGTGTGTGTATGAGGTGTATGGAGCCGTGTGTGTAAGAGGTGTATGGAGCACTGCCGTGTGTGTACGAGGTGTACGGAGCAGAGCCGTGTGTGTACGAGGTGTACGGAGCAGAGCTGTGTGTGTACGAGGTGTACAGAGTGGAGCCGTGTGTACGAGGTGTACGGAACGGAGGCGTGTGAGTACGAGGTGTATGGAGCAGAGCCGTGTGTGTATGAGGTGTACGGAGCAGAGCCGTGTGTGTACGAGGTGTACGGAGCGGAGTCGTGTGTGTATGAGGTGTGCGGAGTTGTGTGTGCGAGGTGTACGGAGCAGATCCGTGTGTGTACGAGGTGTACGGTGCGGAGCTGTGTGTGTATGAGGTGTATAGAGCGGAGCCACGCGTGTACAAGGTGGACGGAGTGGAGATGTGCGTGTATTTTGGCATTGGGGGGGCATTTGAGAGGTTGCACCGGGGCCCATAACTTTGTAGTTTCGCCACTGCTGACAGCCCTGACACAAAGTAACAAAAAGACAGAAACAGAGTGGAAATGTGACAGTACCCCCTCTTCAAGGGGGGCCACCGGACCCCAGGTTTACCAGGAAATCTCTGATGAAAGGCCTGGACCAGCCAATCAGCCCTTACAGAATGAGCTGGAACCCAGGATCGCTCCTCAGGTCCATACCCCATCCAATGTACCAGGTATTGAATGGAATTCCGGACCATTCGGGAATCAATGACCCTTTGTACCTCATATTCCAAGATTCCCAAGCTTCAAACTAGAGGAGGCGGGAGCTAAGAAGACAGAACAGGGAGAATAAATTCCTTCAAAGGCTTGTGGAACACATTAGAAATATGGAAAGACCGAGGGAGCTTTAACCGGAAGGCAACTGGATTGACCATCTACAGAATTTCATACGGACCAATGAATCTAGGACCCAACTTAGCGAATGCAACTTTAATTTAATATTCTTAGAGGAAAGCCATACCATATCTCCCACTTTGAAGGCAACCCCTGAAGAGTGCCTCCTATCTGCCTTCCGCTTCTACCGATGCTGAGCCACCCCAGTGTTCTGTTTAACTTTCCTCCAAACATCCTCCAGCTCTTGGTGACATCCACACCAGGACACCCAGAACTTATCCTGGAAAACTCACCAAAATGAGGATGAAACCCGCAATTACAGAAAAGCGGTGAGGTCCCCGTGGACTGATTAACCTGACTGGTAAAGGCGAACTCAGCCAGTGGAAGAAATGATGACCAATTCTCCTGCTGATTGGTGACAAAACATCTTAAAATTTGCTCCAAAAACTGATTTGTCCTTTCTGTCTGACCATTAGTCTCAGGGTGATAAGCAGAGGAAAAGGACAAATCAATCCCCAGTTTTCTGCAGAAGGCCCTCCAAAATCTAGAAACTAATTGAATTTTTTGAAAAGGAAGACGCTTCCAAAAATGACGTTTTGTTCTGAAGCGTCTTTTTTACCGATTTTTTTTAGCATCCTGATGCCATCCATTTTCATGGACTGATCTAAGAAGCTGTATAAAGACTGATGAAACTCAGTCCATTTTTCTTGTACATGAAAAAAATAAACATATGAATGAACCCTAAGGAAAAGAAAAACTCTAAAAAAAAAAAAGCATTTCATATTACAGTGGTTGTTTGGGATTTTAACATTGATGGCCAATTTTTAGGATAGGACAGAAATGTCTGACTCATTTGGGTGCGACACTTGGCACCCCGTTGATCAGCTTTTCCTGGTATTGGCACACAACTGCTCAGTGCTGAGTGTCGCACCCCCATGGATCAGACATTGATGACCTATCCTAAGGATAAGTCAATGTTAAAGTCCCAGACAACCCCTTTAAATGAATGAATTCACCTCTGCTATATCTGTAGCTTATGTACTGGAAAAGAGAACACCCTTTTATTTGGACACACAGAACCTTGTGCTGCTTAAGTTCATGAAGAAGGCAATGATGATGGGTCCATGATATAGTGTCTGACCAGATAAAGCCGTTTTACAAGACTTGATTATAAATGCATGCAATTACTATTTCGATCGTTAATAATACTGGGCATGGATTGTGCTCTTGCTCATTGCTGAGTTAACGCATGGGCCTGTCCATTCATGTCTCTTCCCCCCACATTTTGGCAACCAATGAAAGGAAGCATTGATCATCCCCAGGACAATTGTCGGCTGTGAGACAGCTCTGTAAGTTCAGCATTTGTTTATGAAGTGATTGGATAATAATCAAAACAAAACAAAAGCAACTTTCTTTTATTAGAGTTTTGGTTTGTCTGGTGAAAACTAGTGGCATTGCAAAATGAACAAAAAGAACTGCCTAATACTGGATAGGTGTACAAACAGAGCGTCACAAATAGTAAAGTGAGTCAGTGTCCTGTGGAAAGGATAGGAGTAGCTCAGAATTAGGCCTCATCCCCACTTGCGATGAAATTGGACGGATGCAAATCCGATTAAAAATAAGATGCCCCAATTCTGGTACTTAACCTCGCTCTTCCCACTTGCCCTGCAGCAGTGGCAAGTGGGGTGATAGTTGGGGGGTTGATGTCACCTTTGTACTGTCAGGTGACATCAAACCCCGAGGTTAGTAATGGAGAGGCATCAATAAGACGCCCCTATTACTAATGCCATAGTATGGAAACACACACACCCAGAATAAAGTCCTTTAATTGAAGGAATGACACAGACTCCTTTAATACAGCTGTGTATCTATCTATTCTATATGTATTTACTGTATGTAATCCATCTATTCTATGCTGTCGGCTCCTGCTGTGATTTTACACTATGTGGCTGCTGAATTGCCGGCATTTATTCTATCTAATATACATATATATCACACACTCAGGAACAGACACTGTATTCTGCTTTAACAGTGTAACTTTACTTGATAACAATCCATGGTAATTTCAGTACAGCACAAGTTCATGTTTTCAGCCTGAGCTTTCCCTCTCAATGCTGGCTCCTCTAGAGTGTGATATGCTTGTCCTGGCTCCCCATTTTCCTGCACCCACTTTCCAGTACTGGTTCCCACTAAAGCTCCCCTTCACTGGGAGATGAAAAAGGTTCCCCTGTCCTGATTCAAGCCATAGGCCCCGTATTCTCTATGGGGCACCATTGTAGCAGGTGGCGGCTGACCACATTCTGCTTTGCTAAGCGCTCTGTGCCTTTCTGTACTGTGTGGCCCTCTGGCCTGTTCTGCCTTCTCCTGAATCACTCTCCAACACTCTCTTAATGTTACACTAAATGTGTTCACTAAATCCTATAATGATACAGTATATACACTAAATGTGGTCACTAAATCTTATAAGGATACAGTATATGTGCTACCATCCCTCCCCCATTATGTAGCAATGTCCCCATTATGGGTCCATCCTGATTTATGTACCAACCCTTTAAGCCACCTCCATGGAAATGGTGTCCCGTAATTCTCACCTCAGTAAGGAAAAAAGCCTCCAACCGAATCTGGCTGGGAGCTGTAATGAGATGCAGGAGAGTCTTCTTCTGTTAATGGTTGACTTGGGAAACTTGAGTCTTAAGTTCAAATACTTAATTAACCTCAAGACATAAGCGATTGAGAGGAACTACCCAAAAGTGTATTATTTCACCTTACATGAGCTTTTCAGATCAAAGTGTGCCACTAAAGATGGCTGCCATTTCCTGTTTGCCTCACACCATGTGCTCATGGATCTGGAATTTCCTGTTTCACCAAACCCCATGTGCTCCATAGATCCGCCCACGACGACGCCCACTCTGATGACCTCATGGACCAACCCAGCCTGATGACTTCATGGATCCGCCCGGACTAGCTCACTGCCCAACCCATTAACCAATGGAATACATCCGAACACTCCCATTTTAGAGTTAACCTAGCCCCCTTACAGGGGATATATAAATTTTTGTTTGAATCAATAAAGTCTCTCTCACTCTTGCTCTCTTGGAGCTGTGCCATAGATTGATCAAAGAGAGGTTACATCCGACTGTGTGGTGTGATTTCTTTAAGTGCGCACTGATCAATACCCATTGGGCCAGGAGCAGGCAACTAGTGAACATTTCTTATTGTTCAACCTAGCATTAGTAGTAGCTGCTCCATAATGTAGCAGTTCAGCTGTCACACAGGGTTCCAGCCTGTGGCTTCAGATGTTCCATCATACTGACTATTAACTTCATTCAAGGTGTCAAAGATAAGAATTCTCAATAATAGTTAGAATAATATTCAATTATTTATTTTTCAATTTCCTATCAGTATGTCTTTGGAGTGTGGGAGGAAACCGGAGAACCCGGAGGAAACCCACGCGAACACGAGGAGAACATACAAACTCCTTGCAGATGTTTTCTTTGGTTGGGTTTGGACCCTAGCGCTGCAAAGCAACAGTGTTAACCACTGAGCCACCGTGTTGCCCAACAGTCTTCAATGTGGCCCCAATAATGATAGGCCTTATGATGAAGACATAAAGTGATATAGAAGTCTCTTCATCTATGAACACTTCTCAGCACGAAAAGTCTGGCAAATGTCGAGAACAGAAACCGAGCCTAGAATCTGCCTCTTTATGCAGCAGGAAACTCACATTATTCCGTGAGTATATCTGACTGCGGAAAGTCCAATAAGTGACATGTCTATAACTAAGTACAGAAACCGAGCCCGGAATCTGTCTCTTTATGCAGCAGGAAACTCACATTATTCCGTGAGTATGTCTGACTGCGGAAATTCCAATAAGTGACATGTCTATAATTGAGTACAGAAACCGAGCCCAGAATCTGTCTCTTTATGCAGCAGGAAACTCACATTATTCCGTGAGTATGTCTGACTGCAGAAAGTCCAATAAGTGACATGTCTATAATTGAGTGCAGAAACCGAGCCCGGAATCTGTCTCTTTATGCAGCAGGAAACTCACATTATTCCGTGAGTATATCTGACTGCGGAAAGTCCAATAAGTGACATGTCTATAACTGAGTACAGAAACCGAGCTCGGAATCTGTCTCTTTATGCAGCAGGAAACTCACATTATTCCGTGAGTATGTCTGACTGCGGAAAGTCCAATAAGTGACATGTCTATAATTGAGTACAGAAACCGAGCCCGAAATCTGTCTCTTTATGCAGCAGGAAACTCACTTTATTCCGTGAGTATGTCTGACTGCGGAAAGTCCAGTAAGTGAGAACAGAGACCGAGCTCGGAATCTGCCTCTTTTTTTCTGACATGTTTTCTTGAATTTATGGAGTTGTAACTGTTACGTCCAGTACCAAATCTATAAAGAAAACATGGAAACAGGATTAAAAAATGATTTTATAGAAAATAATACAGAAGGATTATCTATATATACAGTAAAGCATTAAACCTGACGTATTCTACCAGTACGTGCGCTTCTCTCCATGAGGCACACTATGACATTATGTTATGGTGGTTCTTTACTCCAATGCAACTCCAGAGAGTATTTCCTTCCCAATCTCCTCTATGCTGGAGAGGCTGTGGGAAACCGAGGGAAATGTTACCCATATTTTGGAGTTGTCCACTTTTAAAGTAATTGTGGAAAGAAACTTCGATCTTACTCCTATGAATTTCTAAACCCATTATTACTCCATAGTTAGTATTATTGCAAGATGTAGAAGAAATCCTACCCAAATTTCAACATATCTCTTGTTACATCTTTTTGGTTATTACACATTTAATTGCAACAAAATGGAAGCAAATAATTGCTCCATCAATATCAGATGTAATGGAAGGGGCATCAACGCACAATATATAAGTTCAACTTTGTGCTTAGGTAAAAAAGTTTTTTTAAAACCCATATTGAGTTGGATGAATGTCATGAGACCAGTAGAAGCGCTACTGCAGCGCAAAACAGCTGTCGTCATTTCCACTCCCGCTCCCATCCTCCCTACACCGATATTTTAAAGTATTGGAATAAAGAAGATTTTAACCGGTGAGTGCCATCCGTTTTCTTTTTTGGTGTACCAAATTACAAGTTTACAAATATTATGTACAAAATGCAACATTATAATAGTCTGTTTATTCCTAATAATAATGAGCAGTCTTGACTTTACTTTCTTTCTTATAACTTTGCATTGATACCCCATTCTTCCCTTTTTATCCCTCCCCAGTTTATACTCCTTGTTAATATTATTGTAAAATTTGGAAATGTTAAATTAACACAATTGAACAAGATGACCGGACATTTAACTATTTTTTCAACTGTTCTAAATGCCGTCATTCTCCTGAAAATACCGTTGCTTGTCCTTTACTCCTAGGGTTCTCAATTCTCCCTTTATATAAATCTAGTATTTTTTTAAGTGGGTGTGAGCGTCAAAATTTTTCTGTTTTTGAGAAATATCTTGATGACCATGCCTAGTTGGCTAAAATGCTTGATAAATATACAGGGAAACATACATCAGGAATGGGGAGATATGAGAACAACAGACAAACAACGCCAGATTCAGAAAAAGGGCAGAATTTATACCAGGTTAAAATATATGCATATTTAGTTATGGAGCTTTGTTACTCTTATGTTATGGAGCTTTGTTATGGAGAGAGATGAATTATACAGATGCTGGGTATTACAGTTACTGATTATGGAGCTAGTGCTAATCCAAATTAATTCTGCAAGAGATATGAGTGGATAATGAACATATTTCTGCACGTACCTTCAGACTCTGACTCTGCCGTCTTATGATCTTTTTCAATAAAGCAGGCACATGCAAAAAAGCATCCTCCTGCGATAGCCACGACACTGGAACAAGCCATGAGGACACACTGCAAACTTTGGAACTTCCATAGCACCGTGTCAGGACAATAACTTTTGATGCATTCATATATCTGAAGATATGACAAAATAAATAGTTATGTATGGTTAATGAAAGTAAAACACAGTATACATAATTGACTGGACACATTTACACTGACAGCAGTCAATGGATAACAATGAAATCTGGTGATCAGAAGGTGCCTAACTGCAGATAGAGGAGGAGCCTCCATCCTCCAAACCATGAACAGCACCAGTTCCAGTTTCTGCAGCCCCAACTCTAGACTACTCAATGTCTAGGGACAGAATAACACAATCTCAAATACAGATATCATAATCAGAATTCAGGATTTAAACAACCCGAATGAATATGGGTATAAACCCTGTGGAGCTCCCAAACAGCATTCAAACACCAAAACATAGTGCAAATACACCACCAAAAGACAAAGGAATTTTTTGAATAGAATAAAATGTAACATTCTTCAATAGCATAATAAATAAAAAAGACAATCAATCAATTAATAGTGTATATAAACAGAGGTATCCGAATATGGCCACAGATGCCAAGATGTAAAACATGATGCCCATAAGATTAGAGAAGGGCAAATGTCCCTATCTTCAAAAAAGGAAAGACGTTGGAACCAGGAAATTACAGGCCAGTGAGCCTTAATTCTATACCAGGAAAGATCTTTGAACAAATTATTAAACTGCATGTATGTAAGTACTTGAATAAGATTACAGTAATTAACAAGAGCCAGCATGGATTTGTAGCAAACAAGTCATGCCAGACTAATCTAATTTCCTTCTATAATGGAATCTCTGGCAGGGTGGATCAGGGAAATGCGGTATATATAGTATATCTTGACTTCATCAAAGCGTTTGATAAAGTATCTCGTGCAATCCTTATTGAAAAAATGACCAAGTATGGGATTGACAAGGCTACGGTTAGGTGGATTCATAACTGTCTCAGTGATCGTACTCAAAGAGTGGTAATAAATAGTTGAACATCCAATTTGTAGAGTGCTTCAAGTGGGGTACTACACGGCTCTTTCCTGGCTACAGTGTTGTGCAACATTTTTATAAATGATCTAGGTAAGGGAACTGAAGGTAAACTGATCAAATTTGCAGACAATGAAAAGCTAGGAATCAATAGCTAACACTAGAGAAGACAGAGAAAGGATTCAGAATGATCTAGATAAACTTGAATAATGGGCAGCGACTAATAGAATTATATTTAACATGGAGAAATGCAAGATTCTACACGTGGGCAAGAAAAAATAAAATTCCAAGTACAGAATGGGAAGAATAGAACTAAGCAACAGTACGTTTGAAAAGGACGGGTATACTAGTAGATCACAGACTGTACATGAGTTAACAGTGTGATGCAGAAGCAAAAAAAGGCAAATGAAGTTGTAGGATGTATTAAGAAAAGCAGAAAGGAGTCTAGATCACTTGAAGTAATTATCCCCCTCTACTCCTCTTTGATCAGACCTCATATGTAATACTGTGTCCAGTTCTGGGCACCACATTTTACAAAAGACATCGAAAAACTGGAGCAAGTTCAGAGAAGAGGTACCAGGATGGTGAGCAGACTGCAAAGTATGTCTTACGAGGAACGGTTAAAGGATCTGGGAATGTTTAGCTTGCAAAAAAAAGGCTAAGAGGAGACTGTCTACAAATATCTGAAGGGCTGTCACAGTGTAGAGAGATCACCCTTACTCTCATTTGCACATGGAAACATGAGAAACAATGAATGAAACTGAAAGGGAGAATATACAGAATAGATAACAGCAAAAGGTTTTTGACAATGAGGGTAATCAATGAGTGGAACAGGCTGCCACGAGAGCTGGTGAGTACTCCTTCAATGGAAGTCTTCAAACAGAGGCTTGACAGACATCTGTCTGAGATGGTTTAGTGAATCCTGCATTGAGCAGGAGGTTGGACACAATGACCCTGGAGGGCCCTTCCAACACTTACATTCTATGTTTCTAGGTTGTACAAATGGAAAAAGATGTATGAATGTAGCTTTAAAGTGATGTGGAAATATGTAACAGTTACTTACCAGCCCGAAGAAAAAGGAGCTTCCGACCTTCCCCAGCAGGTCGGTCACTATCATAGATATGGCCTTTGCTGTTGATCGGCTTGCAGGAGATGCCACATCCTAAAACAAGAGAATATTCTGAGTGAGCAGAAGGAAGTCACTGGATGCAGCAAGATAAGAGAACATTGGCAAAGTGAACATATGTGAAACAGAAGTAAAGAGCACAGTCAGCCACGATTGAAATAAAAGCCCAGAAGCCCGTTGTGGACTGAGATTTTATTAAAGAAGTTTTTAACCTTCTTGGGTCAAGTCTATTTTGGAGTTTAGTTGGGAATTATCCAACAAATGCTTGGATACAGCCAGGATTAAGTGGCCTTGATGGGTGAAACAGAACATACAGACTGACTACATAAATAGAATTTTAGCTGTGCAACGTTTAGCACTTTTCTCCACTCACCAGGCGAATATCAGCTGAAACGAAGTAGGTCAGATTCAGACACATGAGTCCGATGAATATAAACACCTGCAGAGATAAGGAACAATACATATACACATTATAGATTGTAGTAGATAAGCCCCGAAAGGTAGTGGCCGTAGCTTATAGCGGAAAAACGAGGTGACAGGTTCCCTTTAATCCATTCATCCCCCCAGTTTCCATACATTCATAGACAGCCCCCGTCATAGTCTATGATTTGTACTGCTCATTACATCCATCCTATTTCCGAGACCCATTAAGGTTATAAAAGCAATCTACACATCAGGTACTTACATAAGTGGCCACGAGACTGATGTTTCCCATAAATAGAGCGAAGAACAAGAAAATGGCAGATCCGTGCAGGCCACACGCATAAACTATCGGAACGGCACAAGGTTTGTACTTCTTGTATAGTTTGGCTATCTTCGCGCCTGCTACAACTCCCAAGATGCCAGAGATGCAAGAAATTAACCCAAAGATCAGACTGCAAAGAAAAGTGGTAAAGAAAGAGATTAGTGAAGGCGCTCGAATGAATGAAATATAAATAATTTGATATAAAAATCATTTGAAATATAAATTCTTTTTTAAAGAGAAAACTGGGGTAGAGGGAACATTAGATTCCCACCAGTGATTGTCAAATCAAAGTTTGGAAAACTTGTACCTGTCATAGTCACTGCCGACTTCAGTCTGGGGATTTCGTGCGCTCTCTTGTATGATGTCCCGGGCACAGTGCAGGAAGATAAGAGTGTAGGAGCCGATAACACCTGTAGCAACCTTTACAGTCGTCATCGCAAGTGTGGAAAACACAAAGCTTCGGCTGCAGAAAGTGAAAAGGGGAAAAACATGTAAATAACACAGAAGTCACGGGGTGGATCAGTGACGTCAATCAGTGCACAGAAAATACCTACTTTTTACTGAGTTGCTTCACATCTGAAATCCATGTTCTGGAGCTCAGCGGTTTGCTGTTATTTCCCTCTGCAGCTCCTCTGGTCGGTTCTTTTCCACTCACACACATTAGCAGGAGTCCTATCAGGCAAAGAGCAGGGGAGATCTGTGTAGATAAAGAAGGCGACATCACATATTACATATACACAGGTGTCATCAGAAAAAACACGTGACCACAGACTGTTGTGTAACTGGTTCCATTAAAGGGAATCTATCACCAGGTGTTTGCTGCAGATATGAGAGCAGCATAATGTAGGGACAGAGACCCCTAATCCAGCGATATGTCACTTGTTGCTCTGCTTGGTGCAGTTATGATAAAATCCCTGTTTTTTCTGCTGCAGATCTTGCAGAGCTCTGAATGCTGAGCCCTTTATAACCAGCTGTGCTGGTATCGCTATATAGATGACGTGATATTTTTGTGGGATGGCATGGCCGACCAGCTTGGGAATTTCATGGGCAGTCTTAATAACAACATTTACAACATTCGTTTGACGCATGCATTTGACAGCAAGACTGTGGACTCTGGATGTCCGTGTTGAGGTCGACTCTGGGGGGCGCATCCAGACCGATGTTTTCAGGAAGCCCACGTCGGTCAATGCATTGCTACATGCTACATCTGCCCATGATTTTTCTACCATTAGGGCCATCCCGGTCGGAGAATTCCTTAGGATGCTGCGAATTTGTTCCACTGATGCTAAATTTGAAAAACAAGCCACAGATTTAAAACATCGGTTCTTGACACGTGGTTACAGCCGGAGATCGATAAAAGCTGGATATGACAGGGCTAGACACACTCCACACAGCACTCTATTACATACTGCCAGGAGGGCACAAAAGATGGAGGATGGTGGGCCTGTTAGTTTCATCTCAACTTATAATCATGAGTGGCGGAATATGTGCACCATACTAAATAGACATTGGACAATTTTGAGCACTGGTCCCACCCTGGGGACCTTCCTGGGTCGTTCTCCTCCTATGACGCCTCGGCGATCTAGGAATCTCAGTGATCTGTTGGTTCAGAGCCACTACGTCCCTAATCCTAAAAACTTTTTCGGTTCAAAAGGCCCCATTCAGGGATCAATCCCCTGCGGCCACTGTCTCACCTGCGCCAATGTCCTTCACTGTTCTACGTTTAGTTCGTCAGATGGGACAAGGGAGTTTGAGATAAGACAGAGGATCTCTTGTGGATCCTATTTACTATGCTACGTGCCCTTGTCCCAAGATATATGTGGGTCTTACAACTAGAGAACTTAGGATTAGGGTGCGTGAACATGTGCGGGACATTGGCGCGGCCGAGACAGTGTCCGATATTGAAGATCTAAAGACTCTTCCCCGACATTTTAGATTGTGTCATAATAGTGATGCTGCCCTATTGAAGTTTAGAGGGATTGATGCTTTACATATGGGGATTAGGGGTGGTGATAACAAAAAAATCTTATCACAGATGGAAGTTAAATGGATTGTCCAATTGGACACCATGACCCCTAAGGGACTCAATGAGACATTGAGTTTCGCCCCATTTTTGTAATTGCATTGGACCCTATAAATAATGGGCCTTTTTGACCTTTCTAATTTGTAATGGGTGCCTTGGTGCATTTTCTGCTAATATATATACTGTTCTCTCTTAGAGTACCTTTCCCTCCTTCTCTTAACGTGGTAGTATATTTATATATTATGGCTAGTTTTCCCCTGTGATTTGCTCTCCACATGTTGGTATCACCCTGAAACAAGTGATCTGGTGGTGTGTTGTTTTTATATTTGTTTTTAATTTAATTTTATTTTTATTTTGCACTAATATGTCTGTCATTCATTTTTACTTAGTGACCTTGAGAATCCTGCGTCTCTTGTGGACCTTTGCCCTGTATTTGTGTCCGTATGGAACGAAATCTAGTGACTGCTCCAATGTTGAAGATCATTCCATTTACACACATGGAGTCTGATATGGCGGCCACTGTAATATCTGTATGGGGATTATGTTGTTTTTTCTCTTATGACCTTATTTTATGTACACAATTGGGATAATATTTATGCAAGCATCGGATATTTTTATAATACTCGATATTCGTTTATTTCAAGCGGTCATGAATTTATTCCCAAATTATTAAATCTGTGTGACATGTGGGAAAACCCATCGGGTCCCCACATTTCTGCCACAACTTTATATTATTTTCTGAAAATTAATATGTGATAGGATAGCAGTAACATTAACATGCATCTATCACACAGATTATATGCTTACTTAAGTTGCGGTTTATATACCACTGATTATGGGATATATTATTGGAGGTAAAATATTCATTTTTGCCCTGTATGGCTTTATTTATATATGCCTGCTTTCAGAGTCCACTGGGAATCGAACCACAGGGAGTTGTGCGCATCGCTTTGTGGAGACGCTGGCCCGCCGACAGAAAGGTGTCTTTATGCTATATACCATGGGCTGTGCTTTGGCTGGCCAGTATTTACTCTTAGCATGACGCCTATTCTGTATGACGGCGCTGGCCGATCCCAGAGCGCATGCGCCGCCTATACTCTTCTGATCGGCCGATTCGGATCATGTGACGGGGGTTATAGGTTATTTTAAGTTCCTGTGGAGATGCAGCTATTATCTCCTTGATAAAGCAGCCTGTTAACGCCGCGAAACGCGCGTCGGAGGTCACCACCAGACGCTCCCTCACCCTCCCCCTGTGTTCCCCTTGGTAAGTGCTTCCTTACATTCAATTGTCCTTTGCAGCAATTGCTCCTGGGCATATATATATATTTTTTGACTGCTGAACCTTATGACTGCACAATGGTGCAGCATGATACTTTACTGGCACCTTCCCATTGTGGATATGCTGCTATTATAATATATATATAGGGACCTTAACTGGTATGGACGCACTTATTTTGATTGCATCTCAACTTTTTTCTATTCACCGTGGACACTGTGGTAAAACAATATATTATATAGCTTTACCATACTGTTTTTTGCAGCTCCTACTTGGGCATACCTACCTTTACTGCACTTTATGATTATTCAATGATGCAGTATAATATTACAGTGGAGCCTTTTTGGACCTGTTGTTTACACTATATATATAGGAGGATTTTGATCAGTACCGGGTGTCCTTGGTACTTTTTAATCTTGATTGTGTTGCAATTCAAACTATCTATTGTGGATATACTGATAATATCATATGTAGGTGGACACTTTTTCCATCTGGGTCAGTGGAGGGATCCTTTTTGGGTGTACATTCATCTGTTTTATATTGACACCTCATCATGATTTTGTGCACTTCTTTGTAATATATTTAATAAATTTTGATAATTTTGCAATCATCGTTTTGCTCCTTTCTTTCTCCGCTGTTCTATTGATTTATTGGAGCAGATGTGGCTGCTGCCCGGGGTGAAAAAATGGTTTTGATATCATCCCTGGGCATTTCATCTTTTTGTATGGGATCCTTGTTATTGCCCTTTATAACCCCGCCTACACCACTTATTAGCAATGTTTTCTGTATACACTGTACATAGGCAGAAAGCTACCAATCAGTGGGGGGAGGGGTCCCACAGAGCAGGAGAACTATGTGGCATGAGACAACTAGTCCCCTACTTATAATTTCCTGCTGATCAAACTGATTTTTTTTCTAAATAATTACAAGGATCAGTAAGTGACACATCGCAGGAATCAGGTCCTCTGCCCCTACAGGGGCATTGCTATCAGATTAAATGATAAAAACCTACTGGCAGAGTCCCTTTAAAACCATATAGGAGTTATAATTAATATTCACAGTTTGCCACAAGATCCCTCAGACCTATTACTTACCAGTAAGGCCCAACGCGAGTCGCCAGAGGCTGCACTTGTAACATAAGAGCCAATGATGTAACCAAGACCACTGTAATAAACAAAAACAAAGTTGTCATCATTTCTGCACACACAGAAACATATAAATGTGCGAGTGCCTTTCTCCGGCTCCTCCTTTCTGATTAATGATTCCTCATTACTTGTGGAGGGTTTTGTAAGATGCCATCTACATGTCTTGTACATGCATGCATCTGCAAAGCACAATCTGGGCCGGAAAAAGTCCACAACAGATCCGCCTTGTCGGAATTCCTCTAATCAATAAATAGGTCCACACTCACCTGCCAATATGTGCTGCTATGTTATAGTAGGAATGCGCGCCGCTGCGTCGGTCTCCCACATACAGGTCGGCAATGATTGAGGGGGCAGTAACTCTAAAGCTTGCCTGTGCTGCTCCCAGCAGTCCATTCATCAACAGAAAAACTGGAAAATACTGTGAAAACACAAAAAGATATTCAGTGACTATTTAAGAAAGATTTCTTAGACACCTAAAGAAATACCATAATAGAAAGATTTGTAACTTTCCCTAATTTTCAGCCGCTCCTGCTGGTGGTTTACAAATACTAATGCAAAATACTGATCTAGATTCAAACAAGTGAGAGGCTTTACAGCTCCTGCAGACGTCTGTGGATCATGGTCCGATCATGGACTACAACGCACAGACAGCGTGATGGTGATGATCGGGTCGGGAGACCCCCGCCCTGTCCGTGCATTGTGGTCCATGATGGCATCGAGATCCACAGATGGTTCCTGCCATCAGAGGTGCTTGACCAGTAGCCATCTTCTGAGCTTCCGGCCATGACCTGGGTTTACAGTTCTCCAGCTTCAAAGGTGCAGTGCGCATGGCCATCAGTTCAGAAGATGGCTCCCTGTCATGGGCAGTGCACGTCTGAAGCCAGGTAGCGTACACCCAGCTGCAGAGGTGCAGCGATGCTGCCGAAATGTGCGGCGTGGGATGTGCAGGAACTGGCGATGACAAAAAGTCCTGCAAATTATGTTATCACTCCCACAGGGGCGCAATAACATGGAAAGAGGGCTGACTAGTCTGGAGCAAGTATCGACCCATCAGATAGTTAGCGCCCCCATTAGCATAGGAAATGGGGACAATATGAAGGCTTTATTAACCTCATTTTTACAGAAAAACATTCTACAGGGCTGGTGAGGCAGGAATTTACTCCTAGATAAGTGAATGCTACTGGGTTGGAGGGCGTGGAAGACCTGACAGGTTCAATTTATGATCAGTTTACCTCTTTGGGAACGAAGATCATGCCGATACTTATGGCTGACCAGACCGCCATGCCTGTACACGCAATGCGTTTCCTGCTCCAGCGGTCTCCCAGGTATCCAAAGACTAGACCAAACACGATATTGCTGACTGTGAATACTAGAATGGGAAGGGAAAAAACAAGAGGTCAAGAAAAACATTTTTATATTATTGCATTTTTTATATTTGAGGATTATTTAGACTGTTGCACTTAAACACTTCTCCCGTCCTCGTCACTTTAGAATAACATTTTATATTGAAATTTTACCTAATTTTTTACGGCTGGATCCATTGTAATCAATTTTAAAGTCAGCTTGCCGGTAAGACCTCGCTCCTGCCAGAACAAAAAGAGGAACACAAGTGATTATTGTAATCAGAGAAGTGCAGGAACAGACGTCACAGCAACTAACGAGCCTTCTCATTGGCCATGAAGATTTCTTTCCTTTTATGTTGCAGTTAGGGGTCTTATACACCCTGCCCCCGACATAACCCAGTGTACCCCCACCTACCTGCAGCAGTGGAGGAAGCCATGGTGATGACTAAGTTAATGTAGGTCAGAATGGCTACAGTGATGAAGGAACGGGTGATGGAAACTCCAGTCCGCTTGTGCAGGTCCTGCGTTTCACCCTCTTCATCCTTCTCTTGACTGTCAATGCCTTTTTCCACATCATCAGATGGAATTGGCATTTTTTGGGTAGAATTATAGAGAGATGCCATGTCCACAATGCCCTGCAAACACTGGAGAAAAACACACAAGATGGTAAAAATATTACATTAATCTCAGTCTGTGGAGCAGAAATTCAGTGATAATGCAGTATATAGTATAACTAGCTGAAGAGCCCGGCGCTGCCCAGGCATAGTAACTAACTGTGATTAGTTATAACAAATTATAATTATCCTCCATCCCATAGTCCCGTGCCCATATACCCATAATACATATCCTCCATCCCATAGTCCCATGCCCATATACCCATCATACATATCCACCATCCCATAGTAGAGTGCCCATATACCCATCACACATCCTCCATCCCATAGTCCCGTGCCCATATACCCATCATACATATCCGCCATCCCATAGTAGAGTGCCCATATACCCATCACACATCCTCCATCCCATAGTCCCGTGCCCATATACCCATCATACATATCTGCCATCCCATAGTCCCATGCCCATATACCCATCATACATATCCTCCATCCCACAGTCCAGTGCCCATATACCATCACACATCCTCCATCTCATAGTCCCATGCCCATATACCCATCACACATATTCTCCATCCCATAGTCCCATGCCCATATACCCATCATACATATTCGCCATCCTATAGTCGAGTGCCCATATACCCATCACACATCCTTCATCTCATAGTCCCATGCCTATATACCCATCATACATATCCTCTATGATGACATCAGCATCGCCATAACAACCATTGTGACATCATAATGAGGGGCGGGGCTTGAAATGCACACACTGTTTCCCCAGTATGCATATAGGGCATGGCATTATGACATCATAATGAGGGGCGGGGCTTGAAGCGCACACACTTTTTCCCCCAGTATGTAGATAGGGGCAAAATTGTTTGGTGAATTGGAACGCGCGGGGTTAAAATTTCACCTCAAAACATAGCTTAGGACGCTCTCGGGGTCCAGACGTGCGACTGTGCCAAATTTTGTGGCTGTAGCTGTGACGGTGCAGATGCCTATCCCGGACATACACACATACATACACACATACATACAGTACATACATGCATACCTACATAAGTACATACACACATACACATATACATACACACTTTGAGCTTTATATATTAGATAAGCAAATAATAATAAGTTAAAGTCCCCTAGCAGGACTAAAAAATAAGGTAAAAATCAATAATTCTATAGAGAAATCTATATCTGTCCCTCTATAATTATCTGCAGGTCGTATCTCCCCCTGGGAAAGACTCCCGGAACTCATTAGATTAAGTTCAGACTTACCTTTCTCTCTCTTCTCTCTCTTCCTTCTTCTTTCTATCTTCTCCTCTCTCTCTTCTCTCTTCTCATCTCTCTTCTCCTCCTCTCTTCTCCTCCTCTCTCCTCTTCTCCTCTTCTCCTCCTCTCTTCTCCTCCTCTCTGGCGCTGATAATAAATATCGCTTGATAATAATAAATAATTATCGCTTTCTATAACAGACTTTGCAACACACAACTCGTGACTGCAACGCACAATAGAAAATGACTGGGATCAGGCCGTCGCACACAGTTTAATGCGGGGTCCAATTGTGACATCATAAGCCTGTCACTGAAAGTTCTAAGCCATTATGATGTCATCAGCCTGTCACCGGGAGTTGTAAGCCATTGTGATGTCACAGCCAGTCACCGGGAGTTGTAAGCCATTGTGATGTCATCATGCAGTGCATGTACAGTACATACAGTCATGGCCAAAAGTTTTAGCATCCTTGAAATTGTTCCAGAAAATGAAGTCTTTCTCCCAGAATATTCCTGCCATTACGCATGTTTCGTTATACACAGGTTTATTTCCTTTGTGTATTGGAACATAAAAAATCAGAGAAAAAGAAGCCAAATTCCACATAATTTCACACAAAACCTCCAAAATGGGCTGGACAAAATTGTTAGCACCCACAACTTACTATTTGGCTGCACGCCCTTTGGACTAAATAACTGCAATCATCGCTTCCTATAACCATCAACAAGCTTCTTACATCTCTCAGCTGGAATTTCAGTATTAAACCAGGAGGATTTGTGGTTATCATCCGCGCTGCGGTACAAATGACGGTCCAGACGTGTAGAAGGCGATGAATGGCGTTTCGCAGTCTACAGGACGCCTTCATCAGGAGCTGCAATAATCCTACAATATGACCTCATACTGTTTAAATAGATTCCACATTCAAATCTGGCACCAAAGGGAAACACATGTCCAGCAGTGTCATCTAACGAATGAGCCACAACTCCACATCTGAAAACTAGTTAAAATGATAATTGATGATTTTCAATAAAAATTAGTGATTTGAAATAAAAAATGTATTTACAAGGTTGAGATTACCACCATCAGGAATGAATAATTTATTAATTTGTTTAAAAAGCTAAAAAATAAAAATGAATAAAATTATATATAAAATGCTTTTCTGTATCAATTGTGCAATTATTTTATGAACCTTTATATCAAAGAATCCATCAGAAGGCAAGATAAAAATATTCAAGGAAATTTTCAGCAAAATCAAATATTACAGGACTCCTTTTATCCTAGGGATAAGAATATATAATCAAAAAGAATTGGTAATGAATACATACATGATTGATTTCATAGTATATTAGTACTCCTATTATAGGTTTGGATAGTTAATAACAAGTCACCCACAAGTGAACATTTCTCAGTTACCGGGAGCTAGCGGAGTACATCAGAAAGGGACCAAGAGCAAACACATCGAGTACGGGTACACAGCCTCAGGAACACGAGTTCCCATCCAGCCCTACACCACAGAGTGACATCACAGCTTCAAAAAAATTATTTTTTTTAGATTGGAAAATTGAGACCATTCAACTGAAGGGATTATACCATGAGGGTAAATTCCAAAACTCACACTAGTACAGTGAGAGCATGAAAAAATATATTTATATATATATATTACATTCTTCAATTCATGATCAATAGTCTTGTTAAAAGATTAACTCTATAATCACAAACCATGCAAATAGAGCAGAAGAAAAAGTCACAAAAGGAAAGCGCAAAAAGGACCGGAGATTGATGCCCAGCAGCGCACCAGGCAAAAACAACAACAACAAAAACAGCCCGCACCTCACACATTACACCAGGAACCCCTTGTTCAAGTGTCTACAATACCATTATTTACAAGCAATTCATTTAGAACAACCATTGACACTGAAAATCATAGATTAAAGTGGTACTAACAATGGTAGATCCGGTGTATCAGATGAGTATACGAACATGATATAATATCATTGACAAATCCATATAAAATCGTTTACAATCTCATATAGAATTCACAGATGCATACACAGCACTGATTAAAATAAATAGATAAATATTATTTGTTAAAAGGAATAAGAATTATTCTAACTAAAACCCTCTGTAATTTCATTTAGACCATGCGGTTTTATGGTATTAAGTCAGTATATCCAGTAAATGTCTTTCCTATTTAATTTCTGTACTCTGTTAGGGGTATCTCTAGGGATATGATCAATTCGACTTATTTTTAATTCGTTAAATTCTTTATTGTTCACAATAGTGCAAGGCCTAGATAGTCCATGTAATAAAAGACCCCTCCCTGCGCGATGCCCCATTATGTCGCTGTCACTACTGACAGCGGCATCAGTGGTTACATGCCCACGATCGTGGGCGTTGCTGAGGGGTGTCAGCTATCACATACAGCTGACACTCGCACCCGATCACCGGAGCACTCAGCATGAGGCCTCACGATCAGTGCACCATACTAGTACTGCTGTTTGCGGGAAGGGGTTAAGCAAGGCATAGGACCTTATGGCACTGTATATTCTTGATCTTTAATAGGTTTTCTATTTTGATGATATCATGTCATTATACTCTGTGTAGGGCGAGCGACTTTCCTTTTTTTTAGGGTCGAGTAGGGTTTCATGAAACCCGACTTTCTCAAAAGTCGAGTCGAACGAAATCGGCCGACTATCGGGAAAAGTCGGATGTCCGACTGAAACACGAAACCCAATGCAAGTCAATGGAGAAGCAAAGTCGTCAGGGAGTGGAGGACAGGAAACACACCTACAGTGCCCATTTCAATGCCAAAAACATCAATTCTTATTACTTAAGTTTGTCAACCTTAATTTATTTTATAATAATAGTTATGCATTGAAAACTGGGGGTTATTTGGCTAAAGTTGTGGGGGGGGAGGGCTGGCTCCAGGTTTTCGTGTGCCCCGGGCAAAAGAGTGTCAGTGGGCCCCTTTAACACATACCACAATTCATGATGCTCCGATACGGCAGAGAAATATTGGTATAGTGCAATGTCAAATACTTCACTTCTTATATTACATGACTGGTATCTATTTTAAATTCTACAATAGCTCAAAAACCGGACAGTATATTCCTCCATACAGTATTATGGCTACCACATAGGATGCCATACAGAATAATGAGCCCCATATATTGCTCCATACAAAATAATTGGTCCCATATAATGTTCCATAAAGTATATGATAAGCTCCACATAATGCTACAGTATATGATGGTCCCCATATAATGTGCCATATAGTATAGGATGGTCCCCATAGAGTAGAATGAGCCCCACATATTGCTCCATACAGTATAATGAGTCGCATATAAAGCTCCATACAGTATATGATGGGCCCCATATATTGCTCCATACAGAATGGGCTCCATATAATGCTCCATCCAGAATAGGCCCCATATGTGATCCATGCCCTATATGATGCCCCATAAATAATGAAACCCATATGATGCACCCGTATATGATGAGCCCCATGAATGATGCTCCATTGTATGATGGGCCTATATAATGCTCCATATATAATGGGACCCATATGATGCTCCAGTATATGATGGGCCCCATATGATGCTCCAGTATATGATGGACCCCATGGATGATGCTCCATTGTATGATGGGCCCATATAATGTTCCATATATAATGGCCCCATGTGATGCTGCAGTATATGATGGGCCCCATGAATGATGCTCCAGTGTATGATGGGCCTATACACTGTGTGCAGAATTATAAGGCAAATGAGTATTTTGATCACATCATCCTTTTTATAAATGTTGTCCTACTCCAAGCTGTATAGGCTTGAAAGCCAACTGCCAATTATGTAAATCAGGTGATTTGCATCTCTGTAATGAGGAGGGATGTGGTCTAATGACATCAACATCCTATATAAGGTGTGCTTAATTATTAGGTAACTTCCTTTCCTTTGGTAAAATGGGTCAGAAGAGAGATTTGACGGACTCTGAAAAGTCAAAATTTGTGCGATGTCTTGCAGAGGGATGCAGCAGTCTTGAAATTGCCAAACTTTTGAAGCATGATCACTGAACAATCAAGTGTTTCATGGCAAATTGGCAACAGGGTCGCAAGAAGCGTGTTGATAAAAAAAGGCTCAAAATAACTGCCCATGAATTGAGGAAAATTAAGCGTGAAGCTGCCAAGATGCCATTTGATGCCAGTTTTGCCATATTTCAGAGCTGCAACATTACTGGAGTATCAAAAAGCACAAGGTGTGCCATACTCAGGGCATGGCCAAGGTAAGGAAGGCTGGAAAACGACCACCTTTGAACAAGAAACATAAGATAAAACGTCAAGACTGGGCCAAGAAATGTGTTAAGACAGATTTTTGTAAGGTTTTATGGACTGATGAAATGAGAGTGACTCTTGATGGGCCAGATGGATGGGCCCGAGACTGGATCAGTAAAGGCCAGAGAGCTCCACTCTGACTCAGACACCAGCAAGGTGGAGGTGGAGTACTGGTATGGGCTGGTATCATCAAAGATGAACTTGTGGGACCTTTTCGGGTTGAGGATGGAGTGGAGCTCAACTCCCAGACCTACTGCCAGTTTCTGGAATACACCTTCTTCAAGCAGTGGTACAGGAAGTCAGTATCGTTCAAGAAAAACATGATTTTCATGCTGGACAATGCTCCATCTCATGCATCCAAATACTCCACAGCATGGCTGGTCAGTAAAGGTCTAAAAGAAGAAAAAATAATGACATGGCCCCCTTGTTCACCTGATCTGAACCCCATAGAGAACCTGTGGTCCTTCATAAAATGTGAGATCTACAGGGTGTGAAAACATTACACCTCTCGGAACAGTGTCAGGAAGGCTGTGGTGGCTGCTGCACGCAATGTTGATCAAGCAACTGACAGAATCTATGGATGGAAGACTTTTGAGTGTCATCGTAAAGAAAGCTGGCTATGTTTGTCCCTTTTTTTTTTTGGTTTTGAATGTCAGAAATGTTTATTTCTAAATTTTGTGTTGTTATATTGGTTTACCTGGTGAAAAAGCAAGTGAGATGGGTATATATTTGTTTTTTATTAAGTTGTCTAATAATTATGCACAGTAATAGTTACCTGCACAAACAGATATCCTCCTAAGATAGCCAAATCTAGAAAAACCCCACTCCAACTTCCAAAAATATGAAGCTTTGAAATTTATGAGTCTTTTCGGTCGATTGACAACATAGTTATTGTTCAATAATAAAAAGAATCCTCTCAAATGCAACTTGCCTAATAATAATTATGCAACAGTGTATAATGCTCCATATATAATGGGCCCCATTTATAATGCTCAAATGTATAATGGGCCCCGTATATAATGCTCCAGTGTATGATGGGCCCCATATATGATGCTCCAGTGTATGATGGGCCCCATTTATAATGCTCCAGTGTATGATGGGCCCATATAATGGTCGATATATAATGGGCCCCATATGATGCTCCAGTGTATAATGGGCCCTATCTATGATGCTCAAGTGTATGATACGCACCATATATAATTCTCCAGTGTATAATGCTCCCATATTGCTCCAAACATTAAAAAAATGAGATACCTCTCCTCGCTGGGCACTTTTCTACTCTAGACTCTTCACTGTTCAGGCAGAAGGTGTACAGACATGACGTTATCTTGATCTCTGACCTGAATGTCACTGTCAGGAAACGTGGAAGAGTTCACAGCAGTGGAGCAGGGAGAGGTAAGTATTGCCAGTGCTGGTGCCCTGAGCAAGCAGGGGTGGCCCACTCGTGTGCGACGGCACTGGCACAGGGCCCCTCATAGTACGACGGTGTCTGTAACGGCGAGTGGGACCCCCCACCGTCATAGACACCAGCCTGGGCCCCACCACTGGCTCAGGTCACAGCCACTTGCCTGGGTGCGCCAGGTGCTGACGCCAGCCCTGGGGGGAGGACAGCTCAGTTAGGGAGGTGGAAAAACTAGCATATGTTGAGGTGTAGGCTGGACATTCAGGAGCTGCAAATGGAGGAATTGGAGAAGTCGGAGGGAGAGGAGGACAAAGCGAGCCATTTTGCTGGCAACCTATGTGTCATCAGGGGAAGGTGGGACAAAGTCCTTTGAAACCCATGCATGGTTCATTTTAATGAAGGTGAGATCAACAGTTTGGGTTGACAGCAGAGTCCTTCTTTCTGTCAGGATTGATCCAGCAGCACTGAAGACTCTTTCTGATAGCACACTACCAGCAGGGCAAGCGAGCTCCTGTAAGGCATATTGTGCCAATTGTCCAGTTTACAGGCCCAGTAGTCAAAGGGGAATGAACTGTGAGGGAGAACATCGATAGGGGAGGAGAGGTAATTTTGAACCATAGTTGACAGAAATCAGTCCACAACATGGTCATGAAACCCCTGTCTCCAGCACCAGTTTGACTGTGTGCACCATGAACACCTCTTCCATTTGGCCAGTGGCGCACTGTTTGTTGCGCCCGGGGCGGTCGAAAAATTTGCCGCCCCTTTGGTCGTTGAAGCTTCCAAAGAGCCCACACTACACTCAAAGATCTAATTTTTAGTCTGCTACTAACTCTGCTGTTATTATTTCTACATTTCTAGACTTTCATCTTCTTGAAGTTCTCTATATATATGTAAGAGATCTCTGGGCGCATATACATCTACAGTGACACCCCAGGACCAGGTGGGCAGAGATCTCTGGGCAGTGCCCAGTGGGCACATACACATCTACAGTCCCTGACCAGGCACATAGTCCAGAATCCTGGTGGCCATTCCATAAGACTATTCATTCCTTGTAGCCAGATGTGCCCATCAGCCCAGGTCAGCACAGAGCCCACCCCGCACCAGTGCCACACCACACACCCACATAGACAGCGTCAATGTGACATGCACACAATGGATGTACGTACACAGTCAGGCAGGCACTGACTCCTGTGCCCTCTTACCAAAAAGCGGGCGGGTGGATCCGGTGCCCTGATCGATGGCCCCCCGACCCAGGACAAGTCTGTTGGTAATTTGGTAGCTGCTATCAGCGGTGTTCGCCGGGCCGGAAGTGCGCTGCCACGCCCATGGTGGAGACACACAGAGACAGGTCCTGCTGGCTGCTGCTGCTGCACTGTGCCTCCACGCTTCTCCCACAGAGGAGAGGAATTGCTGCTGCTGCCGCACCGCCCCCACACACGTGCCGCCTGGGAAGGACTGCCCCCCCATGCTACGCCCCTGGGCTGCAGTATAGACATCACAGGAGACATGGGGCTGCTGTATAGATGTCAGAGGAGACATGGGGCTGTGGTATATATATATCACAGGAAACATGGGGCTGCAGTATAGAAGTCACAGGAGATATGGGGCTGTGGTATAGACGTCACAGGAGACATGGGGCTGCGGTATAGACATCGCAGGAGACATGGGGCTGCGGTATAGACGTCACAGGAGACATGGGGCTGCGGTATAGACGTCACAGGAACCGCTGCTGTCTTCTTCTTTGGTACAGGAGAGTACAAAGTATTTCCTTGCGTTGACATTGGTTAGCTGTCAAATCATAGCTGCTGACCAGAGCACTGCCATCTGGCGGTATCTGCCTGGGGTCCGGTGAAAAGATCATTTACAGCCTGCAGGGATCCCCACCCCTGGGCTAGATAGTCATAAACACCAGACTGACCAAGCATCATGGACCACTGTGATAAATCTGGGACATTTAGCCCGCCTATTCTGCAGCTGTTATCATTCCACCAGCTTCACTCCCTCACTAGTTTGAGGCTGGAGCTACATGGGAAGTTAGATCGCTCTGCACTGCAGCAACATTGCATCTCAAAGGTAACGGTGCAAGAAAGCCTGCAGGAGCATTAGGAGCTCAGACGTCAGAAGCCGCTTGTGTATCAGGAAGAGAAGTGTCAGCAGTGCGCACGTCGGGGAACCTTCTGGTGCTGTAAGTCCGGCATTGCTTCTATGATGGCGGCTGCTTTGCTGTCATCTTTGTGATTGGTCGCATCAGTTTGAGTCATGGAGCACTGCTGCTGCCGTGCCGCCCCCACACACGTGCCGCCTGGGGCGGACCGCCCCCCCTCACGCTACACCACTGCATTTGGCCTAGTACAGCATGTGGTAGAACCTGCACCGCTGCTGTGTGCTGGGAATGCCTCTAACAAATGGTTTACCAGAGTTGCTTGTTTGTTCGCCAATATTAGCTCTAGGTTCTCCTGTGGCATGATGTTCTGTAATTTGCCTTTATATCGTGGATCGAGGATGCTGGCCAACCAGTAGTCATCATCCTTCATAATTCTGACAATGCAGGGGTCCCTTTTTAGGATCCACAAGAGATAATCACACATGTGGGCCAATGTTCCACGTGTCAATGGTGCACTGACAGTGGTGGGTGGAGGAGCACTTTCTGCAAAATCCACATCCCTCCAGTCACGCACAAACCCTGTACCTGACCTTGGCAAGCCAACATTTTCTCTTGCCCCCCGAGAAGCATCCTCCTCCCCAAAATAATCATACCCCTCATCCTCCTCCTCTTCTTCCTCCACCTCATCCAGGACAGTTCCCTGAGCAGACAATGGCTGATTGTCATCAAGGCTTCCCTCCTCCTCCTCCTCTTCCTCCTCCGCTGCAGATGCCTGATCCTTAATGTGCATCAAAGTTTGCATGAGCAGACGCATAAGTGGAATGCTCATGCTTTTGATGGCGTCGTCTGCGCTTACCCGCCGTGTGCATTCCTCAAAACACTGAAGGACTTTACAGAGGTCTTTCAGCTTTGACCACTGCACACCTGACAACTCCACGTCTGCCCTCAAACTGCCTGCCCGTGTATCCTCCCACAAATGCATTACAGCCTGCCTCTGTTCGCACAGCCTCTCAACCATGTGCATGGTGGAGTTCCACCTTGTTGCAACGTCTATGATTAGGCGGTGCTTGGGGAGGTTAAGCGATCGCTGCAGCCTCTGCATACGACTGGAGTCTATGGGCAAGCAACGGGTGTGCGAGCACAGTCTTCGCACCTTATGGAGCAGGGCTGTTAACTCCGGATAATTATTAGGAAGCACTGCACCACCAGGTTCAAGGTGTGAGCCAGGCAAGGTATGTGTTTGAGTTTTGCAAGGGCTATGGCCGCCACAAAATTACGGCCGTTATCACTGACTACCTTGCCTGGCTCAAGATGTAGACTGCCCAGCCATGACTCAGATTCTCGCTGCAAGTAGTCGGCCAGTACCTCCGCGGTGTGTCTGTTGTCGCCCAAATAATGTCAATTATAGCGTGGCACTACCACAAGGTGCACAAGTAGGTTACCCAGACCCAAGTGAATAATAAAGTAACTTGGCACTCAACTGAATGATCCTTTATAAATGTGTTTTTTATTTATATGCAGTCCTAAAAGACATTTCGGCCTACAATCAGCCTTCGTCAGTCTGCCGACTGCTGTCAAGGTACAATGACTAAATATGAGTTCACGAGAGAAGTCTTATGTGGTTTACTGCTTTAGGGTATAGTGCAGGTGTATGCTGTGCTTCCAGCTAACACTGAGGCGTGCTGTGCTGGTAAATCAACTAGGAATAATATTGGATGCGCTTATTAGAAAGTACGTACCCTTGATGAGACTGAGTAAAAATGCATTCCTTTGGAGTGTTGAAGCAGTTTGCCTGTTGGTGCTGTCTGTGTGAAGCACGGTAGTCAGAGACCCATATGAGGCATGTAATTGTAGATATCGGGTATGCTGGGCTAAACGCTGTGTCCGCCGCTCGTTCGGTAGCCTAGGCCAACTGTTTCAATATACCGTGGGCTAGGCAGCACTGTTCCACTGCCACTGTCCCCTGTGGAGCCTGCATCCACATTAACCCAGTGCACAGTGATGGACACGTAATGGCCCTGGCCATGCCTACTGGCCCATGCATCTGTTGTGAGATGCACCTTTCCACTCACTGATTGTTTGAGTGCATGGACAATGCGGTCTTTCACATGCAGGTGGAGGGCAGGGATGGCTTTTCTAGAAAAGAAGTGCCGACTGGGTCAGTCACAGCATGGGACAGCGTAGGCCATGAGCTCTCGGAATGCTGCGCTTTCAACCAAGCGGAAGGGCATCATCTCTAATGAGATCAGTTTGGCAATGTAGGCGTTCAAAGCCAGTGTACGCGGATGAGAGGATGCGTACTTTCTTGTCCTACTCAGAGTGTCTGCTAGGGTGAGCTGGACTTGAGAGCTGCATATGGGGGAACTAGTGGTGGACCTGATGGACTGAGAGGGGGTTGGTGATGGTGATGGTGGTGGTGCTGGTGGTGATGGCCTAAATTCAGTCTTTCGTTGCAAAAACATTGTGATTCCCTGACTGCTTTGGCCTTGCGACGACACCTCAACATTTCTTGCTGTGGTGTGCTTACCGGTGGGCTTACAGTGGGGGAAGCGATGAAGCGTTGCTGGCTACCTTCAGTCGGAGCAGGTGCACATGTGCTACCTGAGGTTTTGTAGTCTGTCCACACTTGCAAGTGCATGGTGATTAAATGTCTAAGCATGCAACTGGTTTTCAAATTTCGGAGATTTTTCCCTCGACTAAAGGTCCTTCCGCACTTCTTACAGATAACCTTTGCCTCATCAATAGGATTTTGGTCAAAAAAGTGCCACACTTCACTCTTCCTACTATGGTATAAATTTTCAGGGCTTGCACGCTGTGGTAATTTGACCGTCTGGGCAAGCTGTCCTTCAAATCTTTTTATTTTTTTACAACATTTTTGAACAGCTATGGGCCTGCCAGATAACCACTGCTGCGATGTTGATGCCTGCTGCGGATCCTTCTCCTCTTCTGAGCTATTGCCAGCGGCACCCAATGGATGCCAATCCGGGTCAACAACTGGGTCATCCATCACCTCCTCTTCAATTTCAGCTGCACCTTCCTCTGTGTCACCGTGTAAGGTGGTATAATATGCGGGAAGGGCCACCTGAGTTTCATCAGGGTCAGATTCTGGCTCAGTAGACTACGAGGGCAATGTAGTGCTCTGGGTCAATGTACCAGCAGAATCATCTAGCAGTGGCTGTGCATCAGTGCACTCCATGTCAGATTCATCTTGGACTGGGGAATTCAGGATTTGACTTGGTAACCCAGGCATGGTATGTGAAAAGAGCTCCATGGAGTAATCTGGAGTGTGGCCTGCCGCATCCTTCACTTTTGGTGGGGGTGATGGACACAAGGAAAGGTGTTGTTCCTGACCAGAAGCCTGCACTGACGACTCAGTGCTTGCAGTCTTTGAAACTTCAGAAAAGGAGGCGATAGAGCTGGAGGCTGTTTCGGCAATGTAAGCCAAAACCTGTTCCTGATGCTCCGGCTTTAAAAGCGGTTTACCTACTCCCAGAAAAGGGAACCTTCCAGGCCTTCTTGAGCCAGACAATGAGGCAGGATCAACACCTCCTGCCTTAGCTGTTATTGTGCTTTTGGCATAACCAGCAGATGCACAACCATCACCATCAGTACCAGCTGCCCCCCCTGCCCACATCTGCGGCCTCTTCCACCATACTTCCTCATGTTTGGGAAAATGTTCCACAAATACCAGCAGATATATGGTACTGTATCAGAAGCTTACAGCTGTATACGGTGTAGGGGAAAATGTAAATCTCCACATATATTTCCTTAGTCACACACAGACACTCTCCCAGTATGTATTTGGCCGTAATCCAAACACCAGATATACGGTACTGTATGAGAAACGAACAGCTGTATACGGTGTAGGGGAAAATTTAAATCTCGGTATTTATTTCCGGAGTCACACATAGACGCTCTCCCAGTATGTATTTGATCGTAATCCAAACAGCAGATATACGGTACTGTATGAGAAACGAACAGCTTTATACGGTGTAGGGGAAAATTTAAATCTCGGTATTTAATTCTGTAGTCACACACAGACGCTCTCCCAGTATGTATTTGACCGTAATCCAAACAGCAGATATATGGTACTGTATCAGAAACAAACAGCTGTATACGGTGTAGGGGAAAATTTAAAGCTTCATATTTATTTCCGGAGTTACACACAGACGCTCTCCAAGTATGGATGTGACCATAATCCAAACAGCAGATATACGGTACTGTATCAGAAGCTTACAGCTGTATACAGTGTAGGGGAAAATTTAAATCTCCGTATTTATTTCCAGAGTCACACACAGATAGGGAGCATGTATTTGTCCGTGATACCAGCCGTTACACGGTAGTGTGTGAGAAGCATACAGCTCTATACGGTGTGGGAAAAAATGAACGGTCGGTAACTGTGCAGAAAAAAAGAATAAAGGTATTAGTGCTGTGTAAAAAGAAGTAGGCACAGCAGTGTACACACAGCAATGCAGCTATCAGACAGCCTAATAACCAGCGCTGCTGCACACAAAAAAATCCTCCCCTGTCACTGCACTCTAACTGTACAGCACAATTGCTATCAGCACAAGCACAGCATCACTTTTCTTTCCTGCCTAACTCTCTCTACTGAGAAACAGCGGCAGCAATCTCTCCCTATGCTAAGATTGGCAGAAGTAAAATGGCGGTCGGCGGTCAGGGCTTTTATAGCCAGTGTGACACCACACAAAGCAAGCCAATCACTGCAATGCCCTTCTCTAAGATGGTGGTGGCCGTTGCCCAAGTCATCTCGTTGCCCACAGTGTGCGTCCTTGCTCATTGGCTGATAAAAGGCGCCTGCAAGCATTATGGGAAACACGACTTTGGTGATCAGGTCGACGACCGCATGGCCGACCACACGCTATGGTCGGGTTTCGGTCGGTGAAACCCAACTTTGGCGAAAGTCGGCGATTTTTGAATCTTACCAACCAGTTTCGCTCAACTCTAAGTCTGTGTTTTCACAGTAACCATCTCAGAACAGATAGATTACCGCAAACGCTAAAAAGCGCGCCTTACACTAAATTGGTCTTTAGTGAGGGAGTGGGTAGTTTTTTAGACTTGAAATCCAGGGTCATTATTGATTTAACTAATAAATACACGGAATTACTCAACAAACGTACCCGCCTATGGTGGAGTAAAGCATTCCTAGGGAGATATATTTTACCCCTTCCCGATATGTGCGGTACTAGTACTATAAACCGCAGTACTAGTATGGCGCTGATATTTCCGGTCATCATGCTGCATTACGCGGTGACCCGGTTAAGATGGCTGCTGTCCCTGACAGCAAACCATCCTTGCAGATCACCCAGGGGGTCTACCGTCCCCCCATGTTAGCGACTGCTGAGATTGGCTGGTCAATTCTGACCAGCGAATCACAGCAATGTGACAAAGTTAGTAAAAAAAAACAAAAAAAGTGACATGTTGTGATCGGTGCTGTGTGACACTGCACCAATGACAGTGGTCACAATGGGTGGGTTGATTGCGATGACACCTCACTTGATTAACCCCTTTGGCACTGATTGGCCAGAAATTGTTGTTAAGCCAATCAGCACCAAAAAGGTTAATAGAAAATGGTGATCATCGCCCTGTACTCCATCTTTGTCTCAGATTGGGCATGCAGAGCGTTGTATAGTATTTTTGCCTGTTTTCTCTTTAAATAAAACCCTGCAAATCTGGAATAAGAGTGTGCGGAGAACGTCATGCTCCTTTAAGGGTATGTGCACACATTGCGGATTCTGCTGCGAATCCGCAGCGGATTTGGCCCTGCGAATCCACAGCAGATTCTCCTGTGGTGTACAGTATACATTATAGTCAATGTAAAATAAAAAGCGCTGTGCACATGCTGAGGATTTTTCCACGCAGATTTGCTGCGGGTTTGAATCCGCAGCATGTCAGCTCTTTGTGCTGAAGACGCAGCGTTTTTACACCTCTTCCAATATAGCAATCCGTAGGTGTAAAAGCGCAGGTGAAATCTGCACAAAAACTACAGAAAATCTGCAGTAAATCTGCACTAAATCCACAGGGAAAACGCAGGTCGTTTTACCTGTGGATTTAACAAAATCTGCGGGAAAAATCTGCAACAGAATCCGCAATGTGTGCACATACCCTAAGGCTCCCATGCACATTAGATAGCTGTTGTCTGAAGGATCGTTGGGCAGGAGCTCTCTCAACAGACGATGTGAGAGCCACTGTCAGGCTGGGGTCACACTAGAGAGGAATACGGACGAGTGAGAGGCGTAAACAGCACGCATTAGACACGGACCAATGATTCTCTATGGGGTACCTCGCACCAGCCGTATATTTCTCATCCGTATTCTACGGTCCGTGCCAATCGCAGCATGCTGCGATTGTCAGCATACTACAGCCGTAGTACGCCAATGCAAGTCTATGGGTGCGCCAAAAATACGGATTACACACGGACCACAAGTGTGACCTGCGAGAAATACGCAGGTCTTTTGGCTGCTGCCAGGAAATGGCCCAATCCATCATCAGGAAGCTGAGACATGCAAATGAGCTCAAAAAGCGCTCCAGACATCCAGGAAGTACGCCTCCATGGAGTACAGCAGCATCATGGCGTCCACTTATATTAATGTGGAAATGCTAATTGTCCTGGTGAAGGAGCGACCCGAACTATGGGACCAACGTGATGCCCATTATGCCAACCGGGCAAGAAAGGAGGCGTCATGGAGGCGCATATGTAGGCAGATGTTCCATGATTTTGGTGATCGGCCATGTGAGGAGAAGCAGAAAATTAGTAAGTACAAGCCAAAAAATGATTAAAATTAACGCAGAACAAAAAATGAATATAGAATCAGCACCCCCCTTCCTGTGCTTGAACTTTTTTCCTCATGAGGCCATTAGATTTTGGTGTGACACGTGGTTTGACACTGCCATAATTTGGGCCAGGCCACAAGTTCCTCATCCTCCTAGCCAAACAAGTTATTTTAAGCGTAGATAATGTGACCCTGTGTATCTGGCCTGGATGCCCCAATTACATAAGCCACCATGGGTAGAAAGCACACCCCAGAAGGCCCCATGCCTAGACTACTGGTAGCAAATCTGACCTATCAAATATGTGAATTTGACAATATTTCCTGTCATATTGCAGTGGAAGATGTCATGAGATGCTGGCGAAGCATCCGGGACCAATACCGCCGGGAACGTCAACAGCGGTCCAGGAGTGGGAATGCGGGCTATGTGAAAAGAAAGTACATCTACTATGACTGCCTCTCCTTCCTCGCCCCAATTCTGGATCTCAGACTGTAAGTAGATACCTCACACCACATTACACAGATACTTTACAGGGCCAAAAATATGTATTTAGGTTTGGCTCTGTTCTATTTCATAACAGAACTCAGTCCAACCTTACGGACAGAGGAACTGGCTCGGAAACAGACCCCATCATCGATCCTGGGTCTGCAGGGGAAGAGGTGGCTGGCCCATCTTCTCCCCCTGCTAGGAGCAGGGGTGAAGATTCGAGTCAGGATGTGCCATTGCCTGCGCCCTAAAGCCCACCACCAGAACCATCTGGTGCTGCTGCAGCATCAGCAAGAGCAGAGGAGCAGGGCAACATCAGCAGCAGCCCAACTGGCCACATCCGGGGCTCCCCACAGCCTGCTGCCACATCCCGGCGAGGAAGAAGCCGAAGGCGGAAAATACCTGCCACTGATACCCGCACTAATGTGGACACTGGGGTCCTAAATTATTTAGCCAGAGTAAATAGTGATGATGGGGAGGAGGCATACTCACGCAGCCTGGCCAATTATCTTCGTGCCCTTTCCCATTAGGTCAGGCTCCGTATTCGAGGATGTTTTCAGATCCTGCTTGATGCGTGCACATACCCCAATATGCCCTACAAATTATTTGAATATATTGAGAGGTGGCAGCTTTCCCCAAGAAATCTCATGCGCCTTAGGCACCTGTTATGATTGAGTCACCGTAGGAGGCAAAAACAGAAATGCTAGCTAAGTCCAGGAAACCAGAGAAGTTGGAAACTATCAGATTGCAGACCCCTGAACCTATCAACACAACTAGCAGTAGCCGTGGGGGGTTCCTACGATGACCTAGACCCCTCGATCACAGCCGGAGAGATACATAGGCCTAAAGAAGGAAAGGGGAAATCTAACTGCCCCAGAGCAGACCCCAAAGCAATAGGCAGCCCCCCACATATAATGACGGTGAAGCAAGATGAAAACACTTACACAGACAGAAAGACAGGCTGAGCAAAGACGGGGCCCAAAAACTACCTAGATAGGAACGGATAGGAAGGCTGCTGTCTGCAATCTGCCAAAACCCTATCAGAGACAAAAGCCAACAAGCTGATATAAAAATGGCCCTGAAGCAACTAAGCTTCAAAAACTAAATCAGCACTCAGGTACTTTCAGAAGACAGAGCTAACGGAACACTGCACACTCCAGCAGGGAGTGGCAGAATCCAAAAAGCAAGAAAAACAAAAACAAATCTTAAATGCAAAAAGGCAAAACAGAAAACTTAGCTTTAGGAGAGCAGGAATCAGACTGGTGTCCAAGAGTCCACAGAGAAATCACCCGCAGGGCAGAAAGGGCGTAGGCTGCCTTAAATCCAGTCAGTGACTCCACTCAGCCAATCGTCTTCATTAGTCCCAGGTGCCTGATAATCAGGCTCAATATCTTCCTTCACTAGAACAGGGAGTTCACCAGGCCTCAGTGACGGAGGGGAAAATGAACTCACAACAGTACCCTCCCCTTGAGAAGGGGTCACCGAACCCTCAACAACGCTACCAGGGTGATCAGGGTGAGCCCGATGAAAGGCACGCACCAATCTTTTGGCATGAATATCAGAGGCAGAGACCCAGGAATTATCCTCCTGACCATAACCCTTCCACTTAACCAAATACTGGAGTCTCCGTCTACCCAGACGGGAATCCAGAATTTTCTCTACCTCATATTCCAAGTTACCTTCAACCAATACAGGGTCCGGAGGTGCCACCTCAGGCACAACTGGCTCAACAAACCTCTTCAACAAGGACTTATGGAACACATTATGGATCTTAAATATGACAGGAAGAGCCAAATGAAAAGAGACCGGATTAATAATCTCCAAAATCTTGTAAGGTCCAATAAATCTAGGCTTAAACTTACGAGAAGCCACCTTCATAGCAATATTTTTTGATGATAACCACACCATATCACCAATCTTAAACTGGGGACCAATGGTCCTATGTCGATTGGAAAACCGCTGGGCCTTTTCCTGGGAGAGAGATAACTTATCCACCACTTGGTCCCAGATCTGGTGCATTCTCTCCACCACAGTGTCAACACCTGGGCAGGCAGAGGGCTCCACCTGCCCTGAAGAAAATTGAGGATGAAATCCAAAGTTACAAAAAAAAGGTGACATCAAAGTGGCAGAACTAGCTCTATTATTTAAAGCAAATTCGGCCAAGGGCAAAAATGAAACCCAATCATCCTGATCAGCGGAAATAAAACATCTCAAATACGACTCCAAGGTCTGGTTTGTTCTCTCTGTCTGCCCATTGGTCTGAGGGTGAAAAGCAGAGGAGAAGGACAACTGAATTCCCAACTTGGAACAGAACGTCCTCCAAAATTTAGACACAAATTGAACTCCTCTGTCAGATACAATGTTCTCAGGAATCCCGTGCAAGTGAACCACCTGTTCCAAAAAAAGGGGCACCAACTTCAGAGGAAGATGGCAATTTAGGGAGTGGTACAAGATGAACCAGCTGTACTCTTGAGATCCCTTACTGTTTTACGGCTTTTTAGATTGTGTTGTAATCCAATACTGAGCCAAAGAGAGTGTCTGTGTGTGCCTCCTCAAATATCTACGGAGATTTAGAATGTTTAAACTATACTATATATACCTGCTATCTGATGATACTGTACACTTTGTCTAATTTTTATATTCTTGTCTAATCCACACTGAGTCTGTGAGCGTCTCTGTGTGACTGATGGAATATATAGGGAGATTGACAATTATCCTTTGACTGAATAGAGCTGTACGCTTCTGATGCAGTGCCATATATCTGATGTTATTTTGGGTCTATTTTCTGCAAAATTTTGAAGTTTGGTGGAAGAGGCCGCGGACGTGGGCTTGGGGGGGCCAGCTGGTGCTGATGGTGGTGGTGCATATGCTGGTAGTGGCAAAAGCACAATAGCAGCTAAGGCAGGAAGTGTTGAGCCTGCGTCATGATCTGGCTCCGGAAAGTCTGGAAGGCTACCTTTTTTGGGAATAGGTTAACCGCTTTTAAAGGCGGAGCATGAGGAACTGGTTTTGGCTTACATTGCCGAAACAGACTCCAGCAAATATGCCATCCTCTTCTGAAGTTTCAAAAAATGCAAGCACTGAGTCGTCAAGTGCTGGCTCCTGGTCAGGAAGAACCCCTTTCCTTGTGTCCTTCACACCCACCAAAAGTGAATGATGCAGCAGGCCACACTTCACATTAGTCCATGTAGCTCTTTCTATCATACCATGCCTGGGTGATCAAGTCAAATCGTAAATTCCCACGTCCAAGATGAATCTGACATGGAGTGTGGGTGGCCAGCCAGGGCAGTGGGGTTAATCGGTACTGGGCCGGTGTCTCACAGGGATATGTCACGGTGGTGGTGACCCGTTCCGTGGCCCTGGGCGTCCATGCAAAGGGGTGAATTACGTTTATAGGTGAATGATACGTGACACCACCTGTGGTTTCTGATTAGACTGACCAGCGCTGCAGTGTCGCTTCTCTGGGACAGATGTTGTGGTGCAGCTAAGATGTAGAAGTCCTGGACAGGTAGGGCCATAGTCGCAGGGCAGATGAAAGAGTTGGTAGATGGTGTGCAGTGCAGGATGTAGCAGAGCCGTGCGCCAGGTGCAGGAGAAAGATGACAGACACAGTCATGTAGTTCCTTTACCTGTACTTGGCAAGTGCCGTCCAGGACCCAGAGTACAGATGGAGAAGGAGTTGGTCAGCCTGGAAGCCAATTTCGAATTCTCTCTCTGCAGATAGGTAGTGTGGCCTCCGTTCTAGAGCTTATCTGAGGTACTCGCAGTGCTGAGTTCAATGAAGTTCCCCCTGTTGACTCTCTTTTGGAACTTTCTCGTATGGCAGGCAGCTGTAGCCTTTTCCTTCTGGCTCCCACACGTCGATGCTGGGGTCTCCGAGCCTTAGTTGGGTACAGAGCATTTACAGCTGCTACTTCCTCCGGTTTCTGCTGCAGGAACGTCAGTGTCCCTACAAACTCGGAGACCGGAATCCGGACCATGCGCTCCAGCTAGGAGTGAGCCTTAACTCTGCTCATCCTCCAGCTCCCGTTCTCACGTCCACACACTTCCCCTTCCCTGCACAGAGTGCCCTAACTTACCTCCTCCCGACCACAGAGAGCAGCTCCTCAGCAGTCAGGTTCAGAGGTCTCCCTGCTGGCCTGGAGTGGGAACTGTGTTGTGTGTTGGTTTAACTGCTAGAGAGATCCTTCGTTGCTCCCAAGCATGACATCACACTCCCTAGGAGGAAGGTAATGCCACTGTAATGACCGTACTCCTGGGGATGCCACAAGTGCACTGATGCCCAGCCACTGCAAGATGATTCTGCTGGTACATTGACCCAGACCACTACATTCCCCTCACACTCTACACAGCCAGAATCTGACCCTGATGAAATTCAGGTTACCCTTCCCATATACTGTACCACCTTATACGGTGACAAAGAGGAAGGTGCAGATGAAAGTGCAGGTTCCTTGAGCAGGTGGGGGGGCATACTCATGGGCGACGGCACTGGCACAGGGCCCCTCATAGTATGCAAAAGTGTCTTTGCCGGTGTGTCTCTGCCGGTGGGAGGGCGCCCACCGCCCACCCGCCGTCAGACACACCGCCACACACCGCCGTACTATGAGGGGCCCTGTGCCAGTGCTGTTGCCAATGAGTGGGCCCCCACTGCTTGCTCAGGATCACAGTGCTTACAAAGTTGAAATACTTACCTCTCCCTGTTCCATCGCCATGACGTCTTCCGTGTGTCCTGACAGTGATATTCTGATCAGAGAGCGCAATGACATCACGTCTGTACACCCTCTGCCTAAACAGCTAAGTGCAGTGAGATGGAAGGTGGGGACGACGAGGAGTCCATACTAATACAGGGATTCCCTTGCGAGGAGACTTATTTAATTGTTTTCAATGTTGGGACAGCAATTTTTGTGGAGCACTATACTCTGGAGAATGATATATAGGGCCCACCATACACTGGAGCATTCCAAAGGTGGACATCAGACACTGGAGCAGCATTTACAGGACCCATTATACAATAGAGCATTTGAAATGGGGCCCATTATATATGGAGCATTATTTGGGCCCATAAGACAGTGGAGCTTCATCCATGGGGACCAACATATACTGTAGCATTATGTGCAGCTCATCATATACTGTATGGAACATTATATGGGACCAATGATTCTGTATGAAGAAATATATGGGCCTCATTACTCTGTATAGCGCACTATGCGGTGCCCATAATACTGTATGGAGTAATATACTGTCTGTTTTTGGAGCTATTGGAGAATTTAAAATGGATATCAGTCATGAGATGTAAAAAGTGAAGTATTTTTCATTGTACTATACCGCTATTTCTCTGCCGTATCAGAGCATCATGAGTTGTGGTATGTGTTAAAGGGGCACTCTTTGGCCCAGGGCACATGAAAACCTGGAGCCAGCCCTACCCCCCCACAACTTTAGCCAAATAACCCCCAGTTTTCAGTGTGTAACTATTATTATGAAGTAAATTAAGGTTGACAAAGCTTCAGTAATAAAAATTGATGTTTCTGGCATTGAAATGGGCACCGTAGGTGTGTTTACTGTCCTCCACTCCCTGCCGACTTTGCTTCCCCATTGACTTGCATTGGGTTTCGTGTTTCAGTCGGCCTTCGACTTTTCACGATAAGCGGCCGATTTCATTCAACCCGACTTTTGCAAAAGTCGGGTTTCATGAAACCCGACTCGACCCGAAAAAAGGCAAAGTCGCTCATCTCTAATAGGGACGGTAGAGATGTTGGGTAGGGGCTGTAGGAAAGGTGGATGGGGGCAGATTCAGGGTGGGGCTATAGCAGTCCATGGCATAGGGAAGGTGGATGAGGGGATGGGGCAGATCCAGGATGGGGCTATAGAAGTCCATGGCATAGGGAAGGTGGATGGGGGGATGGGGCAGATCCAGGGTGGGGACCATAGAAGTCCATGGCACATCATAGTTCTCTTTCTCGCAGTTTATGACATTCGCTCACATATTGCACTGCTATCTCCACTGCTCTCACTTCTTCCCGCAGCAGGATATATGTTTTCTCTTCCTCCTTCATGGTGATGAAATCCAGGAAGAGATGTGAGAGTCTCCTGAAGTGAGTGTCCCTCACTGCTGAATATTTGGGGCAGTGTAGCAAGAAGTGGGTCTCATCCTCCAGGGCCTCCTGGTCATAGTGTAGGCACAGTCTTTCCTCCCTGGGCTTGTAGCTCTGCCTGTGTCGGCCGGATTCGATGGCCACACTGTGGGCACTGAGTCTATTTCGGCTCAGGATCTTGCGATCTCTGGGGTGTGGGAGTTTCTCCAGGTATGGGGCCAGTCTGTCATAGCTGTTTCTCTCTGTGAGTACTGAGTCTTGGCCGTCATTCTCTGCTCCAAATATGTAGATGCTCCCATCCGTGGTCAGGAAGTCGTTTTCTCTCCCTGTTCTTGCATTGAGGTCTCCAAAGATAAGAACTTTGCTCAGGGCCTGATAGTGGGCGGCTTCTCTTTGTAAGATCTCGAAGCAGTCTGGATTGAAGTAGGGTGACTCTGGTGGTGGTATATAGGTGGACATCAGACTGAGAGGTGAGGATGGAGCTGCTGATCCTGATCCATATGTGACTGCCTCCTCTCTTCACTGGTTTGATGTACTGGTGGAGCTCCTGTTTATACCAGAATAGTATTCATCCTGAGCTCCGGCCCTGTTTGATGTTTTTATTTTTCAGGGCAGGGACAGAGATTTCCCTGTATCCGATGGGCACCAGAGATTCGTCTTCGGCTCTGGTCCATGTTTCCAGGAGGATCTGAATGTCTATATTTCTCAGTCTTTGTATAAAGTCAGGGTCATTTGTTTTACATCCAAAGGCCGAGGTGTTGAGACCCTGAATATTACAGCTGCTGATTGTAAGTGAAGTCACTTTTATATATATATCTTGGGTGTATATACCTTGTAATGAGTATGGCTGTGTAGGACACACTGAATCTCTGACTGATTTATTAATGCTGTTGGTTCCGTCCAGTCACATTATTTTCCTGCACACTGTGTTGAACAGAGTCTTTATCTCCTCCATATCTCTGCTCTGTATGTCTCTGCACTGGATGCCTCTGTTTTGCATGTCTCTGTGTGAGGTCGGTGAACTCCTCCATGGTGGTCTCCTCCTCTGATGGTCCAATATAGGGTGAGGGTGTATGTTTATAGCTTCCTTTGATATAATTGTTGCTTCTTTTCTTCTTATTGGTGGGGGTCTTTTCACGGGATTCTGGTTGGTGTTGGATCCAGGCCTAGGGTGGTCCCTGTTTAGTACAATGTCCTTAGCTCTTTGGCCAGAAGGCTGACCCCTGATTTGTTCAGGTGTTTACTGTCATAGAGGTGTTGGTGTATCTACAATAGTCTGTATCTACAATAATATATACCTGACAGGAGCCTGTACAGTCTATATCTACAATAATATATAACTGACAGGAGCCCATACAGTCTGTATCTACAATAATATATACCTGACAGGAGTCCGTACAGTCTGTATCTACAGTAATATACACCTGACAGGAGAAAGTACAGTCTATATCTACAATAATATATACCTGACAGGAGCCATACAGTCTATATCTACAATAATATATTCCTGACAGAAGCCCGTACAGTCTGTATCTACAACAATATATACCTGACAGGAGCCATACAGTCTATATCTACAATAATATATACCTGACAGGAGCCCATACAGTCTGTATCTACAATAATATATACCTGACCGGAGCCCCGTACAGTCTGTATCTACATTAATATACACCGGACAGGAGCCAGTACAGTCTATATCTACAATAATATATACCTGACAGGAGCCCGTACAGTCTATATCTACAATAATATATACCTGACAGGAGCCCATACAGTCTGGATCTACAATAATATATACCTGACAGGAGCCCGTACAGTCTCTATCTTCAGTAATATATACCTGACAGGAGCCCGTACAGTCTATATCTACAATAATATATACCTGACATCGGCCCATACATTCTGTATCTACAATAATATATGCCTGACAGGAGCCTGTACAGTCTATATCTACAATAATATATACCTGACAGGAACCTGTACAGTCTGTATCTACAATAATATATTCCTGACAGCAGCCCATACAGTCTGTATCTACAGTAATATATACCTGACAGCGGCCCAGTCTGTATCTACAATAATATATACCTGACAGGAGCCCATACAGTCTACATCTTCAATAATATATACCTGACAGGAGCCCATACAGTCTATATCTACAGTAATATATACCTGGCAGGAGCCCATACAGTCTATATCTACAGTAATAAATACCTGACAGCAGCCCGTACAGTCTGTATCTACAATAATATATTCCTGACAGCAGCCCATACAGTCTGTATCTACAATAATATATACCTGACAGGAGCCCATACAGTCTGTATCTACAATAATATATGCCTGACAGGAGCCCGTACAGTCTGTATCTACAATAATATATACCTGACAGGAGCCCGTACAGTCTGGATCTACAATAATATATTGCTGACAGCAGCCCAGTCTGTATCTACAATAATATATACCTGACAGGAGCCCGTACAGTCTGTAGATTCAAGATTCAAGATTCAAAGAAGCTTTATTGGCAGGACTAAATACACATTAGTTTTGCCAAAGCAGGTGTACAGAAGGGAATTGGGATAGGGACTGTAGGGATGTTGGGAAGGGGCTGTAGGAAAGGTGGATGGGGCAGATCCAGGATGGGGCTATAAAAGTCCATGGCATAGGTAAGGTGGATGGGGGCATGGGGGCAGATCCAGGATGAGGCTATAGAATTCCATGGCATAGGGAAGGTGGATGGGGGATTGGGGCATATCCAGGGTGGGTGCCATAGAAGTCCATGGCATATCATAGTTCTCTTTCTCGCAGTCTATGGCATTCGCTCACATATTGCGCTGCTATCTCCACTGCTCTCTCTTCTTCCCCCAGCAGGATATATGTTTTCTCTTCCTCCTTCATGGTGGTGAAATCCGGGAAGAGATGTGAGAGTCTCCTGAAGTGAGTGTCCCTCACTGCTGAGTACTTGGAGCAGTGTAGCAGGATGTGGGTCTCATCCTCCAGGGCCTCCTGGTCACAGTGTTGGCACAGTCTTTCCTCCCTGGGCTTGTAGCTCTGCCTGTGTCGGCCGGATTCGATGGCCAGACTGTGGGCACTGAGTCTATACCGGCTCAGGATCTTGCGGTCTTTGGGGTCCGGGAGTTTCTCCAGGTATGGGGCCAGTCTGTAGTCTCTCTGTAGACTCCGGTACATGGTCAGTTTCTGTGAGCTGATGATGTCATTCTTCCTGTCACTTACGTACCTCTCCTGGCCTTCGTCTACCATCTTCCTGATTCCGGCTTTTGTCAGGTTGTTGTGATTGGTTTTCTGGTCAGGTTGGGTTTGGGTGAGCTGTTCCGAGGGTCCTGGTTTTTCTGTTTCCCCTACATGTGTCAGGGCTTTATGGTGATGGGAGCTTGGATTGCTCCTACGTAGGTGAGCCCGGAATGACAGTGCACTCTTTAGAACCGTTAGGTGTAGAGGGAATCTGCCCCGCTCGGCCCGGCAAGCACTGTTGGAGGTGCTCCGATGGACTTGGAGAAGGTGCTTGCAGAATTCCAGGTGGAATATTTCTGTTGGGCTTGAATCCCACCTTGACCAGTCTGGGTAGGTGTGAGGACCCCAGACTTCGCTGCCATACAGGAGGATTGGGGCGATGATAGAATCGAAGATTTTTAACCAGACCCTCACTGGTGGCTTTAGATGGTAGAGCTTCCTTCGGATGGCATAGAAGGTTTCGCATGCCTTGTCTTTCAGGGTCTCTATGGCTTGTTTGAAGCTCCCTGATCGGTGAATCTCTAGGCCCAGATAGGTATATTTGTCCGTTCCTGTAAGGGCGCAGTTGTTGAGGATAAATGAAGGGTGCTGGTCTGATTTTCTCTTTCTCTTCTGGAACACCATGATGTTGGTTTTCTTTAGGTTGACCAGTAGAGCCCAGGTGGAGCTGAATTTCTCTAAGATTTTCAGGTTGTCTTGGAGGCCTTTCTCGGTTGGTGACAGAAGCAGCAAGTCATCTGCATACAGCAGGAATTTCACCTGCACGTCGTGGAGGGTGAGACCTGGTGCTGTGGAAGATTCCAGAGCGGTAGCCAGCTCATTGATGTAAATGTTGAAGAGCGTTGGGCTTAGGCTGCAGCCTTGTCTGACTCCCCGGCTCTGCTGGAAATAAGCCGTTCTTCTGCCGTTCACACTCACACTGCAGAGGTTCTCGGTGTAGGAGCTTTTGATAACATCGTAGGTCTTTCCTCCTATTCCCCTCTCCAGCAGTTTCAGGAATAAGCCTGGGTGCCACACCGAATCAAAGGCCTTTTTAAAGTCCACGAAACAGGCGTATATCTTCCCGTTCTTTGTATTGTGGACGTGGCTCTGAATGAGGCTGTGCAGGGTGTAGATGTGGTCAGTAGTGCGGTGGTTTGGCATGAAGCCTGCTTGGCTCTTGCTGAGGACGTTGTGCTCGGTGAGGAAACTGAGGATCCTCTTGTTCAGGATGCTGTTGAACAGTTTTCCCAGGTTGCTGCTGACACATATTCCTCTGTAGTTGGCTGGGTCATACCTGTCCCCATTCTTGTGGATGGGTGTGATGAGGCCTTGATTCCAGGTATGAGGGAAGTAGCCGGCACTTAGCACAATATTGAAGAGTTTAACCATTGCGGCCTGTATTTCTGGTGGGCTGTACTTCAGCATTTCTGGTAGGATTCCATCCAGGCCACCGGCTTTTCTACATCTTATGGAAGAGATTCTCTCTGCTACTTCCTGTAATGTAATAGGTGCATCCACGGGGTTTTGGAAATTTTTTACTTTTTGCTCCATTGCTTTTAGTTTTGCCATTATGTTTTCCTGTTCTTGGCTTAGTTCTTCCTTTGGAATGTCTTTATAGAGGTCTCTGAAGTACTGGAGCCAGATGTTGCCATTTTGGATATGGATGTTGTTTTTCTTGTCTTTTGTGCCCATGTGGTTCCATAGTTCCCAGAAGGAGTTGTCTTGGAGGGCTTCTTGGAGTTGGTTAAGTTTGGTGGAGATGTAACTCTGCTTCTTCCTCCTGAGGATGGTTTTGTACTGCCTTTGTATGGTTTCATAGGCTTCCCTCAGACCCGGGTGGTTGGGGTCTCTGTGTTTCTTGTTTGAGGCTGTTCTCAGGGTCTTCCGTACGGCTTTACATTCTCTGTCAAACCATCCATTGATCTGTTTTTCTTTTGGTCTCTTGTAGTTGACTTTTTTAAGGTCGGACAGTCTGGCCATTGCATAGAATATATTGTTGAGGTCTTTTGCAGCTTGACTCACTCCCTTTGGGTTAGGCTGGTACTCGTAGTTGTAGAAGTGGTGGAGCATCCGCTGTATTTCAGGTCTGCTGGGAACCTCTTTATACTTTAATGCCGACGTTTTGTGCCATTTATAGGATGGAGGCCGGGTGAAGAGGCCGCTCTGCTGTGGCTTTTGAGTGGATGGTTTCTCTGTAGATTTCAGGTACAGAAGAAGTTGGTTGTGGTCTGACAGGTGCGTTTGTGGGGAGACTATGAAGGCGCTGATATTTGCCAGGATCATATCTGTAATGGCATATTCTACTACACTCCTCCCTACATGGGAGTTTAGTGTGCACCTCCCTAAGGAGTCTCCTTTGGTTCGTCCGTTAAGAATATGAAGTCCTAAACTTCTGCATACGTTCAGGAGCTTTTTACCACTTTTGTTGACTGTACTGTCATAGCTGTTTCTCTCTGTGACTACTGAGTCTTGGCCGTTATTCTCTGCTCCAAATATGTAGATGTTCCCATCCGTGGTCAGGAAGTCGTTTTCTCTCCCTGTTCTTGCATTGAGGTCTCCAAAGATGAGAACTTTGCCCAGGCCCTGATAGTGGGCGGCTTCTCTTTGTAAGATCTCGAAGCAGTCTGGATTGAAGTAGGGTGACTCTGGCGGTGGTATATAGGTGGCGCAGAGATACACATCAGACTGAGAGGTGAGGATGGAGCTGCTGATCCTGATCCATATGTGGCTGCCTCCTCTCTTCACCGGTTTGATGTACTGGTGGAGCTCCTCTTTATGCCAGATCAGTATTCCTCCTGAGCTCCGGCCCAGTTTGATGTTTTTATTTTTCAGGGCAGGGACAGAGATTTCCCTGTATCCGATGGGCACCAGAGATTCGTCTTCGGCTCTGGTCCATGTTTCCAGGAGGATCTGAATGTCTATATTTCTCAGTCATTGTATAAAGTCAGGGTCATTTGTTTTACATCCAAAGGCCGAGGTGTTGAGACCCTGAATATTCCAGCTGCTGATTGTAAGTGAGGTCATTTTTTTTTTTTTTTTCTATATATCTTGGGTGTATCTACAACAATATATACCTGACATTAACCCATACAGTCTGTATCTACAATAATATATACCTGACAGCAGCCCATACAGTCTATATCTACAGTAATATATACCTGACAGGAGCCCATACAGTCTATATCTATAGTAATATATACCTGACAGGAGCCCGTACAGTCTATATCTACAATAAGATATACCTGACAGGAGCCCGTACAGTCTATATCTACAATAATATATACCTGACAGGAGCCCCTACAGTCTATATCTACAGTAATATATACCTGACAGGAGCCTGTACAGTCTATATCTACAGTAATATATACCTGACAGGATCCCATACAGTCTATATCTACAATAATATATACCTGACAGGAGCCCATACAGTCTGTATCTACAATAATATATACCTGACAGGAGCCCATACAGTCTATATCTACAGTAATATATACCTGACAGGAGCCCGTACAGTCTATATCTACAATAAGATATACCTGACAGGAGCCCGTACAGTCTATATCTACAATAATATATACCTGACAGGAGCCCCTACAGTCTGAATCTACAATAACATATACCTGACAGGAGACCGTATAGTCTATATCTACAATAGTATATACCTGACAGGAGCCCGTATAGTCTATATCTACAATAATATATACCTGACAGGAGCCCATAGATTCTGTATCTACAATAATAAATACCTGGCAGGAGCCCATACAGTCTGTATCTACAATAATATATACCTGACAGGAGCCCATACAGTCTATATCTACAGTAATATATACCTGACAGGAGCCCGTACAGTCTATATCTACAATAATATATACCTGACAGGAGCCCTACAGTCTATATCTACAGTAATATATACCTGGCAGGAGCCCATACAGTCTACATCTACAGTAATATATACCTGACAGGAGCCCATACAGGCTATATCTACAGTAATATATACCTGACAGGAGCCCCTACAGTCTATATCTACAATAATATATACCTGACAGGAGCCCATACCGTCTGTATCTACAATAATATGTACCTGACAGGAACCCGTACAGTCTGTATCTACAATAATATTTAACTGACAGGAGCCCGTACAGTCTATACCTACAATAATATATTCCTGACAGGAGCCCGTACATTCTGTATCTACAATAATATGTACCTGACAGGAGCCCGTACAGTCTATATCTACAATAATATATACCTGACAGGAGCCCGTACAGTCTATATCTACAATAATATATACCTGACAGGAGCCTGTACAGTCTATATCTACAGTAATATATACCTGACAGCAGCCTGTACAGTCTGTATCTACAATAATATATACCTGACAGCAGCCCGTACAGTCTGTATCTACAATAATATTTACCTGACAGGAGCCCGTACAGTCTATATCTACAATAATATATACCTGACAGGAGCCCATACAGTCTATATCTACAATAATATATACCTGACAGGAGCCCGTACAGTCTATATCTACAATAATATATACCTTACAGGAGCCCGCACAGTCTATATCTACAGTAATATATACCTGACAGGATCCCATACAGTCTATATCTACAATAATATATACCTTACAGGAGCCCGTACATTCTGTATCTACAATAATATATACCTGATAGGAGCCCATACAGTCTATATCTACAGTAATATATACCTGACAGGAGCCCGTACAGTCTATATCTACAATAATATATACCTGACAGCGGCCCATACATTCTGTATCTACAATAATATATACCTGACAGGAGCCCGTACAGTCTATATCTACAATAATATATACCTGACAGGAGCCCATACAGTCTATATCTACAATAATATATACCTGACAGGAGCCCGTACAGTCTATATCTACAATAAATTCAAATTCAAATTCAAAGAAGCTTTATTGGCAGGACTAAATACACATTAGTTTTGCCAAAGCAAGTGTACAAACGGGAATAGGGATAGGGACTGTAGGAATGTTGGGTTGGGGCTGTACGAAAGGTGGATGGGGGCAGATCCAGTATAATCCAATAATATATACCTGACAGGAGCCCGTACAGTCTATATCTACAATAATATATACCTTACAGGAGCCCGCACAGTCTATATCTACAGTAATATATACCTGACAGGATCCCATACAGTCTATATCTACAATAATATATACCTTACAGGAGCCCGTACATTCTGTATCTACAATAATATATACCTGATAGGAGCCCATACAGTCTATATCTACAGTAATATATACCTGACAGGAGCCCGTACAGTCTATATCTACAATAATATATACCTGACAGCGGCCCATACATTCTGTATCTACAATAATATATACCTGACAGGAGCCCGTACAGTCTATATCTACAATAATATATACCTGACAGGAGCCCATACAGTCTATATCTACAATAATATATACCTGACAGGAGCCCGTACAGTCTATATCTACAATAAATTCAAATTCAAATTCAAAGAAGCTTTATTGGCAGGACTAAATACACATTAGTTTTGCCAAAGCAAGTGTACAAACGGGAATAGGGATAGGGACTGTAGGAATGTTGGGTTGGGGCTGTACGAAAGGTGGATGGGGGCAGATCCAGGATAATCCAATAATATATACCTGACAGGAGCCCGTACAGTCTATATCTACAATAATATATACCTTACAGGAGCCCGCACAGTCTATATCTACAGTAATATATACCTGACAGGATCCCATACAGTCTATATCTACAATAATATATACCTGACAGGAGCCCGTACATTCTGTATCTACAATAATATATACCTGATAGGAGCCCATACAGTCTATATCTACAGTAATATATACCTGACAGGAGCCCGTACAGTCTATATCTACAATAATATATACCTGACAGCGGCCCATACATTCTGTATCTACAATAATATATACCTGACAGGAGCCTGTACAATCTATATCCACAATAATATATACCTTACAGGAGCCCGTACAGTCTATATCTACAGTAATATATACCTGACAGGAGCCCATACAGTTTATATCTACAATAATATATACCTGACAGGAGCCCGTACAGTCTGTATCTACAATAATATATACCTGACAGGAGCCCATACAGTCTGTATCTACAATAATATATACCTGACAGGAGGCCTTACAGTCTATATCTGCAGTAAGATATACCTGACAGGAGACCGTATAGTCTATATCTACAGTAATATATACCTGACAGGAGACAGTACAGTCTATATCTACAATAATATATACCTGACAGGAGCCCCTACAGTCTGTATCTACAATAATATATACCTGACAGGTGCCCGTACAGTCTATATCTACAATAATATATACCTGACAGGAGCCCATACAGTCTATATCTACAATAATATATACCTGACAGGAGCCCGTACAGTCTATATCTACAATAAATTCAAATTCAAATTCAAAGAAGCTTTATTGGCAGGACTAAATACACATTAGTTTTGCCAAAGCAAGTGTACAAACGGGAATAGGGATAGGGACTGTAGGAATGTTGGGTTGGGGCTGTACGAAAGGTGGATGGGGGCAGATCCAGGATAATCCAATAATATATACCTGACAGGAGCCCGTACAGTCTATATCTACAATAATATATACCTTACAGGAGCCCGCACAGTCTATATCTACAGTAATATATACCTGACAGGATCCCATACAGTCTATATCTACAATAATATATACCTGACAGGAGCCCGTACATTCTGTATCTACAATAATATATACCTGATAGGAGCCCATACAGTCTATATCTACAGTAATATATACCTGACAGGAGCCCGTACAGTCTATATCTACAATAATATATACCTGACAGCGGCCCATACATTCTGTATCTACAATAATATATACCTGACAGGAGCCTGTACAATCTATATCCACAATAATATATACCTTACAGGAGCCCGTACAGTCTATATCTACAGTAATATATACCTGACAGGAGCCCATACAGTTTATATCTACAATAATATATACCTGACAGGAGCCCGTACAGTCTGTATCTACAATAATATATACCTGACAGGAGCCCATACAGTCTGTATCTACAATAATATATACCTGACAGGAGGCCTTACAGTCTATATCTGCAGTAAGATATACCTGACAGGAGACCGTATAGTCTATATCTACAGTAATATATACCTGACAGGAGACAGTACAGTCTATATCTACAATAATATATACCTGACAGGAGCCCCTACAGTCTGTATCTACAATAATATATACCTGACAGGAGCCCGTACAGTCTGTATCTACAATAATATATACCTGACAGGAGCCCATACAGTCTGTATCTACAATAATATATACCTGACAGGAGGCCTTACAGTCTATATCTGCAGTAAGATATACCTGACAGGAGACCGTATAGTCTATATCTGCAGTAATATACACCTGACAGGAGCCCCTACAGTCTGTATCTCCAATAATATATACCTGACAGGATCCCCTACAGTCTGTATCTACAATAATATATACCTGACAGGAGACCGTATAGTCTATATCTACAATAATATATACCTGACAGCAGCCCGTACAGTCTGTATCTACAATAATATTTACCTGACAGCAGCCCATACAGTCTATATCTACAATAATATATACCTGACAGAAGCCCATACAGTCTATATCTACAATAATATATACCTGACAGGAGCCCGTACAGTCTATATCTACAATAAATTCAAATTCAAATTCAAAGAAGCTTTATTGGCAGGACTAAATACACATTAGTTTTGCCAAAGCAAGTGTACAAACGGGAATAGGAATAGGGACTGTAGGAATGTTGGGTTGGGGCTGTACGAAAGGTGGATGGGGGCAGATCCAGGATAATCCAATAATATATACCTGACAGGAGCCCGTACAGTCTATATCTACAATAATATATACCTTACAGGAGCCCGCACAGTCTATATCTACAGTAATATATACCTGACAGGATCCCATACAGTCTATATCTACAATAATATATACCTGACAGGAGCCCGTACAGTCTGTATCTACAATAATATATACCTGATAGGAGCCCATACAGTCTATATCTACAGTAATATATACCTGACAGGAGCCCGTACAGTCTATATCTACAATAATATATACCTGACAGCGGCCCATACATTCTGTATCTACAATAATATATACCTGACAGGAGCCCGTACAGTCTATGTCTACAATAAATTCAAATTCAAATTCAAATTCAAAGAAGCTTTATTGGCAGGACTAAATACACATTAGTTTTGCCAAAGCAAGTGTACAAATGGGAATAGGGATAGGGACTGTAGGAATGTTGGGTTGGGGCTGTAGGAAAGGTGGATGGGGGCAGATCCAGGATAATCCAATAATATATACCTGACAGGAGCCCGTACAGTCTATATCCACAATAATATATACCTTACAGGAGCCCGTACAGTCTATATCTACAGTAATATATACCTGACAGGAGCCCATACAGTCTATATCTACAATAATATATACCGGACAGGAGCCCGTACAGTCTATATCTACAGTAATATATACCTGACAGGAGCCCGTACAGTCTGTATCTACAATAATATATACCTGACAGGAGCCCATACAGTCTGTATCTACAATAATATATACCTGACAGGAGGCCTTACAGTCTATATCTGCAGTAAGATATACCTGACAGGAGACCGTATAGTCTATATCTACAGTAATATATACCTGACAGGAGCACATACAGTCTATATCTACAATAATATATACCTGACAGGAGCCCCTACAGTCTGTATCTACAATAATATATACCTGACAGGAGACCGTATAGTCTATCTCTACAATAATATATACCTGACAGGAGCCCGTACAGTCTATATCTACAATAATATATACCTGACAGGAGCCCGTACAGTCTATATCTACAATAATATATACCTGACAGGAGCCCATACAGTCTATATCTACAATAATATATACCTGACAGGAGCCCGTACAGTCTATATCTGCAATAATATATACCTGACAGCAGCCCGTACAGTCTATATCTACAATAATATATACCTGACAGCGGCCCATACAGTCTGTATCTACAATAATATATACCTGACAGGAGCCCATACAGTCTGTATCTACAATAATATATACCTGACAGGAGCCCGTACAGTCTATATCTACAATAATATATACTTGACAGCAGCCCGTACAGTCTATATCTACAATAATATACACCTGACAGGAGCCCGTACAGTCTATATCTACAATAATATATACCTGACAGCAGCCCGTACAGTCTATATCTACAATAATATACACCTGACAGGAGCCCGTACAGTCTATATCTACAATCATATTTACCTGACAGGAGCCCGTACAGTCTATAATTCAAATTCAAATAAGCTTTATTGGCAGCACTAAATACAGAGAGGCAGATCCAGGATTGGGCTATAGAAGTCCACTGCATAGGGAAGGTGGATTATCTACAATAATGTATACCTGACAAGAGCCCATACAGTCTATATCTTCAATAATATATACCTCACAGGAGCCCATACATTCTGTATCTACAATAATATATACCTGACAGGAGCCCATACAGTCTATATCTACAATACTATATACCTGACAGGAGCTCATACAGTCTATATCTACAGCACTTGCTGATTACTGCCATAATTTTTACTGCAGAGTATTTTTGCAGATTTGTCATTTTGTGTTTTCTTGTTGTATTTCAGCCATTGGGTGGCGTGAGCATTGTCTTACCGACTTGTTCACATTTTGAACATGTCACATATGTTTTAAAATCCGTTTTTTCCTTGCTCAGCATGGTTTGGGAGACCCCACCCCTCTCTTGTGTGACATGCACATAAATGAGCTGCCATAAACCACAAGCCCATATACTAGGAGGCGCCTGTCTGTATCCTGTTCATTTAGACACTGTTCACATGTTCAGGTTTTCAGTACATTAGATAGGGACTGCTCCGTGAAGGGTTACCGTGACGTGGTGGAGCAGCTTGGCATATATTTTTTGCAAAAAACGTATTGACTAAATACCCTGTATTTGTTATCCAGCACTTGCTGATTACTGCCATATTTTTTACTGCAGAGTATTTTTGCAGATTTGTCATTTTGTGTTCTCTTGTTGTATTTCAGCCATTGGGTGGCGTGAGCACTGTCTGACCGACTTGTTCACATTTTGTGCATGTCACATATGTTTTAAAAAAAATAATATATACCTGACAGGAGCCTATACAGTCAAATTCTAATTCAAATTCAAATTCAAAGGAGCTTTACTGGCAGGACTAAATACACATTAGTTTTGCCAAAGCAAGTGTACAAAAGGGGAATAGGGATAGGGACTGTAGGGATGTTGGGTAGGGGCTGTAGGAAAGGTGGATGGGCCAGATCCAGGATGGGGCTATAGAAGTCCATGGCGTAGGGAAGGTGAATAGGGGGATGTGGCAGATCCAGGGTGGAGCTATAGAAGTCCATGGCATAGGGAAGGTGGATGAGGGGCATGGGTCAGATCCAGGGTGGGGGCCATAGAAGTCCATGGCATATCATAGTTCTCTTTCTCGCAGTCTATGGCATGTGCTCACATATTGTGCTGCTATCTCCACTGCTCTGTCTTCTTCCCCTAGCAGGATATATGTTTTCTCTTCCTCCTTCATGGTGATGAAATCCGTGAAGAGATGTGAGAGTCTCCTGAAGTGAGTGTCCCTCACTGCTGAGTATTTGGGGCAGTGTAGCAGGAAGTGGGTCTCATCCTCCAGGGCCTCCTGGTCACAGTGTAGGCACAGTCTTTCCTCCCTGGGCTTGTAGCTCTGCCTGTGTCGGCCGGATTCGATGGTCAGACTGTGGGCACTGAGTCTATTTTGGCTCAGGATCTTGCGGTCTCTGGGGTCTGGGAGTTTCTCCAGGTATGGGGCGAGTCTGTAGTCTCTCTGTAGACTCCGGTACATGGTCAGTTTCTGTGAGCTGATGATGTCGTTCTTCCAGTCACTTACATACCTCTCCTGGCCTTCGTCTACCATCTTCCTGATTCTGGCTTTTGTCAGGTTGTTGTGATTGGTGTTCTGGTCAGGTTGGGTTTGGGTGAGCTGTTCCAAGGGTTCTGGTTTGTCTGTTTCACCTACATGTGTCTGGGCTTTATGGTGATGGGAGCTTGGATTGCTCCTTCGTAAGTGAGCCCGGAATGACAGTGCCCTCTTTAGAACCATTAGGTGTAGAGGGAATCTGCCCCGCTCGGCCCGGCAAGCACTGTTGGAGGTGCTCCGATGGACTTGGAGAAGGTGCTTGCAGAATTCCAGGTGGAATATTTCTGTTGGGCTTGAATCCCACCTTGACCAGTCTGGGTAGGTGTGAGGACCCCAGACTTCGCTGCCATACAGGAGGATTGGGGCGATGATAGAGTCGAAGATTTTTAACCAGACCCTCACTGGTGTCTTCAGATGGTAGAGCTTCCTTCGGATGGCATAGGTTTTGCAGGCCTTGTCTTTCAAGGTCTCTATGGCTTGTTTGAAGCTCCCTGACCGGTGAATCTCTAGGCCCAGGTAGGTATATTTGTCCATTCCTGTAAGGGCGCAGTAGTTGAGGACAAATGAAGGGTGCTGGTCTGATTTTCTCTTTCTCTTCTGGAACACCATGTTGGTTTTCTTTATGTTGACCGGTAGTGCCAAGGTGAGCTGAATTTCTCTAAGATTTTCAGGTTGTCTTGGAGGCCTTTCTCGGATGGTGACAGAAGTAGCAGGTCATCTGCATACAGCAGGAATTTCACCTGCTCATCTTGGAGGGTGAGACCTGGTGCTGTGGAAGATTCCAGAGCGGTGGCCTGCTCGTTGATGTAAATGTTGAAGAGCATTGGGCTTAGGCTGCGTTTGTGGGGAGACTATGAAGGTGCTGATATTTGCCAGGTTCATATCTGTAATGGCATAATCTACTGCACTCCTTCCTACATGTAAGTTTAGTGTACACCTCCCTAAAGAGTCTCCTTTGGTTCGTCCATTAAGAATATGAAGTCCTAAACTTCTACATACCTTCATGAGCTTTTTACCACTTTTGTTGACTGTACTGCCGTAGCTGTTTCTCTCTGTGAGTACAGAGTCTTGGCCTTCATTCTCTGCTCCAAATATGAAAATGTTCCCATCCGTGGTCAGGAAGTCGTTTTCTCTCCCTGTTCTTGTATTGAGGTCTCCAAAGATGAGAACTGTTCCCAGGGCCTGATAGTGGGCGGCTTCTCTTTGTAAGATCTCAAAGCAGTCTGAATTGAAGTAGGGTGACTCTGGTGGTGGTATATAGGTGGCACAGAGATGGACATCAGACTGAAAGGTGAGGATGGAGCTGCTGATCCTGATCCATATGTGGCTGCCTCCTCTCTTCACCGGTTTGATGTAATGGTGAAGCTCCTCTTTACAGGGCTGCCACTAGGAATTTTGAGGCCCCATACTTGCAAAATTTTTAGGGCCCTCTTGAGACTCCGTCCAGGCTCCACCCCTCGAACTGTCCACAGTCCCACCGCTCCCTTTTGGAAAAACTCCACTTCTCACCAATCACACATTAACAGTTCCCATCACCAGATCACACATATAGCCGTCAGCTTTTGCTTTGGCCAAAAGATTTTTTTAAGCCACCACCATAACAGGGTAGACACTTTTGGCCAGGCCCTCCTCTACTGTAACCTATTAAATAGTTGTTAAAATATGCCATACAATTTAGGTAATTTTTTTTTTTTCAATTTTTAAAATGACCAATAATATCACATACAAGGAACAAATGCCGCTATACCATGTCCAGACCACATATTACCACCACATAGTGACCTATAATACCACATACAAGGAACAAATACCGCCACACCATGACCAGACCACATATTACTACCATAGTGACCGAATAATATCACATACAAGGAACAAATAGTGCCACACCATGACCAGACCACATATTACTACCAAAGGGACTGATTAATACCACATACAAGGAACAAATACCACCGCACCATGACCAGACCACATATTACCACCACAAAGTGACCAAATAATAGCACATACAAGGGACAAATACCACCGCACCATGCCCAGACCACATATTACCACCACATGGTGACTGAATACTACAGTACTGATCATTAATAAAAAAAACTTAATACTATCACCATAAGTGGCATTATACACAGGAGATCTGTTATGAATGGGTCACCGAGGAGGACAACAAAAAGCTAAGTCCCAGAAAACCAGAGAGGTTGGTAACTATGCAGATTGCAGATCCCTGATCTTAACCACACAACTAGCAGTAGCAGTGGAGCGTTCCTACGATGATCTAGATGCCTCGTCACCGCCGGAGGACTAAATAAGCCTAAAGCAAGAAAAGGGGAAAACTAACTGCCCCAGAGCAGACCCCAAAGGAATAGACAGCCCCCACACATGTATTGATGGTGAAACAAGATGAAAACACAAACATAGGTAGGAAAATAGGCAGAGCAAATGATGGGGCCCAAACTAACTATAAAGAACAGGAAAGGAAAGACACTGTCTGCAATCTGCCAAAACCCCTACAAAATAATGTCCAACACTTCTGATAACAAAATTAACCCTGAAGTCACTAGACTTCTCCCACTATATCAGCACTCTGAAATATTCTGAGACAGAGCAAACAGAGGCCAATCTAATAAGGGACTTAAAAGCAAATTGGCAAATACAGATAAATAAGAGTGGAAATTCAGCACAGCCCCAGACGGGGCTGGCTGAACACACAAAAAACTGAGTAGACCAACAAAATCAAGTGTGAACATTAGCAAAAACACTTAGCTTTGAGAAGGCTGGAACAGAGCTGAAAACCAAGACCTGAGAAGCCAGAAGCAATCACCAGCACTAGACTAGGGCGTCGGCTGTTTTAAATCCAGTCTAAGCTTCCTGAGGTCCAATCGTCATCCTCATTGTCAGGTGGCAGATCTCTACTGATTAAATCAGCCTCACTACCTCCTGTTACTACCAGAGGGAGTCTGGAAGGAGAACTCACAGCTGGTGGACCAGAGAATGAACTCACAACAGTACCCCCCCTTGAGGAGGGGTCACTGAACCCTCATCCACGCCACCAGGCTGATCAGGATGGGCCCGGTGAAAAGCACAAACCAATCTATTGGCATGAATATCAGAGGCAGAGACCCAAGAATTATCCTCCTGGCCATAACCCTTCCATTTGACCACATACTGGAGTCTCCGTCTAACCAAACGAGAATCCAATATTTTCTCTACCTCATATTCCATATTGCCTTTAACCAATACAGGATCAGGAGGTGCTGCCATAGGAACCACTGGCTCAACAAACCTCCTCAACAGAGATTTATGAAATACGTTATGGATCTTGAACGTAACTGGAAGAGCCAATAGAAAAGAAACAGGATTAAGAATCTCCAAAATTTTATAAGGTCCAATAAATCTTGGCTTAAATTTTGGAGATGCAACCTTCATAGGAATATTCTTAGACAACAACCAAACCATATCACCCACTTTAAACCGGGGACCAATGGTCCTATGTCTGTTGGAAAATCGCTGGGCCTTTTCCTGAGAGAGTGACAACCTATCCACTACTTGATCCCATATCTGCTGCATTCTCTCAACCACAGTATCCACCCCTGGGCAGGACGAAGATTCCACTTGTCCTGAAGAGAATCGAGGATGAAACCCAAAATTACAGAAAAAGGGTGATATCAAAGTGGCAGAACTAGCTCTATTGTTCAGCGCGAATTCGGCCAAGGGCAAAAATGAAACCCAATCATCCTTGTTACGTGTTACGGAACCACTCAGCACCCAGAATATGTTGTGCAGTTATATGTATGTATAATAGGTTCCATTGGAGATGCATGTCCCTAATGCATCAGCCCACAGGCTGCGCCCAGCCGCCCCCCCTACCTTTGTAATTCCCACAGTAAATATTGGCAGGCTCCGGCCACCTGCGGCTATTGTAATGTATGTCTGGCCTGCTGCTTTTCTATTGGCCTGCCCTCTGTATCTGTGTGATATATTCTGTGTCCTGTGAGTAAAGTGTTGTCAGACTGTAAATACGTGGAGAAGCAGTGATCTTTTATATGCGCCCATGTAACCAAGGAATTCCAGCCAGCGTCCTTCATTCAGACTCCAGCCAAAGCAGAGTGGACCTCCAGAAACACTGGGTCGTACTGAAAGAGGTACCTGAGATAGGAAGACCCCGTTACACTGGTGGCAGCCAGCGGGATATGATACCCCTTCTACAGGAGGAAAGGAATGAATGGAAAACAACTACCAGAAGTTAAAGAGGACTACATTAAAAGATCTGGTAGAAGCCCGAGGGTTGATCACCAGCAACAAAACAAAAGCGGATTTGATAGCAGCCATCATGGAACACGACAGTGCAGCGCCCCCCAATGTGAACGTGGAGGAGACTGAATTCCATAGGGAGGTAAAGAACAGACTGGCGTTCTATGGCCCGAACCCTGCAGTAGAGATCATGCGAGAGGTGATGGCTGATGTGCGTACTGATCTGAAGGAAAAGATGGCTGAGCGGACCAGGATAGAGCTAGCCAAGATGGAGATGGCAGAGCAGACCAAAGTGGAGCTGGCCAAGATGGAGATGGCAGAGCGGAGAGAGGAGAGTCAGCGAGCAGGGGGAGCTCTGGCCTTCAACCAGGTACCTTCAACAGTAAGCCACAAAAAGATCCAGTATAATGCCTTCTGACAGTTGGGGGAGGCAGAGGAAGACATTGATGGCTTTCTGCAGGACTTTGAGCGGCAGTGTGCCATTCATCAAGTAAAGCCAGAGGAACGTGTTCAGATTCTGGCCAGCAAGCTGACAGGCCGAGCAGCGGACGCCTATCGCACGGTACCTGATGAGGACTGCATGGACTATGAGCGGATCAAAGAAGTGATCTTGGCCCGGTATGCGCTGACACCCGAGGCATGCCGCCAAAAGTTCCGTGGACTTATAAAACGCGTAACCTATACCCACGCTGAATGGGCCTGTAAATTACGGTGGTCACTGCTACAGTGGGTACAAGGGAGCCAAGCAACCACTAAGGAGGACGTCCTCCAGCTCTTCTTGTTAGAACGATTCTTTAATGGACTAACCCCCGAGACACAGGAATGGCTTCGGGACAGGCGGCCAACGACTCTGGAGGAAGCCGCTCGTCTGGCCGATGAACATCATGATGCCAGGAGGCCTCAGTTGTCCGGATCAAAGATGGTTACTTGGGGCCCGCCCATGGACCTGGAGGGCCCCAAACCACCGAAGATTGTAGGGGGACCAGCTAGAAACCCGGCCTACCACAGTCCCCCTGGGACGCGATGCCACACCTGCCGTCAGCTGGGCCACCTGCAAAGACAATGTCCCAACCGGACTCAGCATACCCAGTGGCCAAAGGCGGGAACAGCTACCTTCAGCCGGGCTGCTGTACACTGCTACTAAGGCGAAGCTGACCCGGCATTGGGGGCTACGACTAACCAAGGGGTGGAAGAGATGGAGGAAGTGCTGCATGAAGTAGACCCTGTGCAGGCAGCCCAGGCAGATAATCGACAACAGCATCGACAGGTCATGTGGGTTAATGGGAAACGTATGCAGGGACTAAGAGATTCCGGGGCAACTTTGACCCTTGTGAAGCCTCATCTCGCCTGGGACCAAGAGAAGATGGACCGGACAGTGGCAGTCCGTGTAGCAGGGGGAGCTATACATCGACTGCCCACTGCCAGGATTCACCTGAACTGGGGAGTCGGGGATGGCCTTGTTGAGGTCAGCTTGATGGAGGATTTGCCTGCAGACGTCTTGCTGGGAAACGACTTGGGGCCCATGTTGTCTGCATTCTCAGTTGCCGCTCTGGCTGAGACATATCCTGTGACCACCCGAGACAAGCTCGAGCTGCGGAGGCGGAATCACACTCAGAGGAGGCCCAGGTAAGACATCCCAGCCCTACACGTATTCCCATAGCCAGACACATTTCTTGGGCCACCCCAGATGAATTTAACTCTCCGTCAGGAACAATGGATCTGACAGGCGCAGCTCTTCTACTTTCATTTCTCCCTTCTCACCAGATTTTCAGGAAACCCCCTCCCTCTAGATAGTCTCCTGGCTCTAGCTGCTGTGTGAAACCTGATACCACAGTTGGTCTGCAGAGATTCAGGAAGGAAGATATAGCTGTGCTGGCTTCCCAGGCTCATTGGTCCCGAACACATCACACTTTATAAGGTTGGTATGTAATGTTTTTAGTCATTACTATTGTTTATTTAGCTTGTTTTATGAATGGATAGAGAAAGGTTTGTGGATATTTCATATAAATAAGGCAGATTTTCTTACAAATGAAAGTGTACTTCTCAGGAATTTTGAAATTTGTGCATATCAAAGTTATTACTTTTATGTTGAGTAAATGGGTTTGTTTTGCACCTGATAATGTTTAGTCTCTTTTATTACATCCCTATGAAGGTCTCTGATCACTTTTAGATCACTGAAATTGAGAAAATTAGATATTCTAGGCATTTTTCTAGCCTGCGCTTGACAGGCACATTGTTCCATTACGAGTTAGTGTGAATATTGTTCCTGACGGAAGGTTAAGAGGGAGTCACTTGAGGATCCTTCATTGGAGGGATATCGTGGGAAGGCACAGGAGGGGAGAGGGGTACTGGAAGGGGAACAGATTGTATGGAAGCAGGGACTCCTCTACCGGATCACAGAGCAGCACCACACAGGGACGAGCTCCACTATAAAACGACAGCTGGTAGTTCCCAAGAAGTATAGGCAGGAGTTACTGCGAATCTCTCATGACATACCCTTGGCCGGGCACTTCGGCGTCAGTCGCACCAGGCATCGTCTGACACAAAACTTCTTTTGGCCGGGGGTAACCTATGATGTTCGTCAGTACTGCCAGACCTGTGAAAGTTGCCAGCGCATTGGCAAGAGGGGAGATCGATGCAAGGCCAAATTACGCCCCCTCCCCATTGTGGAGGAACCATTTAGCCGAGTAGCGGTCAATCTGATAGGGCCGTTAGCCAAACCCAGTCCATCAGGGAAAAGGTATATATTGACAGTGGTAGATTATGCCACACGGTATCCAGAGGTGGTTGCGTTACCTAACATACTGGCAGAGACGGTGGCGGCCGCCATGCTCCAGGTTTTCTCACGGGTTGGATATCCCTGGGAGATTATCTTGGACCAGGGTACCCAGTTTACAGCAGAGGTGATCAACCAACTGTGGAAGCTGTGTGGCGTAAAGTCCATTAGAAGCGCCCCGTACCACCCACAAACCAATGGGTTGTGTGAACGCTTTAACGGGACATTAAAACAGCTCATTGGGACTTTTACCAGGACCTACAGGGACTGGGAGAAATTCTTGCCACACCTCCTGTTTGCCTATCGGGAGGTGCCCCAAGCATCCACGGGGTTCTCCCCATTCGAACTGGTATACGGGAGACGGGTAAGTGGACCCCTAGACTTAGTGCTAGAACACTGGTAAGGGGAGGGCCTCATAGAAGGGGTACCTATTGTACCCTATGTGCTGGAATTCCGGGACCACCTACAGGAGCTGACCCAGGCTGTACGTGAGAACATGCAGGCGACCCAGCGGCGCCAGAGCGTATGGTACGATCGGAGGGCCAGAGAGCGCACTGTTGTGAGTTCATTTTCCCCTCCACCACTGAGGCCCGATGAACTCCCTCTTCTGGTAAAGAAAGGTAGTGAGCCTGATTATCAAGCACCTGAGACTAATGATGATGACTGGCTGAGTGGAGTTACTGACTGGATATAAGGCCGCCGACGCCCTTCTGCCCTGCGGGTGATTTCTCTGAGGGATTCTTTGAGACCAGTCTGAATTCCTGCTCTTCTAAAGCTAAATTTTCTGCTCAGCTTTTTGCATTTGTGCTTTGACTTTGTTTTGCTTTGTTTTTCTGGATTTCTGCCATTCCCTGCTGGGGTGAGCTGAATTCGTTAGCTCTGTCTTCAGAAAATACCTGAGTGCTGATATAGTTTTTGAAGCCTAGCTGCTTCAGGGTCGTTTTCCATATCAGCCTGTTGGCTTATGTCTTTGATAGGGTTTTGGCAGATTGCAGACAGCAACCTTCCTTTCCTGTCCTGTTTAGTTAGCTTGGGCCCCATCGTTTGCTCAGCCTATCTTTCTATCTTTGTGAGTGTTTTTTCATCTTGCTTCACCGTCATTATATGTTGGGGGCTGCCTTTTACTTTGGGGTCTGCTCTGGGGCAGTTTAGATTTCCTTTTCTGTCTTTAGGCTATTTAGCTCTCCGGCTGTGATCGAGGGGTATAGGGCACCGTAGGAACCCCCCACGGCTACTGCTAGTTGTGTTGATAGGTTCAGGGGTCTGCAATCTGTTAGTTGCCAACTTCTCTGGTTTTCTGGACGTAGCTTCTATTTTTGTGTCTGCCTCCTACGGTGACTCTATCATAACAGAATCACCCGCCATACCGCAGATCCTAGGGTACTCTATAGCAGGAAAGAATTGTAAAAAAAAAAAAAAATGGTGTGTATATTTTTTCCTCTATATCTCTGAGGCCGTAGGGGGAATTTTTTTTTCTCTCAATGGAGATAAAGCAATTGTCTGATCGTGTGGAGCAGCTCGCTGCAGAAGTGCAGGGAATTTCCGTCTACCTTGCTCATTCACATGCTGCTGAACCAAAGATTCCTACACCTGATGTATTTTTTGGGGATCGGTCTAAATTTTTGAATTTCAAAAATAATTGTAAATTATTTTTTGCCTTGAAGCCTAACTCGTCAGGGAGCTCCGCACAGCAGGTTAAAATTGTCATCTCTTTGCTGCGTGGCGATCCCCAGGATTGGGCGTTTTCTTTGAAACCAGATGATCCTATTCTGACTAATGTGAACGCATTTTTTCAAGCCTTGGGGTTGTTGTATAACGAACCTAATGCTATTGATCAGGCTGAAAAGACCCTGCTGGCATTGAACCAGGGTCGAGATTCTGCAGAATTGTACTGTCAAAAATTCCGAAAGTGGGCGGTACTTACTACCTGGAATGATAATGCCTTGGCTGCTCTCTTTCGGAAGGGTTTGTCAGAAGCCGTAAAGGTACTATGGTGGGATTTCCTGTTCCCTCTGGTCTGGACGATTCTATGTCATTAGCCATTCAGGTTGATCGGCGTTTGAGTGAACGCAGGATTGCACGAGAGGTGTTGCCACCAGTTGAACAGGTGTCTGAACCTATGCAATGTGATAGAGTTTTGTCCAGAGAGCAGTGTCAGGAGTTCAGAAGGCGTAATAAGTTGTGTTTTTTCTGTGGAGATGCCTCGCATATTATTTCTGTCTGTCCTAAAGGAGAGAAACGCTTTGCACACACGTTTTCTGTTGGTGGTGTTCAACCTAAGTTTCTTCTGGCTATTACTCTGATCTGCTCCCTGTCCACATTTTCCGCCAAGGCTTTTGTGGATTCGGGAGCAGCCCTAAACCTAATGGACTTCGATTTTGCTAAACGTTGTGGATTTCCGATGACACCCCTGCAGAGCCTATCCCTTTGAGGGGGATTGATGCTACTCCTTTGGCGAAAAATAAACCTCAGTTTTGGACCCAGGTGGTAATGCGGGTCGCCCCAGACCATCAAGAAAATTGCAGATTTTTGGTGTTGCATAATCTGCATGATACCATTGTTCTGGGGTTTCCCTGGTTACAAATTCATAATCCAGTTTTGGATTGGAAATCTGTGTCTGTGGTGAGTTGGGGTTGTCGGTGTGCCTTTAGTGAGGCTCCGGTGTTTTCCACCTCTCCTCAGTCGCATGATGATCCTGACTATTTGGCGGACTTTTATGATGTATTTAGTGAGAATGAGTCTGCGTCTCAGCCTCCTCATAGGAGTTATGCTTGTGCAATTGAACTAAGCCCGGGGTGTAAATTTCCCAAGGGTCGGCTCTTCAATTTATCTGTACCCGAGCACGAGGCTATGCGATCCTATATTAAGGAGGCGTTGGAGAAGGGTCATATTAGACCATCCTCGTCACCCTTAGGTGCCGGGTTTTTTTTTGTAGCCAAAAAGGATGGATCATTAAGACCTTGTATTGATTATCGTGCCCTCAACAAAATTACTGTTAAATATCAGTATCCGTTACCCCTGATTTCGGATCTATTCTCTAGAGTTAAAGGTGCTTGCTGGTTTACCAAGCTTGACCTCAGGGGGGCGTATAATCTTATTCGCATTAAGCATGGGGATGAATGGAAGACGGCGTTTAATACTCCGGAGGGACATTTTGAGTACCTGGTGATGCCTTTTGGGCTCACTAATGCCCCTTCTGTCTTCCAGTGCTTCATGAACGATATTTTCTGAGATTTTGTCGATAAATTTTTGATTACCTATCTGGATGATATTTTGATCTTCTCCAAGAATTGGGATTCTCATGTGGAACATATTCGGACTGTGTTCCGGATCTTGAGGGAGAATTCCCTGTATGTCAAAGGATCTAAATGCCTTTTTGGAGTACAGAGGATTTCTTTTTTGGGATTTATTTTGTCTCCGTCAACTATTGAAATGGACCCGGCCAAGGTACAGGCCATTTACGATTGGGTTCAGCCCACTTCTTTGAAGGCCCTCCAGAAGTTTTTGGGTTTTGCTAATTTTTATCGGAAATTTATAGCAAAATTTTCTAGTATTGGCAAGCCATTGACTGATTTGACTAAGAAGGGTGCTGATGTGTTAAATTGGTCTCCGGAGGCTGTTTCTTCCTTTCAGGAGCTGAAGCGAATATTCATCTCTGCCCCGGTTTTGCGGCAACCTGATGTCTCACTTCCGTTCCAGGTAGAGGTGGATGCTTCTGAGATTGGTGCAGGAGCTGTTTTGTCCCAAAGGGATCCTGTAACATCTAAAATGAATCCCTGTGCTTTCTTTTCCCGAAAGTTCTCTCCATCTGAACGTAACTATGATGTGGGGAATCGGGAACTGTTGGCCATGAAATGGGCATTTGAGGAGTGGAGACATTGGTTGGAGGGAGCTAAACATCAAGTCGTGGTTCTCACTGGCCACAAGAATTTGATTTACCTAGAGTCAGCTAAGCGCTTGAACCCTAGACAGGCTAGGTGGGCCTTGTTTTTTACACGTTTTGATTTTGTGGTTTCTTTTCTTCCTGGAACTAAGAATGTCAAGACAGACGCCCTCTCTAGGAGCTTCTTTGCTGATTCTCCTGTGGTGACCAAGCCTGCTACCATCTTAGGCGAAGGGGTAGTTCTTTCTGCCATCTCGCCCGATTTGAGACGTGCTCTAGAAGAGTTCCAGGAGAACAAACCTGAGCGTTGTCCCAGTGGAAAGTTGTATGTTCCTGACCAGTGGAAGAAGAGAGTGATGTCTGAAGTTCATTGCTCTGCTTTGGCTGGTCATCCAGGTATTTTTGGTACTAGAGATCTGGTGAGTCAGTCTTTTTGGTGGCCCTCCTTGTCTCGTGATGTCAGGAATTTTGTGCAGTCCTGTGGGACTTGATCCCGGTCTAAATCGTGTTCTCGCTCTAGTGGGTTGTTAATGCCTTTGCCTGTCCCCAAGAGGCCATGGACCCATATTTCAATGGATTTCATCTCTGATATGCCTGTCTCTCAAAGGATGACTGTTATTTGGGTGATTTGTGATAGGTTCTCTAAGATGGTTCATCTTGTACCCCTCCTTAAGTTGCCGTCTTCCTCTGAGTTGGTGCCCCTGTTTTTGCAACAGGTGATTCGCTTGCACGGGATTCCTGAGAACATTGTATCTGACAGAGGAGTTCAGTTTGTGTCTAGATTTTGGAGAACTTTCTGTTCCAAGCTGGGAATTCAGTTGTCCTTCTCCTCTGCTTTTCACCCTCAGACCAATGGGCAGACAGAGAGAACAAACCAGACCTTGGAGTCGTATTTGAGATGTTTTATTTCCGCTGATCAGGATGATTGGGTTTCATTTTTGCCCTTGGCCGAATTTGCTTTAAATAATAGAGCTAGTTCTGCCACTTTGATGTCACCTTTTTTTTGTAACTTTGGGTTTCATCCTCGATTTTCTTCAGGGCAGGTGGAGCCCTCTGCCTGCCCAGGTGTTGACACTGTGGTGGAGAGAATGCACCAGATCTGGGACCAAGTGGTGGATAAGTTATCTCTCTCCCAGGAAAAGGCCCAGCAGTTTTCCAACCGACATAGGACCATTGGTCCCCAGTTTAAGGTTGGAGATATGGTGTGGTTATCATCAAAAAATATTGCTATGAAGGTGGCTTCTCCTAAGTTTAAGCCTAGATTTATTGGACCTTACAAGATTTTGGAGATTATTAATCCGGTCTCTTTTCGTTTGGCTCTTCCTTTCACATTTAAAATCCATAATGTGTTCCATAAGTCTTCGTTGAAGAGGTTTGTTGAACCTGTTGTTCCGGGGGTGGCACCTCCAGACCCTGTATTGGTTGAAGGTAACATGGAATATGAGGTAGAGAAAATACTGGATTCCCGTCTGGCTAGACGGAGACTCCAGTATTTGGTTAAGTGGAAGGGTTATGGTCAGGAGGATAATTCCTGGGTCTCTGCCTCTGATATTCATGCCAAAAGATTGGTGCGTGCCTTTCATCGGGCTCACCCTGATCGCCCTGGTGGCGTGGTTGAGGGTTCGGTGACCCCTCCTCAAGGGGGAGGTACTGTTGTGAGTTCATTTTCCCCTCCACCACTGAGGTCCGATGAACTCCCTCTTCTGGTAAAGAAAGGTAGTGAGCCTGATTATCAAGCACCTGAGACTAATGATGATGACTGGCTGAGTGGAGTTACTGACTGGATATAAGGCCGCCGGCGCCCTTCTGCCCTGCGGGTGATTTTTCTGAGGGATTCTTTGAGACCTGTCTGAATTCCTGCTCTTCTAAAGCTAAGTTTTCTGCTTAGCTTTTTGCATTTGTGCTTTGACTTTGTTTTGCTTTGTTTTTCTGGATTTCTGCCATTCCCTGCTGGGGTGAGCTGAATTCCTTTAGCTCTGTCTTCAGAAAATACCTGAGTGCTGATATAGTTTTTGAAGCCTAGCTGCTTCAGGGTCGTTTTCCATATCAGCCTGTTGGCTTATGTCTTTGATAGGGTTTTGGCAGATTGCAGACAGCAACCTTCCTTTCCTGTCCTGTTTAGTTAGCTTGGGCCCCATCGTTTGCTCAGCCTATCTTTCTATCTTTGTGAGTGTTTTTTCATCTTGCTTCACCGTCATTATATGTTGGGGGCTGCCTTTTACTTTGGGGTCTGCTCTGGGGCAGTTTAGATTTCCTTTTCTGTCTTTAGGCTATTTAGCTCTCTGGCTGTGATCGAGGGCTCTAGGGCACCGTAGGAACCCCCCACGGCTACTGCTAGTTGAGTTGATAGGTTCAGGGGTCTGCAATCTGTTAGTTGCCAACTTCTCTGGTTTTCTGGACGTAGCTTTTATTTTTGTGTCTGCCTCCTACGGTGACTCTATCATAACAGCGCACCTTGGAAATAGGACAGAAGGTCCTGGTGTTAGAGCCCACTAAGCAGAACAAGTTCCAAGCTGCATGGCAGGGGCCCTACCAGGTAGTGGGGAAAATAGCCGACACAACCTATAATGTCGCCGATTGTGACGACCCCAGGGTTATCCGCATGCTCTACGTGAATATGCTGAAGCCCTACCATGAGCGCCCTGAAGAGGTAGTGGCCATCTGTGCACCTGAAGCAGAGGATTTAGCCGGACTTCCCTTGCCGGATGTCTTAGGGGAAAGGACTCAGTCTAAAACATGGGACCAGGTACACTTGGGTGAAGACCTAGGCCCCCCGAGAGAGACAGCAGGTGGAGGAGTTGTTGAGGCAGCGACAGAGGATTTTTTGGGGAGACCAGGGTACACTCGCCTGGCACAACACAAGGTTGAGACCCAGGCTCAGACCCCCATGTGACAAAACCCCTTCTGCGTCCATGAGTTTGTACGAGAGGGGATGCGACAAGAGATACAAGAGATGTTGCGTTTAGGGGTCATTGAAGAGTCAGATAGTCCCTGGGCATCCCCCGTAGTGTTAGTGCCCAAGAAGGATGGGACTACACAGTTTGTGTAGACTATCGTAAGCTCAATGAGAAAACAGTGACGGATGCATATCCCATGCCGCGTGTGGATGAGTTGTTAGACCGGCTGGCGGGGGCAAAGTATTTGACCACCATCGATCTATGCAAAGGCTACTGGCAGATTCCCCTTAGTCCTGACGCTATTCCCAAGTCGGCATTTGTCACCCCGTTCGGCTTATTCCAGTTTCGAGTTATGCCATTCGGGATGAAGAATGCCCCGGCGACCTTCCAAAGGCTGGTTGACCGCCTTCTGGATGGTCTCCTGGACTATGCTTGTGCCTATCTGGATGACATCGCCATCTACAGTGCGACATGGGAAGAGCATCTAAATCACCTAGAGACAGTATTGGACAGGATCCACCAGGCCGGAATCACCCTGAACCCAAACAAGTGTCATGTAGGCAAAGCAGAGGTTCAGTATTTAGGGCATTGGGTGGGAAGCGACCAGAACCAGCCTAGATTGAGGCCATAGCCAAATGGCCCACCCCAAGCACTAAAACCCAGGTCATGGCGTTTCTAGGGACAGCGGGGTATTACAGGAAATTCGTTCCCAAATACAGCAGCGTAGCCAAGCCCCTCACTGATCTGACCCGTAAGAGCCAACCCCGCCAGGTAACCTGGACCCCAGAGTGTGAGGAAGCCTTCCGCCAACTAAAGGACGCCCTCACCAATACCCCTGTATTGGCCGCACCCGATCCAACTAAACGTTTCCTGGTTCACACAGACGCTTCTACGTTTGGATTGGGGGCAGTGGTGAGCCAAGTCGGGCCGGACGGCCAAGAACACCCGGTAGCTTACCTGAGTCGGAAACTACTGCCCCGTGAAGTAAGCTATGCGGCCATCAAGAAGGAGTGCCTGGCGGTAGTATGGGGACTCAAAAAGTTGCAACCATATTTGTATGGACAACAGTTTTCCCTCCTAACGGACCATAATCCCCTAGTCTGGCTTAATCGGGTTTCCGGAAACAACGCCAGATTGCTGCGGTGGAGTTTAGCCCTACAACCTCTGGACTTCACCATCCACTACAGGCCCGGCAAACAAAACGGTAACGCCGATGGACTAAGCCGACAAACGAAACTTGTACCAACCCCATAAACTTCGGTCATCCCCAAACCGATCCGTTAAGGATCAGAATGTGTATGCCGATCGCGTCGCTGAAAAGGGGAGCCGTGTTACGGAACCACTCAGCACCCAGAATATGTTGTGCAGTTATATGTATGTATAATAGGTTCCATGGGAGATGCATGTCCCTAATGCATCAGCCCACAGGCTGCGCCCAGCCACCCCCCACCAACCTTTGTAATTCCCACAGTAAATATCGGCAGGCTCCGGCCACCTGCGGCTATTGTAATGTATGTCTGGCCTGCCGCTTTTCTATTGGCCTGCCCTCTGTATCTGTGTGATATATTCTGTGTCCTGTGAGTAAAGTGTTGTCAGACTGGAAATACATGGAGAAGCAGTGATCTTTTATATGCGCCCATGTAACCAAGGAATTCCAGCCAGCGTCCTTCATTCAGACTCCAGCCAAAGCAGAGTGGACCTCCGGAAACACGGGGTGGTACTGAAAGAGGCACCCGAGATAGGAAGACCCCGTTACAATCCTGATCAGCAGATATAAAACATCTTAAATAAGACTCCAAGGTCTGGTTTGTTCTCTCAGTCTGCCCATTAGTCTGGGGATGAAACGAGGAGGAGAAGGATAACTGAATTCCCAGATTGGAACAAAAGGCTTTCCAAAATCTGGAAACAAACTGGACTCCTCTGTCCGACACAATGTTCTCAGGAATCCCATGTAACCGAACCACCTGTTGTAAAAACAAGGGTACCAACTCAGCCGAAGATGGCAACTTTGGGAGTGGTACAAGATGGACCATCTTTGAAAATCTATCACAAATCACCCAGATAACAGTCATTCTCTGAGAGACAGGAAGATCAGAAATAAAATCCATTGAGATATGGGTCCATGGCCTCTTGGGCAACGGCAGGGGCATCAGCAACCCACTAAAACGAGAACAGGGTTTAGACCGAGAACAAGTCCCACAGGACTGCACAAAATTCCTGACATCACGAGATAAGGCGGGCCACCAAAAAGACCGACTCACCAAATCTCTGGTACCAAAAAAACCTGGATGACCAGCCAATGCGGAGCAATGAACTAAAGACATCACTCTCTTTCTCCACTGGTCAGGAACATACAATTTTCCCATAGGGCAACGCTCAGGTTTATCCTCCTGAAATTCCTCCAGGGCACGTCTCAAATCGGGCGAAATGGCAGAAAGAACTACCCCCTCACCTAGGATGGTAGTAGGCTCGGTCACATTAAGAGAATCAGCAAAGAAACTCCTAGAAAGAGCGTCTGCCTTAACATTCTTAGTGCCCGGAAGAAAAGAGACCACAAAATTAAAACGCGTGAAAAACAAGGCCCATCTAGCCTGTCTAGGATTCAAGCGTTTGGCCGACTCCAGATAAATCAAATTCTTGTGATCGGTGAGGACCACAACTTGATGTTTAGCTCCCTCTAACCAATGTCTCCACTCCTCAAATACCCACTTCATGGCCAACAATTCCCGATTCCCCACGTCATAGTTGCGTTCAGATGGGGAGAACTTACAAGAAAAGAAGGTACAAGGATTCATCTTAGAAGTCACAGGGTCTTTTTGGGACAAAACAGCTCCTGCACCAATCTCAGAAGCATCTACCTCCACCTGAAATGGAAGAGAGACATCAGGTTGCCGTAAAACTGGAGCTGAAGTAAATCTCCGCTTAAGCTCCTGAAATGCTGAGACAGCCTCAGGAGACCAATTCAGCACATCGGCACCCTTCTTGATCAGATCAGTCAGTGGTTTGACAATACCAGAAAAATTACCTATAAATTTACGATAGAAATTAGCAAAACCCAAAAACTTCTGGAGAGCCTTCAAAGAAGTAGGCTGAACCCAATCATAAATGGCCTGTACCTTGGCCGGGTCCATTTCAATAGTCGACGGAGACAAGATAAATCCCAAAAATGAAATCCTCTGTACACCAAAGAGGCATTTCGATCCCTTAACAAACAGGGAATTCTCCCTCAAAATCCGGAACACAGTCCAAACATGTTCCACTTGAGAATCCCAATCACTGGAAAAGATCAGAATATCATCCAAATAGATGATCAAAAACTTATCCACAAAGTCCCGGAAAATATCATTCATGAAGGATTGGAAGACAGAAGGGGCATTAGTGAGCCCAAAAGGCATCACCATGTACTCAAAATGTCCCTCCGGAGTATCCATTCATCCCCGTTCTTGATGCGAATAAGATTATACGCCCCCCTGAGGTCAAGCTTAGTAAACCAGCAGGCACTCTTAACTCTGGAGAATAAATCAGACATCAGAGGTAACGGGTACTGATATTTAACCGTCATCTTGTTAAGGGAACGATAATCAATATACGGTCTTAATGAACCATCTTTCTTGGCCACAAAAAAAAAACCAGCACCTAAAGGTGACGAGGATGGTCTAATATGACCCTTCTCCCACGACTCCTTATTATAGGATCGCATAGCATCATGTTCGGGTACTGATAAGTTGAAAAGCCGACCCTTGGGAAATTTACACCCAGGCATCAACGCAATTGCACAGTCATAACTCCTATGAGGGGGCAAAGGCACAGACTTACTCTCACTAAATACATCAGAAAAAATGGCTAGATAATCAGGAATATCATGAGATTGAGGAGAGGTGGAGAAAACAGGAGGGTCCCTAAGAACACACTGACAGCCCCAACTCACCACAGACCCAGATTTCCAATCGAAAACTGGATTATAAGCTTGCAACCAGGGAAAACCCAGAACAATAGTATCATGCAAATTATGCAGCACCAGAAATTTACAATTTTCTTGGTGGTCTGGGGCAACTTGCATTATCATCTGTGTCAAAAACTGAGTTTTATTCTCCGCCAAAGGAGTAGCATCAATACCCCTCAAAGGAATAGGCATCCGCAGAGGCGTCATGGAAAAACCACAATGTTTAGCAAAGTCCAAATCCATCAGATTCAACGCTGCTCCAGAATCCACAAAAGCCTTGGTGGAAAACGTGGATAAGGAGAAGATTAGAGTAATTGCGAAAAGAAACTTAGATTGTACACCACCTACAGCAAATGTGTGTGCAAAACGTTTCTCTTGTTTAGGGCAGACTGAAATAGTATGAGAGGCGTCTCCGCAGAAATAACACAGCTTATTACGCCTTCTAAACTCCTGACGTTGCTCCCTAGACAAAACCCCATCCCATTGCATAGGTTCAGACACTTGTTCAAAAGGTGGCAGCGCCTCCCATGTAGTTTTACGTTCACGTAAACGCCGATCAACTTGAATGGCTAATGACATAGAATTATCCAGACCAGAGGGAACAGGAAATCCCACCATAACATCTTTTACGGTCTCTGATAAACCCTTCCGAAAGAGAGCTGCCAATGCACTATCATTCCATGTAGTAAGGACCGCCCACTTTTGAAATTTTTGACAGTATAACTCTGCAGAATCCTGACCCTGGCTTAATGCCAAGAGGGTTCTCTCAGCTTGATCAGCAGCATTAGGTTCATCATACAACAACCCCAAGGCTTGAAAAAATGCATCCACATTAGTCAAAATAGGATTTTCAGGTGTCAGAGAAAAAGCCCAATCCTGGGGATCGCCGCGCAGCAAGGAGATGACAATTTTAACCTGCTGCACAGAGCTCCCCGATGAGTTAGGCTTCAAGGCAAGAAATAATTTACAATTATTCTTAAAATTCTGAAATTTAGACCGATCCCCAGAAAACACATCAGGAGTGGGGATCTTAGGCTCAGCAGCATGTTGACTGAATGAGGTAGGTGGAAATTCCCTGCACTTCAGCAGCAAGTTGCTCCACACGATCAGACAATTGCTTAATCTCCATTAGGGGAAAAAAAAATCCTCCTACGGCCCCAGAAAAAAAAAGAGGAAAAAATATATATATATAAAAAAAAATTCTGACACTTTTTTTTTCTCTTTTAAACAATTTTTCCCTGCTTTTGAGTACCCTAGAATCTGCGGTATGGCTGGTGATTCTGTTATGAATGGGTCACCGAGGAGGACAACAAAAAGCTAAGTCCCAGAAAACCAGAGAGGTTGGTAACTATGCAGATTGCAGATCCCTGATCTTAACCACACAACAAGCAGTAGCAGTGGAGCGTTCCTACGATGATCTAGACGCCTCGTCACCGCCGGAGGGCTAAATAAGCTTAAAGCAAGAAAAGGGGAAAACTAACTGCCCCAGAGCAGACCCCAAAGGAATAGACAGCCCCCACACATGTATTGACGGTGAAACAAGATCTGTACTTAGTATTTAGTGTATGTGTACAGGTAATATAGTAATCATTGACATTATACACAGGAGCTCTGTATATAATGTACAGGTAACACAGTGATCACTGGTGACATTATACACAGGACCTCTGTATATATAGTATACAGTGTATAGTGTCAGTGTATAGGTAACACATTAACTCACCAGTGACGTTTCTAGGTGAAGTCCTTCATCCTTGCTTTTCATCTTTCATCCAGCACAGATCGCCATCACGTCTTCCAGCCAGGGCTCGTCTCTGCAGGAAATAACACAGTTATCTAGAGTTCGGCTTGCAGAACACATTACTTATTTTTTCCCAACTTCTACATTACATCACATGAAGAAAAAAAGGCGACATAGTATCACTCTACACAGTAACAGGACCACCCCCCCATTTAAAACAGTATACTCAAAAAATAAATACATCACTGTAGTAATAATATCCCTTAATTAGCCCCTATGGTAATAATATCCCCCATCCTGACCCCCGTGTGTCTCATTCCTGGCTTCAGCCATATGTTCTCCCATCCCACTCTCATGAGTATCCATTCTTCCCCATATAATCTCCCAATTCTGCCCCATATGATCTCCCCATCCTGCCCCATGATCCTGTGCGATCTGTCTCTAATCATGCCCCGTATCTCCATTCTGCCCCTTGTCTCACATTCTGCCCCCCTCCTGTGTCCTACTGTCACATTCTGCCCCCTCCTGTGTCTTACTGTCACATTCTGCCCCATGTCCTGCATTATGCCCCAGCGTTCAGCATTCTGCCCCATGTCCAGCATTTTGCCCAGCGTTCAGCAATCTGCTCCAGCATTCTGCCCCATGTCCAGCATTCTTCCCCATGTCCAGCATTCTGCCCCAGTGTTCAGCATTCTGCTCCATGTCCAGCATTCTGCCCCAGCATTCAGCATTCTGACCCTGCATTAAGCAATCTGCCCCAGCATTCTGCCCCATGTCCAGCATTCTTCCCCATGTCCAGCATTCTGCCCCGTCTCCCAGTCTGCCCCGGGCCCCCTGGATCGCTGCTCTCAAAAATTAAAAAAAAACAAAACAAGTTCTTCTTACCTTGCCGCGCTCCGGTGGCGGCCGAGGCTCCATCCCTCCACGCAGCTGAAGCGCACACTCGCCGGCGACGGACAGTGACATCAGACGCCGGCGAAGTGCTCGCTGCGGCTGACGTCAGCTGCCAGCCTCCGATTGGCTGGCAGCTGTTAACTATTGACGTGTGGGCTGGAGGGCAGGAATGTCAATAGCGTTTAGCCGCCGCAGCGCGGCGCTAAGGCCCTGGTTTGCCTGCCGGTAGGGGCCTGGTGAGCAGAAGATACCGGGCCTGATGTGGGCCCCCTCTGCCCACCTGGCTCCATACATAATGCCCTGATGGCGGCCCTGCCTCTTTATACCAGATCAGTATTCCCCCTGAGCTCCGGCCCTGTTTGATGTTTTTATTTTTCAGGGCAGGGACAGAGATTTCCCTGTATCCGATGGGCACCAGAGATTCGTTTTCGGCCCTGGTCCATGTTTCCAGGAGGATCTGAATGTCTATGTTTTTCAGTCTTTGTATAAAGTCAGGGTCATTTGTTTTACATCCAAAGGCCGAGGTGTTGAGACCCTGAATATTCCAGCTGCTGATTGTAAGTAAAGTCATTTTTCTATATATCTTGTGTGTATATACCTTGTAATGAGTATGGCTGTGTAGGACAAACTGGATTTCTGACTGTTTTGTAGACGTGCTTGGTTCCATCCAGTCACATTAGTTTCCTGCATAGTGCGCTGAGCAGGGTCTTTATCTCATCCATATCTCTGCTCTGCATGTATCTGTGTGGGGTCGGTGGACCCCTCCTCCTCTGATGGTCTAAATTTGGGTGAAGAGCTTTGTTCCCAGCTTCTGGAGATATGATTGGGATTTTCTGCCTTTTTACTGTTGGGGGTCTTTCAGTGTGATTATGGTCACTGTTGAATCCAGGCCTCGGTCCTCTGTTTAGCACAATGTCTTTCAGCTCTTTGGACAATAATATATACCTGACAGGAGCCCGTACAGTCTGTATCTACAGTAATATATACCTGACAGGAGCACATACAGTGTATATCTACAATAATATATACCTGACAGGAGTCCGTAGTCTGTATCTACAATAATATATACCTGACAGGAGCCATACAGTCTGTATCTACAATAATATATACCTGACAGGAGCCCTTACAGTCTATATCTACAGTAATATATACCTGACAGTGGCCCATACAGTCTCTATCTATAATAATATATACCTGACAGGAGTCCGTAGTCTGTATCTACAATAATATATACCTGACAGGAGCCCATACGGTCTATATCTACAGTAATATATACCTGACAGCGGCCCATACAGTCTCTATCTATAATAATATATACCTCACAGGAGCCCTTACAGTTTATATCTACAGTAATATATACCTGACAGGAGCCCTTACAGTTTATATCTACAGTAATATATACCTGACAGGAGCCCGTACAGTCTGTATCTACAATAATATATACCTGACAGGAGCCCATACAGTCTGTATCTATAATAATATATACCTGACAGGAGCCCATACAGTCTGTATCTATAATAATATATACCTGACAGGAGCCCGTACAGTCTGTATCTATAATAATATATACCTGACAGGAGTCCGTACAGTCTGTATCTATAATAATATATACCTGACAGGAGTCCGTACAGTCTGTATCTATAATAATATATACCTGACAGGAGTCCGTACAGTCTGTATCTATAATAATATATACCTGACAGGAGCCCATACAGTCTGTATCTACAATAATATATACCTGACAGGAGCCCATACATTCTAGTGTCTTCACCAGTGAGCCGGCTAGACAGTATGGGCCCATATATTCTGATGGCTTTAATAATTTATACCTTGAAGGAGCACATACATTCTAGTGTCATGTGTGGGTTGCAGTCAGGGCCAGGCAGCAGCCCATAAAGTCTGCTATCTTCAAGAATATATACCTGGAAGGAGCCCATACAGTCTAGCATCTTCAGTAGTGAGCTGGCTAGACTGTATGGGCTGCAGTCAGGACCTGGAAGGCGCCCATACAGTATAGGCTCAACCATGTGACCAGTCATGTGTGAGGGAGGAGCCAGGCTCTGTAGTTATACAGCATGACGCGCGCCCAACCGGAGGAAGAGACCCGTTTGAGGGTCATGAGCAGGAGGGACTGGAGCTGATGTACATGTAGCGCTGTGTGACCTGTAGACCAGTGCAGGGAACCGCAGTATCATGTAGTGTACACTAAGCCCTAACCTCACCCCGTCCGTTATGTTTTCCCACAGTGAGATAGTGCTGCTAGCGAGGCCCATTAGTGTTCACATACTACAGCACAGTTTGGGACATGGGATTGGTGCTAAACATTAGGGTCCCATAGGGGGGATAATAAAAATAATAACAATGATGGGGAATAGGTGAAGGAATGTGGCCCAGAGGGGAACGGTAGGGGGGAAGGGAAAAAGTGGAAAAAAGCAAAGTCAGGTCACAACCAAAGGGTCTGAGTTCGGGAAGAGAATCAAGTCAAGCTGGGTCAGGCACAGAACGCAGAGGGATCAATGTTGCACAGGCAACAGCAAGTGTACGATTGACACTGGGGGAGGAACTAGCATGCTTAAGTAGAAGCCTGATTAAGGAAAATGAACACAGATGGTTGCAGCACAGACCCAGCACAGACTGACAGCCAGGGGCGTAACTACCATGGTCGCAGCACCGGGCAGGGGGGGGTCAGGGGCTCGGCAGGTCAGACCATAATATCTCCCAACCGTGCCGATTCTCATGGGACAGTCCTGTTTTTGCCCCCCCGCATCCCGCCTGGGAGTCTATCCTTCCTGCACTGCACTGAGCCACCACGCCCCCCCATGAACCCCATCCTTGCCCTCCCAGATAGACCCACCGCAGCCCCCCACAGACTGCAATGACATCCTAGGCTGTTCTTTTCTGTGCACACAGGACCTGTGATGAGGTCACAGGAGGGGAGGAGTATGGGGTCACATAATCAGGGGCCTCGTTGTCTGCAGGACTCTGCTGTGCTGGCTGTCATGGTGCTGGATGAGGTAAAGTTTCTGTGTGGGGTCAGGAGGGGTTTACAGGGTGGATGTAGCAGAGCTGAGTGTGTATGAGGTGTACGGAGTGGAGCCTTGTGTGTACGAGGTGCCTGGAGCGGAGCCACGTGTGTACGAGGTGTACGGAGTAGAGCCGTGTGTGTACGAGGTGTACAGAGTGGAGCCATGTGTGTACGAGGTGTACAGAGTGGAGCCGTGTGTGTACGAGGTGTACGGAGCGGAGCCGTGTGTGTACGAGGTGTACGGAGCGGAGTCATGTGTGTACGAGGTGTATAGAGCGGAGCTGTGTGAGTACGAGGTGTATGGAGTGGAGCCGTGTGTGTACGACGTGAATGGAGCCGTGTGTGTACGAGGTGTACGGAGCAGAGCCGTGTGTGTATGAGGTGTACAGAGCGCAGCTGTGTGTGTACGAGGTGTACGGAGCACAGCCGTGTGTGTACGAGGTGTACGGAGCGGAGCCGTGTGTACGAGGTGTACAGAGTGGAGCCGTGTGTACGAGGTGTACGGATTGGAGCTGTGTGAGTACGAGGTGTATGGAGCAGAGCCGTGTGTGTACGAGGTGAGTGGAGCCGTGTGTGTACGAGGTGTACGGAGCAGAGCCGTGTGTGTACGAGGTGTGCGGAGCGGAGTCGTGTGTGTATGAGGTGTGCGGAGTTGTGTGTGCGAGGTGTACTGAGCAGATCCGTGTGTGTACGAGGTGTACGGACTGCAGCCGTGTGTGTACTTGGTGTACGGAGCAGAGCCATGTGTGTACAAGGTGTACGGAGCAGAGCTGTGTGTGTATGAGGTGTACGGAGCCGTGTGTGTAAGAGGTGTATGGAGCACTGCCGTGTGTGTACGAGGTGTACGGAGCAGAGCCGTGTGTGTACGAGGTGTACGGAGCAGAGCTGTGTGTGTACGAGGTGTACAGAGTGGAGCCGTGTGTACGAGGTGTACGGAACGGAGCCGTGTGAGTACGAGGTGTATGGAGCAGAGCCGTGTGTGTATGAGGTGTACGGAGCAGAGCCGTGTGTGTACGAGGTGTACGGAGCGGAGTCGTGTGTGTATGAGGTGTACGGAGTTGTGTGTGCGAGGTGTACGGAGCAGATCCGTGTGTGTACGAGGTGTACGGAGTGCAGCCGTGTGTGTACTTGGTGTACGGAGCAGAGCCATGTGTGTACGAGGTGTACGGAGCGGAGCCGTGTGTGTACGAGGTGTGCAGAGCGGAGGCGTGTGTACAAGGTGAACGGAGCAGAGCCGTGTGTACGAGGTGTACGGAGCAGAGCTTTGTGTGTACGAGGTGTATGGAGTGGAGCCGCATGTGTACGAGGTGTACGGAGCAGAGAAGCGTGTGTACAAGGTGTACGGAGAGGAGCTGCATGTGCACGAGGTGTACGGAACGGGGCCGTGTGTGTACGAGGTGTACGGTGCGGAGCTGTGTGTGTATGAGGTGTACAGAGCGGAGCCACGCGTGTACAAGGTGGACGGAGTGGAGATGTGCGTGCATTTTGGCATTGGGGGGCATTTGAGAGGTTGCACCGGGGCCCATAACTTTGTAGTTTCGCCACTGCTGACAACCCTGACACAAAGTAACAAAAAGACAGAAACAGAGTGGAAATGTGACAGTACCCCCTCTTCAAGGGGGGCCACCGGACCCCAGGTTTACCAGGAAATCTCTGATGAAAGGCCTGGACCAGCCAATCAGCCCTTACAGAATGAGCTGGAACCCAGGATCGCTCCTCAGGTCCATACCCCATCCAATGTACCAGGTATTGAATGGAATTCCGGACCATTCGGGAATCAATGACCCTTTGTACCTCATATTCCAAGATTCCCAAGCTTCAAACTAGAGGAGGCGGGAGCTAAGAAGACAGAACAGGGAGAATAAATTCCTTCAAAGGCTTGTGGAACACATTAGAAATATGGAAAGACCGAGGGAGCTTTAACCGGAAGGCAACTGGATTGACCATCTCCAGAATTTCATACGGACCAATGAATCTAGGACCCAACTTAGCGAATGCAACTTTAATTTAATATTCTTAGAGGAAAGCCATACCATATCTCCCACTTTGAAGGCAACCCCTGAAGAGTGCCTCCTATCTGCCTTCCGCTTCTGCCGATGCTGAGCCACCCCAGTGTTCTGTTTAACTTTCCTCCAAACATCCTCCAGCTCTTGGTGACATCCACACCAGGACACCCAGAACTTATCCTGGAAAACTCACCAAAATGAGGATGAAACTCGCAATTACAGAAAAGCGGTGAGGTCCCCGTGGACTGATTAACCTGACTGGTAAAGGCAAACTCAGCCAGTGGAAGAAATGATGACCAATTCTCCTGCTGATTGGTGACAAAACATCTTAAAATTTGCTCCAAAAACTGATTTGTCCTTTCTGTCTGACCATTAGTCTCAGGGTGATAAGCAGAAGAAAAGGACAAATCAATCCCCAGTTTTCTGCAGAAGGCCCTCCAAAATCTAGAAACTAATTGAATTTTTTGAAAAGGAAGACGCTTCCAAAAATGACGTTTTTTTCTGAAGCGTCTTTTTTAGAGATTTTTTTTAGCATCCTGATGCCATCCATTTTCATGGACTGATCTAAGAAGCTGTATAAAGACTGATGAAACTCAGTCCATTTTTCTTGTAGATGAAAAAAATAAACATATGAATGAACCCTAAGGAAAAGAAAAACTCTAAAAAAAAGCATTTCATATTACAGTGGTTGTTTGGGATTTTAACATTGATGGCCAATTTTTAGGATAGGACAGAAATGTCTGACTCATTTGGGTGCGACACTTGGCACCCCGTTGATCAGCTTTTCCTGGTATTGGCACACAACTGCTCAGTGCTGAGTGTCGCACCCCCATGGATCAGACATTGATGACCTATCCTAAGGATAAGTCAATGTTAAAGTCCCAGACAACCCCTTTAAATGAATGAATTCACCTCTGCTATATCTGTAGCTTATGTACTGGAAAAGAGAACACCCTTTTATTTGGACACACAGAACCTTGTGCTGCTTAAGTTCATGAAGAAGGCAATGATGATGGGTCCATGATATAGTGTCTGACCAGATAAAGCCGCTTTACAAGACTTGATTATAAATGCATGCAATTACTATTTCGATCGTTAATAATACTGGGCATGGATTGTGCTCTTGCTCATTGCTGAGTTAACGCATGGGCCTGTCCATTCATGTCTCTTCCCACCACATTTTGGCAACCAATGAAAGGAAGCATTGATCATCCCCAGGACAATTGTCGGCTGTGAGACAGCTCTGTAAGTTCAGCATTTGTTTATGAAGTGCTTGGATAATAATCAAAACAAAACAAAAGCAACTTTCTTTTATTAGAGTTTTGGTTTGTCTGGTGAAAACTAGTGGCATTGCAAAATGAACAAAAAGAACTGCCTAATACTGGATAGGTGTACAAACAGAGCGTCACAAATAGTAAAGTGAGTCAGTGTCCTGTGGAAAGGATAGGAGTAGCTCAGAATTAGGCCTCATCCCCACTTGAGATGAAATTGGACGGATGCAAATCCTATTAAAAATAAGATGCCCCAATTCTGGTACTTAACCTCGCTCTTCCCACTTGCCCTGCAGCAGTGGCAAGTGGGGTGATAGTTGGGGGGTTGATGTCACCTTTGTACTGTCAGGTGACATCAAACCCCGAGGTTAGTAATGGAGAGGCATCAATAAGACGCCCCTATTACTAATGCCATAGTATGGAAACACACACACCCAGAATAAAGTCCTTTAATTGAAGGAATGACACAGACTCCTTTAATACAGCTGTGTATCTATCTATTCTATATGTATTTACTGTATGTAATCCATCTATTCTATGCTGTCGGCTCCTGCTGTGATTTTACACTATGTGGCTGCTGAATTGCCGGCATTTATTCTATCTAATATACATATATATCACACACTCAGGAACAGACACTGTATTCTGCTTTAACAGTGTAACTTTACTTGATAACAATCCATGGTAATTTCAGTACAGCACAAGTTCATGTTTTCAGCCTGAGCTTTCCCTCTCAATGCTGGCTCCTCTAGAGTGTGAGATGCTTGTCCTGGCTCCCCATTTTCCTGCACCCACTTTCCAGTACTGGTTCCCACTAAAGCTCCCCTTCACTGGGAGATGAAAAAGGTTCCCCTGTCCTGATTCAAGCCATAGGCCCCGTATTCTCTATGGGGCACCATTGTACCAAGTGGCGGCTGAACACATTCTGCTTTGCTAAGCGCTCTGTGCCTTTCTGTACTGTGTGGCCCTCTGGCCTGTTCTGCCTTCTCCTGAATCACTCTCCAACACTCTCTTAATGTTACACTAAATGTGTTCACTAAATCCTATAATGATACAGTATATACACTAAATGTGGTCACTAAATCTTATAAGGATACAGTATATGTGCTACCATCCCTCCCCCATTTATGTAGCAATGTCCCCATTATGGGTCCATCCTGGTTTATGTACCAACCCTTTAAGCCACCTCCATGGAAATGGTGTCCCGTAATTCTCACCTCAGTAAGGAAAAAAGCCTCCAACCGAATCTGGCTGGGAGCTGTAATGAGATGCAGGAGAGTCTTCTTCTGTTAATGGTTGACTTGGGAAACTTGAGTCTTAAGTTCAAATACTTAATTAACCTCAAGACAAGCGATTGAGAGGAACTACCCAAAAGTGTATTATTTCACCTTTCATGAGCTTTTCAGATCAAAGTGTGCCACTAAAGATGGCTGCCATTTCCTGTTTGCCTCACACCATGTGCTCATGGATCTGGAATTTCCTGTTTCACCAAACCCCATGTGCTCCATAGATCCGCCCACGATGACGCCCACTCTGATGACCTCATGGACCAACCCAGCCTGATGATTTCATGGATCCGCCCGGACTAGCTCACTGCCCAACCCATTAACCAATGGAATACATCCGAACACTCCCATTTTAGAGTTAACCTAGCCCCCTTACAGGGGATATATACATTTTTGTTTGAATCAATAAAGTCTCTCTCACTCTTGCTCTCTTGGAGCTGTGCCATAGATTGATCAAAGAGAGGTTACATCCGACTGTGTGGTGTGATTTCTTTAAGTGCGCACTGATCAATACCCATTGGGCCAGGAGCAGGCAACTAGTGAACATTTCTTATTGTTCAACCTAGCATTAGTAGTAGCTGCTCCATAATGTAGCAGTTCGGCTGTCACACAGGGTTCCAGCCTGTGGCTTCAGATGTTCCATCATACTGACTATTAACTTCATTCAAGGTGTCAAAGATAAGAATTCTCAATAATAGTTAGAATAATATTCAATTATTTATTTTTCAATTTCCTATCAGTATGTCTTTGGAGTGTGGGAGGAAACCGGAGAACCCGGAGGAAACCCACGCGAACACGAGGAGAACATACAAACTCCTTGCAGATGTTTTCTTTGGTTGGGTTTGGACCCTAGCGCTGCAAAGCAACAGTGTTAACCACTGAGCCACCGTGTTGCCCAATAGTCTTCAATGTGGCCCCAATAATGATAGGCCTTATGATGAAGACATAAAGTGATATAGAAGTCTCTTCATCTATGAACACTTCTCAGCACGAAAAGTCTGGCAAATGTCGAGAACAGAAACCGAGCCTAGAATCTGCCTCTTTATGCAGCAGGAAACTCACATTATTCCGTGAGTATATCTGACTGCGGAAAGTCCAATAAGTGACATGTCTATAACTGAGTACAGAAACCGAGCCCGGAATCTGTCTCTTTATGCAGCAGGAAACTCACATTATTCCGTGAGTATGTCTGACTGCGGAAATTCCAATAAGTGACATGTCTATAATTGAGTACAGAAACCGAGCCCGGAATCTGTCTCTTTATGCAGCAGGAAACTCACATTATTCCGTGAGTATGTCTGACTGCAGAAAGTCCAATAAGTGACATGTCTATAATTGAGTACAGAAACCGAGCCCGGAATCTGTCTCTTTATGCAGCAGGAAACTCACATTATTCCGTGAGTATATCTGACTGCGGAAAGTCCAATAAGTGACATGTCTATAACTGAGTACAGAAACCGAGCTCGGAATCTGTCTCTTTATGCAGCAGGAAACTCACATTATTCCGTGAGTATGTCTGACTGCGGAAAGTCCAATAAGTGACATGTCTATAATTGAGTACAGAAACCGAGCCCGGAATCTGTCTCTTTATGCAGCAGGAAACTCACTTTATTCCGTGAGTATGTCTGACTGCGGAAAGTCCAGTAAGTGAGAACAGAGACCGAGCTCGGAATCTGCCTCTTTTTTTCTGACATGTTTTCTTGAATTTATGGAGTTGTAACTGTTACGTCCAGTACCAAATCTATAAAGAAAACATGGAAACAGGATTAAAAAATGATTTTATAGAAAATAATACAGAAGGATTATCTATATATACAGTAAAGCATTAAACCTGACGTATTCTACCAGTACGTGCGCTTCTCTCCATGAGGCACACTATGACATTATGTTACGGTGGTTCTTTACTCCAATGCAACTCCAGAGAGTATTTCCTTCCCAATCTCCTCTATGCTGGAGAGGCTGTGGGAAACCGAGGGAAATGTTACCCATATTTTGGAGTTGTCCACTTTTAAAGTAATTGTGGAAAGAAACTTCGATCTTACTCCTATGAATTTCTAAACCCATTATTACTCCATAGTTAGTATTATTGCAAGATGTAGAAGAAATCCTACCCAAATTTCAACATATCTCTTGTTACATCTTTTTGGTTATTACACATTTAATTGCAACAAAATGGAAGCAAATAATTGCTCCATCAATATCAGATGTAATGGAAGGGGCATCAACGCACAATATATAAGTTCAACTTTGTGCTTAGGTAAAAAAGTTTTTTTAAAACCCATATTGAGTTGGATGAATGTCATGAGACCAGTAGAAGTGCTACTGCAGCACAAAACAGCTGTCGTCATTTCCACTCCCGCTCCCATCCTCCCTACACCGATATTTTAAAGTATTGGAATAAAGAAGATTTTAACCGGTGAGTGCCATCCGTTTTCTTTTTTGGTGTACCAAATTAAAAGTTTACAAATATTATGTACAAAATGCAACATTATAATAGTCTGTTTATTCCTAATAATAATGAGCAGTCTTGACTTTACTTTCGTTCTTATAACTTTGCATTGATACCCCATTCTTCCCTTTTTATCCCTCCCCAGTTTATACTCCTTGTTAATATTATTGTAAAATTTGGAAATGTTAAATTAACACAATTGAACAAGATGACTGGACATTTAACTATTTTTTCAACTGTTCTAAATGCCGTCATTCTCCTGAAAATACCGTTGCTCGTCCTTTACTCCTAGGGTTCTCAATTCTCCCTTTATATAAATCTAGTATTTTTTTAAGTGGGTGTGAGCGTCGAAATTTTTCTGTTTTTGAGAAATATCTTGATGACCATGCCTAGTTGGCTAAAATGCTTGATAAATATACAGGGAAACATACATCAGGAATGGGGAGATATGAGAACAACAGACAAACAACGCCAGATTCAGAAAAAGGGCAGAATTTATACCAGGTTAAAATATATGCATATTTAGTTATGGAGCTTTGTTACTCTTATGTTATGGAGCTTTGTTATGGAGAGAGATGAATTATACAGATGCTGGGTATTACAGTTACTGATTATGGAGCTAGTGCTAATCCAAATTAATTCTGCAAGAGATATGAGTGGATAATGAACATATTTCTGCACGTACCTTCAGACTCTGTCTCTGCCGTCTTATGATCTTTTTCAATAAAGCAGGCACATGCAAAAAAGCATCCTCCTGCGATAGCCACGACACTGGAACAAGCCATGAGGACACACTGCAAACTTTGGAACTTCCATAGCACCGTGTCAGGACAATAACTTTTGATGCATTCATATATCTGAAGATATGACAAAATAAATAGTTATGTATGGTTAATGAAAGTAAAACACAGTATACATAATTGACTGGACACATTTACACTGACAGCAGTCAATGGATAACAATGAAATCTGGTGATCAGAAGGTGCCTAACTGCAGATAGAGGAGGAGCCTCCATCCTCCAAACCATGAACAGCACCAGTTCCAGTTTCTGCAGCCCCAACTCTAGACTACTCAATGTCTAGAGACAGAATAACACAATCTCAAATACAGATATCATAATCAGAATTCAGGATTTAAACAACCCAAATGAATATGGGTATAAACCCTGTGGAGCTCCCAAACAACATTCAAACACCAAAACATAGTGCAAATACACCACCAAAAGACAAAGGAATTTTTTGAATAGAATAAAATGTAACATTCTTCAATAGCATAATAAATAAAAAAGACAATCAATCAATTAATAGTGTATATAAACAGAGGTATCCGAATATGGCCACAGATGCCAAGATGTAAAACATGATGCTACAAAAGAGAAAAAACCATGGGAAAAGGTAATACATAAGTATCGACAGTATCCACAATCAGAATATCAGTTCAAAATAAAGTGCCAGTGCATATTCTCCAAAGATGTAGGGATGGCCAAATCCTAAATGCCATATAGGTAAGTAACACTACAACAGCATGGAGATTTCTCCCAGCTCTCCGGTCAGTGACCTATCACATAAAACTCACCACCTAATAAGCTAAGGGGCCATAAATATTATAAATAGTTCTCACCCATACTGATGTCCATCTGTAGCCATGCGCCCCAACACACATTTCTTAATGGCTTTCTCAGGGGGCAGGGATGGCCCGCCGAGGATCCCTATATCTTTGGAGAATATGCACTTGCACTTTATTTTGAACTGATATTCTGATTGGGGATACTGTCGATAATTATGTATTACCTTTTCCCAAAACTGGGAAAAAACCTGAAAGAACAGGAAACGTCCCATAAGATTAGAGAAGGGCAAATGTCCCTATCTTCAAAAAAGGAAAGACGTTGGAACCAGGAAATTACAGGCCAGTGAGCCTTAATTCTATACCAGGAAAGATCTTTGAACAAATTATTAAACTGCATGTATGTAAGTACTTGAATAAGATTACAGTAATTAACAAGAGCCAGCATGGATTTGTAGCAAACAAGTCATGCCAGACTAATCTAATTTCCTTCTATAATGGAATCTCTGGCAGGGTGGATCAGGGAAATGCGGTATATATAGTATATCTTGACTTCATCAAAGCGTTTGATAAAGTATCTCGTGCAATCCTTATTGAAAAAATGACCAAGTATGGGATTGACAAGGCTACGATTAGGTGGATTCATAACTGTCTCAGTGATCGTACTCAAAGAGTGGTAATAAATAGTTGAACATCCAATTGGAAGAGTGCTTCAAGTGGGGTACTACACGGCTCTTTCCTGGCTACAGTGTTGTGCAACATTTTTATAAATGATCTAGGTAAGGGAACTGAAGGTAAACTGATCAAATTTGCAGACAATGAAAAGCTAGGAATCAATAGCTAACACTAGAGAAGACAGAGAAAGGATTCAGAATGATCTAGATAAACTTGAATAATGGGCAGCGACTAATAGAATTATATTTAACATGGAGAAATGCAAGATTCTACACGTGGGCAAGAAAAAATAAAATTCCAAGTACAGAATGGGAAGAATAGAACTAAGCAACAGTACGTTTGAAAAGGACGGGTATACTAGTAGATCACAGACTGTACATGAGTTAACAGTGTGATGCAGAAGCAAAAAAAGGCAAATGAAGTTGTAGGATGTATTAAGAAAAGCAGAAAGGAGTCTAGATCACTTGAAGTAATTATCCCCCTCTACTCCTCTTTGATCAGACCTCATATGTAATACTGTGTTCAGTTCTGGGCACCACATTTTACAAAAGACATCGAAAAACTGGAGCAAGTTCAGAGAAGAGGTACCAGGATGGTGAGCAGACTGCAAAGTATGTCTTACGAGGAACGGTTAAAGGATCTGGGAATGTTTAGCTTGCAAAAAAAAGGCTAAGAGGAGACTGTCTACAAATATCTGAAGGGCTGTCACAGTGTAGAGAGATCACCCTTACTCTCATTTGCACATGGAAACATGAGAAACAATGAATGAAACTGAAAGGGAGAATATACAGAATAGATAACAGCAAAAGGTTTTTGACAATGAGGGTAATCAATGAGTGGAACAGGCTGCCACAAGAGCTGGTGAGTACTCCTTCAATGGAAGTCAACAAACAGAGGCTTGACAGACATCTGTCTGAGATGGTTTAGTGAATCCTGCATTGAGCAGGAGGTTGGACACAATGACCCTGGAGGGCCCTTCCAACTCTTACATTCTATGTTTCTAGGTTGTACAAATGGAAAAAGATGTATGAATGTAGCTTTAAAGTGATGTGGAAATATGTAACAGTTACTTACCAGCCCGAAGAAATAGGAGCTTCCGACCTTCCCCAGCAGGTCGGTCACTATCATAGATATGGCCTTTGCTGTTGATCGGCTTGCAGGAGATGCCACATCCTAAAACAAGAGAATATTCTGAGTGAGCAGAAGGAAGTCACTGGATGCAGCAAGATAAGAGAACATTGGCAAAGTGAACATATGTGAAACAGAAGTAAAGAGCACAGTCAGCCAGGATTGAAATAAAAGCCCAGAAACCCGTTGTAGACTGAGATTTTATTAAAGAAGTTTTTAACCTTCTTGGGTCAAGTCTATTTTGGAGTTTAGTTGGGAATTATCCAACAAATGCTTGGATACAGCCAGGATTAAGTGGCCTTGATGGGTGAAACAGAACATACAGACTGACTACATAAATAGAATTTTAGCTGTGCAACGTTTAGCGCTTTTCTCCACTCACCAGGCGAATATCAGCTGAAACGAAGTAGGTCAGATTCAGACACATGAGTCCGATGAATATAAACACCTGCAGAGATAAGGAACAATACATATACACATTATAGAATGCTGTAGATAAGCCCCGAAAGGCAGTGGCCGTAGCTTATAGCGGAAAAACGAGGTGACAGGTTCCCTTTAATCCATTCATCCCCCCAGTTTCCATACATTCATAGACAGCCCCCGTCATAGTCTATGATTTGTACTGCTCATTACATCCATCCTATTTCCGAGACCCATTAAGGTTATAAAAGCAATCTACACATCAGGTACTTACATAAGTGGCCACGAGACTGATGTTTCCCATAAATAGAGCGAAGAACAAGAAAATGGCAGATCCGTGCAGGCCACACGCATAAACTATCGGAACGGCACAAGGTTTGTACTTCTTGTATAGTTTGGCTATCTTCGCGCCTACTACAACTCCCAAGATGCCAGAGATGCAAGAAATTAACCCAAAGATCAGACTGCAAAGAAAAGTGGTAAAGAAAGAGATTAGTGAAGGCGCTCGAATGAATGAAATATAAATAATTTGATATAAAAATCATTTGAAATATAAATTCTTTTTTAAAGAGAAAACTGGGGTAGAGGGAACATTAGATTCCCACCAGTGATTGTCAAATCAAAGTTTGGTAAACTTGTACCTGTCATAGTCACTGCCGACTTCAGTCTGGGGATTTCGTGCGCTCTCTTGTATGATGTCCCGGGCACAGTGCAGGAAGATAAGAGTGTAGGAGCCGATAACACCTGTAGCAACCTTTACAGTCGTCATCGCAAGTGTGGAAAACACAAAGCTTCGGCTGCAGAAAGTGAAAAGGGGAAAAACATGTAAATAACACAGAAGTCACGGGGTGGATCAGTGACGTCAATCAGTGCACAGAAAATACCTACTTTTTACTGAGTTGCTTCACATCTGAAATCCATGTTCTGGAGCTCAGCGGTTTGCTGTTATTTCCCTCTGCAGCTCCTCTGGTCGGTTCTTTTCCACTCACACACATTAGCAGGAGTCCTATCAGGCAAAGAGCAGGGGAGATCTGTGTAGATAAAGAAGGCGACATCACATATTACATATACACAGGTGTCATCAGAAAAAACACGTGACCACAGACTGTTGTGTAACTGGTTCCATTAAAGGGAATCTATCACCAGGTGTTTGCTGCAGATATGAGAGCAGCATAATGTAGGGACAGAGACCCCTAATCCAGCGATATGTCACTTGTTGCTCTGCTTGGTGCAGTTATGATAAAATCCCTGTTTTTTCTGCTGCAGATCTTGCAGAGCTCTGAATGCTGAGCCCTTTATAACCAGCTGTGCTGGTATCGCTATATAGATGACGTGATATTTTTGTGGGATGGCATGGCCGACCAGCTTGGAAATTTCATGGGCAGTCTTAATAACAACATTTACAACATTCGTTTGACGCATGCATTTGACAGCAAGACTGTGGACTCTGGATGTCCGTGTTGAGGTCGACTCTGGGGGGCGCATCCAGACCGATGTTTTCAGGAAGCCCACGTCGGTCAATGCATTGCTACATGCTACATCTGCCCATGATTTTTCTACCATTAGGGCCATCCCGGTCGGAGAATTCCTTAGGATGCTGCGAATTTGTTCCACTGATGCTAAATTTGAAAAACAAGCCACAGATTTAAAACATCGGTTCTTGACACGTGGTTACAGCCGGAGATCGATAAAAGCTGGATATGACAGGGCTAGACACACTCCACACAGCACTCTATTACATACTGCCAGGAGGGCACAAAAGATGGAGGATGGTGGGCCTGTTAGTTTCATCTCAACTTATAATCATGAGTGGCGGAATATGCGCACCATACTAAATAGACATTGGACAATTTTGAGCACTGGTCCCACCCTGGGGACCTTCCTGGGTCGTTCTCCTCCTATGACGCCTCGGCGATCTAGGAATCTCAGTGATCTGTTGGTTCAGAGCCACTACGTCCCTAATCCTAAAAACTTTTTCGGTTCAAAAGGCCCCATTCAGGGATCAATCCCCTGCGGTCACTGTCTCGCCTGCGCCAATGTCCTTCACTGTTCTACGTTTAGTTCGTCTGATGGGATAAGGGAGTTTGAGATAAGACAGAGGATCTCTTGTGGATCCTATTTACTATGCTACGTGCCCTTGTCCCAAGATATATGTGGGTCTTACAACTAGAGAACTTAGGATTAGGGTGCGTGAACATGTGCGGGACATTGGCGCGGCCGAGACAGTGTCCGATATTGAAGATCTAAAGACTCTTCCCCGACATTTTAGATTGTGTCATAATAGTGATGCCCTATTGAAGTTTAGAGGGATTGATGCTTTACATATGGGGATTAGGGGTGGTGATAACAAAAAAATCTTATCACAGATGGAAGTTAAATGGATTGTCCAATTGGACACCATGACCCCTAAGGGACTCAATGAGACATTGAGTTTCGCCCCATTTTTGTAATTGCATTGGACCCTATAAATAATGGGCCTTTTTGACCTTTCTAATTTGTAATGGGTGCCTTGGTGCATTTTCTGCTAATATATATACTGTTCTCTCTTAGAGTACCTTTCCCTCCTTCTCTTAACGTGGTAGTATATTTATATATTATGGCTAGTTTTCCCCTGTGATTTGCTCTCCACATGTTGGTATCACCCTGAAACAAGTGATCTGGTGGTGTGTTGTTTTTATATTTGTTTTTAATTTAATTTTCTTTTTATTTTGCACTAATATGTCTGTCATTCATTTTTACTTAGTGACCTTGAGAATCCTGCGTCTCTTGTGGACCTTTGCCCTGTATTTGTGTCCGTATGGAACGAAATCTAGTGACTGCTCCAATGTTGAAGATCATTCCATTTACACACATGGAGTCTGATATGGCGGCCACTGTAATATCTGTATGGGGATTATGTTGTTTTTTCTCTTATGACCTTATTTTATGTACACAATTGGGATAATATTTATGCAAGCATCGGATATTTTTATAATACTCGATATTCGTTTATTTCAAGCGGTCATGAATTTATTCCCAAATTATTAAATCTGTGTGACATGTGGGAAAACCCATCGGGTCCCCACATTTCTGCCACAACTTTATATTATTTTCTGAAAATTAATATGTGATAGGATAGCAGTAACATTAACATGCATCTATCACACAGATTATATGCTTACTTAAGTTGCGGTTTATATACCACTGATTATGGGATATATTATTGGAGGTAAAATATTCATTTTTGCCCTGTATGGCTTTATTTATATATGCCTGCATTCAGAGTCCACTGGGAATCGAACCACAGGGAGTTGTGCGCATCGCTTTGTGGAGACGCTGGCCCGCCGACAGAAAGGTGTCTTTATGCTATATACCATGGGCTGTGCTTTGGCTGGCCAGTATTTACTCTTAGCATGACGCCTATTCTGTATGACGGCGCTGGCCGATCCCAGAGCGCATGCGCCGCCTATACTCTTCTGATCGGCCGATTCGGATCATGTGACGGGGGTTATAGGTTATTTTAAGTTCCTGTGGAGATGCAGCTATTATCTCCTTGATAAAGCGGCCTGTTAACGCCGCGAAACGCGCGTCGGAGGTCACTACCAGACGCTCCCTCCCCCTCCCCCTGTGTTCCCCTTGGTAAGTGCTTCCTTACATTCAATTGTCCTTTGCAGCAATTGCTCCTGGGCATATATATATATTTTTTGACTGCTGAACCTTATGACTGCACAATGGTGCATCATGATACTTTACTGGTACCTTCCCATTGTGGATATGCTGCTATTATAATATATATATAGGGACCTTAACTGGTATGGACGCACTTATTTTGATTGCATCTCAACTTTTTTCTATTCACCGTGGACACTGTGGTAAAACAATATATTATATAGCTTTACCATACTGTTTTTTGCAGCTCCTACTTGGGCATACCTACCTTTACTGCACTTTATGATTATTCAATGATGCAGTATAATATTACAGTGGAGCCTTTTTGGACCTGTTGTTTACACTATATATATATAGGAGGATTTTGATCAGTACCGGGTGTCCTTGGTACTTTTTAATCTTGATTGTGTTGCAATTCAAACTATCTATTGTGGATATACTGATAATATCATATATAGGTGGACACTTTTTCCATCTGGGTCAGTGGAGGGATCCTTTTTGGGTGTACATTCATCTGTTTTATATTGACACCTCATCATGATTTTGTGCACTTCTTTGTATTTAATAAATTTTGATAATTTTGCAATCATCGTTTCGCTCCTTTCTTTCTCCGCTGTTCTATTGATTTATTGGAGCAGATGTGGCTGCTGCCCGGGGTGAAAAAATGGTTTTGATATCATCCCTGGGCATTTCATCTTTTTGTATGGGATCCTTGTTATTGCCCTTTATAACCCCGCCTACACCACTTATTAGCAATGTTTTCTGTATACACTGTACATAGGCAGAAAGCTACCAATCAGTGGGGGGAGGGGTCCCACAGAGCAGGAGAACTATGTGGCATGAGACAACTAGTCCCCTACTTATAATTTCCTGCTGATCAAACTGATTTTTTTTCTAAATAATTACAAGGATCAGTAAGTGACACATCGCAGGAATCAGGTCCTCTGCCCCTACAGGGGCATTGCTATCAGATTAAATGATAAAAACCTACTGGCAGAGTCCCTTTAAAACCATATAGGAGTTATAATTAATATTCACAGTTTGCCACAAGATCCCTCAGACCTATTACTTACCAGTAAGGCCCAACGCGAGTCGCCAGAGGCTGCACTTGTAACATAAGAGCCAATGATGTAACCAAGACCACTGTAATAAACAAAAACAAAGTTGTCATCATTTCTGCACACACAGAAACATATAAATGTGTGAGTGCCTTTCTCCGGCTCCTCCTTTCTGATTAATGATTCCTCATTACTTGTGGAGGGTTTTGTAAGATGCCATCCATATGTCTTGTACATGCATGCATCTGCAAAGCACAATCTGGGCCGGAAAAAGTCCACAACAGATCCGCCTTGTCGGAATTCCTCTAATCAATAAATAGGTCCACACTCACCTGCCAATATGTGCTGCTATGTTATAGTAGGAATGCGCGCCGCTGCGCCGGTCTCCCACAAACAGGTCGGCAATGATTGAGGGGGCAGTAACTCTAAAGCTTGCTTGTGCTGCTCCCAGCAGTCCATTGATCAACAGAAAAACTGGAAAATACTGTGAAAACACAAAAAGATATTCAGTGACTATTTAAGAAAGATTTCTTAGACACCTAAAGAAATACCATAATAGAAAGATTTGTAACTTTCCCTAATTTTCAGCCGCTCCTGCTGGTGGTTTACAAATACTAATGCAAAATACTGATCTAGATTCAAACAAGTGAGAGGCTTTACAGCTCCTGCAGACGTCTGTGGATCATGGTCCGATCACTTACTACAACGCACAGACAGCGTGATGGTGATGATCGGGTCGGGAGACCCCCGCCCTGTCCGTGCATTGTGGTCCATGATGGCATCGAGATCCACAGATGGTTCCTGCCATCAGAGGTGCTTGACCAGTAGCCATCTTCTGAGCTTCCGGCCATGACCTGGGTGTACAGTTCTCCAGCTTCAAAGGTGCAGTGCGCATGGCCATCAGTTCAGAGGATGGCTCCCTGTCATGGGCAGTGCACGTCTGAAGCCAGGTAGCGTACACCCAGCTGCAGAGGTGCAGCGATGCTGCCGAAATGTGCGGCGTGGGATGTGCAGGAACTGGCGATGACAAAAAGTCCTGCAAATTATGTTATCACTCCCACAGGGGCGCGATAACATGGAAAGAGGGCTGACTAGTCTGGAGCAAGTATCGACCCATCAGATAGTTAGCGCCCCATTAGCATAGGAAATGGGGACAATATGAAGGCTTTATTAACCTCATTTTTACAGAAAAACATTCTACAGGGCTGGTGAGGCAGGAATTTACTCCTAGATAAGTGAATGCTACTGGGTTGGAGGGCGTGGAAGACCTGACAGGTTCAATTTATGATCAGTTTACCTCTTTGGGAACGAAGATCATGCCGATACTTATGGCTGACCAGACCGCCATGCCTGTACACGCAATGCGTTTCCTGCTCCAGCGGTCTCCCAGGTATCCAAAGACTAGACCAAACACGATATTGCTGACTGTGAATACTAGAATGGGAAGGGAAAAAACAAGAGGTCAAGAAAAACATTTTTATATTATTGCATTTTTTATATTTGAGGATTATTTAGACTGTTGCACTTAAACACTTCTCCCGTCCTCGTCACTTTAGAATAACATTTTATATTGAAATTTTACCTAATTTTTTACGGCTGGATCCATTGTAATCAATTTTAAAGTCAGCTTGCCGGTAAGACCTTGCTCCTGCCAGAACAAAAAGAGGAACACAAGTGATTATTGTAATCAGAGAAGTGCAGGAACAGACGTCACAGCAACTAACGAGCCTTCTCATTGGCCATGAAGATTTCTTTCCTTTTATGTTGCAGTTAGGGGTCTTATACACCCTGCCCCCGACATAACCCAGTGTACCCCCACCTACCTGCAGCAGTGGAGGAAGCCATGGTGATGACTAAGTTAATGTAGGTCAGAATGGCTACAGTGATGAAGGAACGGGTGACGGAAACTCCAGTCCGCTTGTGCAGGTCCTGCGTTTCACCCTCTTCATCCTTCTCTTGACTGTCAATGCCTTTTTCCACATCATCAGATGGAATTGGCATTTTTTGGGTAGAATTATAGAGAGATGCCATGTCCACAATGCCCTGCAAACACTGGAGAAAAACACACAAGATGGTAAAAATATTACATTAATCTCAGTCTGTGGAGCAGAAATTCAGTGATAATGCAGTATATAGTATAACTAGCTGAAGAGCCCGGCGCTGCCCAGGCATAGTAACTAACTGTGGTTAGTTATAACAAAATATAATTATCCTCCATCCCATAGTCCCGTGCCCATATACCCATAATACATATCCTCCATCCCATAGTCCCGTGCCCATATACCCATCATACATATCCACCATCCCATAGTAGAGTGCCCATATACCCATCACACATCCTCCATCCCATAGTCCCGTGCCCATATACCCATCATACATATCCGCCATCCCATAGTAGAGTGCCCATATACCCATCACACATCCTCCATCCCATAGTCCCGTGCCCATATACCCATCATACATATCTGCCATCCCATAGTCCCATGCCCATATACCCATCATACATATCCTCCATCCCACAGTCCAGTGCCCATATACCATCACACATCCTCCATCTCATAGTCCCATGCCCATATACCCATCACACATATTCTCCATCCCATAGTCCCATGCCCATATACCCATCATACATATTCGCCATCCTATAGTCGAGTGCCCATATACCCATCACACATCCTTCATCTCATAGTCCCATGCCTATATACCCATCATACATATCCTCTATGATGACATCAGCATCGCCATAACAACCATTGTGACATCATAATGAGGGGCGGGGCTTGAAATGCACACACTGTTTCCCCAGTATGCATATAGGGCATGGCATTATGACATCATAATGAGGGGCGGGGCTTGAAGCGCACACACTTTTTCCCCCAGTATGTAGATAGGGGCAAAATTGTTTGGTGAATTGGAACGCGCGGGGTTAAAATTTCACCTCAAAACATAGCTTAGGACGCTCTCGGGGTCCAGACGTGCGACTGTGCCAAATTTTGTGGCTGTAGCTGTGACGGTGCGGATGCCTATCCCGGACATACACACATACATGCACACATACATACAGTACATACATGCATACCTACATAAGTACATACACACATACACATATACATACACACTTTGAGCTTTATATATTAGATAAGCAAATAATAATAAGTTAAAGTCCCCTAGCAGGACTAAAAAATAAGGTAAAAATCAATAATTCTATAGAGAAATCTATATCTGTCCCTCTATAATTATCTGCAGGTCGTATCTCCCCCTGGGAAAGACTCCCGGAACTCATTAGATTAAGTTCAGACTTACCTTTCTCTCTCTTCTCTCTCTTCCTTCTTCTTTCTATCTTCTCCTCTCTCTCTTCTCTCTTCTCATCTCTCTTCTCCTCCTCTCTCCTCTTCTCCTCCTCTCTCCTCTCTTCTCCTCCTCTCTCCTCTCTTCTCCTCCTCTCTGGCGCTGATAATAAATATCGCTTGATAATAATAAATAATTATCGCTTTCTATAACAGACTTTGCAACACACAACTCGTGACTGCAACGCACAATAGAAAATGACTGGGATCAGGCCGTCGCACACAGTTTAATGCGGAGTCCAATTGTGACATCATAAGCCTGTCACTGAAAGTTCTAAGCCATTATGATGTCATCAGCCTGTCACCGGGAGTTGTAAGCCATTGTGATGTCACAGCCAGTCACCGGGAGTTGTAAGCCATTGTGATGTCATCATGCAGTGCATGTACAGTACATACAGTCATGGCCAAAAGTTTTAGCATCCTTGAAATTGTTCCAGAAAATGAAGTCTTTCTCCCAGAATATTCCTGCCATTACGCATGTTTCGTTATACACAGGTTTATTTCCTTTGTGTATTGGAACATAAAAAATCAGAGAAAAAGAAGCCAAATTCCACATAATTTCACACAAAACCTCCAAAATGAGCTGGACAAAATTGTTAGCACCCACAACTTACTATTTGGCTGCACGCCCTTTGGAGTAAATAGCTGCAATCATCGCTTCCTATAACCATCAACAAGCTTCTTACATCTCTCAGCTGGAATTTCAGTATTAAACCAGGAGGATTTGTGGTTATCATCCGCGCTGCGGTACAAATGACGGTCCAGACGTGTAGAAGGCGATGAATGGCGTTTCGCAGTCTACAGGACGCCTTCATCAGGAGCTGCTATAATCCTACAATATGACCTCATACTGTTTAAATAGATTCCACATTCAAATCTGGCACCAAAGGGAAACACATGTCCAGCAGTGTCATCTAACGAATGAGCCACAACTCCACATCTGAAAACTAGTTAAAATGATAATTGATGATTTTCAATAAAAATTAGTGATTTGAAATAAAAAATCTATTTACAAGGTTGAGATTACCACCATCAGGAATGAATAATTTATTAATTTGTTTAAAAAGCTAAAAAATAAAAATGAATAAAATTATATATAAAATGCTTTTCTGTATCAATTGTGCAATTATTTTATGAACCTTTATATCAAAGAATCCATCAGAAGGCAAGATAAAAATATTCAAGGAAATTTTCAGCAAAATCAAATATTACAGGACTCCTTTTATCCTAGGGATAAGAATATATAATCAAAAAGAATCGGTAATGAATACATACATGATTGATTTCATAGTATATTAGTACTCCTATTATAGGTTTGGATAGTTAATAACAAGTCACCCACAAGTGAACATTTCTCAGTTACCGGGAGCTAGCGGAGTACATCAGAAAGGGACCAAGAGCAAACACATCGAGTACGGGTACACAGCCTCAGGAACACGAGTTCCCATCCAGCCCTACACCACAGAGTGACATCACAGCTTCAAAAAAATTATTTTTTTTAGATTGGAAAATTGAGACCATTCAACTGAAGGGATTATACCATGAGGGTAAATTCCAAAACTCACACTAGTACAGTGAGAGCATGAAAAAATATATTTATATATATATATTACATTCTTCAATTCATGATCAATAGTCTTGTTAAAAGATTAACTCTATAATCACAAACCATGCAAATAGAGCAGAAGAAAAAGTCACAAAAGGAAAGCGCAAAAAGGACCGGAGATTGATGCCCAGCAGCGCACCAGGCAAAAACAACAACAACAAAAACAGCCCGCACCTCACACATTACACCAGGAACCCCTTGTTCAAGTGTCTACAATACCATTATTTACAAGCAATTCATTTAGAACAACCATTGACACTGAAAATCATAGATTAAAGTGGTACTAACAATGGTAGATCCGGTGTATCAGATGAGTATACGAACATGATATAATATCATTGACAAATCCATATAAAATCGTTTACAATCTCATATAGAATTCACAGATGCATACACAGCACTGATTAAAATAAATAGATAAATATTATTTGTTAAAAGGAATAAGAATTATTCTAACTAAAACCCTCTGTAATTTCATTTAGACCATGCGGTTTTATGGTATTAAGTCAGTATATCCAGTAAATGTCTTTCCTATTTAATTTCTGTACTCTGTTAGGGGTATCTCTAGGGATATGATCAATTCGACTTATTTTTAATTCGTTAAATTCTTTATTGTTCACAATAGTGCAAGGCCTAGATAGTCCATGTAATAAAAGACCCCTCCCTGCGCGATGCCCCATTATGTCGCTGTCACTACTGACAGCGGCATCAGTGGTTACATGCCCACGATCGTGGGCGTTGCTGAGGGGTGTCAGCTATCACATACAGCTGACACTCGCACCCGATCACCGGAGCACTCAGCATGAGGCCTCACGATCAGTGCACCATACTAGTACTGCTGTTTGCGGGAAGGGGTTAAGCAAGGCATAGGACCTTATGGCACTGTATATTCTTGATCTTTAATAGGTTTTCTATTTTGATGATATCATGTCATTATACTCTGTGTAGGGCGAGCGACTTTCCTTTTTTTTAGGGTCGAGTAGGGTTTCATGAAACCCGACTTTCTCAAAAGTCGAGTCGACCGAAATCGGCCGACTATCGGGAAAAGTCGGATGTCCGACTGAAACACGAAACCCAATGCAAGTCAATGGAGAAGCAAAGTCGTCAGGGAGTGGAGGACAGGAAACACACCTACAGTGCCCATTTCAATGCCAAAAACATCAATTCTTATTACTTAAGTTTGTCAACCTTAATTTATTTTATAATAATAGTTATGCATTGAAAACTGGGGGTTATTTGGCTAAAGTTGTGGGGGGGGAGGGCTGGCTCCAGGTTTTCGTGTGCCCCGGGCAAAAGAGTGTCAGTGGGCCCCTTTAACACATACCACAATTCATGATGCTCCGATACGGCAGAGAAATATTGGTATAGTGCAATGTCAAATACTTCACTTCTTATATTACATGACTGGTATCTATTTTAAATTCTACAATAGCTCAAAAACCGGACAGTATATTCCTCCATACAGTATTATGGCTACCACATAGGATGCCATACAGAATAATGAGCCCCATATATTGCTCCATACAAAATAATTGGTCCCATATAATGTTCCATAAAGTATATGATGAGCTCCACATAATGCTACAGTATATGATGGTCCCCATATAATGTGCCATATAGTATAGGATGGTCCCCATAGAGTAGAATGAGCCCCACATATTGCTCCATACAGTATAATGAGTCGCATATAAAGCTCCATACAGTATATGATGGGCCTCATATATTGCTCCATACAGAATGGGCTCCATATAATGCTCCATCCAGAATAGGCCCCATATGTGATCCATGCCCTATATGATGCCCCATAAATAATGAAACCCATATGATGCACCCGTATATGATGAGCCCCATGAATGATGCTCCATTGTATGATGGGCCTATATAATGCTCCATATATAATGGGACCCATATGATGCTCCAGTATATGATGGGCCCCATATGATGCTCCAGTATATGATGGACCCCATGGATGATGCTCCATTGTATGATGGGCCCATATAATGTTCCATATATAATGGCCCCATGTGATGCTGCAGTATATGATGGGCCCCATGAATGATGCTCCAGTGTATGATGGGCCTATACACTGTGTGCAGAATTATAAGGCAAATGAGTATTTTGATCACATCATCCTTTTTATAAATGTTGTCCTACTCCAAGCTGTATAGGCTTGAAAGCCAACTGCCAATTATGTAAATCAGGTGATTTGCATCTCTGTAATGAGGAGGGATGTGGTCTAATGACATCAACATCCTATATAAGGTGTGCTTAATTATTAGGTAACTTCCTTTCCTTTGGTAAAATGGGTCAGAAGAGAGATTTGACGGACTCTGAAAAGTCAAAATTTGTGCGATGTCTTGCAGAGGGATGCAGCAGTCTTGAAATTGCCAAACTTTTGAAGCATGATCACTGAACAATCAAGTGTTTCATGGCAAATTGGCAACAGGGTCGCAAGAAGCGTGTTGATAAAAAAAGGCTCAAAATAACTGCCCATGAATTGAGGAAAATTAAGCGTGAAGCTGCCAAGATGCCATTTGATGCCAGTTTTGCCATATTTCAGAGCTGCAACATTACTGGAGTATCAAAAAGCACAAGGTGTGCCATACTCAGGGCATGGCCACGGTAAGGAAGGCTGGAAAACGACCACCTTTGAACAAGAAACATAAGATTAAACGTCAAGACTGGGCCAAGAAATGTGTTAAGACAGATTTTTGTAAGGTTTTATGGACTGATGAAATGAGAGTGACTCTTGATGGGCCAGATGGATGGGCCCGAGACTGGATCAGTAAAGGCCAGAGAGCTCCACTCTGACTCAGACACCAGCAAGGTGGAGGTGGAGTACTGGTATGGGCTGGTATCATCAAAGATGAACTTGTGGGACCTTTTCGGGTTGAGGATGGAGTGGAGCTCAACTCCCAGACCTACTGCCAGTTTCTGGAATACACCTTCTTCAAGCAGTGGTACAGGAAGTCAGTATCGTTCAAGAAAAACATGATTTTCATGCTGGACAATGCTCCATCTCATGCATCCAAATACTCCACAGCATGGCTGGTCAGTAAAGGTCTAAAAGAAGAAAAAATAATGACATGGCCCCCTTGTTCACCTGATCTGAACCCCATAGAGAACCTGTGGTCCTTCATAAAATGTGAGATCTACAGGGTGTGAAAACATTACACCTCTCGGAACAGTGTCAGGAAGGCTGTGGTGGCTGCTGCACGCAATGTTGATCAAGCAACTGACAGAATCTATGGATGGAAGACTTTTGAGTGTCATCGTAAAGAAAGCTGGCTATGTTTGTCCCTTTTTTTTTTTTGGTTTTGAATGTCAGAAATGTTTATTTCTAAATTTTGTGTTGTTATATTGGTTTACCTGGTGAAAAAGCAAGTGAGATGGGTATATATTTGTTTTTTATTAAGTTGTCTAATAATTATGCACAGTAATAGTTACCTGCACAAACAGATATCCTCCTAAGATAGCCAAATCTAGAAAAAACCCACTCCAACTTCCAAAAATATGAAGCTTTGAAATTTATGAGTCTTTTCGGTCGATTGACAACATAGTTATTGTTCAATAATAAAAAGAATCCTCTCAAATGCAACTTGCCTAATAATAATTATGCAACAGTGTATAATGCTCCATATATAATGGGCCCCATTTATAATGCTCAAATGTATAATGGGCCCCGTATATAATGCTCCAGTGTATGATGGGCCCCATATATGATGCTCCAGTGTATGATGGGCCCCATTTATAATGCTCCAGTGTATGATGGGCCCATATAATGGTCGATATATAATGGGCCCCATATGATGCTCCAGTGTATAATGGGCCCTATCTATGATGCTCAAGTGTATGATACGCACCATATATAATTCTCCAGTGTATAATGCTCCCATATTGCTCCAAACATTAAAAAAATGAGATACCTCTCCTCGCTGGGCACTTTTCTACTCTAGACTCTTCACTGTTCAGGCAGAAGGTGTACAGACATGACGTTATCTTGATCTCTGACCTGAATGTCACTGTCAGGAAACGTGGAAGAGTTCACAGCAGTGGAGCAGGGAGAGGTAAGTATTGCCAGTGCTGGTGCCCTGAGCAAGCAGGGGTGGCCCACTCGTGTGCGACGGCACTGGCACAGGGCCCCTCATAGTACGACGGTGTCTGTAACGGCGAGTGGGACCCCCCACCGTCATAGACACCAGCCTGGGCCCCCCCACTGGCTCAGGTCACAGCCACTTGCCTGGGTGCGCCAGGTGCTGACGCCAGCCCTGGGGGGAGGACAGCTCAGTTAGGGAGGTGGAAAAACTAGCATATGTTGAGGTGTAGGCTGGACATTCAGGAGCTGCAAATGGAGGAATTGGAGAAGTCGGAGGGAGAGGAGGACAAAGCGAGCCATTTTGCTGGCAACCTATGTGTCATCAGGGGAAGGTGGGACAAAGTCCTTTGAAACCCATGCATGGTTCATTTTAATGAAGGTGAGATCAACAGTTTGGGTTGACAGCAGAGTCCTTCTTTCTGTCAGGATTGATCCAGCAGCACTGAAGACTCTTTCTGATAGCACACTACCAGCAGGGCAAGCGAGCTCCTGTAAGGCATATTGTGCCAATTGTCCAGTTTACAGGCCCAGTAGTCAAAGGGGAATGAACTGTGAGGGAGAACATCGATAGGGGAGGAGAGGTAATTTTGAACCATAGTTGACAGAAATCAGTCCACAACATGGTCATGAAACCCCTGTCTCCAGCACCAGTTTGACTGTGTGCACCACGAACACCTCTTCCATTTGGCCAGTGGCGCACTGTTTGTTGCGCCCGGGGCGGTCGAAAAATTTGCCGCCCCTTTGGTCGTTGAAGCTTCCAAAGAGCCCACACTACACTCAAAGATCTAATTTTTAGTCTGCTACTAACTCTGCTGTTATTATTTCTACATTTCTAGACTTTCATCTTCTTGAAGTTCTCTATATATATGTAAGAGATCTCTGGGCGCATATACATCTACAGTGACACCCCAGGACCAGGTGGGCAGAGATCTCTGGGCAGTGCCCAGTGGGCACATACACATCTACAGTCCCTGACCAGGCACATAGTCCAGAATCCTGGTGGCCATTCCATAAGACTATTCATTCCTTGTAGCCAGATGTGCCCATCAGCCCAGGTCAGCACAGAGCCCACCCCGCACCAGTGCCACACCACACACCCACATAGACAGCGTCAATGTGACATGCACACAATGGATGTACGTACACAGTCAGGCAGGCACTGACTCCTGTGCCCTCTTACCAAAAAGTGGGCGGGTGGATCCGGTGCCCTGATCGATGGCCCCCCGACCCAGGACAAGTCTGTTGGTAATTTGGTAGCTGCTATCAGCGGTGTTCGCCGGGCCGGAAGTGCGCTGCCACGCCCATGGTGGAGACACACAGAGACAGGTCCTGCTGGCTGCTGCTGCTGCACTGTGCCTCCACGCTTCTCCCACAGAGGAGAGGAATTGCTGCTGCTGCCGCACCGCCCCCACACACGTGCCGCCTGGGAAGGACTGCCCCCCCATGCTACGCCCCTGGGCTGCAGTATAGACATCACAGGAGACATGGGGCTGCTGTATAGATGTCAGAGGAGACATGGGGCTGTGGTATATATATATCACAGGAAACATGGGGCTGCAGTATAGAAGTCACAGGAGATATGGGGCTGTGGTATAGACGTCACAGGAGACATGGGGCTGCGGTATAGACATCGCAGGAGACATGGGGCTGCGGTATAGACGTCACAGGAGACATGGGGCTGCGGTATAGACGTCACAGGAACCGCTGCTGTCTTCTTCTTTGGGACAGGAGAGTACAAAGTATTTCCTTGCGTTGACATTGGTTAGCTGTCAAATCATAGCTGCTGACCAGAGCACTGCCATCTGGCGGTATCTGCCTGGGGTCCGGTGAAAAGATCATTTACAGCCTGCAGGGATCCCCACCCCTGGGCTAGATAGTCATAAACACCAGACTGACCAAGCATCATGGACCACTGTGATAAATCTGGGACATTTAGCCCGCCTATTCTGCAGCTGTTATCATTCCACCAGCTTCACTCCCTCACTAGTTTGAGGCTGGAGCTACATGGGAAGTTAGATCGCTCTGCACTGCAGCAACATTGCATCTCAAAGGTAACGGTGCAAGAAAGCCTGCAGGAGCATTAGGAGCTCAGACGTCAGAAGCCGCTTGTGTATCAGGAAGAGAAGTGTCAGCAGTGCGCACGTCGGGGAACCTTCTGGTGCTGTAAGTCCGGCATTGCTTCTATGATGGCGGCTGCTTTGCTGTCATCTTTGTGATTGGTCGCATCAGTTTGAGTCATGGAGCACTGCTGCTGCCGCGCCGCCCCCACACACGTGCCGCCTGGGGCGGACCGCCCCCCCTCACGCTACACCACTGCATTTGGCCTAGTACAGCATGTGGTAGAACCTGCACCGCTGCTGTGTGCTGGGAATGCCTCTAACAAATGGTTTACCAGAGTTGCTTGTTTGTTCGCCAATATTAGCTCTAGGTTCTCCTGTGGCATGATGTTCTGTAATTTGCCTTTATATCGTGGATCGAGGATGCTGGCCAACCAGTAGTCATCATCCTTCATAATTCTGACAATGCAGGGGTCCCTTTTTAGGATCCACAAGAGATAATCACACATGTGGGCCAATGTTCCACGTGTCAATGGTGCACTGACAGTGGTGGGTGGAGGAGCACTTTCTGCAAAATCCACATCCCTCCAGTCACGCACAAACCCTGTACCTGACCTTGGCAAGCCAACATTTTCTCTTGCCCCCCGAGAAGCATCCTCCTCCCCAAAATAATCATACCCCTCATCCTCCTCCTCTTCTTCCTCCACCTCATCCAGGACAGTTCCCTGAGCAGACAATGGCTGATTGTCATCAAGGCTTCCCTCCTCCTAATCCTCTTCCTCCTCCGCTGCAGATGCCTGATCCTTAATGTGCATCAAAGTTTGCATGAGCAGACGCATAAGTGGAATGCTCATGCTTTTGATGGCGTCGTCTGCGCTTACCCGCCGTGTGCATTCCTCAAAACACTGAAGGACTTTACAGAGGTCTTTCAGCTTTGACCACTGCACACCTGACAACTCCACGTCTGCCCTCAAACTGCCTGCCCGTGTATCCTCCCACAAATGCATTACAGCCTGCCTCTGTTCGCACAGCCTCTCAACCATGTGCATGGTGGAGTTCCACCTTGTTGCAACGTCTATGATTAGGCGGTGCTTGGGGAGGTTAAGCGATCGCTGCAGCCTCTGCATACGACTGGAGTCTATGGGCAAGCAACGGGTGTGCGAGCACAGTCTTCGCACCTTATGGAGCAGGGCTGTTAACTCCGGATAATTATTAGGAAGCACTGCACCACCAGGTTCAAGGTGTGAGCCAGGCAAGGTATGTGTTTGAGTTTTGCAAGGGCTATGGCCGCCACAAAATTACGGCCGTTATCACTGACTACCTTGCCTGGCTCAAGATGTAGACTGCCCAGCCATGACTCAGATTCTCGCTGCAAGTAGTCGGCCAGTACCTCCGCGGTGTGTCTGTTGTCGCCCAAATAATGTCAATTATAGCGTGGCACTACCACAAGGTGCACAAGTAGGTTACCCAGACCCAAGTGAATAATAAAGTAACTTGGCACTCAACTGAATGATCCTTTATAAATGTGTTTTTTATTTATATGCAGTCCTAAAAGACATTTCGGCCTACAATCAGCCTTCGTCAGTCTGCCGACTGCTGTCAAGGTACAATGACTAAATATGAGTTCACGAGAGAAGTCTTATGTGGTTTCCTGCTTTAGGGTATAGTGCAGGTGTATGCTGTGCTTCCAGCTAACACTGAGGCGTGCTGTGCTGGTAAATCAACTAGGAATAATATTGGATGCGCTTATTAGAAAGTACGTACCCTTGATGAGACTGAGTAAAAATGCATTCCTTTGGAGTGTTGAAGCAGTTTGCCTGTTGGTGCTGTCTGTGTGAAGCACGGTAGTCAGAGACCCATATGAGGCATGTAATTGTAGATATCGGGTATGCTGGGCTAAACGCTGTGTCCGCCGCTCGTTCGGTAGCCTAGGCCAACTGTTTCAATATACCGTGGGCTAGGCAGCACTGTTCCACTGCCACTGTCCCCTGTGGAGCCTGCATCCACATTAACCCAGTGCACAGTGATGGACACGTAATGGCCCTGGCCATGCCTACTGGCCCATGCATCTGTTGTGAGATGCACCTTTCCACTCACTGATTGTTTGAGTGCATGGACAATGCGGTCTTTCACATGCAGGTGGAGGGCAGGGATGGCTTTTCTAGAAAAGAAGTGCCGACTGGGTCAGTCACAGCATGGGACAGCGTAGGCCATGAGCTCTCGGAATGCTGCGCTTTCAACCAAGCGGAAGGGCATCATCTCTAATGAGATCAGTTTGGCAATGTAGGCGTTCAAAGCCAGTGTACGCGGATGAGAGGATGCGTACTTTCTTGTCCTACTCAGAGTGTCTGCTAGGGTGAGCTGGACTTGAGAGCTGCATATGGGGGAACTAGTGGTGGACCTGATGGACTGAGAGGGGGTTGGTGATGGTGATGGTGGTGGTGCTGGTGGTGATGGCCTAAATTCAGTCTTTCGTTGCAAAAACATTGTGATTCCCTGACTGCTTTGGCCTTGCGACGACACCTCAACATTTCTTGCTGGTGGTGTGCTTACCGGTGGGCTTACAGTGGGGGAAGCGATGAAGCGTTGCTGGCTACCTTCAGTCGGAGCAGGTGCACATGTGCTACCTGAGGTTTTGTAGTCTGTCCACACTTGCAAGTGCATGGTGATTAAATGTCTAAGCATGCAACTGGTATTCAAATTTCGGAGATTTTTCCCTCGACTAAAGGTCCTTCCGCACTTCTTACAGATAACCTTTGCCTCATCAATAGGATTTTGGTCAAAAAAGTGCCACACTTCACTCTTCCTACTATGGTATAAATTTTCAGGGCTTGCACGCTGTGGTAATTTGACCGTCTGGGCAAGCTGTCCTTCAAATCTTTTTATTTTTTTACAACATTTTTGAACAGCTATGGGCCTGCCAGATAACCACTGCTGCGATGTTGATGCCTGCTGCGGATCCTTCTCCTCTTCTGAGCTATTGCCAGCGGCACCCAATGGATGCCAATCCGGGTCAACAACTGGGTCATCCATCACCTCCTCTTCAATTTCAGCTGCACCTTCCTCTGTGTCACCGTGTAAGGTGGTATAATATGCGGGAAGGGGCACCTGAGTTTCATCAGGGTCAGATTCTGGCTCAGTAGACTACGAGGGCAATGTAGTGCTCTGGGTCAATGTACCAGCAGAATCATCTAGCAGTGGCTGTGCATCAGTGCACTCCATGTCAGATTCATCTTGGACTGGGGAATTCAGGATTTGACTTGGTAACCCGGGCATGGTATGTGAAAAGAGCTCCATGGAGTAATCTGGAGTGTGGCCTGCCGCATCCTTCACTTTTGGTGGGGGTGATGGACACAAGGAAAGGTGTTGTTCCTGACCAGAAGCCTGCACTGACGACTCAGTGCTTGCAGTCTTTGAAACTTCAGAAAAGGAGGCGATAGAGCTGGAGGCTGTTTCGGCAATGTAAGCCAAAACCTGTTCCTGATGCTCCGGCTTTAAAAGCGGTTTACCTACTCCCAGAAAAGGGAACCTTCCAGGCCTTCTTGAGCCAGACAATGAGGCAGGATCAACACCTCCTGCCTTAGCTGTTATTGTGCTTTTGGCATAACCAGCAGATGCACAACCATCACCATCAGTACCAGCTGCCCCCCCCTGCCCACATCTGCGGCCTCTTCCACCATACTTCCTCATGTTTGGGAAAATGTTCCACAAATACCAGCAGATATATGGTACTGTATCAGAAGCTTACAGCTGTATACGGTGTAGGGGAAAATGTAAATCTCCACATATATTTCCTTAGTCACACACAGACACTCTCCCAGTATGTATTTGGCCGTAATCCAAACACCAGATATACGGTACTGTATGAGAAACGAACAGCTGTATACGGTGTAGGGGAAAATTTAAATCTCGGTATTTATTTCCGGAGTCACACATAGACACTCTCCCAGTATGTATTTGATCGTAATCCAAACAGCAGATATACGGTACTGTATGAGAAACGAACAGCTTTATACGGTGTAGGGGAAAATTTAAATCTCGGTATTTAATTCTGTAGTCACACACAGACGCTCTCCCAGTATGTATTTGACCGTAATCCAAACAGCAGATATATGGTACTGTATCAGAAACAAACAGCTGTATACGGTGTAGGGGAAAATTTAAAGCTTCATATTTATTTCCGGAGTCACACACAGACGCTCTCCAAGTATGGATGTGACCATAATCCAAACAGCAGATATACGGTACTGTATCAGAAGCTTACAGCTGTATACAGTGTAGGGGAAAATTTAAATCTCCGTATTTATTTCCAGAGTCACACACAGATAGGGAGCATGTATTTGTCCGTGATACCAGCCGTTACACGGTAGTGTGTGAGAAGCATACAGCTCTATACGGTGTGGGAAAAAATGAACGGTCGGTAACTGTGCAGAAAAAAAGAATAAAGGTATTAGTGCTGTGTAAAAAGAAGTAGGCACAGCAGTGTACACACAGCAATGCAGCTATCAGACAGCCTAATAACCAGCGCTGCTGCACACAAAAAAATCCTCCCCTGTCACTGCACTCTAACTGTACAGCACAATTGCTATCAGCACAAGCACAGCATCACTTTTCTTTCCTGCCTAACTCTCTCTACTGAGAAACAGCAGCAGCAATCTCTCCCTATGCTAAGATTGGCAGAAGTAAAATGGCGGTCGGCGGTCAGGGCTTTTATAGCCAGTGTGACACCACACAAAGCAAGCCAATCACTGCAATGCCCTTCTCTAAGATGGTGGTGGCCGTTGCCCAAGTCATCTCGTTGCCCACAGTGTGCGTCCTTGCTCATTGGCTGATAAAAGGCGCCTGCAAGCATTATGGGAAACACGACTTTGGTGATCAGGTCGACGACCGCATGGCCGACCACACGCTATGGTCGGGTTTTGGTCGGTGAAACCCAACTTTGGCGAAAGTCGGCGATTTTTGAATCTTACCAACCAGTTTCGCTCAACTCTAAGTCTGTGTTTTCACAGTAACCATCTCAGAACAGATAGATTACCGCAAACGCTAAAAAGCGCGCCTTACACTAAATTGGTCTTTAGTGAGGGAGTGGGTAGTTTTTTAGACTTGAAATCCAGGGTCATTATTGATTTAACTAATAAATACACGGAATTACTCAACAAACGTACCCGCCTATGGTGGAGTAAAGCATTCCTAGGGAGATATATTTTACCCCTTCCCGATATGTGCGGTACTAGTACTATAAACCGCAGTACTAGTATGGCGCTGATATTTCCGGTCATCATGCTGCATTACGCGGTGACCCGGTTAAGATGGCTGCTGTCCCTGACAGCAAACCATCCTTGCAGATCACCCAGGGGGTCTACCGTCCCCCCATGTTAGCGACTGCTGAGATTGGCTGGTCAATTCTGACCAGCGAATCACAGCAATGTGACAAAGTTAGTAAAAAAAAACAAAAAAAGTGACATGTTGTGATCGGTGCTGTGTGACACTGCACCAATGACAGTGGTCACAATGGGTGGGTTGATTGCGATGACACCTCACTTGATTAACCCCTTTGGCACTGATTGGCCAGAAATTGTTGTTAAGCCAATCAGCACCAAAAAGGTTAATAGAAAATGGTGATCATCGCCCTGTACTCCATCTTTGTCTCAGATTGGGCATGCAGAGCGTTGTATAGTATTTTTGCCTGTTTTCTCTTTAAATAAAACCCTGCAAATCTGGAATAAGAGTGTGCGGAGAACGTCATGCTCCTTTAAGGGTATGTGCACACATTGCGGATTCTGCTGCGAATCCGCAGCGGATTTGGCCCTGCGAATCCACAGCAGATTCTCCTGTGGTGTACAGTATACATTATAGTCAATGTAAAATAAAAAGCGCTGTGCACATGCTGAGGATTTTTCCACGCAGATTTGCTGCGGGTTTGAATCCGCAGCATGTCAGCTCTTTGTGCTGAAGACGCAGCGTTTTTACACCTCTTCCAATATAGCAATCCGTAGGTGTAAAAGCGCAGGTGAAATCTGCACAAAAACTACAGAAAATCTGCAGTAAATCTGCACTAAATCCACAGGGAAAACGCAGGTCGTTTTACCTGTGGATTTAACAAAATCTGCGGGAAAAATCCGCAACAGAATCCGCAATGTGTGCACATACCCTAAGGCTCCCATGCACATTAGATAGCTGTTGTCTGAAGGATCGTTGGGCAGGAGCTCTCTCAACAGACGATGTGAGAGCCACTGTCAGGCCGGGGTCACACTAGAGAGGAATACGGACGAGTGAGAGGCGTAAACAGCACGCATTAGACACGGACAAATGATTCTCTATGGGGTACCTCGCACCAGCCGTATATTTCTCATCCGTATTCTACGGTCCGTGCCAATCGCAGCATGCTGCGATTGTCAGCATACTACAGCCGTAGTACGCCAATGCAAGTCTATGGGTGCGCCAAAAATACGGATTACACACGGACCACAAGTGTGACCTGCGAGAAATACGCAGGTCTTTTGGCTGCTGCCAGGAAATGGCCCAATCCATCATCAGGAAGCTGAGACATGCAAATGAGCTCAAAAAGCGCTCCAGACATCCAGGAAGTACGCCTCCATGGAGTACAGCAGCATCATGGCGTCCACTTATATTAATGTGGAAATGCTAATTGTCCTGGTGAAGGAGCGACCCGAACTATGGGACCAACGTGATGCCCATTATGCCAACCGGGCAAGAAAGGAGGCGTCATGGAGGCGCATATGTAGGCAGATCTTCCATGATTTTGGTGATCGGCCATGTGAGGAGAAGCAGAAAATTAGTAAGTACAAGCCAAAAAATGATTAAAATTAACGCAGAACAAAAAATGAATATAGAATCAGCACCCCCCTTCCTGTGCTTGAACTTTTTTCCTCATGAGGCCATTAGATTTTGGTGTGACACGTGGTTTGACACTGCCATAATTTGGGCCAGGCCACAAGCTCCTCATCCTCCTAGCCAAACAAGTTATTTTAAGCGTAGATAATGTGACCCTGTGTATCTGGCCTGGATGCCCCAATTACATAAGCCACCATGGGTAGAAAGCACACCCCAGAAGGCCCCATGCCTAGACTACTGGTAGCAAATCTGACCTATCAAATATGTGAATTTGACAATATTTCCTGTCATATTGCAGTGGAAGATGTCATGAGATGCTGGCGAAGCATCCGGGACCAATACCGCCGGGAACGTCAACAGCGGTCCAGGAGTGGGAATGCGGGCTATGTGAAAAGAAAGTACATCTACTATGACTGCCTCTCCTTCCTCGCCCCAATTCTGGATCTCAGACTGTAAGTAGATACCTCACACCACATTACACAGATACTTTACAGGGCCAAAAATATGTATTTAGGTTTGGCTCTGTTCTATTTCATAACAGAACTCAGTCCAACCTTACGGACAGAGGAACTGGCTCGGAAACAGACCCCATCATCGATCCTGGGTCTGCAGGGGAAGAGGTGGCTGGCCCATCTTCTCCCCCTGCTAGGAGCAGGGGTGAAGATTCAAGTCAGGATGTGCCATTGCCTGCGCCCTAAAGCCCACCACCAGAACCATCTGGTGCTGCTGCAGCATCAGCAAGAGCAGAGGAGCAGGGCAACATCAGCAGCAGCCCAACTGGCCACATCCGGGGCTCCCCACAGCCTGCTGCCACATCCCGGCGAGGAAGAAGCCGAAGGCGGAAAATACCTGCCACTGATACCCGCACTAATGTGGACACTGGGGTCCTAAATTATTTAGCCAGAGTAAATAGTGATGATGGGGAGGAGGCATACTCACGCAGCCTGGCCAATTATCTTCGTGCCCTTTCCCATTAGGTCAGGCTCCGTATTCGAGGATGTTTTCAGATCCTGCTTGATGCGTGCACATACCCCAATATGCCCTACAAATTATTTGAATATATTGAGAGGTGGCAGCTTTCCCCAAGAAATCTCATGCGCCTTAGGCACCTGTTATGATTGAGTCACCGTAGGAGGCAAAAACAGAAATGCTAGCTAAGTCCAGGAAACCAGAGAAGTTGGAAACTATCAGATTGCAGACCCCTGAACCTATCAACACAACTAGCAGTAGCCGTGGGGGGTTCCTACGATGACCTAGACCCCTCGATCACAGCCGGAGAGATACATAGGCCTAAAGAAGGAAAGGGGAAATCTAACTGCCCCAGAGCAGACCCCAAAGCAATAGGCAGCCCCCCACATATAATGACGGTGAAGCAAGATGAAAACACTTACACAGACAGAAAGACAGGCTGAGCAAAGACGGGGCCCAAAAACTACCTAGATAGGAACGGATAGGAAGGCTGCTGTCTGCAATCTGCCAAAACCCTATCAGAGACAAAAGCCAACAAGCTGATAAAAAAATGGCCCTGAAGCAACTAAGCTTCAAAAACTAAATCAGCACTCAGGTACTTTCAGAAGACAGAGCTAACGGAACACTGCACACTCCAGCAGGGAGTGGCAGAATCCAAAAAGCAAGAAAAACAAAAACAAATCTTAAATGCAAAAAGGCAAAACAGAAAACTTAGCTTTAGGAGAGCAGGAATCAGACTGGTGTCCAAGAGTCCACAGAGAAATCACCCGCAGGGCAGAAAGGGCGTAGGCTGCCTTAAATCCAGTCAGTGACTCCACTCAGCCAATCGTCTTCATTAGTCCCAGGTGCCTGATAATCAGGCTCAATATCTTCCTTCACTAGAACAGGGAGTTCACCAGGCCTCAGTGACGGAGGGGAAAATGAACTCACAACAGTACCCTCCCCTTGAGAAGGGGTCACCGAACCCTCAACAACGCTACCAGGGTGATCAGGGTGAGCCCGATGAAAGGCACGCACCAATCTTTTGGCATGAATATCAGAGGCAGAGACCCAGGAATTATCCTCCTGACCATAACCCTTCCACTTAACCAAATACTGGAGTCTCCGTCTACCCAGACGGGAATCCAGAATTTTCTCTACCTCATATTCCAAGTTACCTTCAACCAATACAGGGTCCGGAGGTGCCACCTCAGGCACAACTGGCTCAACAAACCTCTTCAACAAGGACTTATGGAACACATTATGGATCTTAAATATGACAGGAAGAGCCAAATGAAAAGAGACCGGATTAATAATCTCCAAAATCTTGTAAGGTCCAATAAATCTAGGCTTAAACTTACGAGAAGCCACCTTCATAGCAATATTTTTTGATGATAACCACACCATATCACCAATCTTAAACTGGGGACCAATGGTCCTATGTCGATTGGAAAACCGCTGGGCCTTTTCCTGGGAGAGAGATAACTTATCCACCACTTGGTCCCAGATCTGGTGCATTCTCTCCACCACAGTGTCAACACCTGGGCAGGCAGAGGGCTCCACCTGCCCTGAAGAAAATTGAGGATGAAATCCAAAGTTACAAAAAAAAGGTGACATCAAAGTGGCAGAACTAGCTCTATTATTTAAAGCAAATTCGGCCAAGGGCAAAAATGAAACCCAATCATCCTGATCAGCGGAAATAAAACATCTCAAATACGACTCCAAGGTCTGGTTTGTTCTCTCTGTCTGCCCATTGGTCTGAGGGTGAAAAGCAGAGGAGAAGGACAACTGAATTCCCAACTTGGAACAGAACGTCCTCCAAAATTTAGACACAAATTGAACTCCTCTGTCAGATACAATGTTCTCAGGAATCCCGTGCAAGTGAACCACCTGTTCCAAAAAAAGGGGCACCAACTTCAGAGGAAGATGGCAATTTAGGGAGTGGTACAAGATGAACCAGCTGTACTCTTGAGATCCCTTACTGTTTTACGGCTTTTTAGATTGTGTTGTAATCCAATACTGAGCCAAAGAGAGTGTCTGTGTGTGCCTCCTCAAATATCTACGGAGATTTAGAATGTTTAAACTATACTATATATACCTGCTATCTGATGATACTGTACACTTTGTCTAATTTTTATATTCTTGTCTAATCCACACTGAGTCTGTGAGCGTCTCTGTGTGACTGATGGAATATATAGGGAGATTGACAATTATCCTTTGACTGAATAGAGCTGTACGCTTCTGATGCAGTGCCATATATCTGATGTTATTTTGGGTCTATTTTCTGCAAAATTTTGAAGTTTGGTGGAAGAGGCCGCGGACGTGGGCTTGGGGGGGCCAGCTGGTGCTGATGGTGGTGGTGCATATGCTGGTAGTGGCAAAAGCACAATAGCAGCTAAGGCAGGAGGTGTTGAGCCTGCGTCATGATCTGGCTCCGGAAAGTCTGGAAGGCTACCTTTTTTGGGAATAGGTTAACCGCTTTTAAAGGCGGAGCATGAGGAACTGGTTTTGGCTTACATTGCCGAAACAGACTCCAGCAAATATGCCATCCTCTTCTGAAGTTTCAAAAAATGCAAGCACTGAGTCGTCAAGTGCTGGCTCCTGGTCAGGAAGAACCCCTTTCCTTGTGTCATTCACACCCACCAAAAGTGAATGATGCAGCAGGCCACACTTCACATTAGTCCATGTAGCTCTTTCTATCATACCATGCCTGGGTGATCAAGTCAAATCGTAAATTCCCACGTCCAAGATGAATCTGACATGGAGTGTGGGTGGCCAGCCAGGGCAGTGGGGTTAATCGGTACCGGGCCGGTGTCTCACAGGGATATGTCACGGTGGTGGTGACCCGTTCCGTGGCCCTGGGCGTCCATGCAAAGGGGTGAATTACGTTTATAGGTGAATGATACGTGACACCACCTGTGGTTTCTGATTAGACTGACCAGCGCTGCAGTGTCGCTTCTCTGGGACAGATGTTGTGGTGCAGCTAAGATGTAGAAGTCCTGGACAGGTAGGGCCATAGTCGCAGGGCAGATGAAAGAGTTGGTAGATGGTGTGCAGTGCAGGATGTAGCAGAGCCGTGCGCCAGGTGCAGGAGAAAGATGACAGACACAGTCATGTAGTTCCTTTACCTGTACTTGGTAAGTGCCGTCCAGGACCCAGAGTACAGATGGAGAAGGAGTTGGTCAGCCTGGAAGCCAATTTCGAATTCTCTCTCTGCAGATAGGTAGTGTGGCCTCCGTTCTAGAGCTTATCTGAGGTACTCGCAGTGCTGAGTTCAATGAAGTTCCCCCTGTTGACTCTATTTTGGAACTTTCTCGTATGGCAGGCAGCTGTAGCCTTTTCCTTCTGGCTCCCACACGTCGATGCTGGGGTCTCCGAGCCTTAGTTGGGTACAGAGCATTTACAGCTGCTACTTCCTCCGGTTTCTGCTGCAGGAACGTCAGTGTCCCTACAAACTCGGAGACCGGAATCCGGACCATGCGCTCCAGCTAGGAGTGAGCCTTAACTCTGCTCATCCTCCAGCTCCCGTTCTCACGTCCACACACTTCCCCTTCCCTGCACAGAGTGCCCTAACTTACCTCCTCCCGACCACAGAGAGCAGCTCCTCAGCAGTCAGGTTCAGAGGTCTCCCTGCTGGCCTGGAGTGGGAACTGTGTTGTGTGTTGGTTTAACTGCTAGAGAGATCCTTCGTTGCTCCCAAGCATGACATCACACTCCCTAGGAGGAAGGTAATGCCACTGTAATGACCGTACTCCTGGGGATGCCACAAGTGCACTGATGCCCAGCCACTGCAAGATGATTCTGCTGGTACATTGACCCAGACCACTACATTCCCCTCACACTCTACACAGCCAGAATCTGACCCTGATGAAATTCAGGTTACCCTTCCCATATACTGTACCACCTTATACGGTGACAAAGAGGAAGGTGCAGATGAAAGTGCAGGTTCCTTGAGCAGGTGGGGGGGCATACTCATGGGCGACGGCACTGGCACAGGGCCCCTCATAGTATGCAAAAGTGTCTTTGCCGGTGTGTCTCTGCCGGTGGGAGGGCGCCCACCGCCCACCCGCCGTCAGACACACCGCCACACACCGCCGTACTATGAGGGGCCCTGTGCCAGTGCTGTTGCCAATGAGTGGGCCCCCACTGCTTGCTCAGGATCACAGTGCTTACAAAGTTGAAATACTTACCTCTCCCTGTTCCATCGCCATGACGTCTTCCGTGTGTCCTGACAGTGATATTCTGATCAGAGAGCGCAATGACATCACGTCTGTACACCCTCTGCCTAAACAGCTAAGTGCAGTGAGATGGAAGGTGGGGACGACGAGGAGTCCATACTAATACAGGGATTCCCTTGCGAGGAGACTTATTTAATTGTTTTCAATGTTGGGACAGCAATTTTTGTGGAGCACTATACTCTGGAGAATGATATATAGGGCCCACCATACACTGGAGCATTCCAAAGGTGGACATCAGACACTGGAGCAGCATTTACAGGTCCCATTATACAATAGAGCATTTGAAATGGGGCCCATTATATATGGAGCATTATTTGGGCCCATAAGACAGTGGAGCTTCATCCATGGGGACCAACATATACTGTAGCATTATGTGCAGCTCATCATATACTGTATGGAACATTATATGGGACCAATGATTCTGTATGAAGAAATATATGGGCCTCATTACTCTGTATAGCGCACTATGCGGTGCCCATAATACTGTATGGAGTAATATACTGTCTGTTTTTGGAGCTATTGGAGAATTTAAAATGGATATCAGTCATGAGATGTAAAAAGTGAAGTATTTTTCATTGTACTATACCGCTATTTCTCTGCCGTATCAGAGCATCATGAGTTGTGGTATGTGTTAAAGGGGCACTCTTTGGCCCAGGGCACATGAAAACCTGGAGCCAGCCCTACCCCCCCACAACTTTAGCCAAATAACCCCAGTTTTCAGTGTGTAACTATTATTATGAAGTAAATTAAGGTTGACAAAGCTTCAGTAATAAAAATTGATGTTTCTGGCATTGAAATGGGCACCGTAGGTGTGTTTACTGTCCTCCACTCCCTGCCGACTTTGCTTCCCCATTGACTTGCATTGGGTTTCGTGTTTCAGTCGGCCTTCGACTTTTCACGATAATCGGCCGATTTCATTCAACCCGACTTTTGCAAAAGTCGGGTTTCATGAAACCCGACTCGACCCGAAAAAAGGCAAAGTCGCTCATCTCTAATAGGGACGGTAGAGATGTTGGGTAGGGGCTGTAGGAAAGGTGGATGGGGGCAGATTCAGGGTGGGGCTATAGCAGTCCATGGCATAGGGAAGGTGGATGAGGGGATGGGGCAGATCCAGGATGGGGCTATAGAAGTCCATGGCATAGGGAAGGTGGATGGGGGGATGGGGCAGATCCAGGGTGGGGACCATAGAAGTCCATGGCACATCATAGTTCTCTTTCTCGCAGTTTATGACATTCGCTCACATATTGCACTGCTATCTCCACTGCTCTCACTTCTTCCCGCAGCAGGATATATGTTTTCTCTTCCTCCTTCATAGTGATGAAATCCAGGAAGAGATGTGAGAGTCTCCTGAAGTGAGTGTCCCTCACTGCTGAATATTTGGGGCAGTGTAGCAAGAAGTGGGTCTCATCCTCCAGGGCCTCCTGGTCATAGTGTAGGCACAGTCTTTCCACCCTGGGCTTGTAGCTCTGCCTGTGTCGGCCGGATTCGATGGCCACACTGTGGGCACTGAGTCTATTTCGGCTCAGGATCTTGCGATCTCTGGGGTGTGGGAGTTTCTCCAGGTATGGGGCCAGTCTGTCATAGCTGTTTCTCTCTGTGAGTACTGAGTCTTGGCCGTCATTCTCTGCTCCAAATATGTAGATGCTCCCATCCGTGGTCAGGAAGTCGTTTTCTCTCCCTGTTCTTGCATTGAGGTCTCCAAAGATAAGAACTTTGCTCAGGGCCTGATAGTGGGCGGCTTCTCTTTGTAAGATCTCGAAGCAGTCTGGATTGAAGTAGGGTGACTCTGGTGGTGGTATATAGGTGGACGTCAGACTGAGAGGTGAGGATGGAGCTGCTGATCCTGATCCATATGTGACTGCCTCCTCTCTTCACTGGTTTGATGTACTGGTGGAGCTCCTGTTTATACCAGAATAGTATTCATCCTGAGCTCCGGCCCTGTTTGATGTTTTTATTTTTCAGGGCAGGGACAGAGATTTCCCTGTATCCGATGGGCACCAGAGATTCGTCTTCGGCTCTGGTCCATGTTTCCAGGAGGATCTGAATGTCTATATTTCTCAGTCTTTGTATAAAGTCAGGGTCATTTGTTTTACATCCAAAGGCCGAGGTGTTGAGACCCTGAATATTACAGCTGCTGATTGTAAGTGAAGTCACTTTTATATATATATCTTGGGTGTATATACCTTGTAATGAGTATGGCTGTGTAGGACACACTGAATCTCTGACTGATTTATTAATGCTGTTGGTTCCGTCCAGTCACATTATTTTCCTGCACACTGTGTTGAACAGAGTCTTTATCTCCTCCATATCTCTGCTCTGTATGTCTCTGCACTGGATGCCTCTGTTTTGCATGTCTCTGTGTGAGGTCGGTGAACTCCTCCATGGTGGTCTCCTCCTCTGATGGTCCAATATAGGGTGAGGGTGTATGTTTATAGCTTCCTTTGATATAATTGTTGCTTCTTTTCTTCTTATTGGTGGGGGTCTTTTCACGGGATTCTGGTTGGTGTTGGATCCAGGCCTAGGGTGGTCCCTGTTTAGTACAATGTCCTTAGCTCTTTGGCCAGAAGGCTGACCCCTGATTTGTTCAGGTGTTTACTGTCATAGAGGTGTTGGTGTATCTACAATAGTCTGTATCTACAATAATATATACCTGACAGGAGCCTGTACAGTCTATATCTACAATAATATATAACTGACAGGAGCCCATACAGTCTGTATCTACAATAATATATACCTGACAGGAGTCCGTACAGTCTGTATCTACAGTAATATACACCTGACAGGAGAAAGTACAGTCTATATCTACAATAATATATACCTGACAGGAGCCATACAGTCTATATCTACAATAATATATTCCTGACAGAAGCCCGTACAGTCTGTATCTACAACAATATATACCTGACAGGAGCCATACAGTCTATATCTACAATAATATATACCTGACAGGAGCCCATACAGTCTGTATCTACAATAATATATACCTGACCGGAGCCCCGTACAGTCTGTATCTACATTAATATACACCGGACAGGAGCCAGTACAGTCTATATCTACAATAATATATACCTGACAGGAGCCCGTACAGTCTATATCTACAATAATATATACCTGACAGGAGCCCATACAGTCTGGATCTACAATAATATATACCTGACAGGAGCCCGTACAGTCTCTATCTTCAGTAATATATACCTGACAGGAGCCCGTACAGTCTATATCTACAATAATATATACCTGACATCGGCCCATACATTCTGTATCTACAATAATATATGCCTGACAGGAGCCTGTACAGTCTATATCTACAATAATATATACCTGACAGGAACCTGTACAGTCTGTATCTACAATAATATATTCCTGACAGCAGCACATACAGTCTGTATCTACAGTAATATATACCTGACAGCGGCCCAGTCTGTATCTACAATAATATATACCTGACAGGAGCCCATACAGTCTACATCTACAATAATATATACCTGACAGGAGCCCATACAGTCTATATCTACAGTAATATATACCTGGCAGGAGCCCATACAGTCTATATCTACAGTAATATATACCTGACAGCAGCCCGTACAGTCTGTATCTACAATAATATATTCCTGACAGCAGCCCATACAGTCTGTATCTACAATAATATATACCTGACAGGAGCCCATACAGTCTGTATCTACAATAATATATGCCTGACAGGAGCCCGTACAGTCTGTATCTACAATAATATATACCTGACAGGAGCCCCTACAGTCTATATCTACAATAATTTATTCCTGACAGCAGCCCATACAGTCTATATCTACAATAATATATACCTGACAGCAGCCCATACAGTCTGTATCTACAATAATATATGCCTGACAGGAGCCCGTACAGTCTGTATCTACAATAATATATACCTGACAGGAGCCCGTACAGTCTGGATCTACAATAATATATTGCTGACAGCAGCCCAGTCTGTATCTACAATAATATATACCTGACAGGAGCCCGTACAGTCTGTAGATTCAAGATTCAAGATTCAAAGAAGCTTTATTGGCAGGACTAAATACACATTAGTTTTGCCAAAGCAGGTGTACAGAAGGGAATTGGGATAGGGACTGTAGGGATGTTGGGAAGGGGCTGTAGGAAAGGTGGATGGGGCAGATCCAGGATGGGGCTATAAAAGTCCATGGCATAGGTAAGGTGGATGGGGGCATGGGGGCAGATCCAGGATGAGGCTATAGAATTCCATGGCATAGGGAAGGTGGATGGGGGATTGGGGCATATCCAGGGTGGGTGCCATAGAAGTCCATGGCATATCATAGTTCTCTTTCTCGCAGTCTATGGCATTCGCTCACATATTGCGCTGCTATCTCCACTGCTCTCTCTTCTTCCCCCAGCAGGATATATGTTTTCTCTTCCTCCTTCATGGTGGTGAAATCCGGGAAGAGATGTGAGAGTCTCCTGAAGTGAGTGTCCCTCACTGCTGAGTACTTGGAGCAGTGTAGCAGGATGTGGGTCTCATCCTCCAGGGCCTCCTGGTCACAGTGTTGGCACAGTCTTTCCTCCCTGGGCTTGTAGCTCTGCCTGTGTCGGCCGGATTCGATGGCCAGACTGTGGGCACTGAGTCTATACCGGCTCAGGATCTTGCGGTCTTTGGGGTCCGGGAGTTTCTCCAGGTATGGGGCCAGTCTGTAGTCTCTCTGTAGACTCCGGTACATGGTCAGTTTCTGTGAGCTGATGATGTCATTCTTCCTGTCACTTACGTACCTCTCCTGGCCTTCGTCTACCATCTTCCTGATTCCGGCTTTTGTCAGGTTGTTGTGATTGGTTTTCTGGTCAGGTTGGGTTTGGGTGAGCTGTTCCGAGGGTCCTGGTTTTTCTGTTTCCCCTACATGTGTCAGGGCTTTATGGTGATGGGAGCTTGGATTGCTCCTACGTAGGTGAGCCCGGAATGACAGTGCACTCTTTAGAACCGTTAGGTGTAGAGGGAATCTGCCCCGCTCGGCCCGGCAAGCACTGTTGGAGGTGCTCCGATGGACTTGGAGAAGGTGCTTGCAGAATTCCAGGTGGAATATTTCTGTTGGGCTTGAATCCCACCTTGACCAGTCTGGGTAGGTGTGAGGACCCCAGACTTCGCTGCCATACAGGAGGATTGGGGCGATGATAGAATCGAAGATTTTTAACCAGACCCTCACTGGTGGCTTTAGATGGTAGAGCTTCCTTCGGATGGCATAGAAGGTTTCGCATGCCTTGTCTTTCAGGGTCTCTATGGCTTGTTTGAAGCTCCCTGATCGGTGAATCTCTAGGCCCAGATAGGTATATTTGTCCGTTCCTGTAAGGGCGCAGTTGTTGAGGATAAATGAAGGGTGCTGGTCTGATTTTCTCTTTCTCTTCTGGAACACCATGATGTTGGTTTTCTTTAGGTTGACCAGTAGAGCCCAGGTGGAGCTGAATTTCTCTAAGATTTTCAGGTTGTCTTGGAGGCCTTTCTCGGTTGGTGACAGAAGAAGCAAGTCATCTGCATACAGCAGGAATTTCACCTGCACGTCGTGGAGGGTGAGACCTGGTGCTGTGGAAGATTCCAGAGCGGTAGCCAGCTCATTGATGTAAATGTTGAAGAGCGTTGGGCTTAGGCTGCAGCCTTGTCTGACTCCCCGGCTCTGCTGGAAATAAGCCGTTCTTCTGCCGTTCACACTCACACTGCAGAGGTTCTCGGTGTAGGAGCTTTTGATAACATCGTAGGTCTTTCCTCCTATTCCCCTCTCCAGCAGTTTCAGGAATAAGCCTGGGTGCCATACCGAATCAAAGGCCTTTTTAAAGTCCACGAAACAGGCGTATATCTTCCCGTTCTTTGTATTGTGGACGTGGCTCTGAATGAGGCTGTGCAGGGTGTAGATGTGGTCAGTAGTGCGGTGGTTTGGCATGAAGCCTGCTTGGCTCTTGCTGAGGACGTTGTGCTCGGTGAGGAAACTGAGGATCCTCTTGTTCAGGATGCTGTTGAACAGTTTTCCCAGGTTGCTGCTGACACATATTCCTCTGTAGTTGGCTGGGTCATACCTGTCCCCATTCTTGTGGATGGGTGTGATGAGGCCTTGATTCCAGGTATGAGGGAAGTAGCCGGCACTTAGCACAATATTGAAGAGTTTAACCATTGCGGCCTGTATTTCTGGTGGGCTGTACTTCAGCATTTCTGGTAGGATTCCATCCAGGCCACCGGCTTTTCTACATCTTATGGAAGAGATTCTCTCTGCTACTTCCTGTAATGTAATAGGTGCATCCACGGGGTTTTGGAAATTTTTTACTTTTTGCTCCATTGCTTTTAGTTTTGCCATTATGTTTTCCTGTTCTTGGCTTAGTTCTTCCTTTGGAATGTCTTTATAGAGGTCTCTGAAGTACTGGAGCCAGATGTTGCCATTTTGGATATGGATGTTGTTTTTCTTGTCTTTTGTGCCCATGTGGTTCCATAGTTCCCAGAAGGAGTTGTCTTGGAGGGCTTCTTGGAGTTGGTTAAGTTTGGTGGAGATGTAACTCTGCTTCTTCCTCCTGAGGATGGATTTGTACTGCCTTTGTATGGTTTCATAGGCTTCCCTCAGACCCGGGTGGTTGGGGTCTCTGTGTTTCTTGTTTGAGGCTGTTCTCAGGGTCTTCCGTACGGCTTTACATTCTCTGTCAAACCATCCATTGATCTGTTTTTCTTTTGGTCTCTTGTAGTTGACTTTTTTAAGGTCGGACAGTCTGGCCATTGCATAGAATATATTGTTGAGGTCTTTTGCAGCTTGACTCACTCCCTTTGGGTTAGGCTGGTACTCGTAGTTGTAGAAGTGGTGGAGCATCCGCTGTATTTCAGGTCTGCTGGGAACCTCTTTATACTTTAATGCCGACGTTTTGTGCCATTTATAGGATGGAGGCCGGGTGAAGAGGCCGCTCTGCTGTGGCTTTTGAGTGGATGGTTTCTCTGTAGATTTCAGGTACAGAAGAAGTTGGTTGTGGTCTGACAGGTGCGTTTGTGGGGAGACTATGAAGGCGCTGATATTTGCCAGGATCATATCTGTAATGGCATATTCTACTACACTCCTCCCTACATGGGAGTTTAGTGTGCACCTCCCTAAGGAGTCTCCTTTGGTTCGTCCGTTAAGAATATGAAGTCCTAAACTTCTGCATACGTTCAGGAGCTTTTTACCACTTTTGTTGACTGTACTGTCATAGCTGTTTCTCTCTGTGACTACTGAGTCTTGGCCGTTATTCTCTGCTCCAAATATGTAGATGTTCCCATCCGTGGTCAGGAAGTCGTTTTCTCTCGCTGTTCTTGCATTGAGGTCTCCAAAGATGAGAACTTTGCCCAGGCCCTGATAGTGGGCGGCTTCTCTTTGTAAGATCTCGAAGCAGTCTGGATTGAAGTAGGGTGACTCTGGCGGTGGTATATAGGTGGCGCAGAGATACACATCAGACTGAGAGGTGAGGATGGAGCTGCTGATCCTGATCCATATGTGGCTGCCTCCTCTCTTCACCGGTTTGATGTACTGGTGGAGCTCCTCTTTATGCCAGATCAGTATTCCTCCTGAGCTCCGGCCCAGTTTGATGTTTTTATTTTTCAGGGCAGGGACAGAGATTTCCCTGTATCCGATGGGCACCAGAGATTCGTCTTCGGCTCTGGTCCATGTTTCCAGGAGGATCTGAATGTCTATATTTCTCAGTCTTTGTATAAAGTCAGGGTCATTTGTTTTACATCCAAAGGCCGAGGTGTTGAGACCCTGAATATTCCAGCTGCTGATTGTAAGTGAGGTCATTTTTTTTTTTTTTTCTATATATCTTGGGTGTATCTACAACAATATATACCTGACATTAACCCATACAGTCTGTATCTACAATAATATATACCTGACAGCAGCCCATACAGTCTATATCTACAGTAATATATACCTGACAGGAGCCCATACAGTCTATATCTATAGTAATATATACCTGACAGGAGCCCGTACAGTCTATATCTACAATAAGATATACCTGACAGGAGCCCGTACAGTCTATATCTACAATAATATATACCTGACAGGAGCCCCTACAGTCTATATCTACAGTAATATATATCTGACAGGAGCCTGTACAGTCTTTATCTACAGTAATATATACCTGACAGGATCCCATACAGTCTATATCTACAATAATATATACCTGACAGGAGCCCATACAGTCTGTATCTACAATAATATATACCTGACAGGAGCCCATACAGTCTATATCTACAGTAATATATACCTGACAGGAGCCCGTACAGTCTATATCTACAATAAGATATACCTGACAGGAGCCCGTACAGTCTATATCTACAATAATATATACCTGACAGGAGCCCCTACAGTCTGAATCTACAATAACATATACCTGACAGGAGACCGTATAGTCTATATCTACAATAGTATATACCTGACAGGAGCCCGTATAGTCTATATCTACAATAATATATACCTGACAGGAGCCCATAGATTCTATATCTACAATAATAAATACCTGGCAGGAGCCCATACAGTCTGTATCTACAATAATATATACCTGACAGGAGCCCATACAGTCTATATCTACAGTAATATATACCTGACAGGAGCCCGTACAGTCTATATCTACAATAATATATACCTGACAGGAGCCCTACAGTCTATATCTACAGTAATATATACCTGGCAGGAGCCCATACAGTCTACATCTACAGTAATATATACCTGACAGGAGCCCATACAGGCTATATCTACAGTAATATATACCTGACAGGAGCCCCTACAGTCTATATCTACAATAATATATACCTGACAGGAGCCCATACCGTCTGTATCTACAATAATATGTACCTGACAGGAACCCGTACAGTCTGTATCTACAATAATATTTAACTGACAGGAGCCCGTACAGTCTATACCTACAATAATATATTCCTGACAGGAGCCCGTACATTCTGTATCTACAATAATATGTACCTGACAGGAGCCCGTACAGTCTATATCTACAATAATATATACCTGACAGGAGCCCGTACAGTCTATATCTACAATAATATATACCTGACAGGAGCCTGTACAGTCTATATCTACAGTAATATATACCTGACAGCAGCCTGTACAGTCTGTATCTACAATAATATATACCTGACAGCAGCCCGTACAGTCTGTATCTACAATAATATTTACCTGACAGGAGCCCGTACAGTCTATATCTACAATAATATATACCTGACAGGAGCCCATACAGTCTATATCTACAATAATATATACCTGACAGGAGCCCGTACAGTCTATATCTACAATAAATTCAAATTCAAATTCAAAGAAGCTTTATTGGCAGGACTAAATACACATTAGTTTTGCCAAAGCAAGTGTACAAACGGGAATAGGGATAGGGACTGTAGGAATGTTGGGTTGGGGCTGTACGAAAGGTGGATGGGGGCAGATCCAGTATAATCCAATAATATATACCTGACAGGAGCCCGTACAGTCTATATCTACAATAATATATACCTTACAGGAGCCCGCACAGTCTATATCTACAGTAATATATACCTGACAGGATCCCATACAGTCTATATCTACAATAATATATAACTGACAGGAGCCCGTACATTCTGTATCTACAATAATATATACCTGATAGGAGCCCATACAGTCTATATCTACAGTAATATATACCTGACAGGAGCCCGTACAGTCTATATCTACAATAATATATACCTGACAGCGGCCCATACATTCTGTATCTACAATAATATATACCTGACAGGAGCCCGTACAGTCTATATCTACAATAATATATACCTGACAGGAGCCCATACAGTCTATATCTACAATAATATATACCTGACAGGAGCCCGTACAGTCTATATCTACAATAAATTCAAATTCAAATTCAAAGAAGCTTTATTGGCAGGACTAAATACACATTAGTTTTGCCAAAGCAAGTGTACAAACGGGAATAGGGATAGGGACTGTAGGAATGTTGGGTTGGGGCTGTACGAAAGGTGGATGGGGGCAGATCCAGGATAATCCAATAATATATACCTGACAGGAGCCCGTACAGTCTATATCTACAATAATATATACCTTACAGGAGCCCGCACAGTCTATATCTACAGTAATATATACCTGACAGGATCCCATACAGTCTATATCTACAATAATATATACCTGACAGGAGCCCGTACATTCTGTATCTACAATAATATATACCTGATAGGAGCCCATACAGTCTATATCTACAGTAATATATACCTGACAGGAGCCCGTACAGTCTATATCTACAATAATATATACCTGACAGCGGCCCATACATTCTGTATCTACAATAATATATACCTGACAGGAGCCCGTACAATCTATATCCACAATAATATATACCTTACAGGAGCCCGTACAGTCTATATCTACAGTAATATATACCTGACAGGAGCCCATACAGTTTATATCTACAATAATATATACCTGACAGGAGCCCGTACAGTCTGTATCTACAATAATATATACCTGACAGGAGCCCATACAGTCTGTATCTACAATAATATATACCTGACAGGAGGCCTTACAGTCTATATCTGCAGTAAGATATACCTGACAGGAGACCGTATAGTCTATATCTACAGTAATATATACCTGACAGGAGACAGTACAGTCTATATCTACAATAATATATACCTGACAGGAGCCCCTACAGTCTGTATCTACAATAATATATACCTGACAGGAGCCCGTACAGTCTGTATCTACAATAATATATACCTGACAGGAGCCCATACAGTCTGTATCTACAATAATATATACCTGACAGGAGGCCTTACAGTCTATATCTGCAGTAAGATATACCTGACAGGAGACCGTATAGTCTATATCTGCAGTAATATACACCTGACAGGAGCCCCTACAGTCTGTATCTCCAATAATATATACCTGACAGGATCCCCTACAGTCTGTATCTACAATAATATATACCTGACAGGAGACCGTATAGTCTATATCTACAATAATATATACCTGACAGCAGCCCGTACAGTCTGTATCTACAATAATATTTACCTGACAGCAGCCCATACAGTCTATATCTACAATAATATATACCTGACAGAAGCCCATACAGTCTATATCTACAATAATATATACCTGACAGGAGCCCGTACAGTCTATATCTACAATAAATTCAAATTCAAATTCAAAGAAGCTTTATTGGCAGGACTAAATACACATTAGTTTTGCCAAAGCAAGTGTACAAACGGGAATAGGAATAGGGACTGTAGGAATGTTGGGTTGGGGCTGTACGAAAGGTGGATGGGGGCAGATCCAGGATAATCCAATAATATATACCTGACAGGAGCCCGTACAGTCTATATCTACAATAATATATACCTTACAGGAACCCGCACAGTCTATATCTACAGTAATATATACCTGACAGGATCCCATACAGTCTATATCTACAATAATATATACCTGACAGGAGCCCGTACAGTCTGTATCTACAATAATATATACCTGATAGGAGCCCATACAGTCTATATCTACAGTAATATATACCTGACAGGAGCCCGTACAGTCTATATCTACAATAATATATACCTGACAGCGGCCCATACATTCTGTATCTACAATAATATATACCTGACAGGAGCCCGTACAGTCTATGTCTACAATAAATTCAAATTCAAATTCAAATTCAAAGAAGCTTTATTGGCAGGACTAAATACACATTAGTTTTGCCAAAGCAAGTGTACAAATGGGAATAGGGATAGGGACTGTAGGAATGTTGGGTTGGGGCTGTAGGAAAGGTGGATGGGGGCAGATCCAGGATAATCCAATAATATATACCTGACAGGAGCCCGTACAGTCTATATCCACAATAATATATACCTTACAGGAGCCCGTACAGTCTATATCTACAGTAATATATACCTGACAGGAGCCCATACAGTCTATATCTACAATAATATATACCTGACAGGAGCCCGTACAGTCTATATCTACAGTAATATATACCTGACAGGAGCCCGTACAGTCTGTATCTACAATAATATATACCTGACAGGAGCCCATACAGTCTGTATCTACAATAATATATACCTGACAGGAGGCCTTACAGTCTATATCTGCAGTAAGATATACCTGACAGGAGACCGTATAGTCTATATCTACAGTAATATATACCTGACAGGAGCACATACAGTCTATATCTACAATAATATATACCTGACAGGAGCCCCTACAGTCTGTATCTACAATAATATATACCTGACAGGAGACCGTATAGTCTATCTCTACAATAATATATACCTGACAGGAGCCCGTACAGTCTATATCTACAATAATATATACCTGACAGGAGCCCGTACAGTCTATATCTACAATAATATATACCTGACAGGAGCCCATACAGTCTATATCTACAATAATATATACCTGACAGGAGCCCGTACAGTCTATATCTGCAATAATATATACCTGACAGCAGCCCGTACAGTCTATATCTACAATAATATACCTGACAGCGGCCCATACAGTCTGTATCTACAATAATATATACCTGACAGGAGCCCATACAGTCTGTATCTACAATAATATATACCTGACAGGAGCCCGTACAGTCTATATCTACAATAATATATACTTGACAGCAGCCCGTACAGTCTATATCTACAATAATATACACCTGACAGGAGCCCGTACAGTCTATATCTACAATAATATATACCTGACAGCAGCCCGTACAGTCTATATCTACAATAATATACACCTGACAGGAGCCCGTACAGTCTATATCTACAGTAATATATACCTGACAGGAGCCCGTGTAGTCTATATCTACAATCATATTTACCTGACAGGAGCCCGTACAGTCTATAATTCAAATTCAAATAAGCTTTATTGGCAGCACTAAATACAGAGAGGCAGATCCAGGATTGGGCTATAGAAGTCCACTGCATAGGGAAGGTGGATTATCTACAATAATGTATACCTGACAAGAGCCCATACAGTCTATATCTTCAATAATATATACCTCACAGGAGCCCATACATTCTGTATCTACAATAATATATACCTGACAGGAGCCCATACAGTCTATATCTACAATACTATATACCTAACAGGAGCTCATACAGTCTATATCTACAGCACTTGCTGATTACTGCCATAATTTTTACTGCAGAGTATTTTTGCAGATTTGTCATTTTGTGTTTTCTTGTTGTATTTCAGCCATTGGGTGGCGTGAGCATTGTCTTACCGACTTGTTCACATTTTGAACATGTCACATATGTTTTAAAATCCGTTTTTTCCTTGCTCAGCATGGTTTGGGAGACCCCACCCCTCTCTTGTGTGACATGCACATAAATGAGCTGCCATAAACCACAAGCCCATATACTAGGAGGCGCCTGTCTGTATCCTGTTCATTTAGACACTGTTCACATGTTCAGGTTTTCAGTACATTAGATAGGGACTGCTCCGTGAAGGGTTACCGTGACGTGGTGGAGCAGCTTGGCATATATTTTTTGCAAAAAACGTATTGACTAAATACCCTGTATTTGTTATCCAGCACTTGCTGATTACTGCCATATTTTTTACTGCAGAGTATTTTTGCAGATTTGTCATTTTGTGTTCTCTTGTTGTATTTCAGCCATTGGGTGGCGTGAGCACTGTCTGACCGACTTGTTCACATTTTGTGCATGTCACATATGTTTTAAAAAAAATAATATATACCTGACAGGAGCCTATACAGTCAAATTCTAATTCAAATTCAAATTCAAAGGAGCTTTACTGGCAGGACTAAATACACATTAGTTTTGCCAAAGCAAGTGTACAAAAGGGGAATAGGGATAGGGACTGTAGGGATGTTGGGTAGGGGCTGTAGGAAAGGTGGATGGGCCAGATCCAGGATGGGGCTATAGAAGTCCATGGCATAGGGAAGGTGAATAGGGGGATGTGGCAGATCCAGGGTGGAGCTATAGAAGTCCATGGCATAGGGAAGGTGGATGAGGGGCATGGGTCAGATCCAGGGTGGGGGCCATAGAAGTCCATGGCATATCATAGTTCTCTTTCTCGCAGTCTATGGCATGTGCTCACATATTGTGCTGCTATCTCCACTGCTCTGTCTTCTTCCCCTAGCAGGATATATGTTTTCTCTTCCTCCTTCATGGTGATGAAATCCGTGAAGAGATGTGAGAGTCTCCTGAAGTGAGTGTCCCTCACTGCTGAGTATTTGGGGCAGTGTAGCAGGAAGTGGGTCTCATCCTCCAGGGCCTCCTGGTCACAGTGTAGGCACAGTCTTTCCTCCCTGGGCTTGTAGCTCTGCCTGTGTCGGCCGGATTCGATGGTCAGACTGTGGGCACTGAGTCTATTTTGGCTCAGGATCTTGCGGTCTCTGGGGTCTGGGAGTTTCTCCAGGTATGGGGCGAGTCTGTAGTCTCTCTGTAGACTCCGGTACATGGTCAGTTTCTGTGAGCTGATGATGTCGTTCTTTCAGTCACTTACATACCTCTCCTGGCCTTCGTCTACCATCTTCCTGATTCTGGCTTTTGTCAGGTTGTTGTGATTGGTGTTCTGGTCAGGTTGGGTTTGGGTGAGCTGTTCCAAGGGTCCTGGTTTGTCTGTTTCACCTACATGTGTCTGGGCTTTATGGTGATGGGAGCTTGGATTGCTCCTTCGTAAGTGAGCCCGGAATGACAGTGCCCTCTTTAGAACCATTAGGTGTAGAGGGAATCTGCCCCGCTCGGCCCGGCAAGCACTGTTGGAGGTGCTCCGATGGACTTGGAGAAGGTGCTTGCAGAATTCCAGGTGGAATATTTCTGTTGGGCTTGAATCCCACCTTGACCAGTCTGGGTAGGTGTGAGGACCCCAGACTTCGCTGCCATACAGGAGGATTGGGGCGATGATAGAGTCGAAGATTTTTAACCAGACCCTCACTGGTGTCTTCAGATGGTAGAGCTTCCTTCGGATGGCATAGGTTTTGCAGGCCTTGTCTTTCAAGGTCTCTATGGCTTGTTTGAAGCTCCCTGACCGGTGAATCTCTAGGCCCAGGTAGGTATATTTGTCCATTCCTGTAAGGGCGCAGTAGTTGAGGACAAATGAAGGGTGCTGGTCTGATTTTCTCTTTCTCTTCTGGAACACCATGTTGGTTTTCTTTATGTTGACCGGTAGTGCCAAGGTGAGCTGAATTTCTCTAAGATTTTCAGGTTGTCTTGGAGGCCTTTCTCGGATGGTGACAGAAGTAGCAGGTCATCTGCATACAGCAGGAATTTCACCTGCTCATCTTGGAGGGTGAGACCTGGTGCTGTGGAAGATTCCAGAGCGGTGGCCTGCTCGTTGATGTAAATGTTGAAGAGCATTGGGCTTAGGCTGCGTTTGTGGGGAGACTATGAAGGTGCTGATATTTGCCAGGTTCATATCTGTAATGGCATAATCTACTGCACTCCTTCCTACATGTAAGTTTAGTGTACACCTCCCTAAAGAGTCTCCTTTGGTTCGTCCATTAAGAATATGAAGTCCTAAACTTCTACATACCTTCATGAGCTTTTTACCACTTTTGTTGACTGTACTGCCGTAGCTGTTTCTCTCTGTGAGTACAGAGTCTTGGCCTTCATTCTCTGCTCCAAATATGAAAATGTTCCCATCCGTGGTCAGGAAGTCGTTTTCTCTCCCTGTTCTTGTATTGAGGTCTCCAAAGATGAGAACTGTTCCCAGGGCCTGATAGTGGGCGGCTTCTCTTTGTAAGATCTCAAAGCAGTCTGAATTGAAGTAGGGTGACTCTGGTGGTGGTATATAGGTGGCACAGAGATGGACATAAGACTGAAAGGTGAGGATGGAGCTGCTGATCCTGATCCATATGTGGCTGCCTCCTCTCTTCACCGGTTTGATGTACTGGTGAAGCTCCTCTTTACAGGGCTGCCACTAGGAATTTTGAGGCCCCATACTTGCAAAATTTTTAGGGCCCTCTTGAGACTCCGTCCAGGCTCCACCCCTCGAACTGTCCACAGTCCCACCGCTCCCTTTTGGAAAAACTCCACTTCTCACCAATCACACATTAACAGTTCCCATCACCAGATCACACATATAGCCGTCAGCTTTTGCTTTGGCCAAAAGATTTTTTTAAGCCACCACCATAACAGGGTAGACACTTTTGGCCAGGCCCTCCTCTACTGTAACCTATTAAATAGTTGTTAAAATATGCCATACAATTTAGGTAATTTTTTTTTTTCAATTTTTAAAATGACCAATAATATCACATACAAGGAACAAATGCCGCTATACCATGTCCAGACCACATATTACCACCACATAGTGACCTATAATACCACATACAAGGAACAAATACCGCCACACCATGACCAGACCACATATTACTACCATAGTGACCGAATAATATCACATACAAGGAACAAATAGTGCCACACCATGACCAGACCACATATTACTACCAAAGGGACTGATTAATACCACATACAAGGAACAAATACCACCGCACCATGACCAGACCACATATTACCACCACAAAGTGACCAAATAATAGCACATACAAGGGACAAATACCACCGCACCATGCCCAGACCACATATTACCACCACATGGTGACTGAATACTACAGTACTGATCATTAATAAAAAAAACTTAATACTATCACCATAAGTGGCATTATACACAGGAGATCTGTTATGAATGGGTCACCGAGGAGGACAACAAAAAGCTAAGTCCCAGAAAACCAGAGAGGTTGGTAACTATGCAGATTGCAGATCCCTGATCTTAACCACACAACTAGCAGTAGCAGTGGAGCGTTCCTACGATGATCTAGACGCCTCGTCACCGCCGGAGGACTAAATAAGCCTAAAGCAAGAAAAGGGGAAAACTAACTGCCCCAGAGCAGACCCCAAAGGAATAGACAGCCCCCACACATGTATTGATGGTGAAACAAGATGAAAACACAAACATAGGTAGGAAAATAGGCAGAGCAAATGATGGGGCCCAAACTAACTATAAAGAACAGGAAAGGAAAGACACTGTCTGCAATCTGCCAAAACCCCTACAAAATAATGTCCAACACTTCTGATAACAAAATTAACCCTGAAGTCACTAGACTTCTCCCACTATATCAGCACTCTGAAATATTCTGAGACAGAGCAAACAGAGGCCAATCTAATAAGGGACTTAAAAGCAAATTGGCAAATACAGATAAATAAGAGTGGAAATTCAGCACAGCCCCAGACGGGGCTGGCTGAACACACAAAAAACTGAGTAGACCAACAAAATCAAGTGTGAACATTAGCAAAAACACTTAGCTTTGAGAAGGCTGGAACAGAGCTGAAAACCAAGACCTGAGAAGCCAGAAGCAATCACCAGCACTAGACTAGGGCGTCGGCTGTTTTAAATCCAGTCTAAGCTTCCTGAGGTCCAATCGTCATCCTCATTGTCAGGTGGCAGATCTCTACTGATTAAATCAGCCTCACTACCTCCTGTTACTACCAGAGGGAGTCTGGAAGGAGAACTCACAGCTGGTGGACCAGAGAATGAACTCACAACAGTACCCCCCCTTGAGGAGGGGTCACTGAACCCTCATCCACGCCACCAGGCTGATCAGGATGGGCCCGGTGAAAAGCACAAACCAATCTATTGGCATGAATATCAGAGGCAGAGACCCAAGAATTATCCTCCTGGCCATAACCCTTCCATTTGACCACATACTGGAGTCTCCGTCTAACCAAACGAGAATCCAATATTTTCTCTACCTCATATTCCATATTGCCTTTAACCAATACAGGATCAGGAGGTGCTGCCATAGGAACCACTGGCTCAACAAACCTCCTCAACAGTGATTTATGAAATACGTTATGGATCTTGAACGTAACTGGAAGAGCCAATAGAAAAGAAACAGGATTAAGAATCTCCAAAATTTTATAAGGTCCAATAAATCTTGGCTTAAATTTTGGAGATGCAACCTTCATAGGAATATTCTTAGACAACAACCAAACCATATCACCCACTTTAAACCGGGGACCAATGGTCCTATGTCTGTTGGAAAATCGCTGGGCCTTTTCCTGAGAGAGTGACAACCTATCCACTACTTGATCCCATATCTGCTGCATTCTCTCAACCACAGTATCCACCCCTGGGCAGGACGAAGATTCCACTTGTCCTGAAGAGAATCGAGGATGAAACCCAAAATTACAGAAAAAGGGTGATATCAAAGTGGCAGAACTAGCTCTATTGTTCAGCGCGAATTCGGCCAAGGGCAAAAATGAAACCCAATCATCCTTGTTACGTGTTACGGAACCACTCAGCACCCAGAATATGTTGTGCAGTTATATGTATGTATAATAGGTTCCATTGGAGATGCATGTCCCTAATGCATCAGCCCACAGGCTGCGCCCAGCCGCCCCCCCTACCTTTGTAATTCCCACAGTAAATATTGGCAGGCTCCGGCCACCTGCGGCTATTGTAATGTATGTCTGGCCTGCTGCTTTTCTATTGGCCTGCCCTCTGTATCTGTGTGATATATTCTGTGTCCTGTGAGTAAAGTGTTGTCAGACTGTAAATACGTGGAGAAGCAGTGATCTTTTATATGCGCCCATGTAACCAAGGAATTCCAGCCAGCGTCCTTCATTCAGACTCCAGCCAAAGCAGAGTGGACCTCCAGAAACACGGGGTCGTACTGAAAGAGGTACCTGAGATAGGAAGACCCCGTTACACTGGTGGCAGCCAGCGGGATATGATACCCCTTCTACAGGAGGAAAGGAATGAATGGAAAACAACTACCAGAAGTTAAAGAGGACTACATTAAAAGATCTGGTAGAAGCCCGAGGGTTGATCACCAGCAACAAAACAAAAGCGGATTTGATAGCAGCCATCATGGAACACGACAGTGCAGCGCCCCCCAATGTGAACGTGGAGGAGACTGAATTCCATAGGGAGGTAAAGAACAGACTGGCGTTCTATGGCCCGAACCCTGCAGTAGAGATCATGCGAGAGGTGATGGCTGATGTGCGTACTGATCTGAAGGAAAAGATGGCTGAGCGGACCAGGATAGAGCTAGCCAAGATGGAGATGGCAGAGCAGACCAAAGTGGAGCTGGCCAAGATGGAGATGGCAGAGCGGAGAGAGGAGAGTCAGCGAGCAGGGGGAGCTCTGGCCTTCGACCAGGTACCTTCAACAGTAAGCCACAAAAAGATCCAGTATAATGCCTTCTGACAGTTGGGGGAGGCAGAGGAAGACATTGATGGCTTTCTGCAGGACTTTGAGCGGCAGTGTGCCATTCATCAAGTAAAGCCAGAGGAACGGGTTCAGATTCTGGCCAGCAAGCTGACAGGCCGAGCAGCGGACGCCTATCGCACGGTACCTGATGAGGACTGCATGGACTATGAGCGGATCAAAGAAGTGATCTTGGCCCGGTATGCGCTGACACCCGAGGCATGCCGCCAAAAGTTCCGTGGACTTATAAAACGCGTAACCGATACCCACGCTGAATGGGCCTGTAAATTACGGTGGTCACTGCTACAGTGGGTACAAGGGAGCCAAGCAACCACTAAGGAGGACGTCCTCCAGCTCTTCTTGTTAGAACGATTCTTTAATGGACTAACCCCCGAGACACAGGAATGGCTTCGGGACAGGCGGCCAACGACTCTGGAGGAAGCCGCTCGTCTGGCCGATGAACATCATGATGCCAGGAGGCCTCAGTTGTCCGGATCAAAGATGGTTACTTGGGGCCCGCCCATGGACCTGGAGGGCCCCAAACCACCGAAGATTGTAGGGGGACCAGCTAGAAACCCGGCCTACCACAGTCCCCCTGGGACGCGATGCCACACCTGCCGTCAGCTGGGCCACCTGCAAAGACAATGTCCCAACCGGACTCAGCATACCCAGTGGCCAAAGGCGGGAACAGCTACCTTCAGCCGGGCTGCTGTACACTGCTACTAAGGCGAAGCTGACCCGGCATTGGGGGCTACGACTAACCAAGGGGTGGAAGAGATGGAGGAAGTGCTGCATGAAGTAGACCCTGTGCAGGCAGCCCAGGCAGATAATCGACAACAGCATCGACAGGTCATGTGGGTTAATGGGAAACGTATGCAGGGACTAAGAGATTCCGGGGCAACTTTGACCCTTGTGAAGCCTCATCTCGCCTGGGACCAAGAGAAGATGGACCGGACAGTGGCAGTCCGTGTAGCAGGGGGAGCTATACATCGACTGCCCACTGCCAGGATTCACCTGAACTGGGGAGTCGGGGATGGCCTTGTTGAGGTCAGCTTGATGGAGGATTTGCCTGCAGACGTCTTGCTGGGAAACGACTTGGGGCCCATGTTGTCTGCATTCTCAGTTGCCGCTCTGGCTGAGACATATCCTGTGACCACCCGAGACAAGCTCGAGCTGCGGAGGCGGAATCACACTCAGAGGAGGCCCAGGTAAGACATCCCAGCCCTACACGTATTCCCATAGCCAGACACATTTCTTGGGCCACCCCAGATGAATTTAACCCTCCGTCAGGAACAATGGATCTGACAGGCGCAGCTCTTCTACTTTCATTTCTCCCTTCTCACCAGATTTTCAGGAAACCCCCTCCCTCTAGATAGTCTCCTGGCTCTAGCTGCTGTGTGAAACCTGATACCACAGTTGGTCTGCAGAGCTTCAGGAAGGAAGATATAGCTGTGCTGGCTTCCCAGGCTCATTGGTCCCGAACACATCACACTTTATAAGGTTGGTATGTAATGTTTTTAGTCATTACTATTGTTTATTTAGCTTGTTTTATGAATGGATAGAGAAAGGTTTGTGGATATTTCATATAAATAAGGCAGATTTTCTTACAAATGAAAGTGTACTTCTCAGGAATTTTGAAATTTGTGCATATCAAAGTTATTACTTTTATGTTGAGTAAATGGGTTTGTTTTGCACCTGATAATGTGTAGTCTCTTTTATTACATCCCTTTGAAGGTCTCTGATCACTTTTAGATCACTGAAATTGAGAAAATTAGATATTCTAGGCATTTTTCTAGCCTGCGCTTGACAGGCACATTGTTCCATTACGAGTTAGTGTGAATATTGTTCCTGACGGAAGGTTAAGAGGGAGTTACTTGAGGATCCTTCATTGGAGGGATATCGTGGGAAGGCACAGGAGGGGAGAGGGGTACTGGAAGGGGAACAGATTGTATGGAAGCAGGGACTCCTCTACCGGATCACAGAGCAGCACCACACAGGGACGAGCTCCACTATAAAACGACAGCTGGTAGTTCCCAAGAAGTATAGGCAGGAGTTACTGCGAATCTCTCATGACATACCCTTGGCCGGGCACTTCGGCGTCAGTCGCACCAGGCATCGTCTGACACAAAACTTCTTTTGGCCGGGGGTAACCTATGATGTTCGTCAGTACTGCCAGACCTGTGAAAGTTGCCAGCGCATTGGCAAGAGGGGAGATCGATGCAAGGCCAAATTACGCCCCCTCCCCATTGTGGAGGAACCATTTAGCCGAGTAGCGGTCAATCTGATAGGGCCGTTAGCCAAACCCAGTCCATCAGGGAAAAGGTATATATTGACAGTGGTAGATTATGCCACACGGTATCCAGAGGTGGTTGCGTTACCTAACATACTGGCAGAGACGGTGGCGGCCGCCATGCTCCAGGTTTTCTCACGGGTTGGATATCCCTGGGAGATTATCTCGGACCAGGGTACCCAGTTTACAGCAGAGGTGATCAACCAACTGTGGAAGCTGTGCGGCGTAAAGTCCATTAGAAGCGCCCCGTACCACCCACAAACCAATGGGTTGTGTGAACGCTTTAACGGGACATTAAAACAGCTCATTGGGACTTTTACCAGGACCTACAGGGACTGGGAGAAATTCTTGCCACACCTCCTGTTTGCCTATCGGGAGGTGCCCCAAGCATCCACGGGGTTCTCCCCATTCGAACTGGTATACGGGAGACGGGTAAGTGGACCCCTAGACTTAGTGCTAGAACACTGGTAAGGGGAGGGCCTCATAGAAGGGGTACCTATTGTACCCTATGTGCTGGAATTCCGGGACCACCTACAGGAGCTGACCCAGGCTGTACGTGAGAACATGCAGGCGACCCAGCGGCGCCAGAGCGTATGGTACGATCGGAGGGCCAGAGAGCGCACTGTTGTGAGTTCATTTTCCCCTCCACCACTGAGGCCCGATGAACTCCCTCTTCTGGTAAAGAAAGGTAGTGAGCCTGATTATCAAGCACCTGAGACTAATGATGATGACTGGCTGAGTGGAGTTACTGACTGGATATAAGGCCGCCGACGCCCTTCTGCCCTGCGGGTGATTTCTCTGAGGGATTCTTTGAGACCAGTCTGAATTCCTGCTCTTCTAAAGCTAAATTTTCTGCTCAGCTTTTTGCATTTGTGCTTTGACTTTGTTTTGCTTTGTTTTTCTGGATTTCTGCCATTCCCTGCTGGGGTGAGCTGAATTCGTTAGCTCTGTCTTCAGAAAATACCTGAGTGCTGATATAGTTTTTGAAGCCTAGCTGCTTCAGGGTCGTTTTCCATATCAGCCTGTTGGCTTATGTCTTTGATAGGGTTTTGGCAGATTGCAGACAGCAACCTTCCTTTCCTGTCCTGTTTAGTTAGCTTGGGCCCCATCGTTTGCTCAGCCTATCTTTCTATCTTTGTGAGTGTTTTTTCATCTTGCTTCACCGTCATTATATGTTGGGGGCTGCCTTTTACTTTGGGGTCTGCTCTGGGGCAGTTTAGATTTCCTTTTCTGTCTTTAGGCTATTTAGCTCTCCGGCTGTGATCGAGGGGTATAGGGCACCGTAGGAACCCCCCACGGCTACTGCTAGTTGTGTTGATAGGTTCAGGGGTCTGCAATCTGTTAGTTGCCAACTTCTCTGGTTTTCTGGACGTAGCTTCTATTTTTGTGTCTGCCTTCTACGGTGACTCTATCATAACAGAATCACCCGCCATACCGCAGATCCTAGGGTACTCTATAGCAGGAAAGAATTGTAAAAAAAAAAAAAAAAAAAAAAATGGTGTGTATATTTTTTCCTCTATATCTCTGAGGCCGTAGGGGGAATTTTTTTTTCTCTCAATGGAGATAAAGCAATTGTCTGATCGTGTGGAGCAGCTCGCTGCAGAAGTGCAGGGAATTTCCGTCTACCTTGCTCATTCACATGCTGCTGAACCAAAGATTCCTACACCTGATGTATTTTTTGGGGATCGGTCTAAATTTTTGAATTTCAAAAATAATTGTAAATTATTTTTTGCCTTGAAGCCTAACTCGTCAGGGAGCTCCGCACAGCAGGTTAAAATTGTCATCTCTTTGCTGCGTGGCGATCCCCAGGATTGGGCGTTTTCTTTGAAACCAGATGATCCTATTCTGACTAATGTGAACGCATTTTTTCAAGCCTTGGGGTTGTTGTATAACGAACCTAATGCTATTGATCAGGCTGAAAAGACCCTGCTGGCATTGAACCAGGGTCGAGATTCTGCAGAATTGTACTGTCAAAAATTCCGAAAGTGGGCGGTACTTACTACCTGGAATGATAATGCCTTGGCTGCTCTCTTTCGGAAGGGTTTGTCAGAAGCCGTAAAGGTACTATGGTGGGATTTCCTGTTCCCTCTGGTCTGGACGATTCTATGTCATTAGCCATTCAGGTTGATCGGCGTTTGAGTGAACGCAGGATTGCACGAGAGGTGTTGCCACCAGTTGAACAGGTGTCTGAACCTATGCAATGTGATAGAGTTTTGTCCAGAGAGCAGTGTCAGGAGTTCAGAAGGCGTAATAAGTTGTGTTTTTTTCTGTGGAGATGCCTCGCATATTATTTCTGTCTGTCCTAAAGGAGAGAAACGCTTTGCACACACGTTTTCTGTTGGTGGTGTTCAACCTAAGTTTCTTCTGGCTATTACTCTGATCTGCTCCCTGTCCACATTTTCCGCCAAGGCTTTTGTGGATTCGGGAGCAGCCCTAAACCTAATGGACTTCGATTTTGCTAAACGTTGTGGATTTCCGATGACACCCCTGCAGAGCCTATCCCTTTGAGGGGGATTGATGCTACTCCTTTGGCGAAAAATAAACCTCAGTTTTGGACCCAGGTGGTAATGCGGGTCGCCCCAGACCATCAAGAAAATTGCAGATTTTTGGTGTTGCATAATCTGCATGATACCATTGTTCTGGGGTTTCCCTGGTTACAAATTCATAATCCAGTTTTGGATTGGAAATCTGTGTCTGTGGTGAGTTGGGGTTGTCGGTGTGCCTTTAGTGAGGCTCCGGTGTTTTCCACCTCTCCTCAGTCGCATGATGATCCTGACTATTTGGCGGACTTTTATGATGTATTTAGTGAGAATGAGTCTGCGTCTCAGCCTCCTCATAGGAGTTATGCTTGTGCAATTGAACTAAGCCCGGGGTGTAAATTTCCCAAGGGTCGGCTCTTCAATTTATCTGTACCCGAGCACGAGGCTATGCGATCCTATATTAAGGAGGCGTTGGAGAAGGGTCATATTAGACCATCCTCGTCACCCTTAGGTGCCGGGTTTTTTTTTGTAGCCAAAAAGGATGGATCATTAAGACCTTGTATTGATTATCGTGCCCTCAACAAAATTACTGTTAAATATCAGTATCCGTTACCCCTGATTTCGGATCTATTCTCTAGAGTTAAAGGTGCTTGCTGGTTTACCAAGCTTGACCTCAGGGGGGCGTATAATCTTATTCGCATTAAGCATGGGGATGAATGGAAGACGGCGTTTAATACTCCGGAGGGACATTTTGAGTACCTGGTGATGCCTTTTGGGCTCACTAATGCCCCTTCTGTCTTCCAGTGCTTCATGAACGATATTTTCTGAGATTTTGTCGATAAATTTTTGATTACCTATCTGGATGATATTTTGATCTTCTCCAAGAATTGGGATTCTCATGTGGAACATATTCGGACTGTGTTCCGGATCTTGAGGGAGAATTCCCTGTATGTCAAAGGATCTAAATGCCTTTTTGGAGTACAGAGGATTTCTTTTTTGGGATTTATTTTGTCTCCGTCAACTATTGAAATGGACCCGGCCAAGGTACAGGCCATTTACGATTGGGTTCAGCCCACTTCTTTGAAGGCCCTCCAGAAGTTTTTGGGTTTTGCTAATTTTTATCGGAAATTTATAGCAAAATTTTCTAGTATTGGCAAGCCATTGACTGATTTGACTAAGAAGGGTGCTGATGTGTTAAATTGGTCTCCGGAGGCTGTTTCTTCCTTTCAGGAGCTGAAGCGAATATTCATCTCTGCCCCGGTTTTGCGGCAACCTGATGTCTCACTTCCGTTCCAGGTAGAGGTGGATGCTTCTGAGATTGGTGCAGGAGCTGTTTTGTCCCAAAGGGATCCTGTAACATCTAAAATGAATCCCTGTGCTTTCTTTTCCCGAAAGTTCTCTCCATCTGAACGTAACTATGATGTGGGGAATCGGGAACTGTTGGCCATGAAATGGGCATTTGAGGAGTGGAGACATTGGTTGGAGGGAGCTAAACATCAAGTCGTGGTTCTCACTGGCCACAAGAATTTGATTTACCTAGAGTCAGCTAAGCGCTTGAACCCTAGACAGGCTAGGTGGGCCTTGTTTTTTACACGTTTTGATTTTGTGGTTTCTTTTCTTCCTGGAACTAAGAATGTCAAGACAGACGCCCTCTCTAGGAGCTTCTTTGCTGATTCTCCTGTGGTGACCAAGCCTGCTACCATCTTAGGCGAAGGGGTAGTTCTTTCTGCCATCTCGCCCGATTTGAGACGTGCTCTAGAAGAGTTCCAGGAGAACAAACCTGAGCGTTGTCCCAGTGGAAAGTTGTATGTTCCTGACCAGTGGAAGAAGAGAGTGATGTCTGAAGTTCATTGCTCTGCTTTGGCTGGTCATCCAGGTATTTTTGGTACTAGAGATCTGGTGAGTCAGTCTTTTTGGTGGCCCTCCTTGTCTCGTGATGTCAGGAATTTTGTGCAGTCCTGTGGGACTTGATCCCGGTCTAAATCGTGTTCTCGCTCTAGTGGGTTGTTAATGCCTTTGCCTGTCCCCAAGAGGCCATGGACCCATATTTCAATGGATTTCATCTCTGATATGCCTGTCTCTCAAAGGATGACTGTTATTTGGGTGATTTGTGATAGGTTCTCTAAGATGGTTCATCTTGTACCCCTCCTTAAGTTGTCGTCTTCCTCTGAGTTGGTGCCCCTGTTTTTGCAACAGGTGATTCGCTTGCACGGGATTCCTGAGAACATTGTATCTGACAGAGGAGTTCAGTTTGTGTCTAGATTTTGGAGAACTTTCTGTTCCAAGCTGGGAATTCAGTTGTCCTTCTCCTCTGCTTTTCACCCTCAGACCAATGGGCAGACAGAGAGAACAAACCAGACCTTGGAGTCGTATTTGAGATGTTTTATTTCCGCTGATCAGGATGATTGGGTTTCATTTTTGCCCTTGGCCGAATTTGCTTTAAATAATAGAGCTAGTTCTGCCACTTTGATGTCACCTTTTTTTTGTAACTTTGGGTTTCATCCTCGATTTTCTTCAGGGCAGGTGGAGCCCTCTGCCTGCCCAGGTGTTGACACTGTGGTGGAGAGAATGCACCAGATCTGGGACCAAGTGGTGGATAAGTTATCTCTCTCCCAGGAAAAGGCCCAGCAGTTTTCCAACCGACATAGGACCATTGGTCCCCAGTTTAAGGTTGGTGATATGGTGTGGTTATCATCAAAAAATATTGCTATGAAGGTGGCTTCTCCTAAGTTTAAGCCTAGATTTATTGGACCTTACAAGATTTTGGAGATTATTAATCCGGTCTCTTTTCGTTTGGCTCTTCCTTTCACATTTAAAATCCATAATGTGTTCCATAAGTCTTCGTTGAAGAGGTTTGTTGAACCTGTTGTTCCGGGGGTGGCACCTCCAGACCCTGTATTGGTTGAAGGTAACATGGAATATGAGGTAGAGAAAATACTGGATTCCCGTCTGGCTAGACGTAGACTCCAGTATTTGGTTAAGTGGAAGGGTTATGGTCAGGAGGATAATTCCTGGGTCTCTGCCTCTGATATTCATGCCAAAAGATTGGTGCGTGCCTTTCATCGGGCTCACCCTGATCGCCCTGGTGGCGTGGTTGAGGGTTCGGTGACCCCTCCTCAAGGGGGAGGTACTGTTGTGAGTTCATTTTCCCCTCCACCACTGAGGTCCGATGAACTCCCTCTTCTGGTAAAGAAAGGTAGTGAGCCTGATTATCAAGCACCTGAGACTAATGATGATGACTGGCTGAGTGGAGTTACTGACTGGATATAAGGCCGCCGATGCCCTTCTGCCCTGCGGGTGATTTCTCTGAGGGATTCTTTGAGACCTGTCTGAATTCCTGCTCTTCTAAAGCTAAGTTTTCTGCTCAGCTTTTTGCATTTGTGCTTTGACTTTGTTTTGCTTTGTTTTTCTGGATTTCTGCCATTCCCTGCTGGGGTGAGCTGAATTCCTTTAGCTCTGTCTTCAGAAAATACCTGAGTGCTGATATAGTTTTTGAAGCCTAGCTGCTTCAGGGTCGTTTTCCATATCAGCCTGTTGGCTTATGTCTTTGATAGGGTTTTGGCAGATTGCAGACAGCAACCTTCCTTTCCTGTCCTGTTTAGTTAGCTTGGGCCCCATCGTTTGCTCAGCCTATCTTTCTATCTTTGTGAGTGTTTTTTCATCTTGCTTCACCGTCATTATATGTTGGGGGCTGCCTTTTACTTTGGGGTCTGCTCTGGGGCAGTTTAGATTTCCTTTTCTGTCTTTAGGCTATTTAGCTCTCTGGCTGTGATCGAGGGCTCTAGGGCACCGTAGGAACCCCCCACGGCTACTGCTAGTTGAGTTGATAGGTTCAGGGGTCTGCAATCTGTTAGTTGCCAACTTCTCTGGTTTTCTGGACGTAGCTTTTATTTTTGTGTCTGCCTCCTACGGTGACTCTATCATAACAGCGCACCTTGGAAATAGGACAGAAGGTCCTGGTGTTAGAGCCCACTAAGCAGAACAAGTTCCAAGCTGCATGGCAGGGGCCCTACCAGGTAGTGGGGAAAATAGCCGACACAACCTATAATGTCGCCGATTGTGACGACCCCAGGGTTATCCGCATGCTCTACGTGAATATGCTGAAGCCCTACCATGAGCGCCCTGAAGAGGTAGTGGCCATCTGTGCACCTGAAGCAGAGGATTTAGCCGGACTTCCCTTGCCGGATGTCTTAGGGGAAAGGACTCAGTCTAAAACATGGGACCAGGTACACTTGGGTGAAGACCTAGGCCCCCCGAGAGAGACAGCAGGTGGAGGAGTTGTTGAGGCAGCGACAGAGGATTTTTTGGGGAGACCAGGGTACACTCGCCTGGCACAACATGTGACAAAACCCCTTCTGCGTCCATGAGTTTGTACGAGAGGGGATGCGACAAGAGATACAAGAGATGTTGCATTTAGGGGTCATTGAAGAGTCAGATAGTCCCTGGGCATCCCCCGTAGTGTTAGTGCCCAAGAAGGATGGGACTACACAGTTTGTGTAGACTATCGTAAGCTCAATGAGAAAACAGTGACGGATGCATATCCCATGCCGCGTGTGGATGAGTTGTTAGACCGGCTGGCGGGGGCAAAGTATTTGACCACCATCGATCTATGCAAAGGCTACTGGCAGATTCCCCTTAGTCCTGACGCTATTCCCAAGTCGGCATTTGTCACCCCGTTCGGCTTATTCCAGTTTCGAGTTATGCCATTCGGGATGAAGAATGCCCCGGCGACCTTCCAAAGGCTGGTTGACCGCCTTCTGGATGGTCTCCAGGACTATGCTTGTGCCTATCTGGATGACATCGCCATCTACAGTGCGACATGGGAAGAGCATCTAAATCACCTAGAGACAGTATTGGACAGGATCCACCAGGCCGGAATCACCCTGAACCCAAACAAGTGTCATGTAGGCAAAGCAGAGGTTCAGTATTTAGGGCATTGGGTGGGAAGCGACCAGAACCAGCCTAGATTGAGGCCATAGCCAAATGGCCCACCCCAAGCACTAAAACCCAGGTCATGGCGTTTCTAGGGACAGCGGGGTATTACAGGAAATTCGTTCCCAAATACAGCAGCGTAGCCAAGCCCCTCACTGATCTGACCCGTAAGAGCCAACCCCGCCAGGTAACCTGGACCCCAGAGTGTGAGGAAGCCTTCCGCCAACTAAAGGACGCCCTCACCAATACCCCTGTATTGGCCGCACCCGATCCAACTAAACGTTTCCTGGTTCACACAGACGCTTCTATGTTTGGATTGGGGGCAGTGGTGAGCCAAGTCGGGCCGGACGGCCAAGAACACCCGGTAGCTTACCTGAGTCGGAAACTACTGCCCCGTGAAGTAAGCTATGCGGCCATCAAGAAGGAGTGCCTGGCGGTAGTATGGGGACTCAAAAAGTTGCAACCATATTTGTATGGACAACAGTTTTCCCTCCTAACGGACCATAATCCCCTAGTCTGGCTTAATCGGGTTTCCGGAAACAACACCAGATTGCTGCGGTGGAGTTTAGCCCTACAACCTCTGGACTTCACCATCCACTACAGGCCCGGCAAACAAAACGGTAACGCCGATGGACTAAGCCGACAAACGAAACTTGTACCAACCCCATAAACTTCGGTCATCCCCAAACCGATCCGTTAAGGATCAGAATGTGTATGCCGATCGCGTCGCTGAAAAGGGGAGCCGTGTTACGGAACCACTCAGCACCCAGAATATGTTGTGCAGTTATATGTATGTATAATAGGTTCCATGGGAGATGCATGTCCCTAATGCATCAGCCCACAGGCTGCGCCCAGCCACCCCCCACCAACCTTTGTAATTCCCACAGTAAATATCGGCAGGCTCCGGCCACCTGCGGCTATTGTAATGTATGTCTGGCCTGCCGCTTTTCTATTGGCCTGCCCTCTGTATCTGTGTGATATATTCTGTGTCCTGTGAGTAAAGTGTTGTCAGACTGGAAATACATGGAGAAGCAGTGATCTTTTATATGCGCCCATGTAACCAAGGAATTCCAGCCAGCGTCCTTCATTCAGACTCCAGCCAAAGCAGAGTGGACCTCCGGAAACACGGGGTGGTACTGAAAGAGGCACCCGAGATAGGAAGACCCCGTTACAATCCTGATCAGCAGATATAAAACATCTTAAATAAGACTCCAAGGTCTGGTTTGTTCTCTCAGTCTGCCCATTAGTCTGGGGATGAAACGAGGAGGAGAAGGATAACTGAATTCCCAGATTGGAACAAAAGGCTTTCCAAAATCTGGAAACAAACTGGACTCCTCTGTCCGACACAATGTTCTCAGGAATCCCATGTAACCGAACCACCTGTTGTAAAAACAAGGGTACCAACTCAGCCAAAGATGGCAACTTTGGGAGTGGTACAAGATGGACCATCTTTGAAAATCTATCACAAATCACCCAGATAACAGTCATTCTCTGAGAGACAGGAAGATCAGAAATAAAATCCATTGAGATATGGGTCCATGGCCTCTTGGGCAATGGCAGGGGCATCAGCAACCCACTAAAACGAGAACAGGGTTTAGACCGAGAACAAGTCCCACAGGACTGCACAAAATTCCTGACATCACGAGATAAGGCGGGCCACCAAAAAGACCGACTCACCAAATCTCTGGTACCAAAAAAACCTGGATGACCAGCCAATGCGGAGCAATGAACAAAAGACATCACTCTCTTTCTCCACTGGTCAGGAACATACAATTTTCCCATAGGGCAACGCTCAGGTTTATCCTCCTGAAATTCCTCCAGGGCACGTCTCAAATCGGGCGAAATGGCAGAAAGAACTACCCCCTCACCTAGGATGGTAGTAGGCTCGGTCACATTAAGAGAATCAGCAAAGAAACTCCTAGAAAGAGCGTCTGCCTTAACATTCTTAGTGCCCGGAAGAAAAGAGACCACAAAATTAAAACGCGTGAAAAACAAGGCCCATCTAGCCTGTCTAGGATTCAAGCGTTTGGCCGACTCCAGATAAATCAAATTCTTGTGATCGGTGAGGACCACAACTTGATGTTTAGCTCCCTCTAACCAATGTCTCCACTCCTCAAATACCCACTTCATGGCCAACAATTCCCGATTCCCCACGTCATAGTTGCGTTCAGATGGGGAGAACTTACAAGAAAAGAAGGTACAAGGATTCATCTTAGAAGTCACAGGGTCTTTTTGGGACAAAACAGCTCCTGCACCAATCTCAGAAGCATCTACCTCCACCTGAAATGGAAGAGAGACATCAGGTTGCCGTAAAACTGGAGCTGAAGTAAATCTCCGCTTAAGCTCCTGAAATGCTGAGACAGCCTCAGGAGACCAATTCAGCACATCGGCACCCTTCTTGATCAGATCAGTCAGTGGTTTGACAATACCAGAAAAATTACCTATAAATTTACGATAGAAATTAGCAAAACCCAAAAACTTCTGGAGAGCCTTCAAAGAAGTAGGCTGAACCCAATCATAAATGGCCTGTACCTTGGCCGGGTCCATTTCAATAGTCGACGGAGACAAGATAAATCCCAAAAATGAAATCCTCTGTACACCAAAGAGGCATTTCGATCCCTTAACAAACAGGGAATTCTCCCTCAAAATCCGGAACACAGTCCAAACATGTTCCACTTGAGAATCCCAATCACTGGAAAAGATCAGAATATCATCCAAATAGATGATCAAAAACTTATCCACAAAGTCCCGGAAAATATCATTCATGAAGGATTGGAAGACAGAAGGGGCATTAGTGAGCCCAAAAGGCATCACCATGTACTCAAAATGTCCCTCCGGAGTATCCATTCATCCCCGTTCTTGATGCGAATAAGATTATACGCCCCCCTGAGGTCAAGCTTAGTAAACCAGCAGGCACTATTAACTCTGGAGAATAAATCAGACATCAGAGGTAACGGGTACTGATATTTAACCGTCATCTTGTTAAGGGAACGATAATCAATATACGGTCTTAATGAACCATCTTTCTTGGCCACAAAAAAAAAACCAGCACCTAAAGGTGACGAGGATGGTCTAATATGACCCTTCTCCCATGACTCCTTATTATAGGATCGCATAGCATCATGTTCGGGTACTGATAAGTTGAAAAGCCGACCCTTGGGAAATTTACACCCAGGCATCAACGCAATTGCACAGTCATAACTCCTATGAGGGGGCAAAGGCACAGACTTACTCTCACTAAATACATCAGAAAAAATGGCTAGATAATCAGGAATATCATGAGATTGAGGAGAGGTGGAGAAAACAGGAGGGTCCCTAAGAACACACTGACAGCCCCAACTCACCACAGACCCAGATTTCCAATCGAAAACTGGATTATAAGCTTGCAACCAGGGAAAACCCAGAACAATAGTATCATGCAAATTATGCAGCACCAGAAATTTACAATTTTCTTGGTGGTCTGGGGCAACTTGCATTATCATCTGTGTCAAAAACTGAGTTTTATTCTCCGCCAAAGGAGTAGCATCAATACCCCTCAAAGGAATAGGCATCCGCAGAGGCGTCATGGAAAAACCACAATGTTTAGCAAAGTCCAAATCCATCAGATTCAACGCTGCTCCAGAATCCACAAAAGCCTTGGTGGAAAACGTGGATAAGGAGAAGATTAGAGTAATTGCGAAAAGAAACTTAGATTGTACACCACCTACAGCAAATGTGTGTGCAAAACGTTTCTCTTGTTTAGGGCAGACTGAAATAGTATGAGAGGCGTCTCCGCAGAAATAACACAGCTTATTACGCCTTCTAAACTCCTGACGTTGCTCCCTAGACAAAACCCCATCCCATTGCATAGGTTCAGACACTTGTTCAAAAGGTGGCAGCGCCTCCCATGTAGTTTTACGTTCACGTAAACGCCGATCAACTTGAATGGCTAATGACATAGAATTATCCAGACCAGAGGGAACAGGAAATCCCACCATAACATCTTTTACGGTCTCTGATAAACCCTTCCGAAAGAGAGCTGCCAATGCACTATCATTCCATGTAGTAAGGACCGCCCACTTTTGAAATTTTTGACAGTATAACTCTGCAGAATCCTGACCCTGGCTTAATGCCAAGAGGGTTCTCTCAGCTTGATCAGCAGCATTAGGTTCATCATACAACAACCCCAAGGCTTGAAAAAATGCATCCACATTAGTCAAAATAGGATTTTCAGGTGTCAGAGAAAAAGCCCAATCCTGGGGATCGCCGCGCAGCAAGGAGATGACAATTTTAACCTGCTGCACAGAGCTCCCCGATGAGTTAGGCTTCAAGGCAAGAAATAATTTACAATTATTCTTAAAATTCTGAAATTTAGACCGATCCCCAGAAAACACATCAGGAGTGGGGATCTTAGGCTCAGCAGCATGTTGACTGAATGAGGTAGGTGGAAATTCCCTGCACTTCAGCAGCAAGTTGCTCCACACGATCAGACAATTGCTTAATCTCCATTAGGGGAAAAAAAAATCCTCCTACGGCCCCAGAAAAAAAAAGAGGAAAAAATATATATATATAAAAAAAAATTCTGACACTTTTTTTTTCTCTTTTAAACAATTTTTCCCTGCTTTTGAGTACCCTAGAATCTGCGGTATGGCTGGTGATTCTGTTATGAATGGGTCACCGAGGAGGACAACAAAAAGCTAAGTCCCAGAAAACCAGAGAGGTTGGTAACTATGCAGATTGCAGATCCCTGATCTTAACCACACAACAAGCAGTAGCAGTGGAGCGTTCCTACGATGATCTAGACGCCTCGTCACCGCCGGAGGGCTAAATAAGCTTAAAGCAAGAAAAGAGGAAAACTAACTGCCCCAGAGCAGACCCCAAAGGAATAGACAGCCCCCACACATGTATTGACGGTGAAACAAGATCTGTACTTAGTATTTAGTGTATGTGTACAGGTAATATAGTAATCATTGACATTATACACAGGAGCTCTGTATATAATGTACAGGTAACACAGTGATCACTGGTGACATTATACACAGGACCTCTGTATATATAGTATACAGTGTATAGTGTCAGTGTATAGGTAACACATTAACTCACCAGTGACGTTTCTAGGTGAAGTCCTTCATCCTTGCTTTTCATCTTTCATCCAGCACAGATCGCCATCACGTCTTCCAGCCAGGGCTCGTCTCTGCAGGAAATAACACAGTTATCTAGAGTTCGGCTTGCAGAACACATTACTTATTTTTTCCCAACTTCTACATTACATCACATGAAGAAAAAAAGGCGACATAGTATCACTCTACACAGTAACAGGACCACCCCCCCATTTAAAACAGTATACTCAAAAAATAAATACATCACTGTAGTAATAATATCCCTTAATTAGCCCCTATGGTAATAATATCCCCCATCCTGACCCCCGTGTGTCTCATTCCTGGCTTCAGCCATATGTTCTCCCATCCCACTCTCATGAGTATCCATTCTTCCCCATATAATCTCCCAATTCTGCCCCATATGATCTCCCCATCCTGCCCCATGATCCTGTGCGATCTGTCTCTAATCATGCCCCGTATCTCCATTCTGCCCCTTGTCTCACATTCTGCCCCCCTCCTGTGTCCTACTGTCACATTCTGCCCCCTCCTGTGTCTTACTGTCACATTCTGCCCCATGTCCTGCATTATGCCCCAGCGTTCAGCATTCTGCCCCATGTCCAGCATTTTGCCTAGCGTTCAGCAATCTGCTCCAGCATTCTGCCCCATGTCCAGCATTCTTCCCCATGTCCAGCATTCTGCCCCAGTGTTCAGCATTCTGCTCCATGTCCAGCATTCTGCCCCAGCATTCAGCATTCTGACCCTGCATTAAGCAATCTGCCCCAGCATTCTGCCCCATGTCCAGCATTCTTCCCCATGTCCAGCATTCTGCCCCGTCTCCCAGTCTGCCCCGGGCCCCCTGGATCGCTGCTCTCAAAAATTAAAAAAAAACAAAACAAGTTCTTCTTACCTTGCCGCGCTCCGGTGGCGGCCGAGGCTCCATCCCTCCACGCAGCTGAAGCGCACACTCGCCGGCGACGGACAGTGACATCAGACGCCGGCGAAGTGCTCGCTGCGGCTGACGTCAGCTGCCAGCCTCCGATTGGCTGGCAGCTGTTAACTATTGACGTGTGGGCTGGAGGGCCCGAATGTCAATAGCGTTTAGCCGCCGCAGCGCGGCGCTAAGGCCCTGGTTTGCCTGCCGGTAGGGGCCTGGTGAGCAGAAGATACCGGGCCTGATGTGGGCCCCCTCTGCCCACCTGGCTCCATACATAATGCCCTGATGGCGGCCCTGCCTCTTTATACCAGATCAGTATTCCCCCTGAGCTCCGGCCCTGTTTGATGTTTTTATTTTTCAGGGCAGGGACAGAGATTTCCCTGTATCCGATGGGCACCAGAGATTCGTTTTCGGCCCTGGTCCATGTTTCCAGGAGGATCTGAATGTCTATGTTTTTCAGTCTTTGTATAAAGTCAGGGTCATTTGTTTTACATCCAAAGGCCGAGGTGTTGAGACCCTGAATATTCCAGCTGCTGATTGTAAGTAAAGTCATTTTTCTATATATCTTGTGTGTATATACCTTGTAATGAGTATGGCTGTGTAGGACAAACTGGATTTCTGACTGTTTTGTAGACGTGCTTGGTTCCATCCAGTCACATTAGTTTCCTGCATAGTGCGCTGAGCAGGGTCTTTATCTCATCCATATCTCTGCTCTGCATGTATCTGTGTGGGGTCGGTGGACCCCTCCTCCTCTGATGGTCTAAATTTGGGTGAAGAGCTTTGTTCCCAGCTTCTGGAGATATGATTGGGATTTTCTGCCTTTTTACTGTTGGGGGTCTTTCAGTGTGATTATGGTCACTGTTGAATCTAGGCCTCGGTCCTCTGTTTAGCACAATGTCTTTCAGCTCTTTGGACAATAATATATACCTGACAGGAGCCCGTACAGTCTGTATCTACAGTAATATATACCTGACAGGAGCACATACAGTGTATATCTACAATAATATATACCTGACAGGAGTCCGTAGTCTGTATCTACAATAATATATACCTGACAGGAGCCATACAGTCTGTATCTACAATAATATATACCTGACAGGAGCCCTTACAGTCTATATCTACAGTAATATATACCTGACAGTGGCCCATACAGTCTCTATCTATAATAATATATACCTGACAGGAGTCCGTAGTCTGTATCTACAATAATATATACCTGACAGGAGCCCATACGGTCTATATCTACAGTAATATATACCTGACAGCGGCCCATACAGTCTCTATCTATAATAATATATACCTCACAGGAGCCCTTACAGTTTATATCTACAGAAATATATAACTGACAGGAGCCCTTACAGTTTATATCTACAGTAATATATACCTGACAGGAGCCCGTACTGTCTGTATCTACAATAATATATACCTGACAGGAGCCCATACAGTCTGTATCTATAATAATATATACCTGACAGGAGCCCATACAGTCTGTATCTATAATAATATATACCTGACAGGAGCCCGTACAGTCTGTATCTATAATAATATATACCTGACAGGAGTCCGTACAGTCTGTATCTATAATAATATATACCTGACAGGAGTCCGTACAGTCTGTATCTATAATAATATATACCTGACAGGAGTCCGTACAGTCTGTATCTATAATAATATATACCTGACAGGAGCCCATACAGTCTGTATCTACAATAATATATACCTGACAGGAGCCCATACATTCTAGTGTCTTCACCAGTGAGCCGGCTAGACAGTATGGGCCCATATATTCTGATGGCTTTAATAATTTATACCTTGAAGGAGCACATACATTCTAGTGTCATGTGTGGGTTGCAGTCAGGGCCAGGCAGCAGCCCATAAAGTCTGCTATCTTCAAGAATATATACCTGGAAGGAGCCCATACAGTCTAGCATCTTCAGTAGTGAGCTGGCTAGACTGTATGGGCTGCAGTCAGGACCTGGAAGGCACCCATACAGTATAGGCTCAACCATGTGACCAGTCATGTGTGAGGGAGGAGCCAGGCTCTGTAGTTATACAGCATGACGCGCGCCCAACCGGAGGAAGAGACCCGTTTGAGGGTCATGAGCAGGAGGGTCTGGAGCTGATGTACATGTAGCGCTGTGTGACCTGTAGACCAGTGCAGGGAACCGCAGTATCATGTAGTGTACACTAAGCCCTAACCTCACCCCGTCCGTTATGTTTTCCCACAGTGAGATAGTGCTGCTAGCGAGGCCCATTAGTGTTCACATACTACAGCACAGTTTGGGACATGGGATTGGTGCTAAACATTAGGGTCCCATAGGGGGGATAATAAAAATAATAACAATGATGGGGAATAGGTGAAGGAATGTGGCCCAGAGGGGAACGGTAGGGGGGAAGGGAAAAAGGGGAAAAAAGCAAAGTCAGGTCACAACCAAAGGGTCTGAGTTCGGGAAGAGAATCAAGTCAAGCTGGGTCAGGCACAGAACGCAGAGGGATCAATGTTGCACAGGCAACAGCAAGTGTACGATTGACACTGGGGGGAGGAACTAGCATGCTTAAGTAGAAGCCTGATTAAGGAAAATGAACACAGATGGTTGCAGCACAGACCCAGCACAGACTGACAGCCAGGGGCGTAACTACCATGGTCGCAGCACCGGGCAGGGGGGGGTCAGGGGCTCGGCAGGTCAGACCATAATATCTCCCAACCGTGCCGATTCTCATGGGACAGTCCTGTTTTTGCCCCCCCGCATCCCGCCTGGGAGTCTATCCTTCCTGCACTGCACTGAGCCACCACGCCCCCCCATGAACCCCATCCTTGCCCTCCCAGATAGACCCACCGCAGCCCCCCACAGCCTGCAATGACATCCTAGGCTGTTCTTTTCTGTGCACACAGGACCTGTGATGAGGTCACAGGAGGGGAGGAGTATGGGGTCACATAATCAGGGGCCTCGTTGTCTGCAGGACTCTGCTGTGCTGGCTGTCATGGTGCTGGATGAGGTAAAGTTTCTGTGTGGGGTCAGGAGGGGTTTACAGGGTGGATGTAGCAGAGCTGAGTGTGTATGAGGTGTACGGAGTGGAGCCTTGTGTGTACGAGGTGCCTGGAGCGGAGCCACGTGTGTACGAGGTGTACGGAGTAGAGCCGTGTGTGTACGAGGTGTACAGAGTGGAGCCATGTGTGTACGAGGTGTACAGAGTGGAGCCGTGTGTGTACGAGGTGTACGGAGCGGAGCCGTGTGTGTACGAGGTGTACGGAGCGGAGTCATGTGTGTACGAGGTGTATAGAGCGGAGCTGTGTGAGTACGAGGTGTATGGAGTGGAGCCGTGTGTGTACGACGTGAATGGAGCCGTGTGTGTACGAGGTGTACGGAGCAGAGCCGTGTGTGTATGAGGTGTACAGAGCGCAGCTGTGTGTGTACGAGGTGTACGGAGCACAGCCGTGTGTGTACGAGGTGTACGGAGCGGAGCCGTGTGTACGAGGTGTACAGAGTGGAGCCGTGTGTACGAGGTGTACGGATTGGAGCTGTGTGAGTACGAGGTGTATGGAGCAGAGCCGTGTGTGTACGAGGTGAGTGGAGCCGTGTGTGTACGAGGTGTACGGAGCAGAGCCGTGTGTGTACGAAGTGTGCGGAGCGGAGTCGTGTGTGTATGAGGTGTGCGGAGTTGTGTGTGCGAGGTGTACTGAGCAGATCCGTGTGTGTACGAGGTGTACGGACTGCAGCCGTGTGTGTACTTGGTGTACGGAGCAGAGCCATGTGTGTACAAGGTGTACGGAGCAGAGCTGTGTGTGTATGAGGTGTACGGAGCCGTGTGTGTAAGAGGTGTATGGAGCACTGCCGTGTGAGTACGAGGTGTACGGAGCAGAGCCGTGTGTGTACGAGGTGTACGGAGCAGAGCTGTGTGTGTACGAGGTGTACAGAGTGGAGCCGTGTGTACGAGGTGTACGGAACGGAGCCGTGTGAGTACGAGGTGTATGGAGCAGAGCCGTGTGTGTATGAGGTGTACGGAGCAGAGCCGTGTGTGTACGAGGTGTACGGAGCGGAGTCGTGTGTGTATGAGGTGTACGGAGTTGTGTGTGCGAGGTGTACGGAGCAGATCCGTGTGTGTACGAGGTGTACGGAGTGCAGCCGTGTGTGTACTTGGTGTACGGAGCAGAGCCATGTGTGTACGAGGTGTACGGAGCGGAGCCGTGTGTGTACGAGGTGTGCAGAGCGGAGGCGTGTGTACGAGGTGAACGGAGCAGAGCCGTGTGTACGAGGTGTACGGAGCAGAGCTTTGTGTGTACGAGGTGTATGGAGTGGAGCCGCATGTGTACGAGGTGTACGGAGCAGAGAAGCGTGTGTACAAGGTGTACGGAGAGGAGCTGCATGTGCACGAGGTGTACGGAACGGGGCCGTGTGTGTACGAGGTGTACGGTGCGGAGCTGTGTGTGTATGAGGTGTACAGAGCGGAGCCACGCGTGTACAAGGTGGACGGAGTGGAGATGTGCGTGCATTTTGGCATTGGGGGGGCATTTGAGAGGTTGCACCGGGGCCCATAACTTTGTAGTTTCGCCACTGCTGACAACCCTGACACAAAGTAACAAAAAGACAGAAACAGAGTGGAAATGTGACAGTACCCCCTCTTCAAGGGGGGCCACCGGACCCGAGGTTTACCAGGAAATCTCTGATGAAAGGCCTGGACCAGCCAATCAGCCCTTACAGAATGAGCTGGAACCCAGGATCGCTCCTCAGGTCCATACCCCATCCAATGTACCAGGTATTGAATGGAATTCCGGACCATTCGGGAATCAATGACCCTTTGTACCTCATATTCCAAGATTCCCAAGCTTCAAACTAGAGGAGGCGGGAGCTAAGAAGACAGAACAGGGAGAATAAATTCCTTCAAAGGCTTGTGGAACACATTAGAAATATGGAAAGACCGAGGGAGCTTTAACCGGAAGGCAACTGGATTGACCATCTCCAGAATTTCATACGGACCAATGAATCTAGGACCCAACTTAGCGAATGCAACTTTAATTTAATATTCTTAGAGGAAAGCCATACCATATCTCCCACTTTGAAGGCAACCCCTGAAGAGTGCCTCCTATCTGCCTTCCGCTTCTGCCGATGCTGAGCCACCCCAGTGTTCTGTTTAACTTTCCTCCAAACATCCTCCAGCTCTTGGTGACATCCACACCAGGACACCCAGAACTTATCCTGGAAAACTCACCAAAATGAGGATGAAACTCGCAATTACAGAAAAGCGGTGAGGTCCCCGTGGACTGATTAACCTGACTGGTAAAGGCAAACTCAGCCAGTGGAAGAAATGATGACCAATTCTCCTGCTGATTGGTGACAAAACATCTTAAAATTTGCTCCAAAAACTGATTTGTCCTTTCTGTCTGACCATTAGTCTCAGGGTGATAAGCAGAAGAAAAGGACAAATCAATCCCCAGTTTTCTGCAGAAGGCCCTCCAAAATCTAGAAACTAATTGAATTTTTTGAAAAGGAAGACGCTTCCAAAAATGACGTTTTTTTCTGAAGCGTCTTTTTTAGAGATTTTTTTTAGCATCCTGATGCCATCCATTTTCATGGACTGATCTAAGAAGCTGTATAAAGACTGATGAAACTCAGTCCATTTTTCTTGTAGATGAAAAAAATAAACATATGAATGAACCCTAAGGAAAAGAAAAACTCTAAAAAAAAGCATTTCATATTACAGTGGTTGTTTGGGATTTTAACATTGATGGCCAATTTTTAGGATAGGACAGAAATGTCTGACTCATTTGGGTGCGACACTTGGCACCCCGTTGATCAGCTTTTCCTGGTATTGGCACACAACTGCTCAGTGCTGAGTGTCGCACCCCCATGGATCAGACATTGATGACCTATCCTAAGGATAAGTCAATGTTAAAGTCCCAGACAACCCCTTTAAATGAATGAATTCACCTCTGCTATATCTGTAGCTTATGTACTGGAAAAGAGAACACCCTTTTATTTGGACACACAGAACCTTGTGCTGCTTAAGTTCATGAAGAAGGCAATGATGATGGGTCCATGATATAGTGTCTGACCAGATAAAGCCGCTTTACAAGACTTGATTATAAATGCATGCAATTACTATTTCGATCGTTAATAATACTGGGCATGGATTGTGCTCTTGCTCATTGCTGAGTTAACGCATGGGCCTGTCCATTCACGTCTCTTCCCCCCACATTTTGGCAACCAATGAAAGGAAGCATTGATCATCCCCAGGACAATTGTCGGCTGTGAGACAGCTCTGTAAGTTCAGCATTTGTTTATGAAGTGATTGGATAATAATCAAAACAAAACAAAAGCAACTTTCTTTTATTAGAGTTTTGGTTTGTCTGGTGAAAACTAGTGGCATTGCAAAATGAACAAAAAGAACTGCCTAATACTGGATAGGTGTACAAACAGAGCGTCACAAATAGTAAAGTGAGTCAGTGTCCTGTGGAAAGGATAGGAGTAGCTCAGAATTAGGCCTCATCCCCACTTGAGATGAAATTGGACGGATGCAAATCCTATTAAAAATAAGATGCCCCAATTCTGGTACTTAACCTCGCTCTTCCCACTTGCCCTGCAGCAGTGGCAAGTGGGGTGATAGTTGGGGGGTTGATGTCACCTTTGTACTGTCAGGTGACATCAAACCCCGAGGTTAGTAATGGAGAGGCATCAATAAGACGCCCCTATTACTAATGCCATAGTATGGAAACACACACACCCAGAATAAAGTCCTTTAATTGAAGGAATGACACAGACTCCTTTAATACAGCTGTGTATCTATCTATTCTATATGTATTTACTGTATGTAATCCATCTATTCTATGCTGTCGGCTCCTGCTGTGATTTTACACTATGTGGCTGCTGAATTGCCGGCATTTATTCTATCTAATATACATATATATCACACACTCAGGAACAGACACTGTATTCTGCTTTAACAGTGTAACTTTACTTGATAACAATCCATGGTAATTTCAGTACAGCACAAGTTCATGTTTTCAGCCTGAGCTTTCCCTCTCAATGCTGGCTCCTCTAGAGTGTGAGATGCTTGTCCTGGCTCCCCATTTTCCTGCACCCACTTTCCAGTACTGGTTCCCACTAAAGCTCCCCTTCACTGGGAGATGAAAAAGGTTCCCCTGTCCTGATTCAAGCCATAGGCCCTGTATTCTCTATGGGGCACCATTGTACCAAGTGGCGGCTGAACACATTCTGCTTTGCTAAGCGCTCTGTGCCTTTCTGTACTGTGTGGCCCTCTGGCCTGTTCTGCCTTCTCCTGAATCACTCTCCAACACTCTCTTAATGTTACACTAAATGTGTTCACTAAATCCTATAATGATACAGTATATACACTAAATGTGGTCACTAAATCTTATAAGGATACAGTATATGTGCTACCATCCCTCCCCCATTTATGTAGCAATGTCCCCATTATGGGTCCATCCTGGTTTATGTACCAACCCTTTAAGCCACCTCCATGGAAATGGTGTCCCGTAATTCTCACCTCAGTAAGGAAAAAAGCCTCCAACCGAATCTGGCTGGGAGCTGTAATGAGATGCAGGAGAGTCTTCTTCTGTTAATGGTTGACTTGGGAAACTTGAGTCTTAAGTTCAAATACTTAATTAACCTCAAGACAAGCGATTGAGAGGAACTACCCAAAAGTGTATTATTTCACCTTTCATGAGCTTTTCAGATCAAAGTGTGCCACTAAAGATGGCTGCCATTTCCTGTTTGCCTCACACCATGTGCTCATGGATCTGGAATTTCCTGTTTCACCAAACCCCATGTGCTCCATAGATCCGCCCACGATGACGCCCACTCTGATGACCTCATGGACCAACCCAGCCTGATGATTTCATGGATCCGCCCGGACTAGCTCACTGCCCAACCCATTAACCAATGGAATACATCCGAACACTCCCATTTTAGAGTTAACCTAGCCCCCTTACAGGGGATATATAAATTTTTGTTTGAATCAATAAAGTCTCTCTCACTCTTGCTCTCTTGGAGCTGTGCCATAGATTGATCAAAGAGAGGTTACATCCGACTGTGTGGTGTGATTTCTTTAAGTGTGCACTGATCAATACCCATTGGGCCAGGAGCAGGCAACTAGTGAACATTTCTTATTGTTCAACCTAGCATTAGTAGTAGCTGCTCCATAATGTAGCAGTTCGGCTGTCACACAGGGTTCCAGCCTGTGGCTTCAGATGTTCCATCATACTGACTATTAACTTCATTCAAGGTGTCAAAGATAAGAATTCTCAATAATAGTTAGAATAATATTCAATTATTTATTTTTCAATTTCCTATCAGTATGTCTTTGGAGTGTGGGAGGAAACCGGAGAACCCGGAGGAAACCCACGCGAACACGAGGAGAACATACAAACTCCTTGCAGATGTTTTCTTTGGTTGGGTTTGGACCCTAGCGCTGCAAAGCAACAGTGTTAACCACTGAGCCACCGTGTTGCCCAATAGTCTTCAATGTGGCCCCAATAATGATAGGCCTTATGATGAAGACATAAAGTGATATAGAAGTCTCTTCATCTATGAACACTTCTCAGCACGAAAAGTCTGGCAAATGTCGAGAACAGAAACCGAGCCTAGAATCTGCCTATTTATGCAGCAGGAAACTCACATTATTCCGTGAGTATATCTGACTGCGGAAAGTCCAATAAGTGACATGTCTATAACTAAGTACAGAAACCGAGCCCGGAATCTGTCTCTTTATGCAGCAGGAAACTCACATTATTCCGTGAGTATGTCTGACTGCGGAAATTCCAATAAGTGACATGTCTATAATTGAGTACAGAAACCGAGCCCGGAATCTGTCTCTTTATGCAGCAGGAAACTCACATTATTCCGTGAGTATGTCTGACTGCAGAAAGTCCAATAAGTGACATGTCTATAATTGAGTACAGAAACCGAGCCCGGAATCTGTCTCTTTATGCAGCAGGAAACTCACATTATTCCGTGAGTATATCTGACTGCGGAAAGTCCAATAAGTGACATGTCTATAACTGAGTACAGAAACCGAGCTCGGAATCTGTCTCTTTATGCAGCAGGAAACTCACATTATTCCGTGAGTATGTCTGACTGCGGAAAGTCCAATAAGTGACATGTCTATAATTGAGTACAGAAACTGAGCCCGGAATCTGTCTCTTTATGCAGCAGGAAACTCACTTTATTCCGTGAGTATGTCTGACTGCGGAAAGTCCAGTAAGTGAGAACAGAGACCGAGCTCGGAATCTGCCTCTTTTTTTCTGACATGTTTTCTTGAATTTATGGAGTTGTAACTGTTACGTCCAGTACCAAATCTATAAAGAAAACATGGAAACAGGATTAAAAAATGATTTTATAGAAAATAATACAGAAGGATTATCTATATATACAGTAAAGCATTAAACCTGACGTATTCTACCAGTACGTGCGCTTCTCTCCATGAGGCACACTATGACATTATGTTACGGTGGTTCTTTACTCCAATGCAACTCCAGAGAGTATTTCCTTCCCAATCTCCTCTATGCTGGAGAGGCTGTGGGAAACCGAGGGAAATGTTACCCATATTTTGGAGTTGTCCACTTTTAAAGTAATTGTGGAAAGAAACTTCGATCTTACTCCTATGAATTTCTAAACCCATTATTACTCCATAGTTAGTATTATTGCAAGATGTAGAAGAAATCCTACCCAAATTTCAACATATCTCTTGTTACATCTTTTTGGTTATTACACATTTAATTGCAACAAAATGGAAGCAAATAATTGCTCCATCAATATCAGATGTAATGGAAGGGGCATCAACGCACAATATATAAGTTCAACTTTGTGCTTAGGTAAAAAAGTTTTTTTAAAACCCATATTGAGTTGGATGAATGTCATGAGACCAGTAGAAGCGCTACTGCAGCACAAAACAGCTGTCGTCATTTCCACTCCCGCTCCCATCCTCCCTACACCGATATTTTAAAGTATTGGAATAAAGAAGATTTTAACCGGTGAGTGCCATCCGTTTTCTTTTTTGGTGTACCAAATTAAAAGTTTACAAATATTATGTACAAAATGCAACATTATAATAGTCTGTTTATTCCTAATAATAATGAGCAGTCTTGACTTTACTTTCGTTCTCATAACTTTGCATTGATACCCCATTCTTCCCTTTTTATCCCTCCCCAGTTTATACTCCTTGTTAATATTATTGTAAAATTTGGAAATGTTAAATTAACACAATTGAACAAGATGACTGGACATTTAACTATTTTTTCAACTGTTCTAAATGCCGTCATTCTCCTGAAAATACCGTTGCTCGTCCTTTACTCCTAGGGTTCTCAATTCTCCCTTTATATAAATCTAGTATTTTTTTAAGTGGGTGTGAGCGTCGAAATTTTTCTGTTTTTGAGAAATATCTTGATGACCATGCCTAGTTGGCTAAAATGCTTGATAAATATACAGGGAAACATACATCAGGAATGGGGAGATATGAGAACAACAGACAAACAACGCCAGATTCAGAAAAAGGGCAGAATTTATACCAGGTTAAAATATATGCATATTTAGTTATGGAGCTTTGTTACTCTTATGTTATGGAGCTTTGTTATGGAGAGAGATGAATTATACAGATGCTGGGTATTACAGTTACTGATTATGGAGCTAGTGCTAATCCAAATTAATTCTGCAAGAGATATGAGTGGATAATGAACATATTTCTGCACGTACCTTCAGACTCTGTCTCTGCCGTCTTATGATCTTTTTCAATAAAGCAGGCACATGCAAAAAAGCATCCTCCTGCGATAGCCACGACACTGGAACAAGCCATGAGGACACACTGCAAACTTTGGAACTTCCATAGCACCGTGTCAGGACAATAACTTTTGATGCATTCATATATCTGAAGATATGACAAAATAAATAGTTATGTATGGTTAATGAAAGTAAAACACAGTATACATAATTGACTGGACACATTTACACTGACAGCAGTCAATGGATAACAATGAAATCTGGTGATCAGAAGGTGCCTAACTGCAGATAGAGGAGGAGCCTCCATCCTCCAAACCATGAACAGCACCAGTTCCAGTTTCTGCAGCCCCAACTCTAGACTACTCAATGTCTAGAGACAGAATAACACAATCTCAAATACAGATATCATAATCAGAATTCAGGATTTAAACAACCCAAATGAATATGGGTATAAACCCTGTGGAGCTCCCAAACAACATTCAAACACCAAAACATAGTGCAAATACACCACCAAAAGACAAAGGAATTTTTTGAATAGAATAAAATGTAACATTCTTCAATAGCATAATAAATAAAAAAGACAATCAATCAATTAATAGTGTATATAAACAGAGGTATCCGAATATGGCCACAGATGCCAAGATGTAAAACATGATGCTACAAAAGAGAAAAAATCATGGGAAAAGGTAATACATAAGTATCGACAGTATCCACAATCAGAATATCAGTTCAAAATAAAGTGCCAGTGCATATTCTCCAAAGATGTAGGGATGGCCAAATCCTAAATGCCATATAGGTAAGTAACACTACAACAGCATGGAGATTTCTCCCAGCTCTCCGGTCAGTGACCTATCACATAAAACTCACCACCTAATAAGCTAACGGGCCATAAATATTATAAATAGTTCTCACCCATACTGATGTCCATCTGTAGCCATGCGCCCCAACACACATTTCTTAATGGCTTTCTCAGGGGGCAGGGATGGCCCGCCGAGGATCCCTATATCTTTGGAGAATATGCACTTGCACTTTATTTTGAACTGATATTCTGATTGGGGATACTGTCGATAATTATGTATTACCTTTTCCCAAAACTGGGAAAAAACCTGAAAGAACAGGAAACGTCTCATAAGATTAGAGAAGGGCAAATGTCCCTATCTTCAAAAAAGGAAAGACGTTGGAACCAGGAAATTACAGGCCAGTGAGCCTTAATTCTATACCAGGAAAGATCTTTGAACAAATTATTAAACTGCATGTATGTAAGTACTTGAATAAGATTACAGTAATTAACAAGAGCCAGCATGGATTTGTAGCAAACAAGTCATGCCAGACTAATCTAATTTCCTTCTATAATGGAATCTCTGGCAGGGTGGATCAGGGAAATGCGGTATATATAGTATATCTTGACTTCATCAAAGCGTTTGATAAAGTATCTCGTGCAATCCTTATTGAAAAAATGACCAAGTATGGGATTGACAAGGCTACGATTAGGTGGATTCATAACTGTCTCAGTGATCGTACTCAAAGAGTGGTAATAAATAGTTGAACATCCAATTGGAAGAGTGCTTCAAGTGGGGTACTACACGGCTCTTTCCTGGCTACAGTGTTGTGCAACATTTTTATAAATGATCTAGGTAAGGGAACTGAAGGTAAACTGATCAAATTTGCAGACAATGAAAAGCTAGGAATCAATAGCTAACACTAGAGAAGACAGAGAAAGGATTCAGAATTATCTAGATAAACTTGAATAATGGGCAGCGACTAATAGAATTATATTTAACATGGAGAAATGCAAGATTCTACACGTGGGCAAGAAAAAATAAAATTCCAAGTACAGAATGGGAAGAATAGAACTAAGCAACAGTACGTTTGAAAAGGACGGGTATACTAGTAGATCACAGACTGTACATGAGTTAACAGTGTGATGCAGAAGCAAAAAAAGGCAAATGAAGTTGTAGGATGTATTAAGAAAAGCAGAAAGGAGTCTAGATCACTTGAAGTAATTATCCCCCTCTACTCCTCTTTGATCAGACCTCATATGTAATACTGTGTTCAGTTCTGGGCACCACATTTTACAAAAGACATCGAAAAACTGGAGCAAGTTCAGAGAAGAGGTACCAGGATGGTGAGCAGACTGCAAAGTATGTCTTACGAGGAACGGTTAAAGGATCTGGGAATGTTTAGCTTGCAAAAAAAAGGCTAAGAGGAGACTGTCTACAAATATCTGAAGGGCTGTCACAGTGTAGAGAGATCACCCTTACTCTCATTTGCACATGGAAACATGAGAAACAATGAATGAAACTGAAAGGGAGAATATACAGAATAGATAACAGCAAAAGGTTTTTGACAATGAGGGTAATCAATGAGTGGAACAGGCTGCCACAAGAGCTGGTGAGTACTCCTTCAATGGAAGTCAACAAACAGAGGCTTGACAGACATCTGTCTGAGATGGTTTAGTGAATCCTGCATTGAGCAGGAGGTTGGACACAATGACCCTGGAGGGCCCTTCCAACTCTTACATTCTATGTTTCTAGGTTGTACAAATGGAAAAAGATGTATGAATGTAGCTTTAAAGTGATGTGGAAATATGTAACAGTTACTTACCAGCCCGAAGAAATAGGAGCTTCCGACCTTCCCCAGCAGGTCGGTCACTATCATAGATATGGCCTTTGCTGTTGATCGGCTTGCAGGAGATGCCACATCCTAAAACAAGAGAATATTCTGAGTGAGCAGAAGGAAGTCACTGGATGCAGCAAGATAAGAGAACATTGGCAAAGTGAACATATGTGAAACAGAAGTAAAGAGCACAGTCAGCCAGGATTGAAATAAAAGCCCAGAAACCCGTTGTAGACTGAGATTTTATTAAAGAAGTTTTTAACCTTCTTGGGTCAAGTCTATTTTGGAGTTTAGTTGGGAATTATCCAACAAATGCTTGGATACAGCCAGGATTAAGTGGCCTTGATGGGTGAAACAGAACATACAGACTGACTACATAAATAGAATTTTAGCTGTGCAACGTTTAGCGCTTTTCTCCACTCACCAGGCGAATATCAGCTGAAACGAAGTAGGTCAGATTCAGACACATGAGTCCGATGAATATAAACACCTGCAGAGATAAGGAACAATACATATACACATTATAGAATGCTGTAGATAAGCCCCGAAAGGCAGTGGCCATAGCTTATAGCGGAAAAACGAGGTGACAGGTTCCCTTTAATCCATTCATCCCCCCAGTTTCCATACATTCATAGACAGCCCCCGTCATAGTCTATGATTTGTACTGCTCATTACATCCATCCTATTTCCGAGACCCATTAAGGTTATAAAAGTAATCTACACATCAGGTACTTACATAAGTGGCCACGAGACTGATGTTTCCCATAAATAGAGCGAAGAACAAGAAAATGGCAGATCCGTGCAGGCCACACGCATAAACTATCGGAACGGCACAAGGTTTGTACTTCTTGTATAGTTTGGCTATCTTCGCGCCTACTACAACTCCCAAGATGCCAGAGATGCAAGAAATTAACCCAAAGATCAGACTGCAAAGAAAAGTGGTAAAGAAAGAGATTAGTGAAGGCGCTCGAATGAATGAAATATAAATAATTTGATATAAAAATCATTTGAAATATAAATTCTTTTTTAAAGAGAAAACTGGGGTAGAGGGAACATTAGATTCCCACCAGTGATTGTCAAATCAAAGTTTGGAAAACTTGTACCTGTCATAGTCACTGCCGACTTCAGTCTGGGGATTTCGTGCGCTCTCTTGTATGATGTCCCGGGCACAGTGCAGGAAGATAAGAGTGTAGGAGCCGATAACACCTGTAGCAACCTTTACAGTCGTCATCGCAAGTGTGGAAAACACAAAGCTTCGGCTGCAGAAAGTGAAAAGGGGAAAAACATGTAAATAACACAGAAGTCACGGGGTGGATCAGTGACATCAATCAGTGCACAGAAAATACCTACTTTTTACTGAGTTGCTTCACATCTGAAATCCATGTTCTGGAGCTCAGCGGTTTGCTGTTATTTCCCTCTGCAGCTCCTCTGGTCGGTTCTTTTCCACTCACACACATTAGCAGGAGTCCTATCAGGCAAAGAGCAGGGGAGATCTGTGTAGATAAAGAAGGCGACATCACATATTACATATACACAGGTGTCATCAGAAAAAACACGTGACCACAGACTGTTGTGTAACTGGTTCCATTAAAGGGAATCTATCACCAGGTGTTTGCTGCAGATATGAGAGCAGCATAATGTAGGGACAGAGACCCCTAATCCAGCGATATGTCACTTGTTGCTCTGCTTGGTGCAGTTATGATAAAATCCCTGTTTTTTCTGCTGCAGATCTTGCAGAGCTCTGAATGCTGAGCCCTTTATAACCAGCTGTGCTGGTATCGCTATATAGATGACGTGATATTTTTGTGGGATGGCATGGCCGACCAGCTTGGAAATTTCATGGGCAGTCTTAATAACAACATTTACAACATTCGTTTGACGCATGCATTTGACAGCAAGACTGTGGACTCTGGATGTCCGTGTTGAGGTCGACTCTGGGGGGCGCATCCAGACCGATGTTTTCAGGAAGCCCACGTCGGTCAATGCATTGCTACATGCTACATCTGCCCATGATTTTTCTACCATTAGGGCCATCCCGGTCGGAGAATTCCTTAGGATGCTGCGAATTTGTTCCACTGATGCTAAATTTGAAAAACAAGCCACAGATTTAAAACATCGGTTCTTGACACGTGGTTACAGCCGGAGATCGATAAAAGCTGGATATGACAGGGCTAGACACACTCCACACAGCACTCTATTACATACTGCCAGGAGGGCACAAAAGATGGAGGATGGTGGGCCTGTTAGTTTCATCTCAACTTATAATCATGAGTGGCGGAATATGCGCACCATACTAAATAGACATTGGACAATTTTGAGCACTGATCCCACCCTGGGGACCTTCCTGGGTCGTTCTCCTCCTATGACGCCTCGGCGATCTAGGAATCTCAGTGATCTGTTGGTTCAGAGCCACTACGTCCCTAATCCTAAAAACTTTTTCGGTTCAAAAGGCCCCATTCAGGGATCAATCCCCTGCGGTCACTGTCTCGCCTGCGCCAATGTCCTTCACTGTTCTACGTTTAGTTCGTCTGATGGGATAAGGGAGTTTGAGATAAGACAGAGGATCTCTTGTGGATCCTATTTACTATGCTACGTGCCCTTGTCCCAAGATATATGTGGGTCTTACAACTAGAGAACTTAGGATTAGGGTGCGTGAACATGTGCGGGACATTGGCGCGGCCGAGACAGTGTCCGATATTGAAGATCTAAAGACTCTTCCCCGACATTTTAGATTGTGTCATAATAGTGATGCCCTATTGAAGTTTAGAGGGATTGATGCTTTACATATGGGGATTAGGGGTGGTGATAACAAAAAAATCTTATCACAGATGGAAGTTAAATGGATTGTCCAATTGGACACCATGACCCCTAAGGGACTCAATGAGACATTGAGTTTCGCCCCATTTTTGTAATTGCATTGGACCCTATAAATAATGGGCCTTTTTGACCTTTCTAATTTGTAATGGGTGCCTTGGTGCATTTTCTGCTAATATATATACTGTTCTCTCTTAGAGTACCTTTCCCTCCTTCTCTTAACGTGGTAGTATATTTATATATTATGGCTAGTTTTCCCCTGTGATTTGCTCTCCACATGTTGGTATCACCCTGAAACAAGTGATCTGGTGGTGTGTTGTTTTTATATTTGTTTTTAATTTAATTTTCTTTTTATTTTGCACTAATATGTCTGTCATTCATTTTTACTTAGTGACCTTGAGAATCCTGCGTCTCTTGTGGACCTTTGCCCTGTATTTGTGTCCGTATGGAACGAAATCTAGTGACTGCTCCAATGTTGAAGATCATTCCATTTACACACATGGAGTCTGATATGGCGGCCACTGTAATATCTGTATGGGGATTATGTTGTTTTTTCTCTTATGACCTTATTTTACGTACACAATTGGGATAATATTTATGCAAGCATCGGATATTTTTATAATACTCGATATTCGTTTATTTCAAGCGGTCATGAATTTATTCCCAAATTATTAAATCTGTGTGACATGTGGGAAAACCCATCGGGTCCCCACATTTCTGCCACAACTTTATATTATTTTCTGAAAATTAATATGTGATAGGATAGCAGTAACATTAACATGCATCTATCACACAGATTATATGCTTACTTAAGTTGCGGTTTATATACCACTGATTATGGGATATATTATTGGAGGTAAAATATTCATTTTTGCCCTGTATGGCTTTATTTATATATGCCTGCATTCAGAGTCCACTGGGAATCGAACCACAGGGAGTTGTGCGCATCGCTTTGTGGAGACGCTGGCCCGCCGACAGAAAGGTGTCTTTATGCTATATACCATGGGCTGTGCTTTGGCTGGCCAGTATTTACTCTTAGCATGACGCCTATTCTGTATGACGGCGCTGGCCGATCCCAGAGCGCATGCGCCGCCTATACTCTTCTGATCGGCCGATTCGGATCATGTGACGGGGGTTATAGGTTATTTTAAGTTCCTGTGGAGATGCAGCTATTATCTCCTTGATAAAGCGGCCTGTTAACGCCGCGAAACGCGCGTCGGAGGTCACTACCAGACGCTCCCTCCCCCTCCCCCTGTGTTCCCCTTGGTAAGTGCTTCCTTACATTCAATTGTCCTTTGCAGCAATTGCTCCTGGGCATATATATATATTTTTTGACTGCTGAACCTTATGACTGCACAATGGTGCAGCATGATACTTTACTGGTACCTTCCCATTGTGGATATGCTGCTATTATAATATATATATAGGGACCTTAACTGGTATGGACGCACTTATTTTGATTGCATCTCAACTTTTTTCTATTCACCGTGGACACTGTGGTAAAACAATATATTATATAGCTTTACCATACTGTTTTTTGCAGCTCCTACTTGGGCATACCTACCTTTACTGCACTTTATGATTATTCAATGATGCAGTATAATATTACAGTGGAGCCTTTTTGGACCTGTTGTTTACACTATATATATAGGAGGATTTTGATCAGTACCGGGTGTCCTTGGTACTTTTTAATCTTGATTGTGTTGCAATTCAAACTATCTATTGTGGATATACTGATAATATCATATATAGGTGGACACTTTTTCCATCTGGGTCAGTGGAGGGATCCTTTTTGGGTGTACATTCATCTGTTTTATATTGACACCTCATCATGATTTTGTGCACTTCTTTGTAATATATTTAATAAATTTTGATAATTTTGCAATCATCGTTTCGCTCCTTTCTTTCTCCGCTGTTCTATTGATTTATTGGAGCAGATGTGGCTGCTGCCCGGGGTGAAAAAATGGTTTTGATATCATCCCTGGGCATTTCATCTTTTTGTATGGGATCCTTGTTATTGCCCTTTATAACCCCGCCTACACCACTTAGTAGCAATGTTTTCTGTATACACTGTACATAGGCAGAAAGCTACCAATCAGTGGGGGGAGGGGTCCCACAGAGCAGGAGAACTATGTGGCATGAGACAACTAGTCCCCTACTTATAATTTCCTGCTGATCAAACTGATTTTTTTTCTAAATAATTACAAGGATCAGTAAGTGACACATCGCAGGAATCAGGTCCTCTGCCCCTACAGGGGCATTGCTATCAGATTAAATGATAAAAACCTACTGGCAGAGTCCCTTTAAAACCATATAGGAGTTATAATTAATATTCACAGTTTGCCACAAGATCCCTCAGACCTATTACTTACCAGTAAGGCCCAACGCGAGTCGCCAGAGGCTGCACTTGTAACATAAGAGCCAATGATGTAACCAAGACCACTGTAATAAACAAAAACAAAGTTGTCATCATTTCTGCACACACAGAAACATATAAATGTGTGAGTGCCTTTCTCCGGCTCCTCCTTTCTGATTAATGATTCCTCATTACTTGTGGAGGGTTTTGTAAGATGCCATCCACATGTCTTGTACATGCATGCATCTGCAAAGCACAATCTGGGCCGGAAAAAGTCCACAACAGATCCGCCTTGTCGGAATTCCTCTAATCAATAAATAGGTCCACACTCACCTGCCAATATGTGCTGCTATGTTATAGTAGGAATGCGCGCCGCTGCGCCGGTCTCCCACAAACAGGTCGGCAATGATTGAGGGGGCAGTAACTCTAAAGCTTGCCTGTGCTGCTCCCAGCAGTCCATTCATCAACAGAAAAACTGGAAAATACTGTGAAAACACAAAAAGATATTCAGTGACTATTTAAGAAAGATTTCTTAGACACCTAAAGAAATACCATAATAGAAAGATTTGTAACTTTCCCTAATTTTCAGCCGCTCCTGCTGGTGGTTTACAAATACTAATGCAAAATACTGATCTAGATTCAAACAAGTGAGAGGCTTTACAGCTCCTGCAGACGTCTGTGGATCATAGTCCGATCATGGACTACAACGCACAGACAGCGTGATGATCGGGTCGGGAGACCCCCGCCCTGTCCGTGCATTGTGGTCCATGATGGCATCGAGATCCACACATGGTTCCTGCCATCAGAGGTGCTTGACCAGTAGCCATCTTCTGAGCTTCCGGCCATGACCTGGGTGTACAGTTCTCCAGCTTCAAAGGTGCAGTGCGCATGGCCATCAGTTCAGAGGATGGCTCCCTGTCATGGGCAGTGCACGTCTGAAGCCAGGTAGCGTACACCCAGCTGCAGAGGTGCAGCGATGCTGCCGAAATGTGCAGGAACTGGCGATGACAAAAAGTCCTGCAAATTATGTTATCACTCCCACAGGGGCGCGATAACATGGAAAGAGGGCTGACTAGTCTGGAGCAAGTATCGACCCATCAGATAGTTAGCGCCCCATTAGCATAGGAAATGGGGACAATATGAAGGCTTTATTAACCTCAGTTTTACAGAAAAACATTCTACAGGGCTGGTGAGGCAGGAATTTACTCCTAGATAAGTGAATGCTGCTGGGTTGGAGGGCGTGGAAGACCTGACAGGTTCAATTTATGATCAGTTTACCTCTTTGGGAACGAAGATCATGCCGATACTTATGGCTGACCAGACCGCCATGCCTGTACACGCAATGCGTTTCCTGCTCCAGCGGTCTCCCAGGTATCCAAAGACTAGACCAAACACGATATTGCTGACTGTGAATACTAGAATGGGAAGGGAAAAAACAAGAGGTCAATAAAAACATTTTTATATTATTGCATTTTTTATATTTGAGGATTATTTAGACTGTTGCACTTAAACACTTCTCCCGTCCTCGTCACTTTAGAATAAGATTTTATATTGAAATTTTACCTAATTTTTTACGGCTGGATCCATTGTAATCAATTTTAAAGTCAGCTTGCCGGTAAGACCTCGCTCCTGCCAGAACAAAAAGAGGAACACAAGTGATTATTGTAATCAGAGAAGTGCAGGAACAGACGTCACAGCAACTAACGAGCCTTCTCATTGGCCATGAAGATTTCTTTCCTTTTATGTTGCAGTTAGGGGTCTTATACACCCTGCCCCCGACATAACCCAGTGTACCCCCACCTACCTGCAGCAGTGGAGGAAGCCATGGTGATGACTAAGTTAATGTAGGTCAGAATGGCTACAGTGATGAAGGAACGGGTGACGGAAACTCCAGTCCGCTTGTGCAGGTCCTGCGTTTCACCCTCTTCATCCTTCTCTTGACCATCAATGCCTTTTTCCACATCATCAGATGGAATTGGCATTTTTTGGGTAGAATTGTAGAGAGATGCCATGTCCACAATGCCCTGCAAACACTGGAGAAAAACACACAAGATGGTAAAAATATTACATTAATCTCAGTCTGTGGAGCAGAAATTCAGTGATAATGCAGTATATAGTATAACTAGCTGAAGAGCCCGGCGCTGCCCAGGCATAGTAACTAACAGTGGTTAGTTATAACAAAATATAATTATCCTCCATCCCATAGTCCCGTGCCCATATACCCATAATACATATCCTCCATCCCATAGTCCCGTGCCCATATACCCATCATACATATCCACCATCCCATAGTAGAGTGCCCATATACCCATCACACATCCTCCATCCCATAGTCCCGTGCCCATATACCCATCATACATATCTGCCATCCCATAGTCCCATGCCCATATACCCATCATACATATCCTCCATCCCACAGTCCAGTGCCCATATACCCATCACACATCCTCCATCCCATAGTCCCATGCCCATATACCCATCATACATATCTGCCATCCCATAGTCCCATGCCCATATACCCATCATACATATCCTCCATCTCATAGTCCCATGCCCATATACCCATCACACATATTCTCCATCCCATAGTCCCATGCCCATATACCCATTATACATATTCGCCATCCTATAGTCGAGTGCCCATATACCCATCACACATCCTTCATCTCATAGTCCCATGCCTATATACCCATCATACATATCCTCTATGATGACATCAGCATCGCCATAGCAACCATTGTGACATCATAATGAGGGGCGGGGCTTGAAATGCACACACTGTTTCCCCAGTATGCAAATAGGGCATGGCATTATGACATCATAATGAGGGGCGGGGCTTGAAGCGCACACACTTTTTCCCCCAGTATGTAGATAGGGGCAAAATTGTTTGGTGAATTGGAACGCGCGGGGTTAAAATTTCACCTCAAAACATAGCTTAGGACGCTCTCGGGGTCCAGACGTGCGACTGTGCCAAATTTTGTGGCTGTAGCTGTGACGGTGCGGATGCCTATCCCGGACATACACACATACATACACACATACATACAGTACATACATGCATACCTACATACATACATACACACATACACATATACACTTTGAGCTTTATATATTAGATAAGCAAATAATAATAAGTTAAAGTCCCCTAGCAGGACTAAAAAATAAGGTAAAAATCAATAATTCTATAGAGAAATCTATATCTGTCCCTCTATAATTATCTGCAGGTCGTGTCTCCCCCTGGGAAAGACTCCCGGGACTCATTAGATTAAGTTCAGACTTACCTTTCTCTCTCTTCTCTCTCTTCCTTCTTCTTTCTATCTTCTCCTCTCTCTCTTCTCTCTTCTCATCTCTCTTCTCCTCCTCTCTTCTCCTCCTCTCTCCTCTTCTCCTCCTCTCTCCTCTCTTCTCCTCCTCTCTCCTCTCTTCTCCTCCTCTCTGGCGCTGATAATAAATATCGCTTGATAATAATAAATAATTATCGCTTTCTATAACAGACTTTGCAACACACAACTCGTGACTGCAACGCACAATAGAAAATGACTGGGATCAGGCCGTCGCACACAGTTTAATGCGGGGTCCAATTGTGACATCATAAGCTTGTCACTGAAAGTTCTAAGCCATTATGATGTCATCAGCCTGTCACCGGGAGTTGTAAGCCATTGTGATGTCACAGCCAGTCACCGGGAGTTGTAAGCCATTGTGATGTCATCATGCAGTGCATGTACAGTACATACAGTCATGGCCAAAAGTTTTAGCATCCTTGAAATTGTTCCAGAAAATGAAGTCTTTCTCCCAGAATATTCCTGCCATTACGCATGTTTCGTTATACACAGGTTTATTTCCTTTGTGTATTGGAACATAAAAAATCAGAGAAAAAGAAGCCAAATTCCACATAATTTCACACAAAACCTCCAAAATGGGCTGGACAAAATTGTTAGCACCCACAACTTACTATTTGGCTGCACGCCCTTTGGAGTAAATAGCTGCAATCATCGCTTCCTATAACCATCAACAAGCTTCTTACATCTCTCAGCTGGAATTTCAGTATTAAACCAAGAGGATTTGTGGTTATCATCCGCGCTGCTGTACAAATGACGGTCCAGACGAGTAGAAGGCGATGAATGGCGTTTCGCAGTCTACAGGACGCCTTCATCAGGAGCTGCTATAATCCTACAATATGACCTCATACTGTTTAAATAGATTCCACATTCAAATCTGGCACGAAAGGGAAACACATGTCCAGCAGTGTCATCTAACGAATGAGCCACAACTCCACATCAGAAAACTAGTTAAAATGATAATTGATGATTTTCAATAAAAATTAGTGATTTGAAATAAAAAATGTATTTACAAGGTTGAGATTACCACCATCAGGAATGAATAATTTATTAATTTGTTTAAAAAGCTAAAAAATAAAAATGAATAAAATTATATATAAAATGCTTTTCTGTATCAATTGTGCAATTATTTTATGAACCTTTATATCAAAGAATCCATCAGAAGGCAAGATAAAAATATTCAAGGAAATTTTCAGCAAAATCAAATATTACAGGACTCCTTTTATCCTAGGGATAAGAATATATAATCAAAAAGAATCGGTAAGGCCTCTTTCACACATCAGGTTTTCTGCTTCAGGCGCGATCCGGCGCTTTTGACTAAAACCGGATCCGTCGAAATGCAATGCCGGATCCGGTTTCCCCCCCATTGACTTGCATTAGAGCCGGATCGAGCCGGATGGCCATGCGTTTCATCCGATTTTCGCCGGATCCGGCAATGTGACGCGATCCGGCGTCTGGAAAAAACGGTGACTGAAACGTTTTTTGTATCCGTCGAAAAAGCCGGACACGCCGGATCCGGCGTGTCCGGCTTTTTCATACAATGAAAGCCTATGAGCGCTGCAATGCGCCGGATCCGGCGACCGGATCCGTTTTTTTTGGTCTGAGCATGCTCAGTAGCTCTGCCCACAGGACATATATAAAAGCAAGACAATGGGACCCTCAGCCACACCCAACATGCCACCCAAGCCAAGAACCAGGAGCAGGAGAAGGCAGCAGACATCTGCAGCAGCAGCACCATCAGCACCACCCCAAATGGAGCAGCATGCTGAACAACGGGAGGGGAGTCCAGCAGCAGATGAGAGACGGTAATTATCAAATCCCCCATTCCTCCAAAATAGGGCTATGGAATATCAAGATATTCATTGGCCCTTTGTTTCTCTTTATTCAACAGCCGCCCAATAGATGCTGCAGCAGCAGCAGCAGCAGCAGCAATGGCAGCAGCAGAAACACCACCCACAGCTATGGAGTCTGGCCATGAGGAAGACAGCACATCTTCTGGGAGCCCTCCCTCGCATCGTCAGCGTTTGACGGTAAGTTTTTATTTCCAAAATCCATCATCTCTGTAATATATGTGTATTCATTGCCTTTTATTTCAAAACAGGAATCACAAGATGAAGAGGAGCTCCCAGAAGAAGAGGGAAAGGGTGGACAGACACTTGGAGTGGGCTCACAATTGGTAAGTTTTTTGCATCAAACGCAGAAACACAACATCACACTACACACAACACATAGAAAACAATGTTCTGCAGACCACACACAGCAAACAAATGCCTACATCCAAAGACATAACATTTTTTGTTTTCTTCTCTAGTCTTCCCAATCTGGTGCTCGGCCAAGAGGTCCTCGCAGTGCCTCCCAGGGTCGTCGGCGACAGCAACGCGGCGGTCACCAGCGTGTAAGTATAAATATTTTTGCTTTGTTTTTTTTGCACTTTTTATTTCATTTCTTTTGTGGAGGCTAATTATGTTATTTTTGTCTTTTTCTTTAACAGCCTTCACAGCGTGCTCCCGACTCTGACGGTGAGGATGGAGGGATTGATGTCGACCACCTCATCGATCTCGTCAGAGAAAGGGAGCCGCTCTGGAATATGGCTGACCGACGCCACGCTGACCTTATCGTTACCCGACGACTCTGGGAGGAAATCTGTTCGCTCCTTGTGGACCGCTGGGAGGACCTCGAAGCTCGGGCCCAGATTAAAGAGCGTAAGTATATACAGTACCGGTTGCTTGATTTAAACCTGTGTTTCCCGAACTCCAGTCCTCGTGGTCCCCACGGATCATGTGTTCAGGATTTCTATTTACTTTGGAAATCCTGAAAACATGACCCCTGGGGACCATGAGGACTGGAGTTTGGGAAACACTGATGTTGTATACTAACCACTTTGTCCTTTCTCGTTTCAGGGGAGAGAATTGTGAAGCGGTGGCAGTCTGTGAGGGATCGTTTCAAGAAGGAGTTCAATAAAGAGATGCGGGCCCCGAGTGGATCTGGAGGACGCAGGAGCAAGTACAAGTACGCACGAGCCCTGTCGTTCCTCCGGGAGACAATGCTCACCAGAAGGTAAATATTACACACCACATGTGACAAAAAAATGTTTAGATGTAACTTTTTTTTTTCAGCCAGGGCCATACCATGTCACTATTTTAATTGTTTTTTTTTCTCTTTATTCCACAGCACGGTGAGCAGCACTCGGGAGCCTGCACGATTGGACCCTTCTGAGGCGATCCCTGAGGAGACCGGCACCGAGGGAGACTTCGACCGCCCCGGTACATCTGCACCTTCCCAGCCTTCCCACACATTCGACCCATCAGTCCCATCCACCAGCACAGGAGCATCGTGGCCGCCTACATTACATGAAGCTGCTGGTGAGGAGATCGCTTTCCCTTTACCCCACCCTTCTGCCCCTGCCACCTCTAGTACACCTGCGGGTACTGGGCGGCAGCGGCAGAGGGGTCAGGAAAAGACTTATGCGCCAGAGTTCTTGCATCTGAATGCATCTTTCCAGAACTGTCTAAAAGTCTTGTCAGAGCAAATCTCCGCAGGCTATCAGCAGATCAACTCCAGCATTCTGGAGGTGAAGACACTTCTGCAAACCATGCATTCAGAAGCAAGATCTTCGCCAAACCACACCTTTTTCAGGTCTGTTGTGGAGCGCATGGAAACGCTCTCTCCTGCCCAGCAGATGCATGTAATGCATTCATGCCACGCTGCTCTCCAGCAAGTTACCTCCCAACCTCCTCCTCCCACCACAGTAGTTTCTCCACCTGCACCCCCTCCAGCCACTTTCCATCCTCCCCCTCCTATTACATCTACACCCCCTCCAGCCACTTTCCATCCTCCCCCTCCTATTACATCTACACCCCCTCCAGCCACTTTCCATCCTCCCCCTCCTATTACATACCATCCACCTCCCCAGCACCATCCACCTCCCCAGCACCATCCACCTCCCCAGCACCATAAACCTCCACAGCACCAGCAACCTCCCCAGTACCAGCAACCTCCCCAGTACCAGCAACCTCCCCAGTACCTGCAAACTCCCCAGTACCAGCAACCTCCCCAGTACCAGACATCTCCCCACTTCCAGCAACCTGCCCCGTACCAGACATCTTCCCACTTCCAGCAACCTGCCCCGTACCAGACATCTCCCCACTTCCAGCAACCTGCTCCGTACCAGACATCTCCCCACTTCCAGCAACCTGCCCCGTACCAAACTCCTTCCCCATACAACTTGCCATCAACATCATCTGCTCCTACAGTCCCTGCCCAACCCTCCACTCCACCACCCACCACCTTCTGCTTCCCACATGTCCACCCATTCTGTAGTTTTTTCCACACCTTCACCTCTAACTGTTCCTTCCCCACCACGATCCCAGTCCTCTCTCCACACTCCCAGTGTCGAAGTGTCCCGCAGCCCCTACAGCAGTATTTCCACCACACACTACACAGATTTATAATGTGTGTATTTAAATAAAAATGACCAGTTTTATGGTTTCAGTTTTATAGTTTCAAAGCTTTATTAAACAAGTTTATTAAAATTTTAAAAAAGTTTACTAAAAAAAACATTTTTCAATAAAAGTTAAATTATTTTACACTGGTTGTCTGTCATTTCTTTCTGCGGCGAAAAAGGTTAAATACAGGGTATTTAAAAGGTGAAATGGTATTCAAAACTAGGTATATAACTGTGGGTAAATTTTAGCTTTTTGCCACAGTTGTGTTCCTGGTTGTGTTTGAAGCAAAGTATTTCACCTAAAAAGTTGTGTTTACTGTTGGTGATTTCCTAACAATGTACACAACTTTTGTTAAAAGGTGAAATACTTTGCATAAAACACAACCAGGTACACACCTGTGGCCTAAAGCTAAAAATAAAGACCATGACAAGATAGCCAACTTTGGTTGGCAAAGGTATATACTGTTGGTACATAAGGTACACAAGTTTGGTTGGGCACAAATCTTTCACACTCTGTCATCCTGCCAGTGTACTCTGCCTTGAGGTGACATAAAGTATAGTGCAAAATTGTCCCTCATTACTGAAACCGTCACAGAACTTCTAGTGGTAATGTCATGGTAATCTTGCAAGGTGGTTTCTTCAGAGGTGTCCTCAATGGAAATGGGTTCCTTGCAGATAACAAAATTGTGGAGTACCACGCACGCTTTGATCACCTCGTCCACAGTTTCTGTCTTGAGGTTGATCGCAGTCAATAGGACCCGCCATTTGGCTGTCACAATACCAAAGGTACATTCAACCATTCTTCTTGCTCTTGTGAGGCGGTAATTAAAAATGCGTTTTGGTCTTGTCAATCCTCTGCTAGAGTACGGTTTCAAAAGGTGTTCTGACAGCTGGAAGGCTTCATCCCCTACACAGACAAATGGCATAGGTGGACCAGATGTTTGCGGCAGCGGTCTAGGTGGTGGGAACTGGAAGGTGTTTCCATACAGTTTACGCCCCATGGCAGACAGTTTGAAAACTTGAGAGTCATTGGAGCGGCCATAGGCCCCAATATCAACCGCAATAAATTTGTATTCCGCGTCAGCGATGGCCATGAGGACAATTGAAAAATATTTCTTGTAATTGAAATATTCCGATCCCGATCCGGCTGGCTTTACAATGCGGATATGTTTCCCGTCCACAGCGCCCAAGCAGTTCAGAAACTGACATATCTGTTGAAACTTTTCTGAAATTTCAATCCACCTCTCTGTTGTGGGCTCTGGTAAAAACTCTTCAGCTAAGGAGTCCCACAGTGCACGGCATGTGTACTTCACTATTCCAGATATGGTGGAAATCCCGAGTCTGTACTGGAAATGCAGTGACGAAAGGGATTCTCCAGTTGCAAGAAATCTGTGGGGAATTAAAAAACAATAAATTAGTTTTAAATCACAGCATTACATACCAAAACTGAGCTATAACACTTGGAGATACAAACTACCACCAACAAGATTGCAGTGAAAGTGTGCTCTGATGCGATCACATCCAATAAATGTGGCTTACCTTAAAGTCACCATCAGACGCTCTGTGGGTGAAACAGAGAAGCGGCAATAGGTGTCCGCTTTTCTTATGAGGTGTGCAATGCGCTCCACCAAGTAATCAAAATTCTCCATTTTCATCCTAACATATCCAAAAAATTTATCCGGGTTTCGTCGAAGGTCCATGCAGAGTGTAGAATAGACCCCACGCGTCATTCTCTTGGCTGTGATGGGGTGGATCCACAAACGTCGTCTACGATGCCTGATGCGCTGCTGTCTCGCTCTCTCCTTCTCCAGAACAATCACCCTCAAACGATTCGCCTCCGCTATAAAATCCGCCAAATTCTTCAAAATATTTCCAATGACAACATCCATCTTCGCCAATAACTTGCTCTTCTCTCCAACCTGCACTTTCTCCTCTACAACCTGTCAAAGAAGGGCTGTAGGAACATGCTATATATAGTTTTCCAGTAGCCAATCCCGTTCGGAAGGCCACAAGGGTCAATTTTAAAAACCGGATCCGGCGTAATCCGTCGAAAAACGGATGAACCGGATGAGACGGATCCGGTTTTGTCTGTCAAGAAAAAGACAGATCCGGCAGAAAACCGGATCCGTCACATCCAGTTTTACTAAACATTTGCCGGATCCGGCGTTCCGGCACGACGCCGGATCGCGCCTGACGCCGAAAACCTGAAGTGTGAAAGTAGCCTAATGAATACATACATGATTGATTTCATAGTATATTAGTACTCCTATTATAGGTTTGGATAGTTAATAATAAGTCACCCACAAGTGAACATTTCTCAGTTACCGGGAGCTAGCGGAGTACATCAGAAAGGGACCAAGAGCAAACACATCGAGTACGGGTACAAAGCCTCAGGAACACGAGTTCCCATCCAGCCCTACACCACAGAGTGACATCACAGCTTCAAAAAAATTATTTTTTTTAGATTGGAAAATTGAGACCATTCAACTGAAGGGATTATACCATGAGGGTAAATTCCAAAACTCACACTAGTACAGTGAGAGCATGAAAAAATATATTTATATATATATATATATATATATATATATATATATATTACATTCTTCAATTCATGATCAATAGTCTTGTTAAAAGATTAACTCTATAATCACAAACCATGCAAATAGAGCAGAAGAAAAAGTCACAAAAGGAAAGCGCAAAAAGGACCGGAGATTGATGCCCAGCAGCGCACCAGGCAAAAACAACAACAACAAAAACAGCCCGCACCTCACACATTACACCAGGAACCCCTTGTTCAAGTGTCTACAATACCATTATTTACAAGCAATTCATTTAGAACAACCATTGACACTGAAAATCATAGATTAAAGTGGTACTAACAATGGTAGATCCGGTGTATCAGATGAGTATATGAACATGATATAATATCATTGACAAATCCATATAAAATCGTTTACAATCTCATATAGAATTCACAGATGCATACACAGCACTGATTAAAATAAATAGATAAATATTATTCGTTAAAAGGAATAAGAATTATTCTAACTAAAACCCTCTGTAATTTCATTTAGACCATGCGGTTTTATGGTATTAAGTCAGTATATCCAGTAAATGTCTTTCCTATTTAATTTCTGTACTCTGTTAGGGGTATCTCTAGGGATATGATCAATTCGACTTATTTTTAATTCGTTAAATTCTTTATTGTTCACAATAGTGCAAGGCCTAGATAGTCCATGTAATAAAAGACCCCTCCCTGCGCGATGCCCCATTATGTCGCTGTCACTACTGACAGCGGCATCAGTGGTTACATGCCCACGATCGTGGGCGTTGCTGCGGGGTGTCAGCTATCACATACAGCTGACACTCGCACCCGATCACCTGAGCACTCAGCATGAGGCCTCGCGATCAGTGCACCATACTAGTACTGCTGTTTGCGGGAAGGGGTTAAGCAAGGCATAGGACCTTATGGCACTGTATATTCTTGATCTTTAATAGGTTTTCTATTTTGATGATATCATGTCATTATACTCTGTGTAGGGCGAGCGACTTTCCCTTTTTTTAGGGTCGAGTAGGGTTTCATGAAACCCGACTTTCTCAAAAGTCGAGTCGAACGAAATCGGCCGACTATCGGGAAAAGTCGGAGGTCCGACTGAAACACGAAACCCAATGCAAGTCAATGGAGAAGCAAAGTCGTCAGGGAGTGGAGGACAGGAAACACACCTACAGTGCCCATTTCAATGCCAAAAACATCAATTCTTATTACTTAAGTTTGTCAACCTTAATTTATTTTATAATAATAGTTATGCATTGAAAACTGGGGGTTATTTGGCTAAAGTTGTGGGGGGGGAGGGCTGGCTCCAGGTTTTCGTGTGCCCCGGGCAAAAGAGTGTCAGTGGACCCCTTTAACACATACCACAATTCATGATGCTCGGATACGGCAGAGAAATATTGGTATAGTGCAATGTCAAATACTTCACTTCTTATATTACATGACTGGTATCTATTTTAAATTCTACAATAGCTCAAAAACCGGACAGTATATTCCTCCATACAGTATTATGGCTACCACATAGGATGCCATACAGAATAATGAGCCCCATATATTGCTCCATACAAAATAATTGGTCCCATATAATGTTCCATAAAGTATATGATGAGCTCCACATAATGCTACAGTATATGATGGTCCCCATATAATGTGCCATATAGTATAGGATGGTCCCCATAGAGTAGAATGAGCCCCACATATTGCTCCATACAGTATAATGAGTCGCATATAAAGCTCCATACAGTATATGATGGGCCCCATATATTGCTCCACACAGAATGGGCTCCATATAATGCTCCATCCAGAATAGGCCCCATATGTGATCCATGCCCTATATGATGCCCCATAAATAATGAAACCCATATGATGCTCCAGTATATGATGAGCCCCATGAATGATGCTCCATTGTATGATGGGCCTATATAATGCTCCATATATAATGGGACCCATATGATGCTCCAGTATATGATGGGCCCCATATGATGCTCCAGTATATGATGGGCCCCATGGATGATGCTCCATTGTATGATGGGCCCATATAATGTTCCATATATAATGGCCCCATGTGATGCTGCAGTATATGATGGGCCCCATGGATGATGCTCCAGTGTATGATGGGCCTATACACTGTGTGCAGAATTATAAGGCAAATGAGTATTTTGATCACATCATCCTTTTTATAAATGTTGTCCTACTCCAAGCTGTATAGGCTTGAAAGCCAACTGCCAATTATGTAAATCAGGTGATTTGCATCTCTGTAATGAGGAGGGATGTGGTCTAATAACATCAACATCCTATATAAGGTGTGCTTAATTATTAGGTAACTTCCTTTCCTTTGGTAAAATGGGTCAGAAGAGAGATTTGACGGACTCTGAAAAGTCAAAATTTGTGCGATGTCTTGCAGAGGGATGCAGCAGTCTTGAAATTGCCAAACTTTTGAAGCATGATCACTGAACAATCAAGTGTTTCATGGCAAATTGGCAACAGGGTCGCAAGAAGCGTGTTGATAAAAAAAGGCTCAAAATAACTGCCCATGAATTGAGGAAAATTAAGCGTGAAGCTGCCAAGATGCCATTTGATGCCAGTTTTGCCATATTTCAGAGCTGCAACATTACTGGAGTATCAAAAAGCACAAGGTGTGCCATACTCAGGGCATGGCCAAGGTAAGGAAGGCTGGAAAACGACCACCTTTGAACAAGAAACATAAGATAAAACGTCAAGACTGGGCCAAGAAATGTGTTAAGACAGATTTTTGTAAGGTTTTATGGACTGATGAAATGAGAGTGACTCTTGATGGGCCAGATGGATGGGCCCGAGACTGGATCAGTAAAGGCCAGAGAGCTCCACTCTGACTCAAACACCAGCAAGGTGGAGGTGGAGTACTGGTATGGGCTGGTATCATCAAAGATGAACTTGTGGGACCTTTTCGGGTTGAGGATGGAGTGGAGCTCAACTCCCAGACCTACTGCCAGTTTCTGGAATACACCTTCTTCAAGCAGTGGTACAGGAAGTCAGTATCGTTCAAGAAAAACATGATTTTCATGCAGGACAATGCTCCATCTCATGCATCCAAATACTCCACAGCATGGCTGGTCAGTAAAGGTCTAAAAGAAGAAAAAATAATGACATGGCCCCCTTGTTCACCTGATCTGAACCCCATAGAGAACCTGTGGTCCTTCATAAAATGTGAGATCTACAGGGTGTGAAAACATTACACCTCTCGGAACAGTGTCAGGAAGGCTGTGGTGGCTGCTGCACGCAATGTTGATCAAGCAACTGACAGAATCTATGGATGGAAGACTTTTGAGTGTCATCGTAAAGAAAGCTGGCTATGTTTGTCCCTTTTTTTTTTTTTGGTTTTGAATGTCAGAAATGTTTATTTCTAAATTTTGTGTTGTTATATTGGTTTACCTGGTGAAAAAGCAAGTGAGATGGGTATATATTTGTTTTTTATTAAGTTGTCTAATAATTATGCACAGTAATAGTTACCTGCACAAACAGATATCCTCCTAAGGCCGGTTTCACACTAGCGCATTTTCAGCGCGCGCACGGCCGGGGGTAGCTCCGCCCCCGATCCGGCTCTCTGCCCGGCGTGCCCGCCCCTTCCTTGTAGCGCCGCCTCCTAGCGGACAGCGGCGCCTGCGATCGGCGCACCCTATCTTTAGCATAGGGTGCGCCGATCGTGCGCAGGCCGTGCGCTAGTTGCGCTTTGACCTGCGCTGCGCACTTTTGACGGTGCGCCGTGCGCGCCAAAATCAAACTTTTCGGATTTTGGCGCGCACGGCGCACCGTCAAAAGTGCGCAGCGCAGGTCAAAGCGCAACTAGCGCACGGCCTGCGCACGATCGGCGCACCCTATGCTAAAGATAGGGTGCGCCGATCGCAGGCGCCGCTGTCCGCTAGGAGGCGGCGCTACAAGGAAGGGGCGGGCACGCCGGGCAGAGAGCCGGATCGGGGGCGGAGCTACCCCCGGCCGTGCGCGCGCTGAAAATGCGCTAGTGTGAAACCGGCCTAAGATAGCCAAATCTAGAAAAACCCCACTACAACTTCCAAAAATATGAAGCTTTGAAATTTATGAGTCTTTTCGGTCGATTGACAACATAGTTATTGTTCAATAATAAAAAGAATCCTCTCAAATGCAACTTGCCTAATAATAATTATGCAAACAGTGTATAATGCTCCATATATAATGGGCCCCATTTATAATGCTCAAATGTATAATGGGCCCCGTATATAATGCTCCAGTGTATGATGGGCCCCATATATGATGCTCCAGTGTATGATGGGCCCCATTTATAATGCTCCAGTGTATGATGGGCCCATATAATGGTCGATATATAATGGGCCCCATATGATGCTCCAGTGTATAATGGGCCCTATCTATGATGCTCAAGTGTATGATACGCACCATATATAATTCTCCAGTGTATAATGCTCCCATATTGCTCCAAACATTAAAAAAATGAGATACCTCTCCTCGCTGGGCACTTTTCTACTCTAGACTCTTCACTGTTCAGGCAGAAGGCGTACAGACATGACGTTATCTTGATCTCTGACCTGAATGTCACTGTCAGGAAACGTGGAAGAGTTCACAGCAGTGGAGCAGGGAGAGGTAAGTATTGCCAGTGCTGGTGCCCTGAGCAAGCAGGGGTGGCCCACTCGTGTGTGACGGCACTGGCACAGGGCCCCTCATAGTACGACGGTGTCTGTAACGGCGAGTGGGACCCCCCACCGTCATAGACACCAGCCTGGGCCCCCCCACTGGCTCAGGTCACAGCCACTTGCCTGGGTGCGCCAGGTGCTGACGCCGGCCCTGGGGGGAGGACAGCTCAGTTAGGGAGGTGGAAAAACTAGCATATGTTGAGGTGTAGGCTGGACATTCAGGAGCTGCAAATGGAGGAATTGGAGAAGTCGGAGGGAGAGGAGGACAAAGCGAGCCATTTTGCTGGCACCTATGTGTCATCAGGGGAAGGTGGGACAAAGTCCTTTGAAACCCATGCATGGTTCATTTTAATGAAGGTGAGATCAACAGTTTGGGTTGACAGCAGGGTCCTTCTTTCTGTCAGGATTGATCCAGCAGCACTGAAGACTCTTTCTGATAGCACACTACCAGCAGGGCAAGCGAGCTCCTGTAAGGCATATTGTGCCAATTGTCCAGTTTACAGGCCCAGTAGTCAAAGGGGAATGAACTGTGAGGGAGAACATCGATAGGGGAGGAGAGGTAATTTTGAACCATAGTTGACAGAAATCAGTCCACAACATGGTCATGAAACCCCTGTCTCCAGCACCAGTTTGACTGTGTGCACCACGAACACCTCTTCCATTTGGCCAGTGGCGCACTGTTTGTTGCGCCCGGGGCGGTCGAAAAATTTGCCGCCCCTTTGGTCGTTGAAGCTTCCAAAGAGCCCACACTACACTCAAAGATCTAATTTTTAGTCTGCTACTAACTCTGCTGTTATTATTTCTACATTTCTAGACTTTCATCTTCTTGAAGTTCTCTATATATTTGTAAGAGATCTCTGGGCGCATATACATCTACAGTGACACCCCAGGACCAGGTGGGCAGAGATCTCTGGGCAGTGCCCAGTGGGCACATACACATCTACAGTCCCTGCCCAGGCACATAGTCCAGAATCCTGGTGGCCATTCCATAAGACTATTCATTCCTTGTAGCCAGATGTGCCCATCAGCCCAGGTCAGCACAGAGCCCACCCCGCACCAGTGCCACACCACACACCCACATAGACAGCGTCAATGTGACATGCACACAATGGATGTACGTACACAGTCAGGCAGGCACTGTCTCCTGTGCCCTCTTACCAAAAAGCGGGCGGGTGGATCCGGTGCCCTGATCGATGGCCCCCCGACCCAGGACAAGTCTGTTGGTAATTTGGTAGCTGCTATCAGCGGTGTTCGCCGGGCCGGAAGTGCGCTGCCACGCCCACGGTGGAGACACACAGAGACAGGTCCTGCTGGCTCCTGCTGCTGCACTGTGCCTCCGCGCTTCTCCCACAGAGGAGAGGAATTGCTGCTGCTGCCGCACCGCATCCACACACGTGCCGCCTGGGAAGGACTGCCCCCCCATGCTACGCCCCTGGGCTGCAGTATAGACATCACAGGAGACATGGGGCTGCTGTATAGATGTCAGAGGAGACATGGGGCTGTGGTATATATATATCACAGGAAACATGGGGCTGCGGTATAGAAGTCACAGGAGATATGGGGCTGTGGTATAGACGTCACAGGAGACATGGGGCTGTGGTATAGACATCACAGGAGACATGGGGCTGCGGTATAGACATCACAGGAGACATGGGGCTGCGGTATAGACGTCACAAGAACCGCTGCTGTCTTCTTCTTTGGGACAGGAGAGTACAAAGTATTTCCTTGCGTTGACATTGGTTAGCTGTCAAATCATAGCTGCTGACCAGAGCACTGCCATCTGGCGGTATCTGCCTGGGGTCCGGTGAAAAGATCATTTACAGCCTGCAGGGATCCCCACCCCTGGGCTAGATAGTCATAAACACCAGACTGACCAAGCATCATGGACCACTGTGATAAATCTGGGACATTTAGCCCGCCTATTCTGCAGCTGTTATCATTCCACCAGCTTCACTCCCTCACTAGTTTGAGGCTGGAGCTACATGGGACTTTAGATCGCTCTGCACTGCAGCAACATTGCGGTGCCTTACAGGTGAATGGAGTCAGATTCCCGGCTTTAATAAAATGCCAAGATCAAAAATAAAAATGTGGTAGTTTGCTCCTTTCATTAGAAGTTACATTGTCTCCACAGCTGATTCCTGTGATGGTGAACTTATCCTCTTATCCTTCCACTAAAGAAAATTAATAAACGTGGCCGAGCAGCAAAGCACAGACGAGAGAGCTGTGTGCGTCCGCCATGTTTGTGAAGCCACTAAGAAAAGCAGACACAGCTCAGTTCACTTTTCCCTCTAGCAACAACTTCCTGAAGTGGAAACTACCAATCTCGGCTCCTGCTTGAGCATGCGCGGTAGACTTACCTTTACAGTTTGAAAGGAGGAAGCAGCTGTATCTCAAAGGTAACGGTGCAAGAAAGCCTGCAGGAGCATTAGGAGCTCAGACGTCAGAAGCCGCTTGTGTATCAGGAAGAGAAGTGTCAGCAGTGCGCACGTCGGGGAACCTTCTGGTGCTGTAAGTCCGGCATTGCTTCTATGATGGCGGCTGCTTTGCTGTCATCTTTGTGATTGGTCGCATCAGTTTGAGTCATGGAGCACTGCTGCTGCCGCGCCGCCCCCACACACGTGCCGCCTGGGGCGGACCGCCCCCCCTCACGCTACACCACTGCATTTGGCCTAGTACAGCATGTGGTAGAACCTGCACCGCTGCTGTGTGCTGGGAATGCCTCTAACAAATGGTTTACCAGAGTTGCTTATTTGTTCGCCAATATTAGCTCTAGGTTCTCCTGTGGCATGATGTTCTGTAATTTGCCTTTATATCGTGGATCGAGGATGCTGGCCAACCAGTAGTCATCATCCTTCATAATTCTGACAATGCAGGGGTCCCTTTTTAGGATCCACAAGAGATAATCACACATGTGGGCCAATGTTCCACGTGTCAATGGTGCACTGACAGTGGTGGGTGGAGGAGCACTTTCTGCAAAATCCACATCCCTCCAGTCACGCACAAACCCTGTACCTGACCTTGGCAAGCCAACATTTTCTCTTGCCCCCCCGAGAAGCATCCTCTTCCCCAAAATAATCATCCCCCTCATCCTCCTCCTCTTCTTCCTCCATCTCATCCAGGACAGTTCCCTGAGCAGACAATGGCTGACTGTCATCAAGGCTTCCCTCCTCCTCCTCCTCTTCCTCCTCCGCTGCAGACGCCTGATCCTTAATGTGCGTCAAAGTTTGCATGAGCAGACGCATAAGTGGAATGCTCATGCTTTTGATGGCGTCGTCTGCGCTTACCCGCCGTGTGCATTCCTCAAAACACTGAAGGACTTTACAGAGGTCTTTCAGCTTTGACCACTGCACACCTGACAACTCCACGTCTGCCCTCAAACTGCCTGCCCGTGTATCCTCCCACAAATGCATTACAGCCTGCCTCTGTTCGCACAGCCTCTCAACCATGTGCATGGTGGAGTTCCACCTTGTTGCAACGTCTATGATTAGGCGGTGCTTGGGGAGGTTAAGCGATCGCTGCAGCCTCTGCATACGACTGGAGTCTATGGGCAAGCAACGGGTGTGCGAGCACAGTCTTCGCACCTTATGGAGCAGGGCTGTTAACTCCGGATAATTATTAGGAAGCACTGCACCACCAGGTTCAAGGTGTGAGCCAGGCAAGGTATGTGTTTGAGTTTTGCAAGGGCTATGGCCGCCACAAAATTACGGCCGTTATCACTGACTACCTTGCCTGGCTCAAGATGTACACTGCCCAGCCATGACTCAGATTCTCGCTGCAAGTAGTCGGCCAGTACCTCCGCGGTGTGTCTGTTGTCGCCCAAATAATGTCAGTTATAGCGTGGCACTACCACAAGGTGCACAAGTAGGTTACCCAGACCCAAGTGAATAATAAAGTAACTTGGCACTCAACTGAATGATCCTTTATAAATGTGTTTTTTATTTATATGCAGTCCTAAAAGACATTTCGGCCTACAATCAGCCTTCGTCAGTCTGCCGACTGCTGTCAAGGTACAATGACTAAATATGAGTTCACGAAAGAAGTCTTATGTGGTTTCCTGCTTTAGGGTATAGTGCAGGTGTATGCTGTGCTTCCAGCTAACACTGAGGCGTGCTGTGCTGGTAAATCAACTAGGAATAATATTGGATGCGCTTATTAGAAAGTACGTACCCTTGATGAGACTGAGTAAAAATGCATTCCTTTGGAGTGTTGAAGCAGTTTGCCTGTTGGTGCTGTCTGTGTGAAGCACGGTAGTCAGAGACCCATATGAGGCATGTAATTGTAGATATCGGGTATGCTGGGCTAAACGCTGTGTCCGCCGCTCGTTCGGTAGCCTAGGCCAACTGTTTCAATATACCGTGGGCTAGGCAGCACTGTTCCACCGCCACTGTCCCCTGTGGAGTCTGCATCCACATTAACCCAGTGCACAGTGATGGACACATAATGGCCCTGGTCATGCCTACTGGCCCATGCATCTGTTGTGAGATGCACCTTTCCACTCACTGATTGTTTGAGTGCATGGACAATGCGGTCTTTCACATGCAGGTGGAGGGCAGGGATGGCTTTTCTAGAAAAGAAGTGCCGACTGGGTCAGTCACAGCATGGGACAGCGTAGGCCATGAGCTCTCGGAATGCTGCGCTTTCAACCAAGCGGAAGGGCATCATCTCTAATGAGATCAGTTTGGCAATGTAGGCGTTCAAAGCCAGTGTACGCGGATGAGAGGATGCGTACTTTCTTGTCCTACTCAGAGTGTCTGCTAGGGTGAGCTGGACTTGAGAGCTGCATATGGGGGAACTAGTGGTGGACCTGATGGACTGAGAGGGGGTTGGTGATGGTGGTGGTGCTGGTGGTGATGGCCTAAATTCAGTCTTTCGTTGCAAAAACATTGTGATTCCCTGACTGCTTTGGCCTTGCGACGACACCTCAACAATTCTTGCTGGTGGTGTGCTTACCGGTGGGCTTACAGTGGGGGAAGCGATGAAGCGTTGCTGGCTACCTTCAGTCGGAGCAGGTGCACATGTGCTACCTGAGGTTTTGTAGTCTGTCCACACTTGCAAGTGCATGGTGATTAAATGTCTAAGCATGCAACTGGTATTCAAATTTCGGAGATTTTTCCCTCGACTAAAGGTCCTTCCGCACTTCTTACAGATAACCTTTGCCTCATCAATAGGATTTCGGTCAAAAAAGTGCCACACTGCACTCTTCCTACTATGGTATAAATTTTCAGGGCTTGCACGCTGTGGTAATTTGACCGTCTGGGCAAGCTGTCCTTCAAATCTTTTTATTTTTTTACAACATTTTTGAACAGCTATGGGCCTGCCAGATAACCACTGCTGCGATGTTGATGCCTGCTGCGGATCCTTCTCCTCTTCTGAGCTATTGCCAGCGGCACCCAATGGATGCCAATCCGGGTCAACAACTGGGTCATCCATCACCTCCTCTTCAATTTCAGCTGCACCTTCCTCTGCGTCACCATGTAAGGTGGTATAATATGCGGGAAGGGGCACCTGAGTTTCATCAGGGTCAGATTCTGGCTCAGTAGACTGCGAGGGCAATGTAGTGCTCTGGGTCAATGTACCAGCAGAATCATCTAGCAGTGGCTGTGCATCAGTGCACTCCATGTCAGATTCATCTTGGACTGGGGAATTCAGGATTTGACTTGGTAACCCAGGCATGGTATGTGAAAAGAGCTCCATGGAGTAATCTGGAGTGTGGCCTGCCGCATCCTTCACTTTTGGTGGGGGTGATGGACACAAGGAAAGGTGTTGTTCCTGACCAGAAGCCTGCACTGACGACTCAGTGCTTGCAGTCTTTGAAACTTCAGAAAAGGAGGCGATAGAGCTGGAGGCTGTTTCGGCAATGTAAGCCAAAACCTGTTCCTGATGCTCCGGCTTTAAAAGCGGTTTACCTACTCCCAGAAAAGGGAACCTTCCAGGCCTTCTTGAGCCAGACAATGAGGCAGGATCAACACCTCCTGCCTTAGCTGCTATTGTGCTTTTGGCATAACCAGCAGATGCACAACCATCACCATCAGTACCAGCTGCCCCCCCTGCCCACATCTGCGGCCTCTTCCACCATACTTCCTCATGTTTGGGAAAATGTTCCACAAATACCAGCAGATATATGGTACTGTATCAGAAGCTTACAGCTGTATACGGTGTAGGGGAAAATGTAAATCTCCACATATATTTCCTTAGTCACACACAGACACTCTCCCAGTATGTATTTGGCCGTAAACCAAACACCAGATATACGGTACTGTATGAGAAACGAACAGCTGTATACGGTGTAGGGGAAAATTTAAATCTCGGTATTTATTTCCGGAGTCACACATAGACGCTCTCCCAGTATGTATTTGATCGTAATCCAAACAGCAGATATACGGTACTGTATCAGAAGCTTACAGCTGTATACAGTGTAGGGGAAAATTTAAATCTCCGTATTTATTTCTGGAGTCACACACAAATAGTCAGCATGTATTTGTCCGTGATACCAGCCGTTACACGGTAGTGTGTGAGAAGCATACAGCTCTATACGGTGTGGGAAAAAATGAACGGTCGGTAACTGTGCAGAAAAAAAGAATAAAGGTATTAGTGCTGTGTAAAAAGAAGTAGGCACAGCAGTGTACACACAGCAATGCAGCTATCAGACAGCCTAATAACCAGCGCTGCTGCACACAAAAAAATCCTCCCCTGTCACTGCACTCTAACTGTACAGCACAGTTGCTATCAGCACAAGCACAGAATCACTTTTCTTTCCTGCCTAACTCTCCCCCTACTGAGAAACAGCGGCAGCAATCTCTCCCTAAGCTAAGATTGGCAGAAGTAAAATGGCGGTCGGCGGTCAGGGCTTTTATAGCCAGTGTGACACCACACAAAGCAAGCCAATCACTGCAATGCCCTTCTCTAAGATGGTGGTGGCCGTTGCCCAAGTCATCTCGTTGCCCACAGTGTGCGTCCTTGCTCATTGGCTGATAAAAGGCGCCTGCAAGCATTATGGGAAACACGACTTTGGTGATCAGGTTGACGACCGCATGGCCGACCACACGCTATGGTCGGGTTTCGGTCGGTGAAACCCAACTTTGGCGAAAGTCGGCGATTTTTGAATCTTACCAACCAGTTTCGCTCAACTCTAAGTCTGTGTTTTCACAGTAACCATCTCAGAACAGATAGATTACCGCAAACGCTAAAAAGCGCGCCTTACACTAAATTGGTCTTTAGTGAGGGAGTGGGTAGTTTTTTAGACTTGAAATCCAGGGTCATTATTGATTTAACTAATAAATACACGGAATTACTCAACAAACGTACCCGCCTATGGTGGAGTAAAGCATTCCTAGGGAGATATATTTTACCCCTTCCCGATATGTGCGGTACTAGTACTATAAACCGCAGTACTAGTATGGCGCTGATATTTCCGGTCATCATGCTGCATTACGCGGTGATCCGGTTAAGATGGCTGCTGTCCCTGACAGCAAACCATCCTTGCAGATCACCCAGGGGGTCTACCGTCCCCCCATGTTAGCGACTGCTGAGATTGGCTGGTCAATTCTGACCAGCGAATCACAGCAATGTGACAAAGTTAGTAAAAAAAAACAAAAAAAAGTGACATGTCGTGATCGGTGCTGTGTGACACTGCACCAATGACAGTGGTCACAATGGGTGGGTTGATTGCGATGACACCTCACTTGATTAACCCCTTTGGCACTGATTGGCCAGAAATTGTTGTTAAGCCAATCAGCACCAAAAAGGTTAATAGAAAATGGTGATCATCGCCCTGTACTCCATCTTTGTCTCAGATTGGGCATGCAGAGCGTTGTATAGTATTTTTGCCTGTTTTCTCTTTAAATAAAACCCTGCAAATCTGGAATAAGAGTGTGCGGAGAACGTCATGCTCCTTTAAGGGTATGTGCACACATTGCGGATTCTGCTGCGAATCCGCAGCGGATTTGGCCTGCGAATCCACAGCAGATTCTCCTGTGGTGTACAGTATACATTATAGTCAATGTAAAATAAGAAACGCTGTGCACATGCTGAGGATTTTTCCACGCAGATTTGCTGCGGGTTTGAATCCGCAGCATGTCAGCTCTTTGTGCTGAAGACGCAGCGTTTTTACACCTCTTCCAATATAGCAATCCGTAGGTGTAAAAGCGCAGGTGAAATCCGCACAAAAACTGCAGAAAATCTGCAGTAAATCTGCACTAAATCCACAGGGAAAACGCAGGTCATTTTACCTGTGGATTTAACAAAATCTGCGGGAAAAATCCGCAACAGAATCCGCAATGTGTGCACATACCCTAAGGCTCCCATGCACATTAGATAGCTGTTGTCTGAAGGATCGTTGGGCAGGAGCTCTCTCAACAGACGATGTGAGAGCCACTGTCAGGCCGGGGTCACACTAGAGAGGAATACGGATGAGTGAGAGGCGTAAACAGCACGCATTAGACACGGACCAATGATTCTCTATGGGGTACCTCGCACCAGCCGTATATTTCTCATCCGTATTCTACGGTCCGTGCCAATCGCAGCATGCTGCGATTGTCAGCATACTACAGCCGTAGTACGCCAATGCAAGTCTATGGGTGCGCCAAAAATACGGATTACACACGGACCACAAGTGTGACCTGCGAGAAATACGCAGGTCTTTTGGCTGCTGCCAGGAAATGGCCCAATCCATCATCAGGAAGCTGAGACATGCAAATGAGCTCAAAAAGCGCTCCAGACATCCAGGAAGTACGCCTCCATGGAGTACAGCAGCATCATGGCGTCCACTTATATTAATGTGGAAATGCTAATTGTCCTGGTGAAGGAGCGACCCGAACTATGGGACCAACGTGATGCCCATTATGCCAACCGGGCAAGAAAGGAGGCGTCATGGAGGCGCATATGTAGGCAGATGTTCCATGATTTTGGTGATCGGCCATGTGAGGAGAAGCAGAAAATTAGTAAGTACAAGCCAAAAAATGATTAAAATTAACGCAGAACAAAAAATGAATAAAGATTCAGCACCCCCCTTCCTGTGCTTGAACTTTTTTCCTCATGAGGCCATTAGATTTTGGTGTGACACGTGGTTTGACACTGCCATAATTTGGGCCAGGCCACAAGCTCCTCATCCTCCTAGCCAAACAAGTTATTTTAAGCGTAGATAATGTGACCCTGTGTATCTGGCCTGGATGCCCCAATTACATAAGCCACCATGGGTAGAAAGCACACCCCAGAAGGCCCCATGCCTAGACTACTGGTAGCAAATCTGACCTATCAAATATGTGAATTTGACAATATTTCCTGTCATATTGCAGTGGAAGATGTCATGAGATGCTGGCGAAGCATCCGGGACCAATACCGCCGGGAACGTCAACAGCGGTCCAGGAGTGGGAATGCGGGCTACGTGAAAAGAAAGTACATCTACTATGACTGCCTCTCCTTCCTCGCCCCAATTCTGGATCTCAGACCGTAAGTAGATACCTCACACCACATTACACAGATACTTTACAGGGCCAAAAATATGTATTTAGGTTTGGCTCTGTTCTATTTCATAACAGAACTCAGTCCAACCTTACGGACAGAGGAACTGGCTCGGAAACAGACCCCATCATCGATCCTGGGTCTGCAGGGGAAGAGGTCGCTGGCCCATCTTCTCCCCCTGCTAGGAGCAGGGGTGAAGATTCGAGTCAGGATGTGCCATTGCCTGCGCCCTAAAGCCCACCACCAGAACCATCTGGTGCTGCTGCAGCATCAGCAAGAGCAGAGGAGCAGGGCAACATCAGCAGCAGCCCAACTGGCCACATCCGGGGCTCCCCACAGCCTGCTGCCACATCCCGGCGAGGAAGAAGCCGAAGGCGGCAAATACCTGCCACTGATACCCGCACTAATGTGGACACTGGGGTCCTAAATTATTTAGCCAGAGTAAATAGTGATGATGGGGAGGAGGCATACTCACGCAGCCTGGCCAATTATCTTCGTGCCCTTTCCCGTTAGGTCAGGCTCCGTATTCGAGGATGTTTTCAGATCCTGCTTGATGCGTGCACATACCCCAATATGCCCTACAAATTATTTGAATATATTGAGAGGTGGCAGCTTTCCCCAAGAAATCTCATGCGCCTTAGGCACCTGTTATGATTGAGTCACCGTAGGAGGCAAAAACAGAAATGCTAGCTAAGTCCAGGAAACCAGAGAAGTTGGAAACTATCAGATTGCAGACCCCTGAACCTATCAACACAACTAGCAGTAGCCGTGGGGGGTTCCTACGATGACCTAGACCCCTCGATCACAGCCGGAGAGATACATAGGCCTAAAGAAGGAAAGGGGAAATCTAACTGCCCCACAGCAGACCCCAAAGCAATAGGCAGCCCCCCACATATAAGGACGGTGAAGCAAGATGAAAACACTTACACAGACAGAAAGACAGGCTGAGCAAAGACGGGGCCCAAAAACTACCTAGATAGGAACGGATAGGAAGGCTGCTGTCTGCAATCTGCCAAAACCCTATCAGAGACAAAAGCCAACAAGCTGATATAAAAATGGCCCTGAAGCAACTAAGCTTCAAAAACTAAATCAGCACTCAGGTACTTTCAGAAGACAGAGCTAACGGAACACTGCACACTCCAGCAGGGAGTGGCAGAATCCAAAAAGCAAGAAAAACAAAAACAAATCTTAAATGCAAAAAGGCAAAACAGAAAACTTAGCTTTAGGAGAGCAGGAATCAGACTGGTGTCCAAGAGTCCACAGAGAAATCACCCGCAGGGCAGAAAGGACGTAGGCTGCCTTAAATCCAGTCAGTGACTCCACTCAGCCAATCGTCTTCATTAGTCCCAGGTGCCTGATAATCAGGCTCACTATCTTCCTTCACTAGAACAGGGAGTTCACCAGGCCTCAGTGACAGAGGGGAAAATGAACTCACAACAGTACCCCCCCTTGAGGAGGGGTCACCGAACCCTCAACAACGCTACCAGGGCGATCAGGGTGAGCCCGATGAAAGGCACGCACCAATCTTTTGGCATGAATATCAGAGGCAGAGACCCAGGAATTATCCTCCTGACCATAACCCTTCCACTTAACCAAATACTGGAGTCTCCGTCTAGCCAGACGGGAATCCAGAATTTTCTCTACCTCATATTCCAAGTTACCTTCAACCAATACAGGGTCCGGAGGTGCCACCTCAGGCACAACTGGCTCAACAAACTTCTTCAACAAGGACTTATGGAACACATTATGGATCTTAAATATGACAGGAAGAGCCAAATGAAAAGAGACCGGATTAATAATCTCCAAAATCTTGTAAGGTCCAATAAATCTAGGCTTAAACTTAGGAGAAGCCACCTTCATAGCAATATTTTTTGATGATAACCACACCATATCACCAATCTTAAACTGGGAACCAATGGTCCTATGTCGATTGGAAAACCGCTGGGTCTTTTCCTGGGAGAGAGATAACTTATCCACCACTTGGTCCCAGATCTGGTGCATTCTCTCCACCACAGTGTCAACACCTGGGCAGGCAGAGGGCTCCACCTGCCCTGAAGAAAATCGAGGATGAAATCCAAAGTTACAAAAAAAAGGTGACATCAAAGTGGCAGAACTAGCTCTATTATTTAAAGCAAATTCGGCCAAGGGCAAAAATGAAACCCAATCATCCTGATCAGCGGAAATAAAACATCTCAAATACGACTCCAAGGTCTGGTTTGTTCTCTCTGTCTGCCCATTGGTCTGAGGGTGAAAAGCAGAGGAGAAGGACAACTGAATTCCCAACTTGGAACAGAACGTCCTCCAAAATTTAGACACAAATTGAACTCCTCTGTCAGATACAATGTTCTCAGGAATCCCGTGCAAGTGAACCACCTGTTCCAAAAAAAGGGGCACCAACTTCAGAGGAAGATGGCAATTTAGGGAGTGGTACAAGATGAACCATCTTAGAGAACCTATCACAAATCACCCAAATAACAGTCATTCTTTGAGAGACCGGCATATCAGAGATGAAATCCATTGAAATATGGGTCCATGGCCTCCTGGGGACTGGCAAAGGCATCAACAACCCACTAGAGCGAGAACAAGATTTAGACCGGGAGCAAGTCCCACAGGACTGCACAAAATTCCTGACATCATGAGACAAGGTGGGCCACCAAAAAGAACGACTCACCAGATCTCTAGTACCAAAAATACCCGGATGACCAGCCAATGCAGAGCAATGAACTTCAGACATCACTCTCTTCTTCCACTGGTCAGGAACATACAACTTTCCACTGGGACAACGCTCAGGTTTGTCCTCCTGGAACTCTTGCAGAGCAAGTCTCAAATCGGGCGAGATGGCAGAAAGAATTACCCCTTCGCCTAAGATGGTAGCAGGCTTGGTCACCACAGGAGAATCAGCAAAGAAACTCCTAGAGAGGGCGTCTGCCTTGACATTCTTAGTTCCAGGAAGGAAAGAGACCACAAAATCAAAATGTGTAAAAAACAAGGCCCACCTAGCCTGTCTGGGGTTCAAGCGTTTAGCCGACTCTAGGTAAATCAAATTTTTGTGGTCAGTGAGGACCACAACTTGATGTCTGGCTCCCTCCAACCAATGTCTCCACTCCTCAAATGCCCATTTCATGGCCAACAGTTCCCGATTCCCCACATCATAGTTACGTTCAGATGAAGAGAACTTTCGGGAAAAGAAAGCACAGAGATTCATTTTAGATGTTACCGGATCCTTTTGGGACAACACTGCTCCTGCACCAATCTCAGAAGCATCCACCTCTACCTGAAACGGGAGTGAGACATCAGGTTGCCGCAGAACCGGGGCGGAGGTAAATCTATGCTTCAGCTCCTGAAAGGAAGCAACCGCCTCCGGAGACCAATTCAACACATCCGCACCCTTCCTGGTCAGGTCAGTCAATGGTTTGGCAATACTAGAAAATTTTGCTATAAATTTCCGATAAAAATTAGCAAAACCCAAAAACTTCTGGAGGGCCTTCAAAGAAGTGGGCTGAACCCAATCATAAAAGGCCTGTACCTTGGCCGGGTCCATTTCAATAGTTGACGGAGACAAAATAAATCCCAAAAAAGAAATCCTCTGTACTCCAAAAAGGCATTTTGATCCTTTGACATACAGAGAATTCTCTCTCAAGATCCGGAACACAGTCCGAATATGTTCCACATGAGCATCCCAATCCTTGGAGAAGATCAAAATATCGTCCAGATAGATAATCAAAAATTTATCGACAAAGTCTCGGAAAATATCGTTCATGAAGCACTGGAAGACAGAAGGGGCATTAGTGAGCCCAAAAGGCATCACCAGGTACTCAAAATGTCCCTCCGGAGTATTAAACGCCGTCTTCCATTCATCCCCCTGCTTAATGCGGATAAGATTATACGCCCCCCTGAGGTCAAGCTTGGTAAACTAGCAAGCACCTCTGACTCTAGAGAATAGATCCGAAATCAGGGGTAACGGATACTGATATTTAATAGTAATTTTATTGAGGGCACGATAATCAATACAAGGCCTTAAAGAACCATCCTTCTTGGCCACAAAAAAAAAACCGGCACCTAAGGGTGAAGAGGATGGTCTAATATGACCCTTCTCCAACGCCTCCTTAATATAGGACCGCATAGCCTCGTGCTCGGGTACAGATAAATTGAAGAGCCGACCCTTAGGAAATTTACACCCCGGGCTTAGTTCAATTGCACAGTCATAACTCCTATGAGGAGGCAAGGACGCAGACTCATTTTCACTAAATACATCATAGAAGTCCGCCAAATAGTCAGGAACCTCATGCGACTGAGGAGAGGTGGAAAAAACCGGAGCCTCACTAAAGGTACACCGGCAACCCCAACTCACCACAGACACAGACTTCCAATCCAAAACTGGATTATGAATCTGCAACAAGGGAAACCCCAGAACAACGGCATCATGCAGACCATGCAACACCAAAAATTTGCAATTTTCTTGGTGGTCTGGGGCGACCCGCATGACCAACTGGGTCCAAAACTGAGGTTTATTTTTAGCCAGAGGGGTAGCATCAATCCCCCTCAAAGGGATAGGCGTCTGCAGAGGTGTCAATGGAAATCAACAACGTTTAGCAAAATCCAAGTCCATTAGGTTTAGCGCTGCTCCCGAATCCACAAAAGCCTTGGCGGAAAATGTGGACTGGGAACAGATCAGAGTAATCGCCAAAAGAAACTTAGGCTGAACCCCACCAACAGAAAACTTGTGTGCAAAGCGTTTCTCACGTTTAGGACAAACAGAAATAATATGTGAGGCATCTCCACAGAAAAAACACAGCTTATTGCGCCTTCTGAATTCCTGACGTTGCGCCTTAGACAAAACTCTATCACATTGCATAGGTTCAGACGTCTGTTCAACCGGTGGCAACACCTCTCGTGTAATCCTGCGTTCACGTAAACGCCGATCAACCTGAATGGCTAAAGACATAGAATCGTCCAGACCAGAGGGAACAGGAAATCCCACCATAGTATCTTTTACGGCTTCTGACAAACCCTTCAGAAAGAGAGCAGCCAAGGCACTATCATTCCAGGTAGTAAGGACCGCCCACTTTCGGAACTTTTGACAGTACAACTCTGCAGATTCTCGACCCTGGTTCACTGCTACCAGGGTCTTTTCAACCTGATCAATAGCATTAGGTTCGTAGTTCAGCAACCCCAAGGCTTGAAAAAATGCGTTCACATTAGTCAGAATAGGGTCATCTGGTTTCAAAGAAAACGCCCAATCCTGGGGATCGCCGCGCAGCAAAGAGATGACAATTTTAACCTGCTGCGCGGGGCTCCCTGACGAGATAGGCTTCAAAGCAAAAAATAATTTACAATTATTTTTGAAACTCAAAAATTTAGATCGATCCCCAAAAAATACATCAGGTGTGGGGATCTTTGGTTCAACAGCATGAGAACGAGCAAGATAGGCGGAAATTCCTCGCACTTCAGCAGCGAGCTGCTCCACACGATCAGACACTTGCCTTATCTCCATTGAGAGAAAAAAAAAATTCCCCCTACGGCCTCAGAGATATAGAGGAAAGAATACACACACTTTTTTTTTTTTAAACACAATTCTTTCCTGCTATTGAGTACCCCAGGATCTGCGGTTTGGCGGGTGATTCTGTTATGATTGAGTCACCGTAGGAGGCAAAAACAGAAATGCTAGCTAAGTCCAGGAAACCAGAGAAGTTGGAAACTATCAGATTGCAGACCCCTGAACCTATCAACACAACTAGCAGTAGCCGTGGGGGGTTCCTACGATGACCTAGACCCCTCGATCACAGCCGGAGAGATACATAGGCCTAAAGAAGGAAAGGGGAAATCTAACTGCCCCAGAGCAGACCCCAAAGCAATAGGCAGCCCCCCACATATAATGACGGTGAAGCAAGATGAAAACACTTACACAGACAGAAAGACAGGCTGAGCAAAGACGGGGCCCAAAAACTACCTAGATAGGAACGGATAGGAAGGCTGCTGTCTGCAATCTGCCAAAACCCTATCAGAAACAAAAGCCAACAAGCTGATATAAAAATGGTCCTTAAGCAACTAAGCTTCAAAAACTAAATCAGCACTCAGGTACTTTCAGAAGACAGAGCTAACGGAACACTGCACACTCCAGCAGGGAGTGGCAGAATCCAAAAAGCAAGAAAAACAAAAACAAATCTTAAATGCAAAAAGGCAAAACAGAAAACTTAGCTTTAGGAGAGCAGGAATCAGACTGGTGTCCAAGAGTCCACAGAGAAATCACCCGCAGGGCAGAAAGGGCGTAGGCTGCCTTAAATCCAGTCAGTGACTACACTCAGCCAATCGTCTTCATTAGTCCCAGGTGCCTGATAATCAGGCTCACAACCTTCCTTCACTAGAACAGGGAGTTCACCAGGCCTCAGTGACGGAGGGGAAAATGAACTCACAACAGGCACCCCCCACAAATGCATGCTCAAGCAGGATCTGAGGATCCTCAAATTCGTGGGCCTACACCTCACCCCCTTCCTCCCACTACCCAACCTTCAATACAGCAGACACAAATGTCTGCCTCTAGTCAACCCCACCAATATGGCCACTTGTTACCACCCAGTGTTGGAGGCTGGTCCCAACCTAGTTGGGGACGATATGGCTATGTTGGGGGTATGAGACACGTGCCTACCACAGCCAACAAGATGCCCCTCCCCATTATTACTCTGGCCAGTACCCCCAACATTCACAGGAGGCAGGACACTTCCAACATCATGGGCATCAGTATGGCCCCACACAGAGCGATGTTGGGCACAGTAGCCAGCAGCAACCACAGGCTGCTCTTCCTCGTTCTCCTTCCCCAACATATGATAATTTATAATTCTCTTTACACAATCAGTCTGATGCCAGGAGATGTCCATTGCGGTTTGTCTGATGCTACAAATACCAATCAAAAGGAAAAAACAGGTGGTCTCCATCACCAAATTTTGTTAAAAATGTGAAAAGTCACATATTTGCAGAATGTTTTCTAATCACATTAATAATCCACCATGACAGGCAAGGCTACCTTACGCCTTTCAGACAGATATTACATGTGTGTAGAACACAGAATATTTAACCATGCTATACTGGTCAAGTGAAAGGATGAAAATACACTACTCACTTGTTAAGACATAGAGAGAGCGTGATGTTCCTAAGGCTGGTCGCCTTGATTTGTGACTATAGATAGCTGGCAAAAAGGTGACTACTTCACTAAGGCCAGCACACCTTTTCTAGGCATTAGCAAGTGAGTAGTGTATTTTCATCCTTTCACTTTACAGTATAACGCGGTGAAATATGATCTTTTGTACAGACATGTAATATCTGTCTGAAAGGCGTAAGGTAGCCTTGCCTGTCATGGTGGAATATTAATATGATTGGAAAACATTCAGAAGAAATGTGAGTGTTATCTTTTATCAATAATTTTGGGGCTGGAGACCACCTCTTTTTTCCTTTGGATTGAAAATTTCTAAGGTAGCAATGTTGTTATTGCATAATGTTATTTTGTGTTCTGTTTGAAAATGTTACTTTTCAAAAAAGTTTTCTTATGCAAAAAGGGCAATTTGGCCCATTGCCACAGTTTTCATATGGCAATAATATGTTTGCCTTTAAAAAACAAACAAAAAAAAGCAAAAGTAAAAATTTGTCTACTACACTTTACGTATCTGTGTGATTTCTCAAAAACCGTGTCAGCATACTAACATACGCTTACCAATGCAATGAAACAGTCATAGAATCAGAAGGGGTAGAAATATATATATTTAGACACACATAAAACCAAAAATTATAACATAGACACAGCATGCTCTTGCCAAGAAGTTCCCCCTCAGGTGAGATAAAGTAATTAGTGAAAATATCACGCACTTTGAGGCCAGAGAGCGGTCTACGTTGAGGGTAGATAGGTGGCCTCACCCTGCGCACATTGTCCGGCCTACGCACAACACCAGCAGAGGAGGAACAATCATGTATCCTGGTGAAGTTATGAAGAACCACACACGCATTCACAACTTAATTAACATTTTGTTCACTCAGCTGAATGGCAGACTGGAGTACCCGCTATTTGGCACTAATAATGCCAAAGGAACACTCCACCAGTCGCCGAGCACGTGATAGCCGCAAGTAAAAATTCTGCGCCTGTGGTCAAGGTTGCGCCGGGGATATGGCCTCATGACATTGCGCATTAACTGAAACGCCTTATCTGCCACAACGACATAAGGGACTGATTCTTCAGTGGAGCCTGGTAGCTGGCGTGGTGGTGGTAGATCCAACTGGTTGGTGCGTAGCCGCCGAGGCATTATGGAAGTATTGAAGACTCTAGAGTCTCCCGTCCTTCCATAGGCCCCAATGTCAACAATTATAAACTTGTATTGAGGGTCGGCCACAGCCAACAATACAACAGAAAAGTATTGTTTATAATTGAAGAATTGGGAGCCAGAGTTCGGCGGCTTACGCACCCGGATATGTTTGCCATCAAGGGCCCCAATACAATTAGGAAAATGGCATTCCTCCTCAAAGTCCCTTGATATCCTCAACCAGTCTTCCATCCTGGGCTGGGGCATGACGACTTGATGGAGTCTTGTCCAGATTTCTATACATGTTGACCTGACTATGCCAGAAATGGTAGATCTTCCAATGAGAAACTCTTGGTGGAGGGCGGCATAAGACAGGCCAGTGGCCAGGAAGGTGAAGAATAACAGGAATGGATAATTTTAGAATGCAGAAAGTCCAAAAAAATCAGTTACATGCCGACCAAACTTGGTAGGAATTGAGATAGACTAACACACACATATTTGGTTGCACAATGACTAAGTGATATTCAGTACATATTAGCCCTAACATTCTGGTCTGTAAGTTGAAACATATGTGGACTATGATGAGGGCTTTAAACTTAGTCCAATAAGCCAAAAATACATACTTTGGCCCACACATTATGAACATAGAGAATGTGGTTGTGTAGTACATACCGTAATGTGAGTAGAAGTCGCTCCTCTGCAGATATAGCTTTGCGCATCCTTGTGTCCTGAAAGGTTATCCCAGGGCGCACTGTCTCCAAGAGTCGATCAAATGTGGCAATGCTCATGCGACAGTATTGATAAAATTTAACAGGATGCTCCCACAGAGAAGAATAGAGGCGGTGAAAATGACCTCTTGTGAGTCGTTGCCTCAAAAGTGGATGGACCCACATGCGTCTCCTCCTCCACGGATCCACTATCACTGGGTATGGGTGACCAAAGCGGCATGACAAAAGCCAGTTGAAGAGAACCTGCTCTGTTGTGTTGAAACTCAGACCCTCTGCCATGTTGCACATACAACAGCAACACACCTAGTGAAGGCAAGGTCACAAATGGACAGAATGGAGGCAGCCACCTGTTCCTGAGCCAATAAATAGGGTGCAGGTTAATGATTTAAATAGTTAGCAGGCCTCAAAACCGTTAAATGTCCATTTTGCAAGGCTGCGAGAAAATCTCAGCATACGGATGCCATACGGATTACATACGGATGGTGACATGCGCAAAATACGTGACCACACCTTGCTTACGGATGACATACGGAGCACTATTTAGGGGTCATTCATCCGTATTACGCCTGTAAACTACGGACCGTATTTTGCGTCGGTTAGTGTGACCCCGGCCATACGTGTGTCCTGTTTTACCATCAGGGTTCCATCCGTGTGCCCATTTTTACCTTCAGTGTGTCATCCGTGTGTCCGGTTTTACCATCAGTGTGTCCTCCATGTGTCTGTGTCTACCATCAGTGTGTGATCAGTGTATCCATTTTTACCATCACTGTGTCATCCGTGTGTCCATTTTTACCATCAGTGTGTCATCCATGTGCCCGTTTTTACCATCAGTGTGTCATCCATGTGTCAATTTTTACCATAAGTGGGTCATCCATGGGTCCGTTTTTGCCATAAGTGTGCCATCCGTGTACATTTTTCACATCAGTGTGTCACCCGTGTGTCCGTTTTTACCATCAGTGTGTCATCCGTGTGTCCGATTTTACCTTCAGTGTTTCATCAATGTGTCCATTTTTATCCTCAGTGTGTGATCCGTGTATCCATTCTTACCATCACTTTGTGATCCGTGTATCCATTCTTACCATCACTGTGTCATCCATGTTTCCATTTTTACCATCAGTGTTATCCATGCGTCCGGTTTCACCATCAATGTGCCATCTGTTTGTCTGTTTTTACCATCAGTGTGTCATCCGTGTGTCCATTTTTACCATCATTTTGTCATCCGTGTGTCCATTTTTACCATCAGTGTGACATCCTAGTGTCTACTTTTACCATCAGTGTCTCATCCGTGTGTCCATTTTCACCATCAGTGTGTCATCCATGTGTCCATTTTTACCATCAGTGTGTCATCAATGTGTCCATTTCTACCATCAGTGTGTCATCAGTGTGTCTGTTTTTACCATCACTGTGTCATCCGTTGTATACTATGATTTATTTTTAATGGTTTCAACACTCCAATTAATTAATACCAACTATTGATATAGTTTCAATCAGTTATACTTTATATATATATATTCAGCTCTTTGAACCTTCCTAGAAGGTCATTGAAACTTGTTTCAACCAGATGGTCAAATTGTCCAAGCAGAGTAAATAACTGGCTTACACTTATCTACCAACAAACGACCTTCGTTGCCATAATTAGATTGGGTGTGTTACCTTCCCCCATGGATTGTCAACTGGTGAAATCTCATCTCTTTGGCCTCAGGGGGTCGTCTCACTGGCATCCAAGGATAGATACTGTTTAAGTCTCACACTTACTTTGGGACATCAAAGGCTTTAGAGAAGTTTTTACATATAAAAGGAGAGACACACAGAGAGAGACACAGAGAAAGAGATGTGACAGACCAGAGAGGACACGGAGATGAGACTATCTGAATAATGTAATGTATGAATAATGCCTGTTTCTGATTAATACATATGTATTTATAGTTTTATATTGTTTATTATTTGATCTTATCACTTTATATAGTAAATCAATTTAGTAAATTCAATTCTTGTGTGAGCATTTTCTTATTCATCACAATCCATTGGAACCCTTACAATACAAATTGGTGTCAGAAGTGGGATTGTTTTGAATAAAAATGTTTGCAAAATTGAATAAGATTGTTAAGAGTAGGAAAGCAGTTGAGAGTAGTGTCAGATCTTTGCCAGAATGGGTGTTACCAGGAAAGTGGACCCCAATGGCACAGGAATGTAACAAATATATGGAGGGACAGCAGTTATCAAATCCTCAAGATGTGGCTGGCAAATTTGATCTCTCAAGGTATGATGCAAAAGATCAGAAAGCTGCAGCAGCCGTTGGATGGATCTATGTGCAAGTGTCCCAAATATTACAGGAGGAGATAGACAATTTGCGTTTAGAGCTGCATACAGTTTTAGAGCAAAGGATTAGCTTGCAATCAGCCTTGAGAGACCAAATGAAACAGCATGACAATATGCAAAGGAATTTTGAAGCTTATGTAATGAAAAATGTGAATAAGAATAGACGCAGGAGGAGACAGCGGCCAGTGTCAGATATTCGAACTGCACAGATTAGGACCATGATTGCACGTGAGAAATGGTCAGATTTGCTAGAATGGGATGGCTGTGAGACAGATGAGGAAGAAAAGCAAGCCAGACCGATTGTGACTACTAAAACTAGGAGAGAAGTCACACAGCGTAGTGGAGATAGGATGGATGCAGGAAACGCAGCTACAGGAGCAGAAGCTTCAATGACCGAAGAAACTAGGAATTATACAGTCGGAGAATTATCAGAATTAGGTACCAGGTACAGGCAGCAAGCAGGAGAACCTTTGCTAGCATGGATTCTCAGATTATGGGATCAGGGAGCCGATACTATAATCTTGAACCATCTTGAGGCAGTAGGACTTTGTAGTATTTGTACTGATCCTATGGTGCGTCTAAAAATGAGACGTGCAAGGGACACTACAGAGACTTTCTCTTTGCTGCATTTGGTGAGGGATTCTGTGGCACAAGTGTATGACTCTCCCATGGAATTAATACCACAGACACGATGGGACACTCTTGCAGATGGAGTTCAGAGATTGAGAGAAATCGCAGGTATAGGTGGCATAACTCGCAATCCTGTGCCAGATCTGAATGATCATTTTGCTGTTCTTGAGGATTGGAAGGGACCAGATGCTGCAATATTGACAGTATTGATGAAGAATAAGTTCATAGAAGGTGCCCCAGCTGCTTACAAAGCCCCATTGTTCACTATGTTCAGTGCACTTATGGGAAATTCCACTACTGTCTACACAGCATGCAATCTAATCTCCCAGCTATCTGCTCTAGAGAGAGCAAAAGTATCAAAAAATAGTACAGCAAAGAGAGTAGATCAAGAAAGGAGAAAGAGGATGATACTCAAATTAGAGCAGGACGGAGTTGTTTTGTGACCTGATAGCTAGTGGAGTTCCATTCCAGGAGATAGATGGGATCTCTACAAGTGACCTGTTGAGAAGATGGCAAGATCTGAGGAGAAAAGGTAAATTGCAACTCGCCAGACCCAAGAGGGTGGCGACAAATGAGATAGGGGGTTGGAAAGATAGAGGTGGGACACCTGATGGAGGCATGCAAAGCCCCCACTGTAACCGCCCCTTGCACTCTTCCAATACCATGGCATACTACACCCCCTGCCAAGATTCCCTCATGGACTAGTTATAAAAGTTCTTGAATATCCCTGAAAATTGTTGTTTGAACAGTTTTGCCATTTTTTGATGTCTAATGATGTTTGTTTTCATTCTAGAGTTTCTTAGAGAAATACTCCTGTGAGCATACTGTGACGTATGTGCTGTCTGATATATGATGAGAAATACTCCTGTGAGCATACTGTGACGTATGCGCTGGTTGATATATGATGAGAAATATTCCTGTGAGCATACTGTGACGTATGCGCTGTCTGATATATGATGAATTGGGTTTGGTCTTGGTGATGCATAAATGTGCATTCCTCACCTGAGGGTTTGTAATAGACCTTGATGTTTTAAAAGGCAAAAGACCACAGCAGATATAAGATGATTCTGTATGTGGGAGCCATTGTGAGAGAAACATACAAGGCAAAGAGGGAGTGACAGTACAGACAATGAATTTAAGACTGACCTAAAGTTAGATGACTGATAATATACTGGGGGGTTGACAAGATAAATAGATGACTTATTTGTACTAAGTGTTGTATTGTCATTGTATGTGCTTTTGTGTATATGTCATGGATATCCCTTGATTAAAATTGGTTCACAGCCAAAGAAAAAATCCACGTGGCATTTTTATTTTTTATTTGGTATATTTTTAGGAGCTCATTTTCTGAATTTTAACTGTACTGTGTTTAGCATTCTTGGTTTTTAAAGTAATTGTTTTTTCTCTTTTCAGTCCACTACATGTTGGATTGGGGGGTGAGGGGTGTAATTAACCTTTTGTTTGTTTGCAGGAGTGAAAGAAGAAACCTTGGCCATTTAATTAACATGTAAATACAGTGCACAGTAAATAGTTCATTCCTGCAGTAGTGAAAAGGAGTCCATCTACCTAATATAAGATTATATTTTATGACTTATTTTTGCGTTTTAACATTTTTTATTTTTTGGGAGCTCCCGTGCAAATTGGGTTTTGAAGAATATATATGTTAAATGATTTCAATGAATGCAAGTTTGTTAATGTCTTGATATAGCTTTGTGCACCTACACCTGAGTCATGCAATGCAAATGTGTGGGCACCCAAAGTGTGTGTTTGTCTATATATAAATGAGAATCTCTCCTGCTTACTGAATGAGTGCATTAGGTTAAGCCAGAGTGTGTGTGTATATGTAATGTGTATATTATGTAAAAATAATAATTTGCTAGAATTGGGTTAATAGCAAATTGGTTTGGGTTCGGTTTTCCTTAACATGTAATTGTAATAATTCTGATTAGTAGTAACATTATTTTGTGATCTGCATGAACATGATTGTACTGGTAATTATGATCATCGTTCTTATGCAAATGTGATTGACATGAATTTGATGTGTTTGATCAGTGTATAAGTCTATACAAATATGATATATATTTTATGTAGTATTATTATCTAGAGTAGAAATATTTGCTACAGTAGAAAATTTCAAAGGTCATTCTGGGCACAATTAATTTGGACCAACAAACCTACGGTAATTTTGTTTGATTCATTTGATCAAGGGGTGGAAAACAAGCCACGAGGACTGAGTTATATTGAACAAGTTATTCTATCTTGGACTGTGAATATATCATGGACTGAGTTATTTTGGACTGTTCCTTTGGACTGAGTTAGCTCTGCCAAGACTTTGGAACTTTCAAATATGATTGTGAACTTCACTTTCCCTCAGTGCAGGCTGTGTCTTGTGTGTAAACTGAAGATGTCCAATTGAGCGATGAGACTGAGCCCAGATGCTGCTAAAGTGTCACCAGGGTGAATAAGGCCCTGAACAGCGGCAGCAATAGAAGATAAAGGTACTCTTATGCTCAGCCATGGACACCTGCATTTCCCTCACCCATTGCTTTGGAGAAGCAAGGGGTTAATGTCATGAAGGGCAGGGACAGATTGCTCTTTAGAGTCTGTTCTTTTGCTAACCAGGGAAAGTAGTGAAGTCACCCCAAAGTGATGAGGGCATAATAATCCCCGTGCTTCCCTGACACAGAGACCCATTTAAAAATTGTGGTCAAGAAGATCCAAAGAAAGAAGATTTCTACAGACATTTGATATTTCAGTACCTGTTGGTTCAATGTTGTTTTTGTTCCGTTTTAAGCCCAGGATGTTATTTTTTACCAAGCGGTTTTCTATTGGTAGCAAATAAATATATATATATGAGCAATGCAAATAAAGATAAATGGTATAGTTTAGTGGCAGGTTAATTAATTAAAGTGATTGAAACCAAGGGGTGGAATATATACTATGATATATTTTTAATGGTTTCAACACTCCAATTAATTAATACCAACTATTGATATAGTTTCAATCAGTTATACTATATTCAGCTCTTTGAACCTTCCTAGAAGGTCATTGAAACTTGTTTCAACCAGATGGTCAAATTGTCCAAGCAGAGCAAATAACTGGCTTACACTTATCTACCAACAAAGGACCTTCGTTGCCATAATTAGATTGGGTGTGTTAACTTTCCCCATGGATTGTCAACTGGTGAAATCTCATCTATTTGGCCTCAGGGGGTCGTCTCACTGGCATCCAAGGATAGATACTGTTTAAGTCTCACACTTACTTTGGGACATCAAAGGCTTTAGAGAAGTTTTTACATATAAAAGGAGAGACACAGAGAAAGAGATGTGACAGACCAGAGAGGACTGAGATGAGACTATCTGAATAATGTAATGTATGAATAATGCCTGTTTCTGATTAATGCATATGTATTTATAGTTTTATACTGTTTATTATTTCATCTTATCACTTATTAAGTAAATCAATTTAGTCAATTCAGTTCTTGTGTGAGCATTTTCTTATTCATTACAATCCATTGGAACCCTTACAATACAGAAGTGCATTCCAAAGAATTGGCGCAGCACGTGTATAGTCTTGGAGACGGGAATGGGAGGTTCTGATTATTGAGGATGCTAACCTCAGGTCATCAGCAGAACGGAGGGTGCGGGTAGGATGGTATACTGAAACAAGGGAGGAGATGTAGGGTGTTGCTGAGCCATGAAGAGCTTTGTGGGTGAGGGTAATAAGTTTGTACTGGATTCTGGAGTGGATGGGTAGCCAGTGTAATGACGGGCACAAGGTAGAGGCATCGGTGTAACGATTGGCGAGGAAAATGATCCTGGCAGCAGCATACAAGACAGATTGGAGGGGGAAGAGTTTGGTAAGAGGGAGACCGATTAGAAGAGAGTTACAATAGTCGAGACAAGAATGAATAAGAGAAACAGTAAGAGTTTTTGCGGAGTCAAAAGTAAGAAAAGGTCGAATTCTAGAAATGTTTTTGAGGTGCAGATAACAAGAGCGAGCCAGTGATCGAATGTGGGGGACAAAGGAAAGCTCGGAGTCAAGCATGACCCCAAGACAGCGGGCATGTTGCTGGGGAGCAATAGTGGAAACACACATGGAAATTGCAATGTCGAGTATAGGTACATTAGTAGCGGGAGGAAACACAAGGAGTTCAGTCTTTGACAGGTTCAGTTTCAGATATAGTGAGGACATGATGTTAGACACAGCGTTTAGACAATCGCTGGTGTTTTCTAGAAAGGCAGGCGTGATATCAGGAGAAGAAGCATATAATTGGGTATCATCAGCATAGAGATGGTACTGGAAACCAAATCTGCTGATTGTTTGACCAATAGGAGCAGTGTACAAAGAGAAGAGGAGGGGGCCTAGGACTGATCGTTGAGGAACCCCAACAGTAAGGGGAAGATGAGAGGAGGAGGAGCCGGCAAAAGATACAGTAAAGGAGCGGTCAGAGAGATAGGAGGAGAACCAGGAGAGAACGGTGTCCTTGAGGCCAATGGAATGGAGCATAGTGAGGAGGAGCTGATGATCCACAGTGTCGAATGCTGCAGAGAGAGCCAAGAGAATTAGCATGGAGTAATGACCATTTGATTTAGCTGTTAGTAGATCATTAGAGACTTTAGTGAGGGCAGTTTCAGTAGAGTGTAAAGAGCGGAAACCGGATTGGAGAGGGTCGAAGAGAGAGTTATCAAAGAGATAGCAGATAAGATGGGAGTGGATCAAGCTTTCCAGGAGTTTAGAGATGAAGGGAAGATTAGAGACAGGTCTATTGTTAGCGGCACAGTTTTGGTGGAGGGATGGTTTTTTAAGTAGTGGATGTATGATGGCATGCTTAAATGAGGAGGGAAAGATGCCAGAAGAGAGAGAGAGGATAAATGTTTTAGTTAGGTGAGGGGTGACAGCAGGGGAAAGGGACTGGAGGAGATGTGATGGAAATGGGTCACTGGTGCAAGTGGTTGGGCGAGAAGATGCAAGGAGCCTGCTTACTTCTTCTTCTGTGACTGGTTCAAAATCAGAGAGTGAGCTAGATGCAGTGGGGGAGGGAGGACAGTGCATGGTATGAGGTGATTGGGAGATAATTTCCTGTCGGATCTGGTCAATTTTTTCTTTGAAGTAATTGGCCAGATCGTCAAGTAAATGAAAAAAAGGTTAGCTCCTCCTCTGCAGTATACACCCTCGCCTCGATTGCAGGCGGAACCAGTTTGGTGCAAAAGCAGTAGGAGATCTACAAGACAAAATCAGCCTCAATGCAGGTAACAATCTGTCTAGAAAACCCACCTGGTATCATAAATACCTATTAATAAACATAAAGGAGCCAATTAGCTAACAGGGTGGGTGCTGTGTCCTCCAATAAGCGTCTCGGAGAAAAGGATTTTATGGTGAGTTATCACAAAAATCCATGTTTCTCCTTCGCCTCATTGGGGACACGGGACAGTGGGACGTCCTAAAGCAGTCCCTGGGTGGGGAGTCGGCTCATCGGTCCAAGCTACACACACCTACTGTGTAAAGGTGCGCCACTGCTGCTTGGAGAATACTTTTACCCAGGCTGCATCTGCTGACGCCAGCGTATGGACATTTGTAATGTTTGGAGAATGTGTGCCGGCTGGACCAGGTTGCCGCCTTGCATACCTGCTCCGCTGATGCCTGGTACCGAAGAGCCCAAGAGGCACCCACTGCTCGAGTTGAATGCACTCTGATCTCTGCTGGCACAGTTGCGCCTCCGGTGCGGTAGGATTCCTGAATCGCCAGCCGAATCCACCTGGCTACGGTCGCTCTTGAGGCAGCAAGTCCCTTCCTGCGACCCTCGGGGAGCACGAACAGAGTGTCTGTCTGACGAAAGGATGCTGTCCGTGACACGTACCACCTGGGAGCTCTCCCCAGGTCTAACGTATGAAGAACCTTTTCCACCCGGTGTACCGGTGCCGGGGAAAAAAGAGGACAATGCAATATCCTCATTAAAGTGAAATGAGGAAACGACCTTCAGCAGAAAAGGGGGAGCTGGCCTAAGAACCACCTTCTCCTTGTGAGATATCAGGAAGAGAGCTTGGCAAGATAGAGCTGCCAGCTCCGGGACCCACCTGATTGTTGTTATCGCCACGAGGAACACCACCTTCCAGGGAAGGTATGTCGAAGAGACATCTTGTAATGGCTGGAATATAGCTCCATGCGGAACGCTAAGGACCAGGTTAAGGTCCCAGGTGAGGAAATCTGCCGCTCAGCTCTCTACGTCCGGAATGTGGACGGCCGAGATCACCGAGTGGTTCCTCTCGGCCCAGTGAGGGATGTGCCTCACCTCGTGCATGGCTGCTCTGCTGCGGGTGCTCCCCTGGTGATTTATGTTAGCCACGGTCGTGGCGTTGTCCAATTGAATCCGGACAGGGCGGCCTGCTAGAGGATGATGAAAACGTTGCGGAGCCAGCCGGATTGCTCGAATCTCTAACAAGTTGATTGGGATGCGTGCCCCCTGCGGCGACCACCGTCCCTGGGTCGCCTGATGGTGAAAAAAACTGCTCAGTAGCCGAGGAGACCAGCGTCAGTTGTGACCACCAACCCATGGTCCGGGGAAATGGTTTCCCCTGAAGATGGGAGGAACTGACTGTCCTCCATCCAAGTACCTGTCTGACCTGCCTGGACAACCGGCACTGGTGGTCGAGTGAGAACGGGTTCTTGTCCCATGATGCCAAGAGGGCGTGCTGCAGGGGGCAAGGATAGCGTTTGGGCAAATGGAATTCCTCCCATTGCTGCCACTCTCTTCCCTAAGACCCTCATGCAAAGATGAATGGTGTGAGGGACTGGCTGGCGAAGTATCTGGTCTCCTTGCCGAAGAGCTAGGGCCTTGTCTCGAGGGAGGATTACCAACCCTCGGGAGGTGCCGAAGATCATCCTTAAAGGGAACTCCTCTGAGCTGGGACCGGGGATGATTTCTTCAAGTTGACCAACCACCCTAAGCAGGCAAGAGTATCTAGCATTGACGCTCTCCTCGCATGCTCCATATGAAGGGCCCCTGATCAAGAGGTCATCCAAATGAGGCAAGGAAACTATGCCCAGGAGTGCAGGATGACCATGACGACCGCCCTGACCCCTGTGAACACTCCGGGGGTGGTAGATAGCCCGAAGGGGAGATCTGCGAAGCTGCAAGTGTAGGCCGTTGATAGTGAAGCGTAGAAATTTCTGATGTGGAGGAGGGGTAGGTAAGTGCAGGTACGCGTCTTGGATGTCGATAGAGGCCAAATATTCTCCCTGTTCTATGGCAGCTATGACCGAGCGGAGGGACTCCATCCGGAAATGTCTGACCCTAACAAAACTGTTCAGAAGAATGGGCGTGACAGCCCCGTCCCTTTCGGGGGCCGTGAACAGGTTGGAATAGAAGCCCTAACAACTTTCTTTTTCCGGTACAGGGATGACCACCGTTTTGCAGGAGCAATTCTATGGCCTTGAACAGGGCCTGTGCCCGGGAATCCATTTTGGAAGGACGAAAAAGCAAAAAATCGTCTTGGGGGCTGTGTGACAAAGCCTAACTTGCACCCCGAGGGTACCAATCCCTTACCCATGTGTCACGCACGATGGATAGCCAGACATGGTGAAACCAGAGTAAGGCGACCGCCAACTCTACTGGTGTCGCCCGGAACTTGCCACAAGTCATTTGGCTGAAGATCCTTGGGACCTAGGTCCCCTTGATCTGGGCTGTTGGGATCGCATTCTCTCCAATGGGTTGGCTCTATATAAGACTTGATGATCCCTGTCCTGGTTGGGGCGACCTGCAACGGCGGGGTTGGTTGCTGAAGCCCACCCGGGGTTGCGAAAGGACCGAAACCATGTCTGAAGCAGGTGATGAAAAAGCTGTTTAACCCTTTATTGAGGGAGAAAACTGCTCCTGCCCCCTGTGGAGTCAGAGATGAGCTGGTCCAACCTTTCACCAAATAGGCGAATGCCGCCACGCCCAGTCTAGAATGGCCGGTGGCACCCAAATAGGGGGCCGCTCTGACAAGGTAAAGAAGTTAAGGACTTCTTGGAGGTTGAATCTGCACGCCAAGTCCTCAACCACAGAGCCCCTCTTAATAGAAATTGCATTTGCGGCAGCGAGCACTGCGCAGCTAGCCGCATCCAAAGACACGTTAATCAAGTAGTCTGCAGCCAACGCAATCTGATTAGTAATATTTGCTACTTCTGCAGGCAGGTCCATACCCTGCAAGGCTCTGTTTAATGATTCAGACCAAGAGCCCATGACCTTAGCTACCCAAGTTGCTGCGAACGAGGGAGAAACTGAACCCAACACCTCAAACACTGAGCGAGCCAGGCTCTCTATGAGACGGTCGGTGGGATCCTTGATAGAGGAACCATTAGGTATGGACAACAGGGCTTTAGAGGCCAAGCGCAACATGGATGGATCTACCGTCAGGGATTCCGCCCGCCTTTTACGGAGATCAAGGGCCAACGGGTATCTCCTCAAGCGCTCTCTGGCCTAAGAAATGCCTGTCCGGCCGCTTCCTGTGTCATTAAACCCAGGCTGGGCAACAAATACTCTATGAGGCCACTTGACCCGCTTAAATGACCCCCTGTGCCATGAGGCCAGGGTGGATTCATTGTCAATCCCAGGGTCTGGTTGACGCATCGATAAGGCTATCCACTGTTTCCTGGTGACCCGAAGTAACAAAGACAAGGGGCTCGTCCGAGTCGTAATCAGAGTTCTGCTCATTATCGACTACTGGCGAGGGCGAACGAGAGGCAGAGCTCACGGATGTCGAGGCACCGGACGGACCGGGAGACGCTGTGTGGGTTCGTTTTCTCCGCGTCTGCCTAGTGAGAGAGTGGCCCCTGCAGGCCGGAGGCTCCTGTGAGGTGGAGGACCTCTCTAAGACAGGCGAGCCGCTATCCCTGCCCCTATCTGGGGCTTGAAGGACTCTATTGCTCTCGTAAGCAAGGTCATGGACTGTGACAGAGACAGAGCCCATTCCGGGTGGTCGCAGGGGAGGGCTCCTGGGCACATTCTGACTCGCAGACTTCACAGATTTTTGCATGTGGGAAGGCGGACTGACAGGAGGTGCACGCAGCATACAGAAACGTGTGCGTCTTAGCTGCACTGGACATGGTGGCCCTGCTAGGTGATATGCCTGTGGGGTTCTACTGCTTAGCATCTGGCAAAAAAACAGAGGGTGGCCTTCCTCCATCGGGGGTAGCACTTACCCCAGTCCTGTGCCCAGTCCTGGATCCCCTTTAGGTGTCCAGCCTGCCGAACCGCTGCACCCTTTTCCAAAAAGTGCGCCTCGGCGTGTGGGTGGTCCTGCAGGGAGAGAAGGCGCCGCCGGTGACGTCCTATGGGCCAAGCTCATGCTCGAGGCCTAGCGCCGGCTGTAGCCAGGGCTAAATTTTTCGGCACCCGCCCGAGGCTCCGGGGGCGGGTCTGCCAGAAGTGCACGGGGGCGTGGCTTCCGCCCGCAGCCTAGTACAGGCAAAAGCCGGGGACTAAATTTATGGCGCCCACTTGAACACGGGGCTAAAAAACAGAGGCCTGCCAGGACATGTGCTGCCGAGCGCTACCGCCATGGGGGCGCATGCTGGTGGCCGACCGTGCTGCCGCCCAGGGGAATGCCGACCCTGGGGGTTTCAGGAGCCCTTCCAGCCCACCTCCTTCTGCGCCTCACCCCTGGAGCTCCAGATGATCCTCAGGTTAGGGAGGGGGAAGGGGGGCTGCATCCAAATCAAGGACGGTGCAGGCACCCTAGCTCCATCTTTCCCTCCAAGGGATGAGGAGAGTGACCGTCCGCCGCCTTGCAGCACCACAGTCTAGCATTGGTGGTGCAGTGGGGGCCGCACGGACTATACTTGTGCCTCTGTACAGCCTAGGGTTTCAATACCTTAGGGTGGTCAGGGCTAAGTCCGGCATCATGTCCCACATTGCGGGAAAGGATACGTGGAGGCAACACTCGCAAGTAGAGTTGAGCGACTTTTGGTTTTTTAGGGTTGCGTTTCGTTTCGTGAAACCCGACTTTTCCAAAAGTCGGGTCGAGCAAGATCGTCCGATTATAGGGAAAAGTCGGGGTCGTCCCGAAATACGAAACCCAATGTAAGTCAATGGGGAATAAAAGTCGGCAGTGAGAGGAGGACAGGAAACACACCAACAGTGCCCATTTGAATGCCAAAAGCATCAATTCTTCTTACTTAAGCTTGTCAGCCTTAATTAACCTCATAATACAAGTTACGCACTGAAAACTGGGGGTTATTTGGCTAAAGTTGTGGGGGGGAGGGCTGGCTCCAGGTTTTCATGTGCCCTGGGCGAAAGAGCGCCCCTTTAACACATACCACAACTCATCATGCTCCGATACGGCAGAGAAATAGCAGTATAGTACAATGAAAAATACTTCACTTTTTACATCTCATGACAAGGCCCATCTATTTCTCCATACAGAATCATTGGTCCCATATAATGTTTGAAACAGTATATGATGAGCTCCACATAATGCTACAGTATATGTTGGTCCCCATGGATGAAGCTCCACTGTCTTATGGGCCCAAATAATGCTCCAAACATAATGGGCCCCATTTCTAATGCTCTAGTGTATAATAGGCCCTGTAAATGCTGCTCCAGTGTCTGATGTCCACCTTTGGAATGTTCCAGTGTATGGTGGGCCCCATCTATCATTCTCCAGAGTATAGTGCTCCCCAAAAATTGCTGTCCCAACATTGAAAACAATCAAATAAGTCTCCTCGCTAGGGAATCCCTGTACTAGTCTGGACTCCTCGTCGTTCCCATCTTCCATCTCACTGCACAGTATTTCAACCTTGCAAGTGCTGTGATCCTGAGCAAGCAGGGGAGGGCCACTCGTTGGCGACGGCACTGGCACAGGGCCCCTGATAGTACGGTGGTGTGTCTGATGGCGGGTGGGCCGAACCTGCACTTTCATCTGCAGCTTCCTCTTTGTCACCGTGTAAGATGGAACTGTATATGGGAAGGGTAACCTGAGTTTCATCAGGGTCAGATTCAGGCCGTGTAGCGTGCGAGGGGAATGTAGTGGTCTGGGTCAATGTACCAGCAGATTCATCGAGCAGTGGCTGGGCATCAGTGCACTTGTGTCGCCCCCAGGAGTACGGTCGCCACAGTGGCATTACCTTCCTCCTAGGGAGTGTGATGTCATGCTTGGGAGCAACGAAGGATCTCTCTAGCAGGTTAACTGATTGGGCGGCGTTATTCCCATGAGTCATGACCCTCCAAACAGCGTTCATGAAGGCAAAGTGTTTGTTTTACGTGGGCAGTATGGTTGCAAAGCTGAACCTTAAAGGAATGTCCAGAAGGGCACCACCAGGAGTGTAGCCTATGGTTTAATTCGACTCCACCTGGGAAACCTCAACCATGCAAGCTACAGAACAGATGCACACATTGCAAGCTTAATTCCATTAACGAACGAGACTCCGACATGCCCCGCGGTCCGAGTCTGGCTTACTAGAGGGACACGTGAGGCTCTGGCACATGAGATTGGCCAATAACTGGTGTGTCATGCCCTTACATGTCCGTGGCTGCATGTGCGCTACACTGAAAAGGCCAGCGTTTGTCGCTTACAGGTGCAGATAACCCGCTGAACAATGTTAGTGATCGGGATCTGTGATTACAATTATTACCCGCGAACGATGATTTCCCAGTAAGTGCAGGTCAACCGCAGTTCTGGAATTAGGCCTAACCGTCATTCCTGAAAAAATGAAAAACTTACGTGTGCAAACCACAGGTGCTGTAGCTTGCTTAACAGCTCGCCATCTGTTCTCAGGCCCAGTATGGATTACACGTGATTGCACAAAGGTGAGAAAGGGTACCGTATCCCCGGATAACATGTATGGATAGCATAGTGTATTCATTCAAAATATATGTCTATACATCAGGAGGCAGGCTCAGACGGTGTCAGGCCCAGTATGGATTGCACGTGATTGCACAAAGGTGAGAAAGGGTTCCGTATCCCCAGATAACATGTATGGATAGCGTACACATTCAAAATATATGTCTATACATCAGGAGGCAGGCTCAGACGGTGTCAGGCCCAGTATGGATTGCACGTGATTGCACAAAGGTGAGAAAGGGTTCCGTATCCCCAGATAACATGTATGGATAGCGTACACATTCAAAATATATGTCTATAGATCAGGAGGCAGGCTCAGACGGTGTCAGGCCTAGTATGGATTGCACGTGATTGCACAAAGGTGAGAAAGGGTTCCGTATCCCCAGATAACATGTATGGATAGCGTACACATTCAAAATATATGTCTATACATCAGGAGGCAGGCTCAGACGGTGTCAGGCCCAGTATGGATTGCACGTGATTGCACAAAGGTGAGAAAGGGTTCCGTATCCCCAGATAACATGTATGGATAGCGTACACATTCAAAATATATGTCTATACATCAGGAGGCAGGCTCAGACGGTGTTAGGCCCAGTATGGATTGCACGTGATTGCACAAAGGTGAGAAAGGGTTCCGTATCCCCAGATAACATGTATGGATAGCGTACACATTCAAAATATATGTCTATACATCAGGAGGCAGGCTCAAACGGTGTCAGGCCCAGTATGGATTTGACGGCCCAGATTACACAGCGGAGGAGCAGGGAGAGGTAAAGATTGCAAATGCTGGGGCCCTGCCCAAGCAAGGGGGGCCCACTCGTGGGCGTCGGTACTGGCACTGGGCCCCTCATAGTACGGCGGTGTGTCTGACGGCGGGTGTGCACCACCACCGTCAGAGACACTTGATTGCACTATGAGGGACCCTGTGCCAGTGCCCGCGCCCAAGAGTCGGCCTACCCATGGGGAGGGAGACAGCACAGTTAGGGAGTTTTAGAAAGTGGCATATGTTGATGTTGGACATTCAGCTGATGCAAAAGGTGAAATAGGTCAAGTCCCAGGAAGAGGTGGACCAAAGCAAGCCATTTTTCTGTCACCCTATGTGTCATCAGGGGAAGGTGGGACAAAATCCTTGGAAACCCATGCGTGGTTCATTTTAATGAAGGTTAGATCATCCACATTTTGGGTTGACAGACGGGTCCTTTTTTCTGCCAGGATTGATCCAGCTGCACTGAAGACTCTTTCCGATAGCACACTTGCAGCTGGGCAAGCAAGCTCCTGTAAGGCATATTGTGCCAATTCAGGCCAGGTGTCCAGTTTAGCGGCCCAATAGTCAAAGGGGAATGACCTGTGTGGGAGAACATCGATATGGGAGGAAAAGTAGTTTGTAACCATAGTTGACAACTGCTGTCTCCTGTCACTTTCCACTTGAGGTTTGGTGTTGTGTCCACGCTTGCAAGTGCATGCTGGTTAAATGTCTAAGCATGCAACTGGTATTCAAATTTTTCAGATTTTTCCCTCGGCTAAAGGTCTTTGCGCACTTCTTACAGATAACCTTGGCCTGATCATGAGGATTTTGTTCAAAAAAGTGCCACACTGCACTCTTCCTACTTTGGCAGACATTTTGCAGCCTAGCACGCTGTGATGTTTTGACCCTCTGGACAAGCTGTCCAGCAACTCTTTTGATTTTTGGAACCTGTCTTTGGAGTGCTCCGGGTCTGCCGGATAACAGCTGTTGCGATGTCGATGTCTGCTGTGGATGCTCCTCATCTGAGCTATTGGAAGCAGCACCCTCTTCCCCCATTGGATGCCAATCTGGGTCAACAACTGGGTCATCCATCACCTCCTCTTCTATGTTATGTGCACCTTCCTCTGTGTCACCGTGTATGGTGGTATAGTGTGCGGGAAGGGGCACCTGAGTCTCATCAGGGTCAGAATCTGGCTCTGTACACTGCGAGGACAATGTAGTGCTCTGAGTGAATGTACCAGCAGAATCATCCATCAGCGGCTGTGCATCAGTGCACTCCATGTCAGATTCATCTTGGCCTGGGTAATTCACCATTTGACTTGATAATCCAGGCATGGTATGTGAAAACAGCTCCATGGAGTAATCAGTAGTATAGCCTGCGTCATCCTTCAATCTTGGTTGGGGTGAAGGACACAAGGAAAGGTGTGGTTCATGAACATGAGCCTCCAATGACGACTCAGTGCTTTTACTTTTTACAACTGAAGAAGAGGAGGCGATAGAGCTGGAGGCTGAGTCAGCAATGTAAGACAAAACTTTTTCCTGATGCTCTGGCTTTAAAAGCGGTTTGCCAACTCCTAGAAAACTAAGCCTTCGAAGCCTTATGGAGCCAGACGATGACGCAGGCTCAACACCTCCTGCATTCGGTCCTATTTTGCTCTTGCCACTACCATTAGATCCACCACCAACACCATCATTACCAGCTGGCAACCCCCGCCCAATTCCACGGCCTCTTCCACCAGCCTTCCTCATTTTTGGTAAAAATGTAGACAAAATCCAACAAACTATATAGTAATGTAAAACAAGGTACAAGCTGTCTATAGGACAGGGGAGATTTTGAATTTCTTCTCACACTAGTGGACACTGGACACTTTTGGATTGTGTGAGGCCCAATGAATATCTGAGCGCTATGTGACAGGCTCGATGGCACAGCTGTGACCAAAGTGACTAGAGGATAAGTGAGATTTTGAATTTCAGCAGACACTTGTGGACACTGGACACTTTTGGATTGTGTGAGGCCCAATGAATATCTGAGCGCTATGTGACAGGCTCGATGGCACTGCTGTGACCAAAGTGACTAGAGGATAAGTGAGATTTTGAATTTCTTCTCACACTAGTGGACACTGGACACTTTTGGATTGTGTGAGGCCCAATGAATATCTGAGCGCTATGTGACAGGCTCGATGGCACTGCTGTGAGCAAAGTGACTAGAGGATAAGTGAGATTTTGAATTTCTTCTCACACTAGTGGACACTGGACACTTTTGGATTGTGTGAGGCCCAATGAATATCTGAGCGCTATGTGACAGGCTCGATGGCACAGCTGTGACCAAAGTGACTAGAGGATAAGGGAGATTTTGAATTTCTGCAGACACTTGTGGACACTGGACACTTTTGGATTGTGTGAGGCCCACTGATATCTGAGCGCTATGTCACAGGCTCGATGGCACAGCTGTGACAAAAGTGACTAGAGGATAAGGGAGATTGGATTGCTTTTAAAAAAGCAGTTTGCAGAGCAGTGGGTAAACAGCAATGCCAGCCTGTCAGGAAGCCTTAAAAGGCAGCCCAACAACCAACACCACTGATACACCACAATATAGTCTCCCCTTGCACTGCACACACAGTGACTGGTGTGTTGTGCAGGCCAAATCGCTAGCAGCAGAAGCAGTTTTTTTGTCTTCTTCCCTGCCTAACGCTCTCCCTACAGAATCAGCAGCAACCTCTCCCTATACTGAGATCGGCAGAAGTAAGATGGCGGTCGGCGTGCACGCCCTTTAATACCCCCTGTGACGCCCACCAAAGCAAGCCAATCACTTGCATGCCCTTCTGAAAGATGGTGGTGACCCGTGCCTATGTCATCACGTTGCCCACAGTGTCCGTGGATCCTGATTGGCTGAAAAAGAGCGCAAAACAAACTTTTGAAGCGCGACTTTGGCGCGTAAGTCGCCGACCTCGTGGCCGACCTAATCCTAGGGTCGGGTTTCGTTTCATGAAACCCGACTTTGCCAAAAGTCGGCGACTTTTGAAATTTTTCGACCCGTTTCGCTCAACTCTACTCGCAAGTGCTCACCCGTTGTTGGTTTGGGGAGATCGGACTCTTTCATTAGGGTCCGTCGCCCCTGTCTCATCTTCATGGGGAAAATAAAAAAAAGTCTGGAAAAAGACCAGACGTGTGTGTCTCCTAGGACACTAAGCAAGAACTGGTTCCGCCTGCAATCGAGGCGAGGGTGTATACTATGGAGGAGCTAACTTTTTTCATTCAATTAGTGTCAGCCTCCTGGCGGCAGTAGCATACATCCACTGTCCTGTGTCCCCCAATGAGGCGAAGGAGAAATGCTGTTTTTTGTTCATTCTGCGTCCCAAAAATCGGAATAAAAGCGATCAAAAAATGTCACGTGTCCGAAAATGGTACAATAAAAACGTCAACTCGTCCCGCAAAAAATAAGACCTCACATGACTCTGTGGGTCAAAATATGGAAAAATTATAGCTCTCAAAATGTGATGATGCAAAAACTATTTTTACAATAAAAGCGTCTTTTAGCATATGACAGCTGCCAAACATAAAAACCCGCTAAAAATAGTAAATCAAACCCCCCCTTTATCACCCACTTAGATAGGGAAAAATAATAAAATTTTAAAAAAATGTATTTATTTCCATTTTTCCGTTAGGGTTAGAGTTAAGGCTAGGGCTAGAGTTAGGGCTAGGGTTAGGGCTGAGAGTTAGGGGTGTGTTGGGGTTAGAGTTAGTATTGGAGGGGTTTCCACAGTTTAGGCACATCAGGGGCTTTCCAAACGCGGCATGGCGTCCGATCTCAAATCCAGCCAAAAAGGTCAAATGGCGCTGCTTCCCTTCCGAGCTCTGCCATGCGCCCAAATAGTGGTTTACCCCCACATGTTGGGTATCAGCGTACTCAGGAAAAATTGCACAATAACTTTCGGGGTCCTGTTACCCTTGGGAAAATAAAAGTTGGGGGTGAAATGATCATTTTTGTGGAAAAAATATGATTATTTAATTGTATGGCTGTACGTTATAAACTTCTGTGAAGCCCTTGGGGGTTCAAAGTTCTCACCACACATCTAGATAAGTTCCTTGGGGGGTTTAGTTTCCCAAATGGAGTCACTTGTGGGGGGTTTCCACTGTTTAGACACATCAGGGGCTCTCCAAACGTGACATGGTGTCCGATCTGAATTCCAGCCAATTTTGCATTGAAAAAGTCAATCGGCGCTCCTTCCCTTCTGAGCTCTGCCATGCGCTGAAACAGTGGTTCCCACCTACATATTAGGTATCAGCGTACTCAGGACAAATTGCAGAATACCTTTTGCAGTCCAATTTCTCCTGTTACCGTTGGTAAAATAAAAAAATTGGACCTGAAGTAATTTTTTTGTGAAAAAAAAAGTTAAATGTTCATTTTTTTTTTTTTAAACATTCAAAACATTCCTGTGAAGCACCTGAAGGGTTAATAAACTTCTTGAATGTGGTTTTGAGCACCTTGAGGGGTACAGTTTTTAGAAAATACCCAAAAGTGACACCATTCTATCATATAGACCCCTCAAAGTGACTTCAAATGTGATGTGGTCCCCAAAAATAAAATGGTGTTGTAAACATGAGAAAATCGCTGGTCAACTTTTAACCCTTATAACTTCATAAAAAAAATTGGTTCCAAAATTGTGCTAATGTAAAGTAAACATGTGGGAAATTTTATTTATTAAGTTTTTTGTGTGCCATATCTGTGTTTTAAGGGCATAAAAATTCAAAGTGGCAAAATTGCAAAATTTTCGCCAAATTTCCGTTTTATTCACAAATAAACACAAGTTACAGTACAGACCAAAAGTTTGGACACACCTTCTCATTCAAAGAGTTTTCTTTATTTTCATGACTATGAAAATTGTAGATTCACTCTGAAGGCATCAAAACTATGAATTAACACATGTGGAATTATATAATTAACAAAAAAGTGTGAAACAACTGAAAATATGTCTTATATTCTAGGTTCTTCAAAGTAGCCACCTTTTGCTTTGATTATTGCTTTACACACGCTTGGCATTCTTTTGATGAGCTTCAAGAGGTAGTCACCGGAAGTGGTTTTCACTTGACAGGTGTACCCTGTCAGGTATCGTAAGTGGGATTTCTTGCCTTATAAATGGGGTTGGGACCATCAGTTGTCTTGTGCAGAAGTCTGGTGGATACACAGCTGATAGTCCTACTGAATAGACTGTTAGAATTTGTATTATGGCAAGAAAAAAGCAGCTAAGTAAAGAAAAATGAGTGGCCATCATTACTTTAAGAAATGAAGGTCAGTCAGTCTGAAAAATTGGGAAAACTTTGAAAGTGTCCCCTAGTGCAGTGGCAAAAACCATCAAGCGCTACAAAGAAACTGGCTCACATGGGAACTGGCTCACATGGGGACCGCCCCAGGAAAGGAAGACCAAGAGTCAAATCTGCTGCGGAGGATAAGTTCATCCGAGTCACCAGCTTCAGAAATCGCAGGTTAACAGCAGCTCAGATTTGAGACCAGGTCAATGCCACACAGAGTTCTAGCAGCAGACACATCTCTACAACAACTGTTAAGAGGGGACTTTGTGCAGCAGACCTTCATGGTAAAATAGCTGCTAGGAAACCACTGCTAAGGACAGGCAACAAGCAGAAGAGACTTGTTTGGGCTAAAGAACACAAGGAATGGACATTAGAACAGTGGACATCTGTGCTTTGGTCCGATGAGTCCAAATTTGAGATCTTTGGTTCCAACGACTGTGTCTTTGTGCGACGCAGAAAAGGTGAACGGATGGACTCTACATGCCTGGTTCCCACCGTGAAGCATGGAGGAGGAGGTGTGATGGTGTGGGGGTGTTTTGCTGGTGACACTGTTGGGGATTTATTCAAAATTGAAGGCATACTGAACCAGCATGGCTGCCACAACATCTTGCAGCGGCATGCTATTCCATCTGGTTTGCGTTTAGTTGGACCATCATTTATTTTTCAACAGGACAATTACCCCAAACACACGTCCAGGCTGTGTAAGGGCTATTTGACCAAGAAAGAGAGTGATGGGGTGCTACGCCAGATGACCTGGCCTCCACAGTCACCAAACCTGAACCCAATTGAGATGATTTGGGGTGAGCTGGACCGTAGAGTGAAGGCAAAAGGGCCAACAAGTGCTATGCATCTCTTGGAACTCCTTCAAGACTGTTGGAAGACCATTTCCGGTGACTACTTCTTGAAGCTCATCAAGAGAATGCCAAGAGTGTGCAAAGCAGTAATCAAAGCAAAAGGTGGCTACTTTTGAAGAACCTAGAATATAAGACATATTTTCAGCTGTTTCACACTTTTTTGTTAATTATATAATTCCACATGTGTTAATTCATAGTTTTGATGCCTTCAGAGTGAATCTACAATTTTCATAGTCATGAAAATAAAGAACACTCTTTGAGTGAGGTGTGTCCAAACTTTTGGTCTGTACTGTATATGAATGAAATTTTACCACTAACATGAAGTACAATATGTCACGAGAAAACATTGCCAGAATCACCGGGATCCATGGAAGCGTTCCAGAGTTATTACTTCATAAAGGGACAGTGGTCAGAATTATAAAAATTGGCCCGGTCATTAACGTGCAAACCACCCTTGGGGGTTAGGGGGTTAAAAACAAAAGTTTTTAAAAATATGACAAAAAAAAACCAACTAAAGTTTAAATCACCCATTCTTTTGCTTCTTTGAAAATAAAACAATTAAAATAAAAAAAACACATTTAATATTGCAGCGTTCAGAAATGTCCGATCTAACAAAATGCAAAATAAATTAATCCAATCGGTAAATAGCGTAATGAATTAAAAAAAAAAAATAAAAATACCAGAATTAATTTTTTTTGGCCGCAATAAGAGGCGATCAAAACATTTTAAAACCCAATATGGGAAATAACCCTTCACTCTGCTCCCATATCTTGAAAAATGAAAATGTTATGGGTCTCGGAAAATGGCTACAAAAACTGTTTGGTATTTTCTGGTGTTTTTGGCGTTCGATGCTTGGTATCTGTGTACTTGTACTGACCTGGGGAATCATATGTCCAGGTCAGTTTTACCATATAGTGGTCATGGTAAATAAAAAAAAAAAAAAAACCTCAAAAAAAATTGTGGAATTGCACATTTTTATTTATTTATTTTTTTTGCAATTTCAAGGCACTTTGACTTTTCTTCCCATTTTCCAGTACACTACATGGTAAATGAATGGTGTCATTCAAAAGTACAACTCGTCCTGCAAAAAACAAGCCCTCCTATGGCCATAATTGAGGGAAACATTAAAAAAAAATGGTTACGGCTCTTGGAAGAACTGGAGGAAAAATAAAAAACAAAATGGAAAATGGGCAGGGAGTGAAGGGGTTAGTACTCAAGAACGGCTGCAGATTTTAATAGGCAATAAACGGCAAAAGCCTTGTATTTAAAGGGACTATCCTACACCATCCGTGAAGATGGGAATAACCCTTTAATCATTAGAAGTGACATAAGTGACTAGAAAAATTAGAAAAAAAATACAATAAATACAGAAAATATACAAAATATATAAAAGTAAAAATACAAATGCAGAACGTAATTAGCAGTATACTAGATATTACAGTACAATATAAGTTGGTTGCTCTTCATTTTTTCTGGTTTTTCAATGCTTTTCTGCGCATATTAATGGAATAACAGAAAGAGTCTTCAATATTTTTTTTCGTGTAATTCCAAAGTGGAGAAAGTGAATAGTAAACGGCGCAGAGATGAGAACTTCTGAGCCATTTTCTTGTATTGTCTGCTGAGACTTGTATAATTGCTTTTGGAGTGGTGAAACACGGCGCTATCATACATGCTCTATGTCAGGTTGGTAAAATTTCATGCAAACAGTGATGTCATAATAGAGAATCAGTCCTCTGATTGACTTCGATGTTTTTTTGCGAGGTGAAGCACATCTGAGATCCTTGAGGACTTTGATATTACGGGAATGTTGCACAAATTTGCACAGAAAATTCCCTTGTATAGTTCATTTGCTTCCTATATGCAAAGTTAAAGAGCTATTAGCAAGTTCTTTAATGGTTAAAACTGCAAAGTTTTTGGAAAAACAAGAATTTAGTTCTTAGTAAAAATACTCTCTGTTCTCAAGAATGGAAGGAGTTTTTAATTCTATAGTGTTGTTCACTGTAACAGTCCAAGCGACAGCCGGCACTCACATAGTCTTTAAAAAAAAATTGTTTTATTAATTCAATAGACATAAAAAAAATAGTTGAACACAACAGCACACCAATAAAAAAAGCAGAAAAGAAATATCCACTGCGCTCCCACGCAACATGTTTCAGACCTACGTAGTCCTTTGTCAAGTTTGTCTTCCAGGTGCAAAAATTAAAGATGTGTCTGACAGGATATCAGGACTCTTCAGACCTACAGATGACTACCCATTCCTGCTACTACATGTGGGGACAAATGACACTGCAAGAAACGACCTGGAAACCATCTGCAGAGACTTTGAAGACTTAGGCAAGAAAGTGAAAGAACTGGGAGCGCAGGTGGTCTTCTCTTCCATCCTCCCAGTGGATGGCCATGGAACAAGGAGGTGGAATAAGATTCTGCAGGTGAACAACTGGCTACGTCGATGGTGCCGTCAGCAACGATTTGGATTTCTGGATCACGGAGTGAACTACTTATACGATGGACTACTTGCTAGAGATGGGGTGCACCTTACGAAGACTGGTAAGCATGTATTTGGAAGTCGCCTTGCTACACTTGTAAGGAGAGCTTTAAACTAGAACAACATGGGAAGGGAAGCAAAAGACCAGAAAAAGCCATACACCTGACAAATGCTATTGAGAACTCTGCTATTAGAAGTGGAAAGGAAGAACAAAGACGAAAGAATCTAATTAATAAAAATATTGGAGAAAGAGAAACCAATCACAAACTAAAATGTTTCTATACTAATGCACAAAGCATGGGCAACAAACAAGGAGAATTGGAACTACTAACACAGGAAAAGAAATATGATGTCATTGGAATCACTGAAACTTGGTGGGACAATACACATGATTGGAATACAAGACTAGAAGGATACAACTTATTTGCAAGAAACAGACTTGATAAAAGAGGAGGGGGTGTCGCATTGTATGTTAGAAACGCGTATATCTGCACAGAGATTGAAGCTTCAGAGACTGGGAGTTCTGTGGAAACTGTTTGGGTAAGAATACAAGGACAGAACAATGGAAAGGACACCATTGTAGGCATTTACTACAGGCCGCCTGTGCAAGCTGAAGCTATGGATGAACTCTTTATGCATCAAATGGCCAAGTTCTCCAAAAAATATGACATAGTTGTCATGGGAGATTTCAACTATCCAGACATTTGTTGGGAATCTCTCTCAGGCAAAACTAACAGGTCAAGGAAATTCTTATCCTCTCTTGCTGACAACTTTATCTTCCAAAAGGTAAGGGAGAAAACAAGGGGAACTGCTACCTTGGATCTAATCCTTATAAACAGGGAGGAAATGGTTGAGGAGGTAAAAGTGGCTGGGACCCTAGGAGGTAGCGACCATGCTATTTTAGAATTTTGGATAACTAGAGGCGGAAGACCTGTGAAGACTCAGACGTCAAGGTTAGATTTCAGAAAGGCAGATTTTAAGGGATTCAGAAAGAGAATTGGAGGGATCCAATGGCTGGATATCCTTAAAGACAAAAATGTCCAGGAAGGATGGGAAATCTTGAAAAATGAAATTCTCAAAGCACAGTTGTTAACAATTCCGAAAAGAGGGTAGAATAGGAAGCAGTTAAGGAAACCAGGATGGATGAACACAGAACTTAAGCACATGCTAAAAAGGAAGAAAAAAATGTTTATAAAATGGAAAGAGGGAGGCATATCTAAAGAAGAATATAATGCTGTCTGCAGAACCTGCAGGGCACAAATCAGATTATCTAAAGCTGAAAATGAACTGAGGCTTGCAAGAGATGTCAAAAGCAATAATAAAGGATTTTGGGGATATGTCAAAAGTAAAAGAAAAGTCAAAGATGCTATAGGATTTTTACAGGATGAAAATGATGAAATGGTAAGACAGGATGTTGAGAAGGCTGAACTTTTAAATTCCTATTTTGCATCTGTTTTCTCTCAGAAAGGAAATGTAACATCAACTGTTATTCACTGTCCTATTAAGGGAATAGAAGAATCCAGGATATCTATAAACAGAAAGATAGTGAGGAAACACTTAGCTAGCCTAAATGAATTCAAGTCTCCAGGTCCAGATGAATTACACCCCAGAGTACTGAAGGAGATAGCAGAAGAAATTTTTGAACCCCTCTCTATAATCTTTGAAAATTCTTGGAGAACAGGAGAAGTGCCAGAAGACTGGAGAAGAGCAAATGTTGTTCCTATCTTCAAAAAGGGGAAGAAGGTGGACCCAGGTAACTATAGGCCGGTGAGTCTGACTTCTATACCAGGAAAGATCTTTGAACAAATTATTAAACAACATGTATGTCAATACCTGGATAAGAATGAAGTGATTAAACAGAGTCAGCATGGGTTTGTAACTAATAAGTCATGTCAGACTAACTTAATTTCCTTCTATGACGGTATCACTGATTGGGTGGATCAAGGAAATGCTGTAGATATAGTATATCTTGACTTCAGCAAAGCATTTGACAAAGTCTCTCATACAATCCTTATTGAAAAAATGATTAAGTATGGAATGGACAAGGCAACTGTTAGGTGGATTCATAACTGGCTTAGTGATCGGACCCAAAGAGTGGTCGTAAATGGCTGCACATCCAGTTGGAAGAATGTCTCAAGTGGGGTACCACAGGGCTCTGTCCTGGGCCCTGTATTGTTCAACATCTTTATCAACGATTTAGATGAAGGAATTGAGGGTAAACTGATTAAATTTGCTGATGACACAAAGCTAGGAGGGATAGCTAATACTAGAGAAGAGAGAGAGAGGATTCAAAAAGATTTAAATAAACTGGAGAAGTGGGCAGCAACTAACAGAATGGTTTTTAACAGGGAGAAATGCAAAGTACTACATCTGGGCAATAAAAATGGAAAAAGCATATATAGAATGGGAGGAATAGGGCTAAGTGACAGCACATGTGAAAAAGACTTGGGTATACTAATAGATCACAGACTGAATATGAGTCAACAGTGTGATGCAGCAGCAAAAAAAGGCAAATGCAATTCTAGGATGTATTAACAGAAGCATACAGTCTAGATCACGTGAAGTCATTATTTCCCTCTACTCCTCTTTGGTCAGACCTCATCTGGAATATTGTGTCCAGTTTTGGGCACCACATTTTAAAAAAGACATCAACAAACTGGAGCAAGTTCAGAAAAGAGCGACCAGAATGGTGACCGGTCTGCAAACCCTGTCTTATGAGGAAAGGTTGCAGGATTTGGGAATGTTTAGTTTGCAAAAGAGAAGACTGAGAGGAGACTTAATAGCTGTCTACAAATATCTAAAGGGCTGTCACATTGTAGAAGGATCAACTTTATTCTCATTTGCACAAGGAAAGACTAGAAGCAATGGGATGAAACTGAATGGGAGGAGACACAGATTAGATATTAGAAAAAACTTTTTGACAGTTAGAGTGATCAATGAGTGGAACAGGCTGCCACGAGAAGTGGTGAGTTCTCCTTCAATGGAAGTCTTCAAACAGAGGCTGGACAGACATCTGACTGGGATGATTTAGCGAATCCTGCTTTGAGCAGGGGGTTGGACCAGATGGCCCAGGAGGTCCCTTCCAACTCTACGATTCTATGATTCTATGATTCTAAGTTTTTTAAAGGGCAGATTAATTTTTGTCTTGTGTTCAGCTATTTTTTACACCTCTTATACTTCTGAATTAATAAAGCAGTTATTTTTAAGAAGATGTGAGTGCTGGCTATCATTTGGACCAGGGTTCCCCAACTCCAGTCCTCAAGGCCTACCAACAGATCATGTTTTCAGGATTTCCTTAGTATTGCTCAGGTGATAATTGCATCACCTGTGCAATACAAAGGAAATCCTGAAAACATGATCGGTTGGTGGGCCTTGAGGACTGGAGTTGAGGAACCCTGATTTGGACTGTTGCTATTACTGGAGTATTTTGCAGTACACCCGGACAGGTGAGCAGATTTCTCTTTTTCACATGTTCTACACTGTGCCTACATTACAGGCCACCTTTGCAGTCCATCAGTGGTGGTCGGTCTTCTAGGCAAGGAGCGCAACGCTCATGAAACCCCTTTTTGTTTGAAGCTGGTCAGATCCAGCACTCCTACGCGCCTCCAATGCTGCAATTTTAAAGCCACCACTGTTTGGAGCACCGGAGAGTGCACAGTTCGAGTCACCTGCACAACCGTTGAACCAGCTGAAACTGTTAATCATTCAGAAGTGCAGAAGCCAGAAGGGAAGCGGTGTGCTCCAGAAAAACAAACATGAGACAACTCTTTAACGACTTCTAGACAGCCCATAGACTATAAATGCCTGGGCAATCTATGCTTATCCCTGCACTGATGTGCTAAAGCGTCTATGCATTGTAATCAACTGTTACAACGTTGTGAAACTTTGGGGGAAGAAAGCTGCTGTCAGACAGCCAGACTTCCCAGACAGAAGATATATATGGTTTACTACTATGTTTACCTTCTCAAATTCTGTATACTGGAGCTGTTTATCAAGATTAGGAAGCACTTCTCATGCTTTTTCCTCTGGACCCAGTTATTAGGTGATCACTGGGTGCAGGAACTTCTGGGTTCTAGAAACTCAGTCAGCTCTACCATGCAGGCAGGAGGCTAAAATTGCCCTGTAGCTAGGGCTGATAAACCAGCCCCAGTTATAGGGGAAATCAGGAAAAAAAAATTGAAAAAAAAAATTATACATATAGTGCTTGTTCGCCATCATTGCTAAGAAAGGCTAGGTGATGTAAATTCCCTAGTTTTATACAAACCCAGCCTCCTCTAACATTGTGTTATAAAAACAGCAGCCATGGGTTCTTTCAAGCAGCTGTCTATCACTCTGAAATTGGTGGAGGCCCACAAAGCAGGAGAAGGCTATAAGAAGATAGAAAAACGCCTTCAAGTTGCCCTTTCCTCAGTTTGAAAAGTAATTAAGAAATGGCAGTTAAGGCCTCTTTCACACATCAGGTTTTCGCCGTCAGGCGCGATCCGGCGCTTTTGACAGAAACCGGATCCGGCGAAATGCAATGCCGGATCCGGTTTCCCCCCCATTGACTTGCATTTGCGCCGGATCGCGCCGGATGGCCATGCGTTTCATCCGGTTTTCGCCGGATCCGGCAATGTGTCGCGATCCGGCGTCTGGAAAAAACGGCTACTGTAACGTTTTTTGTCTCCGGCGAAAAAGCCGGACACGCCGGATCCAGCGCGTCCGGCTTTTTCACACAATGAAAGCCTATGAGCGCCGCAATGCGCCTGATCCGGCGAAAGCCGGATCCGGTGGCCGGATCCGGTTTTTTTGGTCTGAGCATGCTCAGTAGCTCTGCCCACAAGACATATATAAAAGCAAGACAGTGGGACCCACAGCCACACCCAACATGCCACCCAAGAAAGCAACCAAGCGCAGCAGGAGAAGGCAGGAGACCACTGCAGCACCATCAGCACCACCACCACCCCAAATGGAGCAGCAAATGGAACATGCTGAGGAGGGGAGGCCAGCAGCAGATGAGAGACGGTAATTATCAAATCCCCCATTCCTCCAAACTAGGGCTATTGAATATCAAGATATTCATTGGCCCTTTGTTTCTCTTTATTCAACAGCCGCCCAATAGATGCAGCAGCAGCAGCAATGGCAGCAGCTGGAACACCACCCACAGGCATGGAGTGTGGCCACCAGGAAGACAGCACATCATCTTCTGGGAGCCCTCCCTCGCATCGTCAGCGTTTGACGGTAAGTTTTTATTTCCAAAATCCATCATCTCTGTAATATATGTCTATTCATTGCCTTTTATTTCAAAACAGGATTCACAAGATGAAGAGGAGCTCCCAGAAGAAGAAGGAAGGGGTGGACAGACACTTGGAGTGGGCTCACAATTGGTAAGTTTTTGCATCAAACGCAGAAACACAACATCACACTACACACAACACATAGAAAACAATGTTCTGCAGACCACACACAGCAAACAAATGCCTACATCCAAAGACATAACATTTTTTGTTTTCTTCTCTAGTCTTCCCAATCTGGTGCTCGGCCAAGAGGTCCTCGCAGTGCCTCCCAGGGTCGTCGGCGACAGCAACGCGGCGGTCACCAGTGTGTAAGTATAAATATTTTTGCTTTGTTTTTTTGCACTTTTTATTTCATTTCTTTTGTGGAGGCTAATTATGTTATTTTTGTCTTTTTCTTTAACAGCCTTCACAGCGTGCTCCCGACTCTGACGGTGAGGATGGAGGACTCGATGTGGACCACCTCATCGATCTCGTCAGAGAAAGGGAGCCGCTCTGGAATATGGCTGACCGCCGCCACGCTGACCTTATCGTTACCCGACGACTCTGGGAGGAAATCTGTTCGCTCCTTGTGGGCCGCTGGGAGGACCTCGATGTTCGGGCCCAGATTAAAGAGCGTAAGTATATACAGTACCGGTTGCTTGATGTAAACCAGTGTTTCCCGAACTCCAGTCCTCGTGGTCCCCACGGATCATGTGTTCAGGATTTCTATTTACTATGGAAATCCTGAAAACATGACCCCTGGGGACCATGAGGACTGGAGTTTGTGAAACACTGATGTTGTATACTAACCAATCCTTTCTCGTTTCAGGGAAAAGAATTGTGAATCGGTGGCGGTCTGTGAGGGATCGTTTCAAGAAGGAGTTCAATAAAGAGATGCGGGCCCCGAGTGGATCTGGAGGACGCAGGAGCAAGTACAAGTACGCACAAGCCCTGTCGTTCCTCCGGGAAACAATGGTCACTAGAAGGTAAATATTACACACCACATGTGAAAAAAAATGTTAGATGTAACTTTTTTTTTTCAGCCAGGGCCATACCATGTCAGTATTTTAATTGGTTTTTTTTCTCTTTATTCCACAGCATGGTGAGCAGCACTCGGGAGCCTGCACGATTGGACCCTTCTGAGGCGATCCCTGAGGAGACCGGCACCGAGGGACACTTCGACCGCCCCGGTACATCTGCACCTTCCCAGCCTTCCCACACATTCGACCCATCTGTCCCATCCACCAGCACAGGAGCATCGTGGCTGCCTACATTACATGAAGCTGCTAGTGAGGAGATCGCTTTCCCTTTACCCCACCCTTCTGCCCCTGCCACCTCTAGTACACCTGCGGGTACTGGGCGGCAGCGGCAGAGGGGTCAGGAAAAGAGTTATGCGCCAGAGTTCTTGCATCTGAATGCATCTTTCCAGAACTGTCTAAAAGTCTTGTCAGAGCAAATCTCCGCATGCTTTCAGCAGATCAACTCCAGCATTCTGCAGGTGAAGACACTTCTGCAAACCATGCATTCAGAAGCAAGATCTTCGCCAAACCACACCTTTTTCAGGTCTGTTGTGGAGCGCATGGCAACACTATCTCCTACCCAGCAGATGCATGTAATGCATTCGTGCCACGGTGCTCTACAGCAGGTTACATCCCAACCTCCACCTCCCACCACTGTAGTTCCTCCACCTGCACCCCCTCCAGCCACTTTCCATCCTCCCCCTCCTATTACATCTGCACCCCCTCCAGCCACTTTCCATCCTCCCCCTCCTATTACATCTGCACCCCCTCCAGCCACTTTCCATCCTCCCCCTCCTATTACATACCAGCAACCTCACCAGTACCAGCAACCTTCCCAGTACCAGCAACCTCCCCAGTACCAGACATCTCCCCACTTCCAGCAACCTGCCCCATACCAAACTCCTTCCCCGTACCAAACTCCTTCCCCATACAACTTTCCATCAACATCATCTGCTCCTACAGTCCCTGCCCAACCCTCCACTCCACCGCCCACCACCTCTTCTGCCTCCCACATGTCCACCCATTCTGTAGCTTTTTCCACACCATCACCTCTAACTGTACCTTCCCCACCACGATCCCAGTCCTCTCTCCACACTCCCATTGTCGAAGTGTCCCGCAGCCCCTCCAGCAGTATTTCCACCCCACACTACACCGAGTTATAATGTTTTTTTTGTAATAAAAATGCACATTTGGTTGGTTTCAAACCTTTATTAAAAAAGTTTTTTTTAACTTTAAAAACAGTTTACACAAAAAACAATATTTTAAATAAAAGTTAAATTATTGTTTACACTGGTTGTCTGTCATTTCTTTCTGCGGCGAAATATGTTTAAAAAAAAGGTTAAATACAGGGTATTTAAAAGGTAAAAAGGTATTCAAAACCAGGTATATAACTGTGGGTAAATTTTAGCTTTGTGCCACAGTTGTGTTCCTGGTTGTGTTTGAAGCAAAGTATTTCACCTGAAAAGTTGTGTTTATTGTTGTTGGTGATTTCCTAACAATGTACACAACTTTTGTTAAAAGGTGAAATACTTTGCATAAAACACAACCAGGTGTTTGTGTGGCCTAAAGCTAAAAATAGTAAGACCATGACAAGATAGCCAACTTTGGTTGGCAAAGGTATATACTGTTGGTCCAGAAGGTACACAAGTTTGGTTAGGGCACAAATCTTTCACACTCTGTCATCCTGCCAGTGTACTCTGCCTTGAGGTGACATAAAGTATAGTGCAAAATTGTCCCTCATTACTGAAACCGTCACAGAACTTCTAGTGGTAATATTTCCAATGACAACATCCATCTTCGCCAGTAACTTGCTCTTCTCTCCAACCTGCACTTTCTCCTCTACAACCTGTCAAAGAAGGGCTGTAGGAACATGCTATATATAGTTTTCCAGTAGCCAATCCCGTTCGGAAGGCCACAAGGGTCAATTTTAAAAACCAGATCCGGCGTAATCCGTCGAAAAACGGATAGAAAAACGTATGAACCGGATGAGACGGATCCGGTTTTGTCTGTCAAGAACAAGACGGATCCGGCAGAAAACCGGATCCGGCACATCAGGTTTTACAAAACATTTGCCGGATCCGGCATTCCGGCACGACGCCGGATCGCTCCTGACGCCGAAAACCTGATGTGTGAAAGTAGCCTAATAGGAACAGTGGAGGTCAAGATACGATCTGGAAGACCAAGCAACATTTCAGTGAGAGCTGCTTGTAGGATTACTAAAGAGACAATTCAGAACAGAACCCCCGCTTGACTGCAAACGACCTTCAGAAAGATTTAGCAGACTCTGAAGTTATGGAACTTTGTTATACTGTTCACAGACACCTGCACAAATATGGCCTTTAAGGAAGTGTCATCAGAAGAAAACCTCTCCTGCATCCTCATCATAAAATTTAGCATCAGAAGCATGCAAAAAAATCATCTAAACAAGCCTAATACATTTTGGAAACAAGTCTCGTGGACCGATGAGATTAAAATAGAACTCTTTGGCCACAATGATCAAAGGTATGTGTGGAGAAAAAGGCCACAGAAATTCAGGAAAAGAACATCTCACCAACTATTAAGCATGGGGGTGGATCAATCATGCTTTGGGCTTGTGTTGCAGCCAATGGCACGGGGAACATTTTACGGGTAGAGGGAAAAATGAATTCATTGATATTTCAATACAGGAAAGATGTATATCTTTGTACCGTGTTAGCCAGTAGATAGAAAAATATTCAGAATTGAGAGTCCTCAGTGGTTGATACTTTCAGTGCAGGAATGAATGTGTCGCATGGATTTATGTCTTTTTACATCAATTAAGGAATTTGCTCCTAAGACCTTGTGGGGGCATCACATTACCAGACCCCAATCAGAGGACAATAAAACCTTCACTGCTTATCTATGAACTGCTCCAATATTTATAATCATAACTGTCTATCACTCTCCCATAATGATAGCTCTGCTTCACGTCACTTGTCTTATCTATTGCATTTTTTCTGTGCTGTCTTGTGCATAAATATGTGATTCTTCAGATTTTGTATTAGTCAATGCCTGATGAAGAGACCTGAGTAGTCTCGAAAGCTTGCAATTTGTTACCATCTTTTCAGTTAGCCATTAAAGGTATCAATCACTGAGGACTCACAATTTTGATATTTCAACAAATTCTTGATGCAAACATAACACCATCTGCAAAAACGCTGAAGGCAAAATCTGAAAATCTGTGGCTGCACCTCAAAATAGCAGAGGATACAAGACGACCCAGAAATCTCCAGAACTGGAACAATTTTCCAAGGAAGAATGGATGAAAATCCCTCAAATAAGAATTGAAAGGCTCTTAGCTAGGTACAAAAAGTGTTTACAAGCTGTGATATTTGCAAAAGGCACCTAGGGTTACTAGGTACTAACCATACAGTGTGCCCAAACCTTTGCATTGGCCCATTTTTCTTTTTGTAATATTAAAAATCTAAAAAAGGATTATGCATGTATTTTTGCCTACAATACAAAGAAAATGTGTAACTTTAGGCCTGTTAGAAATGAAATTATCTTCATCTTGCTTAACTATTCACAATAACAGTAATTTTCACCAGGGGTGTTCAAACTTTCACATGCCACTGTATAGACTACAACTTATCCCCCATCCACAGGATGATGAGTTGAGGTCGGCTGGAGTTCATCACTGATCAAAATAGGTCTTGGTCCCATAGACGTTTAATGTATGGACAGTACACATGGGCGATCCCATGGTCATGCCATAAATGTCTGAAACACAACCAAAAACTCATCAGTGGTGGACATGGACAAGAGGGGCCCCATGTATGGGAACCTTGTTTTCCAACATCTGCTCGTGGAGCAACCACATATCTCCGAGATAACTCATCAGTGCCTTATATATAATCTAACACCAAGCAGATGAATGTTTTTATGTTGGCCCTTACCAACTGGGCCTCTGTGCAGAAACAAAAGTTGTACATATAGGACACACAATTTCTGAAAGTCATGGTGCGTATATAGGGTAAAAGTTACCATTAACGTCCTGGCCACATTGCACCCGAGAATACCTGCCCCCAGTAACAAGCACTTTGTGGAGATCACTTTCTCCAAATCCAGAGTGGGCACAAGTCTCCAGCGCATCAACTTTAGGTTAAGATCCAGTGATGATTTTGCTGACCTAAAAAATAAAAATGCCTAAATTAGTGCCCAACATTGGCATAGATGTAAGTTACATCCATTCTCATACAAAGCATATCCACTAGTGATGAGCGTACGGGCTGGGATAAGGTGTTATCTGAGCATGCTCGTGTGCTAATAGAGCATCTTCAGTGTGCTCGAATAATATGTTTGAGTCCCCGTGGCTGCAGGTCTCACGGTTGTTTAAGAGCCGCAACACACGCAGGAATTGCCTAACTAATAAGCCACCCCTGCATGTGTTGCTGCTGTCGAATAGCTGCAAGGCATGCACCCACGGGGACTCAAACATAGCATTTGAGGACACCGAAGAAACCCTATTAGCACACGAGCATGCTCCAATAACACCTTATCCGAGCCCGTATGCTCATTACGAATATCCACACCATGTCTGATGGATGCACACCCCTTCTCTGTGTAGGAGGGTGGCAGAATGCTGATCAATCTTGTGAGGAAATGACAAATCCAGATAGAGAGTAAATAAAGAGGTGGCAGCTCATGTTTCACTCTTTACATCCATTTTTTGCAGTCATCGCTCTATTCTTTCCTCTGCCTGAATGCCATGGCCAGGCGGTGGGGAGTCAATGTACCCTTCTCCTAGAAACCGGTGAGGATCTTAAAATGTGGGATTACATCTATTTTATGCAGAGGAAATGTAACCAATGTGTGACAAGGGAGTACCCAAAATTGCTATTAACTGAGTGGCTTCATTATAGCAATTACAATAAACCCTATGAATTATTATCTCCAGACAATTACCCAGATTTACCTTTTGGGGTCCATACATTCACTCAGATTCACCATTCGGGGACCCATACCACCTTTTTGGTTTTTTTCCCTTCCAATAGCTTTAGGACAACCTGAAGTTGAAGAAGTTGTAATAAAATAAGTAATTGGACATAAATCCTGGACAAACAAAATGATAACAAGGTTAAATCCATTCCTGCTTCATGAACAACAAAGAAGATTTTCCTCTTCATTTAGGTTTTCAGAACAAAAACATTTTTGTAGATTTCTTTTTATTCCAAATTCATACTAAAGTTCATCTTCAGTCTCGTGGGCGAGAAGACCTTGGCTGAGCTCTTCTACAAACAAACCTCCAATCATCTCTTATCATAGACTAGGGTGGGACGAGCACTCACTATCGAGACTTGTGGCCACATGGCACAAGCCAAATGCCACATGGTGGTGAAAACGCATCTGGAATAAGAGCCAGCATTGCAGAAGGGTACTAGATGACCTCTCTGCATGACGGCTGCAGGGCTAATACTATGGTTGTTCATCACATTTCTATACCAAAGGAAGCACTATTGCAATTGGTGGCATTTACATCCAGAGCCTACACCTCAGTGCCACAGCTAGAGAGATATTGGAAGGCATTATGTAGGCATTGGTCTGGGTATGTGTACTTAGGAAACTTATTGCAATGTTATTTGAGCACTATATGATTGTATTATTAGGACATGATATGGTAAACAACATAAGACATTTTTCACCCTAAAGCCAGGTGTACACAGAAGTAGCTTGTTGTCCTCTCAATGCAGAGCAATTACAAGATGCTGTGAGCATAAAAGACATAAGTATTACTCATTGCCATATGTTGCGAATTCGCTTTCTGGCCTCCCTCTGGTTACTACTGAAGGTAGTGGAGCTCGTCAGATTGACAGAGGGGTTGCGAGTTATCTTTCTGGGCTCCCTCTGGTGGTTACTGGAGGTAATGGAGCTGATCTGATTAACAGAGGCCTGCCACCTGATAATGAGGATGACGATTGGAGATCTGGGGTGTCAGATTGGGAATTAAGACAGCCGACTCCCTCTATCCCTGCTGGTGATTTTCTTCTTGCCTCCTGAGGTCTGATGTTTCCAGCTCAGTCCCTGCATGTTCAGCTAAGTGTTCATTTGCTATTCTGTTTGCATTTGATCTGGTTTTGTCTATCTCAGTTTTGTGTGGGTCAGCCAGCTTCGGCTGGGGCTGTGCTGAATCACCGTCCATATGTTACTGCTTGTGCCAGTTTGTTTTTGTCCCTTATAAGATTGGCCTCTTTTTGCTCTGCTTTCAGAATATACCAGAGTGCTGATTTAGTGGGCGAAGTCATGCAACTTCAGTGTTTTTTGCATCAGACGTGTTGGACTTTTTGCAGGGTTTTTTGCGTGATTGCAGATAGCTTCTTTTCTTTCCTGTCCTGTCTAGTCAGTGTGGGCCCCATCATTTGCTCAGTCTATTTTCCTGCCTGCGTTTGTGTTTTCATCTCGTCTCACCGACAATATATGTTTGGGGGCTATCTATTCCTTTGGGTTCTGCTCTGGGGCAGTTTAGATTTCCCCTTTCTTGCTTTAGGCTTAGTTAGCTCTCTGGCTGTGTCGAGGTGTCTTGGATCATCGTAGGTACGCTCCACGGCTACTGCTAGTTGTGTTGATAGGATCAGGGGTCTGCAATCCGCTTAGTTACCAACCTCTCTGGTTTTCTGTGGCTTAGCCTCGGGCATGCTCTCCTCCTCGGTGACCCATTCATAACAGCCATATAGGCAGAGTGTGTGGAGGGGAAGCACACCAGATCTGACAGTACAATGATTGGAAGAGAGCATATAAGATTTGTAAAGTGACACAGCTAAACTCAGCTGCACTGTCTAATCATGCAGGCTGTTAGACCAGGAGATCAGAGCTGTATCCTTACATCTCTCACAGTGAGAAACCTAAGCTATGTTGTAGGAGGGATTATTTTTGGTTTCCTGTGTTGCATTCTGCTTCTGATTGGCTAGCATCATACAGGGAGAAGTATACGCCCCAGTAAAATTTTAATTTAATATGATAACCTCCACTTAACAAAATCAACTCTTTAGTTCTCAAATACTTTGCTGATATCTGTGCAGTGGAGAGGCGCAATTTAAAAAAAAAAGTTTTATTTTGCTCTGCAGCCACTATTATTTCAACATGAAAAATTTAGTAGAAGGTCCCGTTTATACAAGTTCAAAATTATCGTCAGGATAACTTATGAAGGCACACTGCAAAAAAGCAAGAAGTATTATGTACTTATTGCAGAGAACCAAGTCTACGGAATGTGCATCCCAGAAAGACAACTTCAAAGCAACACAGTATATTCCGCCAGTTCCTTTATCTTTTTGCGCACCAAAAGAGGGATTTTTGGTACTTACCGTAAAATCTCTTTCTTGGAGCCTTCATTAGGGGACACAGGTTACCATGGGGTGTATGCTGCTGTCGCTAGGAGGCTGACACTATGCAAATAAGAAAAACTTGATGGAGGGGGGGTGAATTGGGCTGTACATGAAGGAGGGGGGTGAATGGAGCTGTACATAATGGAGGGGGATGAATGGGGCTGTACATGATGGAGAGGAGTGCCGGGGCTGAGCCTGTACATGATGATGGGGGTGCGGGGGCTGTACATGATGGAGTGGGGGAGTGGGGCTGTACATGATGGAGTGGGGCTGTACATGATGGAATGGGGGAGTGGGGCTGTACATGATGGAGTGGGGGGAGTGGGGCTGTACATGATGGAGTGGGGCTGTACATGTGTGGTGCCCCTGAGGCTCAGTCGCCACAGAGGTACTGCACCTTCTCCTAAGGTGTAGTGCCCCAACAACTAGGTAAGTTGGGAACTCCTTTCCACACTCCAACACCTGCATCCCACACACAGGATAGTTCAGTAGGTCCGCCTAGCAGCTTCAGGCTGGGGGTAGCAGAGCACCCTTCGTGGAACCCTGCTTCGTAACACGAGATGTGCTGGGAGGTGGGTGGAGTTAGTATAAAAGAGGGGGAAAGTGGAGTATTCTAGGTCAGTCTGGGGTGAGTCCCAGAGAAGTTCAGATCTGAAGTTAGTTTTGAGTTCAGTTTGAGTTCCGTTTAGAAAGAGTGCTGCAGCTGCCTCAGTGACCTGAGCCAGCTGGCACGGGAAAGAGAAGAGAAGGAGAAGGACGTAGACCTGCAACCTCAGCTTCCATAAGAGAGAGAAGGAACAGCGCGGAACGAAGGAGTAAGAGAACAGAGAGGAGTTGTGAGTTGGAAGAGGAACCCTGCCTATAGGTTCTCAGCGCAAGGCAGGGGCCCGGTCTCCGAGGTTGTATGGACACTTATGGTTTTGCAGCAGACACCGGTGGAGTAGTTGGCTGTAAATGCACTACTCCCATCAAAGACTTGGGACACAACAGCAACTGGATAGAGAGCCAGGACTTCTGAGAAGGGAGTTCCCGATAGAGGCTACAGCTGTCTGTCATACAAGTAAGGTTCTCGGAACATCTGACAGGAGGAATTCCAGAGAACTACGGTACTGGAGTTCAAGGAATCAAGGAAATGCTGTTGATATAGTATATCTTGACTTCAGCAAAGCATTTGACAAAGTATCTCATACAATCCTTATTGAAAAAATGACTAAGTATGGAATGGACAAGGCAACTGTTAGGTGGATTCATAACTGGCTTAGTGATCGGACCCAAAGAGTGGTCGTAAATGGCTGCACATCCAGTTGGAAGAATGTCTCAAGTGGGGTACCACAGGGCTCTGTCCTGGGCCCTGTATTGTTCAACATCTTTATCAACAATTTAGATGAAGGAATTGAGGGTAAACTGATTAAATTTGCTGATGACACAAAGCTAGGAGGGATAGCTAATACTAGAGAAGAGAGAGAGAGGATTCAAAAAGATATAAATAAACTGGAGAAGTGGGCAGCAATTAACAGAATGGTTTTTAACAGGGAAAAATGCCAAGTACTACATCTGGGCAATAAAAATGAAAAAAGCATATACAGAATGGGAGGGATAGGGCTAAGCAACAGCACATGTGAAAAGACTTGGGTATACTAATAGATCACAGACTGAATATGAGTCAACAGTGTGATGCAGCAGCAAAAAAGGCAAACGCAATTCTAGGATGTATTAACAGAAGCATACAGTCTAGATCACGTGAAGTCATTATTTTCCTCTACTCCTCTTTGGTCAGACCTCATCTGGAATATTGTGTCCAGTTTTGGGCACCGCATTTTAAAAAAGACATCAACAAACTGGAGCAAGTTCAGAAAAGAGCGACCAGAATGGTGACCGGTCTGCAAACCCTATCTTATGAGGAAAGGTTGCAGGATTTGGGAATGTTTAGTTTGCAAAAGAGAAGACTGAGAGGAGACTTAATAGCTGTCTACAAATATCTAAAGGGCTGTCACATTGTAGAAGGATCATCTTTATTCTCATTTGCACAAGGAAAAACTAGAAGCAATGGGATGAAACTGAATGGGAGGAGACACAGATTAGATATTAGAAAAAACTTTGACAGTTAGAGTGATCAATGAGTGGAACAGGCTGCCACGAGAAGTGGCGAGTTCTCCTTCAATGGAAGTCTTCAAACAGAGGCTGGACAGACATCTGACTGGGATGATTTAGCGAATCCTGCTTTGAGCAGGGGGTTGGACCAGATGGCCCAGGAGGTCCCTTTCAACTCTACGATTCTATGATTCTATCAGTCCCAGCGGATCTGCACGCAGCGTTGGCTTACCATCTCCCTTGCCAAACACCACAGGTGGCATCACAAACTATTCATATAAACTTTAACACCATTAACATCACCGCCATTTGTCATGATCTCAGTGCGGGTTTGACTCGCACACGTGGGGTTAATGTTTGGAACCATTGCTGATGACTGGCATTTCTGGGGTTAAAGGTTGTGATCCTGGTGCAGGCTTACCTGCACACCTGGGGCTGTGGTTGTGGCCTCTCCCTGGTTCTGGGGGAGGCTTCTTATGGCCTCGGGATGCTCCCGTCCCTGTCAGTTATACTTTCGCCCTTGGCATTGTGTGGTGACCCCTGAGTGTGTTTGTGCTGTGTTCTGGTTACTTGATTCTCTGTGTATGACTCGGTCTGTTCCCTGGATATCGCTTTGGATTCTGCCTGGTACCTTATATGTCTGTTTGGTTTTGATCTCTGCTTGGCCCTGATTATCCGCTCTGTCTCCTCCCTGGTACTGTACTGTGATCCTGTGTATGACCTTTGGCTTTGTCTGACCTCCCGTCTGTTTATCTCTCCTGTACCTCGCTGGTCTGTACTGTGCATAACCTCTGCTTTGCTTGGACTCTGAGTTCTCTTCCTTCTCTGTGTGCAGGACGCTAAGCCCCGCCCCCTTGCAGTTACATGACCATTCACATGACCATAGGTCCTATGCTGGCTTCCTAAACTTCAGCATCCACAGGTCCTGTGCATCGGTACTTTCTGGTTGTACCTGACCCCGGTACCCCTACATTGCGGGTGAGTCACTGCTCAGCGGAGGCTGCACGCCGGCGCTGACACTCAGGACACGCGCACTGGCTCAGTGAGCAAGTACAGTGCGGTGTTCCTGACATTATAACTGACCATTTCAGTTTTTTGTTTTGTTTTTTTTCTTCGGAAAAAAAAAAAAAAAAAAGTGTGTGTTATCCTCATGGATCCCATACAAGCCTTGTCTGATCAGGTCAAGCACCTGACCCAAATGTTCCATAAGCTCAATGTGGAACAACGCACGATGGCCCAGACCCAGCAACAGTTGGTGGTTACTGTGCAGGGGGCTGTCGATGCAGGGGCTTCTAGTTCTGGGGGTAGGGATGTGTCATTAGCGTCCCCCGAATCTCCGGTCAAATTGCCAGACTTTTTCTCAGGGGACAAAAAGGAGTTCAGGTCTTTCAGAGAAGGATGCAAGCTTTTTTTTTCTCTAAGGCCCCGCTCCTCCGGGGATGAGTTCCAGAGGGTGGGGGTCATTATTTCCCTACTTCGGGGGGCTCCGCAAGCATGGGCTTTCTCTCTGTCTTCCTCTGCTCCTGAACGTATGTCAGTGAACGCATTCTTTGAGGCCCTCGGGCACATTTATGATGAACCTGACCGAGTGCGATTGGCAGAGGATATGTTGATGAGTGTATGTCAGGGGAAACATTCAGCTGAGTGGTTTTGTTCTGAGTTCCGCCGCTGGGCGGCAGAGGTCTCTTGGAGTGACGCCGCACTCCGAGGACTCTTTCGCAGAGGCTTGTCCGAGCGGCTGCAGGATGCCTTGGCGTTACATCCCCCACCTAACTCTCTCGAGGACGCCATGACCCAGGCCGTCCGGATGGACCGCAGGCTGCGGGCCAGAGGGGTGATGCAGGTGGATACTCCATTATTCCCCAGTGGAAAAGAGACTGCCCCTGAGCCCATGGATGTAGGCGCCCTCTCCCTGAAGGATACGGAGAGGAAACGCCGGAAGGACAAGCAGTTATGCTTTTACTGCGGTAAAACGGGACATTGGAAAAGGGAGTGCCCGAATTGCCCGTCTTCAAACCCGGTCGGCGGGAAACGACTAGGTCTGGGTAGTCAACGGGGAGGCTGCTCAGACCCTCAGGTACCATTTTCCTCGTTTTCTAAAGTATTACTGCCTGTGGAACTATTTGTGGACGGTAGATCTTTTTCCTCTACAGCCTTCGTCGACTGCGGATCATCTATTAACCTCATTGACTCCCAATTGGTCACACACTGCAAGATAGGGACAGTTAGGCTCAAGGTTCCGATCAAGGTGATGGCCATTGACTCATCTCCCCTCACTAAGGAGGGAATTCGCTTTATGTCTGATGTGTTTTCGCTCAGAGTGGGCGCTATTCATGTGGAAAACATAAGTTGTTTTGTGCAGGACAATCTACCTGCAGGGTTGGTGTTGGGCATGCCCTGGTTACAACGCCATAACCCAGTTATTAACTGGAAAACAGGGGAGATTGTTCAATGGGGGTTTAATGATTTTGAGTTATGTGATAAATCCGCACTGCTGGTTGAACCAGTTAAATCTGTGTCTGTATCATCTGTCGAGCTGGAAGGTATTCCGGAATGCCTGAAGGACTTCGAAGATGTATTCTCCGAAAGCGAGGCCGAGACGTTACCGCCACATAGACCCTTTGATTGCGCTATTGAGCTGGTCCCGGGGGCTAAATTACCCAAAGCCCGTCTGTTTAATTTGTCTGGTCCTGAGCGCTTGGCTATGAAGGAGTACATTACTGAAAGTCTGCGCAAAGGACACATACGTCCTTCAGTCTCACCTGTAGCGGCAGGTTTCTTTTTTGTAAAGAAAAAAGATGGCGGGTTACATCCCTGTCTCGACTTCCGGGAGCTTAATCAAATTACTGTACGGAATACGTACCCCCTTCCGTTGATTCCCGATTTATGTAACCAGCTATCAGGGGCAAAGTGGTTTTCTAAACTTGACCTTCGGTGGGGCATATAATTTGATAAGGGTCCGGGAGGGGGATGAATGGAAAACCGCGTTCCTCACGACTGAGGGACTATTTGAAAATTTAGTCATGCCGTTTGGTCTTACCAACGCCCCTGCCATATTTCAGAATTTCATCAACGTGGTATTCTCGGATCTCATTGGTCGTTTTGTCGTTATCTACTTAGATGATATTTTGATATATTCCCCCGACAAGTATTCTCATTTGGAACATGTACGAACTGTGCTCCAAAGGCTTAGAGAAAATCATTTGTATGCCAAATTGGAGAAATGTGTATTCTGTGTACAAGAGTTGTCCTTTTTGGGGTTAATTGTATCCGGTGAGGGTTTTCGCATGGACCCCAAGAAGGTGCAGGCCATTGCGGATTGGGTGCAACCCCGAGATCTTAAGGGTCTTCAGCGCTTCTTGGGGTTCGCCAATTATTACCGCAAATTTATCCGGGGGTTTTCGCAAGTGGTCAAACCTCTCACGGATCTAACATGCAAAGGTGCGGATGTGAGAAATTGGTCCTCGCTCGCAAAAGAGGCCTTTGCAACGCTGAAAAAATGTTTTATGTCTGCTCCTGTGTTAGTGCAGCCAGATCCGTCCAAACCATTCGTCGTGGAAGTGGACGCCTCTGAGGTGGGGGTGGGGGCGGTGTTGTCCCAAGGGCCTGCCACTCTAACCAACCTCAGGCCATGTGCTTTCTTTTCCAAGAAGTTCTCTGCTGCGGAAAGAAATTACGACATAGGCAATAGAGAGCTTCTTGCGGTCAAATTGGCGTTTGAAGAATGGAGGCACTTCTTGGAGGGGGCCAGTCACCCGGTTACGGTGATCACGGATCACAAAAATCTGCCGTACATTGAGTCTGCTAAAAGACTAACGCCCAGACAGGCCCGTTGGTCACTTTTTTTTTCCCGTTTTCAGTTTACGATTACATTTCGTCCAGGGTCTAAGAATGTCAAGGCTGACGCCTTATCACGCAGTTTTCAGCCGGTGTCGCCCCCTGAGCCACCGTCCTCCATTCTTCACCCTGGGGTTGTGATAGCAGAGGTCTCATCTGAATTGGAACGGGAGATTCTGGGGGCCCAGTCGCAGGCCTCGGCGGCCAAGCCGGAGGGGAAGTTGTTTGTCCCAGAGCAACTTCGCCTGAAACTCTTGCAGGAGTTCCATGAATCCAAGCTGAGTGCTCACCCTGGTATTTCAGCCACACGTCTGGCGGTGGCTAGGATCTTTTGGTGGCCTACCCTTGGTTCGGACATAAAAAAATTCATTGCTGGTTGTGGGGTCTGCGCTCGTTCTAAAAGCTCTCATAGCCGGCCGGCAGGGGAGCTGATACCCTTGGCAGTGCCCGAAAGGCATTGGACTCATTTATCCATGGATTTTGTTACCAATCTCCCTCCATCTAAGGGTAATACAGTGGTATGGGTAGTGGTGGACAGGTTTTCTAAGCAGGCTCATTTCGTACCCCTGTCCGCACTACCGTCAGCTGAGACGTTGTCCAGGTTGTTTGTGCAGCATGTGATCCGGTTGCATGGGGTACCCCTGAATGTGGTGTCTGATCGTGGTGTGCAGTTTGTGGCTAAGTTTTGGCGTGCTTTCTGCAAAAAATTAGGTTTGTCTCTGTCCTTTTCGTCTGCATACCATCCTGAGAGCAATGGGCAGACGGAGCGCACTAACCAGTCCCTGGAACAGATCCTCAGGTGTCTAACCTCTGCTAGACAGAATGACTGGTGCGATGCACTGCCGTTGGCTGAATTTGCCTTCAATAGTCGGGTGAGTCAATCCACTGGTAGGTCCCCTTTCTTGATTAACTATGGGTTCAGTCCTCATTTTGGTGAGTTTTCTCGTCTGGATTCGGGGTGTTCCGGGGCTGAGGATTCTGTTCAGCGGTTAAAAGATACATGGGCAGAAGTCCAGCGGCGTATATCTAGGTCTCAAGGCAGGTATAAGTTTTTCACGGACAGGAAACGAACACCTGGTCCCATGTTTCGGGTGGGAAAGAAAGTTTGGCTCTCCACGCGAAACATTAAGTTAAAGATTCCGTCAACCAAGTTGGGACCCAAATTCATTGGCCCGTACAAGATTGTGGAAAAAATCAATCCAGTGGCGTATAGGCTGTGCCTTCCACCCTCTTTCAAGATCCCTAACGTCTTCCACAAATCTCTACTGAAACCTTTTGAAGCAGTATGGGGAGACTCCGAGTCTGCTGCTCCTCCGGTTTTGGTCGAGGGGCAGGTGGTGTACGAGGTTGGTCATATCGTAGATTCCAGGTTGGTACGGCGGTCGGTACAGTACCTGGTTCATTGGAAGGGGTATGGACCGGAGGACAGGTCCTGGGTACCAGCCCGGTTGATGCATGCTGATCGCCTGGTGCGGGCTTTCCATGCTAAGTACCCGGGCAAGCCTGGGGGTCCAGAGGCCCCCCGTTGAGAGGGGGGTACTGTCATGATCTCAGTGCGGGTTTGACTCGCACACGTGGGGTTAATGTTTGGAACCAGTGCTGATGACTGGCATTTCTGGGGTTAAAGGTTGTGATCCCGGTGCAGGCTTACCTGCACACCTGGGGATGTGGTTGTGGCCTCTCCCTGGTTCTGGGGGAGGCTTCTTATGGCCTCGGGACGCTCCCGTCCCTGTCAGTTATACTTTCGCCCTTGGCATTGTGTGGTGACCCCTGAGTGTGTTTGTGCTGTGTTCTGGTTACTTGATTCTCTGTGTATGACTCGGTCTGTTCCCTGGATATCGCTTTGGATTCTGCCTGGTACCTTATATGTCTGTTTGGTTTTGATCTCTGCTTGGCCCTGATTATCCGCTCTGTCTCCTCCCTGGTACTGTACTGTGATCCTGTGTATGACCTTTGGCTTTGTCTGACCTCCCATCTGTTTATCTCTCCTGTACCTCGCTGGTCTGTACTGTGCATAACCTCTGCTTTGCTTGGACTCTGAGTTCTCTTCCTTCTCTGTGTGCAGGACGCTAAGCCCCGCCCCCTTGCAGTCACATGACCATTCACATGACCATAGGTCCTATGCTGGCTTCCTAAACTTCAGCATCCACAGGTCCTGTGCATCGGTACTTTCTGGCTGTACCTGACCCCGGTACCCCTACATTGCGGGTGAGTCACTGCTCAGCGGAGGCTGCACGCCGGCGCTGACACTCAGGACACGCGCACTGGCTCAGTGAGCAAGTACAGTGCGGTGTTCCTGACACCATTGATATTGGGCGCTCAGGGCCACGGACCAGGTAACTGCTGCTGTGACACCTTCCCACTGACACCGGCCCGGTACCGGGTACCTCGCTGCCCTGGGTGTGGAGGGCGACCCACATGATGGAGTGGGGAGAGTGGGGCTGCACATGATGAAGGGGGAGTGGGGCTGCACATGATGGAGTGGGGGCAGTGGGGCTGTACATGATAGAGTGGGGCTGTACATGATGGAGTGGGGGCAGTGGGGCTGTCCATAATGGAGTGGGGGCAGTGGGGCTGTACATGATAGAGTGGGGCTGTACATGATGGAGTGGGGGCAGTGGGGCTGTACATGATGGAGCTGGGTTAGTGGGGCTGCACATGATGAAGGGGGAGTGCAGCAAGCCTCGTCTGCAAGCCTAGACACACGTGGAAAGTCATGCACCAGATGCAAATGACCTCACAAACCGCGGACAGCTTCCAAAGCGGCAACCAGACACGGCACATACGGATGGTCAAGCAGCAGAGCAAAGACCTAACAACACATGTGCAGCTACGCAGCAGAGCAGGGAACTGAGCAGGCTCCAAACAGGTAAAAGCCAGCAGTATCCCAGCTCAATTAGGGGGAAAGGAGCAAAGGGTTAAAGCAAAAAACATGCATTGTCACGCCGACAAGCAAACACAGACAGAACGGCGTGACATTATCCCCTCCTAAAGCCCTCTCTTTTGAAGTCCCCAAAAAAAATACACAGAAACTTTTCTTGGGATAGACGGTAAGTCCCAGTTCACAAGCAGCAGAGTTCATTGCTCCAGAAATCCAAACCGCTTACCAAGCGCAGGGTTGAGCAACCTAGTCCACCACCAGCTGGGATCCGAGCCATCTCATCCGCTAGCCAAGCGGGACTCGAAAAAAGTCCTACCGTCCATACATGCTCAGCTGAGCCCAAGGCCAGAGCTTCTGTCACGAATGCAGCCGCAGACGCGGCCCAGCAGGCGCCTCCATGCCGATGGCGAGGGGCAGGCATCCCCCGGGGACGCAATATGGACACTCTATACCACAGAGGGGGACCCGGCCTACCCGAACTAGGGAAGGTCAGCGACCGGGATTCTGTGGCAGCTGAGCATGTGGACAAAGAAGACACGTAGGACTCGATAACACCACACAACTTCAGGTATAAATAAACTAAAGTTTACTTAAAGTAAAGTCACAGTACATAGACAAAACAGGCTCCCGATTCCACACCTCCCAGAAGGGTACCACCCAGTGGACCCCAAGGCACCATCGGATCACCGAGGCACTCATAAGCGGGACATCGGGACACAGGCAGGACATCAGGACACACGAGGTCATCAGGACATCATGACACACGAGGTCATCAGGACATCATGACACACAAGGTCATCAGGACACACAAGGTCATCAGGACATCAGGATATACGAGGTCAGGGTCATCCACAGGACATCAGAGTCACCGGCAGATATCAGACGGGAGTCGTTTGGTTCCAGACATCCAACACGACCTACAGGCACCTCTGCAGTCATCCAGCTCCAGGCTCCAGGCAGCAGTCATCAGGTTCCAGACTGTGGTCGTCAGGCTCCAGGCATCGGACCTAGGAAGGAACTCAAGCGTGATGGTACTAACACCGCAGGATTGCTGGGCCTGCATGGAGCTAGCACCGCATGGTAGTCAGAGCACAGCATAATAGATGCTCAGCAGGAACACCGGTGGCAAGAGTCTCAGAGTCACTGGGTGTGGGGCTCCAAACACAGAGGGATTCCAGGAACTTAACACAGCAGACAGTTCAGACAGTCAGGTAAAGGATAGGTACAGGATCAAGGATTCAAGCCTGGATACACCGCCTCCAGGCCAGAGCGAATTTAGACGGGGTCAGGTACAGGATCAGGGATTCAGGCCCAGATATACTGCCTCTGGGGCAGGGCGAGGGTACAGAACAAAGCAGGAATCAAGGCAGGGACTTTGGTACCATAACCGACACAGCCACAAGACATACAAAGTCCAGGAGCTTTGTGAGTAGCTCTGACCCCACCCATAGGGCAGGGTAAGGTTATAAAGGAGCCGCCCCTCAGCAATTGACTGGGGACAGCATATCAAGTACACACACTAACCCTGATAAAAGCAGGGGAGGTGTGGCCGCGCACACCCAGAAACCATTGCAGCACAATCAGTGCAGGGACTGCAGCTTAGAGCACCTGGCATCGTCTGCAAGCCTAGATATACGTGGAAAGTCATGCACCAGCTGCAAATGACCTCACAACCCACGGACAGCTTGCACAGCGGCAACCAGGGACCGCACATGCGGATGGTCAAGCAGCAGAGCAAAGACCTAACAACACATGTGCAGCTACGCAGCAGAGCAGGGAACTGAGCAGGCTCCATACAGGCATAAGCCAGCAGTATCCCAGCTCAATTAGGGGGAAAGGAGCAAAGGTTTAAAGCAAAAAACATGCATTGTCACTCCGACAAGCAGACACAGACAGAACGGCTTGACAACAATGAATTGAGGCGGGAGGGGCATGTACAGTGGGGCAAAAAAGTATTTAGTCAGTCAGCAATAGTGCAAGTTCAACACTTAAAAAGATGAGAGACGTCTGTAATTTACATCATAGGTAGACCTCAACTATGGGAGACAAACTGAGAAAAAAAAATCCAGAAAATCACATTGTCTGTTTTTTTTTCAGTTTATTTGCATATTATGGTGGAAAATAAGTATTTGGTCAGAAACAAGCAATCAAGATTTCTGGCTCTCACAGACCTGTAACTTCTTCTTTAAGAGTCTCCTCTTTCCTCCACTCATTACCTGTAGTAATGGCACCTGTTTAAACTTGTTATCAGTATAAAAAGACACCTGTGCACACCCTCAAACAGTCTGACTCCAAACTCCACTATGGTGAAGACCAAAGAGCTGTCAAAGGACACCAGAAACAAAATTGTAGCCCTGCACCAGGCTGGGAAGACTGAATCTGCAATAGCCAACCAGCTTGGAGTGAAGAAATCAACTGTGGGAGCAATAATTAGAAAATGGAAGACATACAAGACCACTGATAATCTCCCTCGATCTGGTGCTCCACGCAAAATCCCACCCCGTGGGGTCAGAATGATCACAAGAACGGTGAGCAAAAATCCCAGAACCACGCGGGGGGACCTAGTGAATGAACTGCAGAGAGCTGGGACCAATGTAACAAGGCCTACCATAAGTAACACACTACGCCACCATGGACTCAGATCCTGCAGTGCCAGACGTGTCCCACTGCTTAAGCCTGTACATGTCCGGGCCCGTCTGAAGTTTGCTAGAGAGCATTTGGATGATCCAGAGGAGTTTTGGGAGAAAGTCCTATGGTCTGATGAAACCAAACTGGAACTGTTTGGTAGAAACACAACTTGTCGTGTTTGGAGGAAAAAGAATACTGAGTTGCATATATCAAATACCATACCTACTGTAAAGCATGGTGGTGTAAACATCATGCTTTGGGGCTGTTTCTCTGCAAAGGGGCCAGGACGACTGATCCGGGTACATGAAAGAATGAATGGGGCCATGTATCGTGAGATTTTGAGTGCAAACCTCCTTCCATCAGCAAGGGCATTGAAGATGAAACATGGCTGGGTCTTTCAACATGACAATGATCCAAAGCACACCGCCAGGGCAACGAAGGAGTGGCTTCGTAAGAAGCATTTCAAGGTCCTGGAGTGGCCTAGCCAGTCTCCAGATCTCAACCCTATAGAAAACCTTTGGAGGGAGTTGAAAGTCCGTGTTGCCAAGCGAAAAGCCAAAAACATCACTGCTCTAGAGGAGATCTGCATGGAGGAATGGGCCAACATACCAACAACAGTGTGTGGCAACCTTGTGAAGACTTACAGAAAACGTTTGACCTCTGTCATTGCCAACAAAGGATATATCACAAAGTATTGAGATGAAATTTTGTTTCTGACCAAATACTTATTTTCCACCATAATATGCAAATAAAATGAAACAAAAACAGACAATGTGATTTTCTGGATTTTTTTTTCTCAGTTTGTCTCCCATAGTTGAGGTCTACCTATGATGTAAATTACAGACGCCTCTCATCTTTTTAAGTGGTGGAACTTGCACTATTGCTGACTGACTAAATACTTTTTTGCCCCACTGTAAATATAATGAATCGGGGTTAGGGTTAGAGCGGGAGGTACATAGTGGGGGGGTGTTGAGGTTGAAGTGCCTGGTAATGAATTGGGGGAAAGAGTACAGGTGCTAATTAATTTATATATTAAATGGGGAAAGTGGCATTTATAGTTAGTGGGTGCGCAGTGGTGGATTATAATTTATATTTGGAATGGTGGGTTGCATAATAACCAATTATGTATTAATGGCGGGTGCACGTCTGTATTCAGATATGTAGTGTAGAAGAAAAGGAAAAAGTGGGGAATGTGCTCTGGAAGCCGTGCTCTGGGTAAGGCCGGAGTCACACTAGCGACTAAATCGGACGAATGCAATGCGATAAAAAATCGCATTGCATTCGTCCCAATGTTATTCTATGGTGCTACTCCCATCATGAGTTTTTTTGTCTGATCCGTTCCTCGGACCGAGACAATCGCAGCATGCTGCGATTGTCACCGATTTTCGGATCGGACTCACCAATGCAAGTCTATGGGGGTGAGAAAAAATCGGATGACAAACAGACCAGATGTGTGACTTGCGATAAAATCGCACCCGGTGTCCTTTAAAAAAAAAACGGCAATTCTTTTTACAATACAGTTAAATCACACTGACTGGTTAAATAAAGCAACGAAAGAATAGATCTAGACATATATATATATATATATATATATATACATACATGTCATATAGACACATTTATATATATATTTCTAATTCATACAGTTCTTCATAGCAGTACAGCCGCTGAAACATTTGCCGGCTTTTGGAAAATCATTCTACCCGACATGAAATGACACATGGTTTACATACAGTTAACCATTTCATTTCATGTTTTCTTTAAGATGTCTATGACTAGTAATTAGATGAGGGTTTGTGGGTTAAATTTTGGAGTTGTAGGGGTTAATTAAAGGGGTTAATTAGTTGTTAAAAATAATGGGGACTCCCTGCAGCCTCAGTGACGTCAGCGGGAGTCCCCATAATTTTTAACAACGAATTAACCCCTTTAATTAACCCCTACAACTCCAAAATTTAACCCACAAACCCTCATCTAATTACTAGTGATAGACATCTTAAAATAAACATGAAATGAAATGGTTAACTGTATGTAAACCATGTGTCATTTCATGTCGGGTAGAATGATTTTCCAAAAGCCGGCAAATATTTCAGCGGCTATACTGCTATGAAGAACTGTATGAATTAGAAATATATATATAAATGTGTCTATATGACATGTGTATATATATACATATATATATATATATATATATATATATTCTATGTGTCTAGATCTATTCTTTAGTTTGTGTTGGAAAACCTGTCATTGGGCTCCATTATATGTCCATTTTGCTAGCCTGTGAGAAAATCTCGCCAGACGGATGTCAAACGGATGCTTAGATGCGAGTAAAATCGCATCATCACACGAAATTCGGCTGACAGACGGATCCCTGGTGAAGAAACATTTGTGTGATTTCGGTCCGTCAAAATTGGACCGATTTTTTTATCGTTTAGTGTGACTCAAGCCTGACTGTGTTATTTCATGCAGAGACGAGTCCTGGCTGGAAGAAGTGATGGCGGTCTGTGCTGGATGAAAAAGAAAAGCAAAGATAAAGGACTTCAGCTAGAGACGTAACTGGTAAATACAGAGTTCCTGTATACAATTGCACTTAGTATTGTGCTTTTAATTAATGACCAGTATTGTAGTATTCAGTCACTATGTGGTGGTAATATGTGGTCTAGTCATGGTGTGGCGCTATTTGTTCCTTGTATGTGGTATTATTCAGTCACTATGTGGTGGTAATATGTGGACTGGCCATGATGCGGTGTTATTTGTTCCTTGTATGTGGTATTATTTGGTGACTATGTGGTGGTAATATGTGGTCTGGCTTTGGTGTGGTGGTATTTGTTCCTTGTATGTGGTATTATTTGGTGACTATGTGGTGGTAATATGTGGTCTGGTCATGATGCGATGTTATTTGTTCCTTGTATGTGGTATTATTCGGTGACTATGTGGTGGTAATATGTGGTCTGGCCATGGTGTGACGATATTTGTCCCTTGTATGTGGGATTAATGGTTGTTTAAAAAAAATGTAAATGTATGTGACTCATTCCCTTAAAGAAAAATACATAAATATATATTTATTTTTAATAGTTTAGAGTAGAGTAGGGCCTGGCCGAAAGAGTCTACCGTGTCGTGGTATCAGCTTAAAAATTATTTTCGCCAGAACAAAAGCTACTGTTTATATGTGTGATCTGGTGTTTGATGGGAACTGTTGATATCAGAATGTAGTGCACAGCCTGGTCAATCGGTCAGTCAAGTCAGACAGCTGCATAGAAATATATGCACCTGTCACACTCGGGTCAGGAGAGCCAGTGGCCAGAATGTGCACTGTTCTGATCTCAATCCAATTTATTTTTTTTCAGCTGTTTGACTGCGCCCCTACTTGTATATGTTTGAGGAAAAGGTGTGTGTAAATGGGTGTGGCTTAAAAATAGAGATTTTTGTGTACTCACCGTAAAATCCTTTTCTCCGAGCCATTCATTGGGGGACACAGAGACAGTGGGTGTTATGCTGCTTGCAACTACGAGGACACTAAGTAAACCAGAAAAAAGGTCAACTCCTCCCCTGCAGTATACACCCTCTCGCTGGATGAGATTTCTCCAGTTTGGTGAAAAAAGCAGTAGGAGCTTAAACAGTCAACAACATCCATAACTATGTTAAAACCTAAGAATGCTATAATGAACCAGTAGGCTAAACAGGGTGGTTTTTGGTGAATTCGCTTTCTGGCCTCCCTCTGGTTATTACTGAAGGTAGTGGAGCTGGTCAAATTGACAGAGGGTTGCGAGTTCTCTTTCTGGGCTCCCTCTGGTGGTTACTGGAGGTAATGGAGCTGATCTGATTAACAAAGGCTTGCCACCTGATGAGGACGACGATTGAGATCTGGAGTTTCAGATTGGGATTTAAGACAGCCGACTCCCTCTATCCCTGCTGGTGATTTTCCTCCTTCCTCCTGAGGTCTTTGTTTCCAGCTCAGTCCCTGCAATTTCAGCTAAGTGTTCATTTGCTATTCTGTTTACATTTGATCTGGTTTTGCCTATCTCAGTATTGTGTGGGTCAGCCAGCTCCGGCTGGGGCTGTGCTGAATCACCGTCCATATTTTACTGCTTGTGCCAGTCTGTTTTTGTCCCTTATTAGATTGGCCTCTTTTTGCTCTGCTTTCAGAATATACCAGAGTGCTGATATAGTGGGCGAAGTCGTGCGACTTCATTATTTTTTGCATCAGACGTGTTGGACTTTTTGCAGGGTTTTTTGCGTGATTGCAGACAGTCTTTCCTTTCCTGTCTAGTCAGTGTGGGGCCCATCATTTGCTCAGTCTATTTTCCTGCCTGCGTTTGTGTTTTCATCTTGTATCACTGACAATATATGTTTGGGAGCTATCTATTCCTTTGGGGTCTGCTCTGGGGCAGTTTAGATTTCCCCTTTCTTGCTTTAGGCTTAGTTAGCTCTCCAGCTGTGCTGAGGCGTTTAGGATCATCGTAGGCATAGTCCACGGCTACTGCTAGCTGCGTGAATAGGATCAGGGGTCTGCAATCCGCTTAGTTACCAACCTCTCTTGTTTTCTGTGGCTTAGCTTTGTCTTCCTCTCCTCCTCGGTGACCCAATCATAACAGAATCACCAGCCTAACTGCGGACTCTAGGGTACTCAAAAGAAGGAAAGAAGTGTAAAAAAAAAAACAAAAACAAAAGTTTCAGAATTTTTTTATATTTTTTTCCTCTTTTTCTCTGGGGGCCGTAGGAGGATTTTTTCTTTAACCCCTTTCTGACATCCGACGTACTATCCCGTCCATAGGACCTGGGTCCCTATGCCCATGGACGGGATAGTACGTCTACCGCGATCAGCGGCGCCCACGTGGTGAGCGCCGCTGATCGCGGCCGGGTGTCAGCTGATTATCACAATGGCGTCTGATCTCAATCCCAGCCAATTCTGAGTTGAAAAAGTCAAATGGTGCTCCTTCCCTTCCAAGCTCTGCCATGCGCCCACATGTAGGGTATCAGCCTACTCAGGTCAAATTGAAAAACAATTATTGGGGTCCAATTAATCCTGTTACCCTTAGGAAAATAAAAAATTGGGGGCAAATCGCGACATGGTGTCCGATCTCAATTCCAGCCAAAAAACGTCAAATGGCGCTGCTTCCCTTCCGAGCTCTGCCTTGCGCCCAAATAGTGGTTTACCCCCACATGTGGGGTATCAGTGTACTCAGGACAAATTGCACAATAACTTTTAGGGTCTTGTTACCCTTGGAAAAATAAGAATTGAGGGTGAAAAGATCATTTTTGTGGAAAAAATATGATTTTTTAATTGTACGGCTGTATGTTATAAACTTCTGTGAAGCCCTTGGGGGTTCAAAGTTCTCACCACACATCTAGATAAGTTCCTTAGGGGGTCTAGTTTCCAAAATGGGGTCATTTGTGGGGGGTTTCCACTGTTTTGGTACATCAGAGGTTTTCCAATCGCGACATGCGCCGAAACAGTCGTTCCCCCCCACATATCAGGTATCAGCGTACTCAGGACAAATTGCACAATAACTTTTGCAGTCCAATTTCTCCTGTTACCCTTGGTAAAATAAAAAAAATTGAACCTGAAGTATTTTTTTTTGTGAAAAAAGTTAGATGTTCATTTTTTTTTTAAATATTCAAAAAAATTCCTGTGACGCACCTAAAGGGTTAATAAACTTCTTGAATGTGGTTTTGAGCACCTTAAGGGGTGCAGTTTTTAGAATGGTGTCACTTTTGGGTATTTTCTATCATATAGACCCCTCAAAGTGGCTTCAAATGTGATGTGGTCCTAAAAATAAAATGGTGTTGTAAAAATGAGAAATCGTTGGTCAACTTTTAACCCTTATAACTTCCTAAAAAAAAAAAATTTTGGTTCCAAAATTGTGCTGATGTAAAGTAAACATGTGGAAATGTTAGTTATCAAGTTTTTTGTGTGCCGTATCACTGTGATTTAAGGGCATAAAAATTCAAAGTTGGAAAATTGCGAAATTTTCAAAATTTTCACCAAATTTCTGTTTTTCTCACAAATAAACGCAAGTTATTTGAATGAAATTTTACCACTAACATGAAGTACAATATGTCACGAGAAAACAATGTCAGAATCACCGGGATCCATGGAAGCGTTCCAGAGTTATGACCTCATAAAGGTACAGTGGTCAGAATTGTAAAAATTGGCCCGGTCATGAACGTGCAAACCACCCTTGGGGGTGAAGGGGTTAATGGAGACTAAGCAATTGTCTGATCGTGTTGAGCAGCTCGCTGCTGAAGTGCGGGGAATTTCTGCCTATCTCGCTCAATCATATGCTGTTGAACCAAAAATCCCTACTCCTGATGTGTTTTCTGGGGATCGGTCTAAATTTTTGAATTTTAAGGATAATTGTAAACTATTTCTTGCCTTGAAAACTAACTCATCGGGGAGTTCTGCACAGCAGGTTAAAATTGTCATCTCCTTGCTGCGCAGCGATCCCCAGGATTGGGTGTTTTCTTTGACACCTGAAGATCCTGTTTTGACTAATGTGGACGCATTTTTTTCAAGCCTTGGGGTTGTTGTATGATGAACCTAATGCTATTGATCAAGATGAGAAAACCTTATTGGCATTGAACCAGGGTCAGAATTCTGCAGTTATAGTGTCAAAAATTCCGAAAGTGGGCGGTCCATACTAAATGGAATGACGAAGCCCTAGCAGCGCTCTTTCGGAAGGGTTTGGCAGAACCCATAAAAGATGTTATGGTGGGATTTCCTGTTCCCTCTGGTCTTGACGATTTTATGTCATTGGCCATTCAAGTTGATCGGCGTTTACGTGAACGTAAAACTACACGAGAGGCGTTGCCGCCTTTTGAATGAATATCTGAACCCATGCAATGTGATAGGGTTTTGTCTAGGGCGCAACGTCAGGAGTTTAGAAGGCGTAATAAGCTGTGTTTTTTCTGTGGGGACGCCTCTCATACTATTTATGTCTGCCCTAAACGAGAAAAACGTTTTGCTCACACATTTGCTGTGGGCAGTGTACAGCCTAAGTTCCTTTTGGCAATTATCTTATTCGCATCAAGCACGGGGATGAATGGAAGACGGCGGTTAATACTCCGGAGGGACATTTTGAGTACCTGGTGATGCCTTTTGGGCTCACTAATGTCCCTTCTGTCTTCCAAACGTTTATGAACGATATTTTCCGGGACTTTGTGGATAAGTTTCAGATTGGGATTTAAGACAGCCGACTCCCTCTATTCCTGCTGGTGATTTTATTCCTGCCTCCTGAGGTCTGATGTTTCCAGCTCAGTCCCTGCAATTTCAGCTAAGTGTTCATTTGCTATTCTGTTTACATTTGATCTAGTTTTGCCTATCTCAGTTTTGTGTGGGTCAGCCAGCTCCGGCTGGGGCTGTGCTGAATCACCATCCATATGTTACTGCTTGTGCCAGTTTGTCTTTGTCCCTTATTAGATTGGCCTCTTTTTGCTCTACTTTCAGAATATACCAGAGTGCTGATATAGTGGGCGAAGTCGTGCGACTTCAGTGTTTTTTGTATCAGACGTGTTGGACTTTTTGCGTGATTGCAGAGTGTCTTTCCTTTCCTGTCCTGCCTAGTCAGTGTGGGCCCCATCATTTGCTCAGTCTATTTTCCTGCCTGCGTTTGTGTTTTCATCTTGTCCCACCGACAATATATGTTTGGGGGCTATCTATTCCTTTGGGGTCTGCCCCTTTCTTGCTTTAGGATGTTAGCTCTCCGTCTGTGCCGAGGTGTCTAGGATCATCGTAGGCACGCTCCACGGCTACTTCTAGTTGTGTGGATAGGATCAGGGGTCTGCAATCTGCTTAGTTACCAACCTCTCTGGTTTTCTGTGGCTTAGCTTGGGCTTGCTCTCCTCCTCGGTGACCCAATCATAACAGTGGGTGCTGTGTCCCCCAATGAATGGCTCAGGGAAAAGGATTTTACGGTGAGTACAAAAAAATCCCTATTTCTTGTCAGGATCCTGACAGCGCCGGCGTGCAGCCTCCGCTGAGCAGGGACTCACCCGCACTGTAGGGGGCCCAGGGTCAGGTGCAGCCGGAAAGTATAGATGCACAGGACCTGTGGATGCTGAAGTTAGCAAGCAGTCACATGACCTACGGTCATGTGACTGCAAGGGGGCGGGGCTTAGCGTCCTGCTTTCAGAGATGGCAGTACACTATACGAAAACTCAGAGTCAGGCAAAACGGAGGTCATACACAGTACGGGCAAGCGAGGTACAGGAGGGATATACAGATGGGAGGTCAGACAAAGCCAAGGGTCATACACAGCACAGGCAAAGCAGGTACAGAGTCAGCAAACCAGAGACGTAAAACATAACAGAGCAGGGTCAGAATACCAGGCAGATGGACAATGATTGGCGTGACGCACGGACAGAGCAGGGTCGGGCACACTCAGATAGGAGTATAAGCGACAGGGGACGGCTCTCCCCTGAAGCTATAAAAACCCTCCCCAGATCCACAGAGAGGCTCTCAGAGTTAACTCCTTCACCACCTACCCAAAACACACCATGACATTTCTCCTACACCTCATTGGGGAACACAGAGACAGTGGGACGTTCTAAAGCGTTCCCTGGGTGGGGAGCCTACAACTGCTAATACCCCATGTACCACTGCGTCAACACTGAGGTACTGCAGATTGCAGGATGCGTCTGCCGAGAGCTGCATCCGCAGAGGCCTGAGAATGAATTTGGTAATGTTTTGTAAAAGTATGCAGACTGGACCAAGTCGCAGCCTTGCAGACCTGTTCTGCTGAGGCCTGGTGCCGAATGGCCTAAGAGGCGCCCACTGACCGGGTAGAGTGCGCCTTAATCCCCGCTGGGACAGGCGCGTTCCTGACACGGTAGGATTCCTAAATCGGCAAGCGAATCCACCTGGCTAGCGTTGCTTTTGACGTGGCTAGACCCTTCCTATACCCCTCTGGAAGTATGAACAGGGCATCTGACTTGCAGAAGGGAGCCGTCCTAAAAAGGAAATCTGCTGAGCCAGTTTCGGGAAAGACTTTTCGAAGTTTATCTTCCACCCCATGCGCGAAAGTGTATTTACTGTTATATCCACGGATTCCCCGCAGGCTGGAAGGGATGGACCCTTGATGAGCAGGTCGTCCAGATACGGTAACACCACTACTCCCCGAGAGTGGATAATGGCCATGACAGCCGCCATGACCTTGGTAAAGACCCTGGGTGCGGTGGCGAGTCCGAAGGGCAAGGCAACGAACTGGAAGTGTTCCTCGTGAATTGCAAAACGCAGGAACTGCTGGTGGGACGGGTAGATCGGAATGTGAAGTTAAACGTCCTTGATGTCGATGGATGCTAGGAACTCTCCTTTTTCCATGGAAGCGACAACTGATCGGAGAGATTCCATTCGGAATCGCCATACCCTGACAAACTGATTTAACAGTTTGAGATCCAGAATGGGTCGCATCATCCCGTCCTTCTTTGGAACAACAAAAAGGTTTGAATAAAATCCTCAACCTTTCGTGATGAGGGACCGGAATGATGACTCCGTCCCTTAGCAGAGCCTGAACAGCCCGAAGGAAGGCTCTTGTCTCTTTCATGGGGGGAGAAGGGAAAAACCGAGTTGGGGAGAAGAAAATTCTATCTTGTATCCGGAGGACACCAGCTCCCTGACTTGTCGTGGACGACCGCGAGCCAGGTGTGGCTGAAGGAAAGTAGGCGACCGCCTTGTCAGTGTCCACCAGATACCGCAACCAGTCATTGTGTAGATCTATGAGATCTGGCTCCCCTAGATCCAGAAGCCCTAGGCCTGGGTTTCCAAGAGCGGTTAGGTCTGTATGAGACCTGAGAGCCTCTATCTCCGCACGGGGACAGACCTGATCCGGAAGAGAAGGTAGAGGGGGGACCAACCGGAATTTTTGCGAAAAGATCGAAAACGCGTCGGCTGTTGGTTGCTAAACGGCCGAACAGCCTTTTGTTGAGGAAGGAATTTACTTTTTCCCTGGTAGTATCAGAAATGAGCTGGTCCAGTTTCTCTCCAAAAAGACGACCCGTTTGAAAGGGTAGAGAAGTCAACGATCTTTTAGATGTGGCATCCGCCCGCCAGTCGCGGAGCCATAGGGCTCTTTTAATGGAGATCGCATTAGCGGTAGTTTGAGCAGCGCAATTGGCGGCATCAAAAGAAGTGTCCACTACAAAGTCTGCTGCGTGAATTATCTGCCTGGCGACAGTGGTTGCCTCCGGAGGAAGATTGGTGCCCTGGAAGGAAGTAATCAAGACTTCTGCCCAAGCGGCCATTGCCTTAGTGACCCAAATTGCCGCAAAAGATGGAAAAAGCGCTGCTCCTGAAGCTTCAAAAACTGAATGGGCAAGGTAGTCAATTTGACGATCTGAGGGGTTTCTGATTGAGGAACCCTCAGAAATGGATAGGAGCGTTTTAGAAGCAAGATGCGATACAGGAGGGTCCACCAGAGCGGACTGTTACCAATCCTTCATTAGGTCTGGATCAAAAGGGTATTTTGCCTGAGTAGACTTTTGCCCTGTGAACCGCTTATGTGGACGATCCCTATGTTTCTGGACAATTTCCTTAAAGTCCGGATGGCTGGTAAATAACCTGCGTACACGCTTGGTTTTCTTAAATCAGATAGGATGTGATGGAGCGGGAATGTTTTCCTCATCCAACTTCAGAATCCTGTTGACTGATTCTATAAGAGAATCAAGCGACTCTTGATCAGCTGGGGGATTCTGAGGGGCTGACGTGTCAGATTCGAATTCAGAGTCATGCTCGCTGTGAACATCAGGAGAGGGAGAGCGAGAGACCGGAGTCGCAGATGCTGAGGCACGAACGTGACTAGGGGACGCGCCATGGGTCCGCTTTCTAGAGACCTGGCCATCCCTTGAACGAGTACGGCCCATGCTGGTGGACAGTTCCCGGCCGACGCCAGAGCCCTCCTCGGGAGAGAAGGACGCTTTCTGACTTAAAGAGTCCTCCCGGGGGGAGAATATAGCCTGGGCCAGACACTCCACCGACCGTGACAGGGATGCAGCCCACTCAGGGGTACTAAACACAGGAGGCCCGTCAGCAGCGGCAGCGAGGGGCGTTTAAGCACAGGTTGGGGCGCAAGCCGGGTCGCAGTCCGTGCATAACGGATTAGTCTGTGCACTGGGTAAGGCAGACTTGCAAGTGGTACACACGGTAAAAAATGCAGTGTGCTTCTTAGCAGCCCATTTAGCCTCCTTAGATTGAGACAGCACTCCTGAAAGGGTTAACGGCAGAGTCTGTCTGCAGCTGCAGGGAATGTGCCGGGAAGGGGTTAAGCTTTAATCTGAGGGCAGATGCAGCTTGCCCACGGTCCTGTGCTGTGTCCCACGGGAGGAAAGCGGTGGCCCTGTGGTGTCACCCGGTATCCTGCAGGCCTCACAGCTCGTGTGCAGAGCAGGCTGAGGTAAAAGACATGGCCCCCGAGATTAGAATTGTGCATCTCGTAAGTAATGAGAGGCGCCAAAAGGAGGGGGCGGCGACGTTAGCGCGGGCGGCGCTATTCAATTCAAATTGCGGCCTGATAGGCCGGAAGAGCCGGGGACTAAATTTTTGGCCTACGAGAGCGGGGGGGGGGGGGGCGGGCTTGTCAGTGCTTCTCCCGGGGGCCAGGACCCAACATTATACCTCCACTCCAGTGCTCGGAAGGCTATGCTGTCCAGGGCCATCCATGCAGGTTTTTCTCATCCTCCTGGCTGATGAAGCAGAGCTGGAGGAGTTCTTAAAGGGGTATGCTCAATCGATCCTCCCTATGGCAGAGGGATGGAGAGCTATGGGGCTGATTCAGGGCATTCGGAAGCGTTGTTCCAGTCATCTCCATTGCACTCCATGCGCTTGCCCTCGTATCCGTGGATTACAGAGACCGTAAAGATCATCGCCAGAAGAATCAGCCCCAATCGTTGCAGGAAAGTGTTTGGGGAGGTATACTCCATGTGCTTGCCTGTTGTTGGTTCGGGGGAAAGTGGGCCGTAGAAAGGAACCGTCGCTCCTTTCACTCCATTAATTAAAAAATAAAAATTTACAGAAAAAATAAAAAATAAAATAAAAGCAGTGGGGTCTGAAACTAGACCCAAGTGCCTCCTATAGACACTAAGCAAGAACAGGAGAAATCTCATCCAGCGAGAGGGTGTATACTGCAGGGAGGAGTTAACTTTTTTCTGGTTTACTTAGTGTCCTCCTAGTGGCAAGTGTGACGTCTGCCTGCGGTCTGGACTGCAGCCAGACAGCACCCCGAGAAACACTGATACCCTTTACCCCTATACAGGGATCTGGATTTATAGCAGAGCCCAGGAGGCACTGTCTGAATAGGAGCAATGACCAGAGCAGGACGGTCGCCAGAAAGGTGTTCCAATACAGGACACAGAGGCAATGATATCCGAGACTAAACCAGTCAGGCAGCAACGGTACAAAAACAGTAGACAGTAGCAGAGTCAGATTCCAGGCCGAAGCCAGAGTCATAAACCAGGAGAGTTGCAGAGGTACAGAATCGTTAGGCAGAAGCAGAGTCAGAATCCAGGCCAAAGTCAGAGTCATAAACCAGGAGAGTCGCAGAGGTACAGAATCGTTAGGCAGAAGCAGAGTCAGAATCCAGGCCAAAGTCAGAGTCATAAACCAGGAGAGTCGCAGAGGTACAGAATCGTTAGGCAGAAGCAGAGTCAGAAGTCCAGGCAAAAGTCAGAGTCAGTCAACAGCAATTCACACAGTAACACGCAGGGGAACCAAGAATATATCCGGCGGCTTGCAAGCCCAGTCCAAAGGTATTTGAGGGATCAGGTCATCCCTCACAGGCTCCCGGGCTGATGATGTCATCAGGACCGCCCCCAGGACCAGACCTGATGACGATGCACCAACCCCTTCATGACTGACAGAGGAGCGGAGTCTGTGTCCACTAGACGCCTGCGCAGAAGCCCTTTCACTGTTGCCGCCATTACTCGGGCGCGAGCCACGGCGCCTCACAGTGGCTGAGGGCGGAACAGCAGGCCCTGAATTCGACGATGACATGTCAGTCCGGCGCCTCCTGGTAGCCGAGGCCTGGACAGCAGGCCCCGAGCCCGAGAGCGGCGTGACAGTCCGTCGCCTCCTAGTGGCTGAGGGCGGAACAGCAGGCCCCGAGTCTGACGGTGACGTGACAGTACCCCCCTCTCCAGGAGGGGCCTCCGGACCCTCAAAACCCGGTTTGTCAGGGTGAAGAAGATGAAATCTCCTAATTAATGCCTTGGCATGGACGTTCCCCGCAGGAACCCAGGACCTTTCTTCTGGGCCGTAGCCCTTCCAGTGTACCAGATACTGTACTGAGCCCCTCACAAGGCGGGAGTCAAGGATACCCTGGACTTCATACTCCAGAGCTCCCCCGACCGAAACAGGAGGAGGAGGGGACTGAACAGCGTGAATGGGAGAACGATAAGGTTTGAGGAGAGACCTGTGGAATACGTTAGGCAATTTAAATGACTGTGGAAGTTTTAAGCGGAAGGCTACTGGGTTAACCACCTCGATAATTTCGTATGGGCCGATGAACCTGGGACCTAGTTTGGCGGACGGTACCTTAAGCTTGATATTTTTTGTAGAGAGCCAAACCTTGTCGCCAACTCCCAGGTGCGGCCCCTTAGATCGTCGTCTATTTGCAGCCGAAGCCTGTCTAACCTGATCCCCTTTCAAATTTGAATTAACCTCAGACCAAATCGTTTTTAGCCGATGTATATTTTGCTCCACCCCAGGGAGCTCCGACATCCTGGCCGAAAACGACCCAAAGCGCGGATGTAGTCCAAGGTTACAAAAGAAAGGGGTAGTTTTAATGGAGTCTTGATATCGATTATTGAGGGCGAACTCAGCCAATGGCAGATGTTCCACCCAATCGGTCTGATGTCCTGACACATAACAGCGGAGGTATTGTTTCAGAGCTTGGTTAGTACGCTCAGTTTGACCATTAGTTTCGGGATGGTATGCCGAAGAAAAGGACAACTCCACACCAATGCGTCTACAGAATGCCCTCCAGAACTTCGAGACAAACTGGGTACCCCTGTCGGACACAATATTTGCCGGAACGCCGTGCAGACGTACAATGTGCAGGATAAACAACTTACTTAAAGTCTCAGAGTTAGGCAACCCAGACAGGGGAATAAAATGTCCCTGCTTGCTGAACCTGTCTACCACCACCCAGATACAAGTTTTCCCATCTGATGGCGGCAGGTCTGTAATGAAATCCATGGAGATGTGGGTCCATGGACTCTCAGGGGTGGGCAAGGACTGAAGCCAGCCGGCAGGGCGACTATGGAGGGACTTGGCGCGGGCACAGACTTCACACGCTGAAACATAGTCCTTACAGTCCTTGACCACCGTCGGCCACCAAAAGTTCCTAGTTACCAACCTGGTGGTATTATTGAGACCCGGATGGCCTGCCAGGACAGAGTCGTGCGATTCTTTTAGAACCTGCAGACGAAGGTTAGCCGGAACGAACAATTTTTTGGGGGGCGTAGTGTCAGGAACTTGCTCTGAAGACCTACGGATCTCCTCCAGAAGGTCCAAAGACACTGCCGACACGACGATTCCATTAGCCAATATTGGGACTGGTTCACAGTCCTCGGTCTGTGTGGGGCAGAAACTGCGAGAGAGGGCATCTGCCCTCACATTTTTAGTCCCGGGGCGGAAGGTGATTATAAAATCAAACCTGGAGAAAAACAAGGCCCACCTAGCCTGCCTGGGATTTAGTCTTTTGGCTGACTCTAGGTAGGTTAGGTTTTTGTGGTCTGTAATAACAGTGACCTTGTGTTTGGCACCTTCGAGGAAGTGGCGCCATTCCTCGAAGGCCCATTTGATCGCCAGTAATTCCCGATTACCGACGTCATAGTTTCCCTCCGTGGCAGAGAATTTGCGGGAGAAAAATGCACATGGGCGAAGCTGAGTGAGGGATGCAGTGCCTTGCGAGAGCACTGCTCCCACTCCGACTTCGGAGGCATCTACTTCAACAATAAAGGGGTGGTCCAAGTTTGGTTGAATCAACACCGGGTTGGCCACGAAGCACTCCTTTAGTGTAGAAAAAGCTCGGGTTGCCTCAGGATTCCAATTAGTCACGTCCGCCCCTTTTCGGGTAAGGTCCGTGAGTGGCTTGGCAATCTCAGAGAAACCCCTGATAAACTTGCGGTAATAATTCGCAAATCCCAAAAACCGCTGCAGCGCTTTCAGCGATTTGGGTTGCACCCAATCCTTAATGGGTTGAATCTTGGCAGGGTCCATGCGAAACCCCTTGCCTGAGACCATGTATCCTAAGAACTGTACCTCTTCAGCAAAAAAAACACATTTTTCTAATTTCGCATACAAGGAGTTTTTTCGCAGTCTCTGCAATACCGGACGGACGTGTTGAGCATGTGTCACAGGGTCAGCCGAATAAATCAAAATGTCATCCAGATACACGACGACATACACCCCACAAATGTCCCTGAAAATGTCATTGACAAAGTGTTGAAATACGGCAGGTGCGTTACTGAGTCCGAACGGCATTACAAGGTACTCAAAGTGACCAAGAGGTGTATTAAAGGCCGTTTTCCATTCGTCACCGCTTCTTATGCGGACCAGATTATATGCCCCCCGGAGGTCAAGTTTAGTAAACCAGCGGGCTCCCAGTAGCTGATTAAACAGATCAGGAATGAGTGGGAGCGAGTACTGATTTTTTACAGTAATTGCGTTCAGCTCACGATAATCGATGCATGGTCTGAGTCCACCATCTTTTTTTTCTACAAAGAAAAACCCAGCTCCTACAGGTGAGGTGGAAGGTCTAATAAAGCCTTTACGTAGGCTGTCTGCTATGTAGTCATTCATGGCTACACGCTCCGGACCCGAGAGGTTGAATATTCTCCCTTTAGGGAGACGGGCACCAGGGACCAAGTCTATAGGACAGTCGTACTCTCTATGAGGAGGTAGTTTCTCAGACTCCACTATGGAGAAGACATCTTCATAATCTCCGAATGCATATGGAATGGAGGGGTTTTTAATTTTAACTTGGTTCACTGACAGTGACATACAGTGATTCTGACACCGTGGACTCCAGCGCACGATATCACCTATGCGCCAGTCAATAACTGGATTATGCTGGTGCAACCATGGCATGCCTAACACAACTGGATCTGATAAATTGTGTATAACAAAAAATGACATTTGTTCGTTATGTAATGTCCCCACTGACATAGAAATTTCGTCAGTAATGAATTCCAGAAAAAATAAAAAATAAAATAAAAGCAGTGGGGTCTGAAACTAGACCCAAGTGCCTCCTATAGACACTAAGCAAGAACAGGAGAAATCTCATCCAGCGAGAGGGTGTATACTGCAGGGAGGAGTTAACTTTTTTCTGGTTTACTTAGTGTCCTCCTAGTGGCAAGTGTGACGTCTGCCTGCGGTCTGGACTGCAGCCAGACAGCACCCCGAGAAACACTGATACCCTTTACCCCTATACAGGGATCTGGATTTATAGCAGAGCCCAGGAGGCACTGTCTGAATAGGAGCAATGACCAGAGCAGGACGGTCGCCAGAAAGGTGTTCCAATACAGGACACAGAGGCAATGATATCCGAGACTAAACCAGTCAGGCAGCAACGGTACAAAAACAGTAGACAGTAGCAGAGTCAGATTCCAGGCCGAAGCCAGAGTCATAAACCAGGAGAGTCGCAGAGGTACAGAATCGTTAGGCAGAAGCAGAGTCAGAATCCAGGCCAAAGTCAGAGTCATAAACCAGGAGAGTCGCAGAGGTACAGAATCGTTAGGCAGAAGCAGAGTCAGAATCCAGGCCAAAGTCAGAGTCATAAACCAGGAGAGTCGCAGAGGTACAGAATCGTTAGGCAGAAGCAGAGTCAGAATCCAGGCCAAAGTCAGAGTCATAAACCAGGAGAGTCGCAGAGGTACAGAATCATTAGGCAGAAGCAGAGTCAGAAGTCCAGGCAAAAGTCAGAGTCAGTCAACAGCAATTCACACAGTAACACGCAGGGGAACCAAGAATATATCCGGCGGCTTGCAAGCCCAGTCCAAAGGTATTTGAGGGATCAGGTCATCCCTCACAGGCTCCCGGACTGATGATGTCATCAGGACCGCCCCCAGGACCAGACCTGATGACGATGCACCAACCCCTTGATGACTGACAGAGGAGCGGAGTCTGTGTCCACTAGACGCCTGCGCAGAAGCCCTTTCACTGTTGCCGCCATTACTCGGGCGCGAGCCACGGCGCCTCACAGTGGCTGAGGGCGGAACAGCAGGCCCTGAATTCGACGATGACATGTCAGTCCGGCGCCTCCTGGTAGCCGAGGCCTGGACAGCAGGCCCCGAGCCCGAGAGCGGCGTGACAGTCCGTCGCTTCCTAGTGGCTGAGGGCGGAACAGCAGGCCCCGAGTCTGACGGTGACGTGACAGCAAGCTGCATAACACCCACTGTCCCTGTGTCCCCCAATCAGGTGTAGGAGAAATGGGTGTGGCTTAAAAATGGGTGTGGTTTTCCTACACAAACACAGAACTTGTTGTTACAAATTTGAATCCCACCCCTGATAAAGGGGGTGGTCCAGCACCTAACATGTATCTTCTGTGGCAGAGACAGAAGCAGAGAGCCAGCACTGCACTCACATCAGCCACAACGTCCAAATCTTCATAGGATTTAGCGATGCATGAAACTAGTAACTGCATCCCCGCCCCGTCACGTCCTGTTCTAGTAGGGAATATAAGACACTATATACATTTATTTGGTCACCTATGACAATGATTTCTAGATAGATTACTAAATACAGGATTAACACCATAGCTCTCTGGATAAAAGTTTATCAAATTTTTATTAACACATTATATGCTTTTGACAAACAGCATTTATATTAGGATTTGAATGATCAAGATAATAATCACGGAACATGACAGAGGTTTACAGTATAACATTACAAAAAGAATCAACAGTCTATTCATGAAAAGTCCCAGCCAAAATGTCCTTGTGTAGTTCAAGAAAATATGGGGTCATGGTTGCTCCATCACTCGGTACAAGTCAATATTTTAAGGAACACCACTAGATCGTCTCCAGAAGCATATAAGAAGGATCCGCTTATCCTCTAGTGGAAAACTGGAAAAGGTCTGGCCAACAAGTGGACTATTTCAAGCTGTGACGATGAGACGTGAAGAGTCGAATACAGAGAAGGATGGCATCCTGGTCTAGATGAAGATGAAGGATTTTACTATAGCCAATATAACTGAGGCGACGACAAGGAGTCTGAAGGTCTGTGGAAGAAGAAAAGGAAACTGGTTAGGTTTCATCGCGTACTTTCACTTCATGGGGACTGCATTCCTCACCAACTATGTTCTACTGGAAGAGCCGCGGATAACTAACAGACCGAAAAATGACAAAGATACAAATCCTTTCCTGCACACCCCTCATCCTAATAGTTAGGTACACCTCACCTCTGTGCCTTTACTTCTTTCAGCATTATCTGCTTATCTCAACTTCAACTTATGCTACTAATATTTCTGAGGCAAGATCTTCCGCATAAAATAGGAGAACAAATAAATTTGCTAGATGGGGCGTCCTGTGCTAAATTCAGTTGCCTTTCGTTAATTTCATGGTTAAAAAAAGGAATAAAGACAACAACTCCCCCCCCCTTCAGGATTTAAAAAAAATCTTCAACAATGCAAAACTTGTATACATATATGTGTGCAGTTGCCACAGTAAGCAAGTTGATGTCAGATTATACTGGGGTCTTCCCACCAATAAAGTATGATAAGATGGCGGTCTCAAGTTTCTGGACGGTGGTCCCTTTGTCTTCTTTAATCCTGATGATAAAAAAATAAAACAAAATGACCCCCCTCCCCTTGAAGAATAATATACTAACAGCTAAAATGCAAGTTCCTAGCAAACTGCAGTGAAATGTCACGAGGGTCTTGATATTGAACTGCACTTGTGAAATAATAAAGATAATCACACCAAAACCTGCTCCAAGTGAAGGGACAAATTGGACCCTATTGCTTAAATTTGATCTCTTACTTGCATTTCGTGGGGGTCACTATTCCTCCCCCACTTTATTCTATAGCGGAGTCACTGAGAAACAGATCTGAAATACTTTAAGTGGGAAACCCTTCCCTGCACTCGCCTTCCCGCAATAGGAGACAGAATCCTGTCATAAACCTATAAAGAACATTGGAAAGTCTTCAGTGTCACCCTAATTACAACTTATTCTCATATCATTTTCATGTAAAGATCTTTTTGGATTAATAAAGTACATTAAGGTGGTGGTCTCACGTTTCTAGATTGTGGACTTGTGCCAAATTCAGGTTACTTCTTTATCTAATGATAAACAATAAAAATAAAATACCCCCCCACCCCTTCAAGAATAATAATTCACGACGATATATAGAGATTATATACTGTATACACACATAAATTTAAAGCAATAACCAGACTGCTAGAAATCTTCAGTGCCAACATACAGAGATCTTCATACTTGAACTGCACCATAAGATAACTAAGAGAATCACCCCAAACCCACTCAGTATAAAAGCCAACTTGTATTTCTTGGGACGGCTGCATTCCTCAACTGATACAGGTACGGATACTTCATCTGCCTCTGCTGAGATCAATAAGACAACTCCGAGCCATCTGAGATTTTGGAAAAGCAATTGCTGAAGTTTCCCAGTGTTCTTGCTTTTTCAGGGGGCTGTTTTTCTCGACCACCTTATTCTACTAGAAAGCAACGGATAAGAAATGGATCTAAAAATATGAAGAGTAAAACCTCCCCTCATCCTGATCGGATACTATAATTCTCTGCTGCTCCATCTCTGCCATAAACATAATCCGGTCATAGATCAGCAAATATTTGACATAGGACAATCTCCATAGACATCACAACTCCATCATCTATGCCACCATTTCCAGATCAATACCTTTTTCTCAACAGTGTAAGAAGATTAAAGAACAGTGGTCTCACGTTTCTGGATAGTGGTTCAGCACCAAATTCAGTTGCCTTCTTTAGCTCTGATGATAAAGAATAGGAAAACAAAATAACCCTCCCCCTTCAAGACCAATCATTTACAACAATATATACTGACAGCTATGGTGTAATAAGTATACATATATCTGTATATTCAGAGTCAGAAGGCTTCTAGCAATCTTCAGTGCCGTCATACAGGGGGGTCTTCATACTTGAACTGCACTGGTAAAACTAATAAGACAATCGCCCCAATCCTGCTCCAAATAGACTGACAATCTGGGTCCTATTGCATAAATTTGATCCCATACTTGCATGTTGTGGGGGTCATTATTCCTGCACCACTTTTTCCAACTGAGGAGCCACTAGTGACCGGATCTGAAAAACAAACGGGAAACCCTTCCCTGCACTCGCCTCCCCCAATAGGAAACTGAATCCTGTCAGATCTAGAAGGAACATTAGAAAGTTTCCATCATCACCCTGATTACAACGTATCCCAATCAACATTTTCTTTCACAATGTTTTTATGGATTTTTATAACTATAGCAAATATAAAGATCAAAAATCAACAATAAAATCTGACAAACCAAACATTCAGTGGTACAGATTACTCCATACATGAAGTTATTCCATATGCAATGTTATTACAATGATTTGATGTTAGAAGAATGAATCCAAATTCTCCATTTATATAAGATAAGACAGTAACTTTATATATGTGTTTAACTACCAGAGTGTGCGGTTTACTGGTAATCTTCAGTGTCATCAAACAGGGGTCTCTAGACTTGTACTTCCATGCTGAGATCAATAAGAGAATCGCCCCAAACCTGCTTCTACATATTTGACAACAGGACACCCCGTTGCTCAGTTACATAGCGTACTTGCCTTTTGTTGGGGCTGTATTTCCCAACCACTTTGTTTTCCTGAAGAGGTGCTGATATTAAATGGATCTGAAAAACATCAAGTGGGAAAACCGACCCTGCACTCACCTCTCCCAATAGGAAACTGAATCCTGTCTCAGATCTATACAGAACACTGGAAAGTCTCCATCTTCACCCAAATTACAACAACTTCTGCCATTAACATTTTCACGTAAAGAACATTTCACTGCTATAGGATTAATAAGGTACAAAAATGAAATGGTGGCCCCGTATCAAATAAGGTTACCTTCTTTAACTCTGAAGATAAAGTACAGGAAAGTAAAACACCCTTTCAATTATAATACGTGGGTGTATATACTTACCACATTAAGCAGGTTCACAGTCATCTTCAATGCCATCATACGGGGGTCTCCATACCAAAACTCGTCACCACAACTCCACGTTATGTCACTAATATTTCCACTTACAGATCATTTCACAGAAGTACAGGATCAATAACCTACACAAAGATGGTGGTGTTACTTATGTCTATTGGGGTCACACTCTGCTGACAAAGAACAGATAAACAGTAAGAGGCTTAGGCCTGTTTGACACATCAGTTTTTTGTGTCAGTTAAAATCCGCCAAAATGGCAGAAAGCGCATCCGTTGTTAACTGATGTGAACGGATGGCACCGGACCGTTTTTTTGACGAGAGAGAGAGAATTTTTTCTTTCCGCTAGAAATTATTTCAGGGTTAAATTTTTCCACCTGACTTCATTCCTCCGGACATGCGCACTATAAAAATGCGGATCCTGCAGCACAAAAAACGTTACATAGTCCGTCCAGGCATCTCGGCGGACGCAAAAAACTTGACGGATCCGCAAAAAAGATGGATTTTTGGTTCTTACCGTAAAATCTCTTTCTTGGAGCCTTCATTGGGGGACACAGATTACCATGGGTGTATGCTGCTGCTGCTAGGAGGCTGACACTATGCAAAAAACAAGAGAATTGACTCCTCCCCGGCAGTATACACCCACCGACAGATACCAAGTACCTCAGTTGGTGAGAAAGCAGTAGGAGAAGCCACGGAACAATAAACATACGGTATGTACAACCGAACAAGGGACTCAAGGACCCAACACGGTACAATTTAAATAGGGAGGGTGCTGTGTCCCCCAATGAAGGCTCCAAGAAAGAGATTTTACGGTAAGAACCAAAAATCCATCTTTCTTTATCGCCTTATTGGGGGACACAGATTACCATGGGACGTTCCAAAGCAGTCCCAAGGGCGGGAACAGCCATAAGGAACGAAAGAACAGGAAGGGCTTAGGTCGGTCGATGCGCCACCGCCGCCTGCAGGACCTTCCAACCAAACGACTGCATCAGACGAGGCCTGGGTATGAACCCTGTAGGACCTCGCAAACGTATGCAAAGACGACCAGGTCGCGGCCCTGCAAATTTGCAGAGCCGAAGCCTGGTGTCGAACGGCGCACGAAGCTGCCACCACCCGGGTGGAGTGAGCCCTCACTCCCGAAGGCGGCCGTTTTTCCTGAAGACGGTATGCTTCCAGAATAGTAGAACAAATCCAGCGAGCGATCGTGGATTTGGATGCCGGAAGCCCTTACCGGTGACCTTCAGAGATGACCAGCAATGAATCGGATTGACGAAAAGAAGCAGTCCTAGCGAGATAAACACGCAAGGCTCTAACAACGTCCAGTTTGTGGAGAGACTTCTCAAAAGGGTGAGAAGGAGCAGGACAAAATGATGGAAGACTATATCCTCGTTGATGTGGAAGGAGGATACCACTTTTGGGAGAAAAGAAGGAACGGGCCTGAGGACGACTTTATCCTGATGGAGGACCAGATAAGGAGGACGACATGACAGGGCCGCTAATTCAGAAACTCTTCTGATGGATGTTATGGCAATTAGAAAGATTACCTGCCATGACAGAAAAGACAAAGGAATGTCCTGGATGGGCTCAAACGGTGCCTTTTTGGAGAGCGCTAAGAACGAGATTGGGATCCCACGGTTCCATCGTGAATGAAGAGGAGGAGCCACATGAGCGACTCCTTGGAGGAATGTCTTAACCTGAGGTAAGGAAGCGAGCTCCCTTTGAAAAAGGATAGACAAAGGGGAAACCTGGCCCTTGATAGTACTGTGAGATAGACTCGAATCTAAGCCAGACTGGAGAAAAACCCAGTATGGACGGAAAGGAAAAGGACATTGGAAAGACTCTTATCGTCGCACCAACGGAAAAAGGGCCTTCCAATGCCTATGGTAGATACAGGAAGAGGCTGGTTTCCTGGCTTTGATCATCGTCTGAATCACCTGGTTTGAAAAACCTGAATCTCTTAAGATTGCAGCCTCGATGGCCATGCCGTTAAATTCAGAGAACGAGAATTCTCGTGGTAAAGGGTGGCCTTGCGAGAGAAGATCCGGACTGTCTGGAAGCCTCCAGGGGACGTCCGCGAGCATGTTCACCAGTTCCGCATACCAAGGCCTCCTTGGCCAGTCTGGAGCCACAAGAATAACTGGCACCCCTTCCGATTTTATCTTCTTGACCACTCTTGGGATCAAGGCAAGAGGTGGAAACAGATAAGGAAATTGGAACTGGGACCACGGAATTCGCCGCAAGTGACGGCTAGAGGGTCCCTGGACCTGGCTACGAAACGCGGAAACTTGTGGTTCATCCGAGATGCCATGAGGTCGACATCCGGATAACCCCAGTGCTGGCATATCTGATCGAAGACCGTGGACTGGAGAGACCATTCACCTGACGCTAGGCCTTGACGACTCAGAAAGTCGGCTGCCCAGTTTTTCACCCCTGGAATGTGCACAGCGGAGGTTGTTGGAACGTACCGTTCTGCCCAGCGCAGTATCTTGGCCACTGCTGACATCACTTGGTTGCTGCGCGTGCCGCCCTGATGGTTTATGTACGCCACAGCCATGGCGTTGTCCGACTGAATGCGGACCGGCTTGCCGACGAGAAGAGGTAGCCAGGGAAGAAGGGCCAGGAAGATTGCTCTGATTTCGAGACGATTAATAGGGAGCAGGGCTTCCTGTGGACTCCAACGTCCTTGGGCCGTTTACTGATGGAAAACCGCTCCCCAACTTAGAAGGCTGGCATCAATGGTAATGACTTGCTACTGGAGCGGGAAGAAGGACCTCCCCTGGAGGACTGACGTAGGCATTGCCCACCAAGTCAGGGAATGCCTCACTCTGAGAGGGAGGAGAATGGGGCAGTCTAAGGACAACGTCGTCTTGTCCCAAGCTGAGAGGAGGGACAGCTGAAGGGGGCGAAGATGAAACTGTGCAAAAGGCACTGCCTCCCTGGAAGCCACCATCTTCCCCAGAACTGTCATGCCGAGCCGAAGGGGAATGGGCTTCAGCCGTTTGAGGGCTTGAGTTTCTTTGGACAGAGGCGCAAATTTTTTCCCTCGGAAGAAACACCCAGGGCAGATTCGTGTCAAGTTCCATGCCTAGGAAGGTCAGACGCTGAGTGGGTCTGAGAATGGACTTTTCCTTGTTGACTAACCATCCGAGACGGCCAAGGGTATCCAGGGTTATGTGAAGACTCAGGAGACAGTCTTGAAGGGACGAGCCTTTGATCAAGAGATCGCCCAGATAAGGGATGATAAGAATCCCCCTGGATCGAAGGATGGCCATGACCGTCACCATCACCTTCGTGAAAACACGGGGAGTAGAGGCTAGGCCGAAGGGAAGATCGTGAATTGATAGTGATTTTCCTGAATCGCAAACCGAAGATATTTCTGATGTTGCAAGCAAACAGGGATGTGAAGATAATTATCCCGTATGTCCACAGAGCAGAGGAATTCACTGGGTTCCATTGAGGCTATCACTGATCGAAGAGACTCCATTTTGAAGTGGAGAATCTTCACATGGCGATTGAGCAACTTGAGGCCCAGGATTGGTCGAAGGGTCCCGTCTTTTTTCAGGACTACGAAAAAATTTGAGTAGAACCCTGAAAACCGTTCGTCTGAGGGAACGGGGACAATCACTCCGGCGGAAAGAAGGGAGGAGACGGCTTGAAAGAATCCTGGAACGTGGGACCGCTGTCTTGGGGGTCGAGACAGGAAAAAAACGTCTGTTTGGCTGGGAGCAAATTCGATCTTGTATCCGGATGCGATGATTCCCTGACCCAAGCATCGTCGACAACAGACAGCCAAGCATCCGCGAAAAAGGAAAGTCTGCCTCCCACCCTGGAAAAACTTCCAGGTGGGGGTGACCCGTCACTTGGAGGAGAACCTTGCTGGGTAGATTTTTCTGTGGACGAGAAGGCAGAAAAAGGCCTAAACAGCCAGAAACCCTTTGTTAAAAAAGCATTTTGGCCGAGACTGAGGGAGAGAAGTGCTCTTACCACCAGTGGCATCCAAAATTATTTGATCTAGCTTGGCTCCAAAGAGCCGAGAACCAAGGAAAGGCAGATTGGTAAGCGACTTTTTTGGAGGTGGTACCTGCATTCCATGACTTTAGCCAAAGGACTCGGCGTACGGCTACTATGTTGCCGTTAGCCCTTGCTACGCACCCAGCCGCTTCCAAGGAGGCGGCTAAGAGGTATTTAGCCGCATGATTAATTTGATCTGCTAGATCTGTCAGCTCGTCCTGGAGAGCTGCCGCTAAGATGCCTCTGCGAAGAGTTTTTGCCCAAGCTAAAATGACTTTTGCCACCCAGGAGGAAGCGAAAATAGGACAGAGAGAAGCTCAGGGATAGAGCCGTCTTAGAGGCTTTACGAGAGACGGAAGGATCCACTTCGGGGGCTTTGGTCCATTTTGTGAGCAGATCCACATCAAAGGGATACAGGACATCTAAGTACCTGCGGCCTGAAAAGCGTTGTTCAGGGTGCTCCCAATGTTTGGTTAGAGTAGTATCGAACTCCTTGTGGTTTGGAAAGGTTCGGGATGGAGGCTTCGCTCGTTTAAATTGAATAGAACATTCCTGAGAAGGCTTGTCCTGCGTAATTTCCAAAGTTTGGAAGATGGCAGAAAGAGGACTATCGACCATATTCCGTGTTTTAGATATGTTATCTGCTTCTGAACTAGATCCCGATTGGGGATCGTCGTCAGACCTAGGGTCGTCCTCTGAAGACGGAGAAGGACACCTGGGAGAAGCCGACGGGCCTAGCGAACTGGAAGACGAGCCAGACAGAACACGCTTCCTAGAAATCCTACTCGGCCTGTCCCTCTGAAGGTCGCGGTCAGGTGCGGACGACCCACCCTGAGAGGTGGTCGGTGCACAGGTGGCTGTAGATAACTGAGGCAAACGTTCTAAGACCTGGACCAGGGACTGAGAGACTTTAGTCAGATCGGGGACCGACTGCGACATTGCAACGGCCCACTCTGGGAGGTGGGAAGTACCCTCATCCCGGGAATCGTGTGCTCCTGAGAGGCCGACATAACTAAAGGGCTGCAGGACGGACAGATGACTGACCTGAAGCCCACTTCTTGTTACAGCGTGCACAGGCGTAATGGGAAAAGGTGGGCTTGAAAGACAGAGCTGTTGCAGGAAAAGATACGGCTTATGGCTGCACTACACAGAAAAGAACTGCAGAGGGGAGCCAATTTGCCATTAAGCGCTGAGCCTACCGAGAATCTGACGAGCAGCCGGACCCTGACGTGTCCCCCAAGCAGTGCAGGAAGCAGAGAAAAATTGCAGGAGAGAGCTGCTGTGAGTCCGGAGGGCGGGATTTAGCGCACGGAGGAGATTGGCAATAGAAGGGGGGGGGGGCGGTAAAAGAGAGACTGACATCACCTAAAAAGAAAGACAAGCTGTGATAGGGTGGAGAGGGCGCGAGAAAAACGTGCTCTCAGAGAAGAAAGCGCGCCCAGTGTAACAGGGAGCGCGCTCAGAGCGGGGAAAGAGAAAGCGCGGCTGAAAGAGAAAGTGAAAGCGGTCTCTCTCCCCGCCCGAGCTTCTACACCGACACCCGCGGCGCCGCTAATTAAGGTGAGCCTGCGCTACCCTGCTAAATAATAAAGAGCCCCCTGAGCCCAGGAAGACCCCCGGGGTTATGTGCCTCTGTATTAACAGGGAGCGCGGCTGATATGAGAGACGCGCGGCTAGTAGGGGCGGGAGATTCAAATGCAAACTTATCTCCACTCTTGCTTCCTGAGACATGCGGTGCTAAGGGATCGTTCAGGATCTTACCTGACGTCCCTGAAGAGGAGGGCCACAGGGGCATGAGTAGGGAACAGGCCGCTGGGAGAGGTCCTCTTACCCGTGTCACATAGAAGACGGCGTCCTTTTGTTGGGAGCGATGGCGCCGTCTTCCTCTCAGCCCTGTCCTGGGATAGGGATGAGGAGTTGTTTTGGCAAGGACCGGCCACCTGTCGTCCGCCCATAGCACCGAATGGTGATATGGAAAAAGTCCTGCCTGCGGTACTGAGAGTTGCGATGTGGTCGACACCACACTGCTCGCTCAGCCGCATGATATGGGAAAGCAGGGTGAACATTGACCCCCTGTTTCCCGGTGTAGAATCTGGAAAATAAATGGGAAAAGATTAATACACACACACAAAACCTAAAAGAAAATGGTTAGATGCGGATCTGGGGAGATTCCGGTCCGCCTCCTACAGACACTAAGCACAAACTGAGGTACTTGGTATCTGTCGGTGGGTGTATACTGCCGGGGAGGAGTCAATTCTCTTGTTTTTTGCATAGTGTCAGCCTCCTAGCAGCAGCAGCATACACCCATGGTAATCTGTGTCCCCCAATAAGGCGATAAAGAAAACGGATCCAACGGATGGCCATCCGTCAAGATCCGCCGGTAATACAAATCAATGGGGAAAAAAACGGATCCGCCAAAGAAAATGGCGGATCCGTTTTTTTTGCAAAAACGGCGGATTTTGATGGTCAAAAGCGGAAGTGTGAAACCGGCCTTACTGGAAATCTTCAGTGCCATCATACAGGGGTCTCCAGACTTGTACTGCCCTGCTGAGATCAATAAGACAATCGCCCCAAACCCGCTCATACATATTTGACAACTGGAAACCCAGTTGCTCAAGTTTCATAGCGTACTTGCGTTTTGTTGTGGCGGCATTTCTCAACCACTTTATTTTTCTTGGAGCCACTGATAACAAACAGATCTGAAAAACATCAAGTGGGAAACCCGACCCTGCACTCACCTCTCCTCCCTAATAGGAGACTGAATGCGGTCACAGATCTATACAGAACATTGGAAAGTCTCCATCATCAACCAAATTACAACAACTTCCGCCAATAACATTTTCACATAAAGAACTTTTCTTTGTGCTATAGGATTAATAAATAAGATGGTGGTCTCACATTTCTGCATGGTGGTCCTGTGCCAAATTAAGTTGCCTTTTTCAACTCTAAAGATCAAGAACAGGAAAACAAGACACCCCCTCCTTTTCCAAGAAAATATTTTACATTAATATACAGCACAATATGTGTATATAAATATGTTTGTATACTCACCACTGTAAGCAGGGGTCAACAATCTTCAGTGCCATCATACAGGGGGGTCTTCAAACACAAGTACTGTCCTACTGAGATCAATAAGATGACAATCGCCCCCAACTCGCTCCAACTTATCTGACTATTTAGACACAGTCGCATTCTTAAGGCCCCTTTACATTTAACGATGCACCAGCGATCCAGACCACGATACGACCCGGTCAGGATCGCTGGTGCATCGCTAAATGGTCGCTAGTGATCTGCCACACAGGGAGATCTCAACAGCGATGTAGCGATGCTCGGCGGTCATACTTACCTTTCAGACGAACCGATGACCGCCGTCTTCCGCCCGCGTCCATAGCTTGCTCGTCGGCGCCAGCAGGAAGCCGACGACGAGAAATGGATGTGGACGATCTCGCGCGATCAGCGATAGCCAGCGGGGGAGCCGGTCAGAGGTAAGTATCACATGTAGCGATATCGCTAGCAATATCGCTGCTGCGTCACAAAGCCCCCTTTACACTTTGAGGGGCTGCATTCCTCAACATTTGTCTCTACTGGAGGACCACTAAGGCCTCTTTCACACTTCAGTTATTTGCATCAGTCAAAATCCGCCAAAAAGGCGGAAAAGCGGATCCGTCTGTAACTGATGTGAATGGATGCAATAGGATCCGTTTTATGACGGATCCGCAGAATGAAGAATTTTAAAGGAGAGAGAGAGAGAATTTTTTTTTTATGTCCGGCACCCAGACAGAATTTCGGGTTAAATCAGTGTGAGGAGGATCCGCTGGCCAAAAAAACGTTGCAAGCTCCGTTTGGTAGTCTTTGAGAATGTTGACGGACAGTAACATTTTGGCGGATCCGCACAAAAACGGATGCAACGGACGGCAATCCGTCAAGATCCGCCATTAATGAAAGTCAATGGGTAAAAAAATGGATCCGCAAAGAAAAATGGCGGATCCGTTTTTTTTCCAAATCGGCGGATCTTGACTGATTGTCAAAAACGGAAGTGTGAAAGAAGCCTAATCTGAAAAATATCAAACAAGACAACCCTTCCCTGCACTCACCTCATCCTAGTAGTAATCTACAATCCTCCTCTGCTCCCGGCATTATCCGGCCATAGATCTGTAGAGAATATCAACATTGGACAATCTCCATTCACACCACAATTACATCTTATCTCACTAATATTTCCAGGTCAGGAGTTTTCTCCCTACACTAAAGGATGAATAAATTACAATAAGATGGTGGTCTCATATTTCTGGGCAGTTTTGTTACCTTCTTTTGCTCTAATAAAAAACAGTAAAGAAAAACAACCTCTCCCTACATGAACAATAATTTACAACAATATATAGCGGCAATGTCCTCCATTGCAGTCTGTATATAGTTTAGATTTACCCCAGTAAGCCGGCTCCCGGCAATCGTCAGTACAATCATACAGGACTATGGAACTTCACTGTTGGGAACAAGAAGAAAACAAATTGCCCCCAAACACACTCCCATAAAATCTAAAAATTTGGACGCACCGCTGCTCATGTCTGATTGTCTGCATATTGTGGGGCCATTATTCCTGAGCCACGGATAAGAAATGGATCTGAAAAATATCAGACAATTTGGACACCATATGGCTATAGTTTCATAGTGTACTTGCATTTTCAGGGGGCTGAATTTCTCAACCACTTCATTATACCGTACTGGAGAGCCACGGATAAACATCTGAAAAATACTAAAAAAGACAATCCTTCCCCGCACTCCCCTCATCCTGATAGTAAACTACAATTCTCTGCGCTCAGCATTATCCGGTCACAGATCTGTAACAAATGCTTAAATTGGAAATTCTTCAACATCATCCTTATTATAACTTAAGTCAAAAACATTTTCATATAAAGATTAAAAATTACAAAGAAGGTGGTCTCACATTTCTGGATGCTGGTCAAATACCCTTTAACTCTGCTGATAAATTACAGGAAAACAAATTTACCCCATATTCAAGAAAAATACCTCACAGCAATATACAGCACTATGTGTATCTACTTGTATATTCATCACAACAAGCCGGTTTCTAGCAATCTTCAGTGTCATCATACAGGGGTCGTCACACTTGAACTGCACTGATGAGATCAATAAGACGACAATGGCCCCCAACTCGCTCCAACTTATCTGATTCTTAAGACAAATAGTCTTGTTCCTACCCTTTGAGGGGCTGCATTCTTCAACCACTGTGGTTTACTGGGGGACCACTAATCTGAAAAATATCAAATAAGAAAACCCTTCCCTGCACTCACCTCATCCTAGCAGTAATCTACAATCCTCCTCTGCTCCCGGCATTATCCGGCCATAGATCTGTAGAGCATATCAACATTGGACAATCTCCACTCACACCACAACTACATCTTATCTCACTAATATTTCCAGGTCAGGATTTTTCTCTCTAGACTACAGGATGAATAAATTACAATGAGATGGTGGTCTCACATTTCTCAATGGCGGTCCGTTGCATCCTTTAGCTCTGATGATAAAAAACAGTAAAGAAAAACACCATCCCCCTACAAGATCAATCATTTACAGGAATATATAGTGACAAACTCCCCCAGTGTACACACAGTTTAGATTTATGTCAGTAAGCCGGCTCCCGGCAATCTTCAGTGCAATCATACAGGGGTCTTCACACGATCTGTCCTGCTGAGATCAATAAGACGACAATCGCCCCCAACTCGTTCCACCGTATTCGACTATTTAGACTCAGAACCGTGTAATTGCACTTTCATGGGCTGCATTCCTCAACCATTTGTTTCTACTGGAGGACCACTAATCTGAAAAGTATCATGCAAGAAAACCCTTCCCTGCACTCACCTTATCCTAGCAGTATTTTACAATCCTCCTCTGCTCCCGGCATTATCCGGCTATAGATCTGTAGAGAACATCAAGGTAGGACAATCTCCACTCACACCACAACTCCAGCTCATCTCACTAATATTTCCAGGTCAGGATTTATTTCTATAGACTACAGGATGAATTAATTACAATAAGATGGTGGTCTCACATTTCTGGTCGGTCCTGTTGCCTCCTTTAGGCCTGATTATAAAAAACTGTAACGAAAAATAACCTCCCCCTATAAGAAGAAGAATTTACACCAATATATAGCGGCAATCTCCTCCAGTGCAATCTGTATATAGTTTAGATTTACCCCAGTAAGCCGGCTCCCGGCAATCTTCAGAGCAATCATACAGGACTATGGAACTTCACTGTTGGGATCAAGAAGATAACAAATTTCCACCAAACACACTCCCACTCATCTAACACATTGGACGCACCGCTGCTCATGTCTGATTGTCTGCATATTGTGGGGCCATTATTCCTCAGCTACTGATAACAAATGGATCTGAAAAATAATAAAAGCAGAACATGTTTCCTGCACTCACCTCATCTAACTGGGAACCTGCAGTACACAGCTGCCCCTTCTCCAATACTGACACTTTTTCTGACCCTGCCGAGATCAATAAGATCATCACCTCCAAAGCAATTCCGAGCCGTCTGACAATTTGGACACAATGTGGCTATAGTTTCATAGTGTACTTGCATTTTCAGGGGGCTGCATATCTCAACCACTTCATTATACCGTACTGGAGAGCCACGGATAAACAAACATCTGAAAAATACTAAAAAAAGAGAATCCTCCCCGCACTCCTCTCATCCTGATAGTAAACTACAATTCTCTGCTCTCAGCATTATCCGGTCACAGATCTGTAACAAACCCTTACATTGGAAAGTCTTCATCATCATCCTTATAATAACTTATTCCAATAACAATTTCATATAGATCCTTTCTTCGTACTATAAAGATCAATAAAGTACAAAATAATGGTGGCCTCACGTTTCTCGACGGTGGTCCCATTGCCTTCAACTCTGCTGATAAAGAACAGGAAAACAAAAACAACCCCACCCTCTTCAAGAAAACATTTTACAGCATCTACAGCACAATGTGTGTATAGCTATCTGTATATTCACCACAGTAAGCAGGGGGTCTAGTAATCTTCAGTGCCATCATACAGGGGTCTTCACATGATCTGTCCTGCTGAGATCAATAAGATGACAATCGCCCCAAACCACCTCCAACTTACCTGATTCTTTAGACACACAATCTTATTCTTTTACTTTGAGGGGCTGCATTCCTCAACCATTTGTCTCTACTGGGGGATCACTAATCTGAAAAATGTCAAGCGAGAAAACCCTTCCCTGCACTCACCTCATCCCCACAGTAAATTACAATTCACCTTGTCTCAATCTCTGCTGACAGCATCATTCAGTGACAGATCTGTAGATATATCTAAGACATATCCTCACCATAACTCCATCATCTATGGCACTATTTCCTTATCAAATTATTTTCTCAATAGAAGAAGAACATTAAAACAGGATTTTTTGGGTTGCTTACCGTAAAATCTGTTTCTCGGAGCCTTCATTGGGGGACACAGAGACCATGGGTGTATGCTGCTGCCACTAGGAGGCTGACACTATGCACAAAAAAAGGTTAGCTCCTCCTCCGCAGTGTACACCCCACCGACCGGCAGGAAGTTCCTCAGTTAGTGAGAAAGCAGTAGGAGAAGTAACAGAATAGATTGAAAACAGAACAAACAACTCAACTGTAACAAACCGACAAACATAAGAACAGGAGTTGTAGAACATGGGAGGGTGCTGTGTCCCCCAATGAAGGCTCCGAGAAACAGATTTTACGGTAACCAACCCAAAAAAATCCTGTTTTCTCGTTCGCCTTATTGGGGGACACAGAGACCACGGGACGTCCCAAAGCAGTCCCTGGGGTGGGAAACAAACTTCCATCAGGTCAGTGGACTCGCCACCGCAGCCTGCAGAATCCTTCTACCTAGGCTGGCGTCCGCCGAAGCGTAGGTGTGGACCCTGTAGAATTTCACAAAGGTGTGAACCGATGACCACGTTGCAGCCTTGCAAAGCTGCAGTGCGGAAGCTCTGTGGCGCACCGCCCAGGAGGCACCCACCGCCCAGGTAGAGTGCGCTCTGAGCCCTGGAGGGGCCACTCGATGCTTGACCCGGTATGCCTCCAAAATTGCCGATCTGATCCAGCGCGCAATAGTGGCCTTTGAGGCTGGGTGATGAACAGAGTCTGACTTCCGCAAGGAAGTCGTCCGGGCTAGATAGACTCTCAATGCCCTGACTAGGTCCAGCTTGTTCAAAGACCGCTCCCGAGGGTGAGCTGGGCTCGGGCAGAAGGATGGCAGAACAATGTCCTCATTGAGGTGAAAAGAAGATACCACCTTCGGAAGAAAAGAGGGCGGAGGCCGCAGAACTACCTTGTCCTGATGACGGACCAAAAAAGGAGAGCGACAAGAAAGTACCGCTAATTCCGACACACGCCGGATGGAGGTAATGGCCACCAGAAAGGCCACTTTCCAAGAAAGGAGGGAAAGGGAAACGTCCCTGAGAGGTTCAAAAGGAGGACCCTGCAGAACCTGAAGAACCAAATTAAGATCCCAAGGATCCACGGAAGCTCGGTACGGAGGAACCGTGTGAGCCACACCCTGGAGGAAGGTTTTGACCTGGGGCCGGGAGGCCAGCGTTTTCTGAAATAAAATGGACAGTGCCGAAACTTGACCCTTCAAGGAACTGAGAGCAAGCCCCGCATCCAGCCCTGCCTGAAGAAACGCCAGAATAGAAGGGAGCGAAAAAACCAAGGGCGCGATGTCATTGGCCTCACACCAGGAGAAATAGGCTTTCCAAGTACGGTAATAGATCTTCGAAGAAGAAGGCTTTCTGGCGCGGATCATGGTATGAATTACCCGATCAGAGAATCCTGCCCGTCTCAAAACCTCGGTCTCAACAGCCACGCCGTTAATTGAGCGACCGAGAATTGGGGTGGCAAATCGGGCCTTGAGACAGCAGATCTGCCCGTCGGGAAGCTTCCAGGGGGCGTCCGCGAGAAGGTTGACAATGTCTGCGAATCAAGACCTTCTGGGCCAATTCGGGCGATGAGGATGACTGGAATCCCCTCTGCTTTGATTTTCTTCAACAACTTGGGAAGAAGAGGCAGAGGAGGGAACAGGTAAGGGAGCACGAACTGTGACCAAGGGATGGCCAGAGCGTCGGCGCCCACTGCCAGAGGGTCCCGATACCTGGACACGAATTGTGGGACTTTCCTGTTGAGGCGAGATGCCATGAGGTCTACATCCGGGGTTCCCCACCGACGGCAGAGCAGATGAAACACCTCCGGATGTAGGGACCATTCCCCTGCCGCGAGACCCTCGCGGCTGAGGAAATCAGCGGCCCAGTTGTCCACGCCGGGAATGTGAACCGCGGAAATCGTTGGAACAAAGGTCTCTGCCCATTGAAGAATTCTGGACACTTCCGCCAGGGCTGAGACACTCCGTGTCCCCCCTTGGCGGTTGATATACGCCACCGCTGTGGCATTGTCTGTCTGAATCCTGACAGGCAGGCCCTTGAGGCGCCTTTCCCAGTGGACGAGAGCTAGATGGATCGCCCGTATCTCTAGGACATTGATCTGCAGAGCTGATTCCTGAGTCGACCATCGACACTGAACAGTGTGATTGCAGAACACTGCACCCCAGCCGATGAGGCTGGCGTCCGTAGTGACAATCTGCCAGTGAACGGGAAGAAAAGACCGCCCCAAGAGAATGAGGGGAGACGTCAACCACCAGTTGAGAAACCGCCTGATCCGGCAGGAAAGGCGAACCGGACGATCCAGAGACAGAGCCGACCTGTTCCACCTGGACAAAATGGCCTGCTGGAGTGGCCTGGCGTGAAATTGGGCAAAGGGAACTGCCTCTATCGCCGCCACCATCTTCCCCAGGACCCTCATGGCTGTCCTGAGGGATGGAAATCGTGTGATCTGTAATGATCGCACGCCCTGCTGCAGGGAAAGAATCTTGTCTTGTGGGAGAAATACCCTTGACAGACGAGTGTCGAACAGAAGGCCCAGAAACACAAGGCGTTGAGTAGGGACCAGACAGGACTTTTCCCGGTTGACGATCCACCCAAAACTGGACAGGGTGTCTAGAACGATCGCCACACTTAGGCGGGCCTGTTGAAAGGAGGGGGCCTTGATCAGGATATCGTCGAGGTACGGAAAAAGAACGAGACCTCTGATCCTCAACAAGGCCATCAACGCCGCCATAATCTTCGTGAAGACTCTGGGAGCGGTGGCGAGCCCGAAAGGAAGCGCGACGAACTGGTAATGTTCGTGAAGAATCGCAAACCGCAGGAACTTCTGATGTCCGGGAAATATGGGCACATGTAGATAGGCATCTTGGATGTCTATGGAACCCATGAATTCCTGCTCCTCCATGGAAGCAATTACCGAGCGAACTGACTCCATCCGGAAGTGGCGAAGGCGAACTCTCTTGTTGAGTAACTAGAGATCCAAGATGGGTCGAACTGTCCCGTCCTTTTTCGGCACCACAAACAGGTTTGAATAAAACCCTGTGAAGCGTTCCGATTCGGGAACGGGCACAATCACCCCGGAACTGAGAAGAGAGGCGATGGCCGAACCGAACCCCGGGACCAAGGCCGGATCCCTCGGCGGACGGGATTGTAAGAAACGATCCCGTGGAAGAGAAATGAACTCTATTTTGTATCCTGTTGATACAACCTCTCTGACCCAAGCGTCCTCTGCTGAGGCGAGCCAGACGTCGCTGAAGAAGAGAAGTCGACCTCCCAATTGGAAGGGACCCACGGGAGACCGATGGTAGTCATGCGGACGTAGACCGTCCAGATCTACATCCTGACGGTCTTCCCTGGGAAGAGTGGGACCGCCAGGACGGAGTGGGCCTGAAGGAAACCTTCTTTCTTTCCTGACGTGCCTGTGGCCTTTGCTGGTTGGAAGGGTTTTCTGCCGTATTGAAACGGCGGAAAGTCCGAAAGGGACGAAACTGACGCCTTGGAGGAGGTCTGCGAGGTTTGGAGGGGAGAAGAGAACTCGTACCTCCGGTAGCGTCCTTAATAATCTGATCCAATTGTGATCCGAAGAGACGCACTCCCTGAAAAGGCAGATTGGTCAGAGACTTTTTAGAGGACAAGTCCGCCTGCCAGGCCTTGAGCCAAATTGTACGTCGGATTGCCACGATGTTACTTGACGCCTGAACTGCGCAAGATGCGGCATCCAAGGAGGCAGAAAGCAGATAATCCCCCGCATGGGAAATCTGATTGGCGAGATCGGCCAAATGCTCTGGTCGTGCCTTATCCAGAATGCCCTGCCGAAGGTCATCTGCCCAAGTGGATATGGCCTTTGCTGCCCAAGAAGAAACAAAGACTGGACATACCGCTGCTGATGCCGCTTCGAAGGCAGATTTTGCTAGAGATTCTATGATCCTATCATTAGAATCTTTTAGCGACGCCACACCTGACAGCGGAAGGACCGTATTATTAGAAAGTCTGGACACGGGAGGGTCCACCGAGGGAGAAGCGGCCCAGTTGTCCGTGAGCTCTTTAGCAAACGGGTACAGCACGCCGAGACGCTTTCCTCTTTGAAAGCGTCTGGTCGGATCTTCTCTCTCCTTTGTAAAAATCTTTCCAAACTCAGAATGGAAGGGAAACACCCTGGATGGTGTTTCCGCCCGTCTGGACGAAACCTCCTGATCTGAGGATTTCGCAGGGGCGTCAGCGATGTCAAAGGTATGGTGAATCGCGGCAATGAGGTTTTGCACCGTAACCTTCATGTTCGCATCCTGGTCCGAATCCAGCTCTAAGACCGCTTCCGATTCCGAAAGCGCTTCGCCTGACTCGGGGGAGGAGGCCCGAGAGGGAGACTGCTGGGGACTATGGGGTGAGGTAGGACGAGGGGAGGACTCCGCCTGGAGGTCCTGCCTGGGCCTCTTGCGACTGCTGCTGGCTGGCTCACATGGGACGTCCTGAGACGTGCTGGGTCCCGCCGAAGCTCCCAAGGGCAACTTGTCCAGAACGGCTACTAGGGACTGAGACACCTAGATGAGGTCTGCCACTGACTGTGATTGAGAGGAGGCCCAACCCGGCATGGGGGGCTCACTCGCCCCTGGGGCTATGGATGGCTCCTGAGCGGCGTCGGGCTGGACGCAGAGCGGGTACGATCAGACTTAGCGTTGGACATAGTGAAAAGAGAGGTAGTGCCGGCCGGTTGGGGGACAGAAGGCAGAGAAGGGTGTCAGTCTGCAGGTGCAGAGCTACTCACGGTCCGGTGTCCCCAAGGGCGACGCTCTCTGATCTGGCTGCAGGATGAGGCCAGGCCAATCCGGCTGAAAAAAAGGCCTAGCGACCGAAAACCGGCAGGGAATGAGGTCCGGCTGGCAGGCTGAGAAGATGGCGACCACCAGGGAAAGGGCGCGCTGCCAGAGGGAGAAGAAGGGCGGAGCTCGCCGCAGAGATCCCCTTAGCACCGCCCGCTGTCCAATAGCAGGCTGGTGTGAGGCAAGGGGGCTGGGAAGGCCTAGGACGGGCGGGAGAGAAGCCCGCTTAGAAGAAAGGGGCAGGGGGCGTGGCCGCGACGCAGCGGTAGGCCCGAGAAGAAGCCGGGGCCTAAATTAATAGCGCCGGCCGCCTGTCAGCAGGGGGTCGGCGCGGAAGACGCACCGCAACACCGGGCCGCAACCCCGGGCCGCGTCCCTGCTTCCCACAGCCCGACCCCTGTATACCCCTGCTGGGATGAAGAAAAAATGGGGGGGGGGGGGGGGGGGGCGCAGAACAAGGCCCGAAAGAACAGGGGCCTTCATGGATGCGGCGACCGTGGGGAGAAGCGGGCGCGCAGGCCCTACCGTGGTCCCCTGGCGACCGCCTTAGGATGAAAACGCCGGGGGACCGCTAGACCGCATACTCACCCAGGCCGGGGGCCACAATAAAGGTACCCGAGAATCCCACGCTGTCTGTCGTCTTTATGGAATCCACGCCTCGTCCAACCGTCAGGCTCTGGTAGGCGAGATGGTGGGTGGCGGGGGGCAAGGACCGTCCGTATAGCTGGCACGCACCTGTGCGAGGCTCCTGGTCCTGCCGCGGAGACCTATGAGGATACGGGGTGGCAGTACACGCCGTACTCATAGTCTCTTTGTGGGAGTACGGATGTGACTGTTCACTCCGTATCCCTCCGAAACCTGTAAAGGAACGACGCACGACGATGTAGATAGGGGTCTAATAAAAGACCCGTGTCCACCTGCTACTGACACTAAGCTAAACTGAGGAACTTCCTGCCGGTCGGTGGGGTGTACACTGCGGAGGAGGAGCTAACCTTTTTTTGTGCATAGTGTCAACCTCCTAGTGGCAGCAGCATACACCCATGGTCTCTGTGTCCCCCAATAAGGCGAACGAGAAAGTACGATAACACAGTGGTCTCACGTTTCTGGATGGGGGTCCAGCACCAAATTCTGTAGCCTTCTTTAACTCTGATAATAAAGAACAGTGACACAAAACAAATCCCCCTTCAAGATCATATACAACAATATATACGGACATTTCCCATGTAATATGTGCATATATATCTGGATTTTCACCACAGTAAGCTGCTCCTAGCAATCTTCAGTGCCATCATACAGGGGTCTCCATATTTCATCTGCACTGTTGAAATAATAAGACAATCGCCCCAAATCCTCTCCAAATAGACTGACAATTTGGGCACTATTGCTTAAATTTGATCATTTACTTGCATTTTGTTGGCGCCATTATTCCTCCACCACTTATTATATTGTCGAGCCACCGAGAAACAGATCTGAAAAACATTAAACGGGAAATCCTTTCCTGCACTCACCTCCTCCTAATACAAGACTGAATCCGGCCGTAGCTCTGTACAGAACATTGAAAAGTCTCCAGCGTCGCCGGATTACAACAATGCCCATTACATTTTTATGCAAAGATCTTCACATTTGGATTGCACCATTGAGATCATGAAGAAGACAAGACACCTCGTTGCTCAAGATTCATAGCGTACTTGCCATTTGTTGGGGCCACATTTCCCTGCCACTTTATTTTCTTGGAGCCACTGATGATAATCAGACCTGAAAAACATCAAGTGGGAAACCCTACCCTGCACTCACCTCTCCCTAATAGGACACTGAATGCAGTCACAGATCTATACAGAACATTGGAAAGTCTCCATCATCACCCAAATTACAACAACTTCTGCCAATAACATTTTCACATAAAGAACGTTTCTTTGTGCTATAGGATTAATAAATAAGATGGTGGTCTCACATTTCTGGATGGTGGTCCTGTGCCAAATTATGTTGCTTTCTTGAACTCTAAAGATAAATAACATGAAAACAAGACACCCCCTCTTTTCCAAAAAAATATTTTACATCAATATACAGCACAATATATGTACATAAGTATGTTTGTATACTCACCACTGTAAGCAAGGGTCAACAATCTTCAGTGTCATCATACAGGGGTCTTCACACGTGTACTGTCCTTCTGAGATCAATAAGACGACAGTCGCCCCCAACTCGCTCCAACTTATCTTACTATTTAGACACACAGTCGCGCTCTTACACTTTGAGGGGCTGCATTCCTCAACCATTTGTATCTACTGGAGGACCACTAATCTGAAAAGTATCAAATAAGAAAACCCTTCCCTGCACTCACCTCATCCTAGCAGTAATCTACAATCCTCCTCTGCTCCCGGCATTATCCGGCCATAGATCTGTAGAGAATATCAACATTGGACAAGCTCCATTCACACCACAACTACATCTTATCTCACTAATATTTCCAGGTAAGGAGTTTTTTCCCTACACTACAGGATGAATAAATTACAATAAGATGGTGGTCTCATATTTCTCGGCAGTCTTGTTACCTTCTTTTGCGCTAATAAAAAAACAGTAAAGAAAAACAACCTCCCCCTATAAGAACAATCAATTACACCAATATATAGCGGCAATCTCCTCCATTGCAGTCTGTATATAGTTTAGATTTACCCCAGTAAGCCGGCTCCCGGCAATCGTCAGTACAATCATACAGGGCTATGGAACTTCACTGTTGGGAACAAGAAAAAAACAAATTGCCCCCAAACGCACTCCCACAAAATCTAAAAATTTGGACGCACCGCTGCTCATGTCTGATTGTCTGCATATTGTGGGGCCATTATTCCTCAGCCACGGATAAGAAATGGATCTTAAAAATATCAGACAATTTGGACACAATGTGGCTATAGTTTCATAATGTACTTGCATTTTCAGGGGGCTGAATTTCTCAACCACTTCATTATACCGTACTGGAGAGCCACGGATAAACATCTGAAAAATACTAAAAAAGACAATCCTTCCCCGCACTCCCCTCATCCTGATAGTAAACTACAATTCTCTGCGCTCAGCATTATCCGGTCGCAGATCTGTAACAAATGCTTACATTGGAAATTCTTCAACATCATCCTTATTATAACTTAAGTCAAAAACATTTTCCTATAAAGATCAATAAATTACGAAGAAGGTGGTCTCACATTTCTGGATGCTGGTCAAATACCCTTTAACTCTGCTGATAAATTACAGGAAAACAAATTTACCCCATTCAAGAAAAATACGTCACAGCAATATACAGCACTATGTGTATATCTACTTGTATGTTCATCACAATAAGCGGGTTTCTAGCAATCTTCAGTGTCATCATACAGGGGTCGTCACACTTGAACTGCACTGATGAGATCAATAAGACGACAATGGCCCCCAAATCGCTCCAACTTATCTGATTCTTAAGACAAATAGTCTTGTTCCTAACCTTTGAGGGGCTGCATTCTTCAACGACTGTGGTTTACTGGAGGACCACTAATCTGAAAAATATCAAACAAGAAAACCCTTCCCTGCCCTACCTCATCCTAGCAGTATTTTACAATCCTCCTCTGCTCCCGGCATTATCCGGCCATAGATCTGTAGAGAATATCAACATTGGACAATCTCCACTCACACCACAACTACATCTTATCTCACTAATATTTACAAGTCAGGAGTTTTCTCTCTAGACTACAGGATGAATAAATTACAATAAGATGGTGGTCTCACATTTCTCGATGGCGGTCCGTTGCATCCTTTAGCTCTGATGATAAAAAACAGTAAAGAAAAACACCATCCCCCTAAAAGAACAATCATTTACAGCAATATATAGTGACAAACTCCCCCAGTGTATACATAGTTTAGATTTATGTCAGTAAGCCGGCTCCCGGCAATCTTCAGTGCAATCATACAGGGGTCTTCACACGATCTGTCCTGCTGAGAACAATAAGACGACAATCGCCCCCAACTCGTTCCACCGTATTCGACTATTTAGACTCAGAACCGTGTACTTGCATTTTGAGGGGCTGCATTCCTCAACCATTTGTCTCTACTGGAGGATCACTAATCTGAAAAGTATCACGCAAGAAAACCCTTCCCTGCACTCACCTTATCCTAGCAGTAATCTACAATACTCCTCTTCTCACAGCATTATCCGGCTATAGATCTGTAGAGAACATCAAGGTAGGACAATCTCCACTCACACCACAACTCCAGCTTATCTCACTAATATTTCCAGGTCAGGATTTATTTCTATAGACTACAGGATGAATAAATTACAATAAGATGGTGATCTCACATTTCTGGTCGGTCCTGTTGCCTCCTTTAGCTCGAATGATAAAAAACAGTAAAGAAAAACTACCTCCCCCTATAAGAACAATCATTTACACCAATATATAGTGGCAATCTCCTCCAGTGCAGTCTGTATATAGTTTAGATTTACCCCAGTAAGCCGGCTCCCGGCAATCTTCAGTGCAATCATACAGGGCTATGGAACTTCACTGTTGGGATCAAGAAGAAAACAAATTGCCCCCAAACACACTCCCACTCATCTAACACTTTGGAGGCACCGCTGCTCATGTCTGATTGTCTGCATATTGTGGGGCCATTATTCCTCAGCCACGGATAAGAAATGTATCTGAAAAATATCAAGAGAAAATCATTCCCTGCACTCACCTCCTTCCAATAGTAATCTGTAATTCTTCTCTGCTCCATCTCTGCTCCCGACATTATCATTTCACAGATCTGGAAATACTTCCTACATAGGACAAACTCCCATCGTCACCACAACTCCATCATCTATGCCACCATTTCACTAACAATAGTCTTTTCTCTACAGCATAGAATCAATGAAATGCAATAAGATTGTGGTCTCACGTTTCTGGATGGTGGTCCTATTGACTCCTTTAACTCGGATGATAAAGAACTGGAAAGCAAAACATCTACCCCCCTTCAAGAAAAATACTTTACAGCAATATTCAGCATCTATACAATATGTGTAAATGGATATGTATATTCATTACCACAGTAATTAGATGTCTACCAATCTTCAGTGTCATCATACAGGGGTCTTCACACAATGTGTCCTGATGAGAGCAATAAGACAACAATCGCCCCAAACCCGCTCCAACTTTTCTGACAATTTGGTCACACAATCGCATTCTTGCACATTGAGAGGCTGCATTCCTCCATCACTTGTATCTACTGATGGCCACTAATCTGAAAAATATCAAGGTAGAAAACCCTTCCCTGCACTCACCTCACCCTAGTCGTAATCTACAATCCTCCTCTGCTCCAGGCTTTATTCAGCCATAGATCTATAGAGAATATCAACATTGGACATTTTCCATTCACACCACAACTCCAGCTTATGTCACTAATATTTCCACGTCAAGATCTTTTGTCTAGACTACAGGATGAATAAAGTACAATAGAATGGTGGCTCACATTTCTGGATGGAGATCACACTGCTTTCTTTAGCTCTGATGATAAAAAAAGAAAAACAAGGCAACACAACCCTCCCTTCAAAGACAATCATGTACAATATATACTGGCAAACAACTCCAGTGCAATCTGTGTATATATATTACAGGTTAACCACAGGACGCAGATTCCCAGCAGCCTCCAATGCTATCATACAGAGCTATCGAAACATGAGGTTCACTGTTGGAAAAGAAAACAAATTGCCCACAAACACGCTCCCACAAAATCTAAAAATTTGGATGCACTTCTGCTCATGTCTGATTGTCTGCATATTTTTTGGGCCATTATTCCTCAGCCATTGATAACAAATGGATCTGAAAAATATCAAAGCAGAACAGGTTTCCTGCACTCACCTCAGCTAACTGGGAACCTGCAGTACACAGCTGCCCCATCTCCAATACTGACACTTTATCTGACCCTGCCGAGATCAATAAGACCATCACCTCCAAAGCAATTCCGAGCCGTCAGACAATTTGGACACAATGTGGCTATAGTTTCATAGTGTACTTGCATTTTCAGGAGGCTGCATTTCTCAACCCCTTCATTATACCGTACTGGAGAGCCACGGATAAACAAACATCTGAAAAATACTAAAAAAAGAGAATCCTTCCCGCACTCCTCTCATCCTGATAGTAAACTACAATTCTCTGCTCTCAGCATTATCCGGTCACAGATCTGTAACAGACCCTTACATTGGAAAGTCTTCATCATCATCCTTATTATAACTTATGCCAATAACAATTTCATATAGATCCTTTCTTCGTACTATAAAGATCAATAAAGTACAAAATAATGGTGGCCTCACGTTTCTCGATGGTGGTCCCATTGCCTTCAACTCTGCTGATAAAGAACAGGAAAACAAAAACAACCCCACCCTCTTCAAGAAAACATTTTACAGCATCTACAGCACAATGTGTGTATAGCTATTTGTATATTCACCACAGTAAGCAGGGGGTCTAGTAATCTTCAGTGCCATCATACAGGGGTCTTCACATGATCTGTCCTGCTGAGATCAATAAGACGACAATCGCCCCAAACCACCTCCAACTTACCTGATTATTTAGACACACAATCTTATTCTTGTACTTTGAGGGGCTGCATTCCTCAACCATTTGTCTCTACTGGGGGACCACTAATCTGAAAAATATCAAGCGAGAAAACCCTTCCCTGCACTCACTTCATCCCCACAGTAAATTACAATTCACCTTGTCTCAATCTTAGCATGATCCAGTGACAGATCTGTAGATATATCTATGACATATCCTCACCATAACTCCATCATCTATGGCACCATTTCCATATCAAATTATTTTCTCAATAGTATAAGAACATAACACAGTGGTCTCATGTTTCTGGATGGGGGTCCAGCACCAAATTCTGTTGCCTTCTTTAACTCTGATAATAAAGAACAGTGACACAAAACAAATCCCCCTTCAAGATCATATACAACAATATATACGGACATTTCCCATGTAATATGTGCATATATATATCTGTATATTCACCACAGTAAGCGGCTCCTAGCAATCTTCAGTGCCATCATACAGGGGTCTCCATATTTCATCTGCACTGTTGAAACAATAAGACAATCGCCCCAAATCCTCTCCAAATACACTGACAATGTGGGCACTATTGCTTAAATTTGATGATTTACTTGCATTTTGTTGGCGCCATTATTCCTCCACCACTTTATTATATTGTCGAGCCACCGAGAAACAGATCTGAAAAATATCAGACGGGAAATCCTTTCCTGCACTCACCTCCTCCTAATAGGAGACTGAATCTGGCCGTAGCTCTGTACAGACCATTGGAAAGTCTCCAGCGTCGCCCATTACATTTTTATGCAAAGATCTTCACATTTGGATTGCACCATTGAGATCATGAAGAAGACAAGCATCCCAAACCCACTCAGAATAATAGGCTACTTTCATTTTTGCTGGGCTGCATTATGCATAATTATTTTTCTCCCGTAGATTCATGGATAACAAACGAATCTGAAATATATGAAGAGAGAAAATCCTTTCCTGCACTCACCTCCTCCCAATAGTAAACTGCATTTCTCCTCTGCGCCATCACCGCTCCCGGCATTATCCTGTGTAAAGAGATCCAGTATAGGCCCATCTGCATCGTCACCACAACTCCACCTTATGTCACTAATATTTCCACTTACAGAGCTTTTCACAGAAGTACAGGATCAATAACATACACCAAGATGGTGGTCTTACTCTACTCTATTGGGGTCCTGGGTCAAATTCAGTTGCAAGTTTCAACTCTGATGACAAAGAACAGAAAAGCAAAACAAGTCCTCCTCCCCAAACTGTTATATTAAAAGCAGCAAAAAATGACCCCTCTCTAAGAACAATCTGTTACAATAAAATACACTGGCAACATCTATAGTCCAATATGTTCAAAACAGTAAGAGGCTTACTGGAAATCTTCAGCGCCATCATACAGGGGTCTCCAGACTTGCACTGCCCTGCTGAGATCAATAAGACAATCGCCCCAAACCCACTCATACATATTTGACAACTGGAAACCCCGCTTGCTCAAGTTTCATAGTGTACTTGCGTTTTGTTGTGGCCGCATTTCCCTACCACTTTATTTTCTTGGAGCCACTGATGATAAACAGACCTGAAAAACACCAAGTGGGAAACCCAACCCTGCACTCACCTCTCCCTAATAGGACACTGAATGCGGTCACAGATCTATACAGAACACTGGAAAGTCTCCATCATCACCCAAATTACAACAACTTCTGCCAATAACATTTTCACATAAAGAACTTTTCTTTGTGCTATAGGATTAATAAATAAGATGGTGGTCTCACATTTCTGTTTGGTGGTCCTGTGCCAAATAAAGTTGCCTTCTTCAATTCTAAAGATAAAGAACAGGAAAACAAGACCCCCCCCCCATTCAAATATAACATATGTGAATGTATTCTCCACAGTAAGCAGGTTCCCAATCATCTTCAGTGTACTCATCCAAGGGTTTCCATACCAGAACTGGCTGCTGAGATCAATAAGACAAATCGCCCCAAACTGGCTCAAACTTATCTGACAATGTGGACACACTGCTGCTCAAGGTTTCAGAGTCACTTTCAGAACATAGGGGCTGCAGTCCTACACCATGTTTTGTTTCTTTTACAGAGACACTGATAAAAATTGTATCTGAAAAACATGAAATGAGAAAACCCTTCCCTGCACTCACCTCATCCTCATAGTAAACGACAAATCACCTTGTCTCAATCTCTGCTGTTAGCAGCATCCAGTGACTGATCTGTAGATATATCTGTAAATATATGACAAATCCTCACAACTCCATCATCTATGGCACTGTTTCCATATCAAATTATTGTTGTCTCAATAGTATAACATCAATAAAGTACGATAATACAGGAGTTTCACGTTTCTGGATGGGGGTCTGGTCCAAATTCTCTTGCCTACTGTAACTCTGATAATAAAGAACAGTGACACAAAACAAATCCACCTTTAAGATCATATACTGCAATATACACAGACATTTCCCATGTAATATGTGTATATATGTGTGTGTAATAATAATATAATTATAATATTATATAATTACATTATATTCACCACAGTAAGCTGCTCCTAGCAATCTTCAGTGCCATCATACAGGGGTCTCCATATTTCATCTGCACTGTTGAAATAATAAGACAATCGCCCCAAATCCTCTCCAAATAGACTGACAATGTGGGCACTATTGCTTCAATTTGATCATTTACTTGCATTTTGTTGGCGCCATTATCCCTCCACCACTTATTATATTGTTGAGCCACAGAGAAACAGATCTGAAAAACATTAAACGGGAAATCCTTTCCTGCACTCACCTCCTCCTAATACGAGACTGAATCAGGCCGTAGCTCTGTACAGACCATTGGAAAGTCTCCAGCATCGCCGGATTACAACAATGCCCATTACATTTTTATGCAAAGATCATCACATTTGGATTGCACCATTGAGATCATGAAGAAGACAAGCATCCCAAACCCACTCAGAATAATAGGCTACTTTCATTTTTGCTGGGCTGCATTATGCAGTTGTTATTTTTCTCCAGTAGATTCATGGATAACAAACGAATCTGAAATATATCAAGAGAGAAAATCCTTTCCTGCACTAACCACCCAATAGTAAACTGCATTTCTCCTCTGCGACATCACCGCTCCCGGCATTATCCTGTGTGTAAAGAGATCCAGTATAGGCCCATCGGCATCGTCACCACAACTCCACCTTATGTCACTAATATTTCCACTTACAGAGCTTTTCACAGAAGTACAGGATCAATAACATACACCAAGATGGTGGTCTTACTTTTCTCTATTGGGGTCCTGGGTCAAATTCAGTTGGAAGTTCATCTATGAAGACAAAGAACAGAAAAGCAAAACAAATCCTCCACCCCAAACTGTTAAAGTAAAAGGAGCAAAACAAACAAAAAACACTTTCAATCTGTTACAATAAAATACACTGGCAACATCTATAGTCCAATATGTTCAGAACAGTAAGAGGTTTACTGTTAATCTTCAGCGCCATCATACAGGGGTCTCCAAACTTGTGCTGCCCTGCTAAGATCAATAAGACAATCGCCACAAACCCGCTCATACATATTTGACAACTGGACACCTCATTGCTCAAGTTTCATAGCGTACTTGCCTTTTGTTGTGGCCACATTTCCCTGCCACTTTATTTTCTTGGAGCCACTGATGATAAACAGACCTGAAAAACATCAAGTGGGAAACCCGACCCTGCACTCACCTCTCCTCCCTAATAGGAAACTGATTGCGGTCACAGATCTATAAAGAACAGTGGAAAGTCTCCATCATCACCCAAATTACAACAACTTCTGCCAATAACATTTTCACATAAAGAACTTTTCTTTGTGCTATAGGATTAATAAATAAGATGGTGGTCTCACATTTCTGGATGGTGGTCTCACATTTCTGGATGGTGGTCCTGTGCCAAATTATGTTGCCTTCTTCAACTCTAAAGATAAATAACAGGAAAACAAGACCCCCCCCCCTTTTCCAAGAAAAGGAGATTTTTGTGTACTCACCGTAAAATCTCTTTCTCTTAGCCTTTAATTGGGGGACACAGAACACGGCGTGGGTGTTATGCTGCTGTCCACTAGGAGGCGACACTATGCATAATCTGAAAAAGATTAACTTTGGCTCCTCCTCTGCAGTATACACCCCTGGACGGCGTCAGCCTTCTCCAGTTTTGTGCAAAAGCATTAGGAGGAATATACCAGAAACATAACCATGCCTGTAAGAAGGCTACTATAAACAGGCTCAAACAACAATATGAGAACCCAACCGTAACAACGGCCCGCAAGGGCAACAGGGTGGGAGCTGTGTCCCCCAATTAAAGGCTAAGAGAAAGAGATTTTACGGTGAGTACACACAAATCTCCTTTACTCTGTCGCCTTATTGGGGGACACAGAACCGTGGGACGTCCCCAAAGCAGTCCCTGGGTGGGAAGCAGTGGACGAATATTGTGCTGACAGTCCCCTAGACTTGGGGTACTGCCGCCTGCAGGACCCGTCTACCCCGGCTTGCATCCGCTGAGGACTGGGTATGCACTCTGTAGTGTTTTGTAAATGTGTGCAGGCTAGTCCAAGTGGCTGCCTTACACACTTAATGTGCTGAGGCTTGATGCCAAATGGCCCAAGAGGCCCCTACCGCCCGCGTAGAGTGTGCCGTGATACCGGCCGGAAGGGGAGAATTGTTGAGGCGGTAAGCCTCTTGAATGGTGGACTTGATCCACCTAGCAAGGGTGGCTTTGGAAGCCGGTAGGCCCTTGCGAACGCCTTCTGGAAGAAGGAAAAGTGAATCAGACTTCCGGAAGGGAGCAGTCCTAAACACGTAAATACGCAATGCCCTGACAAGGTCAAGCGTATGCAGAGCCTTCTCTACCCTATGAACGGGAGCCGGGCAAAGAGACGGTAGTGATATTTCCTCATTGTGGTGGAAGCTGGACACGACCTTCGGAAGGAAGGATGGTACTGTACGGAGAACCACCTTGTCCTGATGAAAAACCAGGAAGGGTTGTCTGCAGGAAAGAGCTGAAAGTTCAGACACCCTGCGTAGCGAGGTGATTGCCACCAGGAAAACCACTTTCTGTGATAGAAAGCGGAGTGAGACCACCCTAAGGGGTTCAAAAGGGGGTGACTGTAGTGCTGTCAAGACCAGGTTGAGGTCCCACGTCTCCAACGGACGTTTGTAGGGGCGAACCAATCGGGAAACCCCTTGGAGAAAAGTCTACACTTGCGGCTTGTTAGCAATACGCCTCTAAAAGAGCACTGAAAGCGCTGACACCTGGCTCTTCAGCGAGCCCAGGGATAGCCCGGCGTCCAGGTCTGACTGAAGGAAACCGAGGACCTTTGGAAGAGAACAGGGAAGTGGAATCTGCCCACGAGAGTCGCACCATGTGAAGAAAACCTTCCAGGTACGATAGTAAATCCTGGCTGAAGTTGGCTTTCGAGCCCTGATCATGGTTTTAACAACGTCCGGTGAAAAACCTGCTTGGGTCAAAACCCAGGTCTCAATGGCCACGCCATCAAATTGAGAGCCCCTGAGTTCTGGTGTAAGAACGGGCCTTGTGACAGGAGGTCGGGACGTGTGGGGAGATGCCAGGGAGCGTCTGCTGTGAGTTGCACGACGTCGGCGTACCATGTACGCCTGGGCCAGTCTGGAGCGATCAGAATGGTGGGAACACCCTCTTGTTTGATCTTCCTCAGGACTCTCGAGATCAGGGGAGGGGTGGAAAAATGTACAGAAGCTGGAACTGGGTCCAGTCCTGAACCAGGGCATCTGCTCCGAGCGACCGCGGATCACGCGTCCTGGCCATGAAATTGGGAACCTTGGCATTGAGATTGGATGCCATCAGATCCACGTCCGGAGTCCCCCAACGATGACAGATCTGACAGAAGACTTCGGGATGGAGAGACCATTCCCCCGAGTCCATTCCTTGTCGGCTGAGATAGTCGGCTTCCCAGTTGTCCACACCCGGAATGTGGACCGCGGAGAGTACCGACCTTGCAGCCTCCGCCCATTGTAGGATACGCGTTACTTCGGTCATCGCCTGGATGCTGCGGGTGCCGCCTTGATGGGTCACGTATGCCACTGCCGTGGCATTGTCCAACTGTACTCTGATATGAGAGTCTGCCAGCAAGTGATGGAAGGCTTTCAACGCCAGGAAGATGGCCCGAATTTCCAGGATGTTGACGGGCATGGTCGATTCCCTTGGTGACCACCTGCCTTGCGCTCTGTGATGTATGTGCACCGCGCCCCAACCCATAAGGCTTGCGTCGGTGGTCAAAACCTTCCATTGACCGGAGAGAAAGGATTTTCCCCTTGCAAGCGAGGTTGGCTTGAGCCAGCAGTGCAGGGACCTCCTGGTGTTTGTTGATAACCGGAACTCCCTGTCGAGGGAGAACGGATTCCTGTCCCAGGACTTGAGGATGGCCAGTTGAAGGGGTCTGAGGTGAAACTGGGCAAATGGTACCGCCTCCATTGCTGCTGCCATCCTGCCAAGTACTCTCATGGCATACCGGAGAGATCTGGGGGACTTGCGGAGGAGTGTGTGAACTCCCAGACGGAGAGCCAGTGCCTTGTCCCTGGGGAGGATCACCAGACCCTTGGAGGTGTCGAATAGCATCCCCAGGAAGGTCAGAGACTGACTCGGGGTAGTCGAGGACTTCTGTAAATTGACTAACCATCCCAGGCGCCTCAGAGTGTCGATCGTGATCTAGACGTTGACCTCGCAGTCCTTGAAGGTGGGGACCTTAATGAGAAGGTCGTCCAGGTATGGAACGACTACTATGCCTCTGGAGTGCAGAACGTCCATGGTAGCTGCCATGACCTTTGCAAATGTTCTGGGAGCCGTGGCGAGACCGAACGGGAGGGCCACAAACTGGTAATGGTCTTGGTTGATTGCGAATCTGAGAAACCTCTGATGGGCGGGAGCAATCGGTATATGCAGGTATGCGTCCTGTATGTCTATGGAGGCAAGATATTCTCCTTTTTCCATAGACGCAACGATTGACCGGAGGGATTCCATGCGGAAGTGGCGAACTCGAACGTACTTGTTGAGTTGCTTGAGGTCTAGTATGGGTCGGACGCTGCCTCCCTTCTTGGGCACCACGAACAGGTTGGAGTAGAACCCTCGGAAGCGCTCTTCTGCTGGGACTGGCACTATGACTCCTGCTCGCAGGAGGGAAGAAACCGCTTGACGGAAGGCCTGAGCTTTGAGCGGAGATTTTGGAGGGACAGAGGGAAAAAACCTGTGCGGTGGGCTGGTAGTAAAGTCGATTTTGTATCCTGAAGACACTATTTCCTTGATCCACTTGTTTTCTGTAATAGGCAGCCAGACCTGCTGAAAGAGTAGCAGTCGTCCGCCTACAAGTGGGGTGTCTTCCAGAGGGCATGAGTCAGGATGAGGGAAAAGTCTGAGGTTTTCCTCCTTTAGGTTTTGCCTGGCTTGCCTTTGATTGCCAGTTCCTGTCTGGCCTCTGTGCCGCACGTGTGTTGTCCCTGTGGGGGGAACAATTACGGTTTTGTGCTGGGCGTGAGACGGACCAGCCTGAAGAATTCCGAAAGGATCGGAAACGAGATTGATTACGCCTTTTAAACGTGCGTTTTGGTCTTAGTTGAGGGAGGGAAGTACTTTTGTCCCCGGTAGCATTGGATATCATTGTATCCAGCTTTTCACCGAAAAGACGGCCACTGAAGTACAGGAGATTTGTTAGGGACTTTTTTGAGGCCGCATCCGCTTTCCATTCTCTTAGCCAGAGAATACGCCGGATTGTGATGGCGTTTGAGGCTATTCCCGCTATTCCTCTTGCAGAGTCCAACGCTGCATGGACCATGTAATCTGCCACCACTGCAATTTGCACCGCCTGGTCCGCCAGCTGAGGATTTGAAGCTTGAAGACCCTTTTGCAATAGATCAGCCCAAGCCATGATGGCCTTGGCTGCCCAAACTGAAGCAAATGCGGGAGCAAAAGAGGCACCTGCCGCTTCAAAGATTGAACGAGCCATGCGTTCGACTTGTCTGTCTGCTGTGTCCTTGAGGGTTGAACTGTCCGGCAGCGAGAGAAGCGTTTGTGCTGCCAGCCTAGAGACTGGAGGGTCCACTTCAGGCGGATCTGTCCAATCCTTGGTGTCTTTCTGTGGAAAGGGGTATTTTGCTTCCAAATACTTGCGATTGGCGAATTTTTTCTTAGGCTGCGAAAAGTGCTTAGAAAGGATTTTTTGAAATTCCGGGTGATTAGGGAAGACCTTCGATGGTTTCTGAACACTTTCAAAGGAAATCTTGTGTTCTGGTGCTTCTGGGGTTGGATCTGAAATGTCCAGCACCCGAAGGATGGAAGAGACGATATCCTCAACTATCGCAGTATTGCTAGGGGGACAAGGGGTCAAGGGAGCAAAGCGTTCTCTGTTTCGTTATCTGAATTGGAGTCACATATGCCCTCTGAGTCCTGCGCATCGCTAAGGAGCTCCCTAGCGGGCGAACTAGAGCGGATGTTTCCCGTGGTCTGGGATCGTTGTGGAGATCCGCATTGTCCTTCTCTATCAGGGGACGGCCTCGGTGACCTGAGGCCACTGTGTCTTTCCCTGGAGGGGGTAGACCTATTGCTATGTGAGGACGCAGATGAATGCGACCTGTGGGTCCGCTTACGCCTCGAACTGTCGGAAGCGCCCTGATCATGAGACCGGACGTTCCTTTGCTGGGTAACGCTCATGGCCGAGACATGACCCTGCAGAGCCTGCAGTAATGTGGAGGTCAGGTTATCTATAGATTGTGTCATAGACTGCGACATCTGAGTCGCCCAGCGGTCGCAGAAGCGTTGGTAGGGACTTCTTGGGGTTCTGATCCTGTTTTTTGGGTACAATCCCGGCAGTGCGGGTACGTGCTAATGCTGGGGAGAGTGGCCTTGCAGGCTGTGCAGACTGCATAAAAGCAGTCTTGCCTGGTTCTTTTCCTTGAGCCCGACATAGTACCTAGGCTGATTAGTGGAGGCCCTACAGGGGTATCTACGCAGAGGAAAGGAGTAGGAGAGCGCTATAGGGTATAGGAATTCACAGCTGAGTACCAAAGACCCAGCTGTGATCTTACCCCACCGGTGCTCCCCCTTAAGTCCAGCGCTGATGAGTCCCACGTCCTGTGCCCCCCGGAGACTGCTGTGATGCGTTCTTCCAGGTGCAGCAAGATGGCCACCGGATTCTGAGGTGGAGAGGGAAGGGGGCGGAGAGCTGGAAAAGGGCGCGCTGGGCCATGTAAAAGCGCGCCCCTCCTGCCTCGATCCACCCCTTCTATGACACTGCAGTGTCATTTTCGTCATCCGGGGGGCGGGAAGCCGCGGCCTAAATTTGAGGTCTCCAGCAGGGCTCCAGGACGGCGTGGTCGTCCGCGGGGGGGGGGGGGGGGGGGGGGTCGGATTTAAACCAAACCCCCCCAGAATGAAAGGAGGGCTGGCGGTGGGGCCATATATGTGACTGGGGCCCTGTGGAGGGTCCCTTGGGGCGCCATTGCTGCAGAGACCGGGGAGCAGGGAGCCTGGTCTCTGATAAGTGCCGTGCCTCGCTGCACCTCCCCCGGTCCCAAAAGGTGCCCACATGTGGACTGGGGTCCCTGGTGCCTGGTACAGGCCCTACCTGCGGTGTCTCAACCTAATACCCCCAGAGGGGGATTAGGGAGGGTGCTGCTGTCACCGTCAGGGGGCTTCATCGTCGCCTCGACCTCGACCCAAGAGCCGGACGGAACTGAAGGAAGGAGGGGGGTCTCGACCTCGAACCAGTACCCGAGGGACTGGTGAGGGAGCGACATGGGGAATAGCCACCTCAACCTCAACCGGGTACCCCTAATAGGGGACCGAGGAGGGAGCCATGCCGGGAGTCTCGCTGGAGACCCTCTTTTCTTCATCTGTAGTCCTTTGGAAAAAAATCCAGGAAAAAGACGGAGTAAAAAAAAAAAAATCTTAGGTGTGCCTCCTGCGACACTAAGCAAAAACTGGAGAAGGCTGACGCCGTCCAGGGGTGTATACTGCAGAGGAGGAGCCAAAGTTAATCTTTTTCAGATTATGCATAGTGTCGCCTCCTAGTGGACAGCAGCATAACACCCACGGTTCTGTGTCCCCCAATAAGGCGACAGAGTAAATATTTTACATCAATATACAGCACAATATATGTACATAAGTATGTTTGTATACTCACCACTGTAAGCAAGGGTCAACAATCTTCAGTGTCATCATACAGGGGTTTTCACACGTGTACTGTCCTTCTGAGATCAATAAGACGACAGTCGCCCCCAACTCGCTTACTATTTAGACACACAGTCGCGTTCTTACACTTTGAGGGGCTGCATTCCTCAACCATTTGTATCTACTGGAGGACCACTAATCTGAAAAATATCAAATAAGAAAACCCTTCCCTGCACTCACCTCATCCTAGCAGTAATCTACAATCCTCCTCTGCTCCCAGCATTATCTGGCCATAGATCTGTAGAGAATATCAACATTGGACTATCTCCATTCACACCACAACTACATCTTATCTCACTAATATTTCCAGGTCAGGAGTTTTTTCTCTGCACTACAGGATGAATAAATTACAATAAGATGGTGGTCTCACATTTCGGGGCGGTCTTGTTACCTTCTTTTGTTCTAATAAAAAAAACAGTAAAGAAAAACAACCTCCCCCTATAAGAACAATCAATTACAACAATATATAGCGGCAATGTCCTCCATTGCAGTCTGTATATAGTTTAGATTTACCCCAGTAAGCCGGCTCCCGGCAATCGTCAGTACAATCATACAGGGCTATGGAACTTCACTGTTGGGAACAAGAAGAAAACAAATTGCCCCCAAACACACTCCCACAAAATCTATATTTTTGGACGCACCGCTACTCATGTCTGATTGTCTGCATATTGTGGGGCCATTATTCCTCCGCCACTGATAACAAATGGATCTTAAAAATATCAGACAATTTGGACACCATGTGGCTATAGTTTCATAGTGTACTTGCATTTTCAGGGGGCTGCATTTCTCAACCACTTCATTATACAGTATTGGAGAGCCACGGATAAACATCTGAAAAACACTAAAAAAGACAATCCTTCCCCGCACTCCCCTCATCCTGATAGTAAACTACAATTCTCTGCACTCAGTATTATCCAGTCACAGATCTGTAACAAATGCTTACATTGGAAATTCATCAACATCATCCTTATTATAACTTAAGTCAAAAACATTTTCCTATAAAGATCAATAAATTACAAAGAAGGTGGTCTCACATTTCTGGATGCTGGTCAAATACCCTTTAACTCTGCTGATAAATTACAGGAAAACAAATTTACCCCATTCAAGAAAAATACCTCACAGCAATATACAGCACTACGTGTATATCTACTTGCATATTCATCACAATAAGCGGGTTTCTAGCAATCTTCAGTGTCATCATACAGGGGTAGTCACACTTGAACTGCACTGATGAGATCAATAAGACGACAATGGCCCCCAGCTCGCTCCAACTTATCTGATTCTTAAGACAAATAGTCTCGTTCCTACCCTTTGAGGGGCTGCATTCTTCAACCATTGTGGTTTACTGGAGGACCACTAATCTGAAAAATATCAAACAAGAAAACCCTTCCCTGCACTCACCTCATCCTAGCAGTAATCTACAATCCTCCTCTGCTCCTGGCATTATCCGGCCATAGATCTGTAGAGAATATCAACATTGGACAATCTCCACTCACACCACAATTACATCTTATCTCACTAATATTTACAAGTCAGGAGTTTTCTCTCTAGACTACAGGATGAATAAATTACAATAAGATGGTGGTCTCACATTTCTCGATGGTGGTCCGTTGCATCCTTTAGCTCTGATGATAAAAAAACAGTAAAGAAAAACACCATCCCCCTACAAGAACAATCATTTACAGCAATATATAGTGACAAACTCCCCCAGTGTATACATAGTTTAGATTTATGTCAGTAAGCCGGCAATCTTCAGTGCAATCATACAGGGGTCTTCACACGATCTGTCCTGCTGAGAACAATAAGACGACAATCGCCCCCAACTCGTTCCACCGTATTCGACTATTTAGACTCAGAACCGTGTACTTGCATTTTGAGGGGGCTGCATTCCTCAACCATTTGTCTCTACTGGAGGACCACTAATCTGAAAAGCATCACGCAAGAAAACCCTTCCCTGCACTCACCTCATCCTAGCAGTATTTTACAATACTCCTCTGCTCACAGCATTATCCGGCTATAGATTTGTAGAGAACATCAAGGTAGGACAATCTCCACTCACACCACAACTCCAACTTATCTCACTAATATTTCCAGGTCAGGATTTATTTCTATAGACTACAGGATGAATAAATTACAATAAGATGGTGATCTCACATCTCTGGTCGGTCCTGTTGCCTCCTTTAGCTCGAATGATAAAAAACAGTAAAGAAAAACAACCTCCCCCTACAAGTAAATCATTTACACCAATATATAGCGGCAATCTCCTCCAGTGCAATCTGTATATTGTTTAGATTTACCCCATTAAGCCGGCTCCCGGCAATCTTCAGTGCAATCATACAGGGCTATGGAACTTCACTGTTGGGATCAAGAAGAAAACAAATTGCCCCCAAACACACTCCAACTCAACAAACACTTTGGAGGCACCGCTGCTCATGTCTGATTGTCTGCATATTCTGGGGCCATTATTCCTCCGCCACTGAGAAATGGATCTGAAAAATATCAAGCGAGAAAATCCTTCCCTGCACTCACCTCCTCCCATCAGTAATCTGTAATTCTTCTCTGCTCTATCTCTGCTCCCGACATTATCATTTCACAGATCTGGAAATACTTCCTACATAGGACAATCTCCCATCGTCACCACAACTCCATCATCTATGCCACCATTTCACTAACAAGAGTCTTTTCTCTACAGCATAGAATCAATGAAATGCAATAAGATTGTGGTCTCACGTTTCTGGATGGTGGTCCCATTGACTTATTTAACTCTGATGATAAAGAACTGGAAAGCAAAACATCTACCCCCCTTTCAAGAAAAATACTTTACAGCAATATTCAGCATCTATACAATATGTGTATATGGATATATATATTCATCACCACAGTAATTAGATGTCTAGCCATCTTCAGTGTCCATCATACAGGGGTCTTCACACGATGTGTCCTGATGAGATCAATAAGACAACAATCGCCCCAAACCCGCTCCAACTTTTCTGACAATTTGGTCACACAATCGCATTCCTGCACATTGAGAGGCTGCATTCCTCCATCAGTTGTATCTACTGATGGCCACTAATCTGAAAAATATCAAGGTAGAAAACCCTTCCCTGCACTCACCTCACCCTAGCAGTAATCTACAATCCTCCTCTGCTCCAGGCTTTATTTGGCCATAGATCTGTAGAGAACATCAACATTGGACATTTTCCATTCACACCACAACTCCAGCTTATGTCGCTAATATTTCCACGTCAAGATCTTTCGTCTAGACTACAGGATGAATAAAGTACAATAGAATGGTGGGCTCACATTTCTGGATGGAGATCACACTGCTTTCTTTAGGTCTGATAAAAAAAAAAAAAGAAAAACAAGGCAACACAACCCTCCCTTCAAAGACAATCATGTACAATATATACTGGCAAACAACTCCAGTGCAATCTGTGTATATATATTACAGGTTAACCACAGGACGCAGATTTCCAGCAGCCTCCAATGCTATTATACAGAGCTATCGAAACATGAGGTTCACTGTTGGAAAAGAAAACAAATTGCCCCCAAACACACTCCCACAAAACCTAAAAATTTGGATGCACTTCTGCTCATGTCTGATTGGCTGCATATTGTGGGGCCATTATTCCTCAGCCACTGATAACAAATGGATCTGAAAAATATCAAAGCAGAACAGGTTTCCTGCACTCACCTCATCTAACTGGGAACCTGCAGTACACAGCTGCCAATAGTGACACTTTATCTGACCCTGCCGAGATCAATAAGACCATCACCTCCAAAGCAATTCCGAGCCGTCTGACAATTTGGACACAATGTGGCTATAGTTTCATAGTGTACTTGCATTTTCAGGGGGCTGCATTTCTCAACCACTTCATTATACTGTACTGGAGAGCCACGGATAAACAAACATCTGAAAAATACTAAAAAAGAAAATCCTTCCAGCACTCCTATCATCCTGATAGTAAACTACAATTCTCTGCTCTCAGCATTATCCGGTCACAGATCTGTAACAGACCCTTACATTGGAAAGTCTTCATCATCATCATCCTTATTATAACTTATGCCAATAACAATTTCATATAGATCCTTTCTTCGTACTATAAAGATCAATAAAGTACAAAATAATGGTGGCCTCACGTTTCTCGACGGTGGTCCGATTGCCTTCAACTCTGCTGATAAAGAACAGGAAAACAAAAACAATCCCACCCTCTTCAAGAAAACATTTTACAGCATCTACAGCACAATGTGTGTATATCTATTTGTATATTCACCACAGTAAGCAGGGGGTCTAGTAATCTTCAGTGCCATCATACAGGGGTCTTCACATGATCTGTCCTGCTGAGATCAATAAGACGACAATCGCCCCAAACCACCTCCAACTTACCTGATTATTTAGACACACAATCTTATTCTTGTACTTTGAGGAGCTGCATTCCTCAACCATTTGTCTCTACTAGAGGACCACTAATCTGAAAAATGTCAAGCGAGAAAACCCTTCCCTGCACTCACCTCATCCCCACAATAAATTACAATTCACCTTGTCTCAATCTCTGCTGACAGCATCATTCAGTGACAGATCTGTAGATATATCTAAGACATATCCTCACCACAACTCCATCATCTATGGCACTATTTCCATATCAAATTATTTTCTCAATAGTATAAGAACATTAAAGTACAATATGCCGGTGGTCTCACGTTTCTGGATGGATGTCCAGCACCAAATTCAGTTGCCTTCTTTAACTCTGATAATAAAGAACAGTGACACAAAACAAATCCTCCTTCAAGATCATATACAGCAATATACACATACATTTCCCATGTAATATGTGTATATATAAAGCGGCTCCTAGCAATCTTCAGTGCCATACAGGAGTCTCCATATTTCATCTGCACTGTTGAAACAATAAGACAATCGCCCCAAATCCTCTCCAAATACCCTGACAATTTGGGCACTATTGGTTAAATTTGATGATTTACTTGCATTTTGTTGGCGCCATTATTCCTCCACCACTTTATTATATTGTCGAGCCACCGAGAAACAGATCTGAAAAATATCATACAGGAAATCCTTTCCTGCACTCACCTCCTCCTAATGGGACACTGAATCAAGCCGTAGCTCTGCACAGACCATTGGAAAGTCTCCAGCGTCGCCGGATTACAACAATGCCCATTACATTTTTATGCAAAGATCTTCACATTTGGATTGCACCATTGAAATCAAGAAGACAAGCTTCCCAAACCCACTCAGAAGCTGCATTATGCAATTAATTATTTTTCTCCCGGAGATTCATGGATAACAAACGAATCTGAAAAATATCAAAAGAGGAAATCCTTTCCTGCACTCACCTCCTCCCAATAGTAAACTGCATTTCTCCTCTGCGCCATCACCGCTCCCGGCATTATCCTGTGTGTGAAGAGATCCAGTATAGGCCCATCTGCATCGTCACCACAACTCCACCTTATGTCACTAATATTTCCACTTACAGAGCTTTTCACAGAAGTACAGGATCAATAATGTACACCAAGATGGTGGTCTTAGGGTACCGTTACACCTAGCGATGCACCAGCAATCCCGACCAGCGATATGACGCGGTCAGGATCGCTGGTGCATCGCTAGGTGGTCGCTAGTGAGCTGCCACACAGGCAGATCTCACTAGCGACATCGCTGGGGACGGGGGTTGCTACTTACCTGTCAGACGCAGCGATCCTGCGTCCTCCCGCCCGGCTCCACGCGTCGCTCGTCAGCGCCGCAGGAAGTGGCCGACGAGGAATGGTCCAGGAGCTTCTCGCGCGATCAGCGATAACCAGCGGGGGAGCCGGTCGGAGGTAAGTATCACATGCAGCAATATCGCTAGTAATATCGCTGTAACGTCACAAAATCGGTGACTTTACAGCGATATTGCTAGCGATATCGCAGTGTGTAACGGGGGCTCTACTCTACTCTATTGGGGTCCTGGGTAAAATTCAGTTGCAAGTTTCAACTCTGATGACAAAGAACAGAAAAGCAAAACAAGTCCTCCCCAAAACTGTTATATTAAAAGCAGCAAAAAATGACCCATCTCTAAGAACAATCTGTTACAATAAAATACACTGGCAACATCTATAGTCCAATATGTTCAAAACAGTAAGAGGCTTACAGGAAATCTTCAGCGCCATCATACAGGGGTCTCCAGACTTGCACTGCCCTGCTGAGATCAATAAGACAATCGCCCCAAACCCGCTCATACATGGACAACTCGAAACCCCCTTGCTCAAGTTTCATAGCGTACTTGCCTTTTGTTGGGGCGGCATTTCCCTACCACTTTATTATCTTGGAGCCACTGATGATAAACAGACCTGAAAAACATCAAGTGGGAAACCCGACCCTGCACTCACCTCTCCTCCCTAATAGGAAACTGAATGCGGTCACAGATCTATACAGAACATTGGAAAGTTTCCATCATCACCCAAATTACAACAACTTCTGACAATAACATTTTCACGTAAAGAACTTTTCTTTGTGCTATAGGATTAATAAATAAGATGGTGGTCTCACATTTCTGGATGGTGGTCCTGTGCCAAATAAAGTTGCCTTCTTCAATTCTACAGATAAAGAACAGGAAAACAAGACCCCCCCCATTCAAATATAATATATGTGACTGTATTCTCCACAGTTAGCAGGTTCCCAATCATCTTCAGTGCCTTCATCCAAGGGTCTCCATACCAGAACTGGCTGCTGAGATCAATAAGACAAATCGCCCCAAACCGGCTCAAACTTATCTGACAATGTGGACACACTGCTGCTCAAGGTTTCAGAGTCACTTTCAGAACATAGGGGCTGCAGTCCTACGCCATGTTTTAATTTCTTTTGCAGAGACACTGATAAAAACTGGATCTGAAAAAATAAAGTGAGAAAACCTTTCCCTGCACTCATGTCATCCTCATAGTAAACTACAAATCACCTTGTCTCAATCTCTGCTGACAGCAACATTCAGTGACAGATCTGTAGATATATCTGTAAATATCCAACATATCCTCACAACTCCATCATCTATGGCACTATTTCCATATCAGATTCTTTTCTCAATAGAACAAGAACAATAAAGTACGATAACACAGTGGTCTCACGTTTCTGGATGGGGGTCTGGCCCAAATTCTGTTGCCTTCTTTAACTCTGATAATAAAGAACAGTAACACAAAACAAATCCCCCTTCAAGATCATATACAGCAATATACAGACATTTCCCATGTAATATGTGTATATATATATCTGTATATTCACCACAGTAAGCTGCTCCTAGCAATCTTCAGTGCCATCATACAGGCGTCTCCATACTTCATCTGCACTGTTGAAATTAATAAGACAATCGCCCCAAATCCTCTCCAAATAGACTGACAATTTGGGTACTATTGGTTAAATTTGATGATTTACTTGCATTTCTCGTTCGCCTTATTGGGGGACACAGAGACCATGGGTGTATGCTGCTGCCACTAGGAGGCTGACACTATGCACAAAAAAGTTAGCTCCTCCTCCGCCGTATACACCCCACCGACCGGCAGGAAATTCCTCAGTTTTAGCTTAGTGTCAGTAGGAGGTGGACACGGGTCTTTTATTAGACCCATATCTACCTCAGTGTGCGTCGTTTCTTTGCAGGTTCCGGAGGGATACGGAGTGAACAGTCACATCCGTACTCCCACAAAGAGACTATGAGTACGGCGTGTACTGCCACACCGTATCCTCATAGGTCTCCGCAGCAGGACCAGGAGCCTCGCACAAGTAGGTGCCAGCCGCACGGACGGTCCTTGCCCCCCGCCTCCCACCCTCTCGCCTACCAGAGCCTGAAGGTTGGATGAGGCGCGGATTTCATAGAGACAGACAGCGTGGGATTTTCAGGTACCTTTATTGTAAGGCCCCCTGCCTGGGTGAGTATGTCAGTCTTCCCCCGGCGTTTTCTCTTGGAGCGGTCGCCAGGGGGACCACGTTAGGGTCCCTGCACGCCCCGCATCCCCCCACGGTCACCGCATCCATGCAGGCCCCGGGTCTTCACGGGCCTCGTTCTGCGCTTCCCCCCCCTTTTTTCCATCTCGGAAGGGGTAGCGCTGGAGTCGGGCAGTTCTGGGCAGGGACGCGGCCCGGTGTTGCGACGCGTCTTCCGCGCCGACCCCCTGCTGACAGGCGGCCGCCGCAAGTAATTTAGGTCCCGGCTTGTATTCGGACCTACCGCAGCGTCGCGGCCACGCCCCCCGCCCCTTTCTACTAAGCGGGCTTCTCTCCCGTTCTCCCCAGGCCCTCCCCCCGCCTTTCCCTCTCCTGCCCAGCATATTATGGCTAGAGGGCAGCAATTATTAACCCTGCGAGGAGCTCCGCCCTTCCCCTTCCCCGGGACCCGCGCTTTTCTACAGGCAGGTGCCATCTTCACAGCCTGCCAGCCGGACACAGCTGGAGAGGCTCCCCAGCCCCTGAGCAGTTTCTGCAAGCAGCTTTTTGCCTCTTTGGGACGGCCAGCCGGACTTCTCCCTGATCTGCATCCCCGGACACGTCGAGCAGCATCGCTTTTGGGGACACCGGACCGTGAGTAGCTCTGCACGGCAGACTGACCCTTCTCCGCCCTCTGTCCCCCAACCTTCCGGCACTACCTCAGGGGTCAGTCCTCTCCCCTCTGCCTGGACTGTAGCAATCCAATCCAGCCCGACGCCGCTCAGGAGCCATCCATAGCCCCAGGGGTGAGTGAGCCCCCCTTGCCGGGTTGGGCCTCCTCCCTATCACAGTCGGTGGCAGACCTCACCAAGGTGTCTCAGTCCCTAGTAGCCGTTCTGGATAAGTTGCCCTTGGGAGCTTCTGCGGGACCTAGCACGTCCCAGGACGTCCCATCTGAGCCAGCCAGTGTCAGTCGCAAGAGACCCAGGCAGGATCTCCAGGCGGAGTCCTCTCCTCGCCCTACCTCACCCCATACTCCCCAGCAGTCTCCCTCTCAGGCCTCCTCTCCCAAGTCAGGTGAAGCGCTTTCGGAATCTGAAGGGGTCTTAGAGCTGGATTCGGATCAGGATGCGAACATGAAGGCTACGGTGCAGAACCTCATTGCCGCGATTCACCATACCTTTCGACATCACTGACGCCCCTGCGAAATCCTCAGATCAGGAGGTTTCGTTCAGACGGGCGGAAACACCTTCCAGGGTGTTTCCCTTTCATTCCGAGTTTGGGAAGATTTTTACCAAGGAAAGGGAAGATCCGACTAGACGCTTTCAAAGAGGAAAGCGTCTCGGCGTGCTGTATCCGTTCGCTAAAGAGCTCACGGACAACTGGGCCGCTTCTCCTTCAGTGGACCCTCCCGTATCCAGACTCTCTAATAATACTGTTCTTCCGCTGTCGGGTGTAGCGTCTCTAAAAGATTCTAATGACAGAATCATAGAATCCCTAGCAAAGTCTGCCTTCGAGGCGGCATCTGCGGCGGTATGTCCAGTCTTTGCTTCATCTTGGGCAGCAAAGGCTATATCCGCTTGGGAAGAGGACCTTCGGCAGGGCATTCTGGATAAGGCACAACCGGAGCATTTGGCCGATCTCGCCAATCAGATTTCCCATGCGGGGGATTATCTGCTTTCTGCTTCCTTGGATGCCGCATCTTGCGCGGTTCAGGCGTCAAGCAACATTGTGGCAATCCGACGTACAATTTGGCTCAAGGCCTGGCAGGCGGACTTGTCCTCTAAAAAGTCTCTGACTAATCTGCCTTTTCAAGGAGTGCGTCTCTTTGGGTCCCAATTGGACCAGATTATTAAGGACGCTACCAGAGGTACGAGTTCTCTTCTCCCCCAATCCAAGCCTCGCAGACCTCCTCCAAGGCGTCAGTTCCGTCCCTTTCGGTCTTTCCGCCGTTTCAATGCGGCGGAAAACCCTTCCAACCAGCAAAGGCCACAAGCACGTCAGGAAAGAAAGAAGGTCTCCTTCAGGCCCACTCCATCCTGGCGGTTCCACTCTTCCCAGGGAAGACCACCCAGATCTAGATCTGGACGGTCTACGTGCGCATGACTATCATCGGTCTTCCGTGGGTCCCTTCCAATTGGGAGGTCGACTTCTTTTCTTCAGCGACGTCTGGTTCGCCTCAGTAGAGGACGCTTCGGTCAGAGAGGTTGTATCGACAGGATACAAAATAGAGTTTGTTTCTCTTCCACGGGATCGCTTCTTCCATCCCGTCCGCCACGGGATCCTGCCTTGATCCCGGGGTTCGGTTCGGCCATCGCCTCTCTCCTCAGCTCCGGGGTGATTGTGCTCGTTCCCGAATCGGAACGATTCACAGGGTTTTATTCAAACCTGTTTGTGGTGCCGAAAAAGGACGGGGCGGTTCGACCCATCTTGGATCTCAAGTTACTCAACAAGAGAGTTCGCCTCCGCCACTTCCGGATGGAGTCGGTTCGCTCGGTGATTGCCTCCATGGAGGAGCAGGAATTCATGTGTTCCATAGACATCCAAGATGCCTATCTACATGTGCCCATATTTCCCGGACGTCCGAAGTTCCTGTGGTTTGTGATTCACCACGAACATTATCAGTTCGTCGCGCTCCCTTTTGGGCTCGCCACCGCTCCCAGGGTCTTCACGAAGATTATGGCGGCGTTGATGGCCTTGTTGAGGATCAGAGGTCTTGTTCTTTTTCCGTATCTCGACGATATTCTGATCAAGGTTCCCTCCTTTCATCAGGCCCGCCTAAGTGTGGCGATCGTTCTAGACACCCTGTCCAGTTTTGGGTGGATTGTCAACCGGAAAAAGTCCTGTCTGATCCCTACTCAACGCCTTGTGTTTCTGGGCCTTCTTTTCGACACTCGTCGGTCAAGGGTATTTCTCCCACAAGACAAGATTCTTTCCCTGCAGCAGGGCGTCCGATCACTACAGATCGCACGGTTTACATCTCTCAGGACAGCCATGAGGATTCTGGGGAAGATGGTGGCAGCAATAGAGGCAGTTCCCTTTGCCCAGTTTCACGCCAGGCCCCTCCAGCAGGCCATTTTGTCCAGGTGGAACAGGTCGGCTCTGTCTCTGGATCGTCCGGTTCGTCTTTCATGCCGGATCAAGCGGTCTCTCAACTGGTGGTTGACGTCTCCCCTCATTCTCTCGGGGCGGTCCTTTCTTCCCAGATTGGCACAAAGGACGCCAGCCTCATCGGCTGGGGTGCAGTGTTCCGCAATCACACTGTTCAGGGTCGATGGTCGACTCAGGAATCAGCTCTGCAGATCAATGTCCTAGAGATACGAGCGATCCTTCTGGCTCTCGTCCACTGGGAACGGCGCCTCAAGGGCCTGCCTGTCAGGATTCAAACAGACAATGCCACAGCGGTGGCGTATATCAACCGACAAGGAGGGACACGGAGTGTCTCAGCCCTGGCGGAAGTGTCCAGAATTCTTCAATGGGCAGAGACCTTTGTTCCAACAATTTCCGCGGTTCACATTCCCGGCGTGGACAACTGGGCCGCCGATTTTCTAAGCCGCGAGGGTCTCGCGGCAGGGGAATGGTCCCTACATCCGGAGGTGTTTCATCTGCTCTGCCGTCGGTGGGGAACCCCGGACGTAGACCTCATGGCGTCTCTCCTCAAAAGGAAGGTACCACAATTCGTGTCCAGGTCTCGGGAACCCCTGGCAGTGGGCGCCGACGCTCTGGCCGTTCCTTGGTCACAGTTCGAGCTCCCCTACCTGTTCCCTCCCCTGCCTCTTCTTCCCAAGCTGTTGAAGAAAATCAAGGCAGAAGGGATTCCAGTCGTCCTCATCGCCCCGAATTGGCCCAGAAGGTCTTGGTTCGCGGACATTGTCAACCTTCTCGCGGACGCCCCCTGGAAGCTTCCCGACAGGGCAGATCTGCTGTCGCAAGGCCCGATTTGCGACCCCAATTCTCGGTCGCTCAATTTAACGGCGTGGCTGTTGAGACCGAGGTTTTGAAACGGGCAGGATTCTCTGATCGAGTGATTCATACCATGATCCGCGCCAGAAAGCCTTCCTCTTCCAAGATCTATTACCGTACTTGGAAAGCCTATTTCTCCTGGTGTGAGGCCAATGACATCGAGGCCATGGTTTTTTCGCTTCCTTCTGTTCTGGCGTTTCTTCAGACAGGGCTGGATGCGGGGCTTGCTCTCAGTTCCTTGAAGGGTCAAGTTTTGGCACTGTCCATTTTATTTCAGAAGACGCTGGCCTCCCGGCCCCAGGTCAAAACCTTTCTTCAGGGTGTGGCTCACACGGTTCCTCCGTACCGAGCGCCCGTGGATCCTTGGGATCTTAATTTCGTTCTTGGGGTTCTGCAAGGTCCTCCTTTTGAACCTCTCAGGGATGTTTCCCTTGCCCTCTTTTCTTGGAAGGTGGCCTTTCTGGTGGCCATTACTTCCATCCGACGTGTGTCAGAATTAGCGGCCCTTTCTTGCCGCTCTCCTTTTTGGTACTTCATCAGGACAAGGTAGTTCTGCGGCCTCCGCCCTCTTTACTTCCGAAGGTGGTATCTTCGTTTCACCTCAATGAGGACATTGTTCTGCCATCCTTCTGCCCGAGCCCAGCTCATCCTCGGGAGCAATCCTTGAACAAGCTGGACCTGGTCAGGGCATTGAGAGTCTATCTAGCCAGGACATCTTCCTTGCGGAAGTCAGACTCTCTGTTTATCATTCCAGACGGTGCAAGGAAAGGTCACCCAGCCTCAAAGGCCACTATTGCTCGCTGGATCAGATCGGCAATTTTGGAGGCATACCGGGTCAAGCATCGTGCAGCTCCTTCAGGGATCAGAGCGCACTCTACCCGGGTGGTGGGTGCCTCCTGGGCGGTGCGCCACAGAGCTTCCGCGCTGCAGCTTTGCAAAGCTGCAACGTGGTCTTCGGTTCACACTTTTGTGAAATTCTACAGGGTCCACACCTACGCTTCGGCGGATGCCAGCCTAGGTAGAAGGATTCTGCAGGCCGCGGTGGTGAGTCCACTGGCCTGATGGAAGTTTGTTTCCCACCCCAGGGACTGCTTTGGGACGTCCCATGGTCTCTGTGTCCCCCAATAAGGCGAACGAGAAAACAGGATTTTTTGGGTTGCTTACCGTAAAATCTGTTTCTCGGAGCCTTCATTGGGGGACACAGCACCCTCCCGTGTTCTACAACTCCTGTTCTTATGTTTGTCAATTGGTTACAGTTGAGTTGTTCGTTCTGTTTTCAATCTATTCCGTTACTTCTCCTACTGCTTTCTCACTAACTGAGGAATTTCCTGCCTGTCGGTGGGGTGTATATGGCGGAGGAGGAGCTAACCTTTTTTGTGCATAGTGTCAGCCTCCTAGTGGCAGCAGCATACACCCATGGTCTCTGTGTCCCCCAATGAAGGCTCCGAGAAACAGATTTTACGGTAAGCAACCCAAAAAATCCTGTTTTTGTGGGCGCCATTATTCCTCCACCACTTTATTATATTGTCGAGCCACCGAGAAACAGATCTGAAAAACATTAAACGGGAAATCCTTTCCTGCACTCACCTCCTCCCAATAGTAAACTGCATTTCTCCTCTGCGCCATCACCGCTCCCGGCATTATCCTGTGTGTGAAGAGATCCAGTATAGGCCCATCTGCATCGTCACCACAACTCCACCTTATGCCACTAATATTTCCACTTACAGAGCTTTTCACAGAAGTACAGGATCAATAACATACACCTAGATGGTGGTCTTACTTTTCTCTATTGGGGTGCTGGGTCAAATTCAGTTGCAAGTTCAACTATGAAGACAAAGAACAGAAAAGAAAAACAAGTCCCCCCTCCCCCAAACTGTTAAAGTAAAAGGAGCAAAACAAACCTCAATCTGTTACAGCAAAATACACTGGCAACATCTGTAATCCAATATGTTCAAAACAATAAGAGGCTTACTGGTAATCTTCAGCGCCATCATACAGGGGTCTCCAGACTTGTGCTGCCCTGCTGAGATCAATAACACAATCGCCCCAAACCTGCTCATACATATTTGACAACTGGACACCTCGTTGCTCAAGTTTCATAGCGTACTTGCCTTTTGTTGGGGCCGCATTTCCCTACCACTTTATTTTCTTGGAGCCACTGATGACAAACAGATCTGAAAAACATCAAGTGGGAAATCCGACCCTGCACTCACCTCTCCCTAATAGGACACTGAATGCGGTCACAGATCTATACAGAACATTGGAAAGTCTCCATCATCACCCAAATTACAACAACTTCTGCCAATAACATTTTCACATAAAGAACTTTTCTTTGTGCTATAGGATTAATAAATAAGATGGTGGTCTCACATTTCTGGATGGTGGCCCTGTGCCAAATAAAGTTGCCTTCTTCAACTCTAAAGATAAATAACAGGAAAACAAGACACCCCCTCCTTTTCCAAGAAAATTTTTTACATCAATATACAACACAATATGTGTATATAAATATGTTTGCATATTCCCAACAGTAAGCAGGGGTCAATAATCTTCAGTGTCATCATACAGGGGTCTTCACACGTGTACTGTCCTACTGAGATCAATAAGACGACAATCGCCCCCAAATCTCCAATTTAACTGACTATTTAGACACACAGTCGCGTTCTTACACTTTTAGGGGCTGCATTCCTCAAACATTTGTATGTACTGGAGGACCACTAATCTGAAAAATATCAAATAAGAAAACCCTTTCCTGCAGTCACCTCATCCTAGTAGTAATCTACAATCCTCCTCTGCTCCCGGCATTATCCGGCCATAGATCTGTAGAGAATATCAACGTAGGACAATCTCCACTCACACCACAACTACATCTTATCTCACCAATATTTCCAGGTCAGGATTTTTTTCTCTACACTGAATAAATTACAATAAGATGGTGGTCTCACATTTCTGGTCGGTCCTGTTGCGTCCTTTAGGTCTGATAATAAAAGAACAAAGAAAAACAACCTCCCCATAACAAAATCATTTACAACAATATATAGCGGCAATGTCCTCCATTGCAGTCTGTATATAGTTTAGATTTACCCCAGTAAGCCGGCTCCCGGCAATCTTCAGTGCAATCATACAGGACTATGGAACTTCACTGTTGAGAACAAGAAGAAAACAAATTTCCCCCAAACACACTCCCACTCATCTAACACTTTGGACGCACCGCTGCTCATAGTAAGTGAAAAAACGTTGGCACAACTCAAGTATAGGTGGTGCACAAGTAGGGACCCAATCCGTAATCACTGATACATAAACTTGGCACACACACGTCTGTTGTTGATACGAGAAGTGGTATTTTAATAAGGTATAGTACATACAGTTAATGACGTTTCGGTCTTATGACCTTCATCAAAGTACCCTGTATTGTACTGAACGCCTTGAGTGTGTGAGCAAAAGCCACAAAAATATGAAATGGAATGCTTATGGCCACTCTCCGATCCGTCGGTGCACAGTGCGTGTCTGAGCTGTGAACGCGGCGTCCTGGAACAAACGGCGGACGCCGCGTTCACAGCTCAGACACGCACTGTGGACCGACGGATCGGAGAGTGGCCATAAGCATTCCATTTCATATTTTTGTGGCTTTTGCTCACACACTCAAGGCGTTCAGTACAATACAGGGTACTTTGATGAAGGTCATAAGACCGAAACGTCATTAACTGTATGTACTATACCTTATTAAAATACCACTTCTCGCACCGCTGCTCATGTCTGATTGTCTGCATATTGTGGGGCCATTATTCCTCAGCCACGGATAAGAAATGGATCTGAAGCGAGAAAATCCTTCCCTGCACTCACCTCCTCCCATCAGTAATCTGTAATTCTCCTCCGCTCCATCTCTGGTCCCGACATTATGATTTCACCGATCTGGAAATACTTCCTACATAGGACAATCTCCATCGCCACCACAACTCCATCATCTATGCCACCATTTCACTAACAAGTCTTTTCTCTATAGCATAGGCTCAATAAAATGCAATAAGATTGTGGTCTCACGTTTCTGGATGATGGTCCCATTGACTTCTTTAATTCTGATGATAAAGAAGAAAGCAAAACATCTACCCCCCCTTCAAGAAAAATACTTTACAGCAATATTCAGCATCTATACAATATGTGTATATGGATATGTATATTCATCACCACAGTAATTAGATGTCTACCAATCTTCAGTGTCATCATACAGGGGTCTTCACACGATGTGTCCTGATGAGATCAATAAGACAACAATCGCCCCAAACCCGCTCCAACTTATCTGACAATTTGGTCACACAATCGCATTCCTGCACATTGAGAGGCTGCATTCCTCCATCACTTGTATCTACTGATGGCCACTAATCTGAAAAATATCAAGGTAGAAAACCCTTCCCTGCACTCACCTCACCCTAGTAGTAATCTGCAATCCTCCTCTGCTCCAGGCCTTATTCAGCCATAGATCTGTAGAGAATATCAACATTGGACAATCTCCATTCACACCACAACTCCAGCTTATGTCACTAATATTTCCACGTCAAGATCTTTTGTCTAGACTACAGGATGAATAAAGTACAATAGAATGGTGGCTCACATTTCTGGATGGAGATCACACTGCTTTCTTTAGGTCTGATGATAAAAAAAAGAAAAACAAGGCAAAACAACCCTCCCTTCAAAGACAATCATGTACAATATATACTGGCAAACAACTCCAGTGCAATCTGTGTATATATATATATATATATATTACAGGTTAACCACAGGACGCCGATTCCCAGCAGCCTCCAATGCCATCATACAGAGCTATCGAAACATGAGGTTCACTGTTGGAAAAGAAAAGAATTGTCCCCCAAACACGCTCCAACACATCTTAACGTTTGGACACATCGCTGCTCATGTTTGCTTGCCTGTATATTGTAGGGTTGTAGTCCTCATCCACTCTGTATTACTGTAGAGTTGCTGATAACAAACGGATCTGAAATAAATCAAGGCAGAAAATATTTCCGTGCACTCCCCTCATCTAACTGTGAACCTGCAGTACACAGCTGCCCCGTCACCGATAGGGACACTTCATCTGTCCCTGCCGAGACCAATAGAGCCGGGGTCACACTGCGCTATGACAGTCCGTTTAACGGACCGCTTTACACCGCAGTATAACGCGGTGTAATGTAGTCCGTTAACGCTGCCATAGCCCCCCCATTGAGTAGCGCATCGCGACGTATGCCGTAAAGTGACACACGTTCGCAATGTGCCGTTAAGCACTGACGGTGTCTCGGACGCGGCCTGCAGCGTCTGAGGCTCCGTCACCGCAGGGCTGATGAATCTTCAGCACTAGCGGTATAGCATAACTTATATCGCGTTATGCTACAGTGTTAACGCAGCCAGTCAAGGCTATGTGTTGATAGGGCTGGTTAACGCTATGTGAACCTGGCCTAAGACAATCGCCTCCAAAGCAACTCCGAGACATCTGACAATTTGAACACAATGTGACTCAAAGTTATATGGTGTACTTGCATTTTCAGGGGGATGCATTTCTCAACCCTTTCATCTACTGGAGAGCCACTGATAAATAAACATCTGAAAAATACTAAAGAAGAAAATCCTTCCCCACAGTCCCCTCATCCTAATAGTAAACTACAATTCTCTGCTCTCGGCACTATCCGGTCACGGATCTGTAACAAACGCTTACAAGGGAAACTCTTCATCATCATCCTAATCACAACTTATGCCAATAACAGTTTCATATAAAGTTCTTTTCTTCATCCTATAAAGATCAATATAGTAAAAAAGATGGTGGTCTCATGATTCTGGATGGTGGTCCCATTGCCTTCAACTCTGCTGATAAGGAACAGGAAAGCAAAACCCCCCCTTCAAAAGAAAATATTTTACAGCAATATACAGCACAATGTGTATATGTATATTCACCACCGTAAGCTGGGGTCTTCAGTGCCATCATACAGGGGTCTTCACACGTGTACTGTCCTGCTGAGATCATTAAGGCGACAATCGCCCCCAACTCATCTGACTATTTAGACACACAGTCGCGTTCTTACACTTTGAGGGGCTGCATTCATCAACCATTTGTATCTACTGGAGGACCACTAATCTGAAAAATATCAAGCGAGAAAATAATTCCCTGCACTCACCTCATTCTAGCAGTAATCTACAATCCTTCTCTGCTCCCGGCATTATCCGGCCATAGATCTGTAGAGAACATCAAGGTAGGACAATCTCCACTCACACCACAACTACATCTTATCTCACTAATATTTCCATATTCAGATTTAGTACTTAAGACTACAGGATGAATAAATTACAATATGTAAGATGGTGGCCTCACATTTCTGGTCGGTCCTGTTGCCTCCTTTAGGCCTGATGATAGATAAAAAAACAGTAAAGAAAAACAACCTCCCCCTACAAGTAAACCATTTACAACAATATATAGCGGCAATCTCCTCCAGTGCAATCTGTATATATAGTTTAGATTTACCCCAGTAAGCCGGCTCCCGGCAATCTTCAGTGCAATCATACAGGACTATGGAACTTCACTGTTGGGATCAAGAAGAAAACAAATTGCCTCCAAACGCACTCCCACTCATCTAACACTTTGGAGGCACCGCTGCTCATGTCTGATTGTCTGCATATTCTGGGGCCATTATTCCTCAGCCACGGATAAGAAATGGATCTGAAAAATATCAAGCGAGAAAATCCTTCCCTGCACTCACCTCCTCCCAATAGTAATCTGTAATTCTCCTCTGCTCCATCTCTGCTCCTGACATTATTACTTCATAGATCTGGAAATACTTCCTACATAGGACAATCTCCATCGTCACCACAACTCCATCATCTATGCCACCATTTCACTAACAAGTCTTTTCTCTACAGCATAGTCTCATTAACCTGCAATAAGATGGTGGGGTCACATTTCTGGAGGACGGTCAAGTGCCAAATTTACATCTGCAAGTTAAAAACAGTAAAGCAAAACTAATCCCCCCTTCAAGCACAATCATTTACAACAATATATAATGTCAAACAACTCCAATGCAATGTGTGTGTATATAGTTACCATAGTAAGCCGGTTCCCAGCAATCTGCAGTGAAATCACACAGGGTTATGGAAACATGAACTTCACTGTTGGGATGAAGAAAACATATCGCCCCCAAAACACACTCCAACTCATCTACAAATTTGTACACCCCACTGCTCATGTTTGCTTGTCTGCATATTGTGGGGACCGTAAATCCTCATCCACTCTGTATTACTGTAGAGCCTCCGATGACAAATGGATCTGAAAAATATCAAAAGCAGAACACGTTTCCTGCACTTACCTGATCTCGCTGGGAACCTGCAGGGCACAGCTGCCCCGTCACCGATACTGACACTTCATCTGCCCCTGCCGAGATCAATAAGACCATCGCCTCTGAAGTAACGCGCCGAGCAGTCTGACAATTCGGACACAAAATTGCCAGTTTATAGTGTACTTGCTTTTTCAGGGGGCTGCATTTCTCAACCACTTCATGTTACTGGAGAGCCACGGTTTACCCCCTTTCTCCATTTCTGCTCCCAACAATATCCTAAATCACAACTTATGCCAATAGCATTTTCATATAAAGATCTTTGCTTACTACTATAAAGCACAAATAGATGGTGGTTTCACGTTTCTGGACGATGGTCCCATTGCCTTCAACTCTGCTAATAAAGGACAGGAAAGCAAAGCAAACCCCCCCTTTCAAGGAAAATATTTTACAGAAATACACAGCATCTATAGCACAATATGTGTATATCTATTTGTATAGTCACCACAGTAAGCAGGGGTCTAGCAATCTTCTATGCAATCATACAGGGGTCTTCACACATTTAGCTGGGCTGATGGAGATTAATTAGAAGACAATCGCGCCAAACCAACTCCAACTTATCTCGCCGTTTACACACAATCTTTGAGGGGCTGTATTCCTCAACCACTTTGTTTTATTGGAAGATCCTCCCCCGCACTCACCTTACCCTAGTAGTAACCTACAATCCTCCTCTGCTCCCGACATTATCCAGGCAAAGATCTGTAGAGAATATCAACGTTGGACAATGTCCATTCACAGCACAACTACAACTAATATTTTCATCTCAAGATCTTTTGTCTAGACTACAGGATGAGTAAAGTACAATAGGATGATGGTCTCACTTTTCTGGATGGAGATCACACTTTCTTTAGATCTGGTGATAAAAAAGTGAAGCAAAAGAACCCCCTCCTTCACAAGCAATCATTCACAATATATACTGGCAAACAACTCCAGTGCAATCTGTATATACACCGCATATTATAGGTTTACCACAGTACACCGCTTCCCAGCAATCTCCAATGCTATTATTTCTATAGCACCATTGATTCCAGGGTGCTGTACATGAGAAGGGGTTACTTACAAATTACAGATATCACTTACAATCACAGACTGATATAGAGGGGAGAGGACCCTGCCCTTGTGGACTTACAGACTACATGATGGTGGAGAAGGAGGCAGAAGGTTGGGGGGTGCAGCAGCTCTGGTTTTGGTGAGGTGGTATGTCTTACAGAGCTATCGAAACTATGAGGTTCACTGTTGAAAAGAAAACAAATGTCCCCCAAACACGCCGTTGCTCATGTTTGCTTGTCTGGATATTGTGCGGTTGTGTTCCTCATCCACTCTGTAGAGACATTGATAAACTGATCTGAAAGATAGAGGCAGAAACTTTTTCCCTGCACTCACCTCATCTAACTGGGAACCTGCGGTGCATAGCTATCCAGTCTCAGATGCTTCCACTTCATCTGCCCCTGCTGATAAGGAACAGGAAAGTAAAACAATCCCCCTTTTCAAGAACAATCTTTTACAGCAATACACCACATCTATTGTAGTGTGTGTGTTTGCACGTGTATACACCGTAGGTTCCTAGCAATCTTCAGTGCCATCATACAGGGGGTCGTCACATGGATCTGCCCTGGTGAGGTTAATAAGAAAAGTATTACCCCAAACCCACTTGGCACTGGTCTGATAGTTTGTATGTACTTGTACTTTGTGGGGGCTGCATTCCCCACCCGCTGGTGCAAATAATCTGAAAAAAACTCAAGCGAGAATCCTTTCCTGGATTCACCCAATTGTAGTAGTAAACTGCAATCCACCTCCGCTCCATCCCTGATGGAGACACAGTAAGACACACACCTATATCTGATATTGAGCTTACATTTTGTGGGGGTTGAATGCCTCACTTTCTTTATTCGAGTGGAGGTCCGCAGCTAAACTGATCTGAAAAAAACTTAGAGGAAAGCCTTTCCTGCACTCATAGTAAACTACACCTCTCTTTTGCTTCATCACTGCCCTCGGCATTATCCGGGCATAGATCTGTAATGAATTACAGCATAGGACACTGTCCATCGACCTCACAACACCAAATTATGTCACAAATTTTCAAGTCAAGATCTTTCTATCAATCTTCAGAGACATTAAACCGGGGTCGTCACACCTGAAGTCCACTGCCAAGAAGATCAATGGCCCCAAAACCCACTCCAACTTATCTGATCATTCGGACACAGAATTGAGTACTTGCGCTTCGTGGGGTTACATTCCTCAATCACTTTGTTGTAGTGGAGGGCTACTAATCTGAAAAATATTAGGCGAGAAAATGTTTCCTGTACTCACCTCATCCTAATGAATCTTCTGTTAAGTCATACAGGGCTATTCAACAGGAAAATTGCCCAAAACGCACTCCCAACTTATCTAACAATGTTATCATACAGCTCAAGTTTGATGATATCCTTTGTGCTTTCTGTGTTTCTCATTCGCCTTGTTCTATTGCAGAGGCAGATTACAGATTGATCTGAAATACCAAGGGAGAAAGGCCTGTTCTGCACTTGCCAACTAAACTGAAAATCGCCGGTTGCACCTGTCCCTGGCGTTATATTGCTGTAGATTTGTAAAGAATTCTAACATAGGACAGCCTCCATTGTTACCACAATGCCAACTTAAGCCACTAATATTTCCCAAAGTCAATTCCTTTCACCGTACTACAGGATCCATAAAATACATCTAGCTGGCGGGGATCGATCTCATTCTTCTGGATGCCGGTCTTGGTACAAATTTAGAGGGCGCCTTGTGGAATTCTGATTTAAAGAAAAAAAAACAAAGCCCAAACAAATCCCTTCTCCTTTAACCCCTTAACGACCAGGGGTATTTTTGGTTTTACATTTTCCCCTCCCCTTCTTTCCAGAGCCATAACTTTTTTATTTTTCCGTTTATATGGCCATGTGAGGGCTTATTTTTTGCGGGACGAGTTGTACTTTTAAATGACATCATTGGTTTTACCATATCGTGTACTCGAAAACGGGAAAAAAATTCCAAGTGCGGTGAAATTGCAAAAAAAGTGCAATCCCACACTTGTTTTTTGCTTGGCTTTTTTGTTAGGTTCACTAGATGCTAAATCTGACCTGCCATTATGATTCTCCAGGTCATTACAAGTTCATAGACACCAAACATTTCTATGTCCTCTTTTATCTAAGTGGTGAAAAAAAATTCCAAAGTTTGCTAAAAAAAAAAAAAAAAAAAAAAATTTGCGCAATTTTCCGAGACCTGTAGCGTCTCCATTTTTCATGATCTGGGGTCGGGTGAGGGCTTATTTTTTCCGTGCCGGACTGACGTTTTTAATGATACCACTTTTGTGCAGATATGTTCTTTTGATCGCCCGTTATTGCAATGTCTTGGTGACCAAAAAAAACGTAATTCTGGCGTTTTGAATTTTTTTTTCTCGCTACGCCGTTTAGCGATCGGGTTAATGCTTTTTTTTTTTTATTGATAGATCGGGCGATTCTGAACGCGGCGATACCTAATATGTGTATGTGGGATTTTATTTTTACTGTTTTATTTTGATTGGGGCGAAAGGGGGGGGTGATTTGAACTTTTAGGTTTTTTAATTTTTTTTTATTTTTAAACTTTTTTTTTTTTTTTTTTACTTTTGGCATGCTTCAATAGCCTCCATAGGAGGCTAGAAGCATGCGCAACCCGATCGGCTCTGCTACATATGGGCGATGAGCAGATCGCCCATATGTAGCAGATTTACTGCTGTGCTTTCAGCGCCGACCACCGGGTGGCGCTGAAAGCCATATGCCTGGAACAACCATAGAGGTCTCAGAGACCTCTGGTTGTCCAGGCAACATGACGCCGACCCCCGATCACGTGACGGGGGTCGGCGATGAGGTCATTTCCGGCCCGGCGGCCGGAAATGCTATTTAAATGCCCGCTGTCAGCTTTGACAGCGGCATTTAACTAGTTAATAGGCGCGGGCGGACAGCGATTCAGCTCGCGCCTATTACGGGCACATGTCAGCTGTTCATAACAGCTGACATGTCCCGGCTTTGATGCGGGCTCAGCGCCGGAGCCCACATCAAAGCAGGGGAAATGTCTCATGACGGACTGTGTCCGTCATTGGACATTAAGGGGTTAAGCATAAGACATATAAATACATATTGTCAAACATAGTTATATATATTTCACCACAGTAAGGAGCTTCCTAATACCTTCAGTAATATACAGAAGTCAAAGATTATAGCCGACAATCGCTCACAAACTCATTTCGAGACGCACAACAGCGTGGACGCACCATTACTCAAGTTTGTTAATGGTGTACTTGCAGTTTGTAGCATCTACATTCCTCTATTGGAGGGTCACTTTACAAAGGGATCTGAAAAATATTAAGGGAGAAAAGCTCTTCCTGTACTCACCTCCATTTGTAAACTGTACTGCACTTTAACTTTTGATAATTGAACTGTATTTCACCACTGCTCCATCAATGCTCTTGGCATCACCCAGTCATAGACACTACAATTCCCAAGTTAGGATCTTTTCCCCGATACTATGGGATCAATAATGCATGCTACTGTTCTTAGGGGTCTGGTTTAGTGGTGGGGGGGCTCACACTAAAGTCAGTTGCTGTCTTTCAGTCTGTTAATACAAAGACAGTGAAGCAAAATACCCCACCCATCCCCATATAAAAATCATTTTTTATACAATCTATTTCACAAGCCATTTTCTACCACTTCAGTGAAACCATACAGGGCTCGTCACACTTGAACTGCACTGCTGAGACAATTCACTCCAAACCCACTATTTAACTTGGACACGATTGCTCAAGAATTGTCCCAAACTTGCATTTTGAGGAGGCAGCATTCCTCATCGGGTGCAATACAGTGGACTCAATTAGTAATGACAGATCTGAAATATAATCAAGAAAAGGCTTTCCTGCCTTCACCAAATCCAAAAGGTAAACTACGATTCACTTCTGCGCAATCACTGCTCCGGACATTATCACCTCTCAACCGTAAAGGGCAGTCTCCATCGTCATCTCTATACCACCAATTGTCAGGAAGGACGTCTCTGGTTAGGGCATAAAAGTGATGAAAAAAAAGTGAAGCGAGAAATCACTACACTATCTTCAAAAAGATGTGTATATGGATTTGTATATTTACCACAGAAATGGTTTTTAGCAATCGTCAGAGAAATCATGCAAGGCAATCGAAGCTTGAATGGCACTGCTGAAATCATAGAGAGCAATAGTCCAAAAACTTCAGAGTTTGATCATGTTCTCGGGATTCCGTGGGGCCTGCAGTTATACTGGAAACCCATCGATCGAAATCTGATCTCAAAAATACCAAGACGAAACACCTTTCCTGCTGTACTCAAAGTAGAATCCGCAATGTGCTTCTGTTGCTGTTAGCAGGTTCTTGTTCATCTGTTGAAATGGTGCAGGACACAAAGATTACCAAACCAGATGCTGGAGGAGGAGAAAGGGGTAGCCCTTTTACTGATAAAATCTGTGTATACTGATAGATTGTGGGCAACTACTCACATCACTATAATAGAAAAAAAATCATATAGGATATGAGTTTGCATTACTTCAGTTGAATGAACATTTCATAACTACTTGTGTATTTTCAATGCCTGCCTAACTGGTACTGAGATGATAGCCATGTATAACAAATAGTATACAAGAAAATAAATCCCCATAAAACCCTTCTATTAAAGAAAGCTAGAGACAAATCAAAAAAAAAGAAAAAACACTAGTATTACAGTGTCCTACATACACCAGGCCACATGAAATCTTCATTTGGTTAAGTGTCCTCTTCTTGAGTCGTCACTGTGGAAAATAGTTCGATGCCAGCATACTACACCAGAGTTTCACTGCAAAGGCTCTCTTTTATATTTTTTTTGTTAGCTTACAAAATGTGAACATTATGTTTATATGTCTGCCTTTCATTGCAGAAAGTTATACATGCTGCGCTCTTATTGAAAACGCAAGTTGTTTATTGTCTTTTTCCATCAATTATAACCCTATTTCACCCCATTCACCTGAATATTGTTGCTTTGTGTTGGTTTCAGAGTGGCAACACATTAACATAGAATGGACAAGTTTCTTCCAGAAACAGCTCCACTTGTCCGTGGGCCGTCTGGAATATTTCAGCATTATTTGACTTCAGTTCAAAGTCTTTAGGGCCAATATTACACAATTTCTCCCACCTATTCCTGTTGCAGATGCCTTCCTGCAAGATTTTTGTCACAAAAACTTAGTTCAGTAGAAACTTGAACACTTTGTATTGATACATGTGTTCTCATATGTTCTCATTATACGCAATATTTTTCTTTGCAAATGTTTGAAATAGTGATTTAGCTAGGCAAGTACTGGGCAACCCCTTTAAGCTAGATAAAATAGTTGATATTCTGGCTAAGGCCACTTTCACACTTCAGGCTTTCGGTGTCCGGCGAAAAATCGGACTGCCGAATCCAGCCCGTTACGACCAGATCCAGCTTTTTCATTGGTGCCGCATTGCACTGGAAGGCAATGCAGCGCGTCCGTTTTTTTCCGGAGAAAACGCAACATTTTTTTCCCCAACGCCAGACCGGTTTTTCGCACTGCACATGCCCAGAAACCTCTGCCAAGAATATATCCGGCAGAAAGAAGGATCCGGTGTCTGCGTTTGCGGCCGGATACGGTAGTCCGGTTTTTCGCCGCACCATGCCGGATACCGAAAGCCTGAAGTGTGAAAGCGGCCTTATACGGCACAAAACGAAAATCAAAGTTGTAGTATAACTGTCAGAGATGACAAAGCTCTCCCCACCAAATGTAGAAGACCGCAATTTCTTGTATAATGAGGGTACGTGCACACTCTGCAGACCCGCAGCAGTTTTAGCTGCTGTGTACAGTACCATTCAAATGAATGGGAAAAAAAAAAACCGCTGTAGACGTAGCGGAAAAATCCGCACGGATTTACTGCGGTTTTGAAACCGCAGCAAGAATTGACATGTCAATTCTTCCTGCGGAATCCTATCTCCACCATTGTGGAGATGGTGAATCCGCAGGACCAAACCGCAGATAATCCGCAGGTCTTTTGACCTGCGGTTTTTGCAAAATCCATGCGGATTAATCCGCAGCGTGTGCACGTACCCTAAATCTTTGAACATTAAACCATACTTTGTTGGTTTCATAAAACAAGTTGTCTAGGTTTAGTCTGCAGCCACTATCAGATTTGTGAACCCTCATAGTATGCACAGTATCAGGTGCCAGGACCGTGACCATCAATTTGCAGACATGCAAACTAGAAATGCTTGGTCTCACTCGATAGATTGACGCCAGTCAAGTCTAGATGGAATGTGCCTGAAGTATCATACTGTTAGACATCCCCTTTACCACACTCCCATTACCCCCTCCGGCACTGTAGACACATTCAGCTGAAGGTAAACTGTATGTCAGTTTAAGTATATGCAAAATGAAGAGCTGCCTCTGTGTGAAACCTGCATCAGGGTTCTTCAGCATGCGGCACAAATGTTCCGTAGCTTTGTAGACATACAAATACATTGTATGCCGATGTTCAGAAGCTGTATATGATATTTTAAGTCAGAAAGTCATTCTCCTGTGGTCATAGGGACAAAACACCAAGTGGTGAGGACAGTGATCGTTTATTTGGGGGTAAAGGGCAAATTCCAAATATCAATCTTTCTTCTCACATGCAGAAGTCTAGGTCCCCCTCCATTTAATAAAAACAGTTATAATTAATTATGCACTGTATAAATGCTCTCCCAGTCACAGCTGTACACCATTACAGACAGCCATTGTATTACTTTTTTAAATTGTAGATCCGGTAATCCCCACTTGAAGTGAATGATAGAAAGCATAGGGGTAATAACCAGGCAAATGAGTAAATATGTCAAAATTAACATGAGAAAGTCCAGGTTCAGCAGCAGCCTGGACTTCCTCTTCATGTTTTGTCCAAAGGCAGGGGACAGATGCCAGCGGATTGGGCACTGGGATCACGTGTCGCAACCACACTAGAGCCCAGGGGAAAGCGAGTGCAGACACCGCAGGTACGGCACATGCACAGGATTCGAGCAAGATTTAGTTTATTGGCCCCCAAACATTTAGATCAAGGAGCTTGTGCTAGAAGTGGACAACCCCTTTAAGGGTCCACTGGACAAACCCACCTGCAGAAACCCATTTTTACTAGAGGGAAAACCCAAGCACATGAGCATACCTTTTCAGTGCTGCCAAGACACGATACCAAGTTGCCCAGACATCATAAACCTCTTACTTGTAAAAGCTCCTGATTTGGCAGAGCAGGAAACTTGGCTATGTCTCTGAACTCCATTTCCGAGGATGGAGAGATCACAAAGAAAACAAGAAAATGACTTGTATGGTAACAGATAAAAAGTGATAGAAGTTTTCAGTGGTATTGTGTAAAGTTGTCAGCAGTTGTGTAAAACAATTTAAGTTACAGCAACATACCACACAGTCAATTGTAAAAATTCAGAGTATAAACTACTATAATCTTGCAGTAATTCAGCTTTTATGAGTTTCAGATTCTAAAACTGTAAAACTAAATACACAGCCATTACAGGCTGTAAGTGTTTTTTTGTGGGGGACTATAAGCAGCTTTTAAAGTTTTGCTTGTGGCAATGTATACACTAACTTCTACATGGACACTACACAAAGCACAAAAAATAAAAAAATAACGTAGGCACCAAAGATGTGTTAATTGGAAGTGTGTGTAAATCATGCAGACTTGTTGACCTTTTAATACACTTAACTGGTAAGAGACGCTGCTGACATAGGATCACTTGACATCTCCTTCATTGAGGGCATGTAACCTGACTCATTCAGGATGAGTAACCTGTCCAAGGAAATGAAATCAAAAATCTTTCAGACAGCGATCAGACGTATGTGGACACGAGTCACTTAACCTTGAAACATACGGTCCGTGAGCTTTACAAATCCAAGACCTTTATGTTTTGGTGGCTTTACCAAGTGTAACCAAAATGTAGAGGCCTCAGGTGAGCAGAAAGACAGCTGCAGGATTGGGTGGTAGCAGAATGACCTACATCTTGATCACTTCACTCCTGCCTGAAAATTACCATTGCATATTTGCACCAAACCTTTAAGAAAGACATTGAAACAATATAATTTTTTTTAATGAATAAATTAATGTCAAAAACACAGAAATGCATAAGCAACTTACAGCAACAAGAACCAAGGAAAGACCTTACTTGTTTACACAGGTTTATGAAAGCATTTTTCTGATTGTCAGTCAACAGTAACCCCAAAAAGACAATCCTAGGAAGAAATGTAAAAATACATCCACATGTGTTACAGTATTCATGTAGATCTAGTTTTAAGAATTTGAGATTCATGCATTAACTGGTTGTATCATTTAATGGCATCTATATGAATTGGTAAGCTCATTTAAATATTAAACTTCAGCAATTGCTAGTTTTATAAGAATTCACCAAGGAAATGAAGACCTGTTGCAGCAACCAGATTAAGTTACCATGAAAACATGTAATCTGTGGGCCATGTCACTCGCCTTAAAAGGGTTGTTCAGTTCAAAAGTTATCGCTTATTCACAGGATACCAGTTAACTGTCCCAGTCGCTGGGGTCTGACTGCCTTGGCACCTAGCAATCCCAAGAACTGGAGTTCCGCAGAGATTTAGTATGAATGGAGAGGTGGGTGATCATACACTACCACTCCATTAATTCTTACTGAAGACTGAATGGCACATGACTCACCAAGTCCCATTCAGTTGGGGTGTAGAGCTCTGGTTCTTGGGATCACTGGGGGCCACAGTTGTTAGAAGCCCAGTGATGAGAAAGTTAGCACAGAATAGGAGATAAATTGCAAACTTGAGAACAACCCTTTAAATGGTATACAGCGATCCTCTGGGACACACTTATTAGGGGAACAACTTGTTTGCTTACCAGGTATAGGGTGTGCTTGATTATTTCGATAGCCTAAAAGATTGGAAGGATCTCCTTCTTACCCATTATCTATGAAGCAGCCACAAATGGGTAAAGTTTCCTCCCAGATGTGAATTCATGTTTGAGAAGATTAAGACTGGTAAAAGTAAACAAAAAGACCGGTTGGGTTACCAGACACCTGTGCAGACAAACACACTGCTGGTGCCTGAAGCTTAGAGGTTCTAGTGGTCAAGGATCACAAAAATGAGGCTCTATGGACTGCAGCCTAAGGAAAAAGAATTAAGTTAACATGCGGTCATGGAAAGTGGTGCATGGTATTCATTGTCCTATAACAAGCATATGTCACATTACAGTTGTTATAGCTAACATTAAGATCAGCATCATAACAGAATGCGACTAATGTCATTACATAATGAAACATTGCTTGTTAATTCTTACAGCCTACAACCTTGTTCTGATCAGAAACCCAACATGACACCCATGGGTCCTCAACAAGCTGCCCTCTAAAGTCCCAAATTAAATATTTGCAGCCAATGTGATACTCAGCCCACTAACTGGGTGGCCTGGATTGGCCGGCAAGGGAAGCATATAAATCTGTTTTCTTGGGACAGTCTATTTGGGTGGCTTATTTCAAGTACTCCGTTCTTCTCAAGGCAGATGCAGTCTTGTCCGGTTTCTGGTATGGGGTTGATCCCACAATAAAGTCTTTAATTCTGTTGCGTGGCTCCATCGATGCTTGTCCGTGGTTGCAACAACTCTTCAGAGAATACACATGGGAAATTTCTCGGCTATTAGAAAGCTCCTGCCTCAAACCACAAATCTAATATCAAATCTGCTAAAAATACCATTTCACCAATATTACATACATAGAAAAAAGTTCTATCCACTAGAAAAGAATAAATGGAAGTCGGTCAAATCCAGAGGCTGCCAGCAGAGGGCAGTCACTAAAATGCCACTACCCAGAAAAAACAAGAGGGGGCAGTGAAGAGCCTCACTGCATAGCACCGCCACAAAGGTGACCATATATGGCATCAGGAACAAGAGGCAATGTGTCACCGTAGAGATCAGCAGCCATATTTAGCAACAGCATAAGGGTTGTGTCCACGGTCCAAATATGCAGTGAAAACCCAGCTCCGTCCAAAGTGCTGCCTTTATTTGCACGCACGGGGATTCCGGATGTGTTCATTGAACACATGCTGAATCACAGCATCCTATTCATAGACTGCCATTTATTTTGCAGAGACTGAGCGTCTCCACAACATAAATAGGCATGATGCTGTCTATAAAGACTTGCTGCATGCTTGGATACGCAGGTCTGCCACCTGCGTGTCTGCACGCATAGTGGAGATGGGATTTCATGAAATCCCCTCCACTATGCTGTAACATCTGGACACAGCGTCCAATCCGCAGCAAATCCTGAAGTAATCTAGCACCTGGAAACATACCCCAAGCCTACCACTAAACAGCAAGGTCAGAAAATGGCTACAATATGCAGCATCGGAATTAGCTCCGCCCACCGAGAACCCATTGAGAACGCAGTCACTACCTGCAGCTCCGTCCACTGACTGCTAACAGCAGGCAGTAACCCGACGTATCACACCTTTATACCTAGCTCCGCCCACATTATGGAGACTCAACTGAGAGCGGTAGCTAGCGCGTCATCACCTCTAGCTCCGCCTACCAGCAGACCAACGGTTGGAGACAAAGGCGTGACGTCATAGCAGCCATCCCCGGAGCTCCGCCCTCTGCGGCCATCCCACCCAGTACACGACAGACAGCCGCCATGTCTAGGACTAAACCTTCCACACAAGGATGGCGGCCATGTCTAGGACTTAAGCTATGTCCCCACATACAGAAAATTCCTGACTAAAAACCGGACTCCGTCCCAAGAAAAACGAGTTTTTATGCGTTTTTCTCCAGAGCATCCACGTTCTCATAGAATATAGTTGCATTTTTAAGCCTTTTTGCATGGAAAACGCTTAAAAACCGCTTATGTGGGCACACAGCCTAAACCTTCCACACAAGGACGGCGGCCATATCTATAGCTAAACCTCCTACTCCCCAACAAGGCCGGCGGCCATATCTATAGCTAAACCTCCTACTCCCCAACAAGGCCGGCGGCCATATCTATAGCTAAACCTCCTACTCCCCAACAAGGCCGGCGGCCATATCTATAGCTAAACCTCCTACTCCCCAACAAGGCCGGCGGCCATATCTATAGCTAAACCTCCTACTCCCCAACAAGGACGGCGGCCGTGTTTATGACTGAAGCTTCTACACAAGAATGGCCGCTGTAGTTACAGGGTTGATAAGTGCTATGGCAATTCCGCTCTGCCACCCACCATTGTAACAATTAACACCCGGACAACAACAAGTTAATAAAATACGAGTAAAATGTCTCTATACGGAGAAATCAGCCATAACCGTCACATGACGCTATCCCCACAAGACTGCCGCTCTCACCCAGCCCAATAACCTGGTGAAATGGTATCTTAAGCTCCAATAAATGCCAGTGAGAACAAATACCTTACATGTAAGCCTGAATAATAGCCGAGAAAAGAGAGCACGGGGAACAAAAGCTGTAACTGCCGCACACAGCAGCCTCTCCAGGCCGAGCAGCCACACACAGAGACGTCTTCACAGCAATGAGCAGCAGTGCCAGCGGGGGAGGGTATTTATAGACTCAGCTTCACACACAGTCATTGTTTGTAACCTTCCGCGTTCTCTCTGTGAGAACTTCATATAGTCCCTACTTATTTTACCTCACAGAAGACACTAAAACCTTTTAAAATAAATGATTCAACTGTTTTTCACACTGCCAGCATCACTTTTTTCATTCAAAATCAAAATAAAAAAGTTACAAGCGATACTATGCATAATAGAAGCCGCTCCCCTCACGAATGACTCAGTATAAAATGGCGAATTGTTATGGCGTAGGGATATAGAAGTACCGGTGAGCGGTCTGTATGTAGTGCCGTTCATAACCAGTTGATAGGACCTGTGTATTCTGAGCTGTGGCAGCTATGACGCACTGCCTGCAGCCTGCACCACTGTGTATTATATAACAGAATGAGGGAAACAGGCGGCTTTCTCTGACAACTTCCAATAAATAAGCCATGTATAACACTGGGTGTCTTCTGTACGAGCCCACAGCACCGCAAAACCCCGCTGTAAAATGACGAAAAATGCGTATAGAAGCCATGTTTCTGTATGAGAATCACAGGCACGCTGTTCTTAGGCGCTGTTCACACATTGTATTGGGAAAACACAATTTTTACGTCAAGTTGCAGCTGTATTGCCCATAGTGACTGACCGCACGATATTTACAGATATAACATATAAAAAAAATGATGTTATCCACCTGTAATAACCAGGCGGCCGGTAACCACATCGGAAAACAGCATTAATGTGCGTGCAGCGCCATTGTGATACCACAAAAGGGCTCAGACACTTGCTGATTGGGAACGTGACCTGGCGGATAGCGGTGGACGTGTTGGCCATGGGCCCGTTCACCTTCCAATGTGGGATAGCCCTCTAAACTTCTTAGGTGACAAAATGGCGCCGCACGCATTTTACTTCAATCTGTGTTCAGACGCAGTTTGTTTTCCTTGCAGTCCATATGGTAAAATACGCCCATCGGAGCCCAGCCTTATACATACTTCACAACATGATTTTTGCTACACAAAAAAACAAAGCAAAAAAATACCCCAACGTCTTAGGCCAGTGATGGCGAGCCTTTCTGAGACTGAGTGCCCAAACTGCAACCTAAGGCTATGTGCACACGCTGCGGATTGGTCTGCGGATTTGTATCTGCGGAACCGCAGGTAAAATGACCTTCGGTTTTACCTGCGGATTGGCCAGCGGTTTTCCCCTGCGGTTTATCACCTCTACAATGGAGGAGATGGTAAACCGCAGCAGAATCCGCAGAAAAGAAGTGCCACGTCATTTCTTTCTGCAGATTCAAAACCGCAGCTTTTCCGCAGTTAAAAATCTGCAGCATGTGCACAGCAGATTGTAAATCCCATAGACTTACATGCTACTGTACACTGTCTGCAGAACTGCTGCAGATCCGCAGCAAAAACCGCAGTGTGTGCACATAGCCTCAAACCCAATTATTTATGACGAAGTGCCAACACGTGCCAAATTCCCCATCATGATCCCCTTCTTGCAGAAATATGTCCCGTCATGATCCCCTTCATGCAGAAATATGCCCCATGATCCCCTTCATGCAGAAATGCAGAAATATGCCCCATGATCCCCTTCATGTAGAAATATGCCCCATCATGATCCCCTTTGTGCAGAAATATGCCCCATCATGATCCCCTTCGTGTAGAAATATGCCCCATCATGATCCCCTTCATGTAGAAATATGCCCCATCATGATCCCCTTCGTGCAGAAATATGCCCGATCATGATCCCCTTTTATAGAAATTGCCTATTCACCACCTCCATCATTTCCTCCTCCCCATCACCCCATCATTGCCCTCTCCCCCATCACTCCCATCATTGCCTTCTCCCCATCACTCCCATCATTGCCTTCTCCCCATCACTGACCCTCTCCCCATCACTCCCATCATTCCCCACTCCCCATCACTCCCATCATTAGCCTTCTCCCCATCACTCCCCTCTCCCCATCACACACACCAGCGGCCACACACACACAGCAGCGGACACACACACACACAGCAGTGGACACACACACCTCTCCGCACCGCAGCTTCCTTCCACACATTGAGTGGCGCGGCCGCAGCTGGATGACATCATCATTCAGCTCCGCGCCGTGCCGCTCAATAAGTGAGAGGAAGGAAGCTGCAGCTCTGGAGCCGTGAGGCGAGGCTGCGTGCCAGCTGAGAGGGCTCTGCGTGCCCTCTCTGTGCCATAGGATCGCCATCACTGTCTTAGGCTATGTTCACACACTGCATTTTTGCTGCTTTTTTAAGCAAATTTTAACGCCAATGTCAGATAACCTCCCTTTATGGGCGGTGAGACCAAATCTTTTCTGGCAAATGTCAGCTGTTTTGAACAGCTGACCATGTGCCTCTAACAGCCGGGGGTGGAATTGCGAGCCACCTGAAGCTGTTAACCCGTTAAAATTTAACACGCGCTTCCGGCAAGCGCTTCAGAAATCCCGCCCATCGGTGACCCCTGTCATGTGATCGCGGGTCACCGACCAGAGGTCTCCAGCAGACCTCTATGGTTGTCATTGCTGGATTGCTATGAGCGCCGCCTGGTGGACGGCGCTCATAGCAAGACAGCAATTCTGCTACATACAGGCGATCTGATCATCACCTCTATGTAGCAGAGCCGATTGGGTTATGGCAGCTTCTAGTCTCCCATGAGGACTATTGAAGCATGCCAAAAGTTAAAAAAAAAAATGTTTTTAAAAATATAAAAAATATAAAAGTTAAAATCGCCCCATTCAAAATAAAATAAAAAAAAAATCAAATATACACACGTTTGGTATCGCCGCGTTCAGAATCGTCTGATCTATCAATATAAAAAAAATTTACCTGATCGCTAAACAGCGTTACGAGAAAAAAAGTCAAACCGCCAGAATTACTTTTTTGGGTCGCTGCAACATTGTATTACAATGCAATAGCGGGCGATCAAAAGAGCGTATCTGCACCAGAATGGGATCAATAAAACAGTCAGCTCGGCATGCAAAAAATGAGCCTTCACCCAACCCGAGACCACGAAAAATGGAGACATTATGGGTATCGGAAAATGGCGCTTTTTTTTTTTTTTTTTTTTTTTTTACAAACATTGGAATTTTTTTCAAAACTTAGATAAATAGAACCTAGACATGTTTGGTGCCTATGAACTCGTAATGACCTGGAGAATCATAATGGCAGGTCAGTTTTAGCATTTAGTGAACATAGTAAAAAGGCAAAGCAAAAAACAATTGTGGAATTACACTTTTTTTGCAGTTTCACCGCACTTGGATTTTTTTTTCCCCTTTTCCAATACACGATATTTTAAAACCAGTTGCGTTGTTCAAAAGTACAACTTGTCCCGCAAAAAACAAGCCCTCACATGGCCATATTGATGGAAAAAGTAAAATGTTATGGCTCTGGGAAGAGCAAAAAACGAAAACGCAAAACCGAAAAATGCTCCTGTCATGAAGGGATTAAGCTGCATTTCGCAGTACCAGTAATGCTATGTACCCATGTGCGGAATTTTCCGCGGCAATTCCGCAACTCCCTGCAGCGGGAAATACGCGAAAAATACGCATGCTGATTGACAGGTTGGTCACACTCGTCAAATATAGTGTTTGACAAGTGTGACCAACTTTTTTACTATTGAGGCCGCCTATGCAGCATCAGTAGTAAAAAGATATAATGTTATAAATAATGGGGGGGGAGGGGAAAAAAAAAAATAAAAAATCGGGATATTCTCACCTTCCGGCGTCCGCCGCAGCTTTCCCGGTCCTTGCGATGCTCCCGGCAGCTCCCAGTCCCAGCGATGCCTTGCGACAATGAACTCTGATGGTCTCGCGTATAGATAAGGCGTCCAGCTGCTACAAACCTAACAAACAGGTAATCCCTGCATGTGTTGTGGCTGCCGAACAGCCGTGAGACATGCAGGCCCCGGAGGAGCAAACATATTTTTCAAGCACAATAAGTGACAGCAAAGTGAAATGAATCACTAATTAATGCACATAGGTTGTATGAATATTCACATCGTACCTACTCAAAGAAGGTGAAGACACAAAATATATTTAGAAGAAATCTATAGTTTTATTAAATGCACACAAATAAAAGCAATGTAAAAAACATTGAAAGAGACATGAGGGAATGAACAAGTCCTATACCGGGAAATCACATGAAAACGTATAGATGGTGGATATAATCACTAAATAGCATTTAAACTTTCACGATATGGCTGTGTGGCCAGAAAAAAATAGTCATAAAGTCCATAAAACCATTTTGAGCTTTACATAATTCCCAGTGGATGCAAACATAAGAAATCATGTATAAACATCATGAAAGAATGAAGTAATGTGGGAAAGTTTAGCTACCAATTACAAGTACCCAGGGACTCCAACGTTCGTTTCGCCAGGTGGCTTTCTTAAGGAGTGTGCACCTTCGTTGAGTACAGGGGTGGGATTCAGCCGGTTCTCCCTGGTTTGGTGGAACCGCTTGTTAAAAAAGCATCCGGTTCCCCGAACCGGAGAGATTTAGAGCCGCGATCCGGTACTGTGCGCGGCCGTGCCCTCTGCACTGTGACGCGGCCGGCAGCAGACACAGCCGCCCGCATCACAGTGTATCAGGCCGGGAGCTGTGCACAGCCGTCTCCTTGACAACTGCGCAGCTCCCTCTCTACTTCCGGGTCAGGTGTCGGGCCTGCGTGATGACGTCATCGCGCAGACGCCATGTACCTGGAGTGGACGCTGGGTGCAGAGAGGCGCTGCTGGGGAGCGGCTGTGAGGTAAGTATGGGAAACTTTTTTTTTTTTTTTTTTAAATGAATTCAGTGGGTGAGAGGACTGTACATGGAGGGGGGTGAATGGGGCAGCTGTACATGATGGAGGGGGGTGAATGGGGCTGCATATGATGGAGGGGGGTGTGGGGGCTCTACATGATGGAGGGGGTTGAATGGGGCTGCACATGATGGAGAGGGGTGCGGGGGCTGCACATGATGGAGGGGGGTGCGGGGGCTGTACCTGATGGAGGAGGGTGAATGGGGCTGCACATGATGGAGGGGGGTGCGGGGGTTGTACATGATGGAGGAGGGTGCGGGGGCTGCACATGATGGAGGAGGGTGAATGGGGCTGCACATGATGGAGGGGGGTGCGGGGGCTGAGCCTGTACATGATGATGGGGGATGAGTGGGGCTGCACATGTTGGAGGGGGGTGAGTGGGGCTGCACATGATAGAGTGGGGGGAGTGAGGCTGTACATGATTGAGTGGGGCTGTACATGAAGTGGGGGTAAGGGGGACTGCACAGGATGAAGTGGGGGGTAAGGGGGACTGCACAGGATGAATTGGGGGTAAGGGGGATTGCACATGATGATGGGGGAGTGGGGCTGCACATGACGAAGTGGGAGGTAAGGGAGACTGCACATGATGAAGTGGGGGGGTAAGGGGGACTGCACATGATGAAATGGAAGGGGGATAGGGGGCTGCAAATGATGAAGGGGCACTGCAGATGAAGTGAGGGGTGATAGGGGACTGCAACGGATGAAGTAAGGGGACTTCAAATTAAAGTAGGGGGACTGGAAATTATGTGGGGGAGAGGACGGGGGACTGCAAATGATGAATTCAGTGTGAGTGATGGGGCACAGCAATTTAATTGAAGGTGGGGGTGAGGAGAGCAAATGATCTATCTGGAGAACAAATAGAGAATTTTGAGTGTGGGGGAGTAAGGCTTGTTTCACACTAGCGTTTATTTCCTGCAGCGCACAGCGCCGCTAAGCCCCGCCCCCTCCCGGCTCCCTGCCCGCCCCATCCGGTCATCGGCGCCTACTAGCACACATGGACGCTTGCGATTTGCGCACCCTATCTTTAGCATAGGGTGCGCAGATCGTGCGCTGGCAAAATCCTGCTAGCGCACGGCCAGCGCATGATCTGTGCACCCTATGCTAAAGTTAGGGTGCGCAGATCGCAAGCGTCCATGTGCGCTAGTAGGCGCCGATGACCGGATGGGGCGGGCAGGGAGTCGGGAAGGGGCGGGGCTTAGCGGCGCCGTGCACTGTAGGAAATAAACGCTAGTGTGAAACTATGAAACTAGCCTAAGTGATGTATTGAATATGGGGTAGAGCAGTTGATAATGAATAGAGGGTGGGAGAGAAATTGAGGCGGGAGGGGCATGTAAATATAATGAGTCGGGGTTAGGGTTAGAGCAGGAGGTACATAGTGGGGGGCGTTGAGGTTGAAGTGCCTGGTAATGACTTGGAGGAAAGAGTACAGGTGCTAATTAATTTATATATTAAATGGGGAAGGTGGCATTTATAGTTAGTGGGTGCACAGTGGTGGATTATAATTTAAATTTGGTATGGTGGGTTGCATAATAACCAATTATGTATTAATGGTGGGTGCACGTCTGTATTCAGATGTGTAGTGTAGAAAAAGGGAAAAAGTGGGAAATGTGCTCTGGAAGCCGTGCTCTAGGTAACTGTTATTTCAGGCAGAGACGTGTCCTGGCTGGAAGAAGTGATGGCGGTCTGTGCTGGATGGAAAAGAAAAGATGAAGGACTTCAGCTGGAGACGTCACTGGTGAGTCAGTGTGTTACCTATACACTGACAGTAAATACAGAGATCCTGTATACAATTGCACTTAGTATTGTGTTTTTAATTAATGATCAGTATTGTAGTATTCAGTCACTATCTGGTGGTAATATGTGGTCTGGTCATGGTGCGGCGTTATTTGTTCCTTGTATGTGTATTACTCGGTGACTATGTGGTGGTAATATGTGGTCTGGTCATGGTTCGGCGTTATTTGTTCCTTGTATGTGGTATTACTCGGTGACTATGTGGTGGTAATATGTGGTCTGGTCATGGTGCGGCGTTATTTGTTCCTTTTATGTGGTATTACTCGGTGACTATGTGGTGGTAATATGTGGTCTGGTCATGGTGTGATGATATTTGTCCCTTGTACATAAATATATATTTATTTTTAATAGTGTAGAGTAGGGCCTGGCCAAAAGAGTCTACCGTGTCATAGTATCAGCTTAAAAATAATTTTGGCCAGAACAAAAGCTGCTGGTTATGTGTGTGATCTGGTGTTTGATGGGAACTGTTGATATCAGAATGTAGTGCACAGCCTGGCCAACCCGTCAGTCAAGTCAGCCAGCTGCATAGAAATATATGCAGCTGTCACACTCGGGTCAGGAGAGCCGCTGGCCATAATGTTCACTGTTCTGATCTCATTCCAATTTATTTTTTTCAACTGTTTGACTGCACCCCTACTTGTAGATGTTTGAGGAAAAGGTGTGTGTAAATGGGTGTGGCTTAAAAATGGGTGTGGTTTTCCTACACAGAACCTGTTGTTAAAAATTTGAATCCCACCCCTGGTTGAGTAGGTATGATATTTTTCGAGCACGCCAAAGACACTCTGTTAGCACCGGAGCATGCTGACATAACACTTTATCCGAGCACGGTCACTCATCACTAGTGGTGACTGAAGCCACTCCGACCTCTTCAATAAGGTCGCAGTCAGACGGCCATATAAATCAGACAGAGATTAGAACGTAATGTGAGGACTAGCTGGCAGCTCCGCCGACCCAAGTGTGATCGTCTGTCTGACTGCACCCCAGCTGAAAGATGGCGGCTCTCAGGAGGAAATAAGTTTATTTTCTCCTAGTAGCCGTGCTTGCAGTGTTGCACCCGGACAGCGTTGTAACGCTACTCGCCTGCAGATTAACCCCATATCTGCAGGCTAATAGCATTTGGAGACATGACAGATTCCCTTAAATTCCAACCGACTGAACACTATTAACTATGATTTTCATGAGAAAATGACATCATGCCATATTTCCCTGTTATACATCACCATTTTCTGTCACAGCATAGGGACATAATAAATGCCTATGATCCACAGTGACTGTGCTTCTGTACGGGCTCAGTGCACATGATTCTAACGTCAGCCAAAGAAGTCATAAAATATTTTACACCTTACAAAGCTATTATTACAAAATTGTTTGGTTAATTAATAACAGCATGACTCTCAGGATTCATATTTTCCCTGTCATCTGACTTTATGTCAATTCCTATAACTCACTGGCTGCTTTAGTCAACAAGCCACCTCAACAACAGCATTGTGTAGCAATCCACGAGAACAAAACACTTCCCAAACAATGCAGTCCTTCTACACGATTTAATCATTTGTTATAAACAATAGGAATAATTCAAAGTGAGCCACAAAAAAAAAAAAAAAAAAAGACAGACCAATTTACTGTGTGGATGACACTTATCTGGTCTCATTTATTAAACTCTCTTAGGCCCCCTTCACACATCGGTGTTTCCAGTTTGGGGGGGTGGTGTCCCACATGTGGACATACCTATTTTTTTTCTGGCAGCAGCGATAACAATAAGTATAATACGTACCAGAATAGGAGGCAGAATAAAAGTATGATTTTTTATGTGCTAAGGATATAGATATATCTGCTAGCCAAGAGGCAGCTAGGGAAGTATTGCTGGGGGTGTTGGCTCGCCTTCAGACAAAGCACCCAAACTCGTTAATATTAATCTCTGGGGATTTTAACAGTCATGATCTCAAAGGCTCTTCCAAAGTTCTATCAATATGTTAATTGTGCAACAAGGGACAGCAGTATATTGGATCTCCTCTATGCAAATGTTAAAGACGCCTATTCATCGTCTGCAGCGTACGGAGCAATGTGGGAGCCCCTCAGGGTACAGTGCTGTCGCCCTTCCTCTTCACATTGTATGCAGCTGACTTTCAGTATAAGGCTATGTGCCCACGTTAGCGTTTTTAAACGCTCAGGAAACTGATCCCCTTCCCAGAAAACACACATCTTTTTTCCGCGCGTTTCTTGCAAAAAAGATGCGCGTTTTTGACGCTTTTTTTCCGTGCGTTTTCTGGGAACATTGGGGAAGGCTAAAAACGCTCAGCAATGCGGAAATTAATGAGCATGCTGCGTTTTTAGCCGCTAAGCGATTCCTGAGCGTTTAAACGCATGCATTGGCACAAAAAGCCAAAAACGCATGCAAACTGATTTGAAGCTTCTTTTAAGCGTTTCTGCAGTGTCTGAGCCGGCACAAACGCTACGGAAATGCTTAAAAAAAACGCAACATGGGCACACAGCCTAAATCCCAATCTGTCACCTCCAAAAATTCTCAGATGACTCAGTGATTGTAGGGGGAATTGTGGGGGACCGGGGTGAGGAGGAATATAGAAGGGTGGTTTCTGACTTTGTAGACTGGTGCCAGACTAACGGTCTAGAACTAAATGTAAAGAAAACCAAGGAGATGGTGGAGAGTTATAGAAGGAAAAAGGAGGAGTACTTACCGATCACTATTGCTGGCCAGGAGGTGGAGATGTTAGAGAGCTACAATTATTTGGGGGTTCACCTTGGCAGCAAACTTGATTGGAGGTGTCATACAGAGAAGATTCACAAGAAGGGAATGAGCAGACTGTACTTTCTGCGGAAGCTCAGGTTGTTCAATGTGTGCAGTAAAATGCTGGAAATGTTCTACCAGTCCATGGTAGCAAGCGCCATCTTTTTTGCTATCATTTGCTGGGGCAGTAGTGTGCGAGTAGCTGACGTTAATAAGCTCAACAAACTTATCAAGAAGGCAAGTGCGGCTGTTGGCCTCCATCTTGACTCTTTTGAGGAGGTAGTGGAAGATAGGATTCAAAAGATGTGCAGGCCTATAATGCACAATAATACACACCCACTATACGAGCTGTTCTTGAATCAGAAGAGCACATTCAGCAGCCGTCTAATCCTACAAAGGTGCAAGAAGGAGAAATTCAGGAAATTGTTTGTGCCTACTGCTATGGGGATGTATAACAATTCACTAAGGGTGAAAGATGGCTATGACCTAAGGCTGGCGCACTAATGGAAATGATCAGAGATTTGTGTACCTTTGTTTGTTACGTATTGTGGTTAGTCATGTGTAAGATCTGTGTCTGGTAATTACTCTATGTAATGCCGTTTGTAATGTAGTAATGCTGTTCTTAATGTTTTGTTTGTAATGCTGTTGTAACGCTGTTGTGATACCATAATTTCCCTCGGGATCAATAAAGTGTATTGTATCGCATCGTATAATAGTGATGAGTGGACGTGCTATGATAAGTTGTTATCTGAGCATGCTCGGGTGCTAACAGAGTGTCTTCGGAGTGCTTGAATAATATGCGACTGCTCGACAACGTGCGACACATCCACTATCGTTACTGATATTCTTTTGGGACATGGGAGGAAAGCCACTCAAGCACAGGGAGAACCAGAGGCGTATCCAGGAGGGGGCAGCCAGGACATTTGCTCCAGGCGCAGCAGACAGGGGGGCGCAGTCGGCCGCCTAATGCGGCGATCCGTACTGTCTCCCCCCAGCGGCTGCATTCTGCGGCCCCCCCCGGCCTGGGAGTCGGCGGTTCTCTGTGCCAGCTGTCAAGCTGACAGCCGACACAGAGAAGCTGCGAACGCTGGCTCCCAGTGAGCAATTGTACTGGCGTCTATACAGACACCAGTACAATTGAAGCTCTGACCGCCGGGTCAGAGTGACTTCAGCAGGTGATCAGGTCATGTGATCACGCTGCTGTCACTCACCGGCACCCAGAGCGAATGCTGGTGGTAAGTGTGCTCCATTGTGGAGCTGAAGAACCACCAAAGATGGGAGATGGGGGGGATTTGGAGAAGAGGAGGAGAAGAGGGATTTGGAGAAGAGGAGGAGGAGGAGGGGGATTTGGAGAAGAGGAGGAGGGGATTTGTGAAAAAAGAAGGGGAGGAGGGGGGTTTTGGAGACGAGGAGGAGGAGGGGGGATTTGGAGAGGAGGAGGAGGAGGAGGAGGGATTTGGAGAGGAGAAGGAGGGGGATTTGGAGAAAAGGAGGGGGATTTGGATAAGTGGAGGAGAAGGGGGGATTTGGAGAAGAGGAGAAGGGATTTGGAGAGGGGGGTGTACATAATGTGTGGGGGGATTTGGAGTGGGGGTGTACATAATGTTTGGGGGGGATTTGGAGTGGGGATAGGGGGTTACTTTGTGTGGGGATTTGGAGTGGGGGGTGTATATAATGTGTGGGGAGATTCGGAGTAGGGACAGGGGGTTAATGTGTGGGAGGAATTTAGAGGAGGAGGATTTGCATTGGAGGAAGAGGGGGATTTGGATAGGAGGAGGAGGGGGATTTTGGAGAAGAGGAGGAGGGGGATTTGGAAAAGAGGAGGAGGGTGAGGAGGAGGAGGAGGGGGATTTGGAGTGGGGATTTAATATGTGTGGGGAGATTTGAGGACACAAAATGAAGAGTATGTATGAGGAAACAGTATGGGAGGTGGGTGCAGACAGAATGGGGAGCGAACGAGTGAATGTATGTGGACACGGTATTGGGAGTGAGGGTGGTGGGATGTGTGCAGACACAGTATGGGGAGTGAGGGTGATGGGATGTGTGCGGACACAGTATGGAGAGTCGGGTATGTGTGAGCAGACAGTATAGAGAGTGAGCTGGTAAATATATGAGGAGACAGTATGGTGAACAGGTGGGATGTTAGAGGAGACAGTATGAGGGGGGGGAATAGTGTGAAGTGACAGTATATTGCAGATATTTTTATTCAGGAGCATTATAATGACATTTCTATCTATCTAAGGGCATCATGTGGAGAGTTGGTGCAGAAGACCGGAGAAGATGGAAGTCTGCAGAGACGAGATGTGGATGAAAAAACTCATCATGGGGTCTGGACAAGAAGAAGAAAAGAAGAACGACTCCAGAGATGACGCCATCTATAAGGTACCTGGATGTAAATATTATTTGTGATACCGACTTCTCATATTATTATTTATGTTAGGAACATTGAAGGGGTTGTCCATGTTTTTGCTGAGTCTGCAGTCATTCTATGTGACTGCAGACTTATGAATTCTCACAGTGCTCACTGCGCGCTGTTAGGATTCTCTCATGCCGGTAATTTACATACATGCGGTCACATGCTGACTAGACATGTGTGGCCTCACTCAATGAAAATGAACCGAGCGAGGCTGTGCACGTCTAGTCGGAATGTGGTCAGAAGTATATAAATCACATACATGTGCTGACATTACTGTACATCGGCAAGGGAGAATCCTAAAAGTGTGCAGTGCATTCGTTGTGAGAATTCAGAAGCTGCAATGTCAGGATTCAGCTCTGCAGGTTCCAGTAGTCATCACACGGACACTTCACTCATATGCGATTTTCATACTTATAGAATGGAGTGGCACATGGTTTTTACAGGTAAAACTTGTAAAAGAAATGTGCTTCACCTTTAAAAACCGCATGGGTAAATAACACAACTGATGACAGTTAGGTTGTGGTAAAACGTATGTGGTCACAGTGGAGTAACTTGAAGAGCATGGGCCCCAATGCATAAGCTCTAATGAGATCCCCAATTATTGCAAGTCTTTAATAGCATTGGTCTATTCATATAGGCCAAAGGGACTTTTGGGGCCCCTAGGCTCCAGGGATCGGGGGCGACTGGTTGAGTTGAGCAAAAAAAGTGGCAAAACTGTAGTTCAGCTACCACATTTATACTCTGAGGCAGCCGCACTAGAGCAGTGTGAACATCCCCATAGAAAACCCTCGGTGCCTCTTGTGATTACAAGGCACCAGCCACGATATTTGATCATTGGTGGCCTAGTAATCACAAGAAAAACCCAGGGCACCTGCCAAGGAAAATCGCACTGACCTGGCCTGGCTCCAGTGGAGTATCGTAAGCACAAAGGCTGAAAGAAGCAGATATAGATAAATAGTAAGTAAACATTTCATCTTTGTTTGGAATGTTCTGTTAAAGGGAACCTGTCATGTAAACAAACGCTATTAACCCCTTCCCGACATGACGTATCAGTACATCATATTTTGAAGTGTGTGCCCACAGATAGATGTACTGCTACGTCACGGCAATCATGCGGGCACAGGAGCTGTGCCAGAGCGCTAGTCGACGGGAGCTTAACCTAACAGATAGCCGAGACCCAGCTGTCACAGCCAAGAGAACTGCCCGCACTCTCCTGGGCAGTTTAACCCTTTAAATGCTGCGATCAAAAGTGATCGCAGCATTTAGAAGGGAGGGGGCTCGCACCGATCGGAACCCCCGCAACGTCATCTCGGAGGTCTAATAGTTGCTATGACATCAGGAGGTCGTCATGTGACGAGCCATATCTGTCAGATATGGCTATCTGTTTAGACCATGCCCAGAGTATGGTCTAAGAGGCTTCTGTCAGTGTAAGGCCAGGGTCACACTTGCAACTGCAATTCGAGAAATTCATGCAAGTCTCTCGCATCAATAACAGGCACTGCCGCTGGAACTTGGAACCGGAGTGTGCGGCTGCATGTATTTCTGCGCAGCTGAGCGCTCCGGTCCTGAGTGCTGGTAGCAGTGCCTGGTTTTGATGCGCGAGTTTCTCACATTGCAGTTGCAAGTGTGACCCCAGCCTAAGGTTCGTCGTACATTTATCTTGTGCTCCACGCTTACACCAGAGTTTACGTGTACATATCTGAAACACGTGATTCAGACGGAACCCCCAACTAAAGATTCCCTATAATTTGGCAGATGGAGGCAACTGTGGACGCTGTCTGGCCTATGATCAGCGATTTTGGAGCAAAAACTCAGCAAATCCTTCTCATCTCAAATCTCTAGATTTTGAAGATTTTTAGATTTTAACATAGCCATGAAGCACTTTATGGATTGCTACATGTGTACAAGATCAGAACCACCATCAGTACATGAATGCAGTGCCAGAACCACCATCAGTACAGCGATCAATTGTAATGTCAGGTAAGCACCATATGCAATTGTATCGCATGAACCTACAAATGGTAAGGAGATTCTGGGAGCTGTTACCAGCTATCATCAGACTACAGATCATACAAAAAAACCACAGTACTGATGAGACATAGTAAGTATCACAGATAAACATTTGCATTCAGGTACCTTATAGGTCACATCTCCTCTGATCAGCTCGAGGGCTGACATGCTCTCCTGTGCCTCAATCCTGGAACCACAGTGTTCAAATGTATTCACGTCTGAAGGACAAATACAGGAAAAAGGGAAGTCACCGTCCCCGGGTTCCTGTGGACTGCAACAGACCACCTGGAGGGCCGCATGTGACCAGTATGTTGTGCAGGCCTTTAATATACGCTCCTCTCTCCCTCCCCTGATTCACTATAGTATCAATCATGTCCTCTCTTCCACCCCCCACTCATAATATAATGTCCCCTATTCCCACTCCCAAATCATTATAAATATCCTGCCCTCTCTCCAACCCAATACCCCCAATTCATTAACTTTAAAGAAAAAAAAATAAATTATTACTTACCTCTCCAGGCGATCCCCTTTGGCTCTGCTTCCCATATGGGCTAAATGACACAGCTGGGTAGAAAGTCATCCTGAAGCTATAATATATCTCTTTATTGCTGGCAGTGGAGCAATAGGAACGCTCCCTGCCCGACGATAAGCGCCGCCGATGACCATGCAAAAAATGTTATCATGAGGGAAATCTGGCCATGGGGCCTGAGGAGTAACCCAGATTGTCCTCATCATAATCCACCACTGGATATGTGTAACTCTTCTTTACAGGTAATATATATATTATAACCAACCAAGTAGCGGGCATTGTATACAGGAACATCTGCACAGCATTTGGGCTAAGTCCTCCTAAGTCCAGGTGGGAGACCCCAGAGAAAGTGGTGGAGAATTAAAGGGCAAAAAATCCTGTGGGACTTCAAGATCCATATGGATAGAACAGGTATTGGCTAACCAACCAGACATTGTGACAGTAGACAGCAATGGTAATAGATGTGGCAGTGCCAAGAGACAGCAACATCAGAAAGAAGGAATATGAGAAGCTGGAGAGATACCAGGGCCTTAAAGGAGAACTGGAGAAGATGTGGAAGGTGAAGGCAACAGTGATTCCAGTGGTGATAGGAGCACTTGGAGCAGTGACCCCTAAGTTGAGAAAATGATTACAACAGGTCCCAGGAGCAACATCTGAGCTCTGTCCAGAAAAGCGCAATACTGGGAACAACTAACATCCTGAACACCATAAAAACAAAACCGAAAAAACAATTGTAGAATTGTGGGGGGGTTTTCCACAGTTTCACAGAACTTGGATTTTTGTCTCCCTTTTTTGGTACATTATTTGGTAAAGTGAATGGTGTTAATCATAATTACCACTCTTTGTTCCATCTTTCTAAATGACCATAAATACAAGTTGTGCTACAAAAAGCAAACCCTTATGAGGGCAGGTTCACACAAGCATCTAAGGCTATGTGCACACGTGCGGAATATCCAAGGATTTTATGCGTCTTTGCCTCGTTTTTTCGCCGCAAAAAAGCATAAAATAGGCAAGCTATTGAATTCAATGGCATTCCGCACACGCTGTGCTAATGCTGTGTATTTTTCCGCGGCTGAATCGCATCGCAGAAAAATACGCAGCATGCTCATTCTTTTTGTGGAAAATGTGCGGATGGTACCCAGGGTGTGGAGGAGAGGAGACTCTCCTCCAGGCCCTGGGTACCATATCCCTGGTAAAAAAAAGAATTAAAATTAAAAATTGAGATATTCTCACCTTCCGGTGTCCCCAGGCTTCAGCAATGCTCCCAGCAGCTCCCAGTCCCAGCGATGCCTTGCGCGACTGACCTGTGATGACGTAGCATCTCGCTCGATGCTACGTCATCAGAGGTCATTGTCGCAAGGCATCACTGGGAATGGGAGTTGCCGGGAGCATTGCTGCGGTGGACGCCGGAAGGTGAGAATATCACAATTTTTTTTTTAAATTATTTTTAACATTCTATCTTTTTACTATTGAGGCTACATAGGCAGCCTCAATAGTAAAAAGTTGGTCACACTTGTCAAACACTATGCAAAACACTAGATTTTCGTGGGAATTCCGCATGCATAATTCCCACTGATTTCCCGTGGCAGGGAGTTGCGAAATTGCCACGGAAATTTCCGCGGCAATTCCGCACGTGTGCACATAGTCTAAAACATCGGTCACAGTTTCATCCAGAAATCTCAGACGATATTTTTCTCACTTGTCGTCCATGTACAATCTTTTTTTTTTTTTTTTTTTTTTTTTTACAGTAGCTACTATTAATTGTTTACAGGACCATTGAGGGTGTGTGCACACGCTGCGGATTCTGCTGCGGATCCGCAGCGGATTTGGCCCTGCGGATCCGCAGCAGTTTTTGCTGTGGTGTACAGTACCATTCTAACCTATGGAAATGAAAAACCGCAGTGCACATGCTGCTGAATTTTCTGCGCGGATTTGTTGCGGTTTCAAATCCGCAGCATGTCACTTCTTGCTGCGGAATCTGCAGCGGTTTCACACCTTCTCCATTGTAGAGGTGTGAAACCGCAGGCTAAGCCGCAGATAAACCACAGGTCTTTTGACCTGAGGATTTACCTGCAGATTTTGCTAAATCCTCACGAAAAACTCTGCAGGTGAATCCGCAGCGTGTGCACACATCCTTACAGTTTTCTATGTTACAGAATTGTCACATATCTGTAAAAATCGGATGCTAGACTACGGATCCATATGGCATCTGACCCATAGACTTGAATGGGTAAGTCTCATCTGATTTACAGACGGAAATTGTGCAGGCTACTATTTTTTATTTATCACACGCTGATTCGGTCAGCGCATCTGCACTGACCCATTGAATAATATTGGTCAGAGCAGGGTCGGACTGGGGTGTCTGGGGCCCACTGGGGGAATTGACCCTAGGGGTCCACCCTACAGCTATATGCAAATAACTTAGCCGATAACCCCGATTTAGTCGAGAAAAGACTGTAAAACACAGGCGGCTGCTGCACATCAACTATACGCCACCACAACTGGGATGTATAATTACGGTAGTTGGCAGTACTGTGGTTTGGTAGTGTGCTTTGATGAAAACAAGATATCACCGATCCACAGGTTAGGTAGATGATAACTTAGCCAAAGACATACTGATAGGGAATTTAGATTGTGAGCCCCATCGGGGACATCAATGATAATGATTGCAAACTGTAAAGCGCTGCGGAATATGTTGGCACTATATAAATAAAAGATTATTTTTATTATTGATCGGTGGAATCCGACCATTGGAAAGCGCACCGATTGGAAGAATGGGGAACCTTTATCCATGACATGACACTTTTATCCCCATTTTAAAATGGAGCAGCAGATGGGATGTCTGACCGCAGCTCCATTCATTCTCTTTGCTGGTTTCCAGAAAAAGCCATGAGCAGCCCCTTAGGGAATGTATAGATCAGTGGTTGAGTCATACATGCCGCTCCATACTAATGTGGATAAGAGTTCACATTCTGCAGATTGGTGCAGGTCCCAGCAGTCAGACCCTCACCAATCTATAACTTATCACTTATCCTTAGGCCACGTTCACGCGTTCAGTATTTTACATCAGTATTTCTAAGGCTGGATTCACATAGCCTTTAGGGGGTGCGTTTAACACATACTTTACATAGCGGCATTAACGCTATGTAATGGATGCGTTAACCCACCCATACACTGCTATAGACGAGCGCATCGCTAACGCATGCAATAATCGGCATGCATTAACGATGTGCCGTCATTCTGTGATGGACCCGCGGACGTGGGCTGCAGCGTCCGAAGGTCCGTCACTGCTAGCGCAGTGAAGCATCTGCGCTAGCAGGATGACATAACGCGATCACGTTATGGGAGTAGCGTTAATGCAGTCCATCAACGTTTTGCATTGAACGGACTGCATTAACGCTTTGTGAACCTGGCCTAAGTCAACACCAGGAGTGGAACAATCAGAGGAAAAGTATTATAGAGACACATCACCACTTCTGCATTTATCACCCACTCCTGGTTTTCGTTTACAAATGCTTAGACAAAATACTGACCAAATACTGAAGGTGTGAACATGGTCTTAGGATAGGTGATTACATCTTGTTTTCACTGTAGAACCACTGTAAGTGGACAGGACAGGGAGGGGTTAACCGACCAAGTATTTAATCTCTATTGGAAATCAAGAATCTTCTCCCTATTGATAGAGAGAACAAGTGATCTCCATACACAACACAATCCCCTATACCAAGACCAATAATACCACCACATCATGATCAGACCACATAGTGACCGAATAATATCACATACAGTTGACAAATATCTCCACACCGTGACCAGACCACATATTATTACCACACAGTGACCAAATAATATCACATATAGGGGACAAATACCACCACACTATGACCAGACCACATAGTGACCAAATAATACCACATACAGGAGACAAATACTGCCACACCACGACCAGACCACATATTACCACCACATAGTAACTGAATAATACCACATACAGGTGGTAAATACAGTCACATCATGACCGGACCACACTGACCAAATAATACCGCATACAGGGGATTAATGCAGTCACATCATGACCAGACCACATAGTGACCAAATACTACCACATACAAGAGAAATACCACCAAATCATGACCAGATCACATATTACCACCACATAGTGAGAGTACTACAATACTGATCATTAATAAACTACAATACTAACAACAACAACAACACTAATATTACCACCAGTGACATTATACACAGGAGCTCTGTATATAGTGTCAGTGTACAGGTAAGGCTGGTTTCACATTAGTGTTTGTGTGCGCAGCGTTTGATCCGCATAGATTCGCATGCGTACATATATTTAACATGGCATACACAGGGACATGCGTTCGCATGCTTTTGCGTACGCATGCGTCATTTCGTGGTGTGTGGCGGTATCTGGCGAACGCAACATCTTGCATTTTTTGAGGCGTTAAAAATCCGTCAAATATGCGCAGGCATGCGCATGAATGTGTCAAAAATGCATTACTGTTTATGGGAACACAAAGACATGCATACGCATGCTTTCGAAACACATGCGTTCTTCAAAATATATATATAGAAATCCCATGAGACACGCCCATTTTTGTCTGATGTCATATCGAGCACATGCGTATAAACAACGCAAATGTGTGCAAAAACGCATACAAACGCATGCACATGCAGCGTCATGCGTAAGATGATGTGCATGAAAAAATGGATTTTTGTGATAACTTACCGTAAAATCCTTTTCTCTGAGACGCTCATTGGGGGACACAGATACTGTGGTGTATGCTTCTGCTGCTAGGAGGCTGACACTAAGTGAAAAAAGAGGTTAGCTCCTCCTCCGTCGTATACACCCTCGCCCCATTGCAGGCGGAACTCAGTTTGGTGCCAAAGCAGTAGGAGGACAACAAAATCAGCCTTAATACAGGTACAACACGTCCAGAAAAGGACCACCCCATATCACATAAATAAATGCGTATTAACTAAACAGAAACAGAGCCATCTGGCTAATAGGGTGGGTGCTGTGTCCCCCAATGAGCGTCTCGGAGAAAAGGATTTTACGGTGAGTTATCACAAAAATCCATGTTTCTCCTTCACCTCATTGGGATACACAGATACTGTGGGACGTCCTAAAGCAGTCCCTGGGTGGGAGATTGACTCACCGATCCAAGCTACATGCACCTCTTGTTTAAAAGGTACGCCACCGCTGCTTGGAGAATCCTTCTACCCAGGCTCGCATCCGCCGAGGCCTGAGCATGGATTGTTTGGCAAATGTGTGCAGGCTGGACCAGGTTGCTGTTGTTGTAATGTTTGGCAAATGTGTGCAGGCTGGACCAGGTTGCTGCCTTGCAAACCTGTTCTGTCGAAGCCTGGTGCCAAAGCGCCCAAAAGGCGCCCACTGCCCGGGTAGAGTGCGCCCCGATCCCTGCTGGAATCGGCGTGCCCCTAATGTGGTAGGACTCCTGAATCGTCCAACGAATCCATCTGGCTATGGTTGATTTTGAGGCAGCGAGTCCTTTCCTGCACCCTTCGGGGAGCACGAACAGCGTGTCCGTCTGACGAAAGGGTGCCGTCCGCGACACGTACCTCTGGAGGGCTCTTACCAGGTCTAACGTGTGAAGAGCATTTTCCACATGGCGCACCGGTGCTGGACAAAATGAAGGCAAAACAACATCTTCATTAATGTGAAAAGAGGACACGACTTTCAGCAGAAAAGGAGGGGCTTGTCTGAGGACCACCTTATCCTTATGGAAAGTGAGGAACGGAGCTCGGCAGGATAGGGCCGCCAGCTCTGAAGCCCGCCTGATGGAAGTGATGGCCACTAGGAACACCACTTTCCAGGAAAGGTACCTCAAAAAGAGATATCCTGAAGCGGTTTAAATGGAGCTTCCTGCAGAACACTTAGGACCATGTTAAGGTCGCAGGCGTCCATAGGCGCCTTATAGGGAGGTACCAAGTGGGAGACTCCCTGAATGAAAAGTCTTCACCTGCAAATTGGTAGCAATTCTGCGCTGGAACAGGACGGATAAGGCCGATATTTGTCTCCTGAGGGAACCTGGGGCAAAGCCCGAGTCTAATGCTCTACCGACTGAGCTATCCGGGCTCTTTAAGCCTGACTGGAGAAAAGCCAAGATGTTGGGGATCGAGAATCCCAGCGGGGAAACACCGCAGCGTCGACACCAAGCAAAGAACACCTTCCAGGCGTGGTGGTAAATTCTTCCTTAAGCAGGCTTCTGGGCACTAATCATTGTAGCGACCACCTCGCTCCCAAACCTTGCCTGGGTTAGAATCCAAGATTCAACGGCCATGCCATCAAACACAGGGTCCCTGTGTTCGGGTGGCAAATCGGCCCTTAAGACAGTAGATCTGGGCACTCTAGCAGGCGCCAAGGAACGTCGGCGAGCAGCTGCATTAGATCTGCATCCCACGCTCGACGGGGCCAGCCTGGGGCCAGCAGGATCGCCGGCACCCCTTCCATCTTGATCTTTTTGATGACTCTTGGAAGTAGTGGCAGTGGGGGAAATAGATATAGGAGGCGAAACTGGTTCCATTGCAGAACCCACGCGTCCACCGCGAATGCCTGTGGGTCCCTGGCCTGAGCGACCTATGTGGGCACCTTGGCATTTACTCTGGAAGCCATCAGGTCCACATCCAGAGCTTCCCACAGTTGACAAATCTGCTGAAAAACTTCGGGATGTAGAGACCACTCTCCGGATGCAAGACCCTGCCGGCTGAGAAAGTCTGCCGCCCAATTTTCCACGCCCCGGAATGTGGACAGCCGAAATCACCGAGTGGTTTGCTTCGGCCCACTGAAGAACGAGCTCCACCTCACGCATGGTTGCTCTGCTGCGGGTGCCCCCTTGATGATTTAAGTAAGCCACTGCCGTGACGTTGTCCGATTGAATCCAGACGGGGCGGCCTGCTAGAAAGTGAAGAAACTTCTGCAGAGCCAGCCGAATTGCTCGTATCTCCAATAAGTTGATCAGGAGGCGTGCCTCCTGTGGCGACCACCGTTCCTGGGCTGTGTGGTGGCGAAACACTGCTCCCCCACCGAAGAGACTGGCGTTGGTTATCATTACCAGCCAATGATCTGGGGGGAAAGGTTTCCCCTGGGCCAGAGAGGAACTGGTTTATCCACCATCCGAGCGACTGCCTGACTTGAGAGGACAGTCGGCACCGCCGATCGAGCGTGAAAGGATTCTTGTCCCAGGCTGACAAGAGGGCGTGCTGCAGGAGGCGAAGGTGGAACTGGGCGACAGGTATCGCTTCCATTGCTGCCACCATTTTCCCTAGAATCCTCATCCCGCATCGGATGGTATGAGGGACTGGTTGGCGAAGTGTCCGGACTCCCTGCCGGAGAGCTAGCGCCTTTTCCTGAAGGAGAATTACCAACCCTCGGCAAGTGTCGAAGATCATTCCTAGGAAGGAGATCCTCTGAGCTGGCACAAGTGATGACTTCTTTGCATTGCCAACCATCCTAAGTGGGCAAGAGTATCTAGCCTGATGTTGACCTTTTCCTCGCATGCCCGTATTGACGGGCCCTTGACAAAGAGGTCGTCCAGATAAGGCAAGACGACTATGCCTCGAGAATGCAGTGTGGCCATGACAACTGCCATAACCTTTGTGAACACTCTGGGAGCCGTGGCTAGCCCGAAGGGTAGTGCTACGAACTGAAAATGTTGATCGCCGATGGTGAAGCGTAGAAACCGCTGATGAGGAGGAAAAATGGGAATATGCAGATATGCGTTCTGGATGTCTATTGAGGCCAAGTATTCTCACTGCTCCATGGCCGATATGACTGAACGGAGAGACTCCATCCAGAAATGTCTGATCCTGATGAATCTGTTCAGAAGCTTCAGGTCCAAAACAGGCCTGACAGACCCGTCCTTTTCGGGAACCACAAAAAGGTTGGAATAGAACCCCTGAGCTCTTTTGTGTTCCAGCACTGGAACAATGACTCCGTTGTGCTGGAGCAATTTGATAGCTCCCAATAGAGCCCTTGCCTGGGTATCCACCCTGGAGAAAGCCTGAAGCCGGGAAGAAAAAAAGTCTTGGAGGATATCTGACAAATTCTATTCTGTAACCTGAGGCCACCAATTCCTTTCCCCATGCGTCGTGAGCGACATTGACCCAGACGTAGTGAAACCAGAGTAGGCGGCCGCCCACCTTGCCGGTGTCATCTGGAAAAAGCCTCGAGTCATTTGGCCGACGATCTTTGGGATCTGGATCCCCTCGATCTGGGCTGCTGAGTATGCATTCTCCCCAATGTGTTGGCTCTATATGAGACCTGCCGCTCCCTATCCTGGTTGGGGCGGCCTGAGGCAGCGGAATTGGCCGCTGTAGTCCTCCCGGGGTTGCGAAAGGCCCGAAAACATGCCTGAAAACGGGTGACAAAAAAGTGTTTTGACCTTTTGTTGAGGGAGAAACCCGCTCTTTCTCCCCAAATAGGTGGCCACACTGATAAGGCAGGGAAGTCAAGGACTTCTTAGAAGTAGAATTGGCTCGCCATGTCCTTAACCATAGGGCTCTTCTGATTGAAATTGCATTAGCGGCAGCAAGTGCCGAGCAATTGTCCGCATCCAAAAACCCATTGATTACATAGTCTCCGGCCATCGCCATCTGACCTGCAACCTCCAAAATCTCTGCAGGTAGATCCTGCTCCTGCGCGACCTTGTTTAATGTTTCTGACCATGATATCATAGCCTTGGCTACCCAAGTTGCTGCGAATGAGGGAGCGAGAGCTGACCCTGACGCCTCATATATTGAGCGAGCTAAGCTCTCTATAAGGCGATCCGTGGGATCCTTAATTGAGGGAACACTAGGGACGGATAGCAGGGTCTTAGTAGCTAGGCGCGAAACTGGAGGATCTCCAACGGGGATTCCATCCATTTTTTACGGAGGTCCGGAGCAAACTGATACCTTGTTTTGAGTGCCTTTTGACCCAAGAAACGCCTGTCTGGACGTTCTCTGTGCCGCTGCACTATGTCCTCAAACTCCGGGTGAGAGGAAAAGAATTCTGTGCAGGCGCTTCACTTGCTTAAATGCCATTTCATGCCCCGTAGCTGCTGCGTGATGCTGGAGAATCCAGGTCAAGGGGCTCATCTGAGTCGCATTCTGAGGTCTGCTCGCTTTCAACCACTGGTGACGGGGAGCGAGAAGCAGAACTTACAGATGCCAAGGCACCGGATGGACTGGGCGACACCGTGTGGATTCGTTTCCCTCGGGTCTGCCTGGAGTGAGAGCGGCCCCTGCAGACGAGGGGCTCTTGTGAGGTGGAGGTCCCCTCTAAGGCCGGCGAGCCACTGTCCCTGCCCCCATCTGAGGCCTGAAGGGACTCAATTGCATGAACTGTGACAGTGATAAGACCCACTCTGGGGGGCATGGCACACTGGTCGCAGGGGAGGACGGACACTGAGGTTTTGTTAGGCGTCGGGTTGCAGGCGCTGTACAGCGGGAATCCCAAGCCTTGTCCTCTGTGGTCTGCCCACACCAGTGGGTTCGGTCGCAGGGGAGGGCTCCTGGGCACGTTTGGAGTCGCCGGCTTTGCATAATTGCTTGCTCTGCGCCCGCGTAAACGCAGCCCGACAAGAGATGCATGCTGCTTCTTCAGAAATGCTGCATCTGTCCGCTGCTGGGTATAGGGGGAATGAGGTAGCACCTCGCTTTCCCTGTGGCCTCCCGGGCTGCACTTACCCTAGTCCTGTGCCCCCCCCCCCGGTCCTGGACGCCTCCGCACAAAAATCGCGCGCCACCAGCTGTGGGGCGGACCGCCAGCATATAGACCGGTCCAGGGGCAGTATTTCCGGGTCTGCGGCCTAGCCATGCTCCCAAGCCGGGGACTAAATTTATCCCCTGCCGCCCAGGCCTGGGGGGCGGGCCGCCCGTCACTTCCGGTTGCAGCCTCAATTTATCCCCTGCCCGCGGCGGGGGGGCGACTCCATGGCGCCACAAAAAAATGGTGCTACTTACTGGCGCGGGCTTCTCCGCACCACTCTGCAGCCACTGGCCGGTGGCATCTGACAGCTAAGGGCTCCAGCCCCGGATCTTCACCGCAGGAACCCTCCCAGGCCCTCTCCTCACTGATGATCCTCTTCAGCTTCCCAGCTCAGGTATGTGAGGGGGCCTTGACAAAATAGGACGGTGCAGGCAGCCTAGCTCCATCTAACCCCTTCAGGGGGTGAGGAGAGAGACCATCCGCCGCCTTGCAACACCGCAGTCTAAGCATTGGAGGAGCAGTGGGGGCCGCACGGACTAGTCTTGTGCTTCTGTACAGCCCATGGTTTCTATACCTAGGGGTGGTCAGGGCTAAGTCCGGCATTGTGTCCCACGTCGCGGGAGAGGATACGTGGAGGGGTGCTCGCCCGTTGATGGTTTGGGGAAATCTGACCCTTTCAATAGGATCCGTTGCCCCTGTCTCATCTTCATAGACGGTAAAAATAAAATAAAACGGTCTGGGGAAAACGGCCCAGATATGTCCCACGGTGCGGGAGAGGATACGTGGAGACGATACTCAACACGTGCTCGCCCGTTGATGGTTTGGGGAGATCGGACCCTTTCAATAGGGTCTGTCGCCCCTGTCTCATCTTCATGGAAAAAAATAAATAAATAAAAAGAAGTAAAAGTCTGGAGCAAAACCAGACATGTGTGCCTCCATGGACACTAAGCAAAAAACTGAGTTCCGCCAGCAATAGGGGCGAGGGTGTATACAACGGAGGAGCTAACCTCTTTTTTCCCACTGTCAGGCTCCTAGCGGCAGAAGCATACACCACAATATCTGTGTCCCCAATGAGGCGAGGGAGAAAAATGCTGCGCAAACATGCATTTTTGCATGCGGATCATATGCTGCGGACTCAAACACTAATGTGAACCTAGCCTAATACAGTGATTACCGGTGACATTATACACAGGAGCTCTTTATATTGTGTCAGTGTACAGGTAATACAGTGATCACCAGTGACATTATACACAGGAGCTCTGTATATAGTATATAGTGTACAGGCAGGGCCGCCATCAGGGCATTACTGCCCTGACTGGCGTTCTGCCCGCATCGGGCCCGGTCTCCTCTCTGCTCACCGGGCCCCTACCGGCAGGTAAACCGGGCCCTGGCTAGTGGCGCTGCGGGCGGCAGCTAAACGCTATTGACATGCAGGCCCGGCGGCCCGCACATCAATAGTTTACAGCTGCCAGACAATCGGAGGCTGGCAGCTGAAGTAAGCCGCAGCGCGCACCTCGCCGGCGTCTGACGTCAGTGTCAGTCGCCGGCTAGAGCGCGCTGCAGCATGGAGGGACGGAGGGAGCCTTGCCCGCTGCTGGACCGCGGCCAGGTAAGGAGAACTTTTTTTTTTTTTTTTTGACAGCGGCGATCCAGGGGACATGCGGGCAGAATGCTGGACATGGGGGCAGAATGGAGATACGGGGCATAATTGGAGACAGATCGCACAGGATCATGGGGCAGGATGGATACGATGGAGAACATATGGGGGCAGAATGGATACTCATGAGGGCGGGATGGGAGAACATATGGCTAAAGCCAGGAATGAGACACACGGGGGTCAGGATGGGGGATATTATTACCATAGGGCATAGGGGCTAATTAAGGGATATTATTACTGCAGTGATTTATTTAATTTTTTAAGGATGCTGTTTTTTAAATGGGGGGCGGTCCTGTTACTGTGCAGAGCGACACTGTCGCCTTTTTTTCTTCATGTGGTGTAATGTAGAAGTTGGGAAAAAATAAGTAATGTGTTCTGCAAGCAAAGCTCTAGATAACTGTGCTATTTCCTGCAGAGACGAGTCCTGGCTGGAAGACGTGATGACGATCTGTGCTGGATGAACGAAAAGCAAGGACGAAGAACTTCACATAGAGACGTCACTGGTGAGTTAGTGTGTTACCTGTACATTGACACTATACATTGTATACTATATAAACAGGGGTCCTGTATATAAAGTCACCAGTGATCACTGTGTTACCTGTACATTATACACAGAGGTCCTGTGTATAATGTCATTGATCACTATATTACCTGTACACAGACACTGCATACTAAATACAGATCTCCTGTGTATAATGCCACTTATGGTGATAGTATTATGTTTTTTATTAATGATCAGTATTGTAGTATTCAGTCACCATGCGGTGGTAATATATGGTCTGGGCATGGTGCGGTGGTATTTGTCCCTTGTGTGTGCTATTATTTGGTCACTTTGGTGGTAATATGTGGTCTGGGCATGGTGCGGTGGTATTTGTTCCTTGTATGTGGTATTATAGGTCACTATGTGGTGGTAATATGTGGTCTGGACATGGTGTAGCGGTATTTGTTCCTTGTATGTGATATTATTGGTCATTTTAAAAATTGAAAAATAAATAAAAATATACCTAAAGTGTATTGCATATTTTAATAAATATTTAATAGGTTACAGTAGAGTAGGGCCTGGCCAAAAGTGTCTAACCTGTTATGGTGGCGGCTTAAAAAATCTTTTGTCCAAAGCAAAAGCTGCCGACTATATGTGTGATCTAGTGATGGGAACTGTTAATGTGTGATAGGTGAGAAGTGGAGTTTTTCCAAGAGAGAGCAGTGGGACTGTGGACAGTTTGAGGGGTGGAGGTGGGGCTGGGTGGAGCCTGGGCGGAGTCAAGGGGGCCCCGAAAATTTTGCCAGCATGGGGCCCCGAAATTCCAAGTGGCAGCCCTGTGTACAGGTAATATAGTGATGACTAGTGACATTATACTCAGGAGCTCTGTATATAGTATATAGTGTACAGGTAATACAGTGATCACCAGTGACATTATACTCAGGAGCTCTGTATATAGCATATAGTGTACAGATAATACAGTGATCACCAATGACATTATACACAGGAGCTCTGTACATAGTGTCAGTGTACAGGTAATACAGTGATTACCAGTGACATTATATACAGGAGCTCTGTGTATAGTGTCAGTGTGCAGATAATACAGTGATCACCAGTGACATTATACAGAGGAGCTCTGTACACAGTATATAGTGTAAGTGTACAAGTAACACACTGACTCACCTGTGACGTTTGTAGTTGAAGTCTTTCATCTTCATCCAGTGCAGACCACCATCAATTCTACCATCCAGGACTCGTCTCTGCAGAAAATAACACAGTTGCCTATAGGTGAAGATAAAAAAAGACATAGTGCTGCCCTGCACAGTAGCAGGACCCCCTTTTGTTCTCCCCCATGGAAGACAGTAACCTCAACAGTAAATTACATTACAGCAGTAATAATGTACTGATTGGCCCCTACAATAATTATGTCCCCACTTGCCGCCATAAACCAATAATGTATATTCCTCATCCTGACCTCCATATAGTAATTATATCACCCCTTTATTTAATAAGGTGCCAGATCCTGGGCCCCTTTATTTAATGTCCCCATCCTGGACCCTAATGTCTACTTTAATAAGGTCCCCTTCCAATAATAATATCCCCATCCTGGGCCCCTTTATTCAATGCCCCCATACTATGCCCATATGTCCACTTTAATAATGTCACCTCCCTGTTCTCCTATATCCGTCCCTATGGCCACTACTTTGCCCAATCACAGGGAGGGGGGGAATTATCTCACCTTCATGCGCTCCCCGGTGTCCTCTTGTGGCTTCATATTTGGCATAGTCGTTAAAATGACTGCAGCTGTGACAGGGTGCTCTGCTCTGTGACAGGCCGTGCGCTGACATCACATAGGCCAGTGGCCTTTCAGTGTTACTGCTATCAAAGGCTGCAGGAGTCATTTAACATAACTGCTATATGACGTCAACGCATGGCTTGTCACAGAGCAGGGTGCCCTGTCAGCTACAGCTGGCATTCATCTTGATGTGCGTCGTTACCAGGGTCGGCTCCAGGTTATCGTGGACCTCGGGCTAAAGAGTATCAGTGGACCCCTTTAACACATGCCACGATTCCTGATGCACAGATAAAAAAATACATGTATAGTACAATATATGGGCACCACATAGTGGTCCATACAGTATTATGGGCACCTCATAGTCCTCCATACAGTATTGTGGGCAATGACAATGTCCTCCATACATTATTATTGGCCCCATATAATGCTCATTCATACAGTATATCACGGGCCGCATATAATGCTCCTCCATACAATATATCACGGGCTGCATATAATGCTCCTCCATACCGCACATCATGGGTCCCATATAATGCTCCATTCAGCACATCTTGGGCCCCATGCTCCTCTGTTATGAATGAGTCACCGTAGGAGGCAAAAACAGAAATGCTAGCTAAGTCCAGAAAACCAGAGAAGTTGGCAGCTATCGGATTGCAGACCCCTGAACCTATCAACAACAACTAGGAGTAGCCGTGGGGGGTTCCTACGGTGCCCTAGACCCCTCGATCACAGCCGGAGAACTGCCTAGCCTAAAGACAGAAAGGGAAATCTAAACTGCCCCAGAGCAGACCCCAAAGCAATAGGCAGCCCCCAACATATAATAACGGTGAAGCAAGAAGAAAAAACACTAACACAGATAGAAAGATAGACTGAGCAAATGATGGGGCCCAAGCTAACTAGATATGACAGGATAGGAAAGCTGCTGTCTGCAATCCGCAAAAAACCCTATCAAAACAAGAGCCAACAGACTGACAAGGAAAAAGTCCCTGAAGACGCTAGGCTTCAAAAAGACTATGTCAGTACTCAGGTATTTTCTGAAGACAGAGCAAACAGACAAAAAGGAATTCAGCTCACCCCAGCAGGGAATGGCAGAATCCAGAAAAGCAAGGCAAAATAAAACCAAAACACAAATGCAAAAAGGCAAAGCAGAAAACTTAGCTTTTGAGGAGCAGGAATCAGACTGGTCTCCTAGAATCCCTCAGAGAAATCACCAGCGAGGCAGAAGGGGGTCGGCTGCCTTATATCCAGTCAGAAATCCCCGTCACCCAGTCATCCTCTACCAGCTCAGGTGCTTGGTAATCAACCTCACTACCTTCCTTCACCAGAAGAGGGAGTTCATCAGACCTCAATGGTGAAGGGGAAAATGAACTCATAACACTCCTCCATACAGTATTATGGGGCAATGTAATGCTCCTCCATACAGTATTATGGGCCCCATGTATTTGTTACAACCCTTTTGGCATCACTGCATGGCCTCCCATCCCCACCTGCCTTACACTCCAATTTTCTCACTACCCCAGGCCATGCTGTGAGTTCTGTCTCTTGCTAGCTCCATGCTGGATGCTTCTTGTCTCCTGCCTGCTCTCTGCATACTTCCTAGCTGTGTGCATAGGGGGGTGGCGTCGGCACTCCCTGGCTCTTATTGAGCCAGTGTGCACCTTCCTAAGGTGTCCCCAGCCAACTGTCAAGAGGCCTCAGGTACTTAAGGCATCCTTGCCCATAGAAGGATGCCTGTGCAACTATTTCCCTCAGTGTCTTGCTGCTGAGGTGCCAGGTCCTGTCTTGTTTTCGCCTTCTCTGGGGGCTGCATTCCCAGACCTGTTACCATGCACTTTGTGTCCTATGTTTCCACCTCCCTGAGGGCTGCATACTCAGGCCTGTGTCCTTCATTATCTGTTCTCGTGTCTTTCCTTGTCTGTATTGTGTCCTAGTCCTGTATCTAACCTTGTCTGAACTCAGTCCTAACCTCTGTCTGTTTACGTCCTTGTCTGTGGTTTCCTTTCCCTGCTGTGAGTATCCTCGTGTTCTCACCATCTGCCTTGCTCTCGTCCCTTGCTGCTCTGCCTAGCATCAACTCCTTGCGGCTCTGCCTAGCATTTGATCTTGCGGTCCTGCTCTACTTCCATTCTGAAACCTGTGGGTCAGGTCCCTACCTGTTTCCATATACCTGCCCGTATTCCTGCCAGTGTCTCAGCCGTGCCGCCTGTCTGGCAGTCGAGTCCGTTGCCCGTTCTTGTCCTAGCGTTCTGTTCCCCAGTGGGATCAGCAGCCACAGCCAGACACCACCCTAGAGTGGTACCTCGCAGATACCTGCTGCACAAGCCTGATCTCCATCATCAGAGGTTCCAGTGAACACCAAGGAAGCTGCTTAGTCATGCCCCTTCCAGCTTAGTCTGGTTTGTGGCACAGTGGGGCCACACCCTCCACGCTCGCGCCAACCTGTCAGGGTGCAAGCATAACAGTAATGCTCCTCCATACAGTATTATAGGCCCAAGGAATGCTCCTCCATACAGTATTATGGGCCCCATGGAATGCTCCTCCATACAGTATTATGGGCCCCATGGAATGCTCCATACATAAAAAAAAAAAAATCAAGTACTCACCTCTGCCGTTCTCGCTGCAGGTCCGGTACACTCAGCATCTCTCCTGCCTCTGCAATGCTCAGTGCAGAGAGGCTGAGTGTGCAGTGATGACGTCATAGCTCCCTCTGCCCTGAGACATCGCAGAGTCAGAGGGTGCTGAAGACAGAACCGTTGCTGGGGCTGAGGAGAGGCGATTATTAGATGCAGGCCTGTAAAAACAGAGCGGTGAGTGAGTCCGAATGCTGCCGGGGAGAACAAAGTTAATTTTCTCCCTGCATCGTTCAGCTAAGTCCAGGCGCTCGTCAGGTTAGTAACCTGCAGATTAACCCCATATCTGCAGGTTGCTAGCATTTTTTCTGGTGACAGGTTCCCTTTAAAGCTATATTCACATCACATTTAGGTCTCATTCACAAATTAGTTGTTTCCACGTACTTGAAAAATGGACCAAGTTTCTTTAGGGATTTTCAGCAGTTTGGGCAATTTTCATAAATTTGCCCAGTATATGAAAAAAATAAAAAAAAGTGTCTCCACCTTCTATCCAGCACCCCTAGACTTGCACTACCTATTTTGATCCGACCCTTTGGATCAATACTGGACGGCTCTATGGTTTGGCTAAAAAAAAAACCCTGGACGTGTGAACGGCCCCATTCACCATTATAGGTACGGGTACTATCCCTAAGACACGACTAGCACTCGTATGCAAAACCTGAAATGTGAATTAGGCCTTAGCTGTTTACTTAATGTATACGTTGGGATCTGCACACTAAACACATGCCTGGGAAAGACGCTACACAGGGGCATCGGACACCATAGGACAGATCCTGTTGTAAATACCAAGCGGGGTTCCTGTTACAGAAAAACGCTTTTCTCCCAGATGCTTAAAAAAAAAAAGTTGACCAGCCATCCCCCGGTCCAGTGTTGAGACTCCATGGCTGTTTTCAGTGACTGTTGGCCTAAGTTCACACTGAGTGTTTTATGCTAATTTTCAGCTGCATTTGACAGTACCAGATAGGCCTATGAGATTTCAGAAATCTCATGCACACGGTTTTTCTGCCATCAGTATTTTGTGCTTTGTTTGTTTTTGGGCATACAGCATGTCACTTCTTTCTGCGTTTTTCACCCATAGACTTAAATGGGAAAATAGCATGAAAAAAAAAATCAAAACTGCCACAAAAAAAGCAGCAAAACCTGCATTTTTGCCGCAGCTTCTTTCCTGCCAAACACTCGTTTTGCTGCAGAAAAAAGATGCAGCAAAATGCCTAGTGTGAACTCAGCCTTATTGTCTGCAGCCAATCACAGCACAGAAGCTCTGCCCCGAGCTGATGGCGAGAGACGCTGAGCACACGGATTGGCTGCCATGATATCGAAGTTACAGGAACAAAAGTCAGAAGACTCCGCGCTAGACCTGGGGAGGGCGAGTAATGCACAACTTTCCTGTGCATTTATTTATTTTAACAAACTACAGCCAGGCGAGAAGGCTTTTCCGAAACTGAAAGACTGAGCCAGCCACAGCACTACAGCTGGAGGTCACCCCCTGCCTGTAGCTCCTCAGCTCGGCTGTAACCACTCTGTAACCCCGGCTCCCATCCTCCCCATCACCGCCTTCCTGACCAGTCAGCTGCACAACATACGCTGCGCCACCAGGCCTTCTACTCTAGGTCGCCGCAGTACTCATCCCCCTGAATACATATCCATCCGCCCGTGTGGTGCCGGATCTAAATATTTACATTCACTGCAGCTATTTACCGAATAATGACGGTGACCTTACCGAGAGACTAATGCCTGTAGGGTAACCTTTATGAAACAGTTAACAGGACACGTTAGGTGCCGTAATATTAAGGTAATTATTTAATGTATTCCCGTGCGGTGAGCCGTCATTGGGCGGAAGAATACATACACTGCACGACTCAGCTGTATAAAAGTGACCGCCAGGCGTTCCTCCCTCAGACTTACGGACGAGCTAGGAAGGGTTGTCTGTGGTGGTGGGGCGGGTTTGTGTCCAGTCCCCTGTTTCTGTGTATTTTAGGGTGGCAGGCGAGTATGGGGTAATGGTGAGAGGTGCTGGGGGTCTTAGATACGTGGGGGCTGTATAATGTATGTGCTAGGAGCCTGTCATGGCCGAGCACAGCTGTGCTCCTGTCCTGTTGTGTTCCCAGAAAAGGCTTGTTGCTATGTATCGCTGTAGACACTTTATAGAAGTTGGGCCAAGAAGACTTAGAAATGCAAGACTCGTAGTCAGCAGGTGAAGAAACCGGCAAAGCAAGGGCAGAAGACTAGGACCGTGTTCACACAAGGAGACTAGAACACGGTGAGAGCTCAGGATTAGAGGAAAAGTCAGGAAGATGGCAGAGGACTTGTGTAGTCTGAAGACTGGGAAAGAAAAAAAGCTAGGATGTATCTATGGAAAGAAAAAAACAAGATTGAGAAAAACAGAAGGTTAGAAAAAACTAACTTTGAAAGGATTAACTCCACCCGTGCAAAGTAAAGGCTGGCAGGCTGGATAAAGACAGAGAAAGCTGAAACTTGACATTTTTTCCTAATGAGACATTTCAGATGGAGGGAGTCAGATGAACTATTCAAGAACATTGGCCTTGTGCAGTTAGATGGTGTTAATTTGGGTAATGGAGGGAGGGAGGTTTTCTTCTTAGGTTAAAGGAGGAAGACTTAGAAGAACAGCAAGTAAGGAGGAGGATCACAAGATCTCTGGATCTATTAAGGACATAATTTACAGAATAGCGGTGCTTCCAGGCAAAACGAGCAGTGAGCTCAGGCCTGTACATCTTGACTACGTTGCGCGCTCGGAAGTTTACGCGGGAAGACTTGTCAGACTGCAAGTGTTTGGTTGTCATAACCCAAAAGGCCTCTTTGCTTATCTAGATGTTGGTGAATGAGCTGTTGATGGGTATTCGATGTGACCGAATGAAATCCAGTGAATCTAGTCTGAGCGAATTTCAAGACTAAGCATCCATGTGCGTTGAGAACAGCTTGGTATGACGCTGTAGCTGGCGGTGAAGTCTTCTAGAAGACAGAAACAAAACTCCATTTATAGTAGTTCATCCTACGTGCTGCTGACCACCTGAAATGGGTCTGTAAGTGAGGGTCTCGGGTGGTCTGGGGAAAATTTGTGGCTTTTGTCTTTCAGACTTTTACTCTAGGGCCATTCCAGTTGTCTCTTCAAGCGTTTCCAGTCCCGAATATCTATGTATGGAGAAAGGGGCAGAACATTCCTTATGGTGTAGATAGATTTTGTATAAGGTGGTTATAGGAAAGCTGCAGAAAGTGGATCAGGAGCCTCTAGAGGAACTTGGTAAGATTTTTTGGTTATCTGGTAGTTTCCTTGTAAAGCATTCCTTAATGTCACTTGACAACAACCCCTCTTATTTTTTTTTTTTCTGGAAGGGTGGGAGGGAGGTCATAAAACTTTTTCCTAGATTTTTTCAGATTTTCATAGACTACTGAAGAAGCCCTAGATCTACTGTGCTTTCAGAAGGTTGTCGGTGACACATTTGCTCAGGTATCTTAAACTTTTATTTTACAACACAAATCAGTGTAGGTTATAGCAGGTAAATGCCCTTTTCTACTAATCTTGTCGTACTGCACGCAATGTTTGCCATTTAGCATATACTCCCATTACGTGCTTTTCATGTATAGGGACATGGTTTAATCTGGGAAGTCTACATATTGGGTTTATTAATACTTTCCCATATACTGTAAGGCATAATTGACAGTCTGCTGCTGTGAAAGGGATGAACTTGAAAACTTCACTTTTTTATATACATATTGTTTTAATTATGTTACTTTTGTGGAGGTTAATAAAACAAACTTGTGAGAAATGGTTTTAATATATCATGCAGAGTATCTTGTTTCTGGCTGAAGGGGTGGGCTTGTGGCAATATCTCTTGTCTAGACTCTTTCAGATTCCTCTTCTGAGATAAATCAGTAATCGAACAGCGTCTGGAAGTTCCAAAGTTAAGGTATTTGACGATTGGATAAAAAATGGGATAAAACCTCTTAGGAGGTCTAAAATCTGAAAATAACACGGATTTGTGTATTGGAAATGAGATCAGGCCAGATGTCTTGGTACAGACCTGAATTTCTTGTGAAGAATTAAATAATTTCTTCAAACGAAATTCTTGCCTACATTCTCAAATGAAGCCGTAAGAATCTCAATGCAAAGTATGTCACAAGCCTTAAAAGGTTTGTTTGTACCTTTCCAAAATTTCTCCTACCTTTCAGAGTCTTATACAGTTTGTCTATTACATATGAAGAGTTGATGTATTTACACAAAAAAAGGCCAAGAAGAAATCTGTATTGATACAAATATTGCCCATCTTAACAAAGACCAAGGGAATTGTCAGTCTCAAGCTAGTAATAGGAAGTGGATGATTATACAACTTCAGGCTGAGTGGATTTGCTCCAGGCAGGTACGGGAGGATGGATGCTAGTTCTGCACTATTCTTGGGAATTGGAAACTCAACCTTTTAGCAGATAAGTGCTGTACTTGTTCACCTTTGTTTGCTAATAGTTGATCTTAACTGCAGGTGGCCAAAATCCATTAACTTTTTTTTTTTTTTGTTCATGGCTTATTTTCTCCAGCTAACTTTAAAAGTGATCTGTACCAGGTTTTTGTTACCGCATCTGGGAGCAGCATGATGTAGAGGCAGAGACCCTGATTCCATTGATGTCATTTAGTGGGGTGACATTACTTGTCAAAACTGCAGTATATCTGCTGCAAATCTAATGGTACTTGGAGTGCTGAGATCTGTTACTGCACCCACGTCACTGGCAGATTTCTGCCTATGCACAGTGTACACAGAAAACGAGTGAGGTTATGGAGGACTACATGGCAGCAGGTTTTGGTCTTCTAGTGATCTCCTGCGGAGAGGGAGGACTGCAGCAAGCAGCCCAGTGACTTATTCCTGGGATCAGGGTCTCGCTCTTCATTCTGGGTGTCACTTGCGTTTAGCACTTACAGTATTCTTATGGTGACTAACTTGTAAAGGGAACCTATCATCTGACTCGTGCTACCCAAAATTCAGTGTGGGTTTTTTTTTTTTAAAATGCTGGTGCATTTCTGTACAGGCTGCCATTCATGTTCCCCAAACCATAGGTAGCATGAAATCACCTGACACATTCCCCCTAGGGTATGTGCCCAAGATCAGGAAGTAGCAGCGCTTTGGACAGTCTTCTCGCTGTGTCCAAAACACTGTTCTAATCATGCAGGAAAATCCGCACATGTCCACTGAACAATGCAAATTTACCGCATCTAATACATCCTATTGTGGAGACTAGGGTCTCTGCAACAGAAGTTGACATGCTGCGGCTCGTGAACTGCAGCGCAGGTGAGTTTATGCAGCTTAAAAAGGAAGCACAGTGGGCATGGAATCTCTATAAATCCCATCCACAGTGCCTCTAATGTAGAACGCAGTGTTTTGGACTTGGCGCAGGTGAGCTGCGTCCAAAATGCTCCTATCCCTGATCGTGGACACGAAGCCTTAATGTACCCCCCCATCAAAACTACAAGTTTAATCTATTCAATGATATCCAAGAAGATTGTGTATAGGAAAGCTAAATGTCCCATGATGGCGGTAAAAAATAAGCTTAGCAAGTGGGGCGCAATTTTTCTTCACTTCTACCTAATGGCTTTTCAGATGGCTGATTTCAGCAGTGATTGGCCCAAGTAGGATAAAATGACACTTCTGTGCTAGATTGAAAACTAACCTAGATTTAATGTAATACAAAAGGTGTATAATTGGCTTGCTGCTTTTAACATTTATCCATATTTAAAGCTTTGGGCTGTCTTGTATATCTTTCTTCTTGGGTGGATATGGGCAACTTTGTTTCAGATTATTCAGAATCTTCATGGTGTGGCTACATCAATGCAAAAATTGCATTCCCTGAAACTTGGCACATGCGGGGGAAAAGGCTTGCAAAGCTTGGTTCTAGTCTTCGTTCCCGTTCAGCATGTAGCATTCCTTCATAAGGTGGCGTTGAGAGTATCTTGTGACGCGGCACACTGGAATGGGGCATGTAGGAAATGCACAACTTGTCTGGCTTGGTGTCTTTCTCTTGCAAACTACAAAGAACATAAGTGCTTGGAGTCTGTAGCAGGTAACGTGCCTTGTGCATGAGCCTCCTCATCTTCATCGGTCGTGTCTGTAGATTTCCTTTGTGTGAGTAGTCCATGAGCACTTGCTTTATGTTCCCATACCCAGTGAGTGTGACTATTGATTGTTGTAAACTCTTGGGTTGGGCGGAGTTTTGTTCTGTTTTCTTCCAGAAACCTTGAGCACTTTTAAATATTGCTGAGAATTGCACAATTAGTGGCAAGTGACCGTATCTGCCAATTTCATGATGAACGTGGATACCTCTGGTCCATAATCTTTCAGCAACAGGAAAAAACATGCTTTGCTTCCAATACTAAACTAGTAGTGGAAAGGATTTATCCCGTCTTGTATCGCACGTGATGTTCAGATGGAATAGAACGCATTTTTGTGGGTCTAATGGAAACATGAGGACAAACTAGCAGTTCTTGCTAAGTATTTGGTCAGCTGCCATATTACAGTATTGAGAAATACAGTCTACAGTGAGGTTGGTCTTTCTATTCCTTTTGGTGGGAGCATACTCTTCACATCTTGGATTCCTTCCATAACAATTCCCATACTCTGGGATTTTCTACACTGGTTTATTTTCACTTTTCAGAGTTACTGGCCACAATGAATAACCCACTTTATTATAGCATCTTCATATTTTTTTTATTTTTTGGGATTGGGGTAGGTGGGGGGCTAACTATCCAGCTTGTTTTCAGATTCTTTTTTCAGGTTGGTGATATCTGGCTCCAGTACAAGGCACTAAGAATAACTTATTTCGTAAAATGATTCAGGGCAGGTTTAACATTTGGCTTGTTCTTCAAGAGTACAGTGTCTTCTGTCTTCATATGTATAAAGGTGCAGAGCATTCTTGTTGCCATAGGAAAAAACAGCGGTATGTATCTTAAGAAAATTGGGGAAGCACATAATAGAGGGAGTTTTATATCCCACCCATTCAGCTCATTAATGTTTAGTAACTGGTTGCTAAATAAGCCCACTGCAACTTTAACATAGTAACATAGTTATTAAGGTTGAAGGGAGACTTTAAGTCCATCCAGTTCAACCCATATCCTATCCTAACTTGCCCTAACATGTTGATCCAGAGGAAGGCAAAAAAAACCCATGTGGCAACAGTAAGCTTCACATTGGGGAAAAAAATTCCTTCCCGACTCCACATACGGCAATCAGACTAGCTCCCTGGATCAACGCAATATTAAGGTAACTAGTGTATATACCCTGTAATATTATACTTTCCAAGAAAGGCATCCAGTCCCTTCTTAAATTTTAGTAGGGAATCACTCATTACAACATCATATGGCAGAGAGTTCCATAGTCTCACTGCTCTTACAGTAAAGAATCCGCGTCTGTGAGTATGCTTAAACCTTCTTTGCTCCAGACATAGAGGATGCCCCCTTGTCCCCGTCACAGGTCTAAGAGTAAAAAGATCATTAGAAAGGTCTTGGTATTGTCCCCGCATATATTTATACATTGTAATAAGATCACCCCTAAGCCTTCGATTCTCCAAACTAAATAACCCCAAGTATAATATCCTGTCTTGGTATTGCAGACCCCCTAGTTCCCTAATAACCTTGGTCGCTCTTCTCTGCACCCGCTCCAGTTCAGCTATGTCTTTCTTATACACCGGAGACCAGAACTGTACACAATATTCTAAGTGTGGTCGCACTAGTGACTTATATAGAGGTAAAATTATGTTCTCCTCATGAGCATCTATACCTCTTTTAATGCATCCCATTATTTTATTTGCCTTTGCAGCAGCTGCCTGACACTGGCCGCTAAATGTGAGTTTGTCGTCCACCCATACACCCAGGTCTTTTTCAGTGACAGTTTTGCCCAGTGTTTTACAGTTAAGGACATAATTATACATCTTGTTCGTTCTACCCAAGTGCATGACCTTACATTTATCCCCATTAAAGCTCATTTGCCATTTATCAGCCCAAGCTTCTAGTTTACATAAATCCTCCTGTAATATAAAATTGTCCTCCTCTGTATTGATTACCCTGCAGAGTTTAGTGTCATCTTCAAATATTGAAATTCTACTCTCTATGCCCCCTACAAGGTCATTAATAAATATGTTAAAAAGAAGCGGGCCCAAAACTGACCCCTGTGGTACCCCACTGCTAACTGTGACCCAGTCCGAGTGTGCTCCATTAATAACCACCCTTTGTTTCCTATCCCTGAGCCAGCTCTTAGCCCACCTACACATATTTTCCCCTATCCCCATTGTTCTCATTTTATGTATCGACCTTTTGTGTGGCACCGTATCAAAAGCTTTTGAAAAGTCCATGTACACCACGTCCACTGCATTCCCTTGGTCCAGTCCGGAACTTACCCCTTTGAGCTGTTCTTATTGTTTTGGTAACTGATGAATCATGGTATCTAAGCTGTCGCCTGTACAGTGTATTAAAACTTGTGTTCATCAATAATGGACCTTTCAACTGGGGGAGGAAGGAGGCTTTACTGAACCAGTAAGGTAGAGGGCATTTAAGGTAGTATGGTGAAGAGGTTATTATGGTACGGGGGGGGGGGGAATAACATAAATTTGCATTATGTAGCATCTTCTAGGAACCGAGGATATCAGTTGCTGCTATACAAAAGGTACATTGCATCCAGGAAAGTTGAAAATCGCTTTGCGTATCTTGGCAAGTAGTTATAAAGGTAACGACATACTGTATTTGTCATAGTTTGTGTTTGGCTGTTAATGTTGCATCCATGTAATCTTGGCACAGAATTTAGGGGAATGTGTCCCTTCACACTGGAGGGTGGTAGAGGGAGGGGGCTGGCTGTAAAGGCGGTGTTAAATGTAGGTGGCCTCCAGGGGGAGAATCCACTACAGGATGGCCAGCGCCGGTACCGGGTGAGTAGACCCGGCTCCCTCGCCGGGTGGGGGGGCGGGCGCGCTGTCCCTTCTGCTTGGCGGGCGCGCTGTCCCTCCAGCTTGGCGGGTGCGGGTCAGAGTCAGCCGCGCCATTGCCGGCGCCTACTTCCGGTTCAGGGGGCAGCCAACGGCGTGGGGGCATGGCCTGATGACGTGGCCTGGTTGTGACGAGCCGGTCGCGCACTGCGGGCCGCAGCTGTGACGTCAGAGGTGAGCGCTTCTAGACGGGGCGGGCGGTGGCAGGGTGTGCGTGCTTGGCGTCCGGGGGCGCACGCGCCCACCGGGTGGGGTGGGGGGCGCCTCGCCGACCCCCGCCGGGGGTGCGGTCGAGGGGAGGGGAGAATGCTGGGGGGAAAGGTACTCGGCGCTGATGGAGGGCACCTGCGAGCCCTAGAGGGGCGGTGCCGTGGCTATTTAAGAGCTTGGGTCACAGGGGGAGCTGCTTCTGGCCCTGTGTCATCCCATAATGGCATCGCAGGAACAGCCAGAGCCTCTGGAGCAGACGCCTCAGTCCTCAGAGAAGCCGAAGCAGCCTTCTAGTAGCAGCAGCCGTTCTGAGAAACATAGGTCTAAGAAGGCGAGACCTGAGAAATCCACAAGCCATAAGAGTGTGGCGGCTCCGATGGACCCCCCCCCTCAGAACCCGGTACTACGCTGTTGTAAGCCAGGGTAAGTGAGCTACATCACTTGACCCAGCCCCCAGAGACCCAGCAGCTAGAGCTCCCCGCACTGTCTCAGAAACCTGCTGCTGAGAATGAGCCAGAGCTTGCTGCTCCAGAAATAAACCCTGAAACATCTGTCTCAGACTTTTCATCTGGTCAGCCAGAGACTGTATGGGATCCATAACTCTCTGCATAAAAAACCCCCAAAAAACTTAATGGTCAGTTATAATGTCAGGGTCCTGACATCGCCGGCATACAGCCTCCGCTAAGCAGGGACTCACCCGCACTGTAGGGACCCCTGGGGACAAGAACAGCCGGACAATAAAGATGCACGGGACCTGAATGTAGAAGTTTAGAAAGCTGGCACAGGAACTACGGTCATGTGAACGGTCATGTGACTGCAAGAGCGCGGGGCTTAGCGTCTTGCTTTCAGAGGAGGAAGAAAACTCAGTCGGGCAAAGCAGAGGTCAGGCACAATACAGGCAAGAGAGGTACAGGAGGGATAAACAGACGGGAGGTCAGAAAAAGCCAAAGGTCATACACAAGACATCAATACAGTACCAGGGATGAGATAGAATGGACAGTCAGGGCCAAGCAGAGATCAAAAACCAAACGGACATAGAAGGTACCAAGCAGAATCCAAAGCGATATCCAGAGAACAGACCAAGTCATACACAGGGAATCAAGCAACCAGAACACAGCACTAAAACACTCAGGGGTCACCACACAATGCCAAGGGCGAAAGTATAACTGACGGGGGATGGGAGCTTCCTGAGGCTATAAGAAGCCTCCCCAGAACCAATGGGAGGCCACCCTAATAGGTCCCCGGTGTGCAGGTGAGAGTCTGCACTGCGATCAGAACATTAACCCCAGAAGTGCTGGTCACCCAGCACTAGTATCATGACATCTATGTTTCAGAAGTCTGTCAACAATACAACATTGCGTGCTGACTATTTTCGAGTCCCCGCGGCTGCATGTCTCTCAGCCACAACACATTCAGAGATTGCCTAGCAGCAGCAGGGACTCTAACATATAACTCGAGCATGCCAAAGACATGCCGTTATTAGCGGCAGCAGGTGTAGGTTGATAGGAGTAGTAGTTCCATCAGCTGCCACCTACTCTCACGGTTATCAGTTGAATATAACTCAACATTCTCACCTGCTGGTGCTGATCAGCAGGGTAAGAAGAATGATGCGAGTGGTCTTCAGCACCTGGCACGGGGAACAGCACTAACTGTCCTGCTGCTTCCCAGGCACTAGTACATGTCACACTGATCTTAAAAAATGGACACGGTCCGTGGAAGCACACTGACATGTGCACAGACACATTCATTTGAATGGGACTACGTGTGCAACTGTCACCACACATACCAGACACACTGACGCCTGAGAGAGGCCTAATAAAAATAACAGTTACTCTGGTGCAGTGCAAGATTTTTGGGAATAACACAATGGAGACACCGATAACTTTGTATCCGAAGGAAAACCAAGCTACAATTAGGTCCATATATATTTGGACAGAGACAACATTTTTCTAATTTTGGTTCTAGACATTACCACAATGAATTTTAAACAAAACAATTCAGATGCAGTTGAAGTTCAGACTTTCAGTTTTCATTTGAGGGTATCCACATTAAAATTGGATGAAGGGTTTAGGAGTTTCAGCTCTTTAACATGTGCCACCCTGTTTTTAAAAGGACCAAAAGTAATTGGACAGATTAAATAATAGTAAATAAAATGTTCATTTCTAGTACTTGGTTGAAAACCCTTTGTTGGCAATGACTGCCTGAAGTCTTGAACTCATGGACTTCACCAGATGCTATGTTTCCTCCTTTTTAATGCTCTGCCAGGCCTTCACTGCGGTGGTTTTCAGTTGCTGTTTGTTTGTGGGCCTTTCTGTCTGAAGTTTAGTGTTTTAACAAGTGAAATGCATGCTTAATTGGGTTGAGATCAGGTGACTGACTTGGCCATGCAAGAATATTCCACTTCTTTGCTTTAATAAACGCATGGGTTGCTTTGGCTTTATGTTTTGGGTCATTGTCCATCTGTAGTATGAAACGACGTCCAATCAGTTTGGCTGCATTTGGCTGGATCTGAGCACACAGTATGGCTCTGAATACCTCAGAATTCATTCAGCTGCTTCTGTCCTGTGTCACATCATCAATAAACACTAGTGACCCAGTGCCACTGGCAGCCATGCATGCCAAAGCCATCACACTGCCTCCGCCGTGTTTTACAGATGATGTGGTATGCTTTGGATCATGAGCTGTACCACGCCTTCGCCATACTTTTCTCTTTCCATCATTCTGGTAGAGGTTGATCTTGGTTTCATCTGTCCAAAGAATGTTCTTCCAGAACTGTGCTGGCTTTTTTAGATGTTTTTTAGCAAAGTCCAGGCTAGCCTTTTGATTCTTGATGCTTATGAGTGGCTTGCACTGTGCAGTGAACCCTCTGTATTTACTTTCATGTAGTCTTCTCTTTATGGTAGATTTGAATATTGATACGCCTACCTCCTGGAGAGTGTTGTTCACTTGGTTGGCTGTTGTGAAGGGGTTTCTCTTCACCATGGAGATTATTCTGCAATCATCCACCACTGTTGTCTTCCATGGGCGCCCAGGTCTTTTTGCATTGATGAGTTCACCACTGCTTTCTTTCTTTCTCAGGAATGTACCAAACTGCAGATTTTGCCACTCCTAATGTTGTAGCAATTTCTCGGGTGGGTTTTTTCTGTTTTTGCAGCTTAAGGATGGCTTGTTTCACCTGCATGGAGAGCTCCTTGACCGCATGTTTCCTTCACAGCAAAACCTTCCAAATGCAAACACCACCCCTCAAATCAACTCCAGGCCTTTTGTCTGCTTAATTGAGAATGACATAATGAAGGGATTGCCCACAGCTGTCCATTAAATAACCTTGGAGTCAATTGTCCAATTACTTTTGGTCCCTTTTAAAACAGGGTGGCACATGTTAAGGAGCAGAAACTCCTAAACCTTTCATCCAATTTTAATGTGGATACCCTCAAATGAAAGCTGAAAGTCTGAACTTCAACTGCATCTGAATTGTTTTGTTTAAAATTCATTGTGATAATGTCTAGAACCAAAATTAGAAAAATGTTGTCTCTGTCCAAATATATATGGACCTAACTGTAACTCCCCAGTCCATGGGAGATGGCTGGCAGAGACAGCTACATGAAAGAAGCCTTTTAGACAGGGCTGTCATCAGGGGGATTACTGCCCGTGCAGCTGTATGGGGCCTAGTGAGCAGCAGTACAGAGGAAGGCCTGGGCCCCACCTCTTGTGCTCACCCGCTTTCTCTGAGCTCCATGGTCGTCTAACCTGGATGGCTGTGCAGCTCCCTCCACCTTCTCTGGACTTCTGCTCAGGTGACCGCACGTATGCGATGACATCATATCGTATGTGGCGGCATGTACGAGGACACCAGAAGCAGAGCTGTGCCTGCAGGGAGACTGTCAGTGAGCCAAGTATGAAAATTTTTTTTTATTTTTTTCTTTATAAAAATTAATTAAATGGGTGAGGTGGACTGCCAATGAAGTAAGGGGGACTGCAAATTATGAAGTGAAGGTCAGCAATTGAATTGAAGCTGGGGGTGGGGAGAGTAAATAATAATGAATTTTGAGGGTGAGTATTTTTGTAATTGAAAATTATACAATCTCTCAATAAAAATTGAATGTTTGAAAAAAAAAACTTGTGGGAAAAGTGAGAAATAGAATATTTATTTTTTTCTGCAGATACCAACAAATTAAACAAAGTTTTAAAGATAAAGTATATAGTGATCATACGTAGTTGTTATTTTTTTCAAACTACCACTAACAAATTGTGTTCCTTAGCTTCATACAAAATGGTTGTGACTAGAGTTGAGCGAAACGGGTCGAAAAATTTCAAAAGTCGCCGACTTTTGGCAAAGTCGAGGTTCATGAAATGAAACCCGACCCTAGGATGAGGTCGGCCACGAGGTCGGCGACTTACGCGCCAAAGTCGCGTTTCAAAAGTTTGTTTTGCGCTCTTTTTCAGCCAATCAGGATCCACGGACACTGTGGGCAACGTGATGACATAGGCACGGGTCACCACCATCTTTCAGAAGGGCATGCAAGTGATTGGCTTGCTTTGGTGGGCGTCACAGGGGGTATAAAAGGGCGTGCACGCCGACCGCCATCTTACTTCTGCCGATCTTAGCATAGGGAGAGGTTGCTGCTGATTCTGTAGGGAGAGCATTAGGCAGGGAAGAAGAAAAAAAAACTGCTTCTGCTGCTAGCGATTTTGCCTGTACAACACACCAGTCACTGTGTGTGCAGTGCAAGGGGAGGCTATATAGTGGTGTATCAGTGGTGTTGGTTGTTGGGCTGCCTTCTAAGGCTTCCTGACATTCCTGCATTGCTGTTTACCCACTGCTCCGCAAACTGCTTTTTTAAAAGCAATCCCAATTTTTTTTTTTGTCCTGCTGAGAAGAAAAAAAAACTGCTTCTGCTGCTAGCGATTTGGCCTGCACAACACACCAGTCACTGTGTGTGCAGTGCAAGGGGAGGCTATATTGTGGTGTATCAGTGGTGTTGGTTGTTGGGCTGCCTTTTAAGGCTTCCTGACAGGCTGGCATTGCTGTTTACCCACTGCTCTGCAAACTGCTTTGTTAAAAGCAATCCAATCTCCCTTATCCTCTAGTCACTTTTGTCACAGCTGTGCCATCGAGCCTGTGACATAGCGCTCAGATATCAGTGGGCCTCACACAATCCAAAAGTGTCCAGTGTCCACAAGTGTCTGCAGAAATTCAAAATCTCCCTTATCCTCTCGTCACTTTTGTCACAGCTGTGCCATCGAGCCTGTCACATAGCGCTCAGATATCAGTGGGCCTCACACAATCCAAAAGTGTCCAGTGTCCACAAGTGTCTGCAGAAATTCAAAATCTCCTTTATCCTCTCGTCACTTTTGTCACAGCTGTGCCATCGAGCCTGTCACATAGCGCTCAGATATCAGTGGGCCTCACACAATCCAAAAGTGTCCAGTGTCCACAAGTTTGTGCAGAAATTCAAAATCTCCCTTATCCTCTCGTCACTTTTGTCACAGCTGTGCCATCGAGCCTGTCACATAGCGCTCAGATATCAGTGGGCCTCACACAATCCAAAAGTGTCCAGTGTCCACAAGTGTCTGCAGAAATTCAAAATCTCCCTTATCCTCTCGTCACTTTTGTCACAGCTGTGCCATCGAGCCTGTCACATAGCGCTTAGATATCAGTGGGCCTCACACAATCCAAAAGTGTCCAGTGTCCACAAGTGTGTGCAGAAATTCAAAATCTCCCTTATCCTCTCGTCACTTTTGTCACAGCTGTGCCATCGAGCCTGTCACATAGCGCTCAGATATCAGTGGGCCTCACACAATCCAAAAGTGTCCAGTGTCCACAAGTGTCTGCAGAAATTCAAAATCTCCCTTATCCTCTCGTCACTTTTGTCACAGCTGTGCCATCGAGCCTGTCACATAGCGCTCAGATATCAGTGGGCCTCACACAATCCAAAAGTGTCCAGTGTCCACAAGTGTGTGCAGAAATTCAAAATCTCCCTTATCCTCTCGTCACTTTTGTCACAGCTGTGCCATCGAGCCTGTGACATAGCGCTCAGATATCAGTGGGCCTCACACAATCCAAAAGTGTCCAGTGTCCACAAGTGTCTGCAGAAATTCAAAATCTCCCTTATCCTCTAGTCACTTTGGTCACAGCTGTGCCATCGAGCCTGTCACCTAGTGCTCAGATATCAGTGGGCCTCACACAATCCAAAAGTGTCCAGTGTCCACAAGTGTCTGCAGAAATTCAAAATCTCCCTTATCCTCTAGTCACTTTGGTCACAGCTGTGCCATCGAGCCTGTCACATAGCGCTCAGATATTCATTGGGCCTCACACAATCCAAAAGTGTCCAGTGTCCACAAGTGTGTGCAGAAATTCAAAATCTCCCTTATCCTCTAGTCACTTTGGTCACAGCTGTGCCATCGAGCCTGTCACATAGCGCTCAGATATTCATTGGGCCTCACACAATCCAAAAGTGTCCAGTGTCCACAAGTGTCTGCAGAAATTCAAAATCTCCCCTGTCCTATAGACACCTTGTACCTTGTTTTACATTACTATATAGTTTGTTGGATTTTGTCTACATTTCTACCAAAAATGAGGAAGGCTGGTGGAAGAGGCCGTGGAATTGGGCGGGGGTTGGCAGCTGGTAATGATGGTGTTGGTGGTGGATCTGATGGTAGTGACAAGAGCAAAATAGGACCGAATGCAGGAGGTGTTGAGCCTGCGTCATCGTCTGGCTACATAAGGCCTCAAACGCTTAGTTTTCTAGGAGTTGGCAAACCGCTTTTAAAGCCAGAGCATCAGGAAAAAGTTTTGTCTTACATTGCTGACTCAGCCTCCAGCTCTATCGCCTCCTCTTCTTCAGTTGTAAAAAGTAAAAGCACTGAGTCGTCATTGGAGGCTCATGTTCATGAACCACACCTTTCCTTGTGTCCTTCACCCCAACCAAGATTGAAGGATGACGCAGGCCATACTACTGATTACTCCATGGAGCTGTTTTCACATACCATGCCTGGATTATCAAGTCAAATGGTGAATTACCCAGGCCAAGATGAATCTGACATGGAGTGCACTGATGCACAGCCGCTGATGGATGATTCTGCTGGTACATTCACTCAGAGCACTACATTGTCCTCACAGTGTACAGAGCCAGATTCTGACCCTGATGAGACTCAGGTGCCCCTTCCCGCACACTATACCATCATACACGGTGACACAGAGGAAGGTGCACATGACATAGAAGAGGAGGTGATGGATGACCCAGTTGTTGACCCAGATTGGCATCCATTGGGGGAAGAGGGTGCTGCTTCCAATAGATCAGATGAGGAGCATCCACAGCAGACATCGACATCGCAACAGCTGTTATCTGGCAGGCCCGGAGCACTCCAAAGACAGGTTCCAAACATCAAAAGAGTTGCTTGTCCAGAGGGTCAAAAGATCACAGCGTGCTAGGCCGCAAAATGTCTGCCAAAGTAGGAAGAGTGCAGTGTGGCACTTTTTTGAGCAAAATCCTCATGATCAGGCCAAGGTTATCTGTAAGAAGTGCGCAAAGACCTTTAGCCGAGGGAAAAATCTGAAAAATTTGAATACCAGTTGCATGCTTAGACATTTAACCAGCATGCACTTGCAAGCGTGGACACAACACCAAACCTCAAGTGCCACATGTGCAACTGATCACAACGAAGGTAGTCAGCAACGCTACATTGTTTCCCCCACTGTAAGCCCACCGGTTAGCACAGCAGCAAATGTTGAGGTGTCGTTGCAAGGCCACAGCAGTCAGGGAATCCCACTGTTATATCAACGAAAGACTGATTCTAGGCCATCAGAAGGAACACCAACTCCATCACCATCATCAACCCTCTCTCAGTCCACCCTGTCCACCGCTACTTCCACCATATGCAGCTCTCAAGTCCAGCTCACCCTCCCAGACACTATGAGTAGGTCAAGAAAGTACTCAGTCTCTCATCCGCGTACACTGGGTTTGAACGCCCACATTGCCAAACTAATCTCGTTTGAGATGATGCCCTTTCGGTTGGTGGAAAGCACAGCTTTCCGCGAACTCATGGCCTATGCAGTACCACGCTATGACCTACCCAGTCGCCACTTCTTCTCTCGCAAAGCCATCCCAGCCCTCCACCATCATGTGAAAGACCGCATTGTCCATGCACTCAAGCAGTCAGTGAGCGGAAAGGTGCACCTCACAACTGATGCATGGTCCAGTCGGCATGGCCAGGGCCGTTACGTGTCCATCACTGCGCACTGGGTTAATGTGGTGGATGCAGGGTCCACAGGGGACAGCGGTGGTGGGACAGTGCTGCCTAGCCCACGGTATAGGAAACAGTTGGCTGTAGGCGTTCGACCCTCCTCCTCCTCCTCCAGAAGCGAAAGCTCGTCCACAGAGCGCAGTCGTACGAGCACTCCATCTGCAGCTGCCACTGTTGCACACGAGGTGTCCCCCTATCGAGCAGCTAGTGGAAAGCGTCAGCAGGCTGTGTTGCAGATGATGTGTTTGGACGACAGACACACCGCCGAGGTGCTGGCCGAGTACTTTCAGCGACAAACTGAGTCATGGCTGGGCAGTGTACATCTTGAGGCAGGCAAGGTAGTTAGTGATAACGGCCGTAATTTTGTGGCAGCCATAGCCCTTTCAAAACTCAGCCACATACCTTGCTTGGCTCACACCTTGAACCTGGTGGTGCAGTGCTTCCTCAAAAATTATCTGGAGTTAACAGCCCTGCTCCATAAGGTGCGAAGACTGTGCGCGCACATCCGCCGGTCGCCTGTACACTCCGTTCGTATGCAGAAGCTGCAGCGATTGCTCCACCTTCCCAACCACCGCCTCATTATCGACATTGCAACAAGGTGGAACTCCACCCTGCACATGGTGGAGCGGCTGTGCGAGGAGAGGCAGGTCATAATGCATTTGTGGGAGGATACACGGCCAGGCACTTTGAGAGCAGACATGGAGTTGACAGGAGTGCAGTGGTCGAAGCTGAAAGACCTCTGTAAAGTCCTTCAGTGTTTTGAGGAATGCACACGGCTGGTAAGCGCAGACGACGCCATCCTAAGCATGAGCATCCCACTTATGCGTCTGCTCATGCAAACTTTGATGCACCTTAAGGAGCAGGCGTCTGCAGCCAATGTTGACGAGGAGGAATAGGTGGAGGGAATCGTTGATGACATTCAGCCATTGTCTGCTCAGGGACCTCTCCTGGACGAGTTGGAGGAAGACGAGGAGGAGGAGGATGATGATGGGGATGATTACTTAGGGGAGGAGGATGCATCTCGTGGGGCAAGTGAAAATGTTGGCGTGGCAAGGTCTGGTACAGGGTTTGTGCGTGACTGGAGGGATGTGGATTTGCCAGAAAGTGCTCCTCCAACCAGCACTCGCAGTGCATCATTGACACCGGGAACATTGGCCCACATGTCAAATTATGCCTTGCAGATCCTAAAAAGTGACCCCCGCATTGCCAAAATGATGAACGATGACGACTACTGGTTGGCCAGCATCCTGGATCCACGCTATAAAGGCAAATTACAAAACATCATGCCACAGGAGAACCTTGACCTAATATTTGCTAATAAACAAGCAACTCTGGTAAATCGGTTGCTTGAGGCATTCCCAGCACACAGCAGCGGTGATGGTTCTCACACGAGCCGTACGGGCAGGGGGCAGCTTGGCAGAGGTGTTCGTGGTGCACACAGCAGAAGTGGCGTTGGAGACAGGGGTTTCATGACAATTTTGTGGACTGATTTTTCAAGTACCGCTCACACAACTGGTAATACAGCATCGATGGAAAGTGACAGGAGACAGCAGTTGTCAACTATGGTTACAAACTACTTTTCCTCCCATATCGATGTTCTCCCACACAGGTCATTCCCCTTTGACTATTGGGCCGCTAAACTGGACACCTGGCCTGAATTGGCACAATATGCCTTACAGGAGCTCGCTTGCCCAGCTGCAAGTGTGCTATCGGAAAGAGTCTTCAGTGCAGCTGGATCAATCCTGACAGAAAAAAGGACCCGTCTGTCAACCCAAAATGTGGATGATCTAACCTTCATTAAAATGAACCATGCATGGGTTTCCAAGGATTTTGTTCCACCTTCCCCTGATGACACATAGGGTGACAGAAAAATGGCTTGCTTTGGTCCACCTCTTCCTGGGACTTGACCTATTTCGCCTTTTGCATCAGCTGAATGTCCAACATCAACATATGCCACTTTCTAAAACTCCCTAACTGTGCTGCCTCCCCCCCCATGGCCGGGTCACCACCTAGCGCACGACACCGTGCGAGTGCCGTTGCCCTGGACAGGTGGGTAGGCCGACTCTTGGGCGCGGGCACTGGCACAGGGTCGCTCATAGTGCAATCAGATGTCTCTGACGGTGGTGGTGCACACCCGCCGTCAGACACACCGCCGTACTATGAGGGGCCCAGTGCCAGTACCGACGCCCACGAGTGGGCCCCCCTTGCTTGGGCGGGCCCCAGCATTTGCAATCTTTACCTCTCCCTGCTCCTCCGCTGTGTAGTCTGGGCCGTCAAATCCATACTGTGCCTGACACCGTCTGAGCCTGCCTCCTGATGTATAGACATATCTTTTGAATGTGTACGCTATCCATACATGTTATCCGGGGATACGGTACCCTTTCTCACCTTTGTGCAATCACTTGCAAGCCATACTGGGCCTAACACCGTCTGAGCCTGCCTCCTGATGTATAGACATATCTTTTGAATGTGTACGCTATCCATACATGTTATCCGGGGATACGGTACCCTTTCTCACCTTTGTGCAATCACTTGCAAGCCATACTGGGCCTAACACCGTCTGAGCCTGCCTCCTGATGTGTAGACATATCTTTTGAATGTGTACGCTATCCATACATGTTATCCGGGGATACGGTACCCTTTCTCACCTTTGTGCAATCACTTGCAAGCCATACTGGGCCTAACACCGTCTGAGCCTGCCTCCTGATGTATACAGTCATGGCCAAAAGTTTTGAGAATGACACAAATATTAATTTTTACAAAGTCTGCTGCTTCATTTTTTCTAATGGCAATTTGCATATACTCCAGAATGTTATAAAGAGTGATCAGCTTAACAGCAATTACTTGCAAAGTCAATATTTGCCTAGAAAATGAACTAAATCCCCCAAAACACATTTCAACATCATTGCAGCCCTGCCTTAAAAGGACCAGCTAACATCGTTTCAGTGATTGCTCCATTAACACAGGTGTGGGTGTTGATGAGGACAGGGCTGGAGATCAATCTGTCATGATTAAGTAAGAATGACACCACTGGACACTTTAAAAGGAGGCTGGTGCTTGGCATCATTGTTTCTCTTCTGTTAACAATGGTTATCTCTAAAGAAACACGTGCAGTCATCATTGCACTGCACAAAAATGGCCTAACAGGGCAGAGTATCGCAGCTAGAAAGATTGCATCTCAGTCAACAATCTATCGCATCATCAAGAACTTCAAGGAGAGAGGTTCCCTTGTTCCAAAAAGGCTCCATGGCGCCCAAGAAAGACCAGCAAGAGCCAGGACCATTTCTTAAAAGTGTTTCAGCTGCGGGATCGGGCTACCAGCAGTGCAGAGCTTGCTCAGGAATGGCAGCAGGCAGGTGTGAGTGCATCTGCACGCACTGTGAGGCGGAGACTCTTGGAGCAAGGCCTGGTCTCAAGGAGGGCAGCAAAGAAGCCACTTATCTCCAGAAAAAACATCATGGACAGACTGATATTCTGCAAGAGGTACAGGGAGTGGACTGCTGAGGACTGGGGTAAAGTCATTTTCTCTGATGAATCCCCTTTTCGATTGTTTGGGACATCTGGAAAACGGCTTATTCGGAGAAGACCAGGTGAGCGCTACCACCAGTCTTGTCTCATGCCAACTGTCAAGCATCCTGAAACCATTCATGTGTGGGGTTGCTTTTCAGCCAAGGGAATGAGCTCTCTCTCAGTCTTGCCTAAAAACACAGCCATGAATAAAGAATGGTACCAGAATGTCCTCCAAGAGCAACTTCTCCCAACCGTCCAAGAGCAGTTTGGCGATCAACAATGCCTTTTTCAACATGATGGAGCACCTTGGCATAAAGCAAAGGTAATAACTAAATGGCTCAGGGAACAAAACATAGAGATTTTGGGACCATGGCCTGGAAACTCCCCAGATCTTAATCCCATTGAGAACTTGTGGTCAATCATCAAGAGACGGGTGGACAAACAAAAGCCTTCAAATTCAGATAAAATAAAAGCATTGATTTTGCAAGAATGGACTGCTATCAGTCAGGATTTGATCCAGAAGTTGATTGAGAGCATGCCAGGGAGAATTGCTGAGGTCCTGAAGAAGAAGGGTCAACACTGCAAATATTGACTTGCTGCATCAACTCATTCTAACTGTCAATATAACCTTTTGCTACTTATAATATGATTGCAATTATATTTCTGTATGTGATAAAAACATCTGACAAACACACATAAAAACCAGAGGCCAGCAGATCACGTGAAAATATAATATTTGTGTCATTCTCAAAACTTTTGGCCATGACTGTAGACATATCTTTTGAATGTGTACGCTATCCATACATGTTATCCGGGGATACGGTACCCTTTCTCACCTTTGTGCAATCACTTGCAAACCATACTGGGCCTAACACCATCTGAGCCTGCCTCCTGATGTATAGACATATCTTTTGAATGTGTACGCTATCCATACATGTTATCCTGGGATACGGTACCCTTTCTCACCTTTGTGCAATCACGTGTAATCCATACTGGGCGTGAGAACGGCTGGCGAGCTGTTAAGCAAGCTACAGCACCTGTGGTTTGCACACGTAAGTTTTTCATTTTTTCAGGAATGACGGTTAGGCCTAATTCCGGAACTGCGGTTGACCTGCATTTACTGGGAAATCATCGTTCGCGAGTAATAATTGTAATCAGTGATCCCCATCACTAACGTTGTTCAGCGGGTTATCTGCACCTGTAAGCGACAAACGCTGGCCTTTTCAGTGTAGCGCACATGCAGCCACGGACATGTAATGGCATGACACACCAGTTATTGGCCAATCTCATGTGCCAGAGCCTCACGTGTCCCTCTAGTAAGCCGGACTCGGACCGCGGGGCATGACGGAGTCTCGTTCGTTAACGGAATTAAGCTTGCAATGTGTGCATCTGTTCTGTAGCTGGCATGGTTGAGGTTGCCCGTGTTGAGTCAAATTACGCCGTAGGCTCCACTCCTGGTGGTGCCCTTCTGGACATTCCTTTAAGGTTCAGCTTTGCAACCATACTGCCCACGTAAAACAAACACTTTGCCTTCATGAACGCTGTTTGGAGGGTCATGACTCGGGGGAATAACGCCACCCAATCAGTTAACCTGCTAGAGAGATCCTTCGTTGCTCCCAAGCATGACATCACACTCCCTAGGAGGAAGGTAATGCCACTGTGGCGACCGTACTCCTGGGGGCGACACAAGTGCACTGATGCCCAGCCACTGCTCGATGAATCTGCTGGTACATTGACCCAGACCACTACATTCCCCTCGCACGCTACACGGCCTGAATCTGACCCTGATGAAAGTCAGGTTACCCTTCCCATATACAGTTCCATCTTACACGGTGACAAAGAGGAAGCTGCAGATGAAAGTGCAGGTTCGGCCCACCCGCCATCAGACACACCACCGTACTATCAGGGGCCCTGTGCCAGTGCCGTCGCCAACGAGTGGGCCCCCCCCTGCTTGCTCAGGATCACAGCACTTGCAAGGTTGAAATACTGTGCAGTGAGATGGAAGATGGGGACGACGAGGAGTCCAGACTAGTACAGGGATTCCCTAGCGAGGAGACTTATTTGATTGTTTTCAATGTTGGGACAGCAATTTTTGGGGAGCACTATACTCTGGAGAATGATAGATGGGGCACACCATACACTGGAACATTCCAAAGGTGGACATCAGACACTGGAGCAGCATTTACAGGGCCCATTATAGACTAGAGCATTAGAAATGGGGCCCATTATGTTTGGAGCATTATTTGGGCCCATAAGACAGTGGAGCTTCATCCATGGGGACCAACATATACTGTAGCATTATGTGGAGAGCATCATATACTGTTTCAAACATTATATGGGACCAATGATTCTGTATGGAGAAATAGATGGGCCTCGTCATGAGATGTAAAAAGTGAAGTATTTTTCATTGTACTATACCGCTATTTCTCTGCCGTATCGGAGCATGATGAGTTGTGGTATGTGTTAAAGGGGCGCTCTTTCGCCCAGGGCACATGAAAACCTGGAGCCAGCCCTACCCCCCCACAACTTTAGCCAAATAACCCCCATTTTTCAGTGCGTAACTTGTATTATGAAGTTAATTAAGGTTGACCAGCTTAAGTAAGAAGAATTGATGCTTTTGGCATTCAAATGAGCACTGTAGGTGTGTTTCCTGTCCTCCTCTCACTGCCGACTTTTATTCCCCATTGACTTACATTGGGTTTCGTGTTTCGGGACGACCTCGACTTTTCCCTATAAACGGCCGATCTTGCTCGACCCGACTTTTGGAAAAGTCGGGTTTCACGAAACGAAACTCGACCATAAAAAACCAAAAGTCGCTCAACTCTAGTGAGCTGTATTGCAGGTTGTGAGTTCAGAAGCAGATGACATAGGTACAGAGATACATTGCTATATACAATTTATCTCTATGTTCCTATATTGTGCAGTTGAAGAAAATATATATTTTTTCATATAAAATAAAAATAAATATAACTCAGAAAATGCCAATTTCTTTAATCTGATCCCCCCTCCTACAGTATTTTTTCACTTTAATGACCAGACCACTCCTGGGTAGGTTCACCACTGTATCATATTTACTCCATTTGTGGATGATGGCTCTCTCGGTGGTTCGCTGGAGTCTTTAGTAATGGCTTTATATCCTTTTCCAGACTGATAGATCTGAATTTATTTTGCATCTCATTTGTTCATGTATTTCTTCGGAGCGCAGCATGATGTCTACCTTTTGAGGATCATTTTATCTACTTCACTTTGTCAGGCAGGTCCTATTTAAATGATTTTTTTTATTGAGAACAGGTGTGGCAGTAATCAGGCCTGGGTGTGGCTAGGGAAACTGAACTTTGCATCTGTATCTGTACTTGTTCCTGCCTTGCTGCTGTAATTCTCTGAATTTCCCCATGGTGGGACGATTAAAGGATTATCTCTCTCTCTTTGCTTTTCAAAGATGTGACAAACCACAGTTAAAACAAAGTAGGGGACAATCACTTTCGCTCAGGGCCCTGTATTTTTCCCCCCATTAACAATAAAGACCTTCATTTACAAATTAAATTTTGTGTTTACTTGTGCTATCTTTGTCAAATATTTTAATTGTTACTCTGAAACATTTAAGTATGACAAACATGCAAAAGAGTAAAAAACCAGGAGGGGCAAAAACTTTTTCACATCAGTGTACAGTACCAGGCCACACAGATCTTTATATGAAGTATGTACCCAACACATCTCCTGTATATACAGTAATAGTCCCCCACGAGTAATGACTTAAAATACAATGACCAGCTTTCTACTCTACTTTCTGTAGCACTTTGAGGCATGGCAGGCATAATGTAGGAATGTCATCACATGTGGTCTGAGGCACGGCTGGCACAATATAGCAATGTTCTCACATGAGGTCTGATGCCTGAGGGGTACAACCTAGTAATGTCCTCATGTGTGCTCTGATGCACGGCGGGTACAATCTAATAATGTCCTCACGTGTGGTCTGATGCACGGCGGGTACAATCTAATAATGTCCTCACGTGTGGTCTGAGGCACAGCAGGCACAATCTAATAATGGCCTCACATGTGGTTTGAGGCACAATCTAGTAATGGACTCACGTATGGTTTGAGGCACTGGGTCGCCATCCCAGGGCTGTGGGGTACTCGGTACCGGGCCCGATGGGCTTCAATGGGAGTTGTCATGGAAGCTGGGACCCGGCCCGTGGCCCTTGGCGCCCATTGTATAAAAGGGGGGTAAAGTTCAGTGTGATTAGAGTTTATGAATATATGAGTCGTGAGTCGTGACGCCACCTGTGGTGTTCGGCAATGGATGATGTTAAGCCGACGCTGCAGACAGATCCTCTGGGACAGATGGTGTGGTGCAACAGTGATGGTATAGCCCTCCACAAGCAGGGCTGTAGTCCCAGGGCAGAGTTGGTGAAGTGACACTGAGATGGTGTAGTGTCAGGTGGGTCGCCCTCCCAAGGCTGTGGTGTACTCGGTACCGGGCCGGTGTCGGCGGGATGTGTCACAGCAGCGGTGACCCGGTCCGTGGCCTTGGGCGCCCAATTAATGGGGGAAATTGAATGGTAGAATATAGTGAATGGAATAGTTTGTGATGCCACCTGTGGTGTTCGGCAAGTGAGATGTTAGGCCGACGCTGCATGCAGATCCTTTGGGGCTGGTGGTGTGTTGCAGCCAAGATGGTGAAGCTCCCCACAGGTGGAGTTGTAGCCCCAGGGCAGTGTAGATGTAGGGGAAGAGGAGAGGCACAAGCGGTGTAGAAGCTGGTCCCCAGATGTAGCGGTGCTGGGTGCGTTGGCGCAAGAATGAATGGAGGACACCGGGGCTTGTAGTTCCAAAGCTTTACTCACAGTCTGTAGTACACACAGGTGCCTGCCTCTGTGCCGTGTCCTCCGGGTCAGGGACTCAGTCAACCTCCAGGCAAGATGGAATGCTCCCTTCCAACGCTCCGCCAACATGTACCTTTCTGAACGTCTCCTCTTATAGCGCCTTTAAGTCTGAAGATCTCCTAGTACTGAGTTACACTGGAGTTCCTCCTGACAGATGTTCCCAAGAACTCTACTTGTACGGCAGACATCTGTAGCCTGCTTCGGGGACTCCTCACTCCTGAGTCCCGGCTCACTATCAGAGTTACCGTTGTGCCCCAAGTCTTAGATGGGAGTAGTGCATTTACAGCCCACTACTCCACCGGTGTTGACTGCAGGACCATTAGCATCCATACAACCTCGGGGACCGGGCCCCGGCCTTGCGCTTAGAACTTCTGTGCAGGGTTCTCTCCTAACCCACGTCCTCTGTTCCCTTTTACTCCTTCGTTTCGTACTAATCTCTCTCTCCTATGGAAGATCATATTTCAGTTCAATGTCTTTCTCCTTTCCTTTCCTGTGCCAGCTGGCCCAGATCACTGAGGCAGTCGCAGCACTCCTTCCTCCATCCCTCTTCCAGGGATCCCCACTCCTCTCCGAGTGGCTTCCTTCCTCAGACTCTCCTGTCTGACTCCTCTGTCAGACTGACCTGTAATTCTAAACCTCCCCGCTCTTTTATGTATTCTCAACTCCACCCACCTCCCAGCACGTTTAGTGTTCCAAGCAGGGAACCACCAAAGGTGCTCTGCTACGCTCTAAGCAAAGAGCCGCAATGTGGGTTTGCTGAACTACTCTGTTGTGTGGGGTGTGAGTGTTGGAGCATGGTCAGGAGTTCCCACCTTACCTGGATGGTGGGGTACCACACCTCAGGAGGAGCTGCAGTACCTCTGTGGCGACTGAGCCTCAGGGGTGCCACATACAGTATATCTACAATAATAAATACCTGACAGGAGCCCATACAGTTTGTATCTACAATAATATATACCTGACAGCAGCCCATATAGTCTATATCTACAATAATAAATACCTGACAGCAGCCCATACAGTCTATATCTACAATAATATATACCTGACAGCAGCCCATACAGTCTATATCTACAATAATATATACCTGACAGCAGCCCATATAGTCTATATCTACAATAATAAATACCTGACAGGAGCTCGTACGGACTGTATCTACAATAATATATACAGTACCTGACAGGAGCACATACAGTGTATATTTACATTAATATATACCTGACAGGAGCCCATACAGTCTGTATCTACAGTAATATATAAGTGACAGGAGCCATACAGTCTATATCTACAATAATATATACCTGACAGGAGTACATACAGTCTATATCTACAATAATATATACCTGAGAGGAGCCTGTACAGTCTGTATCTACAGTAATATATACATGACAGTAGCCCGTACAGTCTATATCTACAATAATATATACCTGACAGGAGCCCATACAGTCTGTATCTACAATACTATATACCTGACAGGAGCCCGTACAGTCTATATCTACAATAATATATACCTGACAGCAGCCCATACAGTCTATATCTACAATAATATATACCTGACAGGAGCCCATACTGTCTATATCTACAATAATATATACCTAAACAAGAAACACAGAGACCCCAACCACCTGGGTCTAAGGGAAGCCTATGAAACCATACAAAGGCAGTACAAAACCATCCTCAGGAGGAAGAAGCAGAGTTACAGCTCCACCAAACTTAACCAACTCCAAGATGCCCTCCAAGACAACTCCTTCTAGGAACTATTGAACCACATAGGCACAAAAGACCAGAAAAATAACATCCATATCCAAAATGGCAACATCTGGCTCCAGTACTTCAGAGACCTCTATAAAGACATCCCGAAGGAAGAACTAAGCCAAGAACACGAAAGCATAATGGCAAAACTAAAAGCGATGGAGGAAAAAGTAAAAAACTTCCAAAACCCCGTGGATTCACCTATTACATTACAGGAAGTAGCAGAGAGAATCTCTTCCATGAGATGTAGAAAAGCCGGTGGCCTGGATGGAATCCTACCAGAAATGCTGAAGTACAGCCCACCAGAAATACAGGCCGCAATGGTTAAACTCTTCAATATTGTGCTAAGTGCCGGCTACTTCCCTCATACCTGGAACCAAGGCCTCATCATACCCATCCACAAGAATGGGGACAGGTATGACCCAGCCAACTACAGAGGAATATGTGTCAGCAGCAACCTGGGAACAATGTTCAACAGCATCCTGAACAAGAGGATCCTGAGTTTCCTCACTGAGCGCAACGTCCTCAGCAAAAACCAAGCAGGGTTCATGCCAAACCACCGCACTACCGACCACATCTACACCATGCACAGCCTCATTCAGAGACACGTCCACAATACAAAGAACGGGAAGATATACGCCTGTTTCGTGGACTTTAAAAAGGCCTTTGATTCGGTGTGGCACCCAGGCTTATTCCTGAAACTAAGGAGAGCGGAAAAGACCTACGATGTTATCAAAAGCTCCTACACCGAGAACCTCTGCATCGTGAGTGTGAACGGCAGAAGAACGGCCTATTTCCAGCAGAGCCATGGAGTCAGACAAGGCTGCAACCTAAGCCCAACGCTCATCAACATTTACATCAACGAGCAGGCTACCGCTCTGGAATCTTCCACAGCACCAGGTTTCACCCTCCACGATGCGCAGGTGAAATTCCTGCTGTATGCAGATGACCTGCTGCTTCTGTCACCAACCGAGAAAGGCCTCCAAGACAACCTGAAAATCTTAGAGAAATTCAGCTCCACCTGGGCACTACCGGTCAACCTAAAGAAAACCAACATCATGGTGTTCCAGAAGAGAAAGAGAAAATCAGAACAGCACCCTTCATTTGTCCTCAACAACTGCGCCCTTACAGGAATGAACAAATATACCTACCTGGGCCTAGAGATTCACCGGTCAGGGAGCTTCAAACAAGCCATAGAGACCCTGAAAGACAAGGCCTGCAAAACCTTCTATGCCATCCGAAGGAAACTCTACCATCTGAAGCCACCAGTGAGTGTCTGGTTAAAAATCTTCGAATCTATCATCACCCCAATCCTCCTGTATGGCAGTGAAGTCTGGGGTCCTCACACCTACCCAGACTGGTCAAGGTGGGATTCAAGCCCAACAGAAATATTCCACCTGGAATTCTGCAAGCACCTTCTTCAAGTCCATCGGAGCACCTCCAACAGTGCTTGCCGGGCTGAGCTGGGCAGATTCCCTCTACACCTAACTTTTCTAAAGAGGACACTGTCATTCAGGGCACACTTACGTAGGAGCAATCCAAGATCCCATCACCATAAAGCCCTGACACATGTAGGTGAAACCGAAAAACCAGGACCCTCGGAACAGCCCACCCAAACCCAACCTGACCAGACACTAATCACAACAACCTGACAAAAGCCAGAATCAGAAAGATGGTAGACGAAGGCCTGGAGAGGTACGTAAGTGGCTGGAAGAACAACATCATCAGCTCACAGAAACTGACCATGTACCGGATTCTACAGATAGACTACAGACTGGCCCCATACCTGGAGAAACTCCCGGACCCCGGAGACCGCAAGATCCTGAGCCGGTATAGACTCAGTGCCCACAGTCTGGCCATCGAATCGGGCTGACACAGGCAGAGCTACAAGCCCAGGGAGGAAAGACTGTGCCAACACCGTGACCAGGAGGCCCTGGAGGATGAGACCCACTTCCTGCTATACTGCCCCAAATACTCAGCAGTGAGGGACACTCACTTCAGGAGACTCTCACATCTCTTCCCGGATTTCATCACCATGAAGGAGGAAGAGAAAACATATTCTGCTGGGGGAAGAAGAGAGAGCAGTGGAGATAGCAGCGCAATATGTGAGCGAATGTCATAGACAGCGAGAAAGAGAACTATGATATGCCATGGACTTCTATGGCCCCCACCCTGGATCTGCCCCATGCCCCCCATTCACCTTCCCTATGCCGTGGACTTCTATAGCCCCACCCTGGATCTGCCCCATCCCCCCATCCACCTTCCCTATGCCATGGACTTCTCTAGCCCCATCCGGGATCTGCCCCATCCACCTTTCCTACAGCCCCTACCCAACATCCCTACAGTCCCTATCCCTATTCCCTTTTGTACACTTGCTTTGGCAAAACTAATGTGTATTTAGTCCTGCCAATAAAGCTTCTTTGAATTTGAATTTTATTTGACTGTACGGGCTCCTGTCAGGTATATATTATTGTAGATATAGACTGTACTGGCTAGACTGTACTGGCTTGTACAGCTTGTTTGAAGCTCCCTGACCGGTGAATCTCTAGGCCCAGGTAGGTATATTTGTCCGTTCCTGTAGGGGCGCAGTTGTTGAGGACAAATGAAGGGTGCTGGTCTGATTTTCTCTTTCTCTTCTGGAACACCATGATGTTGGTTTTCTTTAGTTTGACTGGTAGTGCCCAGGTGGAGCTGAATTTCTCTAAGATTTTCAGGTTGTCTTGGAGGCCTTTCTCGGTTGGTGACAGAAGAAGGTCATCTGCATACAGCAGGAATTTCACCTGCGCATCATGGAGGGTGAGACCTGGTGCTGTGGAAGATTCCAGAGCGGTGGCCAGCTCGTTGATGTAAACGTTGAAGAGCGTAGGACTTAGGCTGCGTTTGTGGGGAGACTATGAAGGCGCTGATATTTGCCAGGTTCATATCTGTAATGGCATAATCTACTGCACTCCTTCCTACATGGGAGTTTAGTGTACACCTCCCTAAAGAGTCTCCTTTGGTTCGTCCATTAAGAATATGAAGTCCTAAACTTCTACATATGTTCAGGAGCTTTTTACCACTTTTGTTGACTGTACTGTCGTAGCTGTTTCTCTCTGTGAGTACTGAGTCTTGGCCTTCATTTTCTGCTCCAAATATGAAGATGTTCCCACCCGTGGTCAGGAAGTCGTTTTCTCTCCCTGTTCTTGCATTGAGGTCTCCAAAGATGAGAAATGTGCCCAGGGCCTGATATTGGGTGGCTTCTCTTTGTAAGATCTCAAAGCAGTCTGAATTGAAGTAGGGTGACTCTGGTGGTGTTATATAGGTAGCACAGAGATGGACATCAGACTGAAAGGTGAGGATGGAGCTGCTGATCCTGATCCATATGTGGCTGCCTCCTCTCTTCACCGGTTTGATGTACTGGTGAAGCTCCTCTTTACAGGGCTGCCACTAGGAAGTTTGGGGCCCCATACTGGTAAAATTTTCAGGGCCCCCTTGAGACTCCGTCCAGGCTCCACCCAGGCCCACCTCCACCCCCTCGAACTGTCCACAGTCCCACTGCTCTCTTTTGGAAAAACTCCACTGCTCACCAATCACACATTAACAGTTCCCATCACCAGATCACACATATATCCGACAGCTTTTGCTTTGGCCAAAATATTTTTTTAAGCCGCCACCATAACAGGGTAGACTCTTTTGGCCAGGCCCTAGTCTACTGTAACCTATTAAATATTTGTTAAAATATGCCATACAATTTAGGTATATTTTAATTTTTTTTTCAATTTTTAAAATAACCAATAATATCACATACAAGGAACAACTACCGCTACACCATGTCCAGACCACATATTACCACCACATAGTGACCTATAATACCACATACAAGGAACAAATACCGCCACACCATGACCAGACCACATATTACTACCACAGTGACCGAATAATATCACATACAAGGAACAAATACCACCGCACCATGACCAGACCACATATTACCACCACAAAGTGACCAAATAATAGCACATACAAGCGACAAATACCACCACATCATGCCCAGACAACATATTACCACCACATGGTGACTGAATACTACTATACTGATCAATAATAAAAGAACATAATAATGTCATCATAAGTGGCATTATACACAGAAGATATGTACTTAGTATTTAGTGTATGCGTACCGGTAATATAGTAATCAATGACATTTTACACAGGAGCTCTGTATATAATGTACAGGTAACACAGTGATCACTGGTGACATTATACACAGGACCTCTGTATATACAGTATAGTATACGGTGTATAGTGTCAGTGTATAGGTAACACATTAACTCACCAGTGACGTCTCTAGGTGAAGTCCTTCATCCTTGCTTTTCATCTTTCATCCAGCACAGATCGCCATCACGTCTTCCAGCCAGGGCTCGTCTCTGCAGGAAATAACACAGTTATCTAAAGCTCGGCTTGCAGAACTCGTTACTTATTTTTTCCCAACTTCTACAATACATCACATGAAGAAAAAAAGGCGACATAGTATCACTCTACACAGTAACTGGACCACCCCACCATTTAAAACAGTATACTCAAAAAATAAATACATCACTGCAGTAATAATATCCCTTAATTAGCCCCATATGGTAATATTATCCCCAATCCTGACCCCCGTGTGTCTCATTCCTGGCTTCAGCCATGTTCTCCCATCCCACTCTCATGAGTATCCATTCTGCCCCATATGATCTCCCAATTCTGCCCCATATGATCTCCCCATCCTGCCCCATGATCCTGTGCGATCTGTCTCCAATCATGCCCCATATCTCCATTCTGCCCCGTGTCTCGCATTCTGCCTCATGTGGGGACAGAACAGATAGCACACTGATGGTAAAACCGGACACACGGATGGCACACTGATGGTAAAAATGGACACACGAATGGCACACTGATGGGAAAAACGGACACACGTATGACACATTGATGGTAAAAATGGACACACGTATGACACACTGATGGGGAAATGGACACACGGATGACACACTGATGGTGAAAATGGACACATGGATGACACACTGATGGTACAAATGGACACACGGATCACACATTGATGGTAAAAACTGACACACGGATGGCACACTGATGGTAAAACCGGACACACGGATGACACACTGATGGTAAGAATAGATTCACGTATGACACACTGATGGTAAAAATGGACACACGGATGACACACTGATGGAAAGAATAGATTCACGGATGACACACTGATGGTAAAAATGGACACACGGATGACACACTGATGGTAAAAACGGACACACGGATGACACACTGATGGTAAAAATGGACACATGGATGACACACTGATGGTACAAATGGACACACGGATCACACACTGATGGTAAAACTGACACACGGATGGCACACTGATGGTAAAACCGGACACACGGATGACACACTGATGGTTAAAATGGAAACACAGATGACACAGTGATGGTAAAAACGGACACATGGATGACACACTGATGGTAAAAATGGATACACGGAAGACACACTGATGGGAAAAACGGACACACGGATGACACACTGATGGTGAAAACGGACACACGGATGACACACTGATGGTAAAAACGGACACACGGATGACACACTGATGGTAAAAATGGATACAGGGATGACACACTGATGGTAAAAATGGACACATTGATGACACACTCATGGTAAAAACGGACACACGGATTACACACTGATGGTAAAAATGGACACATGGATGACACACTGATTGGAAAAATGGACACACGGATAACACACTGATGGTTAAACCAGACACATGGATGACACACTGATGGTAAAAATGGAAACACAGATGACACAGTGATGGTAAAAACAGAGACACGGATGGCACACTGATGGTAAAAATGGAAACACAGATGACACACTGATGGTAAAAACGGACACATGGAAGACACACTGATGGGAAAAATGGACACACAGATGACACACTGATGGTGAAAACGGACACACGGATAACACATTGATGGTAAAAATGGACACACGGATGACACACTGAGGGTAAAAATGGAAACAGAGGTGACACAGTGATGGTAAAACCGGACACACAGAAGACACACTGATGGGAAAAATGGACACACGGATGACAAACTGATGGTGAAAATGGACACACAGATGGCACACTGATGGTGAAAATGGACACACAGATGGCACACTGATGGTGAAAATGGACACAAGGATGGCACACTGATGGGAACAATGGACACACGGTTGGCACACTGATGGGAAAAACGGACACACGTATGACACATTGATGGTAAAAATGGACACACGTATGACACACTGATGGAAATGGACACACGGATGACACACTGATGGTGAAAATGGATACATGAATGACACAGTGAGGGTAAAAATGGACAAAAGGATGACACACTGATGGGAACAATGGACACACGGTTTGCACACTGATGGGAAAAACGGACACACGGATGACACACTGAGGGTTAAACCGAACACACGGATGGCACACTGATGGTAAAAACGGACACACGGATGACACACTGATGGGAAAAATGGACACACGGCTGACACATGGATTCAGAACACCGATGACACCGGTCCCATTTTCCCAGTACGGGTGTGTGAATGAGGCCTTTCTTTTAGGATTAGACTGTGACATTTATACCGCCTGTATGATATACTGCGCTCACCATCGTCCTAAACGCCTTATTGAAGCCATTTGTGCTTCCAATTCCAGAGTTGGGCGAAGCCACGCATTTCACGACAGCGTGCATCCCATTCCGGCAGGCAGGCTTGAACGCCTTTGGAGAAACTTGGACTTTGCAGTTCGCCAGATGAGGTCCTGACCCTGAGCAGATCACTTTGTGGATCCAGAACATCTTCCTCTGACTTTACATCTTCAACCTAAAGAGATCAGATTGGTATATTGAGTAAAACACAAGACGACATGTCCCAAGACGGCGGCCCCCGCTGCTTCCCCTCCGTGTTAGCAATTCTGCTTGCTGTCACTGAACTGAACCATTCCTGTGCACCCAACCAAGTCCTTTCACGCAACGTCGCTGTGTTACAATGTATTTGCGCAGGTAAGAGACCTTTTGTTGATGGACTTAGGGATTTCCAGCACGGATACATTACAAGCGTCAAGAGTGTTTCCATTCACTGACAACCAACCGAGTTTCTGAAAAAAAAAATGCCGATTATAATTGATTGGGAAAACATTTTTTATGCGTTTCCCAGGCCTTAAAGGTACTTTCATTTGAGTGAATTCACTACACCCAATGACATAAAAAAAAATTTAAAAGTTTTTACCTGGACTTTGGTGCTTTAATCTTCATATTCCAGAGTTTCCTGTGATAATAAATAAGAATCAGCGTAATTATGTCGAGATGAGTTTGTAATCAGCAACTGTGCTCTGCATAGGCTGCAACCAATATAGAAAAGCTGTTAGTATGAAGTGAGCTTTGTTATCTCAGTTACTGCCTATGTGGAGTGCAGTTCACTAAAAAGTGCATGAAACCCAAAAACATCACAGAGAAAAAGTACCCTATAGCTTATTGGTCACATCCATACTATTAGATCAGATGAGCTGCCCAGCCCTCTATAAGTGCACCACAAATACGCAAGTCTTATCTGTGTGTATTTAGAATACCATTCGATCATGAACTGTCGGTGTGAGTGGTTGTATTATCAGTATTTTGCACCTGCGCTGCCTCCACCTTTTATCATAGCGGCTTTCTGCATCTTGCAGTGCAGAACTATGACCAGGTATCTGCAGAGCGCAGCAACCGATAAACTCATCATCACGACTACTATGCTCTGCACCTGTAGCAAATGAGATGACAACGGCTGCACTGTGCTCTGCCCACAGACTCTCATCTCACTTGTTATTTTTTGAGAGGAGAGATAGAGACTTGCTGGGGGAGCTGTCTTGAATTTGAAAAAGTGATCCCTATAAAAAAAATTAATAAACTAAGTTTTTTAAAACTTTTTGTAACCTTAAGTAGAGTTAGGGTTAAGACTAGGGTTAGCACTAGAGTTAGGGCTAGAGTTAAGGCTAGGACTAGATTTGGGAAACAAAAAGCACCTGTGAAGGCTTCCTAAGTGTTTACAAAGGTCCCTTAGTCTGTGTCAGTAGTTCCACAATCATGGGGAAGACTGCGGACCTGACAGATGTCCAGAAGACAGTCATTGACACACTCCACAAGGAGGGTAAGCCACAAAAGTTCACTGCTAAAGAAGCCGGATGTTCACAGAGTGCGTTATCCAAGAATAATAATGGAAAGTTGAGTGGAAGGAAAAAGTGTGGTGGAAAAAGGTGCACAAGCAACCGGGATAACCGCAGCCTTGAAAGGATTGTTAAGAAATGGTCACTCAAAAATTTGGGGGAGATTCACAAGGAGTGGACTGCTGCTGGAGTCATTGCTTCAAGAGCCACCACACACAGACGTATCCAGGACAAGGGCTACAAGTGTCGCATTCCATGTGTCAAGCCACTCATGACTAGTGTTGAGCATTCCGATACCGCAAGTATCGGGTATCGGCCGATACTTGCTGTATCGGAATTCCGATACCGACTTCCGATATTTTTTCAATATCGGAATTCGGCATCGGAATCGGAAGTTCAAAGTTGATTGACAGCCTGACGTCATCATGATGCGCGGTGTGTGCGCATCATGATGCGCCGTCATTTCGGGCCTTCCGGGGGTCTCTGCCGGCCTGCCGGGGGGCTGTGTGGACTGCCCGGGGTCTGTGCCGGCCTGCCGGGGGGCTGTGCCGGCCTGCCGGTGGTCTGTGCACCCTGTGGGGGTCTGTACCGGCCTGCCGGGGGGCTGTGCCGGCCTGCCGGTGGTCTGTGCACCCTGTGGGGGTCTGTACCGGCCTGCCGGGGGGCTGTGCCGGCCTGCCGGGGGGCTGTGCCGGCCTGCCGGGGGGCTGTGCTGATGTCCGGGGGTCTGTGCAAGCATCGTCCGATGGGACAACAAGTCCCATCTGGCGATGCCTGCTACCATGACAGTGATTGACACATTAGCCAATGATGGGACAGTAGTAGTCCCATCATCCGGCTAATGTGTTAAATGTTAAAAAAAAAAAAAAAAAATACTACATACATACTACATACATACTACATGCATGCTACATACATACTACATGCTACATACATACTACATATATACTACATGCATGCTACATACATACTACATGCTACATACATACTACATGCTACATACATACTACATATATACTACATACATACTACATACATGCTACATACATGCTACATACATACTGCATGCTACATACATACTACATACATACTACATACATACTACATACATACTACATGCATGCTACATACATACTACATACATACTACATACATACTACATGCATGCTACATACATACTACATGCTACATACATACCACATACATACATGCTACATACATACCACATACATACTACATACATACTACATGCTACATACATACTGCATATATACTACATGCATGCTACATGCTACATACATACCACATACATACTACATACATGCTACATACATACTACATACATACTACATACATACTACATACATACTACATGCATGCTACATACATACTACATGCATACTACATGCATGCTACATACATACTACATGCATGCTACATGCATGCTACATACATACTACATGCTAGCTACATGCATGCTACATACATACTACATGCTACATACATACCACATACATACTACATACATACTACATACATACTACATGCTACATACATACTACATATATACTACATGCATGCTACATACAGACTACATGCTACATACATACCACATACATACTACATACATGCTACATGCTACATACATACTACATATATACTACATGCATGCTACATACATACTACATATATACTACATGCATGCTACATACATACTGCATGCTACATGCATGCTACATACATACTACATACATACTACATGCTACATACATACCACATATATACTACATACATACAATACATTCATACAATACATACATAGACATACAGTACATATAACATAGAGTAACATACTTACCAATACTTGTCACATTGTTCCCCGAAGCCATTGTCTTTTCCGGAATAAATATTAACATAACAAACCACAAAAATACTCACCCACGATCCGAAGCAGTCCACGAGTGTGTCCCACGACGATCTTGGGTAGAGAACTGCAGCATCAGATGATGCTGCCGTTCTCTACGGGCTGCAGGAATCCAATGACGGAAGGTAGGTATCCTTCCGCACTGTATTCCTCCGCCACTTAAAAAAAAAAAAAGTCCCTAGTCTCACTTTATGCCATTGCTGCATGGGAAATTCCCACACAGCAATGGCATAAAGTGAGACTAGGGACTTTTTTTTTTTTTAAGTGGCGGAGGAATACAGTGCGGAAGGATACCTACCTTCCGTCATTGGATTCCTGCAGCCCGTAGAGAACGGCAGCATCAGCTGATGCTGCAGTTCTCTACCCAAGATCGTCGTGGGACACACTCGTGGACTGCTTCGGATCGTGGGTGAGTATTTTTGTGGTTTGTTATGTTAATATTTATTCCGGAAAAGACAATGGCTTCGGGGAACAATGTGACAAGTATTGGTAAGTATGTTACTCTATGTTATATGTACTGTATGTCTATGTATGTATTGTATGAATGTATTGTATGTATGTAGTATATATGTGGTATGTATGTAGCATGTAGTATGTATGTAGTATGTATGTAGCATGCATATAGCATGCAGTATGTATGTAGCATGCATGTAGTATATATGTAGTATGTATGTGGTATGTATGTAGCATGTAGTATGTATGTAGCATGCATGTAGTATGTATGTAGTATGTATGTAGCATGCATGTAGTATATATGTAGTATGTATGTAGCATGTAGTATGTAGCATGCATGTAGTATATATGATGTATGTATGTAGCATGTAGTTTGTATGTAGCATGCATGTAGTATATATGTAGTATGTAGCATGTAGTATGTATGTAGCATGCATGTAGTATGTATGTAGCATGCATGTAGTATGTATGTGGTATGTATGTAGCATGTAGTATGTATGTAGCATGCATGTAGTATATATGTTATGTATGTAGCATGTAGCATGCATGTAGCATGCATGTAGTATGTATGTAGTATGTATGTAGTATGCATGTAGTATGTATGTAGTATATATGTGGTATGTATGTAGCATGCGGTATGTATGTAGCATGCAGTATGTATGTAGCATGCATGTAGTATATATGTAGTATGTATGTAGTATATATGTAGTATGTATGTTGCATGTAGTATTTATGTAGTATGAATGTAGCATGTATGTAGTATGTAGTATGAATGTAGCATGTATGTAGTATGCATGTTGTATGTATGTAGCATGTATGTAGCATGTAATTTTTTTTTTTTTTTTTTACATTCAACACATTAGCCGGATGATGGGACTACTACTGTCCCATCATTGGCTAATGTGTCAATCACTGTCATGGTAGCAGGCATCGCCCGATGGGACTTGTAGTCCCATCGGACGATGCCTGCACAGACCCCCGAAGCCTGCACAGACCACCGGCAGGCCGGCACAGCCCCCCGGCAGGCCGGCACAGCCCCCCGGAGCCTGCATAGACCACCGGCAGGCCGGCACAGCCCCCCGGCAGGCCGGCACAGCCCCCCGGAGCCTGCACAGCCCCCCGGCAGGCCGGCACAGCCCACCGGAGCCTGCACAGACCACCGGCAGGCCGGCTCAGCCCCCCGGCAGGCCGGCACAGACCACCGGAGCCTGCACAGACCCCCTGGCAGGCCGGCACAGCCCCCCGAAAGGCCCGTACAGACCCCAGAGAGGCTGTACAAGGCAAAAACAGGGTTTTTCTTATTCCGATACCGGAAGTCCCATAGACTTGAATGGGACTTCCGGTATCGGAATCGGCGATACCGATACTTTTTTTAAAGATCGGCCGATCCATTCCGATCCGATACTTTGAAGTATCGGACGGTATCGCTCAACTCTACTCATGACCAATAGACAATGCCAGAAGCGTCTTACCTGGGCCAAGGAGAAAAAGAACTCTTACCTGGGCCAAGGAGAAAAAGAACTGGACTGTTGTCAGTGATCCAAGATGTTGTTTTCAGATTAAAGTAAATTTTGCATTTCATTTGGAAATCAAGGTCCCAGAGTCTGGAGGAAGAGTGGAGAGGCCACAATCCAAGCTGCTTAAGGTCTAGTGTGAAGTTTCCAGTGTAACAAAGTGCAGGTGTTGGGTATGTCACCATGGAACAGACGGAATAACAGTTAAAGGGGAGTTTATTTACAGGAATTAACACTGGCAATATAACAGTGCGAGTATTAGAAGTGTGAAATGAGTTCTCAGACAGGCAAACAGTATAAACAGTAATAAACGGTATTTCCTGAAATGAACTTAACAGTCATCTATAGTCTCTGTGAACTCTTTGGTCTTTAATAATACCCAGCCGGGGTCTCAGGGGTTACTGCAGGAGTCTGAAGGGGTACAAGGCAAACGGAGTCCCCCCTGCTCTGAGTCCTTTGCTCCAACACTACAGTCTCTCCCGGGAAGTGAAGCTCCGTCTACAATAAAGTCTCTCCACAGGAATCAGGGGCTCTGCAATAACACCGTGGGTACCAGGGCTTCGCACGTGGGTCACTGTCTCTGTACTGGCCACCATCTTTGTACGGGCCGCTGTCTCTGCACGGGCCACTGTCTCTGTATGGGGGTCAGGACACACCTCTGCTGTCACCGCAGACTCCGGTTCCACGTACTCACAAGATGCAGTCTTTCTGTACAGATCCCCATATGGATCCTCTGAAAGGCAGCTCTCTCTCCTGTCCGAAGCGTGGCTGCATCCTCCCCTGACCGTTGCCCAAGCTGCTCTGAGGACCGCGCTCATACTTTTCCCGCTCTCTGCCCGGCTTCCTTCCTGTCCCAGTCTATTTGTGTGCCCCCGGGGAACCTGCTGCGCAGCTCAGTGGTTCCGGCCACGGAGCAGAGGAGGCAACTCCCCCGACTCTTCCTGTGTTTCACCTCCTTACATGCTCCCTCTCTTTTTGCTTGCTATTTAACGGGCGAGAGTTTCTGGAGTTCCTGTTGGCACGCTTCCAGTCCTTGCACAATCTGTTGCCAGATGAACTTGTCCTGATTGTAGCGAGCGGGGGGTACACCAGCCATGGAACGTTCAGAGCGTCTCAAATCAGCAGGGGCAGTAGTGTCAATTGCTGAGGGAGGAGTGGGAGTCGAGGCCCCCTCTGATACATCTGTAGTTCCAGGCACCAGCCCTGTTTCCGGGTTCCTGGGGGAGATAGGGGGTCTTCTTCATCTTCCACATCAACATTGACCACTGACTCAGCTGATGGAGGTACTGGAGCCACTTGGACTGGTTCAGGATCCCGAGACCAACATGGACGCAACATATTCCTATGCAGTGTGCGGGTGGGAGTCTCTTCTCCCGTCTCAGGCTGGATCTCATAGATGGGACCCTTGTCACCAAGCCGCTGCTTCACCCTGTGCGGCCTTTTCTCCCACCGGTACTCCAATTTGTTGTGTGGGCGCTTCTGCCTCACTAAGACTCTGTCTCCAGGCCGTAGAACTGTCCCCTTTTGAGGAGTGACTAGGGAATGTTCCAATTCTCATAGTCGGTTCTGCACTAGCCGCTGTCCGTAGCCGACGACTGTGTTCTTGAACCCAGGAGTACACCCCCTGTTCACGGGTAGTCCACCTCGGGCTCCAGCTCCAGCTCTGCCAGCCCTTTCCCGGGTCGGCCGAAGAATAGAGAGTAGGGTGTGAATCCGGTGGTGTTGTGTTTCCGATTGTTATACGCTCACACCAATTCAGGGATGGACTCAGTCCACCGTGCTTTCTGGTCCTCTTCCAGTGTCCTCAGCATTTGAATCAAGGTGTGGTTAAATCTTTCACAAGCCCTGTTCCCCTGTGGATGATAAGGGGTGGTCCAGGACTTATCGATTTTGTACAGCTGGTGCAGCTCTTCAATCACTTTTCCAAGGAAGCAGGCTCCCTGATCAGAATGGATGCGTTTGGGACACCCATACACCTGTATGAAGGGCTCGCTGATTGCATGTGCTACAGACTTGGCATTCTGGTCCCGTGTGGGCGTCACTACGGCAAATTTAGTAAAGTGGTCTATCATCACTAAACAATGCTCATAGCCTTGGTGTGATGATCCAATTGTCAAGTAATCTACTGTATGGCCAGTAGTTCCATGGGGCCAGAATACCTCACCGTCTCCGTGGAAGCTTGCTGTTCTGGCGGCTTAACCAGCTCACAACTCCGGCACTTCTGGCATACTTTCTCCGGGGTGATAAAATAAGCGCTGCAACCACTGGAACGTTTTCTCCGGCCCAAAGTGTGCTCCTTTCTCATGTGCTTCCTTAGCCACCTGTTCAACCAAGGACGAGGAATCAACTGTCTGCCATACAAGACTGAGTTCGGTTTGCAGGAACACCTTCCGGTAAAGGATACCATCCCGCAACTGGAGCCTCTCCCACTTGCGTAAGATCTTCATCCCCTCAGATGATTGGGACCCTCTCTCATGGCAGTTGGGCATTTATTTTGCCACAACCCAGCACCTCATCTGAGCTATCTCCTGATCCTTCTGCTGCATTCGGACCCGCTCATCTCGAGGCTGTTCCAACAAATTCACACGGGCCTCTTCCTTTGCAGTTTGAGGCGTAGCTGCCACCATCCTGGCAGTCTCTCCAAAACTGGGAACTTCCACATCCTCCAGTTCTTCATCCTGGTTAGGCGTTGGTTTGTGATAGTTTACTCAAGAGAGGGCATCTGCATGAACATTCTCGGCTCCTCTTTTGTACGAAATTCTATACCGGAACTTGGCCATTCGGGCTACCCAACGTTGCTCCACGGCCCCTAACTTGGCGGTCTCGAGATGAACCAGCGGGTTGATATCGGTGCATACGTGAACTTCTGAGCCAGCCAGATACTCCGCAAACTTCTCTGTCATTGCCCACACCAGAGCCAACAGCTCCAGCTTAAATGAACTGTAGTTTTCTGGATTCTTCTCTGAGTCATGCAAGGATTGACTGGCATATGCTATGACACGCTCTTTCCCGTCCTGCATCTGTGAAGGTACTGCCCCGAGCCCCTGTAGGATTCCATCAGTGTGCAAGATGAACGGCTGTGTGAAGTCTGCGTGGGCCAGCACAGGGGCCTCCATCAAAGCATTCTTCAGAGCTAGGAATGCTTCTTCTTGACGCTTCCCCCACTGTAAGTTCCTGTTTTTGGCGCAGGAGGGCACTCCCCTCAACAACTCCAGGAGTGGATTTGCTGGGCGTGTAAAGTCTTTTGCGAAGCGTCTGAAGTATCCTGTGAGTCCCAGAAACTCACGCACATCTTTCACGGTTTTCGGAGTCGGACACTTTTGTACTGCAGCGATCTACTGGGAAGGCCTCACTTCCTCAGCGGAGACCACATGTCCCAAGTATTCAATCTCGGTCCAGAAGAGGTGACATTTCTGGGGTTTTATCTTCAGGCCATACTTCTGTAGCCATCTCAGAACTTGCTCCAACCTCTGTAGATACTACTCAAAGGTGGGGGCAAAGACGATGATATCGTCCAACTAAATGAAAGTGGCCTCAAAGTTCAGGTCTCCCAGACATCTCTCCATGAGCCGCTGAAACGTTCCTGGGGCATTCGCTAGGCCGAAAGGCATCCGGTCGAACTCGTACAGTCCCTTCGGATGGATGAAAGCCGTCTTGCCTCAATCTTGCTCGGACATGGACACCTGTCAATAACCGCTGGCCAAGTCTAACATGGAGAAGTACCTGGCATTTCCCAGTGCTGATAAGGACTCTTCTATCCTGGGCAGTGGGTACGAGTCCCGCATAGTGCTGCAAGCGTTGAGCCAGCGATAGTCCACACAGAATCGTAAGGACCCATCCTTCTTTCTCACCAAGACTATGGGAGCAGCCCAAGGGCTCTGACATTCACAAATAACTCCCTTCTTCAACATATGCGACAGAATCCCCTTCACCTCCTGTGGAGGTATCTGACGGTACCGTTCCCGGATTGGTGCCACATCCCCAGTGGGTATCTCATGGGTGATAGCCGTGGTGCACCCAAGGTCGTCTTCGTCTTTGGCGAACACCTCTTGATATTTCCCCAGCAAGGCTTCCACCTGGGGGACCTGCTGCGGGTTAAGTTCTGAGAGTTCCACTCGCATGTGCCCCAATATTCGTCGCCCTTCTTGCAGCAATCTGGGGTGGGGCTGCCTCCGCTTTGACGGTCACCAGCCATGGATCTTCTGGCCTTGCGGTCAGCTGCACGGTCTCGTATGGAACCAACTCATCTGGGAGGCCCAGTACTTGGGCAACTTCACTCCTAGGGGGTAAAATGGCATCTGTCTCCCCCACATTTATGCACCACACAAGGACAGTTGGAGACCACCAGAGACCCCCATCTGCCTGTATGTCCTTATCCACACTTTTTTCTGTTCGATTTTAAGAATTTACAATAAATGATGTATTTTTAACTGAAGTCCAGCGCTGGAGATTCCATCCTTTATTTTGCTTCAGTCAACACCCCTGATCAAGGTGACTCCGTGCGCAGGAGGATTATGGATCGCAACCGAGACTGGTGAGCTGACCTCCCTTCATTTTCCCTATCCTTCTATAATTCCGCACAGTGGCCAGGGACCGCGCGACCAATATTCCTGACGGCAGCTGGTCGGCTCTGCTAGGCTCAAATTGAACTTCCACCCCTTCTAGCGAGATGCCAGTTCATATAGGCAGGGGAAGCACCGTCTGTCCAGGGGGCAACACTCGATTAATAGAGGCTGGTGCGATAACTTTGCAGAGTTCCTTTCCATCACCACATGTCTCTCGGACCTGGGCCGTCTGTATCAATTGTTGAAAGATCCTTTCCTGGGGGGTTCAGTGGCTCCATTGTTGTAGGAACTACTCCACAGACTTGTTGAAAATCAGGCTCCTGAGATCTTTTAACACATTCATGCCCAGGGTCACGGTGTGGTCTTTAGCAGCCTCTCCATCCACTAGTACTACTCTTCTCCCGACATCTTTACCGTAGACCTCTATGTTCAACCATACCACCCTTGCGACATGGAAGGGCAAGTGATTGGCCGCCATAAGATTGATCACTGGGCCCCATTTGGGCCGTAGCGCCTCCGTGAAGTGACGGCGGAAATATCCCTTAGGCATGGTGGTCACTTGAGAGCTGGTGTCCACCAGACACCGCACTGCTCTTCCGTTAATTTCTGCCCAGACCAGGGGGCACGTGGAAACAAGGCTGGTGGGACTTTTACTACTCCTCCTTTGCTCTTCACGCTCCGGGCGGCGTCACTCGTGCTCGGAGCCACCTAGTTTAACGGAGGGTCAGCGCCACCGGGGACACCACCGGGTTATGTGACCGGGTTCTCCACAGGTGTAGCACGTAAGAGAGCTTCTCCTCCAGGTAGCTTCAACCTCTCTTCGGGGAACAGCTTCTCTGTCTTGCACCAATGGCATGGGCCCTTCTGCCAGAGTTTTCCTTGAGGCCGCCATTTCTTCACAGACCTGCGTAATCTCCATTCTCAGGTGCTCTACCCATCGTGGGACATTGTCTGTGGTGGTGGTTGCCTCCCCGCTCCGCACCTTCCCCACCGGCCCCGTCACGCCCTGTTCTTGCTCTCGCGCACGCGCCTCACTGCCTACTTCAGAGAAAGTCATGTCCAGCTTTACCCGCAGGTGCTCTCGCATGGCCTGCTTCATCATTGCGCCACGCAATCCAGTCACCAACTGATCTCTGAGCACCACGTCAACTGACCCTACGCCTACACTGTCCTTCCATCTAATAGCAGTATGTAGCTTTTGTAGGGTGTTCATGAACTGGGTGACGGTCTCCCCCTCTCTTTGTACCCGGTGAAACAGTCACAAGCGAAGTTCCCTTGTCAGTGGGGTCCCCATGCGTCTCCTCAAGCATGCGCAGCACCTGGTCCAGGGTATCTCTCTCCCGGGGAAACCTATGCATGACAGAATCTCGTGCCTCCCCCTCCAAGGCCATCAATGCAATCTCTGCTTCCAAGGCTGGTACCAGGCGATGAATCCACATCAGTCCCTGTATTCTCTCCGTCCAAGTCCACAACATCACATTGTTCCCAGTAAACCACGGCAAATTATTCAACATAGCTCCCACGGAAATGCTAGACCTGGGGCCTTCCCTAATTGCTTGGTCCGCCCCTCCTGCGCCACCATGTGACATTCTGCCGACTACGCCAAGTGTAAAAAGTGCAGGTGTTGGGTATGTCACAACGGAACAGACAGACCAACAGTTAAAGGGGGGGTTTATTTACAGGGATTAACACTGGCAATATGACAGTGCGAGTATTAGAGGTGTGAAACAAGTTCTTAGACAGGCAAACAGTATAAACAGTAATAAACGGTATTTCCTAAAATGAACTTAACAGTCTGAAGGGGACTTGCTTGCAGGGTCGAACTTCTCCCACGTAGGCGCCAAACAAGAGCGACACTTGTCGTCTGTAGTATCTGTGAACTCTGTGGTCTTTAATAATCCCCAGCCGGGGTCTCAGGGGTTATTACGGGAGTCAGAAGGGGTTCGAGGCAAATGGGGTCCCCCCTGCTCTGAGTCCTTTGCTCCAACACTATAGTCTCTCCCGGGAAGTGAAGCTCCGTCTACAATAAAGTCTCTCCACAGGAATCAGGGGCTCTGCAATAACACCGCAGGTACCGGGGCTTCGCGCAGGGGTCACTGTCTCTGTACTGGTCACTGTCTCTGCACGGGCCACTGTCTCTGCACGGGGGTCAGGACGCACCTCTGCTGACACCGCAGACTCCGGTTCCACGTACTCACCAGATTCAGTCTTTCTGTACAGTTCCCCCGTATGGATCCTCTAAACGGGAGCTCTCTCGGACTGGGGGTGGTGGTCCCTTTCGGCCTGGAACAGACTGGAGTCAGATGCAAGAATCCGTTCAATCAGGTCCGCTTTATTTGGTTGTGTTCCTTGACATCCACAGCAGCACGACAGCTTCTGCACATTGGCTGGGGTACCTATTACCTCTTCCTACTCCTGTTAGCGATGACCCTCTGGGTTCTTTCACCGTGGCTTTTAAGATTTATCTTGGCAAGCATTTTCTTTCTCTTCACTTTTTGGACCTTCTTGAACACATTTTTATATAACTGTTCCAACTTTTCTAGCAACATTTAAATTATTATCCGTTAACTACTTTTCATTACTTGTACCTTTTAAATATTTACTTAACCAGCGTTAACTAAACTCTCCCCCCTATTAGTAAACATAATTTGGTAAACAAAAGAGCACCCCCTTCCTTTGCGGAAAGTACCCCCAACACATCCCTGCTGCGTCAGGAACAGGGCTTCTTACACCAAGGAGACACGGAACAGTCCCCTGAGCTGTGTAACGGCGCGCAGCAGTCCCGGTAGTCCATGAACATCAACGGTGCTCCGGGCCATCTCCTGATGGCCGATGTTCTCTGCCTGCAGAACTGCCTGCAGAAGGGAACTCCACAGCCGTGGAGCCCCCGGGATGACTGACAGTCCCTGGGCCATGAGTGTCTTTAGTGCCCGAGACCCAGGAGTCCACCTCCCCTTTACGGGGTTCCGTATTCTTTGGGGTACACAATCACGGCCACCGCATAGTAGCCGCGGGGACAGTACTCTTTGAAAAAGGATACCAAGTCCCCCATCCGCAGGGCCCCCCATGCTTAATGGAGGCTGCGTTGAGGTAGACTTTGTGGCCAGTCCCTGACTCTTTATTGTTATGGAATTTTTTGTTCTTTATACAATTGTTTATATATATATATATATATATATATAGTTACTATAATTTGTTATTAATCCACTATTATAAAATTTCACTTTGTATGGTATTGTTTATAATTGTCATTATATATTGTATTTATGCATTATCATATGTTTCACCTTCACATTATGGGTATAATGTTATTTATGGTGCACTTTTTTATGATGTATATATAATTTTTATGAATTTTTACATTATTGATATATTATGTTTTTTGCATATTTGGTGGGGGCATTTTTGTTTTCACACCATACAGTCTATTGCGGTATATTCCGGGTGGATATTCCAGTGCTTCATGAGCTGTTTTGCTTGTGCGCTTTCTTCCGGGTGCTTCTTACACGGAGCATTGCTGGGGGCAGCGGGCACTGATGCGGCGGGTCAGTGACGTCATGTACTGAGCTGGCTCGCAGAGTCTTGTTACCATGCCTTCGGTGATGTAACTTCCAGGGGGCGGCACAGGAACTACGCGCCGTCATTGCAAACAGCTGAAGCATTGTATATAAGGACAGGCCTGGCCTGACACACAGTACAGCAACCTTGAAAAAGATCAGCGAAACGCGCGTCAGGGGCGGGGGGCGGCTTTGGTCCTGACATATATACCGCTAATGGGTAAGCACTAGGCATATACTATATTGGATTTGTAACCCCCTTTTTTGACCCGTTCCAACTTTGGGGAATTGTTATTTCTTGGGCATATATTTATATACTTTATCCCTATGGCGGTATGCTAATTATATATGGCACTTGAGCACTTTATATGGTTATATATTCAGTGACCTAGCTTTCATTACCTGATCCTGTTGTAACATTGTATGTACTGTCTATTTTAAGCATATATGTGAGTAAATTATTTATTGTATGATATTGGACTTTATACACCTTGTGGTTCAATGATTTTCAAATCTTTAATGTACCCGTAGCCCCACTGTTATGAGCTCATTTTCTGCTCCACCAGTTGAGAGTTCTCCTTCCGTTCTCCCTCTGGTGGTGACAGGAGGTAGTGAGGTTGGTTTAATTGGTAGTGATCTGCCACCTGGTGAGGAAGATAACGATTGGATCTCTGGAGTATCAGACTGGATATAGGACAGCCGATGCCCTATCCTGGTGCTGGTGATTCAGTCTGCTTCTCAGGTCTTGGACTCAGCTCTTTCCAGTCTTCTCAAGTTAAGTTTGTTTTTGCTAATGTTCACATTTGCTCTTGTTGGTCAATTCAGTTTTTTGTGTGGTCAGCCAGCCTGGCTGGGCTGTGCTGAATTTCCACTCTTATTTATCTGTATTTGCTAATTTGTCTTTTTTGTCCCTTATTAGATTGGCCTCTTTTTGCTCTGTCTCAGAATATTTCAGAGTGCTGATATAGTGGGAGAAGTCTAGTGACTTCAGGGTTAATTTTGCTATCAGTTGTGTTGGACATTATTTTTGGTAGGGTTTTTGGCAGATTGCAGACAGTGGCTTTCCTTTCCTGTCCTTTCTAGTTAGTTTGGCTCCATCGTTTGCTCAGCCTATTTTTCTGCCTTTGTTTGTGTTTTCATCTTGTTTCACCGTCAATACATGTGGGGGGCTGTCTTTCCTTTGGGGTCTGCTCTGGGGCAGTTAGTTTTCCTCTTTTCCTGCTTTAGGCTTATTTAGCTCTCCGGTTGTGACGAGGCGTCTAGGACCACCATAGGAACGCTCCACAACTGCTGCTAGTTGCGTGTTAGGATCAGGGGTCTGCAGTCTGCATAGTTACCAACCTAAGGTAGAAACAAGAAAAACAGAGCAAATAAACACCATCCAATAAAACGAAACGTGCGTCAGGGGGTCATAGGAGAGAACACTGGTGTACTGGTGATTATGGGTAAGCGACATTCATTCTGATATATATGGATATATTGATGTGTTGACTTCTGGACAATGTTATTTACATTTGCCCATACCTCTTCGATGGATTTGTGTCTAGGATTTACTCTGTTGTTACACATATTGTATAATCCCTGATCTCAGTACTACCATGTGTACCCCTGTGTTGGCCGTGGTATTCCTCTTTTCCTCTTTATTGTTATAAGCCTTTATATTGTTTTTTTACATATTTTTCAATATTATTTGAAACTAATAAAATATCAAAATAAATTTTATTGGATGGTGTTTCTTTGCTCTGTTTTTCTTGTTTCTATCTTTCCATTGGGAGCATTTCCATTTTTTATTCTGTTGCTAGGCATTATGCCTCTGTTTTCGGGGGTGAAGTTATTTCTTCAATATTTATTATAATTACTTTATGCTTATTTTGACTTCTTTTGTTTTCATAGTTACCAACCTCTTTGGTTTTCTGAGACTTAGTGTCACGCTCGCGCCTTGGCTGAATGGCACGAGCCGGGGGGTTGTGGCCCCACTGTGCCACAAACCAGACTACCCTGGAAGGGGCGTAACTATGGCAGCTACCTTGGTCTTCACTGGAGCCTCTGATGGTGAGGTCAGGCTTGTGTGGCAGGTAGCTGCCGGGTGCCACTCCAGGGTGGTGTCTGGCTGTGGCTGCTGATCCCACTCGGGAACAGGACACCTGGACAGGTGCGAGTGACAAGCAGGCTAGACAGGCAGGCAGGTAGACACGACAGGCATGGCTTTGAGACACAGGACAGGCGGGCACGGCTTGGAGACACAGGACAGGCGAGCACGGCTTGGAGACACAGGACAGGCGGGCACGGCTTGGAGACACAGGACAGGCGGGCACGGCTTGGAGACACAGGACAGGCGGGCACGGCTTGGAGACACAGGACAGGCGGGCACGGCTTGGAGACACAGGACAGGCGGGCACGGCTTGGAGACACAGGACAGGCGAGCACGGCTTGGATACACAGGACAGGTGGGCACGGCTTGGAGACACAGGACAGGCGGGCACGGCTTGGAGACACAGGACAGGCGGGCACGGCTTGGAGACACAGGACAGGCGGGCACGGCTTGGAGACACAGGACAGGCGGGCAAGGCTTGGAGACACAGGACAGGCGGGCACGGCTTGGAGACACAGGACAGGCGGGCATGGTATGAGAAGGAGCAGGTAGGGACCTGTTCACATAGCAGGTGTAGGCAGGAGGGAGTGGTGTATGCTGGAACAGGATCTGGACCTGTTCACACAGGAGGTGCAGGTATGGATATAGGCAGGAAGGAGTGGAATATGAAGGAACAGGTTTGGACCTGTTCACACAGTAGGTGCAGGTAGGCAGAGCCGCAGGAGTGCAGAGCAAGCAGAGCCGCAGCAGTGCGGAGCAGGCAGAGCTGCAGGAGTGCGGAGCAGGCAGAGCCGCAGGAGTGCGGAGCAGGCAGAGCGGCTAGGGAGCCGTGCAGACAGAGCGGCTAGGGTGCAGATGCACAGATAAAGCTGCGAGGGTGCAGATGCACAGATAAAGCTGCGAGGGTGCAGATGCACAGATAAAGCTGCGAGGGTGCAGATGCACAGATAAAGCTGCGAGGGTGCAGATGCACAGATAAAGCTGCGAGGGTGCAGATGCACAGATAAATCTGCGAGGGTGCAGATGCACAGATAAAGCTGCGAGGGTGCAGATGCACAGATAAAGCTGCGAGGGTGCAGATGCACAGATAAAGCTGCGAGGGTGCAGATGCACAGATAAAGCTGCGAGGGTGCAGATGCACAGATAAAGCTGCGAGGGTGCAGATGCACAGATAAAGCTGCGAGGACACAAGGAAAGACACGGCAGAGAAGGAACCACAAACAAGGAGACTGACAGACAGAGGTAAGACTGAGTTCAGACAGAGACATCGGGACAAAGACACAGGGACCAGGATATTCTGCCTCCTGGCAGGTGGACAGAGAACAGACAAGGCACTGGGAACAAGACTCAAGGGCCAGGATATTCTGCCTCCTGGCAGGCGGGCAAGGTACAAAAGCGAGACAAAGAGTATTCCTACAGAGAAGGAGATACACAGAACAGGGCCTGGCTTCCTCAGCTGCAAGATACTAACTGAGTATAGACATTGCACAGGCAATGTTTCAGTGGGAGTGGCGAAACTAAATAGTCAAGGGCTCCAGGTGATTGGTAAGGGACATATTACACAGGTGCACCCTGACTGCATAAGAACCAGAGAGTTCAGGCGCCACCCCCCTATACACACAGTCTGGAAACATGGAGAGCAGAGGCACAGAGCTGGCAACAGACAGAATTCACAGCATGGCTTGAAGCAGAAAGTAAGTTGGTGTGCGGGGGATGGGAGGCCATGCAGTGATGCCAGCAGGGTTGTTACAGTACCCCCCCCTTTACGGCCCCTCTTCCTCAAGCCTGCCAGAATGACCAGAAGAAGGAGTACGGGACCACACACAGTCCAGGTTGACACGACATCCTTCAGGTAGGGTGGAATACATGTGCCATCTGGAATCACCGAGTGCCAAGTTTCTTGGTGTCCAACAGTTTCCAACACAGAGGGTACAAGGACTTCTTCCTCCTGATTGGCAGAAGGCAGGGACCTGGAAGCTTCAGACTTGACCCCTACATCAGCCGGCCAGCTAGAAACAGAAGACACCTTCAATGAGTCCAACTTCAGCCCGACATGCCAGAAAAATTGGACCTCCTCCTCCCAGTTGGTGAGAAATGGAGATACGTAGGTCACTGTTCCAACCTCTTCACCCACCTGCCAAATGGAAGCTGGAGGCATACATACAGGGAGCCACTTCAGCCTGTTACCCTGAAAAACCTGGACCACATCTTCCTGGTTAGATGATGAGTGGAGCTCTGTCTTGGGACCTTCACCCCTAGGCCACAGGGGAGCTGAAGGCATACACTCTGGATCCATCTTCAGCCCTTTATCCTGGGGAAGACAATCAAGAGGCAGGGGTGCTCTTGGGAGCAGAACACTGGTATAGTCGCTGGGGATGTGTGAGGAGACTGAGACCGCCTCCCCCTCTTCAGAGGCATCCTCACACCTTGACGCGGCGACTAGCAAACCAGGCGAAGAAGATGACCTTGCTGACTGAATGCGACGCAAGGGAACCAGACACCTCTTGTCACTTGGTTGTTTCAAGTGTGGTGCCTTGCTGGGTCTCCAAACATAAATGGGCATCAGGATCTCTGGTTCAGAATGACCCATGGGCATACCAGACAGCCAATGGAAGACGAACTTCTTCGTATACAAAGCTCCGACCTGGAGCTGTAGTTGTCCTTGCAGGACTAGACTGTTCTCCAATAGGGCTCGGCCACCTCGAGACAACGCCCATGCCGGCTTCGGGAGCTGTATGACAGACCACACACTGACTCTGTAAGACTGGTGACTTAAACACACCAAAGCTCCCTGAAAGCAGAGAAACAGTTAAAGAGTTTAATGGAGAGGGAGTACTCTCGCCAGGGGCAGCCTCTTCTACTGGCCCAGGGTTCTGGAGTACAGGCTTCACAGGGCAGAGGCCAGATTCCGGCTGCAACTTGGCCCACTTCTTCTTTTTAGACCTCTTGGATCTTGCACGGGAGGCCGCAACGGCAGACTGTGGAACAGGTGATGGCTGGACGGTCATAGGTGGTTGAGATGTTTCATCCACAGGTTCCTCTTGTCTAGTCTGTCTCTGGAAGCTTGGAGGGGAAGACTTTTCAGGAGCAACTGGTCGAGGCATATCAAAGACTTTACGGAAGGCCACCAGGAAGGCCCCCAGGCTCAAGACAACAGGGTCCCCTGCTTCCCAAAGGGGACAGATCCACATCAAGGCATCACCAGCTAGGTAGGACATGATGTATCCCACCTTGACCCGGTTAGAGGGGAAACAAGTAGCATTCTGCAGGATGTAGTGCAGGCACTTTTTCAGGAACCCTTGGCACTCTTTGGGGTCCCCATAGAACCTAGGCGGGTCTGCGGGGTCGTGCTCTTCATAGGCCAGGAGCTGCTCATAGATGGCCTTGGAGACTATGAGTGGTTCAGAAGCCTCAACAATTGGAACCACACAAGGCAGAACAAACTCTTCCGGTGGCTCACACTGGCAGGGAGAGAGTTTATCATGCTCTGCGAGTGGAAGGACATGGGACTCAGCAGGGACCATGGCCTGTGCAAACTGTCACGCTCGCGCCTTGGCTGAATGGCGCGAGCCGGGGGTTGTGGCCCCACTGTGTCACAAACCAGACTACCCTGGAAGGGGCGTAACTACGGCAGCTACCTTGGTCTTCACTGGAGCCTCTGATGGTGAGGTCAGGCTTGTGCGGCAGGTAGCTGCAGGGTGCCACTCCAGGGTGGTGTCTGGCTGTGGCTGCTGATCCCACTCGGGTACAGGACACCTGGACAGATGCGAGTGACAAGCAGGCTAGAAAGGCAGGCAGGTAGACACGACAGGCACGGCTTGGAGACACAGGACAGGCGGGCACGGCTTGGAGACACAGGACAGGCGGGCACGGCTTGGAGACACAGGACAGGCGGGCACGGCTTGGAGACACAGGACAGGCGGGCACGGCTTGGAGACACAGGACAGGTGGGCACGGCTTGGAGACACAGGACAGGCGGGCGTGGTATGAGAAGGAGCAGGTAGGGACCTGTTCACATAGCAGGTGTAGGCAGGAGGGAGTGGTGTATGCTGGAACAGGATCTGGACCTGTTCACACAGGAGGTGCAGGTATGGATATAGGCAGGAAGGAGTGGAATATGAAGGAACAGGTTTGGACCTGTTCACACAGGAGGTGCAGGTAGGCAGAGCCGCAGGAGTGCGGAGCAAGCAGAGCCGCAGGAGTGCGGAGCAGGCAGAGCCGCAGGAGTGCGGAGCAGGCAGAGCCGCAGGAGTGCGGAGCAGGCAGAGCGGCTAGGGAGCCGTGCAGACAGAGCGGCTAGGGTGCAGATGCACAGATAAAGCTGCGAGGGTGCAGATGCACAGATAAAGCTGCGAGCGTGCAGATGCACAGATAAAGCTGCGAGGGTGCAGATGCACAGATAAAGCTGCGAGCGTGCAGATGCACAGATAAAGCTGCGAGGACACAAGGAAAGACACGGCAGAGAAGGAGCCACAAACAAGGAGACTGACAGACAGAGGTAAGACTGAGTTCAGACAGAGACACCGGGACAAAGACACAGGGACCAGGATATTCTGCCTCCTGGCAGGCGGACAGAGAACAGACAAGGCACTGGGAACAAGACTCAAGGGCCAGAATATTCTGCCTCCTGGCAGGCGGACAAGGTACAAAAGCGAGACAAAGAGTATTCCTACAGAGAAGGAGATACACAGAACAGGGCCTGGCTTCCTCAGCAGCAAGATACTAACTGAGTATAGACATTGCACAGGCAATGTTTCAGTGGGAGTGGCGAAACTAAATAGTCAAGGGCTCCAGGTGATTGGTAAGGGACATATTACACAGGTGCACCCTGACTGCATAAGAACCAGAGAGTTCAGGCGCCGCCCCCCTATACACACAGTCTGGAAACATGGAGAGCAGAGGCACAGAGCTGGCAACAGACAGAATTCACAGCATGGCTTGAAGCAGAAAGTAAGTTGGTGTGCGGGGGATGGGAGGCCATGCAGTGATGCCAGCAGGGTTGTTACACTTAGCTTGTGTTGTTTTTTATTTCCTCCTCGGCGACCCATTCACAACACCCACTCAACATTGGTACAAACGAGCCGCCCATGGCTCCGGGGGGCAGACGTGGCAGTTTCCCCCTTCTCATGGAGGACCGCCCAGATCTCCTCCTCGGAGATCCAGACAGACGGCCCCATATAGGCCGCAGACCCGCCCCACGCCGGTGACAGGAGAGAAGCTGGGTGGGGAGGCTGAGGGTCAATGGCGTCGACATCAGCCACCCCAGCGTAGGCCGCGGATCCATCTGGAGCCGGCAATGCTGGGCGAGAGGAGGCCGAATGGGGAGGCTGAGGCCCAGGAGCGTGGACCTTAGGCCTCGCACCCCCTTGGGCCGGTAAAGTAGGGCAGGGCGGAGCTGGGCGGGGAGGCTGGGAATCGATATCGGGGACCTTGGGCCTAGTGCTCGTACTGGGCGGGGAGACGGGGTCTGCCTGCCAGGGCGGGGAGACGCTCACCTTCCCTGGCGCTGCGGCCTCCTTCCGGCTGCTCCACAGCTCCTCCTGGGACTCGGGCCCTCGAGCGACCGGAATTTCCATGATGCCACCGGCCTCCGCCCTCTGGATGGGCTTGATGTCGCCAGCTGTCACCCGAGGCAAGGTCCCCGCCGTCCCTCTGCTGATTCCGGTACCGTCGCCTGCTGTCCACTGCTGCTCTTCATCCCGCCGTCTGGCAGGACCAGCTTTCCTTCCCAATGGTTCCGCAGGACACGTCAGCGACGGCTCCTCCAATGGCTGCTTCGGCACAGCCGATGCTGCAGGTGGGCATGCCTCCTCCCTCCGCTCCGCAGGTCTAGCTGTCGGCAGCTCCAGCTCAGTCCGGGGATCGTCTTTCCGGGTAAGTGTCCGGGCCACCAGCAGGGATTCCCAGGCACAGGTGATGCGATGGGCATCGACCTTCCGCCGCCATCTCCACTCCACTCGTCCATGGCCACGGCACTTGTAGCGTCGCATCGTGTCCGTTCTTCCGGGGCTCAATGGCGCCAGACAGCTGCACTCAGCTGATAAGTGGTGTCACTAGGCCTGGATCTAGCAGACTCCCTTCGGCATGATGGGGCATTTCCACCTTGGATGTCTCTCAGGGTTGGCTGCCGTCTCATTCACTATTCAAGGCTGGTATGATATCTGGTCCTAGACACTGGAAGCACAGACCCTCCCATCAGTCCTGCCCGCATGCACCAACACCATATTACAGTTGTACTATACATAAGAAATGCAAAAAATGAAACTAGCAAAAGTTTTCAATGCAAAACAATTGCAGTTTTATAAAATTAGAAAGGTTTCTATATAATGTATATAGTTAGAATGTTATTTAGCCAATATTTCTTTAAGTAAAAGTCTGAGATTTCTGTGGGAAATCTTAATTTGTTCCTCTTAAACTGGTTCTGAATGTAAATAAAACATTGCTCTGATTTATAAGTCTCCATGTTGTAATTTAGCCTTTTATTTCATGCATGGGGCAGGACAAGCCCATGATGCATCTGTGTAACACATGTAAGGTACTGTAATAACAGGGTTAGACCGGTAAACCACTTTTGAAACAATGAAGTTCACTTGTACAAGCTGCATAGATGTAAACCTATCACCAGGATTCCCCATAAAAACATGATACAAACTGGTGTGTATGGAGCGTGTAAGCGCACGTTCACACTGGCCACTGAACAGAAAAAAAAACAGACAAACATGATTGAATGCCCTACAGTAAATAGTATAGTGCATGAAAATAATATAGGGGATTTAGTTAACATGTTCTTTATTAAAAAACAAAAGCCGAAGCCATCCCACCACTTCATGGTGACGTAATTGGGACAGTCCTAACTGTAATATTAAAAACCTTACCGCTTTGTCCTGTGACATGCATGTGGATAAGGACTGAGAAGAATTAGGCCCAAATAGTGGACACACAGGAATGGGAAACCACATCAATATATAAAAGTTTTTAACCCCTTAGTGACAGAGCCATTTTGCAGCTTAATGACCAGGTCAATTTTTAAAATTCTGACCACTGTCACTTTATGAGGCTGTATCTCTGGAACGCTTTAACGGATCCCGCTGATTCTGAGATTGTTTGTTTTTTCGTGACATATTTAACTACATGTTAGTGGTAAAATTTCTTCTATATGACGTGTGTTTATTTATGAAAAAACAGAAATGTGGCGAAAATTTTGCAATTTTCAAACTTTAAATTTTTATGCCCTTAAATCAGAGAGATTTGTCACACAAATTTCTTACTAACTAACATTTCCCACATGTCTACTTTACATCAGCACAATTTTGGAAACAAAATTTTTTTTTTTAGGAAGTTATAAGGGTTAAAAGTTGACCAGCGATTTCTCATTTTTACAACGAAATTTACAAAACCATTTTTTTAGGGACCACATCATATTTAAAGTCATTTTGAGGGGTGTACATGACAGAAATTACCCAAAAGTGACACCATTCTAAAAACTGGACCCCTCAAGGTGCTCAAAACCACATTCAAGAAGTTTATTAACCCTTTACATGCTTCACAGGAACTGAAGCAACGTGGAAGGAAAAAATTAACATCTAACTTTTTTTTGCAAAAAATTTACTTCATAACCAATTTTTTTTATTTTCACAAGTTTTAAAAGAGAAATTTAACCACAAAAGTTGTTGTAAAATTTCTCTTAAATACGCCGATACCCCATATGTGGGGGTAGACCACTTTTTGGGCGCACGGCAGAGCTCGCAAGGGAAGGAGCGCCGTTTGACTTTTTCAATGCAGAATTGGCTGGAATTGAGATCGGATGCCGTGTTGCATTTGGAAAGCCCCTGATGTGCCTAAACAGTGAAACCCCCAAGTGACACCATTTTGGAAACTAGACCCCTTAAGGAACTTATCTAGATGTGTGGTGAGCACTTTGATCCTCCAAGTGCTTCACAGAAGTTTATAATGTAGAGCCGTGAAAATAAAAAAATCTTTTTTTTCCACAAAAATGATCTTTTCGACCACAAATTTTTATTTTTACAAAGGTAACAGGAAAAATTAGGCCCCAAAAGTTGTGTAGCTTGTCCTGAGTACGCCCATACCCCATATGTGGGGGTAAACCACTGTTTGGGCGCACGGCAGAGCTCAGAAAGGAAGGAGCGCCATTTGATCTTTTTCAATGCAGAATTGGCTGGAATTGAGATTGGACGCCGTGTCGCGTTGGGAGAGCCCCTGATGTGCCTAAACAGTAAAAAACCCAACAAGTGACCCCATTTTGGAAACTAGACCCCCAAGGAGCTTATCTAGATGTGTGGTGAGCACTTTGAACCCCCAAGTGCTTCACAGAAGAAGCCGTGAAAATAAAAAATCATTTTTTTTCCTCAAAAATAATTTTTTTAGCCCGCTCTTTTTTATCTTCCCAAGGGTAAGAGGAGAAATTGGACCCCAAAAGTTGTTGTCCAATTTGTCCTGAGTACGATGATATCCCATATGTGGGAGAAAACTATTGTATTGGCACACGTCTGGGCTCAGAAGGGAAGTAGTGACGTTTTGGAATGCAGACTTTGATGGAATGGTCTTTGGGTGTCATGTTGCCTTTGGATAGCCCCTGATGTGCCTAAACTGTGGAAACCCCCACATGTGACCCCATTTTGGAAACTAGACACCCCAAGGAACTTATCTAGATATGTGATGAGCACTTTGAACCCCCAAGTGCTTTACCGAAGTTTATAATGCCCGGGCGTGAAAATAAAAAAATCATATTGTTTCCACAAACATGATCTTTTAGTCCCCATTTTTTTATTTTCCCAAGGGTAACAGGAGAAATTGGACCCCAAAAGTTGTTTTCCAATTTGTCCTGAGTATGTGGATACCCCATATGTGGGAGAAAACTACTGTATGGGCACACGTCGGGGCTCGGAAGGGAAGAAGTGACATTTTGGAATGCAGACTTTGATGGAATGGTCTGTGGGTGTCATGTTGCATTTGGATAGCCCCTGATGTGCCTAAACTGTGGAAACTAGACCCCCCAAGGAACTTATCTAGATGTGTGGTGAGCACCTTGAACCCCCAAGTGCTTCACAGAAGATTATAACGTAGAGCCAGAAAAATAAAAAAATCATATTTTTTTCCACAAAAATTATATTTTTGCCCCCAAATTTTATTTTCCCAAGGGTAACAGGAGAATTTGGACCCCAAAATTTGTCGTGCAATTTGTCCTAAGTAGGCTGATACCCCATATGTGTGGGTAAACCACTGTTTGGGCGCATGGCAGAGCTTGGAAGGGAAGGAGCACCGTTTGACTTTTTGAGCGCAGAATTGGCTGGAATTGAAATCAGACGCCATGTTGCATTTGGAAAGGCACTGATGTGCCCAAACAGTGGAAACCCCGAATTCTAACTTCAACGTTAACCCCAACACACCCCTAACCCTAATCTCAGCCCTAACCCTAAGGGTGTGTGCACATTGTTGCGGATTCTGCTGCGGATTTTTCCACGCAGAATCCGCAGGTCAAATAACCTGCGGTTTATCTGCGGATTTACTGTGGATTAGTCTGTGGCTTGACACCTGTCATGGAGCAGGTGCCAAACCGCTGCGGAATCTGCACGAAGAATTGACATGCTGCGGATTTAAATCCGCAGCAAATCCGTGCGGAAAATGCCGCAATGTGTGCACTGCGTTTTTCTATTTACATAGACTAAAAGGGTACTGTACAATGCAGCAGAAACTGCTGAGGACCCGCAGGGCCATATCCGCAGCGGATTTGGCCCTGCGGATCCGCAGCAATTTCTTCTGCGTTGTACAGTATCTTTATATTCAATGGCAAATGAAAAATGCAGTGCACATGCTGCGGATTTTTCCGCGCGGATTTGCTGCGGTTTTAAATTCACAGCATGTCAATTCTTTGTGTGGAATCCGCAGCGGTTTGACACCTGCTCCATTACCAGGTGTCAAAACGCAAGGGAAAACTGCACTAAATCCACAGGTAAAACGCAGGTCATTTGACCTGCGGATTTAACCAAGTCTGCACGGAAAAATCCGCAGCAGAATCCGCATCGTGTGCACACAGCCTTACCTGTTATGAATGAGTCACCGTAGGAGGCAAAAGCAGAAATACAAGTTAAGTCCAGAAAACCAGAGAAGTTGGCAACTATCAGATTGCAGACCCCTGAACCTATCAACACAACTAGCAGTAGCCGTGGGGGGTTCCTACGATGCCCTAGACCCCTCGATCACAGCCGGAGAAATACATAGGCCTAAAGAAAGAAATTGGAAATCTAAACTGCCCCAGAGCAGACCCCAAAGCAATAGGCAGCCCCCAACATATAATGACGGTGAAGCAAGATGAAAATACTAACACAGACAGAAAGATAGACTGAGCAAAGACGGGGCCCCAAAACTACCTAGATAGGAAAGGACAGGAAGGCTGCTGTCTGCAATCTGCCAAAACCCTATCAAAGACAAAAGCCAACCAGCTGATATGAAAAAGGCCCTGAAGCAGCTAGGCTTCAAAAACTGAATCAGCACTCAGGTATTTTCAGAAGACAGAGTTAAATGAATTCAGCACAAACCAGCAGGGAATGGCAGAAATCCAGAAAAACAAAGCAAAAACAAAGTCAAAGAACAAAAGCAAAAGGCCGAGCAGCAAACTTAGCTTTGGAGGAGCAGGAATTCAGACTGGTCTCCAAGGATCCCACAGAGAAATCACCCGCAGGGCAGAAGGGCGTCTGCAGCCTTATAACCAGTCCGTAACTCCACTCAGCCAGTCACAATCATCAGCCTCAGGTGTTTGACAATCAGGCTCACTACCTTTCTTTACCAGAAGAGGGAGTTCCTCGGGCCTCAGTAATGAAGGGGAAAATGAACTCACAACAGTACCTCCCCCTTGAGGAGGGGTCACCGAACCCTCAACTACGCCACCAGGGCGATCAGGGTGAGCCCGATGAAAGGCATGCACCAATCGTTTGGCATGAATATCAGAGGCAGAGACCCAGGAATTATCCTCCTGACCATAACCCTTCCACTTAACCAAATACTGGAGTCTCCGTCTAGCCAGACGGGAATCCAGTACTTTCTCTACCTCATACTCCATGTTACCTTCAACCAATACAGGGTCTGGAGGTGCCACCCCCGGAACAACAGGTTCAACAAACCTCTTCAACAAAGATTTATGGAACACATTATGGATTTTAAATGTGACAGGAAGAGCCAAACGAAAAGAGACCGGATTAATAATCTCCACAATCTTGTAAGGTCCAATAAATCTAGGCTTAAACTTAGGAGAAGCCACCTTCATAGCAATATTTTTTGATGATAACCACACCATATCACCAACCTTAAACTGGGGACCAATGGTCCTATGTCGGTTGGAAAACCGCTGGGCCTTCTCCTGGGAGAGAGATAACTTATCCACCACTTGGTCCCAGATCTGGTGCATTCTCTCCACCACAGTGTCAACACCTGGGCAGGCAGAGGGCTCCACCTGCCCTGAAGAAAATCGAGGATGAAACCCAAAGTTACAAAAAAAAGGTGACATCAAAGTGGCAGAACTAGCTCTATTATTCAAAGCAAATTCGGCCAAGGGCAAAAATGAAACCCAATCATCCTGATCAGCAGAAATAAAACATCTCAAATATGACTCCAAGGTCTGGTTTGTTCTCTCTGTCTGCCCATTGGTCTGAGGGTGAAAAGCAGAGGAGAAGGACAACTGAATTCCCAGCCTGGAACAGAAAGTTCTCCAAAATCTAGACACAAACTGGACTCCTCTGTCAGATACAATGTTCTCAGGATCCCGTGCAAACGAATCACCTGTTGTAAAAACAGGGGCACCAACTCAGAGGAAGACGGCAACTTAGGGAGTGGTACAAGATGAACCATCTTAGAGAACCTATCACAAATCACCCAAATAACAGTCATCCTCTGAGAGACAGGCATATCAGAGATGAAATCCATTGAAATATGGGTCCATGGCCTCTTGGGGACAGGCAAAGGCATCAACAACCCACTAGAGCGAGAACACAATTTAGACCGGGAGCAAGTCCCACAGGACTGCACAAAATTCCTGACATCACGAGACAAGGAGGGCCACCAAAAAAACCGACTCACCAGATCTCTAGTACCAAAAATACCTGGATGACCAGCCAAAGCAGAGCAATGAACTTCAGACATCACTCTCTTCTTCCACTGGTCAGGAACATACAACTTTCCACTGGGACAAGGCTCAGGTTTGTCCTCCTGGAACTCTTCCAGAGCACGTCTCAAATCGGGCGAGATGGCAGAAAGAACTACCCCTTCGCCTAAGATGGTAGCAGGCTTGGTCACCACAGGAGAATCAGCAAGGAAGCTCCTAGAGAGGGCGTCTGCCTTGACATTCTTTGTTCCAGGAAGAAAAGAAACCACAAAATCAAAACGTGTAAAAAACAAGGCCCACCTAGCCTGTCTAAGGTTCAAGCGCTTAGCCGACTCTAGGTAAATCAAATTCTTGTGGTCAGTGAGGACCACGACTTGATGCTTAGCTCCCTCCAACCAATGTCTCCACTCCTCAAATGCCCATTTCATGGCCAACAGTTCCCTATTCCCCACATCATAGTTACGTTCAGATGGAGAGAACTTTCGGGAAAAGAAAGCACAGGGATTCATTTTAGATGTTACAGGATCCTTTTGGGACAAAACAGCTCCTGCACCAATCTCAGAAGCATCCACCTCTACCTGGAATGGAAGTGAGACATCAGGTTGCCGCAAAACCGGGGCGGAGGTGAATCTTCGCTTCAGCTCCTGAAAGGAAGAAACAGCCTCCGGAGACCAATTTAACACATCAGCACCCTTTTTAGTCAAATCAGTCAACGGCTTGGCAATACTAGAAAATTTTGCTATAAATTTCCGATAAAAATTAGCAAAACCCAAAAACTTCTGGAGGGCCTTCAAAGAAGTGGGCTGAACCCAATCGTTAATGGCCTGTACCTTGGCCGGGTCCATTTCAATAGTTGACGGGGACAAAATAAATCCCAAAAAAGAAATCCTCTGTACTCCAATAAGGCATTTAGATCCCTTGACATACAGGGAATTCTCCCTTAAGATCCGGAACACAGTCCGAATATGTTCCACATGAGAATCCCAATCCTTGGAGAAGATCAAAATATCATCCAGATGTCATGGTCACGTGTGTCTGGTCGCAGATGATGCCGCAAGGCGAACCCATAACACACGTGACCCTGGATACACCGCCTCCAGTGGGGCGAATTTAAATAATAGAATGTGCAGGTGGATACGCCGCCACCACCTGGCGAATTTAGGAATTACACGTTAACATATACATTTCTGGAAACACCGCCTCCAGTACAGCGAATTTAAATAATAAGGGGGGAACCTGGGAAACTTTAACAATGGTGGGCCCTGCGATAGGGAATGGGGAAATGGAGACCTCCTGCACTCCCCTGAGCCAGTGTCCCTACACTCCTCACATTCCCTAAACAGGCTCCGCACCTGTCGCCGCACGCGTACCTTAACGCCCTTGCTCGCCCTGAGCCTAAAACCCTCACTAGGGAATAGGTCGGTGCGGAGACTAATCCCACCACTGCACTAACAACACACATGAGGAAAGAGACAATGCAGGGAAAACACCACTTATCTTTGCTCTGTTGCATACGCTCCTAGCAACAGAGCCCACCACCTGTGTGCATCTTCTCCTCCACCCTGATCCATCACCATAACTGGATCCATCACCATCGTGCAGCCTGGGAGCAGAGTCCATCACCACTTGCAGCAGTCCAGTACACAGAGTGCCAAGATGAGTCCAGCCTCTGCCAAGAATCCAAGCATGCTCGAGTCCAGTTCTCAGCAACCAAGTCAAACATGCTGAGTGCAACTCTCTTCCAAGTCGCCACTCCTCTAAGCCATGCCCGCACTTCCTGCCGACACCATAAACTGCGACTCCACCAGGCCATGCCAGTCCTTCCTGCAGACACCGTTAGCTGGCACTCGTTCTCTCTGGCTGACTGCGCAGGACTCCTATCCAGCTCCATCCTTCCACCAGGCTCTCCAACAACTCAGCAAGAAATATCACCAGCAGTGATTACACACCCTGAGACTCATTTATAGAGCCCCACACCTGATTCCTAATTAAGTGCAACCTAACCTAAGGTGCAATACCACTAACCACCACCGGGGACAGTCAAAACACCTTTGAACTTAAACAAAGTAAAAAAAGTTCACTTTGTGCTTTTAATACCGCCAGATCCAACACTGGATCATGACAGTACCCCCTCCTTAATGAGGGGCCTCCGGACCCTCAAGACCACCCCTCATTAGGGAAACACCTACAGCGGGGACGCCCAGACCCTGAGTTCACCCTACCACTACCTGACACTTCAGGTTTCTGACAAACACCGCTGATATTGGCAATAAAGTTCCTTTTGGAGGCACCACTCATCTCCAGAGCGCCGACCTGGGGAACGAGTTAATGTATGTGTATGTTTGCTCAGAGCTGATCAGACTCCACAACACATTTCCACAAGATGTTTTTTGGTGGCACCCATACACGCTCGTTCACACACAGGTCCGGACCTGAATGTTTATTGCACACATACATATGTCATAACTTGGTGAACTCACTCTGGACTCAACAGAGGCGTCCCCCTGTGTCACCACACTCACACCCCCACTATTCACCAAGGGACACCACCTTCCAACCCTTTCACCATGAGGACTGCGCCTCTTAGGGTTGGTTAATGGCGAGGGTAGAGATTTGTCCCTACTCCCCCGCAGCACACCTGCTGCACACACCAGGAGGAGAAGGGGACCGGGAAATGGAGGAAATATACTCTCGCTGGTCACCTCCACACGACCAGGAGGGCGGCTTCTTCGATGGTATGAAGATTTGGCGTAAAACCCCGCGGACTATCACACCAGTCAGCTCACCACAGGGGCGTACCCCTTCACATCGGGGAATACCAGGCAGCTCCGTGGGGCACCATTCCTCCCACCTGCCTGGGTGCGCCCGCCTGCATGAACCAGTCCTGCTCCCCAGCAGCGACTCTAGGGGGTTTTAGTACCATAGCCGCAGGAATATGGAGGAAAATATATATATACTCGCTGGTCGCCTCCACACGACCAGGAGGGGCGGCATCGAAGATTTGGCATGAGCCCCGCGGACTATTCACCAATCTGCTCACTACAGGGACGTACCCCTTCACCTCGGGGAATACCAGGCAGCTCCGTGGGGCACCATTCCTCCCACCTGTCTGGGTGCGTCCCCTGTAAGAGCAAGTCCCGCTCCCCAGCAGCGACTCTAGGGGCTTTTGCCAGACCGCAGCCGCCATTTTTTGTTTCTCTGGTTATCTGAGCAGAGGCCCCAGACCCTGATAACTGCTGCTGCAGCGGCTTAAACACACCTTGCCGCTCCCCACTGCACCTCAGTGAGGACCGGCAGCAATTACCACAGGTCTCCACATGGCCAAAGCTCAACAGAAAAAAAAGTAAGGGCTGGTGATAATGTCATGGTCACGTGTGTCTGGTCGCAGATGATGCCGCAAGGCGAACCCATAACACACGTGACCCTGGATACACCGCCTCCAGTGGGGCGAATTTAAATAATAGAACGTGCAGGTGGATACGCCGCCACCACCTGGCGAATTTAGGAATTACATGTTAACATATACATTTCTGGAAACACCGCCTCCAGTACGGCGAATTTAAATAATAAGGGGGGAACCTGGGAAACTTTAACAATGGTGGGCCCTGCGATAGGGAATGGGGAAATGGAGACCTCCTGCACTCCCCTGAGCCAGTGTCCCTACACTCCTCACATTCCCTAAACAGGCTCCGCACCTGTCGCCGCACGCGTACCTTAACGCCCTTGCTCGCCCTGAGCCTAAAACCCTCACTAGGGAATAGGTCGGTGCGGAGACTAATCCCACCACTGCACTAACAACACACATGAGGAAAGAGACAATACAGGGGAAACACCACTTATCTTTGCTCTGTTGCGTACGCTCCTAGCAACAGAGCCCACCACCTGTGTGCATCTTCTCCTCCACCCTGATCCATCACCATAACTGGATCCATCACCATCGTGCAGCCTGGGAGCAGAGTCCATCACCACTTGCAGCAGTCCAGTACACAGAGTGCCAAGATGAGTCCAGCCTCTGCCAAGAATCCAAGCATGCTCGAGTCCAGTTCTCAGCAACCAAGTCGAACATGCTGAGTGCAACTCTCTTCCAAGTCGCCACTCCTCTAAGCCATGCCCGCACTTCCCGCCGACACCATAAACTGCGACTCCACCAGGCCATGCCAGTCCTTCCTGCAGACACCGTTAGCTGACACTCGTTCTCTCTGGCTGACTGCGCAGGACTCCTATCCAGCTCCATCCTTCCACCAGGCTCTCCAACAACTCAGCAAGAAATATCACCAGCAGTGATTACACACCCTGAGACTCATTTATAGAGCCCCACACCTGATTCCTAATTAAGTGCAACCTAACCTAAGGTGCAATACCACTAACCACCACCGGGGACAGTCAAAACACCTTTGAACTTAAACAAAGTAAAAAAAAGTTCACTTTGTGCTTTTAATACCGCCAGATCCAACACTGGATCATGACACCAGATAGATAATCAAAAATTTATCGACAGAATCTCGGAAAATATCGTTCATGAAGCACTGGAAGACAGAAGGGGCATTAGTGAGCCCAAAAGGCATCACCAGGTACTCAAAATGTCCCTCCGGAGTATTAAACGCCGTCTTCCATTCATCCCCATGCTTAATGCGAATAAGATTATACGCTCCCCTGAGGTCAAGCTTGGTAAACCAGCAAGCACCTTTAACTCTGGAGAATAGATCGGAAATCAGGGGTAACAGATACTGATATTTAACAGTAATTTTGTTGAGGGCACGATAATCAATACAAGGTCTTAATGATCCATCCTTTTTGGCTACAAAAAAAAAGCCGGCACCTAAGGGTGACGAGGATGGTCTAAGATGACCCTTCTCCAACGCCTCCTTAATATAGGATCGCATAGCCTCGTGCTCGGGTACAGATAAATTGAAGAGCCGACCCTTGGGAAATTTACACCCCGGGCTCAGTTCAATTGCACAGTCATAACTCCTATGAGGAGGCAGAGACGCAGACTCATTCTCACTAAATACATCATAAAAGTCCGCCAAATAATCAGGAACATCATGCAACTGAGGAGAGGTGGAAAACACCGGAGCCTCACTAAGGGCACACCGACAACCCCAACTCACCACAGACACAGATTTCCAATCCAAAACTGGATTATGAATCTGTAACCAGGGAAACCCCAGAACAATAGTATCATGCAGATTATGCAACACCAAAAATCTGCAATTTTCTTGATGGTCTGGGGCGACCCGCATTACCACCTGGGTCCAAAACTGGGGTTTATTTTTAGCCAAAGGAGTAGCATCAATTCCCCTCAAAGGGATAGGCATCTGCAGAGGTGTCATCGGAAATCCACAACGTTTAGCAAAATCCAAGTCCATTAGGTTTAGGGCTGCTCCCGAATCCACAAAAGCCTTGGCGGAAAATGTGGACAGGGAGCAGATCAGAGTAATAGCCAGAAGAAACTTAGGTTGAACACCACCAACAGAAAACGTGTGTGCAAAGCGTTTCTCTCGTTTGGGACAGACAGAAATAATATGCAAGGCATCTCCACAGAAAAAACACAACTTATTACGCCTTCTGAACTCCTGACGCTGCTCTCTGGAAAAAACTCTATCATATTGCATAGGTTCAGACATTTGTTCAACAGGTGGCAACACCTCTCGTGCAGCTTTGCGTTCACGCAAACGCCGATCAACCTGAATGGCTAATGACATAGAATCGTCAAGACCAGAGGGAACAGGAAATCCCACCATAGTATCTTTTACGGCTTCTGACAACCCCTTCCGAAAGAGAGCAGCCAAGGCATTATCATTCCAGGTAGTAAGTACTGCCCACTTTCGGAATTTTTGACAGTACAATTCTGCAGAATCACGACCCTGGCTCAATGCCAGCAGGGTCTTTTCAGCCTGATCAATGGCATTAGGTTCGTCATACAACAACCCCAAAGCTTGAAAGAATGCGTTCACATTAGTCAGAATAGGATCATCTGGTTTCAAAGAAAACGCCCAATCCACGGGATCGCCACGCAGCAAAGAGATGACAATTTTAACCTGCTGCGCGGAGCTCCCTGAAGAGTTAGGCTTCAAGGCAAAAAAAATTTACAATTATTTTTGAAATTCAAAAATTTAGACCGATCCCCAAAAAATACATCAGGTGTAGGAATCTTTGGTTCAGCAGCATGTGAATGAGCAAGGTAGACGGAAATTCCCCGCACTTCCGCAGCGAGCTGCTCCACACGATCAGACAATTGCTTTATCTCCATTGAGAGAAAAAAAAAATTCCCCCTACGGCCTCAGAGATATAGAGGAAAAAATATACACACTTTTTTTTTTTTTTTTTTTATACAATTCTTTCCTGCTATTGAGTACCCTAGAATCTGCGGTATGGCGGGTGATTCTGTTATGAATGAGTCACCGTAGGAGGCAAAAGCAGAAATACAAGCTAAGTCCAGAAAACCAGAGAAGTTGGCAACTATCAGATTGCAGACCCCTGAACCTATCAACACAACTAGCAGTAGCCGTGGGGGGTTCCTACGATGCCCTAGACCCCTCGATCACAGCCGGAGAAATACATAGGCCTAAAGAAAGAAAGGGGAAATCTAAACTGCCCCAGAGCAGACCCCAAAGCAATAGACAGCCCCCAACATATAATGACGGTGAAGCAAGATGAAAATACTAACACAGACAGAAAGATAGACTGAGCAAAGACGGGGCCCCAAAACTACCTAGATAGGAAAGGACAGGAAGGCTGCTGTCTGCAATCTGCCAAAACCCTATCAAAGACAAAAGCCAACCAGCTGATATGAAAAAGGCCCTGAAGCAGCTAGGCTTCAAAAACTGAATCAGCACTCAGGTATTTTCAGAAGACAGAGCTAAATGAATTCAGCACACCCCAGCAGGGAATGGCAGAAATCCAGAAAAACAAAGCAAAAACAAAGTCAAAGCACAAAAGCAAAAGGCCGAGCAGCAAACTTAGCTTTGGAGGAGCAGGAATTCAGACTGGTCTCCAAGGATCCCACAGAGAAATCACCCGCAGGGCAGAAGGGCGTCGGCAGCCTTATAACCAGTCCGTAACTCCACTCAGCCAGTCACAATCATCAGCCTCAGGTGTTTGACAATCAGGCTCACTACCTTTCTTTACCAGAAGAGGGAGTTCCTCGGTCCTCAGTAATGAAGAGGAAAATGAACTCACAACACTTACCCTAGCCCTAACCCTAAGCCTAATGGGAAAATGGAAATAAATACATTTTTTTAAATTTTATTATTTTTCCCTAACTAAGGGGATGATATAGGCGGGTTTTTATGTTTGGCAGCTGTCATGCGCTAAAAGACACATTTTATTGTAAAAATAGTTTTTGCATCACCACATTTTGAGAGCTATAATTATTCCATATTCTGACTCACAGAGTCATGTGAAGTCTTATTTTTTGCTGGACAAGCTGGTGTTTTTATTGGTACCATTTCCGGGCACGTGACATTTTTGGTCGCTTTTTATTATGATTTTTGGGACGCAGAATGAACAAAAACCAGCATTTCATAAATTTCTTTTGGGGGGTGCGTTTACACCGTTTCCGCGTGTGGTAAAATTGATAAAGCGGTTTTATTCTTCGGGTCAGTACGATTACAGCGATACCTCATTTATGATGTTTTTTTTGTTTTGGTGCTTTTATGCATTGAAAACAATTTTATATAAAAAATAATTATTTTTGCATCGCTTTATTCTGCGAGCTATAACTTTTTAATTTTTTCACTGATGACTATGGCTCATTTTTGGGGGGACAAGATACCGTTTTCAGCGTCACCATGTTTATTTATATTCGTCTTTTTGATCGCGCGTTATTGCACATTTTGTTCAGCGGTATGATGATAAAGCATTGTTTTTTGCTTCGTTTTTTTAAGGGGTTAACTAAAGGGGTTAACTAGTGGGACAGTTTTATAGACTTACACTTTACACTTTTTTTTCTTTTTTATTACTTTATTATATTGTCCCGGGTGGGGACATCACTATATAAGGTGTCAGATCGCTGATCTGACAGTTTGGACAGCACTCTGTCAGATCAGTGATCTGACAGGCACTGCTGCAGGCTTCTTCGTGCCTGCTCTCAGCAGGCAATGTGGAAGTCGCCTCCCTGCAGGACCCCGAAGGCCCCCATGGCCATATTGGATCCAGGGGCCTGCAGAGAGGAGAGCCTCAGAGCGACGCAGCACATCGCATTGCTCCGAGGGTCGCAGGGAAGCACGGAGGGAGCCCCCTCCCTGCGCGCTTCTCTCCTATGCCCCAGGTACACTGCTATCATGTTTGATCGCAGTGTGCCAGGGGTTAATATGCCGGGGGTGGTCCGTGACCGCCCCTGCCACATAGTGCCGGGTTGTCATCTGTGATAATCAGCTGACACCCGGCCGCGATCAGCAGCGCTCCCCCCGGGACTATCCCATCTTTGGGAATTAAGTCCCAGGGCACATGGACAGGATAGTACGTCATATGGCAGAAAGGGGTTAACTACGGCCGTTAAAAGGCGTATCGGTGGTTGTCAAGAGGTTAATATTAGTTAGAACTGTCCCAATTACGGTCACTGTGAAGTGGTAGGATGGCTTATGGTTTTTACATTTTTTTTTAATCAAAAAAAGTGTTAACAAAAGTACCCTATATTTTCATGCACTATTGCTGTTTATTTACTAGAGGGCATCCAATCATTGTTTCTGTTTCCCACCCCACCCATATAAAGTAGTACCACTACCTGTATGTCGTCTTATACAGCATTCTCGAATGCTATGTATATAGTACGACCACTACCTGTATACCCTATATATACAGCGTATTATAAAGCACGACCACTATCTCAATGCATATATATATTTCAGTCTAGAATGCCAATCTACATAACGTTATTTGTTTTTGTTTTTTCATTAGAGTTGCCTGCGGGGCAGTCCCATCCAATGGGATTTGCTAGTCTTAATCTGGTGCCTCCTCTTCTTCTATCACTGTCCTTCTTTCTTTGAGTCCATCCACACAGTGTGTTCCATTGCGCTCCGGTGCAGGCTCACTTCTCTTTGCGCTTTGCAGTACTTTGCTTTGTGCTCGGCAGGGCAGAGACGTGTTCCTGCACAGAAGCATCATTGGGAAGGTTGTGTGGATGATGTAGGATGCATCATTCACGGGAAGGAGGACTGTGCTGGAAGAAGACCATTGACATCCATAACACCAGACCGCCCCGTAGGTGAGTATAAGAAGTTATTTACATTATGCACATTGGCTTAGGGACATATGTATACCACTCTAGACTAGTGTGTATAAGGTCATATAGGTGCTGGTGTACTATACATGGGGAAATCCTGATGACCGGTTCCGTTTAAGAAACCTATGTAACTAGGTTAAAATTAGCATTTTTTCAGATGGTGAAAAACTATTAATTTAAATATTCATGATGACTGAACTGCAGATGGTCTGTCTCACTTCATCATAAGATTAACTAAAATGCTGCAGAGTTCTAATTACAATGTTCTAGAAGCCATAGACTTCATTGTTGGACTGGAGAATCCTCCGGTGGATCCAAGTCCTTTCCTTCAGATGCCATGCCTCACAGCTGGTATGGTGGCACTAAGACTTTAATAGTATTTACTAGAGTTGAGCGAAACGGGTTGGTCATATTCAAAAGTCGGCGACTTTCGCTGAAGTCGAGTTTCATGAAGCGAAACCCGCCCATAGCGTGAGGTCGGCCACGAGGTCGGCGACCAGAGCGCCAAAGTTGCGTTTCAAAAGATGCTTCCAGTGCCCTTTTTCAGCCAATGATGAAGGACCCACACTGTGGGCAACGCGATGACATAGGCATCAGTCACCACCATCTTTGAGAAGGGCATGCAAGTGATTGGCTGGCTTTGAGTGGCATCACAGGGGCTATAAAAGGGCGTGAACGCCGACTGCCATCTTACTTATGCCGACCTTAGCATAGGGAGAGCTGCTGCTGCTGATGATTTTGTAGGGAGAGCGTTAGGCAGGGAAGAACAAAAAAACTGCTTCTGCTGTTAGCGATTTCCACTTACAACACAACACTTTGTGTGCAGTGACAGGGGAGGCTCTATTTTTGTGTATCAGCTCTGTTGGTTATTAGGCTGCCTTATAAGGCTCCCTGATAGCTGCATTGCTGTTGGCACACTGTTGTGCAAACTGCTTTTTTAAAAGCAAAAATACTTTTCTTCCTCTTTTCTGCACAGTTACCAAGCGTTCATTTTTCCACCCTTTTGTGTGTGCAGCAGTCCTGCTTATTAGGCTGCCTGTGTCCATACTTGGACTGAGAGCATCATTGTCAGTGTCCTCAAATCTCTAGTGAGATCCAGATTCTCACCAATCCTATAGACACCCTCCACCTTGTCATACACCATCCAATTTCAGCCTGTTACATTGAGGTGTAATCTCTCCTGGGCCTGAGACAATAGTTCAGCGTCCTCAAATCTATAGTGAGATTCAAATTCTCACCAATCCTATAGACACACTCCACCTTGTCATACACCATTCAATTTCAGCCTGTTACATTGAGGTGTAATCTCAACTGGGCCTGAGACAATAGTTCTGCGTCCTCAAATCTATAGTGAGATTCAAATTCTCACCAATAGTAGATACACCTTCTACCTTGTTTTACAGTACCATATAGCTGGTGTTATTTTGGGTACATTTTCTCAAAAATGAGGAAGTATGGTGGAAGACACCATGGAAGTGGGCGGGGGTTGCCAGCTGGTCCCGATGGTGGTGGTGGTGGTGTTGCATCTGTTGGTAGTGGCAAAAGCACAATAGCACCTAAGGCACGAGGTGTTGAGCCTGCGTCATCGTCTGGCTCCACATGGCCTCGAAGGCTCTCTTTTCTAGGAGTAGGTAAACCACTTTTAAAGCCGGAGCTTCAGGGACAAGTTTTGGCTTACATTGCTGGCAACAGCCTCCAGCTGTCATGTCGGACGCTATTCACACCACAGCGTCTGGCAGGCAGAGGTAGTTCCACCTCCGTCCACTATAGCCTCAGTGGCGCCGGCTTGAGTTTCTCAGGCTATCGGGGGTTAATCTAGCTGAAGATCAGGTTGGATGTTTGATCACGCCCACGGTCTTTAAATAGTCGTGCTGGCCTATGGGCTTCGCCGATTATAGCTTGTGTGTCATACCAAGTGGTTCCGGTCTGGAGTGGAGGTGTTGGAGAGAGAGAGAGAGATTCATATCTGGTGTCGTATGATCCATTGTTACCTTCTCGCCTTCCCATATTTGTGTTTTGTTGTGCCCTGTTTACATTACTGTATAGTCCTGTGTGTATGCGGCGCGGTGCAGTTTAAGTTCTCCCTGTCTGTCTTTATTGTTTGGGGCTTTGGTGGTTTGTCTCCTCACTGGGTGGAGGGTGGAGGGTTAAGCTTAGGGCTGAGCAGGAGATAAGGAAAGGGTGGAGGCTCAGGCATTTGCACCTTCAGCAAAAACCCTGGGTTGAGGGTCAGACAGGGTTTCCCCTAGTTAAAGGGACATCACAGGGGCCCCGGGTATTTCTGCCTTAGTTGACCTAAGCCCCGCGTGACATTATAATCGGCCGACATTTTTCAGGAGTCCATGGATCCGGTAGGCCTGCAAGTTATACTTCTGCATGCGCCCGGTCTCCTCAGGTAATGAGGCTCAGCGGGTGGGCCTGGTGTTATCATTACTGAGTGGGGACCCCCAAGCATGGGCATTTTCCTTACCAGCTGACTCTGCTACATTTCATTCTGTCGATAATGTTTTTTCTGCACTCGGGCTCATTTATGATGATCCCGACAGATTAGCTCTAGCAGAATCTAAAATCCGCGCCCTCCGTCAGGGGGAACGTATGGCGGAAGACTATTGCTCCGAATTTCGCCGTTGGGCAGTAGACACACAGTGGAACGACCCAGCGCTGCGCAGTCAGTTTATTCATGGGGTTTCAGGAAGAGTTAAACAGGCCCTCCTGATGTATGAGACTCCTGCATCGTTGGAGTCTGCCATGAGTTTGGTTATACGTATTGATCGCCGTTTGCGTCAGGGGGCACAGGAGACGCTACCCCTGGGGGAAAGCAGGGGTGCAAGTGTGGTTGCTACAGGTGAGCCCACTGAACCTATGCAAATTGCGGGGGTGTCACAGGTTAAGCGTCGCGTCCCTGGGTTCACGAAGCCCGGAGCATGTTTTTACTGTGGTAAAAGGAATCATTATGTTAACGCTTGTCCTGTGCTACCGAAGAAGGTCACACCGGCGGAAAACTACTAAGCTCAGTGGGTATGGAGGAGACCCAACTGAGCGTATGCATATCCTCCATGATGGTATCTCAATGTATGCTCCCTGCCAAGGTTATTATCGCGGGCAGAGAGCTACCAATATCAGTGTTTGTGGATAGCGTTTCCGCCACCAATCTCATAGATGAGGAGTTTGCACGCACTGCCGGGTTTAAGATCGAAAAACTCCCTCATCCTATTCAGGTGGTTACCATCAATGCCGCTCCCCTCCCTCAGGGGGAGATTACGGAGTTTGTGGCTGAGGTGAAACTCCACATTGGGGTCCTACATTCGGAGTGGGTTACATGTAGTGTCCTCCGTAATCTCCCAGCACAAATGGTCTTGGGTTTTCCATGGTTGTCCAGGCACAACCCGGTGATTGATTGGAAAACTCAGGACATAGTCCAATGGAGTGGTTTTTGCCAGGACAATTGCTTGGCCACATGTGTGTCCGCCGTGACGCCCAGCCTTCCGGAGGCTTTGCAGGATTTCGCGGATGTTTTCTCTGAGAAGGGTTGCTCAGAACTGCCTCCACATAGAGCCTATGACTGTGCGATTAGGTTAAAACCCGGGGCCAAATTACCTAAGGCCAGGATGTTTAATATTTCTGGTCCAGAGAGACAAGCTCTGAAAGACTACATCGCGGAGAGTCTGAGCAAAGGACACATCCAGCCTTCGTCCTCGCCTGTAGCAGCGGGGTTTTTCTTCATTAAGAAGAAAGATGGGGGGTTACGGCCGTGTCTGGATTTCCGGGAGTTAAACCAGATTACGATCCGTGATCCATACCCGATGCCTTTGATCCCTGATTTGTTCAACCAGGTGGCGGGGGCAAAGTGGTTTTCCAAGCTTGACCTCAGGGGGGCGTATAACCTCTTAAGGGTCCGTCAGGGGGATGAGTGGAAGACGGCCTTTAACACTCCTGAGGGTCATTTTGAGAGCCTGGTTATGCCATTTGGGTTGACAACCGCGCCTGCTGTTTTCCAACATTTTATTAATGACGTGTTTGCTCATGTCCTGGGGAAATTTGTGATTGTATACCTGGATGATATCCTCATTTATTCCAGCGACCGGGACATTCATTTAGAGCATGTCAGGCAGGTGTTACAGTTGCTCCGTGAGAATAAGCTCTATGCTAAGCTGGAAAAATGCTTATTTTTTGTTCAGGAGTTGCCTTTTTTGGGATTTATTGTGTCCGCCGCAGGGTTTAAAATGGACACCGCTAAGGTGCAAGCGGTGCTTCAATGGGAAAGGCCTGATAATTTGAAAGCGCTACAGCGGTTCCTTGGGTTTGCTAATTATTATAGGAAATTTATAAAACACTTTTCTACTATAGCCAAACCGCTCACGGACATGACAAAAAAAGGTACCGATCTGACTAGCTGGTCTGAGGTGGCGATACGTGCATTTGAGCGTCTGAAGAACAGTTTTGCTTCAGCCCCCATTTTGGTGCAACCGGACGTGTCTAAACCTTTTGTGGTGGAGGTTGATGTGTCTGAGGTGGGAGTGGGGGCAGTACTGTCACAGGGCTCATCTTTGAGCGATATGCATCCATGCGCCTACTTCTCCAAGAAGCTGTCGCCGGCCGAACGGAATTATGATATCGGCAACAGGGAGTTGTTGGCCATCAAATTGGCTTTTGAGGAATGGCGACACTTCTTGGAGGGGGCGGCTCACCAGGTCACAGTCATCACCGACCATAAGAACCTGCTCTATCTGGAGTCCGCCAAGCGTCTGTCTCCTAGGCAGGCTCGCTGGGCATTGTTCTTTACACGTTTCAATTTTCTGGCTAAAAACACCAAGGCGGATGCCTTGTCCAGGTGTTTTCCGGGGGGAGAACCTCGGGAAGAGCCGGTACCCATCCTCCAGGAAGGTGTAGTGGTTTCGGCTCTCACGACTGAGGTAGAGGCGGAGATTGCCGAGGCCCAAGAGGAGGTACCGCCAGGGCTTCCCGCCAACAAATCATTTGTACCCCTTCATCTTCGTCTTAAGGTGTTGAGGGAACATCACGACTCAGTACTGGCTGGTCATCCAGGGATTAAGGGCACCTTGGAGCTGGTATCGCGTCGTTTCTGGTGGCCCAAAATCCGGCAGGACGTGGTCTCGTACGTGGCAGCTTGCATCACGTGCGCCAGGGCCAAGTCGCCCCGAGCCCGTCCTGCTGGCACGCTACAGCCTCTGGGGGTACCTAATAGGCCATGGACAGAAATCTCCATGGATTTTATCACTGACTTGCCAGTCTCGGCGGGGAACACGGTCATCCTGGTGGTGGTTGACCGATTTTCAAAGATGGCGCATTTTGTCTCATTGCCCTCCTTGCCCAATGCGAAGACGTTGGCTCAGGTGTTTGTGCAGGAGGGGGTCAGACTCCACGGAGTTCCGTCGGACATAGTATCTGATAGGGGAACTCAATTTGTTGCGAAGCTTTGGAAAGCTTTTTGCTCACGTTTGGGGATCAAGTTGTCACATTCATCGGCGTTTCATCCACAGTCAAATGGTCAAACTGAGCGCATGAACCAAAATCTGGAGCAGTATTTACGATGCTTTGTGTCCGACAACCAAGAGGAGTGGTCTACTTTCCTTCCTCTGGCCGAGTTCGCGTTAAATAATCACCGTCAAGAGTCATCGGGAGAGTCTCCGTTCTTTTGTATTTACGGTCAACATCCTCAATTTTGTACCTTACGTCAGGGTGACTCGGGGGGCGTCCCGGAGGAGGACCAGCTAGGAGCTCAATTATCATCGGTCTGGAGGAGGGTGAAACAGCGATTGTTGAGCATGAGTGCGAGGTACAAGCGGGTGGCTGACAGTAGACGCGTGCCAGGTCCGGACCTGTGTGTGGGTGAATGGGTGTGGTTAGCGACTAAAAATATAAAACTCAAAATTCCATCTTTAAAATTGGGTCCAAGGTTTATTGGGCCTTTTAAGATTGCTGCCATAATTAACCCTGTTGCTTATCGGTTGGAACTCCCTGCAGTATACAAGATACACAACGTGTTTCACAGGGCTTTATTGAAAAAGGTGGTAGGCTCTGTGGACACGACGCCGATGCCACCTCCAGTCATGGTGGATGGCGATTTAGAGTTTGAGGTCTCCAAGGTAGTGGACTCTCGAGTAGTGCGCCGCACTCTTCAGTATTTGGTACACTGGCGGGGGTATGGTCCGGAGGAGAGGTCTTGGGTACCAGCCGCGGACATACATGCAGATCGGCTGGTCAGTTCTTTTCACCGTCGTCATCCGGACAAGCCGGGTCCTATGAGTCTTGAGGGCCCTGGGGTCCCTCGTAGAAGACGGGGTACTGTCATGTCGGACGCTATTCACACCACAGCGTCCGGCAGGCAGAGGTAGTTCCACCTCCGTCCACTATAGCCTCAGTGGCGCCGGCTTGAGTTTCTCAGGCTATCGGGGGTTAATCTAGCTGAAGATCAGGTTGGATGTTTGGTCACGCCCACGGTCTTTAAATAGTCGCGCTGGCCTATGGGCGTCGCCGATTATAGCTTGTGTGTCATACCAAGTGGTTCCGGTCTGGAGTGGAGGTGTTGGAGAGAGAGAGAGAGATTCATATCTGGTGTCGTATGATCCATTGTTACCTTCTCATATTTGTGTTTTGTTGTGCCCTGTTTACATTACTGTATAGTCCTGTGTGTATGCGGCGCGGTGCAGTTTAAGTTCTCCCTGTCTGTCTTTATTGTTTGGGGCTTTGGTGGTTTGTCTCCTCACTGGGTGGAGGGTGGAGGGTTAAGCTTAGGGCTGAGCAGGAGATAAGGAAAGGGTGGAGGCTCAGGCAATTGCACCTTCAGCAAAAACCCTGGGTTGAGGGTCAGACAGGGTTTCCCCTAGTTAAAGGGACATCACAGGGGCCCCGGGTATTTCTGCCTTAGTTGACCTAAGCCCCGCGTGACACCAGCTCTATCGCCTCCTCTTCTGAAGTTTCAAAAAATAAAAGCACTGAGTCGTCAGTGGAGGCTCCTTGTCAGGAACAACACCTTTCCTTGTGTCCTTCACCCCTACCAAAAGTGAAGGATGTGGCAGGCCACACTACCGATTACTCCATGGAGCTCTTTTCACATACCATGCCTGGGTTAGCAAGTCAAATCGTGAATTCCCCAGTCCAAGATGAATCTGACATGGAGTGCACTGATGCACAGCCACTGCTAGATTTTTCTGCTGGTACATTCACTCAGAGCACTACATTGTCCTCGCAGTGTACTGAGGCAGAATCAGACCCTGATGAAACTCAGGTACCCCTTCCCGCATACTATACCACCATACACGATGACACAGAGGAAGGTGCACATGAAATTGAAGAGGAGGTGACTAGAGTTGAGCGACTTTTGGTTTTTTAGGGTCGCGTTTCGTTTCGTGAAACCCGACTTTTCCAAAAGTCGGGTCGAGCAAGATCGTCCGATTATAGGGAAAAGTCGAGGTCGTCCCGAAACACGAAACCCAATGTAAGTCAATGGGGAATAAAAGTCGGCAGTGAGAGGAGGACAGGAAACACACCAACAGTGCCCATTTGAATGCCAAAAGCATCAATTCTTCTTACTTAAGCTTGTCAACCTTAATTAACTTCATAATACTAGTTACGCACTGAAAAATGGGTGTTATTTGGCTAAAGTTGTGGGGGGGGAGGGCTGGCTGCAGGTTTTCATGTGCCCTGGGCGAAAGAGCGCCCCTTTAACACATACCACAACTCATCATGCTCCGATACGGCAGATAAATAGCGGTATAGTACAATGAAAAATACCTCACTTTTTACATCTCATGACGAGGCCCATCTATTTCTCCATACAGAATCATTGGTCCCATATAATGTTTGAAACAGTATATGATGAGCTCCACATAATGCTACAGTATATGTTGGTCCCCATGGATGAAGCTCCACTGTCTTATGGGCCCAAATAATGCTCCAAACATAATGGGCCCCATTTCTAATGCTCTAGTGTATAATGGGCCCTGTAAATGCTGCTCCAGTGTCTGATGTCCACCTTTGGAATGTTCCAGTGTATGGTGGGCCCCATCTATCATTCTCCAGAGTATAGTGCTCCCCAAAAATTGCTGTCCCAACATTGAAAACAATCAAATAAGTCTCCTCGCTAGGGAATCCCTGTACTTGTCTGGACAGGTGCTGTAGCTTGCTTAACAGCTCGCCAGCCGTTCTCACGCCCAGTATGGATTGCACGTGATTGCACAAAGGTTAGAAAGGGTACCGTATCCCTGGATAACATGTATGGATAGCGTACACATTCAAAATATATGTCTATACAGCATGAGGCAGGCTCAGACGGTGTTAGGCCCAGTATGGATTGCACGTCATTGCACAAAGGTTAGAAAGGGTACCGTATCCCCGGATAACATGTATGGATAGCGTACACATTCAAAATATATGTCTATACAGCATGAGGCAGGCTCAGACGGTGTTAGGCCCAGTATGGATTGCACGTCATTGCACAAAGGTTAGAAAGGGTACCGTATCCCCGGATAACATGTATGGATAGCGTACACATTCAAAATATATGTCTATACAGCATGAGGCAGGCTCAGACGGTGTTAGGCCCAGTATGGATTGCACGTCATTGCACAAAGGTTAGAAAGGGTACCGTATCCCCGGATAACATGTATGGATAGCGTACACATTCAAAATATATGTCTATACAGCATGAGGCAGGCTCAGACGGTGTTAGGCCCAGTATGGATTGCACGTCATTGCACAAAGGTTAGAAAGGGTACCGTATCCCCGGATAACATGTATGGATAGCGTACACATTCAAAATATATGTCTATACAGCATGAGGCAGGCTCAGACGGTGTTAGGCCCAGTATGGATTGCACGTCATTGCACAAAGGTTAGAAAGGGTACCGTATCCCCGGATAACATGTATGGATAGCGTACACATTCAAAATATATGTATATACAGCATGAGGCAGGCTCAGACGGTGTTAGGCCCAGTATGGATTGCACGTCATTGCACAAAGGTTAGAAAGGGTACCGTATCCCCGGATAACATGTATGGATAGCGTACACATTCAAAATATATGTCTATACAGCATGAGGCAGGCTCAGACGGTGTTAGGCCCAGTATGGATTGCACGTCATTGCACAAAGGTTAGAAAGGGTACCGTATCCCCGGATAACATGTATGGATAGCGTACACATTCAAAATATATGTCTATACAGCATGAGGCAGGCTCAGACGTTGTTAGGCCCAGTATGGATTGCACGTCATTGCACAAAGGTTAGAAAGGGTACCGTATCCCCGGATAACATGTATGGATAGCGTACACATTCAAAATATATGTCTATACAGCATGAGGCAGGCTCAGACGGTGTTAGGCCCAGTATGGATTGCACGTCATTGCACAAAGGTTAGAAAGGGTACCGTATCCCTGGATAACATGTATGGATAGCGTACACATTCAAAATATATGTCTATACAGCATGAGGCAGGCTCAGACGGTGTTAGGCCCAGTATGGATTGCACGTCATTGCACAAAGGTTAGAAAGGGTACCGTATCCCCGGATAACATGTATGGATAGCGTACACATTCAAAATATATGTCTATACAGCATGAGGCAGGCTCAGACGGTGTTAGGCCCAGTATGGATTGCACGTCATTGCACAAAGGTTAGAAAGGGTACCGTATCCCCGGATAACATGTATGGATAGCATACACATTCAAAATATATGTCTATACAGCATGAGGCAGGCTCAGACGTTGTTAGGCCCAGTATGGATTGCACGTCATTGCACAAAGGTTAGAAAGGGTACCGTATCCCCGGATAACATGTATGGATAGCGTACACATTCAAAATATATGTCTATACAGCATGAGGCAGGCTCAGACGGTGTTAGGCCCAGTATGGATTGCACGTCATTGCACAAAGGTTAGAAAGGGTACCGTATCCATGGATAACATGTATGGATAGCGTACACATTCAAAATATATGTCTATACAGCATGAGGCAGGCTCAGACGGTGTTAGGCCCAGTATGGATTGCACGTCATTGCACAAAGGTTAGAAAGGGTACCGTATCCCCGGATAACATGTATGGATAGCGTACACATTCAAAATATATGTCTCAGGAGGCAGGCTCAGACGGTGTCAGGCACAGTATGGATTTGACGGCCCAGATTACACAGCGGAGGAGCAGGGAGAGGTAAAGATTGCAAATGCTGGGGCCCTGCCCAAGCAAGGGGGGCCCACTCTTGGGCGTCGGTACTGGCACTGGGCCCCTCATAGTACAGCGGTGTGTCTGACGGCGGGTGTGCACCACCACCGTCAGAGACACTTGATTGCACTATGAGGGACCCTGTGCCAGTGCCCGCGCCCAAGAGTCAGCCTACCCACCTGTCCAAGGCAACGGCACTCGCACGGTGTCGTGAGCTAGGTGGTTACCCCGGCCATGGGGGGGGAGGCAGCACAGTTAGGGAGTTTTAGAAAGTGGCATATGTTGATGTTGGACATTCAGCTGATGCAAAAGGCGAAATAGGTGAAGTGCCAGGAAGAGGTGGACCAAAGCAAGCCATTTTTCTGTCACCCTATGTGTCATCAGGGGAAGGTGGGACAAAATCCTTGGAAACCCATGCGTGGTTCATTTTAATGAAGGTTAGATCATCCACATTTTGGGTTGACAGACGGGTCCTTTTTTCTGTCAGGATTGATCCAGCTGCACTGAAGACTCTTTCCGATAGCACACTTGCAGCTGGGCAAGCGAGCTCCTGTAAGGCATATTGGGCCAATTCAGGCCAGGTGTCCAGTTTAGCGGCCCAATAGTCAAAGGGGAATGACCTGTGTGGGAGAACATCGATATGGGAGGAAAAGTAGTTTGTAACCATAGTTGACAACTGCTGTCTCCTGTCACTTTCCATCGATGCAGTATTACCAGTTGTGTGAGCGGTATTTGAAAAATCAGTCCACAACATTGTCATGAAACCCCTGTCTCCAACGCCACTTCTGCTGTGTGCACCACGAACACCTCTGCCAAGCTGCCCCCGGCCCGTACGGCTCGTGTGAGAACCATCACCGCTGCTGTGTGCTGGGAATGCCTCAAGCAACCGATTTACCAGAGTTGCTTGTTTATTAGCCAATATTAGGTCAAGGTTCTCCTGTGGCATGATGTTTTGTAATTTGCCTTTATAGCGTGGATCCAGGATGCTGGCCAACCAGTAGTCGTCATCGTTCATCATTTTGGCAATGCGGGGGTCCTTTTTTAGGATCCGCAAGGCATAATCTGACATGTGGGCCAATGTTCCCGGTGTCAATGATGCACTGCGAGTGCTGGGTGGAGGAGCACTTTCTGGCAAATCCACATCCCTCCAGTCACGCACAAACCCTGTACCAGACCTTGCCACGCCAACATTTTGACTTGCCCCACGAGATGCATCCTCCTCCCCTAAGTAATCATCCCCATCATCCTCCTCCTCTTCTTCCTCCACCTCGTCCAGGAGAGGTCCCTGAGCAGACAATGGCTGAATGTCATCAAGGATTCCCTCCTCTTCTTCCTCCTCATCAACATTGGCTGCAGACGCCTGCTCCTTAAGGTGCGTCAAAGTTTGCATGAACAGACGCATAAGTGGGATGCTCATGCTTAGGATGGCGTCGTCTGCGCTTACCAGCCGTGTGCATTCCTCAAAACACTGAAGGACTTTACAAAGGTCTTTCAGCTTCGACCACTGCACGCCTGTCAACTCCATGTCTGCTCTCAAAGTGCCTGCCCGTGTATCCTCCCACAAATGCATTATGGCCTGCCTCTGCTCGCACAGCCGCTCCACCATGTGCAGGGTGGAGTTCCACCTTGTTGCAATGTCGATAATGAGGCGGTGGTTGGGAAGGTGGAGCAATCGCTGCAGCTTCTGCATACGAACGGAGTGTACAGGCGACCGGCGGATGTGCGCGCACAGTCTTCGCACCTTCTGGAGCAGGGCTGTTAACTCCGGATAATTTTTGAGGAAGCACTGCACCACCAGGTTCAAGGTGTGAGCCAAGCAAGGTATGTGGCTGAGTTTTGAAAGGGCTATGGCTGCCACAAAATTACGGCCGTTATCACTAACTACCTTGCCTGCCTCAAGATGTACACTGCCCAGCCATGACTCAGTTTGTCGCTTCAAGTACTCGGCCAGCACCTCGGCGGTGTGTCTGTCACATCATCACATCATCTGCAACACAGCCTGCTGACGCTTTCCACTAGCTGCTCGATAGGGGGACACATCGTGTGCAACAGTGGCAGCTGCAGATGGAGTGCTCGTACGACTGCGCTCTGTGGACGAGCTTTCGCTTCTGGAGGAGGAGGAGGAGGAGGGTCGAACGCCTACAGCCAACTGTTTCCTATACCGTGGGCTAGGCAGCACTGTCCCACCACCGCTGTCCCCTGTGGACCCTGCATCCACCACATTAACCCAGTGCGCAGTGATGGACACGTAACGGCCCTGGCCATGCCGACTGGACCATGCATCAGTTGTGAGGTGCACCTTTCCGCTCACTGACTGCTTGAGTGCATGGACAATGCGGTCTTTCACATGATGGTGGAGGGCTGGGATGGCTTTGCGAGAGAAGAAGTGGCGACTGGGTAGGTCATAGCGTGGTACTGCATAGGCCATGAGTTCGCGGAAAGCTGTGCTTTCCACCAACCGAAAGGGCATCATCTCAAACGAGATTAGTTTGGCAATCTGGGCGTTCAAACCCAGTGTACGCGGATGAGAGACTGAGTACTTTCTTGACCTACTCATAGTGTCTGGGAGGGTGAGCTGGACTTGAGAGCTGCATATGGTGGAAGTAGCGGTGGACAGGGCGGACTGAGAGAGGGTTGATGATGGTGATGGAGTTGGTGTTCTTTCTGATGGCCTAGAATCAGTCTTTCGTTGATATAACAGTGGGATTCCCTGACTGCTGTGGCCTTGCAACGACACCTCAACATTTGCTGCTGTGCTAACCGGTGGGCTTACAGTGGGGGAAACAATGTAGCGTTGCTGACTACCTTCGTTGTGATCAGTTGCACATGTGGCACTTGAGGTTTGGTGTTGTGTCCACGCTTGCAAGTGCATGCTGGTTAAATGTCTAAGCATGCAACTGGTATTCAAATTTTTCAGATTTTTCCCTCGGCTAAAGGTCTTTGCGCACTTCTTACAGATAACCTTGGCCTGATCATGAGGATTTTGTTCAAAAAAGTGCCACACTGCACTCTTCCTACTTTGGCAGACATTTTGCGGCCTAGCACGCTGTGATCTTTTGACCCTCTGGACAAGCTGTCCAGCAACTCTTTTGATGTTTGGAACCTGTCTTTGGAGTGCTCCGGGCCTGCCAGATAACAGCTGTTGCGATGTCGATGTCTGCTGTGGATGCTCCTCATCTGAGCTATTGGAAGCAGCACCCTCTTCCCCCAATGGATGCCAATCTGGGTCAACAACTGGGTCATCCATCACCTCCTCTTCTATGTCATGTGCACCTTTCTCTGTGTCACCGTGTATGGTGGTATAGTGTGCGGGAAGGGGCACCTGAGTCTCATCAGGGTCAAAATCTGGCTCTGTACACTGCGAGGACAATGTAGTGCTCTGAGTGAATGTACCAGCAGAATCATCCATCAGCGGCTGTGCATCAGTGCACTCCATGTCAGATTCATCTTGGCCTGGGTAATTCACCATTTGACTTGATAATCCAGGCATGGTATATGAGAACAGCTCCATGGAGTAATCAATAGTATGGCCTGCGTCATCCTTCAATCTTGGTTGGGGTGAAGGACACAAGGAAAGGTGTGGTTCATGAACATGAGCCTCCAATGACGACTCAGTGCTTTTACTTTTTACAACTGAAGAAGAGGAGGCGATAGAGCTGGAGGCTGAGTCAGCAATGTAAGACAAAACTTTTTCCTGATGCTCTGCCTTTAAAAGCGGTTTGCCAACTCCTAGAAAACTAAGCGTTCGAGGCCTTATGTAGCCAGACGATGACGCAGGGTCAGCACCTCCTGCATTCGGTCCTATTTTGCTCTTGCCACTACCATCAGATCCACCACCAACACCATCATTACCAGCTGCCAACCCCCGCCCAATTCCACGGCCTCTTCCACCAGCCTTTCTCATTTTTGGTAGAAATGTAGACAAAGTCCAACAAACTATATAGTAATGTAAAACAAGGTACAAGGTGTCTATAGGACAGGGGAGATTTAGAATTTCTGCACACACTTGTGGACAGTGGACACTTTTGGATTGTGTGAGGCTCACTGATATCTGAGCGCTATGTGACACGCTCGATGGCACAGCTGCCTGTGACCAAAGTGACGAGAGGATAATGGAGATTTTGAATCTCTGCGTACACTTTTGGACACTGGACACTTGTGGATTGTGTGAGGCCCACTGATATCTGAGCGCTATGTGACACGCTCGATGGCACAGCTGCCTGTGACCAAAGTGACGAGAGGATAATGGAGATTTTGAATCTCTGCGTACACTTTTGGACACTGGACACTTGTGGATTGTGTGAGGCCCACTGATATCTGAGCGCTATGTGACACGCTCGATGGCACAGCTGCCTGTGACCAAAGTGACGAGAGGATAATGGAGATTTTGAATCTCTGCGTACACTTTTGGACACTGGACACTTGTGGATTGTGTGAGGCCCACTGATATCTGAGCGCTATGTGACACGCTCGATGGCACAGCAGTGACAAAAGTGACTAGAGGATAAGGGAGATTGGATTGCTTTTAAAAAAGCAGTTTGCGGAGCAGTGGGTAAACAGCAATGCCAGCGTGTCAGGAAGCCTTAAAAGGCAGCCCAACAACCAACACCACTGATACACCACAATATAGCCTCCCCTTGCACTGCACACACAGTGACTTGTGTGTTGTGCAGGCCAAATCGCTAGCAGCAGAAGCAGTTTTTTTGTCTTCTTCCCTGCCTAACGCTCTCCCTACAGAATCAGCAGCAACCTCTCCCTATACTAAGATCGGCAGAAGTAAGATGGCGGTCGGCGTGCACGCCCTTTTATACCCCCTGTGACGCCCACCAAAGCAAGCCAATCACTTGCATGCCCTTCTGAAAGATGGTGGTGACCCGTGCCTAGGTCATCACGTTGCCCACAGTGTCCGTGGATCCTGATTGGCTGAAAAAGAGCGCAAAACAAACTTTTGAAACGCGACTTTGGCGCGTAAGTCGCCGACCTCGTGGCCGACCTCATCCTAGGGTCGGGTTTCGTTTCATGAAACCCGACTTTGCCAAAAGTCGGCGACTTTTGAATTTTTTCGACCCGTTTCGCTCAACTCTAGAGGTGACGGATGACCCAGTTGTTGACCCAGATTGGCATCCATTGGGGGAAGAGGGTGCCGCTGCCAATAGGTCAGAAGAGGAGGAGGAGGATCCGCAGCAGGCAACAACATTGCAATAACTGTTATCTGGCATGACCGTAGCAGTCCAAAAACGTGTTACAAAAAACAAAAGAGTTGCAGGACAGCTTGGCCAGACGGTCAAATTAGCACAGCGTGCAAGGTCTCAAAATGTCTTCCATAGTAGGAAGAGTGCAGTGTGGCACTTTTATGAACAAAATTCTAATGATCAGGCAAAAGTTATCTGTAAGAAGTGCACAAAGACCTTTAGCCGAGGGAAAAATCTGAGAAATTTGAATACCAGTTTCATGCTTAGACATTTAACCACCATGCACTTGCAAGCATGGACGGACTACCAAACCTCACGTACCACATGTGCACCTGCTCCGAATGAAGGTAGTCAGCAATGCTACATTGCTTCCCCCACTGTAAGCCCACCGGTTAGCACACCACCAGCAGCAAATGTCGAGGTGTCGTCGCAAGGGCAAAGCAATCATGGAATCACAATGTTATTGCTACAAAAGACTGAATCTAGACCATCAGCAACACCACCAACACCATCACCATCACCAACCCTCTCTCAGTCGGCCATGTCCACCGCTAGAGTTGAGCGATACCGTCCGATACTTCAAAGTATCGGATCGGAATGGATCGGCCGATCTTTAAAAAAAGTATCGGTATCGCCGATTCCGATACCGGAAGTCCCATTCAAGTCTATGGGACTTCCGGTATCGGAATAAGAAAAACCCTGTTTTTGCCTTGTACAGCCTCTCTGGGGTCTGTACGGGCCTTTCGGGGGGCTGTGCCGGCCTGCCAGGGGGTCTGTGCAGGCTCCGGTGGTCTGTGCCGGCCTGCCGGTGGTCTGTGCAGGCTCCGGTGGGCTGTGCCGGCCTGCCGGGGGGCTGTGCCGGCCTGCCGGGGGGCTGTGCAGGCTCCGGGGGGCTGTGCCGGCCTGCCGGGGGGCTGTGCCGGCCTGCCGGTGGTCTGTGCAGGCTCCGGGGGGCTGTGCCGGCCTGCCGGGGGGCTGTGCCGGCCTGCCGGTGGTCTGTGCAGGCTTCGGGGGTCTGTGCAGGCATCGTCCGATGGGACTACAAGTCCCATCGGGCGATGCCTGCTACCATGACAGTGATTGACACATTAGCCAATGATGGGACAGTAGTAGTCCCATCATCCGGCTAATGTGTTGAATGTAAAAAAAAATAAAAAAAAAAAATTACATGCTACATACATGCTACATACATACAACATGCATACTACATACATGCTACATTCATACTACATACTACATACATGCTACATTCATACTACATAAATACTACATGCAACATACATACTACATATATACTACATACATACTACATGCATGCTACATACATACTACATGCTACATACATACCACATATATACTACATACATACTACATGCATGCTACATACATACCACATACATACTACATACATACTACATACATACTACATGCATGCTACATGCATGCTACATGCTACATACATAACACATATATACTACATGCATGCTACATACATACTACATGCATGCTACATACATACTACATGCATGCTACATACATACTACATGCTACATACTACATATATACTACATGCATGCTACATACATACTACATGCTACAAACATACTACATATATACTACATGCATGCTACATACATACTACATGCTACATACATACTACATATATACTACATGCATGCTACATACATACTACATGCTACATACATACTACATATATACTACATGCATGCTACATACATACTACATACATACTACATGCATGCTACATACATACTACATGCTACATACATACCACATACATACTACATATATACTACATGCATGCTACATACATACTGCATGCTACATGCATGCTACATACATACTACATACATACTACATGCTACATACATACCACATATATACTACATACATACAATACATTCATACAATACATACATAGGCATACAGTACATATAACATAGAGTAACATACTTACCAATACTTGTCACATTGTTCCCCGAAGCCATTGTCTTTTCCGGAATAAATATTAACATAACAAACCACAAAAATACTCACCCACGATCCGAAGCAGTCCACGAGTGTGTCCCACGACGATCTTGGATAGAGAACTGCAGCATCAGCTGATGCTGCCGTTCTCTACGGGCTGTAGGAATCCAATGACGGAAGGTAGGTATCCTTCCGCACTGTATTCCTCCGCCACTTAAAAAAAAAAAAAGTCCCTAGTCTCACTTTATGCCATTGCTGTGTGGGAATTTCCCACGCAGCAATGGCATAAAGTGAGACTAGGGACTTTTTTTTTTTTAAGTGGCGGAGGAATACAGTGCGGAAGGATACCTACCTTCCGTCATTGGATTCCTGCAGCCCGTAGAGAACGGCAGCATCATCTGATGCTGCCGTTCTCTACCCAAGATCGTCGTGGGACACACTCGTGGACTGCTTCGGATCGTGGGTGAGTATTTTTGTGGTTTGTTATGTTAATATTTATTCCGGAAAAGACAATGGCTTCGGGGAACAATGTGACAAGTATTGGTAAGTATGTTACTCTATGTTATATGTACTGTATGTCTATGTATGTATTGTATGAATGTATTGTATGTATGTAGTATATATGTGGTATGTATGTAGCATGTAGTATGTATGTAGTATGTATGTAGCATGCATGTAGCATGCAGTATGTATGTAGCATGCATGTAGTATATATGTAGTATGTATGTAGCATGCATGTAGTATATATGTAGTATGTATGTAGCATGTAGCATGTATGTAGTATGTATGTAGTATGTATGTAGCATGTAGCATGTATGTAGTATATATGTGGTATGTATGTAGCATGTAGTATGTATGTAGTATGTATGTAGTATGCATGTAGCATGCAGTATGTATGTAGCATGCATGTAGTATATATGTAGTATGTATGTAGCATGCATGTAGTATGTATGTAGCATGTATGTAGTATATATGTAGTATGTATGTAGCATGTAGTATGTATGTAGCATGTATGTAGTATGTATGTAGCATGCATGTAGTATGTATGTAGTATGTATGTAGTATGTATGTAGTATGTATGTAGTATGTATGTAGCATGCAGTATGTAGCATGTATGTAGCATGTATGTAGTATGTATGTAGTATATATGTAGTATGTATGTAGCATGTAGTATGTATGTAGCATGTAGTATGTATGTAGCATGCATGTAGTATATATGTAGTATGTATGTAGTATGTATGTAGCATGCATGTAGTATATATGTAGTATGTATGTAGCATGTAGTATGTATGTAGCATGCATGTAGTATGTATGTAGTATGTATGTAGTATTTTTTTTTTTTTTTTTAACATTTAACACATTAGCCGGATGATGGGACTACTACTGTCCCATCATTGGCTAATGTGTCAATCACTGTCATGGTAGCAGGCATCGCCAGATGGGACTTGTAGTCCCATCGGACGATGCTTGCACAGACCCCCGGACATCAGCACAGCCCCCCGGCAGGCCGGTACAGACCCCCACAGGGTGCACAGACCACCGGCAGGCCGGCACAGCCCCCCGGCAGGCCGGTACAGACCCCCACAGGGTGCACAGACCACCAGCAGGCCGGCACAGCCCCCCGGCAGGCCGGTACAGACCCCCACAGGGTGCACAGACCACCGGCAGGCCGGCACAGCGCCCCGGCAGGCCGGTACAGACCCCGGGCAGTCCACACAGCCCCCGGCAGGCCGGCAGAGACCCCTGGAAGGCCCGAAATGATGGCGCATCATGATGCGCACACACCGCGCATCATGATGACGTCAGGCTGTCAATCAACTTTGAACTTCCGATTCCGATGCCGAATTCCGATATTGAAAAAATATCGGAAGTCGGTATCAGAATTCCGATACAGCAAGTATCGGCCGATACCCGATACTTGCGGTATCGGAATGCTCAACACTATCCACCGCTAGTTCCACCATATGCAGCTCTCAAGTCCAGCTCACCCTACCAGAGACTCTGAATAGGACAAGAAAGTACTCATCCTCTCATCCACGTACACTGGCTTTGAACGCCCACATTGCCAAACTAATCTTGTTAGAGATCATGCCTTACCGGTTGGTTGAAAGCAAAGCTTTCCGCGAGCTCATGGCCTACGCAGTACCACGCTATGACCTACCCAGTCAGCACTTCTTTTCACGAAAAGCCATCCCAGCCCTCCACGTGCATGTGAAAGACCGCATTGTCCATGCACTAAAGCAATCAGTGACTGGAAAGGTGCACCTCACAACAGATGCATGGTCCAGTAGGCATGGCCAGGGCCATTACGTGTCCATCACTGCGCACTGGGTTAAAGTGGTGGATGCAGGGTCCACAGGGGACAGCGGCGGTGGGACAGTGCTGCCTAGCCCACGGAATAGGAAACAGTTGGCTGTAGGCGTACGACCCTCCTACTCCTCCAGAAGCGAAAGCTCGTCAACAGAGCGCAGTCGCACGAGCACTCCATCCACAGCTGCCAGTGTTGCACACGAGTTGTCCCACTATCGAACAGCTAGTGGTAAGTGTCAGCAGGCTGTGTTGAAGATGACGTGTTTGGGCGACAACAGACTCACCGCGGAGGTACTGGCCGACTACTTGCAGCGACAAACTGAGTCATGGCTGGGCAGTCTACAGCTTGAGGCAGGCAAGGTAGTTAGTGATAACGGCTGGAATTTTGTGGCAGCCATAGCCCTTTCAAAACTCAGACACATACCTTGCCTGGCTCACACCTTGAACCTGGTGGTGCAGTGCTTCCTCAATAATTAACCGGAGTTAACACCCCTGCTCCATAAGGTGCGAAGACTGTGCTCGCACATCCGCCGGTCGCCCGTACACTCCAATCGTATGCAGAAGCTGCAGCAATTGCTTCACCTTCCCAAGCACGCCTAATTATCGACGTTGCAACAAGGTGGAACTCCACCCTGCACATGATTCAGAGGCTGTGAGAACAGAGGCAGGCTGTAATTCATTTGTGGGAGGATACACGGGCAGGCAGTTTGCAGGCAGACATGGAGTTGTCTGGTGTGCAGTGGTCGAAGCTGAAAGACCTCTGTAAAGTCCTTCAGTGTTTTGAGGAATGCACACGGCTGGTAAGTGCAGACGACGCCATCATAAGCATGAGCATCCCACTTATGCGTCTGCTCATGCAAACTTTGACGCACATTAAGGAGTAGGCGTCTGCAGCCGAGGCGGAAAAGAAGGAGGGAAGCCTTGATGACAGTCAGCCATTGTCTGCTTAGGGAAGTCTCATGGATGAGATGGAGGAAGAAGAGGAAGAGGAGGAGGATGATGGGGATGATTATTTTGGGGAGGAGGATGCTTCCCAGGGGGCAAGAAAAAATGTTGGCATGGCAAGGTCAGGTACAGGGTTTGTGCATGACTGGAGGGATGTTGATTTGCCAGAAAGTGCTTCTCCACCCAGCACTCGCAGTGCATCATTGACACCTGGAACATTGACCCACATGTCTGATTATGCCTTGCAGATCCTAAAAAGGGACCCCCGCATTGCCAAAATGATGAACGATGATGACTACTGGTTGGCCAGCATCCTGGATCCACGCTATAAAGGCAAATTCCAAAACATCATGCCACAGGAGAACCTAGAGCTAATATTAGCTAACAAACAAGCAACTCTGGTAAACCGTTTGTTTGAGGCATTCCCAGCACACAGCAGCGGTGATGTTTTTCTAACGAGCTGTAGGGGGCAACATGGAAGAGGTGTTCGTCGTGCACACAGCCGAAGTGGCGTTGGACACAGGGGATTCAAGACCATGTTGTGGACTGATTTTTCAAGTACCGCTCACACGACTGGTAATACTGCATCGATCGAAAGTGACGGCAGACAGTAGTTGTCAACTATGGTAACAAACTACTTCTCATCCCATATCGATGTTGTCCCTCACCGGTCATTCCCCTTTGACTATTGGGCCAGTAAACTTGACACCTGGCCTGAATTGGCACAAAATGCCTTACAGGAGCTCACTTGCCCTGCTGCTATTGTGTTATCTGAACGAGTCTTCAGTGCTGCTGGATCAATCCTGACAGAAAAAAGGACCCTTCTGTCGACCCAAAATGTTGATGATCTAACCTTCATTAAAATGAACCATGCATGGGTTTCAAAGGATTTTGTCCCACCCTCCCCTGCTGACACGTAGGTTGCCAGGAAAATGGCTTGCTTTTGTCCTCCTCTTCCGCGGATGTCTCCAATTACTCCATTTGCAGCTGCTGAATGTCCAACATCAACATATGCCATTTTTTCCACCTCCCTAACTGGGCTGCCTCTCCCCACAGGGCCGGGGTCACCAACTGGCGCACGCACCCGTGCGAGTGCCATTGCCCTGGACAGGTGGGTGGGCACACTCTTTGGCAACGGCAGTGGCACAAGGTCCCTCATTGTAGAATCAAGTGTCTCTGACAGTGGGGGTGCACACCCGCTGTCAGACACACCGGCGTACTTTGAGGGGCCCTGTGCCAGTACCGCCGCCCACGAGTGGGCCCCCCTGCTTGCTCAGTGCACCAGCACTTGCAATACTTACCTCTCCCTGCTCCACCACTGTGTAGTCTGGCCTGTTAAATACTTCACTGGGACTGCCAATACAAATTTGGTGAAATGATAGATGATGGTTAAGACGTACCTATGCCCTGTCCTGCTAGGCTCTATCTTCAGATGACCAATGGCTTCCATTTGTTATGGACGTCGACTCACAATGAGATGCAGTGGTGGTTTATCATCAGCTTTCACGGTTTTCCGACTCACAGACGTGTGACATTCTTGCCCACATTTTTAAATGTGTCCACTCATGCCAATCCTATAGAATCGCCTAAGGCCTGTGGCTTGTGTCTTTTGCACTCCAAAATTACCTGACAGATCATGATAGGCAGTGAGGACAATGCCTACATCTGTCCCTCTGATCACAATTTGATGGAGATGAGTAACGGTGATGGGTTCCACGGTACTGCGATACAGCAAACCTTTCTTCACAAGAACTGTTTTCGCTGTCTCCACAGACAAAGTAATTGAGAGTCAGAATCGCCTCTGAGAATTCTCCCGGGAGTTTTTACCGTGATTAGTAATTCTAAAATTTCTGCAATCAGTCGACTTTCCGTCTGTACTTGTATTCATCTTGTTTCCTCTTGAGGAGAGTCTGGACTGTCTTACTGAGACTGAAATATATATGAAGATTGAAAAATACACCAACAGTGTATACTGGTGTACGCTTCGAATACATAACCCTTTTTCTACTTTTTAGATTCTTGTCTAATCCATACTGAGGCTGTGAGTGTCTTTGTCGGACTCCGGAAATATACACGCAGATTTTTAATGTTTAAACTATGCTATATATACCTGCTATCCAGTGATACTGTACCCTTTCTCAACTTTCTACAATCACGTCGAATCCATACTGGGCCTGAGACCGTCTGAGACTGCCTCCTGATATATAAACATAGGTTGTTAATGTTTAAACTATGCTATATATACCTGTTATTCAGTGATACTGTACCCTTTCTCAACTTTGTACAATCACATCAAATCCATACTGGGCCTGAGACCCTCTGAGTCTGCCTCCTGATATATAGACATAGGTTTTTAATGTTTAAACTATGCTATATATACCTGTTATCGGGTGATACTGTACCCTTTCTCAACTTTCTACAATCTTGTCGAATCCAAACTGGGCCTGAGAACGCCTGAGTCTGCCTCCTGATTAGAGATGAGCGGTGTTCCAGTCGACCTGTTCGCCAAGTTAAAATTCCAGCTGTTTTTGGGCGGTGCTCAAGGCATTCGTCAAACTCAAACACTTTGCTTAAAATTCGGCTTTTTGAGGTCCCGTTCGAGAACGGTTCGTTCACTAAAAGCGTATCTTCATTTTCACATTAATAATGGTTTTCAATGTTCATAGACTGTTTCATGGCATAGTAGCGGTGTGTGGTAGCAAGCGGTGTAGTACACCTGTCAAGGAGCTTCCTGTGTGTTTCTAATTAATTTTTACCGCATCTTGTCCAGAAAATCCTTTTGGGCCTTGTAGAACTGTCTGCTACTCAGCAGAGGAGCCCACCAGTGAACCAAGCTATGCCACCTGTTTATGTAAGAACTGCGTGCTACTCAGCAGAGGAGCCCAGCTGTTAAGCAAGCTACAGCACCTGTGGTTTGGACACTTAATTTTTTCATTATTTCTGGAATGCCGGTTAGGCCTAATTCCGGAATTCCGGTTGACCTGCACTTACTGAGAAATCCTCGTTCGCGGGGAAGAATTGTAATCCCAGATCCCCATCTCTAACGGGCTTCAGCGGGTTATCTGCACCTGTAAGCGGCACACGCTGGACCTTTCAGTGTAGCGCGCATGCAGCCTTGGACATGTAAGGGCATGGCAGACCTGTTATTGATCGATCTCACATGCCAGAGCCTTGCGTGTCCCTCTAGTAAGCTTGACGAGTACCGCGGGGGCATGCCGGAGTCTCGTTCGTTAACGGTATTAAGCTGACAAATCTCTAGCACAACTAAAAACGGACATCCACCACCACTCACAGAATCAACAAAGCTTGCAATCTGTCAATCTTTTCTGTAGCTGGCATGGTTGAGGTTTCCCGGGTGGAGTCGAATTAAGCCGCAGGCTCCACTCCTGGTGGTGCCCTTCTGGACATTCCTTTAAGGTTCAGCTTTGTAACCATACTGCCCCCAGAAGCAAACACTTTGCCTTCATGGACGCTGTTTGGAGGTTCGTGGGAATAACGCCGCCCGATCAGCAGTTGGCCTAATTTATGGTGGGAAGTCCGACAGTATATGAACGTCTTCGATTTCAGATTTTTACTGTTTTTTGGTATTTTACATTTTTATTCCAGCCTTTCTTGACTTCATAAAGGCATGACATGCTCATATCTGTGTCTCCTCCTCCTCTTTTTACTCCTCCACCTCTTTTCTATATGTAGTTGCCGTTTTCCATATGTTATTTTTGTATTCTGAGCATTTTGTCTGCTTTGGGACACCTTTTAAGGTGTTTTGTAATTGTTTTCTATGTGTTTGTATGTGTTTGTGTTTGCCTGCCATTGTTTTCAATGGTGTTCGATGTTGTTCGTCGAACATTCGACAAACCTTCGACGAACTTGCCTCGTGTTCGACGAACCAAAACGAACTGGAACACTAGTGGGGTGGCAGTGGGGTGGCTCAACACTACTCCTGAATATATAGACGTACATTTTTAATGTTTAAACTATGCTATATATACCTGGCATCTGGTGATACTGTACACTTTCTGCCAGGAAGTCTTCCTCCACCCACCGCTCTAAGTGTATCATTGCACCTGGAACATTTTCCCACATGTGTGAATATTTCTTTCGGATCTTCTTGTTATATTGTGGTGTGATCCATTCTGAGCGTGTGACAGTCTGTGGGTTACTCCTGCAATTTAGATGTACATTTAAAAATATGGGGGCTTATCTTAGTTATTCCACCACTGGCACCATGTGACAAAAATGCAGCAAGCTAACCTTGCTCTAACAATTTACCGCAGGGGGGTAATTTTGGATGCCCCACCACTGCTAACAACCTTCCAAGAACTGTGGGGATTTATGTATATCCCACTTTCTCAGCTCCACTTTGGAACTCGCAGCTCTCCGGCACCCCCCTTACCCTCAGGTCAGTCAGGGAACTGCACCTAGGATAATTAGTCGCCGGACGGGCTGCTTGTTGTGCACGGGCAATTAGGCTACTGCAGTAAGGGAATTATCAATGCTGTGGCCGCAGCCCCCCTTTAGCAATATAAGACCCTTCTGTCCTGCCAACTAGCCGAATCAATCGCACACACCACGCTGCCACCATCCACGCTTTTCTTAATTCACAGTGGCAACCCCCTGAAATCAGTAACGATTATCTAAAAGAGGCGCATAGTTCGTTTCTTAGAGCATGAAGACAGACTGAATTATTATATCATTTATTCCCCAAAATGAGGGCAGTGATTATATAGATAAAAGTTGCTATAAAATTGAGACATTACATATGTACAGAGACAAGTATAAAACAAAATGGATGAAAACAGAAAGTAACACTCACAGTTGCTTATGACTCTATAGGCATCCCATTTGGCTTGGAGGGGGAGGGGCGCTTAACCAAACGTCCCCACTCATCGGCACGTCTCTCTGGCACGAGGACTTGAGCTGGTCTTTTCACATTGTTAAATTGCACAGATTCAGTCAGTCCCACCATTCAACATAAGAGACGCTCTCACAAATCACTTAACCATCTGCTCACTCTTTCTATCCTCCTTCTCCTAGTCGCAGGAGACATTGCTCCCAACCCTGGTCCCCCATGTTATAGAAAGTCAAACCCCCCAACTGCTACACTCAGAAACCCCTCTAATCTTATTAATATTCCCTGCATGCCATCTGTCTCTCTTAATTGTGCACTTTGGAATTCTCGCTCAGTGTGTAACAAACTCTCCTTCATTCATGACTTTTTCCTTTCTAATTCTCTTAACCTCCTGGCTGTTACTGAAATCTGGATCCAGCAGTCAGACACTACCGCTGCTGCTCTTTCATACGGGGGACTACACTTCTCTCATACCCCAAGATCAGACAATAGAGCAGGTGGAGGCGTTGGTCTGCTCCTATCACCAAAATGTACCTTTCAGGTTATCCCTCAACTACCCTCACTAGTCTTCCCTTCTTTTGAGGTCCATGCCCTCAGACTCTACACCCCCTTCTCCATGCGAGTGGCGGTGGTGTATCATCCTCCCGGCCCCTCCCATCAGTTCCTGCATCATTTTGCCACTTGGCTTCCACATTTTCTCTCCTGTGACATCCCTACCCTCATCATGGGCGATTTCATCATCCCCATTGCTCTTCCCCTCTCCCCATCTGCTACTCACCTTTTATCTCTAACCTCCTCATTTGGCCTTTCTCAGCTTACTAATTCTCCAACACATGAAGATGGAAACTCCCTCGACTTGGTCTCCTCTCGGCTTTGTGCAGTGGATAATTTTGCAAACTCCCCTCTCCCGCTCTCTGACCACAATCTTCTTTCATTCTCTGTCAAGAACTGCCAGGCTGCTCAGGTCACCCCCACTGTCCATACTTATAGAAACACACAGGCCATTAACACCCAGAAACTTATGAAGAACTTGCAGTCTTCATTGGCCCCTATCTCCTCCCTCTCATGTCCTGATTCTGCATTGAAGCATTACAATGAAACACTTCAAAGTGCCCTGGATGAATTTGCACCCCCTATAAATAGAACACCACAACACAAATGGCGACAACCCTGGCACACGGTGCAAACACGTTTCCTGCAGCGGTGCTCCAGGTGCGCCGAACGTCTGTGCAGAAAATCCAATCTACACGAAGATTTCATCCATTTTAAGTTTATGCTTAGAACATACAACACTGCCCTTCACCTCTCCAAACAAGCCTATTTCAACACCCTCATCACCTCACTGTCCAATAACTCTAAACGTCTCTTTGACACTTTTCTTTCTCTACTCAACCCAAGAATACAGGCCCCAACCACGGAGCTCCGAGCTGACGATCTGGCCAATTACTTCAAAGAAAAAATTGACCAGATTCGACAGGAAATTATCTCCCAATCACCTCATACCATGCACTGTCCTCCCTCCCCCACTGCATCTAGCTCACTCTCTGATTTTGAACCAGTCACAGAAGAAGAAGTAAGCAGGCTCCTTGCATCTTCTCGCCCAACCACTTGCACCAGTGACCCATTTCCGTCACATCTCCTCCAGTCCCTTTCTCCTGCTGTCACCCCTCACCTAACTAAAATATTTAACCACTCTCTCTCTTCTGGTATCTTTACCTCCTCATTTAAGCATGCCGTCATACATCCACTACTTAAAAAAACATCCCTCGACCAAAACTGTGCCGCTAACTATAGACCTGTCTCTAATCTTCCCTTCATCTCTAGACTCCTGGAACGCCTGGTCCACTCCCGTCTTATCCGCTATCTCTTTGATAACTCTCTTCTCGACCCTCTCCAATCCGGTTTCCGCTCTTTACACTCTACTGAAACTGCCCTCACTAAAGTCTCTAATGATCTACTAACAGCTAAATCAAATGGTCATTACTCCATGCTAATTCTCTTGGCTCTCTCTGCAGCATTCGACACTGTGGATCATCAGCTCCTCCTCACTATGCTCCGTTCCATTGGCCTCAAGGACACCGTTCTCTCATGGTTCTACTCCTATCTCTCTGTCCGCTCCTTTACTGTATCTTTTGCCGATTTCCTCCTCCTCCTCTCACCTTCCCCTTACTGTTGGGGTTCCTCAAGGATCAGTTCTAGGCCCCCTCCTCTTCTTGTACACTGCCCCTATTGGTCAAACAATCAGCAGGTTTGGTTTCCAGTACCATCTCTATGATGACGACACCCAATTATACGCTTCTTCTCCTGACATAACGCCAGCCTTTCTAGAAAACACCGGCGATTGTCTAAACGCTGTGTCTAACATCATGTCCTCTCTATATTTGAAATTGAACCTGTCAAAGACTGAACTCCTGGTGTTTCCTCCCTCTACTAATGTACCTATACCCGACATTTCCATTTCTGTGTGTGGTTCCACTATTACTCCCCAGCAACAGGCCCGTTGTCTTGGGGTCATACTTGATTCCGAGCTTTCCTTTGCCCCCCACATTCGATCACTGGCTCGCTCTTGTTATCTGCACCTCAAAAACGTTTCTAGAATTCAACCTTTTCTTACTTTTGACTCTGCAAAAACTCTTACTGTTTCTCTTATTCATTCTCGTCTCGACTATTGTAACTCTCTTCTAATCGGTCTCCCTCTTACCAAACTCTCCCCTCTCCAATCTGTCTTGAATGCTGCAGCCAGGATCATATTCCTCACCAATCGTTACACCGATGCCTCTACCTTGTGCCAGTCATTACACTGGCTACACATCCACTCCAGAATTCAGTATAAACGTATTACCCTCACCCACAAAGCCCTCCATGGCTCAGCACCACCATACATCTCCTCCCTTGTTTCAGTATACCACCCTACCCACGCCCTCTGTTCTGCTGTTGACCTGAGGTTAGCATCCTCAATAGTCAGAACCTCCCACTCCCGTTTCCAACACGTGCTGCGCCAATTCTTTGGAATGCACTTCCCAGGTCAATACGATTAGTCCCCATTCCCCACAATTTTAAGCGTGCCCTGAAAATGCATTTATTCAGACTGGCCTATCGCCTCAACACATTAAGCTAATCTATCCCTGTGTGGCACAGCCAAAAGTTTTACCATAACCAGATTCCCCGCATCATGTTCCCACATGCTTTATGCATCCATTTCACACCCTCGCAGGAATCTTAAACACCTTGATCTACACTCATTCTCTGAATCCCTCCTCCCTCTTACAGATATAAGTTCCTTACACAATGCGGATGACGCTGCCGCTCTATATAACACCACAATAGCTGTAGCTTTGGAATCCGCTGCCCCACTTGCACATACCAAAACTCGCAAAATCAACAGACAGCCCTGGCACACCAGCCTGACCAAAGAGCTGAGGCAAGCTTCCAGGGCTGCTGAGCGCAGATGGAAATGATCCCACTCCAATGAGCATTCATCGCATTCAAACAGTCCCTCATTACTTTCAAGACCACACTCGCCACAGCTAAACAAACCTACTTCTCATCTCTCATATCCTCCCTGTCTCACAACCCTAAACAGTTATTCAACACCTTCAATTCTCTCCTCCGCCCCCCAGCACAGCACCTCCTCCCTCCCCACTCATCTCAGCTGAAGACTTTGCCTCATTTTTCAAGCAGAAGATTGATAACATCAGAGACAGTTTTGGTCAACAACCCCCAGAGCCCTTCCCCCCGACTTCCCAGCCCTCCACCTTCAAAACCAACTTCTCCACCATTACAGAAGATCGACTCTCCACTCTACTCTCAAGATCACATCTCACCACCTGTGCACTCGACCCGATCCCATCCCACTTCATACCAAACCTCACCACAGTCTTCATCCCAACCCTAACCCATCTCTTCAACCTATCACTAACAACTGGTGTTTTCCCCTCAAGCTTTAAACATGCCTCCATCACACCTATCCTCAAAAAGCCCTCTCTTGACCCATCCTCTGTATCTAGCTATCGCCCTATATCACTTCTCCCCTACGCCTCCAAGCTACTGGAACAACACGTCTACCTTGAACTGTCCTCCCATCTCTCTTCTTGCTCCCTCTTCGACCGCTTACAATCTGGCTTCCGGTCACACCACTCCACAGAAACTGCCCTTACTAAGGTCACCAATGACCTCTTAACCGCCAAGAGCAAGCGACACTACTCTGTCCTCCTCCTCCTGGACCTGTCGGCTGCCTTTGACACAGTGGACCATTCCCTATTATTACAGACCCTCTCATCCCTCGGCATCACAGACTTGGCCCTATCCTGGATCTCATCATACCTAACAGACCGGACATTCAGCGTCTCCCACTCACACACCACCTCCTCACCTCGCCCCCTATCTGTCGGAGTCCCACAAGGTTCAGTCCTTGGGCCCCTGCTGTTCTCTATTTACACCTTTGGCCTGGGACAGCTCATAGAATCTCATGGCTTTCAGTATCATCTCTACGCTGATGACACACAGATCTACATCTCTGGACCAGATATCACCTCCCTACTAACCAGAATCCCTCAATGTCTGTCCACTATATCATCCTTCTTCTCCGCTAGATTTCTGAAACTCAACATGGACAAAACAGAATTCATCATCTTTCCCCCATCTCACGTGGCCCCCCCTATGAACCTATCAATTACAGTAAATGACTGCCCACTCTCCCCAGTCCCACAAGCTCGCTGTCTCGGAGTAATCCTTGACTCTGATCTCTCCTTCAAACCACATATCCAAGCCCTTTCCACTTCCTGCCGACTTCAACTCAAAAATATTTCACAAATCCGTTCATTCCTCACTCTAGAATCTGCAAAAACCCTAGTCCATGCCCTCATCATCTCTCGCCTTGACTACTGCAACCTCCTGCTCTGTGGCCTCCCCTCAAACACTCTCGCACCCCTCCAATCTATTCTAAACTCTGCTGCCCGACTAATCCACCTGTCTCCCCGCTATTCCCCAGCTTCTCCCCTCTGTCAATCCCTTCACTGGCTCCCAATTGCCCAGAGACTCCATTACAAAACCCTAACCATGACATACAAAGCCATCCACAACCTGTCTCCTCCATACATCTGTGACCTTGTCTCCCGGTATTTTCCCACACGCAACCTCCGATCCACACAAGATCTCCTTCACTACTCCCCTCTTATCTCCTCTTCCCACAATCGCATACAAGATTTCTCTCGCGCATCACCCCTACTCTGGAACTCTCTACCACAACATATCAGACTCTCACCTACCATTGAAACCTTCAAAAAGAGCCTGAAGACCCACCTCTTCCGACAAGCCTACAACCTGCAGTAACCACCGATCGACCAAACCGCTGCACGACCAGCTCTACCCTCGCCTACTGTATTATCACCCATCCCTTGCAGATTGTGAGCCCTCGCAGGCAGGGTCCTCTCTCCTCCTGTACCAGTTATGACTTGTATTGTTTAAGATTATTGTATTTGTTTTTATGTATACCCCTCCTTACATGTAAAGCGCCATGGAATAAATGGCACTATAACAATAAATAATAATAATAATAATAATCCATTAGCTCTCTGTGTTTGTACTGTTACACACTTAACATTATGGCTGGTCCAAACAATCTGGGCAATTGTTACCACCCACTTTCGTATCTATCGCTTTCCTCATAGACTGTAAGCTTGCGAGCAGGGCCCTCTTTCCTCTTGGTATTTCTTATAATCTATGTAATTAATGTTATGCTGTAATGTCTATCGTCTGTACAAATCCCCTCTGAAATGTAAAGTGCTGCGGAATATGTCGGCGCTATAGAAATAAAATTTATTATTATTATTACCCCAACACTAGTGTATACAGCTCTACGCTTGCGATACATTACCCATTTACTGCTTTTTATATTCTGGTCTAATCCAAACTGACCAAGTGAGAGTTATTTTCTGACTGTGAAAATAAATACTGAGATTGACAACAATGACCCCTACACTGTGTACAGCTGTACTTTTCAGATCCATTACCGTTTTATGGCTTTTTATATTGTGTTGTAATCCATACTGAGCCTGAGAGCGTCTGTGTCTGCCTCCTGAAATATCTACGGAGATTTAGAATGTTTAAACAATATTATATATACCTGCTATCTGATGATACCGTACTCTTTTTCTACTTTTTATATTCTGTCTAATCCATACTGAGCCTGTGAGCGTCTCTGTGTGACTGATGGTATATATAGGAAGATTGACAATCATCCTTTGACTGTATAGAGCTGTACGCTTCTGATACAGTACCATATATCTGATGTTATTTTGGGTTCATGTTCTGCAACATTTTGAAGTTTGGTGGAAGAGGCCGCAGACGTGGGCATGGGGAGGCCAGCTGGTGCTGATAGTGGCAAAAGCACAATAGCAGCTAAGGCAGGAGGTGTTGAGCCTGCGTCATGGTCTGGCTCCAGAACGCCAGGAAGGTTACCTTTTCTGGGAGTAGGTTAACCGCTTTTAAAGCCGGAGCATCAGGAACTGGATTTGGCTTACATTGCCGAAACAGACTCCAGCAAATATGCCCTCCTCTTCTGAAGGTTCAAAAAATGTAAGCACTGAGTCGTCAAGTGCTGGCTCCTGGTCAGGAATGAACCCCTTTCCTTGTGTCCTTCACTCCCACCAAAAGTGAATGATGCAGCATGCCACACTTCACATTAGCCCATGTAGCACTTTCTATCATACCATGCCTGGGTTATCAAGTCAAATCGTGAATTCCCCAGTCCAAGATGAATCTGACATGGAGTGTGGGTGGCCAGCCAGGGCAGTGGGGTTAATCGGTACCGGGCCGGTGTCTCAGAGGGATGTGTCACGTTGGTGGTGATGACCCGTTCCGTGGCTCTGGGCGTCCATGCAAAGGGGTGAATAACGTTTATAGGTGAATGATACATGAAGCCACCTGTGGTTTCTGATCACATTGACCCACGCTGCAGTGTCACTTCTCTGGGACAGATGTTGTGGTGAAGCTAAGATGTAGAAGCCCTGCACAGGTAGGGCCGTAGTCGCAGGGCAGATGAAAGAGTTGGTAGATGGTGTGCAGTGCAGGATGTAGCAGAGCCGTGCACCAGGCGCAGGAGAAAGATGACAGACACAGTTGTGCAGTTCCTTTACCTGTACTTGGTAAGTGCCGTCCAGGACCCAGAGTACAGATGGAGAAGGAGTTGGTCAGCCTGGAAGCAAATTTGAAATTCTCTCTCTGCAGATAGGTAGTGTGGCCTCCGTTCTAGCACTTATCTGAGGTACTCGCAGTACTGAGTTCACTGAAGTTCCCCCTGTTGACTCTCTTTTGGAACTTTCTCGTATGGCAGTGTTGTGAGTTCATTTTCCCCTCCACCACTGAGGCCTGATGAACTCCCTCTTCTGGTAAAGAAAGGTAGTGAGCCTGATTATCAAGCACCTGAGACTAATGATGATGACTGGCTGAGTGGAGTTACTGACTGGATATAAGGCCGCCGATGCCCTTCTGCCCTGCGGGTGATTTCTCTGAGGGATCCTTGGAGACCAGTCTGAATTCCTGCTCTTCTAAAGCTAAGTTTTCTGCTCAGCTTTTTGCATTTGTGCTTTGACTTTGTTTTGCTTTGTTTTTCTGGATTTCTGCCATTCCCTGCTGGGGTGAGCTGAATTCCTTTAGCTCTGTCTTCAGAAAATACCTGAGTGCTGATATAGTTTTTGAAGCCTAGCTGCTTCAGGGTCTTTTTCCATATCAGCCTGTTGGCTTATGTCTTTGATAGGGTTTTGGCAGATTGCAGGCAGCAACCTTCCTTTCCTGTCCTGTTTAGTTAGCTTGGGCCCCATCGTTTGCTCAGCCTATCTTTCTATCTTTGTGAGTGTTTTTTCATCTTGCTTCACCGTCATTATATGTTGGGGGCTGCTCTGGGGCAGTTTAGATTTCCTTTTCTGTCTTTAGGCTATTTAGCTCTCCGGCTGTGATCAAGGGGTCTAGGGCATCGTAGGAACCCCCCACGGCTACTGCTAGTTGTGTTGATAGGTTTAGGGGTCTGCAATCTGATAGTTGCCAACTTCTCTGGTTTTCTGGACGTAGCTTCTATTTTTGTGTCTGCCTCCTACGGTGACTCTATCATAACAGAATTACCCGCGATACCGCAGATCCTAGGGTACTCAATACCAGGAAAGAATTGTAAAAAAAAAAAAAAAAAAGTGTGTATATTTTTTCCTCTATATCTCTGAGGCCGTAGGGGGAATTTTTTTTTCTCTCAATGGAGATAAAGCAATTGTCTGATCGTGTGGAGCAGCTCGCTGCGGAAGTGCGGGGAATTTCCGCCTACCTTGCTCATTCACATGCTGCTGAACCAAAGATTCCTACACCTGATGTATTTTTTGGGGATCGGTCTAAATTTTTGAATTTCAAAAATAATTGTAAATTATTTTTTGCCTTGAAGCCTAACTCTTCAGGGAACTCCGCGCAGCAGGTTAAAATTGTCATCTCTTTGCTGCGTGGCGATCCCGAGGATTGGGCGTTTTCTTTAAAACCAGATGATCCTATTCTGACTAATGTGAACGCATTTTTTCAAGCCTTGGGGTTGTTGTATGACGAACCTAATGCTATTGATCAGGCTGAAAAGACCCTGCTGGCATTGAATCAGGGTCAAGATTCTGCAGAATTGTACTGTCAAAAATTCCGAAAGTGGGCGGTACTTACTACCTGGAATGATAATGCCTTGGCTGCTATCTTTTGGAAGGGTTTGTCAGAAGCCGTAAAAGATACTATGGTGGGATTTCCTGTTCCCTCTGGTCTGGACGATTCTATGTCATTAGCCATTCAGGTTGATCGGCGTTTGCGTGAACGCAGGATTGCACCAGAGGTGTTGCCACCAGTTGAACAGGTGTCTGAACCTATGCAATGTGATAGAGTTTTGTCCAGAGAGCAGCGTCAGGAGTTCAGAAGGCGTAATAAGTTGTGTTTTTTCTGTGGAGATGCCTCGCATATTATTTCTGTCTGTCCTAAAAGAGAGAAACGCTTTGCACACACGTTTTCTGTTGGTGGTGTTCAACCTAAGTTTCTTCTGGCTATTACTCTGACCTGCTCCCTGTCCACATTTTCCGCCAAGGCTTTTGTTGATTCGGGAGCAGCCCTAAACCTAATGGACTTGGATTTTGCTAAACGTTGTGGATTTCCGATGACACCCCTGCAGACGCCTATCCCTTTGAGGGGGATTGATGCTACTCCTTTTGGCGAAAAATAAACCTCAGATTTGGACCCAGGTGGTAATGCGGGTCGCCCCAGACCATCAAGAAAATTGCAGATTTTTGGTGTTGCATAATCTGCATGATACCATTGTTCTGGGGTTTCCCTGGTTACAAATTCATAATCCAGTTTTGGATTGGAAATCTGTGTCTGTGGTGAGTTGGGGTTGTCGGTGTGCCTTTAGTGAGGCTCCGGTGTTTTCCACCTCTCCTCAGTCGCATGATGTTCCTGACTATTTGGCGGACTTTTATGATGTATTTAGTGAGAATGAGTCTGCGTCTCTGCCTCCTCATAGGAGTTATGACTGTGCAATTGAACTGAGCCCGGGGTGTAAATTTCCCAAGGGTCAGCTCTTCAATTTATCTGTACCCGAGCACGAGGCTATGCGATCCTATATTAAGGAGGTGTTGGAGAAGGGTCATATTAGACCATCCTCGTCACCCTTAGGTGCCGGTTTTTTTTTGTAGCCAAAAAGGATGGATCATTAAGACCTTGTATTGATTATCGTGCCCTCAACAAAATTACTGTTAAATATCAGTATCCGTTACCCCTGATTTCGGATCTATTCTCTAGAGTTAAAGGTGCTTGCTGGTTTACCAAGCTTAACCTCAGGGGGGCGTATAATCTTATTCGCATTAAGCATGGGGATGAATGGAAGACGGCGTTTAATACTCCGGAGGGACATTTTGAGTACCTGGTGATGCCTTTTGGGCTCACTAATGCCCCTTCTGTCTTCCAGTGCTTCATGAACGATATTTTCTGAGATTTTGTCGATAAATTTTTGATTATCTATCTGGATGATATTTTGATCTTCTCTAAGGATTGGGATTCTCATGTGGAACATATTCGGACTGTGTTCCGGATCTTGAGGGAGAATTCCCTGTATGTCAAAGGATCTAAATGCCTTTTTGGAGTACAGAGGATTTCTTTTTGGGGATTTATTTTATCTCCGTCAACTATTGAAATGGACCCGGCCAAGGTACAGGCCATTTACGATTGGGTTCAGCCTACTTCTTTGAAGGCCCTCCAGAAGTTTTTGGGTTTTGCTAATTTTTATCGGAAATTTATAGCAAAATTTTCTAGTATTGGCAAGCCATTGACTGATTTGACTAAGAAGGGTGCTGATGTGTTAAATTGGTCTCCGGAGGCTGTTTCTTCCTTTCAGGAGCTGAAGCGAAGATTCACCTCCGCCCCGGTTTTGCGGCAACCTGATGTCTCACTTCCGTTCCAGGTAGAGGTGGATGCTTCTGAGATTGATGCAGGAGCTGTTTTGTCCCAAAGGGATCCTGTAACATCTAAAATGAATCCCTGTGCTTTCTTTTCCCGAAAGTTCTCTCCATCTGAACGTAACTATGATGTGGGGAATCGGGAACTGTTGGCCATGAAATGGGCATTTGAGGAGTGGAGAAATTGGTTGGAGGGAGCTAAACATCAAGTCGTGGTCCTCACTGACCACAAGAATTTGATTTACCTAGAGTCGGCTAAGCGCTTGAACCCTAGACAGGCTAGGTGGGCCTTGTTTTTTTACACGTTTTGATTTTGTGGTTTCTTTTCTTCCTGGAACTAAGAATGTCAAGGCAGACGCCCTCTCTAGGAGCTTCTTTGCTGATTCTCCTGTGGTGACCAAGCCTGCTACCATCTTAGGCGAAGGGGTAGTTCTTTCTGCCATCTCGCCCGATTTGAGACGTGCTCTAGAAGAGTTCCAGGAGGACAAACCTGAGCGTTGTCCCAGTGGAAAGTTGTATGTTCCTGACCAGTGGAAGAAGAGAGTGATGTCTGAAGTTCATTGCTCTGCTTTGGCTGGTCATCCAGGTATTTTTGGTACTAGAGATCTGGTGAGTCGGTCTTTTTGGTGGCCATCCTTGTCTCGTGATGTCAGGAATTTTGTGCAGTCCTGTGGGACTTGCTCCCGGTCTAAATCGTGTTCTCGCTCTAGTGGGTTGTTGATGCCTTTGCCTGTCCCCAAGAGGCCATGGACCCATATTTCAATGGATTTCATCTCTGATATGCCTGTCTCTCAAAGGATGACTGTTATTTGGGTGATTTGTGATAGGTTTTCTAAGATGGTTAATCTTGTACCACTCCCTAAGTTGCCGTCTTCCTCTGAGTTGGTGCCCCTGTTTTTGCAACAGGTGGTTCGCTTGCACGGGATTCCTGAGAACATTGTATCTGACAGAGGAGTTCAGTTTGTGTCTAGATTTTGGAGAACTTTCTGTTCCAAGCTGGGAATTCAGTTGTCCTTCTCCTCTGCTTTTCACCCTCAGACCAATGGGCAGACAGAGAGAACAAACCAGACCTTGGAGTCATATTTGAGATGTTTTATTTCCGCTGATCAGGATGATTGGGTTTCATTTTTGCCCTTGGCCGAATTTGCTTTAAATAATAGAGCTAGTTCTGCCACTTTGATGTCACCTTTTTTTTGTAACTTTGGGTTTCATCCTCGATTTTCTTCAGGGCAGGTGGAGCCCTCTGCCTGCCCAGGTATTGACACTGTGGTGGAGAGAATGCACCAGATCTGGGACCAAGTGGTGGATAAGTTATCTCTCTCCCAGGAAAAGGCCCAGCGGTTTTCCAACCGACATAGGACCATTGGTCCCCAGTTTAAGGTTGGTGATATGGTGTGGTTATCATCAAAAAATATTGCTATGAAGGTGGCTTCTCCTAAGTTTAAGCCTAGATTTATTGGACCTTACAAGATTTTGGAGATTATTAATCCGGTCTCTTTTCGTTTGGCTCTTCCTGTCACATTTAAAATCCATAATGTGTTCCATAAGTCTTTGTTGAAGAGGTTTGTTGAACCTGTTGTTCCGGGGGTGGCACCTCCAGACCCTGTATTGGTTGAAGGTAACATGGAATATGAGGTAGAGAAAATACTGGATTCCCGTCTGGCTAGACGGAGACTCCAGTATTTGGTTAAGTGGAAGGGTTATGGTCAGGAGGATAATTCCTGGGTCTCTGCCTCTGATATTCATGCCGAAAGATTGGTGCGTGCCTTTCATCGGGCTCACCCTGATCGCCCTGGTGGCGTGGTTGAGGGTTCGGTGACCCCTCAAGGGGGAGGTACTGTTGTGAGTTCATTTTCCCCTCCACCACTGAGGCCCGATGAACTCCCTCTTCTGGTAAAGAAAGGTAGTGAGCCTGATTTTCAAGCACCTGAGACTAATGATGATGACTGGTTGAGTGGAGTTACTGACTGGATATAAGGCCGCCGACGCCCTTCTGCCCTGCGGGTGATTTCTCTGAGGGATCCTTGGAGACCAGTCTGAATTCCTGCTCTTCTAAATCTAAGCTTTCTGCTCAGCTTTTTGCATTTGTGCTTTGACTTTGTTTTGCTTTGTTTTTCTGGATTTCTGCCATTCCCTGCTGGGGTGAGCTGAATTCCTTTAGCTCTATCTTCAGAAAATACCTGAGTGCTGATATAGTTTTTGAAGCCTAGCTGCTTCAGGGTCTTTTTCCATATCAGCCTGTTGGCTTATGTCTTTAATAGGGTTTTGGCAGATTGCAGACAGCAACCTTCCTTTCCTGTCCTGTTTAGTTAGCTTGGGCCCCATCGTTTGCTCAGCCTATCTTTCTATCTTTGGGAGTGTTTTTTCATCTTGCTTCACCGTCATTATATGTTGGGGGCTGCTTTTTACTTTGGGGTCTGCTCTGGGGCAGTTTAGATTTCCTTTTCTGTCTTTAGGCTATTTAGCTCTCCGGCTGTGATCGAGGGGTCTAGGGCACCGTAGGAACCCCCCACGGCTACTGCTAGTTGTGTTGATAGGTTCAGGGGTCTGCAATCTGATAGTTGCCAACTTCTCTGGTTTTCTGGACGTAGCTTCTATTTTTGTGTCTGCCTCCTACGGTGACTCTATCATAACATGGCAGGCAGTCATAGCCTTTTCCTTCTGGCTCACACACGTTGCTGCTGGGGCCTGCAAGCCTTAGTTGGAAACAGAGCATTTACAGCTGCTACTTCCTCCGGTTTCTGCTGCAGGACCGTCAGTGTCCCTACAAACTCGGAGACCGGAATCCCAACCATGCGCTCCAGCTAGAAGTGAGCCTTAACTCTGCTCATCCTCCAGCTCCCCTTCTCATGTCCACACACTTCCCCTTCCCTTCACAGACTGCCCTAACTTACCTCCTCCCGACCACAGAGAGCAGCTCCTCAGCAGTCAGGTTCAGAGGTCTCCCTGCTGGTCTGGAGTGGGAACTGTGTTGTGTGTTGGTTTAACTGCTAGAGAGATCCTTCGTTGCTCCCAAGCATGACATCACACTCCCTAGGAGGAAGGTAATGCCACTGTGTCGACCGTACTCCTGGGGGTGCCACAAGTGCACTGATGCCCAGCCACTGCTAGATGATTCTGCTGGCACACTGACCCAGACCACTACATTCCCCTCGCACTCTACACAGCCAGAATCTGACCCTGATGAAACTCAGGTTCCCCTTCCCACATACTATACCACCTTACACGGTGACAAAGAGGAAGGTGCAGATGAAAGTGCAGGTTCCTTGAGCAAGTGGGGAGGCATACTCAGGGCCCCTCATAGTACCCAAAAGTGTCTCTGCCGGTGGGAGTGCCATCAGACACACTGCCGTACTATGAGGGACCCTGTGCCAGTGCCGTCGCCAACGAGTGGGCCCCCCTGCTTGCTCAGGATCACAGCACTTGCAAAGTTGAAATACTTACCTCTCCCTGCTGCTCCACCGCTGTGATGTCTTCCGCGTTTCCTGACAGTGACATTCTGGTCAGAGAGCACGATGACATCACGTCTGTACGCCCTCTGCCGAAACAGTCCAAGTGCAGAGAGATGGAAGATGGGGACGATGAGGAGTCCAAACTAGTACAGGGATTCCCTAGCGAAGAGACTTATTTGATTGTTTTCAATGTTGGGACAGCTATTTTTGGGGAGCACTATACTCTGGCGAATGATATATGAGGCCCACCATACACTGGAGCATTCAAAAGGTGGACATCAGACACTGGAGCAGCATTTACTGGGCCCATTATGCACTGGAGCATTAGAAATGGAGCCCATTATATATGGAGCATTATTTGGGCCCATAACACAGTGGAGCTTCATCCATGGGGACCAACATATACTGTAGAATTATGTGGAGCTCATCATATACTGTTTCAATAATTGTATGCACTAAAAGGTTGAAACAAGAGTGCAATAGGGTCTTATCCGGGTAAAATGTATAAATAAAAAGATATTTATACTCACCTTTTCAAAGAAAAAGTAAAGCCTGTATAGTATGTCAGCCTGCTGCACGTCCAACGGTCACAGCGGTGACCGCAGCAAAGTTTGTTTAGGAATAAATTCTTGGACTTTTAGGTGCGCTGCCAGACAGATTCCATAACCACGCAAGGTTAAGAAGTTAACCCTTTAATCCCTACGCGTTTCGAAGCATAACACTTCTTCTTCAGGGGTTGACACATGTGTCAACCCCTGAAGAAGAAGTGTTATGCTTCGAAACGCGTAGGGATTAAAGGGTTAACTTCTTAACCTTGTGTGGTTATGGAATCTGTCTGGCAGCGCACCTAAAAGTCCAAGAATTTATTCCTAAAGAAACATATACTGTTTCAAGCATTATATGGGACCAATGATTCTGTATGGAGAAATATATGGGCCTCATTACTCTGTATGGCGCACTATGCGGTGGCCATAATACTCTATGGAGTAATATACTGTCCGTTTTTGGAGCTATAGAATTTAAAATCGATATCAGTCATGAGATGTAAGAAGTGAAGTATTTTTTATTATACTATTCTGCTAATTCTCTGCCGTATCAGAGGATCATGAATTGTGGCATGTGTTAAAAGAGCCCAGTGACACTCTTTGGCCCAGGGCCCACGAAAATCTGGAGCCAGCCCTACCCCCCCACAACTTTAGCCAAATAACCCCCAGTTTTCAATGCCTAACTATTATTATAAAGTAAATTAAGGTTGACAAGCTTAAGTAGTAAGAATTGATGTTTTTGGCATTAAAATGGGCACTGTAGGTGTGTTTCCTGTCCTCCATTCCCTGCCGACCTTGGTTCCCCATTGACTTGCATTGGGTTTCGTGTTTCACTCGGCCTTCGACTTTTCACGATAATCGGCCGACTTCCTTCGATCCGACTTTTGAGAAAGTCAGGTTTCATGAAACCCGACTTGACCCGAAAAAAGGCAAAGTCGTTCATCTCTAGTATTTACTGTAGAATAAAATGATGGAAGACAGACATGATTGCTTCCTCCTTCACCTTTCAGCTAATCAGCTAAAGATGTGAGGACATTACTATATTGTACCAGCTGTGTCTCAGACCACACATGAGGATGTTACTAGATTGTGCCTCAAACCACACGTGAGGCCATTACTAGATTGTGTTTGCCGTGCCTCAGACCACACATGAGGACTATTAGATTGTACCCACCGTGCATCAGACCACACGTGAGAACATTATTAGATTGTACCCGCCGTGCATCAGAGCACACATGAGGACATTACTAGATTGTATCCGTCAGGCATCAGACCTCACATGAGAACATTGCTATATTGTGCCAGCCGTGCCTCAGACCACACATGAAGACATTATTAGAATGTACCCGCCATGCATCAGACCACACATGAGGACATTATTAGATTGTACCCACCGTGCATCAGAGCACACAGGGCTTATGCCTGTGGTACCCAGTTCACCGGTAACCACGGCTACCACACCGGACTGCCCCCGGACTGCGCTGACTTATACCTGCACCCTGACCTTGCGGCTGAATACCACGTGCCCGGAGAAGTTACCGGAGGACCCAGGAGTGGAAGCGGAGCTCCCGCTTGGACCTGACGCGGCTGCAGGTCCCCGCAGAGACCCCTGCGGATCCAGTGCCCTCATCTGCTCCCTCACCACCTGCACCGGAGCAGAGGCCGCACCGCCGGGAGGCCCCAGGTATGTCCGATGTCCCTTCGCCCGAGAAGACCCGAGGTTGCCCCACGGTTGCAGCGGCTGGCCAGGTTGTGCTAGACCTGGTTTGGGACCAGGAATCCAGTCCCCGGGGGAGACACCGGAACCCCCAACGGTGGTACCGCAGGCCCCAACAGGCAGCAGCAGGTCCCGGGAAGGGGAGGAAGAGGAAGATGCCCATCGCCTAGCCACCATCAAGCAGCTAGCGGCTGAGTACCGAGAGAGGGAGCAGCGGAGATTGGCTGTGCTGGGCCCGGATTGGGACAGGAAGGAGAGGGCCCGTGCTGGGCATTAAGGTCCCCAGGATGCAGCTGGATGGGGGCAAGTACTCAACGTGAACCAGGAAAAAGGGTTCGGATTCATCGCAGACCCCAAGAGGATTGGTGACCTCTTCTTCAGTCGGCGGGATGTCGAGTCACACCTGAGAAGAAGGCACCCTGACTGAGACCTGCAGGCTGGGGAGTACGTGACCTTTACCCGCCATGAGGGGCTCAGGGGATGGTACGCCCGAATGTACGCCGTATCCCTGCAGAATTCATTGAGAGGTACCTGCCAAAGAGACCTGTTAATGCTCCTCCACCTACAGTCACCACCCAAGCTGCTCAGGTACCTGCTCCTAGGAACCTGACTACTACCACATCGACTCCAACCCGGCAGCCTAGGAAGAAGATCTCTGGCTTGACACCGCAGGAAGAGGACTACCTGAAAATGGTCAATGATTATCTTGAATACGGTGAAGGTTCCAATACCAGAACTCCTGGAGGGGATCACCAGTAAAGAAAAGAAAGAAAAATATACCAATCTCGTTACCCAGGAGGGTCATTTGCACCAGTTGTGCCTTTTTGTTCATCATGCTTTGATTTTTGTTCGTTTTCCAGTTGTTGCCCAGTTTTATTGGCAACCTCCACCATTGAACTTCAGTGATCATGAACTTGGAGTGTATCACAAACTTCCTTGTAAATAGTTTGCGCCCCTTTGGGTGCTCTCTCTTGGTTTTACATATAGACACTTTGCGAAGATGATGTTTTTGAATGGACACTTTGCGAAGAACGATGTCTACCACAAGGGACACTGCAAGAGATCCCGGCTGTTCAGCACTTTGCAAGAATCTTTGAATGTTTTATGATAAAGTATTTGATAATGTTGTGCCTTATGAAAAGTAAATGTCTTTTATAGAATGTTTGATACAGACAATTAGAAAAGTTTTGAGATAGAATGTGAGAATTGAATAAAGAACAAAGAATTGAAAGTGACAGGTGACAGGCCAAGTACAGATGGTCAGTGTCTTGCACCAGTAGAGAGAGAGAATAACTGATAGAAACGTAATAAAGAAAATGTGTTGAGTCTAGCACTTTGAATTAAGAATTGCACTTGAAGTAAAAATTTTTGATACTAAGATAGGAAGTTAGCCTGTTAGCAACGTTTAAGAAATGTGCCTCCTACATTACGAAGATTAGATAAGTATTGTTAACCAGCATTTAAAAACTTTTGTGTGTTCCTGTATTGTTACTCTTGTTGTTTTGCAGCCTGCGGATGTGCTGTGTTTAACGGGGGGGTATGTGGCACCCCTGAGGCTTCAGTCGCCACAGAAGTACTGCATATTCTCCTAAGGTGTGGTACCTCATCATCCAGGTAAGGTGGGAGCTCCCAACCACACTCCACACCTGCATCCCACACACAGGATAGTTCATTGGGGCCACCTAGCAGCTTCAGGTTGGGGGTAGCAGAGCACCCTTCGTGGAACCCTGCTTCGTAACATGAGATGTGCTAGGAGGCGGGTGGAGAGTGATGATACAAAAGAGTGGGAAGAGCGAGGATTAGGAGTTAGTTGGTTAGCGAGAGGAGAAGGAGATGGATGTTTGAAGGGCGTGCTGCACCAGGTCTCAGTGATCTGGGCTGCTGGCACGGGGAAGGAAGAGAAGGAGACTGACAAGACTGATAACCTAACCTTCCATAATAGAACAGAATAGAACAGATCGGAACAAAGGAGACAGAAGGACGGTGGGAAGCAGGTTGAAGAAAGATAGATAACCCTTCCAGTCCAGAGCGCAAAGGCCGGGGCCCGGTCCCCGAGGTTGATCGGATCTTTCATATCTAGCAACAGACACCGGTGGAGTAGTGAGCCGCTAACGCCTTACTCCCATCATAGACTTGGGACACAACAGCACTTGGATAGTGAGCCAGGACTCCTGAGTGAGGAGTCCCCGAAAGAGGCTACAGCTGTCTGTCATACAAGTAGAGGCTAAGAACACCTAGAGAGAGGCATTCCAGGGTAACCAAGTACTGGAGTGCTTTGCACCTAAAGGCGCATTGGTGGAGTCGTTTAGCAAGGTACATGTTGGCGGAGTGTTGGAGGTGAGAATCCTATCTTGCCTGGAGGTTGGCTGGAGCCCTGACCTGGAGAACACGGCACGGAGACAGGCATTTGTGTGAACTGCAAATAGTGAGTAAAGCTTTGGAACCGCACACTCTGGTGTCCTCCAGTTATTACAGCACCGCTGCACCTGAGTACCTACACCTACGCCATCTGCGCCTCCCCACCATTACTTCATCTACACTGCCCTGGGACTACAGCTCCACCTGTGGGGAGCTTTACCACCTTTGCTACGCACACCATCAGTCCCAGAGGATCTGCACGCAGCGTCGGCCTAAGGCTACTTCCACACATCAGGTTTTCGGCGTCAGGCGCGATCCGGCGTCGTGCCGGAACGCCGGATCCGGCAAATGTTTAGTAAAACCGGATGTGACGGATCCGGTTTTCTGCCGGATCCGTCTTTTTCTTGACAGACAAAACCGGATCCGTCTCATCCGGTTCATCCGTTTTTCTATCCGTTTTTCGACGGATTACGCCGGATCCGGTTTTTAAAATTGACCCTTGTGGCCTTCCGAACGGGATTGGCTACTGGAAAACTATATATAGCATGTTCGAACAGCCCTTCTTTGACAGGTTGTAGAGGAGAAAGTGCAGGTTGGAGAGAAGAGCAAGTTTACTGGCGAAGATGGATGTTGTCATTGGAAATATTTTGAAGAATTTGGCGGATTTTACAGCGGAGGCAAATCGTTTGAGGGTGATTGTTCTGGAGAAGGAGAGAGCGAGACAGCAGCGCATCAGGCATCGTAGACGACGTTTGTGGATCCACCCCATCACAGCCAAGAGAATGACACGTGGGGTCTATTCTACACTATGCATGGACCTTCGACGAAACCCTGATACATTTTTTGGATATGTTAGGATGAAAATGGAGAATTTTGATTACTTGGTGGAGCGCATTGCACACCTCATAAGAAAAGCGGACACCTATTGCCGCTTCTCCGTTTCACCCGCAGAGCGTCTGATGGTGACTTTAAGGTAAGCCACATTTATTGGATATGATCGCATCAGAGCACACTTTCACTGCAATCTTGTTGGTGGTAATTTGTATCTCCAAGTGTTAGGTCAGTTTTGGTATGTAATGCTGTGATTTAAAACTAATTTATTGTTTGTTAATTCCCCACAGATTTCTTGCAACTGGAGAATCCCTTTCGTCACTGCATTTCCAGTACAGACTCGGGATTTCCACCATATCTGGAATTGTGAAGTACACATGCCGTGCACTGTGGGACTCCTTAGCTGAAGAGTTTTTACCAGAGCCCACAACAGAGAGGTGGATTGAAATTGCTGACAAGTTTCAACAGATATGTCAGTTTCCAAACTGCTTGGGCGCTGTGGACGGGAAACATATCCGCATTGTAAAGCCAGCTGGATCTGGATCGGAATATTTCAATTACAAGAAATATTTTTCAATTGTCCTCATGGCCATCGCTGACGCGGTTGATATTGGGGCCTATGGCCGCTCCAATGACTCTCAAGTTTTCAAACTGTCTGCCATGGGGCGTAAACTGTATGGAAACACCTTCCAGTTCCCACCACCTAGACCGCTGCCGCAAACATCTGGTCCACCTATGCCATTTGTCTGTGTAGGGGATGAAGCCTTCCAGCTGTCAGAACACCTTTTGAAACCGTACTCTAGCAGAGGATTGACAAGACCAAAACGCATTTTTAATTACCGCCTCACAAGAGCAAGAAGAATGGTTGAATGTACCTTTGGTATTCTGACAGCCAAATGGCGGGTCCTATTGACTGCGATCAACCTCAAGACAGAAACTGTGGACGAGGTGATCAAAGCGTGCGTGGTACTCCACAATTTTGTTATATGCAAGGAACCCATTTCCATTGAGGACACCTCTGAAGAAACCACCTTGCAAGATTACCATGACATTACCACTAGAAGTTCTGTGACGGTTTCAGTAATGAGGGACAATTTTGCACTATACTTTATGTCACCTCAAGGCAGAGTACACTGGCAGGATGACAGAGTGTGAAAGATTTGTGCCCTAACCAAACTTGTGTACCTTCTGTACCAACAGTATATACCTTTGCCAACCAAAGTTGGCTATCTTGTCATGGTCTCTATTTTTAGCTTTAGGCCACAGGTGTGTACCTGGTTGTGTTTTATGCAAAGTATTTCACCTTTTAACAAAAGTTGTGTACATTGTTCGGAAATCACCAACAATAAACACAACTTTTTAGGTGAAATACTTTGCTTCAAACACAACCAGGAACACAACTGTGGCAAAAAGCTAAAATTTACCCACAGTTATATACCTAGTTTTGAATACCATTTCACCTTTTAAATACCCTGTATTTAACCTTTTTCGCCGCAGAAAGAAATGACAGACAACCAGTGTAAAATAATTTAACTTTTATTGAAAAATGTTTTTTTTAGTAAACTTTTTTAAAATTTTAATAAACATGTTTAATAAAAATTTGAAACTATAAAACTGAAACCATAAAACTGGTCATTTTTATTTAAATACACACATTATAATTCTGTGTAGTGTGTGGTGGAAATACTGCTGTAGGGGCTGCGGGACACTTCGACACTGGGAGTGTGGAGAGAGGACTGGGATCGTTGTGGGGAAGGAACAGTTAGAGGTGAAGGTGTGGAAAAAACTACTGAATGGGTGGACATGTGGGAAGCAGAAGAGGTGGTGGGTGGTGGAGTGGAGGGTTGGGCAGGGACTATAGGAGCAGATGATGTTGATGGCAAGTTGTATGGGGAAGGAGTTTGGTACGGGGCAGGTTGCTGGAAGTGGGGAGATGTCTGGTACGGGGCAGGTTGCTGGAAGTGGGGAGATGTCTGGTACGGGGCAGGTTGCTGGAAGTGGGGAGATGTCTGGTACGGGGCAGGTTGCTGGAAGTGGGGAGATGTCTGGTACTGGGGAGGTTGCTGGTACTGGGGAGTTTGCAGGTACTGTGGAGGTTGCTGGTACTGGTGAGGTTGCTGGTGCTGGGGAGGTGGCTGGTGCTGGGGAGGTGGCTGGTGCTGGGGAGGTGGATGGTGCTGGGGAGGTGGATGGTGCTGGGGAGGTGGATGGTATGTAATAGGAGGGGGAGGATGGAAAGTGGCTGGAGGTGGATGGTATGTAATAGGAGGGGGAGGATGGAAAGTGGCTGGAGGGGGTGTAGATGTAATAGGAGGGGGAGGGTGGAAAGTGGCTGGAGGGGGTGTAGATGTAATAGGAGGGGGAGGATGGAAAGTGGCTGGAGGGGGTGTAGATGTAATAGGAGGGGGAGGATGGAAAGTGGCTGGAGGGGGTGCAGGTGGAGGAACTACTGTGGTGGGAGGAGGAGGAGGAGGTTGGGAGGTAACTTGCTGGAGAGCAGCGTGGCATGAATGCATTACATGCATCTGCTGGGCAGGAGAGAGCGTTTCCATGCGCTCCACAACAGACCTGAAAAAGGTGTGGTTTGGCGAAGATCTTGCTTCTGAATGCATGGTTTGCAGAAGTGTCTTCACCTCCAGAATGCTGGAGTTGATCTGCTGATAGCCTGCGGAGATTTGCTCTGACAAGACTTTTAGACAGTTCTGGAAAGATGCATTCAGATGCAAGAACTCTGGCGCATAAGTCTTTTCCTGACCCCTCTGCCGCTGCCGCCCAGTACCCGCAGGTGTACTAGAGGTGGCAGGGGCAGAAGGGTGGGGTAAAGGGAAAGCGATCTCCTCACCAGCAGCTTCATGTAATGTAGGCGGCCACGATGCTCCTGTGCTGGTGGATGGGACTTATGGGTCGAATGTGTGGGAAGGCTGGGAAGGTGCAGATGTACCGGGGCGGTCGAAGTGTCCCTCGGTACCGGTCTCCTCAGGGATCGCCTCAGAAGGGTCCAATCGTGCAGGCTCCCGAGTGCTGCTCACCGTGCTGTGGAATAAAGAGAAAAAAAACAATTAAAATACTGACATGGTATGGCCCTGGCTGAAAAAAAAATTTTCATCTAACATTTGTTTTCACATGTGGTGTGTAATATTTACCTTCTGGTGACCATTGTTTCCCGGAGGAACGACAGGGCTTCTGCGTACTTGTACTTGCTCCTGCGTCCTCCAGATCCACTCGGGGCCCGCATCTCTTTATTGAACTCCTTCTTGAAACGATCCCTCACAGACCGCCACCGATTCACAATTCTGTTCCCTGAAACGAGAAAGGAGTGGTTAGTATACAACATCAGTGTTTCACAAACTCCAGTCCTCATGGTCCCCAGGGGTCATGTTTTCAGGATTTCCATAGTAAATAGAAATCCTGAACACATGATCCGTGGGGACCACGAGGACTGGAGTTCGGGAAACACTGGTTTAAATCAAGCAACCGGTACTGTATATACTTACGCTCTGTAATCTGGGCCCGAACATCGAGGTCCTCCCAGCGGCCCACAAGGAGCGAACAGATTTCCTCCCAGAGTCGTCGGGTAACGATCAGGTCAGCATGGCGGCGGTCAGCCATATTCCAGAGCGGCTCCCTTTCTCTGATGAGATCGATGAGGCGGTCCACATCAATCCCTCCATCCTCAACGTCAGAGTCGGGAGCACGCTGTGAAGGCTGTTAAAGAAAAAGACAAAAATAACATAATTAGCCTCCACAAAAGAAATGAAATAAAAAGTGCAAAAACAAAGCAAAAATATTTATACTTACACGCTGGTGACCGCCGCGTTGCTGTCGCCGACGACCCTGGGAGGCACTGCGAGCACCTCTTGGCCAAGCACCAGATTGGGAAGACTAGAGAAGAAAACAAAAAAAGTTATGTCTTTGGATGTAGGCATTTGTTTGCTGTGTGTGGTCTGCAGAACATTGTTTTCTATGTGTTGTGTGTAGTGTGATGTTGTGTTTCTGCGTTTGATGCAAAAAACTTACCAATTGTGAGCCCACTCCAGGTGTCTGTCCACCCCTTCCTTCTTCTTCTGGGAGCTCCTCTTCATCTTGTGATTCCTGTTTTGAAATAAAAGGCCATGAATAGACATATATTACAGAGAAGATGGATTTTGGAAATAAAAACTTACCGTCAAACGCTGACGATGCGAGGGAGGGCTCCCAGAAGATGATGTGCTGTCTTCCTGGTGGCCACACTCCATGCCTGTGGGTGGTGTTCCAGCTGCTGCCATTGCTGCTGCTGCTGCTGCTGCATCTATTGGGCGGCTGTTGAATAAAGAGAAACAAAGGGCCAATGAATATCTTGATATTCAATAGCCCTAGTTTGGAGGAATGGGTGATTTGATAATTACCGTCTCTCATCTGCTGCTGGACTCCCCTCCCGTTGTTCAGCATGCTGCTCCAATTGGGGTGGTGCTGATGGTGCTGCTGCAGATGTCTCCTGCCTTCTCCTGCGCCTGGTTGCTGTCTTGGGTGGCATGTTGGGTGTGGCTGTGGGTCCCACTGTCTTGCTTTTATATATGTCTTGTGGGCAGAGCTACTGAGCATGCTCAGACCAAAAAACCGGATCCGGCCGCCGGATCAGGCTTTCGCCGGATCCGGCGCATTGCGGCGCTCATAGGCTTTCATTGTGTGAAAAAGCCGGACGCGCCGGATCCGGCGTGTCCGGCTTTTTCGCCGGAGACAAAAAACGTTACAGTAGACGTTTTTTCCAGACGCCGGATCGCGACACATTGCGACACATTGCCGGATCCGGCGAAAACCGGATGAAACGCATGGCCATCCGGCGCGATCCGGCGCAAATGCAAGTCAATGGGGGGGAAACCGGATCCGGCATTGCATTTCGCCGGATCCGGTTTCTGTCAAAAGCGCCGGATCGCGCCTGAAGGCGAAAACCTGATGTGTGAAAGAGGCCTAACACCACACTTGCCGAGCACCACAGGTGGCATTACGAATTATTCCTATAAACTGTAATATAAACTTCCACCATTTTCATTGGGCGCCCAGGGCCACGGACCGGGTCACGGCCACCGCAGCACACATCCCCCTGACACCAGCCCGGTACCTAGTACCTCACAGCCCTGGGACGGAGGGCGACCCATATCTACAATAATATACACCTGACGGCAGCCCGTACATTCTATATCTGCAATAATATATACCTGACAGGGCCCCGTACAGTCTGTATCTACAATAATATATACCTGACAGGAGCCAGTACAGTCTATATCTACAATAATATATACCTGACAGCAGCCCATATACTGTAGTCTATATCTACAATAATAAATACCTGACAGGAGCCCATACAGTCTGTATCTACAATAATATATACCTGACAGCAGCCCATGCAGTCTATATCTACAATAATATATACCTGACAGGAGCCCATACTGTCTATATCTACAATAATATATACCTAAACAAGAAACACAGAGACCCCCAACCACCCGGGTCTGAGGGAAGCCTATGAAACCATACAAAGGCAGTACAAAACCATCCTCAGGAGGAAGAAGCAGAGTTACGTCTCTACCAAGTTTAACCAACTCCAAGATGCCCTCCAAGACAACTCCTTCTGGGAACTATGGAACCACATGGACACAAAAGGCAAGAAAAACAACATCCATATCCAAAATGGCAACATCTGCCTCCAGTACTTCAGAGACCTCTATAAAGACAGTCCAAAGGAAGAACTAAGCCAAGAAGAGGAAAGCATAATGGTAAAGCTAAAAGAAATGGAGGAAAAAGTAAAAAATTTTCCAAAACCACGTGGATACACCTATTACCTTACAGGAAGTAGCAGAGAGAATCTCTTACATAAGATGTAGAAAAGCCGGTGGCCTGGATGGAATCCTACCAGAAATGCTGAAGTACAGCCCACCAGAAATACAGGCTGCAATGGTGAAACTTTTCAATATTGTGCTAAGTGCCAGCTACTTCCCTCGTACCTGGAAACAAGGCCTCATCACACCCATCCACAAGAATGGGGACAGTTATGACCCCGCCAACTACAGAGGAATATGTGTCAGCAGCAACCTGGGAAAACTGTTCAACAGCATCCTGAACAAGAGGATCCTCAGTTTCCTCACAGAGCACAACGTCCTCAGCAAGAGCCAAGCAGGGTTCATGCCAAACCACCGCACCACTGACCACATCTACACCCTGCACAGCCTCACTCAGAGACACGTCCACAATACAAAGAACGGGAAGATATACGCCTGTTTCGTGGACTTTAAAAAGGCCTTTGATTTGGTGTGGCACCCAGGCTTATTCCTGAAACTGCTGGAGAGCGGAATAGACCTACAATGTTATCAAAAGCTCCTACACCGAGAACCTCTGCAGTGTAAGTGTGAACGGCAGAAGAACGGCCTATTTCCAGCAGAGCCGTGGAGTCAGACAAGGCTGCAACCTAAGCCCAACGCTCTTCAACATTTACATCAATGAGCTGGCTATCGCTCTGGAATCTTCCACAGCACCAGGTCTCACCCTCCACGATGCGCAGGTGAAATTCCTGCTGTATGCAGATGACCTACTGCTTCTGTCACCAACCGAGAAAGGCCCCCAAGACAACCTGAAAATCTTAGAAAAATTGAGCTACACCTAGTATTGAGCATTCCGATACCGCAAGTATCGGGTATCGGCCGATATTCGCTGTATCGGAATTCCGATACTTAGTTCCGATACTTTTTTCATATTGAATACCAGAATCGGAAGTTCCCATAATGCTATGAGCCCGCTCGATTTGATTCAGCCAATGGAAATCCTCAGAAGTGTGGGCACATCCTGTTAGGCATGTAGGCATGTTAACTATTGGCATGGCTGTGATAGGCTGCTGAAATGATGTCATGATGCACTATAAAAGCCGCCGCCGCCATTTCTGTTCACTCTGCTGTGAATTCAGTTAGGGACAGGCTGCTGTTGAAGACTGTGAGGGACATTTAGAAATAGCGATTCTCAAAAAAATATTGTGCTTTACCCAGGCTACATAAACCACCACTGTAGCTTTCTTTTGCCTAGCAGCAGTGTTCACAGCTGTCTGCAAGGGCTGTGTGAGTGCAGCTCATGCTGTGTAGTGGGTCCTTCAGCCACGTCTGGTTGTAGGCCGCCCAGCGTGCGTCTCTGCTGCCTCATACATATTTTTCTTTTCTAGCTGCTTATTTTTCATAAATTCTATCTAGTGTGCTTCCATCCGTATCCATATACGTTGGTTGCAAACACTAGTAGTAGACAGCGCAGCCTTTCTGCAGCCTTTCAGTGCTAGTGCCCACTTCTCTGCACTGTTCACGGCTGTCTGAGAGGTCTCTGACTATGTGTGAGTGCAGCTCACGCTGAGTAGTGTGTCCTGCAGCTACATCTGGTTGTAGGCCGCTCAGCGTGCATCACTGCCTCACACATTTTTCTTTTATTGCAGCTCCTTTTTTTTTCTCCTATTAGTGTGCATCCATCCGTATCCATCTACATTGGTTGGTTGCAAACACTATATAGAAGTAGATAGAGGAGCCTTTTTTCTGGCTTGTGCCCTTCAGCTGCAGCCAGATTAGTATTACCCAATTTTTTTGGAGCCTCATCTTTTGCATTGTAGGTTACCTGCCTGCATTGTAATAGCTCCAAAAAGTTTGTGATACTATCACTATCAAATCTTTGGTCACATCCTTTTAGTTTTTTTTCCAAAAAAAAACCAAAATAAAGTTCACCAAACACTACATTTGACAGTTGTGTAGGCCACATTAGCTCCTATTAAAGTGTAGTCCACACACACACTTCATAAAATTAGTGTTTCTTATACCTGTTACCAGCTGTTCAGGAATAAGCACACTAAGCCCCCCCTTTGTACTTTTCTGCCTATCTTTATCAGTCTAGCAAGATGAAGAAGGCAGGGAGTAAGGCACGTGGGCGTGGAGTTTCATCAGGGAGAGGACGTGGGGATTCTGCAGGGAGAGGACGTGGGGATTATGCAGAGAGATGACGTGGGATTCTGTGCCTGCTGCGGGCACCAGTGAGTCAGCATCCCCCAGTTTTAGCAGGCAACAGTCCTTTATGCGCAGCTTTGTAGGACCTCGCCATACCCCACTGCTGCGGGAGGAACAAATTGAAGCCGTTGTCGGATGGATGGCAGCTAACGCATCGACTTCAATGACTTCTACGTCCTTTCAGGGCCAGAGCACCGAAGAGCAACCATCTGTCTCTTCACCACCTGCCAAAGTGCCTAGGAAGTCATAGAGCCCTGGACAGGAGCCATCACAGTCTCTACTTCTGTTCTCTGAATCTGTTGGCTTGGAAAGAGGGGGCCAGCCAAGCAGCATTCAAGAATGTGAAGAAGAGGGAGTATGCAGTGATGCGCAACTTCTTTGTCCCTCGGAATATGAAGAGGCGGGTGGGCCAGTGCCTATGGTCAGCACACCTCAGTACGCATCAGATGATGACAAGACTCAGTTACCACTTTCTGGTGCGTACGGTGCTGGCAAGACAACCCAGGAGAAGCAGGTGTTTGAAGAGGGGAGTGTAGATGATGAGGTCCTTGACCCATCATGGCGTGAGGAACAGGAAGGTGGTGGGAGCAGCTCTGAGGAAGAGATTCCCCGAACAGCCAAAACAGGAGGGAGAGGGAGGGGGCAGACTTGGTTGCCTGTAGCCTCCACTTCGGCACCCGGTAGGAGCATTCCTCTTTCAAAAGGCAAAACGGGCGCTCCCAAGACTTGCAGTGCGTGGTCCATTTTTGACACAGTTGCAGATGACATTTGCTTTGTCAAATGCAAGCTGTGTCATCAGAAAGTCAAAAGAGGGAAAAATGTCAGCAACCTCAATACCACAAATATGTGGAAACATGTGCGGACCAAGCACGAGGTGGAGTTACACAGACACACTGAAGATGTAGGCCAACATACAGCACCACCTACCACCTCTTCAGCTTGTGTTGGGGCCTCTTCCTCCAGCTCACACACAGCTGGTTGGGCTTCCTCACAGGATCGCCAAGGAAGAACCTCTGGCACTGTTGTCCGGAGACCCAGTGAACGTCCACCCACATCACCACGTTCCCAGTCCTCCTCACTCTCCCAGGCCACTCTACAGCCATCGGTAGCACAGGCATGGGATAAAAGGCGGCCATACTCAGCAAACCATCCCCGAGCACAGGCTCTGAATGCTGGCATTGCCAAACTATGCTACGCTGCGGATGACGGTGGCGAGAGTGGACCCTCTGGGCCGTGACGCCGAGCCCTCCCCGAGCGAGCGCACCAAGTGGACCGACCCCTATACAGGGACCATTAGGGAACAGACTCGGGAAGTTCAAGCGCCACGGCAGCCAGGACCAGGGGTCGGCTCAGGAGGGTGAGCAGGTGATGAGGAGCAGAGGAAGATCCGGAGAGGAACCAGGAAGACCAGGGTCCAGAAGCTGAGGGAGGTGGAGAAGGACGGAAGAGGATGGCGGGAACCAGAAAGAGGCAAACTGAAAAGGGAAGGAGACACAGGGGTTACCAGGAGGCACAGGCAGGAGTCTCAGGGGGAACACAGGAGACACAGGCGGAAGACACAGGGATTATCAGGAAGAAGAGGTACAAGACACAAGGGGTTAACCAGCGCGCAAGCTTGCAAGAAACTAGCAGCAGAGAGCGCGGCCTAGACATAAGAGAGGTAACTCAATAGTGAGGCGCCTCCACTAAGGGAGGGCGGCCTGAAATACCTGGTGGTGGGCTCTGATAGGTCAGGAGGCTGGTCCGGGTCAGGTCACGCCAGGCGGGTGGCTGACGGCAGAGGCGCGTGGCTTAACCCTCCGGCGCGTGCACAGTGGCATAGTGCGCGCGGCCGAGGGAAGTGGAGGAGTGCGTCGGGACGCCGGCCGCCGGAAAGCGAGGAGAGCGGGGGCGCGCATCCAGGACGCGTAAGAGGAGCGAGTCGGGCCAGAAGCGGAGGTGGTGAGTATGGCAGCGGGAGCGGGAGCAGCGGAACGGGGAGCGGTGCTGACAGTACCCCCTCTCTTATACCCCCCTCCACTGCGTCTGGCTTAAAACCTCTTAAGAATGTGTGGAGCATTGATGTTCTCCTGCGGCTCCCAAGATCTCTCCTCGGGACCAAAACCCTTCCAATCGATCAGAAAAAAGGTTTTACCCCTAACCTTTTTCGAGGCCAGAATGTCTTTTACTTCAAAGACATCATCAGACGTGACAGGAAGAGGAGAAAGGTTCGGGGCCGGATGAAACCGATTCAGGACAACTGGTTTAAGGAGAGAGACGTGGAAGGAGTTGGGGACCCGAAGCGACGCAGGCAACTCCAGTTTGTAAGACACGTTGTTAAGACGTTTGAGAATCTTGAAAGGCCCAATGTAGCGCGGTCCCAGCTTGTAAGAAGGGAGCTTTAGCCTAATGTACTTGGCCGAAAGCCAAACTTGTTGACCTGGGAGGTAGGTTGGAGCATCCAAGCGTCTTTTGTCAGCGTACCTCTTCATGCGCTCCCCAGACTTCCTGAGAGCCTCCTTAGTCTCAGACCAGATCCTAGAGAACTCTTGGGTCAGGGAATCGGCTGCAGGCACACCGGAGGAACCAGATATAGGTAGAGGGACACCAGAGTGCGTGCCAAAGACCACGAAGAATGGAGACTTGGCTGATGACTCTCTGGGATGATTATTGTAGGAGAATTCTGCCCAGGGGAGTAGATGGACCCAGTTGTCTTGATGAGCGTTAGAGAACTGCCGTAAGTAGGACGCTAGCACCTGATTAACGCGTTCAACTTGACCATTGGACTGGGGATGGTACGCGGATGAAAAGTCCAGTTTTACCTCCAGAAGTTTACACAAGGCTCTCCAAAATCGAGAGGTGAACTGTACACCTCGATCAGAAACAATATGCTGTGGAAAGCCGTGGAGGCGGATGATGTGCTGGATAAAAATCTTTGCCAACTCTGGAGCGGAGGGCAGCGCTGGAAGAGGAACAAAATGGGCCATCTTGGAGAAGCGGTCGACCGCTACCTACCAGGATAGTCGTAGATCCGGAAGAGTTAGGCAGATCCGTGATGAAATCCAAAGCTATATGTTGCCATGGAACCGAGGGAATCGGGAGAGGAAGCAGGAGACCGGCGGGTGGCCGCCTAGGAATCTTGACCTTGGCGCAAGAGGGACAGGAGGCCGTGAAGTCAGTCACATCCTGGCGGAGTAAGGGCCACCAATAAAAATGAGCGATGAGCTCCAACGTCTTTTTGACTCCGACATGTCCAGAAATTTTAGAGGAATGTCCCCAATGCAGTACCTTTTTTCTTTCAGAGTCAGGAACATAGGTCTTGCCGGAGGAGGAGTAATCAATCTCACAGGAGCCACAGTTATGATCCTGGCGGGATCGATAATGTGAGTTGGTTCCTCCACCAGATCAGGAGACTGTAGAGACCGGGACAATGCGTCCGCCTTGATGTTCTTTGGCCCTGGACCGAAATGCAATTCAAAATCGAACCGCCCAAAGAAGAGAGACCATCTGGCTTGCCGAGGGTTAAGTCTCTGGGCTGACTGAAGATATGCAAGGTTTTTGTGGTCGGTAAAGAAGGTAAACGGACGGACCGACCCTTCAAGAAGGTAACGCCACTCCTCCAGTGCCAATTTTATGGCCAACAGCTCGCGATCCCCGATGGCGTAGTTACACTCTGCCGGCGAGAAGGCCTTTGAAAAGAACCCGCAGGTAATCAGTCGGCCGGACGGGGACCTCTGTGAGAGCACTGCACCTGCTCCAGTGGAAGAGGCATCTACCTCCAGGATGAATGGCTTATTAGCCTCGGGTCGGTGTAGGACAGGTGCAGTCGCGAAGGCTTGCTTCAAACGGGAAAAGGCCTCTTCAGCCTCCGGGGGCCAGGACGAGGAGTTGACGCTCTTGCGAGTGAGACTGGAGATGGGTTTGATGACGGACGAAAAATGTGGCACAAATTGACGATAATAGTTGGCGAAGCCGAGGAACCTTTGAATCGCCTTGACCCCCACTGGGCGGGGCCTTGAAGAATAGCCGACAGTTTCTCAGGATCCATCTCCAGCCCAGAATCTGAAACAATGTAGCCCAAGAAGGGCAAGGTAGACTGCTCAAAGAGACACTTCTCAAGCTTCGCGTAGAGGCGATTCTCCCGCAGACGTTGTAGGACCAGACGAACACTCCTCCTACGGGACGCCAGATCCGGGGAAAAAATAAGGATGTCGTCCAGATACACCACCACGCAGGAGTATAACAAATCTCGGAAGATATCATTGACGAACTCCTGAAAGACCGCGGGAGCGTTGCAGAGACCGAAGGGCATAACCAGGTATTCGTAATGCTCGTCCCGGGTGTTAAAGGCGGTCTTCCATTCGTCACCAGGGCGAATGCGCATGAGGTTGTAAGCTCCGCGTAGATCCAACTTCGAGAAGATGCGGGCTCCCCGCAGCCGGTCAAAGAGTTCTGGGATGAGAGGCAAAGGATACTTATTCTTCACAGTAATGTCGTTCAGACCCCGGAAATCAATACAAGGACGGAGAGAACCGTCTTTCTTCTTTACAAAGAAAAACCCAGCTCCGGCCGGGGAGGAAGACTTCCGTATGAAACCTCGAGCTAAATTCTCACGAATATACTCGGACATGGCCGTAGTCTCTGCTGGAGACAAGGGATAAATTCGCCCTCGAGGTGGGGTGGTCCCGGGCCGCAGGTCAATAGGGCAGTCATACGGGCGATGCGGGGGAAGAACCTCTGCCTCCTTCTTATCGAACACGTCGGAGAATGCCCAGTATGCGGCTGGTAGAGCCTCAGGACCCGAGGAGGCTGGAGGGGGATTGGCCGGGCGGACAGACCCCAGGCACCTCTCCTGGCAAGGATGCCCCCAGTGGAGGACCTCACCGGAACGCCAGTCCAAGACAGGTTCATGTGTCCTAAGCCATGGAAGACCTAGCAGCACAGCATGAGAAAGGTTGGGAAGAATGTAGAAAGCGATCCACTCCTGGTGCAAGGCCCCGAATTCCAGGCACACCTCCTCCGTATCCAGGGACACAGATTCTCGTAGGGGTCTTCCATCTACTGAGGCGATGACACGTGGAGTCTTCAGGGAAATCACAGGAATCTGGTACTTCTTCACCTCCTTCAACCTAATGAAGTTCCCTGCCGCGCCCGAGTCCACATAGGCCACCTCCGAACCACGTCTCTGACCCAAAACCAGCTGAACCGAAAGGGTAAGGGGATGAGAGGAGTGAGACACACCTAGATCGGCCTCTCTTACCTGCCCTAGGTGGACGAGTTTCCCGGTCTCTCAGGACAGGAGCGTAGGAAGTGAGACGCGCTGCCACAATACAGGCACAAACCCTCCATCAGTCTCTCCTTACGGCGCTGTTCAAGCAGCTTGCAAGCAGTCTCCCTAGCGCGTTCCTGGAACCGGAGGTCGATTCGTGTGGCCAAAGATATTAGATCCTCCAAGGAGGTCGGGGTATCTCGCCCTGCCAGCTCATCCTTAATTTTGCCAGAGAGACCACGCCAGAAGGCCCCAACCAAAGCCTCGTTATTCCACCCCACCTCAGAGGCCAAGGTACGGAACCGGATGGCGTATTGTCCGACCGTAAGAGTGCCCTGGGTTAGGCAAAAAAGAGACTCCGTGGCGGAAGCCAACCGTCCGGGCTCGTCAAAGACCTTACGGAAAGTGTCAGTGAAGGTCTGGAGGCTGGAGACTAAGGGATCGTCCCGCTCCCACAGGGGGTTTACCCAGGAGAGTGCCTCTCCCTCCAAATGGGAGACAATGAAGGCAACCTTGGCCCGGTCAGTGGGGTACTGTTGGGGCAGGAGTTCGAAGTGCAACCTGCACTGATTTAAGAAGCCTCTGCACAACTTTGGGTCGCCGCCATACCGAGGCGGTCTACCAAGCCTGGGAGGCGGGGAGGGTCCGGGATCAGAGCTGCGGGACGAATCGCGCCCGGCAGCCGACTGAAGGGAAAGCAGCCGATCGTCGACCGAAGCCATATATGAAAGAATATGGGACTGGGTGTCCCGTTGTTGAACCAGCTCCTGCTGGAGGCTGGCCAGTTGGGAAGCGTTACCAGGGTCAGCGGCCTACAAGGCCGACAAGCGGGAATCTATGGTCTTCATGAAAGACATAATACGGGTCTGGTTCTCCCTTAGGAAAACCAACTCCTTTTGGGCAGCGGCCCCGACGGGGTCCATGGCCTGACTATACTGTTACGCTGCGGATGACGGTGGCGAGAGTGGACCCTCTGGGCCGTGACGCCAAGCCCTCCCCGAGCGAGCGCACCAAGTGGACCGACTCCAAGTTCGCCTCCGCCTGCTGCATGATTGATCCTGTGCTCCAGCAACGCCTGTTGGTGTTCAGAAGTGCCGTCTTCACAGAGAAAAACACACTAGCTCCTGTGTTAGTGGGGTTCAGTAACGTCAGCTGTTCCCCTGCTGTGTGGATGGCAATGTCTCCTGCTGCCTCCGCATTCAAAAAATATCAGCCTCAGCCTACACCCTGATTGTCCCTGGGCTCCAACATCGCCAATTGGTGTTCAGAAGTGCCGTCCTCACAGAGAAAAACACACTAGCTCCTGTGTTAGTGGGGTTCAGTAACGTCAGCTGTTCCCCTGCTGTGTGGACGGCAATGTCTCCTGCTGCCTCCACATTCAAAAAATATCCGGCCTCAGCCTACACACTGATTGCTCCTGGGCTCCAACATCGCCAGTTGGTGTTCAGAAGTGCCGTCCTCACAGAGAAAAACACACTAGCTCCTGTGTTAGTGGGGTTCAGTAACGTCAGCTGTTCCCCTGCTGTGTAGACGGCAATGTCTCCTGCTGCCTCCACATGCCCAAAACATCAGGCCTCAGCCTGCTCCATGCTTCAACCTGGGCTCCAACAACGCCAGTTGGTGTTCAGAAGTGTCGTCTTCACAGAAAAAAACACACTAGCTCCTGTGTTAGTGGGGTTCAGTAACGTCAGCTGTTCCCCTGCTGTGTGGACGGCAATGTCTCCTGCTGCCTCCACATTCAAAAAACATCAGGCCTCAGCCTACACCCTGATTGTTCCTGGGCTCCAACATCGCCAGTTGGTGTTCAGAAGTGCCGTCCTCACAGAGAAAAACACACTAGCTCCTGTGTTAGTGGGGTTCAGTAACGTCAGCTGTTCCCCTGCTGTGTAGACGGCAATGTCTCCTGCTGCCTCCACATGCCAAAAACATCAGACCTCAGCCTGCTCCATGCTTCATCCTGGGCTCCAGCAACGTCAGTTGGTGTTCAGAAGTGCCGTCTTCACAGAGAAAAACACACTAGCTCCTGTGTTAGTGGGGTTCAGTAACGTCAGCTGTTCCCCTGCTGTGTGGATGGCAAAGTCTCCTGCTGCCTACACAGTCACACTACTACTGATTTTTAACCATGCTCCACTTATGCCTCTGGCTCCACTATCTCTAGCATTTCCCCTGGCCTCCAACCCCGCCAGTTGCTGCTCTGAAGTGGTGTCTGCACAATCCACACTTGTTCCTGGGTTACAGGGGCTCTGTCACGTCAGTGGATCCCCTGATGTGTGTCCGGCAATGTCTCCTGCTCTGTCCACATTCCCATTACTTACTGACGTGACAGAGCCCCTGTAACCCAGGAACAAGTGTGGATTGTGCAGACGCCACTTCAGAGCAGCAACTGGCGGGGTTGGAGGCCAGGGGAAATACTAGAGACAGTAGAGCCAGAGGCCTAAGTGGAGCACGGTTACAATCAGTAGTAGTGTACAACCGATATAAAACTTGCTTCAAGTAGGCCTCAGCCTGCTCCATGATTGATCCTGAGCTTCAACACAGCCAGTTGTTGCTTGGAAGTGCCATCCGCACAGATAGAAACACTCGCTCCTGTGTCAGTGGGGTTCAGTAACGCCAGCTGCTCCCCTGCTGTGTGGATGGCAAAGTCTCCTGCTGCCTCCCAAATCACACTACATCTTATTTACTACTTGCTCCAAGTAGGCCTCAGCCTGCTCCATGATTGATCCTGGGCTTCAACACAGCCAGTTGTTGCTTGGAAGTGCCGTCCGCACAGATAGAAACACTCGCTCCTGTGTCAGTGGGGTTCAGTAACGCCAGCTGCTCCCCTGCTGTGTGGATGGCAAAGTCTCCTGCTGCCTCCCAAATCACACTACATCTTATTTTCTTCTTGCTCCAAGTAGGCCTCAGCCTGCCCCATGATTGATCCTGGGCTTCAACACAGCCAGTTGTTGCTTGGAAGTGCCGTCCGCACAGATAAAAACACTCGTTCCTGTGTCAGTGGGGTTCAGTAACGCCAGCTGCTCCCCTGCTGTGTGGATGGCAATGTCTCCTGCTGCCTACACAGTCACACTACTACTGATTTTTAACCATGCTCCACTTAGGCCTCTGGCTCCACTGTCTCTAGTATTTCCCCTGGCCTCCAACCCCGCCAGTTGCTGCTCTGAAGTGGCGTCTGCACTATCCACACTTGTTCCTGTGTTACTGGTGCTCAGTCACGTCAGTTGATCCCCTGATGTGTGTCCGGCAATGTCTCCAGCTCTGTCTACATTCCCATTACTAGTAGTGGGAATGTGGACAGAGCAGGAGACCTTGCCGGACACACATCAGGGGATCCACTGACATGACAGAGCTCCTGTAACCCAGGAACAAGTGTGGATTGTGCAGACGCCACTTCAGAGCAGCAACTGGCGGGGTTGGAGGCCAGGGGAAATACTAGAGATAGTAGAGCCAGAGGCCTAAGTGGAGCACGGTTACAAGCAGTAGTAGTGTACAACCGATATAAAACTTGCTCCAAGTAGGCCTCAGCCTGCTCCGTGATTGAACCTGGGCTCCAACATCGCCAGTTGCTGCTCAGAAGTGTCTTTGGCATGGGTACTCCCTCCTGCCCAGCATGGTTCCAGCGCGCCTGCTGTTTCTGGGTAGTGTCAACGTCACTTTGCCACCAATACTTTGTCCTGTCATGTTGCCGTCGGGTCAGCCGAGCCTATGGTGCCTGCAGTTTAGGTGCTTCCTATGTGGGCTGCGGGTTCTGGTAATAAAGGCTGGTTCCGTAGTGCCAATAGGACAAGCACCCCCTGTAGGACTGTGGGTTTCGGTAACTGCGGCCGGCTCACGGCCTTGCAACTTTGTCTTTTTCATGGGTACCTTGTGCTACCCATCCGGGTTCCAGCACCGTCAGCTGGTTCTCGGAAGTGTCTTTGGCACGGGCACTCCCTCCTGCCCAGCCTGGTTACAGCACACCTGCTGTTTCCGGGTAGTGTCAACGTCACTTTGCCACCAATACGTTGTCCTGTCGTGTTGCCGTCGGGTTAGCCGAGCCTATGGTGCCTGAAGTTTAGGTGCTTCATATGTGGGCTGCGGGTTCTGGTAATAAAGGCTGGTTCCGTAGTGCCAATAGGACAAGCATCCCCTGTAGGACTGTGGGTTTCGGTAACTGCGGCCGGCTCACGGCCTTGCAACTTTGTCTTTTTCATGGGTACCTTGTGCTACCCATCCGGGTTCCAGCACCGTCAGCTGGTTCTCGGCAGAGCCTTTGGCCTAGGTGCCTCCTTCTTGGTAACCGTGTTCCAGCACCGTCAACTGGTCCACGGTTGTGCCATTGGCTCTTGTTCCTTCTGCTGCCCCTCCGGGTTCCAGCACCATCAGCTGGTCCTCGCTAGTTTCATTTGCTCTTGCAGCTTCTGCTACCCATCCGGGTTCCAGCACCGTCAGCTGGTTCTCGGTAGTTCCATTGACTCTTGTAGCTTCTGCTACCCATCCGGGCTCCAGCACCGTCAGCTGGTTCTCAGAAGTGTCTTTGGCACGGGCACTCCCTCCTGCCCAGCCTGGTTACAGCACGCCTGCTGTTTCCGGGTAGTGTCAACGTCACTTTGCCACCAATACGTTGTCCTGTCGTGTTGCCGTCGGGTTAGCCGAGCCTATGTGCCTTCAGTTTAGGTGCTTCCTATGTGGGCTGCGGGTTCTGGTAATAAAGGCTAGTTCCGTAATGCCAATAGGACAAGCACCCCCTGTAGGACTGTGGGTTTCGGTAACTGCGGCCGGCTCACGGTCTTGCAACTTTGTCTTTTTCATGGGTACCTTTTGCTACCCATCCAGGTTCCAGCACCGTCAGCTGGTTCTCGGCAGAGCCTTTGGCCTAGGTGCCTCCTTCTTGGTAACCGTGTTCCAGCACCGTCAACTGGTCCACGGTTGTGCCATTGGCTCTTGTTCCTTCTGCTGCCTCTCCGGGTTCCAGCACCATCAGCTGGTCCTCGCTAGTTTCATTTGCTCTTGCAGCTTCTGCTACCCATCCGGGTTCCAGCACAGTCAGCTGGTTCTCGGCAGTGCCTTTGGCCTAGGTGTCTCCTTCTTGGTATCTGAGTTCCTGCAACGTCTGGTGGTCTTTGGTAGTGCTTTGGAGCACAGGTACCTCCTGCTTAGTAACCGTGCTCCAGCACCGTCAGCTGGTCCACGGTTGTGCCATTGGCTCTTGTCCCTTCTGCTGCCCCTCCGGGTTCCAGCACCGTCAGCTGGTCCTCGCTAGTTCCATTTGCTATTGTTCCTTCTGCTACCCATCCGGGTTCCAGTACCGTCAGCTGGTTCTCGGCAGTTCCTCAGCCTTCTTGTACCTTCTGCTACTTTTCCAAGTTCAAGCTTGTGGAATTGTTTTTTGATTCTCACTCTGGATCTCCCTGATGATGACCCTGAAGACGACGACCCTGAAGACCACACCGAAGAAGACCAAAAAGATGACCCTCAAGAAGATGACCAAGAGGACAAAGAACATGAAGGCAACCACCAAGATGCAGAACAACAAGAGACAGAAGACCAAGAAGCAGAAAAACCAAAAGCAGAAGAACATTAAGCATAAGACTAAAAATAAGAGCAAATGACATTATCTAAATTATAAGCAGAAGAAGACTAAGCAGTGTATGGGGGTGAGTCCGTTCCTCCTCGTGGTGCCCCTGGAAAATACCTGCTGCTGCAGGCCAAACTGAACACGGAAAAATCCTGTTGTAAATCTTTTGTGACAGGCAGACCGGAAGGTGTAATCTTCAAACTTTTATAGATAACAACTACAGGAATGCCTGTCACAAATAATATGATGAAGAAGAAGAATGGGAAGAAGATGAAGAAGTAGAATATGAAGAATAATAATAGTTGGATAAGAAGAATATGAAGAATGTAAAAAAAGAATAATAGGAAGAAGGTGAAGAAGAAGAAGAAGATGAATAAGGTGAAGAAGAAGTTGATGAAAAAGATGCTGCTGAGGATGGTGAAGGAGAAAGTGTGGGAGAAGTAAATAAGAAGGTTTAAGAGCATGGAAGTAGTGAAACATACATATCTGACAAAATATAAAAGAGGTTAACATAGTCAATATCTTCTTAACTCCTAACGTCTTTAAAACAAAAAAATTATTCCTGCTATTCCATTTGATTGGGCTAAACCTCTATGGCTTTAATGTCTCCTCCACCTCCCCCAATACATTCTACATTATTATTAGTTGTTTTTCTTCATGTAGAATTAACCTACAAGGAAAGAAAGGGTTTTTTTCAATTCCGATATTTCTGTTCCATTGACTTGAATGGGACTTCCGGGATCGGAATCGGCGATACCCGATATTTTTGTAGATCGGCCGATCCAATCCAATCCGATATTTTTCAATATCGGGTGGTATCGCTCAACACTAGCTACACCTGGGCACTACGGTCAACCTAAAGAAAACTAACATCATGGTGTTCCAGAAGAGAAAGAGAAAATCAGACCAGCATCCTTCATTTGTCCTCAACAACTGCGCCCTTACAGGAAAGGACAAATATACCTACCTGGGCCTAGAGATTCACCGCTCAGGGAGCTTCAAACAAGCCATAGAGACCCTGAAAGACAAGGCCTGCAAAACCTTCTATGCCATCCAAAGGAAACTCTACCATCTGAAGCCACCAGTGAGGGTCTGGTTAAAAATCTTCGACTCTATCATCGCCCCTATCCTCCTGTATCGCAGCGAAGTCTGGGGTCCTCACACCTACCCAGACTGGTCAAGGTGGGATTCAAGCCCAACAGAAATATTCCACCTGGAATTCTGCAAGCACCTTCTCCAAGTCCATCGGAGCACCTCCAACAGTGCTTGCCGGGCCGAGCTGGGCAGATTCCCTCTACACCTAAAGGTTCTAAAGAGTAGAGTTGAGCAAAACAGGTCGGTCAGATTCAAAAGTCGCTGACTTTCGCCAAAGTCGGGTTTCATGAAACGAAACCCGACCACAGTGTGAAGTCGGCCGTGCGGTCGGCGACCCAAGCGCCAAAGTCGGGTTTCGCCGAATGCTTGCACGTGACTTTTTTCAGCCAATGAGAGAAGCGGAGCGTAGCGTAGCGGGAGCGTAGCTGGAGTGGGAGTGGGAGTGGGAGAGAGAGAGAGAGAGAGAGGGAGGGGAGAGGGAGAGAGAGAGAAGAGAGAGAGAGATTTCGCCGCCTCTAAGGTTAAAATTCATGCCAGGTGTGTTTACAGTCCTCTACTCACTGCCGACTTTTCTCCCCATTGACTTGCATTGAGTTTCGTGTTCATGACTTTTCCCGACTTTTCCCTATAGTCGGCCGATTTCGTTCGACTCGACTTTTGAGAAAGTCGGGTTTCATGAAACCAGACTCGACCCTAAAAAAGGCAAAGTCGCTCATCTCTACTAAAGAGGGCACTGTCATTCCAGGCTCACCTACAAAGGAGCAATCCAAACTCCCATCACCATAAAGCCATGACACATGTAGGTGAAACAGAAAAACCAGGACCCTTGGAACAGCCCACCCAAACTCAACCTGACCAGACACTATCACAACAACCTGACAAAAGCCGGAATCAGGAAGATGGTAGACGAAGGCCTGGAGAGGTACGTAAGTGGCTGAAAGAACAACATCATCAGCTCACAGAAACTGACCATGTACCGGAGTCTACAGAGAGACTACAGACTGGCCCCATACCTGGAGAAACTACCGGACCCCAGAGACTGCAATGTTCCTGAGCAGATATAGACTCAGTGCCCACAGTCTGGCCATCGAATCTGGCCGACCCAGGCACAGCTACAAGGCCAGGGAGGAAAGTCTGTGCCAACACTGTGACCAGGAGGCCCTGGAGGACGAAACCCACTTCCTGCTACACTGCTCCAAATACTCAGCAGTGAGAGACACTCACTTCAGGAGACTCTCACATCTCTTCCCGGATTTCATCACCATGAAGGAGGAAGAGAAAACATATTTCCTGCTGGGGGAAGAAGAGAGAGCAGTGGAGATAGCAGCGCGGTATGTGAGCGCAGGCAATAGACTGCAAGAAAGACAGCCATGATATGCCATGGACATCTACAGCCCCCATCCTGGATCTGCCCCCATCCCCCCATTCACCTTCCCTATGCCATGGACTTCTATAGCGCCATCCTGGATCTTCCCCATCCACCTTTCCTACAGCCCCTACCCAACATCCCTACAGTCCCTATCCCTATTCCATTTTGTACACTTGCTTTGGCAAAACTAATGTGTATTTAGTCCTGCCAATAAAGCTTCATTGAATTGAAAAAAAAACCTGACAGCAGCCCACACAGTCTGTAACTACAATAATATACACCTGACAGGAGCCCATACAGTCTATACAGTAAATTCAAATTCAAAGAAGCTTTATTGGCAGGACTAAATACACATTAGTTTTGCCAAAGCAAATGTACCAAAGGGAATAGGGATAGGGACTGTAGGGATGTTGGGTAGGGGCTGTAGGAAAGGTGGATGGGAGCAGATCCAGGATGGGGCTATAGAAGTCCATGGCATAGGGAAGGTGGATGGGGGGATGGGGCAGATCCAGGGTGGGGCTATAGAAGTCCATGGCATAGGGAAGGTGAATGGGGGGCATGGGGCAGATCCAGGGTGGGGGCCATAGAAGTCCATGGCATATCATAGTTCTCTTTCTCGTCTAGGTAATATATACCTGACAGGAGCCCGTACAATCTATATCTACAGTAATATATACCTGACAGGAGTCCGTACAGTCTATATCTACAATAATATATACCTGACAGGAGCCCGTACAGTCTGTATCTACAGTAATATATACCTGACAGGAGCCCGTACAGTCTGTATCTACAATAATATACACCGGACAGGAGCCCATACAGTCTATACCTACAGTAATATATACCTGACAGGAGCACATACAGTCTGTATCTAAAATAGTATATACCTGACAGCAGCCCATACAGTCTATATCTACAATAATATATACCTGACACGAGCCCTTACAGTCTATATCTACAATAATATATGCCTGACAGGATCCCATACAGTCTATTTCTACAATAATATATACCTGACAGGAGCACATTCAGTGTATATCTACAATAATAGCCACAGAGGTACTGCACCTCCTCCTGAGGTGTGGTGCCCCACCATCCAGGTAAGTTGGAGGCTCCTGACCACGCTCCAACACTCGCACCCCACACCACACAACAGAGTAGTTCAGCAAAGCCACATTGCGGCTCCTTGCTTAGAGTGTAGCAGAGTACCTTTGGTGGCTCCCTGCTTGGAACACTAGACATGCTGGGAGGTGGGTGGAGTTGAGAACATATAAAAGAGCAGGGAGGTTTAGGATTACAGGTCAGTCAGGCAGGAGGTCTGTCTGAGGGAAGAAGCCACTCAGAGAGGAGTGAGGAAATAAGATCCCTGGAAGAGGGATGGGGAAGGAGGTGCTGCAGCAGACCTCAGTGACCTGGGTCTGCTGGCACGGGAAAGGAATGAAGGAGAAAGACATTGAACTGAAACCTGATCTTCCATAAGAGAGAGAGATTAGTACGGAACGAAGGAGTAAAAGGGAACAGAGAGGACGCGGGTTAGAGGAAGAACCCTGCCTAGAAGTTCTAAGCACAAGGCCGGGGCCCAGTCCCCGAGGTTGTATGGACACTAATGGTTCTGCAGCAGACACCGGTGGAGTAGTGGGCTGTAAATGCACTACTCCCATCTAAGACTTGGGGGCACAACAGCAACTTGGATAGTGAGCCGGGACTCAGGAGTAGGGAGTCCCCGAAGCAGGCTACAGCTGTCTGCCGTACAAGTAGAGTTCTTGGGAACATCTGTAAGGAGGAACTCCAGTGTAACTTAGTACTAGGAGATCTTCACACTTAAAGGCGCTATAAGAGTAGACGTTCAGAAAGGCACATGTTGGCGGAGTGTTGGAAGGGAGCATTCCATCTTGCCTGGAGGTTGACTGAGTCTCTGACCTGGAGGACACGGCACGGAAGCGGGCAATACAGACTGTGAGTAAAGCTTTGGAACTACATGCCCGGGTGTCCTCCATTCATTCTTGCGCCAACGCACCCAGCACCACTACATCTGGGTACCAGCTTCAACACTGATTGTGCCTCTCCTCTAATTCCACATCTACACTGCCCTGGGGCTACAGCTTCACCTGTGGGGAGCTTCACCATCTTGGCTGCAACACACCACCAGCCCCAGAGGATCTGCAAGCAGCGTGGGCTTAACACCTCACTTGCCGAACACCACAGGTAGCGTCACAAACTATTTTATTTACTACATTCCATCATTTCCACTCTCCCCTTTTTACATTGGGTGCCCAGGGCCACGAACTGGGTCACCGCTGCTGTGACACATCCCGCTGACACTGGCCCGGTACCGAGTACCCCACAGCCCTGGGTGTGAGGGCGACCCATATACCTGACAGGAGCCCATACAGATTCTAATTCAAGTTCAAAGAAGCTTTATTGGCAGGACTAAATACATATTAGTTTTGCCAAAGCAAGTGTACAAAAGGGAATAGGGATAGGGACTAGAGTTGAGCGAAACGGGTCAAACAAATTCAAAAGTCGCCGACTTTCGCCAAAGTCGGGTTTCATGAAACGAAACCCAACCTTAGCGTGAGGTCCGCCACGAGGTTAGCGACTTTAGCACCAAAGTCGCGTTTCAAAAGATGCTTTAGCACCCTTTTTCAGCCAATCATTAAGAACGGACACTGTGGGCAACGTGATGACATAGGCACCGGGCACCACCATCTTGGAGAAGGGCATGCAAGGGATTGGCTTGCTTTGTGTGGCATCACAGGGGGTATAAAAGGGTGTGCACGCCGACCGCCATGTTACTCATGCTGATCTCAAAATAGGGAGAGCTGCTGCTGCTGCTGATTCTGTAGGGACAGCGTTAGGAAGGCAAAAAGGAAAAAAAAACTTCTGCTGCTAGCGCTTTTCACTGTAGTTACTGTGCAGTGAAAGCTGAAGATTCTTGCTTTTGTGCAGCAGCGCTGGTGGTGATTAGCCTGCCTTTTAAGGCTAGCTGCATTGCTGTGTGCACACTGGTGTTCAAACTGCTTTTTTAAAAGCAATCCAAATTGTATTGTTTTGTCCTGGTGAGGTAGTGAGCGTTCATTTTTTCACACACCGTACAGCGGTGTACGCTCCTCACACAGTACCGTGTAACGGCTGTTATCATGGCCACATTGAAGGTATATACGTGTTTGACTCTGTAAGGAAAAGCCGATGAGTTTGTCCGTTCTTACAGACCTACACCTTATAGTTTTGTCCATTTTTCAAACAGTTTAGTATATTTGCTGTTTGATTACATTCAAAACTAGAGAGAGACAGCTTGCGTCAGTCCGTATACAAAAACACGAAGCTTGACAATTTTACATACACCGTACAGCGGTGTACGTGTACGCTCCTCTCTCAGTACCGTGTAACGGCTGTTATCACGACCAAATTGAAGCTATATACGTGTGTGATTCTGTAAGGAAAAGCCGAGGAGTTTGTCCGCTCTTACAGACCTACACTCTAGGGAGATTCCAATTCTGTCCAATTCTGTATACACCTTGTAGTTTGTCATACACCAGGCAATTTCTGCCTGTCACATTGCGGTGTAATATAAACAGTGCCTTACAGAATCCAACTGTGTCCTGAAGTGTAGAGAGATAACAATTCTCCACAGTCCTCTATACACCTTTCTTACACCATCCATTATCTTCCTGTCACATTGCGGTGTGATATACACAGGGCCTGACAGAATCCAACTGTGTCCTGAAGTGTAGAGAGATTACAATTCTACACAGTCCTCTATATACCTTTCTTACACCATCCACAATCTGCCTGTCACATTGCGGTGTAATATACACAGGGCCTGACAGAATCCAACTGTGTCCTGAAGTGTAGAGAGATAACAATTCTCCACAGTCCTCTATATACCTTTCTTACACCATCCAGTATCTTCCTGTCACCTGTCACATTGCGGTGTAATATACACAGGGCCTGACAGAATCCAACTGTGTCCTGAAGTGTAGAGAGATTACAATTCTCCACAGTCCTCTATATACCTTTCTTACACCATCCATTATCTTCCTGTCACATTGCGGTGTGATATACACAGGGCCTGACAGAATCCAACTGTGTCCTGAAATGTAGAGAGACAACAATTCTCCACAGTCCTCTATATACCTTTCTTACACCATCCAGTATCTTCCTGTCACATTGCAGTGTAATATACACAGGGCCTGACAAAATCCAACTGTGTCCTGAAGTGTAGAGAGATAACAATTCTCCACAGTCCTCTATACACCTTTCTTACACCATCCAGAATCTGCCTGTCACATTGCGGTGTAATATAAACAGGGCCTGACAGAATCCAACTGTGTCCTGAAGTGTAGAGAGATAACAATTCTCCACAGTCCTCTATACACCTTTCTTACACCATCCACAATCTGCCTGTCACATTGCGGTGTGATATACACAGGGCCTGACAGAATCCAACTGTGTCCTGAAGTGTAGAGAGATAACAATTCTCCACAGTCCTCTATACACCTTTCTTACACCATCCACAATCTGCCTGTCACATTGCGGTGTGATATACACAGGGCCTGACAGATTCCAACTGTGTCCTGAAGTGTAGAGAGATAAAAATTCTCTACAGTCCTCTGTATACCTTTCTTACACCATCCACAATCTGACTGTCACATTGCAGTGTGATATACACAGGGCTTGACAGAATCCAACTGTGTCCTGAAGTGTAGGGAGATAACAATTCTCCACAGTCCTCTATATACCTTTCTTACACCATCCAGTATCTTCCTGTCACCTGTCACATTGCGGTGTAATATACACAGGGCCTGACAGAATCCAACTGTGTCCTGAAGTGTAGAGAGATTACAATTCTCCACAGTCCTCTATATACCTTTCTTACACCATCCATTATCTTCCTGTCACATTGCGGTGTGATATACACAGGGCCTGACAGAATCCAACTGTGTCCTGAAGTGTAGAGAGACAACAATTCTCCACAGTCCTCTATATACCTTTCTTACACCATCCAGTATCTTCCTGTCACATTGCAGTGTAATATACACAGGGCCTGACAAAATCCAACTGTGTCCTGAAGTGTAGAGCGATAACAATTCTCCACAGTCCTCTATACACCTTTCTTACACCATCCAGAATCTGCCTGTCACATTGCGGTGTAATATAAACAGGGCCTGACAGAATCCAACTGTGTCCTGAAGTGTAGAGAGATAACAATTCTCCACAGTCCTCTATACACCTTTCTTACACCATCCACAATCTGCCTGTCACATTGCGGTGTGATATACACAGGGCCTGACAGAATCCAACTGTGTCCTGAAGTGTAGAGAGATAAAAATTCTCTACAGTCCTCTGTATACCTTTCTTACACCATCCACAATCTGACTGTCACATTGCAGTGTGATATACACAGGGCTTGACAGAATCCAACTGTGTCCTGAAGTGTAGGGAGATAACAATTCTCCACAGTCCTCTATATACCTTTCTTACACCATCCAGTATCTTCCTGTCACCTGTCACATTGCGGTGTAATATACACAGGGCTTGACAGAATCCAACTGTGTCCTGAAGTGTAGAGAGATTACAATTCTCCACAGTCCTCTATATACCTTTCTTACACCATCCATTATCTTCCTGTCACATTGCGGTGTGATATACACAGGGCCTGACAGAATCCAACTGTGTCCTGAAGTGTAGAGAGATACCAATTCTCCACAGTCCTCTATATTCCTTTCTTACACCATCCAGTATCTTCCTGTCACATTGCAGTGTAATATACACAGGGCCTGACAAAATCCAACTGTGTCCTGAAGTGTAGAGAGATAACAATTCTCCACAGTCCTCTATATACCTTTCTTACATCATCCACAATCTGCCTGTCACATTGCGGTGTAATATAAACAGGGCCTGACAGAATCCAACTGTGTCCTGAAGTGTAGAGAGATTGCAATTCTCCACAGTTCTCTATACACCTTTCTAAAACCATCCAGTATCTTCCTGTCACATTGCGGTGTAATTTACACAGGGCCTGACAGAATCCAACTGTGTCCTGAAGTGTAGAGAGATAACAATTCTCCACAGTCCTCTATGCACCTTTCTTACACCATCCAGTATCTTCCTGACACATTGTGGTGTAATATACACAGGGAATGACAGAATCCAACTGTGTCCTGAAGTGTAGAGAGATTACAATTCTACACAGTCCTCTATATACCTTTCTTACACCATCCACAACCTGCCTGTCACATTGCGGTGTGATATACACAGGGCTTGACAGAATCCAACTGTGTCCTGAAGTGTAGAGAGATAACAATTCTCCACAGTCCTCTATATACCTTTCTTACACCATCCAGTATCTTCCTGTCACATTGCGGTGTAATATACACAGGGCCTGACAGAATCCAACTGTGTCCTGAAGTGTAGAGAGATTATAATTCTCCACAGTCCTCTATACACCTTTCTTACACCATCCAGAATCTGCCTGTTACATTGCGGTGTAATATACACAGGGCCTGACAGAATCCAACTGTGTCCTGAAGTGTAGAGAGATAACAATTCTCCACAGTCGTCTATATACCTTTATTACACCATCCACAATCTGCCTGTCACATTGCGGTGTGATATACACAGGGCCTGACAGAATCCAACTGTGTCCTGAAGTGTAGAGAGATAACAATTCTCCACAGTCCTCTATATACCTTTATTACACCATCCATAATCTGCCTGTCACATTGTGGTGTAATATACACAGGGCCTGACAGAATCCAACTGTGTCCTGAAGTGTAGAGAGATACCAATTCTCCACAGTCCTCTATATACCTTTCTTACACCATCCAGTATCTTCCTGTCACATTGCGGTGTAATATACACAGGACCCGACAGAATCCAACTGTGTCCTGAAGTGTAGAGAGATTACAATTCTCCACAGTCCTCTATACACCTTTCTTACACCATCCAGAATCTGCCTGTCACATTGCGGTGTAATATAAACAGGGCCTGACAGAATCCAACTGTGTCCTGAAGTGTAGAGAGATAACAATTCTCCACAGTCCTCTATACACCTTTCTTACACCATCCACAATCTGCCTGTCACATTGCGGTGTGATATACACAGGGCCTGACAGAATCCAACTGTGTCCTGAAGTGTAGAGAGATAACAATTCTCCACAGTCCTCTATATACCTTTCTTACACCATCCAGTATCTTCCTGTCACATTGCGGTATAATATACACAGGGCCTGACACAATCCAACTGTGTCCTGAAGTGTAGAGAGATTACAATTCTCCACAGTCCTCTATATACCTTTCTTACACCATCCATTATCTGCCTGTCACATTGCAGTGTAATATACACAGGGCCTGACAGAATCCAACTGTGTTCTGAAGTGTAGAGAGATTACAATTCTCCACAGTCCTCTATATACCTTTCTTACACCATCCATAATCTGCCTGTCACATTGCGGTGTAATATACACAGGGCCTGACAGAATCCAACTGTGTCCTGAAGTGTAGAGAGATAACAATTCTCCACAGTCCTCTATATACCTTTCTTACACCATCCAGTATCTTCCTGTCACATTGCGGTGTAATATACACAGGGTCTGACAGAATCCAACTGTGTCCTGAAGTGTAGAGAGATTACAATTCTCCACAGTCCTCTATATACCTTTCTTACACCATCCATAATCTGCCTGTCACATTGCGGTGTAATATACACAGGGACTGACAGAATCCAACTGTGTCCTGAAGTGTAGAGAGATAACAATTCTCCACAGTCCTCTATACACCTTTCTTACACCATCCAGAATCTGCCTGTCACATTGCGGTGTAATATAAACACGGCCTGACAGAATCCAACAGTGTCCTGAAGTCTAGAGAGATTCCAATTCTCAACAGTCCTCTATACACCTTTCTAAAACCATCCAGAATCTGACAGTCACATTGCGGTGTGATATAAACAGGGACTGACAGTATCCAACTGTGTCCTGAAGATTAGAGAGATTCCAATTCTCCACACTACTATATACACCTTGTACCTTGTTTTACAGGACCATATAGTTGTTGGTTTTTTGGGTACATTTTCCGCAAAAATGAGGAAGTCTGGTGGAAGAGTCCGTGGAAGTGGGCGGGGGTTGGCAGCTGGTAATGATAGTGTTGGTGGTGGATCTGCTGGTAGTGGCAAAAGCAAAGTAGCACCTAATGCAGGAGGTGTTGAGCCTGCGTCATCATCTGGCTCCACAAGGCCTCGAAGGCTCCCTTTTCTGGCTTACATTGTTGACTCAGCCTCCTGCTCTATCGCCTCCTCTTCTGAAGTTTTAAAAAATAAAAGCACTGAGTCGTCATTGGAGGCTCATGGTCATGAACCACAACTTTCCTTGTGTCCTTCACCCCAACCAAAATTGAAGGATGCGGCAGGCCACACTACAGATTACTCCATGGAGCTGTTTTCACATAACATCCCTAGGTTATCAAGTCAAATCGTGAATTACCCAGGCCAAGATGAATCTGACATGGAGTGCACTGATGCACAGCCACTGATAGATGATTCTGCAGGTACATTCACTCAGAGCACTACATTGTCCTCGCAGTGTACTGAGGCAGAATCCGACCCTGATGAAACTCAGGTGCCCCTTCCCGCATACTATACCACCATACACGGTGACACAGAGGAAGGTGCACATGACATTGAAGAGGAGGTGATGGATGACCCAGTTGTTGACCCAGATTGGCATCCATTGGGGAAAGAGGGTGCCGCTGCCAATAGCTCAGAAGAGGAGGAGGAGCATCCGCAGCGGGCAACGACAGCGCAACAGCTGTTATCTGGCAGGCCCGGAGCAGTCCAAAAACAGGTTACAAATACCAAAAGAGTTGCAGGACAGCTTGGCCAGACGGTCAAAATAGCACAGCGTGCAAGGCCTCAAAATGTCTTCCCTAGTAGGAAGAGTGCAGTGTGGCACTTTTTTGAACAAAATCCTAATGATCAGGTAAAGGTTATCTGTAAGAAGTGCGCAAAGACCTTTAGCTGAGGGAAAAATCTGAGAAATTTGAATACCAGTTGCATGCTTAGACATTTAACCATCATGCACTTGCAAGCATGGATGGACTACCAAACCTCACGTACCACATGTGCAACTCCTCCCAACGAAGGTAGTCAGCAATGCTACATTGTTTCCCCCACTGTAAGCCCACTAGTTAGCACACCCCAAGCAGCAAATTTTGAGTTGTCGTCGCAAGGGCAAATCAGTCAGGGAATCACACTGTTATTGCAATGAAAGACTGAATCTAGGCCATCAGAAAGAACACCAACTCCATCATCATCATCAACCCTCTCTCAGTCCGCCATGTCCACTGCTAGTTCGCCCATATGCAGCTCTCAAGTCCAGCTCACCCTACCCGAAACTATGAGTAGGACAAGAAAGTACTCATCCTCTCATCCGCGTACACGGTGTTTGAATGCCCACATTGCCAAACTAATCTCGTTAGAGATTATGCCCTATTAGTTGGTTGAAAGCGCAGCTTTCCGCGAACTCATGGCCTACGCAGTACCACGCTATGACCTACCCAGTCGCCACTTCTTTTCTTGCAAAGCCATCCCAGCCCTCCAACTTCATGTGAAAGACCGCATTGTACATGCACTCAAGCAATCAGTGAGTGGAAAGGTGCACCTCACAACTGATGCATGGTCCAGTAGGCATGGCCAGGGCCGTTACGTGTCCATCACTGTGCACTTGGTTAATGTGGTGGATGCAGGATCCACAGGGGACAGCGGTGGTGGGACAGTGCTGCCTAGCCCACGGCATAGGAAACAGTTGGCTGTAGGCGTTAGACCCTCCTCCTCCTCCAGAAGCGAAAGCTCGTCCACAGAGCGCAGTCGCACGAGCACTCCATCCGCAGCTGCCAGTGTTGCACACAAGGTGTCCCCCTATCGATCAGCTAGTGGAAAGCGTCAGCAGGCTGTGTTGAAGGTGATGAGTTTGGGCGACAGACACACCATGGAGGTACTGGCCGACTACTTTCAGCGACAAACTGAGTCATGGTTGGGCAGTCTACATCTTGAGGCAGGCAAGGTAGTCAGTGATAACGGCCGGAATTTTGTGGCAGCCATAGCCCTTTCAAAACTCAGACACATACCTTGCTTGGCTCACACCTTGAACCTGGTGGTGCAGTGCTTCCTCAATAATTATCCGGAGTTAACAGGCCTGCTCCAGAAGGTCCGAAGACTGTGCTCGCACATCCGCTGGTCGCCGGTACACTCCAGTCGTATGCAGAAGCTGCAGCGATTGCTCCACCTTCCCAAGTACCGCCTAATTATCGACATTGCAACAAGGTGGAACTCCACCCTGCACATGGTTGAGCGGCTGTGCAAACAGAGGCATGCCGTAATGCATTTGTGGGAGGATACACTGGCAGGCACTTTGAGGGCAGACATGGAGTTGACAGGTGTGCAGTGGTCGAAGCTGAAAGACCTCTGTAAAGTCCTTCAGTGTTTTGAGGAATGCACACAGCTGTTAAGCGCAGACGACGCCATCATAAGCATGAGCATCCCACTTATGCATCTGCTCATGCAAACTTTGACGCACATTAAGGAGCAGGCGTCTACAGCCAAGGTTGATGTGGAGGAAGAGGAGGAGGTAAGCCTTGATGACAGTCAGCCATTGTCTGCTCCGGGACCTCTCCTGGACGAGGTGGAGGAAGAAGATGAAGAGTAGGAGTAGGATGATGATGGGGATGATTATTTAGGGGAGGAGGATGCTTCTCGTGGGGCAAGAGAAAATGTTGGCGTGGCAAGGTCTGGTACAGGGTTTGTGCGTGACTCGATAGAGGTGAATTTGCCAGAAAGTGCTCCTCCACCCAGCACTCGCAGTGCATCAGTGACACCAGGAACATTGGCCCACATGTCAGATTATGCCTTGCAGATCCTAAAAAGGGACCCCTGCATTGCCAAAATGATGAACGATGATGACTACTGGTTGACCAGCATCCTGGATCCACTCTATAAAGGCAAATTCCAAAGCATAATGCCACAGGAGAACCTTGACCTAATATTGGCTAACAAACAAGCAACTCTGGTAAACCGGTTGGTTGACGCATTCCCAGCACACAGCAGCTGTGATGGTTCTCACACGAGCCGTAGGGGTCGGGGGCAGCTTGAAAGAGGTGTTCGTGGTGCACACATCAGAAGTGGCGTTGGAGACAGGGGTTTCATGACCATGTTGTGGACTGATTTTTCAAGTCCCGCTCACACGACTGGTATTACTGCATCAATTGAAAGTGACAGGAGACAGCACTTGTCAACTATGGTTACAAACTACTTCTCGTCCCATATCGATGTTCTCCCTCACAGGTCATTCCCATTTGACTATTGGGCCGCTAAACTGGACACCTGGCCTGAATTGGCACAATATGCCTTACAGGAGCTCGCTTGCCCAGCTGCAAGTGTGCTATCGGAAAGAGTCTTCAGTGCAGCTGGATCAATCCTGACAGAAAAAAGGACCCGTCTGTCGACCGAAAATGTGGATGATCTAATCTTCATTAAAATGAACCATGCATGGGTTTCCAAGGATTTTGTCCCACCTTACCAGATGACACAAAGGTTGCCTGGAAAATGGCTTGCTTTGGTCCTCCTCTTCCTCGGCCTTGACCAATTTCGCCTTTAGCAGCAGCTGAATGTCCCACATCAACATATGCCATTTTGTAAACCTCCCTAACTGGGCTGCCTCCCCCCCCAAGGCCGGGGTCACCACCTAGCGCACACAACCGTGCGAGTGCCGTTGCCCTGGACAGGTGGGTAGGCCGACTCTTGGGCGCGGGCACTGGCACAGGGTCCCTCATAGTGCAATCAAGTGTCTCTGACGGTGGGGGTGCCTGTGCCTGAGAACGGCTGCCGAGCTGTTAAGCAAGCTACAGCACCTGTGGTTTGGACACTTAATTTTTTCATTTTGTCAGGAATGCCGGTTAGGCCTAATTCCGTAATTGCGGTTGACCTGCACTTACTGGGAAATCATCGTTCGCGGGGAATAATTGGAATCCCAGATCCCCATCACTAACGGTGCTGAGCGGGTTATCAGCACCTGTAAGTGACAAAAGCTGGTCCTTTCAGTGTAGCGCGCATTCAGCCCCGGACATGTAAGGGCATGATAGACCTGTTATTGCTCGATCTCGCGTGCCAGAGCCTCGCGTATCCCTCTTGTAAGCTTGACGCATACCGCGGGGGCATGCCGGAGTCTCGGTCATTAGGCCTGTTTCACACTTCCGTTTGTCACCATCAGTCAAAATCCGCCGTTTTGCAAAAAAAACGGATCCGCCATTTTGCTTGGCAGATCCGTTTTTTACCCCATTGAGTTGCATTACCGGCGGATCTTGACGGATGGCCATCCGTTGGATCCGTTTTTTTGTGGATCCGCCAAATTTTTGCCGTCCGCTGAGATCATCAAACGGAGCCTGTAACGCTTTTTTGCCCCGCGGATCCGCATTTTCCCTTTTTAACCCTGAATCTTTTCTGGCTGCTGGAAGAAAACTCTCTCTCCCTCTCCTTCCCCAGGTGCAGTTCCTTTAAATTTTTACCTTCGGTGGATCCGTACATCTGCCAATCCGCTCACCCCCGTTTATGTCAGTCCGCCTGCAGATCCGTTTTCCGCTATTTTGGCGGATTTTGACTGACAGAAAAAAATGAAGTGTGAAACAGGCCTTAACGGAATAAAGCTGAGAAATCGCTAGCACAACTACAAACGGACATACCACACCACACACAGAATCGACAAAGCTTGCAATCTGTCCATCTTTTCTGTAGCTTGTATGCTAGTGGTTTCCAGGGTGGAGTCCAATTAAGCCACAGGCTTCACTCCTGGTGGGGCCCTTTTGGACATTCCGTAGGTTCAGCTTTGCAATCATACAGCCCCCGGAAAACAAACACTTTGCCTTCATGGACGCTGTTTGGAGGTTCGTGGGAATAACATTGCCCCATCGACAGTTGGCATAATTTATTGGTGGGAAGTCCGACGGTATATGATCGTGTTCGATTTCAGAATTTTTTTTTTTTTTTTGGTTTGTATTTTACATTTTTATTCCAGCCTTTCTTGACTTCATAAGGGCAGGACAAGCCTATAGCTGTGTGTCCTCCACCTCCTCCTTTTATCCCTCCACCTCTTTTCTAAATGTAGTTGCCCTTTTCCATATGTTATTTTCATCTTCTGAGCATTTTGTCTGCTTTGGGACACCATTAAAGGTGTTTTGTAATTGTTTTCTATGTGTTTGTGTTTGCCTGCCATTGTTTTCAATGGGGTTCGACGTTGTTCTTCGAACGTTTGACAAACATTCAACGAACTTGCCTCCTGTGCGACGAACCAAAACACTAGCGGGGTGGCTCAACACTACTCCTGATATAGACGTACATTGTTATTGTTTAAAGTATGCTATATATACCTGGTATGTGGTGATACTGTACACTTTCTGCCAGGAAGTCCTCCTCCAACCAACACTCTAAGTGTATCATTGACACCTGTAACATTGTCCCACATGTGTGATTATTTCTTGCGGATCTTCTTGTTATATTATGGTGTCATCCATCCAGAACGTGTGAGTGTCTATGGATTACTCCTGCAATTTATATGTACATTTAAAAATTAACCCAACACTGTATACAGCTCTACGCTTGTGATATATTACCCATTTACTGCTTGTTATATTCTGGTCTAATCCAAACTGACCAAGTGAGAGTTATTTTCTGACTGTGCAAATAAATACTGAGATTGACAACAATGACACCTACACTGTGTACAGCTGTACTCTTGAGATCCCTTACTGTTTTACGGCTTTTTAGATTGTTTTGTAATCCAATACTGAGCCAAAGAGAGTGTCTGTGTGTGCCTCCTCAAATATCTACGGAGATTTAGAATGTTTAAACTATACTATATATACCTGCTATCTGATGATACTGTACACTTTGTCTAATTTTTATATTCTTGTCTAATCCACACTGAGTCTGTGAGCGTCTCTGTGTGACTGATGGAATATATAGGGAGATTGACAATTATCCTTTGACTGAATAGAGCTGTATGCTTCTGATGCAGTGCCATATATCTGATGTTATTTTGGGTCTATTTTCTGCAAAATTTTGAAGTTTGGTGGAAGAGGCCGCGGACGTGGGCTTGGGGGGGCCAGCTGGTGCTGATGGTGGTGGTGCATATGCTGGTAGTGGCAAAAGCACAATAGCAGCTAAGGCAGGAGGTGTTGAGCCTGCGTCATGATCTGGCTCCGGAAAGTCTGGAAGGCTACCTTTTCTGGGAGTAGGTTAACCGCTTTTAAAGGCGGAGCATGAGGAACTGGTTTTGGCTTACATTGCCGAAACAGACTCCAGCAAATATGCCATCCTCTTCTGAAGTTTCAAAAAATGCAAGCACTGAGTCATCAAGTGCTGGCTCCTGGTCAGGAAGAACCCCTTTCCTTGTGTCCTTCACACCCACCAAAAGTGAATGATGCAGCAGGCCACACTTCACATTAGTCCATGTAGCTCTTTCTATCATACCATGCCTGGGTGATCAAGTCAAATCGTAAATTCCCACATCCAAGATGAATCTGACATGGAGTGTGGGTGGCCAGCCAGGGCAGTGGGGTTAATCGGTACCGGGCCGGTGTCTCACAGGGATATGTCACGGTGGTGGTGACCCGTTCCGTGGCCCTGGGCGTCCATGCAAAGGGGTGAATTACGTTTATAGGTGAATGATACGTGACACCACCTGTGGTTTCTGATTAGACTGACCAGCGCTGCAGTGTCGCTTCTCTGGGACAGATGTTGTGGTGCAGCTAGGATGTAGAAGCCCTGGACAGGTAGGGCCGTAGTCGCAGGGCAGATGAAAGAGTTGGTAGATGGTGTGCAGAGCAGGATGTAGCAGAGCCGTGCGCCAGGCACAGGAGAAAGATGACAGACACAGTCATGTAGTTCCTTTACCTGTACTTGGTAAGTGCCGTCCAGGACCCAGAGTACAGATGGATAAGGAGTTGGTCAGCCTGGAAGCCAATTTCGAATTCTCTCTCTGCAGATAGGTAGTGTGGCCTCCGTTCTAGAGCTTATCTGAGGTACTCGCAGTGCTGAGTTCAATGAAGTTCCCCCTGTTGACTCTCTTTTGGAACTTTCTCGTATGGCAGGCAGCTGTAGCCTTTTCCTTCTGGCTCCCACACGTCGATGCTGGGGTCTCCGAGCCTTAGTTGGGTACAGAGCATTTACAGCTGCTACTTCCTCCGGTTTCTGCTGCAGGAACGTCAGTGTCCCTACAAACTCGGAGACCGGAATCCGGACCATGCGCTCCAGCTAGGAGTGAGCCTTAACTCTGCTCATCCTCCAGCTCCCGTTCTCACGTCCACACACTTTCCCTTCCCTGCACAGAGTGCCCTAACTTACCTCCTCCCGACCACAGAGAGCAGCTCCTCAGCAGTCAGGTTCAGAGGTCTCCCTGCTGGCCTGGAGTGGGAACTGTGTTGTGTGTTGGTTTAACTGCTAGAGAGATCCTTCGTTGCTCCCAAGCATGACATCACACTCCCTAGGAGGAAGGTAATGCCACTGTAATGACCGTACTCCTGGGGATGCCACAAGTGCACTGATGCCCAGCCACTGCAAGATGATTCTGCTGGTACATTGACCCAGACCACTACATTCCCCTCACACTCTACACAGCCAGAATCTGACCCTGATGAAATTCAGGTTACCCTTCCCATATACTGTACCACCTTACACGGTGACAAAGAGGAAGGTGCAGATGAAAGTGCAGGTTCCTTGAGCAGGTGGGGGGGCATACTCATGGGCGACGGCACTGGCACAGGGCCCCTCATAGTATGCAAAAGTGTCTTTGCCGGTGTGTCTCTGCCGGTGGGAGGGCGCCCACCGCCCACCCGCCGTCAGACACACCGCCACACACCGCCGTACTATGAGGGGCCCTGTGCCAGTGCTGTTGCCAATGAGTGGGCCCCCACTGCTTGCTCAGGATCACAGTGCTTACAAAGTTGAAATACTTACCTCTCCCTGTTCCATCGCCATGACGTCTTCCGTGTGTCCTGACAGTGATATTCTGATCAGAGAGCGCAATGACATCACGTCTGTACACCCTCTGCCTAAACAGCTAAGTGCAGTGAGATGGAAGGTGGGGACGACGAGGAGTCCATACTAATACAGGGATTCCCTAGCGAGGAGACTTATTTAATTGTTTTCAATGTTGGGACAGCAATTTTTGTGGAGCACTATACTCTGGAGAATGATATATAGGGCCCACCATACACTGGAGCATTCCAAAGGTGGACATCAGACACTGGAGCAGCATTTACAGGACCCATTATACAATAGAGCATTTGAATTGGGGCCCATTATATATGGAGCATTATTTGGGCCCATAAGACAGTGGAGCTTCATCCATGGGGACCAACATATACTGTAGCATTATGTGCAGCTCATCATATACTGTATGGAACATTATATGGGACCAATGATTCTGTATGAAGAAATATATGGGCCTCATTACTCTGTATAGCGCACTATGCGGTGCCCATAATACTGTATGGAGTAATATACTGTCTGTTTTTGGAGCTATTGGAGAATTTAAAATGGATATCAGTCATGAGATGTAAAAAGTGAAGTATTTTTCATTGTACTATACCGCTATTTCTCTGCCGTATCAGAGCATCATGAGTTGTGGTATGTGTTAAAGGGGGACTCTTTGGCCCAGGGCACATGAAAACCTGGAGCCAGCCCTACCCCCCCACAACTTTAGCCAAATAACCCCCAGTTTTCAGTGTGTAACTATTATTATGAAGTAAATTAAGGTTGACAAAGCTTCAGTAATAAAAATTGATGTTTCTGGCATTGAAATGGGCACCGTAGGTGTGTTTACTGTCCTCCACTCCCTGCCGACTTTGCTTCCCCAATGACTTGCATTGGGTTTCGTGTTTCAGTCGGCCTTCGACTTTTCACGATAATCGGCCGATTTCGTTCAACCCGACTTTTGAGAAAGTCGGGTTTCATGAAACCCGACTCGACCCGAAAAAAGGCAAAGTCGCCCATCTCTAATAGGGACGGTAGAGATGTTGGGTAGGGGCTGTAGGAAAGGTGGATGGGGGCAGATTCAGGATGGGGCTATAGCAGTCCAATGGCATAGGGAAGGTGGATGAGGGGATGGGGCAGATCCAGGATGGGGCTATAGAAGTCCATGGCATAGGGAAGGTGGATGGGGGGATGGGGCAGATCCAGGGTGGGGACCATAGAAGTCCATGGCACATCATAGTTCTCTTTCTCGCAGTTTATGACATTCGCTCACATATTGCACTGCTATCTCCACTGCTCTCACTTCTTCCCGCAGCAGGATATATGTTTTCTCTTCCTCCTTCATGGTGATGAAATCCAGGAAGAGATGTGAGAGTCTCCTGAAGTGAGTGTCCCTCACTGCTGAATATTTGGGGCAGTGTAGCAAGAAGTGGGTCTCATCCTCCAGGGCCTCCTGGTCACAGTGTAGGCACAGTCTTTCCTCCCTGGGCTTGTAGCTCTGCCTGTGTCGGCCAGATTCGATGGTCAGACTGTGGGCAGTGAGTCTATTTCGGCTCAGGATCTTGCGATCTCTGGGGTGTGGGAGTTTCTCCAGGTATGGGGCCAGTCTGTCATAGCTGTTTCTCTCTGTGAGTACTGAGTCTTGGCCGTCATTCTCTGCTCCAAATATGTAGATGCTCCCATCCGTGGTCAGGAAGTCGTTTTCTCTCCCTGTTCTTGCATTGAGGTCTCCAAAGATAAGAACTTTGCTCAGGGCCTGATAGTGGGCGGCTTCTCTTTGTAAGATCTCAAAGCAGTCTGGATTGAAGTAGGGTGACTCTGGTGGTGGTATATAGGTGGACATCAGACTGAGAGGTGAGGATGGAGCTGCTGATCCTGATCCATATGTGGCTGCCTCCTCTCTTCACTGGTTTGATGTACTGGTGGAGCTCCTGTTTATACCAGATCAGTATTCATCCTGAGCTCCGGCCCTGTTTGATGTTTTTATTTTTCAGGGCAGGGACAGAGATTTCCCTGTATCCGATGGGCACCAGAGATTCATTTTTGGCTCTGGTCCATGTTTCCAGGAGGATCTGAATGACTATATTTTTCAGTCTTTGTATAAAGTCAGGGTCATTTGGTTTACATCCAAAGGCCGAGGTGTTGAGACCCTGAATATTACAGCTGCCCAGGTATGGGGCCAGTCTGTAGTCTCTCTGTAGACTCTGGTACATGGTCAGTTTCTGTGAGCTGATGATGTCGTTCTTCCAGTCACTTACGTACCTCTCCTGGCCTTCGTCTACCATCTTCCTGATTCCGGCTTTTGTCAGGTTGTTGTGATTGGTTTTCTGGTCAGGTTGGGTTTGGGTGAGCTGTTCCGAGGGTCCTGGTTTTTCTGTTTCCCCTACATGTGTCACGGCTTTATGGTGATGGGAGCTTGGATTGCTCCTACGTAGGTGAGCCCGGAATGACAGTGCACTCTTTAGAACCGTTAGGTGTAGAGGGAATCTGCCTAGCTCGGCCCGGCAAGCACTGTTGGAGGTGCTCCGATGGACTTGGAGAAGGTGCTTGCAGAATTCCAGGTGGAATATTTCTGTTGGGCTTGAATCCCACCTTGACCAGTCTGGGTAGGTGTGAGGACCCCAGACTTCGCTGCCATACAGGAGGATTGGGGCGATGATAGAATCGAAGATTTTTAACCAGACCCTCACTGGTGGCTTTAGATGGTAGAGCTTCCTTCGGATGGCATAGAAGGTTTCGCATGCCTTGTCTTTCAGGGTCTCTATGGCTTGTTTGAAGCTCCCTGATCGGTGAATCTCTAGGCCCAGATAGGTATATTTGTCCGTTCCTGTAAGGGCGCAGTTGTTGAGGATAAATGAAGGGTGCTGGTCTGATTTTCTCTTTCTCTTCTGGAACACCATGATGTTGGTTTTCTTTAGGTTGACCAGTAGAGCCCAGGTGGAGCTGAATTTCTCTAAGATTTTCAGGTTGTCTTGGAGGCCTTTCTCGGTTGGTGACAGAAGCAGCAAGTCATCTGCATACAGCAGGAATTTCACCTGCACGTCGTGGAGGGTGAGACCTGGTGCTGTGGAAGATTCCAGAGCGGTAGCCAGCTCATTGATGTAAATGTTGAAGAGCGTTGGGCTTAGGCTGCAGCCTTGTCTGACTCCCCGGCTCTGCTGGAAATAAGCCGTTCTTCTGCCGTTCACACTCACACTGCAGAGGTTCTCGGTGTAGGAGCTTTTGATAACATCGTAGGTCTTTCCTCCTATTCCGCTCTCCAGCAGTTTCAGGAATAAGCCTTGGGTGCCACACCGAATCAAAGGCCTTTTTAAAGTCCACGAAACAGGCGTATATCTTCCCGTTCTTTGTATTGTGGAAGTGGCTCTGAATGAGGCTGTGCAGGGTGTAGATGTGGTCAGTAGTGCGGTGGTTTGGCATGAAGCCTGCTTGGCTCTTGCTGAGGACGTTGTGCTCGGTGAGGAAACTGAGGATCCTCTTGTTCAGGATGCTGTTGAACAGTTTTCCCAGGTTGCTGCTGACACATATTCCTCTGTAGTTGGCTGGGTCGTACCTGTCCCCATTCTTGTGGATGGGTGTGATGAGGCCTTGATTCCAGGTATGAGGGAAGTAGCCGGCACTTAGCACAATATTGAAGAGTTTAACCATTGCGGCCTGTATTTCTGGTGGGCTGTACTTCAGCATTTCTGGTAGGATTCCATCCAGGCCACCGGCTTTTCTACATCTTATGGAAGAGATTCTCTCTGCTGCTTCCTGTAATGTAATAGGTGCATACACGGGGTTTTGGAAATTTTTTACTTTTTGCTCCATTGCTTTTAGTTTTGCCATTATGTTTTCCTGTTCTTGGCTTAGTTCTTCCTTTGGAATGTCTTTATAGAGGTCTCTGAAGTACTGGAGCCAGATGTTGCCATTTTGGATATGGATGTTGTTTTTCTTGTCTTTTGTGCCCATGTGGTTCCATAGTTCCCAGAAGTAGTTGTCTTGGAGGGCTTCTTGGAGTTGGTTAAGTTTGGTGGAGATGTAACTCTGCTTCTTCCTCCTGAGGATGGTTTTGTACTGCCTTTGTATGGTTTCATAGGCTTCCCTCAGACCCGGGTGGTTGGGGTCTCTGTGTTTCTTGTTTGAGGCTGTTCTCAGGGTCTTCCGTACGGCTTTACATTCTCTGTCAAACCATCCATTGATCTGTTTTTCTTTTGGTCTCTTGTAGTTGACTTTTTTAAGGTCGGACAGTCTGGCCATTGCATAGAATATATTGTTGAGGTCTTTTGCAGCTTGACTCACTCCCTTTGGGTTAGGCTGGTACTCGTAGTTGTAGAAGTGGTGGAGCATCCGCTGTATTTCAGGTCTGCTGGGAACCTCTTTATACTTTAATGCCGACGTTTTGTGCCATTTATAGGATGGAGGCCGGGTGAAGAGGCCGCTCTGCTGTGGCTTTTGAGTGGATGGTTTCTCTGTAGATTTCAGGTACAGAAGAAGTTGGTTGTGGTCTGACAGGTGCGTTTGTGGGGAGACTATGAAGGCGCTGATATTTGCCAGGATCATATCTGTAATGGCATATTCTACTACACTCCTCCCTACATGGGAGTTTAGTGTGCACCTCCCTAAGGAGTCTCCTTTGGTTCGTCCGTTAAGAATATGAAGTCCTAAACTTCTGCATACGTTCAGGAGCTTTTTACCACTTTTGTTGACTGTACTGTCATAGCTGTTTCTCTCTGTGACTACTGAGTCTTGGCCGTTATTCTCTGCTCCAAATATGTAGATGTTCCCATCCGTGGTCAGGAAGTTGTTTTCTCTCCCTGTTCTTGCATTGAGGTCTCCAAAGATGAGAACTTTGCCCAGGCCCTGATAGTGGGCGGCTTCTCTTTGTAAGATCTCGAAGCAGTCTGGATTGAAGTAGGGTGACTCTGGCGGTGGTATATAGGTGGCGCAGAGATAGACATCAGACTGAGAGGTGAGGATGGAGCTGCTGATCCTGATCCATATGTGGCTGCCTCCTCTCTTCACCGGTTTGATGTACTGGTGGAGCTCCTCTTTATGCCAGATCAGTATTCCTCCTGAGCTCCGGCCCTGTTTGATGTTTTTATTTTTCAGGGCAGGGACAGAGATTTCCCTGTATCCGATGGGCACCAGAGATTCGTCTTCGGCTCTGGTCCATGTTTCCAGGAGGATCTGAATGTCTATATTTCTCAGTCTTTGTATAAAGTCAGGGTCATTTGTTTTACATCCAAAGGCCGAGGTGTTGAGACCCTGAATATTCCAGCTGCTGATTGTAAGTGAGGTCATTTTTTTTTTTTTTTCTATAAATCTTGGGTGTATCTACAACAATATATACCTGACATTAACCCATACAGTCTGTATCTACAATAATATATACCTGACAGCAGCCCATACAGTCTATATCTACAGTAATATATACCTGACAGGAGCCCGTACAGTCTATATCTACAATAAGATATACCTGACAGGAGCCCGTACAGTCTATATCTACAATAATATATACCTGACAGGAGCCCCTACAGTCTATATCTACAGTAATATATACCTGACAGGAGCCCGTACAGTCTATATCTACAGTAATATATACCTGACAGGAGCCCATACAGTCTATATCTACAATAATATATACCTGACAGGAGCCCATACAGTCTGTATCTACAATAATATATACCTGACAGGAGCCCATACAGTCTATATCTACAGTAATATATACCTGACAGGAGCCCGTACAGTCTATATCTACAATAAGATATACCTGACAGGAGCCCGTACGGTCTATATCTACAATAATATATACCTGACAGGAGCCCCTACAGTCTGTATCTACAATAACATATACCTGACAGGAGACCGTATAGTCTATATCTACAATAGTATATACCTGACAGGAGCCCGTATAGTCTATATCTACAATAATATATACCTGACAGGAGCCCATAGATTCTATATCTACAATAATAAATACCTGGCAGGAGCCCATACAGTCTGTATCTACAATAATATATACCTGACAGGAGCCCATACAGTCTATATCTACAGTAATATATACCTGACAGGAGCCCGTACAGTCTATATCTACAATAATATATACCTGACAGGAGCCCTACAGTCTATATCTACAGTAATATATACCTGGCAGGAGCCCATACAGTCTATATCTACAGTAATATATACCTGACAGGAGCCCGTACAGGCTATATCTACAGTAATATATACCTGACAGGAGCCCCTACAGTCTATATCTACAATAATATATACCTGACAGGAGCCCATACCGTCTGTATCTACAATAATATGTACCTGACAGGAGCCCGTACAGTCTGTATCTACAATAATATTTACCTGACAGGAGCCCGTACAGTCTATATCTACAATAATATATTCCTGACAGGAGCCCGTACATTCTGTATCTACAATAATATGTACCTGACAGGAGCCCGTACAGTCTATATCTACAATAATATATACCTGACAGGAGCCCGTACAGTCTATATCTACAATAATATATACCTGACAGGAGCCTGTACAGTCTATATCTACAGTAATATATACCTGACAGCAGCCTGTACAGTCTGTATCTACAATAATATATACCTGACAGCAGCCCGTACAGTCTGTATCTACAATAATATTTACCTGACAGGAGCCCGTACAGTCTATATCTACAATAATATATACCTGACAGGAGCCCGTACAGTCTATATCTACAATAAATTCAAATTCAAATTCAAAGAAGCTTTATTGGCAGGACTAAATACACATTAGTTTTGCCAAAGCAAGTGTACAAACGTGAATAGGGATAGGGACTGTAGGAATGTTGGGTTGGGGCTGTACGAAAGGTGGATGGGGGCAGATCCAGGATAATCCAATAATATATACCTGACAGGAGCCCGTACAGTCTATATCTACAATAATATATACCTTACAGGAGCCCGCACAGTCTATATCTACAGTAATATATACCTGACAGGATCCCATACAGTCTATATCTACAATAATATATACCTGACAGGAGCCCGTACAGTCTGTATCTACAATAATATACAGTGGGGAAAAAAAGTATTTAGTCAGTCAGCAATAGTGCAAGTTCCACCACTTAAAAAGATGAGAGGCGTCTGTAATTTACATCATAGGTAGACCTCAACTATGGGAGACAAACTGAGAAAAAAAAATCCAGAAAATCACATTGTCTGTTTTTTTTTTCATTTTATTTGCATATTATGGTGGAAAATAAGTATTTGGTCAGAAACAAAATTTCATCTCAATACTTTGTGATATATCCTTTGTTGGCAATGACAGAGGTCAAACGTTTTCTGTAAGTCTTCACAAGGTTGCCACACACTGTTGTTGGTATGTTGGCCCATTCCTCCATGCAGATCTCCTCTAGAGCAGTGATGTTTTTGGCTTTACGCTTGGCAACACGGACTTTCAACTCCCTCCAAAGGTTTTCTATAGGGTTGATATCTGGAGACTGGCTAGGCCACTCCAGGACCTTGAAATGCTTCTTACGAAGCCACTCCTTCGTTGCCCTGGCGGTGTGCTTTGGATCATTGTCATGTTGAAAGACCCAGCCACGTTTCATCTTCAATGCCCTTGCTGATGGAAGGAGGTTTGCACTCAAAATCTCACGATACATGGCCCCATTCATTCTTTCATGTACCCGGATCAGTCTTCCTGGCCCCTTTGCAGAGAAACAGCCCCAAAGCATGATGTTTCCACCACCATGCTTTACAGTAGGTATGGTGTTTGATGGATGCAACTCAGTATTCTTTTTCCTCCAAACACGACAAGTTGTGTTTCTACCAAACAGTTCCAGTTTGGTTTCATCAGACCATAGGACATTCTCCCAAAACTCCTCTGGATCATCCAAATGCTCTCTAGCAAACTTCAGACGGGCCCGGACATGTACAGGCTTAAGCAGTGGGACACTTCTGGCACTGCAGGATCTGAGTCCATGGTGGCGTAGTGTGTTACTTATGGTAGGCCTTGTTACATTGGTCCCAGCTCTCTGCAGTTCATTCACTAGGTCCCCCCGCGTGGTTCTGGGATTTTTGCTCACCGTTCTTGTGATCATTCTGACCCCACGGGGTGGGATTTTGCGTGGAGCACCAGATCGAGGGAGATTATCAGTGGTCTTGTATGTCTTCCATTTTCTAATTATTGCTCCCACAGTTGATTTCTTCACTCCAAGCTGGTTGGCTATTGCAGATTCAGTCTTCCCAGCCTGGTGCAGGGCTACAATTTTGTTTCTGGTGTCCTTTGACAGCTCTTTGGTCTTCACCATAGTGGAGTTTGGAGTCAGACTGTTTGAGGGTGTGCACAGGTGTCTTTTTATACTGATAACAAGTTTAAACAGGTGCCATTACTACAGGTAATGAGTGGAGGAAAGAGGAGACTCTTAAAGAAGAAGTTACAGGTCTGTGAGAGCCAGAAATCTTGATTGCTTGTTTCTGACCAAATATTTATTTTCCACCATAATATGCAAATAAAATGAAAAAAAAACAGACAATGTGATTTTCTGGATTTTTTTTTCTCAGTTTGTCTCCCATAGTTGAGGTCTACCTATGATGTAAATTACAGACGCCTCTCATCTTTTTAAGTGGTGGAACTTGCACTATTGCTGACTGACTAAATACTTTTTTTCCCCACTGTATACCTGATAGGAGCCCATACAGTCTATATCTACAGTAATATATACCTGACAGGAGCCCGTACAGTCTATATCTACAATAATATATACCTGACAGCGGCCCATACATTCTGTATCTACAATAATATATACCTGACAGGAGCCCGTACAGTCTAAATCTACAATAAATTAAAATTCAAATTCAAATTCAAAGAAGCTTTATTGGCAGGACTAAATACACATTAGTTTTGCCAAAGCAAGTGTACAAATGGGAATAGGGATAGGGACTGTAGGAATGTTGGGTTGGGGCTGTAGGAAAGGTGGATGGGGGCAGATCCAGGATAATCCAATAATATATACCTGACAGGAGCCCGTACAGTCTATATCCACAATAATATATACCTTACAGGAGCCCGTACAGTCTATATCTACAGTAATATATACCTGACAGGAGCCCATACAGTCTATATCTACAATAATATATACCTGACAGGAGCCCGTACAGTCTGTATCTACAATAATATATACCTGACAGGAGCCCATACAGTCTGTATCTACAATAATATATACCTGACAGGAGGCCTTACAGTCTATATCTGCAGTAAGATATACCTGACAGGAGACCGTATAGTCTATATCTACAGTAATATATACCTGACAGGAGCACATACAGTCTATATCTACAATAATATATACCTGACAGGAGCCCCTACAGTCTGTATCTACAATAATATATACCTGACAGGAGACCGTATAGTCTATATCTACAATAATATATACCTGACAGGAGCCCGTACAGTCTATATCTACAATAATATATACCTGACAGGAGCCCGTACAGTCTATATCTACAATAATATATACCTGACAGGAGCCCATACAGTCTGTATCTACAGTAATATATACCTGACAGGAGCCCTTACAGTGTATATCTACAATAATATATACCTGACAGGAGCACGTACAGTCTATATCTGCAATAATATATACCTGGCAGCAGCCCGTACAGTCTATATCTACAATAATATATACCTGACAGCAGCCCGTACAGTCTATATCTACAATAATATATACCTGACAGGAGCCCGTACAGTCAATATCTGCAATAATATATACCTGACAGCAGCCCGTACAGTCTATATCTACAATAATATATACCTGACAGCAGCCCGTACAGTCTATATCTACAATAATATAGACCTGACAGCGGCCCATACAGTCTGTATCTACAATAATATACTGTATACCTGACAGGAGCCCATACAGTCTGTATCTACAATAATATATACCTGACAGGAGCCCGTACAGTCTATATCTACAATAATATATACCTGACAGGAGCCCGTACAGTCTATATCTACAATAATATATACCTGACAGGAGCCCATACAGTCTGTATCTACAGTAATATATACCTGACAGGAGCCCTTACAGTGTATATCTACAATAATATATACCTGACAGGAGCCCGTACAGTCTATATCTGCAATAATATATACCTGGCAGCAGCCCGTACAGTCTATATCTACAATAATATATACCTGACAGCAGCCCGTACAGTCTATATCTACAATAATATATACCTGACAGGAGCCCGTACAGTCTATATCTGCAATAATATATACCTGACAGCAGCCCGTACAGTCTATATCTACAATAATATATACCTGACAGCAGCCCGTACAGTCTATATCTACAATAATATAGACCTGACAGCGGCCCATACAGTCTGTATCTACAATAATATACTGTATACCTGACAGGAGCCCATACAGTCTGTATCTACAATAATATATACCTGACAGGAGCCCGTACAGTCTATATCTACAATAATATATACCTGACAGCAGCCCGTACAGTCTATATCTACAATAATATATACCTGACAGGAGCCCGTACAGTCTATATCTACAGTAATATATACCTGACAGCAGCCCATACAGTCTATATCTACAATAATATATACCTGACAGCAGCCCGTACAGTCTATATCTACAACAATATATACCTGACAGGAGCCCGTACAGTCTATATCTACAATAATATTTACCTGACAGGAGCCCGTAGAGTCTATAATTCAAATTCAAACAAGCTTTATTGGCAGCACTAAACACAGAGGGGCAGATCCAGGATTGGGCTATAGAAGTCCACTGCATAGGGAAGGTGGATTATCTACAATAATATATACCTGACAAGAGCCCATACAGTCTATATCTTCAATAATATATACCTCACAGGAGCCCATACATTCTGTATCTACAATAATATATACCTGACAGGAGCCCATACAGTCTATATCTACAATACTATATACCTGACAGGAGCTCATACAGTCTATATCTACAGCACTTGCTGATTACTGCCATAATTTTTACTGCAGAGTATTTTTGCAGATTTGTCATTTTGTGTTTTCTTGTTGTATTTCAGCCATTGGGTGGCGTGAGCATTGTCTTACCGACTTGTTCACATTTTGAACATGTCACATATGTTTTAAAATCCGTTTTTTCCTTGCTCAGCATGGTTTGGGAGACCCCACCCCTCTCTTGTGTGACATGCACATAAATGAGCTGCCATAAACCACAAGCCCATATACTAGGAGGCGCCTGTCTGTATCCTGTTCATTTAGACACTGTTCACATGTTCAGGTTTTCAGTACATTAGATAGGGACTGCTCCGTGAAGGGTTACCGTGACGTGGTGGAGCAGCTTGGCATATATTTTTTGCAAAAAACGTATTGACTAAATACCCTGTATTTGTTATCCAGCACTTGCTGATTACTGCCATATTTTTTACTGCAGAGTATTTTTGCAGATTTGTCATTTTGTGTTCTCTTGTTGTATTTCAGCCATTGGGTGGCGTGAGCACTGTCTGACCGACTTGTTCACATTTTGTGCATGTCACATATGTTTTAAAAAAAATAATATATACCTGACAGGAGCCTATACAGTCAAATTCTAATTCAAATTCAAATTCAAAGGAGCTTTACTGGCAGGACTAAATACACATTAGTTTTGCCAAAGCAAGTGTACAAAAGGGGAATAGGGATAGGGACTGTAGGGATGTTGGGTAGGGGCTGTAGGAAAGGTGGATGGGCCAGATCCAGGATGGGGCTATAGAAGTCCATGGCATAGGGAAGGTGAATAGGGGGATGTGGCAGATCCAGGGTGGAGCTATAGAAGTCCATGGCATAGGGAAGGTGGATGAGGGGCATGGGTCAGATCCAGGGTGGGGGCCATAGAAGTCCATGGCATATCATAGTTCTCTTTCTCGCAGTCTATGGCATGTGCTCACATATTGTGCTGCTATCTCCACTGCTCTGTCTTCTTCCCCTAGCAGGATATATGTTTTCTCTTCCTCCTTCATGGTGATGAAATCCGTGAAGAGATGTGAGAGTCTCCTGAAGTGAGTGTCCCTCACTGCTGAGTATTTGGGGCAGTGTAGCAGGAAGTGGGTCTCATCCTCCAGGGCCTCCTGGTCACAGTGTAGGCACAGTCTTTCCTCCCTGGGCTTGTAGCTCTGCCTGTGTCGGCCGGATTCGATGGTCAGACTGTGGGCACTGAGTCTATTTTGGCTCAGGATCTTGCGGTCTCTGGGGTCTGGGAGTTTCTCCAGGTATGGGGCGAGTCTGTAGTCTCTCTGTAGACTCCGGTACATGGTCAGTTTCTGTGAGCTGATGATGTCGTTCTTCCAGTCACTTACATACCTCTCCTGGCCTTCGCCTACCATCTTCCTGATTCTGGCTTTTGTCAGGTTGTTGTGATTGGTGTTCTGGTCAGGTTGGGTTTGGGTGAGCTGTTCCAAGGGTCCTGGTTTGTCTGTTTCACCTACATGTGTCTGGGCTTTATGGTGATGGGAGCTTGGATTGCTCCTTCGTAAGTGAGCCCGGAATGACAGTGCCCTCTTTAGAACCATTAGGTGTAGAGGGAATCTGCCCCGCTCGGCCCGGCAAGCACTGTTGGAGGTGCTCCGATGGACTTGGAGAAGGTGCTTGCAGAATTCCAGGTGGAATATTTCTGTTGGGCTTGAATCCCACCTTGACCAGTCTGGGTAGGTGTGAGGACCCCAGACTTCGCTGCCATACAGGAGGATTGGGGCGATGATAGAATCGAAGATTTTTAACCAGACCCTCACTGGTGGCTTTAGATGGTAGAGCTTCCTTCGGATGGCATAGAAGGTTTCGCATGCCTTGTCTTTCAGGGTCTCTATGGCTTGTTTGAAGCTCCCTGATCGGTGAATCTCTAGGCCCAGATAGGTATATTTGTCCGTTCCTGTAAGGGCGCAGTTGTTGAGGATAAATGAAGGGTGCTGGTCTGATTTTCTCTTTCTCTTCTGGAACACCATGATGTTGGTTTTCTTTAGGTTGACCAGTAGAGCCCAGGTGGAGCTGAATTTCTCTAAGATTTTCAGGTTGTCTTGGAGGCCTTTCTCGGTTGGTGACAGAAGCAGCAAGTCATCTGCATACAGCAGGAATTTCACCTGCACGTCGTGGAGGGTGAGACCTGGTGCTGTGGAAGATTCCAGAGCGGTAGCCAGCTCATTGATGTAAATGTTGAAGAGCGTTGGGCTTAGGCTGCAGCCTTGTCTGACTCCCCGGCTCTGCTGGAAATAAGCCGTTCTTCTGCCGTTCACACTCACACTGCAGAGGTTCTCGGTGTAGGAGCTTTTGATAACATCGTAGGTCTTTCCTCCTATTCCCCTCTCCAGCAGTTTCAGGAATAAGCCTGGGTGCCACACCGAATCAAAGGCCTTTTTAAAGTCCACGAAACAGGCGTATATCTTCCCGTTCTTTGTATTGTGGACGTGGCTCTGAATGAGGCTGTGCAGGGTGTAGATGTGGTCAGTAGTGCGGTGGTTTGGCATGAAGCCTGCTTGGCTCTTGCTGAGGACGTTGTGCTCGGTGAGGAAACTGAGGATCCTCTTGTTCAGGATGCTGTTGAACAGTTTTCCCAGGTTGCTGCTGACACATATTCCTCTGTAGTTGGCTGGGTCATACCTGTCCCCATTCTTGTGGATGGGTGTGATGAGGCCTTGATTCCAGGTATGAGGGAAGTAGCCGGCACTTAGCACAATATTGAAGAGTTTAACCATTGCGGCCTGTATTTCTGGTGGGCTGTACTTCAGCATTTCTGGTAGGATTCCATCCAGGCCACCGGCTTTTCTACATCTTATGGAAGAGATTCTCTCTGCTACTTCCTGTAATGTAATAGGTGCATCCACGGGGTTTTGGAAATTTTTTACTTTTTGCTCCATTGCTTTTAGTTTTGCCATTATGTTTTCCTGTTCTTGGCTTAGTTCTTCCTTTGGAATGTCTTTATAGAGGTCTCTGAAGTACTGGAGCCAGATGTTGCCATTTTGGATATGGATGTTGTTTTTCTTGTCTTTTGTGCCCATGTGGTTCCATAGTTCCCAGAAGGAGTTGTCTTGGAGGGCTTCTTGGAGTTGGTTAAGTTTGGTGGAGATGTAACTCTGCTTCTTCCTCCTGAGGATGGTTTTGTACTGCCTTTGTATGGTTTCATAGGCTTCCCTCAGACCCGGGTGGTTGGGGTCTCTGTGTTTCTTGTTTGAGGCTGTTCTCAGGGTCTTCCGTACGGCTTTACATTCTCTGTCAAACCATCCATTGATCTGTTTTTCTTTTGGTCTCTTGTAGTTGACTTTTTTAAGGTCGGACAGTCTGGCCATTGCATAGAATATATTGTTGAGGTCTTTTGCAGCTTGACTCACTCCCTTTGGGTTAGGCTGGTACTCGTAGTTGTAGAAGTGGTGGAGCATCCGCTGTATTTCAGGTCTGCTGGGAACCTCTTTATACTTTAATGCCGACGTTTTGTGCCATTTATAGGATGGAGGCCGGGTGAAGAGGCCGCTCTGCTGTGGCTTTTGAGTGGATGGTTTCTCTGTAGATTTCAGGTACAGAAGAAGTTGGTTGTGGTCTGACAGGTGCGTTTGTGGGGAGACTATGAAGGCGCTGATATTTGCCAGGATCATATCTGTAATGGCATATTCTACTACACTCCTCCCTACATGGGAGTTTAGTGTGCACCTCCCTAAGGAGTCTCCTTTGGTTCGTCCGTTAAGAATATGAAGTCCTAAACTTCTGCATACGTTCAGGAGCTTTTTACCACTTTTGTTGACTGTACTGTCATAGCTGTTTCTCTCTGTGACTACTGAGTCTTGGCCGTTATTCTCTGCTCCAAATATGTAGATGTTCCCATCCGTGGTCAGGAAGTCGTTTTCTCTCCCTGTTCTTGCATTGAGGTCTCCAAAGATGAGAACTTTGCCCAGGCCCTGATAGTGGGCGGCTTCTCTTTGTAAGATCTCGAAGCAGTCTGGATTGAAGTAGGGTGACTCTGGCGGTGGTATATAGGTGGCGCAGAGATACACATCAGACTGAGAGGTGAGGATGGAGCTGCTGATCCTGATCCATATGTGGCTGCCTCCTCTCTTCACCGGTTTGATGTACTGGTGGAGCTCCTCTTTATGCCAGATCAGTATTCCTCCTGAGCTCCGGCCCAGTTTGATGTTTTTATTTTTCAGGGCAGGGACAGAGATTTCCCTGTATCCGATGGGCACCAGAGATTCGTCTTCGGCTCTGGTCCATGTTTCCAGGAGGATCTGAATGTCTATATTTCTCAGTCTTTGTATAAAGTCAGGGTCATTTGTTTTACATCCAAAGGCCGAGGTGTTGAGACCCTGAATATTCCAGCTGCTGATTGTAAGTGAGGTCATTTTTTTTTTTTTTTTCTATATATCTTGGGTGTATCTACAACAATATATACCTGACATTAACCCATACAGTCTGTATCTACAATAATATATACCTGACAGCAGCCCATACAGTCTATATCTACAGTAATATATACCTGACAGGAGCCCATACAGTCTATATCTATAGTAATATATACCTGACAGGAGCCCGTACAGTCTATATCTACAATAAGATATACCTGACAGGAGCCCGTACAGTCTATATCTACAATAATATATACCTGACAGGAGCCCCTACAGTCTATATCTACAGTAATATATACCTGACAGGAGCCTGTACAGTCTATATCTACAGTAATATATACCTGACAGGATCCCATACAGTCTATATCTACAATAATATATACCTGACAGGAGCCCATACAGTCTGTATCTACAATAATATATACCTGACAGGAGCCCATACAGTCTATATCTACAGTAATATATACCTGACAGGAGCCCGTACAGTCTATATCTACAATAAGATATACCTGACAGGAGCCCGTACAGTCTATATCTACAATAATATATACCTGACAGGAGCCCCTACAGTCTGAATCTACAATAACATATACCTGACAGGAGACCGTATAGTCTATATCTACAATAGTATATACCTGACAGGAGCCCGTATAGTCTATATCTACAATAATATATACCTGACAGGAGCCCATAGATTCTATATCTACAATAATAAATACCTGGCAGGAGCCCATACAGTCTGTATCTACAATAATATATACCTGACAGGAGCCCATACAGTCTATATCTACAGTAATATATACCTGACAGGAGCCCGTACAGTCTATATCTACAATAATATATACCTGACAGGAGCCCTACAGTCTATATCTACAGTAATATATACCTGGCAGGAGCCCATACAGTCTACATCTACAGTAATATATACCTGACAGGAGCCCATACAGGCTATATCTACAGTAATATATACCTGACAGGAGCCCCTACAGTCTATATCTACAATAATATATACCTGACAGGAGCCCATACCGTCTGTATCTACAATAATATTTAACTGACAGGAGCCCGTACAGTCTATACCTACAATAATATATTCCTGACAGGAGCCCGTACATTCTGTATCTACAATAATATGTACCTGACAGGAGCCCGTACAGTCTATATCTACAATAATATATACCTGACAGGAGCCCGTACAGTCTATATCTACAATAATATATACCTGACAGGAGCCTGTACAGTCTATATCTACAGTAATATATACCTGACAGCAGCCTGTACAGTCTGTATCTACAATAATATATACCTGACAGCAGCCCGTACAGTCTGTATCTACAATAATATTTACCTGACAGGAGCCCGTACAGTCTATATCTACAATAATATATACCTGACAGGAGCCCATACAGTCTATATCTACAATAATATATACCTGACAGGAGCCCGTACAGTCTATATCTACAATAAATTCAAATTCAAATTCAAAGAAGCTTTATTGGCAGGACTAAATACACATTAGTTTTGCCAAAGCAAGTGTACAAACGGGAATAGGGATAGGGACTGTAGGAATGTTGGGTTGGGGCTGTACGAAAGGTGGATGGGGGCAGATCCAGTATAATCCAATAATATATACCTGACAGGAGCCTGTACAGTCTATATCTACAATAATATATACCTTACAGGAGCCCGCACAGTCTATATCTACAGTAATATATACCTGACAGGATCCCATACAGTCTATATCTACAATAATATATACCTGACAGGAGCCCGTACATTCTGTATCTACAATAATATATACCTGATAGGAGCCCATACAGTCTATATCTACAGTAATATATACCTGACAGGAGCCCGTACAGTCTATATCTACAATAATATATACCTGACAGCGGCCCATACATTCTGTATCTACAATAATATATACCTGACAGGAGCCCGTACAGTCTATATCTACAATAATATATACCTGACAGGAGCCCATACAGTCTATATCTACAATAATATATACCTGACAGGAGCCCGTACAGTCTATATCTACAATAAATTCAAATTCAAATTCAAAGAAGCTTTATTGGCAGGACTAAATACACATTAGTTTTGCCAAAGCAAGTGTACAAACGGGAATAGGGATAGGGACTGTAGGAATGTTGGGTTGGGGCTGTACGAAAGGTGGATGGGGGCAGATCCAGGATAATCCAATAATATATACCTGACAGGAGCTCGTACAGTCTATATCTACAATAATATATACCTTACAGGAGCCCGCACAGTCTATATCTACAGTAATATATACCTGACAGGATCCCATACAGTCTATATCTACAATAATATATACCTGACAGGAGCCCGTACATTCTGTATCTACAATAATATATACCTGATAGGAGCCCATACAGTCTATATCTACAGTAATATATACCTGACAGTAGCCCGTACAGTCTATATCTACAATAATATATACCTGACAGCGGCCCATACATTCTGTATCTACAATAATATATACCTGACAGGAGCCCGTACAATCTATATCCACAATAATATATACCTTACAGGAGCCCGTACAGTCTATATCTACAGTAATACATACCTGACAGGAGCCCATACAGTTTATATCTACAATAATATATACCTGACAGGAGCCCGTACAGTCTGTATCTACAATAATATATACCTGACAGGAGCCCATACAGTCTGTATCTACAATAATATATACCTGACAGGAGGCCTTACAGTCTATATCTGCAGTAAGATATACCTGACAGGAGACCGTATAGTCTATATCTACAGTAATATATACCTGACAGGAGACAGTACAGTCTATATCTACAATAATATATACCTGACAGGAGCCCCTACAGTCTGTATCTACAATAATATATACCTGACAGGAGCCCGTATAGTCTGTATCTACAATAATATATACCTGACAGGAGCCCATACAGTCTGTATCTACAATAATATATACCTGACAGGAGGCCTTACAGTCTATATCTGCAGTAAGATATACCTGACAGGAGACCGTATAGTCTATATCTGCAGTAATATACACCTGACAGGAGCCCCTACAGTCTGTATCTCCAATAATATATACCTGACAGGATCCCCTACAGTCTGTATCTACAATAATATATACCTGACAGGAGACCGTATAGTCTATATCTACAATAATATATACCTGACAGCAGCCCGTACAGTCTGTATCTACAATAATATATACCTGACAGAAGCCCATACAGTCTATATCTACAATAATATATACCTGACAGGAGCCCGTACAGTCTATATCTACAATAAATTCAAATTCAAATTCAAAGAAGCTTTATTGGCAGGACTAAATACACATTAGTTTTGCCAAAGCAAGTGTACAAACGGGAATAGGAATAGGGACTGTAGGAATGTTGGGTTGGGGCTGTACGAAAGGTGGATGGGGGCAGATCCAGGATAATCCAATAATATATACCTGACAGGAGCCCGTACAGTCTATATCTACAATAATATATACCTTACAGGAGCCCGCACAGTCTATATCTACAGTAATATATACCTGACAGGATCCCATACAGTCTATATCTACAATAATATATACCTGACAGGAGCCCGTACAGTCTGTATCTACAATAATATATACCTGATAGGAGCCCATACAGTCTATATCTACAGTAATATATACCTGACAGGAGCCCGTACAGTCTATATCTACAATAATATATACCTGACAGCGGCCCATACATTCTGTATCTACAATAATATATACCTGACAGGAGCCCGTACAGTCTATGTCTACAATAAATTAAAATTCAAATTCAAATTCAAAGAAGCTTTATTGGCAGGACTAAATACACATTAGTTTTGCCAAAGCAAGTGTACAAATGGGAATAGGGATAGGGACTGTAGGAATGTTGGGTTGGGGCTGTAGGAAAGGTGGATGGGGGCAGATCCAGGATAATCCAATAATATATACCTGACAGGAGCCCGTACAGTCTATATCTACAGTAATATATACCTGACAGGAGCCCATACAGTCTATATCTACAATAATATATACCTGACAGGAGCCCGTACAGTCTATATCTACAGTAATATATACCTGACAGGAGCCCGTACAGTCTGTATCTACAATAATATATACCTGACAGGAGCCCATACAGTCTGTATCTACAATAATATATACCTGACAGGAGGCCTTACAGTCTATATCTGCAGTAAGATATACCTGACAGGAGACCGTATAGTCTATATCTACAGTAATATATACCTGACAGGAGCACAAACAGTCTATATCTACAATAATATATACCTGACAGGAGCCCCTACAGTCTGTATCTACAATAATATATACCTGACAGGAGACCGTATAGTCTATCTCTACAATAATATATACCTGACAGGAGCCCGTACAGTCTATATCTACAATAATATATACCTGACAGGAGCCCGTACAGTCTATATCTACAATAATATATACCTGACAGGAGCCCATACAGTCTATATCTACAATAATATATACCTGACAGGAGCCCGTACAGTCTATATCTGCAATAATATATACCTGACAGCAGCCCGTACAGTCTATATCTACAATAATATATACCTGACAGCGGCCCATACAGTCTGTATCTACAATAATATATACCTGACAGGAGCCCATACAGTCTGTATCTACAATAATATATACCTGACAGGAGCCCGTACAGTCTATATCTACAATAATATATACTTGACAGCAGCCCGTACAGTCTATATCTACAATAATATACACCTGACAGGAGCCCGTACAGTCTATATCTACAATAATATATACCTGACAGCAGCCCGTACAGTCTATATCTACAATAATATACACCTGACAGGAGCCCGTACAGTCTATATCTACAGTAATATATACCTGACAGGAGCCCGTGTAGTCTATATCTACAATCATATTTACCTGACAGGAGCCCGTACAGTCTATAATTCAAATTCAAATAAGCTTTATTGGCAGCACTAAATACAGAGAGGCAGATCCAGGATTGGGCTATAGAAGTCCACTGCATAGGGAAGGTGGATTATCTACAATAATGTATACCTGACAAGAGCCCATACAGTCTATATCTTCAATAATATATACCTCACAGGAGCCCATACATTCTGTATCTACAATAATATATACCTGACAGGAGCCCATACAGTCTATATCTACAATACTATATACCTGACAGGAGCTCATACAGTCTATATCTACAGCACTTGCTGATTACTGCCATAATTTTTACTGCAGAGTATTTTTGCAGATTTGTCATTTTGTGTTTTCTTGTTGTATTTCAGCCATTGGGTGGCGTGAGCATTGTCTTACCGACTTGTTCACATTTTGAACATGTCACATATGTTTTAAAATCCGTTTTTTCCTTGCTCAGCATGGTTTGGGAGACCCCACCCCTCTCTTGTGTGACATGCACATAAATGAGCTGCCATAAACCACAAGCCCATATACTAGGAGGCGCCTGTCTGTATCCTGTTCATTTAGACACTGTTCACATGTTCAGGTTTTCAGTACATTAGATAGGGACTGCTCCGTGAAGGGTTACCGTGACGTGGTGGAGCAGCTTGGCATATATTTTTTGCAAAAAACGTATTGACTAAATACCCTGTATTTGTTATCCAGCACTTGCTGATTACTGCCATATTTTTTACTGCAGAGTATTTTTGCAGATTTGTCATTTTGTGTTTTCTTGTTGTATTTCAGCCATTGGGTGGCGTGAGCATTGTCTTACCGACTTGTTCACATTTTGAACATGTCACATATGTTTTAAAATCCGTTTTTTCCTTGCTCAGCATGGTTTGGGAGACCCTCACATTTTGTGCATGTCACATATGTTTTAAAAAAAATAATATATACCTGACAGGAGCCTATACAGTCAAATTCTAATTCAAATTCAAATTCAAAGGAGCTTTACTGGCAGGACTAAATACACATTAGTTTTGCCAAAGCAAGTGTACAAAAGGGGAATAGGGATAGGGACTGTAGGGATGTTGGGTAGGGGCTGTAGGAAAGGTGGATGGGCCAGATCCAGGATGGGGCTATAGAAGTCCATGGCATAGGGAAGGTGAATAGGGGGATGTGGCAGATCCAGGGTGGAGCTATAGAAGTCCATGGCATAGGGAAGGTGGATGAGGGGCATGGGTCAGATCCAGGGTGGGGGCCATAGAAGTCCATGGCATATCATAGTTCTCTTTCTCGCAGTCTATGGCATGTGCTCACATATTGTGCTGCTATCTCCACTGCTCTGTCTTCTTCCCCTAGCAGGATATATGTTTTCTCTTCCTCCTTCATGGTGATGAAATCCATGAAGAGATGTGAGAGTCTCCTGAAGTGAGTGTCCCTCACTGCTGAGTATTTGGGGCAGTGTAGCAGGAAGTGGGTCTCATCCTCCAGGGCCTCCTGGTCACAGTGTAGGCACAGTCTTTCCTCCCTGGGCTTGTAGCTCTGCCTGTGTCGGCCGGATTCGATGGTCAGACTGTGGGCACTGAGTCTATTTTGGCTCAGGATCTTGCGGTCTCTGGGGTCTGGGAGTTTCTCCAGGTATGGGGCGAGTCTGTAGTCTCTCTGTAGACTCCGGTACATGGTCAGTTTCTGTGAGCTGATGATGTCGTTCTTCCAGTCACTTACATACCTCTCCTGGCCTTCGCCTACCATCTTCCTGATTCTGGCTTTTGTCAGGTTGTTGTGATTGGTGTTCTGGTCAGGTTGGGTTTGGGTGAACTGTTCCAAGGGTCCTGGTTTGTCTGTTTCACCTACATGTGTCTGGGCTTTATGGTGATGGGAGCTTGGATTGCTCCTTCGTAAGTGAGCCCGGAATGACAGTGCCCTCTTTAGAACCATTAGGTGTAGAGGGAATCTGCCCCGCTCGGCCCGGCAAGCACTGTTGGAGGTGCTCCGATGGACTTGGAGAAGGTGCTTGCAGAATTCCAGGTGGAATATTTCTGTTGGGCTTGAATCCCACCTTGACCAGTCTGGGTAGGTGTGAGGACCCCAGACTTCGCTGCCATACAGGAGGATTGGGGCGATGATAGAGTCGAAGATTTTTAACCAGACCCTCACTGGTGTCTTCAGATGGTAGAGCTTCCTTCGGATGGCATAGGTTTTGCAGGCCTTGTCTTTCAAGGTCTCTATGGCTTGTTTGAAGCTCCCTGACCGGTGAATCTCTAGGCCCAGGTAGGTATATTTGTCCATTCCTGTAAGGGCGCAGTAGTTGAGGACAAATGAAGGGTGCTGGTCTGATTTTCTCTTTCTCTTCTGGAACACCATGTTGGTTTTCTTTATGTTGACCGGTAGTGCCAAGGTGAGCTGAATTTCTCTAAGATTTTCAGGTTGTCTTGGAGGCCTTTCTCGGATGGTGACAGAAGTAGCAGGTCATCTGCATACAGCAGGAATTTCACCTGCTCATCTTGGAGGGTGAGACCTGGTGCTGTGGAAGATTCCAGAGCGGTGGCCTGCTCGTTGATGTAAATGTTGAAGAGCATTGGGCTTAGGCTGCGTTTGTGGGGAGACTATGAAGGTGCTGATATTTGCCAGGTTCATATCTGTAATGGCATAATCTACTGCACTCCTTCCTACATGTAAGTTTAGTGTACACCTCCCTAAAGAGTCTCCTTTGGTTCGTCCATTAAGAATATGAAGTCCTAAACTTCTACATACCTTCATGAGCTTTTTACCACTTTTGTTGACTGTACTGCCGTAGCTGTTTCTCTCTGTGAGTACAGAGTCTTGGCCTTCATTCTCTGCTCCAAATATGAAAATGTTCCCATCCGTGGTCAGGAAGTCGTTTTCTCTCCCTGTTCTTGTATTGAGGTCTCCAAAGATGAGAACTGTTCCCAGGGCCTGATAGTGGGCGGCTTCTCTTTGTAAGATCTCAAAGCAGTCTGAATTGAAGTAGGGTGACTCTGGTGGTGGTATATAGGTGGCACAGAGATGGACATCAGACTGAAAGGTGAGGATGGAGCTGCTGATCCTCATCCATATGTGGCTGCCTCCTCTCTTCACCGGTTTGATGTACTGGTGAAGCTCCTCTTTACAGGGCTGCCACTAGGAATTTTGAGGCCCCATACTTGCAAAATTTTTAGGGCCCTCTTGAGACTCCGTCCAGGCTCCACCCCTCGAACTGTCCACAGTCCCACCGCTCCCTTTTGGAAAAACTCCACTTCTCACCAATCACACATTAACAGTTCCCATCACCAGATCACACATATAGCCGTCAGCTTTTGCTTTGGCCAAAAGATTTTTTTAAGCCACCACCATAACAGGGTAGACACTTTTGGCCAGGCCCTCCTCTACTGTAACCTATTAAATAGTTGTTAAAATATGCCATACAATTTAGGTAATTTTTTTTTTTCAATTTTTAAAATGACCAATAATATCACATACAAGGAACAAATGCCGCTATACCATGTCCAGACCACATATTACCACCACATAGTGACCTATAATACCACATACAAGGAACAAATACCGCCACACCATGACCAGACCACATATTACTACCATAGTGACCGAATAATATCACATACAAGGAACAAATAGTGCCACACCATGACCAGACCACATATTACTACCAAAGGGACTGATTAATACCACATACAAGGAACAAATACCACCGCACCATGACCAGACCACATATTACCACCACAAAGTGACCAAATAATAGCACATACAAGGGACAAATACCACCGCACCATGCCCAGACCACATATTACCACCACATGGTGACTGAATACTACAGTACTGATCATTAATAAAAAAAACTTAATACTATCACCATAAGTGGCATTATACACAGGAGATCTGTTATGAATGGGTCACCGAGGAGGACAACAAAAAGCTAAGTCCCAGAAAACCAGAGAGGTTGGTAACTATGCAGATTGCAGATCCCTGATCTTAACCACACAACTAGCAGTAGCAGTGGAGCGTTCCTACGATGATCTAGACGCCTCGTCACCGCCGGAGGACTAAATAAGCCTAAAGCAAGAAAAGGGGAAAACTAACTGCCCCAGAGCAGACCCCAAAGGAATAGACAGCCCCCACACATGTATTGATGGTGAAACAAGATGAAAACACAAACATAGGTAGGAAAATAGGCAGAGCAAATGATGGGGCCCAAACTAACTATAAAGAACAGGAAAGGAAAGACACTGTCTGCAATCTGCCAAAACCCCTACAAAATAATGTCCAACACTTCTGATAACAAAATTAACCCTGAAGTCACTAGACTTCTCCCACTATATCAGCACTCTGAAATATTCTGAGACAGAGCAAACAGAGGCCAATCTAATAAGGGACTTAAAAGCAAATTGGCAAATACAGATAAATAAGAGTGGAAATTCAGCACAGCCCCAGACGGGGCTGGCTGAACACACAAAAAACTGAGTAGACCAACAAAATCAAGTGTGAACATTAGCAAAAACACTTAGCTTTGAGAAGGCTGGAACAGAGCTGAAAACCAAGACCTGAGAAGCCAGAAGCAATCACCAGCACTAGACTAGGGCGTCGGCTGTTTTAAATCCAGTCTAAGCTTCCTGAGGTCCAATCGTCATCCTCATTGTCAGGTGGCAGATCTCTACTGATTAAATCAGCCTCACTACCTCCTGTTACTACCAGAGGGAGTCTGGAAGGAGAACTCACAGCTGGTGGACCAGAGAATGAACTCACAACAGTACTCCCCCTTGAGGAGGGGTCACTGAACCCTCATCCACGCCACCAGGCTGATCAGGATGGGCCCGGTGAAAAGCACAAACCAATCTATTGGCATGAATATCAGAGGCAGAGACCCAAGAATTATCCTCCTGGCCATAACCCTTCCATTTGACCACATACTGGAGTCTCCGTCTAACCAAACGAGAATCCAATATTTTCTCTACCTCATATTCCATATTGCCTTTAACCAATACAGGATCAGGAGGTGCTGCCATAGGAACCACTGGCTCAACAAACCTCCTCAACAGTGATTTATGAAATACGTTATGGATCTTGAACGTAACTGGAAGAGCCAATAGAAAAGAAACAGGATTAAGAATCTCCAAAATGTTATAAGGTCCAATAAATCTTGGCTTAAATTTTGGAGATGCAACCTTCATAGGAATATTCTTAGACAACAACCAAACCATATCACCCACTTTAAACCGGGGACCAATGGTCCTATGTCTGTTGGAAAATCGCTGGGCCTTTTCCTGAGAGAGTGACAACCTATCCACTACTTGATCCCATATCTGCTGCATTCTCTCAACCACAGTATCCACCCCTGGGCAGGACGAAGATTCCACTTGTCCTGAAGAGAATCGAGGATGAAACCCAAAATTACAGAAAAAGGGTGATATCAAAGTGGCAGAACTAGCTCTATTGTTCAGCGCGAATTCGGCCAAGGGCAAAAATGAAACCCAATCATCCTTGTTACGTGTTACGGAACCACTCAGCACCCAGAATATGTTGTGCAGTTATATGTATGTATAATAGGTTCCATTGGAGATGCATGTCCCTAATGCATCAGCCCACAGGCTGCGCCCAGCCGCCCCCCCTACCTTTGTAATTCCCACAGTAAATATTGGCAGGCTCCGGCCACCTGCGGCTATTGTAATGTATGTCTGGCCTGCTGCTTTTCTATTGGCCTGCCCTCTGTATCTGTGTGATATATTCTGTGTCCTGTGAGTAAAGTGTTGTCAGACTGTAAATACGTGGAGAAGCAGTGATCTTTTATATGCGCCCATGTAACCAAGGAATTCCAGCCAGCGTCCTTCATTCAGACTCCAGCCAAAGCAGAGTGGACCTCCAGAAACACGGGGTCGTACTGAAAGAGGTACCTGAGATAGGAAGACCCCGTTACACTGGTGGCAGCCAGCGGGATATGATACCCCTTCTACAGGAGGAAAGGAATGAATGGAAAACAACTACCAGAAGTTAAAGAGGACTACATTAAAAGATCTGGTAGAAGCCCGAGGGTTGATCACCAGCAACAAAACAAAAGCGGATTTGATAGCAGCCATCATGGAACACGACAGTGCAGCGCCCCCCAATGTGAACGTGGAGGAGACTGAATTCCATAGGGAGGTAAAGAACAGACTGGCGTTCTATGGCCCGAACCCTGCAGTAGAGATCATGCGAGAGGTGATGGCTGATGTGCGTACTGATCTGAAGGAAAAGATGGCTGAGCGGACCAGGATAGAGCTAGCCAAGATGGAGATGGCAGAGCAGACCAAAGTGGAGCTGGCCAAGATGGAGATGGCAGAGCGGAGAGAGGAGAGTCAGCGAGCAGGGGGAGCTCTGGCCTTCGACCAGGTACCTTCAACAGTAAGCCACAAAAAGATCCAGTATAATGCCTTCTGACAGTTGGGGGAGGCAGAGGAAGACATTGATGGCTTTCTGCAGGACTTTGAGCGGCAGTGTGCCATTCATCAAGTAAAGCCAGAGGAACGGGTTCAGATTCTGGCCAGCAAGCTGACAGGCCGAGCAGCGGACGCCTATCGCACGGTACCTGATGAGGACTGCATGGACTATGAGCGGATCAAAGAAGTGATCTTGGCCCGGTATGCGCTGACACCCGAGGCATGCCGCCAAAAGTTCCGTGGACTTATAAAACGCGTAACCGATACCCACGCTGAATGGGCCTGTAAATTACGGTGGTCACTGCTACAGTGGGTACAAGGGAGCCAAGCAACCACTAAGGAGGACGTCCTCCAGCTCTACTTGTTAGAACGATTCTTTAATGGACTAACCCCCGAGACACAGGAATGGCTTCGGGACAGGCGGCCAACGACTCTGGAGGAAGCCGCTCGTCTGGCCGATGAACATCATGATGCCAGGAGGCCTCAGTTGTCCGGATCAAAGATGGTTACTTGGGGCCCGCCCATGGACCTGGAGGGCCCCAAACCACCGAAGATTGTAGGGGGACCAGCTAGAAACCCGGCCTACCACAGTCCCCCTGGGACGCGATGCCACACCTGCCGTCAGCTGGGCCACCTGCAAAGACAATGTCCCAACCGGACTCAGCATACCCAGTGGCCAAAGGCGGGAACAGCTACCTTCAGCCGGGCTGCTGTACACTGCTACTAAGGCGAAGCTGACCCGGCATTGGGGGCTACGACTAACCAAGGGGTGGAAGAGATGGAGGAAGTGCTGCATGAAGTAGACCCTGTGCAGGCAGCCCAGGCAGATAATCGACAACAGCATCGACAGGTCATGTGGGTTAATGGGAAACGTATGCAGGGACTAAGAGATTCCGGGGCAACTTTGACCCTTGTGAAGCCTCATCTCGCCTGGGACCAAGAGAAGATGGACCGGACAGTGGCAGTCCGTGTAGCAGGGGGAGCTATACATCGACTGCCCACTGCCAGGATTCACCTGAACTGGGGAGTCGGGGATGGCCTTGTTGAGGTCAGCTTGATGGAGGATTTGCCTGCAGACGTCTTGCTGGGAAACGACTTGGGGCCCATGTTGTCTGCATTCTCAGTTGCCGCTCTGGCTGAGACATATCCTGTGACCACCCGAGACAAGCTCGAGCTGCGGAGGCGGAATCACACTCAGAGGAGGCCCAGGTAAGACATCCCAGCCCTACACGTATTCCCATAGCCAGACACATTTCTTGGGCCACCCCAGATGAATTTAACCCTCCGTCAGGAACAATGGATCTGACAGGCGCAGCTCTTCTACTTTCATTTCTCCCTTCTCACCAGATTTTCAGGAAACCCCCTCCCTCTAGATAGTCTCCTGGCTCTAGCTGCTGTGTGAAACCTGATACCACAGTTGGTCTGCAGAGCTTCAGGAAGGAAGATATAGCTGTGCTGGCTTCCCAGGCTCATTGGTCCCGAACACATCACACTTTATAAGGTTGGTATGTAATGTTTTTAGTCATTACTATTGTTTATTTAGCTTGTTTTATGAATGGATAGAGAAAGGTTTGTGGATATTTCATATAAATAAGGCAGATTTTCTTACAAATGAAAGTGTACTTCTCAGGAATTTTGAAATTTGTGCATATCAAAGTTATTACTTTTATGTTGAGTAAATGGGTTTGTTTTGCACCTGATAATGTGTAGTCTCTTTTATTACATCCCTATGAAGGTCTCTGATCACTTTTAGATCACTGAAATTGAGAAAATTAGATATTCTAGGCATTTTTCTAGCCTGCGCTTGACAGGCACATTGTTCCATTACGAGTTAGTGTGAATATTGTTCCTGACGGAAGGTTAAGAGGGAGTTACTTGAGGATCCTTCATTGGAGGGATATCGTGGGAAGGCACAGGAGGGGAGAGGGGTACTGGAAGGGGAACAGATTGTATGGAAGCAGGGACTCCTCTACCGGATCACAGAGCAGCACCACACAGGGACGAGCTCCACTATAAAACGACAGCTGGTAGTTCCCAAGAAGTATAGGCAGGAGTTACTGCGAATCTCTCATGACATACCCTTGGCCGGGCACTTCGGCGTCAGTCGCACCAGGCATCGTCTGACACAAAACTTCTTTTGGCCGGGGGTAACCTATGATGTTCATCAGTACTGCCAGACCTGTGAAAGTTGCCAGCGCATTGGCAAGAGGGGAGATCGATGCAAGGCCAAATTACGCCCCCTCCCCATTGTGGAGGAACCATTTAGCCGAGTAGCGGTCAATCTGATAGGGCCGTTAGCCAAACCCAGTCCATCAGGGAAAAGGTATATATTGACAGTGGTAGATTATGCCACACGGTATCCAGAGGTGGTTGCGTTACCTAACATACTGGCAGAGACGGTGGCGGCCGCCATGCTCCAGGTTTTCTCACGGGTTGGATATCCCTGGGAGATTATCTCGGACCAGGGTACCCAGTTTACAGCAGAGGTGATCAACCAACTGTGGAAGCTGTGCGGCGTAAAGTCCATTAGAAGCGCCCCGTACCACCCACAAACCAATGGGTTGTGTGAACGCTTTAACGGGACATTAAAACAGCTCATTGGGACTTTTACCAGGACCTACAGGGACTGGGAGAAATTCTTGCCACACCTCCTGTTTGCCTATCGGGAGGTGCCCCAAGCATCCACGGGGTTCTCCCCATTCGAACTGGTATACGGGAGACGGGTAAGTGGACCCCTAGACTTAGTGCTAGAACACTGGTAAGGGGAGGGCCTCATAGAAGGGGTACCTATTGTACCCTATGTGCTGGAATTCCGGGACCACCTACAGGAGCTGACCCAGGCTGTACGTGAGAACATGCAGGCGACCCAGCGGCGCCAGAGCGTATGGTACGATCGGAGGGCCAGAGAGCGCACTGTTGTGAGTTCATTTTCCCCTCCACCACTGAGGCCCGATGAACTCCCTCTTCTGGTAAAGAAAGGTAGTGAGCCTGATTATCAAGCACCTGAGACTAATGATGATGACTGGCTGAGTGGAGTTACTGACTGGATATAAGGCCGCCGATGCCCTTCTGCCCTGCGGGTGATTTCTCTGAGGGATTCTTTGAGACCAGTCTGAATTCCTGCTCTTCTAAAGCTAAATTTTCTGCTCAGCTTTTTGCATTTGTGCTTTGACTTTGTTTTGCTTTGTTTTTCTGGATTTCTGCCATTCCCTGCTGGGGTGAGCTGAATTCGTTAGCTCTGTCTTCAGAAAATACCTGAGTGCTGATATAGTTTTTGAAGCCTAGCTGCTTCAGGGTCGTTTTCCATATCAGCCTGTTGGCTTATGTCTTTGATAGGGTTTTGGCAGATTGCAGACAGCAACCTTCCTTTCCTGTCCTGTTTAGTTAGCTTGGGCCCCATCGTTTGCTCAGCCTATCTTTCTATCTTTGTGAGTGTTTTTTCATCTTGCTTCACCGTCATTATATGTTGGGGGCTGCCTTTTACTTTGGGGTCTGCTCTGGGGCAGTTTAGATTTCCTTTTCTGTCTTTAGGCTATTTAGCTCTCCGGCTGTGATCGAGGGGTATAGGGCACCGTAGGAACCCACCACGGCTACTGCTAGTTGTGTTGATAGGTTCAGGGGTCTGCAATCTGTTAGTTGCCAACTTCTCTGGTTTTCTGGACGTAGCTTCTATTTTTGTGTCTGCCTCCTACGGTGACTCTATCATAACAGAATCACCCGCCATACCGCAGATCCTAGGGTACTCTATAGCAGGAAAGAATTGTAAAAAAAAAAAAAAAAAAAAAATGGTGTGTATATTTTTTCCTCTATATCTCTGAGGCCGTAGGGGGAATTTTTTTTTCTCTCAATGGAGATAAAGCAATTGTCTGATCGTGTGGAGCAGCTCGCTGCAGAAGTGCAGGGAATTTCCGTCTACCTTGCTCATTCACATGCTGCTGAACCAAAGATTCCTACACCTGATGTATTTTTTGGGGATCGGTCTAAATTTTTGAATTTCAAAAATAATTGTAAATTATTTTTTGCCTTGAAGCCTAACTCGTCAGGGAGCTCCGCACAGCAGGTTAAAATTGTCATCTCTTTGCTGCGTGGCGATCCCCAGGATTGGGCGTTTTCTTTGAAACCAGATGATCCTATTCTGACTAATGTGAACGCATTTTTTCAAGCCTTGGGGTTGTTGTATAACGAACCTAATGCTATTGATCAGGCTGAAAAGACCCTGCTGGCATTGAACCAGGGTCGAGATTCTGCAGAATTGTACTGTCAAAAATTCCGAAAGTGGGCGGTACTTACTACCTGGAATGATAATGCCTTGGCTGCTCTCTTTCGGAAGGGTTTATCAGAAGCCATAAAGGTACTATGGTGGGATTTCCTGTTCCCTCTGGTCTGGACGATTCTATGTCATTAGCCATTCAGGTTGATCGGCGTTTGAGTGAACGCAGGATTGCACGAGAGGTGTTGCCACCAGTTGAACAGGTGTCTGAACCTATGCAATGTGATAGAGTTTTGTCCAGAGAGCAGTGTCAGGAGTTCAGAAGGCGTAATAAGTTGTGTTTTTTCTGTGGAGATGCCTCGCATATTATTTCTGTCTGTCCTAAAGGAGAGAAACGCTTTGCACACACGTTTTCTGTTGGTGGTGTTCAACCTAAGTTTCTTCTGGCTATTACTCTGATCTGCTCCCTGTCCACATTTTCCGCCAAGGCTTTTGTGGATTCGGGAGCAGCCCTAAACCTAATGGACTTCGATTTTGCTAAACGTTGTGGATTTCCGATGACACCCCTGCAGAGCCTATCCCTTTGAGGGGGATTGATGCTACTCCTTTGGCGAAAAATAAACCTCAGTTTTGGACCCAGGTGGTAATGCGGGTCGCCCCAGACCATCAAGAAAATTGCAGATTTTTGGTGTTGCATAATCTGCATGATACCATTGTTCTGGGGTTTCCCTGGTTACAAATTCATAATCCAGTTTTGGATTGGAAATCTGTGTCTGTGGTGAGTTGGGGTTGTCGGTGTGCCTTTAGTGAGGCTCCGGTGTTTTCCACCTCTCCTCAGTCGCATGATGATCCTGACTATTTGGCGGACTTTTATGATGTATTTAGTGAGAATGAGTCTGCGTCTCAGCCTCCTCATAGGAGTTATGCTTGTGCAATTGAACTAAGCCCGGGGTGTAAATTTCCCAAGGGTCGGCTCTTCAATTTATCTGTACCCGAGCACGAGGCTATGCGATCCTATATTAAGGAGGCGTTGGAGAAGGGTCATATTAGACCATCCTCGTCACCCTTAGGTGCCGGGTTTTTTTTTGTAGCCAAAAAGGATGGATCATTAAGACCTTGTATTGATTATCGTGCCCTCAACAAAATTACTGTTAAATATCAGTATCCGTTACCCCTGATTTCGGATCTATTCTCTAGAGTTAAAGGTGCTTGCTGGTTTACCAAGCTTGACCTCAGGGGGGCGTATAATCTTATTCGCATTAAGCATGGGGATGAATGGAAGACGGCGTTTAATACTCCGGAGGGACATTTTGAGTACCTGGTGATGCCTTTTGGGCTCACTAATGCCCCTTCTGTCTTCCAGTGCTTCATGAACGATATTTTCTGAGATTTTGTCGATAAATTTTTGATTACCTATCTGGATGATATTTTGATCTTCTCCAAGAATTGGGATTCTCATGTGGAACATATTCGGACTGTGTTCCGGATCTTGAGGGAGAATTCCCTGTATGTCAAAGGATCTAAATGCCTTTTTGGAGTACAGAGGATTTCTTTTTTGGGATTTATTTTGTCTCCGTCAACTATTGAAATGGACCCGGCCAAGGTACAGGCCATTTACGATTGGGTTCAGCCCACTTCTTTGAAGGCCCTCCAGAAGTTTTTGGGTTTTGCTAATTTTTATCGGAAATTTATAGCAAAATTTTCTAGTATTGGCAAGCCATTGACTGATTTGACTAAGAAGGGTGCTGATGTGTTAAATTGGTCTCCGGAGGCTGTTTCTTCCTTTCAGGAGCTGAAGCGAATATTCATCTCTGCCCCGGTTTTGCGGCAACCTGATGTCTCACTTCCGTTCCAGGTAGAGGTGGATGCTTCTGAGATTGGTGCAGGAGCTGTTTTGTCCCAAAGGGATCCTGTAACATCTAAAATGAATCCCTGTGCTTTCTTTTCCCGAAAGCTCTTCTAGACGTGCTCTAGAAGAGTTCCAGGAGAACAAACCTGAGCGTTGTCCCAGTGGAAAGTTGTATGTTCCTGACCAGTGGAAGAAGAGAGTGATGTCTGAAGTTCATTGCTCTGCTTTGGCTGGTCATCCAGGTATTTTTGGTACTAGAGATCTGGTGAGTCAGTCTTTTTGGTGGCCCTCCTTGTCTCGTGATGTCAGGAATTTTGTGCAGTCCTGTGGGACTTGATCCCGGTCTAAATCGTGTTCTCGCTCTAGTGGGTTGTTAATGCCTTTGCCTGTCCCCAAGAGGCCATGGACCCATATTTCAATGGATTTCATCTCTGATATGCCTGTCTCTCAAAGGATGACTGTTATTTGGGTGATTTGTGATAGGTTCTCTAAGATGGTTCATCTTGTACCCCTCCTTAAGTTGCCGTCTTCCTCTGAGTTGGTGCCCCTGTTTTTGCAACAGGTGATTCGCTTGCACGGGATTCCTGAGAACATTGTATCTGACAGAGGAGTTCAGTTTGTGTCTAGATTTTGGAGAACTTTCTGTTCCAAGCTGGGAATTCAGTTGTCCTTCTCCTCTGCTTTTCACCCTCAGACCAATGGGCAGACAGAGAGAACAAACCAGACCTTGGAGTCGTATTTGAGATGTTTTATTTCCGCTGATCAGGATGATTGGGTTTCATTTTTGCCCTTGGCCGAATTTGCTTTAAATAATAGAGCTAGTTCTGCCACTTTGATGTCACCTTTTTTTTGTAACTTTGGGTTTCATCCTCGATTTTCTTCAGGGCAGGTGGAGCCCTCTGCCTGCCCAGGTGTTGACACTGTGGTGGAGAGAATGCACCAGATCTGGGACCAAGTGGTGGATAAGTTATCTCTCTCCCAGGAAAAGGCCCAGCAGTTTTCCAACCGACATAGGACCATTGGTCCCCAGTTTAAGGTTGGTGATATGGTGTGGTTATCATCAAAAAATCTTGCTATGAAGGTGGCTTCTCCTAAGTTTAAGCCTAGATTTATTGGACCTTACAAGATTTTGGAGATTATTAATCCGGTCTCTTTTCGTTTGGCTCTTCCTTTCACATTTAAAATCCATAATGTGTTCCATAAGTCTTCGTTGAAGAGGTTTGTTGAACCTGTTGTTCCGGGGGTGGCACCTCCAGACCCTGTATTGGTTGAAGGTAACATGGAATATGAGGTAGAGAAAATACTGGATTCCCGTCTGGCTAGACGGAGACTCCAGTATTTGGTTAAGTGGAAGGGTTATGGTCAGGAGGATAATTCCTGGGTCTCTGCCTCTGATATTCATGCCAAAAGATTGGTGCGTGCCTTTCATCGGGCTCACCCTGATCGCCCTGGTGGCGTGGTTGAGGGTTCGGTGACCCCTCCTCAAGGGGGAGGTACTGTTGTGAGTTCATTTTCCCCTCCACCACTGAGGCCCGATGAACTCCCTCTTCTGGTAAAGGTAGTGAGCCTGATTATCAAGCACCTGAGACTAATGATGATGACTGGCTGAGTGGAGTTACTGACTGGATATAAGGCCGCCGGCGCCCTTCTGCCCTGCGGGTGATTTTTCTGAGGGATTCTTTGAGACCTGTCTGAATTCCTGCTCTTCTAAAGCTAAGTTTTCTGCTCAGCTTTTTGCATTTGTGCTTTGACTTTGTTTTGCTTTGTTTTTCTGGATTTCTGCCATTCCCTGCTGGGGTGAGCTGAATTCCTTTAGCTCTGTCTTCAGAAAATACCTGAGTGCTGATAGTTTTTGAAGCCTAGCTGCTTCAGGGTCGTTTTCCATATCAGCCTGTTGGCTTATGTCTTTGATAGGGTTTTGGCAGATTGCAGACAGCAACCTTCCTTTCCTGTCCTGTTTAGTTAGCTTGGGCCCCATCGTTTGCTCAGCCTATCTTTCTATCTTTGTGAGTGTTTTTTCATCTTGCTTCACCGTCATTATATGTTGGGGGCTGCCTTTTACTTTGGGGTCTGCTCTGGGGCAGTTTAGATTTCCTTTTCTGTCTTTAGGCTATTTAGCTCTCTGGCTGTGATCGAGGGCTCTAGGGCACCGTAGGAACCCCCCACGGCTACTGCTAGTTGAGTTGATAGGTTCAGGGGTCTGCAATCTGTTAGTTGCCAACTTCTCTGGTTTTCTGGACGTAGCTTTTATTTTTGTGTCTGCCTCCTACGGTGACTCTATCATAACAGCGCACCTTGGAAATAGGACAGAAGGTCCTGGTGTTAGAGCCCACTAAGCAGAACAAGTTCCAAGCTGCATGGCAGGGGCCCTACCAGGTAGTGGGGAAAATAGCCGACACAACCTATAATGTCGCCAATTGTGACGACCCCAGGGTTATCCGCATGCTCTACGTGAATATGCTGAAGCCCTACCATGAGCGCCCTGAAGAGGTAGTGGCCATCTGTGCACCTGAAGCAGAGGATTTAGCCGGACTTCCCTTGCCGGATGTCTTAGGGGAAAGGACTCAGTCTAAAACATGGGACCAGGTACACTTGGGTGAAGACCTAGGCCCCCCGAGAGAGACAGCAGGTGGAGGAGTTGTTGAGGCAGCGACAGAGGATTTTTTGGGGAGACCAGGGTACACTCGCCTGGCACAACACAAGGTTGAGACCCAGGCTCAGACCCCCATGTGACAAAACCCCTTCTGCGTCCATGAGTTTGTACGAGAGGGGATGCGACAAGAGATACAAGAGATGTTGCGTTTAGGGGTCATTGAAGAGTCAGATAGTCCCTGGGCATCCCCCGTAGTGTTAGTGCCCAAGAAGGATGGGACTACACAGTTTGTGTAGACTATCGTAAGCTCAATGAGAAAACAGTGACGGATGCATATCCCATGCCGCGTGTGGATGAGTTGTTAGACTGGCTGGCGGGGGCAAAGTATTTGACCACCATCGATCTATGCAAAGGCTACTGGCAGATTCCCCTTAGTCCTGACGCTATTCCCAAGTCGGCATTTGTCACCCCGTTCGGCTTATTCCAGTTTCGAGTTATGCCATTCGGGATGAAGAATGCCCCGGCGACCTTCCAAAGGCTGGTTGACCGCCTTCTGGATGGTCTCCAGGACTATGCTTGTGCCTATCTGGATGACATCGCCATCTACAGTGCGACATGGGAAGAGCATCTAAATCACCTAGAGACAGTATTGGACAGGATCCACCAGGCCGGAATCACCCTGAACCCAAACAAGTGTCATGTAGGCAAAGCAGAGGTTCAGTATTTAGGGCATTGGGTGGGAAGCGACCAGAACCAGCCTAGATTGAGGCCATAGCCAAATGGCCCACCCCAAGCACTAAAACCCAGGTCATGGCGTTTCTAGGGACAGCGGGGTATTACAGGAAATTCGTTCCCAAATACAGCAGCGTAGCCAAGCCCCTCACTGATCTGACCCGTAAGAGCCAACCCCGCCAGGTAACCTGGACCCCAGAGTGTGAGGAAGCCTTCCGCCAACTAAAGGACGCCCTCACCAATACCCCTGTATTGGCCGCACCCGATCCAACTAAACGTTTCCTGGTTCACACAGACGCTTCTATGTTTGGATTGGGGGCAGTGGTGAGCCAAGTCGGGCCGGACGGCCAAGAACACCCGGTAGCTTACCTGAGTCGGAAACTACTGCCCCGTGAAGTAAGCTATGCGGCCATCAAGAAGGAGTGCCTGGCGGTAGTATGGGGACTCAAAAAGTTGCAACCATATTTGTATGGACAACAGTTTTCCCTCCTAACGGACCATAATCCCCTAGTCTGGCTTAATCGGGTTTCCGGAAACAACGCCAGATTGCTGCGGTGGAGTTTAGCCCTACAACCTCTGGACTTCACCATCCACTACAGGCCCGGCAAACAAAACGGTAACGCCGATGGACTAAGCCGACAAACGAAACTTGTACCAACCCCATAAACTTCGGTCATCCCCAAACCGATCCGTTAAGGATCAGAATGTGTATGCCGATCGCGTCGCTGAAAAGGGGAGCCGTGTTACGGAACCACTCAGCACCCAGAATATGTTGTGCAGTTATATGTATGTATAATAGGTTCCATGGGAGATGCATGTCCCTAATGCATCAGCCCACAGGCTGCGCCCAGCCACCCCCCACCAACCTTTGTAATTCCCACAGTAAATATCGGCAGGCTCCGGCCACCTGCGGCTATTGTAATGTATGTCTGGCCTGCCGCTTTTCTATTGGCCTGCCCTCTGTATCTGTGTGATATATTCTGTGTCCTGTGAGTAAAGTGTTGTCAGACTGGAAATACATGGAGAAGCAGTGATCTTTTATATGCGCCCATGTAACCAAGGAATTCCAGCCAGCGTCCTTCATTCAGACTCCAGCCAAAGCAGAGTGGACCTCCGGAAACACGGGGTGGTACTGAAAGAGGCACCCGAGATAGGAAGACCCCGTTACAATCCTGATCAGCAGATATAAAACATCTTAAATAAGACTCCAAGGTCTGGTTTGTTCTCTCAGTCTGCCCATTAGTCTGGGGATGAAACGAGGAGGAGAAGGATAACTGAATTCCCAGATTGGAACAAAAGGCTTTCCAAAATCTGGAAACAAACTGGACTCCTCTGTCCGACACAATGTTCTCAGGAATCCCATGTAACCGAACCACCTGTTGTAAAAACAAGGGTACCAACTCAGCCGAAGATGGCAACTTTGGGAGTGGTACAAGATGGACCATCTTTGAAAATCTATCACAAATCACCCAGATAACAGTCATTCTCTGAGAGACAGGAAGATCAGAAATAAAATCCATTGAGATATGGGTCCATGGCCTCTTGGGCAACGGCAGGGGCATCAGCAACCCACTAAAACGAGAACAGGGTTTAGACCGAGAACAAGTCCCACAGGACTGCACAAAATTCCTGACATCACGAGATAAGGCGGGCCACCAAAAAGACCGACTCACCAAATCTCTGGTACCAAAAAAACCTGGATGACCAGCCAATGCGGAGCAATGAACTAAAGACATCACTCTCTTTCTCCACTGGTCAGGAACATACAATTTTCCCATAGGGCAACGCTCAGGTTTATCCTCCTGAAATTCCTCCAGGGCACGTCTCAAATCGGGCGAAATGGCAGAAAGAACTACCCCCTCACCTAGGATGGTAGTAGGCTCGGTCACATTAAGAGAATCAGCAAAGAAACTCCTAGAAAGAGCGTCTGCCTTAACATTCTTAGTGCCCGGAAGAAAAGAGACCACAAAATTAAAACGCGTGAAAAACAAGGCCCATCTAGCCTGTCTAGGATTCAAGCGTTTGGCCGACTCCAGATAAATCAAATTCTTGTGATCGGTGAGGACCACAACTTGATGTTTAGCTCCCTCTAACCAATGTCTCCACTCCTCAAATACCCACTTCATGGCCAACAATTCCCGATTCCCCACGTCATAGTTGCGTTCAGATGGGGAGAACTTACAAGAAAAGAAGGTACAAGGATTCATCTTAGAAGTCACAGGGTCTTTTTGGGACAAAACAGCTCCTGCACCAATCTCAGAAGCATCTACCTCCACCTGAAATGGAAGAGAGACATCAGGTTGCCGTAAAACTGGAGCTGAAGTAAATCTCCGCTTAAGCTCCTGAAATGCTGAGACAGCCTCAGGAGACCAATTCAGCACATCGGCACCCTTCTTGATCAGATCAGTCAGTGGTTTGACAATACCAGAAAAATTACCTATAAATTTACGATAGAAATTAGCAAAACCCAAAAACTTCTGGAGAGCCTTCAAAGAAGTAGGCTGAACCCAATCATAAATGGCCTGTACCTTGGCCGGGTCCATTTCAATAGTCGACGGAGACAAGATAAATCCCAAAAATGAAATCCTCTGTACACCAAAGAGGCATTTCGATCCCTTAACAAACAGGGAATTCTCCCTCAAAATCCGGAACACAGTCCAAACATGTTCCACTTGAGAATCCCAATCACTGGAAAAGATCAGAATATCATCCAAATAGATGATCAAAAACTTATCCACAAAGTCCCGGAAAATATCATTCATGAAGGATTGGAAGACAGAAGGGGCATTAGTGAGCCCAAAAGGCATCACCATGTACTCAAAATGTCCCTCCGGAGTATCCATTCATCCCCGTTCTTGATGCGAATAAGATTATACGCCCCCCTGAGGTCAAGCTTAGTAAACCAGCAGGCACTCTTAACTCTGGAGAATAAATCAGACATCAGAGGTAACGGGTACTGATATTTAACCGTCATCTTGTTAAGGGAACGATAATCAATATACGGTCTTAATGAACCATCTTTCTTGGCCACAAAAAAAAAACCAGCACCTAAAGGTGACGAGGATGGTCTAATATGACCCTTCTCCCACGACTCCTTATTATAGGATCGCATAGCATCATGTTCGGGTACTGATAAGTTGAAAAGCCGACCCTTGGGAAATTTACACCCAGGCATCAACGCAATTGCACAGTCATAACTCCTATGAGGGGGCAAAGGCACAGACTTACTCTCACTAAATACATCAGAAAAAATGGCTAGATAATCAGGAATATCATGAGATTGAGGAGAGGTGGAGAAAACAGGAGGGTCCCTAAGAACACACTGACAGCCCCAACTCACCACAGACCCAGATTTCCAATCGAAAACTGGATTATAAGCTTGCAACCAGGGAAAACCCAGAACAATAGTATCATGCAAATTATGCAGCACCAGAAATTTACAATTTTCTTGGTGGTCTGGGGCAACTTGCATTATCATCTGTGTCAAAAACTGAGTTTTATTCTCCGCCAAAGGAGTAGCATCAATACCCCTCAAAGGAATAGGCATCCGCAGAGGCGTCATGGAAAAACCACAATGTTTAGCAAAGTCCAAATCCATCAGATTCAACGCTGCTCCAGAATCCACAAAAGCCTTGGTGGAAAACGTGGATAAGGAGAAGATTAGAGTAATTGCGAAAAGAAACTTAGATTGTACACCACCTACAGCAAATGTGTGTGCAAAACGTTTCTCTTGTTTAGGGCAGACTGAAATAGTATGAGAGGCGTCTCCGCAGAAATAACACAGCTTATTACGCCTTCTAAACTCCTGACGTTGCTCCCTAGACAAAACCCCATCCCATTGCATAGGTTCAGACACTTGTTCAAAAGGTGGCAGCGCCTCCCATGTAGTTTTACGTTCACGTAAACGCCGATCAACTTGAATGGCTAATGACATAGAATTATCCAGACCAGAGGGAACAGGAAATCCCACCATAACATCTTTTACGGTCTCTGATAAACCCTTCCGAAAGAGAGCTGCCAATGCACTATCATTCCATGTAGTAAGGACCGCCCACTTTTGAAATTTTTGACAGTATAACTCTGCAGAATCCTGACCCTGGCTTAATGCCAAGAGGGTTCTCTCAGCTTGATCAGCAGCATTAGGTTCATCATACAACAACCCCAAGGCTTGAAAAAATGCATCCACATTAGTCAAAATAGGATTTTCAGGTGTCAGAGAAAAAGCCCAATCCTGGGAATCGCCGCGCAGCAAGGAGATGACAATTTTAACCTGCTGCACAGAGCTCCCCGATGAGTTAGGCTTCAAGGCAAGAAATAATTTACAATTATTCTTAAAATTCTGAAATTTAGACCGATCCCCAGAAAACACATCAGGAGTGGGGATCTTAGGCTCAGCAGCAATGTTGACTGAATGAGGTAGGTGGAAATTCCCTGCACTTCAGCAGCAAGTTGCTCCACACGATCAGACAATTGCTTAATCTCCATTAGGGGAAAAAAAAATCCTCCTACGGCCCCAGAAAAAAAAAGAGGAAAAAATATATATATATAAAAAAAAATTCTGACACTTTTTTTTTTCTCTTTTAAACAATTTTTCCCTGCTTTTGAGTACCCTAGAATCTGCGGTATGGCTGGTGATTCTGTTATGAATGGGTCACCGAGGAGGACAACAAAAAGCTAAGTCCCAGAAAACCAGAGAGGTTGGTAACTATGCAGATTGCAGATCCCTGATCTTAACCACACAACAAGCAGTAGCAGTGGAGCGTTCCTACGATGATCTAGACGCCTCGTCACCGCCGGAGGGCTAAATAAGCTTAAAGCAAGAAAAGGGGAAAACTAACTGCCCCAGAGCAGACCCCAAAGGAATAGACAGCCCCCACACATGTATTGACGGTGAAACAAGATCTGTACTTAGTATTTAGTGTATGTGTACAGGTAATATAGTAATCATTGACATTATACACAGGAGCTCTGTATATAATGTACAGGTAACACAGTGATCACTGGTGACATTATACACAGGACCTCTGTATATATAGTATACAGTGTATAGTGTCAGTGTATAGGTAACACATTAACTCACCAGTGACGTTTCTAGGTGAAGTCCTTCATCCTTGCTTTTCATCTTTCATCCAGCACAGATCGCCATCACGTCTTCCAGCCAGGGCTCGTCTCTGCAGGAAATAACACAGTTATCTAGAGTTCGGCTTGCAGAACACATTACTTATTTTTTCCCAACTTCTACATTACATCACATGAAGAAAAAAAGGCGACATAGTATCACTCTACACAGTAACAGGACCACCCCCCCATTTAAAACAGTATACTCAAAAAATAAATACATCACTGTAGTAATAATATCCCTTAATTAGCCCCTATGGTAATAATATCCCCCATCCTGACCCCCGTGTGTCTCATTCCTGGCTTCAGCCATATGTTCTCCCATTCCACTCTCATGAGTATCCATTCTTCCCCATATAATCTCCCAATTCTGCCCCATATGATCTCCCCATCCTGCCCCATGATCCTGTGCGATCTGTCTCTAATCATGCCCCGTATCTCCATTCTGCCCCTTGTCTCACATTCTGCCCCCCTCCTGTGTCCTACTGTCACATTCTGCCCCCTCCTGTGTCTTACTGTCACATTCTGCCCCATGTCCTGCATTATGCCCCAGCGTTCAGCATTCTGCCCCATGTCCAGCATTTTGCCCAGCGTTCAGCAATCTGCTCCAGCATTCTGCCCCATGTCCAGCATTCTTCCCCATGTCCAGCATTCTGCCCCAGTGTTCAGCATTCTGCTCCATGTCCAGCATTCTGCCCCAGCATTCAGCATTCTGACCCTGCATTAAGCAATCTGCCCCAGCATTCTGCCCCATGTCCAGCATTCTTCCCCATGTCCAGCATTCTGCCCCGTCTCCCAGTCTGCCCCGGGCCCCCTGGATCGCTGCTCTCAAAAATTAAAAAAAAACAAAACAAGTTCTTCTTACCTTGCCGCGCTCCGGTGGCGGCCGAGGCTCCATCCCTCCACGCAGCTGAAGCGCACACTCGCCGGCGACGGACAGTGACATCAGACGCCGGCGAAGTGCTCGCTGCGGCTGACGTCAGCTGCCAGCCTCCGATTGGCTGGCAGCTGTTAACTATTGACGTGTGGGCTGGAGGGCCCGAATGTCAATAGCGTTTAGCCGCCGCAGCGCGGCGCTAAGGCCCTGGTTTGCCTGCCGGTAGGGGCCTGGTGAGCAGAAGATACCGGGCCTGATGTGGGCCCCCTCTGCCCACCTGGCTCCATACATAATGCCCTGATGGCGGCCCTGCCTCTTTATACCAGATCAGTATTCCCCCTGAGCTCCGGCCCTGTTTGATGTTTTTATTTTTCAGGGCAGGGACAGAGATTTCCCTGTATCCGATGGGCACCAGAGATTCGTTTTCGGCCCTGGTCCATGTTTCCAGGAGGATCTGAATGTCTATGTTTTTCAGTCTTTGTATAAAGTCAGGGTCATTTGTTTTACATCCAAAGGCCGAGGTGTTGAGACCCTGAATATTCCAGCTGCTGATTGTAAGTAAAGTCATTTTTCTATATATCTTGTGTGTATATACCTTGTAATGAGTATGGCTGTGTAGGACAAACTGGATTTCTGACTGTTTTGTAGACGTGCTTGGTTCCATCCAGTCACATTAGTTTCCTGCATAGTGCGCTGAGCAGGGTCTTTATCTCATCCATATCTCTGCTCTGCATGTATCTGTGTGGGGTCGGTGGACCCCTCCTCCTCTGATGGTCTAAATTTGGGTGAAGAGCTTTGTTCCCAGCTTCTGGAGATATGATTGGGATTTTCTGCCTTTTTACTGTTGGGGGTCTTTCAGTGTGATTATGGTCACTGTTGAATCCAGGCCTCGGTCCTCTGTTTAGCACAATGTCTTTCAGCTCTTTGGACAATAATATATACCTGACAGGAGCCCGTACAGTCTGTATCTACAGTAATATATACCTGACAGGAGCACATACAGTGTATATCTACAATAATATATACCTGACAGGAGTCCGTAGTCTGTATCTACAATAATATATACCTGACAGGAGCCATACAGTCTGTATCTACAATAATATATACCTGACAGGAGCCCTTACAGTCTATATCTACAGTAATATATACCTGACAGTGGCCCATACAGTCTCTATCTATAATAATATATACCTGACAGGAGTCCGTAGTCTGTATCTACAATAATATATACCTGACAGGAGCCATACAGTCTGTATCTACAATAATATATACCTGACAGGAGCCCATACGGTCTATATCTACAGTAATATATACCTGACAGCGGCCCATACAGTCTCTATCTATAATAATATATACCTCACAGGAGCCCTTACAGTTTATATCTACAGTAATATATACCTGACAGGAGCCCTTACAGTTTATATCTACAGTAATATATACCTGACAGGAGCCCGTACAGTCTGTATCTACAATAATATATACCTGACAGGAGCCCATACAGTCTGTATCTATAATAATATATACCTGACAGGAGCCCATACAGTCTGTATCTATAATAATATATACCTGACAGGAGCCCGTACAGTCTGTATCTATAATAATATATACCTGACAGGAGTCCGTACAGTCTGTATCTATAATAATATATACCTGACAGGAGTCCGTACAGTCTGTATCTATAATAATATATACCTGACAGGAGTCCGTACAGTCTGTATCTATAATAATATATACCTGACAGGAGCCCATACAGTCTGTATCTACAATAATATATACCTGACAGGAGCCCATACATTCTAGTGTCTTCACCAGTGAGCCGGCTAGACAGTATGGGCCCATATATTCTGATGGCTTTAATAATTTATACCTTGAAGGAGCACATACATTCTAGTGTCATGTGTGGGTTGCAGTCAGGGCCAGGCAGCAGCCCATAAAGTCTGCTATCTTCAAGAATATATACCTGGAAGGAGCCCATACAGTCTAGCATCTTCAGTAGTGAGCTGGCTAGACTGTATGGGCTGCAGTCAGGACCTGGAAGGCGCCCATACAGTATAGGCTCAACCATGTGACCAGTCATGTGTGAGGGAGGAGCCAGGCTCTGTAGTTATACAGCATGACGCGCGCCCAACCAGAGGAAGAGACCCGTTTGAGGGTCATGAGCAGGAGGGACTGGAGCTGATGTACATGTAGCGCTGTGTGACCTGTAGACCAGTGCAGGGAACCGCAGTATCATGTAGTGTACACTAAGCCCTAACCTCACCCCGTCCGTTATGTTTTCCCACAGTGAGATAGTGCTGCTAGCGAGGCCCATTAGTGTTCACATACTACAGCACAGTTTGGGACATGGGATTGGTGCTAAACATTAGGGTCCCATAGGGGGGATAATAAAAATAATAACAATGATGGGGAATAGGTGAAGGAATGTGGCCCAGAGGGGAACGGTAGGGGGGAAGGGAAAAAGGGGAAAAAAGCAAAGTCAGGTCACAACCAAAGGGTCTGAGTTCGGGAAGAGAATCAAGTCAAGCTGGGTCAGGCACAGAACGCAGAGGGATCAATGTTGCACAGGCAACAGCAAGTGTACGATTGACACTGGGGGGAGGAACTAGCATGCTTAAGTAGAAGCCTGATTAAGGAAAATGAACACAGATGGTTGCAGCACAGACCCAGCACAGACTGACAGCCAGGGGCGTAACTACCATGGTCGCAGCACCGGGCAGGGGGGGGTCAGGGGCTCGGCAGGTCAGACCATAATATCTCCCAACCGTGCCGATTCTCATGGGACAGTCTTGTTTTTGCCCCCCCGCATCCCGCCTGGGAGTCTATCCTTCCTGCACTGCACTGAGCCACCACGCCCCCCCATGAACCCCATCCTTGCCCTCCCAGATAGACCCACCGCAGCCCCCCACAGCCTGCAATGACATCCTAGGCTGTTCTTTTCTGTGCACACAGGACCTGTGATGAGGTCACAGGAGGGGAGGAGTATGGGGTCACATAATCAGGGGCCTCGTTGTCTGCAGGACTCTGCTGTGCTGGCTGTCATGGTGCTGGATGAGGTAAAGTTTCTGTGTGGGGTCAGGAGGGGTTTACAGGGTGGATGTAGCAGAGCTGAGTGTGTATGAGGTGTACGGAGTGGAGCCTTGTGTGTACGAGGTGCCTGGAGCGGAGCCACGTGTGTACGAGGTGTACGGAGTAGAGCCGTGTGTGTACGAGGTGTACAGAGTGGAGCCATGTGTGTACGAGGTGTACAGAGTGGAGCCGTGTGTGTACGAGGTGTACGGAGCGGAGCCGTGTGTGTACGAGGTGTACGGAGCGGAGTCATGTGTGTACGAGGTGTATAGAGCGGAGCTGTGTGAGTACGAGGTGTATGGAGTGGAGCCGTGTGTGTACGACGTGAATGGAGCCGTGTGTGTACGAGGTGTACGGAGCAGAGCCGTGTGTGTATGAGGTGTACAGAGCGCAGCTGTGTGTGTACGAGGTGTACGGAGCACAGCCGTGTGTGTACGAGGTGTACGGAGCGGAGCCGTGTGTACGAGGTGTACAGAGTGGAGCCGTGTGTACGAGGTGTACGGATTGGAGCTGTGTGAGTACGAGGTGTATGGAGCAGAGCCGTGTGTGTACGAGGTGAGTGGAGCCGTGTGTGTACGAGGTGTACGGAGCAGAGCCGTGTGTGTACGAGGTGTGCGGAGCGGAGTCGTGTGTGTATGAGGTGTGCGGAGTTGTGTGTGCGAGGTGTACTGAGCAGATCCGTGTGTGTACGAGGTGTACGGACTGCAGCCGTGTGTGTACTTGGTGTACGGAGCAGAGCCATGTGTGTACAAGGTGTACGGAGCAGAGCTGTGTGTGTATGAGGTGTACGGAGCCGTGTGTGTAAGAGGTGTATGGAGCACTGCCGTGTGTGTACGAGGTGTACGGAGCAGAGCCGTGTGTGTACGAGGTGTACGGAGCAGAGCTGTGTGTGTACGAGGTGTACAGAGTGGAGCCGTGTGTGCGAGGTGTACGGAACGGAGCCGTGTGAGTACGAGGTGTATGGAGCAGAGCCGTGTGTGTATGAGGTGTACGGAGCAGAGCCGTGTGTGTACGAGGTGTACGGAGCGGAGTCGTGTGTCTATGAGGTGTACGGAGTTGTGTGTGCGAGGTGTACGGAGCAGATCCGTGTGTGTACGAGGTGTACGGAGTGCAGCCGTGTGTGTACTTGGTGTACGGAGCAGAGCCATGTGTGTACGAGGTGTACGGAGCGGAGCCGTGTGTGTACGAGGTGTGCAGAGCGGAGGCGTGTGTACGAGGTGAACGGAGCAGAGCCGTGTGTACGAGGTGTACGGAGCAGAGCTTTGTGTGTACGAGGTGTATGGAGTGGAGCCGCATGTGTACGAGGTGTACGGAGCAGAGAAGCGTGTGTACAAGGTGTACGGAGAGGAGCTGCATGTGCACGAGGTGTACGGAACGGGGCCGTGTGTGTACGAGGTGTACGGTGCGGAGCTGTGTGTGTATGAGGTGTACAGAGCGGAGCCACGCGTGTACAAGGTGGACGGAGTGGAGATGTGCGTGCATTTTGGCATTGGGGGGGCATTTGAGAGGTTGCACCGGGGCCCATAACTTTGTAGTTTCGCCACTGCTGACAACCCTGACACAAAGTAACAAAAAGACAGAAACAGAGTGGAAATGTGACAGTACCCCCTCTTCAAGGGGGGCCACCGGACCCCAGGTTTACCAGGAAATCTCTGATGAAAGGCCTGGACCAGCCAATCAGCCCTTACAGAATGAGCTGGAACCCAGGATCGCTCCTCAGGTCCATACCCCATCCAATGTACCAGGTATTGAATGGAATTCCGGACCATTCGGGAATCAATGACCCTTTGTACCTCATATTCCAAGATTCCCAAGCTTCAAACTAGAGGAGGCGGGAGCTAAGAAGACAGAACAGGGAGAATAAATTCCTTCAAAGGCTTGTGGAACACATTAGAAATATGGAAAGACCGAGGGAGCTTTAACCGGAAGGCAACTGGATTGACCATCTCCAGAATTTCATACGGACCAATGAATCTAGGACCCAACTTAGCGAATGCAACTTTAATTTAATATTCTTAGAGGAAAGCCATACCATATCTCCCACTTTGAAGGCAACCCCTGAAGAGTGCCTCCTATCTGCCTTCCGCTTCTGCCGATGCTGAGCCACCCCAGTGTTCTGTTTAACTTTCCTCCAAACATCCTCCAGCTCTTGGTGACATCCACACCAGGACACCCAGAACTTATCCTGGAAAACTCACCAAAATGAGGATGAAACTCGCAATTACAGAAAAGCGGTGAGGTCCCCGTGGACTGATTAACCTGACTGGTAAAGGCAAACTCAGCCAGTGGAAGAAATGATGACCAATTCTCCTGCTGATTGGTGACAAAACATCTTAAAATTTGCTCCAAAAACTGATTTGTCCTTTCTGTCTGACCATTAGTCTCAGGGTGATAAGCAGAAGAAAAGGACAAATCAATCCCCAGTTTTCTGCAGAAGGCCCTCCAAAATCTAGAAACTAATTGAATTTTTTGAAAAGGAAGACGCTTCCAAAAATGACGTTTTTTTCTGAAGCGTCTTTTTTAGAGATTTTTTTTAGCATCCTGATGCCATCCATTTTCATGGACTGATCTAAGAAGCTGTATAAAGACTGATGAAACTCAGTCCATTTTTCTTGTAGATGAAAAAAATAAACATATGAATGAACCCTAAGGAAAAGAAAAACTCTAAAAAAAAGCATTTCATATTACAGTGGTTGTTTGGGATTTTAACATTGATGGCCAATTTTTAGGATAGGACAGAAATGTCTGACTCATTTGGGTGCGACACTTGGCACCCCGTTGATCAGCTTTTCCTGGTATTGGCACACAACTGCTCAGTGCTGAGTTTCGCACCCCCATGGATCAGACATTGATGACCTATCCTAAGGATAAGTCAATGTTAAAGTCCCAGACAACCCCTTTAAATGAATGAATTCACCTCTGCTATATCTGTAGCTTATGTACTGGAAAAGAGAACACCCTTTTATTTTGACACACAGAACCTTGTGCTGCTTAAGTTCATGAAGAAGGCAATGATGATGGGTCCATGATATAGTGTCTGACCAGATAAAGCCGCTTTACAAGACTTGATTATAAATGCATGCAATTACTATTTCGATCGTTAATAATACTGGGCATGGATTGTGCTCTTGCTCATTGCTGAGTTAACGCATGGGCCTGTCCATTCATGTCTCTTCCCACCACATTTTGGCAACCAATGAAAGGAAGCATTGATCATCCCCAGGACAATTGTCGGCTGTGAGACAGCTCTGTAAGTTCAGCATTTGTTTATGAAGTGCTTGGATAATAATCAAAACAAAACAAAAGCAACTTTCTTTTATTAGAGTTTTGGTTTGTCTGGTGAAAACTAGTGGCATTGCAAAATGAACAAAAAGAACTGCCTAATACTGGATAGGTGTACAAACAGAGCGTCACAAATAGTAAAGTGAGTCAGTGTCCTGTGGAAAGGATAGGAGTAGCTCAGAATTAGGCCTCATCCCCACTTGAGATGAAATTGGACGGATGCAAATCCTATTAAAAATAAGATGCCCCAATTCTGGTACTTAACCTCGCTCTTCCCACTTGCCCTGCAGCAGTGGCAAGTGGGGTGATAGTTGGGGGGTTGATGTCACCTTTGTACTGTCAGGTGACATCAAACCCCGAGGTTAGTAATGGAGAGGCATCAATAAGACGCCCCTATTACTAATGCCATAGTATGGAAACACACACACCCAGAATAAAGTCCTTTAATTGAAGGAATGACACAGACTCCTTTAATACAGCTGTGTATCTATCTATTCTATATGTATTTACTGTATGTAATCCATCTATTCTATGCTGTCGGCTCCTGCTGTGATTTTACACTATGTGGCTGCTGAATTGCCGGCATTTATTCTATCTAATATACATATATATCACACACTCAGGAACAGACACTGTATTCTGCTTTAACAGTGTAACTTTACTTGATAACAATCCATGGTAATTTCAGTACAGCACAAGTTCATGTTTTCAGCCTGAGCTTTCCCTCTCAATGCTGGCTCCTCTAGAGTGTGAGATGCTTGTCCTGGCTCCCCATTTTCCTGCACCCACTTTCCAGTACTGGTTCCCACTAAAGCTCCCCTTCACTGGGAGATGAAAAAGGTTCCCCTGTCCTGATTCAAGCCATAGGCCCCGTATTCTCTATGGGGCACCATTGTACCAAGTGGCGGCTGAACACATTCTGCTTTGCTAAGCGCTCTGTGCCTTTCTGTACTGTGTGGCCCTCTGGCCTGTTCTGCCTTCTCCTGAATCACTCTCCAACACTCTCTTAATGTTACACTAAATGTGTTCACTAAATCCTATAATGATACAGTATATACACTAAATGTGGTCACTAAATCTTATAAGGATACAGTATATGTGCTACCATCCCTCCCCCATTTATGTAGCAATGTCCCCATTATGGGTCCATCCTGGTTTATGTACCAACCCTTTAAGCCACCTCCATGGAAATGGTGTCCCGTAATTCTCACCTCAGTAAGGAAAAAAGCCTCCAACCGAATCTGGCTGGGAGCTGTAATGAGATGCAGGAGAGTCTTCTTCTGTTAATGGTTGACTTGGGAAACTTGAGTCTTAAGTTCAAATACTTAATTAACCTCAAGACAAGCGATTGAGAGGAACTACCCAAAAGTGTATTATTTCACCTTTCATGAGCTTTTCAGATCAAAGTGTGCCACTAAAGATGGCTGCCATTTCCTGTTTGCCTCACACCATGTGCTCATGGATCTGGAATTTCCTGTTTCACCAAACCCCATGTGCTCCATAGATCCGCCCACGATGACGCCCACTCTGATGACCTCATGGACCAACCCAGCCTGATGATTTCATGGATCCGCCCGGACTAGCTCACTGCCCAACCCATTAACCAATGGAATACATCCGAACACTCCCATTTTAGAGTTAACCTAGCCCCCTTACAGGGGATATATAAATTTTTGTTTGAATCAATAAAGTCTCTCTCACTCTTGCTCTCTTGGAGCTGTGCCATAGATTGATCAAAGAGAGGTTACATCCGACTGTGTGGTGTGATTTCTTTAAGTGCGCACTGATCAATACCCATTGGGCCAGGAGCAGGCAACTAGTGAACATTTCTTATTGTTCAACCTAGCATTAGTAGTAGCTGCTCCATAATGTAGCAGTTCGGCTGTCACACAGGGTTCCAGCCTGTGGCTTCAGATGTTCCATCATACTGACTATTAACTTCATTCAAGGTGTCAAAGATAAGAATTCTCAATAATAGTTAGAATAATATTCAATTATTTATTTTTCAATTTCCTATCAGTATGTCTTTGGAGTGTGGGAGGAAACCGGAGAACCCGGAGGAAACCCACGCGAACACGAGGAGAACATACAAACTCCTTGCAGATGTTTTCTTTGGTTGGGTTTGGACCCTAGCGCTGCAAAGCAACAGTGTTAACCACTGAGCCACCGTGTTGCCCAATAGTCTTCAATGTGGCCCCAATAATGATAGGCCTTATGATGAAGACATAAAGTGATATAGAAGTCTCTTCATCTATGAACACTTCTCAGCACGAAAAGTCTGGCAAATGTCGAGAACAGAAACCGAGCCTAGAATCTGCCTCTTTATGCAGCAGGAAACTCACATTATTCCGTGAGTATATCTGACTGTGGAAAGTCCAATAAGTGACATGTCTATAACTAAGTACAGAAACCGAGCCCGGAATCTGTCTCTTTATGCAGCAGGAAACTCACATTATTCCGTGAGTATGTCTGACTGCGGAAATTCCAATAAGTGACATGTCTATAATTGAGTACAGAAACCGAGCCCGGAATCTGTCTCTTTATGCAGCAGGAAACTCACATTATTCCGTGAGTATGTCTGACTGCAGAAAGTCCAATAAGTGACATGTCTATAATTGAGTACAGAAACCGAGCCCGGAATCTGTCTCTTTATGCAGCAGGAAACTCACATTATTCCGTGAGTATATCTGACTGCGGAAAGTCCAATAAGTGACATGTCTATAACTGAGTACAGAAACCGAGCTCGGAATCTGTCTCTTTATGCAGCAGGAAACTCACATTATTCCGTGAGTATGTCTGACTGCGGAAAGTCCAATAAGTGACATGTCTATAATTGAGTACAGAAACCGAGCCCGGAATCTGTCTCTTTATGCAGCAGGAAACTCACTTTATTCCGTGAGTATGTCTGACTGCGGAAAGTCCAGTAAGTGAGAACAGAGACCGAGCTCGGAATCTGCCTCTTTTTTTCTGACATGTTTTCTTGAATTTATGGAGTTGTAACTGTTACGTCCAGTACCAAATCTATAAAGAAAACATGGAAACAGGATTAAAAAATGATTTTATAGAAAATAATACAGAAGGATTATCTATATATACAGTAAAGCATTAAACCTGACGTATTCTACCAGTACGTGCGCTTCTCTCCATGAGGCACACTATGACATTATGTTACGGTGGTTCTTTACTCCAATGCAACTCCAGAGAGTATTTCCTTCCCAATCTCCTCTATGCTGGAGAGGCTGTGGGAAACCAAGGGAAATGTTACCCATATTTTGGAGTTGTCCACTTTTAAAGTAATTGTGGAAAGAAACTTCGATCTTACTCCTATGAATTTCTAAACCCATTATTACTCCATAGTTAGTATTATTGCAAGATGTAGAAGAAATCCTACCCAAATTTCAACATATCTCTTGTTACATCTTTTTGGTTATTACACATTTAATTGCAACAAAATGGAAGCAAATAATTGCTCCATCAATATCAGATGTAATGGAAGGGGCATCAACGCACAATATATAAGTTCAACTTTGTGCTTAGGTAAAAAAGTTTTTTTAAAACCCATATTGAGTTGGATGAATGTCATGAGACCAGTAGAAGCGCTACTGCAGCACAAAACAGCTGTCGTCATTTCCACTCCCGCTCCCATCCTCCCTACACCGATATTTTAAAGTATTGGAATAAAGAAGATTTTAACCGGTGAGTGCCATCCGTTTTCTTTTTTGGTGTACCAAATTAAAAGTTTACAAATATTATGTACAAAATGCAACATTATAATAGTCTGTTTATTCCTAATAATAATAATGAGCAGTCTTGACTTTACTTTCGTTCTTATAACTTTGCATTGATACCCCATTCTTCCCTTTTTATCCCTCCCCAGTTTATACTCCTTGTTAATATTATTGTAAAATTTGGAAATGTTAAATTAACACAATTGAACAAGATGACTGGACATTTAACTATTTTTTCAACTGTTCTAAATGCCGTCATTCTCCTGAAAATACCGTTGCTCGTCCTTTACTCCTAGGGTTCTCAATTCTCCCTTTATATAAATCTAGTATTTTTTTAAGTGGGTGTGAGCGTCGAAATTTTTCTGTTTTTGAGAAATATCTTGATGACCATGCCTAGTTGGCTAAAATGCTTGATAAATATACAGGGAAACATACATCAGGAATGGGGAGATATGAGAACAACAGACAAACAACGCCAGATTCAGAAAAAGGGCAGAATTTATACCAGGTTAAAATATATGCATATTTAGTTATGGAGCTTTGTTACTCTTATGTTATGGAGCTTTGTTATGGAGAGAGATGAATTATACAGATGCTGGGTATTACAGTTACTGATTATGGAGCTAGTGCTAATCCAAATTAATTCTGCAAGAGATATGAGTGGATAATGAACATATTTCTGCACGTACCTTCAGACTCTGTCTCTGCCGTCTTATGATCTTTTTCAATAAAGCAGGCACATGCAAAAAAGCATCCTCCTGCGATAGCCACGACACTGGAACAAGCCATGAGGACACACTGCAAACTTTGGAACTTCCATAGCACCGTGTCAGGACAATAACTTTTGATGCATTCATATATCTGAAGATATGACAAAATAAATAGTTATGTATGGTTAATGAAAGTAAAACACAGTATACATAATTGACTGGACACATTTACACTGACAGCAGTCAATGGATAACAATGAAATCTGGTGATCAGAAGGTGCCTAACTGCAGATAGAGGAGGAGCCTCCATCCTCCAAACCATGAACAGCACCAGTTCCAGTTTCTGCAGCCCCAACTCTAGACTACTCAATGTCTAGAGACAGAATAACACAATCTCAAATACAGATATCATAATCAGAATTCAGGATTTAAACAACCCAAATGAATATGGGTATAAACCCTGTGGAGCTCCCAAACAGCATTCAAACACCAAAACATAGTGCAAATACACCACCAAAAGACAAAGGAATTTTTTGAATAGAATAAAATGTAACATTCTTCAATAGCATAATAAATAAAAAAGACAATCAATCAATTAATAGTGTATATAAACAGAGGTATCCGAATATGGCCACAGATGCCAAGATGTAAAACATGATGCTACAAAAGAGAAAAAACCATGGGAAAAGGTAATACATAAGTATCGACAGTATCCACAATCAGAATATCAGTTCAAAATAAAGTGCCAGTGCATATTCTCCAAAGATGTAGGGATGGCCAAATCCTAAATGCCATATAGGTAAGTAACACTACAACAGCATGGAGATTTCTCCCAGCTCTCCGGTCAGTGACCTATCACATAAAACTCACCACCTAATAAGCTAAGGGGCCATAAATATTATAAATAGTTCTCACCCATACTGATGTCCATCTGTAGCCCTGTGCCCCAACACACATTTCTTAATGGCTTTCTCAGGGGGCAGGGATGGCCCGCCGAGGATCCCTATATCTTTGGAGAATATGCACTTGCACTTTATTTTGAACTGATATTCTGATTGGGGATACTGTCGATAATTATGTATTACCTTTTCCCAAAACTGGGAAAAAACCTGAAAGAACAGGAAACGTCTCATAAGATTAGAGAAGGGCAAATGTCCCTATCTTCAAAAAAGGAAAGACGTTGGAACCAGGAAATTACAGGCCAGTGAGCCTTAATTCTATACCAGGAAAGATCTTTGAACAAATTATTAAACTGCATGTATGTAAGTACTTGAATAAGATTACAGTAATTAACAAGAGCCAGCATGGATTTGTAGCAAACAAGTCATGCCAGACTAATCTAATTTCCTTCTATAATGGAATCTCTGGCAGGGTGGATCAGGGAAATGCGGTATATATAGTATATCTTGACTTCATCAAAGCGTTTGATAAAGTATCTCGTGCAATCCTTATTGAAAAAATGACCAAGTATGGGATTGACAAGGCTACGATTAGGTGGATTCATAACTGTCTCAGTGATCGTACTCAAAGAGTGGTAATAAATAGTTGAACATCCAATTGGAAGAGTGCTTCAAGTGGGGTACTACACGGCTCTTTCCTGGCTACAGTGTTGTGCAACATTTTTATAAATGATCTAGGTAAGGGAACTGAAGGTAAACTGATCAAATTTGCAGACAATGAAAAGCTAGGAATCAATAGCTAACACTAGAGAAGACAGAGAAAGGATTCAGAATGATCTAGATAAACTTGAATAATGGGCAGCGACTAATAGAATTATATTTAACATGGAGAAATGCAAGATTCTACACGTGGGCAAGAAAAAATAAAATTCCAAGTACAGAATGGGAAGAATAGAACTAAGCAACAGTACGTTTGAAAAGGACGGGTATACAAGTAGATCACAGACTGTACATGAGTTAACAGTGTGATGCAGAAGCAAAAAAAGGCAAATGAAGTTGTAGGATGTATTAAGAAAAGCAGAAAGGAGTCTAGATCACTTGAAGTAATTATCCCCCTCTACTCCTCTTTGATCAGACCTCATATGTAATACTGTGTTCAGTTCTGGGCACCACATTTTACAAAAGACATCGAAAAACTGGAGCAAGTTCAGAGAAGAGGTACCAGGATGGTGAGCAGACTGCAAAGTATGTCTTACAAGGAACGGTTAAAGGATCTGGGAATGTTTAGCTTGCAAAAAAAAGGCTAAGAGGAGACTGTCTACAAATATCTGAAGGGCTGTCACAGTGTAGAGAGATCACCCTTACTCTCATTTGCACATGGAAACATGAGAAACAATGAATGAAACTGAAAGGGAGAATATACAGAATAGATAACAGCAAAAGGTTTTTGACAATGAGGGTAATCAATGAGTGGAACAGGCTGCCACAAGAGCTGGTGAGTACTCCTTCAATGGAAGTCAACAAACAGAGGCTTGACAGACATCTGTCTGAGATGGTTTAGTGAATCCTGCATTGAGCAGGAGGTTGGACACAATGACCCTGGAGGGCCCTTCCAACTCTTACATTCTATGTTTCTAGGTTGTACAAATGGAAAAAGATGTATGAATGTAGCTTTAAAGTGATGTGGAAATATGTAACAGTTACTTACCAGCCCGAAGAAAAAGGAGCTTCCGACCTTCCCCAGCAGGTCGGTCACTATCATAGATATGGCCTTTGCTGTTGATCGGCTTGCAGGAGATGCCACATCCTAAAACAAGAGAATATTCTGAGTGAGCAGAAGGAAGTCACTGGATGCAGCAAGATAAGAGAACATTGGCAAAGTGAACATATGTGAAACAGAAGTAAAGAGCACAGTCAGCCAGGATTGAAATAAAAGCCCAGAAACCCGTTGTAGACTGAGATTTTATTAAAGAAGTTTTTAACCTTCTTGGGTCAAGTCTATTTTGGAGTTTAGTTGGGAATTATCCAACAAATGCTTGGATACAGCCAGGATTAAGTGGCCTTGATGGGTGAAACAGAACATACAGACTGACTACATAAATAGAATTTTAGCTGTGCAACGTTTAGCGCTTTTCTCCACTCACCAGGCGAATATCAGCTGAAACGAAGTAGGTCAGATTCAGACACATGAGTCCGATGAATATAAACACCTGCAGAGATAAGGAACAATACATATACACATTATAGAATGCTGTAGATAAGCCCCGAAAGGCAGTGGCCGTAGCTTATAGCGGAAAAACGAGGTGACAGGTTCCCTTTAATCCATTCATCCCCCCAGTTTCCATACATTCATAGACAGCCCCCGTCATAGTCTATGATTTGTACTGCTCATTACATCCATCCTATTTCCGAGACCCATTAAGGTTATAAAAGTAATCTACACATCAGGTACTTACATATGTGGCCACGAGACTGATGTTTCCCATAAATAGAGCGAAGAACAAGAAAATGGCAGATCCGTGCAGGCCACACGCATAAACTATCGGAACGGCACAAGGTTTGTACTTCTTGTATAGTTTGGCTATCTTCGCGCCTACTACAACTCCCAAGATGCCAGAGATGCAAGAAATTAACCCAAAGATCAGACTGCAAAGAAAAGTGGTAAAGAAAGAGATTAGTGAAGGCGCTCGAATGAATGAAATATAAATAATTTGATATAAAAATCATTTGAAATATAAATTCTTTTTTAAAGAGAAAACTGGGGTAGAGGGAACATTAGATTCCCACCAGTGATTGTCAAATCAAAGTTTGGAAAACTTGTACCTGTCATAGTCACTGCCGACTTCAGTCTGGGGATTTCGTGCGCTCTCTTGTATGATGTCCCGGGCACAGTGCAGGAAGATAAGAGTGTAGGAGCCGATAACACCTGTAGCAACCTTTACAGTCGTCATCGCAAGTGTGGAAAACACAAAGCTTCGGCTGCAGAAAGTGAAAAGGGGAAAAACATGTAAATAACACAGAAGTCACGGGGTGGATCAGTGACATCAATCAGTGCACAGAAAATACCTACTTTTTACTGAGTTGCTTCACATCTGAAATCCATGTTCTGGAGCTCAGCGGTTTGCTGTTATTTCCCTCTGCAGCTCCTCTGGTCGGTTCTTTTCCACTCACACACATTAGCAGGAGTCCTATCAGGCAAAGAGCAGGGGAGATCTGTGTAGATAAAGAAGGCGACATCACATATTACATATACACAGGTGTCATCAGAAAAAACACGTGACCACAGACTGTTGTGTAACTGGTTCCATTAAAGGGAATCTATCACCAGGTGTTTGCTGCAGATATGAGAGCAGCATAATGTAGGGACAGAGACCCCTAATCCAGCGATATGTCACTTGTTGCTCTGCTTGGTGCAGTTATGATAAAATCCCTGTTTTTTCTGCTGCAGATCTTGCAGAGCTCTGAATGCTGAGCCCTTTATAACCAGCTGTGCTGGTATCGCTATATAGATGACGTGATATTTTTGTGGGATGGTATGGCCGACCAGCTTGGGAATTTCATGGGCAGTCTTAATAACAACATTTACAACATTCGTTTGACGCATGCATTTGACAGCAAGACTGTGGACTCTGGATGTCCGTGTTGAGGTCGACTCTGGGGGGCGCATCCAGACCGATGTTTTCAGGAAGCCCACGTCGGTCAATGCATTGCTACATGCTACATCTGCCCATGATTTTTCTACCATTAGGGCCATCCCGGTCGGAGAATTGCTTAGGATGCTGCGAATTTGTTCCACTGATGCTAAATTTGAAAAACAAGCCACAGATTTAAAACATCGGTTCTTGACACGTGGTTACAGCCGGAGATCGATAAAAGCTGGATATGACAGGGCTAGACACACTCCACACAGCACTCTATTACATACTGCCAGGAGGGCACAAAAGATGGAGGATGGTGGGCCTGTTAGTTTCATCTCAACTTATAATCATGAGTGGCGGAATATGCGCACCATACTAAATAGACATTGGACAATTTTGAGCACTGATCCCACCCTGGGGACCTTCCTGGGTCGTTCTCCTCCTATGACGCCTCGGCGATCTAGGAATCTCAGTGATCTGTTGGTTCAGAGCCACTACGTCCCTAATCCTAAAAACTTTTTCGGTTCAAAAGGCCCCATTCAGGGATCAATCCCCTGCGGTCACTGTCTCGCCTGCGCCAATGTCCTTCACTGTTCTACGTTTAGTTCGTCTGATGGAATAAGGGAGTTTGAGATAAGACAGAGGATCTCTTGTGGATCCTATTTACTATGCTACGTGCCCTTGTCCCAAGATATATGTGGGTCTTACAACTAGAGAACTTAGGATTAGGGTGCGTGAACATGTGCGGGACATTGGCACGGCCGAGACAGTGTCCGATATTGAAGATCTAAAGACTCTTCCCCGACATTTTAGATTGTGTCATAATAGTGATGCCCTATTGAAGTTTAGAGGGATTGATGCTTTACATATGGGGATTAGGGGTGGTGATAACAAAAAAATCTTATCACAGATGGAAGTTAAATGGATTGTCCAATTGGACACCATGACCCCTAAGGGACTCAATGAGACATTGAGTTTCGCCCCATTTTTGTAATTGCATTGGACCCTATAAATAATGGGCCTTTTTGACCTTTTTTAATTTGTAATGGGTGCCTTGGTGCATTTTCTGCTAATATATATACTGTTCTCTCTTAGAGTACCTTTCCCTCCTTCTCTTAACGTGGTAGTATATTTATATATTATGGCTAGTTTTCCCCTGTGATTTGCTCTCCACATTTTGATATCACCCTGAAACAAGTGATCTGGTGGTGTGTTGTTTTTATATTTGTTTTTAATTTAATTTTATTTTTATTTTGCACTAATATGTCTGTCATTCATTTTTACTTAGTGACCTTGAGAATCCTGCGTCTCTTGTGGACCTTTGCCCTGTATTTGTGTCCGTATGGAACGAAATCTAGTGACTGCTCCAATGTTGAAGATCATTCCATTTACACACATGGAGTCTGATATGGCGGCCACTGTAATATCTGTATGGGGATTATGTTGTTTTTTCTCTTATGACCTTATTTTATGTACACAATTGGGATAATATTTATGCAAGCATCGGATATTTTTATAATACTCGATATTCGTTTATTTCAAGCGGTCATGAATTTATTCCCAAATTATTAAATCTGTGTGACATGTGGGAAAACCCATCAGGTCCCCACATTTCTGCCACAACTTTATATTATTTTCTGAAAATTAATATGTGATAGGATAGCAGTAACATTAACATGCATCTATCACACAGATTATATGCTTACTTAAGTTGCGGTTTATATACCACTGATTATGGGATATATTATTGGAGGTAAAATATCCATTTTTGCCCTGTATGGCTTTATTTATATATGCCTGCATTCAGAGTCCACTGGGAATCGAACCACAGGGAGTTGTGCGCATCGCTTTGTGGAGACGCTGGCCCGCCGACAGAAAGGTGTCTTTATGCTATATACCATGGGCTGTGCTTTGGCTGGCCAGTATTTACTCTTAGCATGACGCCTATTCTGTATGGCGGCGCTGGCCGATCCCAGAGCGCATGCGCCGCCTATACTCTTCTGATCGGCCGATTCGGATCATGTGACGGGGGTTATAGGTTATTTTAAGTTCCTGTGGAGATGCAGCTATTATCTCCTTGATAAAGCGGCCTGTTAACGCCGCGAAACGCGCGTCGGAGGTCACCACCAGACGCTCCCTCACCCTCCCCCTGTGTTCCCCTTGGTAAGTGCTTCCTTACATTCAATTGTCCTTTGCAGCAATTGCTCCTGGGCATATATATATATTTTTTGACTGCTGAACCTTATGACTGCACAATGGTGCAGCATGATACTTTACTGGTACCTTCCCATTGTGGATATGCTGCTATTATAATATATATATAGGGACCTTAACTGGTATGGACGCACTTATTTTGATTGCATCTCAACTTTTTTCTATTCACCGTGGACACTGTGGTAAAACAATATATTATATAGCTTTACCATACTGTTTTTTGCAGCTCCTACTTGGGCATACCTACCTTTACTGCACTTTATGATTATTCAATGATGCAGTATAATATTACAGTGGAGCCTTTTTGGACCTGTTGTTTACACTATATATATATAGGAGGATTTTGATCAGTACCGGGTGTCCTTGGTACTTTTTAATCTTGATTGTGTTGCAATTCAAACTATCTATTGTGGATATACTGATAATATCATATGTAGGTGGACACTTTTTCCATCTGGGTCAGTGGAGGGATCCTTTTTGGGTGTACATTCATCTGTTTTATATTGACACCTCATCATGATTTTGTGCACTTCTTTGTAATATATTTAATAAATTTTGATAATTTTGCAATCATCGTTTCGCTCCTTTCTTTCTCCGCTGTTCTATTGATTTATTGGAGCAGATGTGGCTGCTGCCCGGGGTGAAAAAATGGTTTTGATATCATCCCTGGGCATTTCATCTTTTTGTATGGGATCCTTGTTATTGCCCTTTATAACCCCGCCTACACCACTTAGTAGCAATGTTTTCTGTATACACTGTACATAGGCAGAAAGCTACCAATCAGTGGGGGGAGGGGTCCCACAGAGCAGGAGAACTATGTGGCATGAGACAACTAGTCCCCTACTTATAATTTCCTGCTGATCAAACTGATTTTTTTTCTAAATAATTACAAGGATCAGTAAGTGACACATCGCAGGAATCAGGTCCTCTGCCCCTACAGGGGCATTGCTATCAGATTAAATGATAAAAACCTACTGGCAGAGTCCCTTTAAAACCATATAGGAGTTATAATTAATATTCACAGTTTGCCACAAGATCCCTCAGACCTATTACTTACCAGTAAGGCCCAACGCGAGTCGCCAGAGGCTGCACTTGTAACATAAGAGCCAATGATGTAACCAAGACCACTGTAATAAACAAAAACAAAGTTGTCATCATTTCTGCACACACAGAAACATATAAATGTGCGAGTGCCTTTCTCCGGCTCCTCCTTTCTGATTAATGATTCCTCATTACTTGTGGAGGGTTTTGTAAGATGCCATCCATATGTCTTGTACATGCATGCATCTGCAAAGCACAATCTGGGCCGGAAAAAGTCCACAACAGAGCCGCCTTGTCGGAATTCCTCTAATCAATAAATAGGTCCACACTCACCTGCCAATATGTGCTGCTATGTTATAGTAGGAATGCGCGCCGCTGCGCCGGTCTCCCACAAACAGGTCGGCAATGATTGAGGGGGCAGTAACTCTAAAGCTTGCCTGTGCTGCTCCCAGCAGTCCATTCATCAACAGAAAAACTGGAAAATACTGTGAAAACACAAAAAGATATTCAGTGACTATTTAAGAAAGATTTCTTAGACACCTAAAGAAATACCATAATAGAAAGATTTGTAACTTTCCCTAATTTTCAGCCGCTCCTGCTGGTGGTTTACAAATACTAATGCAAAATACTGATCTAGATTCAAACAAGTGAGAGGCTTTACAGCTCCTGCAGACGTCTGTGGATCATGGTCCGATCATGGACTACAACGCACAGACAGCGTGATGATCGGGTCGGGAGACCCCCGCCCTGTCCGTGCATTGTGGTCCATGATGGCATCGAGATCCACAGATGGTTCCTGCCATCAGAGGTGCTTGACCAGTAGCCATCTTCTGAGCTTCCGGCCATGACCTGGGTGTACAGTTCTCCAGCTTCAAAGGTGCAGTGCGCATGGCCATCAGTTCAGAGGATGGCTCCCTGTCATGGGCAGTGCACGTCTGAAGCCAGGTAGCGTACACCCAGCTGCAGAGGTGCAGCGATGCTGCCGAAATGTGCGGCGTGGGATGTGCAGGAACTGGCGATGACAAAAAGTCCTGCAAATTATGTTATCACTCCCACAGGGGCGCGATAACATGGAAAGAGGGCTGACTAGTCTGGAGCAAGTATCGACCCATCAGATAGTTAGCGCCCCATTAGCATAGGAAATGGGGACAATATGAAGGCTTTATTAACCTCAGTTTTACAGAAAAACATTCTACAGGGCTGGTGAGGCAGGAATTTACTCCTAGATAAGTGAATGCTACTGGGTTGGAGGGCGTGGAAGACCTGACAGGTTCAATTTATGATCAGTTTACCTCTTTGGGAACGAAGATCATGCTGATACTTATGGCTGACCAGACCGCCATGCCTGTACACGCAATGCGTTTCCTGCTCCAGCGGTCTCCCAGGTATCCAAAGACTAGACCAAACACGATATTGCTGACTGTGAATACTAGAATGGGAAGGGAAAAAACAAGAGGTCAAGAAAAACATTTTTATATTATTGCATTTTTTATATTTGAGGATTATTTAGACTGTTGCACTTAAACACTTCTCCCGTCCTCGTCACTTTAGAATAACATTTTATATTGAAATTTTACCTAATTTTTTACGGCTGGATCCATTGTAATCAATTTTAAAGTCAGCTTGCCGGTAAGACCTCGCTCCTGCCAGAACAAAAAGAGGAACACAAGTGATTATTGTAATCAGAGAAGTGCAGGAACAGACGTCACAGCAACTAACGAGCCTTCTCATTGGCCATGAAGATTTCTTTCCTTTTATGTTGCAGTTAGGGGTCTTATACACCCTGCCCCCGACATAACCCAGTGTACCCCCACCTACCTGCAGCAGTGGAGGAAGCCATGGTGATGACTAAGTTAATGTAGGTCAGAATGGCTACAGTGATGAAGGAACGGGTGATGGAAACTCCAGTCCGCTTGTGCAGGTCCTGCGTTTCACCCTCTTCATCCTTCTCTTGACTGTCAATGCCTTTTTCCACATCATCAGATGGAATTGGCATTTTTTGGGTAGAATTGTAGAGAGATGCCATGTCCACAATGCCCTGCAAACACTGGAGAAAAACACACAAGATGGTAAAAATATTACATTAATCTCAGTCTGTGGAGCAGAAATTCAGTGATAATGCAGTATATAGTATAACTAGCTGAAGAGCCCGGCGCTGCCCAGGCATAGTAACTAACTGTGATTAGTTATAACAAAATATAATTATCCTCCATCCCATAGTCCCGTGCCCATATACCCATAATACATATCCTCCATCCCATAGTCCCGTGCCCATATACCCATCATACATATCCACCATCCCATAGTAGAGTGCCCATATACCCATCACACATCCTCCATCCCATAGTCCCGTGCCCATATACCCATCATACATATCCACCATCCCATAGTAGAGTGCCCATATACCCATAATACATATCCTCCATCCCATAGTCCCGTGCCCATATACCCATCATACATATCCACCATCCCATAGTAGAGTGCCCATATACCCATCACACATCCTCCATCCCATAGTCCTGTGCCCATATACCCATCATACATATCTGCCATCCCATAGTCCCATGCCCATATACCCATCATACATATCCTCCATCCCACAGTCCAGTGCCCATATACCCATCACACATCCTCCATCCCATAGTCCCATGCCCATATACCCATCATACATATCTGCCATCCCATAGTCCCATGCCCATATACCCATCATACATATCCTCCATCTCATAGTCCCATGCCCATATACCCATCACACATATTCTCCATCCCATAGTCCCATGCCCATATACCCATTATACATATTCGCCATCCTATAGTCGAGTGCCCATATACCCATCACACATCCTTCATCTCATAGTCCCATGCCTATATACCCATCATACATATCCTCTATGATGACATCAGCATCGCCATAGCAACCATTGTGACATCATAATGAGGGGCGGGGCTTGAAATGCACACACTGTTTCCCCAGTATGCAAATAGGGCATGGCATTATGACATCATAATGAGGGGCGGGGCTTGAAGCGCACACACTTTTTCCCCCAGTATGTAGATAGGGGCAAAATTGTTTGGTGAATTGGAACGCGCGGGGTTAAAATTTCACCTCAAAACATAGCTTAGGACGCTCTCGGGGTCCAGACGTGCGACTGTGCCAAATTTTGTGGCTGTAGCTGTGACGGTGCGGATGCCTATCCCGGACATACACACATACATACACACATACATACAGTACATACATGCATACCTACATACATACATACACACATACACATATACACTTTGAGCTTTATATATTAGATAAGCAAATAATAATAAGTTAAAGTCCCCTAGCAGGACTAAAAAATAAGGTAAAAATCAATAATTCTATAGAGAAATCTATATCTGTCCCTCTATAATTATCTGCAGGTCGTGTCTCCCCCTGGGAAAGACTCCCGGAACTCATTAGATTAAGTTCAGACTTACCTTTCTCTCTCTTCTCTCTCTTCCTTCTTCTTTCTATCTTCTCCTCTCTCTCTTCTCTCTTCTCATCTCTCTTCTCCTCCTCTCTTCTCCTCCTCTCTCCTCTTCTCCTCCTCTCTCCTCTCTTCTCCTCCTCTCTCCTCTCTTCTCCTCCTCTCTGGCGCTGATAATAAATATCGCTTGATAATAATAAATAATTATCGCTTTCTATAACAGACTTTGCAACACACAACTCGTGACTGCAACGCACAATAGAAAATGACTGGGATCAGGCCGTCGCACACAGTTTAATGCGGGGTCCAATTGTGACATCATAAGCTTGTCACTGAAAGTTCTAAGCCATTATGATGTCATCAGCCTGTCACCGGGAGTTGTAAGCCATTGTGATGTCACAGCCAGTCACCGGGAGTTGTAAGCCATTGTGATGTCATCATGCAGTGCATGTACAGTACATACAGTCATGGCCAAAAGTTTTAGCATCCTTGAAATTGTTCCAGAAAATGAAGTCTTTCTCCCAGAATATTCCTGCCATTACGCATGTTTCGTTATACACAGGTTTATTTCCTTTGTGTATTGGAACATAAAAAATCAGAGAAAAAGAAGCCAAATTCCACATAATTTCACACAAAACCTCCAAAATGGGCTGGACAAAATTGTTAGCACCCACAACTTACTATTTGGCTGCACGCCCTTTGGAGTAAATAGCTGCAATCATCGCTTCCTATAACCATCAACAAGCTTCTTACATCTCTCAGCTGGAATTTCAGTATTAAACCAAGAGGATTTGTGGTTATCATCCGCGCTGCTGTACAAATGACGGTCCAGACGAGTAGAAGGCGATGAATGGCGTTTCGCAGTCTACAGGACGCCTTCATCAGGAGCTGCTATAATCCTACAATATGACCTCATACTGTTTAAATAGATTCCACATTCAAATCTGGCACCAAAGGGAAACACATGTCCAGCAGTGTCATCTAACGAATGAGCCACAACTCCACATCAGAAAACTAGTTAAAATGATAATTGATGATTTTCAATAAAAATTAGTGATTTGAAATAAAAAATGTATTTACAAGGTTGAGATTACCACCATCAGGAATGAATAATTTATTAATTTGTTTAAAAAGCTAAAAAATAAAAATGAATAAAATTATATATAAAATGCTTTTCTGTATCAATTGTGCAATTATTTTATGAACCTTTATATCAAAGAATCCATCAGAAGGCAAGATAAAAATATTCAAGGAAATTTTCAGCAAAATCAAATATTACAGGACTCCTTTTATCCTAGGGATAAGAATATATAATCAAAAAGAATCGGTAAGGCCTCTTTCACACATCAGGTTTTCTGCTTCAGGCGCGATCCGGCGCTTTTGACTAAAACCGGATCCGTCGAAATGCAATGCCGGATCCGGTTTCCCCCCCATTGACTTGCATTAGAGCCGGATCGAGCCGGATGGCCATGCGTTTCATCCGATTTTCGCCGGATCCGGCAATGTGACGCGATCCGGCGTCTGGAAAAAACGGTGACTGAAACGTTTTTTGTATCCGTCGAAAAAGCCGGACACGCCGGATCCGGCGTGTCCGGCTTTTTCATACAATGAAAGCCTATGAGCGCTGCAATGCGCCGGATCCGGCGACCGGATCCGTTTTTTTTGGTCTGAGCATGCTCAGTAGCTCTGCCCACAGGACATATATAAAAGCAAGACAATGGGACCCTCAGCCACACCCAACATGCCACCCAAGCCAAGAACCAGGAGCAGGAGAAGGCAGCAGACATCTGCAGCAGCAGCACCATCAGCACCACCCCAAATGGAGCAGCATGCTGAACAACGGGAGGGGAGTCCAGCAGCAGATGAGAGACGGTAATTATCAAATCCCCCATTCCTCCAAAATAGGGCTATGGAATATCAAGATATTCATTGGCCCTTTGTTTCTCTTTATTCAACAGCCGCCCAATAGATGCTGCAGCAGCAGCAGCAGCAGCAGCAATGGCAGCAGCAGAAACACCACCCACAGCTATGGAGTCTGGCCATGAGGAAGACAGCACATCTTCTGGGAGCCCTCCCTCGCATCGTCAGCGTTTGACGGTAAGTTTTTATTTCCAAAATCCATCATCTCTGTAATATATGTGTATTCATTGCCTTTTATTTCAAAACAGGAATCACAAGATGAAGAGGAGCTCCCAGAAGAAGAGGGAAAGGGTGGACAGACACTTGGAGTGGGCTCACAATTGGTAAGTTTTTTGCATCAAACGCAGAAACACAACATCACACTACACACAACACATAGAAAACAATGTTCTGCAGACCACACACAGCAAACAAATGCCTACATCCAAAGACATAACATTTTTTGTTTTCTTCTCTAGTCTTCCCAATCTGGTGCTCGGCCAAGAGGTCCTCGCAGTGCCTCCCAGGGTCGTCGGCGACAGCAACGCGGCGGTCACCAGCGTGTAAGTATAAATATTTTTGCTTTGTTTTTTTTGCACTTTTTATTTCATTTCTTTTGTGGAGGCTAATTATGTTATTTTTGTCTTTTTCTTTAACAGCCTTCACAGCGTGCTCCCGACTCTGACGGTGAGGATGGAGGGATTGATGTCGACCACCTCATCGATCTCGTCAGAGAAAGGGAGCCGCTCTGGAATATGGCTGACCGACGCCACGCTGACCTGATCGTTACCCGACGACTCTGGGAGGAAATCTGTTCGCTCCTTGTGGACCGCTGGGAGGACCTCGAAGCTCGGGCCCAGATTAAAGAGCGTAAGTATATACAGTACCGGTTGCTTGATTTAAACCTGTGTTTCCCGAACTCCAGTCCTCGTGGTCCCCATGGATCATGTGTTCAGGATTTCTATTTACTTTGGAAATCCTGAAAACATGACCCCTGGGGACCATGAGGACTGGAGTTTGGGAAACACTGATGTTGTATACTAACCACTTTGTCCTTTCTCGTTTCAGGGGAGAGAATTGTGAAGCGGTGGCAGTCTGTGAGGGATCGTTTCAAGAAGGAGTTCAATAAAGAGATGCGGGCCCCGAGTGGATCTGGAGGACGCAGGAGCAAGTACAAGTACGCACGAGCCCTGTCGTTCCTCCGGGAGACAATGCTCACCAGAAGGTAAATATTACACACCACATGTGACAAAAAAATGTTTAGATGTAACTTTTTTTTTTCAGCCAGGGCCATACCATGTCACTATTTTAATTGTTTTTTTTTCTCTTTATTCCACAGCACGGTGAGCAGCACTCGGGAGCCTGCACGATTGGACCCTTCTGAGGCGATCCCTGAGGAGACCGGCACAGAGGGAGACTTCGACCGCCCCGGTACATCTGCACCTTCCCAGCCTTCCCACACATTCGACCCATCAGTCCCATCCACCAGCACAGGAGCATCGTGGCCGCCTACATTACATGAAGCTGCTGGTGAGGAGATCGCTTTCCCTTTACCCCACCCTTCTGCCCCTGCCACCTCTAGTACACCTGCGGGTACTGGGCGGCAGCGGCAGAGGGGTCAGGAAAAGACTTATGCGCCAGAGTTCTTGCATCTGAATGCATCTTTCCAGAACTGTCTAAAAGTCTTGTCAGAGCAAATCTCCGCAGGCTATCAGCAGATCAACTCCAGCATTCTGGAGGTGAAGACACTTCTGCAAACCATGCATTCAGAAGCAAGATCTTCGCCAAACCACACCTTTTTCAGGTCTGTTGTGGAGCGCATGGAAACGCTCTCTCCTGCCCAGCAGATGCATGTAATGCATTCATGCCACGCTGCTCTCCAGCAAGTTACCTCCCAACCTCCTCCTCCCACCACAGTAGTTCCTCCACCTGCACCCCCTCCAGCCACTTTCCATCCTCCCCCTCCTATTACATCTACACCCCCTCCAGCCACTTTCCATCCTCCCCCTCCTATTACATCTACACCCCCTCCAGCCACTTTCTATCCTCCCCCTCCTATTACATACCATCCACCTCCCCAGCACCATCCACCTCCCCAGCACCATCCACCTCCCCAGCACCATAAACCTCCACAGCACCAGCAACCTCCCCAGTACCAGCAACCTCCCCAGTACCAGCAACCTCCCCAGTACCAGCAACCTCCCCAGTACCTGCAAACTCCCCAGTACCAGCAACCTCCCCAGTACCAGACATCTCCCCACTTCCAGCAACCTGCCCCGTACCAGACATCTTCCCACTTCCAGCAACCTGCCCCGTACCAGACATCTCCCCACTTCCAGCAACCTGCTCCGTACCAGACATCTCCCCACTTCCAGCAACCTGCCCCGTACCAAACTCCTTCCCCATACAACTTGCCATCAACATCATCTGCTCCTACAGTCCCTGCCCAACCCTCCACTCCACCACCCACCACCTTCTGCTTCCCACATGTCCACCCATTCTGTAGTTTTTTCCACACCTTCACCTCTAACTGTTCCTTCCCCACCACGATCCCAGTCCTCTCTCCACACTCCCAGTGTCGAAGTGTCCCGCAGCCCCTACAGCAGTATTTCCACCACACACTACACAGATTTATAATGTGTGTATTTAAATAAAAATGACCAGTTTTATGGTTTCAGTTTTATAGTTTCAAAGCTTTATTAAACAAGTTTATTAAAATTTTAAAAAAGTTTACTAAAAAAAACATTTTTCAATAAAAGTTAAATTATTTTACACTGGTTGTCTGTCATTTCTTTCTGCGGCGAAAAAGGTTAAATACAGGGTATTTAAAAGGTGAAATGGTATTCAAAACTAGGTATATAACTGTGGGTAAATTTTAGCTTTTTGCCACAGTTGTGTTCCTGGTTGTGTTTGAAGCAAAGTATTTCACCTAAAAAGTTGTGTTTACTGTTGGTGATTTCCTAACAATGTACACAACTTTTGTTAAAAGGTGAAATACTTTGCATAAAACACAACCAGGTACACACCTGTGGCCTAAAGCTAAAAATAAAGACCATGACAAGATAGCCAACTTTGGTTGGCAAAGGTATATACTGTTGGTACAGAAGGTACACAAGTTTGGTTGGGCACAAATCTTTCACACTCTGTCATCCTGCCAGTGTACTCTGCCTTGAGGTGACATAAAGTATAGTGCAAAATTGTCCCTCATTACTGAAACCGTCACAGAACTTCTAGTGGTAATGTCATGGTAATCTTGCAAGGTGGTTTCTTCAGAGGTGTCCTCAATGGAAATGGGTTCCTTGCAGATAACAAAATTGTGGAGTACCACGCACGCTTTGATCACCTCGTCCACAGTTTCTGTCTTGAGGTTGATCGCAGTCAATAGGACCCGCCATTTGGCTGTCACAATACCAAAGGTACATTCAACCATTCTTCTTGCTCTTGTGAGGCGGTAATTAAAAATGCGTTTTGGTCTTGTCAATCCTCTGCTAGAGTACGGTTTCAAAAGGTGTTCTGACAGCTGGAAGGCTTCATCCCCTACACAGACAAATGGCATAGGTGGACCAGATGTTTGCGGCAGCGGTCTAGGTGGTGGGAACTGGAAGGTGTTTCCATACAGTTTACGCCCCATGGCAGACAGTTTGAAAACTTGAGAGTCATTGGAGCGGCCATAGGCCCCAATATCAACCGCAATAAATTTGTATTCCGCGTCAGCGATGGCCATGAGGACAATTGAAAAATATTTCTTGTAATTGAAATATTCCGATCCCGAATCGGCTGGCTTTACAATGCGGATATGTTTCCCGTCCACAGCGCCCAAGCAGTTCAGAAACTGACATATCTGTTGAAACTTTTCTGAAATTTCAATCCACCTCTCTGTTGTGGGCTCTGGTAAAAACTCTTCAGCTAAGGAGTCCCACAGTGCACGGCATGAGTACTTCACTATTCCAGATATGGTGGAAATCCCGAGTCTGTACTGGAAATGCAGTGACGAAAGGGATTCTCCAGTTGCAAGAAATCTGTGGGGAATTAAAAAACAATAAATTAGTTTTAAATCACAGCATTACATACCAAAACTGAGCTATAACACTTGGAGATACAAACTACCACCAACAAGATTGCAGTGAAAGTGTGCTCTGATGCGATCACATCCAATAAATGTGGCTTACCTTAAAGTCACCATCAGACGCTCTGTGGGTGAAACAGAGAAGCGGCAATAGGTGTCCGCTTTTCTTATGAGGTGTGCAATGCGCTCCACCAAGTAATCAAAATTCTCCATTTTCATCCTAACATATCCAAAAAATGTATCCGGGTTTCGTCGAAGGTCCATGCAGAGTGTAGAATAGACCCCACGCGTCATTCTCTTGGCTGTGATGGGGTGGATCCACAAACGTCGTCTACGATGCCTGATGCGCTGCTGTCTCGCTCTCTCCTTCTCCAGAACAATCACCCTCAAACGATTCGCCTCCGCTATAAAATCCGCCAAATTCTTCAAAATATTTCCAATGACAACATCCATCTTCGCCAATAACTTGCTCTTCTCTCCAACCTGCACTTTCTCCTCTACAACCTGTCAAAGAAGGGCTGTAGGAACATGCTATATATAGTTTTCCAGTAGCCAATCCCGTTCGGAAGGCCACAAGGGTCAATTTTAAAAACCGGATCCGGCGTAATCCGTCGAAAAACGGATGAACCGGATGAGACGGATCCGGTTTTGTCTGTCAAGAAAAAGACAGATCCGGCAGAAAACCGGATCCGTCACATCCAGTTTTACTAAACATTTGCCGGATCCGGCGTTCCGGCACGACGCCGGATCGCGCCTGACGCCGAAAACCTGAAGTGTGAAAGTAGCCTAATGAATACATACATGATTGATTTCATAGTATATTAGTACTCCTATTATAGGTTTGGATAGTTAATAATAAGTCACCCACAAGTGAACATTTCTCAGTTACCGGGAGCTAGCGGAGTACATCAGAAAGGGACCAAGAGCAAACACATCGAGTACGGGTACAAAGCCTCAGGAACACGAGTTCCCATCCAGCCCTACACCACAGAGTGACATCACAGCTTCAAAAAAATTATTTTTTTTAGATTGGAAAATTGAGACCATTCAACTGAAGGGATTATACCATGAGGGTAAATTCCAAAACTCACACTAGTACAGTGAGAGCATGAAAAAATATATTTATATATATATATATATATATTACATTCTTCAATTCATGATCAATAGTCTTGTTAAAAGATTAACTCTATAATCACAAACCATGCAAATAGAGCAGAAGAAAAAGTCACAAAAGGAAAGCGCAAAAAGGACCGGAGATTGATGCCCAGCAGCGCACCAGGCAAAAACAACAACAACAAAAACAGCCCGCACCTCACACATTACACCAGGAACCCCTTGTTCAAGTGTCTACAATACCATTATTTACAAGCAATTCATTTAGAACAACCATTGACACTGAAAATCATAGATTAAAGTGGTACTAACAATGGTAGATCCGGTGTATCAGATGAGTATATGAACATGATATAATATCATTGACAAATCCATATAAAATCGTTTACAATCTCATATAGAATTCACAGATGCATACACAGCACTGATTAAAATAAATAGATAAATATTATTCGTTAAAAGGAATAAGAATTATTCTAACTAAAACCCTCTGTAATTTCATTTAGACCATGCGGTTTTATGGTATTAAGTCAGTATATCCAGTAAATGTCTTTCCTATTTAATTTCTGTACTCTGTTAGGGGTATCTCTAGGGATATGATCAATTCGACTTATTTTTAATTCGTTAAATTCTTTATTGTTCACAATAGTGCAAGGCCTAGATAGTCCATGTAATAAAAGACCCCTCCCTGCGCGATGCCCCATTATGTCGCTGTCACTACTGACAGCGGCATCAGTGGTTACATGCCCACGATCGTGGGCGTTGCTGCGGGGTGTCAGCTATCACATACAGCTGACACTCGCACCCGATCACCTGAGCACTCAGCATGAGGCCTCGCGATCAGTGCACCATACTAGTACTGCTGTTTGCGGGAAGGGGTTAAGCAAGGCATAGGACCTTATGGCACTGTATATTCTTGATCTTTAATAGGTTTTCTATTTTGATGATATCATGTCATTATACTCTGTGTAGGGCGAGCGACTTTCCCTTTTTTTAGGGTCGAGTAGGGTTTCATGAAACCCGACTTTCTCAAAAGTCGAGTCGAACGAAATCGGCCGACTATCGGGAAAAGTCGGAGGTCCGACTGAAACACGAAACCCAATGCAAGTCAATGGAGAAGCAAAGTCGTCAGGGAGTGGAGGACAGGAAACACACCTACAGTGCCCATTTCAATGCCAAAAACATCAATTCTTATTACTTAAGTTTGTCAACCTTAATTTATTTTATAATAATAGTTATGCATTGAAAACTGGGGGTTATTTGGCTAAAGTTGTGGGGGGGGAGGGCTGGCTCCAGGTTTTCGTGTGCCCCGGGCAAAAGAGTGTCAGTGGACCCCTTTAACACATACCACAATTCATGATGCTCCGATACGGCAGAGAAATATTGGTATAGTGCAATGTCAAATACTTCACTTCTTATATTACATGACTGGTATCTATTTTAAATTCTACAATAGCTCAAAAACCGGACAGTATATTCCTCCATACAGTATTATGGCTACCACATAGGATGCCATACAGAATAATGAGCCCCATATATTGCTCCATACAAAATAATTGGTCCCATATAATGTTCCATAAAGTATATGATGAGCTCCACATAATGCTACAGTATATGATGGTCCCCATATAATGTGCCATATAGTATAGGATGGTCCCCATAGAGTAGAATGAGCCCCACATATTGCTCCATACAGTATAATGAGTCGCATATAAAGCTCCATACAGTATATGATGGGCCCCATATATTGCTCCACACAGAATGGGCTCCATATAATGCTCCATCCAGAATAGGCCCCATATGTGATCCATGCCCTATATGATGCCCCATAAATAATGAAACCCATATGATGCTCCAGTATATGATGAGCCCCATGAATGATGCTCCATTGTATGATGGGCCTATATAATGCTCCATATATAATGGGACCCATATGATGCTCCAGTATATGATGGGCCCCATATGATGCTCCAGTATATGATGGGCCCCATGGATGATGCTCCATTGTATGATGGGCCCATATAATGTTCCATATATAATGGCCCCATGTGATGCTGCAGTATATGATGGGCCCCATGGATGATGCTCCAGTGTATGATGGGCCTATACACTGTGTGCAGAATTATAAGGCAAATGAGTATTTTGATCACATCATCCTTTTTATAAATGTTGTCCTACTCCAAGCTGTATAGGCTTGAAAGCCAACTGCCAATTATGTAAATCAGGTGATTTGCATCTCTGTAATGAGGAGGGATGTGGTCTAATAACATCAACATCCTATATAAGGTGTGCTTAATTATTAGGTAACTTCCTTTCCTTTGGTAAAATGGGTCAGAAGAGAGATTTGACGGACTCTGAAAAGTCAAAATTTGTGCGATGTCTTGCAGAGGGATGCAGCAGTCTTGAAATTGCCAAACTTTTGAAGCATGATCACTGAACAATCAAGTGTTTCATGGCAAATTGGCAACAGGGTCGCAAGAAGCGTGTTGATAAAAAAAGGCTCAAAATAACTGCCCATGAATTGAGGAAAATTAAGCGTGAAGCTGCCAAGATGCCATTTGATGCCAGTTTTGCCATATTTCAGAGCTGCAACATTACTGGAGTATCAAAAAGCACAAGGTGTGCCATACTCAGGGCATGGCCAAGGTAAGGAAGGCTGGAAAACGACCACCTTTGAACAAGAAACATAAGATAAAACGTCAAGACTGGGCCAAGAAATGTGTTAAGACAGATTTTTGTAAGGTTTTATGGACTGATGAAATGAGAGTGACTCTTGATGGGCCAGATGGATGGGCCCGAGACTGGATCAGTAAAGGCCAGAGAGCTCCACTCTGACTCAAACACCAGCAAGGTGGAGGTGGAGTACTGGTATGGGCTGGTATCATCAAAGATGAACTTGTGGGACCTTTTCGGGTTGAGGATGGAGTGGAGCTCAACTCCCAGACCTACTGCCAGTTTCTGGAATACACCTTCTTCAAGCAGTGGTACAGGAAGTCAGTATCGTTCAAGAAAAACATGATTTTCATGCAGGACAATGCTCCATCTCATGCATCCAAATACTCCACAGCATGGCTGGTCAGTAAAGGTCTAAAAGAAGAAAAAATAATGACATGGCCCCCTTGTTCACCTGATCTGAACCCCATAGAGAACCTGTGGTCCTTCATAAAATGTGAGATCTACAGGGTGTGAAAACATTACACCTCTCGGAACAGTGTCAGGAAGGCTGTGGTGGCTGCTGCACGCAATGTTGATCAAGCAACTGACAGAATCTATGGATGGAAGACTTTTGAGTGTCATCGTAAAGAAAGCTGGCTATGTTTGTCCCTTTTTTTTTTTTTGGTTTTGAATGTCAGAAATGTTTATTTCTAAATTTTGTGTTGTTATATTGGTTTACCTGGTGAAAAAGCAAGTGAGATGGGTATATATTTGTTTTTTATTAAGTTGTCTAATAATTATGCACAGTAATAGTTACCTGCACAAACAGATATCCTCCTAAGGCCGGTTTCACACTAGCGCATTTTCAGCGCGCGCACGGCCGGGGGTAGCTCCGCCCCCGATCCGGCTCTCTGCCCGGCGTGCCCGCCCCTTCCTTGTAGCGCCGCCTCCTAGCGGACAGCGGCGCCTGCGATCGGCGCACCCTATCTTTAGCATAGGGTGCGCCGATCGTGCGCAGGCCGTGCGCTAGTTGCGCTTTGACCTGCGCTGCGCACTTTTGACGGTGCGCCGTGCGCGCCAAAATCAAACTTTTCGGATTTTGGAGCGCACGGCGCACCGTCAAAAGTGCGCAGCGCAGGTCAAAGCGCAACTAGCGCACGGCCTGCGCACGATCGGCGCACCCTATGCTAAAGATAGGGTGCGCCGATCGCAGGCGCCGCTGTCCGCTAGGAGGCGGCGCTACAAGGAAGGGGCGGGCACGCCGGGCAGAGAGCCGGATCGGGGGCGGAGCTACCCCCGGCCGTGCGCGCGCTGAAAATGCGCTAGTGTGAAACCGGCCTAAGATAGCCAAATCTAGAAAAACCCCACTACAACTTCCAAAAATATGAAGCTTTGAAATTTATGAGTCTTTTCGGTCGATTGACAACATAGTTATTGTTCAATAATAAAAAGAATCCTCTCAAATGCAACTTGCCTAATAATAATTATGCAAACAGTGTATAATGCTCCATATATAATGGGCCCCATTTATAATGCTCAAATGTATAATGGGCCCCGTATATAATGCTCCAGTGTATGATGGGCCCCATATATGATGCTCCAGTGTATGATGGGCCCCATTTATAATGCTCCAGTGTATGATGGGCCCATATAATGGTCGATATATAATGGGCCCCATATGATGCTCCAGTGTATAATGGGACCTATCTATGATGCTCAAGTGTATGATACGCACCATATATAATTCTCCAGTGTATAATGCTCCCATATTGCTCCAAACATTAAAAAAATGAGATACCTCTCCTCGCTGGGCACTTTTCTACTCTAGACTCTTCACTGTTCAGGCAGAAGGCGTACAGACATGACGTTATCTTGATCTCTGACCTGAATGTCACTGTCAGGAAACGTGGAAGAGTTCACAGCAGTGGAGCAGGGAGAGGTAAGTATTGCCAGTGCTGGTGCCCTGAGCAAGCAGGGGTGGCCCACTCGTGTGTGACGGCACTGGCACAGGGCCCCTCATAGTACGACGGTGTCTGTAACGGCGAGTGGGACCCCCCACCGTCATAGACACCAGCCTGGGCCCCCCCACTGGCTCAGGTCACAGCCACTTGCCTGGGTGCGCCAGGTGCTGACGCCGGCCCTGGGGGGAGGACAGCTCAGTTAGGGAGGTGGAAAAACTAGCATATGTTGAGGTGTAGGCTGGACATTCAGGAGCTGCAAATGGAGGAATTGGAGAAGTCGGAGGGAGAGGAGGACAAAGCGAGCCATTTTGCTGGCACCTATGTGTCATCAGGGGAAGGTGGGACAAAGTCCTTTGAAACCCATGCATGGTTCATTTTAATGAAGGTGAGATCAACAGTTTGGGTTGACAGCAGGGTCCTTCTTTCTGTCAGGATTGATCCAGCAGCACTGAAGACTCTTTCTGATAGCACACTACCAGCAGGGCAAGCGAGCTCCTGTAAGGCATATTGTGCCAATTGTCCAGTTTACAGGCCCAGTAGTCAAAGGGGAATGAACTGTGAGGGAGAACATCGATAGGGGAGGAGAGGTAATTTTGAACCATAGTTGACAGAAATCAGTCCACAACATGGTCATGAAACCCCTGTCTCCAGCACCAGTTTGACTGTGTGCACCACGAACACCTCTTCCATTTGGCCAGTGGCGCACTGTTTGTTGCGCCCGGGGCGGTCGAAAAATTTGCTGCCCCTTTGGTCGTTGAAGCTTCCAAAGAGCCCACACTACACTCAAAGATCTAATTTTTAGTCTGCTACTAACTCTGCTGTTATTATTTCTACATTTCTAGACTTTCATCTTCTTGAAGTTCTCTATATATTTGTAAGAGATCTCTGGGCGCATATACATCTACAGTGACACCCCAGGACCAGGTGGGCAGAGATCTCTGGGCAGTGCCCAGTGGGCACATACACATCTACAGTCCCTGCCCAGGCACATAGTCCAGAATCCTGGTGGCCATTCCATAAGACTATTCATTCCTTGTAGCCAGATGTGCCCATCAGCCCAGGTCAGCACAGAGCCCACCCCGCACCAGTGCCACACCACACACCCACATAGACAGCGTCAATGTGACATGCACACAATGGATGTACGTACACAGTCAGGCAGGCACTGTCTCCTGTGCCCTCTTACCAAAAAGCGGGCGGGTGGATCCGGTGCCCTGATCGATGGCCCCCCGACCCAGGACAAGTCTGTTGGTAATTTGGTAGCTGCTATCAGCGGTGTTCGCCGGGCCGGAAGTGCGCTGCCACGCCCACGGTGGAGACACACAGAGACAGGTCCTGCTGGCTCCTGCTGCTGCACTGTGCCTCCGCGCTTCTCCCACAGAGGAGAGGAATTGCTGCTGCTGCCGCACCGCATCCACACACGTGCCGCCTGGGAAGGACTGCCCCCCCATGCTACGCCCCTGGGCTGCAGTATAGACATCACAGGAGACATGGGGCTGCTGTATAGATGTCAGAGGAGACATGGGGCTGTGGTATATATATATCACAGGAAACATGGGGCTGCGGTATAGAAGTCACAGGAGATATGGGGCTGTGGTATAGACGTCACAGGAGACATGGGGCTGTGGTATAGACATCACAGGAGACATGGGGCTGCGGTATAGACGTCACAGGAGACATGGGGCTGCGGTATAGACGTCACAAGAACCGCTGCTGTCTTCTTCTTTGGGACAGGAGAGTACAAAGTATTTCCTTGCGTTGACATTGGTTAGCTGTCAAATCATAGCTGCTGACCAGAGCACTGCCATCTGGCGGTATCTGCCTGGGGTCCGGTGAAAAGATCATTTACAGCCTGCAGGGATCCCCACCCCTGGGCTACATAGTCATAAACACCAGACTGACCAAGCATCATGGACCACTGTGATAAATCTGGGACATTTAGCCCGCCTATTCTGCAGCTGTTATCATTCCATCAGCTTCACTCCCTCACTAGTTTGAGGCTGGAGCTACATGGGACTTTAGATCGCTCTGCACTGCAGCAACATTGCGGTGCCTTACAGGTGAATGGAGTCAGATTCCCGGCTTTAATAAAATGCCAAGATCAAAAATAAAAATGTGGTAGTTTGCTCCTTTCATTAGAAGTTACATTGTCTCCACAGCTGATTCCTGTGATGGTGAACTTATCCTCTTATCCTTCCACTAAAGAAAATTAATAAACGTGGCCGAGCAGCAAAGCACAGACGAGAGAGCTGTGTGCGTCCGCCATGTTTGTGAAGCCACTAAGAAAAGCAGACACAGCTCAGTTCACTTTTCCCTCTAGCAACAACTTCCTGAAGTGGAAACTACCAATCTCGGCTCCTGCTTGAGCATGCGCGGTAGACTTACCTTTACAGTTTGAAAGGAGGAAGCAGCTGTATCTCAAAGGTAACGGTGCAAGAAAGCCTGCAGGAGCATTAGGAGCTCAGACGTCAGAAGCCGCTTGTGTATCAGGAAGAGAAGTGTCAGCAGTGCGCACGTCGGGGAACCTTCTGGTGCTGTAAGTCCGGCATTGCTTCTATGATGGCGGCTGCTTTGCTGTCATCTTTGTGATTGGTCGCATCAGTTTGAGTCATGGAGCACTGCTGCTGCCGCGCCGCCCCCACACACGTGCCGCCTGGGGCGGACCGCCCCCCCTCACGCTACACCACTGCATTTGGCCTAGTACAGCATGTGGTAGAACCTGCACCGCTGCTGTGTGCTGGGAATGCCTCTAACAAATGGTTTACCAGAGTTGCTTATTTGTTCGCCAATATTAGCTCTAGGTTCTCCTGTGGCATGATGTTCTGTAATTTGCCTTTATATCGTGGATCGAGGATGCTGGCCAACCAGTAGTCATCATCCTTCATAATTCTGACAATGCAGGGGTCCCTTTTTAGGATCCACAAGAGATAATCACACATGTGGGCCAATGTTCCACGTGTCAATGGTGCACTGACAGTGGTGGGTGGAGGAGCACTTTCTGCAAAATCCACATCCCTCCAGTCACGCACAAACCCTGTACCTGACCTTGGCAAGCCAACATTTTCTCTTGCCCCCCCGAGAAGCATCCTCTTCCCCAAAATAATCATCCCCCTCATCCTCCTCCTCTTCTTCCTCCATCTCATCCAGGACAGTTCCCTGAGCAGACAATGGCTGACTGTCATCAAGGCTTCCCTCCTCCTCCTCCTCTTCCTCCTCCGCTGCAGACGCCTGATCCTTAATGTGCGTCAAAGTTTGCATGAGCAGACGCATAAGTGGAATGCTCATGCTTTTGATGGCGTCGTCTGCGCTTACCCGCCGTGTGCATTCCTCAAAACACTGAAGGACTTTACAGAGGTCTTTCAGCTTTGACCACTGCACACCTGACAACTCCACGTCTGCCCTCAAACTGCCTGCCCGTGTATCCTCCCACAAATGCATTACAGCCTGCCTCTGTTCGCACAGCCTCTCAACCATGTGCATGGTGGAGTTCCACCTTGTTGCAACGTCTATGATTAGGCGGTGCTTGGGGAGGTTAAGCGATCGCTGCAGCCTCTGCATACGACTGGAGTCTATGGGCAAGCAACGGGTGTGCGAGCACAGTCTTCGCACCTTATGGAGCAGGGCTGTTAACTCCGGATAATTATTAGGAAGCACTGCACCACCAGGTTCAAGGTGTGAGCCAGGCAAGGTATGTGTTTGAGTTTTGCAAGGGCTATGGCCGCCACAAAATTACGGCCGTTATCACTGACTACCTTGCCTGGCTCAAGATGTAGACTGCCCAGCCATGACTCAGATTCTCGCTGCAAGTAGTCGGCCAGTACCTCCGCGGTGTGTCTGTTGTCGCCCAAATAATGTCAGTTATAGCGTGGCACTACCACAAGGTGCACAAGTAGGTTACCCAGACCCAAGTGAATAATAAAGTAACTTGGCACTCAACTGAATGATCCTTTATAAATGTGTTTTTTATTTATATGCAGTCCTAAAAGACATTTCGGCCTACAATCAGCCTTCGTCAGTCTGCCGACTGCTGTCAAGGTACAATGACTAAATATGAGTTCACGAAAGAAGTCTTATGTGGTTTCCTGCTTTAGGGTATAGTGCAGGTGTATGCTGTGCTTCCAGCTAACACTGAGGCGTGCTGTGCTGGTAAATCAACTAGGAATAATATTGGATGCGCTTATTAGAAAGTACGTACCCTTGATGAGACTGAGTAAAAATGCATTCCTTTGGAGTGTTGAAGCAGTTTGCCTGTTGGTGCTGTCTGTGTGAAGCACGGTAGTCAGAGACCCATATGAGGCATGTAATTGTAGATATCGGGTATGCTGGGCTAAACGCTGTGTCCGCCGCTCGTTCGGTAGCCTAGGCCAACTGTTTCAATATACCGTGGGCTAGGCAGCACTGTTCCGCCGCCACTGTCCCCTGTGGAGTCTGCATCCACATTAACCCAGTGCACAGTGATGGACACGTAATGGCCCTGGTCATGCCTACTGGCCCATGCATCTGTTGTGAGATGCACCTTTCCACTCACTGATTGTTTGAGTGCATGGACAATGCGGTCTTTCACATGCAGGTGGAGGGCAGGGATGGCTTTTCTAGAAAAGAAGTGCCGACTGGGTCAGTCACAGCATGGGACAGCGTAGGCCATGAGCTCTCGGAATGCTGCGCTTTCAACCAAGCGGAAGGGCATCATCTCTAATGAGATCAGTTTGGCAATGTAGGCGTTCAAAGCCAGTGTACGCGGATGAGAGGATGCGTACTTTCTTGTCCTACTCAGAGTGTCTGCTAGGGTGAGCTGGACTTGAGAGCTGCATATGGGGGAACTAGTGGTGGACCTGATGGACTGAGAGGGGGTTGGTGATGGTGGTGGTGCTGGTGGTGATGGCCTAAATTCAGTCTTTCGTTGCAAAAACATTGTGATTCCCTGACTGCTTTGGCCTTGCGACGACACCTCAACAATTCTTGCTGGTGGTGTGCTTACCGGTGGGCTTACAGTGGGGGAAGCGATGAAGCGTTGCTGGCTACCTTCAGTCGGAGCAGGTGCACATGTGCTACCTGAGGATTTGTAGTCTGTCCACACTTGCAAGTGCATGGTGATTAAATGTCTAAGCATGCAACTGGTATTCAAATTTCGGAGATTTTTCCCTCGACTAAAGGTCCTTCCGCACTTCTTACAGATAACCTTTGCCTCATCAATAGGATTTCGGTCAAAAAAGTGCCACACTGCACTCTTCCTACTATGGTATAAATTTTCAGGGCTTGCACGCTGTGGTAATTTGACCGTCTGGGCAAGCTGTCCTTCAAATCTTTTTATTTTTTTACAACATTTTTGAACAGCTATGGGCCTGCCAGATAACCACTGCTGCGATGTTGATGCCTGCTGCGGATCCTTCTCCTCTTCTGAGCTATTGCCAGCGGCACCCAATGGATGCCAATCCGGGTCAACAACTGGGTCATCCATCACCTCCTCTTCAATTTCAGCTGCACCTTCCTCTGCGTCACCATGTAAGGTGGTATAATATGCGGGAAGGGGCACCTGAGTTTCATCAGGGTCAGATTCTGGCTCAGTAGACTGCGAGGGCAATGTAGTGCTCTGGGTCAATGTACCAGCAGAATCATCTAGCAGTGGCTGTGCATCAGTGCACTCCATGTCAGATTCATCTTGGACTGGGGAATTCAGGATTTGACTTGGTAACCCAGGCATGGTATGTGAAAAGAGCTCCATGGAGTAATCTGGAGTGTGGCCTGCCGCATCCTTCACTTTTGGTGGGGGTGATGGACACAAGGAAAGGTGTTGTTCCTGACCAGAAGCCTGCACTGACGACTCAGTGCTTGCAGTCTTTGAAACTTCAGAAAAGGAGGCGATAGAGCTGGAGGCTGTTTCGGCAATGTAAGCCAAAACCTGTTCCTGATGCTCCGGCTTTAAAAGCGGTTTACCTACTCCCAGAAAAGGGAACCTTCCAGGCCTTCTTGAGCCAGACAATGAGGCAGGATCAACACCTCCTGCCTTAGCTGCTATTGTGCTTTTGGCATAACCAGCAGATGCACAACCATCACCATCAGTACCAGCTGCCCCCCCTGCCCACATCTGCGGCCTCTTCCACCATACTTCCTCATGTTTGGGAAAATGTTCCACAAATACCAGCAGATATATGGTACTGTATCAGAAGCTTACAGCTGTATACGGTGTAGGGGAAAATGTAAATCTCCACATATATTTCCTTAGTCACACACAGACACTCTCCCAGTATGTATTTGGCCATAAACCAAACACCAGATATACGGTACTGTATGAGAAACGAACAGCTGTATACGGTGTAGGGGAAAATTTAAATCTCGGTATTTATTTCCGGAGTCACACATAGACGCTCTCCCAGTATGTATTTGATCGTAATCCAAACAGCAGATATACGGTACTGTATGAGAAACGAACAGCTTTATACGGTGTAGGGGAAAATTTAAATCTCGGTATTTAATTCTGTAGTCACACACAGACGCTCTCCCAGTATGTATTTGACCGTAATCCAAACAGCAGATATATGGTACTGTATCAGAAATGAACAGCTGTATACGGTGTAGGGGAAAATTTAAAGTTTCATATTTATTTCCGGAGTCACACACAGACGCTCTCCAAGTATGGATGTGACCGTAATCCAAACAGCAGATATACGGTACTGTATCAGAAGCTTACAGCTGTATACAGTGTAGGGGAAAATTTAAATCTCCGTATTTATTTCTGGAGTCACACACAAATAGTCAGCATGTATTTGTCCGTGATACCAGCCGTTACACGGTAGTGTGTGAGAAGCATACAGCTCTATACGGTGTGGGAAAAAATGAACGGTCGGTAACTGTGCAGAAAAAAAGAATAAAGGTATTAGTGCTGTGTAAAAAGAAGTAGGCACAGCAGTGTACACACAGCAATGCAGCTATCAGACAGCCTAATAACCAGCGCTGCTGCACACAAAAAAATCCTCCCCTGTCACTGCACTCTAACTGTACAGCACAGTTGCTATCAGCACAAGCACAGAATCACTTTTCTTTCCTGCCTAACTCTCCCCCTACTGAGAAACAGCGGCAGCAATCTCTCCCTAAGCTAAGATTGGCAGAAGTAAAATGGCGGTCGGCGGTCAGGGCTTTTATAGCCAGTGTGACACCACACAAAGCAAGCCAATCACTGCAATGCCCTTCTCTAAGATGGTGGTGGCCGTTGCCCAAGTCATCTCGTTGCCCACAGTGTGCGTCCTTGCTCATTGGCTGATAAAAGGCGCCTGCAAGCATTATGGGAAACACGACTTTGGTGATCAGGTCGACGACCGCATGGCCGACCACACGCTATGGTCGGGTTTCGGTCGGTGAAACCCAACTTTGGCGAAAGTCGGCGATTTTTGAATCTTACCAACCAGTTTCGCTCAACTCTAAGTCTGTGTTTTCACAGTAACCATCTCAGAACAGATAGATTACCGCAAACGCTAAAAAGCGCGCCTTACACTAAATTGGTCTTTAGTGAGGGAGTGGGTAGTTTTTTAGACTTGAAATCCAGGGTCATTATTGATTTAACTAATAAATACACGGAATTACTCAACAAACGTACCCGCCTATGGTGGAGTAAAGCATTCCTAGGGAGATATATTTTACCCCTTCCCGATATGTGCGGTACTAGTACTATAAACCGCAGTACTAGTATGGCGCTGATATTTCCGGTCATCATGCTGCATTACGCGGTGATCCGGTTAAGATGGCTGCTGTCCCTGACAGCAAACCATCCTTGCAGATCACCCAGGGGGTCTACCGTCCCCCCATGTTAGCGACTGCTGAGATTGGCTGGTCAATTCTGACCAGCGAATCACAGCAATGTGACAAAGTTAGTAAAAAAAAACAAAAAAAAGTGACATGTCGTGATCGGTGCTGTGTGACACTGCACCAATGACAGTGGTCACAATGGGTGGGTTGATTGCGATGACACCTCACTTGATTAACCCCTTTGGCACTGATTGGCCAGAAATTGTTGTTAAGCCAATCAGCACCAAAAAGGTTAATAGAAAATGGTGATCATCGCCCTGTACTCCATCTTTGTCTCAGATTGGGCATGCAGAGCGTTGTATAGTATTTTTGCCTGTTTTCTCTTTAAATAAAACCCTGCAAATCTGGAATAAGAGTGTGCGGAGAACGTCATGCTCCTTTAAGGGTATGTGCACACATTGCGGATTCTGCTGCGAATCCGCAGCGGATTTGGCCTGCGAATCCACAGCAGATTCTCCTGTGGTGTATGTAGGGTCGGTGGTGGGGTGCCGAGCTGGGGGGGGTGGTCCTACTTTTGTACCGCGCAGAGATGATAACAGAGACTCGATGAGGCAGATTCTGGGTGCAACAGGTCCAAGTTTATTTCATTACTTGCCGTCCGCCTGACGGCCTCCGCAGCACACCGCACGTTTCTTCACTTATCGGCCCTCCGTTTCCAGAGCCGTTTACACACCGTACTTTTACAATAAGGACGTACATATGCGTACTGTCCCTCCTTCACTTGTTCGACGCTCCTGCCAGGTCCGCCACTGTGGCCGCCCTAGGCCCAATAACCAACAGCGCTTTCACTGGTCAGTCGTCGTGTCAAATACGGTATATGGCACTCACTGCCTCGTCTCTTCTGCGGTATCTTTCTGTCAGGACCACCCCCTGACGTTTCCCTCTCCTCAGTCCCCCTGGTCTGGATTCTCCTCAGAGTGCACAGACTGGCGAAGTCCTCCTGTCACCTGGGCTCCCCCTGGGGACTGGAATCTTCTGGAACCCTCCCTCAGAATTTATAACTTCCCCGGTTCCTTGAAACTGTCACTAACTGTCACCACGCCCCCCATGACCAACGGTTTCTAAAGCCCTAAGCTGCTGTAAAGTCCTTTGCTCACACTCCACCCTGCCATCTAATGGTCATCCCAAGGTACTGCACGTCCACTACACTTTTCTAGTTGTTTCCCCACTGTAATCACTGTCTCCTACCTACACTGTGCAAACCTATCTTTCTTCACTCTGACTAGTCCGTCCGTCCGTCAGGTCACCTTCCCTACACTCCCCCTTCCTTTGTCCATTGTCGTCCTCGACAATCGTCATCCCTGCCTTCGTCGTTCTGAATCTACACCTACATTCTGTTGTCGGACCAGAAGTTGAGCCAAACCCACTATCTGCGGGGGCCGAACCATACTGGGAGCACTATGCTCTGAGCAGCCTACTGCTACTCACCAGCGCGCACGCCACATGACAACGTCTTTCAAATTGGGCAAGGTACACCCGTATTCTCTCTACGGCGTGTATCTTTCCCCTACTCTCCCCTACTGTTACCTTTCACTATCCGGTACGCCATGATCGAGGCCACTCACCTACCAGATCATTGCCGGCGCCCGCCTTTCCTTCTTCTGGGGTGTCCGTGGTGTTGGGGACCTGACCTAGGACGGCTGTCTTTCTCGCGTCTTCCAACTCATTTTCCTTCTTTCAATTACATGTCATGGTCGGCGTCCCGGTCTCCCAGACCTCCTCAACTCTTAGATCCCTACCGGATCTCACACTTTCCTTTGGTCCCGCAGACCTTCCCTTACCCGGACCTGTTGCATTTTACTTTGCATATTATACATCATACAACTTTATAATAGCACAAGTACCCATTTTTTTTATAATTTTTTTTTTTTCCATTTTCTCTTACTTTTAAAACCAAAATATAACATAACATTGCATTTCCTCTTTCTTCCTCCCCCCCTTCCTTGGACCTGGACACTCCTCCACTTTTCCGTATCCCCGTTCTGTCAGGTAAACATATTTTCGTATATAAAGAACATAGAAAGAAGAAAGAAAGAGAGAGAGAAAATAGTTGCATCAGTTAAACAACAAAACTTTTTTCTAAATGCAACTGTCCTTATAATCTGCACAACGGTGCATCGAACTCCTGACAGTCTATACCACTCTCAATGGACAGAGGTGAGGACTCCACGGGGATACTGAGGGTGTCCATTCAAGTCCTCTTCTTGAGTGTGGAGCAGGTTCCACACTTCCTGCTCCCGGGCCTTTTTCTTCCTGATCACCTCCGCTTCCCACACGGAGGGAACAGCACGGGCCCTGGAGTCCGGTGGGCGGGACTCCGCTGAAAAAGACCGCAAGACAGAAACGGCCGAAGATTTCTGCGGCCCAGCAGCCGCTGGGGTCAGGTGGCAAATGGGGAGAACCGGGTCCTCGGGGGCTGGAATCACAGGGCCCGCTAAATCGGTCGCAGCCGACTCCAGCAGCGACATAACCGCGGCCTCAGGACAGGCCGCATCCACTACTTCCAACGGAGTCGGAGTAACGGCCGATTTCAACAATGCAGCTGGTATTAGCAGGGAAAGCGCAGCAGCATCTTCTTTGGGTGAGCTCTGCACTGGTGACTCCGGGCGGGGTAGTTCGGGGACATGAGCGGGGACCTCGCTCAGCTCTGCATACACCACGGGGCCCGTGGTAACTAGGCCTTCCGGTGCGCAGGGGGCCGCGTGCTGCAGCAGAATGGTGGGGGCCGCTTGTGGAGGCACTGGTAGGGCCGGGGGTACTCTCACCTTCCCCGGCGCTGCGGCCTCCGTTTCATCATCACGCAGTTTCCCCCGCAGCCTCCGTTCCTTGCTCCACTGTCCTGCGGGCCTTCCCTCCGGACTCGGGGGCTCCGCTGAGAAGTCCTCTGCTGGTATTGGTGGCAGCCATTCTCGCTGACTCCCCTCAGGCTCCGCTCCCCGGCTCAGCATCCCGCTGCCTGCCCGTAAATCTGAAGATGACTTCTGATGCAGCTCCATCTCTCGCCGCCATTGCCACTCTAGGCGGCCGATGCCCCGACACCCGCAGCATCTCATACCGTCCGTTGGGCAGCACTCGAATGGCGTCAGACAGCCGCAGCCAAGTTTTTCTTCTGTGCCACTCCTCCTGCTGGGTGGGGCGTTGGCAGACCTTTCCATCCATCTGCCAGGGTCCAATATATGGAAACGTCGGTCTCCGGGCATATATTGCTTCCTTTTGGGGTACGTTGGAGGGGGTCCCAGTCCACTCTGAACAACTGCAAACACCCGGACCTCTCCTCTGCGCTGAAGTAATACCGCCATCTTGGGCAGAATCAGCTACTGCCTTGGATCCTCTGCAAGCAACACAGATCCGACACAGCGTCCCAATTTGTAATCCACAGGTCAGTAATTTTTAGTCCACAGGTATTTATAATCCGAAATAGAGCAGTCCAAGTTTTCCTCAGTCCTTCAGTTGCAGGCCTGCCGCAGAAGATAGCGTATTAGCGGCGGCGATCCTGCCGACTACGCCAAATGTAGGGTCGGTGGTGGGGTGCCGAGCTGGGGGGGGTGGTCCTACTTTTGTACCGCGCAGAGATGATAACAGAGACTCGATGAGGCAGATTCTGGGTGCAACAGGTCCAAGTTTATTTCATTACTTGCCGTCCGCCTGACGGCCTCCGCAGCACACCGCACGTTTCTTCACTTATCGGCCCTCCGTTTCCAGAGCCGTTTACACACCGTACTTTTACAATAAGGACGTACATATGCGTACTGTCCCTCCTTCACTTGTTTGACGCTCCTGCCAGGTCCGCCACTGTGGCCGCCCTAGGCCCAATAACCAACAGCGCTTTCACTGGTCAGTCGTCGTGTCAAATACGGTATATGGCACTCACTGCCTCGTCTCTTCTGCGGTATCTTTCTGTCAGGACCACCCCCTGACGTTTCCCTCTCCTCAGTCCCCCTGGTCTGGATTCTCCTCAGAGTGCACAGACTGGCGAAGTCCTCCTGTCACCTGGGCTCCCCCTGGGGACTGGAATCTTCTGGAACCCTCCCTCAGAATTTATAACTTCCCCGGTTCCTTGAAACTGTCACTAACTGTCACCACGCCCCCCATGACCAACGGTTTCTAAAGCCCTAAGCTGCTGTAAAGTCCTTTGCTCACACTCCACCCTGCCATCTAATGGTCATCCCAAGGTACTGCACGTCCACTACACTTTTCTAGTTGTTTCCCCACTGTAATCACTGTCTCCTACCTACACTGTGCAAACCTATCTTTCTTCACTCTGACTAGTCCGTCCGTCCGTCAGGTCACCTTCCCTACATGTACAGTATACATTATAGTCAATGTAAAATAAGAAACGCTGTGCACATGCTGAGGATTTTTCCACGCAGATTTGCTGCGGGTTTGAATCCGCAGCATGTCAGCTCTTTGTGCTGAAGACGCAGCGTTTTTACACCTCTTCCAATATAGCAATCCGTAGGTGTAAAAGCGCAGGTGAAATCCGCACAAAAACTGCAGAAAATCTGCAGTAAATCTGCACTAAATCCACAGGGAAAACGCAGGTCATTTTACCTGTGGATTTAACAAAATCTGCGGGAAAAATCCGCAACAGAATCCGCAATGTGTGCACATACCCTAAGGCTCCCATGCACATTAGATAGCTGTTGTCTGAAGGATCGTTGGGCAGGAGCTCTCTCAACAGACGATGTGAGAGCCACTGTCAGGCCGGGGTCACACTAGAGAGGAATACGGACGAGTGAGAGGCGTAAACAGCACGCATTAGACACGGACCAATGATTCTCTATGGGGTACCTCGCACCAGCCGTATATTTCTCATCCGTATTCTACGGTCCGTGCCAATCGCAGCATGCTGCGATTGTCAGCATACTACAGCCGTAGTACGCCAATGCAAGTCTATGGGTGCGCCAAAAATACGGATTACACACGGACCACAAGTGTGACCTGCGAGAAATACGCAGGTCTTTTGGCTGCTGCCAGGAAATGGCCCAATCCATCATCAGGAAGCTGAGACATGCAAATGAGCTCAAAAAGCGCTCCAGACATCCAGGAAGTACGCCTCCATGGAGTACAGCAGCATCATGGCGTCCACTTATATTAATGTGGAAATGCTAATTGTCCTGGTGAAGGAGCGACCCGAACTATGGGACCAACGTGATGCCCATTATGCCAACCGGGCAAGAAAGGAGGCGTCATGGAGGCGCATATGTAGGCAGATGTTCCATGATTTTGGTGATCGGCCATGTGAGGAGAAGCAGAAAATTAGTAAGTACAAGCCAAAAAATGATTAAAATTAACGCAGAACAAAAAATGAATAAAGATTCAGCACCCCCCTTCCTGTGCTTGAACTTTTTTCCTCATGAGGCCATTAGATTTTGGTGTGACACGTGGTTTGACACTGCCATAATTTGGGCCAGGCCACAAGCTCCTCATCCTCCTGGCCAAACAAGTTATTTTAAGCGTAGATAATGTGACCCTGTGTATCTGGCCTGGATGCCCCAATTACATAAGCCACCATGGGTAGAAAGCACACCCCAGAAGGCCCCATGCCTAGACTACTGGTAGCAAATCTGACCTATCAAATATGTGAATTTGACAATATTTCCTGTCATATTGCAGTGGAAGATGTCATGAGATGCTGGCGAAGCATCCGGGACCAATACCGCCGGGAACGTCAACAGCGGTCCAGGAGTGGGAATGCGGGCTATGTGAAAAGAAAGTACATCTACTATGACTGCCTCTCCTTCCTCGCCCCAATTCTGGATCTCAGACCGTAAGTAGATACCTCACACCACATTACACAGATACGTTACAGGGCCAAAAATATGTATTTAGGTTTGGCTCTGTTCTATTTCATAACAGAACTCAGTCCAACCTTACGGACAGAGGAACTGGCTCGGAAACAGACCCCATCATCGATCCTGGGTCTGCAGGGGAAGAGGTCGCTGGCCCATCTTCTCCCCCTGCTAGGAGCAGGGGTGAAGATTCGAGTCAGGATGTGCCATTGCCTGCGCCCTAAAGCCCACCACCAGAACCATCTGGTGCTGCTGCAGCATCAGCAAGAGCAGAGGAGCAGGGCAACATCAGCAGCAGCCCAACTGGCCACATCCGGGGCTCCCCACAGCCTGCTGCCACATCCCGGCGAGGAAGAAGCCGAAGGCGGCAAATACCTGCCACTGATACCCGCACTAATGTGGACACTGGGGTCCTAAATTATTTAGCCAGAGTAAATAGTGATGATGGGGAGGAGGCATACTCACGCAGCCTGGCCAATTATCTTCGTGCCCTTTCCCGTTAGGTCAGGCTCCGTATTCGAGGATGTTTTCAGATCCTGCTTGATGCGTGCACATACCCCAATATGCCCTACAAATTATTTGAATATATTGAGAGGTGGCAGCTTTCCCCAAGAAATCTCATGCGCCTTAGGCACCTGTTATGATTGAGTCACCGTAGGAGGCAAAAACAGAAATGCTAGCTAAGTCCAGGAAACCAGAGAAGTTGGAAACTATCAGATTGCAGACCCCTGAACCTATCAACACAACTAGCAGTAGCCGTGGGGGGTTCCTACGATGACCTAGACCCCTCGATCACAGCCGGAGAGATACATAGGCCTAAAGAAGGAAAGGGGAAATCTAACTGCCCCACAGCAGACCCCAAAGCAATAGGCAGCCCCCCACATATAAGGACGGTGAAGCAAGATGAAAACACTTACACAGACAGAAAGACAGGCTGAGCAAAGACGGGGCCCAAAAACTACCTAGATAGGAACGGATAGGAAGGCTGCTGTCTGCAATCTGCCAAAACCCTATCAGAGACAAAAGCCAACAAGCTGATATAAAAATGGCCCTGAAGCAACTAAGCTTCAAAAACTAAATCAGCACTCAGGTACTTTCAGAAGACAGAGCTAACGGAACACTGCACACTCCAGCAGGGAGTGGCAGAATCCAAAAAGCAAGAAAAACAAAAACAAATCTTAAATGCAAAAAGGCAAAACAGAAAACTTAGCTTTAGGAGAGCAGGAATCAGACTGGTGTCCAAGAGTCCACAGAGAAATCACCCGCAGGGCAGAAAGGACGTAGGCTGCCTTAAATCCAGTCAGTGACTCCACTCAGCCAATCGTCTTCATTAGTCCCAGGTGCCTGATAATCAGGCTCACTATCTTCCTTCACTAGAACAGGGAGTTCACCAGGCCTCAGTGACAGAGGGGAAAATGAACTCACAACAGTACCCCCCCTTGAGGAGGGGTCACCGAACCCTCAACAACGCTACCAGGGCGATCAGGGTGAGCCCGATGAAAGGCACGCACCAATCTTTTGGCATGAATATCAGAGGCAGAGACCCAGGAATTATCCTCCTGACCATAACCCTTCCACTTAACCAAATACTGGAGTCTCCGTCTAGCCAGACGGGAATCCAGAATTTTCTCTACCTCATATTCCAAGTTACCTTCAACCAATACAGGGTCCGGAGGTGCCACCTCAGGCACAACTGGCTCAACAAACTTCTTCAACAAGGACTTATGGAACACATTATGGATCTTAAATATGACAGGAAGAGCCAAATGAAAAGAGACCGGATTAATAATCTCCAAAATCTTGTAAGGTCCAATAAATCTAGGCTTAAACTTAGGAGAAGCCACCTTCATAGCAATATTTTTTGATGATAACCACACCATATCACCAATCTTAAACTGGGAACCAATGGTCCTATGTCGATTGGAAAACCGCTGGGTCTTTTCCTGGGAGAGAGATAACTTATCCACCACTTGGTCCCAGATCTGGTGCATTCTCTCCACCACAGTGTCAACACCTGGGCAGGCAGAGGGCTCCACCTGCCCTGAAGAAAATCGAGGATGAAATCCAAAGTTACAAAAAAAAGGTGACATCAAAGTGGCAGAACTAGCTCTATTATTTAAAGCAAATTCGGCCAAGGGCAAAAATGAAACCCAATCATCCTGATCAGCGGAAATAAAACATCTCAAATACGACTCCAAGGTCTGGTTTGTTCTCTCTGTCTGCCCATTGGTCTGAGGGTGAAAAGCAGAGGAGAAGGACAACTGAATTCCCAACTTGGAACAGAACGTCCTCCAAAATTTAGACACAAATTGAACTCCTCTGTCAGATACAATGTTCTCAGGAATCCCGTGCAAGTGAACCACCTGTTCCAAAAAAAGGGGCACCAACTTCAGAGGAAGATGGCAATTTAGGGAGTGGTACAAGATGAACCATCTTAGAGAACCTATCACAAATCACCCAAATAACAGTCATTCTTTGAGAGACCGGCATATCAGAGATGAAATCCATTGAAATATGGGTCCATGGCCTCCTGGGGACCGGCAAAGGCATCAACAACCCACTAGAGCGAGAACAAGATTTAGACCGGGAGCAAGTCCCACAGGACTGCACAAAATTCCTGACATCATGAGACAAGGTGGGCCACCAAAAAGAACGACTCACCAGATCTCTAGTACCAAAAATACCCGGATGACCAGCCAATGCAGAGCAATGAACTTCAGACATCACTCTCTTCTTCCACTGGTCAGGAACATACAACTTTCCACTGGGACAACGCTCAGGTTTGTCCTCCTGGAACTCTTGCAGAGCAAGTCTCAAATCGGGCGAGATGGCAGAAAGAACTACCCCTTCGCCTAAGATGGTAGCAGGCTTGGTCACCACAGGAGAATCAGCAAAGAAACTCCTAGAGAGGGCGTCTGCCTTGACATTCTTAGTTCCAGGAAGGAAAGAGACCACAAAATCAAAATGTGTAAAAAACAAGGCCCACCTAGCCTGTCTGGGGTTCAAGCGTTTAGCCGACTCTAGGTAAATCAAATTTTTGTGGTCAGTGAGGACCACAACTTGATGTCTGGCTCCCTCCAACCAATGTCTCCACTCCTCAAATGCCCATTTCATGGCCAACAGTTCCCGATTCCCCACATCATAGTTACGTTCAGATGAAGAGAACTTTCGGGAAAAGAAAGCACAGAGATTCATTTTAGATGTTACCGGATCCTTTTGGGACAACACTGCTCCTGCACCAATCTCAGAAGCATCCACCTCTACCTGAAACGGGAGTGAGACATCAGGTTGCCGCAGAACCGGGGCGGAGGTAAATCTATGCTTCAGCTCCTGAAAGGAAGCAACCGCCTCCGGAGACCAATTCAACACATCCGCACCCTTCCTGGTCAGGTCAGTCAATGGTTTGGCAATACTAGAAAATTTTGCTATAAATTTCCGATAAAAATTAGCAAAACCCAAAAACTTCTGGAGGGCCTTCAAAGAAGTGGGCTGAACCCAATCATAAAAGGCCTGTACCTTGGCCGGGTCCATTTCAATAGTTGACGGAGACAAAATAAATCCCAAAAAAGAAATCCTCTGTACTCCAAAAAGGCATTTTGATCCTTTGACATACAGAGAATTCTCTCTCAAGATCCGGAACACAGTCCGAATATGTTCCACATGAGCATCCCAATCCTTGGAGAAGATCAAAATATCGTCCAGATAGATAATCAAAAATTTATCGACAAAGTCTCGGAAAATATCGTTCATGAAGCACTGGAAGACAGAAGGGGCATTAGTGAGCCCAAAAGGCATCACCAGGTACTCAAAATGTCCCTCCGGAGTATTAAACGCCGTCTTCCATTCATCCCCCTGCTTAATGCGGATAAGATTATACGCCCCCCTGAGGTCAAGCTTGGTAAACTAGCAAGCACCTCTGACTCTAGAGAATAGATCCGAAATCAGGGGTAACGGATACTGATATTTAATAGTAATTTTATTGAGGGCACGATAATCAATACAAGGCCTTAAAGAACCATCCTTCTTGGCCACAAAAAAAAAACCGGCACCTAAGGGTGAAGAGGATGGTCTAATATGACCCTTCTCCAACGCCTCCTTAATATAGGACCGCATAGCCTCGTGCTCGGGTACAGATAAATTGAAGAGCCGACCCTTAGGAAATTTACACCCCGGGCTTAGTTCAATTGCACAGTCATAACTCCTATGAGGAGGCAAGGACGCAGACTCATTTTCACTAAATACATCATAGAAGTCCGCCAAATAGTCAGGAACCTCATGCGACTGAGGAGAGGTGGAAAAAACCGGAGCCTCACTAAAGGTACACCGGCAACCCCAACTCACCACAGACACAGACTTCCAATCCAAAACTGGATTATGAATCTGCAACAAGGGAAACCCCAGAACAACGGCATCATGCAGACCATGCAACACCAAAAATCTGCAATTTTCTTGGTGGTCTGGGGCGACCCGCATGACCAACTGGGTCCAAAACTGAGGTTTATTTTTAGCCAGAGGGGTAGCATCAATCCCCCTCAAAGGGATAGGCGTCTGCAGAGGTGTCAATGGAAATCAACAACGTTTAGCAAAATCCAAGTCCATTAGGTTTAGCGCTGCTCCCGAATCCACAAAAGCCTTGGCGGAAAATGTGGACTGGGAACAGATCAGAGTAATCGCCAAAAGAAACTTAGGCTGAACCCCACCAACAGAAAACTTGTGTGCAAAGCGTTTCTCACGTTTAGGACAAACAGAAATAATATGTGAGGCATCTCCACAGAAAAAACACAGCTTATTGCGCCTTCTGAATTCCTGACGTTGCGCCTTAGACAAAACTCTATCACATTGCATAGGTTCAGACGTCTGTTCAACCGGTGGCAACACCTCTCGTGTAATCCTGCGTTCACGTAAACGCCGATCAACCTGAATGGCTAAAGACATAGAATCGTCCAGACCAGAGGGAACAGGAAATCCCACCATAGTATCTTTTACGGCTTCTGACAAACCCTTCAGAAAGAGAGCAGCCAAGGCACTATCATTCCAGGTAGTAAGGACCGCCCACTTTCGGAACTTTTGACAGTACAACTCTGCAGATTCTCGACCCTGGTTCACTGCTAACAGGGTCTTTTCAACCTGATCAATAGCATTAGGTTCGTAGTTCAGCAACCCCAAGGCTTGAAAAAATGCGTTCACATTAGTCAGAATAGGGTCATCTGGTTTCAAAGAAAACGCCCAATCCTGGGGATCGCCGCGCAGCAAAGAGATGACAATTTTAACCTGCTGCGCGGGGCTCCCTGACAAGATAGGCTTCAAAGCAAAAAATAATTTACAATTATTTTTGAAACTCAAAAATTTAGATCGATCCCCAAAAAATACATCAGGTGTGGGGATCTTTGGTTCAACAGCATGAGAACGAGCAAGATAGGCGGAAATTCCTCGCACTTCAGCAGCGAGCTGCTCCACACGATCAGACACTTGCCTTATCTCCATTGAGAGAAAAAAAAAATTCCCCCTACGGCCTCAGAGATATAGAGGAAAGAATACACACACTTTTTTTTTTTTAAACACAATTCTTTCCTGCTATTGAGTACCCCAGGATCTGCGGTTTGGCGGGTGATTCTGTTATGATTGAGTCACCGTAGGAGGCAAAAACAGAAATGCTAGCTAAGTCCAGGAAACCAGAGAAGTTGGAAACTATCAGATTGCAGACCCCTGAACCTATCAACACAACTAGCAGTAGCCGTGGGGGGTTCCTACGATGACCTAGACCCCTCGATCACAGCCGGAGAGATACATAGGCCTAAAGAAGGAAAGGGGAAATCTAACTGCCCCAGAGCAGACCCCAAAGCAATAGGCAGCCCCCCACATATAATGACGGTGAAGCAAGATGAAAACACTTACACAGACAGAAAGACAGGCTGAGCAAAGACGGGGCCCAAAAACTACCTAGATAGGAACGGATAGGAAGGCTGCTGTCTGCAATCTGCCAAAACCCTATCAGAAACAAAAGCCAACAAGCTGATATAAAAATGGTCCTTAAGCAACTAAGCTTCAAAAACTAAATCAGCACTCAGGTACTTTCAGAAGACAGAGCTAACGGAACACTGCACACTCCAGCAGGGAGTGGCAGAATCCAAAAAGCAAGAAAAACAAAAACAAATCTTAAATGCAAAAAGGCAAAACAGAAAACTTAGCTTTAGGAGAGCAGGAATCAGACTGGTGTCCAAGAGTCCACAGAGAAATCACCCGCAGGGCAGAAAGGGCGTAGGCTGCCTTAAATCCAGTCAGTGACTACACTCAGCCAATCGTCTTCATTAGTCCCAGGTGCCTGATAATCAGGCTCACAACCTTCCTTCACTAGAACAGGGAGTTCACCAGGCCTCAGTGACGGAGGGGAAAATGAACTCACAACAGGCACCCCCCACAAATGCATGCTCAAGCAGGATCTGAGGATCCTCAAATTCGTGGGCCTACACCTCACCCCCTTCCTCCCACTACCCAACCTTCAATACAGCAGACACAAATGTCTGCCTCTAGTCAACCCCACCAATATGGCCACTTGTTACCACCCAGAGTTGGAGGCTGGTCCCAACCTAGTTGGGGACGATATGGCTATGTTGGGGGTATGAGACACGTGCCTACCACAGCCAACAAGATGCCCCTCCCCATTATTACTCTGGCCAGTACCCCCAACATTCACAGGAGGCAGGACACTTCCAACATCATGGGCATCAGTATGGCCCCACACAGAGCGATGTTGGGCACAGTAGCCAGCAGCAACCACAGGCTGCTCTTCCTCGTTCTCCTTCCCCAACATATGATAATTTATAATTCTCTTTACACAATCAGTCTGATGCCAGGAGATGTCCATTGCGGTTTGTCTGATGCTACAAATACCAATCAAAAGGAAAAAACAGGTGGTCTCCATCACCAAATTTTGTTAAAAATGTGAAAAGTCACATATTTGCAGAATGTTTTCTAATCACATTAATAATCCACCATGACAGGCAAGGCTACCTTACGCCTTTCAGACAGATATTACATGTGTGTAGAACACAGAATATTTAACCATGCTATACTGGTCAAGTGAAAGGATGAAAATACACTACTCACTTGTTAAGACATAGAGAGAGCGTGATGTTCCTAAGGCTGGTCGCCTTGATTTGTGACTATAGATAGCTGGCAAAAAGGTGACTACTTCACTAAGGCCAGCACGCCTTTTCTAGGCATTAGCAAGTGAGTAGTGTATTTTCATCCTTTCACTTTACAGTATAACGCGGTGAAATATGATCTTTTGTACAGACATGTAATATCTGTCTGAAAGGCGTAAGGTAGCCTTGCCTGTCATGGTGGAATATTAATATGATTGGAAAACATTCAGAAGAAATGTGAGTGTTATCTTTTATCAATAATTTTGGGGCTGGAGACCACCTCTTTTTTCCTTTGGATTGAAAATTTCTAAGGTAGCAATGTTGTTATTGCATAATGTTATTTTGTGTTCTGTTTGAAAATGTTACTTTTCAAAAAAGTTTTCTTATGCAAAAAGGGCAATTTGGCCCATTGCCACAGTTTTCATATGGCAATAATATGTTTGCCTTTAAAAAACAAACAAAAAAAAGCAAAAGTAAAAATTTGTCTACTACACTTTACGTATCTGTGTGATTTCTCAAAAACCGTGTCAGCATACTAACATACGCTTACCAATGCAATGAAACAGTCATAGAATCAGAAGGGGTAGAAATATATATATTTAGACACACATAAAACCAAAAATTATAACATAGACACAGCATGCTCTTGCCAAGAAGTTCCCCCTCAGGTGAGATAAAGTAATTAGTGAAAATATCACGCACTTTGAGGCCAGAGAGCGGTCTACGTTGAGGGTAGATAGGTGGCCTCACCCTGCGCACATTGTCCGGCCTACGCACAACACCAGCAGAGGAGGAACAATCATGTATCCTGGTGAAGTTATGAAGAACCACACACGCATTCACAACTTAATTAACATTTTGTTCACTCAGCTGAATGGCAGACTGGAGTACCCGCTATTTGGCACTAATAATGCCAAAGGAACACTCCACCAGTCGCCGAGCACGTGATAGCCGCAAGTAAAAATTCTGCGCCTGTGGTCAAGGTTGCGCCGGGGATATGGCCTCATGACATTGCGCGTTAACTGAAACGCCTTATCTGCCACAACGACATAAGGGACTGATTCTTCAGTGGAGCCTGGTAGCTGGCGTGGTGGTGGTAGATCCAACTGGTTGGTGCGTAGCCGCCGAGGCATTATGGAAGTATTGAAGACTCTAGAGTCTCCCGTCCTTCCATAGGCCCCAATGTCAACAATTATAAACTTGTATTGAGGGTCGGCCACAGCCAACAATACAACAGAAAAGTATTGTTTATAATTGAAGAATTGGGAGCCAGAGTTCGGCGGCTTACGCACCCGGATATGTTTGCCATCAAGGGCCCCAATACAATTAGGAAAATGGCATTCCTCCTCAAAGTCCCTTGATATCCTCAACCAGTCTTCCATCCTGGGCTGGGGCATGACGACTTGATGGAGTCTTGTCCAGATTTCTATACATGTTGACCTGACTATGCCAGAAATGGTAGATCTTCCAATGAGAAACTCTTGGTGGAGGGCGGCATAAGACAGGCCAGTGGCCAGGAAGGTGAAGAATAACAGGAATGGATAATTTTAGAATGCAGAAAGTCCAAAAAAATCAGTTACATGCCGACCAAACTTGGTAGGAATTGAGATAGACTAACACACACATATTTGGTTGCACAATGACTAAGTGATATTCAGTACATATTAGCCCTAACATTCTGGTCTGTAAGTTGAAACATATGTGGACTATGATGAGGGCTTTAAACTTAGTCCAATAAGCCAAAAATACATACTTTGGCCCACACATTATGAACATAGAGAATGTGGTTGTGTAGTACATACCGTAATGTGAGTAGAAGTCGCTCCTCTGCAGATATAGCTTTGCGCATCCTTGTGTCCTGAAAGGTTATCCCAGGGCGCACTGTCTCCAAGAGTCGATCAAATGTGGCAATGCTCATGCGACAGTATTGATAAAATTTAACAGGATGCTCCCACAGAGAAGAATAGAGGCGGTGAAAATGACCTCTTGTGAGTCGTTGCCTCAAAAGTGGATGGACCCACATGCGTCTCCTCCTCCACGGATCCACTATCACTGGGTATGGGTGACCAAAGCGGCATGACAAAAGCCAGTTGAAGAGAACCTGCTCTGTTGTGTTGAAACTCAGACCCTCTGCCATGTTGCACATACAACAGCAACACACCTAGTGAAGGCAAGGTCACAAATGGACAGAATGGAGGCAGCCACCTGTTCCTGAGCCAATAAATAGGGTGCAGGTTAATGATTTAAATAGTTAGCAGGCCTCAAAACCGTTAAATGTCCATTTTGCAAGGCTGCGAGAAAATCTCAGCATACGGATGCCATACGGATTACATACGGATGGTGACATGCGCAAAATACGTGACCACACCTTGCTTACGGATGACATACGGAGCACTATTTAGGGGTCATTCATCCGTATTACGCCTGTAAACTACGGACCGTATTTTGCGTCGGTTAGTGTGACCCCGGCCATACGTGTGTCCTGTTTTACCATCAGGGTTCCATCCGTGTGCCCATTTTTACCTTCAGTGTGTCATCCGTGTGTCCGGTTTTACCATCAGTGTGTCCTCCATGTGTCTGTGTCTACCATCAGTGTGTGATCAGTGTATCCATTTTTACCATCACTGTGTCATCCGTGTGTCCATTTTTACCATCAGTGTGTCATCCATGTGCCCGTTTTTACCATCAGTGTGTCATCCATGTGTCAATTTTTACCATAAGTGGGTCATCCATGGGTCCGTTTTTGCCATAAGTGTGCCATCCGTGTACATTTTTCACATCAGTGTGTCACCCGTGTGTCCGTTTTTACCATCAGTGTGTCATCCGTGTGTCCGATTTTACCTTCAGTGTTTCATCAATGTGTCCATTTTTATCCTCAGTGTGTGATCCGTGTATCCATTCTTACCATCACTTTGTGATCCGTGTATCCATTCTTACCATCACTGTGTCATCCATGTTTCCATTTTTACCATCAGTGTTATCCATGCGTCCGGTTTCACCATCAATGTGCCATCTGTTTGTCTGTTTTTACCATCAGTGTGTCATCCGTGTGTCCATTTTTACCATCATTTTGTCATCCGTGTGTCCATTTTTACCATCAGTGTGACATCCTAGTGTCTACTTTTACCATCAGTGTCTCATCCGTGTGTCCATTTTCACCATCAGTGTGTCATCCATGTGTCCATTTTTACCATCAGTGTGTCATCAATGTGTCCATTTCTACCATCAGTGTGTCATCAGTGTGTCTGTTTTTACCATCACTGTGTCATCCGTTGTATACTATGATTTATTTTTAATGGTTTCAACACTCCAATTAATTAATACCAACTATTGATATAGTTTCAATCAGTTATACTTTATATATATATTCAGCTCTTTGAACCTTCCTAGAAGGTCATTGAAACTTGTTTCAACCAGATGGTCAAATTGTCCAAGCAGAGTAAATAACTGGCTTACACTTATCTACCAACAAACGACCTTCGTTGCCATAATTAGATTGGGTGTGTTACCTTCCCCCATGGATTGTCAACTGGTGAAATCTCATCTCTTTGGCCTCAGGGGGTCGTCTCACTGGCATCCAAGGATAGATACTGTTTAAGTCTCACACTTACTTTGGGACATCAAAGGCTTTAGAGAAGTTTTTACATATAAAAGGAGAGACACACAGAGAGAGACACAGAGAAAGAGATGTGACAGACCAGAGAGGACACGGAGATGAGACTATCTGAATAATGTAATGTATGAATAATGCCTGTTTCTGATTAATACATATGTATTTATAGTTTTATATTGTTTATTATTTGATCTTATCACTTTATATAGTAAATCAATTTAGTAAATTCAATTCTTGTGTGAGCATTTTCTTATTCATCACAATCCATTGGAACCCTTACAATACAAATTGGTGTCAGAAGTGGGATTGTTTTGAATAAAAATGTTTGCAAAATTGAATAAGATTGTTAAGAGTAGGAAAGCAGTTGAGAGTAGTGTCAGATCTTTGCCAGAATGGGTGTTACCAGGAAAGTGGACCCCAATGGCACAGGAATGTAACAAATATATGGAGGGACAGCAGTTATCAAATCCTCAAGATGTGGCTGGCAAATTTGATCTCTCAAGGTATGATGCAAAAGATCAGAAAGCTGCAGCAGCCGTTGGATGGATCTATGTGCAAGTGTCCCAAATATTACAGGAGGAGATAGACAATTTGCGTTTAGAGCTGCATACAGTTTTAGAGCAAAGGATTAGCTTGCAATCAGCCTTGAGAGACCAAATGAAACAGCATGACAATATGCAAAGGAATTTTGAAGCTTATGTAATGAAAAATGTGAATAAGAATAGACGCAGGAGGAGACAGCGGCCAGTGTCAGATATTCGAACTGCACAGATTAGGACCATGATTGCACGTGAGAAATGGTCAGATTTGCTAGAATGGGATGGCTGTGAGACAGATGAGGAAGAAAAGCAAGCCAGACCGATTGTGACTACTAAAACTAGGAGAGAAGTCACACAGCGTAGTGGAGATAGGATGGATGCAGGAAACGCAGCTACAGGAGCAGAAGCTTCAATGACCGAAGAAACTAGGAATTATACAGTCGGAGAATTATCAGAATTAGGTACCAGGTACAGGCAGCAAGCAGGAGAACCTTTGCTAGCATGGATTCTCAGATTATGGGATCAGGGAGCCGATACTATAATCTTGAACCATCTTGAGGCAGTAGGACTTTGTAGTATTTGTACTGATCCTATGGTGCGTCTAAAAATGAGACGTGCAAGGGACACTACAGAGACTTTCTCTTTGCTGCATTTGGTGAGGGATTCTGTGGCACAAGTGTATGACTCTCCCATGGAATTAATACCACAGACACGATGGGACACTCTTGCAGATGGAGTTCAGAGATTGAGAGAAATCGCAGGTATAGGTGGCATAACTCGCAATCCTGTGCCAGATCTGAATGATCATTTTGCTGTTCTTGAGGATTGGAAGGGACCAGATGCTGCAATATTGACAGTATTGATGAAGAATAAGTTCATAGAAGGTGCCCCAGCTGCTTACAAAGCCCCATTGTTCACTATGTTCAGTGCACTTATGGGAAATTCCACTACTGTCTACACAGCATGCAATCTAATCTCCCAGCTATCTGCTCTAGAGAGAGCAAAAGTATCAAAAAATAGTACAGCAAAGAGAGTAGATCAAGAAAGGAGAAAGAGGATGATACTCAAATTAGAGCAGGACGGAGTTGTTTTGTGACCTGATAGCTAGTGGAGTTCCATTCCAGGAGATAGATGGGATCTCTACAAGTGACCTGTTGAGAAGATGGCAAGATCTGAGGAGAAAAGGTAAATTGCAACTCGCCAGACCCAAGAGGGTGGCGACAAATGAGATAGGGGGTTGGAAAGATAGAGGTGGGACACCTGATGGAGGCATGCAAAGCCCCCACTGTAACCGCCCCTTGCACTCTTCCAATACCATGGCATACTACACCCCCTGCCAAGATTCCCTCATGGACTAGTTATAAAAGTTCTTGAATATCCCTGAAAATTGTTGTTTGAACAGTTTTGCCATTTTTTGATGTCTAATGATGTTTGTTTTCATTCTAGAGTTTCTTAGAGAAATACTCCTGTGAGCATACTGTGACGTATGTGCTGTCTGATATATGATGAGAAATACTCCTGTGAGCATACTGTGACGTATGCGCTGGTTGATATATGATGAGAAATATTCCTGTGAGCATACTGTGACGTATGCGCTGTCTGATATATGATGAATTGGGTTTGGTCTTGGTGATGCATAAATGTGCATTCCTCACCTGAGGGTTTGTAATAGACCTTGATGTTTTAAAAGGCAAAAGACCACAGCAGATATAAGATGATTCTGTATGTGGGAGCCATTGTGAGAGAAACATACAAGGCAAAGAGGGAGTGACAGTACAGACAATGAATTTAAGACTGACCTAAAGTTAGATGACTGATAATATACTGGGGGGTTGACAAGATAAATAGATGACTTATTTGTACTAAGTGTTGTATTGTCATTGTATGTGCTTTTGTGTATATGTCATGGATATCCCTTGATTAAAATTGGTTCACAGCCAAAGAAAAAATCCACGTGGCATTTTTATTTTTTATTTGGTATATTTTTAGGAGCTCATTTTCTGAATTTTAACTGTACTGTGTTTAGCATTCTTGGTTTTTAAAGTAATTGTTTTTTCTCTTTTCAGTCCACTACATGTTGGATTGGGGGGTGAGGGGTGTAATTAACCTTTTGTTTGTTTGCAGGAGTGAAAGAAGAAACCTTGGCCATTTAATTAACATGTAAATACAGTGCACAGTAAATAGTTCATTCCTGCAGTAGTGAAAAGGAGTCCATCTACCTAATATAAGATTATATTTTATGACTTATTTTTGCGTTTTAACATTTTTTATTTTTTGGGAGCTCCCGTGCAAATTGGGTTTTGAAGAATATATATGTTAAATGATTTCAATGAATGCAAGTTTGTTAATGTCTTGATATAGCTTTGTGCACCTACACCTGAGTCATGCAATGCAAATGTGTGGGCACCCAAAGTGTGTGTTTGTCTATATATAAATGAGAATCTCTCCTGCTTACTGAATGAGTGCATTAGGTTAAGCCAGAGTGTGTGTGTATATGTAATGTGTATATTATGTAAAAATAATAATTTGCTAGAATTGGGTTAATAGCAAATTGGTTTGGGTTCGGTTTTCCTTAACATGTAATTGTAATAATTCTGATTAGTAGTAACATTATTTTGTGATCTGCATGAACATGATTGTACTGGTAATTATGATCATCGTTCTTATGCAAATGTGATTGACATGAATTTGATGTGTTTGATCAGTGTATAAGTCTATACAAATATGATATATATTTTATGTAGTATTATTATCTAGAGTAGAAATATTTGCTACAGTAGAAAATTTCAAAGGTCATTCTGGGCACAATTAATTTGGACCAACAAACCTACGGTAATTTTGTTTGATTCATTTGATCAAGGGGTGGAAAACAAGCCACGAGGACTGAGTTATATTGAACAAGTTATTCTATCTTGGACTGTGAATATATCATGGACTGAGTTATTTTGGACTGTTCCTTTGGACTGAGTTAGCTCTGCCAAGACTTTGGAACTTTCAAATATGATTGTGAACTTCACTTTCCCTCAGTGCAGGCTGTGTCTTGTGTGTAAACTGAAGATGTCCAATTGAGCGATGAGACTGAGCCCAGATGCTGCTAAAGTGTCACCAGGGTGAATAAGGCCCTGAACAGCGGCAGCAATAGAAGATAAAGGTACTCTTATGCTCAGCCATGGACACCTGCATTTCCCTCACCCATTGCTTTGGAGAAGCAAGGGGTTAATGTCATGAAGGGCAGGGACAGATTGCTCTTTAGAGTCTGTTCTTTTGCTAACCAGGGAAAGTAGTGAAGTCACCCCAAAGTGATGAGGGCATAATAATCCCCGTGCTTCCCTGACACAGAGACCCATTTAAAAATTGTGGTCAAGAAGATCCAAAGAAAGAAGATTTCTACAGACATTTGATATTTCAGTACCTGTTGGTTCAATGTTGTTTTTGTTCCGTTTTAAGCCCAGGATGTTATTTTTTACCAAGCGGTTTTCTATTGGTAGCAAATAAATATATATATATGAGCAATGCAAATAAAGATAAATGGTATAGTTTAGTGGCAGGTTAATTAATTAAAGTGATTGAAACCAAGGGGTGGAATATATACTATGATATATTTTTAATGGTTTCAACACTCCAATTAATTAATACCAACTATTGATATAGTTTCAATCAGTTATACTATATTCAGCTCTTTGAACCTTCCTAGAAGGTCATTGAAACTTGTTTCAACCAGATGGTCAAATTGTCCAAGCAGAGCAAATAACTGGCTTACACTTATCTACCAACAAAGGACCTTCGTTGCCATAATTAGATTGGGTGTGTTAACTTTCCCCATGGATTGTCAACTGGTGAAATCTCATCTATTTGGCCTCAGGGGGTCGTCTCACTGGCATCCAAGGATAGATACTGTTTAAGTCTCACACTTACTTTGGGACATCAAAGGCTTTAGAGAAGTTTTTACATATAAAAGGAGAGACACAGAGAAAGAGATGTGACAGACCAGAGAGGACTGAGATGAGACTATCTGAATAATGTAATGTATGAATAATGCCTGTTTCTGATTAATGCATATGTATTTATAGTTTTATACTGTTTATTATTTGATCTTATCACTTATTAAGTAAATCAATTTAGTCAATTCAGTTCTTGTGTGAGCATTTTCTTATTCATTACAATCCATTGGAACCCTTACAATACAGAAGTGCATTCCAAAGAATTGGCGCAGCACGTGTATAGTCTTGGAGACGGGAATGGGAGGTTCTGATTATTGAGGATGCTAACCTCAGGTCATCAGCAGAACGGAGGGTGCGGGTAGGATGGTATACTGAAACAAGGGAGGAGATGTAGGGTGTTGCTGAGCCATGAAGAGCTTTGTGGGTGAGGGTAATAAGTTTGTACTGGATTCTGGAGTGGATGGGTAGCCAGTGTAATGACGGGCACAAGGTAGAGGCATCGGTGTAACGATTGGCGAGGAAAATGATCCTGGCAGCAGCATACAAGACAGATTGGAGGGGGAAGAGTTTGGTAAGAGGGAGACCGATTAGAAGAGAGTTACAATAGTCGAGACAAGAATGAATAAGAGAAACAGTAAGAGTTTTTGCGGAGTCAAAAGTAAGAAAAGGTCGAATTCTAGAAATGTTTTTGAGGTGCAGATAACAAGAGCGAGCCAGTGATCGAATGTGGGGGACAAAGGAAAGCTCGGAGTCAAGCATGACCCCAAGACAGCGGGCATGTTGCTGGGGAGCAATAGTGGAACCACACATGGAAATTGCAATGTCGAGTATAGGTACATTAGTAGCGGGAGGAAACACAAGGAGTTCAGTCTTTGACAGGTTCAGTTTCAGATATAGTGAGGACATGATGTTAGACACAGCGTTTAGACAATCGCTGGTGTTTTCTAGAAAGGCAGGCGTGATATCAGGAGAAGAAGCATATAATTGGGTATCATCAGCATAGAGATGGTACTGGAAACCAAATCTGCTGATTGTTTGACCAATAGGAGCAGTGTACAAAGAGAAGAGGAGGGGGCCTAGGACTGATCGTTGAGGAACCCCAACAGTAAGGGGAAGATGAGAGGAGGAGGAGCCGGCAAAAGATACAGTAAAGGAGCGGTCAGAGAGATAGGAGGAGAACCAGGAGAGAACGGTGTCCTTGAGGCCAATGGAATGGAGCATAGTGAGGAGGAGCTGATGATCCACAGTGTCGAATGCTGCAGAGAGAGCCAAGAGAATTAGCATGGAGTAATGACCATTTGATTTAGCTGTTAGTAGATCATTAGAGACTTTAGTGAGGGCAGTTTCAGTAGAGTGTAAAGAGCGGAAACCGGATTGGAGAGGGTCGAAGAGAGAGTTATCAAAGAGATAGCAGATAAGATGGGAGTGGATCAAGCTTTCCAGGAGTTTAGAGATGAAGGGAAGATTAGAGACAGGTCTATTGTTAGCGGCACAGTTTTGGTGGAGGGATGGTTTTTTAAGTAGTGGATGTATGATGGCATGCTTAAATGAGGAGGGAAAGATGCCAGAAGAGAGAGAGAGGATAAATGTTTTAGTTAGGTGAGGGGTGACAGCAGGGGAAAGGGACTGGAGGAGATGTGATGGAAATGGGTCACTGGTGCAAGTGGTTGGGCGAGAAGATGCAAGGAGCCTGCTTACTTCTTCTTCTGTGACTGGTTCAAAATCAGAGAGTGAGCTAGATGCAGTGGGGGAGGGAGGACAGTGCATGGTATGAGGTGATTGGGAGATAATTTCCTGTCGGATCTGGTCAATTTTTTCTTTGAAGTAATTGGCCAGATCGTCAAGTAAATGAAAAAAAGGTTAGCTCCTCCTCTGCAGTATACACCCTCGCCTCGATTGCAGGCGGAACCAGTTTGGTGCAAAAGCAGTAGGAGATCTACAAGACAAAATCAGCCTCAATGCAGGTAACAATCTGTCTAGAAAACCCACCTGGTATCATAAATACCTATTAATAAACATAAAGGAGCCAATTAGCTAACAGGGTGGGTGCTGTGTCCTCCAATAAGCGTCTCGGAGAAAAGGATTTTATGGTGAGTTATCACAAAAATCCATGTTTCTCCTTCGCCTCATTGGGGACACGGGACAGTGGGACGTCCTAAAGCAGTCCCTGGGTGGGGAGTCGGCTCATCGGTCCAAGCTACACACACCTACTGTGTAAAGGTGCGCCACTGCTGCTTGGAGAATACTTTTACCCAAGCTGCATCTGCTGACGCCAGCGTATGGACATTTGTAATGTTTGGAGAATGTGTGCCGGCTGGACCAGGTTGCCGCCTTGCATACCTGCTCCGCTGATGCCTGGTACCGAAGAGCCCAAGAGGCACCCACTGCTCGAGTTGAATGCACTCTGATCTCTGCTGGCACAGTTGCACCTCCGGTGCGGTAGGATTCCTGAATCGCCAGCCGAATCCACCTGGCTACGGTCGCTCTTGAGGCAGCAAGTCCCTTCCTGCGACCCTCGGGGAGCACGAACAGAGTGTCTGTCTGACGAAAGGATGCTGTCCGTGACACGTACCACCTGGGAGCTCTCCCCAGGTCTAACGTATGAAGAACCTTTTCCACCCGGTGTACCGGTGCCGGGGAAAAAAGAGGACAATGCAATATCCTCATTAAAGTGAAATGAGGAAACGACCTTCAGCAGAAAAGGGGGAGCTGGCCTAAGAACCACCTTCTCCTTGTGAGATATCAGGAAGAGAGCTTGGCAAGATAGAGCTGCCAGCTCCGGGACCCACCTGATTGTTGTTATCGCCACGAGGAACACCACCTTCCAGGGAAGGTATGTCGAAGAGACATCTTGTAATGGCTGGAATATAGCTCCATGCGGAACGCTAAGGACCAGGTTAAGGTCCCAGGTGAGGAAATCTGCCGCTCAGCTCTCTACGTCCGGAATGTGGACGGCCGAGATCACCGAGTGGTTCCTCTCGGCCCAGTGAGGGATGTGCCTCACCTCGTGCATGGCTGCTCTGCTGCGGGTGCTCCCCTGGTGATTTATGTTAGCCACGGTCGTGGCGTTGTCCAATTGAATCCGGACAGGGCGGCCTGCTAGAGGATGATGAAAACGTTGCGGAGCCAGCCGGATTGCTCGAATCTCTAACAAGTTGATTGGGATGCGTGCCCCCTGCGGCGACCACCGTCCCTGGGTCGCCTGATGGTGAAAAAAACTGCTCAGTAGCCGAGGAGACCAGTGTCAGTTGTGACCACCAACCCATGGTCCGGGGAAATGGTTTCCCCTGAAGATGGGAGGAACTGACTGTCCTCCATCCAAGTACCTGTCTGACCTGCCTGGACAACCGGCACTGGTGGTCGAGTGAGAACGGGTTCTTGTCCCATGATGCCAAGAGGGCGTGCTGCAGGGGGCAAGGATAGCGTTTGGGCAAATGGAATTCCTCCCATTGCTGCCACTCTCTTCCCTAAGACCCTCATGCAAAGATGAATGGTGTGAGGGACTGGCTGGCGAAGTATCTGGTCTCCTTGCCGAAGAGCTAGGGCCTTGTCTCGAGGGAGGATTACCAACCCTCGGGAGGTGCCGAAGATCATCCTTAAAGGGAACTCCTCTGAGCTGGGACCGGGGATGATTTCTTCAAGTTGACCAACCACCCTAAGCAGGCAAGAGTATCTAGCATTGACGCTCTCCTCGCATGCTCCATATGAAGGGCCCCTGATCAAGAGGTCATCCAAATGAGGCAAGGAAACTATGCCCAGGAGTGCAGGATGACCATGACGACCGCCCTGACCCCTGTGAACACTCCGGGGGTGGTAGATAGCCCGAAGGGGAGATCTGCGAAGCTGCAAGTGTAGGCCGTTGATAGTGAAGCGTAGAAATTTCTGATGTGGAGGAGGGGTAGGTAAGTGCAGGTACGCGTCTTGGATGTCGATAGAGGCCAAATATTCTCCCTGTTCTATGGCAGCTATGACCGAGCGGAGGGACTCCATCCGGAAATGTCTGACCCTAACAAAACTGTTCAGAAGAATGGGCGTGACAGCCCCGTCCCTTTCGGGGGCCGTGAACAGGTTGGAATAGAAGCCCTAACAACTTTCTTTTTCCGGTACAGGGATGACCACCGTTTTGCAGGAGCAATTCTATGGCCTTGAACAGGGCCTGTGCCCGGGAATCCATTTTGGAAGGACGAAAAAGCAAAAAATCGTCTTGGGGGCTGTGTGACAAAGCCTAACTTGCACCCCGAGGGTACCAATCCCTTACCCATGTGTCACGCACGATGGATAGCCAGACATGGTGAAACCAGAGTAAGGCGACCGCCAACTCTACTGGTGTCGCCCGGAACTTGCCACAAGTCATTTGGCTGAAGATCCTTGGGACCTAGGTCCCCTTGATCTGGGCTGTTGGGATCGCATTCTCTCCAATGGGTTGGCTCTATATAAGACTTGATGATCCCTGTCCTGGTTGGGGCGACCTGCAACGGCGGGGTTGGTTGCTGAAGCCCACCCGGGGTTGCGAAAGGACCGAAACCATGTCTGAAGCAGGTGATGAAAAAGCTGTTTAACCCTTTATTGAGGGAGAAAACTGCTCCTGCCCCCTGTGGAGTCAGAGATGAGCTGGTCCAACCTTTCACCAAATAGGCGAATGCCGCCACGCCCAGTCTAGAATGGCCGGTGGCACCCAAATAGGGGGCCGCTCTGACAAGGTAAAGAAGTTAAGGACTTCTTGGAGGTTGAATCTGCACGCCAAGTCCTCAACCACAGAGCCCCTCTTAATAGAAATTGCATTTGCGGCAGCGAGCACTGCGCAGCTAGCCGCATCCAAAGACACGTTAATCAAGTAGTCTGCAGCCAACGCAATCTGATTAGTAATATTTGCTACTTCTGCAGGCAGGTCCATACCCTGCAAGGCTCTGTTTAATGATTCAGACCAAGAGCCCATGACCTTAGCTACCCAAGTTGCTGCGAACGAGGGAGAAACTGAACCCAACGCCTCAAACACTGAGCGAGCCAGGCTCTCTATGAGACGGTCGGTGGGATCCTTGATAGAGGAACCATTAGGTATGGACAACAGGGCTTTAGAGGCCAAGCGCAACATGGATGGATCTACCGTCAGGGATTCCGCCCGCCTTTTACGGAGATCAAGGGCCAACGGGTATCTCCTCAAGCGCTCTCTGGCCTAAGAAATGCCTGTCCGGCCGCTTCCTGTGTCATTAAACCCAGGCTGGGCAACAAATACTCTATGAGGCCACTTGACCCGCTTAAATGACCCCCTGTGCCATGAGGCCAGGGTGGATTCATTGTCAATCCCAGGGTCTGGTTGACGCATCGATAAGGCTATCCACTGTTTCCTGGTGACCCGAAGTAACAAAGACAAGGGGCTCGTCCGAGTCGTAATCAGAGTTCTGCTCATTATCGACTACTGGCGAGGGCGAACGAGAGGCAGAGCTCACGGATGTCGAGGCACCGGACGGACCGGGAGACGCTGTGTGGGTTCGTTTTCTCCGCGTCTGCCTAGTGAGAGAGTGGCCCCTGCAGGCCGGAGGCTCCTGTGAGGTGGAGGACCTCTCTAAGACAGGCGAGCCGCTATCCCTGCCCCTATCTGGGGCTTGAAGGACTCTATTGCTCTCGTAAGCAAGGTCATGGACTGTGACAGAGACAGAGCCCATTCCGGGTGGTCGCAGGGGAGGGCTCCTGGGCACATTCTGACTCGCAGACTTCACAGATTTTTGCATGTGGGAAGGCGGACTGACAGGAGGTGCACGCAGCATACAGAAACGTGTGCGTCTTAGCTGCTCTGGACATGGTGGCCCTGCTAGGTGATATGCCTGTGGGGTTCTACTGCTTAGCATCTGGCAAAAAAACAGAGGGTGGCCTTCCTCCATCGGGGGTAGCACTTACCCCAGTCCTGTGCCCAGTCCTGGATCCCCTTTAGGTGTCCAGCCTGCCGAACCGCTGCACCCTTTTCCAAAAAGTGCGCCTCGGCGTGTGGGTGGTCCTGCAGGGAGAGAAGGCGCCGCCGGTGACGTCCTATGGGCCAAGCTCATGCTCGAGGCCTAGCGCCGGCTGTAGCCAGGGCTAAATTTTTCGGCACCCGCCCGAGGCTCCGGGGGCGGGTCTGCCAGAAGTGCACGGGGGCGTGGCTTCCGCCCGCAGCCTAGTACAGGCAAAAGCCGGGGACTAAATTTATGGCGCCCACTTGAACACGGGGCTAAAAAACAGAGGCCTGCCAGGACATGTGCTGCCGAGCGCTACCGCCATGGGGGCACATGCTGGTGGCCAACCGTGCTGCCGCCCAGGGGAATGCCGACCCTGGGGGTTTCAGGAGCCCTTCCAGCCCACCTCCTTCTGCGCCTCACCCCTGGAGCTCCAGATGATCCTCAGGTGAGGGAGGGGGAAGGGGGGCTGCATCCAAATCAAGGACGGTGCAGGCACCCTAGCTCCATCTTTCCCTCCAAGGGATGAGGAGAGTGACCGTCCGCCGCCTTGCAGCACCACAGTCTAGCATTGGTGGTGCAGTGGGGGCCGCACGGACTATACTTGTGCCTCTGTACAGCCTAGGGTTTCAATACCTTAGGGTGGTCAGGGCTAAGTCCGGCATCATGTCCCACATTGCGGGAAAGGATACGTGGAGGCAACACTCGCAAGTAGAGTTGAGCGACTTTTGGTTTTTTAGGGTTGCGTTTCGTTTCGTGAAACCCGACTTTTCCAAAAGTCGGGTCGAGCAAGATCGTCCGATTATAGGGAAAAGTCGGGGTCGTCCCGAAACACGAAACCCAATGTAAGTCAATGGGGAATAAAAGTCGGCAGTGAGAGGAGGACAGGAAACACACCAACAGTGCCCATTTGAATGCCAAAAGCATCAATTCTTCTTACTTAAGCTTGCCAGCCTTAATTAACCTCATAATACAAGTTACGCACTGAAAACTGGGGGTTATTTGGCTAAAGTTGTGGGGGGGAGGGCTGGCTCCAGGTTTTCATGTGCCCTGGGCGAAAGAGCGCCCCTTTAACACATACCACAACTCATCATGCTCCGATACGGCAGAGAAATAGCAGTATAGTACAATGAAAAATACTTCACTTTTTACATCTCATGACAAGGCCCATCTATTTCTCCATACAGAATCATTGGTCCCATATAATGTTTGAAACAGTATATGATGAGCTCCACATAATGCTACAGTATATGTTGGTCCCCATGGATGAAGCTCCACTGTCTTATGGGCCCAAATAATGCTCCAAACATAATGGGCCCCATTTCTAATGCTCTAGTGTATAATAGGCCCTGTAAATGCTGCTCCAGTGTCTGATGTCCACCTTTGGAATGTTCCAGTGTATGGTGGGCCCCATCTATCATTCTCCAGAGTATAGTGCTCCCCAAAAATTGCTGTCCCAACATTGAAAACAATCAAATAAGTCTCCTCGCTAGGGAATCCCTGTACTAGTCTGGACTCCTCGTCGTTCCCATCTTCCATCTCACTGCACAGTATTTCAACCTTGCAAGTGCTGTGATCCTGAGCAAGCAGGGGAGGGCCACTCGTTGGCGACGGCACTGGCACAGGGCCCCTGATAGTACGGTGGTGTGTCTGATGGCGGGTGGGCCGAACCTGCACTTTCATCTGCAGCTTCCTCTTTGTCACCGTGTAAGATGGAACTGTATATGGGAAGGGTAACCTGAGTTTCATCAGGGTCAGATTCAGGCCGTGTAGCGTGCGAGGGGAATGTAGTGGTCTGGGTCAATGTACCAGCAGATTCATCGAGCAGTGGCTGGGCATCAGTGCACTTGTGTCGCCCCCAGGAGTACGGTCGCCACAGTGGCATTACCTTCCTCCTAGGGAGTGTGATGTCATGCTTGGGAGCAACGAAGGATCTCTCTAGCAGGTTAACTGATTGGGCGGCGTTATTCCCATGAGTCATGACCCTCCAAACAGCGTTCATGAAGGCAAAGTGTTTGTTTTACGTGGGCAGTATGGTTGCAAAGCTGAACCTTAAAGGAATGTCCAGAAGGGCACCACCAGGAGTGTAGCCTATGGTTTAATTCGACTCCACCTGGGAAACCTCAACCATGCAAGCTACAGAACAGATGCACACATTGCAAGCTTAATTCCATTAACGAACGAGACTCCGTCATGCCCCGCGGTCCGAGTCTGGCTTACTAGAGGGACACGTGAGGCTCTGGCACATGAGATTGGCCAATAACTGGTGTGTCATGCCCTTACATGTCCGTGGCTGCATGTGCACTACACTGAAAAGGCCAGCGTTTGTCGCTTACAGGTGCAGATAACCCGCTGAACAATGTTAGTGATCGGGATCTGTGATTACAATTATTACCCGCGAACGATGATTTCCCAGTAAGTGCAGGTCAACCGCAGTTCCGGAATTAGGCCTAACCGTCATTCCTGAAAAAATGAAAAACTTACGTGTGCAAACCACAGGTGCTGTAGCTTGCTTAACAGCTCGCCATCTGTTCTCAGGCCCAGTATGGATTACATGTGATTGCACAAAGGTGAGAAAGGGTACCGTATCCCCGGATAACATGTATGGATAGCATAGTGTATTCATTCAAAATATATGTCTATACATCAGGAGGCAGGCTCAGACGGTGTCAGGCCCAGTATGGATTGCACGTGATTGCACAAAGGTGAGAAAGGGTTCCGTATCCCCAGATAACATGTATGGATAGCGTACACATTCAAAATATATGTCTATACATCAGGAGGCAGGCTCAGACGGTGTCAGGCCCAGTATGGATTGCACGTGATTGCACAAAGGTGAGAAAGGGTTCCGTATCCCCAGATAACATGTATGGATAGCGTACACATTCAAAATATATGTCTATACATCAGGAGGCAGGCTCAGACGGTGTCAGGCCCAGTATGGATTGCACGTGATTGCACAAAGGTGAGAAAGGGTTCCGTATCCCCAGATAACATGTATGGATAGCGTACACATTCAAAATATATGTCTATACATCAGGAGGCAGGCTCAGACGGTGTCAGGCCCAGTATGGATTGCACGTGATTGCACAAAGGTGAGAAAGGGTTCCGTATCCCCAGATAACATGTATGGATAGCGTACACATTCAAAATATATGTCTATACATCAGGAGGCAGGCTCAGACGGTGTTAGGCCCAGTATGGATTGCACGTGATTGCACAAAGGTGAGAAAGGGTTCCGTATCCCCAGATAACATGTATGGATAGCGTACACATTCAAAATATATGTCTATACATCAGGAGGCAGGCTCAAACGGTGTCAGGCCCAGTATGGATTTGACGGCCCAGATTACACAGCGGAGGAGCAGGGAGAGGTAAAGATTGCAAATGCTGGGGCCCTGCCCAAGCAAGGGGGGCCCACTCGTGGGCGTCGGTACTGGCACTGGGCCCCTCATAGTACGGCGGTGTGTCTGACGGCGGGTGTGCACCACCACCGTCAGAGACACTTGATTGCACTATGAGGGACCCTGTGCCAGTGCCCGCGCCCAAGAGTTGGCCTACCCATGGGGGGGGAGACAGCACAGTTAGGGAGTTTTAGAAAGTGGCATATGTTGATGTTGGACATTCAGCTGATGCAAAAGGTGAAATAGGTCAAGTCCCAGGAAGAGGTGGACCAAAGCAAGCCATTTTTCTGTCACCCTATGTGTCATCAGGGGAAGGTGGGACAAAATCCTTGGAAACCCATGCGTGGTTCATTTTAATGAAGGTTAGATCATCCACATTTTGGGTTGACAGACGGGTCCTTTTTTCTGTCAGGATTGATCCAGCTGCACTGAAGACTCTTTCCGATAGCACACTTGCAGCTGGGCAAGCAAGCTCCTGTAAGGCATATTGTGCCAATTCAGGCCAGGTGTCCAGTTTAGCGGCCCAATAGTCAAAGGGGAATGACCTGTGTGGGAGAACATCGATATGGGAGGAAAAGTAGTTTGTAACCATAGTTGACAACTGCTGTCTCCTGTCACTTTCCACTTGAGGTTTGGTGTTGTGTCCACGCTTGCAAGTGCATGCTGGTTAAATGTCTAAGCATGCAACTGGTATTCAAATTTTTCAGATTTTTCCCTCGGCTAAAGGTCTTTGCGCACTTCTTACAGATAACCTTGGCCTGATCATGAGGATTTTGTTCAAAAAAGTGCCACACTGCACTCTTCCTACTTTGGCAGACATTTTGCAGCCTAGCACGCTGTGATGTTTTGACCCTCTGGACAAGCTGTCCAGCAACTCTTTTGATTTTTGGAACCTGTCTTTGGAGTGCTCCGGGTCTGCCGGATAACAGCTGTTGCGATGTCGATGTCTGCTGTGGATGCTCCTCATCTGAGCTATTGGAAGCAGCACCCTCTTCCCCCATTGGATGCCAATCTGGGTCAACAACTGGGTCATCCATCACCTCCTCTTCTATGTTATGTGCACCTTCCTCTGTGTCACCGTGTATGGTGGTATAGTGTGCGGGAAGGGGCACCTGAGTCTCATCAGGGTCAGAATCTGGCTCTGTACACTGCGAGGACAATGTAGTGCTCTGAGTGAATGTACCAGCAGAATCATCCATCAGCGGCTGTGCATCAGTGCACTCCATGTCAGATTCATCTTGGCCTGGGTAATTCACCATTTGACTTGATAATCCAGGCATGGTATGTGAAAACAGCTCCATGGAGTAATCAGTAGTATAGCCTGCGTCATCCTTCAATCTTGGTTGGGGTGAAGGACACAAGGAAAGGTGTGGTTCATGAACATGAGCCTCCAATGACGACTCAGTGCTTTTACTTTTTACAACTGAAGAAGAGGAGGCGATAGAGCTGGAGGCTGAGTCAGCAATGTAAGACAAAACTTTTTCCTGATGCTCTGGCTTTAAAAGCGGTTTGCCAACTCCTAGAAAACTAAGCCTTCGAAGCCTTATGGAGCCAGACGATGACGCAGGCTCAACACCTCCTGCATTCGGTCCTATTTTGCTCTTGCCACTACCATTAGATCCACCACCAACACCATCATTACCAGCTGGCAACCCCCGCCCAATTCCACGGCCTCTTCCACCAGCCTTCCTCATTTTTGGTAAAAATGTAGACAAAATCCAACAAACTATATAGTAATGTAAAACAAGGTACAAGCTGTCTATAGGACAGGGGAGATTTTGAATTTCTTCTCACACTAGTGGACACTGGACACTTTTGGATTGTGTGAGGCCCAATGAATATCTGAGCGCTATGTGACAGGCTCGATGGCACAGCTGTGACCAAAGTGACTAGAGGATAAGTGAGATTTTGAATTTCAGCAGACACTTGTGGACACTGGACACTTTTGGATTGTGTGAGGCCCAATGAATATCTGAGCGCTATGTGACAGGCTCGATGGCACTGCTGTGACCAAAGTGACTAGAGGATAAGTGAGATTTTGAATTTCTTCTCACACTAGTGGACACTGGACACTTTTGGATTGTGTGAGGCCCAATGAATATCTGAGCGCTATGTGACAGGCTCGATGGCACTGCTGTGAGCAAAGTGACTAGAGGATAAGTGAGATTTTGAATTTCTTCTCACACTAGTGGACACTGGACACTTTTGGATTGTGTGAGGCCCAATGAATATCTGAGCGCTATGTGACAGGCTCGATGGCACAGCTGTGACCAAAGTGACTAGAGGATAAGGGAGATTTTGAATTTCTGCAGACACTTGTGGACACTGGACACTTTTGGATTGTGTGAGGCCCACTGATATCTGAGCGCTATGTCACAGGCTCGATGGCACAGCTGTGACAAAAGTGACTAGAGGATAAGGGAGATTGGATTGCTTTTAAAAAAGCAGTTTGCAGAGCAGTGGGTAAACAGCAATGCCAGCCTGTCAGGAAGCCTTAAAAGGCAGCCCAACAACCAACACCACTGATACACCACAATATAGTCTCCCCTTGCACTGCACACACAGTGACTGGTGTGTTGTGCAGGCCAAATCGCTAGCAGCAGAAGCAGTTTTTTTGTCTTCTTCCCTGCCTAACGCTCTCCCTACAGAATCAGCAGCAACCTCTCCCTATACTGAGATCGGCAGAAGTAAGATGGCGGTCGGCGTGCACGCCCTTTAATACCCCCTGTGACGCCCACCAAAGCAAGCCAATCACTTGCATGCCCTTCTGAAAGATGGTGGTGACCCGTGCCTATGTCATCACGTTGCCCACAGTGTCCGTGGATCCTGATTGGCTGAAAAAGAGCGCAAAACAAACTTTTGAAGCGCGACTTTGGCGCGTAAGTCGCCGACCTCGTGGCCGACCTAATCCTAGGGTCGGGTTTCGTTTCATGAAACCCGACTTTGCCAAAAGTCGGCGACTTTTGAAATTTTTCGACCCATTTCGCTCAACTCTACTCGCAAGTGCTCACCCGTTGTTGGTTTGGGGAGATCGGACTCTTTCATTAGGGTCCGTCGCCCCTGTCTCATCTTCATGGGGAAAATAAAAAAAAGAGTCTGGAAAAAGACCAGACGTGTGTGTCTCCTAGGACACTAAGCAAGAACTGGTTCCGCCTGCAATCGAGGCGAGGGTGTATACTATGGAGGAGCTAACTTTTTTCATTCAATTAGTGTCAGCCTCCTGGCGGCAGTAGCATACATCCACTGTCCTGTGTCCCCCAATGAGGCGAAGGAGAAATGCTGGTTTTTGTTCATTCTGCGTCCCAAAAATCGGAATAAAAGCGATCAAAAAATGTCTCGTGTCCGAAAATGGTACAATAAAAACGTCAACTCGTCCCGCAAAAAATAAGACCTCACATGACTCTGTGGGTCAAAATATGGAAAAATTATAGCTCTCAAAATGTGATGATGCAAAAACTATTTTTACAATAAAAGCGTCTTTTAGCATATGACAGCTGCCAAACATAAAAACCCGCTAAAAATAGTAAATCAAACCCCCCCTTTATCACCCACTTAGATAGGGAAAAATAATAAAATTTTAAAAAAATGTATTTATTTCCATTTTTCCGTTAGGGTTAGGGTTAAGGCTAGGGCTAGAGTTAGGGCTAGGGTTAGGGCTGAGAGTTAGGGGTGTGTTGGGGTTAGAGTTAGTATTGGAGGGGTTTCCACAGTTTAGGCACATCAGGGGCTTTCCAAACGCGGTATGGCGTCCGATCTCAAATCCAGCCAAAAAGGTCAAATGGCGCTGCTTCCCTTCCGAGCTCTGCCATGCGCCCAAATAGTGGTTTACCCCCACATGTTGGGTATCAGCGTACTCAGGAAAAATTGCACAATAACTTTCGGGGTCCTGTTACCCTTGGGAAAATAAAAGTTGGGGGTGAAATGATCATTTTTGTGGAAAAAATATGATTATTTAATTGTATGGCTGTACGTTATAAACTTCTGTGAAGCCCTTGGGGGTTCAAAGTTCTCACCACACATCTAGATAAGTTCCTTGGGGGGTTTAGTTTCCCAAATGGAGTCACTTGTGGGGGGTTTCCACTGTTTAGACACATCAGGGGCTCTCCAAACGTGACATGGTGTCCGATCTGAATTCCAGCCAATTTTGCATTGAAAAAGTCAATCGGCGCTCCTTCCCTTCTGAGCTCTGCCATGCGCTGAAACAGTGGTTCCCACCTACATATTAGGTATCAGCGTACTCAGGACAAATTGCAGAATACCTTTTGCAGTCCAATTTCTCCTGTTACCGTTGGTAAAATAAAAAAATTGGACCTGAAGTAATTTTTTTGTGAAAAAAAAGTTAAATGTTCATTTTTTTTTTTTTTAAACATTCAAAACATTCCTGTGAAGCACCTGAAGGGTTAATAAACTTCTTGAATGTGGTTTTGAGCACCTTGAGGGGTACAGTTTTTAGAAAATACCCAAAAGTGACACCATTCTATCATATAGACCCCTCAAAGTGACTTCAAATGTGATGTGGTCCCCAAAAATAAAATGGTGTTGTAAACATGAGAAAATCGCTGGTCAACTTTTAACCCTTATAACTTCATAAAAAAAATTGGTTCCAAAATTGTGCTAATGTAAAGTAAACATGTGGGAAATTTTATTTATTAAGTTTTTTGTGTGCCATATCTGTGTTTTAAGGGTATAAAAATTCAAAGTGGCAAAATTGCAAAATTTTCGCCAAATTTCCGTTTTATTCACAAATAAACACAAGTTACAGTACAGACCAAAAGTTTGGACACACCTTCTCATTCAAAGAGTTTTCTTTATTTTCATGACTATGAAAATTGTAGATTCACTCTGAAGGCATCAAAACTATGAATTAACACATGTGGAATTATATAATTAACAAAAAAGTGTGAAACAACTGAAAATATGTCTTATATTCTAGGTTCTTCAAAGTAGCCACCTTTTGCTTTGATTATTGCTTTACACACGCTTGGCATTCTTTTGATGAGCTTCAAGAGGTAGTCACCGGAAGTGGTTTTCACTTGACAGGTGTACCCTGTCAGGTATCGTAAGTGGGATTTCTTGCCTTATAAATGGGGTTGGGACCATCAGTTGTCTTGTGCAGAAGTCTGGTGGATACACAGCTGATAGTCCTACTGAATAGACTGTTAGAATTTGTATTATGGCAAGAAAAAAGCAGCTAAGTAAAGAAAAATGAGTGGCCATCATTACTTTAAGAAATGAAGGTCAGTCAGTCTGAAAAATTGGGAAAACTTTGAAAGTGTCCCCTAGTGCAGTGGCAAAAACCATCAAGCGCTACAAAGAAACTGGCTCACATGGGAACTGGCTCACATGGGGACCGCCCCAGGAAAGGAAGACCAAGAGTCAAATCTGCTGCGGAGGATAAGTTCATCCGAGTCACCAGCTTCAGAAATCGCAGGTTAACAGCAGCTCAGATTTGAGACCAGGTCAATGCCACACAGAGTTCTAGCAGCAGACACATCTCTACAACAACTGTTAAGAGGGGACTTTGTGCAGCAGACCTTCATGGTAAAATAGCTGCTAGGAAACCACTGCTAAGGACAGGCAACAAGCAGAAGAGACTTGTTTGGGCTAAAGAACACAAGGAATGGACATTAGACCAGTGGACATCTGTGCTTTGGTCCGATGAGTCCAAATTTGAGATCTTTGGTTCCAACGACTGTGTCTTTGTGCGACGCAGAAAAGGTGAACGGATGGACTCTACATGCCTGGTTCCCACCGTGAAGCATGGAGGAGGAGGTGTGATGGTGTGGGGGTGTTTTGCTGGTGACACTGTTGGGGATTTATTCAAAATTGAAGGCATACTGAACCAGCATGGCTGCCACAACATCTTGCAGCGGCATGCTATTCCATCTGGTTTGCGTTTAGTTGGACCATCATTTATTTTTCAACAGGACAATTACCCCAAACACACGTCCAGGCTGTGTAAGGGCTATTTGACCAAGAAAGAGAGTGATGGGGTGCTACGCCAGATGACCTGGCCTCCACAGTCACCAAACCTGAACCCAATTGAGATGATTTGGGGTGAGCTGGACCGTAGAGTGAAGGCAAAAGGGCCAACAAGTGCTATGCATCTCTTGGAACTCCTTCAAGACTGTTGGAAGACCATTTCCGGTGACTACTTCTTGAAGCTCATCAAGAGAATGCCAAGAGTGTGCAAAGCAGTAATCAAAGCAAAAGGTGGCTACTTTTGAAGAACCTAGAATATAAGACATATTTTCAGCTGTTTCACACTTTTTTGTTAATTATATAATTCCACATGTGGTAATTCATAGTTTTGATGCCTTCAGAGTGAATCTACAATTTTCATAGTCATGAAAATAAAGAACACTCTTTGAGTGAGGTGTGTCCAAACTTTTGGTCTGTACTGTATATGAATGAAATTTTACCACTAACATGAAGTACAATATGTCACGAGAAAACATTGCCAGAATCACCGGGATCCATGGAAGCGTTCCAGAGTTATTACTTCATAAAGGGACAGTGGTCAGAATTATAAAAATTGGCCCGGTCATTAACGTGCAAACCACCCTTGGGGGTTAGGGGGTTAAAAACAAAAGTTTTTAAAAATATGACAAAAAAAAACCAACTAAAGTTTAAATCACCCATTCTTTTGCTTCTTTGAAAATAAAACAATTAAAATAAAAAAAACACATTTAATATTGCAGCGTTCAGAAATGTCCGATCTAACAAAATGCAAAATAAATTAATCCAATCGGTAAATAGCGTAATGAATTAAAAAAAAAAAATAAAAATACCAGAATTAATTTTTTTTGGCCGCAATAAGAGGCGATCAAAACATTTTAAAACCCAATATGGGAAATAACCCTTCACTCTGCTCCCATATCTTGAAAAATGAAAATGTTATGGGTCTCGGAAAATGGCTACAAAAACTGTTTGGTATTTTCTGGTGTTTTTGGCGTTCGATGCTTGGTATCTGTGTACTTGTACTGACCTGGGGAATCATATGTCCAGGTCAGTTTTACCATATAGTGGTCATGGTAAATAAAAAAAAAAAAAAAAACCTCAAAAAAAATTGTGGAATTGCACATTTTTATTTATTTATTTTTTTTGCAATTTCAAGGCACTTTGACTTTTCTTCCCATTTTCCAGTACACTACATGGTAAATGAATGGTGTCATTCAAAAGTACAACTCGTCCTGCAAAAAACAAGCCCTCCTATGGCCATAATTGAGGGAAACATTAAAAAAAAAATGGTTACGGCTCTTGGAAGAACTGGAGGAAAAATAAAAAACAAAATGGAAAATGGGCAGGGAGTGAAGGGGTTAGTACTCAAGAACGGCTGCAGATTTTAATAGGCAATAAACGGCAAAAGCCTTGTATTTAAAGGGACTATCCTACACCATCCGTGAAGATGGGAATAACCCTTTAATCATTAGAAGTGACATAAGTGACTAGAAAAATTAGAAAAAAAAATACAATAAATACAGAAAATATACAAAATATATAAAAGTAAAAATACAAATGCAGAACGTAATTAGCAGTATACTAGATATTACAGTACAATATAAGTTGGTTGCTCTTCATTTTTTCTGGTTTTTCAATGCTTTTCTGCGCATATTAATGGAATAACAGAAAGAGTCTTCAATATTTTTTTTCGTGTAATTCCAAAGTGGAGAAAGTGAATAGTAAACGGCGCAGAGATGAGAACTTCTGAGCCATTTTCTTGTATTGTCTGCTGAGACTTGTATAATTGCTTTTGGAGTGGTGAAACACGGCGCTATCATACATGCTCTATGTCAGGTTGGTAAAATTTCATGCAAACAGTGATGTCATAATAGAGAATCAGTCCTCTGATTGACTTCGATGTTTTTTTGCGAGGTGAAGCACATCTGAGATCCTTGAGGACTTTGATATTACGGGAATGTTGCACAAATTTGCACAGAAAATTCCCTTGTATAGTTCATTTGCTTCCTATATGCAAAGTTAAAGAGCTATTAGCAAGTTCTTTAATGGTTAAAACTGCAAAGTTTTTGGAAAAACAAGAATTTAGTTCTTAGTAAAAATACTCTCTGTTCTCAAGAATGGAAGGAGTTTTTAATTCTATAGTGTTGTTCACTGTAACAGTCCAAGCGACAGCCGGCACTCACATAGTCTTTAAAAAAAAATTGTTTTATTAATTCAATAGACATAAAAAAAATAGTTGAACACAACAGCACACCAATAAAAAAAGCAGAAAAGAAATATCCACTGCGCTCCCACGCAACATGTTTCAGACCTACGTAGTCCTTTGTCAAGTTTGTCTTCCAGGTGCAAAAATTAAAGATGTGTCTGACAGGATATCAGGACTCTTCAGACCTACAGATGACTACCCATTCCTGCTACTACATGTGGGGACAAATGACACTGCAAGAAACGACCTGGAAACCATCTGCAGAGACTTTGAAGACTTAGGCAAGAAAGTGAAAGAACTGGGAGCGCAGGTGGTCTTCTCTTCCATCCTCCCAGTGGATGGCCATGGAACAAGGAGGTGGAATAAGATTCTGCAGGTGAACAACTGGCTACGTCGATGGTGCCGTCAGCAACGATTTGGATTTCTGGATCACGGAGTGAACTACTTATACGATGGACTACTTGCTAGAGATGGGGTGCACCTTACGAAGACTGGTAAGCATGTATTTGGAAGTCGCCTTGCTACACTTGTAAGGAGAGCTTTAAACTAGAACAACATGGGAAGGGAAGCAAAAGACCAGAAAAAGCCATACACCTGACAAATGCTATTGAGAACTCTGCTATTAGAAGTGGAAAGGAAGAACAAAGACGAAAGAATCTAATTAATAAAAATATTGGAGAAAGAGAAACCAATCACAAACTAAAATGTTTCTATACTAATGCACAAAGCATGGGCAACAAACAAGGAGAATTGGAACTACTAACACAGGAAAAGAAATATGATGTCATTGGAATCACTGAAACTTGGTGGGACAATACACATGATTGGAATACAAGACTAGAAGGATACAACTTATTTGCAAGAAACAGACTTGATAAAAGAGGAGGGGGTGTCGCATTGTATGTCAGAAACGCGTATATCTGCACAGAGATTGAAGCTTCAGAGACTGGGAGTTCTGTGGAAACTGTTTGGGTAAGAATACAAGGACAGAACAATGGAAAGGACACCATTGTAGGCATTTACTACAGGCCGCCTGTGCAAGCTGAAGCTATGGATGAACTCTTTATGCATCAAATGGCCAAGTTCTCCAAAAAATATGACATAGTTGTCATGGGAGATTTCAACTATCCAGACATTTGTTGGGAATCTCTCTCAGGCAAAACTAACAGGTCAAGGAAATTCTTATCCTCTCTTGCTGACAACTTTATCTTCCAAAAGGTAAGGGAGAAAACAAGGGGAACTGCTACCTTGGATCTAATCCTTATAAACAGGGAGGAAATGGTTGAGGAGGTAAAAGTGGCTGGGACCCTAGGAGGTAGCGACCATGCTATTTTAGAATTTTGGATAACTAGAGGCGGAAGACCTGTGAAGACTCAGACGTCAAGGTTAGATTTCAGAAAGGCAGATTTTAAGGGATTCAGAAAGAGAATTGGAGGGATCCAATGGCTGGATATCCTTAAAGACAAAAATGTCCAGGAAGGATGGGAAATCTTGAAAAATGAAATTCTCAAAGCACAGTTGTTAACAATTCCGAAAAGAGGGTAGAATAGGAAGCAGTTAAGGAAACCAGGATGGATGAACACAGAACTTAAGCACATGCTAAAAAGGAAGAAAAAAATGTTTATAAAATGGAAAGAGGGAGGCATATCTAAAGAAGAATATAATGCTGTCTGCAGAACCTGCAGGGCACAAATCAGATTATCTAAAGCTGAAAATGAACTGAGGCTTGCAAGAGATGTCAAAAGCAATAATAAAGGATTTTGGGGATATGTCAAAAGTAAAAGAAAAGTCAAAGATGCTATAGGATTTTTACAGGATGAAAATGATGAAATGGTAAGACAGGATGTTGAGAAGGCTGAACTTTTAAATTCCTATTTTGCATCTGTTTTCTCTCAGAAAGGAAATGTAACATCAACTGTTATTCACTGTCCTATTAAGGGAATAGAAGAATCCAGGATATCTATAAACAGAAAGATAGTGAGGAAACACTTAGCTAGCCTAAATGAATTCAAGTCTCCAGGTCCAGATGAATTACACCCCAGAGTACTGAAGGAGATAGCAGAAGAAATTTTTGAACCCCTCTCTATAATCTTTGAAAATTCTTGGAGAACAGGAGAAGTGCCAGAAGACTGGAGAAGAGCAAATGTTGTTCCTATCTTCAAAAAGGGGAAGAAGGTGGACCCAGGTAACTATAGGCCGGTGAGTCTGACTTCTATACCAGGAAAGATCTTTGAACAAATTATTAAACAACATGTATGTCAATACCTGGATAAGAATGAAGTGATTAAACAGAGTCAGCATGGGTTTGTAACTAATAAGTCATGTCAGACTAACTTAATTTCCTTCTATGACGGTATCACTGATTGGGTGGATCAAGGAAATGCTGTAGATATAGTATATCTTGACTTCAGCAAAGCATTTGACAAAGTCTCTCATACAATCCTTATTGAAAAAATGATTAAGTATGGAATGGACAAGGCAACTGTTAGGTGGATTCATAACTGGCTTAGTGATCGGACCCAAAGAGTGGTCATAAATGGCTGCACATCCAGTTGGAAGAATGTCTCAAGTGGGGTACCACAGGGCTCTGTCCTGGGCCCTGTATTGTTCAACATCTTTATCAACGATTTAGATGAAGGAATTGAGGGTAAACTGATTAAATTTGCTGATGACACAAAGCTAGGAGGGATAGCTAATACTAGAGAAGAGAGAGAGAGGATTCAAAAAGATTTAAATAAACTGGAGAAGTGGGCAGCAACTAACAGAATGGTTTTTAACAGGGAGAAATGCAAAGTACTACATCTGGGCAATAAAAATGGAAAAAGCATATATAGAATGGGAGGAATAGGGCTAAGTGACAGCACATGTGAAAAAGACTTGGGTATACTAATAGATCACAGACTGAATATGAGTCAACAGTGTGATGCAGCAGCAAAAAAAGGCAAATGCAATTCTAGGATGTATTAACAGAAGCATACAGTCTAGATCACGTGAAGTCATTATTTCCCTCTACTCCTCTTTGGTCAGACCTCATCTGGAATATTGTGTCCAGTTTTGGGCACCACATTTTAAAAAAGACATCAACAAACTGGAGCAAGTTCAGAAAAGAGCGACCAGAATGGTGACCGGTCTGCAAACCCTGTCTTATGAGGAAAGGTTGCAGGATTTGGGAATGTTTAGTTTGCAAAAGAGAAGACTGAGAGGAGACTTAATAGCTGTCTACAAATATCTAAAGGGCTGTCACATTGTAGAAGGATCAACTTTATTCTCATTTGCACAAGGAAAGACTAGAAGCAATGGGATGAAACTGAATGGGAGGAGACACAGATTAGATATTAGAAAAAACTTTTTGACAGTTAGAGTGATCAATGAGTGGAACAGGCTGCCACGAGAAGTGGTGAGTTCTCCTTCAATGGAAGTCTTCAAACAGAGGCTGGACAGACATCTGACTGGGATGATTTAGCGAATCCTGCTTTGAGCAGGGGGTTGGACCAGATGGCCCAGGAGGTCCCTTCCAACTCTACGATTCTATGATTCTATGATTCTAAGTTTTTTAAAGGGCAGATTAATTTTTGTCTTGTGTTCAGCTATTTTTTACACCTCTTATACTTCTGAATTAATAAAGCAGTTATTTTTAAGAAGATGTGAGTGCTGGCTATCATTTGGACCAGGGTTCCCCAACTCCAGTCCTCAAGGCCTACCAACAGATCATGTTTTCAGGATTTCCTTAGTATTGCTCAGGTGATAATTGCATCACCTGTGCAATACAAAGGAAATCCTGAAAACATGATCGGTTGGTGGGCCTTGAGGACTGGAGTTGAGGAACCCTGATTTGGACTGTTGCTATTACTGGAGTATTTTGCAGTACACCCGGACAGGTGAGCAGATTTCTCTTTTTCACATGTTCTACACTGTGCCTACATTACAGGCCACCTTTGCAGTCCATCAGTGGTGGTCGGTCTTCTAGGCAAGGAGCGCAACGCTCATGAAACCCCTTTTTGTTTGAAGCTGGTCAGATCCAGCACTCCTACGCGCCTCCAATGCTGCAATTTTAAAGCCACCACTGTTTGGAGCACCGGAGAGTGCACAGTTCGAGTCACCTGCACAACCGTTGAACCAGCTGAAACTGTTAATCATTCAGAAGTGCAGAAGCCAGAAGGGAAGCGGTGTGCTCCAGAAAAACAAACATGAGACAACTCTTTAACGACTTCTAGACAGCCCATAGACTATAAATGCCTGGGCAATCTATGCTTATCCCTGCACTGATGTGCTAAAGCGTCTATGCATTGTAATCAACTGTTACAACGTTGTGAAACTTTGGGGGAAGAAAGCTGCTGTCAGACAGCCAGACTTCCCAGACAGAAGATATATATGGTTTACTACTATGTTTACCTTCTCAAATTCTGTATACTGGAGCTGTTTATCAAGATTAGGAAGCACTTCTCATGCTTTTTCCTCTGGACCCAGTTATTAGGTGATCACTGGGTGCAGGAACTTCTGGGTTCTAGAAACTCAGTCAGCTCTACCATGCAGGCAGGAGGCTAAAATTGCCCTGTAGCTAGGGCTGATAAACCAGCCCCAGTTATAGGGGAAATCAGGAAAAAAAAATTGAAAAAAAAAATTATACATATAGTGCTTGTTCGCCATCATTGCTAAGAAAGGCTAGGTGATGTAAATTCCCTAGTTTTATACAAACCCAGCCTCCTCTAACATTGTGTTATAAAAACAGCAGCCATGGGTTCTTTCAAGCAGCTGTCTATCACTCTGAAATTGGTGGAGGCCCACAAAGCAGGAGAAGGCTATAAGAAGATAGAAAAACGCCTTCAAGTTGCCCTTTCCTCAGTTTGAAAAGTAATTAAGAAATGGCAGTTAAGGCCTCTTTCACACATCAGGTTTTCGCCGTCAGGCGCGATCCGGCGCTTTTGACAGAAACCGGATCCGGCGAAATGCAATGCCGGATCCGGTTTCCCCCCCATTGACTTGCATTTGCGCCGGATCGCGCCGGATGGCCATGCGTTTCATCCGGTTTTCGCCGGATCCGGCAATGTGTCGCGATCCGGCGTCTGGAAAAAACGGCTACTGTAACGTTTTTTGTCTCCGGCGAAAAAGCCGGACACGCCGGATCCAGCGCGTCCGGCTTTTTCACACAATGAAAGCCTATGAGCGCCGCAATGCGCCTGATCCGGCGAAAGCCGGATCCGGTGGCCGGATCCGTTTTTTTTGGTCTGAGCATGCTCAGTAGCTCTGCCCACAAGACATATATAAAAGCAAGACAGTGGGACCCACAGCCACACCCAACATGCCACCCAAGAAAGCAACCAAGCGCAGCAGGAGAAGGCAGGAGACCACTGCAGCACCATCAGCACCACCACCACCCCAAATGGAGCAGCAAATGGAACATGCTGAGGAGGGGAGGCCAGCAGCAGATGAGAGACGGTAATTATCAAATCCCCCATTCCTCCAAACTAGGGCTATTGAATATCAAGATATTCATTGGCCCTTTGTTTCTCTTTATTCAACAGCCGCCCAATAGATGCAGCAGCAGCAGCAGCAATGGCAGCAGCTGGAACACCACCCACAGGCATGGAGTGTGGCCACCAGGAAGACAGCACATCATCTTCTGGGAGCCCTCCCTCGCATCGTCAGCGTTTGACGGTAAGTTTTTATTTCCAAAATCCATCATCTCTGTAATATATGTCTATTCATTGCCTTTTATTTCAAAACAGGATTCACAAGATGAAGAGGAGCTCCCAGAAGAAGAAGGAAGGGGTGGACAGACACTTGGAGTGGGCTCACAATTGGTAAGTTTTTGCATCAAACGCAGAAACACAACATCACACTACACACAACACATAGAAAACAATGTTCTGCAGACCACACACAGCAAACAAATGCCTACATCCAAAGACATAACATTTTTTGTTTTCTTCTCTAGTCTTCCCAATCTGGTGCTCGGCCAAGAGGTCCTCGCAGTGCCTCCCAGGGTCGTCGGCGACAGCAACGCGGCGGTCACCAGCGTGTAAGTATAAATATTTTTGCTTTGTTTTTTTGCACTTTTTATTTCATTTCTTTTGTGGAGGCTAATTATGTTATTTTTGTCTTTTTCTTTAACAGCCTTCACAGCGTGCTCCCGACTCTGACGGTGAGGATGGAGGACTCGATGTGGACCACCTCATCGATCTCGTCAGAGAAAGGGAGCCGCTCTGGAATATGGCTGACCGCCGCCACGCTGACCTTATCGTTACCCGACGACTCTGGGAGGAAATCTGTTCGCTCCTTGTGGGCCGCTGGGAGGACCTCGATGTTCGGGCCCAGATTAAAGAGCGTAAGTATATACAGTACCGGTTGCTTGATGTAAACCAGTGTTTCCCGAACTCCAGTCCTCGTGGTCCCCACGGATCATGTGTTCAGGATTTCTATTTACTATGGAAATCCTGAAAACATGACCCCTGGGGACCATGAGGACTGGAGTTTGTGAAACACTGATGTTGTATACTAACCAATCCTTTCTCGTTTCAGGGAAAAGAATTGTGAATCGGTGGCGGTCTGTGAGGGATCGTTTCAAGAAGGAGTTCAATAAAGAGATGCGGGCCCCGAGTGGATCTGGAGGACGCAGGAGCAAGTACAAGTACGCACAAGCCCTGTCGTTCCTCCGGGAAACAATGGTCACTAGAAGGTAAATATTACACACCACATGTGAAAAAAAATGTTAGATGTAACTTTTTTTTTTCAGCCAGGGCCATACCATGTCAGTATTTTAATTGGTTTTTTTTCTCTTTATTCCACAGCATGGTGAGCAGCACTCGGGAGCCTGCACGATTGGACCCTTCTGAGGCGATCCCTGAGGAGACCGGCACCGAGGGACACTTCGACCGCCCCGGTACATCTGCACCTTCCCAGCCTTCCCACACATTCGACCCATCTGTCCCATCCACCAGCACAGGAGCATCGTGGCTGCCTACATTACATGAAGCTGCTAGTGAGGAGATCGCTTTCCCTTTACCCCACCCTTCTGCCCCTGCCACCTCTAGTACACCTGCGGGTACTGGGCGGCAGCGGCAGAGGGGTCAGGAAAAGAGTTATGCGCCAGAGTTCTTGCATCTGAATGCATCTTTCCAGAACTGTCTAAAAGTCTTGTCAGAGCAAATCTCCGCATGCTTTCAGCAGATCAACTCCAGCATTCTGCAGGTGAAGACACTTCTGCAAACCATGCATTCAGAAGCAAGATCTTCGCCAAACCACACCTTTTTCAGGTCTGTTGTGGAGCGCATGGCAACACTATCTCCTACCCAGCAGATGCATGTAATGCATTCGTGCCACGGTGCTCTACAGCAGGTTACATCCCAACCTCCACCTCCCACCACTGTAGTTCCTCCACCTGCACCCCCTCCAGCCACTTTCCATCCTCCCCCTCCTATTACATCTGCACCCCCTCCAGCCACTTTCCATCCTCCCCCTCCTATTACATCTGCACCCCCTCCAGCCACTTTCCATCCTCCCCCTCCTATTACATACCAGCAACCTCACCAGTACCAGCAACCTTCCCAGTACCAGCAACCTCCCCAGTACCAGACATCTCCCCACTTCCAGCAACCTGCCCCATACCAAACTCCTTCCCCGTACCAAACTCCTTCCCCATACAACTTTCCATCAACATCATCTGCTCCTACAGTCCCTGCCCAACCCTCCACTCCACCGCCCACCACCTCTTCTGCCTCCCACATGTCCACCCATTCTGTAGCTTTTTCCACACCATCACCTCTAACTGTACCTTCCCCACCACGATCCCAGTCCTCTCTCCACACTCCCATTGTCGAAGTGTCCCGCAGCCCCTCCAGCAGTATTTCCACCCCACACTACACCGAGTTATAATGTTTTTTTTGTAATAAAAATGCACATTTGGTTGGTTTCAAACCTTTATTAAAAAAGTTTTTTTTAACTTTAAAAACAGTTTACACAAAAAACAATATTTTAAATAAAAGTTAAATTATTGTTTACACTGGTTGTCTGTCATTTCTTTCTGCGGCGAAATATGTTTAAAAAAAAGGTTAAATACAGGGTATTTAAAAGGTAAAAAGGTATTCAAAACCAGGTATATAACTGTGGGTAAATTTTAGCTTTTTGCCACAGTTGTGTTCCTGGTTGTGTTTGAAGCAAAGTATTTCACCTGAAAAGTTGTGTTTATTGTTGTTGGTGATTTCCTAACAATGTACACAACTTTTGTTAAAAGGTGAAATACTTTGCATAAAACACAACCAGGTGTTTGTGTGGCCTAAAGCTAAAAATAGTAAGACCATGACAAGATAGCCAACTTTGGTTGGCAAAGGTATATACTGTTGGTCCAGAAGGTACACAAGTTTGGTTAGGGCACAAATCTTTCACACTCTGTCATCCTGCCAGTGTACTCTGCCTTGAGGTGACATAAAGTATAGTGCAAAATTGTCCCTCATTACTGAAACCGTCACAGAACTTCTAGTGGTAATATTTCCAATGACAACATCCATCTTCGCCATTAACTTGCTCTTCTCTCCAACCTGCACTTTCTCCTCTACAACCTGTCAAAGAAGGGCTGTAGGAACATGCTATATATAGTTTTCCAGTAGCCAATCCCGTTCGGAAGGCCACAAGGGTCAATTTTAAAAACCAGATCCGGCGTAATCCGTCGAAAAACGGATAGAAAAACGTATGAACCGGATGAGACGGATCCGGTTTTGTCTGTCAAGAACAAGACGGATCCGGCAGAAAACCGGATCCGGCACATCAGGTTTTACAAAACATTTGCCGGATCCGGCATTCCGGCACGACGCCGGATCGCTCCTGACGCCGAAAACCTGATGTGTGAAAGTAGCCTAATAGGAACAGTGGAGGTCAAGATACGATCTGGAAGACCAAGCAACATTTCAGTGAGAGCTGCTTGTAGGATTACTAAAGAGACAATTCAGAACAGAACCCCCGCTTGACTGCAAACGACCTTCAGAAAGATTTAGCAGACTCTGAAGTTATGGAACTTTGTTATACTGTTCACAGACACCTGCACAAATATGGCCTTTAAGGAAGTGTCATCAGAAGAAAACCTCTCCTGCATCCTCATCATAAAATTTAGCATCAGAAGCATGCAAAAAAATCATCTAAACAAGCCTAATACATTTTGGAAACAAGTCTCGTGGACCGATGAGATTAAAATAGAACTCTTTGGCCACAATGATCAAAGGTATGTGTGGAGAAAAAGGCCACAGAAATTCAGGAAAAGAACATCTCACCAACTATTAAGCATGGGGGTGGATCAATCATGCTTTGGGCTTGTGTTGCAGCCAATGGCACGGGGAACATTTTACGGGTAGAGGGAAAAATGAATTCATTGATATTTCAATACAGGAAAGATGTATATCTTTGTACCGTGTTAGCCAGTAGATAGAAAAATATTCAGAATTGAGAGTCCTCAGTGGTTGATACTTTCAGTGCAGGAATGAATGTGTCGCATGGATTTATGTCTTTTTACATCAATTAAGGAATTTGCTCCTAAGACCTTGTGGGGGCATCACATTACCAGACCCCAATCAGAGGACAATAAAACCTTCACTGCTTATCTATGAACTGCTCCAATATTTATAATCATAACTGTCTATCACTCTCCCATAATGATAGCTCTGCTTCACGTCACTTGTCTTATCTATTGCATTTTTTCTGTGCTGTCTTGTGCATAAATATGTGATTCTTCAGATTTTGTATTAGTCAATGCCTGATGAAGAGACCTGAGTAGTCTCGAAAGCTTGCAATTTGTTACCATCTTTTCAGTTAGCCATTAAAGGTATCAATCACTGAGGACTCACAATTTTGATATTTCAACAAATTCTTGATGCAAACATAACACCATCTGCAAAAACGCTGAAGGCAAAATCTGAAAATCTGTGGCTGCACCTCAAAATAGCAGAGGATACAAGACGACCCAGAAATCTCCAGAACTGGAACAATTTTCCAAGGAAGAATGGATGAAATCCCTCAAATAAGAATTGAAAGGCTCTTAGCTAGGTACAAAAAGTGTTTACAAGCTGTGATATTTGCAAAAGGCACCTAGGGTTACTAGGTACTAACCATACAGTGTGCCCAAACCTTTGCATTGGCCCATTTTTCTTTTTGTAATATTAAAAATCTAAAAAAGGATTATGCATATATTTTTGCCTACAATACAAAGAAAATGTGTAACTTTAGGCCTGTTAGAAATGAAATTATCTTCATCTTGCTTAACTATTCACAATAACAGTAATTTTCACCAGGGGTGTTCAAACTTTCACATGCCACTGTATAGACTACAACTTATCCCCCATCCACAGGATGATGAGTTGAGGTCGGCTGGAGTTCATCACTGATCAAAATAGGTCTTGGTCCCATAGACGTTTAATGTATGGACAGTACACATGGGCGATCCCATGGTCATGCCATAAATGTCTGAAACACAACCAAAAACTCATCAGTGGTGGACATGGACAAGAGGGGCCCCATGTATGGGAACCTTGTTTTCCAACATCTGCTCGTGGAGCAACCACATATCTCCGAGATAACTCATCAGTGCCTTATATATAATCTAACACCAAGCAGATGAATGTTTTTATGTTGGCCCTTACCAACTGGGCCTCTGTGCAGAAACAAAAGTTGTACATATAGGACACACAATTTCTGAAAGTCATGGTGCGTATATAGGGTAAAAGTTACCATTAACGTCCTGGCCACATTGCACCCGAGAATACCTGCCCCCAGTAACAAGCACTTTGTGGAGATCACTTTCTCCAAATCCAGAGTGGGCACAAGTCTCCAGCGCATCAACTTTAGGTTAAGACCCACTGACGATTTTGCTGACCTAAAAAATAAAAATGCCTAAATTAGTGCCCAACATTGGCATAGATGTAAGTTACATCCATTCTCATACAAAGCATATCCACTAGTGATGAGCGTACGGGCTGGGATAAGGTGTTATCTGAGCATGCTCGTGTGCTAATAGAGCATCTTCAGCGTGCTCGAATAATATGTTTGAGTCCCCGTGGCTGCAGGTCTCACGGTTGTTTAAGAGCCGCAACACACGCAGGAATTGCCTAACTAATAAGCCACCCCTGCATGTGTTGCTGCTGTCGAATAGCTGCAAGGCATGCACCCACGGGGACTCAAACATAGCATTTGAGGACACCGAAGAAACCCTATTAGCACACGAGCATGCTCCAATAACACCTTATCCGAGCCCGTATGCTCATTACGAATATCCACACCATGTCTGATGGATGCACACCCCTTCTCTGTGTAGGAGGGTGGCAGAATGCTGATCAATCTTGTGAGGAAATGACAAATCCAGATAGAGAGTAAATAAAGAGGTGGCAGCTCATGTTTCACTCTTTACATCCATTTTTTGCAGTCATCGCTCTATTCTTTCCTCTGCCTGAATGCCATGGCCAGGCGGTGGGGAGTCAATGTACCCTTCTCCTAGAAACCGGTGAGGATCTTAAAATGTGGGATTACATCTATTTTATGCAGAGGAAATGTAACCAATGTGTGACAAGGGAGTACCCAAAATTGCTATTAACTGAGTGGCTTCATTATAGCAATTACAATAAACCCTATGAATTATTATCTCCAGACAATTACCCAGATTTACCTTTTGGGGTCCATACATTCACTCAGATTCACCATTCGGGGACCCATACCACCTTTTTGGTTTTTTTCCCTTCCAATAGCTTTAGGACAACCTGAAGATGAAGAAGTTGTAATAAAATAAGTAATTGGACATAAATCCTGGACAAACAAAATGATAACAAGGTTAAATCCATTCCTGCTTCATGAACAACAAAGAAGATTTTCCTCTTCATTTAGGTTTTCAGAACAAAAACATTTTTGTAGATTTCTTTTTATTCCAAATTCATACTAAAGTTCATCTTCAGTCTCGTGGGCGAGAAGACCTTGGCTGAGCTCTTCTACAAACAAACCTCCAATCATCTCTTATCATAGACTAGGGTGGGACGAGCACTCACTATCGAGACTTGTGGCCACATGGCACAAGCCAAATGCCACATGGTGGTGAAAACGCATCTGGAATAAGAGCCAGCATTGCAGAAGGGTACTAGATGACCTCTCTGCATGACGGCTGCAGGGCTAATACTATGGTTGTTCATCACATTTCTATACCAAAGGAAGCACTATTGCAATTGGTGGCATTTACATCCAGAGCCTACACCTCAGTGCCACAGCTAGAGAGATATTGGAAGGCATTATGTAGGCATTGGTCTGGGTATGTGTACTTAGGAAACTTATTGCAATGTTATTTGAGCACTATATGATTGTATTATTAGGACATGATATGGTAAACAACATAAGACATTTTTCACCCTAAAGCCAGGTGTACACAGAAGTAGCTTGTTGTCCTCTCAATGCAGAGCAATTACAAGATGCTGTGAGCATAAAAGACATAAGTATTACTCATTGCCATATGTTGCGAATTCGCTTTCTGGCCTCCCTCTGGTTACTACTGAAGGTAGTGGAGCTCGTCAGATTGACAGAGGGGTTGCGAGTTATCTTTCTGGGCTCCCTCTGGTGGTTACTGGAGGTAATGGAGCTGATCTGATTAACAGAGGCCTGCCACCTGATAATGAGGATGACGATTGGAGATCTGGGGTGTCAGATTGGGAATTAAGACAGCCGACTCCCTCTATCCCTGCTGGTGATTTTCTTCTTGCCTCCTGAGGTCTGATGTTTCCAGCTCAGTCCCTGCATGTTCAGCTAAGTGTTCATTTGCTATTCTGTTTGCATTTGATCTGGTTTTGTCTATCTCAGTTTTGTGTGGGTCAGCCAGCTTCGGCTGGGGCTGTGCTGAATCACCGTCCATATGTTACTGCTTGTGCCAGTTTGTTTTTGTCCCTTATAAGATTGGCCTCTTTTTGCTCTGCTTTCAGAATATACCAGAGTGCTGATTTAGTGGGCGAAGTCATGCAACTTCAGTGTTTTTTGCATCAGACGTGTTGGACTTTTTGCAGGGTTTTTTGCGTGATTGCAGATAGCTTTTTTCCTTTCCTGTCCTGTCTAGTCAGTGTGGGCCCCATCATTTGCTCAGTCTATTTTCCTGCCTGCGTTTGTGTTTTCATCTCGTCTCACCGACAATATATGTTTGGGGGCTATCTATTCCTTTGGGTTCTGCTCTGGGGCAGTTTAGATTTCCCCTTTCTTGCTTTAGGCTTAGTTAGCTCTCTGGCTGTGTCGAGGTGTCTTGGATCATCGTAGGTACGCTCCACGGCTACTGCTAGTTGTGTTGATAGGATCAGGGGTCTGCAATCCGCTTAGTTACCAACCTCTCTGGTTTTCTGTGGCTTAGCCTCGGGCATGCTCTCCTCCTCGGTGACCCATTCATAACAGCCATATAGGCAGAGTGTGTGGAGGGGAAGCACACCAGATCTGACAGTACAATGATTGGAAGAGAGCATATAAGATTTGTAAAGTGACACAGCTAAACTCAGCTGCACTGTCTAATCATGCAGGCTGTTAGACCAGGAGATCAGAGCTGTATCCTTACATCTCTCACAGTGAGAAACCTAAGCTATGTTGTAGGAGGGATTATTTTTGGTTTCCTGTGTTGCATTCTGCTTCTGATTGGCTAGCATCATACAGGGAGAAGTATACGCCCCAGTAAAATTTTAATTTAATATGATAACCTCCACTTAACAAAATCAACTCTTTAGTTCTCAAATACTTTGCTGATATCTGTGCAGTGGAGAGGCGCAATTTAAAAAAAAAAGTTTTATTTTGCTCTGCAGCCACTATTATTTCAACATGAAAAATTTAGTAGAAGGTCCCGTTTATACAAGTTCAAAATTATCGTCAGGATAACTTATGAAGGCACACTGCAAAAAAGCAAGAAGTATTATGTACTTATTGCAGAGAACCAAGTCTACGGAATGTGCATCCCAGAAAGACAACTTCAAAGCAACACAGTATATTCCGCCAGTTCCTTTATCTTTTTGCGCACCAAAAGAGGGATTTTTGGTACTTACCGTAAAATCTCTTTCTTGGAGCCTTCATTAGGGGACACAGGTTACCATGGGGTGTATGCTGCTGTCGCTAGGAGGCTGACACTATGCAAATAAGAAAAACTTGATGGAGGGGGGTGAATTGGGCTGTACATGAAGGAGGGGGGTGAATAGAGCTGTACATAATGGAGGGGGATGAATGGGGCTGTACATGATGGAGAGGAGTGCCGGGGCTGAGCCTGTACATGATGATGGGGGTGCGGGGGCTGTACATGATGGAGTGGGGGAGTGGGGCTGTACATGATGGAGTGGGGCTGTACATGATGGAATGGGGGGAGTGGGGCTGTACATGATGGAGTGGGGGGAGTGGGGCTGTACATGATGGAGTGGGGCTGTACATGTGTGGTGCCCCTGAGGCTCAGTCGCCACAGAGGTACTGCACCTTCTCCTAAGGTGTAGTGCCCCAACAACTAGGTAAGTTGGGAACTCCTTTCCACACTCCAACACCTGCATGCCACACACAGGATAGTTCAGTAGGTCCGCCTAGCAGCTTCAGGCTGGGGGTAGCAGAGCACCCTTCGTGGAACCCTGCTTCGTAACACGAGATGTGCTGGGGTGGGTGGAGTTAGTATAAAAGAGGGGGAAAGTGGAGTATTCTAGGTCAGTCTGGGGTGAGTCCCAGAGAAGTTCAGATCTGAAGTTAGTTTTGAGTTCAGTTTGAGTTCCGTTTAGAAAGAGTGCTGCAGCTGCCTCAGTGACCTGAACCAGCTGGCATGGGAAAGAGAAGAGAAGGAGAAGGAGGTAGACCTGCAACCTCAGCTTCCATAAGAGAGAGAAGGAACAGCACGGAACGAAGGAGTAAGAGAACAGAGAGGAGTTGTGAGTTGGAAGAGGAACCCTGCCTATAGGTTCTCAGCGCAAGGCCGGGGCCCGGTCTCCGAGGTTGTATGGACACTTATGGTTCTGCAGCAGACACCGGTGGAGTAGTTGGCTGTAAATGCACTACTCCCATCAAAGACTTGGGACACAACAGCAACTGGATAGAGAGCCAGGACTTCTGAGAAGGGAGTTCCCGATAGAGGCTACAGCTGTCTGTCATACAAGTAAGGTTCTCGGAACATCTGACAGGAGGAATTCCAGAGAACTACGGTACTGGAGTTCAAGGAATCAAGGAAATGCTGTTGATATAGTATATCTTGACTTCAGCAAAGCATTTGACAAAGTATCTCATACAATCCTTATTGAAAAAATGACTAAGTATGGAATGGACAAGGCAACTGTTAGGTGGATTCATAACTGGCTTAGTGATCGGACCCAAAGAGTGGTCGTAAATGGCTGCACATCCAGTTGGAAGAATGTCTCAAGTGGGGTACCACAGGGCTCTGTCCTTGGCCCTGTATTGTTCAACATCTTTATCAACAATTTAGATGAAGGAATTGAGGGTAAACTGATTAAATTTGCTGATGACACAAAGCTAGGAGGGATAGCTAATACTAGAGAAGAGAGAGAGAGGATTCAAAAAGATATAAATAAACTGGAGAAGTGGGCAGCAATTAACAGAATGGTTTTTAACAGGGAAAAATGCCAAGTACTACATCTGGGCAATAAAAATGAAAAAAGCATATACAGAATGGGAGGAATAGGGCTAAGCAACAGCACATGTGAAAAGACTTGGGTATACTAATAGATCACAGACTGAATATGAGTCAACAGTGTGATGCAGCAGCAAAAAAGGCAAACGCAATTCTAGGATGTATTAACAGAAGCATACAGTCTAGATCACGTGAAGTCATTATTTTCCTCTACTCCTCTTTGGTCAGACCTCATCTGGAATATTGTGTACAGTTTTGGGCACCGCATTTTAAAAAAGACACCAACAAACTGGAGCAAGTTCAGAAAAGAGCGACCAGAATGGTGACCGGTCTGCAAACCCTATCTTATGAGGAAAGGTTGCAGGATTTGGGAATGTTTAGTTTGCAAAAGAGAAGACTGAGAGGAGACTTAATAGCTGTCTACAAATATCTAAAGGGCTGTCACATTGTAGAAGGATCATCTTTATTCTCATTTGCACAAGGAAAAACTAGAAGCAATGGGATGAAACTGAATGGGAGGAGACACAGATTAGATATTAGAAAAAACTTTGACAGTTAGAGTGATCAATGAGTGGAACAGGCTGCCACGAGAAGTGGCGAGTTCTCCTTCAATGGAAGTCTTCAAACAGAGGCTGGACAGACATCTGACTGGGATGATTTAGCGAATCCTGCTTTGAGCAGGGGGTTGGACCAGATGGCCCAGGAGGTCCCTTTCAACTCTACGATTTTATGATTCTATCAGTCCCAGCGGATCTGCACGCAGCGTTGGCTTACCATCTCCCTTGCCAAACACCACAGGTGGCATCACGAACTATTCATATAAACTTTAACACCATTAACATCACCGCCATTTGTCATGATCTCAGTGCGGGTTTGACTCGCACACGTGGGGTTAATGTTTGGAACCAGTGCTGATGACTGGCATTTCTGGGGTTAAAGGTTGTGATCCCGGTGCAGGCTTACCTGCACACTTGGGGCTGTGGTTGTGGCCTCTCCCTGGTTCTGGGGGAGGCTTCTTATGGCCTCGGGACGCTCCCGTCCCTGTCAGTTATACTTTCGCCCTTGGCATTGTGTGGTGACCCCTGAGTGTGTTTGTGCTGTGTTCTGGTTACTTGATTCTCTGTGTATCACTCGGTCTGTTCCCTGGATATCGCTTTGGATTCTGCCTGGTACCTTATATGTCTGTTTGGTTTTGATCTCTGCTTGGCCCTGATTATCCGCTCTGTCTCCTCCCTGGTACTGTACTGTGATCCTGTGTATGACCTTTGGCTTTGTCTGACCTCCCGTCTGTTTATCTCTCCTGTACCTCGCTGGTCTGTACTGTGCATAACCTCTGCTTTGCTTGGACTCTGAGTTCTCTTCCTTCTCTGTGTGCAGGACGCTAAGCCCCGCCCCCTTGCAGTTACATGACCATTCACATGACCATAGGTCCTATGCTGGCTTCCTAAACTTCAGCATCCACAGGTCCTGTGCATCGGTACTTTCTGGCTGTACCTGACCCCGGTACCCCTACATTGCGGGTGAGTCACTGCTCAGCGGAGGCTGCACGCCGGCGCTGACACTCAGGACACGTGCTCTGGCTCAGTGAGCAAGTACAGTGTGGTGTTCCTGACATTATAACTGACCATTTCAGTTTTTTTTTTTTTCTTCGGAAAAAAAAAAAAAAGTGTGTGTTATCCTCATGGATCCCATACAAGCCTTGTCTGATCAGGTCAAGCACCTGACCCAAATGTTCCATAAGCTCAATGTGGAACAACGCACGATGGCCCAGACCCAGCAACAGTTGGTGGTTACTGTGCAGGGGGCTGTCGATGCAGGGGCTTCTAGTTCTGGGGGTAGGGATGTGTCATTAGCGTCCCCCGAATCTCCGGTCAAATTGCCAGACTTTTTCTCAGGGGACAAAAAGGAGTTCAGGTCTTTCAGAGAAGGATGCAAGCTTTTTTTTTCTCTAAGGCCCCGCTCCTCCGGGGATGAGTTCCAGAGGGTGGGGGTCATTATTTCCCTACTTCGGGGGGCTCCGCAAGCATGGGCTTTCTCTCTGTCTTCCTCTGCTCCTGAACGTATGTCAGTGAACGCATTCTTTGAGGCCCTCGGGCACATTTATGATGAACCTGACCGAGTGCGATTGGCAGAGGATATGTTGATGAGTGTCTGTCAGGGGAAACATTCAGCTGAGTGGTTTTGTTCTGAGTTCCGCCGCTGGGCGGCAGAGGTCTCTTGGAGTGACGCCGCACTCCGAGGACTCTTTCGCAGAGGCTTGTCCGAGCGGCTGCAGGATGCCTTGGCGTTACATCCCCCACCTAACTCTCTCGAGGACGCCATGACCCAGGCCGTCCGGATGGACCGCAGGCTGCGGGCCAGAGGGGTGATGCAGGTGGATACTCCATTATTCCCCAGTGGAAAAGAGACTGCCCCTGAGCCCATGGATGTAGGCGCCCTCTCCCTGAAGGATACGGAGAGGAAACGCCGGAAGGACAAGCAGTTATGCTTTTACTGCGGTAAAACGGGACATTGGAAAAGGGAGTGCCCGAATTGCCCGTCTTCAAACCCGGTCGGCGGGAAACGACTAGGTCTGGGTAGTCAACGGGGAGGCTGCTCAGACCCTCAGGTACCATTTTCCTCGTTTTCTAAAGTATTACTGCCTGTGGAACTATTTGTGGACGGTAGATCTTTTTCCTCTACAGCCTTCGTCGACTGCGGATCATCTATTAACCTCATTGACTCCCAATTGGTCACACACTGCAAGATAGGGACAGTTAGGCTCAAGGTTCCGATCAAGGTGATGGCCATTGACTCATCTCCCCTCACTAAGGAGGGAATTCGCTTTATGTCTGATGTGTTTTCGCTCAGAGTGGGCGCTATTCATGTGGAAAACATAAGTTGTTTTGTGCAGGACAATCTACCTGCAGGGTTGGTGTTGGGCATGCCCTGGTTACAACGCCATAACCCAGTTATTAACTGGAAAACAGGGGAGATTGTTCAATGGGGGTTTAATGATTTTGAGTTATGTGATAAATCCGCACTGCTGGTTGAACCAGTTAAATCTGTGTCTGTATCATCTGTCGAGCTGGAAGGTATTCCGGAATGCCTGAAGGACTTCGAAGATGTATTCTCCGAAAGCGAGGCCGAGACGTTACCGCCACATAGACCCTTTGATTGCGCTATTGAGCTGGTCCCGGGGGCTAAATTACCCAAAGCCCGTCTGTTTAATTTGTCTGGTCCTGAGCGCTTGGCTATGAAGGAGTACATTACTGAAAGTCTGCGCAAAGGACACATACGTCCTTCAGTCTCACCTGTAGCGGCAGGTTTCTTTTTTGTAAAGAAAAAAGATGGCGGGTTACATCCCTGTCTCGACTTCCGGGAGCTTAATCAAATTACTGTACGGAATACGTACCCCCTTCCGTTGATTCCCGATTTATGTAACCAGCTATCAGGGGCAAAGTGGTTTTCTAAACTTGACCTTCGGTGGGGCATATAATTTGATAAGGGTCCGGGAGGGGGATGAATGGAAAACCGCGTTCCTCACGACTGAGGGACTATTTGAAAATTTAGTCATGCCGTTTGGTCTTACCAACGCCCCTGCCATATTTCAGAATTTCATCAACGTGGTATTCTCGGATCTCATTGGTCGTTTTGTCGTTATCTACTTAGATGATATTTTGATATATTCCCCCGACAAGTATTCTCATTTGGAACATGTACGAACTGTGCTCCAAAGGCTTAGAGAAAATCATTTGTATGCCAAATTGGAGAAATGTGTATTCTGTGTACAAGAGTTGTCCTTTTTGGGGTTAATTGTATCCGGTGAGGGTTTTCGCATGGACCCCAAGAAGGTGCAGGCCATTGCGGATTGGGTGCAACCCCGAGATCTTAAGGGTCTTCAGCGCTTCTTGGGGTTCGCCAATTATTACCGCAAATTTATCCGGGGGTTTTCGCAAGTGGTCAAACCTCTCACGGATCTAACATGCAAAGGTGCGGATGTGAGAAATTGGTCCTCGCTCGCAAAAGAGGCCTTTGCAACGCTGAAAAAATGTTTTATGTCTGCTCCTGTGTTAGTGCAGCCAGATCCGTCCAAACCATTCGTCGTGGAAGTGGACGCCTCTGAGGTGGGGGTGGGGGCGGTGTTGTCCCAAGGGCCTGCCACTCTAACCAACCTCAGGCCATGTGCTTTCTTTTCCAAGAAGTTCTCTGCTGCGGAAAGAAATTACGACATAGGCAATAGAGAGCTTCTTGCGGTCAAATTGGCGTTTGAAGAATGGAGGCACTTCTTGGAGGGGGCCAGTCACCCGGTTACGGTGATCACGGATCACAAAAATCTGCCGTACATTGAGTCTGCTAAAAGACTAACGCCCAGACAGGCCCGTTGGTCACTTTTTTTTTCCCGTTTTCAGTTTACGATTACATTTCGTCCAGGGTCTAAGAATGTCAAGGCTGACGCCTTATCACGCAGTTTTCAGCCGGTGTCGCCCCCTGAGCCACCGTCCTCCATTCTTCACCCTGGGGTTGTGATAGCAGAGGTCTCATCTGAATTGGAACGGGAGATTCTGGGGGCCCAGTCGCAGGCCTCGGCGGCCAAGCCGGAGGGGAAGTTGTTTGTCCCAGAGCAACTTCGCCTGAAACTCTTGCAGGAGTTCCATGAATCCAAGCTGAGTGCTCACCCTGGTATTTCAGCCACACGTCTGGCGGTGGCTAGGATCTTTTGGTGGCCTACCCTTGGTTCGGACATAAAAAAATTCATTGCTGGTTGTGGGGTCTGCGCTCGTTCTAAAAGCTCTCATAGCCGGCCGGCAGGGGAGCTGATACCCTTGGCAGTGCCCGAAAGGCATTGGACTCATTTATCCATGGATTTTGTTACCAATCTCCCTCCATCTAAGGGTAATACAGTGGTATGGGTAGTGGTGGACAGGTTTTCTAAGCAGGCTCATTTCGTACCCCTGTCCGCACTACCGTCAGCTGAGACGTTGTCCAGGTTGTTTGTGCAGCATGTGATCCGGTTGCATGGGGTACCCCTGAATGTGGTGTCTGATCGTGGTGTGCAGTTTGTGGCTAAGTTTTGGCGTGCTTTCTGCAAAAAATTAGGTTTGTCTCTGTCCTTTTCGTCTGCATACCATCCTGAGAGCAATGGGCAGACGGAGCGCACTAACCAGTCCCTGGAACAGATCCTCAGGTGTCTAACCTCTGCTAGACAGAATGACTGGTGCGATGCACTGCCGTTGGCTGAATTTGCCTTCAATAGTCGGGTGAGTCAATCCACTGGTAGGTCCCCTTTCTTGATTAACTATGGGTTCAGTCCTCATTTTGGTGAGTTTTCTCGTCTGGATTCGGGGTGTTCCGGGGCTGAGGATTCTGTTCAGCGGTTAAAAGATACATGGGCAGAAGTCCAGCGGCGTATATCTAGGTCTCAAGGCAGGTATAAGTTTTTCACGGACAGGAAACGAACACCTGGTCCCATGTTTCGGGTGGGAAAGAAAGTTTGGCTCTCCACGCGAAACATTAAGTTAAAGATTCCGTCAACCAAGTTGGGACCCAAATTCATTGGCCCGTACAAGATTGTGGAAAAAATCAATCCAGTGGCGTATAGGCTGTGCCTTCCACCCTCTTTCAAGATCCCTAACGTCTTCCACAAATCTCTACTGAAACCTTTTGAAGCAGTATGGGGAGACTCCGAGTCTGCTGCTCCTCCGGTTTTGGTCGAGGGGCAGGTGGTGTACGAGGTTGGTCATATCGTAGATTCCAGGTTGGTACGGCGGTCGGTACAGTACCTGGTTCATTGGAAGGGGTATGGACCGGAGGACAGGTCCTGGGTACCAGCCCGGTTGATGCATGCTGATCGCCTGGTGCGGGCTTTCCATGCTAAGTACCCGGGCAAGCCTGGGGGTCCAGAGGCCCCCCGTTGAGAGGGGGGTACTGTCATGATCTCAGTGCGGGTTTGACTCGCACACGTGGGGTTAATGTTTGGAACCAGTGCTGATGACTGGCATTTCTGGGGTTAAAGGTTGTGATCCCGGTGCAGGCTTACCTGCACACCTGGGGATGTGGTTGTGGCCTCTCCCTGGTTCTGGGGGAGGCTTCTTATGGCCTCGGGACGCTCCCGTCCCTGTCAGTTATACTTTCGCCCTTGGCATTGTGTGGTGACCCCTGAGTGTGTTTGTGCTGTGTTCTGGTTACTTGATTCTCTGTGTATGACTCGGTCTGTTCCCTGGATATCGCTTTGGATTCTGCCTGGTACCTTATATGTCTGTTTGGTTTTGATCTCTGCTTGGCCCTGATTATCCGCTCTGTCTCCTCCCTGGTACTGTACTGTGATCCTGTGTATGACCTTTGGCTTTGTCTGACCTCCCATCTGTTTATCTCTCCTGTACCTCGCTGGTCTGTACTGTGCATAACCTCTGCTTTGCTTGGACTCTGAGTTCTCTTCCTTCTCTGTGTGCAGGACGCTAAGCCCCGCCCCCTTGCAGTCACATGACCATTCACATGACCATAGGTCCTATGCTGGCTTCCTAAACTTCAGCATCCACAGGTCCTGTGCATCGGTACTTTCTGGCTGTACCTGACCCCGGTACCCCTACATTGCGGGTGAGTCACTGCTCAGCGGAGGCTGCACGCCGGCGCTGACACTCAGGACACGCGCACTGGCTCAGTGAGCAAGTACAGTGCGGTGTTCCTGACACCATTGATATTGGGCGCCCAGGGCCACGGACCAGGTAACTGCTGCTGTGACACCTTCCCACTGACACCGGCCCGGTACCGGGTACCTCGCTGCCCTGGGTGTGGAGGGCGACCCACATGATGGAGTGGGGAGAGTGGGGCTGCACATGATGAAGGGGGAGTGGGGCTGCACATGATGGAGTGGGGGCAGTGGGGCTGTACATGATAGAGTGGGGCTGTACATGATGGAGTGGGGGCAGTGGGGCTGTCCATAATGGAGTGGGGGCAGTGGGGCTGTACATGATAGAGTGGGGCTGTACATGATGGAGTGGGGGCAGTGGGGCTGTACATGATGGAGCTGGGTTAGTGGGGCTGCACATGATGAAGGGGGAGTGCAGCAAGCCTCGTCTGCAAGCCTAGACACACGTGGAAAGTCATGCACCAGATGCAAATGACCTCACAAACCGCGGACAGCTTCCACAGCGGCAACCAGACACGGCACATACGGATGGTCAAGCAGCAGAGCAAAGACCTAACAACACATGTGCAGCTACGCAGCAGAGCAGGGAACTGAGCAGGCTCCAAACAGGTAAAAGCCAGCAGTATCCCAGCTCAATTAGGGGGAAAGGAGCAAAGGGTTAAAGCAAAAAACATGCATTGTCACGCCGACAAGCAAACACAGACAGAACGGCGTGACATTATCCCCTCCTAAAGCCCTCTCTTTTTAAGTCCCCAAAAAAAATACACAGAAACTTTTCTTGGGATAGACGGTAAGTCCCAGTTCACAAGCAGCAGAGTTCATTGCTCCAGAAATCCAAACCGCTTACCAAGCGCAGGGTTGAGCAACCTAGTCCACCACCAGCTGGGATCCGAGCCATCTCATCCGCTAGCCAAGCGGGACTCGAAAAAAGTCCTACCGTCCATACATGCTCAGCTGAGTCCAAGGCCAGAGCTTCTGTCACGAATGCAGCCGCAGACGCGGCCCAGCAGGCGCCTCCATGCCGATGGCGAGGGGCAGGCATCCCCCGGGGACGCAATATGGACACTCTATACCACAGAGGGGGACCCGGCCTACCCGAACTAGGGAAGGTCAGCGACCGGGATTCTGTGGCAGCTGAGCATGTGGACAAAGAAGACACGTAGGACTCGATAACACCACACAACTTCAGGTATAAATAAACTAAAGTTTACTTAAAGTAAAGTCACAGTACATAGACAAAACAGGCTCCCGATTCCACACCTCCCAGAAGGGTACCACCCAGTGGACCCCAAGGCACCATCGGATCACCGAGGCACTCATAAGCGGGACATCGGGACACAGGCAGGACATCAGGACACACGAGGTCATCAGGACATCATGACACACGAGGTCATCAGGACATCATGACACACAAGGTCATCAGGACACACAAGGTCATCAGGACATCAGGATATACGAGGTCAGGGTCATCCACAGGACATCAGAGTCACCGGCAGATATCAGACGGGAGTCGTTTGGTTCCAGACATCCAACACGACCTACAGGCACCTCTGCAGTCATCCAGCTCCAGGCTCCAGGCAGCAGTCATCAGGTTCCAGACTGTGGTCGTCAGGCTCCAGGCATCGGACCTAGGAAGGAACTCAAGCGTGATGGTACTAACACCGCAGGATTGCTGGGCCTGCATGGAGCTAGCACCGCATGGTAGTCAGAGCACAGCATAATAGATGCTCAGCAGGAACACCGGTGGCAAGAGTCTCAGAGTCACTGGGTGTGGGGCTCCAAACACAGAGGGATTCCAGGAACTTAACACAGCAGACAGTTCAGACAGTCAGGTAAAGGATAGGTACAGGATCAAGGATTCAAGCCTGGATACACCACCTAAAGGCCAGAGCGAATTTAGACGGGGTCAGGTACAGGATCAGGGATTCAGGCCCAGATATACTGCCTCTGGGGCAGGGCGAGGGTACAGAACAAAGCAGGAATCAAGGCAGGGACTTTGGTACCATAACCGACACAGCCACAAGACATACATGGCAAAGTCCAGGAGCTTTGTGAGTAGCTCTGACCCCACCCATAGGGCAGGGTAAGGTTATAAAGGAGCCGCCCCTCAGCAATTGACTGGGGACAGCATATCAAGTACACACACTAACCCTGATAAAAGCAGGGGAGGTGTGGCCGCGCACACCCAGAAACCATTGCAGCACAATCAGTGCAGGGACTGCAGCTTAGAGCACCTGGCATCGTCTGCAAGCCTAGATATACGTGGAAAGTCATGCACCAGCTGCAAATGACCTCACAACCCACGGACAGCTTGCACAGCGGCAACCAGGGACCGCACATGCGGATGGTCAAGCAGCAGAGCAAAGACCTAACAACACATGTGCAGCTACGCAGCAGAGCAGGGAACTGAGCAGGCTCCATACAGGCATAAGCCAGCAGTATCCCAGCTCAATTAGGGGGAAAGGAGCAAAGGTTTAAAGCAAAAAACATGCATTGTCACGCCGACAAGCAGACACAGACAGAACGGCTTGACAACAATGAATTGAGGCGGGAGGGGCATGTACAGTGGGGCAAAAAAGTATTTAGTCAGTCAGCAATAGTGCAAGTTCAACACTTAAAAAGATGAGAGGCGTCTGTAATTTACATCATAGGTAGACCTCAACTATGGGAGACAAACTGAGAAAAAAAAATCCAGAAAATCACATTGTCTGTTTTTTTTTCATTTTATTTGCATATTATGGTGGAAAATAAGTATTTGGTCAGAAACAAGCAATCAAGATTTCTGGCTCTCACAGACCTGTAACTTCTTCTTTAAGAGTCTCCTCTTTCCTCCACTCATTACCTGTAGTAATGGCACCTGTTTAAACTTGTTATCAGTATAAAAAGACACCTGTGCACACCCTCAAACAGTCTGACTCCAAACTCCACTATGGTGAAGACCAAAGAGCTGTCAAAGGACACCAGAAACAAAATTGTAGCCCTGCACCAGGCTGGGAAGACTGAATCTGCAATAGCCAACCAGCTTGGAGTGAAGAAATCAACTGTGGGAGCAATAATTAGAAAATGGAAGACATACAAGACCACTGATAATCTCCCTCGATCTGGTGCTCCACGCAAAATCCCACCCCGTGGGGTCAGAATGATCACAAGAACGGTGAGCAAAAATCCCAGAACCACGCGGGGGGACCTAGTGAATGAACTGCAGAGAGCTGGGACCAATGTAACAAGGCCTACCATAAGTAACACACTACGCCACCATGGACTCAGATCCTGCAGTGCCAGACGTGTCCCACTGCTTAAGCCTGTACATGTCCGGGCCCGTCTGAAGTTTGCTAGAGAGCATTTGGATGATCCAGAGGAGTTTTGGGAGAAAGTCCTATGGTCTGATGAAACCAAACTGGAACTGTTTGGTAGAAACACAACTTGTCGTGTTTGGAGGAAAAAGAATACTGAGTTGCATATATCAAATACCATACCTACTGTAAAGCATGGTGGTGTAAACATCATGCTTTGGGGCTGTTTCTCTGCAAAGGGGCCAGGACGACTGATCCGGGTACATGAAAGAATGAATGGGGCCATGTATCGTGAGATTTTGAGTGCAAACCTCCTTCCATCAGCAAGGGCATTGAAGATGAAACATGGCTGGGTCTTTCAACGTGACAATGATCCAAAGCACACCGCCAGGGCAACGAAGGAGTGGCTTCGTAAGAAGCATTTCAAGGTCCTGGAGTGGCCTAGCCAGTCTCCAGATCTCAACCCTATAGAAAACCTTTGGAGGGAGTTGAAAGTCCGTGTTGCCAAGCGAAAAGCCAAAAACATCACTGCTCTAGAGGAGATCTGCATGGAGGAATGGGCCAACATACCAACAACAGTGTGTGGCAACCTTGTGAAGACTTACAGAAAACGTTTGACCTCTGTCATTGCCAACAAAGGATATATCACAAAGTATTGAGATGAAATTTTGTTTCTGACCAAATACTTATTTTCCACCATAATATGCAAATAAAATGAAACAAAAACAGACAATGTGATTTTCTGGATTTTTTTTTCTCAGTTTGTCTCCCATAGTTGAGGTCTACCTATGATGTAAATTACAGACGCCTCTCATCTTTTTAAGTGGTGGAACTTGCACTATTGCTGACTGACTAAATACTTTTTTGCCCCACTGTAAATATAATGAATCGGGGTTAGGGTTAGAGCGGGAGGTACATAGTGGGGGGGTGTTGAGGTTGAAGTGCCTGGTAATGAATTGGGGGAAAGAGTACAGGTGCTAATTAATTTATATATTAAATGGGGAAAGTGGCATTTATAGTTAGTGGGTGCGCAGTGGTGGATTATAATTTATATTTGGAATGGTGGGTTGCATAATAACCAATTATGTATTAATGGCGGGTGCACGTCTGTATTCAGATATGTAGTGTAGAAGAAAAGGAAAAAGTGGGGAATGTGCTCTGGAAGCCGTGCTCTGGGTAAGGCCGGAGTCACACTAGCGACTAAATCGGACGAATGCAATGCGATAAAAAATCGCATTGCATTCGTCCCAATGTTATTCTATGGTGCTACTCCCATCATGAGTTTTTTTGTCTGATCCGTTCCTCGGACCGAGACAATCGCAGCATGCTGCGATTGTCACCGATTTTCGGATCGGACTCACCAATGCAAGTCTATGGGGGTGAGAAAAAATCGGATGACAAACAGACCAGATGTGTGACTTGCGATAAAATCGCACCCGGTGTCCTTTAAAAAAAAAACGGCAATTCTTTTTACAATACAGTTAAATCACACTGACTGGTTAAATAAAGCAACGAAAGAATAGATCTAGATATATATATATATATATATATATATATACATACATGTCATATAGACACATTTATATATATATTTCTAATTCATACAGTTCTTCATAGCAGTATAGCCGCTGAAACATTTGCCGGCTTTTGGAAAATCATTCTACCCGACATGAAATGACACATGGTTTACATACAGTTAACCATTTCATTTCATGTTTTCTTTAAGATGTCTATGACTAGTAATTAGATGAGGGTTTGTGGGTTAAATTTTGGAGTTGTAGGGGTTAATTAAAGGGGTTAATTAGTTGTTAAAAATAATGGGGACTCCCTGCAGCCTCAGTGACGTCAGCGGGAGTCCCCATAATTTTTAACAACGAATTAACCCCTTTAATTAACCCCTACAACTCCAAAATTTAACCCACAAACCCTCATCTAATTACTAGTGATAGACATCTTAAAATAAACATGAAATGAAATGGTTAACTGTATGTAAACCATGTGTCATTTCATGTCGGGTAGAATGATTTTCCAAAAGCCGGCAAATATTTCAGCGGCTATACTGCTATGAAGAACTGTATGAATTAGAAATATATATATAAATGTGTCTATATGACATGTGTATATATATACATATATATATATATATATATATATATATATATATTCTATGTGTCTAGATCTATTCTTTAGTTTGTGTTGGAAAACCTGTCATTGGGCTCCATTATATGTCCATTTTGCTAGCCTGTGAGAAAATCTCGCCAGACGGATGTCAAACGGATGCTTAGATGCGAGTAAAATCATATCATCACACGAAATTCGGCTGACAGACGGATCCCTGGTGAAGAAACATTTGTGTGATTTCGGTCCGTCAAAATTGGACCGATTTTTTTATCGTTTAGTGTGACTCAAGCCTGACTGTGTTATTTCATGCAGAGACGAGTCCTGGCTGGAAGAAGTGATGGCGGTCTGTGCTGGATGAAAAAGAAAAGCAAAGATAAAGGACTTCAGCTAGAGACGTAACTGGTAAATACAGAGTTCCTGTATACAATTGCACTTAGTATTGTGCTTTTAATTAATGACCAGTATTGTAGTATTCAGTCACTATGTGGTGGTAATATGTGGTCTAGTCATGGTGTGGCGCTATTTGTTCCTTGTATGTGGTATTATTCAGTCACTATGTGGTGGTAATATGTGGTCTGGCCATGATGCGGTGTTATTTGTTCCTTGTATGTGGTATTATTTGGTGACTATGTGGTGGTAATATGTGGTCTGGCTTTGGTGTGGTGGTATTTGTTCCTTGTATGTGGTATTATTTGGTGACTATGTGGTGGTAATATGTGGTCTGGTCATGATGCGATGTTATTTGTTCCTTGTATGTGGTATTATTCGGTGACTATGTGGTGGTAATATGTGGTCTGGCCATGGTGTGACGATATTTGTCCCTTGTATGTGGGATTAATGGTTGTTTAAAAAAAATGTAAATGTATGTGACTCATTCCCTTAAAGAAAAATACATAAATATATATTTATTTTTAATAGTTTAGAGTAGAGTAGGGCCTGGCCGAAAGAGTCTACCGTGTCGTGGTATCAGCTTAAAAATTATTTTCGCCAGAACAAAAGCTACTGTTTATATGTGTGATCTGGTGTTTGATGGGAACTGTTGATATCAGAATGTAGTGCACAGCCTGGTCAATCGGTCAGTCAAGTCAGACAGCTGCATAGAAATATATGCACCTGTCACACTCGGGTCAGGAGAGCCAGTGGCCAGAATGTGCACTGTTCTGATCTCAATCCAATTTATTTTTTTTCAGCTGTTTGACTGCGCCCCTACTTGTATATGTTTGAGGAAAAGGTGTGTGTAAATGGGTGTGGCTTAAAAATAGAGATTTTTGTGTACTCACCGTAAAATCCTTTTCTCCGAGCCATTCATTGGGGGACACAGAGACAGTGGGTGTTATGCTGCTTGCAACTACGAGGACACTAAGTAAACCAGAAAAAAGGTCAACTCCTCCCCTGCAGTATACACCCTCTCGCTGGATGAGATTTCTCCAGTTTGGTGAAAAAAGCAGTAGGAGCTTAAACAGTCAACAACATCCATAACTATGTTAAAACCTAAGAATGCTATAATGAACCAGTAGGCTAAACAGGGTGGTTTTTGGTGAATTCGCTTTCTGGCCTCCCTCTGGTTATTACTGAAGGTAGTGGAGCTGGTCAAATTGACAGAGGGTTGCGAGTTCTCTTTCTGGGCTCCCTCTGGTGGTTACTGGAGGTAATGGAGCTGATCTGATTAACAAAGGCTTGCCACCTGATGAGGACGACGATTGAGATCTGGAGTTTCAGATTGGGATTTAAGACAGCCGACTCCCTCTATCCCTGCTGGTGATTTTCCTCCTTCCTCCTGAGGTCTTTGTTTCCAGCTCAGTCCCTGCAATTTCAGCTAAGTGTTCATTTGCTATTCTGTTTACATTTGATCTGGTTTTGCCTATCTCAGTATTGTGTGGGTCAGCCAGCTCCGGCTGGGGCTGTGCTGAATCACCGTCCATATTTTACTGCTTGTGCCAGTCTGTTTTTGTCCCTTATTAGATTGGCCTCTTTTTGCTCTGCTTTCAGAATATACCAGAGTGCTGATATAGTGGGCGAAGTCGTGCGACTTCATTATTTTTTGCATCAGACGTGTTGGACTTTTTGCAGGGTTTTTTGCGTGATTGCAGACAGTCTTTCCTTTCCTGTCTAGTCAGTGTGGGGCCCATCATTTGCTCAGTCTATTTTCCTGCCTGCGTTTGTGTTTTCATCTTGTATCACTGACAATATATGTTTGGGAGCTATCTATTCCTTTGGGGTCTGCTCTGGGGCAGTTTAGATTTCCCCTTTCTTGCTTTAGGCTTAGTTAGCTCTCCAGCTGTGCTGAGGCGTTTAGGATCATCGTAGGCATAGTCCACGGCTACTGCTAGCTGCGTGAATAGGATCAGGGGTCTGCAATCCGCTTAGTTACCAACCTCTCTTGTTTTCTGTGGCTTAGCTTTGTCTTCCTCTCCTCCTCGGTGACCCAATCATAACAGAATCACCAGCCTAACTGCGGACTCTAGGGTACTCAAAAGAAGGAAAGAAGTGTAAAAAAAAAAACAAAAACAAAAGTTTCAGAATTTTTTTATATTTTTTTCCTCTTTTTCTCTGGGGGCCGTAGGAGGATTTTTTCTTTAACCCCTTTCTGACATCCGACGTACTATCCCGTCCATAGGACCTGGGTCCCTATGCCCATGGACGGGATAGTACGTCTACCGCGATCAGCGGCGCCCACGTGGTGAGCGCCGCTGATCGCGGCCGGGTGTCAGCTGATTATCACAGCTGACACCCGGCACAATGTGTCAGGGGCGGTCACGGACCGCCCCCGACACGTTAACCCCTTGCACACCGCGATCAAACACGATCGCGGTGTACCGGGGGTTAAAGGGAAGCATCGGCAGGGAGGGGGCTCCCTACGTGCTTCCCTGAGCCCCCCACGGCAGCGCAATGTGCAGCTGATCTGTCACAGTGATCTGTGATGTGACAGATCAGCGATCTGTCACAGGACAGTGATGTCCCACCTGAGACTATTTAATAAAGTTAAAAAAAAAATAAAAAAAAGTGTTAAAAAAAAAAATCGCCAAATAAATTAAAAAAAAAAAAGAAATATTCCCCAAATAAATCCTTTTTTGGATATAAAAAAAACAAACAATAAAAGTACACATATTAGGTATCGCCGCGTCCGTAACGACCTGCCCTATAAAACTATCCCATTAGTTAACCCCTTTAGCGAACCCCTTAAAAAATAAAAATAAAAAATAATGATTTATTATCATACCGCCAAACAAAAAGTGTAATAACGCGCGATCAAAAAGACACATATAAATATCCATGGTACCGCTGAAAACGTCATCTTGTCCCGCAAAAAACGAGCTGCCACACAGCATCATCAGCGAAAAAATAAAAAAGTTATAGCTCGCAGAATAAAGCGATGCAAAAATAATTATTTTTTATATAAAATAGTTTTCATTGCATAAAACCGACAAAACATAAAAAAAGACCTAAATGAGGGATCGCTGTAATCGTACTGACCCTAAGAATAAAAGTGCTTTATCAATTTTACCGCACGCGGAACAGTGTAAACGCACCCCCCCAAAAGAAATTCATGAAATGCTGGCTTTTGTTCATTCTGCGTCCCAAAAATCGGAATAAAAAGCGATCAAAAAATGTCACATGCCCGAAAATGGTACCAATAAAAACGTCAACTCGTCCCGCAAAAAATAAGACCTCACATGACTCGGTGGGTCAAAATACGGAAAAATTATAGCTCTCAATATGTGGTGATGCAAAAACTATTTTTACAAAAAAAGCGTCTTTTAGCGTGCGACAGCTGCCAAATATAAAAACCGCCATAAATAGTAAATCAAACCCCCCGTTATCACCCCCTTAGTTAGGGAAAAACAATAAAATAAAAAAAATGTATTTATTTCCATTTTTCCATTAGGGTTAGGGTTACGGCTGAGATTAGGGTTAGGGGTGTGTTGGGGTTAGGGTTGGAGTTAGAATTGGGGGTTTCCACTGTTTGGGCACATCAGGGGCTCTCCAAATGCAACATGGCGTCTGATCTCAATCCCAGCCAATTCTGAGTTGAAAAAGTCAAATGGTGCTCCTTCCCTTCCAAGCTCTGCCATGCGCCCAAACAGTGTTTTACCCCCCACATGTAGGGTATCAGCCTACTCAGGTCAAATTGAAAAACAATTATTGGGGTCCAATTAATCCTGTTACCCTTAGGAAAATAAAAAATTGGGGGCAAATCGCGACATGGTGTCCGATCTCAATTCCAGCCAAAAAATGTCAAATGGCGCTGCTTCCCTTCCGAGCTCTGCCTTGCGCCCAAATAGTGGTTTACCCCCACATGTGGGGTATCAGTGTACTCAGGACAAATTGCACAATAACTTTTAGGGTCTTGTTACCCTTGGAAAAATAAGAATTGAGGGTGAAAAGATCATTTTTGTGGAAAAAATATGATTTTTTAATTGTACGGCTGTATGTTATAAACTTCTGTGAAGCCCTTGGGGGTTCAAAGTTCTCACCACACATCTAGATAAGTTCCTTAGGGGGTCTAGTTTCCAAAATGGGGTCATTTGTGGGGGGTTTCCACTGTTTTGGTACATCAGAGGTTTTCCAATCGCGACATGATGTCCGATCTCAATTTCAGCTAAAAATGTCAAATGGCGCTGCTTCCCTTCCGAGCTCTGCCATGCGCCCAAATAGTGGTTTACCCCCACATGTGGGGTATCAGCGTACTCAGGACAAATTGCACAATGACTTTTAGGGTCCTGTTACCCTTGGGAAAATAAAAATTGGGGTGAAAAGATCATTTTTGAGGAAAAAATATGATTTTTTAATTGTACCGCTGTACGTTATAAACTTCTGTAAAGCCCTTGTGGGTTCAAAGTTCTCACCACATATCTAGATAAGTTCCTTGGGGGATCTAGTTTCCAAAATGGGGTCACTTGTAGGGGGTTTCCACTGTTTAGGTACATCAGGGACTCTCCAAACGTGACATGGCGTCCGATCTGAATTCCAGCCAATTTTGCTTGAAAAAGTCAAACGGCGCTCCTTCCATTCTGAGCTCTGCCATGCGCCGAAACAGTCGTTCCCCCCCACATATCAGGTATCAGCGTACTCAGGACAAATTGCACAATAACTTTTGCAGTCCAATTTCTCCTGTTACCCTTGGTAAAATAAAAAAAATTGAACCTGAAGTATTTTTTTTTGTGAAAAAAGTTAGATGTTCATTTTTTTTTAAAATATTCAAAAAAATTCCTGTGACGCACCTAAAGGGTTAATAAACTTCTTGAATGTGGTTTTGAGCACCTTAAGGGGTGCAGTTTTTAGAATGGTGTCACTTTTGGGTATTTTCTATCATATAGACCCCTCAAAGTGGCTTCAAATGTGATGTGGTCCTAAAAATAAAATGGTGTTGTAAAAATGAGAAATCGTTGGTCAACTTTTAACCCTTATAACTTCCTAAAAAAAAAAATTTTGGTTCCAAAATTGTGCTGATGTAAAGTAAACATGTGGAAATGTTAGTTATCAAGTTTTTTGTGTGCCGTATCACTGTGATTTAAGGGCATAAAAATTCAAAGTTGGAAAATTGCGAAATTTTCAAAATTTTCACCAAATTTCTGTTTTTCTCACAAATAAACGCAAGTTATTTGAATGAAATTTTACCACTAACATGAAGTACAATATGTCACGAGAAAACAATGTCAGAATCACCGGGATCCATGGAAGCGTTCCAGAGTTATGACCTCATAAAGGTACAGTGGTCAGAATTGTAAAAATTGGCCCGGTCATGAACGTGCAAACCACCCTTGGGGGTGAAGGGGTTAATGGAGACTAAGCAATTGTCTGATCGTGTTGAGCAGCTCGCTGCTGAAGTGCGGGGAATTTCTGCCTATCTCGCTCAATCATATGCTGTTGAACCAAAAATCCCTACTCCTGATGTGTTTTCTGGGGATCGGTCTAAATTTTTGAATTTTAAGGATAATTGTAAACTATTTCTTGCCTTGAAAACTAACTCATCGGGGAGTTCTGCACAGCAGGTTAAAATTGTCATCTCCTTGCTGCGCAGCGATCCCCAGGATTGGGTGTTTTCTTTGACACCTGAAGATCCTGTTTTGACTAATGTGGACGCATTTTTTTCAAGCCTTGGGGTTGTTGTATGATGAACCTAATGCTATTGATCAAGATGAGAAAACCTTATTGGCATTGAACCAGGGTCAGAATTCTGCAGTTATAGTGTCAAAAATTCCGAAAGTGGGCGGTCCATACTAAATGGAATGACGAAGCCCTAGCAGCGCTCTTTCGGAAGGGTTTGGCAGAACCCATAAAAGATGTTATGGTGGGATTTCCTGTTCCCTCTGGTCTTGACGATTTTATGTCATTGGCCATTCAAGTTGATCGGCGTTTACGTGAACGTAAAACTACACGAGAGGCGTTGCCGCCTTTTGAATGAATATCTGAACCCATGCAATGTGATAGGGTTTTGTCTAGGGCGCAACGTCAGGAGTTTAGAAGGCGTAATAAGCTGTGTTTTTTCTGTGGGGACGCCTCTCATACTATTTATGTCTGCCCTAAACGAGAAAAACGTTTTGCTCACACATTTGCTGTGGGCAGTGTACAGCCTAAGTTCCTTTTGGCAATTATCTTATTCGCATCAAGCACGGGGATGAATGGAAGACGGCGGTTAATACTCCGGAGGGACATTTTGAGTACCTGGTGATGCCTTTTGGGCTCACTAATGTCCCTTCTGTCTTCCAAACGTTTATGAACGATATTTTCCGGGACTTTGTGGATAAGTTTCAGATTGGGATTTAAGACAGCCGACTCCCTCTATTCCTGCTGGTGATTTTATTCCTGCCTCCTGAGGTCTGATGTTTCCAGCTCAGTCCCTGCAATTTCAGCTAAGTGTTCATTTGCTATTCTGTTTACATTTGATCTAGTTTTGCCTATCTCAGTTTTGTGTGGGTCAGCCAGCTCCGGCTGGGGCTGTGCTGAATCACCATCCATATGTTACTGCTTGTGCCAGTTTGTCTTTGTCCCTTATTAGATTGGCCTCTTTTTGCTCTACTTTCAGAATATACCAGAGTGCTGATATAGTGGGCGAAGTCGTGCGACTTCAGTGTTTTTTGTATCAGACGTGTTGGACTTTTTGCGTGATTGCAGAGTGTCTTTCCTTTCCTGTCCTGCCTAGTCAGTGTGGGCCCCATCATTTGCTCAGTCTATTTTCCTGCCTGCGTTTGTGTTTTCATCTTGTCCCACCGACAATATATGTTTGGGGGCTATCTATTCCTTTGGGGTCTGCCCCTTTCTTGCTTTAGGATGTTAGCTCTCCGTCTGTGCCGAGGTGTCTAGGATCATCGTAGGCACGCTCCACGGCTACTTCTAGTTGTGTGGATAGGATCAGGGGTCTGCAATCTGCTTAGTTACCAACCTCTCTGGTTTTCTGTGGCTTAGCTTGGGCTTGCTCTCCTCCTCGGTGACCCAATCATAACAGTGGGTGCTGTGTCCCCCAATGAATGGCTCAGGGAAAAGGATTTTACGGTGAGTACAAAAAAATCCCTATTTCTTGTCAGGATCCTGACAGCGCCGGCGTGCAGCCTCCGCTGAGCAGGGACTCACCCGCACTGTAGGGGGCCCAGGGTCAGGTGCAGCCGGAAAGTATAGATGCACAGGACCTGTGGATGCTGAAGTTAGCAAGCAGTCACATGACCTACGGTCATGTGACTGCAAGGGGGCGGGGCTTAGCGTCCTGCTTTCAGAGATGGCAGTACACTATACGAAAACTCAGAGTCAGGCAAAACGGAGGTCATACACAGTACGGGCAAGCGAGGTACAGGAGGGATATACAGATGGGAGGTCAGACAAAGCCAAGGGTCATACACAGCACAGGCAAAGCAGGTACAGAGTCAGCAAACCAGAGACGTAAACCATAACAGAGCAGGGTCAGAATACCAGGCAGATGGACAATGATTGGCGTGACGCACGGACAGAGCAGGGTCGGGCACACTCAGATAGGAGTATAAGCGACAGGGGACGGCTCTCCCCTGAAGCTATAAAAACCCTCCCCAGATCCACAGAGAGGCTCTCAGAGTTAACTCCTTCACCACCTACCCAAAACACACCATGACATTTCTCCTACACCTCATTGGGGAACACAGAGACAGTGGGACGTTCTAAAGCGTTCCCTGGGTGGGGAGCCTACAACTGCTAATACCCCATGTACCACTGCGTCAACACTGAGGTACTGCAGATTGCAGGATGCGTCTGCCGAGAGCTGCATCTGCAGAGGCCTGAGAATGAATTTGGTAATGTTTTGTAAAAGTATGCAGACTGGACCAAGTCGCAGCCTTGCAGACCTGTTCTGCTGAGGCCTGGTGCCGAATGGCCTAAGAGGCGCCCACTGACCGGGTAGAGTGCGCCTTAATCCCCGCTGGGACAGGCGCGTTCCTGACACGGTAGGATTCCTAAATCGGCAAGCGAATCCACCTGGCTAGCGTTGCTTTTGACGTGGCTAGACCCTTCCTATACCCCTCTGGAAGTATGAACAGGGCATCTGACTTGCAGAAGGGAGCCGTCCTAAAAAGGAAATCTGCTGAGCCAGTTTCGGGAAAGACTTTTCGAAGTTTATCTTCCACCCCATGCGCGAAAGTGTATTTACTGTTATATCCACGGATTCCCCGCAGGCTGGAAGGGATGGACCCTTGATGAGCAGGTCGTCCAGATACGGTAACACCACTACTCCCCGAGAGTGGATAATGGCCATGACAGCCGCCATGACCTTGGTAAAGACCCTGGGTGCGGTGGCGAGTCCGAAGGGCAAGGCAACGAACTGGAAGTGTTCCTCGTGAATTGCAAAACGCAGGAACTGCTGGTGGGACGGGTAGATCGGAATGTGAAGTTAAACGTCCTTGATGTCGATGGATGCTAGGAACTCTCCTTTTTCCATGGAAGCGACAACTGATCGGAGAAATTCCATTCGGAATCGCCATACCCTGACAAACTGATTTAACAGTTTGAGATCCAGAATGGGTCGCATCATCCCGTCCTTCTTTGGAACAACAAAAAGGTTTGAATAAAATCCTCAACCTTTCGTGATGAGGGACCGGAATGATGACTCCGTCCCTTAGCAGAGCCTGAACAGCCCGAAGGAAGGCTCTTGTCTCTTTCATGGGGGGAGAAGGGAAAAACCGAGTTGGAGGGGGAGAAGAAAATTCTATCTTGTATCCGGAGGACACCAGCTCCCTGACTTGTCGTGGACGACCGCGAGCCAGGTGTGGCTGAAGGAAAGTAGGCGACCGCCTTGTCAGTGTCCACCAGATACCGCAACCAGTCATTGTGTAGATCTATGAGATCTGGCTCCCCTAGATCCAGAAGCCCTAGGCCTGGGTTTCCAAGAGCGGTTAGGTCTGTATGAGACCTGAGAGCCTCTATCTCCGCACGGGGACAGACCTGATCCGGAAGAGAAGGTAGAGGGGGGACCAACCGGAATTTTTGCGAAAAGATCGAAAACGCGTCGGCTGTTGGTTGCTAAACGGCCGAACAGCCTTTTGTTGAGGAAGGAATTTACTTTTTCCCTGGTAGTATCAGAAATGAGCTGGTCCAGTTTCTCTCCAAAAAGACGACCCGTTTGAAAGGGTAGAGAAGTCAACGATCTTTTAGATGTGGCATCCGCCCGCCAGTCGCGGAGCCATAGGGCTCTTTTAATGGAGATCGCATTAGCGGTAGTTTGAGCAGCGCAATTGGCGGCATCAAAAGAAGTGTCCACTACAAAGTCTGCTGCGTGAATTATCTGCCTGGCGACAGTGGTTGCCTCCGGAGGAAGATTGGTGCCCTGGAAGGAAGTAATCAAGACTTCTGCCCAAGCGGCCATTGCCTTAGTGACCCAAATTGCCGCAAAAGATGGAAAAAGCGCTGCTCCTGAAGCTTCAAAAACTGAATGGGCAAGGTAGTCAATTTGACGATCTGAGGGGTTTCTGATTGAGGAACCCTCAGAAATGGATAGGAGCGTTTTAGAAGCAAGATGCGATACAGGAGGGTCCACCAGAGCGGACTGTTACCAATCCTTCATTAGGTCTGGATCAAAAGGGTATTTTGCCTGAGTAGACTTTTGCCCTGTGAACCGCTTATGTGGACGATCCCTATGTTTCTGGACAATTTCCTTAAAGTCCGGATGGCTGGTAAATAACCTGCGTACACGCTTGGTTTTCTTAAATCAGATAGGATGTGATGGAGCGGGAATGTTTTCCTCATCCAACTTCAGAATCCTGTTGACTGATTCTATAAGAGAATCAAGCGACTCTTGATCAGCTGGGGGATTCTGAGGGGCTGACGTGTCAGATTCGAATTCAGAGTCATGCTCGCTGTGAACATCAGGAGAGGGAGAGCGAGAGACCGGAGTCGCAGATGCTGAGGCACGAACGTGACTAGGGGACGCGCCATGGGTCCGCTTTCTAGAGACCTGGCCATCCCTTGAACGAGTACGGCCCATGCTGGTGGACAGTTCCCGGCCGACGCCAGAGCCCTCCTCGGGAGAGAAGGACGCTTTCTGACTTAAAGAGTCCTCCCGGGGGGAGAATATAGCCTGGGCCAGACACTCCACCGACCGTGACAGGGATGCAGCCCACTCAGGGGTACTAAACACAGGAGGCCCGTCAGCAGCGGCAGCGAGGGGCGTTTAAGCACAGGTTGGGGCGCAAGCCGGGTCGCAGTCCGTGCATAACGGATTAGTCTGTGCACTGGGTAAGGCAGACTTGCAAGTGGTACACACGGTAAAAAATGCAGTGTGCTTCTTAGCAGCCCATTTAGCCTCCTTAGATTGAGACAGCACTCCTGAAAGGGTTAACGGCAGAGTCTGTCTGCAGCTGCAGGGAATGTGCCGGGAAGGGGTTAAGCTTTAATCTGAGGGCAGATGCAGCTTGCCCACGGTCCTGTGCTGTGTCCCACGGGAGGAAAGCGGTGGCCCTGTGGTGTCACCCGGTATCCTGCAGGCCTCACAGCTCGTGTGCAGAGCAGGCTGAGGTAAAAGACATGGCCCCCGAGATTAGAATTGTGCATCTCGTAAGTAATGAGAGGCGCCAAAAGGAGGGGGCGGCGACGTTAGCGCGGGCGGCGCTATTCAATTCAAATTGCGGCCTGATAGGCCGGAAGAGCCGGGGACTAAATTTTTGGCCTACGAGAGCGGGGGGGGGGGGGGGGGGGGGGCGGGCTTGTCAGTGCTTCTCCCGGGGGCCAGGACCCAACATTATACCTCCACTCCAGTGCTCGGAAGGCTATGCTGTCCAGGGCCATCCATGCAGGTTTTTCTCATCCTCCTGGCTGATGAAGCAGAGCTGGAGGAGTTCTTAAAGGGGTATGCTCAATCGATCCTCCCTATGGCAGAGGGATGGAGAGCTATGGGGCTGATTCAGGGCATTCGGAAGCGTTGTTCCAGTCATCTCCATTGCACTCCATGCGCTTGCCCTCGTATCCGTGGATTACAGAGACCGTAAAGATCATCGCCAGAAGAATCAGCCCCAATCGTTGCAGGAAAGTGTTTGGGGAGGTATACTCCATGTGCTTGCCTGTTGTTGGTTCGGGGGAAAGTGGGCCGTAGAAAGGAACCGTCGCTCCTTTCACTCCATTAATTAAAAAATAAAAATTTACAGAAAAAATAAAAAATAAAATAAAAGCAGTGGGGTCTGAAACTAGACCCAAGTGCCTCCTATAGACACTAAGCAAGAACAGGAGAAATCTCATCCAGCGAGAGGGTGTATACTGCAGGGAGGAGTTAACTTTTTTCTGGTTTACTTAGTGTCCTCCTAGTGGCAAGTGTGACGTCTGCCTGCGGTCTGGACTGCAGCCAGACAGCACCCCGAGAAACACTGATACCCTTTACCCCTATACAGGGATCTGGATTTATAGCAGAGCCCAGGAGGCACTGTCTGAATAGGAGCAATGACCAGAGCAGGACGGTCGCCAGAAAGGTGTTCCAATACAGGACACAGAGGCAATGATATCCGAGACTAAACCAGTCAGGCAGCAACGGTACAAAAACAGTAGACAGTAGCAGAGTCAGATTCCAGGCCGAAGCCAGAGTCATAAACCAGGAGAGTCGCAGAGGTACAGAATCGTTAGGCAGAAGCAGAGTCAGAATCCAGGCCAAAGTCAGAGTCATAAACCAGGAGAGTCGCAGAGGTACAGAATCATTAGGCAGAAGCAGAGTCAGAATCCAGGCCAAAGTCAGAGTCATAAACCAGGAGAGTCGCAGAGGTACAGAATCGTTAGGCAGAAGCAGAGTCAGAAGTCCAGGCAAAAGTCAGAGTCAGTCAACAGCAATTCACACAGTAACACGCAGGGGAACCAAGAATATATCCGGCGGCTTGCAAGCCCAGTCCAAAGGTATTTGAGGGATCAGGTCATCCCTCACAGGCTCCCGGGCTGATGATGTCATCAGGACCGCCCCCAGGACCAGACCTGATGACGATGCACCAACCCCTTCATGACTGACAGAGGAGCGGAGTCTGTGTCCACTAGACGCCTGCGCAGAAGCCCTTTCACTGTTGCCGCCATTACTCGGGCGCGAGCCACGGCGCCTCACAGTGGCTGAGGGCGGAACAGCAGGCCCTGAATTCGACGATGACATGTCAGTCCGGCGCCTCCTGGTAGCCGAGGCCTGGACAGCAGGCCCCGAGCCCGAGAGCGGTGTGACAGTCCGTCGCCTCCTAGTGGCTGAGGGCGGAACAGCAGGCCCCGAGTCTGACGGTGACGTGACAGTACCCCCCTCTCCAGGAGGGGCCTCCGGACCCTCAAAACCCGGTTTGTCAGGGTGAAGAAGATGAAATCTCCTAATTAATGCCTTGGCATGGACGTTCCCCGCAGGAACCCAGGACCTTTCTTCTGGGCCGTAGCCCTTCCAGTGTACCAGATACTGTACTGAGCCCCTCACAAGGCGGGAGTCAAGGATACCCTGGACTTCATACTCCAGAGCTCCCCCGACCGAAACAGGAGGAGGAGGGGACTGAACAGCGTGAATGGGAGAACGATAAGGTTTGAGGAGAGACCTGTGGAATACGTTAGGCAATTTAAATGACTGTGGAAGTTTTAAGCGGAAGGCTACTGGGTTAACCACCTCGATAATTTCGTATGGGCCGATGAACCTGGGACCTAGTTTGGCGGACGGTACCTTAAGCTTGATATTTTTTGTAGAGAGCCAAACCTTGTCGCCAACTCCCAGGTGCGGCCCCTTAGATCGTCGTCTATTTGCAGCCGAAGCCTGTCTAACCTGAGCCCCTTTCAAATTTGAATTAACCTCAGACCAAATCGTTTTTAGCCGATGTATATTTTGCTCCACCCCAGGGAGCTCCGACATCCTGGCCGAAAACGACCCAAAGCGCGGATGTAGTCCAAGGTTACAAAAGAAAGGGGTAGTTTTAATGGAGTCTTGATATCGATTATTGAGGGCGAACTCAGCCAATGGCAGATGTTCCACCCAATCGGTCTGATGTCCTGACACATAACAGCGGAGGTATTGTTCCAGAGCTTGGTTAGTACGCTCAGTTTGACCATTAGTTTCGGGATGGTATGCCGAAGAAAAGGACAACTCCACACCAATGCGTCTACAGAATGCCCTCCAGAACTTCGAGACAAACTGGGTACCCCTGTCGGACACAATATTTGCCGGAACGCCGTGCAGACGTACAATGTGCAGGATAAACAACTTACTTAAAGTCTCAGAGTTAGGCAACCCAGACAGGGGAATAAAATGTCCCTGCTTGCTGAACCTGTCTACCACCACCCAGATACAAGTTTTCCCATCTGATGGCGGCAGGTCTGTAATGAAATCCATGGAGATGTGGGTCCATGGACTCTCAGGGGTGGGCAAGGACTGAAGCCAGCCGGCAGGGCGACTATGGAGGGACTTGGCGCGGGCACAGACTTCACACGCTGAAACATAGTCCTTACAGTCCTTGACCACCGTCGGCCACCAAAAGTTCCTAGTTACCAACCTGGTGGTATTATTGAGACCCGGATGGCCTGCCAGGACAGAGTCGTGCGATTCTTTTAGAACCTGCAGACGAAGGTTAGCCGGAACGAACAATTTTTGGGGGGGCGTAGTGTCAGGAACTTACTCTGAAGACCTACGGATCTCCTCCAGAAGGTCCAAAGACACTGCCGACACGACGATTCCATTAGCCAATATTGGGACTGGTTCACAGTCCTCGGTCTGTGTGGGGCAGAAACTGCGAGAGAGGGCATCTGCCCTCACATTTTTAGTCCCGGGGCGGAAGGTGATTATAAAATCAAACCTGGAGAAAAACAAGGCCCACCTAGCCTGCCTGGGATTTAGTCTTTTGGCTGACTCTAGGTAGGTTAGGTTTTTGTGGTCTGTAATAACAGTGACCTTGTGTTTGGCACCTTCGAGGAAGTGGCGCCATTCCTCGAAGGCCCATTTGATCGCCAGTAATTCCCGATTACCGACGTCATAGTTTCCCTCCGTGGCAGAGAATTTGCGGGAGAAAAATGCACATGGGCGAAGCTGAGTGAGGGATGCAGTGCCTTGCGAGAGCACTGCTCCCACTCCGACTTCGGAGGCATCTACTTCAACAATAAAGGGGTGGTCCAAGTTTGGTTGAATCAACACCGGGTTGGCCACGAAGCACTCCTTTAGTGTAGAAAAAGCTCGGGTTGCCTCAGGATTCCAATTAGTCACGTCCGCCCCTTTTCGGGTAAGGTCCGTGAGTGGCTTGGCAATCTCAGAGAAACCCCTGATAAACTTGCGGTAATAATTCGCAAATCCCAAAAACCGCTGCAGCGCTTTCAGCGATTTGGGTTGCACCCAATCCTTAATGGGTTGAATCTTGGCAGGGTCCATGCGAAACCCCTTGCCTGAGACCATGTATCCTAAGAACTGTACCTCTTCAGCAAAAAAAACACATTTTTCTAATTTCGCATACAAGGAGTTTTTTCGCAGTCTCTGCAATACCGAACGGACGTGTTGAGCATGTGTCACAGGGTCAGCCGAATAAATCAAAATGTCATCCAGATACACGACGACATACACCCCACAAATGTCCCTGAAAATGTCATTGACAAAGTGTTGAAATACGGCAGGTGCGTTACTGAGTCCGAACGGCATTACAAGGTACTCAAAGTGACCAAGAGGTGTATTAAAGGCCGTTTTCCATTCGTCACCGCTTCTTATGCGGACCAGATTATATGCCCCCCGGAGGTCAAGTTTAGTAAACCAGCGGGCTCCCAGTAGCTGATTAAACAGATCAGGAATGAGTGGGAGCGAGTACTGATTTTTTACAGTAATTGCGTTCAGCTCACGATAATCGATGCATGGTCTGAGTCCACCATCTTTTTTTTCTACAAAGAAAAACCCAGCTCCTACAGGTGAGGTGGAAGGTCTAATAAAGCCTTTACGTAGGCTGTCTGCTATGTAGTCATTCATGGCTACACGCTCCGGACCCGAGAGGTTGAATATTCTCCCTTTAGGGAGACGGGCACCAGGGACCAAGTCTATAGGACAGTCGTACTCTCTATGAGGAGGTAGTTTCTCAGACTCCACTATGGAGAAGACATCTTCATAATCTCCGAATGCATATGGAATGGAGGGGTTTTTAATTTTAACTTGGTTCACTGACAGTGACATACAGTGATTCTGACACCGTGGACTCCAGCGCACGATATCACCTATGCGCCAGTCAATAACTGGATTATGCTGGTGCAACCATGGCATGCCTAACACAACTGGATCTGATAAATTGTGTATAACAAAAAATGACATTTGTTCGTTATGTAATGTCCCCACTGACATAGAAATTTCGTCAGTAATGAATTCCACGCCTCCCTGGTCTATAGATGTACCATTAACTGTAATAGTCTGAATAGGCACTTTAAGCTTTAGCAGAGGTACACCCAGACTCTTAGCAAATAAAAAATCCATAAGGTTGCCGGCAGCACCACAATCCACATAAGCCTTCACACACAGACGTTTCTTAGCAAAAGAAAGGGAAACTGGTAACAACAGTTTGGCCGCTTTTGCGGGCAATACCTGACCCCCAGCGCTGTTCAGGGGGCGATGCTCCAGGAATGTGGATTTCCAACAGCCAGCATTTTCTTTGAAGCTTCCAGGCTGCAGCATGCTTGAGCCTGAGAGTGACCTTCCAGGCTGTGCAATGTAACAGGTGTTTGGGCCAGGAATCAGCTCAGTCAGGAGGAAGAAAAAAAAAAAGGTAAGGAAAACTGCTTTTATATGTGTTAAGTATAGACACAAGAGCAGTTTTATTTTTTTGGGCCGGATATAATGTGACGTCTGCCTGCGGTCTGGACTGCAGCCAGACAGCACCCCGAGAAACACTGATACCCTTTACCCCTATACAGGGATCTGGATTTATAGCAGAGCCCAGGAGGCACTGTCTGAATAGGAGCAATGACCAGAGCAGGACGGTCGCCAGAAAGGTGTTCCAATACAGGACACAGAGGCAATGATATCCGAGACTAAACCAGTCAGGCAGCAACGGTACAAAAACAGTAGACAGTAGCAGAGTCAGATTCCAGGCCGAAGCCAGAGTCATAAACCAGGAGAGTCGCAGAGGTACAGAATCGTTAGGCAGAAGCAGAGTCAGAATCCAGGCCAAAGTCAGAGTCATAAACCAGGAGAGTCGCAGAGGTACAGAATCGTTAGGCAGAAGCAGAGTCAGAATCCAGGCCAAAGTCAGAGTCATAAACCAGGAGAGTCGCAGAGGTACAGAATCGTTAGGCAGAAGCAGAGTCAGAATCCAGGCCAAAGTCAGAGTCATAAACCAGGAGAGTCGCAGAGGTACAGAATCGTTAGGCAGAAGCAGAGTCAGAAGTCCAGGCAAAAGTCAGAGTCAGTCAACAGCAATTCACACAGTAACACGCAGGGGAACCAAGAATATATCCGGCGGCTTGCAAGCCCAGTCCAAAGGTATTTGAGGGATCAGGTCATCCCTCACAGGCTCCCGGGCTGATGATGTCATCAGGACCGCCCCCAGGACCAGACCTGATGACGATGCACCAACCCCTTCATGACTGACAGAGGAGCGGAGTCTGTGTCCACTAGACGCCTGCGCAGAAGCCCTTTCACTGTTGCCGCCATTACTCGGGCGCGAGCCACGGCGCCTCACAGTGGCTGAGGGCGGAACAGCAGGCCCTGAATTCGACGATGACATGTCAGTCCGGCGCCTCCTGGTAGCCGAGGCCTGGACAGCAGGCCCCGAGCCCGAGAGCGGCGTGACAGTCCGTCGCCTCCTAGTGGCTGAGGGCGGAACAGCAGGCCCCGAGTCTGACGGTGACGTGACAGAAAGCTGCATAACACCCACTGTCCCTGTGTCCCCCAATCAGGTGTAGGAGAAATGGGTGTGGCTTAAAAATGGGTGTGGTATTCCTACACAAACACAGAACTTGTTGTTACAAATTTGAATCCCACCCCTGATAAAGGGGGTGGTCCAGCACCTAACATGTATCTTCTGTGGCAGAGACAGAAGCAGAGAGCCAGCACTGCACTCACATCAGCCACAACGTCCAAATCTTCATAGGATTTAGCGATGCATGAAACTAGTAACTGCATCCCCGCCCCGTCACGTCCTGTTCTAGTAGGGAATATAAGACACTATATACATTTATTTGGTCACCTATGACAATGATTTCTAGATAGATTACTAAATACAGGATTAACACCATAGCTCTCTGGATAAAAGTTTATCAAATTTTTATTAACACATTATATGCTTTTGACAAACAGCATTTATATTAGGATTTGAATGATCAAGATAATAATCACGGAACATGACAGAGGTTTACAGTATAACATTACAAAAAGAATCAACAGTCTATTCATGAAAAGTCCCAGCCAAAATGTCCTTGTGTAGTTCAAGAAAATATGGGGTCATGGTTGCTCCATCACTCGGTACAAGTCAATATTTTAAGGAACACCACTAGATCGTCTCCAGAAGCATATAAGAAGGATCCGCTTATCCTCTAGTGGAAAACTGGAAACGGTCTGGCCAACAAGTGGACTATTTCAAGCTGTGACGATGAGACGTGAAGAGTCGAATACAGAGAAGGATGGCATCCTGGTCTAGATGAAGATGAAGGATTTTACTATAGCCAATATAACTGAGGCGACGACAAGGAGTCTGAAGGTCTGTGGAAGAAGAAAAGGAAACTGGTTAGGTTTCATCGCGTACTTTCACTTCATGGGGACTGCATTCCTCACCAACTATGTTCTACTGGAAGAGCCGCGGATAACTAACAGACCGAAAAATGACAAAGATACAAATCCTTTCCTGCACACCCCTCATCCTAATAGTTAGGTACACCTCACCTCTGTGCCTTTACTTCTTTCAGCATTATCTGCTTATCTCAACTTCAACTTATGCTACTAATATTTCTGAGGCAAGATCTTCCGCATAAAATAGGAGAACAAATAAATTTGCTAGATGGGGCGTCCTGTGCTAAATTCAGTTGCCTTTCGTTAATTTCATGGTTAAAAAAAGGAATAAAGACAACAACTCCCCCCCTTCAGGATTTAAAAAAAATCTTCAACAATGCAAAACTTGTATACATATATGTGTGCAGTTGCCACAGTAAGCAAGTTGATGTCAGATTATACTGGGGTCTTCCCACCAATAAAGTATGATAAGATGGCGGTCTCAAGTTTCTGGACGGTGGTCCCTTTGTCTTCTTTAATCCTGATGATAAAAAAATAAAACAAAATGACCCCCCTCCCCTTGAAGAATAATATACTAACAGCTAAAATGCAAGTTCCTAGCAAACTGCAGTGAAATGTCACGAGGGTCTTGATATTGAACTGCACTTGTGAAATAATAAAGATAATCACACCAAAACCTGCTCCAAGTGAAGGGACAAATTGGACCCTATTGCTTAAATTTGATCTCTTACTTGCATTTCGTGGGGGTCACTATTCCTCCCCCACTTTATTCTATAGCGGAGTCACTGAGAAACAGATCTGAAATACTTTAAGTGGGAAACCCTTCCCTGCACTCGCCTTCCCGCAATAGGAGACAGAATCCTGTCATAAACCTATAAAGAACATTGGAAAGTCTTCAGTGTCACCCTAATTACAACTTATTCTCATATCATTTTCATGTAAAGATCTTTTTGGATTAATAAAGTACATTAAGGTGGTGGTCTCACGTTTCTAGATTGTGGACTTGTGCCAAATTCAGGTTACTTCTTTATCTAATGATAAACAATAAAAATAAAATACCCCCCCACCCCTTCAAGAATAATAATTCAGGACGATATATAGAGATTATATACTGTATACACACATAAATTTAAAGCAATAACCAGACTGCTAGAAATCTTCAGTGCCAACATACAGAGATCTTCATACTTGAACTGCACCATAAGATAACTAAGAGAATCACCCCAAAACCCACTCAGTATAAAAGCCAACTTGTATTTCTTGGGACGGCTGCATTCCTCAACTGATACAGGTACGGATACTTCATCTGCCTCTGCTGAGATCAATAAGACAACTCCGAGCCATCTGAGATTTTGGAAAAGCAATTGCTGAAGTTTCCCAGTGTTCTTGCTTTTTCAGGGGGCTGTTTTTCTCGACCACCTTATTCTACTAGAAAGCAACGGATAAGAAATGGATCTAAAAATATGAAGAGTAAAACCTCCCCTCATCCTGATCGGATACTATAATTCTCTGCTGCTCCATCTCTGCCATAAACATAATCCGGTCATAGATCAGCAAATATTTGACATAGGACAATCTCCATAGACATCACAACTCCATCATCTATGCCACCATTTCCAGATCAATACCTTTTTCTCAACAGTGTAAGAAGATTAAAGAACAGTGGTCTCACGTTTCTGGATAGTGGTTCAGCACCAAATTCAGTTGCCTTCTTTAGCTCTGATGATAAAGAATAGGAAAGCAAAACAACCCTCCCCCTTCAAGACCAATCATTTACAACAATATATACTGACAGCTATGGTGTAATAAGTATACATATATCTGTATATTCAGAGTCAGAAGGCTTCTAGCAATCTTCAGTGCCGTCATACAGGGGGGTCTTCATACTTGAACTGCACTGGTAAAACTAATAAGACAATCGCCCCAATCCTGCTACAAATAGACTGACAATCTGGGTCCTATTGCATAAATTTGATCCCATACTTGCATGTTGTGGGGGTCATTATTCCTGCACCACTTTTTCCAACTGAGGAGCCACTAGTGACCGGATCTGAAAAACAAACGGGAAACCCTTCCCTGCACTCGCCTCCCCCAATAGGAAACTGAATCCTGTCAGATCTAGAAGGAACATTAGAAAGTTTCCATCATCACCCTGATTACAACGTATCCCAATCAACATTTTCTTTCACAATGTTTTTATGGATTTTTATAACTATAGCAAATATAAAGATCAAAAATCAACAATAAAATCTGACAAACCAAACATTCAGTGGTACAGATTACTCCATACATGAAGTTATTCCATATGCAATGTTATTACAATGATTTGATGTTATAAGAATGAATCCAAATTCTCCATTTATATAAGATAAGACAGTAACTTTATATATGTGTTTAACTACCAGAGTGTGCGGTTTACTGGTAATCTTCAGTGTCATCAAACAGGGGTCTCTAGACTTGTACTTCCATGCTGAGATCAATAAGAGAATCGCCCCAAACCTGCTTCTACATATTTGACAACAGGACACCCCGTTGCTCAGTTACATAGCGTACTTGCCTTTTGTTGGGGCTGTATTTCCCAACCACTTTGTTTTCCTGAAGAGGTGCTGATATTAAATGGATCTGAAAAACATCAAGTGGGAAAACCGACCCTGCACTCACCTCTCCCAATAGGAAACTGAATCCTGTCTCAGATCTATACAGAACACTGGAAAGTCTCCATCTTCACCCAAATTACAACAACTTCTGCCATTAACATTTTCACGTAAAGAACATTTCACTGCTATAGGATTAATAAGGTACAAAAATGAAATGGTGGCCCCGTATCAAATAAGGTTACCTTCTTTAACTCTGAAGATAAAGTACAGGAAAGTAAAACACCCTTTCAATTATAATACGTGGGTGTATATACTTACCACATTAAGCAGGTTCACAGTCATCTTCAATGCCATCATACGGGGGTCTCCATACCAAAACTCGTCACCACAACTCCACGTTATGTCACTAATATTTCCACTTACAGATCATTTCACAGAAGTACAGGATCAATAACCTACACAAAGATGGTGGTGTTACTTATGTCTATTGGGGTCACACTCTGCTGACAAAGAACAGATAAACAGTAAGAGGCTTAGGCCTGTTTGACACATCAGTTTTTTGTGTCAGTTAAAATCCGCCAAAATGGCAGAAAGCGCATCCGTTGTTAACTGATGTGAACGGATGGCACCGGACCGTTTTTTTGACGAGAGAGAGAGAATTTTTTCTTTCCGCTAGAAATTATTTCAGGGTTAAATTTTTCCACCTGACTTCATTCCTCCGGACATGCGCACTATAAAAATGCGGATCCTGCAGCACAAAAAACGTTACATAGTCCGTCCAGGCATCTCGGCGGACGCAAAAAACTTGACGGATCCGCAAAAAAGATGGATTTTTGGTTCTTACCGTAAAATCTCTTTCTTGGAGCCTTCATTGGGGGACACAGATTACCATGGGTGTATGCTGCTGCTGCTAGGAGGCTGACACTATGCAAAAAACAAGAGAATTGACTCCTCCCCGGCAGTATACACCCACCGACAGATACCAAGTACCTCAGTTGGTGAGAAAGCAGTAGGAGAAGCCACGGAACAATAAACATACGGTATGTACAACCGAACAAGGGACTCAAGGACCCAACACGGTACAATTTAAATAGGGAGGGTGCTGTGTCCCCCAATGAAGGCTCCAAGAAAGAGATTTTACGGTAAGAACCAAAAATCCATCTTTCTTTATCGCCTTATTGGGGGACACAGATTACCATGGGACGTTCCAAAGCAGTCCCAAGGGCGGGAACAGCCATAAGGAACGAAAGAACAGGAAGGGCTTAGGTCGGTCGATGCGCCACCGCCGCCTGCAGGACCTTCCAACCAAACGACTGCATCAGACGAGGCCTGGGTATGAACCCTGTAGGACCTCGCAAACGTATGCAAAGACGACCAGGTCGCGGCCCTGCAAATTTGCAGAGCCGAAGCCTGGTGTCGAACGGCGCACGAAGCTGCCACCACCCGGGTGGAGTGAGCCCTCACTCCCGAAGGCGGCCGTTTTTCCTGAAGACGGTATGCTTCCAGAATAGTAGAACAAATCCAGCGAGCGATCGTGGATTTGGATGCCGGAAGCCCTTACCGGTGACCTTCAGAGATGACCAGCAATGAATCGGATTGACGAAAAGAAGCAGTCCTAGCGAGATAAACACGCAAGGCTCTAACAACGTCCAGTTTGTGGAGAGACTTCTCAAAAGGGTGAGAAGGAGCAGGACAAAATGATGGAAGACTATATCCTCGTTGATGTGGAAGGAGGATACCACTTTTGGGAGAAAAGAAGGAACGGGCCTGAGGACGACTTTATCCTGATGGAGGACCAGATAAGGAGGACGACATGACAGGGCCGCTAATTCAGAAACTCTTCTGATGGATGTTATGGCAATTAGAAAGGTTACCTGCCATGACAGAAAAGACAAAGGAATGTCCTGGATGGGCTCAAACGGTGCCTTTTTGGAGAGCGCTAAGAACGAGATTGGGATCCCACGGTTCCATCGTGAATGAAGAGGAGGAGCCACATGAGCGACTCCTTGGAGGAATGTCTTAACCTGAGGTAAGGAAGCGAGCTCCCTTTGAAAAAGGATAGACAAAGGGGAAACCTGGCCCTTGATAGTACTGTGAGATAGACTCGAATCTAAGCCAGACTGGAGAAAAACCCAGTATGGACGGAAAGGAAAAGGACATTGGAAAGACTCTTATCGTCGCACCAACGGAAAAAGGGCCTTCCAATGCCTATGGTAGATACAGGAAGAGGCTGGTTTCCTGGCTTTGATCATCGTCTGAATCACCTGGTTTGAAAAACCTGAATCTCTTAAGATTGCAGCCTCGATGGCCATGCCGTTAAATTCAGAGAACGAGAATTCTCGTGGTAAAGGGTGGCCTTGCGAGAGAAGATCCGGACTGTCTGGAAGCCTCCAGGGGACGTCCGCGAGCATGTTCACCAGTTCCGCATACCAAGGCCTCCTTGGCCAGTCTGGAGCCACAAGAATAACTGGCACCCCTTCCGATTTTATCTTCTTGACCACTCTTGGGATCAAGGCAAGAGGTGGAAACAGATAAGGAAATTGGAACTGGGACCACGGAATTCGCCGCAAGTGACGGCTAGAGGGTCCCTGGACCTGGCTACGAAACGCGGAAACTTGTGGTTCATCCGAGATGCCATGAGGTCGACATCCGGATAACCCCAGTGCTGGCATATCTGATCGAAGACCGTGGACTGGAGAGACCATTCACCTGACGCTAGGCCTTGACGACTCAGAAAGTCGGCTGCCCAGTTTTTCACCCCTGGAATGTGCACAGCGGAGGTTGTTGGAACGTACCGTTCTGCCCAGCGCAGTATCTTGGCCACTGCTGACATCACTTGGTTGCTGCGCGTGCCGCCCTGATGGTTTATGTACGCCACAGCCATGGCGTTGTCCGACTGAATGCGGACCGGCTTGCCGACGAGAAGAGGTAGCCAGGGAAGAAGGGCCAGGAAGATTGCTCTGATTTCGAGACGATTAATAGGGAGCAGGGCTTCCTGTGGACTCCAACGTCCTTGGGCCGTTTACTGATGGAAAACCGCTCCCCAACTTAGAAGGCTGGCATCAATGGTAATGACTTGCTACTGGAGCGGGAAGAAGGACCTCCCCTGGAGGACTGACGTAGGCATTGCCCACCAAGTCAGGGAATGCCTCACTCTGAGAGGGAGGAGAATGGGGCGGTCTAAGGACAACGTCGTCTTGTCCCAAGCTGAGAGGAGGGACAGCTGAAGGGGGCGAAGATGAAACTGTGCAAAAGGCACTGCCTCCCTGGAAGCCACCATCTTCCCCAGAACTGTCATGCCGAGCCGAAGGGGAATGGGCTTCAGCCGTTTGAGGGCTTGAGTTTCTTTGGACAGAGGCGCAAATTTTTTCCCTCGGAAGAAACACCCAGGGCAGATTCGTGTCAAGTTCCATGCCTAGGAAGGTCAGACGCTGAGTGGGTCTGAGAATGGACTTTTCCTTGTTGACTAACCATCCGAGACGGCCAAGGGTATCCAGGGTTATGTGAAGACTCAGGAGACAGTCTTGAAGGGACGAGCCTTTGATCAAGAGATCGCCCAGATAAGGGATGATAAGAATCCCCCTGGATCGAAGGATGGCCATGACCGTCACCATCACCTTCGTGAAAACACGGGGAGTAGAGGCTAGGCCGAAGGGAAGATCGTGAATTGATAGTGATTTTCCTGAATCGCAAACCGAAGATATTTCTGATGTTGCAAGCAAACAGGGATGTGAAGATAATTATCCCGTATGTCCACAGAGCAGAGGAATTCACTGGGTTCCATTGAGGCTATCACTGATCGAAGAGACTCCATTTTGAAGTGGAGAATCTTCACATGGCGATTGAGCAACTTGAGGCCCAGGATTGGTCGAAGGGTCCCGTCTTTTTTCAGGACTACGAAAAAATTTGAGTAGAACCCTGAAAACCGTTCGTCTGAGGGAACGGGGACAATCACTCCGGCGGAAAGAAGGGAGGAGACGGCTTGAAAGAATCCTGGAACGTGGGACCGCTGTCTTGGGGGTCGAGACAGGAAAAAAACGTCTGTTTGGCTGGGAGCAAATTCGATCTTGTATCCGGATGCGATGATTCCCTGACCCAAGAATCGTCGACAACAGACAGCCAAGCATCCGCGAAAAAGGAAAGTCTGCCTCCCACCCTGGGGGTGACCCGTCACTTGGAGGAGAACCTTGCTGGGTAGATTTTTCTGTGGACGAGAAGGCAGAAAAAGGCCTAAACAGCCAGAAACCCTTTGTTAAAAAAGCATTTTGGCCGAGACTGAGGGAGAGAAGTGCTCTTACCACCAGTGGCATCCAAAATTATTTGATCTAGCTTGGCTCCAAAGAGCCGAGAACCAAGGAAAGGCAGATTGGTAAGCGACTTTTTTGGAGGTGGTACCTGCATTCCATGACTTTAGCCAAAGGACTCGGCGTACGGCTACTATGTTGCCGTTAGCCCTTGCTACGCACCCAGCCGCTTCCAAGGAGGCGGCTAAGAGGTATTTAGCCGCATGATTAATTTGATCTGCTAGATCTGTCAGCTCGTCCTGGAGAGCTGCCGCTAAGATGCCTCTGCGAAGAGTTTTTGCCCAAGCTAAAATGACTTTTGCCACCCAGGAGGAAGCGAAAATAGGACAGAGAGAAGCTCAGGGATAGAGCCGTCTTAGAGGCTTTACGAGAGACGGAAGGATCCACTTCGCGGGCTTTGGTCCATTTTGTGAGCAGATCCACATCAAAGGGATACAGGACATCTAAGTACCTGCGGCCTGAAAAGCGTTGTTCAGGGTGCTCCCAATGTTTGGTTAGAGTAGTATCGAACTCCTTGTGGTTTGGAAAGGTTCGGGATGGAGGCTTCGCTCGTTTAAATTGAATAGAACATTCCTGAGAAGGCTTGTCCTGCGTAATTTCCAAAGTTTGGAAGATGGCAGAAAGAGGACTATCGACCATATTCCGTGTTTTAGATATGTTATCTGCTTCTGAACTAGATCCCGATTGGGGATCGTCGTCAGACCTAGGGTCGTCCTCTGAAGACGGAGAAGGACACCTGGGAGAAGCCGACGGGCCTAGCGAACTGGAAGACGAGCCAGACAGAACACGCTTCCTAGAAATCCTACTCGGCCTGTCCCTCTGAAGGTCGCGGTCAGGTGCGGACGACCCACCCTGAGAGGTGGTCGGTGCACAGGTGGCTGTAGATAACTGAGGCAAACGTTCTAAGACCTGGACCAGGGACTGAGAGACTTTAGTCAGATCGGGGACCGACTGCGACATTGCAACGGCCCACTCTGGGAGGTGGGAAGTACCCTCATCCCGGGAATCGTGTGCTCCTGAGAGGCCGACATAACTAAAGGGCTGCAGGACGGACAGATGACTGACCTGAAGCCCACTTCTTGTTACAGCGTGCACAGGCGTAATGGGAAAAGGTGGGCTTGAAAGACAGAGCTGTTGCAGGAAAAGATACGCCTTATGGCTGCACTACACAGAAAAGAACTGCAGAGGGGAGCCAATTTGCCATTAAGCGCTGAGCCTACCGAGAATCTGACGAGCAGCCGGACCCTGACGTGTCCCCCAAGCAGTGCAGGAAGCAGAGAAAAATTGCAGGAGAGAGCTGCTGTGAGTCCGGAGGGCGGGATTTAGCGCACGGAGGAGATTGGCAATAGAAGGGGGGGGGGGGGGCGGTAAAAGAGAGACTGACATCACCTAAAAAGAAAGACAAGCTGTGATAGGGTGGAGAGGGCGCGAGAAAAACGTGCTCTCAGAGAAGAAAGCGCGCCCAGTGTAACAGGGAGCGCGCTCAGAGCGGGGAAAGAGAAAGCGCGGCTGAAAGAGAAAGTGAAAGCGGTCTCTCTCCCCGCCCGAGCTTCTACACCGACACCCGCGGCGCCGCTAATTAAGGTGAGCCTGCGCTACCCTGCTAAATAATAAAGAGCCCCCTGAGCCCAGGAAGACCCCCGGGGTTATGTGCCTCTGTATTAACAGGGAGCGCGGCTGATATGAGAGACGCGCGGCTAGTAGGGGCGGGAGATTCAAATGCAAACTTATCTCCACTCTTGCTTCCTGAGACATGCGGTGCTAAGGGATCGTTCAGGATCTTACCTGACGTCCCTGAAGAGGAGGGCCACAGGGGCATGAGTAGGGAACAGGCCGCTGGGAGAGGTCCTCTTACCCGTGTCACATAGAAGACGGCGTCCTTTTGTTGGGAGCGATGGCGCCGTCTTCCTCTCAGCCCTGTCCTGGGATAGGGATGAGGAGTTGTTTTGGCAAGGACCGGCCACCTGTCGTCCGCCCATAGCACCGAATGGTGATATGGAAAAAGTCCTGCCTGCGGTACTGAGAGTTGCGATGTGGTCGACACCACACTGCTCGCTCAGCCGCATGATATGGGAAAGCAGGGTGAACATTGACCCCCTGTTTCCCGGTGTAGAATCTGGAAAATAAATGGGAAAAGATTAATACACACACACAAAACCTAAAAGAAAATGGTTAGATGCGGATCTGGGGAGATTCCGGTCCGCCTCCTACAGACACTAAGCACAAACTGAGGTACTTGGTATCTGTCGGTGGGTGTATACTGCCGGGGAGGAGTCAATTCTCTTGTTTTTTGCATAGTGTCAGCCTCCTAGCAGCAGCAGCATACACCCATGGTAATCTGTGTCCCCCAATAAGGCGATAAAGAAAACGGATCCAACGGATGGCCATCCGTCAAGATCCGCCGGTAATACAAATCAATGGGGAAAAAAACGGATCCGCCAAAGAAAATGGCGGATCCGTTTTTTTTGCAAAAACGGCGGATTTTGATGGTCAAAAGCGGAAGTGTGAAACCGGCCTTACTGGAAATCTTCAGTGCCATCATACAGGGGTCTCCAGACTTGTACTGCCCTGCTGAGATCAATAAGACAATCGCCCCAAACCCGCTCATACATATTTGACAACTGGAAACCCAGTTGCTCAAGTTTCATAGCGTACTTGCGTTTTGTTGTGGCGGCATTTCTCAACCACTTTATTTTTCTTGGAGCCTCTGATAACAAACAGATCTGAAAAACATCAAGTGGGAAACCCGACCCTGCACTCACCTCTCCTCCCTAATAGGAGACTGAATGCGGTCACAGATCTATACAGAACATTGGAAAGTCTCCATCATCAACCAAATTACAACAACTTCCGCCAATAACATTTTCACATAAAGAACTTTTCTTTGTGCTATAGGATTAATAAATAAGATGGTGGTCTCACATTTCTGCATGGTGGTCCTGTGCCAAATTAAGTTGCCTTTTTCAACTCTAAAGATCAAGAACAGGAAAACAAGACACCCCCTCCTTTTCCAAGAAAATATTTTACATTAATATACAGCACAATATGTGTATATAAATATGTTTGTATACTCACCACTGTAAGCAGGGGTCAACAATCTTCAGTGCCATCATACAGGGGGGTCTTCAAACACAAGTACTGTCCTACTGAGATCAATAAGATGACAATCGCCCCCAACTCGCTCCAACTTATCTGACTATTTAGACACAGTCGCATTCTTAAGGCCCCTTTACATTTAACGATGCACCAGCGATCCAGACCACGATACGACCCGGTCAGGACCGCTGGTGCATCGCTAAATGGTCGCTAGTGATCTGCCACACAGGGAGATCTCAACAGCGATGTAGCGATGCTCGGCGGTCATACTTACCTTTCAGACGAACCGATGACCGCCGTCTTCCGCCCGCGTCCATAGCTTGCTCGTCGGCGCCAGCAGGAAGCCGACGACGAGAAATGGATGTGGACGATCTCGCGCGATCAGCGATAGCCAGCGGGGGAGCCGGTCAGAGGTAAGTATCACATGTAGCGATATCGCTAGCAATATCGCTGCTGCGTCACAAAGCCCCCTTTACACTTTGAGGGGCTGCATTCCTCAACATTTGTCTCTACTGGAGGACCACTAAGGCCTCTTTCACACTTCAGTTATTTGCATCAGTCAAAATCCGCCAAAAAGGCGGAAAAGCGGATCCGTCTGTAACTGATGTGAATGGATGCAATAGGATCCGTTTTATGACGGATCCGCAGAATGAAGAATTTTAAAGGAGAGAGAGAGAGAATTTTTTTTTTATGTCCGGCACCCAGACAGAATTTCGGGTTAAATCAGTGTGAGGAGGATCCGCTGGCCAAAAAAACGTTGCAAGCTCCGTTTGGTAGTCTTTGAGAATGTTGACGGACAGTAACATTTTGGCGGATCCGCACAAAAACGGATGCAACGGACGGCAATCCGTCAAGATCCGCCATTAATGAAAGTCAATGGGTAAAAAAATGGATCCGCAAAGAAAAATGGCGGATCCGTTTTTTTTCCAAATCGGCGGATCTTGACTGATTGTCAAAAACGGAAGTGTGAAAGAAGCCTAATCTGAAAAATATCAAACAAGACAACCCTTCCCTGCACTCACCTCATCCTAGTAGTAATCTACAATCCTCCTCTGCTCCCGGCATTATCCGGCCATAGATCTGTAGAGAATATCAACATTGGACAATCTCCATTCACACCACAATTACATCTTATCTCACTAATATTTCCAGGTCAGGAGTTTTCTCCCTACACTAAAGGATGAATAAATTACAATAAGATGGTGATCTCACATTTCTGGGCAGTTTTGTTACCTTCTTTTGCTCTAATAAAAAACAGTAAAGAAAAACAACCTCTCCCTACATGAACAATAATTTACAACAATATATAGCGGCAATGTCCTCCATTGCAGTCTGTATATAGTTTAGATTTACCCCAGTAAGCCGGCTCCCGGCAATCGTCAGTACAATCATACAGGACTATGGAACTTCACTGTTGGGAACAAGAAGAAAACAAATTGCCCCCAAACACACTCCCATAAAATCTAAAAATTTGGACGCACCGCTGCTCATGTCTGATTGTCTGCATATTGTGGGGCCATTATTCCTGAGCCACGGATAAGAAATGGATCTGAAAAATATCAGACAATTTGGACACCATATGGCTATAGTTTCATAGTGTACTTGCATTTTCAGGGGGCTGAATTTCTCAACCACTTCATTATACCGTACTGGAGAGCCACGGATAAACATCTGAAAAATACTAAAAAAGACAATCCTTCCCCGCACTCCCCTCATCCTGATAGTAAACTACAATTCTCTGCGCTCAGCATTATCCGGTCACAGATCTGTAACAAATGCTTAAATTGGAAATTCTTCAACATCATCCTTATTATAACTTAAGTCAAAAACATTTTCATATAAAGATTAAAAATTACAAAGAAGGTGGTCTCACATTTCTGGATGCTGGTCAAATACCCTTTAACTCTGCTGATAAATTACAGGAAAACAAATTTACCCCATTCAAGAAAAATACCTCACAGCAATATACAGCACTATGTGTATCTACTTGTATATTCATCACAACAAGCCGGTTTCTAGCAATCTTCAGTGTCATCATACAGGGGTCGTCACACTTGAACTGCACTGATGAGATCAATAAGACGACAATGGCCCCCAACTCGCTCCAACTTATCTGATTCTTAAGACAAATAGTCTTGTTCCTACCCTTTGAGGGGCTGCATTCTTCAACCACTGTGGTTTACTGGGGGACCACTAATCTGAAAAATATCAAATAAGAAAACCCTTCCCTGCACTCACCTCATCCTAGCAGTAATCTACAATCCTCCTCTGCTCCCGGCATTATCCGGCCATAGATCTGTAGAGAATATCAACATTGGACAATCTCCACTCACACCACAACTACATCTTATCTCACTAATATTTCCAGGTCAGGATTTTTCTCTCTAGACTACAGGATGAATAAATTACAATGAGATGGTGGTCTCACATTTCTCGATGGCGGTCCGTTGCATCCTTTAGCTCTGATGATAAAAAACAGTAAAGAAAAACACCATCCCCCTACAAGATCAATCATTTACAGGAATATATAGTGACAAACTCCCCCAGTGTACACACAGTTTAGATTTATGTCAGTAAGCCGGCTCCCGGCAATCTTCAGTGCAATCATACAGGGGTCTTCACACGATCTGTCCTGCTGAGATCAATAAGACGACAATCGCCCCCAACTCGTTCCACCGTATTCGACTATTTAGACTCAGAACCGTGTAATTGCACTTTCATGGGCTGCATTCCTCAACCATTTGTTTCTACTGGAGGACCACTAATCTGAAAAGTATCATGCAAGAAAACCCTTCCCTGCACTCACCTTATCCTAGCAGTATTTTACAATCCTCCTCTGCTCCCGGCATTATCCGGCTATAGATCTGTAGAGAACATCAAGGTAGGACAATCTCCACTCACACCACAACTCCAGCTCATCTCACTAATATTTCCAGGTCAGGATTTATTTCTATAGACTACAGGATGAATTAATTACAATAAGATGGTGGTCTCACATTTCTGGTCGGTCCTGTTGCCTCCTTTAGGCCTGATTATAAAAAACTGTAACGAAAAATAACCTCCCCCTATAAGAAGAAGAATTTACACCAATATATAGCGGCAATCTCCTCCAGTGCAATCTGTATATAGTTTAGATTTACCCCAGTAAGCCGGCTCCCGGCAATCTTCAGAGCAATCATACAGGGCTATGGAACTTCACTGTTGGGATCAAGAAGAAAACAAATTTCCACCAAACACACTCCCACTCATCTAACACATTGGACGCACCGCTGCTCATGTCTGATTGTCTGCATATTGTGGGGCCATTATTCCTCAGCTACTGATAACAAATGGATCTGAAAAATAATAAAAGCAGAACATGTTTCCTGCACTCACCTCATCTAACTGGGAACCTGCAGTACACAGCTGCCCCTTCTCCAATACTGACACTTTTTCTGACCCTGCCGAGATCAATAAGATCATCACCTCCAAAGCAATTCCGAGCCGTCTGACAATTTGGACACAATGTGGCTATAGTTTCATAGTGTACTTGCATTTTCAGGGGGCTGCATATCTCAACCACTTCATTATACCGTACTGGAGAGCCACGGATAAACAAACATCTGAAAAATACTAAAAAAAGAGAATCCTCCCCGCACTCCTCTCATCCTGATAGTAAACTACAATTCTCTGCTCTCAGCATTATCCGGTCACAGATCTGTAACAAACCCTTACATTGGAAAGTCTTCATCATCATCCTTATAATAACTTATTCCAATAACAATTTCATATAGATCCTTTCTTCGTACTATAAAGATCAATAAAGTACAAAATAATGGTGGCCTCATGTTTCTCGACGGTGGTCCCATTGCCTTCAACTCTGCTGATAAAGAACAGGAAAACAAAAACAACCCCACCCTCTTCAAGAAAACATTTTACAGCATCTACAGCACAATGTGTGTATAGCTATCTGTATATTCACCACAGTAAGCAGGGGGTCTAGTAATCTTCAGTGCCATCATACAGGGGTCTTCACATGATCTGTCCTGCTGAGATCAATAAGATGACAATCGCCCCAAACCACCTCCAACTTACCTGATTCTTTAGACACACAATCTTATTCTTTTACTTTGAGGGGCTGCATTCCTCAACCATTTGTCTCTACTGGGGGATCACTAATCTGAAAAATGTCAAGCGAGAAAACCCTTCCCTGCACTCACCTCATCCCCACAGTAAATTACAATTCACCTTGTCTCAATCTCTGCTGACAGCATCATTCAGTGACAGATCTGTAGATATATCTAAGACATATCCTCACCATAACTCCATCATCTATGGCACTATTTCCTTATCAAATTATTTTCTCAATAGAAGAAGAACATTAAAACAGGATTTTTTGGGTTGCTTACCGTAAAATCTGTTTCTCGGAGCCTTCATTGGGGGACACAGAGACCATGGGTGTATGCTGCTGCCACTAGGAGGCTGACACTATGCACAAAAAAAGGTTAGCTCCTCCTCCGCAGTGTACACCCCACCGACCGGCAGGAAGTTCCTCAGTTAGTGAGAAAGCAGTAGGAGAAGTAACAGAATAGATTGAAAACAGAACAAACAACTCAACTGTAACAAACCGACAAACATAAGAACAGGAGTTGTAGAACATGGGAGGGTGCTGTGTCCCCCAATGAAGGCTCCGAGAAACAGATTTTACGGTAACCAACCCAAAAAAATCCTGTTTTCTCGTTCGCCTTATTGGGGGACACAGAGACCACGGGACGTCCCAAAGCAGTCCCTGGGGTGGGAAACAAACTTCCATCAGGTCAGTGGACTCGCCACCGCAGCCTGCAGAATCCTTCTACCTAGGCTGGCGTCCGCCGAAGCGTAGGTGTGGACCCTGTAGAATTTCACAAAGGTGTGAACCGATGACCACGTTGCAGCCTTGCAAAGCTGCAGTGCGGAAGCTCTGTGGCGCACCGCCCAGGAGGCACCCACCGCCCAGGTAGAGTGCGCTCTGAGCACTGGAGGGGCCACTCGATGCTTGACCCGGTATGCCTCCAAAATTGCCGATCTGATCCAGCGCGCAATAGTGGCCTTTGAGGCTGGGTGATGAACAGAGTCTGACTTCCGCAAGGAAGTCGTCCGGGCTAGATAGACTCTCAATGCCCTGACTAGGTCCAGCTTGTTCAAAGACCGCTCCCGAGGGTGAGCTGGGCTCGGGCAGAAGGATGGCAGAACAATGTCCTCATTGAGGTGAAAAGAAGATACCACCTTCGGAAGAAAAGAGGGCGGAGGCCGCAGAACTACCTTGTCCTGATGACGGACCAAAAAAGGAGAGCGACAAGAAAGTACCGCTAATTCCGACACACGCCGGATGGAGGTAATGGCCACCAGAAAGGCCACTTTCCAAGAAAGGAGGGAAAGGGAAACGTCCCTGAGAGGTTCAAAAGGAGGACCCTGCAGAACCTGAAGAACCAAATTAAGATCCCAAGGATCCACGGAAGCTCGGTACGGAGGAACCGTGTGAGCCACACCCTGGAGGAAGGTTTTGACCTGGGGCCGGGAGGCCAGCGTTTTCTGAAATAAAATGGACAGTGCCGAAACTTGACCCTTCAAGGAACTGAGAGCAAGCCCCGCATCCAGCCCTGCCTGAAGAAACGCCAGAATAGAAGGGAGCGAAAAAACCAAGGGCGCGATGTCATTGGCCTCACACCAGGAGAAATAGGCTTTCCAAGTACGGTAATAGATCTTCGAAGAAGAAGGCTTTCTGGCGCGGATCATGGTATGAATTACCCGATCAGAGAATCCTGCCCGTCTCAAAACCTCGGTCTCAACAGCCACGCCGTTAATTGAGCGACCTAGAATTGGGGTGGCAAATCGGGCCTTGAGACAGCAGATCTGCCCGTCGGGAAGCTTCCAGGGGGCGTCCGCGAGAAGGTTGACAATGTCTGCGAATCAAGACCTTCTGGGCCAATTCGGGCGATGAGGATGACTGGAATCCCCTCTGCTTTGATTTTCTTCAACAACTTGGGAAGAAGAGGCAGAGGAGGGAACAGGTAAGGGAGCACGAACTGTGACCAAGGGATGGCCAGAGCGTCGGCGCCCACTGCCAGAGGGTCCCGATACCTGGACACGAATTGTGGGACTTTCCTGTTGAGGCGAGATGCCATGAGGTCTACATCCGGGGTTCCCCACCGACGGCAGAGCAGATGAAACACCTCCGGATGTAGGGACCATTCCCCTGCCGCCAGACCCTCGCGGCTGAGGAAATCAGCGGCCCAGTTGTCCACGCCGGGAATGTGAACCGCGGAAATCGTTGGAACAAAGGTCTCTGCCCATTGAAGAATTCTGGACACTTCCGCCAGGGCTGAGACACTCTGTGTCCCCCCTTGGCGGTTGATATACGCCACCGCTGTGGCATTGTCTGTCTGAATCCTGACAGGCAGGCCCTTGAGGCGCCTTTCCCAGTGGACGAGAGCTAGATGGATCGCCCGTATCTCTAGGACATTGATCTGCAGAGCTGATTCCTGAGTCGACCATCGACACTGAACAGTGTGATTGCAGAACACTGCACCCCAGCCGATGAGGCTGGCGTCCGTAGTGACAATCTGCCAGTGAACGGGAAGAAAAGACCGCCCCAAGAGAATGAGGGGAGACGTCAACCACCAGTTGAGAAACCGCCTGATCCGGCAGGAAAGGCGAACCGGACGATCCAGAGACAGAGCCGACCTGTTCCACCTGGACAAAATGGCCTGCTGGAGTGGCCTGGCGTGAAATTGGGCAAAGGGAACTGCCTCTATCGCCGCCACCATCTTCCCCAGGACCCTCATGGCTGTCCTGAGGGATGGAAATCGTGTGATCTGTAATGATCGCACGCCCTGCTGCAGGGAAAGAATCTTGTCTTGTGGGAGAAATACCCTTGACCGACGAGTGTCGAACAGAAGGCCCAGAAACACAAGGCGTTGAGTAGGGACCAGACAGGACTTTTCCCGGTTGACGATCCACCCAAAACTGGACAGGGTGTCTAGAACGATCGCCACACTTAGGCGGGCCTGTTGAAAGGAGGGGGCCTTGATCAGGATATCGTCGAGGTACGGAAAAAGAACGAGACCTCTGATCCTCAACAAGGCCATCAACGCCGCCATAATCTTCGTGAAGACTCTGGGAGCGGTGGCGAGCCCGAAAGGAAGCGCGACGAACTGGTAATGTTCGTGAAGAATCGCAAACCGCAGGAACTTCTGATGTCCGGGAAATATGGGCACATGTAGATAGGCATCTTGGATGTCTATGGAACCCATGAATTCCTGCTCCTCCATGGAAGCAATTACCGAGCGAACTGACTCCATCCGGAAGTGGCGAAGGCGAACTCTCTTGTTGAGTAACTAGAGATCCAAGATGGGTCGAACTGTCCCGTCCTTTTTCGGCACCACAAACAGGTTTGAATAAAACCCTGTGAAGCGTTCCGATTCGGGAACGGGCACAATCACCCCGGAACTGAGAAGAGAGGCGATGGCCGAACCGAACCCCGGGACCAAGGCCGGATCCCTCGGCGGACGGGATTGTAAGAAACGATCCCGTGGAAGAGAAATGAACTCTATTTTGTATCCTGTTGATACAACCTCTCTGACCCAAGCGTCCTCTGCTGAGGCGAGCCAGACGTCGCTGAAGAAGAGAAGTCGACCTCCCAATTGGAAGGGACCCACGGGAGACCGATGGTAGTCATGCGGACGTAGACCGTCCAGATCTACATCCTGACGGTCTTCCCTGGGAAGAGTGGGACCGCCAGGACGGAGTGGGCCTGAAGGAAACCTTCTTTCTTTCCTGACGTGCCTGTGGCCTTTGCTGGTTGGAAGGGTTTTCTGCCGTATTGAAACGGCGGAAAGTCCGAAAGGGACGAAACTGACGCCTTGGAGGAGGTCTGCGAGGTTTGGAGGGGAGAAGAGAACTCGTACCTCCGGTAGCGTCCTTAATAATCTGATCCAATTGTGATCCGAAGAGACGCACTCCCTGAAAAGGCAGATTGGTCAGAGACTTTTTAGAGGACAAGTCCGCCTGCCAGGCCTTGAGCCAAATTGTACGTCGGATTGCCACGATGTTACTTGACGCCTGAACTGCGCAAGATGCGGCATCCAAGGAGGCAGAAAGCAGATAATCCCCCGCATGGGAAATCTGATTGGCGAGATCGGCCAAATGCTCTGGTCGTGCCTTATCCAGAATGCCCTGCCGAAGGTCATCTGCCCAAGTGGATATGGCCTTTGCTGCCCAAGAAGAAACAAAGACTGGACATACCGCTGCTGATGCCGCTTCGAAGGCAGATTTTGCTAGAGATTCTATGATCCTATCATTAGAATCTTTTAGCGACGCCACACCTGACAGCGGAAGGACCGTATTATTAGAAAGTCTGGACACGGGAGGGTCCACCGAGGGAGAAGCGGCCCAGTTGTCCGTGAGCTCTTTAGCAAACGGGTACAGCACGCCGAGACGCTTTCCTCTTTGAAAGCGTCTGGTCGGATCTTCTCTCTCCTTTGTAAAAATCTTTCCAAACTCAGAATGGAAGGGAAACACCCTGGATGGTGTTTCCGCCCGTCTGGACGAAACCTCCTGATCTGAGGATTTCGCAGGGGCGTCAGCGATGTCAAAGGTATGGTGAATCGCGGCAATGAGGTTTTGCACCGTAACCTTCATGTTCGCATCCTGGTCCGAATCCAGCTCTAAGACCGCTTCCGATTCCGAAAGCGCTTCGCCTGACTCGGGGGAGGAGGCCCGAGAGGGAGACTGCTGGGGACTATGGAGTGAGGTAGGACGAGGGGAGGACTCCGCCTGGAGGTCCTGCCTGGGCCTCTTGCGACTGCTGCTGGCTGGCTCACATGGGACGTCCTGAGACGTGCTGGGTCCCGCCGAAGCTCCCAAGGGCAACTTGTCCAGAACGGCTACTAGGGACTGAGACACCTAGATGAGGTCTGCCACTGACTGTGATTGAGAGGAGGCCCAACCCGGCATGGGGGGCTCACTCGCCCCTGGGGCTATGGATGGCTCCTGAGCGGCGTCGGGCTGGATGCAGAGCGGGTACGATCAGACTTAGCGTTGGACATAGTGAAAAGAGAGGTAGTGCCGGCCGGTTGGGGGACAGAAGGCAGAGAAGGGTGTCAGTCTGCAGGTGCAGAGCTACTCACGGTCCGGTGTCCCCAAGGGCGACGCTCTCTGATCTGGCTGCAGGATGAGGCCAGGCCAATCCGGCTGAAAAAAAGGCCTAGCGACCGAAAACCGGCAGGGAATGAGGTCCGGCTGGCAGGCTGAGAAGATGGCGACCACCAGGGAAAGGGCGCGCTGCCAGAGGGAGAAGAAGGGCGGAGCTCGCCGCAGAGATCCCCTTAGCACCGCCCGCTGTCCAATAGCAGGCTGGTGTGAGGCAAGGGGGCTGGGAAGGCCTAGGACGGGCGGGAGAGAAGCCCGCTTAGAAGAAAGGGGCAGGGGGCGTGGCCGCGACGCAGCGGTAGGCCCGAGAAGAAGCCGGGGCCTAAATTAATAGCGCCGGCCGCCTGTCAGCAGGGGGTCGGCGCGGAAGACGCACCGCAACACCGGGCCGCAACCCCGGGCCGCGTCCCTGCTTCCCACAGCCCGACCCCTGTATACCCCTGCTGGGATGAAGAAAAAATGGGGGGGGGGGGGGGGGGGGCGCAGAACAAGGCCCGAAAGAACAGGGGCCTTCATGGATGCGGCGACCGTGGGGAGAAGCGGGCGCGCAGGCCCTACCGTGGTCCCCTGGCGACCGCCTTAGGATGAAAACGCCGGGGGACCGCTAGACCGCATACTCACCCAGGCCGGGGGCCACAATAAAGGTACCCGAGAATCCCACGCTGTCTGTCGTCTTTATGGAATCCACGCCTCGTCCAACCGTCAGGCTCTGGTAGGCGAGATGGTGGGTGGCGGGGGGCAAGGACCGTCCGTATAGCTGGCACGCACCTGTGCGAGGCTCCTGGTCCTGCCGCGGAGACCTATGAGGATACGGGGTGGCAGTACACGCCGTACTCATAGTCTCTTTGTGGGAGTACGGATGTGACTGTTCACTCCGTATCCCTCCGAAACCTGTAAAGGAACGACGCACGACGATGTAGATAGGGGTCTAATAAAAGACCCGTGTCCACCTGCTACTGACACTAAGCTAAACTGAGGAACTTCCTGCCGGTCGGTGGGGTGTACACTGCGGAGGAGGAGCTAACCTTTTTTTGTGCATAGTGTCAACCTCCTAGTGGCAGCAGCATACACCCATGGTCTCTGTGTCCCCCAATAAGGCGAACGAGAAAGTACGATAACACAGTGGTCTCACGTTTCTGGATGGGGGTCCAGCACCAAATTCTGTAGCCTTCTTTAACTCTGATAATAAAGAACAGTGACACAAAACAAATCCCCCTTCAAGATCATATACAACAATATATACGGACATTTCCCATGTAATATGTGCATATATATCTGGATTTTCACCACAGTAAGCTGCTCCTAGCAATCTTCAGTGCCATCATACAGGGGTCTCCATATTTCATCTGCACTGTTGAAATAATAAGACAATCGCCCCAAATCCTCTCCAAATAGACTGACAATTTGGGCACTATTGCTTAAATTTGATCATTTACTTGCATTTTGTTGGCGCCATTATTCCTCCACCACTTATTATATTGTCGAGCCACCGAGAAACAGATCTGAAAAACATTAAACGGGAAATCCTTTCCTGCACTCACCTCCTCCTAATACAAGACTGAATCCGGCCGTAGCTCTGTACAGAACATTGAAAAGTCTCCAGCGTCGCCGGATTACAACAATGCCCATTACATTTTTATGCAAAGATCTTCACATTTGGATTGCACCATTGAGATCATGAAGAAGACAAGACACCTCGTTGCTCAAGATTCATAGCGTACTTGCCATTTGTTGGGGCCACATTTCCCTGCCACTTTATTTTCTTGGAGCCACTGATGATAATCAGACCTGAAAAACATCAAGTGGGAAACCCTACCCTGCACTCACCTCTCCCTAATAGGACACTGAATGCAGTCACAGATCTATACAGAACATTGGAAAGTCTCCATCATCACCCAAATTACAACAACTTCTGCCAATAACATTTTCACATAAAGAACGTTTCTTTGTGCTATAGGATTAATAAATAAGATGGTGGTCTCACATTTCTGGATGGTGGTCCTGTGCCAAATTATGTTGCTTTCTTGAACTCTAAAGATAAATAACATGAAAACAAGACACCCCCTCTTTTCCAAAAAAATATTTTACATCAATATACAGCACAATATATGTACATAAGTATGTTTGTATACTCACCACTGTAAGCAAGGGTCAACAATCTTCAGTGTCATCATACAGGGGTCTTCACACGTGTACTGTCCTTCTGAGATCAATAAGACGACAGTCGCCCCCAACTCGCTCCAACTTATCTTACTATTTAGACACACAGTCGCGCTCTTACACTTTGAGGGGCTGCATTCCTCAACCATTTGTATCTACTGGAGGACCACTAATCTGAAAAGTATCAAATAAGAAAACCCTTCCCTGCACTCACCTCATCCTAGCAGTAATCTACAATCCTCCTCTGCTCCCGGCATTATCCGGCCATAGATCTGTAGAGAATATCAACATTGGACAAGCTCCATTCACACCACAACTACATCTTATCTCACTAATATTTCCAGGTAAGGAGTTTTTTCCCTACACTACAGGATGAATAAATTACAATAAGATGGTGGTCTCATATTTCTCGGCAGTCTTGTTACCTTCTTTTGCGCTAATAAAAAAACAGTAAAGAAAAACAACCTCCCCCTATAAGAACAATCAATTACACCAATATATAGCGGCAATCTCCTCCATTGCAGTCTGTATATAGTTTAGATTTACCCCAGTAAGCCGGCTCCCGGCAATCGTCAGTACAATCATACAGGGCTATGGAACTTCACTGTTGGGAACAAGAAAAAAACAAATTGCCCCCAAACGCACTCCCACAAAATCTAAAAATTTGGACGCACCGCTGCTCATGTCTGATTGTCTGCATATTGTGGGGCCATTATTCCTCAGCCACGGATAAGAAATGGATCTTAAAAATATCAGACAATTTGGACACAATGTGGCTATAGTTTCATAATGTACTTGCATTTTCAGGGGGCTGAATTTCTCAACCACTTCATTATACCGTACTGGAGAGCCACGGATAAACATCTGAAAAATACTAAAAAAGACAATCCTTCCCCGCACTCCCCTCATCCTGATAGTAAACTACAATTCTCTGCGCTCAGCATTATCCGGTCACAGATCTGTAACAAATGCTTACATTGGAAATTCTTCAACATCATCCTTATTATAACTTAAGTCAAAAACATTTTCCTATAAAGATCAATAAATTACGAAGAAGGTGGTCTCACATTTCTGGATGCTGGTCAAATACCCTTTAACTCTGCTGATAAATTACAGGAAAACAAATTTACCCCATTCAAGAAAAATACGTCACAGCAATATACAGCACTATGTGTATATCTACTTGTATGTTCATCACAATAAGCGGGTTTCTAGCAATCTTCAGTGTCATCATACAGGGGTCGTCACACTTGAACTGCACTGATGAGATCAATAAGACGACAATGGCCCCCAAATCGCTCCAACTTATCTGATTCTTAAGACAAATAGTCTTGTTCCTAACCTTTGAGGGGCTGCATTCTTCAACGACTGTGGTTTACTGGAGGACCACTAATCTGAAAAATATCAAACAAGAAAACCCTTCCCTGCACTACCTCATCCTAGCAGTATTTTACAATCCTCCTCTGCTCCCGGCATTATCCGGCCATAGATCTGTAGAGAATATCAACATTGGACAATCTCCACTCACACCACAACTACATCTTATCTCACTAATATTTACAAGTCAGGAGTTTTCTCTCTAGACTACAGGATGAATAAATTACAATAAGATGGTGGTCTCACATTTCTCGATGGCGGTCCGTTGCATCCTTTAGCTCTGATGATAAAAAACAGTAAAGAAAAACACCATCCCCCTAAAAGAACAATCATTTACAGCAATATATAGTGACAAACTCCCCCAGTGTATACATAGTTTAGATTTATGTCAGTAAGCCGGCTCCCGGCAATCTTCAGTGCAATCATACAGGGGTCTTCACACGATCTGTCCTGCTGAGAACAATAAGACGACAATCGCCCCCAACTCGTTCCACCGTATTCGACTATTTAGACTCAGAACCGTGTACTTGCATTTTGAGGGGCTGCATTCCTCAACCATTTGTCTCTACTGGAGGATCACTAATCTGAAAAGTATCACGCAAGAAAACCCTTCCCTGCACTCACCTCATCCTAGCAGTAATCTACAATACTCCTCTGCTCACAGCATTATCCGGCTATAGATCTGTAGAGAACATCAAGGTAGGACAATCTCCACTCACACCACAACTCCAGCTTATCTCACTAATATTTCCAGGTCAGGATTTATTTCTATAGACTACAGGATGAATAAATTACAATAAGATGGTGATCTCACATTTCTGGTCGGTCCTGTTGCCTCCTTTAGCTCGAATGATAAAAAACAGTAAAGAAAAACTACCTCCCCCTATAAGAACAATCATTTACACCAATATATAGCGGCAATCTCCTCCAGTGCAGTCTGTATATAGTTTAGATTTACCCCAGTAAGCCGGCTCCCGGCAATCTTCAGTGCAATCATACAGGGCTATGGAACTTCACTGTTGGGATCAAGAAGAAAACAAATTGCCCCCAAACACACTCCCACTCATCTAACACTTTGGAGGCACCGCTGCTCATGTCTGATTGTCTGCATATTGTGGGGCCATTATTCCTCAGCCACGGATAAGAAATGTATCTGAAAAATATCAAGAGAAAATCATTCCCTGCACTCACCTCCTTCCAATAGTAATCTGTAATTCTTCTCTGCTCCATCTCTGCTCCCGACATTATCATTTCACAGATCTGGAAATACTTCCTACATAGGACAAACTCCCATCGTCACCACAACTCCATCATCTATGCCACCATTTCACTAACAATAGTCTTTTCTCTACAGCATAGAATCAATGAAATGCAATAAGATTGTGGTCTCACGTTTCTGGATGGTGGTCCTATTGACTCCTTTAACTCGGATGATAAAGAATTGGAAAGCAAAACATCTACCCCCCTTCAAGAAAAATACTTTACAGCAATATTCAGCATCTATACAATATGTGTAAATGGATATGTATATTCATTACCACAGTAATTAGATGTCTACCAATCTTCAGTGTCATCATACAGGGGTCTTCACACAATGTGTCCTGATGAGAGCAATAAGACAACAATCGCCCCAAACCCGCTCCAACTTTTCTGACAATTTGGTCACACAATCGCATTCTTGCACATTGAGAGGCTGCATTCCTCCATCACTTGTATCTACTGATGGCCACTAATCTGAAAAATATCAAGGTAGAAAACCCTTCCCTGCACTCACCTCACCCTAGTAGTAATCTACAATCCTCCTCTGCTCCAGGCTTTATTCAGCCATAGATCTATAGAGAATATCAACATTGGACATTTTCCATTCACACCACAACTCCAGCTTATGTCACTAATATTTCCACGTCAAGATCTTTTGTCTAGACTACAGGATGAATAAAGTACAATAGAATGGTGGCTCACATTTCTGGATGGAGATCACACTGCTTTCTTTAGCTCTGATGATAAAAAAAGAAAAACAAGGCAACACAACCCTCCCTTCAAAGACAATCATGTACAATATATACTGGCAAACAACTCCAGTGCAATCTGTGTATATATATTACAGGTTAACCACAGGACGCAGATTCCCAGCAGCCTCCAATGCTATCATACAGAGCTATCGAAACATGAGGTTCACTGTTGGAAAAGAAAACAAATTGCCCACAAACACGCTCCCACAAAATCTAAAAATTTGGATGCACTTCTGCTCATGTCTGATTGTCTGCATATTTTTTGGGCCATTATTCCTCAGCCATTGATAACAAATGGATCTGAAAAATATCAAAGCAGAACAGGTTTCCTGCACTCACCTCAGCTAACTGGGAACCTGCAGTACACAGCTGCCCCATCTCCAATACTGACACTTTATCTGACCCTGCCGAGATCAATAAGACCATCACCTCCAAAGCAATTCCGAGCCGTCAGACAATTTGGACACAATGTGGCTATAGTTTCATAGTGTACTTGCATTTTCAGGAGGCTGCATTTCTCAACCCCTTCATTATACCGTACTGGAGAGCCACGGATAAACAAACATCTGAAAAATACTAAAAAAAGAGAATCCTTCCCGCACTCCTCTCATCCTGATAGTAAACTACAATTCTCTGCTCTCAGCATTATCCGGTCACAGATCTGTAACAGACCCTTACATTGGAAAGTCTTCATCATCATCCTTATTATAACTTATGCCAATAACAATTTCATATAGATCCTTTCTTCGTACTATAAAGATCAATAAAGTACAAAATAATGGTGGCCTCACGTTTCTCGATGGTGGTCCCATTGCCTTCAACTCTGCTGATAAAGAACAGGAAAACAAAAACAACCCCACCCTCTTCAAGAAAACATTTTACAGCATCTACAGCACAATGTGTGTATAGCTATTTGTATATTCACCACAGTAAGCAGGGGGTCTAGTAATCTTCAGTGCCATCATACAGGGGTCTTCACATGATCTGTCCTGCTGAGATCAATAAGACGACAATCGCCCCAAACCACCTCCAACTTACCTGATTATTTAGACACACAATCTTATTCTTGTACTTTGAGGGGCTGCATTCCTCAACCATTTGTCTCTACTGGGGGACCACTAATCTGAAAAATATCAAGCGAGAAAACCCTTCCCTGCACTCACTTCATCCCCACAGTAAATTACAATTCACCTTGTCTCAATCTCTGCTGTTAGCATGATCCAGTGACAGATCTGTAGATATATCTATGACATATCCTCACCACAACTCCATCATCTATGGCACCATTTCCATATCAAATTATTTTCTCAATAGTATAAGAACATAACACAGTGGTCTCATGTTTCTGGATGGGGGTCCAGCACCAAATTCTGTTGCCTTCTTTAACTCTGATAATAAAGAACAGTGACACAAAACAAATCCCCCTTCAAGATCATATACAACAATATATACGGACATTTCCCATGTAATATGTGCATATATATATCTGTATATTCACCACAGTAAGCGGCTCCTAGCAATCTTCAGTGCCATCATACAGGGGTCTCCATATTTCATCTGCACTGTTGAAACAATAAGACAATCGCCCCAAATCCTCTCCAAATACACTGACAATGTGGGCACTATTGCTTAAATTTGATGATTTACTTGCATTTTGTTGGCGCCATTATTCCTCCACCACTTTATTATATTGTCGAGCCACCGAGAAACAGATCTGAAAAATATCAGACAGGAAATCCTTTCCTGCACTCACCTCCTCCTAATAGGAGACTGAATCTGGCCGTAGCTCTGTACAGACCATTGGAAAGTCTCCAGCGTCGCCCTGATTACAACAATGCCCATTACATTTTTATGCAAAGATCTTCACATTTGGATTGCACCATTGAGATCATGAAGAAGACAAGCATCCCAAACCCACTCAGAATAATAGGCTACTTTCATTTTTGCTGGGCTGCATTATGCATAATTATTTTTCTCCCGTAGATTCATGGATAACAAACGAATCTGAAATATATGAAGAGAGAAAATCCTTTCCTGCACTCACCTCCTCCCAATAGTAAACTGCATTTCTCCTCTGCGCCAACACCGCTCCCGGCATTATCCTGTGTAAAGAGATCCAGTATAGGCCCATCTGCATCGTCACCACAACTCCACCTTATGTCACTAATATTTCCACTTACAGAGCTTTTCACAGAAGTACAGGATCAATAACATACACCAAGATGGTGGTCTTACTCTACTCTATTGGGGTCCTGGGTCAAATTCAGTTGCAAGTTTCAACTCTGATGACAAAGAACAGAAAAGCAAAACAAGTCCTCCTCCCCAAACTGTTATATTAAAAGCAGCAAAAAATGACCCCTCTCTAAGAACAATCTGTTACAATAAAATACACTCGCAACATCTATAGTCCAATATGTTCAAAACAGTAAGAGGCTTACTGGAAATCTTCAGCGCCATCATACAGGGGTCTCCAGACTTGCACTGCCCTGCTGAGATCAATAAGACAATCGCCCCAAACCCACTCATACATATTTGACAACTGGAAACCCCGCTTGCTCAAGTTTCATAGTGTACTTGCGTTTTGTTGTGGCCGCATTTCCCTACCACTTTATTTTCTTGGAGCCACTGATGATAAACAGACCTGAAAAACACCAAGTGGGAAACCCAACCCTGCACTCACCTCTCCCTAATAGGACACTGAATGCGGTCACAGATCTATACAGAACACTGGAAAGTCTCCATCATCACCCAAATTACAACAACTTCTGCCAATAACATTTTCACATAAAGAACTTTTCTTTGTGCTATAGGATTAATAAATAAGATGGTGGTCTCACATTTCTGTTTGGTGGTCCTGTGCCAAATAAAGTTGCCTTCTTCAATTCTAAAGATAAAGAACAGGAAAACAAGACCCCCCCCCCATTCAAATATAACATATGTGACTGTATTCTCCACAGTAAGCAGGTTCCCAATCATCTTCAGTGTACTCATCCAAGGGTTTCCATACCAGAACTGGCTGCTGAGATCAATAAGACAAATCGCCCCAAACTGGCTCAAACTTATCTGACAATGTGGACACACTGCTGCTCAAGGTTTCAGAGTCACTTTCAGAACATAGGGGCTGCAGTCCTACACCATGTTTTGTTTCTTTTACAGAGACACTGATAAAAATTGTATCTGAAAAACATGAAATGAGAAAACCCTTCCCTGCACTCACCTCATCCTCATAGTAAACTACAAATCACCTTGTCTCAATCTCTGCTGTTAGCAGCATCCAGTGACTGATCTGTAGATATATCTGTAAATATATGACAAATCCTCACAACTCCATCATCTATGGCACTGTTTCCATATCAAATTATTGTTGTCTCAATAGTATAACATCAATAAAGTACGATAATACAGGAGTTTCACGTTTCTGGATGGGGGTCTGGTCCAAATTCTCTTGCCTACTGTAACTCTGATAATAAAGAACAGTGACACAAAACAAATCCACCTTTAAGATCATATACTGCAATATACACAGACATTTCCCATGTAATATGTGTATATATGTGTGTGTAATAATAATATAATTATAATATTATATAATTACATTATATTCACCACAGTAAGCTGCTCCTAGCAATCTTCAGTGCCATCATACAGGGGTCTCCATATTTCATCTGCACTGTTGAAATAATAAGACAATCGCCCCAAATCCTCTCCAAATAGACTGACAATGTGGGCACTATTGCTTCAATTTGATCATTTACTTGCATTTTGTTGGCGCCATTATCCCTCCACCACTTATTATATTGTTGAGCCACAGAGAAACAGATCTGAAAAACATTAAACGGGAAATCCTTTCCTGCACTCACCTCCTCCTAATACGAGACTGAATCAGGCCGTAGCTCTGTACAGACCATTGGAAAGTCTCCAGCATCGCCGGATTACAACAATGCCCATTACATTTTTATGCAAAGATCATCACATTTGGATTGCACCATTGAGATCATGAAGAAGACAAGCATCCCAAACCCACTCAGAATAATAGGCTACTTTCATTTTTGCTGGGCTGCATTATGCAGTTGTTATTTTTCTCCAGTAGATTCATGGATAACAAACGAATCTGAAATATATCAAGAGAGAAAATCCTTTCCTGCACTAACCACCCAATAGTAAACTGCATTTCTCCTCTGCGACATCACCGCTCCCGGCATTATCCTGTGTGTAAAGAGATCCAGTATAGGCCCATCGGCATCGTCACCACAACTCCACCTTATGTCACTAATATTTCCACTTACAGAGCTTTTCACAGAAGTACAGGATCAATAACATACACCAAGATGGTGGTCTTACTTTTCTCTATTGGGGTCCTGGGTCAAATTCAGTTGGAAGTTCATCTATGAAGACAAAGAACAGAAAAGCAAAACAAATCCTCCATCCCAAACTGTTAAAGTAAAAGGAGCAAAACAAACAAAAAACACTTTCAATCTGTTACAATAAAATACACTGGCAACATCTATAGTCCAATATGTTCAGAACAGTAAGAGGTTTACTGTTAATCTTCAGCGCCATCATACAGGGGTCTCCAAACTTGTGCTGCCCTGCTAAGATCAATAAGACAATCGCCACAAACCCGCTCATACATATTTGACAACTGGACACCTCATTGCTCAAGTTTCATAGCGTACTTGCCTTTTGTTGTGGCCACATTTCCCTGCCACTTTATTTTCTTGGAGCCACTGATGATAAACAGACCTGAAAAACATCAAGTGGGAAACCCGACCCTGCACTCACCTCTCCTCCCTAATAGGAAACTGATTGCGGTCACAGATCTATAAAGAACACTGGAAAGTCTCCATCATCACCCAAATTACAACAACTTCTGCCAATAACATTTTCACATAAAGAACTTTTCTTTGTGCTATAGGATTAATAAATAAGATGGTGGTCTCACATTTCTGGATGGTGGTCTCACATTTCTGGATGGTGGTCCTGTGCCAAATTATGTTGCCTTCTTCAACTCTAAAGATAAAGAACAGGAAAACAAGACCCCCCCCCCATTCAAATATAACATATGTGACTGTATTCTCCACAGTAAGCAGGTTCCCAATCATCTTCAGTGTACTCATCCAAGGGTTTCCATACCAGAACTGGCTGCTGAGATCAATAAGACAAATCGCCCCAAACTGGCTCAAACTTATCTGACAATGTGGACACACTGCTGCTCAAGGTTTCAGAGTCACTTTCAGAACATAGGGGCTGCAGTCCTACACCATGTTTTGTTTCTTTTACAGAGACACTGATAAAAATTGTATCTGAAAAACATGAAATGAGAAAACCCTTCCCTGCACTCACCTCATCCTCATAGTAAACGACAAATCACCTTGTCTCAATCTCTGCTGTTAGCAGCATCCAGTGACTGATCTGTAGATATATCTGTAAATATATGACAAATCCTCACAACTCCATCATCTATGGCACTGTTTCCATATCAAATTATTGTTGTCTCAATAGTATAACATCAATAAAGTACGATAATACAGGAGTTTCACGTTTCTGGATGGGGGTCTGGTCCAAATTCTCTTGCCTACTGTAACTCTGATAATAAAGAACAGTGACACAAAACAAATCCACCTTTAAGATCATATACTGCAATATACACAGACATTTCCCATGTAATATGTGTATATATGTGTGTGTAATAATAATATAATTATAATATTATATAATTACATTATATTCACCACAGTAAGCTGCTCCTAGCAATCTTCAGTGCCATCATACAGGGGTCTCCATATTTCATCTGCACTGTTGAAATAATAAGACAATCGCCCCAAATCCTCTCCAAATAGACTGACAATGTGGGCACTATTGCTTCAATTTGATCATTTACTTGCATTTTGTTGGCGCCATTATCCCTCCACCACTTATTATATTGTTGAGCTTCAGAGAAACAGATCTGAAAAACATTAAACGGGAAATCCTTTCCTGCACTCACCTCCTCCTAATACGAGACTGAATCAGGCCGTAGCTCTGTACAGACCATTGGAAAGTCTCCAGCATCGCCGGATTACAACAATGCCCATTACATTTTTATGCAAAGATCATCACATTTGGATTGCACCATTGAGATCATGAAGAAGACAAGCATCCCAAACCCACTCAGAATAATAGGCTACTTTCATTTTTGCTGGGCTGCATTATGCAGTTGTTATTTTTCTCCAGTAGATTCATGGATAACAAACGAATCTGAAATATATCAAGAGAGAAAATCCTTTCCTGCACTAACCACCCAATAGTAAACTGCATTTCTCCTCTGCGACATCACCGCTCCCGGCATTATCCTGTGTGTAAAGAGATCCAGTATAGGCCCATCGGCATCGTCACCACAACTCCACCTTATGTCACTAATATTTTCACTTACAGAGCTTTTCACAGAAGTACAGGATCAATAACATACACCAAGATGGTGGTCTTACTTTTCTCTATTGGGGTCCTGGGTCAAATTCAGTTGGAAGTTCATCTATGAAGACAAAGAACAGAAAAGCAAAACAAATCCTCCACCCCAAACTGTTAAAGTAAAAGGAGCAAAACAAACAAAAAACACTTTCAATCTGTTACAATAAAATACACTGGCAACATCTATAGTCCAATATGTTCAGAACAGTAAGAGGTTTACTGTTAATCTTCAGCGCCATCATACAGGGGTCTCCAAACTTGTGCTGCCCTGCTAAGATCAATAAGACAATCGCCACAAACCCGCTCATACATATTTGATAACTGGACACCTCATTGCTCAAGTTTCATAGCGTACTTGCCTTTTGTTGTGGCCACATTTCCCTGCCACTTTATTTTCTTGGAGCCACTGATGATAAACAGACCTGAAAAACATCAAGTGGGAAACCCGACCCTGCACTCACCTCTCCTCCCTAATAGGAAACTGATTGCGGTCACAGATCTATAAAGAACACTGGAAAGTCTCCATCATCACCCAAATTACAACAACTTCTGCCAATAACATTTTCACATAAAGAACTTTTCTTTGTGCTATAGGATTAATAAATAAGATGGTGGTCTCACATTTCTGGATGGTGGTCTCACATTTCTGGATGGTGGTCCTGTGCCAAATTATGTTGCCTTCTTCAACTCTAAAGATAAATAACAGGAAAACAAGACCCCCCCCCCTTTTCCAAGAAAAGGAGATTTTTGTGTACTCACCGTAAAATCTCTTTCTCTTAGCCTTTAATTGGGGGACACAGAACACGGCGTGGGTGTTATGCTGCTGTCCACTAGGAGGCGACACTATGCATAATCTGAAAAAGATTAACTTTGGCTCCTCCTCTGCAGTATACACCCCTGGACGGCGTCAGCTTTCTCCAGTTTTGTGCAAAAGCATTAGGAGGAATATACCAGAAACATAACCATGCCTGTAAGAAGGCTACTATAAACAGGCTCAAACAACAATATGAGAACCCAACCGTAACAACGGCCCGCAAGGGCAACAGGGTGGGAGCTGTGTCCCCCAATTAAAGGCTAAGAGAAAGAGATTTTACGGTGAGTACACACAAATCTCCTTTACTCTGTCGCCTTATTGGGGGACACAGAACCGTGGGACGTCCCCAAAGCAGTCCCTGGGTGGGAAGCAGTGGACGAATATTGTGCTGACAGTCCCCTAGACTTGGGGTACTGCCGCCTGCAGGACCCGTCTACCCCGGCTCGCATCCGCTGAGGACTGGGTATGCACTCTGTAGTGTTTTGTAAATGTGTGCAGGCTAGTCCAAGTGGCTGCCTTACACACTTAATGTGCTGAGGCTTGATGCCAAATGGCCCAAGAGGCCCCTACTGCCCGCGTAGAGTGTGCCGTGATACCGGCCGGAAGGGGAGAATTGTTGAGGCGGTAAGCCTCTTGAATGGTGGACTTGATCCACCTAGCAAGGGTGGCTTTGGAAGCCGGTAGGCCCTTGCGAACGCCTTCTGGAAGAAGGAAAAGTGAATCAGACTTCCGGAAGGGAGCAGTCCTAAACACGTAAATACGCAATGCCCTGACAAGGTCAAGCGTATGCAGAGCCTTCTCTACCCTATGAACGGGAGCCGGGCAAAGAGACGGTAGTGATATTTCCTCATTGTGGTGGAAGCTGGACACGACCTTCGGAAGGAAGGATGGTACTGTACGGAGAACCACCTTGTCCTGATGAAAAACCAGGAAGGGTTGTCTGCAGGAAAGAGCTGAAAGTTCAGACACCCTGCGTAGCGAGGTGATTGCCACCAGGAAAACCACTTTCTGTGATAGAAAGCGGAGTGAGACCACCCTAAGGGGTTCAAAAGGGGGTGACTGTAGTGCTGTCAAGACCAGGTTGAGGTCCCACGTCTCCAACGGACGTTTGTAGGGGCGAACCAATCGGGAAACCCCTTGGAGAAAAGTCTACACTTGCGGCTTGTTAGCAATACGCCTCTAAAAGAGCACTGAAAGCGCTGACACCTGGCTCTTCAGCGAGCCCAGGGATAGCCCGGCGTCCAGGTCTGACTGAAGGAAACCGAGGACCTTTGGAAGAGAACAGGGAAGTGGAATCTGCCCACGAGAGTCGCACCATGTGAAGAAAACCTTCCAGGTACGATAGTAAATCCTGGCTGAAGTTGGCTTTCGAGCCCTGATCATGGTTTTAACAACGTCCGGTGAAAAACCTGCTTGGGTCAAAACCCAGGTCTCAATGGCCACGCCATCAAATTGAGAGCCCCTGAGTTCTGGTGTAAGAACGGGCCTTGTGACAGGAGGTCGGGACGTGTGGGGAGATGCCAGGGAGCGTCTGCTGTGAGTTGCACGACGTCGGCGTACCATGTACGCCTGGGCCAGTCTGGAGCGATCAGAATGGTGGGAACACCCTCTTGTTTGATCTTCCTCAGGACTCTCGAGATCAGGGGAGGGGTAGAAAAATGTACAGAAGCTGGAACTGGGTCCAGTCCTGAACCAGGGCATCTGCTCCGAGCGACCGCGGATCACGCGTCCTGGCCATGAAATTGGGAACCTTGGCATTGAGATGGGATGCCATCAGATCCACGTCCGGAGTCCCCCAACGATGACAGATCTGACAGAAGACTTCGGGATGGAGAGACCATTCCCCCGAGTCCATTCCTTGTCGGCTGAGATAGTCGGCTTCCCAGTTGTCCACACCCGGAATGTGGACCGCGGAGAGTACCGACCTTGCAGCCTCCGCCCATTGTAGGATACGCGTTACTTCGGTCATCGCCTGGATGCTGCGGGTGCCGCCTTGATGGGTCACGTATGCCACTGCCGTGGCATTGTCCAACTGTACTCTGATATGAGAGTCTGCCAGCAAGTGATGGAAGGCTTTCAACGCCAGGAAGATGGCCCGAATTTCCAGGATGTTGACGGGCATGGTCGATTCCCTTGGTGACCACCTGCCTTGCGCTCTGTGATGTATGTGCACCGCGCCCCAACCCATAAGGCTTGCGTCGGTGGTCAAAACCTTCCATTGACCGGAGAGAAAGGATTTTCCCCTTGCAAGCGAGGTTGGCTTGAGCCAGCAGTGCAGGGACCTCCTGGTGTTTGTTGATAACCGGAACTCCCTGTCGAGGGAGAACGGATTCCTGTCCCAGGACTTGAGGATGGCCAGTTGAAGGGGTCTGAGGTGAAACTGGGCAAATGGTACCGCCTCCATTGCTGCTGCCATCCTGCCAAGTACTCTCATGGCATACCGGAGAGATCTGGGGGACTTGCGGAGGAGTGTGTGAACTCCCAGACGGAGAGCCAGTGCCTTGTCCCTGGGGAGGATCACCAGACCCTTGGAGGTGTCGAATAGCATCCCCAGGAAGGTCAGAGACTGACTCGGGGTAGTCGAGGACTTCTGTAAATTGACTAACCATCCCAGGCGCCTCAGAGTGTCGATCGTGATCGAGACGTTGACCTTGCAGTCCTTGAAGGTGGGGACCTTAATGAGAAGGTCGTCCAGGTATGGAACGACTACTATGCCTCTGGAGTGCAGAACGTCCATGGTAGCTGCCATGACCTTTGCAAATGTTCTGGGAGCCGTGGCGAGACCGAACGGGAGGGCCACAAACTGGTAATGGTCTTGGTTGATTGCGAATCTGAGAAACCTCTGATGGGCGGGAGCAATCGGTATATGCAGGTATGCGTCCTGTATGTCTATGGAGGCAAGATATTCTCCTTTTTCCATAGACGCAACGATTGACCGGAGGGATTCCATGCGGAAGTGGCGAACTCGAACGTACTTGTTGAGTTGCTTGAGGTCTAGTATGGGTCGGACGCTGCCTCCCTTCTTGGGCACCACGAACAGGTTGGAGTAGAACCCTCGGAAGCGCTCTTCTGCTGGGACTGGCACTATGACTCCTGCTCGCAGGAGGGAAGAAACCGCTTGACGGAAGGCCTGAGCTTTGAGCGGGGATTTTGGAGGGACAGAGGGAAAAAACCTGTGCGGTGGGCTGGTAGTAAAGTCGATTTTGTATCCTGAAGACACTATTTCCTTGATCCACTTGTTTTCTGTAATAGGCAGCCAGACCTGCTGAAAGAGTAGCAGTCGTCCGCCTACAAGTGGGGTGTCTTCCAGAGGGCATGAGTCAGGATGAGGGAAAAGTCTGAGGTTTTCCTCCTTTAGGTTTTGCCTGGCTTGCCTTTGATTGCCAGTTCCTGTCTGGCCTCTGTGCCGCACGTGTGTTGTCCCTGTGGGGGGAACAATTACGGTTTTGTGCTGGGCGTGAGACGGACCAGCCTGAAGAATTCCGAAAGGATCGGAAACGAGATTGATTACGCCTTTTAAACGTGCGTTTTGGTCTTAGTTGAGGGAGGGAAGTACTTTTGTCCCCGGTAGCATTGGATATCATTGTATCCAGCTTTTCACCGAAAAGACGGCCACTGAAGTACAGGAGATTTGTTAGGGACTTTTTTGAGGCCGCATCCGCTTTCCATTCTCTTAGCCAGAGAATACGCCGGATTGTGATGGCGTTTGAGGCTATTCCCGCTATTCCTCTTGCAGAGTCCAACGCTGCATGGACCATGTAATCTGCCACCACTGCAATTTGCACCGCCTGGTCCGCCAGCTGAGGATTTGAAGCTTGAAGACCCTTTTGCAATAGATCAGCCCAAGCCATGATGGCCTTGGCTGCCCAAACTGAAGCAAATGCGGGAGCAAAAGAGGCACCTGCCGCTTCAAAGATTGAACGAGCCATGCGTTCGACTTGTCTGTCTGCTGTGTCCTTGAGGGTTGAACTGTCCGGCAGCGAGAGAAGCGTTTGTGCTGCCAGCCTAGAGACTGGAGGGTCCACTTCAGGCGGATCTGTCCAATCCTTGGTGTCTTTCTGTGGAAAGGGGTATTTTGCTTCCAAATACTTGCGATTGGCGAATTTTTTCTTAGGCTGCGAAAAGTGCTTAGAAAGGATTTTTTGAAATTCCGGGTGATTAGGGAAGACCTTCGATGGTTTCTGAACACTTTCAAAGGAAATCTTGTGTTCTGGTGCTTCTGGGGTTGGATCTGAAATGTCCAGCACCCGAAGGATGGAAGAGACGATATCCTCAACTATCGCAGTATTGCTAGGGGGACAAGGGGTCAAGGGAGCAAAGCGTTCTCTGTTTCGTTATCTGAATTGGAGTCACATATGCCCTCTGAGTCCTGCGCATCGCTAAGGAGCTCCCTAGCGGGCGAACTAGAGCGGATGTTTCCCGTGGTCTGGGATCGTTGTGGAGATCCGCATTGTCCTTCTCTATCAAGGGACGGCCTCGGTGACCTGAGGCCACTGTGTCTTTCCCTGGAGGGGGTAGACCTATTGCTATGTGAGGACGCAGATGAATGCGACCTGTGGGTCCGCTTACGCCTCGAACTGTCGGAAGCGCCCTGATCATGAGACCGGACGTTCCTTTGCTGGGTAACGCTCATGGCCGAGACATGACCCTGCAGAGCCTGCAGTAATGTGGAGGTCAGGTTATCTATAGATTGTGTCATAGACTGCGACATCTGAGTCGCCCAGCGGTCGCAGAAGCGTTGGTAGGGACTTCTTGGGGTTCTGATCCTGTTTTTTGGGTACAATCCCGGCAGTGCGGGTACGTGCTAATGCTGGGGAGAGTGGCCTTGCAGGCTGTGCAGACTGCATAAAAGCAGTCTTGCCTGGTTCTTTTCCTTGAGCCCGACATAGTACCTAGGCTGATTAGTGGAGGCCCTACAGGGGTATCTACGCAGAGGAAAGGAGTAGGAGAGCGCTATAGGGTATAGGAATTCACAGCTGAGTACCAAAGACCCAGCTGTGATCTTACCCCACCGGTGCTCCCCCTTAAGTCCAGCGCTGATGAGTCCCACGTCCTGTGCCCCCCGGAGACTGCTGTGATGCGTTCTTCCAGGTGCAGCAAGATGGCCACCGGATTCTGAGGTGGAGAGGGAAGGGGGTGGAGAGCTGGAAAAGGGCGCGCTGGGCCATGTAAAAGCGCGCCCCTCCTGCCTCGATCCACCCCTTCTATGACACTGCAGTGTCATTTTCGTCATCCGGGGGGCGGGAAGCCGCGGCCTAAATTTGAGGTCTCCAGCAGGGCTCCAGGACGGCGTGGTCGTCCGCGGGGGGGGGGGGGGGGGGGGGTCGGATTTAAACCAGACCCCCCCAGAATGAAAGGAGGGCTGGCGGTGGGGCCATATATGTGACTGGGGCCCTGTGGAGGGTCCCTTGGGGCGCCATTGCTGCAGAGACCGGGGAGCAGGGAGCCTGGTCTCTGATAAGTGCCGTGCCTCGCTGCACCTCCCCCGGTCCCAAAAGGTGCCCACATGTGGACTGGGGTCCCTGGTGCCTGGTACAGGCCCTACCTGCGGTGTCTCAACCTAATACCCCCAGAGGGGGATTAGGGAGGGTGCTGCTGTCACCGTCAGGGGGCTTCATCGTCGCCTCGACCTCGACCCAAGAGCCGGACGGAACTGAAGGAAGGAGGGGGGTCTCGACCTCGAACCAGTACCCGAGGGACTGGTGAGGGAGCGACATGGGGAATAGCCACCTCAACCTCAACCGGGTACCCCTAATAGGGGACCGAGGAGGGAGCCATGCCGGGAGTCTCGCTGGAGACCCTCTTTTCTTCATCTGTAGTCCTTTGGAAAAAAATCCAGGAAAAAGACGGAGTAAAAAAAAAAAAATCTTAGGTGTGCCTCCTGCGACACTAAGCAAAAACTGGAGAAGGCTGACGCCGTCCAGGGGTGTATACTGCAGAGGAGGAGCCAAAGTTAATCTTTTTCAGATTATGCATAGTGTCGCCTCCTAGTGGACAGCAGCATAACACCCACGGTTCTGTGTCCCCCAATAAGGCGACAGAGTAAATATTTTACATCAATATACAGCACAATATATGTACATAAGTATGTTTGTATACTCACCACTGTAAGCAAGGGTCAACAATCTTCAGTGTCATCATACAGGGGTTTTCACACGTGTACTGTCCTTCTGAGATCAATAAGACGACAGTCGCCCCCAACTCGCTTACTATTTAGACACACAGTCGCGTTCTTACACTTTGAGGGGCTGCATTCCTCAACCATTTGTATCTACTGGAGGACCACTAATCTGAAAAATATCAAATAAGAAAACCCTTCCCTGCACTCACCTCATCCTAGCAGTAATCTACAATCCTCCTCTGCTCCCAGCATTATCTGGCCATAGATCTGTAGAGAATATCAACATTGGACTATCTCCATTCACACCACAACTACATCTTATCTCACTAATATTTCCAGGTCAGGAGTTTTTTCTCTGCACTACAGGATGAATAAATTACAATAAGATGGTGGTCTCACATTTCGGGGCGGTCTTGTTACCTTCTTTTGTTCTAATAAAAAAAACAGTAAAGAAAAACAACCTCCCCCTATAAGAACAATCAATTACAACAATATATAGCGGCAATGTCCTCCATTGCAGTCTGTATATAGTTTAGATTTACCCCAGTAAGCCGGCTCCCGGCAATCGTCAGTACAATCATACAGGGCTATGGAACTTCACTGTTGGGAACAAGAAGAAAACAAATTGCCCCCAAACACACTCCCACAAAATCTATATTTTTGGACGCACCGCTACTCATGTCTGATTGTCTGCATATTGTGGGGCCATTATTCCTCCGCCACTGATAACAAATGGATCTTAAAAATATCAGACAATTTGGACACCATGTGGCTATAGTTTCATAGTGTACTTGCATTTTCAGGGGGCTGCATTTCTCAACCACTTCATTATACCGTATTGGAGAGCCACGGATAAACATCTGAAAAACACTAAAAAAGACAATCCTTCCCCGCACTCCCCTCATCCTGATAGTAAACTACAATTCTCTGCACTCAGTATTATCCAGTCACAGATCTGTAACAAATGCTTACATTGGAAATTCATCAACATCATCCTTATTATAACTTAAGTCAAAAACATTTTCCTATAAAGATCAATAAATTACAAAGAAGGTGGTCTCACATTTCTGGATGCTGGTCAAATACCCTTTAACTCTGCTGATAAATTACAGGAAAACAAATTTACCCCATTCAAGAAAAATACCTCACAGCAATATACAGCACTACGTGTATATCTACTTGCATATTCATCACAATAAGCGGGTTTCTAGCAATCTTCAGTGTCATCATACAGGGGTCGTCACACTTGAACTGCACTGATGAGATCAATAAGACGACAATGGCCCCCAGCTCGCTCCAACTTATCTGATTCTTAAGACAAATAGTCTCGTTCCTACCCTTTGAGGGGCTGCATTCTTCAACCATTGTGGTTTACTGGAGGACCACTAATCTGAAAAATATCAAACAAGAAAACCCTTCCCTGCACTCACCTCATCCTAGCAGTAATCTACAATCCTCCTCTGCTCCTGGCATTATCCGGCCATAGATCTGTAGAGAATATCAACATTGGACAATCTCCACTCACACCACAATTACATCTTATCTCACTAATATTTACAAGTCAGGAGTTTTCTCTCTAGACTACAGGATGAATAAATTACAATAAGATGGTGGTCTCACATTTCTCGATGGTGGTCCGTTGCATCCTTTAGCTCTGATGATAAAAAAACAGTAAAGAAAAACACCATCCCCCTACAAGAACAATCATTTACAGCAATATATAGTGACAAACTCCCCCAGTGTATACATAGTTTAGATTTATGTCAGTAAGCCGGCAATCTTCAGTGCAATCATACAGGGGTCTTCACACGATCTGTCCTGCTGAGAACAATAAGACGACAATCGCCCCCAACTCGTTCCACCGTATTCGACTATTTAGACTCAGAACCGTGTACTTGCATTTTGAGGGGGCTGCATTCCTCAACCATTTGTCTCTACTGGAGGACCACTAATCTGAAAAGCATCACGCAAGAAAACCCTTCCCTGCACTCACCTCATCCTAGCAGTATTTTACAATACTCCTCTGCTCACAGCATTATCCGGCTATAGATTTGTAGAGAACATCAAGGTAGGACAATCTCCACTCACACCACAACTCCAACTTATCTCACTAATATTTCCAGGTCAGGATTTATTTCTATAGACTACAGGATGAATAAATTACAATAAGATGGTGATCTCACATCTCTGGTCGGTCCTGTTGCCTCCTTTAGCTCGAATGATAAAAAACAGTAAAGAAAAACAACCTCCCCCTACAAGTAAATCATTTACACCAATATATAGCTGCAATCTCCTCCAGTGCAATCTGTATATTGTTTAGATTTACCCCATTAAGCCGGCTCCCGGCAATCTTCAGTGCAATCATACAGGGCTATGGAACTTCACTGTTGGGATCAAGAAGAAAACAAATTGCCCCCAAACACACTCCAACTCAACAAACACTTTGGAGGCACCGCTGCTCATGTCTGATTGTCTGCATATTCTGGGGCCATTATTCCTCCGCCACTGAGAAATGGATCTGAAAAATATCAAGCGAGAAAATCCTTCCCTGCACTCACCTCCTCCCATCAGTAATCTGTAATTCTTCTCTGCTCTATCTCTGCTCCCGACATTATCATTTCACAGATCTGGAAATACTTCCTACATAGGACAATCTCCCATCGTCACCACAACTCCATCATCTATGCCACCATTTCACTAACAAGAGTCTTTTCTCTACAGCATAGAATCAATGAAATGCAATAAGATTGTGGTCTCACGTTTCTGGATGGTGGTCCCATTGACTTATTTAACTCTGATGATAAAGAACTGGAAAGCAAAACATCTACCCCCCTTTCAAGAAAAATACTTTACAGCAATATTCAGCATCTATACAATATGTGTATATGGATATATATATTCATCACCACAGTAATTAGATGTCTAGCCATCTTCAGTGTCCATCATACAGGGGTCTTCACACGATGTGTCCTGATGAGATCAATAAGACAACAATCGCCCCAAACCCGCTCCAACTTTTCTGACAATTTGGTCACACAATCGCATTCCTGCACATTGAGAGGCTGCATTCCTCCATCAGTTGTATCTACTGATGGCCACTAATCTGAAAAATATCAAGGTAGAAAACCCTTCCCTGCACTCACCTCACCCTAGCAGTAATCTACAATCCTCCTCTGCTCCAGGCTTTATTTGGCCATAGATCTGTAGAGAACATCAACATTGGACATTTTCCATTCACACCACAACTCCAGCTTATGTCGCTAATATTTCCACGTCAAGATCTTTCGTCTAGACTACAGGATGAATAAAGTACAATAGAATGGTGGGCTCACATTTCTGGATGGAGATCACACTGCTTTCTTTAGGTCTGATAAAAAAAAAAAAGAAAAACAAGGCAACACAACCCTCCCTTCAAAGACAATCATGTACAATATATACTGGCAAACAACTCCAGTGCAATCTGTGTATATATATTACAGGTTAACCACAGGACGCAGATTTCCAGCAGCCTCCAATGCTATTATACAGAGCTATCGAAACATGAGGTTCACTGTTGGAAAAGAAAACAAATTGCCCCCAAACACACTCCCACAAAACCTAAAAATTTGGATGCACTTCTGCTCATGTCTGATTGGCTGCATATTGTGGGGCCATTATTCCTCAGCCACTGATAACAAATGGATCTGAAAAATATCAAAGCAGAACAGGTTTCCTGCACTCACCTCATCTAACTGGGAACCTGCAGTACACAGCTGCCAATAGTGACACTTTATCTGACCCTGCCGAGATCAATAAGACCATCACCTCCAAAGCAATTCCGAGCCGTCTGACAATTTGGACACAATGTGGCTATAGTTTCATAGTGTACTTGCATTTTCAGGGGGCTGCATTTCTCAACCACTTCATTATACCGTACTGGAGAGCCACGGATAAACAAACATCTGAAAAATACTAAAAAAGAAAATCCTTCCCGCACTCCTATCATCCTGATAGTAAACTACAATTCTCTGCTCTCAGCATTATCCAGTCACAGATCTGTAACAGACCCTTACATTGGAAAGTCTTCATCATCATCATCCTTATTATAACTTATGCCAATAACAATTTCATATAGATCCTTTCTTCGTACTATAAAGATCAATAAAGTACAAAATAATGGTGGCCTCACGTTTCTCGACGGTGGTCCGATTGCCTTCAACTCTGCTGATAAAGAACAGGAAAACAAAAACAATCCCACCCTCTTCAAGAAAACATTTTACAGCATCTACAGCACAATGTGTGTATATCTATTTGTATATTCACCACAGTAAGCAGGGGGTCTAGTAATCTTCAGTGCCATCATACAGGGGTCTTCACATGATCTGTCCTGCTGAGATCAATAAGACGACAATCGCCCCAAACCACCTCCAACTTACCTGATTATTTAGACACACAATCTTATTCTTGTACTTTGAGGAGCTGCATTCCTCAACCATTTGTCTCTACTAGAGGACCACTAATCTGAAAAATGTCAAGCGAGAAAACCCTTCCCTGCACTCACCTCATCCCCACAATAAATTACAATTCACCTTGTCTCAATCTCTGCTGACAGCATCATTCAGTGACAGATCTGTAGATATATCTAAGACATATCCTCACCACAACTCCATCATCTATGGCACTATTTCCATATCAAATTATTTTCTCAATAGTATAAGAACATTAAAGTACAATATGCCGGTGGTCTCACGTTTCTGGATGGATGTCCAGCACCAAATTCAGTTGCCTTCTTTAACTCTGATAATAAAGAACAGTGACACAAAACAAATCCTCCTTCAAGATCATATACAGCAATATACACATACATTTCCCATGTAATATGTGTATATATAAAGCGGCTCCTAGCAATCTTCAGTGCCATACAGGAGTCTCCATATTTCATCTGCACTGTTGAAACAATAAGACAATCGCCCCAAATCCTCTCCAAATACCCTGACAATTTGGGCACTATTGGTTAAATTTGATGATTTACTTGCATTTTGTTGGCGCCATTATTCCTCCACCACTTTATTATATTGTCGAGCCACCGAGAAACAGATCTGAAAAATATCATACAGGAAATCCTTTCCTGCACTCACCTCCTCCTAATGGGACACTGAATCAAGCCGTAGCTCTGCACAGACCATTGGAAAGTCTCCAGCGTCGCCGGATTACAACAATGCCCATTACATTTTTATGCAAAGATCTTCACATTTGGATTGCACCATTGAAATCAAGAAGACAAGCTTCCCAAACCCACTCAGAAGCTGCATTATGCAATTAATTATTTTTCTCCCGGAGATTCATGGATAACAAACGAATCTGAAAAATATCAAAAGAGGAAATCCTTTCCTGCACTCACCTCCTCCCAATAGTAAACTGCATTTCTCCTCTGCGCCATCACCGCTCCCGGCATTATCCTGTGTGTGAAGAGATCCAGTATAGGCCCATCTGCATCGTCACCACAACTCCACCTTATGTCACTAATATTTCCACTTACAGAGCTTTTCACAGAAGTACAGGATCAATAATGTACACCAAGATGGTGGTCTTAGGGTACCGTTACACCTAGCGATGCACCAGCAATCCCGACCAGCGATATGACGCGGTCAGGATCGCTGGTGCATCGCTAGGTGGTCGCTAGTGAGCTGCCACACAGGCAGATCTCACTAGCGACATCGCTGGGGACGGGGGTTGCTACTTACCTGTCAGACGCAGCGATCCTGCGTCCTCCCGCCCGGCTCCACGCGTCGCTCGTCAGCGCCGCAGGAAGTGGCCGACGAGGAATGGTCCAGGAGCTTCTCGCGCGATCAGCGATAACCAGCGGGGGAGCCGGTCGGAGGTAAGTATCACATGCAGCAATATCGCTAGTAATATCGCTGTAACGTCACAAAATCGGTGACTTTACAGCGATATTGCTAGCGATATCGCAGTGTGTAACGGGGGCTCTACTCTACTCTATTGGGGTCCTGGGTAAAATTCAGTTGCAAGTTTCAACTCTGATGACAAAGAACAGAAAAGCAAAACAAGTCCTCCCCAAAACTGTTATATTAAAAGCAGCAAAAAATGACCCATCTCTAAGAACAATCTGTTACAATAAAATACACTGGCAACATCTATAGTCCAATATGTTCAAAACAGTAAGAGGCTTACAGGAAATCTTCAGCGCCATCATACAGGGGTCTCCAGACTTGCACTGCCCTGCTGAGATCAATAAGACAATCGCCCCAAACCCGCTCATACATGGACAACTCGAAACCCCCTTGCTCAAGTTTCATAGCGTACTTGCCTTTTGTTGGGGCGGCATTTCCCTACCACTTTATTATCTTGGAGCCACTGATGATAAACAGACCTGAAAAACATCAAGTGGGAAACCCGACCCTGCACTCACCTCTCCTCCCTAATAGGAAACTGAATGCGGTCACAGATCTATACAGAACATTGGAAAGTTTCCATCATCACCCAAATTACAACAACTTCTGACAATAACATTTTCACGTAAAGAACTTTTCTTTGTGCTATAGGATTAATAAATAAGATGGTGGTCTCACATTTCTGGATGGTGGTCCTGTGCCAAATAAAGTTGCCTTCTTCAATTCTACAGATAAAGAACAGGAAAACAAGACCCCCCCCATTCAAATATAATATATGTGACTGTATTCTCCACAGTTAGCAGGTTCCCAATCATCTTCAGTGCCTTCATCCAAGGGTCTCCATACCAGAACTGGCTGCTGAGATCAATAAGACAAATCGCCCCAAACCGGCTCAAACTTATCTGACAATGTGGACACACTGCTGCTCAAGGTTTCAGAGTCACTTTCAGAACATAGGGGCTGCAGTCCTACGCCATGTTTTAATTTCTTTTGCAGAGACACTGATAAAAACTGGATCTGAAAAAATAAAGTGAGAAAACCTTTCCCTGCACTCATGTCATCCTCATAGTAAACTACAAATCACCTTGTCTCAATCTCTGCTGACAGCAACATTCAGTGACAGATCTGTAGATATATCTGTAAATATCCAACATATCCTCACAACTCCATCATCTATGGCACTATTTCCATATCAGATTCTTTTCTCAATAGTACAAGAACAATAAAGTACGATAACACAGTGGTCTCACGTTTCTGGATGGGGGTCTGGCCCAAATTCTGTTGCCTTCTTTAACTCTGATAATAAAGAACAGTAACACAAAACAAATCCCCCTTCAAGATCATATACAGCAATATACAGACATTTCCCATGTAATATGTGTATATATATATCTGTATATTCACCACAGTAAGCTGCTCCTAGCAATCTTCAGTGCCATCATACAGGCGTCTCCATACTTCATCTGCACTGTTGAAATTAATAAGACAATCGCCCCAAATCCTCTCCAAATAGACTGACAATTTGGGTACTATTGGTTAAATTTGATGATTTACTTGCATTTCTCGTTCGCCTTATTGGGGGACACAGAGACCATGGGTGTATGCTGCTGCCACTAGGAGGCTGACACTATGCACAAAAAAGTTAGCTCCTCCTCCGCCGTATACACCCCACCGACCGGCAGGAAATTCCTCAGTTTTAGCTTAGTGTCAGTAGGAGGTGGACACGGGTCTTTTATTAGACCCATATCTACCTCAGTGTGCGTCGTTTCTTTGCAGGTTCCGGAGGGATACGGAGTGAACAGTCACATCCGTACTCCCACAAAGAGACTATGAGTACGGCGTGTACTGCCACACCGTATCCTCATAGGTCTCCGCAGCAGGACCAGGAGCCTCGCACAAGTAGGTGCCAGCCGCACGGACGGTCCTTGCCCCCCGCCTCCCACCCTCTCGCCTACCAGAGCCTGAAGGTTGGATGAGGCGCGGATTTCATAGAGACAGACAGCGTGGGATTTTCAGGTACCTTTATTGTAAGGCCCCCTGCCTGGGTGAGTATGTCAGTCTTCCCCCGGCGTTTTCTCTTGGAGCGGTCGCCAGGGGGACCACGTTAGGGTCCCTGCACGCCCCGCATCCCCCCACGGTCACCGCATCCATGCAGGCCCCGGGTCTTCACGGGCCTCGTTCTGCGCTTCCCCCCCCTTTTTTCCATCTCGGAAGGGGTAGCGCTGGAGTCGGGCAGTTCTGGGCAGGGACGCGGCCCGGTGTTGCGACGCGTCTTCCGCGCCGACCCCCTGCTGACAGGCGGCCGCCGCAAGTAATTTAGGTCCCGGCTTGTATTCGGACCTACCGCAGCGTCGCGGCCACGCCCCCCGCCCCTTTCTACTAAGCGGGCTTCTCTCCCGTTCTCCCCAGGCCCTCCCCCCGCCTTTCCCTCTCCTGCCCAGCATATTATGGCTAGAGGGCAGCAATTATTAACCCTGCGAGGAGCTCCGCCCTTCCCCTTCCCCGGGACCCGCGCTTTTCTACAGGCAGGTGCCATCTTCACAGCCTGCCAGCCGGACACAGCTGGAGAGGCTCCCCAGCCCCTGAGCAGTTTCTGCAAGCAGCTTTTTGCCTCTTTGGGACGGCCAGCCGGACTTCTCCCTGATCTGCATCCCCGGACACGTCGAGCAGCATCGCTTTTGGGGACACCGGACCGTGAGTAGCTCTGCACGGCAGACTGACCCTTCTCCGCCCTCTGTCCCCCAACCTTCCGGCACTACCTCAGGGGTCAGTCCTCTCCCCTCTGCCTGGACTGTAGCAATCCAATCCAGCCCGACGCTGCTCAGGAGCCATCCATAGCCCCAGGGGTGAGTGAGCCCCCCTTGCCGGGTTGGGCCTCCTCCCTATCACAGTCGGTGGCAGACCTCACCAAGGTGTCTCAGTCCCTAGTAGCCGTTCTGGATAAGTTGCCCTTGGGAGCTTCTGCGGGACCTAGCACGTCCCAGGACGTCCCATCTGAGCCAGCCAGTGTCAGTCGCAAGAGACCCAGGCAGGATCTCCAGGCGGAGTCCTCTCCTCGCCCTACCTCACCCCATACTCCCCAGCAGTCTCCCTCTCAGGCCTCCTCTCCCAAGTCAGGTGAAGCGCTTTCGGAATCTGAAGGGGTCTTAGAGCTGGATTCGGATCAGGATGCGAACATGAAGGCTACGGTGCAGAACCTCATTGCCGCGATTCACCATACCTTTCGACATCACTGACGCCCCTGCGAAATCCTCAGATCAGGAGGTTTCGTTCAGACGGGCGGAAACACCTTCCAGGGTGTTTCCCTTTCATTCCGAGTTTGGGAAGATTTTTACCAAGGAAAGGGAAGATCCGACTAGACGCTTTCAAAGAGGAAAGCGTCTCGGCGTGCTGTATCCGTTCGCTAAAGAGCTCACGGACAACTGGGCCGCTTCTCCTTCAGTGGACCCTCCCGTATCCAGACTCTCTAATAATACTGTTCTTCCGCTGTCGGGTGTAGTGTCTCTAAAAGATTCTAATGACAGAATCATAGAATCCCTAGCAAAGTCTGCCTTCGAGGCGGCATCTGCGGCGGTATGTCCAGTCTTTGCTTCATCTTGGGCAGCAAAGGCTATATCCGCTTGGGAAGAGGACCTTCGGCAGGGCATTCTGGATAAGGCACAACCGGAGCATTTGGCCGATCTCGCCAATCAGATTTCCCATGCGGGGGATTATCTGCTTTCTGCTTCCTTGGATGCCGCATCTTGCGCGGTTCAGGCGTCAAGCAACATTGTGGCAATCCGACGTACAATTTGGCTCAAGGCCTGGCAGGCGGACTTGTCCTCTAAAAAGTCTCTGACTAATCTGCCTTTTCAAGGAGTGCGTCTCTTTGGGTCCCAATTGGACCAGATTATTAAGGACGCTACCAGAGGTACGAGTTCTCTTCTCCCCCAATCCAAGCCTCGCAGACCTCCTCCAAGGCGTCAGTTCCGTCCCTTTCGGTCTTTCCGCCGTTTCAATGCGGCGGAAAACCCTTCCAACCAGCAAAGGCCACAAGCACGTCAGGAAAGAAAGAAGGTCTCCTTCAGGCCCACTCCATCCTGGCGGTTCCACTCTTCCCAGGGAAGACCACCCAGATCTAGATCTGGACGGTCTACGTGCGCATGACTATCATCGGTCTTCCGTGGGTCCCTTCCAATTGGGAGGTCGACTTCTTTTCTTCAGCGACGTCTGGTTCGCCTCAGTAGAGGACGCTTCGGTCAGAGAGGTTGTATCGACAGGATACAAAATAGAGTTTGTTTCTCTTCCACGGGATCGCTTCTTCCATCCCGTCCGCCACGGGATCCTGCCTTGATCCCGGGGTTCGGTTCGGCCATCGCCTCTCTCCTCAGCTCCGGGGTGATTGTGCTCGTTCCCGAATCGGAACGATTCACAGGGTTTTATTCAAACCTGTTTGTGGTGCCGAAAAAGGACGGGGCGGTTCGACCCATCTTGGATCTCAAGTTACTCAACAAGAGAGTTCGCCTCCGCCACTTCCGGATGGAGTCGGTTCGCTCGGTGATTGCCTCCATGGAGGAGCAGGAATTCATGTGTTCCATAGACATCCAAGATGCCTATCTACATGTGCCCATATTTCCCGGACGTCCGAAGTTCCTGTGGTTTGTGATTCACCACGAACATTATCAGTTCGTCGCGCTCCCTTTTGGGCTCGCCACCGCTCCCAGGGTCTTCACGAAGATTATGGCGGCGTTGATGGCCTTGTTGAGGATCAGAGGTCTTGTTCTTTTTCCGTATCTCGACGATATTCTGATCAAGGTTCCCTCCTTTCATCAGGCCCGCCTAAGTGTGGCGATCGTTCTAGACACCCTGTCCAGTTTTGGGTGGATTGTCAACCGGAAAAAGTCCTGTCTGATCCCTACTCAACGCCTTGTGTTTCTGGGCCTTCTTTTCGACACTCGTCGGTCAAGGGTATTTCTCCCACAAGACAAGATTCTTTCCCTGCAGCAGGGCGTCCGATCACTACAGATCGCACGGTTTACATCTCTCAGGACAGCCATGAGGATTCTGGGGAAGATGGTGGCAGCAATAGAGGCAGTTCCCTTTGCCCAGTTTCACGCCAGGCCCCTCCAGCAGGCCATTTTGTCCAGGTGGAACAGGTCGGCTCTGTCTCTGGATCGTCCGGTTCGTCTTTCATGCCGGATCAAGCGGTCTCTCAACTGGTGGTTGACGTCTCCCCTCATTCTCTCGGGGCGGTCCTTTCTTCCCAGATTGGCACAAAGGACGCCAGCCTCATCGGCTGGGGTGCAGTGTTCCGCAATCACACTGTTCAGGGTCGATGGTCGACTCAGGAATCAGCTCTGCAGATCAATGTCCTAGAGATACGAGCGATCCTTCTGGCTCTCGTCCACTGGGAACGGCGCCTCAAGGGCCTGCCTGTCAGGATTCAAACAGACAATGCCACAGCGGTGGCGTATATCAACCGACAAGGAGGGACACGGAGTGTCTCAGCCCTGGCGGAAGTGTCCAGAATTCTTCAATGGGCAGAGACCTTTGTTCCAACAATTTCCGCGGTTCACATTCCCGGCGTGGACAACTGGGCCGCCGATTTTCTAAGCCGCGAGGGTCTCGCGGCAGGGGAATGGTCCCTACATCCGGAGGTGTTTCATCTGCTCTGCCGTCGGTGGGGAACCCCGGACGTAGACCTCATGGCGTCTCTCCTCAAAAGGAAGGTACCACAATTCGTGTCCAGGTCTCGGGAACCCCTGGCAGTGGGCGCCGACGCTCTGGCCGTTCCTTGGTCACAGTTCGAGCTCCCCTACCTGTTCCCTCCCCTGCCTCTTCTTCCCAAGCTGTTGAAGAAAATCAAGGCAGAAGGGATTCCAGTCGTCCTCATCGCCCCGAATTGGCCCAGAAGGTCTTGGTTCGCGGACATTGTCAACCTTCTCGCGGACGCCCCCTGGAAGCTTCCCGACAGGGCAGATCTGCTGTCGCAAGGCCCGATTTGCGACCCCAATTCTCGGTCGCTCAATTTAACGGCGTGGCTGTTGAGACCGAGGTTTTGAAACGGGCAGGATTCTCTGATCGAGTGATTCATACCATGATCCGCGCCAGAAAGCCTTCCTCTTCCAAGATCTATTACCGTACTTGGAAAGCCTATTTCTCCTGGTGTGAGGCCAATGACATCGAGGCCATGGTTTTTTCGCTTCCTTCTGTTCTGGCGTTTCTTCAGACAGGGCTGGATGCGGGGCTTGCTCTCAGTTCCTTGAAGGGTCAAGTTTTGGCACTGTCCATTTTATTTCAGAAGACGCTGGCCTCCCGGCCCCAGGTCAAAACCTTTCTTCAGGGTGTGGCTCACACGGTTCCTCCGTACCGAGCGCCCGTGGATCCTTGGGATCTTAATTTCGTTCTTGGGGTTCTGCAAGGTCCTCCTTTTGAACCTCTCAGGGATGTTTCCCTTGCCCTCTTTTCTTGGAAGGTGGCCTTTCTGGTGGCCATTACTTCCATCCGACGTGTGTCAGAATTAGCGGCCCTTTCTTGCCGCTCTCCTTTTTGGTACTTCATCAGGACAAGGTAGTTCTGCGGCCTCCGCCCTCTTTACTTCCGAAGGTGGTATCTTCGTTTCACCTCAATGAGGACATTGTTCTGCCATCCTTCTGCCCGAGCCCAGCTCATCCTCGGGAGCAATCCTTGAACAAGCTGGACCTGGTCAGGGCATTGAGAGTCTATCTAGCCAGGACATCTTCCTTGCGGAAGTCAGACTCTCTGTTTATCATTCCAGACGGTGCAAGGAAAGGTCACCCAGCCTCAAAGGCCACTATTGCTCGCTGGATCAGATCGGCAATTTTGGAGGCATACCGGGTCAAGCATCGTGCAGCTCCTTCAGGGATCAGAGCGCACTCTACCCGGGTGGTGGGTGCCTCCTGGGCGGTGCGCCACAGAGCTTCCGCGCTGCAGCTTTGCAAAGCTGCAACGTGGTCTTCGGTTCACACTTTTGTGAAATTCTACAGGGTCCACACCTACGCTTCGGCGGATGCCAGCCTAGGTAGAAGGATTCTGCAGGCCGCGGTGGTGAGTCCACTGGCCTGATGGAAGTTTGTTTCCCACCCCAGGGACTGCTTTGGGACGTCCCATGGTCTCTGTGTCCCCCAATAAGGCGAACGAGAAAACAGGATTTTTTGGGTTGCTTACCGTAAAATCTGTTTCTCGGAGCCTTCATTGGGGGACACAGCACCCTCCCGTGTTCTACAACTCCTGTTCTTATGTTTGTCAATTGGTTACAGTTGAGTTGTTCGTTCTGTTTTCAATCTATTCCGTTACTTCTCCTACTGCTTTCTCACTAACTGAGGAATTTCCTGCCTGTCGGTGGGGTGTATATGGCGGAGGAGGAGCTAACCTTTTTTGTGCATAGTGTCAGCCTCCTAGTGGCAGCAGCATACACCCATGGTCTCTGTGTCCCCCAATGAAGGCTCCGAGAAACAGATTTTACGGTAAGCAACCCAAAAAATCCTGTTTTTGTGGGCGCCATTATTCCTCCACCACTTTATTATATTGTCGAGCCACCGAGAAACAGATCTGAAAAACATTAAACGGGAAATCCTTTCCTGCACTCACCTCCTCCCAATAGTAAACTGCATTTCTCCTCTGCGCCATCACCGCTCCCGGCATTATCCTGTGTGTGAAGAGATCCAGTATAGGCCCATCTGCATCGTCACCACAACTCCACCTTATGCCACTAATATTTCCACTTACAGAGCTTTTCACAGAAGTACAGGATCAATAACATACACCTAGATGGTGGTCTTACTTTTCTCTATTGGGGTGCTGGGTCAAATTCAGTTGCAAGTTCAACTATGAAGACAAAGAACAGAAAAGAAAAACAAGTCCCCCCTCCCCCAAACTGTTAAAGTAAAAGGAGCAAAACAAACCTCAATCTGTTACAGCAAAATACACTGGCAACATCTGTAATCCAATATGTTCAAAACAATAAGAGGCTTACTGGTAATCTTCAGCGCCATCATACAGGGGTCTCCAGACTTGTGCTGCCCTGCTGAGATCAATAACACAATCGCCCCAAACCTGCTCATACATATTTGACAACTGGACACCTCGTTGCTCAAGTTTCATAGCGTACTTGCCTTTTGTTGGGGCCGCATTTCCCTACCACTTTATTTTCTTGGAGCCACTGATGACAAACAGATCTGAAAAACATCAAGTGGGAAATCCGACCCTGCACTCACCTCTCCCTAATAGGACACTGAATGCGGTCACAGATCTATACAGAACATTGGAAAGTCTCCATCATCACCCAAATTACAACAACTTCTGCCAATAACATTTTCACATAAAGAACTTTTCTTTGTGCTATAGGATTAATAAATAAGATGGTGGTCTCACATTTCTGGATGGTGGCCCTGTGCCAAATAAAGTTGCCTTCTTCAACTCTAAAGATAAATAACAGGAAAACAAGACACCCCCTCCTTTTCCAAGAAAATTTTTTACATCAATATACAACACAATATGTGTATATAAATATGTTTGCATATTCCCAACAGTAAGCAGGGGTCAATAATCTTCAGTGTCATCATACAGGGGTCTTCACACGTGTACTGTCCTACTGAGATCAATAAGACGACAATCGCCCCCAAATCTCCAATTTAACTGACTATTTAGACACACAGTCGCGTTCTTACACTTTTAGGGGCTGCATTCCTCAAACATTTGTATGTACTGGAGGACCACTAATCTGAAAAATATCAAATAAGAAAACCCTTTCCTGCAGTCACCTCATCCTAGTAGTAATCTACAATCCTCCTCTGCTCCCGGCATTATCCGGCCATAGATCTGTAGAGAATATCAACGTAGGACAATCTCCACTCACACCACAACTACATCTTATCTCACCAATATTTCCAGGTCAGGATTTTTTTCTCTACACTGAATAAATTACAATAAGATGGTGGTCTCACATTTCTGGTCGGTCCTGTTGCGTCCTTTAGGTCTGATAATAAAAGAACAAAGAAAAACAACCTCCCCATAACAAAATCATTTACAACAATATATAGCGGCAATGTCCTCCATTGCAGTCTGTATATAGTTTAGATTTACCCCAGTAAGCCGGCTCCCGGCAATCTTCAGTGCAATCATACAGGACTATGGAACTTCACTGTTGAGAACAAGAAGAAAACAAATTTCCCCCAAACACACTCCCACTCATCTAACACTTTGGACGCACCGCTGCTCATAGTAAGTGAAAAAACGTTGGCACAACTCAAGTATAGGTGGTGCACAAGTAGGGACCCAATCCGTAATCACTGATACATAAACTTGGCACACACACGTCTGTTGTTGATACGAGAAGTGGTATTTTAATAAGGTATAGTACATACAGTTAATGACGTTTCGGTCTTATGACCTTCATCAAAGTACCCTGTATTGTACTGAACGCCTTGAGTGTGTGAGCAAAAGCCACAAAAATATGAAATGGAATGCTTATGGCCACTCTCCGATCCGTCGGTGCACAGTGCGTGTCTGAGCTGTGAACGCGGCGTCCTGGAACAAACGGCGGACGCCGCGTTCACAGCTCAGACACGCACTGTGGACCGACGGATCGGAGAGTGGCCATAAGCATTCCATTTCATATTTTTGTGGCTTTTGCTCACACACTCAAGGCGTTCAGTACAATACAGGGTACTTTGATGAAGGTCATAAGACCGAAACGTCATTAACTGTATGTACTATACCTTATTAAAATACCACTTCTCGCACCGCTGCTCATGTCTGATTGTCTGCATATTGTGGGGCCATTATTCCTCAGCCACGGATAAGAAATGGATCTGAAGCGAGAAAATCCTTCCCTGCACTCACCTCCTCCCATCAGTAATCTGTAATTCTCCTCCGCTCCATCTCTGGTCCCGACATTATGATTTCACCGATCTGGAAATACTTCCTACATAGGACAATCTCCATCGCCACCACAACTCCATCATCTATGCCACCATTTCACTAACAAGTCTTTTCTCTATAGCATAGGCTCAATAAAATGCAATAAGATTGTGGTCTCACGTTTCTGGATGATGGTCCCATTGACTTCTTTAATTCTGATGATAAAGAAGAAAGCAAAACATCTACCCCCCCTTCAAGAAAAATACTTTACAGCAATATTCAGCATCTATACAATATGTGTATATGGATATGTATATTCATCACCACAGTAATTAGATGTCTACCAATCTTCAGTGTCATCATACAGGGGTCTTCACACGATGTGTCCTGATGAGATCAATAAGACAACAATCGCCCCAAACCCGCTCCAACTTATCTGACAATTTGGTCACACAATCGCATTCCTGCACATTGAGAGGCTGCATTCCTCCATCACTTGTATCTACTGATGGCCACTAATCTGAAAAATATCAAGGTAGAAAACCCTTCCCTGCACTCACCTCACCCTAGTAGTAATCTGCAATCCTCCTCTGCTCCAGGCCTTATTCAGCCATAGATCTGTAGAGAATATCAACATTGGACAATCTCCATTCACACCACAACTCCAGCTTATGTCACTAATATTTCCACGTCAAGATCTTTTGTCTAGACTACAGGATGAATAAAGTACAATAGAATGGTGGCTCACATTTCTGGATGGAGATCACACTGCTTTCTTTAGGTCTGATGATAAAAAAAAGAAAAACAAGGAAAACAACCCTCCCTTCAAAGACAATCATGTACAATATATACTGGCAAACAACTCCAGTGCAATCTGTGTATATATATATATATTACAGGTTAACCACAGGACGCCGATTCCCAGCAGCCTCCAATGCCATCATACAGAGCTATCGAAACATGAGGTTCACTGTTGGAAAAGAAAAGAATTGTCCCCCAAACACGCTCCAACACATCTTAACGTTTGGACACATCGCTGCTCATGTTTGCTTGCCTGTATATTGTAGGGTTGTAGTCCTCATCCACTCTGTATTACTGTAGAGTTGCTGATAACAAACGGATCTGAAATAAATCAAGGCAGAAAATATTTCCGTGCACTCCCCTCATCTAACTGTGAACCTGCAGTACACAGCTGCCCCGTCACCGATAGGGACACTTCATCTGTCCCTGCCGAGACCAATAGAGCCGGGGTCACACTGCGCTATGACAGTCCGTTTAACGGACCGCTTTACACCGCAGTATAACGCGGTGTAATGTAGTCCGTTAACGCTGCCATAGCCCCCCCATTGAGTAGCGCATCGCGACGTATGCCGTAAAGTGACACACGTTCGCAATGTGCCGTTAAGCACTGACGGTGTCTCGGACGCGGCCTGCAGCGTCTGAGGCTCCGTCACCGCAGGGCTGATGAATCTTCAGCACTAGCGGTATAGCATAACTTATATCGCGTTATGCTACAGTGTTAACGCAGCCAGTCAAGGCTATGTGTTGATAGGGCTGGTTAACGCTATGTGAACCTGGCCTAAGACAATCGCCTCCAAAGCAACTCCGAGACATCTGACAATTTGAACACAATGTGACTCAAAGTTATATGGTGTACTTGCATTTTCAGGGGGATGCATTTCTCAACCCTTTCATCTACTGGAGAGCCACTGATAAATAAACATCTGAAAAATACTAAAGAAGAAAATCCTTCCCCACAGTCCCCTCATCCTAATAGTAAACTACAATTCTCTGCTCTCGGCACTATCCGGTCACGGATCTGTAACAAACGCTTACAAGGGAAACTCTTCATCATCATCCTAATCACAACTTATGCCAATAACAGTTTCATATAAAGTTCTTTTCTTCATCCTATAAAGATCAATATAGTAAAAAAGATGGTGGTCTCATGATTCTGGATGGTGGTCCCATTGCCTTCAACTCTGCTGATAAGGAACAGGAAAGCAAAACCCCCCCTTCAAAAGAAAATATTTTACAGCAATATACAGCACAATGTGTATATGTATATTCACCACCGTAAGCTGGGGTCTTCAGTGCCATCATACAGGGGTCTTCACACGTGTACTGTCCTGCTGAGATCATTAAGGCGACAATCGCCCCCAACTCATCTGACTATTTAGACACACAGTCGCGTTCTTACACTTTGAGGGGCTGCATTCATCAACCATTTGTATCTACTGGAGGACCACTAATCTGAAAAATATCAAGCGAGAAAATAATTCCCTGCACTCACCTCATTCTAGCAGTAATCTACAATCCTTCTCTGCTCCCGGCATTATCCGGCCATAGATCTGTAGAGAACATCAAGGTAGGACAATCTCCACTCACACCACAACTACATCTTATCTCACTAATATTTCCATATTCAGATTTAGTACTTAAGACTACAGGATGAATAAATTACAATATGTAAGATGGTGGCCTCACATTTCTGGTCGGTCCTGTTGCCTCCTTTAGGCCTGATGATAGATAAAAAAACAGTAAAGAAAAACAACCTCCCCCTACAAGTAAACCATTTACAACAATATATAGCGGCAATCTCCTCCAGTGCAATCTGTATATATAGTTTAGATTTACCCCAGTAAGCCGGCTCCCGGCAATCTTCAGTGCAATCATACAGGACTATGGAACTTCACTGTTGGGATCAAGAAGAAAACAAATTGCCTCCAAACGCACTCCCACTCATCTAACACTTTGGAGGCACCGCTGCTCATGTCTGATTGTCTGCATATTCTGGGGCCATTATTCCTCAGCCACGGATAAGAAATGGATCTGAAAAATATCAAGCGAGAAAATCCTTCCCTGCACTCACCTCCTCCCAATAGTAATCTGTAATTCTCCTCTGCTCCATCTCTGCTCCTGACATTATTACTTCATAGATCTGGAAATACTTCCTACATAGGACAATCTCCATCGTCACCACAACTCCATCATCTATGCCACCATTTCACTAACAAGTCTTTTCTCTACAGCATAGTCTCATTAACCTGCAATAAGATGGTGGGGTCACATTTCTGGAGGACGGTCAAGTGCCAAATTTACATCTGCAAGTTAAAAACAGTAAAGCAAAACTAATCCCCCCTTCAAGCACAATCATTTACAACAATATATAATGTCAAACAACTCCAATGCAATGTGTGTGTATATAGTTACCATAGTAAGCCGGTTCCCAGCAATCTGCAGTGAAATCACACAGGGTTATGGAAACATGAACTTCACTGTTGGGATGAAGAAAACATATCGCCCCCAAAACACACTCCAACTCATCTACAAATTTGTACACCCCACTGCTCATGTTTGCTTGTCTGCATATTGTGGGGACCGTAAATCCTCATCCACTCTGTATTACTGTAGAGCCTCCGATGACAAATGGATCTGAAAAATATCAAAAGCAGAACACGTTTCCTGCACTTACCTGATCTCGCTGGGAACCTGCAGGGCACAGCTGCCCCGTCACCGATACTGACACTTCATCTGCCCCTGCCGAGATCAATAAGACCATCGCCTCTGAAGTAACGCGCCGAGCAGTCTGACAATTCGGACACAAAATTGCCAGTTTATAGTGTACTTGCTTTTTCAGGGGGCTGCATTTCTCAACCACTTCATGTTACTGGAGAGCCACGGTTTACCCCCTTTCTCCATTTCTGCTCCCAACAATATCCTAAATCACAACTTATGCCAATAGCATTTTCATATAAAGATCTTTGCTTACTACTATGCACAAATAGATGGTGGTTTCACGTTTCTGGACGATGGTCCCATTGCCTTCAACTCTGCTAATAAAGGACAGGAAAGCAAAGCAAACCCCCCCTTTCAAGGAAAATATTTTACAGAAATACACAGCATCTATAGCACAATATGTGTATATCTATTTGTATAGTCACCACAGTAAGCAGGGGTCTAGCAATCTTCTATGCAATCATACAGGGGTCTTCACACTTTTAGCTGGGCTGATGGAGATTAATTAGAAGACAATCGCGCCAAACCAACTCCAACTTATCTCGCCGTTTACACACAATCTTTGAGGGGCTGTATTCCTCAACCACTTTGTTTTATTGGAAGATCCTCCCCCGCACTCACCTTACCCTAGTAGTAACCTACAATCCTCCTCTGCTCCCGACATTATCCAGGCAAAGATCTGTAGAGAATATCAACGTTGGACAATGTCCATTCACAGCACAACTACAACTAATATTTTCATCTCAAGATCTTTTGTCTAGACTACAGGATGAGTAAAGTACAATAGGATGATGGTCTCACTTTTCTGGATGGAGATCACACTTTCTTTAGATCTGGTGATAAAAAAGTGAAGCAAAAGAACCCCCTCCTTCACAAGCAATCATTCACAATATATACTGGCAAACAACTCCAGTGCAATCTGTATATACACCGCATATTATAGGTTTACCACAGTACACCGCTTCCCAGCAATCTCCAATGCTATTATTTCTATAGCACCATTGATTCCAGGGTGCTGTACATGAGAAGGGGTTACTTACAAATTACAGATATCACTTACAATCACAGACTGATATAGAGGGGAGAGGACCCTGCCCTTGTGGACTTACAGACTACATGATGGTGGAGAAGGAGGCAGAAGGTTGGGGGGTGCAGCAGCTCTGGTTTTGGTGAGGTGGTATGTCTTACAGAGCTATCGAAACTATGAGGTTCACTGTTGAAAAGAAAACAAATGTCCCCCAAACACGCCGTTGCTCATGTTTGCTTGTCTGGATATTGTGCGGTTGTGTTCCTCATCCACTCTGTAGAGACATTGATAAACTGATCTGAAAGATAGAGGCAGAAACTTTTTCCCTGCACTCACCTCATCTAACTGGGAACCTGCAGTGCATAGCTATCCAGTCTCAGATGCTTCCACTTCATCTGCCCCTGCTGATAAGGAACAGGAAAGTAAAACAATCCCCCTTTTCAAGAACAATCTTTTACAGCAATACACCACATCTATTGTAGTGTGTGTGTTTGCACGTGTATACACCGTAGGTTCCTAGCAATCTTCAGTGCCATCATACAGGGGGTCGTCACATGGATCTGCCCTGGTGAGGTTAATAAGAAAAGTATTACCCCAAACCCACTTGGCACTGGTCTGATAGTTTGTATGTACTTGTACTTTGTGGGGGCTGCATTCCCCACCCGCTGGTGCAAATAATCTGAAAAAAACTCAAGCGAGAATCCTTTCCTGGATTCACCCAATTGTAGTAGTAAACTGCAATCCACCTCCGCTCCATCCCTGATGGAGACACAGTAAGACACACACCTATATCTGATATTGAGCTTACATTTTGTGGGGGTTGAATGCCTCACTTTCTTTATTCGAGTGGAGGTCCGCAGCTAAACTGATCTGAAAAAAACTTAGAGGAAAGCCTTTCCTGCACTCATAGTAAACTACACCTCTCTTTTGCTTCATCACTGCCCTCGGCATTATCCGGGCATAGATCTGTAATGCATAGGACACTGTCCATCGACCTCACAACACCAAATTATGTCACAAATTTTCAAGTCAAGATCTTTCTATCAATCTTCAGAGACATTAAACCGGGGTCGTCACACCTGAAGTCCACTGCCAAGAAGATCAATGGCCCCAAAACCCACTCCAACTTATCTGATCATTCGGACACAGAATTGAGTACTTGCGCTTCGTGGGGTTACATTCCTCAATCACTTTGTTGTAGTGGAGGGCTACTAATCTGAAAAATATTAGGCGAGAAAATGTTTCCTGTACTCACCTCATCCTAATGAATCTTCTGTTAAGTCATACAGGGCTATTCAACAGGAAAATTGCCCAAAACGCACTCCCAACTTATCTAACAATGTTATCATACAGCTCAAGTTTGATGATATCCTTTGTGCTTTCTGTGTTTCTCATTCGCCTTGTTCTATTGCAGAGGCAGATTACAGATTGATCTGAAATACCAAGGGAGAAAGGCCTGTTCTGCACTTGCCAACTAAACTGAAAATCGCCGGTTGCACCTGTCCCTGGCGTTATATTGCTGTAGATTTGTAAAGAATTCTAACATAGGACAGCCTCCATTGTTACCACAATGCCAACTTAAGCCACTAATATTTCCCAAAGTCAATTCCTTTCACCGTACTACAGGATCCATAAAATACATCTAGCTGGCGGGGATCGATCTCATTCTTCTGGATGCCGCTCTTGGTACAAATTTAGAGGGCGCCTTGTGGAATTCTGATTTAAAGAAAAAAAAACAAAGCCCAAACAAATCCCTTCTCCTTTAACCCCTTAACGACCAGGGGTATTTTTGGTTTTACATTTTCATTTTTCCCTCCCCTTCTTTCCAGAGCCATAACTTTTTTATTTTTCCGTTTATATGGCCATGTGAGGGCTTATTTTTTGCGGGACGAGTTGTACTTTTAAATGACATCATTGGTTTTACCATATCGTGTACTCGAAAACGGGAAAAAAAATTCCAAGTGCGGTGAAATTGCAAAAAAAGTGCAATCCCACACTTGTTTTTTGCTTGGCTTTTTTGTTAGGTTCACTAGATGCTAAATCTGACCTGCCATTATGATTCTCCAGGTCATTACAAGTTCATAGACACCAAACATTTCTATGTCCTCTTTTATCTAAGTGGTGAAAAAAAATTCCAAAGTTTGCTTAAAAAAAAAAAAAAAAAAAAAAAAAAAATTTGCGCAATTTTCCGAGACCTGTAGCGTCTCCATTTTTCATGATCTGGGGTCGGGTGAGGGCTTATTTTTTCCGTGCCGGACTGACGTTTTTAATGATAACACTTTTGTGCAGATATGTTCTTTTGATCGCCCGTTATTGCAATGTCTTGGTGACCAAAAAAAACGTAATTCTGGCGTTTTGAATTTTTTTTTCTCGCTACGCCGTTTAGCGATCGGGTTAATGCTTTTTTTTTTTTTATTGATAGATCGGGCGATTCTGAACGCGGCGATACCTAATATGTGTATGTGGGATTTTATTTTTACTGTTTTATTTTGATTGGGGCGAAAGGGGGGGGTGATTTGAACTTTTAGGTTTTTTAATTTTTAAACTTTTTTTTTTTTTTTACTTTTGGCATGCTTCAATAGCCTCCATAGGAGGCTAGAAGCATGCGCAACCCGATCGGCTCTGCTACATATGGGCGATGAGCAGATCGCCCATATGTAGCAGATTTACTGCTGTGCTTTCAGCGCCGACCACCGGGTGGCGCTGAAAGCCATATGCCTGGAACAACCATAGAGGTCTCAGAGACCTCTGGTTGTCCAGGCAACATGACGCCGACCCCCGATCACGTGACGGGGGTCGGCGATGAGGTCATTTCCGGCCCGGCGGCCGGAAATGCTATTTAAATGCCCGCTGTCAGCTTTGACAGCGGCATTTAACTAGTTAATAGGCGCGGGCGGACAGCGATTCAGCTCGCGCCTATTACGGGCACATGTCAGCTGTTCATAACAGCTGACATGTCCCGGCTTTGATGCGGGCTCAGCGCCGGAGCCCACATCAAAGCAGGGGAAATGTCTCATGACGGACTGTGTCCGTCATTGGACATTAAGGGGTTAAGCATAAGACATATAAATACATATTGTCAAACATAGTTATATATATTTCACCACAGTAAGGAGCTTCCTAATACCTTCAGTAATATACAGAAGTCAAAGATTACAGCCGACAATCGCTCACAAACTCATTTCGAGACGCACAACAGCGTGGACGCACCATTACTCAAGTTTGTTAATGGTGTACTTGCAGTTTGTAGCATCTACATTCCTCTATTGGAGGGTCACTTTACAAAGGGATCTGAAAAATATTAAGGGAGAAAAGCTCTTCCTGTACTCACCTCCATTTGTAAACTGTACTGCACTTTAACTTTTGATAATTGAACTGTATTTCACCACTGCTCCATCAATGCTCTTGGCATCACCCAGTCATAGACACTACAATTCCCAAGTTAGGATCTTTTCCCCGATACTATGGGATCAATAATGCATGCTACTGTTCTTAGGGGTCTGGTTTAGTAGTGGGGGGCTCACACTAAAGTCAGTTGCTGTCTTTCAGTCTGTTAATACAAAGACAGTGAAGCAAAATACCCCACCCATCCCCATATAAAAATCATTTTTTATACAATCTATTTCACAAGCCATTTTCTACCACTTCAGTGAAACCATACAGGGCTCGTCACACTTGAACTGCACTGCTGAGACAATTCACTCCAAACCCACTATTTAACTTGGACACGATTGCTCAAGAATTGTCCCAAACTTGCATTTTGAGGAGGCAGCATTCCTCATCGGGTGCAATACAGTGGGTAATGACAGATCTGAAATATAATCAAGAAAAGGCTTTCCTGCCTTCACCAAATCCAAAAGGTAAACTACGATTCACTTCTGCGCAATCACTGCTCCGGACATTATCACCTCTCAACCGTAAAGGGCAGTCTCCATCGTCATCTCTATACCACCAATTGTCAGGAAGGACGTCTCTGGTTAGGGCATAAAAGTGATGAAAAAAAAGTGAAGCGAGAAATCACTACACTATCTTCAAAAAGATGTGTATATGGATTTGTATATTTACCACAGAAATGGTTTTTAGCAATCGTCAGAGAAATCATGCAAGGCAATCAAAGCTTGAATGGCACTGCTGAAATCATAGAGAGCAATAGTCCAAAAACTTCAGAGTTTGATCATGTTCTCGGGATTCCGTGGGGCCTGCAGTTATACTGGAAACCCATCGATCGAAATCTGATCTCAAAAATACCAAGACGAAACACCTTTCCTGCTGTACTCAAAGTAGAATCCGCAATGTGCTTCTGTTGCTGTTAGCAGGTTCTTGTTCATCTGTTGAAATGGTGCAGGACACAAAGATTACCAAACCAGATGCTGGAGGAGGAGAAAGGGGTAGCCCTTTTACTGATAAAATCTGTGTATACTGATAGATTGTGGGCAACTACTCACATCACTATAATAGAAAAAAAATCATATAGGATATGAGTTTGCATTACTTCAGTTGAATGAACATTTCATAACTACTTGTGTATTTTCAATGCCTGCCTAACTGGTACTGAGATGATAGCCATGTATAACAAATAGTATACAAGAAAATAAATCCCCATAAAACCCTTCTATTAAAGAAAGCTAGAGAGACAAATCAAAAAAAAGAAAAAACACTAGTATTACAGTGTCCTACATACACCAGGCCACATGAAATCTTCATTTGGTTAAGTGTCCTCTTCTTGAGTCGTCACTGTGGAAAATAGTTCGATGCCAGCATACTACACCAGTTTCACTGCAAAGGCTCTCTTTTATATTTTTTTTGTTAGCTTACAAAATGTGAACATTATGTTTATATGTCTGCCTTTCATTGCAGAAAGTTATACATGCTGCGCTCTTATTGAAAACGCAAGTTGTTTATTGTCTTTTTCCATCAATTATAACCCTATTTCACCCCATTCACCTGAATATTGTTGCTTTGTGTTGGTTTCAGAGTGGCAACACATTAACATAGAATGGACAAGTTTCTTCCAGAAACAGCTCCACTTGTCCGTGGGCCGTCTGGAATATTTCAGCATTATTTGACTTCAGTTCAAAGTCTTTAGGGCCAATATTACACAATTTCTCCCACCTATTCCTGTTGCAGATGCCTTCCTGCAAGATTTTTGTCACAAAAACTTAGTTCAGTAGAAACTTGAACACTTTGTATTGATACATGTGTTCTCATATGTTCTCATTATACGCAATATTTTTCTTTGCAAATGTTTGAAATAGTGATTTAGCTAGGCAAGTACTGGGCAACCCCTTTAAGCTAGATAAAATAGTTGATATTCTCGCTAAGGCCACTTTCACACTTCAGGCTTTCGGTGTCCGGCGAAAAATCGGACTGCCGAATCCAGCCCCTGTTACGACCAGATCCAGCTTTTTCATTGGTGCCGCATTGCACTGGATGGCAATGCAGCGCGTCCGTTTTTTTCCAGAGAAAACGCAACATTTTTTTCCCCAACGCCAGACCGGTTTTTCGCACTGCACATGCCCGGAAACCTCTGCCAAGAATATATCCGGCAGAAAGAAGGATCCGGTGTCTGCGTTTGCGGCCGGATACGGTAGTCCGGTTTTTCGCCGCACCATGCCGGATACCGAAAGCCTGAAGTGTGAAAGCGGCCTTATACGGCACAAAACAAAAATCAAAGTTGTAGTATAACTGTCAGAGATGACAAAGCTCTCCCCACCAAATGTAGAAGACCGCAATTTCTTGTATAGTGAGGGTACGTGCACACTCTGCAGACCCGCAGCAGTTTTAGCTGCTGTGTACAGTACCATTCAAATGAATGGGGAAAAAAAAACCGCTGTAGACGTAGCGGAAAAATCCGCACGGATTTACTGCGGTTTTGAAACCGCAGCAAGAATTGACATGTCAATTCTTTCTGCAGAATCCCATCTCCACCATTGTGGAGATGGTGAATCCGCAGGACCAAACCGCAGATAATCCGCAGGTCTTTTGACCTGCGGTTTATCTGCGGTTTTTGCAAAATCCATGCGGATTAATCCGCAGCGTGTGCACGTACCCTAAATCTTTGAACATTAAACCATACTTTGTTGGTTTCATAAAACAAGTTGTCTAGGTTTAGTCTGCAGCCACTATCAGATTTGTGAACCCTCATAGTATGCACAGTATCAGGTGCCAGGACCGTGACCATCAATTTGCAGACATGCAAACTAGAAATGCTTGGTCTCACTCGATAGATTGATGCCAGTCAAGTCTAGATGGAATGTGCCTGAAGTATCATACTGTTAGACATCCCCTTTACCACACTCCCATTACCCCCTCCGACACTGTAGACATACAGTTTACCTTCAGTTGAATGTGTCAGTTTAAGTATATGCAAAATGAAGAGCTGCCTCTCTGTGAAACCTGCATCAGGGTTCTTCAGCATGCGGCACAAATGTTCCGTAGCTTTGTAGACATACAAATACATTGTATGCCGATGTTCAGAAGCTGTATATGATATTTTAAGTCAGAAAGTCATTCTCCTGTGGTCATAGGGACAAAACACCAAGTGGTGAGGACAGTGATCGTTTATTTGGGGGTAAAGGGCAAATTCCAAATATCAATCTTTCTTCTCACATGCAGTAGTCTAGGTCCCCCTCCATTTAATAAAAACAGTTATGCACTGTATAAATGCTCTCCCAGTCACAGCTGTACACCATTACAGACAGCCATTGTATTACTTTTTTAAATTGTAGATCCGGTAATCCCCACTTGAAGTGAATGATAGAAAGCATAGGGGTAATAACCAGGCAAATGAGTAAATATGTCAAAATTAACATGAGAAAGTCCAGGTTCAGCAGCAGCCTGGACTTCTTCATGTTTTGTCCAAAGGCAGGGGACAGATGCCAGCAGATTGGGCACTGGGATCACGTGTCGCAACCACACTAGAGCCCTGGGGAAAGCGAGTGCAGACACCGCAGGTACGGCACATGCACAGGATTCGAGCAAGATTTAGTTTATTGGCCCCCAAACATTTAGATCAAGGAGCTTGTGCTAGAAGTGGACAACCCCTTTAAGGGTCCACTGGACAAACCCACCTGCAGAAACCCATTTTTACTAGAGGGAAAACCCAAGCACATGAGCATACCTTTTCAGTGCTGCCAAGACACGATACCAAGTTGCCCAGACATCATAAACCTCTTACTTGTAAAAGCTCCTGATTTGGCAGAGCAGGAAACTTGGCTATGTCTCTGAACTCCATTTCCGAGGATGGAGAGATCACAAAGAAAACAAGAAAATGACTTGTATGGTAACAGATAAAAAGTTGTGTAGAAGTTTTCAGTGGTATTGTGTAAAGTTGTCAGCAGTTGTGTAAAACAATTTAAGTTACAGCAACATACCACACAGTCAATTGTAAAAATTCAGAGTATAAACTACTATAATCTTGCAGTAATTCAGCTTTTATGAGTTTCAGATTCTAAAACTGTAAAACTAAATACACAGCCATTACAGGCTGTAAGTGTTTTTTTGTGGGGGACTATAAGCAGCTTTTAAAGTTTTGCTTGTGGCAATGTATACACTAACTTCTACATGGACACTACACAAAGCACAAAAAATAAAAAAATAACGTAGGCACCAAAGATGTGTTAATTGGAAGTGTGTGTAAATCATGCAGACTTGTTGACCTTTTAATACACTTAACTGGTAAGAGACGCTGCTGACATAGGATCACTTGACATCTCCTTCATTGAGGGCATGTAACCTGACTCATTCAGGATGAGTAACCTGTCCAAGGAAATGAAATCAAAAATCTTTCAGACAGCGATCAGACGTATGTGGACACGAGTCACTTAACCTTGAAACATACGGTCCGTGAGCTTTACAAATCCAAAACCTTTATGTTTTGGTGGCTTTACCAAGTGTAACCAAAATGTAGAGGCCTCAGGTGAGCAGAAAGACAGCTGCAGGATTGGGTGGTAGCAGAATGACCTACATCTTGATCACTTCACTCCTGCCTGAAAATTACCATTGCATATTTGCACCAAACCTTTAAGAAAGACATTGAAACAATATAATTTTTTTTAATGAATAAATTAATGTCAAAAACACAGAAATGCATAAGCAACTTACAGCAACAAGAACCAAGGAAAGACCTTACTTGTTTACACAGGTTTATGAAAGCATTTTTCTGATTGTCAGTCAACAGTAACCCCAAAAAGACAAAATCCTAGGAAGAAATGTAAAAATACATCCACATGTGTTACAGTATTCATGTAGATCTAGTTTTAAGAATTTGAGATTCATGCATTAACTGGTTGTATCATTTAATGGCATCTATATGAATTGGTAAGCTCATTTAAATATTAAACTTCAGCAATTGCTAGTTTTATAAGAATTCACCAAGGAAATGAAGACCTGTTGCAGCAACCAGATTAAGTTACCATGAAAACATGTAATCTGTGGGCCATGTCACTCGCCTTAAAAGGGTTGTTCAGTTCAAAAGTTATCGCTTATTCACAGGATACCAGTTAACTGTCCCAGTCGCTGGGGTCTGACTGCCTTGGCACCTAGCAATCCCAAGAACTGGAGTTCCGCAGAGATTTAGTATGAATGGAGAGGTGGGTGATCATACACTACCACTCCATTAATTCTTACTGAAGGACTGAATGGCACATGACTCACCAAGTCCCATTCAGTTGGGGTGTAGAGCTCTGGTTCTTGGGATCACTGGGGGCCACAGTTGTTAGAAGCCCAGTGATGAGAAAGTTAGCACAGAATAGGAGATAAATTGCAAACTTGAGAACAACCCTTTAAATGGTATACAGCGATCCTCTGGGACACACTTATTAGGGGAACAACTTGTTTGCTTACCAGGTATAGGGTGTGCTTGATTATTTCGATAGCCTAAAAGATTGGAAGGATCTCCTTCTTACCCATTATCTATGAAGCAGCCACAAATGGGTAAAGTTTCCTCCCAGATGTGAATTCATGTTTGAGAAGATTAAGACTGGTAAAAGTAAACAAAAAGACCGGTTGGGTTACCAGACACCTGTGCAGACAAACACACTGCTGGTGCCTGAAGCTTAGAGGTTCTAGTGGTCAAGGATCACAAAAATGAGGCTCTATGGACTGCAGCCTAAGGAAAAAGAATTAAGTTAACATGCGGTCATGGAAAGTGGTGCATGGTATTCATTGTCCTATAACAAGCATATGTCACATTACAGTTGTTATAGCTAACATTAAGATCAGCATCATAACAGAATGCGACTAATGTCATTACATAATGAAACATTGCTTGTTAATTCTTACAGCCTACAACCTTGTTCTGATCAGAAACCCAACATGACACCCATGGGTCCTCAACAAGCTGCCCTCTAAAGTCCCAAATTAAATATTTGCAGCCAATGTGATACTCAGCCCACTAACTGGGTGGCCTGGATTGGCCGGCAAGGGAAGCATATAAATCTGTTTTCTTGGGACAGTCTATTTGGGTGGCTTATTTCAAGTACTCCGTTCTTCTCAAGGCAGATGCAGTCTTGTCCGGTTTCTGGTATGGGGTTGATCCCACAATAAAGTCTTTAATTCTGTTGCGTGGCTCCATCGATGCTTGTCCGTGGTTGCAACAACTCTTCAGAGAATACACATGGGAAATTTCTCGGCTATTAGAAAGCTCCTGCCTCAAACCACAAATCAAATATCAAATCTGCTAAAAATACCATTTCACCAATATTACATACATAGAAAAAAGTTCTATCCACTAGAAAAGAATAAATGGAAGTCGGTCAAATCCAGAGGCTGCCAGCAGAGGGCAGTCACTAAAATGCCACTACCCAGAAAAAACAAGAGGGGGCAGTGAAGAGCCTCACTGCATAGCACCGCCACAAAGGTGACCATATATGGCATCAGGAACAAGAGGCAATGTGTCACCGTAGAGATCAGCAGCCATATTTAGCAACAGCATAAGGGTTGTGTCCACGGTCCAAATATGCAGTGAAAACCCAGCTCCGTCCAAAGTGCTGCCTTTATTTGCACGCACAGGGATTCCGGATGTGTTCATTGAACACATGCTGAATCACGACTGCCATTTATTTTGCAGAGACTGAGCGTCTCCACAACATAAATAGGCATGATGCTGTCTATAAAGACTTGCTGCATGCTTGGATACGCAGGTCTGCCACCTGCGTGTCTGCACGCATAGTGGAGATGGGATTTCATGAAATCCCCTCCACTATGCTGTAACATCTGGACACAGCGTCCAATCCGCAGCAAATCCTGAAGTAATCTAGCACCTGGAAACATACCCCAAGCCTACCACTAAACAGCAAGGTCAGAAAATGGCTACAATATGCAGCATCGGAATTAGCTCCGCCCACCGAGAACCCATTGAGAACGCAGTCACTACCTGCAGCTCCGTCCACTGACTGCTAACAGCAGGCAGTAACCCGACGTATCACACCTTTATACCTAGCTCCGCCCACATTATGGAGACTCAACTGAGAGCGGTAGCTAGCGCGTCATCACCTCTAGCTCCGCCTACCAGAAGACCAACGGTTGGAGACAAAGGCGTGACGTCATAGCAGCCATCCCCGGAGCTCCGCCCTCTGCGGCCATCCCACCCAGTACACGACAGACAGCCGCCATGTCTAGGACTAAACCTTCCACACAAGGATGGCGGCCATGTCTAGGACTTAAGCTATGTCCCCACATACAGAAAATTGCTGACTAAAAACGTGACTCCGTCCCAAGAAAAACGAGTTTTTATGCGTTTTTCTCCAGAGCATACACGTTCTCATAGAATATAGTTGCATTTTTAAGCCTTTTTGCATGGAAAACGCTTAAAAACCGCTTATGTGGGCACACAGCCTAAACCTTCCACACAAGGCCGGCGGCCATATCTATAGCTAAACCTCCTACTCCCCAACAAGGCCGGCGGCCATATCTATAGCTAAACCTCCTACTCCCCAACAAGGCCGGCGGCCATATCTATAGCTAAACCTCCTACTCCCCAACAAGGCCGGCGGCCATATCTATAGCTAAACCTCCTACTCCCCAACAAGGCCGGCGGCCGTGTTTATGACTGAAGCTTCTACACAAGAATGGCCGCTGTAGTTACAGGGTTGATAAGTGCTATGGCAATTCCGCTCTTCCACCCACCATTGTAACAATTAACACCCGAACAAGTTAACAAAATACGAGTAAAATCTCTCTATACGGAGAAATCAGCCATAACCGTCACATGACGCTATCCCCACAAGACTGCCGCTCTCACCCAGCCCAATAACCTGGTGAAATGGTATCTTAAGCTCCAATAAATGCCAGTGAGAACAAATACCTTACAAGCCTGAATAATAGCCGAGAAAAGAGAGCACGGGGAACAAAAGCTGTAACTGCCGCGCACAGCAGCCTCTCCACACCGAGCAGCCACACAGAGACGTCTTCACAGCAATGAGCAGCAGTGCCAGCGGGGGAGGGTATTTATAGACTCAGCTTCACACACAGTCATTGTTTGTAACCTTCCGCGTTCTCTCTGTGAGAACTTCATATAGTCCCTACTTATTTTACCTCACAGAAGACACTAAAACCTTTTAAAATAAATGATTCAACTGTTTTTCACACTGCCAGCATCACTTTTTTCATTCAAAATCAAAATAAAAAAGTTACAAGCGATACTATGCATAATAGAAGCCGCTCCCCTCACGAATGACTCAGTATAAAATGGCGAATTGTTATGGCGTAGGGATATAGAAGTACCGGTGAGCGGTCTGTATGTAGTGCCGTTCATAACCAGTTGATAGGACCTGTGTATTCTGAGCTGTGGCAGCTATGACGCACTGCCTGCAGCCTGCACCACTGTGTATTATATAACAGAATGAGGGAAACAGGCGGCTTTCTCTGACAACTTCCAATAAATAAGCCATGTATAACACTGGGTGTCTTCTGTACGAGCCCACAGCACCGCAAAACCCCGCTGTAAAATGACGAAAAATGCGTATAGAAGCCATGTTTCTGTATGAGAATCACAGGCACGCTGTTCTTAGGCGCTGTTCACACATTGTATTGGGAAAACACAATTTTTACGTCAAGTTGCAGCTGTATTGCCCATAGTGACTGACCGCACGATATTTACAGATATAACATATAAAAAAAATGATGTTATCCACCTGTAATAACCAGGCGGCCGGTAACCACATCGGAAAACAGCATTAATGTGCGTGCAGCGCCATTGTGATACCACAAAAGGGCTCAGACACTTGCTGATTGGGAACGTGACCTGGCGGATAGCGGTGGACGTGTTGGCCATGGGCCCGTTCACCCTCCAATGTGGGATAGCCCTCTAAACTTCTTAGGTGACAAAATGGCGCCGCACGCATTTTACTTCAATCTGTGTTCAGACGCAGTTTGTTTTCCTTGCAGTCCATATGGTAAAATACGCCCATCGGAGCCCAGCCTTATACATACTTCACAACATGATTTTTGCTACACAAAAAAACAAAGCAAAAAAATACCCCAACGTCTTAGGCCAGTGATGGCGAGCCTTTCTGAGACTGAGTGCCCAAACTGCAACCTAAGGCTATGTGCACACGCTGCGGATTGGTCTGCGGATTTGTATCTGCGGAACCGCAGGTAAAATGACCTTCGGTTTTACCTGCGGATTGGCCAGCGGTTTTCCCCTGCGGTTTATCACCTCTACAATGGAGGAGATGGTAAACCGCAGCAGAATCCGCAGAAAAGAAGTGCCACGTCATTTCTTTCTGCAGATTCAAAACCGCAGCTTTTCCGCAGTTAAAAATCTGCAGCATGTGCACAGCAGATTGTAAATCCCATAGACTTACATGCTACTGTACACTGTCTGCAGAACTGCTGCAGATCCGCAGCAAAAACCGCAGTGTGTGCACATAGCCTCAAACCCAATTATTTATGACGAAGTGCCAACACGTGCCAAATTCCCCATCATGATCCCCTTCTTGCAGAAATATGTCCCGTCATGATCCCCTTCATGCAGAAATATGCCCCATGATCCCCTTCATGCAGAAATGCAGAAATATGCCCCATGATCCCCTTCATGTAGAAATATGCCCCATCATGATCCCCTTTGTGCAGAAATATGCCCCATCATGATCCCCTTCGTGTAGAAATATGCCCCATCATGATCCCCTTCATGTAGAAATATGCCCCATCATGATCCCCTTCGTGCAGAAATATGCCCCATCATGATCCCCTTCGTGCAAAAATATGCCCGATCATGATCCCCTTTTATAGAAATTGCCTATTCACCACCTCCATCATTTCCTCCTCCCCATCACCCCATCATTACCCTCTCCCCCATCACTCCCATCATTGCCTTCTCCCCATCACTCCCATCATTGCCTTCTCCCCATCACTGACCCTCTCCCCATCACTCCCATCATTCCCCACTCCCCATCACTCCCATCATTAGCCTTCTCCCCATCACTCCCCTCTCCCCATCACACACACCAGCGGCCACACACACACAGCAGCGGACACACACACACACAGCAGTGGACACACACACCTCTCCGCACCGCAGCTTCCTTCCACACATTGAGTGGCGCGGCCGCAGCTGGATGACATCATCATTCAGCTCCGCGCCGTGCCGCTCAATAAGTGAGAGGAAGGAAGCTGCAGCTCTGGAGCCGTGAGGCGAGGCTGCGTGCCAGCTGAGAGGGCTCTGCGTGCCCTCTCTGTGCCATAGGATCGCCATCACTGTCTTAGGCTATGTTCACACACTGCATTTTTGCTGCTTTTTTAAGCAAATTTTAACGCCAATGTCAGATAACCTCCCTTTATGGGCGGTGAGACCAAATCTTTTCTGGCAAATGTCAGCTGTTTTGAACAGCTGACCATGTGCCTCTAACAGCCGGGGGTGGAATTGCGAGCCACCTGAAGCTGTTAACCCGTTAAAATTTAACACGCGCTTCCGGCAAGCGCTTCAGAAATCCCGCCCATCGGTGACCCCTGTCATGTGATCGCGGGTCACCGACCAGAGGTCTCCAGCAGACCTCTATGGTTGTCATTGCTGGATTGCTATGAGCGCCGCCTGGTGGACGGCGCTCATAGCAACAGCAATTCTGCTACATACAGGCGATCTGATCATCACCTCTATGTAGCAGAGCCGATTGGGTTATGGCAGCTTCTAGTCTCCCATGAGGACTATTGAAGCATGCCAAAAGTTAAAAAAAAAAATGTTTTTAAAAATATAAAAAATATAAAAGTTAAAATCGCCCCATTCAAAATAAAATAAAAAAAAAATCAAATATACACACGTTTGGTATCGCCGCGTTCAGAATCGTCTGATCTATCAATATAAAAAAAATTTACCTGATCGCTAAACAGCGTTACGAGAAAAAAAGTCAAACCGCCAGAATTACTTTTTTGGGTCGCTGCAACATTGTATTACAATGCAATAGCGGGCGATCAAAAGAGCGTATCTGCACCAGAATGGGATCAATAAAACAGTCAGCTCGGCATGCAAAAAATGAGCCTTCACCCAACCCGAGACCACGAAAAATGGAGACATTATGGGTATCGGAAAATGGCGCTTTTTTTTTTTTTTTTTTTTTTACAAACATTGGAATTTTTTTCAAAACTTAGATAAATAGAACCTAGACATGTTTGGTGCCTATGAACTCGTAATGACCTGGAGAATCATAATGGCAGGTCAGTTTTAGCATTTAGTGAACATAGTAAAAAGGCAAAGCAAAAAACAATTGTGGAATTACACTTTTTTTGCAGTTTCACCGCACTTGGATTTTTTTTTCCCCTTTTCCAATACACGATATTTTAAAACCAGTTGCGTTGTTCAAAAGTACAACTTGTCCCGCAAAAAACAAGCCCTCACATGGCCATATTGATGGAAAAAGTAAAATGTTATGGCTCTGGGAAGAGCAAAAAACGAAAACGCAAAACCGAAAAATGCTCCTGTCATGAAGGGATTAAGCTGCATTTCACAGTACCAGTAATGCTATGTACCCATGTGCGGAATTTTCCGCGGCAATTCCGCAACTCCCTGCAGCGGGAAATACGCGAAAAATACGCATGCTGATTGACAGGTTGGTCACACTTGTCAAATATAGTGTTTGACAAGTGTGACCAACTTTTTTACTATTGAGGCCGCCTATGCAGCATCAGTAGTAAAAAGATATAATGTTATAAATAATGGGGGGGGAGGGGAAAAAAAAAAATAAAAAATCGGGATATTCTCACCTTCCGGCGTCCGCCGCAGCTTTCCCGGTCCTTGCGATGCTCCCGGCAGCTCCCAGTCCCAGCGATGCCTTGCGACAATGAACTCTGATGGTCTCGCGTATAGATAAGGCGTCCAGCTGCTACAAACCTAACAAACAGGTAATCCCTGCATGTGTTGTGGCTGCCGAACAGCCGTGAGACATGCAGGCCCCGGAGGAGCAAACATATTTTTCAAGCACAATAAGTGACAGCAAAGTGAAATGAATCACTAATTAATGCACATAGGTTGTATGAATATTCACATCGTACCTACTCAAAGAAGGTGAAGACACAAAATATATTTAGAAGAAATCTATAGTTTTATTAAATGCACACAAATAAAAGCAATGTAAAAAACATTGAAAGAGACATGAGGGAATGAACAAGTCCTATACCGGGAAATCACATGAAAACGTATAGATGGTGGATATAATCACTAAATAGCATTTAAACTTTCACGATATGGCTGTGTGGCCAGAAAAAAATAGTCATAAAGTCCATAAAACCATTTTGAGCTTTACATAATTCCCAGTGGATGCAAACATAAGAAATCATGTATAAACATCATGAAAGAATGAAGTAATGTGGGAAAGTTTAGCTACCAATTACAAGTACCCAGGGACTCCAACGTTCGTTTCGCCAGGTGGCTTTCTTAAAGAGTGTGCACCTTCGTTGAGTACAGGGGTGGGATTCAGCCGGTTCTCCCTGGTTTGGTGGAACCGCTTGTTAAAAAAGCATCCGGTTCCCCGAACCGGGGAGATTTAGAGCCGCGATCCGGTACTGTGCGCGGCCGTGCCCTCTGCACTGTGACGCGGCCGGCAGCAGACACAGCCGCCCGCATCACAGTGTATCAGGCCGGGAGCTGTGCACAGCCGTCTCCTTGACAACTGCGCAGCTCCCTCTCTACTTCCGGGTCAGGTGTCGGGCCTGCGTGATGACGTCATCGCGCAGACGCCATGTACCTGGAGTGGACGCTGGGTGCAGAGAGGCGCTGCTGGGGAGCGGCTGTGAGGTAAGTATGGGAAACTTTTTTTTTTTTTTTTTTAAATGAATTCAGTGGGTGAGAGGACTGTACATGGAGGGGGGTGAATGGGGCAGCTGTACATGATGGAGGGGGGTGAATGGGGCTGCATATGATGGAGGGGGGTGTGGGGGCTCTACATGATGGAGGGGGTTGAATGGGGCTGCACATGATGGAGAGGGGTGCGGGGGCTGCACATGATGGAGGGGGGTGCGGGGGCTGTACCTGATGGAGGAGGGTGAATGGGGCTGCACATGATGGAGGGGGGTGCGGGGGTTGTACATGATGGAGGAGGGTGCGGGGGCTGCACATGATGGAGGAGGGTGAATGGGGCTGCACATGATGGAGGGGGGTGCGGGGGCTGAGCCTGTACATGATGATGGGGGATGAGTGGGGCTGCACATGTTGGAGGGGGGTGAGTGGGGCTGCACATGATAGAGTGGGGGGAGTGAGGCTGTACATGATTGAGTGGGGCTGTACATGAAGTGGGGGTAAGGGGGACTGCACAGGATGAAGTGGGGGGTAAGGGGGACTGCACAGGATGAATTGGGGGTAAGGGGGATTGCACATGATGATGGGGGAGTGGGGCTGCACATGACGAAGTGGGAGGTAAGGGAGACTGCACATGATGAAGTGGGGGGGTAAGGGGGACTGCACATGATGAAATGGAAGGGGGATAGGGGGCTGCAAATGATGAAGGGGCACTGCAGATGAAGTGAGGGGTGATAGGGGACTGCAACGGATGAAGTAAGGGGACTTCAAATTAAAGTAGGGGGACTGGAAATTATGTGGGGGAGAGAACGGGGGACTGCAAATGATGAATTCAGTGTGAGTGATGGGGCACAGCAATTTAATTGAAGGTGGGGGTGAGGAGAGCAAATGATCTATCTGGAGAACAAATAGAGAATTTTGAGTGTGGGGGAGTAAGGCTTGTTTCACACTAGCGTTTATTTCCTGCAGCGCACAGCGCCGCTAAGCCCCGCCCCCTCCCGGCTCCCTGCCCGCCCCATCCGGTCATCGGCGCCTACTAGCACACATGGACGCTTGCGATTTGCGCACCCTATCTTTAGCATAGGGTGCGCAGATCGTGCGCTGGCAAAATCCTGCCAGCGCATGATCTGTGCACCCTATGCTAAAGTTAGGGTGCGCAGATCGCAAGCGTCCATGTGCGCTAGTAGGCGCCGATGACCGGATGGGGCGGGCAGGGAGTCGGGAAGGGGCGGGGCTTAGCGGCGCCGTGCACTGTAGGAAATAAACGCTAGTGTGAAACTATGAAACTAGCCTAAGTGATGTATTGAATATGGGGTAGAGCAGTTGATAATGAATAGAGGGTGGGAGAGAAATTGAGGCGGGAGGGGCATGTAAATATAATGAGTCGGGGTTAGGGTTAGAGCAGGAGGTACATAGTGGGGGGCGTTGAGGTTGAAGTGCCTGGTAATGACTTGGAGGAAAGAGTACAGGTGCTAATTAATTTATATATTAAATGGGGAAGGTGGCATTTATAGTTAGTGGGTGCACAGTGGTGGATTATAATTTAAATTTGGTATGGTGGGTTGCATAATAACCAATTATGTATTAATGGTGGGTGCACGTCTGTATTCAGATGTGTAGTGTAGAAAAAGGGAAAAAGTGGGAAATGTGCTCTGGAAGCCGTGCTCTAGGTAACTGTTATTTCATGCAGAGACGTGTCCTGGCTGGAAGAAGTGATGGCGGTCTGTGCTGGATGGAAAAGAAAAGATGAAGGACTTCAGCTGGAGACGTCACTGGTGAGTCAGTGTGTTACCTATACACTGACAGTAAATACAGAGATCCTGTATACAATTGCACTTAGTATTGTGTTTTTAATTAATGATCAGTATTGTAGTATTCAGTCACTATCTGGTGGTAATATGTGGTCTGGTCATGGTGCGGCGTTATTTGTTCCTTGTATGTGTATTACTCGGTGACTATGTGGTGGTAATATGTGGTCTGGTCATGGTTCGGCGTTATTTGTTCCTTGTATGTGGTATTACTCGGTGACTATGTGGTGGTAATATGTGGTCTGGTCATGGTGCGGCGTTATTTGTTCCTTTTATGTGGTATTACTCGGTGACTATGTGGTGGTAATATGTGGTCTGGTCATGGTGTGATGATATTTGTCCCTTGTACATAAATATATATTTATTTTTAATAGTGTAGAGTAGGGCCTGGCCAAAAGAGTATACCGTGTCATAGTATCAGCTTAAAAATAATTTTGGCCAGAACAAAAGCTGCTGGTTATGTGTGTGATCTGGTGTTTGATGGGAACTGTTGATATCAGAATGTAGTGCACAGCCTGGCCAACCCGTCAGTCAAGTCAGCCAGCTGCATAGAAATATATGCAGCTGTCACACTCGGGTCAGGAGAGCCGCTGGCCATAATGTTCACTGTTCTGATCTCATTCCAATTTATTTTTTTCAACTGTTTGACTGCACCCCTACTTGTAGATGTTTGAGGAAAAGGTGTGTGTAAATGGGTGTGGCTTAAAAATGGGTGTGGTTTTCCTACACAGAACCTGTTGTTAAAAATTTGAATCCCACCCCTGGTTGAGTAGGTATGATATTTTTCGAGCACGCTAAAGACACTCTGTTAGCACCGGAGCATGCTGACATAACACTTTATCCGAGCACGGTCACTCATCACTAGTGGTGACTGAAGCCACTCCGACCTCTTCAATAAGGTCGCAGTCAGACGGCCATATAAATCAGACAGAGATTAGAACGTAATGTGAGGACTAGCTGGCAGCTCCGCCGACCCAAGTGTGATCGTCTGTCTGACTGCACCCCAGCTGAAAGATGGCGGCTCTCAGGAGGAAATAAGTTTATTTTCTCCTAGTAGCCGTGCTTGCAGTGTTGCACCCGGACAGCGTTGTAACGCTACTCGCCTGCAGATTAACCCCATATCTGCAGGCTAATAGCATTTGGAGACATGACAGATTCCCTTAAATTCCAACCGACTGAACACTATTAACTATGATTTTCATGAGAAAATGACATCATGCCATATTTCCCTGTTATACATCACCATTTTCTGTCACAGCATAGGGACATAATAAATGCCTATGATCCACAGTGACTGTGCTTCTGTACGGGCTCAGTGCACATGATTCTAACGTCAGCCAAAGAAGTCATAAAATATTTTACACCTTACAAAGCTATTATTACAAAATTGTTTGGTTAATTAATAACAGCATGACTCTCAGGATTCATATTTTCCCTGTCATCTGACTTTATGTCAATTCCTATAACTCACTGGCTGCTTTAGTCAACAAGCCACCTCAACAACAGCATTGTGTAGCAATCCACGAGAACAAAACACTTCCCAAACAATGCAGTCCTTCTACACGATTTAATCATTTGTTATAAACAATAGGAATAATTCAAAGTGAGCCACAAAAAAAAAAAAAAAAAAAGACAGACCAATTTACTGTGTGGATGACACTTATCTGGTCTCATTTATTAAACTCTCTTAGGCCCCCTTCACACATCGGTGTTTCCAGTTTGGGGGGGGTGGTGTCCCACATGTGGACATACCTATTTTTTTTCTGGCAGCAGCGATAACAATAAGTATAATACGTACCAGAATAGGAGGCAGAATAAAAGTATGATTTTTTATGTGCTAAGGATATAGATATATCTGCTAGCCAAGAGGCAGCTAGGGAAGTATTGCTGGGGGTGTTGGCTCGCCTTCAGACAAAGCACCCAAACTCGTTAATATTAATCTCTGGGGATTTTAACAGTCATGATCTCAAAGGCTCTTCCAAAGTTCTATCAATATGTTAATTGTGCAACAAGGGACAGCAGTATATTGGATCTCCTCTATGCAAATGTTAAAGACGCCTATTCATCGTCTGCAGCGTACGGAGCAATGTGGGAGCCCCTCAGGGTACAGTGCTGTCGCCCTTCCTCTTCACATTGTATGCAGCTGACTTTCAGTATAAGGCTATGTGCCCACGTTAGCGTTTTTAAACGCTCAGGAAACTGATCCCCTTCCCAGAAAACGCACATCTTTTTTCCGCGCGTTTCTTGCAAAAAAGATGCGCGTTTTTGACGCTTTTTTTCCGTGCGTTTTCTGGGAACATTGGGGAAGGCTAAAAACGCTCAGCAATGCGGAAATTAATGAGCATGCTGCGTTTTTAGCCGCTAAGCGATTCCTGAGCGTTTAAACGCATGCATTGGCACAAAAAGCCAAAAACGCATGCAAACTGATTTGAAGCTTCTTTTAAGCGTTTCTGCAGTGTCTGAGCCGGCACAAACGCTACGGAAATGCTTAAAAAAAACGCAACATGGGCACACAGCCTAAATCCCAATCTGTCACCTCCAAAAATTCTCAGATGACTCAGTGATTGTAGGGGGAATTGTGGGGGACCGGGGTGAGGAGGAATATAGAAGGGTGGTTTCTGACTTTGTAGACTGGTGCCAGACTAACGGTCTAGAACTAAATGTAAAGAAAACCAAGGAGATGGTGGAGAGTTATAGAAGGAAAAAGGAGGAGTACTTACCGATCACTATTGCTGGCCAGGAGGTGGAGATGTTAGAGAGCTACAATTATTTGGGGGTTCACCTTGGCAGCAAACTTGATTGGAGGTGTCATACAGAGAAGATTCACAAGAAGGGAATGAGCAGACTGTACTTTCTGCGGAAGCTCAGGTTGTTCAATGTGTGCAGTAAAATGCTGGAAATGTTCTACCAGTCCATGGTAGCAAGCGCCATCTTTTTTGCTATCATTTGCTGGGGCAGTAGTGTGCGAGTAGCTGACGTTAATAAGCTCAACAAACTTATCAAGAAGGCAAGTGCGGCTGTTGGCCTCCATCTTGACTCTTTTGAGGAGGTAGTGGAAGATAGGATTCAAAAGATGTGCAGGCCTATAATGCACAATAATACACACCCACTATACGAGCTGTTCTTGAATCAGAAGAGCACATTCAGCAGCCGTCTAATCCTACAAAGGTGCAAGAAGGAGAAATTCAGGAAATTGTTTGTGCCTACTGCTATGGGGATGTATAACAATTCACTAAGGGTGAAAGATGGCTATGACCTAAGGCTGGCGCACTAATGGAAATGATCAGAGATTTGTGTACCTTTGTTTGTTACGTATTGTGGTTAGTCATGTGTAAGATCTGTGTCTGGTAATTACTCTATGTAATGCCGTTTGTAATGTAGTAATGCTGTTCTTAATGTTTTGTTTGTAATGCTGTTGTAACGCTGTTGTGATACCATAATTTCCCTCGGGATCAATAAAGTGTATTGTATCGCATCGTATAATAGTGATGAGTGGACGTGCTATGATAAGTTGTTATCTGAGCATGCTCGGGTGCTAACAGAGTGTCTTCGGAGTGCTTGAATAATATGCGACTGCTCGACAACGTGCGACACATCCACTATCGTTACTGATATTCTTTTGGGACATGGGAGGAAAGCCACTCAAGCACAGGGAGAACCAGAGGCGTATCCAGGAGGGGGCAGCCAGGACATTTGCTCCAGGCGCAGCAGACAGGGGGGCGCAGTCGGCCGCCTAATGCGGCGATCCGTACTGTCTCCCCCCAGCGGCTGCATTCTGCGGCCCCCCCCGGCCTGGGAGTCGGCGGTTCTCTGTGCCAGCTGTCAAGCTGACAGCCGACACAGAGAAGCTGCGAACGCTGGCTCCCAGTGAGCAATTGTACTGGCGTCTATACAGACACCAGTACAATTGAAGCTCTGACCGCCGGGTCAGAGTGACTTCAGCAGGTGATCAGGTCATGTGATCACGCTGCTGTCACTCACCGGCACCCAGAGCGAATGCTGGTGGTAAGTGTGCTCCATTGTGGAGCTGAAGAACCACCAAAGATGGGAGATGGGGGGGATTTGGAGAAGAGGAGGAGAAGAGGGATTTGGAGAAGAGGAGGAGGAGGAGGGGGATTTGGAGAAGAGGAGGAGGGGATTTGTGAAAAAAGAAGGGGAGGAGGGGGGTTTTGGAGACGAGGAGGAGGAGGGGGGATTTGGAGAGGAGGAGGAGGAGGAGGAGGGATTTGGAGAGGAGAAGGAGGGGGATTTGGAGAAAAGGAGGGGGATTTGGATAAGTGGAGGAGAAGGGGGGATTTGGAGAAGAGGAGAAGGGATTTGGAGAGGGGGGTGTACATAATGTGTGGGGGGATTTGGAGTGGGAGTGTACATAATGTTTGGGGGGGATTTGGAGTGGGGATAGGGGGTTACTTTGTGTGGGGATTTGGAGTGGGGGGTGTATATAATGTGTGGGGAGATTCGGAGTAGGGACAGGGGGTTAATGTGTGGGAGGAATTTAGAGGAGGAGGATTTGCATTGGAGGAAGAGGGGGATTTGGATAGGAGGAGGAGGGGGATTTTGGAGAAGAGGAGGAGGGGGATTTGGAAAAGAGGAGGAGGGTGAGGAGGAGGAGGAGGGGGATTTGGAGTGGGGATTTAATATGTGTGGGGAGATTTGAGGACACAAAATGAAGAGTATGTATGAGGAAACAGTATGGGAGGTGGGTGCAGACAGAATGGGGAGCGAACGAGTGAATGTATGTGGACACGGTATTGGGAGTGAGGGTGGTGGGATGTGTGCAGACACAGTATGGGGAGTGAGGGTGATGGGATGTGTGCGGACACAGTATGGAGAGTCGGGTATGTGTGAGCAGACAGTATAGAGAGTGAGCTGGTAAATATATGAGGAGACAGTATGGTGAACAGGTGGGATGTTAGAGGAGACAGTATGAGGGGGGGGAATAGTGTGAAGTGACAGTATATTGCAGATATTTTTATTCAGGAGCATTATAATGACATTTCTATCTATCTAAGGGCATCATGTGGAGAGTTGGTGCAGAAGACCGGAGAAGATGGAAGTCTGCAGAGACGAGATGTGGATGAAAAAACTCATCATGGGGTCTGGACAAGAAGAAGAAAAGAAGAACGACTCCAGAGATGACGCCATCTATAAGGTACCTGGATGTAAATATTATTTGTGATACCGACTTCTCATATTATTATTTATGTTAGGAACATTGAAGGGGTTGTCCATGTTTTTGCTGAGTCTGCAGTCATTCTATGTGACTGCAGACTTATGAATTCTCACAGTGCTCACTGCGCGCTGTTAGGATTCTCTCATGCCGGTAATTTACATACATGCGGTCACATGCTGACTAGACATGTGTGGCCTCACTCAATGAAAATGAACCGAGCGAGGCTGTGCACGTCTAGTCGGAATGTGGTCAGAAGTATATAAATCACATACATGTGCTGACATTACTGTACATCGGCAAGGGAGAATCCTAAAAGTGTGCAGTGCATTCGTTGTGAGAATTCAGAAGCTGCAATGTCAGGATTCAGCTCTGCAGGTTCCAGTAGTCATCACACGGACACTTCACTCATATGCGATTTTCATACTTATAGAATGGAGTGGCACATGGTTTTTACAGGTAAAACTTGTAAAAGAAATGTGCTTCACCTTTAAAAACCGCATGGGTAAATAACACAACTGATGACAGTTAGGTTGTGGTAAAACGTATGTGGTCACAGTGGAGTAACTTGAAGAGCATGGGCCCCAATGCATAAGCTCTAATGAGATCCCCAATTATTGCAAGTCTTTAATAGCATTGGTCTATTCATATAGGCCAAAGGGACTTTTGGGGCCCCTAGGCTCCAGGGATCGGGGGCGACTGGTTGAGTTGAGCAAAAAAAGTGGCAAAACTGTAGTTCAGCCACCACATTTATACTCTGAGGCAGCCGCACTAGAGCAGTGTGAACATCCCCATAGAAAACCCTCGGTGCCTCTTGTGATTACAAGGCACCAGCCACGATATTTGATCATTGGTGGCCTAGTAATCACAAGAAAAACCCAGGGCACCTGCCAAGGAAAATCGCACTGACCTGGCCTGGCTCCAGTGGAGTATCGTAAGCACAAAGGCTGAAAGAAGCAGATATAGATAAATAGTAAGTAAACATTTCATCTTTGTTTGGAATGTTCTGTTAAAGGGAACCTGTCATGTAAACAAACGCTATTAACCCCTTCCCGACATGACGTATCAGTACATCATATTTTGAAGTGTGTGCCCACAGATAGATGTACTGCTACGTCACGGCAATCGTGCAGCCACAGGAGCTGTGCCAGAGCGCTAGTCGACGGGAGCTTAACCTAACAGATAGCCGAGACCCAGCTGTCACAGCCAAGAGAACTGCCCGCACTCTCCTGGGCAGTTTAACCCTTTAAATGCTGCGATCAAAAGTGATCGCAGCATTTAGAAGGGAGGGGGCTCGCACCGATCGGAACCCCCGCAACGTCATCTCGGAGGTCTAATAGTTGCTATGACATCAGGAGGTCACATGACGACCTCCTGATCTGTCAGATATGGCTATCTGTTTAGACCATGCCCAGAGTATGGTCTAAGAGGCTTCTGTCAGTGTAAGGCCAGGGTCACACTTGCAACTGCAATTCGAGAAATTCATGCAAGTCTCTCGCATCAATAACAGGCACTGCCGCTGGAACTTGGAACCGGAGTGTGCGGCTGCATGTATTTCTGCGCAGCTGAGCGCTCCGGTCCTGAGTGCTGGTAGCAGTGCCTGGTTTTGATGCGCGAGTTTCTCACATTGCAGTTGCAAGTGTGACCCCAGCCTAAGGTTCGTCGTACATTTATCTTGTGCTCCACGCTTACACCAGAGTTTACGTGTACATATCTGAAACACGTGATTCAGACGGAACCCCCAACTAAAGATTCCCTATAATTTGGCAGATGGAGGCAACTGTGGACGCTGTCTGGCCTATGATCAGCGATTTTGGAGCAAAAACTCAGCAAATCCTTCTCATCTCAAATCTCTAGATTTTGAAGATTTTTAGATTTTAACATAGCCATGAAGCACTTTATGGATTGCTACATGTGTACAAGATCAGAACCACCATCAGTACATGAATGCAGTGCCAGAACCACCATCAGTACAGCGATCAATTGTAATGTCAGGTAAGCACCATATGCAATTGTATCGCATGAACCTACAAATGGTAAGGAGATTCTGGGAGCTGTTACCAGCTATCATCAGACTACAGATCATACAAAAAAACCACAGTACTGAAGAGACATAGTAAGTATCACAGATAAACATTTGCATTCAGGTACCTTATAGGTCACATCTCCTCTGATCAGCTCGAGGGCTGACATGCTCTCCTGTGCCTCAATCCTGGAACCACAGTGTTCAAATGTATTCACGTCTGAAGGACAAATACAGGAAAAAGGGAAGTCACCGTCCCCGGGTTCCTGTGGACTGCAACAGACCACCTGGAGGGCCGCATGTGACCAGTATGTTGTGCAGGCCTTTAATATACGCTCCTCTCTCCCTCCCCTGATTCACTATAGTATCAATCATGTCCTCTCTTCCACCCCCCACTCATAATATAATGTCCCCTATTCCCACTCCCAAATCATTATAAATATCCTGCCCTCTCTCCAACCCAATACCCCCAATTCATTAACTTTAAAGAAAAATAAATAAATTATTACTTACCTCTCCAGGCGATCCCCTTTGGCTCTGCTTCCCATATGGGCTAAATGACACAGCTGGGTAGAAAGTCATCCTGAAGCTATAATATATCTCTTTATTGCTGGCAGTGGAGCAATAGGAACGCTCCCTGCCCGACGATAAGCGCCGCCGATGACCATGCAAAAAATGTTATCATGAGGGAAATCTGGCCATGGGGCCTGAGGAGTAACCCAGATTGTCCTCATCATAATCCACCACTGGATATGTGTAACTCTTCTTTACAGGTAATATATATATTATAACCAACCAAGTAGCGGGCATTGTATACAGGAACATCTGCACAGCATTTGGGCTAAGTCCTCCTAAGTCCAGGTGGGAGACCCCAGAGAAAGTGGTGGAGAATTAAAGGGCAAAAAATCCTGTGGGACTTCAAGATCCATATGGATAGAACAGGTATTGGCTAACCAACCAGACATTGTGACAGTAGACAGCAATGGTAATAGATGTGGCAGTGCCAAGAGACAGCAACATCAGAAAGAAGGAATATGAGAAGCTGGAGAGATACCAGGGCCTTAAAGGAGAACTGGAGAAGATGTGGAAGGTGAAGGCAACAGTGATTCCAGTGGTGATAGGAGCACTTGGAGCAGTGACCCCCTAAGTTGGGAAAATGATTACAACAGGTCCCAGGAGCAACATCTGAGCTCTGTCCAGAAAAGCGCAATACTGGGAACAACTCCTGAACACCATAAAAACAAAACCGAAAAACCAATTGTAGAATTGTGGGGGGGTTTTCCACAGTTTCACAGAACTTGGATTTTTGTCTCCCTTTTTTGGTACATTATTTGGTAAAGTGAATGGTGTTAATCATAATTACCACTCTTTGTTCCATCTTTCTAAATGACCATAAATACAAGTTGTGCTACAAAAAGCAAACCCTTATGAGGGCAGCTTCACACAAGCATCTAAGGCTATGTGCACACGTGCGGAATATCCAAGGATTTTATGCGTCTTTGCCTCGTTTTTTCGCCGCAAAAAAGCATAAAATAGGCAAGCTATTGAATTCAATGGCATTCCGCACACGCTGTGCTAATGCTGTGTATTTTTCCGCGGCTGAATCGCATCGCAGAAAAATACGCAGCATGCTCATTCTTTTTGTGGAAAATGTGCGGATGGTACCCAGGGTGTGGAGGAGAGGAGACTCTCCTCCAGGCCCTGGGTACCATATCCCTGGTAAAAAAAAGAATTAAAATTAAAAATTGAGATATTCTCACCTTCCGGTGTCCCCAGGCTTCAGCAATGCTCCCAGCAGCTCCCAGTCCCAGCGATGCCTTGCGCGACTGACCTGTGATGACGTAGCATCTCGCTCGATGCTACGTCATCAGAGGTCATTGTCGCAAGGCATCACTGGGAATGGGAGTTGCCGGGAGCATTGCTGCGGTGGACGCCGGAAGGTGAGAATATCACAATTTTTTTTTTAAATTATTTTTAACATTCTATCTTTTTACTATTGAGGCTACATAGGCAGCCTCAATAGTAAAAAGTTGGTCACACTTGTCAAACACTATGCAAAACACTAGATTTTCGTGGGAATTCCGCATGCATAATTCCCACTGATTTCCCGTGGCAGGGAGTTGCGAAATTGCCACGGAAATTTCCGCGGCAATTCCGCACGTGTGCACATAGTCTAAAACATCGGTCACAGTTTCATCCAGAAATCTCAGACGATATTTTTCTCACTTGTCGTCCATGTACAATCTTTTTTTTTTTTTTTTTTTTTTACAGTAGCTACTATTAATTGTTTACAGGACCATTGAGGGTGTGTGCACACGCTGCGGATTCTGCTGCGGATCCGCAGCGGATTTGGCCCTGCGGATCCGCAGCAGTTTTTGCTGTGGTGTACAGTACCATTCTAACCTATGGAAATGAAAAACCGCAGTGCACATGCTGCTGAATTTTCTGCGCGGATTTGTTGCGGTTTCAAATCCGCAGCATGTCACTTCTTGCTGCGGAATCTGCAGCGGTTTCACACCTTCTCCATTGTAGAGGTGTGAAACCGCAGGCTAAGCCGCAGATAAACCACAGGTCTTTTGACCTGAGGATTTACCTGCAGATTTTGCTAAATCCTCACGAAAAACTCTGCCGGTGAATCCGCAGCGTGTGCACACATCCTTACAGTTTTCTATGTTACAGAATTGTCACATATCTGTAAAAATCGGATGCTAGACTACGGATCCATATGGCATCTGACCCATAGACTTGAATGGGTAAGTCTCATCTGATTTACAGACGGAAATTGTGCAGGCTACTATTTTTTATTTATCACACGCTGATTCGGTCAGCGCATCTGCACTGACCCATTGAATAATATTGGTCAGAGCAGGGTCGGACTGGGGTGTCTGGGGCCCACTGGGGGAATTGACCCTAGGGGTCCACCCTACAGCTATATGCAAATAACTTAGCCGATAACCCCGATTTAGTCGAGAAAAGACTGTAAAACACAGGCGGCTGCTGCACATCAACTATACGCCACCACAACTGGGATGTATAATTACGGTAGTTGGCAGTACTGTGGTTTGGTAGTGTGCTTTGATGAAAACAAGATATCACCGATCCACAGGTTAGGTAGATGATAACTTAGCCAAAGACATACTGATAGGGAATTTAGATTGTGAGCCCCATCGGGGACATCAATGATAATGATTGCAAACTGTAAAGCGCTGCGGAATATGTTGGCACTATATAAATAAAAGATTATTTTTATTATTGATCGGTGGAATCCGACCATTGGAAAGCGCACCGATTGGAAGAATGGGGAACCTTTATCCATGACATGACACTTTTATCCCCATTTTAAAATAGAGCAGCAGATGGGATGTCTGACCGCAGCTCCATTCATTCTCTTTGCTGGTTTCCAGAAAAAGCCATGAGCAGCCCCTTAGGGAATGTATAGATCAGTGGTTGAGTCATACATGCCGCTCCATACTAATGTGGATAAGAGTTCACATTCTGCAGATTGGTGCAGGTCCCAGCAGTCAGACCCTCACCAATCTATAACTTATCACTTATCCTTAGGCCACGTTCACGCGTTCAGTATTTTACATCAGTATTTCTAAGGCTGGATTCACATAGCCTTTAGGGGGTGCGTTTAACACATACTTTACATAGCGGCATTAACGCTATGTAATGGATGCGTTAACCCACCCATACACTGCTATAGACGAGCGCATCGCTAACGCATGCAATAATCGGCATGCATTAACGATGTGCCGTCATTCTGTGATGGACCCGCGGACGTGGGCTGCAGCGTCCGAAGGTCCGTCACTGCTAGCGCAATGAAGCATCTGCGCTAGCAGGATGACATAACGCGATCACGTTATGGGAGTAGCGTTAATGCAGTCCATCAACGTTTTGCATTGAACGGACTGCATTAACGCTTTGTGAACCTGGCCTAAGTCAACACCAGGAGTGGAACAATCAGAGGAAAAGTATTATAGAGACACATCACCACTTCTGCATTTATCACCCACTCCTGGTTTTCGTTTACAAATGCTTAGACAAAATACTGACCAAATACTGAAGGTGTGAACATGGTCTTAGGACAAGTGATTACATCTTGTTTTCACTGTAGAACCACTGTAAGTGGACAGGACAGGGAGGGGTTAACCGACCAAGTATTTAATCTCTATTGGAAATCAAGAATCTTCTCCCTATTGATAGAGAGAACAAGTGATCTCCATACACAACACAATCCCCTATACCAAGACCAATAATACCACCACATCATGATCAGACCACATAGTGACCGAATAATATCACATACAGTTGACAAATATCTCCACACCGTGACCAGACCACATATTATTACCACACAGTGACCAAATAATATCACATATAGGGGACAAATACCACCACACTATGACCAGACCACATAGTGACCAAATAATACCACATACAGGAGACAAATACTGCCACACCACGACCAGACCACATATTACCACCACATAGTAACTGAATAATACCACATACAGGTGGTAAATACAGTCACATCATGACCGGACCACACTGACCAAATAATACCGCATACAGGGGATTAATGCAGTCACATCATGACCAGACCACATAGTGACCAAATACTACCACATACAAGAGAAATACCACCAAATCATGACCAGATCACATATTACCACCACATAGTGAGAGTACTACAATACTTATCATTAATAAACTACAATACTAACAACAACAACAACACTAATATTACCACCAGTGACATTATACACAGGAGCTCTGTATATAGTGTCAGTGTACAGGTAAGGCTGGTTTCACATTAGTGTTTGTGTGCGCAGCGTTTGATCCGCATAGATTCGCATGCGTACATATATTTAACATGGCATACACAGGGACATGCGTTCGCATGCTTTTGCGTACGCATGCGTCATTTCGTGGTGTGTGGCGGTATCTGGCGAACGCAACATCTTGCATTTTTTGAGGCGTTAAAAATCCGTCAAATATGCGCAGGCATGCGCATGAATGTGTCAAAAATGCATTACTGTTTATGGGAACACAAAGACATGCATACGCATGCTTTCGAAATGCATGCGTTCTTCAAAATATATATATAGAAATCCCATGAGACACGCCCATTTTTGTCTGATGTCATATCGAGCACATGCGTATAAACAACGCAAATGTGTGCAAAAACGCATACAAACGCATGCACATGCAGCGTCATGCGTAAGATGATGTGCATGAAAACATGGATTTTTGTGATAACTTACCGTAAAATCCTTTTCTCTGAGACGCTCATTGGGGGACACAGATACTGTGGTGTATGCTTCTGCTGCTAGGAGGCTGACACTAAGTGAAAAAAGAGGTTAGCTCCTCCTCCGTCGTATACACCCTCGCCCCATTGCAGGCGGAACTCAGTTTGGTGCCAAAGCAGTAGGAGGACAACAAAATCAGCCTTAATACAGGTACAACACGTCCAGAAAAGGACCACCCCATATCACATAAATAAATGCGTATTAACTAAACAGAAACAGAGCCATCTGGCTAATAGGGTGGGTGCTGTGTCCCCCAATGAGCGTCTCGGAGAAAAGGATTTTACGGTGAGTTATCACAAAAATCCATGTTTCTCCTTCACCTCATTGGGGTACACAGATACTGTGGGACGTCCTAAAGCAGTCCCTGGGTGGGAGATTGACTCACCGATCCAAGCTACATGCACCTCTTGTTTAAAAGGTACGCCACCGCTGCTTGGAGAATCCTTCTACCCAGGCTCGCATCCGCCGAGGCCTGAGCATGGATACTATAATGTTTGGCAAATGTGTGCAGGCTGGACCAGGTTGCTGCCTTGCAAACCTGTTCTGTCGAAGCCTGGTGCCAAAGCGCCCAAAAGGCGCCCACTGCCCGGGTAGAGTGCGCCCCGATCCCTGCTGGAATCGGCGTGCCCCTAATGTGGTAGGACTCCTGAATCGTCCAACGAATCCATCTGGCTATGGTTGATTTTGAGGCAGCGAGTCCTTTCCTGCACCCTTCGGGGAGCACGAACAGCGTGTCCGTCTGACGAAAGGGTGCCGTCCGCGACACGTACCTCTGGAGGGCTCTTACCAGGTCTAACGTGTGAAGAGCATTTTCCACATGGCGCACCGGTGCTGGACAAAATGAAGGCAAAACAACATCTTCATTAATGTGAAAAGAGGACACGACTTTCAGCAGAAAAGGAGGGGCTTGTCTGAGGACCACCTTATCCTTATGGAAAGTGAGGAACGGAGCTCGGCAGGATAGGGCCGCCAGCTCTGAAGCCCGCCTGATGGAAGTGATGGCCACTAGGAACACCACTTTCCAGGAAAGGTACCTCAAAAAGAGATATCCTGAAGCGGTTTAAATGGAGCTTCCTGCAGAACACTTAGGACCATGTTAAGGTCGCAGGCGTCCATAGGCGCCTTATAGGGAGGTACCAAGTGGGAGACTCCCTGAATGAAAAGTCTTCACCTGCAAATTGGTAGCAATTCTGCGCTGGAACAGGACGGATAAGGCCGATATCACCACGAGAAGTGGTGAGTTCTCCTTCAATGGAAGTCTTCAAACAGAGGCTGGACAGACATCTGACTGGGATGATTTAGCGAATCCTGCTTTGAGCAGGGGGTTGGACCAGATGGCCCAGGAGGTCCCTTCCAACTCTACGATTCTATGATTCTATGATATTTGTCTCCTGAGGGAACCTGGGGCAAAGCCCGAGTCTAATGCTCTACCGACTGAGCTATCCGGGCTCTTTAAGCCTGACTGGAGAAAAGCCAAGATGTTGGGGATCGAGAATCCCAGCGGGGAAACACCGCAGCGTCGACACCAAGCAAAGAACACCTTCCAGGCGTGGTGGTAAATTCTTGGCTTCTGGGCACTAATCATTGTAGCGACCACCTCGCTCCCAAACCTTGCCTGGGTTAGAATCCAAGATTCAACGGCCATGCCATCAAACACAGGGTCCCTGTGTTCGGGTGGCAAATCGGCCCTTAAGACAGTAGATCTGGGCACTCTAGCAGGCGCCAAGGAACGTCGGCGAGCAGCTGCATTAGATCTGCATCTCACGCTCGACGGGGCCAGCCTGGGGCCAGCAGGATCGCCGGCACCCCTTCCGTCTTGATCTTTTTGATGACTCTTGGAAGTAGTGGCAGTGGGGGAAATAGATATAGGAGGCGAAACTGGTTCCATTGCAGAACCCACGCGTCCACCGCGAATGCCTGTGGGTCCCTGGCCTGAGCGACCTATGTGGGCACCTTGGCATTTACTCTGGAAGCCATCAGGTCCACATCCAGAGCTTCCCACAGTTGACAAATCTCCTGAAAAACTTCGGGATGTAGAGACCACTCTCCGGATGCAAGACCCTGCCGGCTGAGAAAGTCTGCCGCCCAATTTTCCACGCCCCGGAATGTGGACAGCCGAAATCACCGAGTGGTTTGCTTCGGCCCACTGAAGAACGAGCTCCACCTCACGCATGGTTGCTCTGCTGCGGGTGCCCCCTTGATGATTTAAGTAAGCTACTGCCGTGACGTTGTCCGATTGAATCCAGACGGGGCGGCCTGCTAGAAAGTGAAGAAACTTCTGCAGAGCCAGCCGAATTGCTCGTATCTCCAATAAGTTGATCAGGAGGCGTGCCTCCTGTGGCGACCACCGTTCCTGGGCTGTGTGGTGGCGAAACACTGCTCCCCCACCGAAGAGACTGGCGTTGGTTATCATTACCAGCCAATGATCTGGGGGGAAAGGTTTCCCCTGGGCCAGAGAGGAACTGGTTTATCCACCATCCGAGCGACTGCCTGACTTGAGAGGACAGTCGGCACCGCCGATCGAGCGTGAAAGGATTCTTGTCCCAGGCTGACAAGAGGGCGTGCTGCAGGAGGCGAAGGTGAACTGGGCGACAGGTATCTCTTCCATTGCTGCCACCATTTTCCCTAGAATCCTCATCCCGCATCGGATGGTATGAGGGACTGGTTGGCGAAGTGTCCGGACTCCCTGCCGGAGAGCTAGCGCCTTTTCCTGAAGGAGAATTACCAACCCTCGGCATGTGTCGAAGATCATTCCTAGGAAGGAGATCCTCTGAGCTGGCACAAGTGATGACTTCTTTGCATTGCCAACCATCCTAAGTGGGCAAGAGTATCTAGCCTGATGTTGACCTTTTCCTCGCATGCCCGTATTGACGGGCCCTTGACAAAGAGGTCGTCCAGATAAGGCAAGACGACTATGCCTCGAGAATGCAGTGTGGCCATGACAACTGCCATAACCTTTGTGAACACTCTGGGAGCCGTGGCTAGCCCGAAGGGTAGTGCTACGAACTGAAAATGTTGATCGCCGATGGTGAAGCGTAGAAACCGCTGATGAGGAGGAAAAATGGGAATATGCAGATATGCGTTCTGGATGTCTATTGAGGCCAAGTATTCTCATTGCTCCATGGCCGATATGACTGAACGGAGAGACTCCATCCAGAAATGTCTGATCCTGATGAATCTGTTCAGAAGCTTCAGGTCCAAAACAGGCCTGACAGACCCGTCCTTTTCGGGAACCACAAAAAGGTTGGAATAGAACCCCTGAGCTCTTTTGTGTTCCAGCACTGGAACAATGACTCCGTTGTGCTGGAGCAATTTGATAGCTCCCAATAGAGCCCTTGCCTGGGTATCCACCCTGGAGAAAGCCTGAAGCCGGGAAGAAAAAAAGTCTTGGAGGATATCTGACAAATTCTATTCTGTAACCTGAGGCCACCAATTCCTTTCCCCATGCGTCGTGAGCGCCATTGACCCAGACGTAGTGAAACCAGAGTAGGCGGCCGCCCACCTTGCCGGTGTCATCTGGAAAAAGCCTCGAGTCATTTGGCCGACGATCTTTGGGATCTGGATCCCCTCGATCTGGGCTGCTGAGTATGCATTCTCCCCAATGTGTTGGCTCTATATGAGACCTGCCGCTCCCTATCCTGGTTGGGGCGGCCTGAGGCAGCGGAATTGGCCGCTGTAGTCCTCCCGGGGTTGCGAAAGGCCCGAAAACATGCCTGAAAACGGGTGACAAAAAAGTGTTTTGACCTTTTGTTGAGGGAGAAACCCGCTCTTTCTCCCCAAATAGGTGGCCACACTGATAAGGCAAGGAAGTCAAGGACTTCTTAGAAGTAGAATTGGCTCGCCATGTCCTTAACCATAGGGCTCTTCTGATTGAAATTGCATTAGCGGCAGCAAGTGCCGAGCAATTGTCTGCATCCAAAAACCCATTGATTACATAGTCTCCGGCCATCGCCATCTGACCTGCAACCTCCAAAATCTCTGCAGGTAGATCCTGCTCCTGCGCAACCTTGTTTAATGTTTCTGACCATGATATCATAGCCTTGGCTACCCAAGTTGCTGCGAATGAGGGAGCGAGAGCTGACCCTGACGCCTCATATATTGAGCGAGCTAAGCTCTCTATAAGGCGATCCGTGGGATCCTTAATTGAGGGAACACTAGGGACGGATAGCAGGGTCTTAGTAGCTAGGCGCGAAACTGGAGGATCTCCAACGGGGATTCCATCCATTTTTTACGGAGGTCGGGAGCAAACTGATACCTTGTTTTGAGTGCCTTTTGACCCAAGAAACGCCTGTCTGGACGTTCTCTGTGTCGCTGCACTATGTCCTCAAACTCCGGGTGAGAGGAAAAGAATTCTGTGCAAGGCGCTTCACTTGCTTAAATGCCATTTCATGCCCCGTAGCTGCTGCGTGATGCTGGAGAATCCAGGTCAAGGGGCTCATCTGAGTCGCATTCTGAGGTCTGCTCGCTTTCAACCACTGGTGACGGGGAGCGAGAAGCAGAACTTACAGATGCCAAGGCACCGGATGGACTGGGCGACACCGTGTGGATTCGTTTCCCTCGGGTCTGCCTGGAGTGAGAGCGGCCCCTGCAGGCGAGGGGCTCTTGTGAGGTGGAGGTCCCCTCTAAGGCCGGCGAGCCACTGTCCCTGCCCCCATCTGAGGCCTGAAGGGACTCAATTGCATGAACTGTGACAGTGATAAGACCCACTCTGGGGGGCATGGCACACTGGTCGCAGGGGAGGACGGACACTGAGGTTTTGTTAGGCGTCGGGTTGCGGGCGCTGTACAGCGGGAATCCCAAGCCTTGTCCTCTGTGGTCTGCCCACACCAGTGGGTTCGGTCGCAGGGGAGGGCTCCTGGGCACGTTTGGAGTCGCCGGCTTTGCATAATTGCTTGCTCTGTGCCCGCGTAAACGCAGCCCGACAAGAGATGCATGCTGCTTCTTCAGAAATGCTGCATCTGTCCGCTGCTGGGTATAGGGGGAATGAGGTAGCACCTCGCTTTCCCTGTGGCCTCCCGGGCTGCACTTACCCTAGTCCTGTGCCCCCCCCCGGTCCTGGACGCCTCCGCACAAAAATCGCGCGCCACCAGCTGTGGGGCGGACCGCCAGCATATAGACCGGTCCAGGGGCAGTATTTCCGGGTCTGCGGCCTAGCCGTGCTCCCAAGCCGGGGACTAAATTTATCCCCTGCCGCCCAGGCCTGGGGGGCGGGCCGCCCGTCACTTCCGGTTGCAGCCTCAATTTATCCCCTGCCCGCGGCGGGGGGGCGACTCCATGGCGCCACAAAAAAATGGTGCTACTTACTGGCGCGGGCTTCTCCGCACCACTCTGCAGCCACTGGCCGGTGGCATCTGACAGCTAAGGGCTCCAGCCCCGGATCTTCACCGCAGGAGCCCTCCCAGGCCCTCTCCTCACTGATGATCCTCTTCAGCTTCCCAGCTCAGGTATGTGAGGGGGCCTTGACAAAATAGGACGGTGCAGGCAGCCTAGCTCCATCTAACCCCTTCAGGGGGTGAGGAGAGAGACCATCCGCCGCCTTGCAACACCGCAGTCTAAGCATTGGAGGAGCAGTGGGGGCCGCACGGACTAGTCTGGTGCTTCTGTACAGCCCATGGTTTCTATACCTAGGGGTGGTCAGGGCTAAGTCCGGCATTGTGTCCCACGTCGCGGGAGAGGATACGTGGAGGGGTGCTCGCCCGTTGATGGTTTGGGGAAATCGGACCCTTTCAATAGGATCCGTTGCCCCTGTCTCATCTTCATAGACGGTAAAAATAAAATAAAACGGTCTGGGGAAAACGGCCCAGATATGTCCCACGGTGCGGGAGAGGATACGTGGAGACGATACTCAACACGTGCTCGCCCGTTGATGGTTTGGGGAGATCGGACCCTTTCAATAGGGTCTGTCGCCCCTGTCTCATCTTCATGGAAAAAAATAAATAAATAAAAAGAAGTAAAAGTCTGGAGCAAAACCAGACATGTGTGCCTCCATGGACACTAAGCAAAAAACTGAGTTCCGCCAGCAATAGGGGCGAGGGTGTATACAACGGAGGAGCTAACCTCTTTTTTCCCCACTGTCAGGCTCCTAGCGGCAGAAGCATACACCACAATATCTGTGTCCCCAATGAGGCGAGGGAGAAAAATGCTGCGCAAACATGCATTTTTGCATGCGGATCATATGCTGCGGACTCAAACACTAATGTGAACCTAGCCTAATACAGTGATTACCGGTGACATTATACACAGGAGCTCTTTATATTGTGTCAGTGTACAGGTAATACAGTGATCACCAGTGACATTATACACAGGAGCTCTGTATATAGTATATAGTGTACAGGCAGGGCCGCCATCAGGGCATTACTGCCCTGACTGGCGTTCTGCCCGCATCGGGCCCGGTCTCCTCTCTGCTCACCGGGCCCCTACCGGCAGGTAAACCGGGCCCTGGCTAGTGGCGCTGCGGGCGGCAGCTAAACGCTATTGACATGCAGGCCCGGCGGCCCGCACATCAATAGTTTACAGCTGCCAGCCAATCGGAGGCTGGCAGCTGACGTAAGCCGCAGCGCGCACCTCGCCGGCGTCTGACGTCAGTGTCAGTCGCCGGCTAGAGCGCGCTGCAGCATGGAGGGACGGAGGGAGCCTTGCCCGCTGCTGGACCGCAGCCAGGTAAGGAGAACTTTTTTTTTTTTTTTGACAGCGGCGATCCAGGGGACATGCGGGCAGAATGCTGGACATGGGGGCAGAATGGAGATACGGGGCATAATTGGAGACAGATCGCACAGGATCATGGGGCAGGATGGATACGATGGAGAACATATGGGGGCAGAATGGATACTCATGAGGGCGGGATGGGAGAACATATGGCTAAAGCCAGGAATGAGACACACGGGGGTCAGGATGGGGGATATTATTACCATAGGGCATAGGGGCTAATTAAGGGATATTATTACTGCAGTGATTTATTTAATTTTTTAAGGATGCTGTTTTTTAAATGGGGGGCGGTCCTGTTACTGTGCAGAGCGACACTGTCGCCTTTTTTTCTTCATGTGGTGTAATGTAGAAGTTGGGAAAAAATAAGTAATGTGTTCTGCAAGCAAAGCTCTAGATAACTGTGCTATTTCCTGCAGAGACGAGTCCTGGCTGGAAGACGTGATGACGATCTGTGCTGGATGAACGAAAAGCAAGGACGAAGAACTTCACATAGAGACGTCACTGGTGAGTTAGTGTGTTACCTGTACATTGACACTATACATTGTATACTATATAAACAGGGGTCCTGTATATAAAGTCACCAGTGATCACTGTGTTACCTGTACATTATACACAGAGGTCCTGTGTATAATGTCATTGATCACTATATTACCTGTACACAGACACTGCATACTAAATACAGATCTCCTGTGTATAATGCCACTTATGGTGATAGTATTATGTTTTTTATTAATGATCAGTATTGTAGTATTCAGTCACCATGCGGTGGTAATATATGGTCTGGGCATGGTGCGGTGGTATTTGTCCCTTGTGTGTGCTATTATTTGGTCACTTTGGTGGTAATATGTGGTCTGGGCATGGTGCGGTGGTATTTGTTCCTTGTATGTGGTATTATAGGTCACTATGTGGTGGTAATATGTGGTCTGGACATGGTGTAGCGGTATTTGTTCCTTGTATGTGATATTATTGGTCATTTTAAAAATTGAAAAATAAATAAAAATATACCTAAAGTGTATTGCATATTTTAATAAATATTTAATAGGTTACAGTAGAGTAGGGCCTGGCCAAAAGTGTCTAACCTGTTATGGTGGCGGCTTACAAAAATCTTTTGTCCAAAGCAAAAGCTGCCGACTATATGTGTGATCTAGTGATGGGAACTGTTAATGTGTGATAGGTGAGAAGTGGAGTTTTTCCAAGAGAGAGCAGTGGGACTGTGGACAGTTTGAGGGGTGGAGGTGGGGCTGGGTGGAGCCTGGGCGGAGTCAAGGGGGCCCCGAAAATTTTGCCAGCATGGGGCCCCGAAATTCCAAGTGGCAGCCCTGTGTACAGGTAATATAGTGATGACTAGTGACATTATACTCAGGAGCTCTGTATATAGTATATAGTGTAGAGGTAATACAGTGATCACCAGTGACATTATACTCAGGAGCTCTGTATATAGCATATAGTGTACAGATAATACAGTGATCACCAATGACATTATACACAGGAGCTCTGTACATAGTGTCAGTGTACAGGTAATACAGTGATTACCAGTGACATTATATACAGGAGCTCTGTGTATAGTGTCAGTGTGCAGATAATACAGTGATCACCAGTGACATTATACAGAGGAGCTCTGTACACAGTATATAGTGTAAGTGTACAAGTAACACACTGACTCACCTGTGACGTTTGTAGTTGAAGTCTTTCATCTTCATCCAGTGCAGACCACCATCAATTCTACCATCCAGGACTCGTCTCTGCAGAAAATAACACAGTTGCCTATAGGTGAAGATAAAAAAAGACATAGTGCTGCCCTGCACAGTAGCAGGACCCCCTTTTGTTCTCCCCCATGGAAGACAGTAACCTCAACAGTAAATTACATTACAGCAGTAATAATGTACTGATTGGCCCCTACAATAATTATGTCCCCACTTGCCACCATAAACCAATAATGTATATTCCTCATCCTGACCTCCATATAGTAATTATATCACCCCTTTATTTAATAAGGTGCCAGATCCTGGGCCCCTTTATTTAATGTCCCCATCCTGGACCCTAATGTCTACTTTAATAAGGTCCCCTTCCAATAATAATATCCCCATCCTGGGCCCCTTTATTCAATGCCCCCATACTATGCCCATATGTCCACTTTAATAATGTCACCTCCCTGTTCTCCTATATCCGTCCCTATGGCCACTACTTTGCCCAATCACAGGGAGGGGGGGAATTATCTCACCTTCATGCGCTCCCCGGTGTCCTCTTGTGGCTTCATATTTGGCATAGTCGTTAAAATGACTGCAGCTGTGACAGGGTGCTCTGCTCTGTGACAGGCCGTGCGCTGACATCACATAGGCCAGTGGCCTTTCAGTGTTACTGCTATCAAAGGCTGCAGGAGTCATTTAACATAACTGCTATATGACGTCAACGCATGGCTTGTCACAGAGCAGGGTGCCCTGTCAGCTACAGCTGGCATTCATCTTGATGTGCGTCGTTACCAGGGTCGGCTCCAGGTTATCGTGGACCTCGGGCTAAAGAGTATCAGTGGACCCCTTTAACACATGCCACGATTCCTGATGCACAGATAAAAAAATACATGTATAGTACAATATATGGGCACCACATAGTGGTCCATACAGTATTATGGGCACCTCATAGTCCTCCATACAGTATTGTGGGCAATGACAATGTCCTCCATACATTATTATTGGCCCCATATAATGCTCATTCATACAGTATATCACGGGCCGCATATAATGCTCCTCCATACAATATATCACGGGCTGCATATAATGCTCCTCCATACCGCACATCATGGGTCCCATATAATGCTCCATTCAGCACATCTTGGGCCCCATGCTCCTCTGTTATGAATGAGTCACCGTAGGAGGCAAAAACAGAAATGCTAGCTAAGTCCAGAAAACCAGAGAAGTTGGCAGCTATCGGATTGCAGACCCCTGAACCTATCAACAACAACTAGGAGTAGCCGTGGGGGGTTCCTACGGTGCCCTAGACCCCTCGATCACAGCCGGAGAACTGCCTAGCCTAAAGACAGAAAGGGAAATCTAAACTGCCCCAGAGCAGACCCCAAAGCAATAGGCAGCCCCCAACATATAATAACGGTGAAGCAAGAAGAAAAAACACTAACACAGATAGAAAGATAGACTGAGCAAATGATGGGGCCCAAGCTAACTAGATATGACAGGATAGGAAAGCTGCTGTCTGCAATCCGCAAAAAACCCTATCAAAACAAGAGCCAACAGACTGACAAGGAAAAAGTCCCTGAAGACGCTAGGCTTCAAAAAGACTATGTCAGTACTCAGGTATTTTCTGAAGACAGAGCAAACAGACAAAAAGGAATTCAGCTCACCCCAGCAGGGAATGGCAGAATCCAGAAAAGCAAGGCAAAATAAAACCAAAACACAAATGCAAAAAGGCAAAGCAGAAAACTTAGCTTTTGAGGAGCAGGAATCAGACTGGTCTCCTAGAATCCCTCAGAGAAATCACCAGCGAGGCAGAAGGGGGTCGGCTGCCTTATATCCAGTCAGAAATCCCCGTCACCCAGTCATCCTCTACCAGCTCAGGTGCTTGGTAATCAACCTCACTACCTTCCTTCACCAGAAGAGGGAGTTCATCAGACCTCAATGGTGAAGGGGAAAATGAACTCATAACACTCCTCCATACAGTATTATGGGGCAATGTAATGCTCCTCCATACAGTATTATGGGCCCCATGTATTTGTTACAACCCTGCTGGCATCACTGCATGGCCTCCCATCCCCACCTGCCTTACACTCCAATTTTCTCACTACTCCAGGCCATGCTGTGAGTTCTGTCTCTTGCTAGCTCCATGCTGGATGCTTCTTGTCTCCTGCCTGCTCTCTGCATACTTCCTAGCTGTGTGCATAGGGGGGTGGCGTCGGCACTCCCTGGCTCTTATTGAGCCAGTGTGCACCTTCCTAAGGTGTCCCCAGCCAACTGTCAAGAGGCCTCAGGTACTTAAGGCATCCTCGCCCATAGAAGGATGCCTGTGCAACTATTTCCCTCAGTGTCTTGCTGCTGAGGTGCCAGGTCCTGTCTTGTTTTTGCCTTCTCTGGGGGCTGCATTCCCAGACCTGTTACCATGCACTTTGTGTCCTATGTTTCCACCTCCCTGAGGGCTGCATACTCAGGCCTGTGTCCTTCATTATCTGTTCTCGTGTCTTTCCTTGTCTGTATTGTGTCCTAGTCCTGTATCTAACCTTGTCTGAACTCAGTCCTAACCTCTGTCTGTTTACGTCCTTGTCTGTGGTTTCCTTTCCCTGCTGTGAGTATCCTCGTGTTCTCACCATCTGCCTTGCTCTCGTCCCTTGCTGCTCTGCCTAGCATCAACTCCTTGCGGCTCTGCCTAGCATTTGATCTTGCGGTCCTGCTCTACTTCCATTCTGAAACCTGTGGGTCAGGTCCCTACCTGTTTCCATATACCTGCCCGTATTCCTGCCAGTGTCTCAGCCGTGCCGCCTGTCTGGCAGTCGAGTCCATTGCCCGTTCTTGTCCTAGCGTTCTGTTCCCCAGTGGGATCAGCAGCCACAGCCAGACACCACCCTAGAGTGGTACCTCGCAGATACCTGCTGCACAAGCCTGATCTCCATCATCAGAGGTTCCAGTGAACACCAAGGAAGCTGCTTAGTCATGCCCCTTCCAGCTTAGTCTGGTTTGTGGCACAGTGGGGCCACACCCTCCACGCTCGCGCCAACCTGTCAGGGTGCAAGCATAACAGTAATGCTCCTCCATACAGTATTATAGGCCCAAGGAATGCTCCTCCATACAGTATTATGGGCCCCATGGAATGCTCCTCCATACAGTATTATGGGCCCCATGGAATGCTCCATACATAAAAAAAAAAAAAAATCAAGTACTCACCTCTGCCGTTCTCGCTGCAGGTCCGGTACACTCAGCATCTCTCCTGCCTCTGCAATGCTCAGTGCAGAGAGGCTGAGTGTGCAGTGATGACGTCATAGCTCCCTCTGCCCTGAGACATCGCAGAGTCAGAGGGTGCTGAAGACAGAACCGTTGCTGGGGCTGAGGAGAGGCGATTATTAGATGCAGGCCTGTAAAAACAGAGTGGTGAGTGAGACCGAATGCTGCCGGGGGAGAACAAAGTTAATTTTCTCCCTGCATCGTTCAGCTAAGTCCAGGCGCTCGTCAGGTTAGTAACCTGCAGATTAACCCCATATCTGCAGGTTGCTAGCATTTTTTCTGGTGACAGGTTCCCTTTAAAGCTATATTCACATCACATTTAGGTCTCATTCACAAATTAGTTGTTTCCACGTACTTGAAAAATGGACCAAGTTTCTTTAGGGATTTTCAGCAGTTTGGGCAATTTTCATAAATTTGCCCAGTATATGAAAAAAATAAAAAAAAGTGTCTCCACCTTCTATCCAGCACCCCTAGACTTGCACTACCTATTTTGATCCGACCCTTTGGATCAATACTGGACGGCTCTATGGTTTGGCTAAAAAAAAACCCCTGGACGTGTGAACGGCCCCATTCACCATTATAGGTACGGGTACTATCCCTAAGACACGACTAGCACTCGTATGCAAAACCTGAAATGTGAATTAGGCCTTAGCTGTTTACTTAATGTATACGTTGGGATCTGCACACTAAACACATGCCTGGGAAAGACGCTACACAGGGGCATCGGACACCATAGGACAGATCCTGTTGTAAATAACAAGCGGGGTTCCTGTTACAGAAAAACGCTTTTCTCCCAGATGCTTAAAAAAAAAAAGTTGACCAGCCATCCCCCGGTCCAGTGTTGAGACTCCATGGCTGTTTTCAGTGACTGTTGGCCTAAGTTCACACTGAGTGTTTTATGCTAATTTTCAGCTGCATTTGACAGTACCAGATAGGCCTATGAGATTTCAGAAATCTCATGCACACGGTTTTTCTGCCATCAGTATTTTGTGCTTTGTTTGTTTTTGGGCATACAGCATGTCACTTCTTTCTGCGTTTTTCACCCATAGACTTAAATGGGAAAATAGCATGAAAAAAAAAATCAAAACTGCCACAAAAAAAGCAGCAAAACCTGCATTTTTGCCGCAGCTTCTTTCCTGCCAAACACTCGTTTTGCTGCAGAAAAAAGATGCAGCAAAATGCCTAGTGTGAACTCAGCCTTATTGTCTGCAGCCAATCACAGCACAGAAGCTCTGCCCCGAGCTGATGGCGACAGACGCTGAGCACACGGATTGGCTGCCATGATATCGAAGTTACAGGAACAAAAGTCAGAAGACTCCGCGCTAGACCTGGGGAGGGCGAGTAATGCACAACTTTCCTGTGCATTTATTTTTTTTAACAAACTACAGCCAGGCGAGAAGGCTTTTCTGAAACTGAAGACTGAGCCAGCCACAGCACTACAGCTGGAGGTCACCCCCTGCCTGTAGCTCCTCAGCTCGGCTGTAACCACTCTGTAACCCCGGCTCCCATCCTCCCCGTCACCGCCTTCCTGACCAGTCAGCTGCACAACATACGCTGCGCCACCAGGCCTTCTACTCTAGGTCGCCGCAGTACTCATCCCCCTGAATACATATCCATCCGCCCGTGTGGTGCCGGATCTAAATATTTACATTCACTCCATCTATTTACCGAATAATGACGGTGACCTTACCGAGAGACTAATGCCTGTAGGGTAACCTTTATGAAACAGTTAACAGGACACGTTAGGTGCCGTAATATTAAGGTAATTATTTAATGTATTCCCGTGCGGTGAGCCGTCATTGGGCGGAAGAATACATACACTGCGCGACTCAGTGTATATAAGTGACCGCCAGGCATTCCTCCCTCAGACTTACGGACGAGCTAGGAAGGGTTGTCTGTGGTGGTGGGGCGGGTTTGTGTCCAGTCCCCTGTTTCTGTGTATTTTAGGGTGGCAGGCGAGTATGGGGTAATGGTGAGAGGTGCTGGGGGTCTTAGATACGTGGGGGCTGTATAATGTATGTGCTAGGAGACTGTCATGGCCGAGCACAGCTGTGCTCCTGTCCTGTTGTGTTCCCAGAAAAGGCTTGTTGCTATGTATCGCTGTAGACACTTTATAGAAGTTGGGCCAAGGAGACTCATAGTCAGCAGGTGAAGAAACCGGCAAAGCAAGGGCAGAAGACTAGGACCGTGTTCACACAAGGAGACTAGAACACGGTGAGAGCTCAGGATTAGAGGAAAAGTCAGGAAGATGGCAGAGGACTTGTGTAGTCTGAAGACTGGGATAGAAAAAAACCTAGGATGTATCTATGGAAAGAAAAAAACAAGTGAGAAAAACAGAAGGTTAGAAAAAACTAACTTTGAAAGGATTAACTCCACCTGTGCAAAGTAAAGGCTGGCAGGCTGGATAAAGACAGAGAAAGCTGAAACTTGACATTTTTCCTAATGAGACATTTCAGATGGAGGGAGTCAGATGAACTATTCAAGACTATTGGCCTTGTGCAATTAGATGGTGTTAATTTGGGTAATGGAGGGAGGGAGGTTTTCTTCTTAGGTTAAAGGAGGAAGATTTAGAAGAACAGCAAGTAAGGAGGAGGATCACAAGATCTCTGGATCTATTAAGGACATAATTTACAGAATAGCGGTGCTTCCAGGCAAAACGAGCAGTGAGCTCAGGCCTGTACATCTTGACTACGTTGAGCGCTCGGAAGTTTACGCGGGAAGACTTGTCGGACTGCAAGTGTTTGGTTGTCATAACCCAAAAGGCCTCGTTGCTTATCTAGATGTTGGTGAATGAGCTGTTGATGGGTATTCGATGTGACCGAATGAAATCCAGTGAATCTAGTTTGAGTGAATTTCAAGACTAAGCATCCATGTGCGTTGAGAAGAGCTTGGTATGACGCTGTAGCTGGCGGTGAAGTCTTCTAGAAGACAGAAACAAAACTCCATTTATAGTAGTTCATCCTACGTGCTGCTGACCACCTGAAATGGGTCTGTAAGTGAGGGTCTCGGGTGGTCTGGGGAAAACTTGTGGCTTTTGTCTTTCAGGCTTTTACTCTAGGGCCATTCCAGTTGTCTCTTCAAGCGTTTCCAGTCCCGAATATCTATGTATGGAGAAAGGGGCAGAACATTCCTTATGGTGTAGATAGCTTTTGAATAAGGTGGTTATAGGAAAGCTGCAGAAAGTGGATCAGGAGCCTCTAGAGGAACTTGGTAAGATTTTTTGTTTATCTGGTAGTTTCCTTGTAAAGCATTCCTTAATGTCACTTGACAACAACCCCTTTTATTTTTTTTTTTTCTGGAAGGGTGGGAGGGAGGTCATAAAACTTTTCCTAGATTTTTGCAGATTTTCATAGTCTACTGAAGAAGCCCTAGATCTACTGTGCTTTCAGAAAGTTGTCGGTGACACATTTGCTCAGGTATCTTAAACTTTTATTTTACAACACAAATCAGTGTAGATTATAGCAGGTAAATGCCCTTTTCTACTAATCTTGTCGTACTGCACGCAATGTTTGCCATTTAGCATATACTCCCATTACATGCTTTTCATGTATAGGGACATGGTTTAATCTGGGAAGTCTACATATTGGGTTTATTAATACTTTCCCATATACTGTAAGGCATTAACAGTTTGCTGCTGTAAAAGGGATGAACTTGAAAACTTCACTTTTTTATATACATATTGTTTTAATTATGTTACTTTTGTAGAGATTAATAAAACAAACTTGTGAGAAATGGTTTGAATATATTATGCAGGGTATCTTGTTTCTGGCTGAAGGGGTGGGCTTGTGGCAATATCTCTTGTCTAGACCAGTGGTCCCCAACCTTTTTTGCACCAGGGACCGGTTTCAAGCAAGACCATTCTTCCATGGCCCGGCAGGGCGGGGATGGAGGTGTGGCAGGGGTGGGGCTTTGTTCATAAGGGGGCGGGGCTATGGACACGGTTGTAGTGTAGCAGTGCATACTTATAATTAAATAACATTTATAATGTGACTCAACTCACCATAGGTTTTGAATGAGTGCTCCATCACCCCATCCTTGCCTGCTCCATCACCCCATCACTCCCTTCTCCCCATCACTGCCATCTCTCCATCATTGCCTTCACCCCATCACTCCCTTCTCCCCATCATTGCCTTCACCCTATCACTGACGTCTCTCCATCACTCCCATCAATGCCTTCTCTCCATCACCCCCATCATGGCCTTCTCCCATTACCCCCTCATGGCCTTCTCTCCCCATCACGGTCTTCTCCTCATGTCCCCATCTCCTCCAGGGCCAGGCTCCACCTACACAAACACAGACACACACACACACACACACACACACGCACACGTACACACACACACACACCACCTCTCTCCTCTCACCTGTCGCAGCATCGCCCGCGCTTCCTCGCTCTGACACAGCAGCGGCACGCTCCTCTCTGTGTCAGTCAGAGACAGGAAGCGCTGGCGGCGGGCAGGAAGCTGGACGGGTCCTTGCAGCTCCGCTCCTGCTATTTCCTCTTGCAGGCAATGGAGCTGCTTGATTGCTCCCTGGCCGCCGCTACACATGAGGGCAGTTTAAGAATTGCTGCGCGCCGCCCCAGCCCCGCTACGCCACTGACCGCCCCTGGCTCCCCTTCTGTCCGCGGACCGGCAAGGGCACTGCAGCGGCCCGGTGCTGGGCCGCGGACCGGCGGTTGGGGACTCTTTCAGATTCATCTTCTGAGATAAATCAGTAATCGAACAGCGTCTGGAAGTTCCAAAGTTAAGGTATTTGACGATTGGATGAAAAATGGGATAAAACCTCTTAGGAGGTCTAAAATCTGAAAATAACACGGATATGTGTCTTGAAAATGAGATCAGGCCAGATGTCTTGGTACAGACCTGTATTTCTTGTGAAGAATTAAATAATTTCTTCAAACGAAATTCTTGCCTACATTCTCAAATGAAGCCGTAAGAATCTCAATGCAAAGTATGTCACAAGCCTTAAAAGGTTTGTTTGTACCTTTCCAAAATTTCTCCTACCTTTCAGAGTCTTATACAGTTTGTCTATTACATATGAAGAGTTGATGTATTTACAAAAAAAGGCCAAGAAGAAATCTGTATTGATACAAATATTGCCCATCTTAACAAAGGATTTGGGAATGTTTAGTTTGCAAAAGAGAAGACTGAGAGGAGACTTAATAGCTGTCTACAAATATCTAAAGGGCTGTCACATTGTAGAAGGATCAACTTTATTCTCATTTGCACAAGGAAAGACTAGAAGCAATGGGATGAAGCTGAATGGGAGGAGACACAGATTAGATATTAGAAAAAACTTTTTGACAGTTAGAGTGATCAATGAGTGGAACAGGCTGCCACGAGAAGTGGTGAGTTCTCCTTCAATGGAAGTCTTCAAACAGAGGCTGGACAGACATCTAACTGGGATGATTTAGCGAATCCTGCTTTGAGCAGGGGGTTGGACCAGATGGCCCAGGAGGTCCCTTCCAACTCTACGATTCTATGATTCTAAAGACCAAGGGAATTGTCAGAGTCTCAAGCTAGTAATAGGAAGTGGATGATTATACAACTTCAGGCCGAATGAGTGGATTTGCTCAAGGCAGGTACGGGAGGATGGATGCTAGTTCTGCACTACTCTTGGGAATTGGAAACTCAACCTTTTAGCAGATAAGTGCTGTACTTGTTCACCTTTGTTTGCTAATAGTTGATCTTAACTGCAGGTGGCCAAAATCCATTAACTTTTTTTTTTTGTTGTTCATGGCTTTTTTTTTTCTCCAGCTAACTTTAAAAGTGATCTCTACCAGGTTTTTGTTACCGCATCTGGGAGCAGCATGATGTAGAGGCAGAGACCCTGATTCCAGTGATGTCATTTAGTGGGCTGACATTATTTGTCAAAACTGCAGTATATCTGCTGCAAATCTAATGGTACTTGGAGTGCTGAGATCTGTTGCTGCACCCACGCCACTGGCAGATTTCTGCCTATGCACAGTGTACACAGAAAACGAGTGAGGTTATGGGGAACTACATGGCAGCAGGTTTTGGTCTTCTAGTGATCTCCTGCGGAGAGGGGGGGACTGCAGCAAGCAGCCCAGTGACATTGCATCCAGGAAAGTTGAAAATCGCTTTGCGTATCTTGGCAAGTAGTTATAAAGGTAACGACATACTGTATTTGTCATAGTTTGTGTTTGGCTGTTAATGTTGCATCCATGTAATCTTGGCACAGAATTTAGGGGAATGTGTCCCTTCACACTGGAGGGTGGTAGAGGGAGGGGGCTGGCTGTAAAGCAGTCTGTTTCACTTTTTCAGGTCAAAATTGCATCAAGTGAACATTAATACGAAAAGAAGAATAGATTTAGAAGATGTAGAAAATCACTGCTCTTCCGATGGTCTTGCAAAGGTTTTCTTTTTCCTGGGAGAACAATTTTGTTGTCCCAGGTTTTGCTTTTCTCCTGTTCCGTTATAATTGCACAAAAAAAGCAAAAGATACCAGTGGTTGGCACTCCTGTCATACAGGATGGGGTTCAAATCCCTGCGGTGTCTTTGCTGAGTGTACACGTCTCTTCTTTGTTCTGTTTTTGTATTTACTCGTTTTGTCTATTGCCATTCCCCCATGGCACTGCAGTTGCCATTTGCTGTGGTCACATTGCCTTTAATGAGTGAATCTTATTTTGGCTTCAAAGTAAATGAACTCCACTGTGAATGGCCTACTGACGTTACAGGCCAAAACCAATAGTTGGTTCCACAGGCCCTCATACTGCTTTATTTTAGGAGCTGTGCTGGATTAGAAAAGAATGCAAGTATACATGGGTTGTGTGGCATTGCAGTTCAACTCAACTGAAGTACCTGATATGTAATACTCATATCCTGCAATGTCAAAACTGCAGTTCCTAGTGGGTGACATGACACAATCACTGGCCACTGACAAGTTGCGACCATCCTTTACTATTTTGTCAGGGCACGGACATCTTATCAGCAAGCACTCATTGGCAGCAGCAATTACATGGCACAACAAGGACCTCTGACCCACTGGTAACAGCCACGCTGAGGTTGGGGAGTATTGGGTGTGTAATATATAATATTTATATACAGTGCTGGCACAAACTTTACATATAAAATCCGCATCATGATTTCACTTAAGTGCACATGGGGGGGGGCATGATCAAAAACTGTCTAATAGCAAAACTGGCTTCGTTGCCAGAAAGGATGATATGGCAAAATACTAAGTAACAAAATGTATTCAGTCGCCATGACAGCACCACGAGAGAGGGGATCTGCCCTTCGGGGACAGGAAACCTACAGACATAAAAAGGGCGGCCCTCTCTCCCCCTTCAGTTGGTTTCCTGTCCCTGACAGGGAATCCCTGCAGACATACCATGAAGACCCAGGCCTGGCGGCCGACTCAGGCAGCAGGGGTCCCCTGCCTCGGCCTAACCAGAGCTGTGGAAGCGCCGCACGGCAGGGGAACTGTCAGTGCAGGCGGTGTTAAATGTAGGTGGCCTCCAGGGGGAGAATCTACTACAGGATGGCCAGCGCCAGTACAGGGTGAGTAGACCCGGCTCCCTCTTCCTCCTCGCCGGGTGGGGGGGCGGGCGCGCTGTCCCTTCTGCTTGGCGGGCGCGCTGTCCCTTCTGCTTGGCGGGCGCGCTGTCCCTTCTGCTTGGCGGGAGCGGGTCGGAGTGGGCCGTGCCATTGCCGGCGCCAACTTCCGGTTCAGGGGGCAGCCGACGGCGTGGGGGCATGGCCTGGTCGCGCCGTGTGACGCGCCGGTCGCACACTGCGGGCTGCAGCTGTGACGTCAGAGGTGAGCGCCTCTGGACGGGGCGGGCGGCGGGGCGTGCGTGCTTGGCGTCCGGGGGCACACGCGCCCACCGGGTGGGGGGCGCCTCGCCGACCCCCGCCGGGGGTATGGTCGGGGGGAGGGGAGAATGCTGGGGGGAAAGGTACTCGGCGCTGATGGATGGCACCTGCGAGCCCTAGAGGGGCGGTGCCGTGGCTATTTAAGAGCTTGGGTCACAGGGGGAGCTGCTTCTGGCCCTGTGTCATCCCATAATGGCGTCGCAGGAACAGCCAGAGCCTCTGGAGCAGACGCCTCAGTCCTCAGAGAAGCCGGAGCAGCGTTCTAGTAGCAGCAGCTGTTCTGAGAAACATAGGTCTAAGAAGGCGAGACCTGAGAAATCCATGAGCCGTAAGAGTGTGGCGGCTCCGATGGACCCCCCGCAGAACCCGGTACTACGCTGTTGTAAGCCAGGGTAAGTGAGCTACATCACTCGCCCCAGCCCCCAGAGACCCAGCAGCTAGAGCTCCCCGCGCTGTCTCAGAAACCTGCTGAGAACGAGCCAGAGCTTGCTGCTCCAGAGATAAACCCTGAAAGATCTGACTCAGACTTTTCATCCGGTCAGCCAGAGACTGTATGGGATCCATAACTCTCTGCATAAAACCCCCCCAAAAAACGTAATGGTCAGTTATAATGTCAGGGTCCTGACAGCGCCGGCGTACAGCCTCCGCTAAGCAGGGACTCACCCGCACTGTAGGGACCCCTGGGGACAAGAACAGCCGGACAATAAAGATGCACGGGACCTGAATGTAGAAGTTTAGAAAGCCGGCACAGGACCTACGGTCATGTGACTGCAAGGGGGCGGGGCTTAGCATCCTGCTTTCAGAGGAGGAAGAAAACTCAGTCGGGCAAAGCAGAGGTCAGGCACAATACAGGCAAGCGAAGTACAGGAGGGATAAACAGACGGGAGGTCAGAAAAAGCCAAAGGTCATACACAAGACATCAATACAGTACCAGGGATGAGACAGAACGGACAGTCAGGGCCAAGCAGAGATCAAAAACCAAACGGACATAGAAGGTACCAAGCAGAATCCAAAGCGATATCCAGAGAACAGACCGAGTCATACACAGGGAATCAAGCAACCAGCACACACTCAGGGGTCACCACACAATGCCAAGGGTGAAAGTATAACTGACGGGGGATGGGAGCTTCCTGAGGCTATAAGAAGCCTCCCCAGAACCAATGGGAGGCCACCCTAATAGGTCCCAGGTGTGCAGGTGAGAGTCTGCACTGCGATCAGAACATTAACCCCAGAAGTGCCGGTCACCCAGCACTAGTATCATCTATGTTTCGGAAGTCTGTCAACAATACAACATTGCATGCTGACTATTTTCGAGTCCCCGCGGCTGCATGTCTCACAGCCACAACACATTCAGAGATTGCCCAGCAGCAGCAGTGACTCTAACATATAACTCGAGCATGCCAAAGACACATGCCGTTATTAGCGGCAGCAGGTGTAGGTTGATAGGAGTAGTAGTTCCATCAGCTGCCACCTACTCTCACGGTTATCAGTTGAATATAACTCAACATTCTCACCTGCTGGTGCTGATCAGCAGGGTAAGAAGAATGATGCGAGTGGTCTTCAGCACCTGGCGCCGGGGAACAGCACTAACTGTCCTGCTGCTTCCCAGGCACTAGTACGTGTCACACTGATCTTAAAAAATGGACACGGTCCGTGGAAGCACACTGACATGTGCACAGACGCATTCATTTGAATGGGTCTACGTGTGCAACTGTCACCACACATACCAGACACACTGACGCCTGAGTGAGGCCTAATAAAAATAACAGTTACTCTGGTGCAGTGCAAGATTTTTGGGAATAACACAATGGAGACACCGATAACTTTGTATCCCATGGAAAACCAAGCTACAGTTAGGTCCATATATATTTGGACAGAGACAACATTTTTCTAATTTTGCTTCTAGACATTACCACAATGAATTTTAAACAAAACAATTCAGATGCAGTTGAAGTTCAGACTTTCAGCTTTCATTTGAGGGTATCCACATTACAATTGGATGAAGGGTTTAGGAGTTTCAGCTCCTTAACATGTGCCACCCTGTTTTTAAACGGACTAAAAGTAATTGGACAGATTAAATAATAGTAAATAAAATGTTCATTTCTAGTACTTGGTTGAAAACCCTTTGTTGGCAATGACTGCCTGAAGTCTTGAACTCTTGGACACCACCAGATGCTGTGTTTCCTCCTTTTTAATGCTCTGCCAGGCCTTCACTGCGGTGGTTTTCATTTGCTGTTTGTTTGTGGGCCTTTCCGTCTGAAGTTTAGTCTTTTAACAAGTGAAATGCATGCTCAATTGGGTTGAGATCAGGTGACTGACTTGGCCATGCAAGAATATTCCACTTCTTTGCTTTAATAAACGCATGGGTTGCTTTGGCTTTATGTTTTGGGTCATTGTCCATCTGTAGTATGAACGACGACCAATCAGTTTGGCTGCATTTGGCTGGATCTGAGCACACAGTATGGCTCTGAATACCTCAGAATTCATTCAGCTGCTTCTGTCCTGTGTCACATCATCAATAAACACTAGTGACCCAGTGCCACTTGCAGCCATGCATGCCCAAGCCATCACACTGCCTCCGCCGTGTTTTACAGATGATGTGGTATGCTTTGGATCATGAGCTGTACCACGCCTTCGCCATACTTTTCCCTTTCCATCATTCTGGTAGAGGTTGATCTTGGTTTCATCTGTCCAAAGAATGCTCTTCCAGAACTATGCTGGCTTTTTTAGATGTTTTTTAGCAAAGTCCAGTCTAGCCTTTTGATTCTTGATGCTTATGAGTGGCTTGCACCGTGCAGTGAACGCTCTATTTACTTTCATGCAGTCTTCTCTTTATGGTAGATTTGATATTGATACGCCTACCTCCTGGAGAGTGTTGTTCACTTGGTTGGCTGTTGTGAAGGGGTTTCTCTTCACCATGAAGATTATTCTGCGATCATCCACCACTGTTGTCTTCCATGGGTGCCCAGGTCTTTTTGCATTGATGAGTTCACCAGTGCTTTCTTTCTTTCTCAGGATGTACCAAACTGTAGATTTTGCCACTCCTAATGTTGTAGCAATTTCTCGGGTGGGTTTTTTCTGTTTTTGCAGCTTAAGGATGGCTTGTTTCACCTGCATGGAGAGCTCCTTTGACCGCTGTTTCCTTCACAGCAAAACCTTCCAAATGCAAACACCACCCCTCAAATCAACTCCAGGCCTTTTGTCTGCTTAATTGAGAATGACATAACGAAGGGATTGCCCACAGCTGTCCATGAAATAGCCTTGGAGTCAATTGTCCAATTACTTTTGGTCCCTTTTAAAACAGGGTGGCACATGTTAAGGAGCTGAAACTCCTAAACCTTTCATCCAATTTTAATGTGGATACCCTCAAATGAAAGCTGAAAGTCTGAACTTCAACTGCATCTGAATTGTTTTGTTTAAAATTCATTGTGATAATGTCTAGAACCAAAATTAGAAAAATGTTGTCTCTGTCCAAATATATATGGACCTAACTGTAACTCCCCAGTCCATGGGAGATGGCTGGCAGAGACAGCTACATGAATGAAGCCTTTTAGACAGGGCTGTCATCAGGGGGATTACTGCCCTTGCAGCTGTATGGGGCCTAGTGAGCAGCAGTACAGAGGAAGGCCTGGGCCCCACCTCTTGTGCTCACCAGGCCCCATTCTGCACTAAAGTGCTGTTGGCTTTCTCTGAGCTCCATGGTCGTCTAACCTGGATGGCTGTGCAGCTCCCTCCACCTTCTCTGGACTTCTGCTCAGGTGACCGCACGTATGCGATGACATCATCTCGTATGTGGCGGCATGTACGAGGACACCAGAAGCAGAGCTGTGCCTGCAAGGAGACTGTCAGTGAGCCAAGTATGACATTTTTTTTTTTTTTCTTTATAAAAATTAATAAATGGGTGAGGTGGACTGCCAATGAAGTAAGGGGGACTGCAAATTATGAAGTGAAGGTCAGCAATTGAATTGAAGCTGGGGGTGGGGAAAGTAAATGATAATGAATTTTGAGGGTGAGTGGATTAAATGATGTATTGAATGTCCCCATTAGCGCATGCGTCCAAAGGCAGTTTTGCGGGGAGTTCGGATAAATGCCCGGATGGGGCCACAGAGAGTGTACCTGAACACAATGTGAAAGCACCCTGATAATGTTTGAAGAATTTTTGCTTCTGACTTCATGTGCTGTTCTCGCCTTCCTTTTATTTGTTGGTTCCTGCTGAACAGCAGATGAAGTGGCATCCGGCAAAATAAGACAGGGGTAATCTATTCAGTACAGTAAGGCTGGTTTCAGACTAGCGCATTTTACATGCAGCGCACGGCGCCGCTAAGCCCCGTCCGGTCATTTCCTCCTACTATCTCACACGGCTGCATGCGATCTGCGCACCCTATCTTTAGCATAGGGTGTGCAGACCGTGCGCTGGCCGTGCGCTAGTAGGATTTTTGCGTGTGCTGCGCACTTTTGAAGGTGCGCCAAGGGCACCAAAATGCAACATGGTGCGTTTGGCGCACACCAGCGCACCTTCAAAAGTGCGCAGCGCATGCAAAAATCTTACTAGCGCACGGACAGCGCACGGTCTGCACACCCTATGCTAAAGATAGGGTGCTCAGATCGCATGCAGCCGTGTGCGATAGTAGGAGGAAATGACCGGACGGGGCGGGCAGGGGGCGGGGCTTAGCGGCGCCGTGCGCTGCATGTAAAATGCGCTAGTCTGAAACCAGCCTAAGAGACATATTTATGCTTTTTTTTTTTCTTTTTTTAATCTAGGTATTTTTTACAGAGTACAACATTCAGTAGCACAACTGAGTTGTTGTCATTGGTACCCTCCCCCACCTCTAATAGAAGCAACCCCCCTCCCCCACACTAGTTAGCCATTTCTGAAAATATAATTTTGCCTGCACAGATAAGGCTATATGCCCACAATGAGCTTTTGATGTTGCAGATTTTCTGCACCAGCTCTGCACCTATTAAGTAAAATTAGGTTACTTGCATTTTGCTACATGCATTTTTTTAATCACTTATCTCTTCTTGCTATATCACGTTTTAAACAAAGATGCTTTGTTTTTAATGCTTCCTGGTATTTGGCTTTGCCAACTTTATTGATATGCAAGTTAAAAAAAAAAAACACTACAGTGGGCATGAGATGAGGTTTCTATAAATCTGATCCACTGTGCTGGAACTGTGAGACTCTGCATTCTTGATGCAGCAAAAATAAGCATAAAAATCCTTAAAAACTAACAGGCTGAGCATTCAATCCTTAGTGTGTCAATTAAAAATACTTTAGTTTCTTTAATACCCCTCAATGACATACTTCGGGACCGCTCTATTCCTCCAAAGGGCCAACTATGATTATAGACAATTGCAACATTTCTGTTCCCATGTTATAGGGATCTTACAAATTTTGAAAAAACCTTTGCCTCTCCGTCTCCACCCTTGCACTCCTTATTCTATAATCACCTAATAGTCCAAAACTACTACCTAGTGTGCTACATAGGAAAAAGAATTGGGCAAATCTTTCGAGGACTCGCAATGGGCTATATGTTTTCAATTTGCTCACAAAACTTCCATTGCAACCAAAAATCAAGAGCCCTGGATTCCCGCAGTATCAGAGAGATGCTGGAGATGTGGAGTGGATGAGGACACACATTTGATGGAGCTGTATAAAATGTTTCTGGACTCCAGTAATTCAAGAAATGACTAGTCTCTCTGTACAAACTACTCTGAATCTCTTGCTTTTTATGATCCCAACTAGTTTCACTAGATACAAGAGATCTTTAATAAGCTACCTTATACAGGCTGCTAAGAATATCACTCCTTGTCACTGGAGGAGTGGTTCTCTGAAATGGCCCTTCTAAATAGGATGGAGCATTTGGTTGCCCAATCCCCCACTGATTATGACCGATTGGCTGGGGTCACACTTATGAGAAACTCGCACGAGTCTCGCGTTTCAATACCTGGCACTGCCACCGGCACTTGGACATAGAAATACATGCAGCCGCACACTCCAGGTCCGAGTGCTGGGTATTGAGATGTGAGACTCGTGTGAGTGTAGGTAGGGTAACCGACAGGGGGGTGGCCCGCTTCTTGCCGCAGACAGACTCGAGACATAGACAGGATCATGTCCAACAGGTCTTCTTTATTAGCCGTCGTCACGACAATCACAGCAACACATGACAGCAGTTTCCACTCTCCACACACAGGCCCGGGTACCTTCACTTCCTTCTAACTTCCGTGTGACGACCCTCGCGGATCTTTCACTGCAGCCGCCCTGGGCCTATCTACTGCAGCGCTTCACCAGTCCGAGTCCGTCCACCTTGTGGTGCCCCCAGGCTGTCTCTGTCTGCGGCTTCTGTCGTTTGAGCCACCCCCCCGTGACCATCTCAGCTGTCAGTCCCCTCCGGAGCTTCTTTCCTGTCTTTTCCCTTCAGCAGATCTTCCTGTCTCCTGTGCTCCTCTCGCTGACTGACTCTTCCAGAACCTTCTCTCCCTCTTTTATATCCTTCTCGTTCAGGTAACCCCGCCCCCCATGACTTGACAGTTTCTTTAGCCAATGGCTGCTGTTTAGTCCTATCCTCACAATGCTCCACTGCCCTCTTGTGGTCATACTCCATTACACTATTTCTCTTTATCTCCAGCTGTTTCCCATCTTCCATTATAACAGTCCACCTACAATACACTACACCTTTGCCTTCCTACTGCAGACAGGTCCGTATGTCAGTCCACCTTCCCTACACGAGTTTCTCGCAAGTGTGACAATGGCCATACTGTGAGACTGGAATCCAATGCCTACCACCTGTCATGAGACTCATGTGAGCCACCCTTTTCTCTGATGCATTTCTTTAGTGACTATGCTCCGCACCTGGCTGCAGTACGTATGGTTTCCATTAGATTTTAGTAACCTCATAATTGGATTATTGATGGCTTAAAATGTTCCCTTTCTTCCTTTTTCTTCCTCTAACTTTATGTTTTATTGGATATTAAACTCATTCTATGACATATTGATGCTGATACTATCAGGTTTATTCTTTCGTATTTTTGTAATTGAAAATTATACAATCTCTCAATAAAAATTGAATGTTTGAAAAAAAAAAAAAAAAAACTTGTGGCAAAAGTGAGAAATAGAATATTTATTTTTTTCTGCAGATACCAACAAATTAAACAAAGTTTTAAAGATAAAGTATATAGTGATCGTACGTAGTTGTTATTTTTTTCAAACTACCACTAACAAATTGTGTTCCTTAGCTTCATACAAAATGGTTGTGACCAGTGTAACAAACTAAGAACAAAGTTTAGGTGCTAAAGAGGATCATGTGAGCAGTGTTGAGTTCACCTTTTCAGGGCCGCAGCATCATTACTAGGGCAAGTGTATAAATGGGATGGACACATGCAATCCGATAGAAAAAAACAACGCATGTCGTATGGACAAACAGTTCGACCGATTTTTACAGATATTCATTACAATTCTGAAGCATAGGAAAGTGGTCCTGTAAAAGATTAATAGCCAATTAAAAATAGATTGTAGAAAGACAGCACAAGGATCACAAATGAGAAAAAAACCAAAACAGTCCCAATCTCCTGGATGAGTGTGGTTGGACCGATTATACACAAGTGTGAGAGCGCCCTTATAAAGACAGTCCCCTGCACACAATCTGGCTTTTGACAAGCTGGATTTTACAACTTTTTTGTCTGGCCATCCAAATACACCAGCTTGATTTTAATATAAGAAACATTAAAAGCAAAATTATTCAACACCACTCAAGCATCAGTTCTAGCACTTGTAACAGAAGGTGTATTGACCTTTAAGGACAGTACAATATACTTTCATCACTATTTTTTAGAAGCCCTACAACATTTCTCCTTGCCAAGCGCAATCCAATAGTAAAAAGAACAAACCTCCATTATGATACGAACAATGAGCAGCTGCAGATTTTTCTGGAGCAATATGTATGTAAAATACACGTGTCTGACACCTTTTTTTTTCCTCCTATTCATTTGCATGGTTGTAAAGTGGAGCAAAAATACTGAAACAATTATGTAGTTACAGACATGGTGATACCAAATGTGACTTAACCCCTTTGCTTTATTTTCCTCCCCTTTCAAAAGCCAAAATAAAAGTTAAGTCAATATCACCATATGAGGGCTTGTTTTTGCGGGACTAGTTCTTTTGAATGACACCCTTCATTCTACCATATAGTGTACTGCAAAACGTGAAAAAATTTCCAAGTGCTGTGAAAGTACAAAAAAAGTGCATTTTCTCAATTTTTTGGGGGGATTTTTATTAAAGGGAATCTGTCATCTCATTTTTCGCATATAAGCTGCGGCCACCGCCATTAGGGGCTTATCTACAGCATTCTGTAACCCCCAAAACCCGTGACGTGGCGGGATGGCTTGTACATTATTTTGATCAAAATTATGTTTACTAAATGCCCTTATTATTATTACTATATTCATGCAATTTTTGCAATTTATTTTTTACTTTTTTATTTCAGGATATTTGTGTTTTGTTTTCAGTTTTCTCTGTGTAAAGGTCATGTGTTCATATGCATTTACATTTTGCATACACATTAATTTACTTTTTCAGCTCAGCCCCAGTTTCTCATTTAGTTCAATGTGCATCCTGTGCATATAAGGGTGTGACCGCCCTGTTTCTGAGTTGGGAAATCCATCCTGTCTGGCCTATGCTTTTAATAGTGGGTCAGTCCCTCGGTCCTTGTTCACATTTACGTCACTTGACAAGTGGAAAGGTTTTAAATAAAAGAGTTAGGACTGTCCCACAAGGGTTGCCGTGACGTGGCGGGATGGCTTGTACATTATTTTGATCAAAATTACGTTTACTAAATACCCTTATTATTATTACTACCTTCATGCAATTTTTGCAATTTACTTTTTTATTTCAGGATATTAGTTTTTTGTTTTTCACCAAAAGATAAGAAAAACAAGTTAGATTATTCTCACCCAGGGGCGGTCCAGTCCGATGGGTGTCGCGGCTCCGGTGCCTCCCATCTTCATGCGATGACGTCCTCTTCCTTGCCTCTGTCGCGGCTCCTGTGCAGGCGTAATTCTCTGCCCTGTCAGGGAGGTCCGGCGCCTGCGCACTGAAGTACTTTACTGTGCTCTCAACAGCAGAAATCTACGCCTGCGCAGGAGCCGCGACAGAAGCAAGGTAGAGGACGACATCGCATGAAGATGGGAGGCGTCGGACCTGTACCTGCGACACCCATCGGACCGGACCACCCCCAGCTGAGTATAATCTAACTTGCTTTTCTTATCTTTCAGGTTACATCGGGGGGGGGGGGGGGGGGCTTATCTACAGCATTACAGAATGCTGAAGATAAGCCCCGAAAGGCAGTGGCTGCAACTTATATGCGAAAAATAAAGTGACAGGTTCTCTTTAACTATGTTGACTGTACGGTAAAACTGACCTGGCAAAGTGACTCACCAGGTAAGAACAAGTACCCAGATTTTATTAAAGTGGTGTTAAAAAAATAAAAATTTCGGAAATTTGTAAGAAATAAACTAAATATTTTTGCTGCAGTCAACATTTTCTAAGAGGCATAACATTTCCATTTTTTGTGCCAAGCAGACATTTTTACTAATAACATGTTTTGATCCCCTCATATTGCAATGTTGCGGCGGCCATAAAACCTCAGTTACGGCATTTTGGTTTTTTTTTGTTTGCTACGCCATTTACCGATCAGATTAATATATTTTGTATTTTGTTTTATTTTTAATGGAGCAAAAGGGGAGATTTTAAATTTTTTTTCCATAATTTGTAAACACATTTTGCTGGATTTAAAAGTTCCCTTAGGGGGGCATGGCCTGACAGCAGTGTGGACAAGACGTGGCAGGCAAGAGCCCCTGCTAAACTTTAAATTAAAGACTATGGAAGCCTCACGGTTAAAAACTACCCCCCAGGATACATCTGAGCACACCCAGCACCTGTGAGGGATGAAGCTGGGACCGGGAGGTGCCCCCCTGCCATTCTTGTCTGAGTGGCTGGTTGGACTGTGAGGACCAGGCTAGGAGAGAACAGACGCCATCCTCTTGGTGTGAGGAGCTGCTGCTGACAGCGGATCAAGACTGACGGTTTGTGCCACTGAGGTGCCATTCGGCAGAATCGTCGGGACTCCCTCCCTCACCCAGCCCGTCCTGGCTAGTCTTTTAGCCGCCCACCGACCCCCCCTTCAGCTCTCGGCTCTGCTGGACAGGGCATTGCAAGGGGGGGGGATTTCCCGCCTTTGGTTGGCACGCTGCACCGCTGAGGAATAGGAGACCGGGTTCTGGCGATGAAAGGAGGTGCAGGACCATCACACGTACTGCAGCTGCTCAGGTTAGAGACTCTCATCTGCTCCTCTCTGCTATCTTCTGAGGGACATTAGAAATGCACTGGGGTACCTGACATAGGTTGACAGCTATCTGGCATACACTAGAACTGTTCATGGGAAATTTTACTGACACCTAGCACTTGTCTGAGGAATCTGCCAATCTCAGAAACTGTTACCAGTGCATATAATATTACTACTGAAGACAAACATACCCCCTTGAGACTATTATTGGAGGTGATATATGGAAAAAATAAGAGACTCCTATTCCTCCTAAGCAAAGCTCTTAACAAATTACAACAAGGAGGGCATGGGCAGCCTTGGTGGATTATAAATATGACATGCTAAGACCTGCACCTTGGGCACCAGCATGCACTCAAACGTATAATTAACCCTCACAATTAGAAGCACAAGACCTGCGTGATCTTCAAATCATGCGTCCCAAAAAAATCATTGCCTCAGAATCCAATACTAGATCAATCTCACATTTACTATCTCAACGCACAAAATCAACAAGTCCTAATATGTCATCATCACAACCAACCTCATCAGGCTCTAGAAGCCAGACCCAGAGGACACAACAGGATGAAGGGATTTCATCAACAAACATGATACCAATGACAATGGAAGAACTTCTAGCAACCATCCAGATAACATTTAAGGCCAAACTATTAACAGCAGTGGAGAATTTCACACAACAAATCCAAGACATTGCACAGAAAACCAATGATCTGGAGAAAAGAATGGATGACACAGCTGACGCTGTCAAAAATGACAGGCAACAGTTGCAGGAGCAGGATACAAGAATCGAGTTCCTGGAACTGAAATGTGAGGATCTAGAGAACTGTTCACAGCGGGGCAACATTAGAATCAAGGGTCTACCAGAAAATCATTTCAACCTAATGGAACTTATCTCGAATCTTTTTGGTTCTTTTACCTCAAGCAGACCCCAACACTTTACGTATATCAATAATCCACAGGGCACTGGGCGGACCCAAACCAGACCTATCACCAAGGGACGTTGTCTTTAACTTACATCACGAAGAATCGAGATACTAAAGGCAGATTGCAACAAAACTAATTTACCAGGGGTTCCAGACACTGTCTCTTTATCCCCCGACATTTGTCCAGCGACTCTAATGAGGAGAAATGCTATGAGGGATATAACAATGGCACTAATTAAAGCGAACATCAAATATAGATGGGAGTTCCCTCAGACGCTGATCTCTCATAACAACTCCACCTACTCACCAAGAAGAAGGTAGTAGGGCATTAGAAAAGCTGGTATCCCGTTATCGGAATCTGGAATGTTGCCATAGAAACAAAGACCACGCAGGGACTGGATAGAAGTTTGTCATGCAAAAAACAATAAGTCACAACCTATTAGACAGACGGCTACCTGAGGCCTCATCCGAAGGTTCCATTTGATGTCGGGTTAGGTCCGGAGAACATTTGAAATGCTGAAGTCTTATATTTTTGTGCGATGAACATTACAATTTGCTGTTAGCTGGGACATTCTACTTATATTAGATAGTGCTGTGCCTTTGGAGTAAACATGCCACTCCACTTCGGGCTATTATTGTTATTGGTCACTCAGGTAGTGGATCAAAACACCGTCGCTCACGTATTGGTTGTTTGTTGTAAACGTTTTTCATGTTTTTCTGTCTTTACCTATACCTTTTCTCTATTCCCACTTAACAGATTGCTGACGAGATTCAAATATGTAAACAGACTGGTAGCTGACAAGGATCAGTTTTCATACTTGCCATACCCATTCCCATACTCAGATCTTCTTTGACTTTTACAAATGTATAGAATACTGTCACTATGTGCGAGGATTCAATTCCCCATTTAAAGAAAACACGCCTTCACTATTTAAAACATTCCCCTGAAATACTATTACTACAAGAAACTCATTTCACTAACAACCTCATCTCCTAAGTTTTTCTATAAATCTTATGAGATTTTTTCTAGCCTCCCATTATAAAAACAACAAGAGGTGTCGCCATCCTACTCCATAACTTTCCCATATGGCAGACATATACTTTGGGGAACAGTACAAATGAAACGAGTCTGCCTAGTCAGCTGCTATGCGCCCCGACTATGCAAATGAAAACCATGAAAGCAATCATGAGATTATTAAACCCCATCTCATACAACATTATTATATGGAGAGGAGATTTTATTTTAACCATAGACGCAGCAATGGATAGTTCTAATAATAAAAGATTGGATATAACTATGAGAAAAAAAAAAATGTACTCCAAACCATTTTCAAATCACATCACCTAGTTGATATGTGGAGATAATCACACAGTCAATCTAGAGGCTGCACTTATTTTTCTAGAATTCACCATTCATACTCTAGGAAAGACTGGATACTTACAAATTCAGAGAACACGCCATCGCTATTATACTCTAGGCATATCCCCTCATCATGGTCAGATCATGATAGTGCCCTACCAGTATTTAAATTGGAACCAGCAACATCATGTCTAATAAAAATAATAATCTTTATTTTTATAGCACCAACATATTTCACAGCGCTTTACAGTTTAACAGTTTCAAAACACAAGTCATAAGTAACAACGTTAACAATACAATAATTAAAGCAAAATAAGATGACCCTGCTCGTGAGAGCTTACAATCTACAATGAGGTGGGGGAGATACAAAGTACAGGTGCGTATTCACAATGGTGTATTTACAATGAAGGTCCAGCCATCTTGGGGGAGTGAGGGATAGATGGACATAGTGAATGGGCTACACACGCACACTTTCACATAAAATGACTTTGATTAGTGAACACGATAGGCCGCTGTGAACAAATGCATTTTAAGGGAGCGCCTAAAACTCTGCAAACTGTAGATAGTCCTAATTTCTTGGGGTAGAGCATTCCAGAGGATTGGCGCAGCGCGGGAGGAGTCAGGAGTGGGAGGTGTGGATTAGTGGAGAAGGTAGTTGTAAGTCGTTTGCAGAGCGCAGCGGTCGGTTAGGTCGACAGACAGAAATGAGGGAGGAGATGTAGGGGGGTGCTGCACTGTGAAGAGCTTTGTGGGTGAGAACAAGTACTTTGAATTGGACCCTATAATGAATGGGCAGCCAATGTAAGGACTGGCGAAGAGCGGACGCGTCCGAGTACCAATTAGCCAGATGGAGGACCCTGGCTGCTGCATTACGTATGGACTGGAGAGGGGGAAAGTCGAGTAACGGGGAGACCAATTAATAGCGTGTTGCAGTAGTCCAGGCGGGAGTGGATAACTGCGCCAGTGAGGGTTTTTGTTTCCATGGTGAGAAAAGGGACGGATTCTAGAGATGTTCTTTAGGTGTAAGCAGCAAGAGCAGGCAAGAGATTGTATATGGGATGTGAAGGAGAGATTGGTGTCAAACATAACACCCAGACAGCGCATCTGCGGCCGGGGTGTTATTATGGTGCCACCCACGGAGAGGGACATGTCAGATTTAGGGAGGTTATGAGACGATGGGAGCAAAAGAAGTTCAGTTTTTGAGAGGTTAAGTTTCAGATAGAGAGCGGACATGATGTTGGAGACTGCGGACAGTCACTGGACAGTACCGAGGGGTAAGCTCAGGGGATGACGTGTATAATTGTGTGCCATCAGTATAAAGATGGTACTGAAAGCCAAATCTGGTGATGGTCTGTCCAATTGGGGCCGTGTAGAGAGAGAAGGGGGCCAAGGACTGAGCCCTGAGGTACCCCGACAGCGAGAGGAAGAGATGACGTGGAGCCAGCGAACAAAACATTGAAGGAGCGGTCAGAGAGATAGGAAGAGAACCAGGAGAGAGAAACGTTTTCTTAATGCCTAGTGACTGGAGCCTAGAGAGTAGTAGACAGTGGACAACAGTGTTGAAAGCTGCAGAAAGGTCTAGAAGAATGAGCAGAGAGTGGTCACTGTTACATTTTGCTCTCAGAAGGTCATTGGTAACTTTGATGAGTACAGTTTCAGTCAAATGGAGGGGGCGGAAGCCGGACTGTGAAGGGTCTAGGAGGGAGTGAGTGGAGAGATAACGGGTAAGGCGGGAGTAGACTAGGCGCTCCAAAAGATTAGAGATGAAGTGGAGATTAGAGACTGGTCTGTAATTGTTTGTGCAGGATAGGTCGAGAGCGTGTTTCTTTAGTAATGGAGTAATGATAGAGTGTTTGAAGGAGGACGGGAAAATGCCCGAGGAGAGGGCGAGATTAAAGATTGTAGTTAGGCGAGTTGTGACGACTGGAGAGAGAGACTGGAGAAGATGTGAGAGAATGGGGTCGGTAGTGCATATATTAGGACAAGAAGAAGAGAGGAGTCTGGAGACTTCTTCTGTAATGGGATCAAATGTGGATATTGAGCCAGGGGAAATGCAGGCAGGGATGGGAGTCACAGTACTTGGTGGTTGGGAGCGGATTTCCTGACGGACATCATTTATTTTCTCTATAAAGTGGGAGGCCATGTGATCTGTACAAATGTCTGTGATAGGGGTTTGTTCTTTTGGCCTGAGGAGGGAGTGAAAGGCATTAAAAAGTTTCTTGGGGTTTTAGGATAGTGAGGAGATCAGAGTGGTGAAGTAGGTCTGTTTGGCAAGGTGAGGGGCAGTTATAGGTTCTTAACATAAATTTGAAGCGTTTGAAGTCTTCTGGTGTGCGGGTTTTTCTCCATCGGCGTTCAGCATTACTAGAGCATCGTTGGAGAAGTCGAGTTTGCAATGTGTGCCAGGACTGTTTTACTCTATTTGGAGGTTCTGAGGGTGAGGGGCGCTACTTGGTCAATGGTGCTTCTAAGAGTGTCGTTGTAGTGATTAACAGCCAGATCAGGACAGGAATAAAAGGAGATTGGGGACAGGGATGAGTGTAGGGAGTCTGAAAGTGTATGAGGGTTAATGGCATGTAGATTTCTGACTGTGTGGTAGGTAGGAGTGTGCTGGGTGGGCAAGGATTTGTGAGCATGAAGGAGAGAATGTTGTGGTCAGAGAGGGGAAGCGGTGAGTTATTTAGGTAGATTGAACAGAGCCGGACAAAGACCAGGTCAAGGGTGTTACCGTTTTGTGAGATTGAGAGCTGTGAGAGGCCGAGAGAAGTGGTTACTGATAGAAGCTGGGATGCAGATGTGGAAGTGGGGCTGCTAATGGGGATGTTGAAGTCTCCCAGGATAAGGGTTGGTAGTTCTGAGGACATGAAGTGCAGCAGCCAGGCTGAGACATGGTCAAGGAAGTGGATGAGCCTGGGGGCCGGTATATGACCGCTACTCTGATGGAGAGGGGATGGAAGAGCCTGATAGCGTGGACCTCAAAAGAAGGGAATGAGATTGATGGAACTGTGGGGATGACCTGGAAAGTACATTGTGGGGACAGGAGTATGCAGACTCCACCACCAGGTCTGTCTGTGGGTCTCGGGGAATGGGTGAATTGTAAGCCACCATGGGAAATGGCAGCAGCGGAGACAGTGTCAGAATCCTGAATCCAGGTTTCAGTGGGGGCCAACAGATTAAGAGAGTTGTTCAGAAAGTAATTGTGTAGGAAAGGAAGTTTGTTACATACAGACTGTGGATTCCAGAGGGCACAATTAAATGAAGAAGATATAAATGGAGGTTGAACGAATCACTGCTGACTGACCCACAAACAAAAATACTGGTAGAACAAGAACTTGAAACTTTATTCCATTCAAATAACACCTCTGATTCCTCTCTAGGGAATATCTGGATGGCCCACAAAAAATATATAACGGGCGTTCTCATTTGGATTGCCTAAAAAAAAAAAAAGAGGTAGATTACGTGAGTAATCGACATTAGAAAATGAACTTTATAAGGTCGAGTTAGCAAACCAATGACATCCCTCTCTATATCTAACTTAGCGAATTTATGACTTAAAGTTACAATTAAATACTCTATTGACCACTCGCACTGAGCAGGCCATCAGGTGGACATAGGCGACATTTTATCGGTTTGCCAATAAAATGGACCGAGTGTTTGCACGCAAACTAAAAAAAGAAAGAACAATTCAATTCCATTTTCTCTATTAAAGACGATCAGTCTCAAACAACTTTCAACCCAAACAAAAGTTATAAAATATTCCAAAATTATCAAAAATTATATACTGATACTATGAATTTCTCATTAAGTAAATTAGAGGATTATCTAGCTAATGTTCCCCTACCATCTCTGACTCAGATTTTTTGGCAAACCTGCACTCCCCAATTTCTAAAGAGGAAATTACATATACTATCAACTGATTAAAAAACAGGGAAAGCCCAGGGTCCAGATGGGCTGACTGCCCTATATTATAAAAAATACTAGAATATTTTAGCAAAGCAATTCCAAGCATATTGCAACAGCATGTTGCAGGGTCAGAATGCCCCCAAAACATCCCAAAACCAAAGAGGGACCCTTGCTTACGAAAAATTATAGGCCCATTTCTTTATTAAATTTAGATCTTAAATTTTTTTTCGCCCACTACAGCCAATAGGATCAATAAATGCCTCCCTAGCTTGTTCCATAAAGATCAAGTTGGGTTCATACTAACAAGACAAGCTCCAGATAATATATGCAAAAACCTTAACCTTATCCATGCGGCCTTTTAGCCCTAGACATTAAAAAGGCCTTCGACAGTCTTCCGGCCATATCTGTTTGCCATCTTGAAAAAAATGGGGATATCACAATTAATTGAATCACTTAAACTCCTCTATAGCAGTCTAGTGGCTTATTTGATACTACCTTAGACTCATCCGGAACCAATAGCCATCAAAAGGGGAACTAGACAAGGGTGCCCTGTCTCTCTGGCCCTGTTCGCAATAGTCACGGAACCTGTAGCGCAAAAGATTCGGCTACACCCAGACATTTCCGGTCAATCTATAGGCAAACATGAATATAAAGTCAGCCTATTTGCAGACAACCTTCTATTAACAATAACAAACACCCACGTATCTTTGCTTAACCTTATTGACACTCAAACACTTTTGAAGAAACTTCCGGACTAAAGGTCAATGTTGCTAAATCAGAAATGATGTTCCTCAACACCCCTTCTTATAGTTCAAAATTCAATTCTAACTAATTTTCATTTTCAACATGCAAAGCAATATATCACTTATTTAGGAGTTAATCTCACGCAATTGAAAACTAATTTAAATATAACTATACCCCTTTTTTTACAGCAATTGACAAAAACCCTATCCAAATGGTCTGCACCATCTTTCCTTTTTAGAAAGAGTTCACTCACAAAAATTGGGGCAGGGTTAGCATTTTTATTATCTGTTCTGTTCATTACCAGTTCCGATACCTTCAATGACATTTAAAACAATCCACTCTCATTACGTTTTAACAAAAAAAATCACGTATTTCACCAAAAGCCTTATTTAGACACAAGCGACGGGGGGGGGGGAGTCTCTTTTCACACTATTACAAGGAAGTTGAGATTGCACAACTTGTAGTTGGAAATGCAGAAGACATGCACCCCTCTGGCCTCAAATAGAAAGTTCCCAAATAGCACCTTATTCTTTAGAGCAGTGGTCCCCAACCTTTTTTTGCACCAGGGACCGGCTTCAAGCAAGACCATTCTTCCATGGCCCGGAAGGGCGGGGATGGAGGTGTGACAGGGGCGGGGCTTTGGTCATAAGGGGGTGGGGCTATGGACGCGGTTGTAGTTTAGCAGTGCATACTTATCATTTAATTATAACATTTATAATGTGACTCAACTCACCATAGGACCATAGGTTTTGAATGAGTGGGGGTACCTGGCTTGTTTCTCTGTTTCAGTGGGAGCACTGGGCTACTTCTACTGATGACCGTCACTGCTAATGATGATTGGAACCTACAAGGAAATGGAGCATTGAGCACTTAAGAAAAATTGTACTGGAGTACTGTACATGCTGATTATTTTCTAATAATCAGAAAATGTATGTGTGGTTCCCCCCATCCTGTCCAGCTCTGTGTGGCTCCCCCTGTTGTATGCATGGTTCCCCTGTCCCATCCTTGTATACATGGCTCAGCTCCCATCCTTGTATACATGGCTCCACTCCCACCCTCCCATCCTGTATACATGGCTCTGCTCCCACTCTCCCATCCTGTATACATGGCTCCCCTGTCCCATCCTGTATACATGGCTCCCCTCCCACTCTCCCTCCCTTGTATATATCGCTCTGCTCCCACTCTCCCTCCCTTGTATATATGGCTCCGCTCCCATTCTCCCTCCCCTGTATATATGGCTCCGCTCCCACCCTCCCTCCCCTGTATATATGGCTCTGCTCCCACCCTCCCTCCCCTGTATATATGGCTCCGCTCCCACTCTTCCTCCCTTGTATATTTGGCTCCGCTCTCACTCTCCCTCCCTTGTATGCATGGCTCCGCTCCCACTCTCCCTCCCATGTATTTATTGCTCCGCTCCCACTCTCCCTCCCTTGTGTATATATGGCTCCGCTCCCACTCTCCCTCCCCTGTATATATGGCTCCGCTCCCACTCTCCCTCCCTTATATATATGGCTCCGCTCCCACTCTCCCTCCCTTGTATGCAGTGGCGTAGGAAGGGGGGTGCGGGGGGGGGGCGGGCCGCCCCAGGCGGCACGTGTGTGGGGGCGGCGCAACATGGCAGGAGCAGAAATTCCTCCTCTCTGTGCTGTGGGAGAGAAGCGCGGAGGCGGCCGGCCGAGGCACAGTGACAGGGAGAAGACAGACTGTGTGTGTATAGCAGGAGATTTTGGCAGCGGCTAGCTAGCGCAGGTGGGTCACTCACCATTTGGGAGGAGGACGCTCTGCCTCTCTCCCTCCTCCTTCCTCTACTCCCCTCCCCTCTCCCTCCCTCAGTCTCTGCTCTTCTCTGGCCGCTGTCTCCTCATACTTTTCCTCCGTCCTCCCCTGCAGCCATGCTGGGGGCCCGGGGTCCATGCCCTCCAGCTGGAGCCAGTCCAGGTGCCGGAGACCCTGCAGCGGGGCAGCAAGTTCATCAAGTGGGATGAGGTGAGCGGGGCCCGGCCGGGGTGGCAGGGGTTAATAGTGAGGGGGGCAGGTCCCGGCCGTCACACAGGGGGCGCTGCAGGGGGCGGGGCGCCAAATTCGGGAACAGCCCCGGGCGGCAAAAGCTCTAGCTACGCCTCTGCTTGTATGCATGGCTCCGCTCCCACTCTCCCTCCCATGTATTTATGGCTCCGCTCCCACTCTCCCTCCCTTGTATATATGGCTCTGCTTCCACTCTCCCTCCCTTGTATATATGGCTCTGCTTCCACTCTCCCTCCCTTGTATATATGGCTCCGCTCCCACTCTCCCTCCCTTATATATATATATGGCTCCGCTCCCACTCTCCCTCCCTTATATATATATATATGGCTCCGCTCCCACTTTCCCTCCCTTGTATATATGGCTCCGCTCGGCTCCCCCATCATACTTACCCTCACATCGCTGACCTTCCTTCCTGTCGCTGAACTTCCCTCCCTGCATCTCGCGGCGCTTCAGCTCCTGTGCGGAGCGGTTACGTGCTACCGCTCATTAAGGTCTATGAATATGGACGCCACGCCTATGGGAGATGAGTGGCATCCATATTCATGACCTTAAATGAGCGGTACACTTGACCGCTCAGCGCTGGATGAAGGCGCCGCGCCGACAGTGACCGCTAGGTGAGTATCAGCTGCTGCACCGCCGCCGGCTCCCCTTGTGTCCGCGGACCGGCAAGGGCACTGCAACGGCCCGGTGCTGGGCCGCAGACCGGTGGTTGGGGACCCCTGCTTTAGAGGGTTTGATTTGGGCCACTGGACCTTTGCCAAGGGATCTGGCAACACACTCGCCATATACATCTCATTCACTGCGTATGTGGAGAGCCACCAGGTATCAGTTTGCGCTACAATCTCATCCATCACCGCATCTGGGACTGTTCGATAACCCCATGTTATCCCTGAGTGTAGCTTATAGGAATCATGAGTGGTGGAAACAAAATAAGTTTACTAGGTTGCAGCGCTTAACTAGCCATTTTAAATTAATGTAGAAACAAATGTTCATCATGAAACACCAAGTAACACTGTCTGAAAATTTCAGATTAGAGCAAATATTTCATTTTTAGCAAACCCTAACCATAAACACATCAAATTCAAAGCCAACTGCTTTTGAACTGAAATGCTTATATGATCCACTGGGAAAGGACATCATATCACAACTATACTCTACGCTTAATCAGCCCAGAGCTGACTCAAAATTAAAAACCATGGAACAATGGGAAGAAGACTTACACATTACACTTTCACCTCAGAGATGGTATAAATGTTACGAGAACATACTAAAAGGAAGCAATCAGATCTCGATGGCTGAAACGTCTCTTAAATTGTTCCATAGAACTCATTATGTTACCAGCTACCTACACAATATCTATCATACAATTTCAGACAAATGCTTCAGAGGATGTGTTGATGCAGGCGATACCCTTCACACCTGGTGGACTTGCCCCATAGTGAAATCTCTTTGGAAAAATGTAATAAAACTAACAGTTCTGAATGCTATATATGTGTTTTCAACTATGCAAGCTTATATCTGGTATATAGTTTTTTCAACTTACTCTGCTTTGTACCCTTATGTTGTGAGGTCATGAAATTTTTCAAAGTGCTTTATGATCTATGTAGTGCTGGACATCTGTTTATTTGACCACAACATTTTATTGGGTCCTGCTGTCTCAATTTAGTTTGATTAACGAGAAGAGAGAGAGCCAAAAAAAAAAAGTTCTTAAGTCTTAACCTATATTCAGACATAGCTTGGGGAAAGCATTTGTGCAGGGGGCATTTATGCACACTTTATCGAAGTACAGTTTATCAAAGTACTGGCAGTTATAACATGGCAGTTAGACAGGGCAGGAGACAGGTAAGACATTTATATACATCTACTCCCTTTACTATAGGAGTACAACAAATATATACCACATGCATTTGTGTAATTTATATCCTGGCCGCTGCATTCACACACATCCACCACCCTGGCATTAACTCTATACACTCCATCCATATCGGCCCCTCGCTCCTTTCCTCTCCTATGTATAGCACTCATGCTCTTTTCACATTGTTAAATTGCACAGATCCAGTCCGTCCCACCATTCAACATAAGAGACGCTCTTACAAATCACTTAACCATCTGCTCACGCTATCTATCCTCCTCCTAGTCGCACGAGACATTGCTCCCAACCCTGGTCCCCCATGTTATAGAAAGTCAAATCCCCCAACTGCTACACTCAGAAACCCCTCTAATCTTATTAATATTCCCTGCATGCCATCTGTCTCTCTTAATTATGCACTTTGGAATTCTCGCTCAGTGTGTAACAAACTCTCCTTCACTCATGACTTTTTCCTTTCTAATTCTCTTAACCTCCTGGCTCTTACTGAAACCTGGATCCAGCAGTCAGACACTACCGCTGCTGTTGCTCTTTCATACGGGGGACTACACTTCTCTCATACCCCAAGATCAGACAATAGAGCAGATGGAGGCGTTAGTCTGCTCCTATCACCAAAATGTACCTTTCAGGTTATCCCTCAACTACCCTCACTAGTCTTCCCTTCTTTTGAGGTCCATGCTGTCAGACTCTACACCCCCTTCTCCATGCGAGTGGCGGTGGTGTATCGTCCTCCCGGCCCCTCCCATCAGTTCCTGGATCATTTTACCACTTGGCTTCCACATTTTCTCTCCTGTGACATCCCTACCCTCATCATGGGAGATTTCAACATCCCCATTGCTCTTCCCCTCTCCCCATCTGCTACTCACCTTTTATCTCTAACCTCCTCGTTTGGCCTTTCGCAGCTTATTAATTCTCCAACGCATGAAGACGGAAACTCCCTCGACTTGGTCTTCTCTCGGCTTTGTACAGTGGATGATTTTGCAAACTCCCCTTTCCCGCTCTCTGACCACAATCTTCTTTCATTCTCTATCAAGAACTGCCAGGCTGCTCAGGTCACCCCCACTGTCCAAATTTATGGAAACATACAGGCCATTAACACCCAGAAACTTATGAAGAACTTGCAGTCTTCATTGGCCCCTATCTCCTCTCTCTCATGTCCTGATTCTGCTTTGAAGCATTACAATGAAACACTTCAAAGTGCCCTGGATGAATTTGCACCCCCTAGAAATAGAACACCACAACACAGACGGCGACAACCCTGGCACACCCTGCAAACACGTTTCCTGCAGCCGTGCTCCAGGTGCGCCGAACGTCTGTGGAGAAAATCCAATCTACACGAAGATTTCATCCATTATAAGTTTATGCTTCGAACATACAACACTGCCCTTCACCTCTCCAAACAAACCTAGTTTAACACCCTCATCACCTCACTGTCCAATAACCCGAAACATCTCTTTGACACTTTTCATTCTCTACTCAACCCAAGAGTATAGGCCCCAACCACGGAGCTCCGAGCTGACGATCTGACCAATGACTTCAAAGTAAAAATTGACCAGATTCGACAGGAAATTATCTCCCAATCACCTCATACCATGCACTGTCCTCCCACCCCCACTGCATCTAGCTCACTCTCTGATTTTGAACCAGTCACAGAAGAAGTAAGCAGGCTCCTTGCATCTTCTCGCCCAACCACTTGCACCAGTGACCCATTTCTGTCACATCTCCTCCAGTCCCTTTCCCCTGCTGTCACCCCTCACCTAACTAAAATATTTAACCTCTCTCTCTTCTGGTATCTTTCCCTCCTCATTTAAGCATGCCATCATACATCCACTACTTAAAAAACCATCCCTCGACCAAAACTGTGCCGCTAACTATAGACCTGTCTCTAATCTTCCCTTCATCTCTAAACTCCTGGAACACCTGGTCCACTCCAGTCTTATCCGCTATCTCTTTGATAACTCTTCTCAACCCTCTCCAATCCGGTTTCCACTCTTTACACTCTACTGAAACTGCCCTCACTAAAGTCTCTAATGATCTACTAACAGCTAAATCAAATGGTCATTACTCCATGCTAATTCTCTTGGATCTCTCTACAGCATTCGACACGGTGGATCATCAGCTCCTCCTCACTATGCTCCGTTCCATTGGCCTCAAGGACACCGTTCTCTCCTGGTTCTCCTCCTATCTCTCTGACCGCTCCTTTACTGTATCTTTTGCTGGCTCCTCCTCCTCTCACCTTCCCCTTACTGTTGGGGTTCCTCAAGGATCGGTTCTAGGCCCCCTCCTCTTCTCCTTGTACACTGCCCCTATTGGTCAATCTGTAGATTTGGTTTCCAGTACCATCTCTATGCTGATGACACCCAATTATATGCTTCTTCTCCGGAAATCACGCCAGCCTTTCTAGAAAACACCGGCGATTGTCTAAACGCTGTGTCTAACATCATGTCCTCACTATATTTGAAATTGAACCTGTCAAAGACTGAACTCCTGGTGTTTCCTCCCTCTACTAATGTACCTATACCCGACATTGCCATTTCTGTGTGTGGTTCCACTATTACTCCCCAGCAACATGCCCGCTGTCTTGGGATCATACTTGACTCCGAGCTTTCCTTCGCCCCCCCACATTCGATCACTGGCTCGCTCTTGTCATCTGCACCTCAAAAACATTTCTAGAATTCGACCTTTTCTTACTTTTGACTCTGCAAAAACTGTTACTGTTTCTCTTATTCATTCTCGTCTCGACTATTGTAACTCTCTTCTAATCGGTCTCCCTCTTACCAAACTCTCCCCTCTCCAATCTGTCTTGAATGCTGCAGCCAGGATCATATTCCTCGCTAATCGTTACACCGATGCCTCTACCTTGTGCCAGTCATTACACTGGCTACCCATCCACTCCAGAATTCAGAATAAACTTATTACCCTCACCCACAAAGCCCTCCATGGCTCAGCACCACCCTACATCTCCTCCCTTGTTTCAGTATACCACCCTACCCGCGCCCTCCGCTCTGCTGATGACCTGAGGTTAGCATCCTCAATAATCAGAACCTCCCACTCCCGTCTCCAAGACACGTGCTGTGCCAATTCTTTGGAATGCACTTCCCAGGTCAATACGATTTAGTCCCCAAAAACTATTTTTACAATAAAAAGCGTCTTTTAGCGTGCGACAGCCGCCAAACATAAAAACCCGCCATAAATAGTAAATCAAACCCCCCGTTATCACTCCCATAGTAAGGGAAAAAAAATAAAATTAAAAGAAAATGTATTTATTTCCATTTTCCCATTAGGGCTAGGGTTAGGGCTCAGATTAGGGTTAGGGGTGTGTTGGGGTTAGGGTTGGAGTTATAATTGGGGGGTTTCCACTGTTTGGGCACATCAGGTGCTCTCCAAATGCAACATGGCGTCTGATCTCAATTCCAGCCAATTCTGAGTTGAAAAAGTCAAATGGTGCTCCTTCCCTTCCAAGCTCTGCCATGCGCCCAAACAGTGTTTTACCCCCACATGTAGGGTATCAGCCTACTCAGGACAAATTGCAAAACAACTTTTGGGGTCCAATTTCTCCTGTTACCGTTAGGAAAATAAAAAATTGGGGGCAAAAATATCATTTTTGTGGAAAAAATACGATTTTTTTTATTTTCATGCCCGGGCATTATAAACTTCTGTGACGCCCTTGGGAGTTCAAAGTGCTCACCACACATCTAGATAAGTTCCTTAGGGGGTCTAGTTTCCAAAATGGGGTCATTTGTGGGGGGTTTTCCACTGTTTAGGTACATTAGGGGCTCTCCAAAGGCAACATGACACACGCAGACCATTCCATCAAAGTCTGCATTCCAAAACGTCACTACTTCCCTTCCGAGCCCCGACATGTGCCCATACAGTAGTTTTCTCTCACATATGGGGTATCAGCGTACTCAGGACAAATTGGACAACAACTTTTGGGGTCCAATTTCTCCTGGTACCCTTGGGAAAATAAAAAAATTGGTGACTAAAAGATCATGTTTGTGGAAAAAATACGAATTTTATATTTTCACGTCCAGGCGTTATGAACTTCTGTGAAGCACTGGAGGGGTCAAAGTGCTCACCACACATCTAGATAAGTTCTTTGGGGGTCTAGTTTTCAAAATGGTGTCATTTGTGGGGGGTTTCCACTTTTGGTACATCAGAGGCTTTCCAAACCCGACATGGTGTCAGATCTCAATTCCAGCCAAAAACGTCAAATGGCGCTGCTTCCCTTCCGAGCTCTGCCATGCGCCCAAATAGTGGTTTACCCCCACATGTGGGGTATCAGCGTACTCAGGACAAATTGCACAATACCTTTTAGGGTCCTGTTACCCTTGGAAAAATAAGAATTGAGGGTGAAAATATCATTTTTGTGGAAAAAATATGATTTTTTTTAATTGTACGGCTGTATGTTATAAACTTCTATGAAGCCCTTGGGGGTTCAAAGTTCTCACCACACATCTAGATAAGTTCCTTTGGGGGTCTAGTTTCCAAAATGATGTCATTTGTGGGAGGTTTCCACTGTTTTAGTACATCAGGGGCTTTCCAAATGCGACATGGTGTCAGATCTCAATTCCAGCCAAAAACGTCAAATGGTGCTGCTTCCCTTCCGAGCTCTGCCATGCGCCCAAATAGTGGTTTACCCCCCACATGTGGGGTATCAGCGTACTCAGGACAAATTGCACAATAACTTTTAGGGTCCTGTTACCCTTGGAAAAATAAGAATTGAGGGTGAAAAGATCATTTTTGTGGAAAAAATGATTTTTTAATTGTACGGCTGTATGTTATAAACTTCTATGAAGCCCTTGGGGGTTCAAAGTTCTCACCACACATCTAGATAAGTTCCTTGGGGGGTCTAGTTTCCAAAATGGTGTCATTTGTGGGGGGGTTTTCACTATTTTGGTACATCAGGGGCTCTCCAAACGTGACATGGCATCCGATCTGAATTCCAGCCAATTTTGCATTGAAAAAGTCAAACGGCGCTCCTTCCCTTCTGAGCTCTGCCATGCGCCGAAACAGTGGTTCCCCCCAACATATCAGGTATCAGCGTGCTCAGGACAAATTGCACAATAACTTTTGCAGTCCAATTTGTCCTGTTACCCTTGGTAAAATAAAAAAAATTGAACCTGAATTATTTTTTGTGAAAAAAGTTAGATGTTCATTTTTTTTTAAATATTCAAAAAATTCCTGTGACGCACCTAAAGGGTTAATAAACTTCTTGAATGTGGTTTTGAGCACCTTAAGGGGTGCTGTTTTTAGAATGGTGTCACTTTTGGGTATTTTCTATCATATAGACCCCTCAAAGTGGCTTCAAATGTGATGTGGTCCGTAAAAATAAAATGGTGTTGCAAAAATGAGAAATCGCTGGTCAATTTTTAACCCTTATAACTTCCTAACAAAAAAAATTTTGGTTCCAAAATTGTGCTGATGTAAAGTAAACATGTGGGAAATGTTACTTATCAAGTTTTTTGTGTGCCGTATCTCTGTGATTTAAGGGCATAAAAATTCAAAGTTGGAAAATTGCGATATTTTCAAAATTTTCGCCAAATTTCCATTTTTTTCACAAATAAACGCAAGTTATTTGAATGAAATTTTACCACTATCATGAAGTACAATATGTCACGAGAAAACAAAGTCAGAATCACCAGGATCCATAGAAGCGTTCCAGAGTTATGACCTCATAAAGGGACAGTGGTCAGAATTGTAAAAATTGGCCCGGTCATGAACGTGCAAACCACCCTTGGGGGTGAAGGGGTTAAAATTTGTTTTTTTACTATTTATCTGAAGCACGGAAATTCTATGGTAACACTTCAGGGAGCTTTAAATATTGGGGTTGCATTATGCCTTTTATTGCTGGGACTATATTTGTGTAGAGGAGACTGGCATGACTAGCAGCAGCCTTTTTTGCCCCACATGCCCTCATCGTGGTAGCAGGATACGCATGCTATGATCTAGGGTATTTAGATCACTGAATGCTATGTGTTTACATTCCTTTCACTTTTTCTGCTCACTGATTTACGATGTGGTGTTTTTTGCACGTACTCATACTTTATGTCATATTCAATGATAAATAAAATAATTTTTGTATTTTTGTAAAATAGCACAGACTCTATTTCTCTGTCTTTTATGCATATGCTAATGAGTCGCTGCTTTAAAGCAAATTGTAAAAAAGGTGGAATTTATGCCACCATACATTGACTAATTATGATTTGGAGAATTGTTATATTACTCAGGAAGTATTGCACCCAAAATCTGCTCAAGTTTGTGCTGCTGTCTGTTTTTTCTATTTAGTGCATATATATATATATACAGTGGGGCAAAAAAGTATTTAGTCAGTCAGCAATAGTGCAAGTTCCACCACTTAAAAAGATGAGAGGCGTCTGTAATTTACATCATAGGTAGACCTCAACTATGGTAGACAAACTGAGAAAAAAAAATCCAGAAAATCACATTGTCTGTTTTTGTTTCATTTTATTTGCATATTGTTACACCGCTCCGCCATACTCACCCGGCCTCCGCTCCCACGCCGCAGCCTCTCTCCACCCGACGGCCGCGGCGGTCACCTGAGACAGACCCGCGACCGATGCCTTCCCTGCATGCTATGCGCATGCGCCATAAGCCGCGGCCGCGCCTCCTTCCTGCTTCTTATGCTCCGGCTGTGCCCTGACCCGGAAGCACATTTGGACCAATGGCTGACCAGACGGGGCCATATCAGGCCGCTTCCCCCTGAGGGAGGCGCCTGATCGTTGTGTTTCCTGACACTCTGGCCTCGCTCCATCGTGCACACTCTGCTCCTGCAGTTCCTGTCTCGGCTGCTCCTCACAGCAGCTTCTCAGTCCTGCTACCCGTGTTCCTGTCGTCCTACTCCAGTCCTGCCTTGTGTTCCTGCCGTCCTACTCCAGTCCTGCCTTGTGTTCCTGCCGTCCTACTCCAGTCCTGCCTTCACTGTTCCTGCCGTCCTACTCCAGTCCTGCCTTGTGTTCCTGCCGTCCTACTCCAGTCCTGCCTTCACTGTTCCTGCCGTCCTACTCCAGTCCTGCCTTGTGTTCCTGCCGTCCTACTCCAGTCCTGTCTTCAGTGCTCCTGTCGTCCTACTCCAGTCTCAGTCTTACTCCGGTCCATCCTGAGCCGCCCCTCTCGGTACCGGCTACCGTGGTACTCGAACCCCTGGGCCTGCTCCTAACAGTCCCTGTATAGGGGTCGGTTCCACCTGGCAGCTCGCCCGGGGTCCCTCGGTGCCACGGTCCAGAGGGTCCACTCTCGGAGCTCCCGCTCCTGACCACCCACGCTAACAGTACGATCAGGCCATGGACTCCGCCGGTACTACGGCTGCTACCCAGAAAGAGTTGCTATTCCTACGGGAGAATCAGGGGCGCATTATGTCAATCATGAAGTCGATGGACACCCGTTTGTCGGCCATAGGCTAGTTTCACACTTGCTTTTTTTTGCAGCGCGTTTTTCCCGCAAAAAAACGCATTAAAAAAACGCATACAAATGCATACAAACGCTGCGTTTTTTTCCAGCATTTTAATGCGCATGCAGGAAAAAAACGCAGCGTTTTTGCGCGTTTGTATGCGTTTTTTGTGCGTTTGCGTTTTTTTACAGATTTTTGAAAAACCCCACAAAAAAGAAAAAACAACCATTCAACAACACACAAGACCAATGGGACTTCATTGTGGGTGTGGTATGTTAATATATATAGACCCTGTCTACAGTATTCTTCACATTTGCTTGATTCTTCTCGTGACCATGGATCTGCGCTGGAAGAGTTTTCACTTCAACTTGGATTTGGACATCGCGATGGCTCAGGCGTATGCAGTTGCTTGCCATGAACAAAGGAAGAGAGAGAGGCAGCGAAGACGGCGGCGTATGTGGATACATCCGATTGTTGAACTCCGGGAGAGCCGTGGGGCATACCACACCCTCTACAGCGAGCTACGTGCAAACCCGGAGAAATTTACTGATTATATCCGGATGTCCCACGAAAGTTTCATGGATTTGCTTGCTCGTGTACAACAATCCATCCGGAGACAGGACACACAGCTCCGTCGTGCGATTCCTCCTGAGGAACGGCTACTGGTGACATTACGGTATGTTTTAAAAACAAAGGGGTGTGGTCTGATGTTTTTTTTTGTAAATTTAGTATTCAAAACCTTGGGTAATTAGTTTTCGTGAATGTACAAATATTTTTTTTTATAGTTTTTAAAAATAATATACATAAATATTAATTTTACTTCTTTGTCTGTTCACAGATTCCTGGCGACTGGAGAAACCCTATCCTCACTACACTTCCAGTACCGTATTGGAATCTCTACCTTGTCTGGAATTGTTGCTGACACCTGCCGGGCTCTCTGGAATGTTCTTTGCCCAGAATTTATGCCCCTGCCCACCGCTGAAAAGTGGATGGAAATTGCTGACAAATTCTGGACAGTATGCAATTTTCCCAACTGTTTGGGAGCTGTTGATGGGAAACACATACGGATCATCAAACCCCAAAGAACGGGATCTGAGTACTATAATTACAAAAAGTACTTTTCAATAGTACTCATTGCGATTGCGGATGCCGGATGTATGTTTGTAGCAGTGGACATTGGAGCATTTGGCCGTGGTAATGACTCGCAGGCTTTTAAAAACTCAGACATGGGCCGGAGGTTGTATGGCAACCAATTTAATTTCCCTATGCCACGGCCTCTTCCTCACACCGAAGCTCCGCCACTGCCCTTTGTAATGGTTGGCGATGAGGCTTTTCAAATGTGCGGAAACTTACTGAAACCCTACTCCAGCCGGGACTTGGACCACACCAAAAAAATTTTTAATTACAGGCTGACCAGGGCCAGAAGAACTGTCGAGTGTGCTTTTGGGATTCTTGTTTCCAGATGGCGAATTCTGGGCACGGCCATTAATCTTAAACTTGAAACAGTCGATGAGGTGGTGAAGGCCTGTGTGGTTCTACATAACTTTGTGATGGCTAAAGAGCACCCGACCTTTGAACTGGACGATGATGCTCCTAACCCATTGCCTGAATTCACTCAGCACACTCTCAGGTCATCCGTTGAAGTTGGCCAAATGAGGGACAAATTTGCGGCCTACTTTATTTCTGATGTAGGACGGGTGCACTGGCAAGATGAAATGGTGTAATGTTGTTGTTTATGGTAATAAAAATCCTTATTTGATACCATTACTGAGTGCACTATATTTTTTAAACTCCAATTAATTAAAAAACTTCCCATGTATAACTGAATTTTGTTATGTTCACACACCTGGGCAGGTAAATACACATACGAGTTAAAATGCAGCATTGCTAGTCTGCGTGAAATATATTGTAATGAGCAAAGCTGCAGGCCATGAATCAGGAAACCATTTAAGAGAAAATTGTGCAACTAGTTTAAAACAAAGTATGTGATTTTCTCAAAACACAACCCTCAAAACCCAACCCCAATGAAAGTCCATGGGGAATACAAGTCAGCATTGAGTGGATGAATGTAATCTGCTCATGTAATCTGCTCCATTACAAGTTATTACACTAGGCCTTGGAATGACTATACTAGGCCGTGGTATTTCAAATATGAGTATAGTAGGCCTTGGGGCTAGTAGTATAGTAATATGTGAAATACCACGGCCTAGTATAGTCATACCAAGGCCTACTGTAATAACTCGATTTTTAACAACTAGCATCTTGTTTCACAAAAAACAAACTGGTGAAACTAGAAAGAAACTTATTTTTTAGACAAGTTTCAACAATTTGTTTTTCATGAAACCAGATTCTATTTGGTAAAACTAGAGTTATTACACTAGGCCTTGGAATGACTATACTAGGCCGTGGTATTTCAAATATGAGTATACTAGGCCTTGGGGCTAGTAGTATAGCAATATGTGAAATACCACGGCCTAGTATAGTCATACCAAGGCCTACTGTAATAACTCAATTTTTAACAACTAGCATTTTTAACAACTAGCATCTTGTTTCACAAAAAACAAACTGGTGAAACTATAAAGAAACTTATTTTTTAGACAAGTTTCAACAGTTTGTTTTTCATGAAACCAGATTCTATTTGTAAAACTAGAGTTATTACACTAGGCCTTGGAATGACTATACTAGGCCGTGGTATTTCAAATATGAGTATAGTAGGCCTTGGGGCTAGTAGTATAGTAATATGTGAAATACCACGGCCTAGTATAGTCATACCAAGGCCTACTGTAATAACTCGATTTTTAACAACTAGCATCTTGTTTCACAAAAAACAAACTGGTGAAACTAGAAAGAAACTTATAGTTTCAACAGTTTGTTTTTCATGAAACCAGATTCTATTTGGTAAAACTAGAGTTATTACACTAGGCCTTGGAATGACTATACTAGTCCATGTTATTTCACATATGACTATACTAGCCCTTGGGTTGGTTTTTAACATGTATTTACCCATCAGTGTGTGTGAGCGGCGCAAACAACATTAATGAAACTTATTAATGGTGAACCACAAATGTAAATTTATTTTTTATCACAAAAAAATAAATAAAAATTATTTTTTACGGCGTTTGGGGGCAGATGGTTTCAATTTGGGGGTGTGCAGGGAATATGCAACACTTGCAGTTGAAGACGGTGTTTGAGGGGAAGGGGCAACAAAACTTGTGGGGGAAGGTAGTCCAGTTAAGGGAATTAAACTTGGAACACTTGTAGGAGAGGAAATCTGTTCATTTACATTAGTTGTAATGGCATGTCGCCGTAGGCTTGTGTGCCTGGACCGACTTTGGCCCAATGCCCGCCTTGATTGATTTCGCCTTGAAGTAGGGGCAAATATGGAATGTAGGTCCCCCGTCTGCTGGTATGGCTGCTGCTGCTGAGGTGGCGGCTGCTGCTGCAGAGGTGGCGGCTGCTGCTGAGGTGGCGGCTGCTGCTGAGGTGGCGGCTGCTGCTGAGGTGGCTGCTGCTGAGGTGGTTGCTGCTGCTGCTGAGGTGGCGGCTGCTGCTGCTGAGGTGGCGGCTGCTGCTGAGGTGGCGGCTGCTGCTGAGTTGGCTGCTGCTGCTGAGGTGGCTGATGCTGCTCTTCGTTGTCAGTGCTCGTCCTTGCAGGAGGACTGGTGGCGGCAGTGATGGCCCAGGTTTGCAGAGTGGTGGTGGCAGGGCTACTACATGTTGTTGTAGCGGCAGGGCTGTTCCATGTTTGCCTAGTGGTGGCTGAGCTCCACGCATGCATGGGATTGGCGGTGGTGCTCCAGACAGGAGCAGCGCTTGCCATGGTGGTGTCGGTGAAGTGACCAGCTGCACTCAGACTTGTGGTGGTGTAACGGTGGGTGTCCTGGCTTTGAAGAGAGGTGTCCGTGCAGTGGTATGCAGCACAAGTCGGTAGTGAGGTGAAGCGAGTCAATGGTGGCACAGGTGGAAAGGACACCACTGACTGCTGACCGTACCGATTATGCTGCATAGCCTGCAAGAAAGCATTGTTGCAGGCCTGCAGCACATTCAGCTGTTGATCAGGACTAAGGTGTTCCGCCATGCCCTTTTCAATCTTACTAAAAAAATGGTGTGCTGGTCTGTTGAGGTCGGCCTCCAGACGGTCAAGGCGCTGTTCTACAGAATTGAAGCGGTGTTCAAAGTGGTTAAAACCACGTTCCATTAGTGCAAAACCGCTTTCAACTCTGTCGGACAGTGACTTGAGGCTGGAATTAAATGTCTCGCTCAAATGCATAAACTCGGGCAAGACATTCCTGTCCAAGGCCCTCTGCCGCTGGCGGGTAGTGCCCGCATAACCAGTGGCAGAGACCTGGGACAGGGGAACACCTGATGGCCCAGCTTCCTGGTCACCAGCTGTGTGTGTGGCTGACCTGCAAGGTGCTTCCTGGCTGTCGGATGGCTGGGACGGGTCAGAGGACGTCCGAGGAAGGACCGCTCCAGGGCCAGGTTGCAGGGTGCTGCTCCAGGTGCTGTGGAAGAAAGGAAAATCATTACTACCATGCCTTTACAAGAAGCATCAGCTGTGGATTAGAAAAACACAGATTAATAAAAAAAAAACCCAAAATGTATAATACTTACGATCTTGTGGCAAGGACCGGTCTTAGGAACTGCAACGCGTGATAGTGACGGTATCTAGTTCTGGTCCTTGACGCAGATCCACTGCGAACCTGGCCCTCAGCACGAACATCACTGTTGAAGCGGTCCTTGATCGAACGCCAACGTGTTCGGACTTTGTCCACTGTTGATAAAAAAAAACAGTGCCGTCAAGGACAACAGTCACTGCGGCACAATGTAGCAATACAATACTCAAAGCAGTCACTGTAGACCCCGATGACACTGTTGGGTTTCCTGCTAGAATACGCCAAGCACGAAACCCAACAGTGCCGTCAAGGACAACAGTCACTGCGGCACAATGTAGCAATACAATACTCAAAGCAGTCACTGTAGACACCGATGACACTGTTGGGTTTCCTGCTAGAATATGCCTAGCACGAAACCCAACAGTGCCGTCAAGGACAACAGTCACTGCGGCACAATCTAGCAATACAATACTCAAAGCAGTCACTGTAGACCCCGATGACACTGTTGGGTTTCCTGCTAGAATACGCCTAGCACGAAACCCAACAGTGCCGTCAAGGACAACAGTCACTGCGGCACAATCTAGCAATACAATACTCAAAGCAGTCACTGTAGACCCCGATGACACTGTTGGGTTTCCTGCTAGAATACGCCTAGCACGAAACCCAACAGTGCCGTCAAGGACAACAGTCACTGCGGCACAATCTAGCAATACAATACTCAAAGCAGTCACTGTAGACCCCGATGACACTGTTGGGTTTCCTGCTAGAATACGCCTAGCACGAAACCCAACAGTGCCGTCAAGGACAACAGTCACTGCGGCACAATGTAGCAATACAATACTCAAAGCAGTCACTGTAGACACCGATGACACTGTTGGGTTTCCTGCTAGAATACGCCTAGCACGAAACCCAACAGTGCCGTCAAGGACAACAGTCACTGCGGCACAATGTAGCAATACAATACTCAAAGCAGTCACTGTAGACACCGATGACACTGTTGGGTTTCCTGCTAGAATACGCCTAGCACGAAACCCAACAGTGCCGTCAAGGACAACAGTCACTGCGGCACAATACAGAGCAGGGAAATACTCACTAAACGCCTTTTTGGAGGATGCTGTGGCGCTGTCCCAGCCATCCATCAACGCTGCGGCCACCTCATTCCATAGCCGCCGGGTCACCACATTGTCCTTGTACAGCCGGTCACGGCTGTCCCACAACGGCGAACGCTCCTGGACCAGGCTGATGAGCTGCTCATTATCCAGGTAGACGTCTTCATCCCGTTGTGGAACCTAGACAAAACACATTCATTAGAATAATCAAATTTAAATTGAATAAAAAGTTACAAAAAAAGAAACAAAAAAATGAGTAAAAATAGAAGATAAAAAATAAAGAACATTACAAATCATTTGATACTTACATTCCGTATCACCACCGGGACTTGGCTTCGCTGCTCCTGCTCTTCGCCCTCACTAGTGCCGTCCGCAGATGATGATGACGATGTCTGAAAGTTGAAAAAAACGTAAGAGATTTGGAGAAGCAGCAGATATACTTACCAGATGCACGAAAATAATCACCTCACGGTCTGCTTGCGCCAATTCCTGCCGCGATGGGGAATACTCGGATTCTGAAGACATACTGCATGTAAAAATAATAAAAATCATTAGTACATACATAATTTAAAAGGACAGGCATATAATGTAATATACTCACATTCTTCGCTGATATAATGGGTTCTTGGTTGACTGTCTGCTCTTCAATCTCTCAGTGTAGTAGTGGCAGAGTTTTGGCAGGCACCTCCTTTATATAGACTTTTTTTTTTTGACTTTAGAAGATTCTAACTAGGATAAAAAGTGGACACCACCCAAAAAACGCAGCGCTAAAAAATCGCATACCTGCGCATGCCAGTGCGCACGTATGCGCATCCATAGGCTATAATGGCCATTTTTAGCGCAAAACGTGCGCATACGTGCGCATGCGCTTTTTTCCAGGGCCAAAAAATGCAACATGCAGCGTCTGGAAAATACCAACGCACACCCCAAAAAAACGCAGCGCATGAAAATCGCATACATGCGCTTACAAGCGCGCATGTATGCGCACCCATGTTAAATATAGGGGAAAAATCGCATGCGCACGTATGCGTTTTTTTCCAGCGCTAAAAAACGCAAATGTGAAACCAGCCTTACAGGTGGCCGATCCTGGAAATGCCACTCAGCTGGCCAGTCTCCAACAGGAGCTGGGCCAGCAGCAAGATACTCAAACCCACATTTTGTCCTACATGGCCTCCTTTGATAGTCGCTTGTCGGCCCTCCAGGCTGCCGCTGCAGTGCCGACTCCTCCCCCTGCGTCTGCTGCTCATCTGACGCCCCGCCTCGCCAAGCCGCCTCGTTTCACCGGGGATCCCAAGCTCTGTAGGGGGTTCTTAAATCAGTGTAGTCTCCACTTTGAATGGCTGCCGCAGCAATATCCCTCGGACCGGGCCAAAGTGGCCTTCATCATGTCCCATCTGGAGGGAGAGGCCCTTTCTTGGGTAAACCCGCTCTGGGAACGTGACGACCCGGTCGTTTCGAGTTTCCCGGTTTTCCTGGATACGTTTCGTAAGGTTTTCGATGAGCCGGGCCGGTTAGCCTCTCTCACTGAGTCACTCTTTAACTTACACCAGGGCTCTCTCACGGTCGGACAGTACGCTATTCGCTTTCGCACTATTTCCTCTGAGCTCGGCTGGAATAACGCAGCTTTGGTGGGGGCATTCTGGCGCGGTCTTTCTAGTAAAATAAAGGATGAACTCGCTGGTCGAGATACCCCGTCCACCTTAGAGGACCTTATCTCGCTGGCTACCCGCATTGACCTGCGCTTCCTGGAGCGCGCTCGGGAGTCAGTGAGAGACAGGCGCTCCTCCAGGTCAGTTCCTCCTTTCGCTCAGTCGGCCAGCTCACGTTCAGTCGGATCTTCTTCCCTCTCTTCGGGTGAGCCCATGCAGATAGATCATCTCAGGTTGGCCAAGTTACGTCAGAGAGAGAGACGGGCACAAGGTCTGTGCCTCTATTGCGGTCATTCGTCACACTATATCCGCACCTGTCCTAAGAGACAGGGAAACGACTCCACCTAGGTCAGGTAAGAGAGGCCTTCCTAGGTGATGATGATGATTCCTCTCAACCCCTTACGATTTCTGTGCTTTTGGTTTCAGGAGGGAGGCGTGGTTCCGAGGTGGCCTACGTGGATTCGGGCTCAGCGGGTAACTTCATTCGGCCGGAAGAGGTAGACAAATACCAAATTCCTGTAGTCACTCTATCTAACCCAATTCAGATTGCCACCGTGGATGGCAAACCGCTACAGGTGACCGTCACCTTGGTCACTGAAGAGGTGGAATTGCAAATCGGAGCCTTACATCGAGAGAAGATAGCCTTTTACGTTTTACCTAAGCTCTCTCACGCCATTCTACTCGGTCTTCCATGGTTAAGGACTCATCAGCCTGTTCTCGACTGGTCTTCTGGGGAGATACTCCGCTGGGGGCACCCGTGCCAAGCTCGCTGTCTGACTCCTGTCCGCCTGGCGGCCGCTCCACGGTCACCTCCAGACCTCCCGGGTCTTCCTCCAGCTTACAGCTCCTACGCCGATGTTTTTGATAAGAAGGAAGCAGAGGTCCTCCCTCCACACCGGCCGTTTGACTGCCCAATTGAACTTGTTTCTGGTTCAACCCCCCCAAGGGGCAGAATCTACCCTCTGTCTCCCGTGGAGACCACCGCCATGTCCGAGTACGTCCAAGAGAACCTCGCCAAAGGCTTTATACGGAAATCCTCTTCGCCCGCGGGAGCCGGGTTCTTCTTCGTCAAAAAGAAGGACGGGACTCTACGGCCATGCATTGACTATAGGGGCTTGAATGAGATTACCATCAAGAACAGGTACCCTCTTCCACTCATTCCGGAACTGTTTGACCGTCTCAGAGGGGCTCGGGTCTTTTCCAAGCTGGACCTCAGAGGAGCCTACAATCTGGTCCGTATCCGTGCAGGTGACGAGTGGAAGACCGCTTTCAACACTCGAGATGGCCATTACGAGTACCTGGTCATGCCCTTCGGTCTTTGCAATGCTCCTGCAGTCTTTCAAGAGTTCATCAACGAGATCTTCCGGGATCTCTTGTACTCCTGTGTGGTCGTGTACTTAGACGACATCCTCGTCTTCTCGCCGGACCTCTCGTCCCACAGAAAGAGTGTCCGCCTGGTGCTTCAGCGTCTTCGGGAGAACCGTCTGTATGCAAAGATCGAGAAATGTCTCTTCGAACAGACCTCTCTGCCATTTCTGGGATACATTATCTCCGACGCTGGTCTAAGGATGGATCCCGAGAAGTTGTCTGCCATCCTCAAATGGCCTCGCCCCGTCGGATTAAAGGCGATACAACGATTCCTCGGGTTCGCCAACTATTACCGGCAATTTGTCTCCCACTTCTCCGCGATCACAAGACCCATTTCTGTGCTTACCCGTAAAGGGTCTACTTCCAAGGATTGGTCTCCTGAGGCAGAGGAGGCCTTTCTGTCCCTAAAACGGGCTTTCTCCACGGCTCCGGTCCTGCATCGCCCTGAGAGCGATCGACCTTTTGTACTCGAGGTGGACGCTTCCTCGACTGGTGCCGGGGCGGTGCTGTCCCAGAGAACCGCCTCCGGTCGCCTGCACCCTTGTGGCTTCTTCTCGAAGGCCTTTTCTCCATCCGAGTGTAACTACTCGATCGGTGACCGGGAACTTTTGGCCATCAAGTTGGCCTTGGAGGAATGGCGCCACCTCCTGGAAGGAGCTGTCCATCCTTTTGTCATCTTCTCGGACCACAAGAATCTGGCCTATCTCCAGTCTGCCCAGAGACTAAACCCTCGCCAGGCCAGATGGTCTTTATTTTTTGCCCGATTTGATTTCGAGCTCCGATTCCGTCCCGGCAGCAAGAATTCCAAAGCCGACGCCCTGTCCAGGGTCTTCCAACCACACGAATCCACGGAGGAACCGTCACATATCATTGATCCCACTAGGATCATCACCGTGGCTCCAGTGAACTGGCTTACTCCTCCGCCTGGCAAGACGCTTGTGCCAGAGAATCTCAAGCAAAAGGTTCTTCTATGGGGGCACTCCTCCAAACTGGCCGGCCATGCCGGAACTAAGAAGACCCTTGATCTTATCAAACGTCACTACTGGTGGCCCTCACTTCGCCAAGATGTACTCGATTTTGTGGCTTCTTGTCCATCCTGTGCAAAGAACAAGGTACCACGGAGATCTCCGTCTGGCTTGTTGCTTCCGTTGCCTGTCCCTACGGTTCCTTGGGAGAACATCGCCATGGATTTCATCACCGACCTACCCTGCTCTGCGGGCTGCTCAGTCATTCTGGTGGTGGTGGATCGTTTTTCCAAGATGGCTCACTTCATCCCTCTGCCCGGTCTTCCCTCAGCGCCGGAGCTGGCCGAGATCTTCATTCATCAAGTCTTCAGGCTTCATGGACTACCTCGACGCATTGTGTCTGACCGAGGGGTTCAGTTTACCTCCAAGTTCTGGCGTTCGCTTTGTAAGCTTATGAACGTTTCCCTCGACTTCTCCTCGGCCTACCATCCACAGTCCAACGGACAAGTAGAGCGTACCAACCAGACGCTTACGGGATACTTACGCCACTTCTCTAACGCCCACCAGAACGATTGGGTCAGCTTACTCCCCTGGGCAGAGTTCGCTTATAACAACCATGCTGGTGAGTCTTCGGCCAAGTCTCCGTTTTTCATTGTTTTTGGCAGACATCCTGGTGTCCCTCTTCCGATAACCCCTGCCTCTGAGGTACCCGCGGCCAATGCCTTGTCCTCGGAATTTTCTAAGATTTGGGCTGAGACCAACACATCACTCAAGAGATCCGCTGATCAGATGAAGAACTATGCAGACAAAAAGAGGTTGGATTCTCCTCCGTATCGTGTTGGCGACAAGGTCTGGCTCTCCTCCAAATTCGTCCGACTAAAACTGCCCTCCTACAAGTTGGGTCCACGCTACATCGGTCCGTTTGAAATTCTGGGACGTATTAACGAAGTTGCCTACAAATTGAGGTTGCCTGCTTCGCTCCGGATCCCAAACACCTTTCACGTCTCTCTCCTGAAGCCTGTGGTGCTGAATCGTTTCCACTCCTCGCTTGATCTTGGTCCTCAGCCGGTGGGTGCCGACAACGTTTTTGAAGTGCAGGACATCCTCGCTGTGAAAAGGGTTAGAGGTAGGACTTTCTTTCTCGTTGATTGGAAGGGCTTTGGTCCTGAGGAGAGATCCTGGGAGCCTCGGGAGAATATTAATGCTCCCCGTATCCTCAAGAGGTTTCTTGTTAATCTCCGGGGGGGGCGGCTTAGGGGAGGGGGTACTGTTACACCGCTCCGCCATACTCACCCGGCCTCCGCTCCCACGCCGCAGCCTCTCTCCACCCGACGGCCGCGGCGGTCACCTGAGACAGACCCGCGACCGATGCCTTCCCTGCATGCTATGCGCATGCGCCATAGGCCGCGGCCGCGCCTCCTTCCTGCTTCTTATGCTCCGGCTGTGCCCTGACCCGGAAGCACATTTGGACCAATGGCTGACCAGATGGGGCCATATCAGGCCGCTTCCCCCTGAGGGAGGCGCCTGATCGTTGTGTTTCCTGACACTCTGGCCTCGCTCCATCGTGCACACTCTGCTCCTGCAGTTCCTGTCTCGGCTGCTCCTCACAGCAGCTTCTCAGTCCTGCTACCCGTGTTCCTGTCATCCTACTCCAGTCCTGCCTTGTGTTCCTGCCGTCCTACTCCAGTCCTGCCTTGTGTTCCTGCCGTCCTACTCCAGTCCTGCCTTCACTGTTCCTGCCGTCCTACTCCAGTCCTGCCTTGTGTTCCTGCCGTCCTACTCCAGTCCTGCCTTCACTGTTCCTGCCGTCCTACTCCAGTCCTGCCTTGTGTTCCTGCCGTCCTACTCCAGTCCTGTCTTCAGTGCTCCTGTCGTCCTACTCCAGTCTCAGTCTTACTCCGGTCCATCCTGAGCCGCCCCTCTCGGTACCGGCTACCGTGGTACTCGAACCCCTGGGCCTGCTCCTAACGGTCCCTGTATAGGGGTCGGTTCCACCTGGCAGCTCGCCCGGGGTCCCTCGGTGCCACGGTCCAGAGGGTCCACTCTCGGAGCTCCCGCTCCTGACCACCCACGCTAACACATATTATGGTGGAAAATAAGTATTTGGTCAGAAACAAAATTTCATCTCAATACTTTGTGATATATCCTTTGTTGGCAATGACAGAGGTCAAACGTTTTCTGTAAGTCTTCACAAGGTTGCCACACACTGTTGTTGGTATGTTGGCCCATTCCTCCATGCAGATCTCCTCTAGAGCAGTGATGTTTTTGGCTTTTCGCTTGGCAACACGGACTTTCAACTCCCTCCAAAGGTTTTCTACAGGGTTGAGATCTGGAGACTGGCTAGGCCACTCCAGGACCTTGAAATACTTCTTACGAAGCCACTCCTTTGTTGCCCTGGCGGTGTGCTTTGGATCATTGTCATGTTGAAAGACCCAGCCACGTTTCATCTTCAATGCCCTTGCTGATGGAAGGAGGTTTGCACTCAAAATCTCACGATACATGGCCCCATTCATTCTTTCATGTACCCGGATCAGTCGTCCTGGCCCCTTTGCAGAGAAACAGCCCCAAAGCATGATGTTTCCACCACCATGCTTTACAGTAGGTATGGTGTTTGATGGATGCAACTCAGTATTCTTTTTCCTCCAAACACGACAAGTTGTGTTTCTACCAAACAGTTCCAGTTTGGTTTCATCAGACCATAGGACATTCTCCCAAAACTCCTCTGGATCATCCAAATGCTCTCTAGCAAACTTCAGACGGGCCTGGACATGTACAGGCTTAAGCAGTGGGACACGTCTGGCACTGCAGGATCTGAGTCCATGGTGGCGTAGTGTGTTACTTATGGTAGGCCTTGTTACATTGGTCCCAGCTCTCTGCAGTTCATTCACTAGGTCCCCCCGCGTGGTTCTGGGATTTTTGCTCACCGTTCTTGTGATCATTCTGACCCCACGGGGTGGGATTTTGCGTGGAGCACCAGATCGAGGGAGATTATCAGTGGTCTTGTATGTCTTCCATTTTCTAATTATTGCTCCCACAGTTGATTTCTTCACTCCAAGCTGGTTGGCTATTGCAGATTCAGTCTTCCCAGCCTGGTGCAGGGCTACAATTTTGTTTCTGGTGTCCTTTGACAGCTCTTTGGTCTTCACCATAGTGGAGTTTGGAGTCAGACTGTTTGAGGGTGTGCACAGGTGTCTTTTTATACTGATAACAAGTTTAAACAGGTGCCATTACTACAGGTAATGAGTGGAGGAAAGAGGAGACTCTTAAAGAAGAAGTTACAGGTCTGTGAGAGCCAGAAATCTTGATTGCTTGTTTCTGACCAAATACTTATTTTCCACCATAATATGCAAATAAAATGAAACAAAAACAGACAATGTGATTTTCTGGATTTTTTTTTCTCAGTTTGTCTCCAATAGTTGAGGTCTACCTATTATGTAAATTACAGACGCCTCTCATCTTTTTAAGTGGTGGAACTTGCACTATTGCTGACTGACTAAATACTTTTTTGCCCCACTGTGTATATATATATATATATATATATATATACACACACACACACACACACATATATACACACACATATATGCACACACACATCTATTCTTTCGTTTGGGTTTTAATCTGTCATAGGGATCCATTATATGTCCATTTTGCAAGCCTGCGAGAAAATCTCGGCACACGGATTACATACGGATGCTTACATGCGCAAAATACGCGACCACACCTTGATTATGGACGACATATGGAGCACTATTTAGGGGACATTTCTCCATATTACGCATAGAAAGTACGGACCCGTATTTCTCATCGGTTAGTGTGACCCCAGCCTGAGGCTCCTGCATCTGATTGCACTGGTACAGAAGCTTGTAAAAATTGGCTAAGGTATTTTGTTTTCAGAAACACCAATGGCAGCCTATGCACACTGAATGATTTATTACTGATCACATCGTTCACTGTGGTCTGCCTGTGTAAACAGGCTAGTAAATGGCTGAACAAGAAATGTTTACTGAGCGACTTTGCCTTTTTTTCGGGTCGAGTTGGGTTTCATGAAAACCCGACTTTCTTAAAAGTCGGGTCGAACGAAATCGGCCGACTATAGGGAAAAGTCGGGGTCCAACTGAAACACGAAACCCAATGCAAGTCAATGGGGAAGCAAAGTCAGCAGGGAGTGGAGGACAGGAAACACACCTACAGTGCTCATTTCAATGCCAATGACATCAATTCTTATTACTTAAGCTTGTCAACCTTAATTTACTTTTTTTTAAACTGTTTTTATTAATTTAACAAGGAAAAGGGGTACAAACAATTACAGTATGTTCATGACATTAAACCATAATCCACCTTAATTTACTTTATAATAATAGTTACGCATTGAAAACTGGGGGTTATTTGGCTAAAGTTGGGGGGGGGGGTAGGGCTGGCGGCAGGTTTTCGTGTGCCCTGGGCAAAAGAGTGTCAGTGCGCCCTTTTAACACATACCACAATTTATAATGCTCTGATACGGCACAGAAATATAGAATGTGAAAGAGTAGAAAAACGCGGACGGCACCGCTATTACCATATATCAACTAATGGTATGGGTCTGGCAGCAAGCTGTCATCCAGGGCTCCTGGGTACTTGACCTCGCAGCAATCAAATCTTTGAATCCGTGTAGAGGAAAGGTCGAACTCAGCAGGATGAAGTATATCTCTTTTATTGACACATACAATTACATGTCAGGTCAGAGTGGAGTGGCAAGAGTGTTCATTGTGAACACTCTTGCCACTCCACTCTGACCTGACATGTAATTGTATGTGTCAATAAAAGAGATACACTTCATCCTGCTGAGTGCAACCTTTCCTCTACACGGATGCACAGAAATATAGGTATAGTACAATGAAAAATACTTCACTGCTTACATGACATGACTGCTATCTATTTTAAATTCTACAATAGCTCAAAAAACAGACAGTATATTACTCTATACAGTATTATGGCCACCACCTAGTGCGCCATACAGAATAATGAGCCCCATATATTTCTCCATACAGAATAATTGGTCCCATATAATGTTCCATACAGTATATGATGAGCTCCACATAATGCTACAGTATATGTTGGTCCCCGTGGATGATGCTCCACTGTCTTATGGGCCCAAATAATGCTCCATAGAGTCCATATATAATGGGCCCCATTTCTAATGCTCCAATGTATAATGGGCCCCGTAAATGCTGCTCCAGTGTCTGATGTCCCCCATTTGGAATGCTCCAGTATATGTTGGTCCCCATGGACGATGCTCCAGTGTGTTATGGGCCTAAATTATGCTCCATATATAATGGGACCCATTTCTAATGCTCCAGTGTATAATGGGCCCCGTAAATGCTGCTCCAGTGTCTGATGTCCCCCATTTGGAATACTCCAGTATATGATGGGCCAAATAGATCATGCTCCAGTGTATATTTCTCCCCCGAAAAATGCTCCCAACATTTAAAAAAATTAAATACCTCTCCTCGCTGGGCACTGCTCTACTCTGGACTCCTCAGCATTGCCATTTTAAAGCTCTCTGCACTTGTACTGTTTCGGTAGAGGGCATACAGACGTGATGTCATCGCGCTCTGTAACCTGAATGTCACTGTCAGGAAAAGCGGAAGACGTCACGGCGGTGGAGCAGGGATAGGTAAGTATTGCAAGTGCTGTGGCCCTGAGCAAGCATGGGAGGCCCACTCATGGGCGACGGCACTGGCACAGGGCCCCTCATAGTACGACGGTATGTCTGCCGGCGAGTGGGCCCTCCCACTGGCAGAGACACTTTTGCATACTCTGAGGGGCCCGGTGCCACTGCTGTCACCCACGAGTAGGACCTCCCCACCTGCTCAGGGAACCGGCACTTTTGTGGCACCCCTGAGGCTCAGTCACCACAGAGGAACTGCACCTTCTCCTAAGGTTTAGTGCCCCACCATTCAGGGGGAACTCCTGACCACGCTCCAACACTCGCATCCCACACAACAGGGTAGTTCAGCACAACCACATTGCAGCTCCATGCTTAGAGAGTAGCAGAGCACCTTTGGTGGTTCCCTGCTTGGAACACTGGACATGCTGGGAGGTGGGTGGAGTTAGGATACATAAAATAGTGGGGATGTTTGGGATGACAGGTCAGTCTGACAGGAGGTTAGCGAGGAGAGAGGTCCCTGGAAGAGGGATGGAGGAAGGAGCGCTGCAGCTGCCTCAGTGATCTGAGCCAGCTGGCACGGGGAAGGAAGAGAAGGAGAAGGACGTAGAACTGCAACCTAAGATTCCATAAGAAAGACAGACAAGTACGGAATGAAGGAGTAAAGAGAACAGAGAGGACGTGGGTTAAAAAAGAAAACTCCGCCTATAGGTTCTAAGTGCAAGGCCGGGGCCCGGTCCCCGAGGTTGTATGGACACTTATGGCTCTGCAGCAGACACCGGTGGAGTAGTTGGCTGTAAATGCACTACTCCCATCTAAGACTTGGGGCACAACAGCAATTGAATAGAGAGCCGGGACTCAGGAGAAGGGAGTCCCCGAAGCAGGCTACAGCTGTCTGCCATACAAGTAAGGTTCTTGGGAACATCTGTAAGGAGGAACTCCAGTGTAACTCAGTACTAGGAGATTTTCACACTTAAAGGCGCTATAGAGGAGACGTTCGGAAAGGCACATGTTGGCGGAGTGTTGGAAGGGAGCATTCCATCTTGCCTGGAGGTTGACTGAGTCCCTGACCTGGAGGACACGGCACGGAGGCAGGCACCTGTGTGCACTACAGACCGTGAGTAAAGCTTTGGAACTGCAAGCCCTGGTGTCTTCCATTCATTCTTGCGCCAACACACTCAACACCGCTACATCTGGGTACCAGCTTCTACACCGCTTGTGCCTCTCCTCGAATTCCACTTCTACACTGCCCTGGGGCTACAGCTTCACCTGTGGGGAGCTACACCATCTAGGCTGCAACACACCACCAGCCCCAGAGGATCTGCATGCAGCGTCGGCCTAATATCTCATTTGCCGAACACCACAGGTGGCGTCAAGAACTATTCTTATAAACCATTAACCACCATTACTTGGGCGCCCAGGGCCACGGACCGGGTCACCGCTGCTGTGACACATTCCCCCTGACACCGGTCCGGTACCGAGTACCCCACGGCCCTGGGAGGGCGACCCACTTTCATCTGCACCTTCCTCTGTGTCACCGTGTAAGGTGATATAGTATGCGGGAAGGGGCACCTGAGTTTCATCAGTGTCACATTCTGGCTAGAGTGCGAGGGGAATGTAGTGCTGTGGGTCAATGTACTAGCAGAATCATCTAGCAGTGACTGTGCATCAGTGCACTCCATCTCTGATTCATGTTGGACTGGGGAATTCATAATTTCACTTGATAACACAGGCATGGCCTGTGAAAAGAGCTCCATGGAGTAATCTGAAGTGTGGGCTGCCGCATCCTTCACTTTTAGTGGGGGTGAAAGAGACAAGGAAAGGGGTGGTTCCTGACCAGAAGCCTGCACTGACGACTCAGTGCTTGCATTTTTTTAAATTTCAGAAGAGGAGGCGATAGAGCTGGAGGCTTTTCGGCAATGTAAGGCAAAACCAGTTCCTGATGCTCCGGCTTTAAAAGCAGTTTACCTACTCCCAGAAAAGGGAGCCTTAAAGGCCTTCTTGTGTCAGCTGATGACGCAGGCTCAACACCTCCTGCCTTACTGCTATTGTGCTTTTGGCACTACCAGCAGATGCACCACCACCAGCAGCAGTACCAGCTGGTGCCCCCACACCCACGTCCGTGGCCTCTTCCACCATACGTAATAATTTTTGTGAAAATGGACTCAAAATACCAGCAGATATGGTACTGTTTCAGAAGTGGACAGCTCTACACAGTCTAGGGATAATTGTAAATCTCCGTCTATATTTCATGAGTCAAACACAGATGGTCACAGGCTGAGTATGGATTAGCAATAATATAAAAATTTGCAAAAGGGTACAGTATCACTAGATACAAGGTATATATAGTATAGTTTAAACATACTGAATCTCCGTATACATTTCAGGAGGCAAACACAGATGCTCTCAGGCCCAGTATGGATCCGACAACAATATAGAAAGTTGAGAAAGGGTACTATGGCACCTCTGAGGGTACGGTCGCCACAGAGGTACTGCACCTCATCCAAAGGTGTGGTATCCCACTCTCAGGCAAGGAGGGATCACCACTCAGGACTCCTAACCCTGCACTCAACACACACACTAGTTAGTCAGTGCTTTCTGGGTGTACTCGGCGGGAGGATGGCCTCATCACAGACTGACTAGGAAAGGGTGTTGGGGGTTAGTGTGGAAGGTAGGTACAGTGGGAGGAGCTTAGGTAGTGGAGTGATTGTGGGCATCCAATCAGAGAGAGCAAGCTGACAGTTCATGGGTGGAGCTAGTCTGAGGTAAATGGATCTTTCTAAATAGTTGTCAGTCGGTGACAGGACAGAGTAAGAGCAGGATTGCTGTGAGAGGGCTGAGGGTCAGAGAAGAGAGAAAAATCTTGTCCAAGTTCCTAGACTGGAAGGAAGTGGTCCTTGGGGCACGGGAAGTGCAATAAGCCACTTGTGAAGCCCGTTTCTGTAGAAGAAAGGACCAGGCCTCGTTGGGGAAGGTGGCTCCTGAAGGTAGTGGAGAAATACAGGGCTCAGCTAGAAATACGGAGGCTAAGGTAACTTTAAGTGCCTCAGTCGCAGCCGCATTCAATACTCCAAAAGGCAGCAGTTGGAATAAAGGACCCCGGAGCCTGACCCACGTCGCCCGGTGTGATCCGTGGCTGCCCGCTTGGGACACTGTTTGCGAAGGCGCACAGCAGGAAGCGAGAGATCAGCGCAGAGACACGGCCTAGAAAGGATACACAAGGAGGAGTCTTGAACAGGTGTTCCTGATCTACCTTGGAGTTTGCCAGACCCCTCCCTCGGATGTCAGTACCAATCGGGTCATCTTTTGCACAAAACTTTTGAGGAAAAACTCAGAAAATGCACCCAACTGTGTCCTTGGTGTCTTTTACAACTCGCCTGCTACACACGCTACCCTCACCATCAGCGTCAACGGCTCACAAACACCATCTCAACTGCCCTGGGATACAGCTCTGCCCATGGAGAGCTTCATCATCTTGGCTGCTTTAACACCGGCCCAGAGGATCTGCATTGCAGCGTCGGCTACCCTAGCCAAGTACCACGGGTGTCGTCACGATCCCCTTTTCCAAATTAATTATCATACCATGTTCCCCCTCATCTGAACTGTCATCTTCTTTATTGGACACCCAGGGCCACGGACTGGGTCCCAATCACTACAGTGACATACTTCCCCCTTAAAAGAGCCTGAAAGGCCCGGTACTGAGTAACCCCCGGCCCTGCGTGGCGTTTCATTTTAACACCAGAAAACAGGGATATATTGTATAGTTTCAACATTATAAATCTACGTATATATTTGAGGAGGCAGACACAGACGCTGTCATGGCCAGTATGGATTCGACAACAATCTAAAAAGTAGAAAAAGGGTACAGTATCACCCTCTACAAGGTATATATAGTATAGTTTCAACATTCCAAATCTCTGTATTTATTTCAGGAGGCAGACACAGAGACTCTGAGGCCCAGTATGGATTACACAACAATATAAAAAGCAGTAAAAGGGGAATGGATCCCAAGCGTACTGCTGTAAAGTGTTGTGGTCATTTGGCGATCTACATATATATTTCAAGAGTAACACACAGCCTCTCACAGGCTCAGTATGGATCACACCATAATATAAAAAGAAGATTCCAGGTGTCAATGATGCACTTTGAGTGGTGGGTGGAGGATGAATTTCTGGCACAAAGGGTACTGGATCAACAGATACAAGGTATATATAGTATACTTAAAATACACAAAAATCTCCGTATGTATTTCAGGAGGCAGACATATGCTCACACGCTCAGTATGGATTTGACAATAATGTAACAAGTTGAAAAAGAGTACAGTATGACCAGATACAAGGTATATATAGTATAGTTTAAACATTCTAAATCTCCGTAGACATTTCATGAGGCAGACACAGACGCTCTCAGTCCCAGTATGCATTAACCAAGAATATAAAAAGCATAAAAAGGTTACTGTATCACCAGATACAAGGTACATATAGTATTGTTTAAACATTATAAATCTCCTTATTTTTTTCAGGAGGCAGACACAGATGCTCTCAGGGTCAGTATGGATTACACAATATAAAAAGCAATAAAAGGGTAATGGATCAGAAGCGTACAGCTGCATACAGTGTAGGGGTAATTGTAAATCTCAGTAGATATTTCCAGAGTCAGAAACAGACTCTCACTGGCTCAGTATGGATTACACCTGAATATAAAAATGAGAAAAACGGAAATGTATTCGAAACGTACACCAGTATACAGTGTTGGAGTACATTGAAATCTTCGTTTATATTTCAGTGTCAGTCAGCCAGTCCAGACTCTCCGCTAGAGGACGGTAGATGGATAAAAGTACAGACGTAAAGTCGAGTGATTTTAGATGTTTTGGAATTAGTAATCACGGGAAGACCTCCTGGGAGAATTCGCAGAGGCGATGCTGACCTTCAATAACTTTAACTGTGGATACAGCCAGGGTCGGACTGGGGTGTCTGGGGCACACCAGGGGAATGGACACTAGGGGCCCACCCTACAGTTATATGCAAATATCTGTCAGTCGTTATCCCCATTATAGTGGAGCATCGGCTGTAAAACACAGGCGGCTCCTGCACATCTACTGTGCGTCCCCATAACTGGGATGTGTAATTACAGTAGCTTACATTAATGGGGTTCTTTGGTTAAAACAAGCTATCACCGATCCATGGGCTCCACAGGATAGGTGATCGCTTAGGTACGACCATTAGAAACTGCACCGATTGGAAGAATGAGGAAGTTTTATCCCTGATAGGACACTTATCCCCATTTTAAAATGGAGTTGCATGTGGGATATCTGACCGAAGCGCCATTCATTCTCTTTGGGGCTTCTATAAAAAAACAAGTGCAGCCACGGAGGGAATGAATGGATCAGTGATCAAGTCAGACATGTCACTCCAGTCTAATGGGGATAAAAGCTCCACATTCTGCCGATTGGGTCCACATAGTCCACCATACAATATTATGGGCAACCATAGTCCGCAATACAATATTATGGGCAACCACATAGTCCACCATACAATATTATGGGCAACCACATAGTCCACCATACAATATTATGGGCAACCACATTGTCCGCCATACAGTATTATGGACAACCACATATTCCTCCATACAGTATTATGAGCACCCACATAATCCGCCATACAGTATTATGGGAAACCACATAGTCTGCCATACAGTATTATGGGAAACCACATAGTCCACCATACAATATTATGAGCACCCACATAGTCCGCCATACAGTATTATGGGCACCTCATAGTCCGCCATAAAGTATTATGGGCACCACATAATCCGCCATACAGTATTATGGGCAACCACATAGTCCGCCATACAGTATTATGAGCACCCACATAGTCCACCATACAGTATTATGGGCACCACATAGTCAGCCATACAGTATTGTGGGCACCACATAGTCCGCCATACAGTATTATGGGCACCACATAGTCCGCCATACAGTATTATGGGCACCACAGAGTCCGTCATACAGTATTATGGGGACCACAGAGTCCGCCATACAGTATTGTGGGCACCACATAGTCCGCCATACAGTATTATGGGCACCACATAGTCCGCCATACAGTATTATGGGCACCACATAGTCCGCCATACAGTATTATGGGCATCACAAGGTCCGCCATACAGTATTATGGGCACCACAGAGTCCGCCATACAGTATTATGGGTACCACATAGTCCGCCATACAGCATTATAGGCACCACATAGTCCGCCATACAGTATTATGGGCACCACATAGTCCGCCATACAGTATTAAGGGCAACCACATATTCCTCCATACATTATTATGAGCAACCACATAGTCCGCCATTCAGTATTATGGCAAACCACATAGTCAGCCATAAAGTATTATGGGCACCACATAATCCGCCATACAGTATTATGGGCAACCACATAGTCCGCCATACAGTATTATGAGCACCCACAGTCCACCATACAGTATTATGGGCACCACATAGTCCGTCATACAGTATTATCGGCACCACATAGTCCGCCATACAGTATTATGGGGACCACATAGTCCGCCATACAGTATTATGGGCACTACATAGTCCGCCATACAGTATTATGGGCACCACATAGTCCGCCATACAGTATTATGGGCACCACATAGTCCGCCATACAGCATTATGGGCAACCACATATTCCTCCATACATTATTATGAGCAACCACATAGTCAGCCATACAGTATTATGGCAAACCACATAGTCAGCCATACAGTATTATGGGCAACCACATTGTCTGCCATACAGCATTATGGGCACCTCATAGTCCACCATAGAGTATTTTGGGCCCCATAAAATGCTCCTCCATACAGTATTATGGGCCCCCTGCTCCTCCATGCAGCACATTATGGCCTTCCCTGCTGCTCCATGCAGCACATTATGGGCCCCTGGCCCCCCCTGCTCCTCCATGCAGCATACTATGGCCCCCCCTGCTCCTCCATGCAGCACATTATGACCTCACCTGCTCCTCCATGCAGCAAATTATGGCCCCCCTGCTCCTCCATGCAGCATACTATGGCCCCCCCTGCTCCTCCATGCAGCACATTATCCCCCCTGGCCCCCCTGCTCCTCCATGCAGCACACAATGGCCTCCCTGCTCCTCCATGCAGCACATTATGGCCTCCCCTGATCCTCCATGCAGCACATTATGTGCCCGCGGCCCCCCTGCTCCTCCATGCAGCACACAATGGCCTCCCTGCTCCTCCATGCAGCACATTATGGCCTCCCCTGATCCTCCATGCAGCACATTATGGCCTCCCCTGCTCCTCCGTGCAGCACATTATGGCCTCCCCTGCTCCTCCATGCAGCACATTATGGCCTCCCCTGCTCCTCCATGCAGCACACTATGGCCTCCCCTGCTCCTCCATGCAGCACATTATGGCCTCCCTGCTCTTCCATGCAGCACATTATGGCCTCCCCTGCTCCTCCATGCACCATATTATGGCCTTCCCTGCTCCTCCATGCAGCACATTATGGCCTCCTCTGCTCCTCCATGCAGCACATTATGGCCTCCCCTGCTCCTCCATGCAGCACATTATGGCCTCCCCTGCTCCTCCATGCAGCACATTATGGCCTCCCCTGCTCCTCCATACAGCACATTATGGCCTCACCTGCTCCTCCATGCAGCACATTATGGCCCCGCTGCTCATCCATGCAGCACATTATGGGCTTCCCCTGCTCTTCCATGCAGCACATTATGGCCTCCCCTGCTCCTCCATGCAGCACATTATGGCCTCCCCTGCTCCTCCATGCAGCACATTATGGCCTCCCCTGCTCCTCCTTGCAGCACATTATGGCCTCCCCTGCTCCTCCATGCAGCACATTATGGCATCCCCTGCTCCACCATGCAGCACATTATGGCCTCCTCTGCTCCTCCTTGAAGCACATTATGGCCTCCCCTTACTCCTCCATTCAGCATACTATGGCCCCCCTGCAGCAAATTATGGCCCCCTGCTCCTCCATGCAGCATACTATGGCCTCCCCTGCTCCTCCATGCAGCACATTATGGCCCCCCCTGCTCCTCCATGCAGCACATTATGGCCTCCTCTGTTCCTCCATGCAACATACTATGGCCTCCACTGCTCCTCCATGCAGCACATTATGGGCCCCCCTGCTCCTCCATGCAGCATACTATGGTCTCCTCTGCTCCTCCATGCAGCACATTATGGCCTCCTCTGCTCCTCCATGCAGCATACTATGGCCTCCCCTGCTCCTCCATGCAGCACATTATGGCCTCCCCTGCTCCACCATGCAGCACATTATGGCCTCCTCTGCTCCTCCATGAAGCACATTATGGCCTCCCCTTACTCCTCCATGCAGCATACTATGGCCCCCCTGCAGCAAATTATGGCCCCCTGCTCCTCCATGCATCACATTATGGCCTCCCCTGCTCCTCCATGCAGCACATTATGGCCTCCCTTGCTCCTCCATGAAGCACATTATGGCCTCCCCTTACTCCTCCATGCAGCATACTATGGCCCCCCTGCAGCAAATTATGGCCCCCTGCTCCTCCATGCAGCACATTATGGCCTCCCCTGCTCCTGCATGCAGCACATTATGGCCTCCCCTGCTCCTCCATGCAGCACATTATGGGCCCCCCTGCTCCTCCATGCAGCACATCATGGGCCCCCCTGCTCCTCCATGCAGCACATCATGGGCCCCCTGCTCCTGCATGCAGCAAATTATGGCCCCCTGCTCCTCCATGCAGCATACTATGGCCTCCCCTGCTCCTCCATGCAGCACATTATGGGCCCCTGCCCCCTGCTCCTGCATGCAGCATACTGTGGCCTCCCCTGCTCCTCCATGCAGCACATATGCGCACCCATAGACTATAATGGGTGTTTTGCTGTAAAAAAAAAAACGCATTGCGTGCGCATGCATTTTTTTGGAGCAAGTCAGACGCACAAAAAATGCAACAGGATGCATTTTGTGCGCCCGAGCGCACACTACAGAAAACGCATGCGCATACAAACGCGTACTTGCGCATGTGTATGCGCACCTATGTTAAAGTATAGGGAAAAAACGCATGCGTTTTTTGCGCTAAAAACCAGCGCAAAAATACGCAAGTGTGAAACCAGCCTAAGAGAGTGATGAGGGGACGACAAAGTATAGCAAAAATTCACTGATCGGGGCTGATGAGTGTTATAGTTTGTGGGATTTGTGTGGCAGGGCTGCTTTTTTGTCCCAGTCCGGCCCTGTTGCAGGAGCTTACGTATCCATGGTGACGACCACTAGCAACTGGCTAACTGTCACTATATAAGCTATTGCAATGCCCTGCACATGAGGTAAGCAACATAGCGAATCAGAAAAACTATACTACATTTCTAATTGGAGGTATTTGCTAATATTATTATTATCATCACTACTACACCTAATAAATACTGGTACAAAATATACCACCAACAAACACACATGATAAGTCACATAAGAGTCAAAAGTGTGTAGGATTGTAGTGCTGGACACAGCAAAACATTATTAACAAAAACACAATAGCCATATGGCAGCAATGATGTACTAGTCCACAAAATGTTTATATTCAAAGTAGAAAAGACTTTATTAACTGAAATAGAGCCGGAGCCTGTTATTTATATCCAGGTAATAGATTGATGAAATTATAAATAAAATGACATACTATATGGGTAGCGGTGATTCTGGGACACTGTTCCTAGACATTTATACCTGGCCTATTGGCTCCATAATATGTGCATACTATTTAAATTGCCAATTTTTGGTTTTGCAATATAATCTTCCCTTATGGACTCCAGACAGTTGTGCGGCCATTTTTAATTTATACAGCAACATTCTTGGCAATTTTTTCCATCTGTACCTCATACCAAACCCGCATTTTGATCTGTTTTCACTTGTGTTTGTATCTATTTTAATTAATAAAGTCTTTTCTACTTTGAATATAAACATTTTGTGGACTAGTACATCATTGCTGCCATAGAGCAATTGTGTTTTTGACCTAATAAATACTGGGATAGGATCTTGGAGATGGGAATACCCCTTTAACTCCTCTCTGACAGCCGATGTACTATCCCGTCCATGTGCCCTGGGCCTGTCTGACCATGGATAGGATAGTATGTCATAGCGATCGGCCGCGCACAGGGGTGGTGTGCGGCCAATCGTGGCCGAGTGTCAGCTGATTCTCACAGCTGACACCCGGCACTAAGGCCTGTTTCACACTTCAGTTTTTTCTGTCAGTCAAAATCCGCCAAAATAGCGGAAAACGGATCCGCAGGCGGACTGACAGAAACGGGGGTCAGCAGATCGGCGGATGGACGGATCCGCCGATGGTAAAAATTTAAAGGAACCGCGCCTGGAGAAAAAAAAATTATTACCGGTGGATGTAGTGGTATCGGGAATATGCGGTGAGTGATCATCGCGGGAAGTGGGTGAGTAGCGATTGTGAGAGGAGATCGCGAGATGCTAGAGGAGGAGGGAGGAGATCGTGCGATGCTGCAGGAAGTGGAGGAGATCGCGCGATGCTGCGAGAAGTGGAGGAGATCGCGCGATGGAGAGAGAGAGAGAGAGTTCTCTCCAGCAGCCAGACAAGATTCAGGGTTAAAAAGGGAAAATGCGGATCCGCAGAGCAAAAAAACGTTACAGGCTCCGTTCGGTGATCTCAGCGGACGCCAAAATTTTGGCGGATCCGCACAAATACGGATGATCATCAGTTAAAATCCGCCGACAGTGCAAGTCAATAGGTAAAAAAACGGATCCGCAAAGAAAAATGGTGGATCCGTTATTTTTGCAAAACGGCGGATTTTGACTGATGGTAACAAACGGAAGTGTGAAACAGGTCTAAGTGCCAGGAGCAGTCACAGACCGCTCCCGGCACTTTAACCCCCGAAACACATTTGCAGCATTCCGAGAGCAGGCAAAAGGCTGACAGCCCCTCTGCCTTTGGATCGGAGACCCCGTGGCTTGACGCGGGGTCCCGATTGTTGCCATGGAGACCCGATGTAGTCATGACGACATCCGGATCTCCAGATCTGAGAAACTTCCTGTCATGCGCAGTGCATGTCAGGAAGTCTCTCAGGTCAGTGTGCAGTAAGTGCAGCTCTGACAGCTTCTATAGCATGCAGATGCTGCTTCATCATCATTATTATTATGCATTTATATAGCGCCATTTATTCCATGGCGCTTTACATGTGAAAAGGGGAAATATAGACAAGTATAATAAACATGTGTAAGACAAGGGACACAAAAGTACATATGGAGAGGGGACCCTGCCCGCGAGGGCTCACAGTCTACAGGGATGGGTGAAGATACAGTAGGAGAGGGTAGAGCAGGTCGTGCGGTGGTTCAGTAGATCGAGGATCATTGCAAGCTGTAGGCTTGTCAGAACAGGTGGGTCTTCAGGTTCTTCTTGAAGGTTTCCGTTGATGGTGAGAGTCTGATGTGTTGCGGCAGAGAGTTCCAGAGTATGGGGGAAGCACGGGAGAAGTCTTGTATGCGGTTGTGGGAAGAAGAGATAAGGGGGGAGTAGAGAAGGAGATCTTGAGATGATCGAAGGTTGCGTACGGGTTGGTACCTAGAGACCATGTCACAGATGTATGGAGGAGACAGGTTGTGGATGGCTTTGTATGTCATGGTTAGGGTTTTGAATTGGAGCCTCTGGGCAATAGGAAGCCAGTGAAGGGCCTGGCATAGGGGGGAGGCTGGGGAATAGCGGGGAGACAGGTGGATTAGTCGGGCAGCAGAGTGTAGGATGGACTGGAGCGGAGCCAGAGTGCTAGAGTGGAGGCCAGAGTAGGAGGTTGCAGTAGTCGAGGCGGGAGATGATAAGAGCATGCACTAGTGTTTTTGTGGTTTCGTAGTTGAGGAATGAGCGGATCCGGGAAATATTTTTGAGTTTGAGGCGGCAGGAGGAGGCGAAGGCTTGGATATGTGGTTTGAAAGAGAGCGCAGGGTTGAGGATCACCCCAAGGCACCGAGCGTGCGGGACTGGGGAAAGAAAGCAGCCATTGACATTGATAGATAGGTCTGGTGGAGGGATAGAGTGAGATGGGGGAAAGATGATGAATTCTGTTTTGTCCATGTTCAGTTTGAGAAAGCGAGCAGAGAAGGCTGAGATAGCAGACAGACATTGTGGGATTTCAGTCAGTAAGGAGGCGAGGTTGGGTCCAGATAGGTAGATCTGCGTGTCATCGGCATAGAGGTGATACTGCAAACCGTAGGATTCTATGAGCTGTCCCAAGCCAAAGGTGTAGATGGAGAATAGTAGGGGTCCTAGGACAGAGCCTTGAGAAACACCAACAGACAGGGGGCGAGGTGAGGAGGTGGTGTGTGAGAGGGAGACACTAAATGTTCGGTCTGTTAGGTATAATGAGATCCAGGATAGGGCCAAGTCTGTGATGCCAAGAGATGAGAGAGTCTGTAGCAGGAGGGAATGGTCTACGGCGTCGAAGGCAGAGGACAGGTCCAGGAGAAGGAGGACAGACTAGTGTCGCTTGCTCTTGGCGGTTAGTAAGTCGTTAGTGACTTTAGTTAGATCATCTGCATGATATAGAAGTGATCAGCCTGCAAAAAAATGACTGTCCCATAGTGGGACAAAGTGTAAAAAAGTTAGAATGAAATAAAAAAATTTTTTAAAATAATTGTAAAAATATTAAAAAAAATAAAAAATAATAAAAGAGGGATTTTTGGTACTTACCGTAAAATCTCTTTCTTGGAGCCTTCATTGGGGGACACATGTTACCATGGGTGTATGCTGCTGTCGCTAGGAGGATGACACTATGCAAATAAGAAAAAATAGCTCCTCCTCAGCAGTATACACTACCGACAGGCACAAGGCAACTCAGTTGGTGCAAAAGCAGTAGTAGGAGCAAATATGAAAACTCAACCTATGTACCAACCCAAACAACGGCACATTGTCCAACATGGTACAACATAAATGGAGGGAGCTGTGTCCCCCAATGAAGGCTCCAAGAAAGATTTTACGGTAAGTACCAAAAATCCCTTTTTCTCGCTTCATTGGGGGACACAGGTTACTATGGGACGTCCAAAAGCAGTCTCAAGGGTGGGAAAAATGCAAAGAGAAAGGAACTTAGTTCGGCCGGTGAGAAACCGCCACCTGCAGTATCTTCCTACCCAGGCTTACATCAGCAGAGGCGTGAGTATTCACCTTGTAAAACCTCACAAAAGTGTGAGGGGATGACCAGGTAGCGCACTTGCAGACTTGCAAAGCCGAAGCCTGGTGCCGAACGGCCCAGGAAGCTCCCACAGCCCGGGTAGAGTGAGGCTGTTTGTCTTGAACACAGTATGCCTCCAGAACTGCTGAACAAATCCAACGAGCGATGGTGGATTCAGAAGCTGGGAGCCCCTTTCGACGACCTTCAGAGACGACAAACAGAGAATCGGACTGACGAAAGGAAGCAGTCCTAGAAAGGTAGACTCGAATAGCCCTGACCAAATCCAACTTGTGGAGACATCTCTCCAAGGGATGAACTGGGGAAGGACACAGAGAAGGAAGGACTATGTCCTCGTTGACGTGAAAGACAGAAACTACCTTTGGCAAAAAAGAAGGAACAGGCCGGAGGACCACCTTATCCTGGTGCAGAACCAGGAAAGGACAAAGCTGCCAACTCGAGACCCTCCTGTCATGGTCACGTGTCTCAGGACGCAGATGATGCCGCAAGGCGAACCCATAACACACGTGACCCTGGATACACCGCCTCCAGTGGGGCGCATTTAAATAATAAAAACGTGCAGGTGGATACGCCGCCTCCACCTGGCGAATTTAGGTATTACACGTTATACATACAATATCTGGAAACACCGCCTCCAGTAAGGCGCATTTAAATAATAAAGGGGGGAACCTGGGTAACTTTAACAATGGTGGGCCCTGCAATAGGGAAAAGGGAATTGGAGACCTCCTGAGCTCCCCTGAGCCAGTGTCCCTGCACTCCTAACGTTCCCTATGCCGGTTTCGCACCGGGCGCCGCACGCGTACCTCAACGCCCTAGCTCGCCCTGACCCTAAACCCTCACTAGGGAACAGGTCGGTGCGGAAACTAATCCCACCACTGCACTAACAACACACATGAGGAAAGAGACAATACAGGGGAAACACCACTTAGCTTTGCTCTGTTGCGTGCGCTCCTAGCAACAGAGCCCTCCACCTGAGTGCATCTTCTCCTCCACCCGGATCCATCACCATAACAGGATCCTTCACCGTAGTGCAACCTTGGAGCAGAGTCCAACACCAGTTGCAGCTGCTTAGAACCAGAGTCCCAAGGATGAGTTCAGCTGCTGACACGAAGTCGAGCATGCTTGAGTCCAGCTCAGCGGCCAAGTCCCACATGGTGAGTGCCACTCTCCATAGTCGCCACTCCACCAGCCCATGCAGACACTTCCCGCTGACACCATCACTGCAACTCCACCACGCCATGCCAGCCCTTCGTCCAGACACCATAGCTGAAACACATCCCCCCAGGCTAAGCTGCGCAGGACTCCTCAGCAGCTCCATCCTTCATCCAGGCTCTCCAAAAACAGAGTGAACACAAACTCACAATATCACAGGCAGTGATTGCACACCTCTAGCACACCTTTATAGGGTGTAACACCTGATCCCTAATTAAGTGCACAAAAACCTAAAGTGCAATACTGCTAACCACCACCGGGGACAGTCAAGACACCTTGGAACTTTCCAAAGTAAAAAAAGTTCACCCAGTGCAATTTAATACCGCCAGATCCAACACTGGATCATGACAGTACCCCCTCCTTAATGAGGGGCCTCTGGACCCTCAAGACCACCCCTCATTAGGGAAACACCTACAGCGGGGACGCCCAGACCCTGAGTTCACCCCACCATTACCTGACACTTCAGGTTTATGACAAACGCACCGCTGGTATTGGCAATAAAGTTCATTTTGGAGGCACAACTAGAGTTGAGCGATACCGTCCGATACTTCAAAGTATCGGATCGGAATGGATAGGCCGATCTTAAAAAAAAGTATCGGTATCGCCGATTCCGATACCGGAAGTCCCATTCAAGTCTATGGGACTTCCGGTATCGGAATAAGAAAAATCCTGTTTTTCCCTTGTACAGCCTCTCTGGGGTCTGTACGGGCCTTTTGGGGGGCTGTGCCGGCCTGCCAGGGGGTCTGTGCAGGCTCCGGTGGTCTGTGCCGGCCTGCCGGGGGGCTGTGCCGGCCTGCCGGGGGGCTGTGCAGGCTCCGGTGGGCTGTGCCGGCCTGCCGGGGGGCTGTGCCGGCCTGCCGGGGGGCTGTGCAGGCTCCGGGGGGCTGTGCCGGCCTGCCGGGGGGCTGTGCCAGCCTGCCGGGGGGCTGTGCCAGCCTGCCGGGGGGTCTGTGCAGGCTTCGGGGGTCTGTGCAGGCATCGTCCGATGGGACTACAAGTCCCATCGGGCGATGCCTGCTACCATGACAGTGATTGACACATTAGCCAATGATGGGACAGTAGTAGTCTCATCATCCGGCTAATGTCTTGAATGTAAAAAAAAAATAAAAAATTACATGCTACATACATGCTACATACATACAACATGCATACTACATACATGCTACATTCATACTACATACATACTACATACATACTACATATATACTACATGCATGCAACATGCATACTACATATATACTACATGCAACATACATACTACATATATACTACATGCAACATACATACTACATATATACTACATGCATGCAACATGCATACTACATATATACTACATGCTACATACATACTACATATATACTACATACATACTGCATGCTACATACATACTACATGCTACATACATACCACATACATACTACATACATACTACATGCTACATATATACTACATATATACTACATGCTACATACATACTACATATATGCTACATACATACTACATACATACTACATGCTACATACATACTACATATATACTACATACATACTACATACATACTACATACATACTACATGCTACATACATACTACATATATACTACATGCATGCTACATACATACTACATGCTACATACATACTACATATATACTACATGCATGCTACATACATACTACATGCTACATACATACTACATATATACTACATGCATGCTACATACATACTACATGCTACATACATACTACATACATACTACATGCATGCTACATACATACTACATGCTACATACATACCACATATATACTACATACATACTACATACAATACATTCATACAATACATACATAGACATACAGTACATATAACATAGAGTAACATACTTACCAATACTTGTCACATTGTTCCCCGAAGCCATTGTCTTTTACGGAATAAATATTAACATAACAAACCACAAAAATACTCACCCACGATCCGAAGCAGTCCACGAGTGTGTCCCACGACGATCTTGGGTAGAGAACTGCAGCATCAGCTGTTGCTGCCGTTCTCTACGGGCTGCAGGAATCCAATGACGGAAGGTAGGTATCCTTCCGCACTGTATTCCTCCGCCACTTAAAAAAAAAAAAGTCCCTAGTCTCACTTTATGCCATTGCTGCGTGGGAATTTCCCACACAGCAATGGCATAAAGTGAGACTAGGGACTTTTTTTTAAGTGGCGGAGGAATACAGTGCAGAAGGATACCTACCTTCCGTCATTGGATTTCTGCAGCCCGTAGAGAACGGCAGCAACAGCTGATGCTGCAGTTCTCTACCCAAGATCGTCATGGGACACACTCGTGGACTGCTTCGGATCGTTGGTGAGTATTTTTGTGGTTTGTTATGTTAATATTTATTCCGTAAAAGACAATGGCTTCGGGGAACAATGTGACAAGTATTGGTAAGTATGTTACTCTATGTTATATGTACTGTATGTCTATGTATGTATTGTATGAATGTATTGTATGTAGTATGTATGTAGTATATATGTGGTATGTATGTAGCATGTAGTATGTACGTAGTATGTATGTAGCATGCATGTAGTATGTATGTAGTATGTATGTAGTATATATGTAGTATGTATGTAGCATGTAGTATGTATGTAGCATGCATGTAGTATGTATGTAGCATGCATGTAGTATATATGTAGTATGTATGTAGCATGTAGTATGTATGTAGTATGCATGTAGTATATATGTAGTATGTATGTAGTATGTATGTAGTATGTATGTAGTATGTATGTAGCATGCATGTAGTATATATGTAGTATGTATGTAGCATGTAGTATGTATGTAGCATGCATGTAGTATATATGTAGTATGTATGTAGCATGTAGTATGTATGTAGCATGCATGTAGTATATATGTAGTATGTATGTAGCATGTAGTATGTATGTAGCATGCATGTAGTATGTATGTAGTATGTATGTGGTATGTATGTAGCATGTAGTATGTATGTAGTATGTATGTAGTATGTATGTGGTATGTATGTAGCATGTAGTATGTATGTAGCATGCATGTAGTATGTATGTAGTATGCATGTAGTATATATGTAGTATGTATGTAGCATGTAGTATGTATGTAGCATGCATGTAGTATATATGTAGTATGTATGTAGTATGTAGTATGTATGTAGCATGCATGTAGTATATATGTAGTATGTATGTAGTATGTATGTAGCATGCATGTAGTATATATGTAGTATGTATGTAGCATGTAGTATGTATGTAGCATGCATGTAGTATATATGTAGTATGTATGTAGCATGTAGTATGTATGTAGCATGCATGTAGTATATATGTAGTATGTATGTAGCATGTAGTATGTATGTAGCATGCATGTAGTATATATGTAGTATGTATGTAGCATGTAGTATGTATGTAGCATGCATGTAGTATGTATGTAGTATGTATGTAGTATGTATGTGGTATGTATGTAGCATGTATGTAGTATGTATGTGGTATGTATGTAGCATGTAGTATGTATGTAGCATGCATGTAGTATGTATGTAATATGCATGTAGTATATATGTAGTATGTATGTAGCATGTAGTATGTATGTAGCATGCATGTAGTATATATGTAGTATGTATGTATGTAGTATGTATGTAGTATATATGTAGCATGTAGTATGTATGTAGCATGCATGTAGTATATATGTGTTATGTATGTAGTATGTATGTAGTATGTATGTGGTATGTATGTAGTATGTATGTAGTATGTATGTAGTATGTATGTAGCATGTAGTATGTATGTAGCATGCATGTAGTATGTATGTAGTATTTTTTTTTTATTTTTTTTTAACATTTAACACATTAGCCGGATGATGGGACTACTACTGTCCCATCATTGGCTAATGTGTCAATCACTGTCATGGTAGCAGGCATCGCCAGATGGGACTTGTAGTCCCATCGGACGATGCTTGCACAGACCCCCGGACATCAGCACAGCCCCCCGGCAGGCCGGCACAGCCCCCCGGCAGGCCGGTACAGACCCCCACAGGGTGCACAGACCACCGGCAGGCCGGCACAGCCCCCCGGCAGGCCGGTACAGACCCCCACAGGGTGCACAGACCACCGGCAGGCCGGCACAGCCCCCCGGCAGGCCGGTACAGACCCCGGGCAGTCCACACAGCCCCCCGGCAGGCCGGCAGAGACCCCCGGAAGGCCCGAAATGACGGCGCATCATGATGCGCACACACCGCGCATCATGATGACATCAGGCTGTCAATCAACTTTGAACTTCCGATTCCGATGCCGACTTCCGATATTGAAAAAATATCGGAAGTCGGTATCGGAATTCCGATACAGCAAGTATCGGCCGATACCCGATACTTGCGGTATCGGAATGCTCAACACTAGGCACAACTCATCTCCACAGCGCCGACCTGGGGAACGAGATTATGTATGTGTATGTATGCTAAGAGCTGATCAGACTCCACAACACATTTCCAAGATGTTTTTTGGTGGGACCCATACATGCTCGTTCACACACAGGTCCGGACCTGAACGTTTATTGCACACATACATTTGTCATTTTTTGGTGAACTCACTCTGGACTTGACAACAGAGGCGTCCCCCTGTGTCACCACACTCACACCCCCACTATTCACCAAGGGACACCACCCTCCAACCCTTTCACCATGAGGACTGCGCCTCCTAGGGTTGGTTAATGGCGAGGGTTGAGATTTGTCCCTACTCCCCCGCAGCACACCTGCTGCTCACACCAGGAGGAGAGGGAACGCATATGGAGGAAATATACACTCACTGGCCGCCTCCACACGGCCAGGAGGGGCGGCTTCTACGGTGGTATTTGAAGATTTGGCGTAAACCCCGCGGACTCTACATCAGTCTGCTCATCACTGGAACGCACCCCTTCACCTCGGGGAACACCAAGCAGCTCCGTGGGGCACCATTCCTCCCACCTGCCTTGGTACGCCCGCGTGCATGAGCAAGTCCCGCTCCCCAGCAGTGACTCTAGGGGCTTTTAGCCAGATCACAGCCGCCATTTTTTTTTTTCTCTGGTTATCTGAGCAGAGGCCCCAGACCGTGATAACTGCTGCTGCAGCGGCTCTAACACACCTTGCCGCTCCCCACTCACATCAGTGAGGCCCGGCAGCAATACTCAGCGGTCTCCACATGGCCAAAGCTCACCAGAAAAAAAAAACTGTAGGGCCTGTGATAATGTCATGGTCACGTGTCTCAGGACGCAGATGATGCCGCAAGGCGAACCCATAACACACGTGACCCTGGATACACCGCCTCCAGTGGGGCGCATTTAAATAATAAAAACGTGCAGGTGGATACGCCGCCTCCACCTGGCGAATTTAGGTATTACACGTTATACATACAATATCTGGAAACACCGCCTCCAGTAAGGCGCATTTAAATAATAAAGGGGGGAACCTGGGTAACTTTAACAATGGTGGGCCCTGCAATAGGGAAAAGGGAATTGGAGACCTCCTGAGCTCCCCTGAGCCAGTGTCCCTGCACTCCTAACGTTCCCTATGCCGGTTTCGCACCGGGCGCCGCACGCGTACCTCAACGCCCTAGCTCGCCCTGACCCTAAACCCTCACTAGGGAACAGGTCGGTGCGGAAACTAATCCTACCAATGCACTAACAACACACATGAGGAAAGAGACAATACAGGGGAAACACCACTTAGCTTTGCTCTGTTGCGTGCCCTCCTAGCAACAGAGCCCTCCACCTGAGTGCATCTTCTCCTCCACCCGGATCCATCACCATAACAGGATCCTTCACCTTAGTGCAACCTTGGAGCAGAGTCCAACACCAGTTGCAGCTGCTTAGAACCAGAGTCCCAAGGATGAGTTCAGCTGCTGACACGAAGTCGAGCATGCTTGAGTCTAGCTCAGCGGCCAAGTCCCACATGGTGAGTGCCACTCTCCATAGTCGCCACTCCACCAGCCCATGCAGACACTTCCCGCTGACACCATCACTGCAACTCCACCACGCCATGCCAGCCCTTCGTCCAGACACCATAGCTGAAACACATCCCCCCAGGCTAAGCTGCGCAGGACTCCTCAGCAGCTCCATCCTTCATCCAGGCTCTCCAAAAACAGAGTGAACACAAACTCACAATATCACAGGCAGTGATTGCACACCTCTAGCACACCTTTATAGGGTGTAACACCTGATCCCTAATTAAGTGCACAAAAACCTAAAGTGCAATACTGCTAACCACCACCGGGGACAGTCAAGACACCTTGGAACTTTCCAAAGTAAAAAAAGTTCACCCAGTGCAATTTAATACCGCCAGATCCAACACTGGATCATGACAGTACCCCCTCCTTAATGAGGGGCCTCTGGACCCTCAAGACCACCCCTCATTAGGGAAACACCTACAGCGGGGACGCCCAGACCCTGAGTTCACCCCACCATTACCTGACACTTCAGGTTTATGACAAACGCACCGCTGGTATTGGCAATAAAGTTCATTTTGGAGGCACAACTAGAGTTGAGCGATACCGTCCGATACTTCAAAGTATCGGATCGGAATGGATAGGCCGATCTTAAAAAAAAGTATCGGTATCGCCGATTCCGATACCGGAAGTCCCATTCAAGTCTATGGGACTTCCGGTATCGGAATAAGAAAAATCCTGTTTTTCCCTTGTACAGCCTCTCTGGGGTCTGTACGGGCCTTTTGGGGGGCTGTGCCGGCCTGCCAGGGGGTCTGTGCAGGCTCCGGTGGTCTGTGCCGGCCTGCCGGGGGGCTGTGCCGGCCTGCCGGGGGGCTGTGCAGGCTCCGGTGGGCTGTGCCGGCCTGCCGGGGGGCTGTGCCGGCCTGCCGGGGGGCTGTGCAGGCTCCGGGGGGCTGTGCCGGCCTGCCGGGGGGCTGTGCCAGCCTGCCGGGGGGCTGTGCCAGCCTGCCGGGGGGTCTGTGCAGGCTTCGGGGGTCTGTGCAGGCATCGTCCGATGGGACTACAAGTCCCATCGGGCGATGCCTGCTACCATGACAGTGATTGACACATTAGCCAATGATGGGACAGTAGTAGTCTCATCATCCGGCTTATGTCTTGAATGTAAAAAAAAAAAAAAAAAAAAAAAATTACATGCTACATACATGCTACATACATACAACATGCATACTACATACATGCTACATTCATACTACATACATACTACATACATACTACATATATACTACATGCATGCAACATGCATACTACATATATACTACATGCAACATACATACTACATATATACTACATGCAACATACATACTACATATATACTACATGCATGCAACATGCATACTACATATATACTACATGCTACATACATACTACATATATACTACATACATACTGCATGCTACATACATACTACATACATACCACATACATACTACATACATACTACATGCTACATATATACTACATATATACTACATGCTACATACATACTACATATATGCTACATACATACTACATACATACTACATGCTACATACATACTACATATATACTACATACATACTACATACATACTACATACATACTACATGCTACATACATACTACATATATACTACATGCATGCTACATACATACTACATGCATGCTACATACATACTACATGCTACATACATACTACATATATACTACATGCATGCTACATACATACTACATGCTACATACATACTACATATATACTACATGCATGCTACATACATACTACATGCTACATACATACTACATACATACTACATGCATGCTACATACATACTACATGCTACATACATACCACATATATACTACATACATACTACATACAATACATTCATACAATACATACATAGACATACAGTACATATAACATAGAGTAACATACTTACCAATACTTGTCACATTGTTCCCCGAAGCCATTGTCTTTTACGGAATAAATATTAACATAACAAACCACAAAAATACTCACCCACGATCCGAAGCAGTCCACGAGTGTGTCCCACGACGATCTTGGGTAGAGAACTGCAGCATCAGCTGTTGCTGCCGTTCTCTACGGGCTGCAGGAATCCAATGACGGAAGGTAGGTATCCTTCCGCACTGTATTCCTCCGCCACTTAAAAAAAAAAAAGTCCCTAGTCTCACTTTATGCCATTGCTGCGTGGGAATTTCCCACACAGCAATGGCATAAAGTGAGACTAGGGACTTTTTTTTAAGTGGCGGAGGAATACAGTGCGGAAGGATACCTACCTTCCGTCATTGGATTTCTGCAGCCCGTAGAGAACGGCAGCAACAGCTGATGCTGCAGTTCTCTACCCAAGATCGTCGTGGGACACACTCGTGGACTGCTTCGGATCGTTGGTGAGTATTTTTGTGGTTTGTTATGTTAATATTTATTCCGTAAAAGACAATGGCTTCGGGGAACAATGTGACAAGTATTGGTAAGTATGTTACTCTATGTTATATGTACTGTATGTCTATGTATGTATTGTATGAATGTATTGTATGTAGTATGTATGTAGTATATATGTGGTATGTATGTAGCATGTAGTATGTACGTAGTATGTATGTAGCATGCATGTAGTATGTATGTAGTATGTATGTAGTATATATGTAGTATGTATGTAGCATGTAGTATGTATGTAGCATGCATGTAGTATGTATGTAGCATGCATGTAGTATATATGTAGTATGTATGTAGCATGTAGTATGTATGTAGCATGCATGTAGTATATATGTAGTATGTATGTAGTATGTATGTAGTATGTATGTAGTATGTATGTAGCATGCATGTAGTATATATGTAGTATGTATGTAGCATGTAGTATGTATGTAGCATGCATGTAGTATATATGTAGTATGTATGTAGCATGTAGTATGTATGTAGCATGCATGTAGTATATATGTAGTATGTATGTAGCATGTAGTATGTATGTAGCATGCATGTAGTATGTATGTAGTATGTATGTGGTATGTATGTAGCATGTAGTATGTATGTAGTATGTATGTAGTATGTATGTGGTATGTATGTAGCATGTAGTATGTATGTAGCATGCATGTAGTATGTATGTAGTATGCATGTAGTATATATGTAGTATGTATGTAGCATGTAGTATGTATGTAGCATGCATGTAGTATATATGTAGTATGTATGTAGCATGTAGTATGTATGTAGCATGCATGTAGTATATATGTAGTATGTATGTAGTATGTATGTAGCATGCATGTAGTATATATGTAGTATGTATGTAGCATGTAGTATGTATGTAGCATGCATGTAGTATATATGTAGTATGTATGTAGCATGTAGTATGTATGTAGCATGCATGTAGTATATATGTAGTATGTATGTAGCATGTAGTATGTATGTAGCATGCATGTAGTATATATGTAGTATGTATGTAGCATGTAGTATGTATGTAGCATGCATGTAGTATGTATGTAGTATGTATGTGGTATGTATGTAGCATGTAGTATGTATGTAGTATGTATGTAGTATGTATGTGGTATGTATGTAGCATGTAGTATGTATGTAGCATGCATGTAGTATGTATGTAATATGCATGTAGTATATATGTAGTATGTATGTAGCATGTAGTATGTATGTAGCATGCATGTAGTATATATGTAGTATGTATGTATGTAGTATGTATGTAGTATATATGTAGCATGTAGTATGTATGTAGCATGCATGTAGTATATATGTGTTATGTATGTAGTATGTATGTAGTATGTATGTGGTATGTATGTAGTATGTATGTAGTATGTATGTAGTATGTATGTAGCATGTAGTATGTATGTAGCATGCATGTAGTATGTATGTAGTATTTTTTTTTTTTTTTTTTTTTTTTAACATTTAACACATTAGCCGGATGATGGGACTACTACTGTCCCATCATTGGCTAATGTGTCAATCACTGTCATGGTAGCAGGCATCGCCAGATGGGACTTGTAGTCCCATCGGACGATGCTTGCACAGACCCCCGGACATCAGCACAGCCCCCCGGCAGGCCGGCACAGCCCCCCGGCAGGCCGGTACAGACCCCCACAGGGTGCACAGACCACCGGCAGGCCGGCACAGCCCCCCGGCAGGCCGGTACAGACCCCCACAGGGTGCACAGACCACCGGCAGGCCGGCACAGCCCCCCGGCATGCCGGTACAGACCCCGGGCAGTCCACACAGCCCCCCGGCAGGCCGGCAGAGACCCCCGGAAGGCCCGAAATGACGGCGCATCATGATGCGCACACACCGCGCATCATGATGACATCAGGCTGTCAATCAACTTTGAACTTCCGATTCCGATGCCGACTTCCGATATTGAAAAAATATCGGAAGTCGGTATCGGAATTCCGATACAGCAAGTATCGGCCGATACCCGATACTTGCGGTATCGGAATGCTCAACACTAGGCACAACTCATCTCCACAGCGCCGACCTGGGGAACGAGATTATGTATGTGTATGTATGCTAAGAGCTGATCAGACTCCACAACACATTTCCAAGATGTTTTTTGGTGGGACCCATACATGCTCGTTCACACACAGGTCCGGACCTGAACGTTTATTGCACACATACATTTGTCATTTTTTGGTGAACTCACTCTGGACTTGACAACAGAGGCGTCCCCCTGTGTCACCACACTCACACCCCCACTATTCACCAAGGGACACCACCCTCCAACCCTTTCACCATGAGGACTGCGCCTCCTAGGGTTGGTTAATGGCGAGGGTTGAGATTTGTCCCTACTCCCCCGCAGCACACCTGCTGCTCACACCAGGAGGAGAGGGAACGCATATGGAGGAAATATACACTCACTGGCCGCCTCCACACGGCCAGGAGGGGCGGCTTCTACGGTGGTATTTGAAGATTTGGCGTAAACCCCGCGGACTCTACATCAGTCTGCTCATCACTGGAACGCACCCCTTCACCTCGGGGAACACCAAGCAGCTCCGTGGGGCACCATTCCTCCCACCTGCCTTGGTATGCCCGCGTGCATGAGCAAGTCCCGCTCCCCAGCAGTGACTCTAGGGGCTTTTAGCCAGATCACAGCCGCCATTTTTTTTTTTCTCTGGTTATCTGAGCAGAGGCCCCAGACCGTGATAACTGCTGCTGCAGCGGCTCTAACACACCTTGCCGCTCCCCACTCACATCAGTGAGGCCCGGCAGCAATACTCAGCGGTCTCCACATGGCCAAAGCTCACCAGAAAAAAAAAAACTGTAGGGCCTGTGATAATGTCATGGTCACGTGTCTCAGGACGCAGATGATGCCGCAAGGCGAACCCATAACACACGTGACCCTGGATACACCGCCTCCAGTGGGGCGCATTTAAATAATAAAAACGTGCAGGTGGATACGCCGCCTCCACCTGGCGAATTTAGGTATTACACGTTATACATACAATATCTGGAAACACCGCCTCCAGTAAGGCGCATTTAAATAATAAAGGGGGGAACCTGGGTAACTTTAACAATGGTGGGCCCTGCAATAGGGAAAAGGGAATTGGAGACCTCCTGAGCTCCCCTGAGCCAGTGTCCCTGCACTCCTAACGTTCCCTATGCCGGTTTCGCACCGGGCGCCGCACGCGTACCTCAACGCCCTAGCTCGCCCTGACCCTAAACCCTCACTAGGAAACAGGTCGGTGCGGAAACTAATCCTACCAATGCACTAACAACACACATGAGGAAAGAGACAATACAGGGGAAACACCACTTAGCTTTGCTCTGTTGCGTGCCCTCCTAGCAACAGAGCCCTCCACCTGAGTGCATCTTCTCCTCCACCCGGATCCATCACCATAACAGGATCCTTCACCTTAGTGCAACCTTGGAGCAGAGTCCAACACCAGTTGCAGCTGCTTAGAACCAGAGTCCCAAGGATGAGTTCAGCTGCTGACACGAAGTCGAGCATGCTTGAGTCTAGCTCAGCGGCCAAGTCCCACATGGCGAGTGCCACTCTCCATAGTCGCCACTCCACCAGCCCATGCAGACACTTCCCGCTGACACCATCACTGTGACTCCACCACGCCATGCCAGCCCTTCGTCCAGACACCATAGCTGAAACACATCCCCCCAGGCTAAGCTGCGCAGGACTCCTCAGCAGCTCCATCCTTCATCCAGGCTCTCCAAAAACAGAGTGAACACAAACTCACAATATCACAGGCAGTGATTGCACACCTCTAGCACACCTTTATAGGGTGTAACACCTGATCCCTCATTAAGTGCACAAAAACCTAAAGTGCAATACTGCTAACCACCACCGGGGACAGTCAAGACACCTTGGAACTTTCCAAAGTAAAAAAAGTTCACCCAGTGCAATTTAATACCGCCAGATCCAACACTGGATCATGACACCTCCTAATAGAGGTGATGGCGACCAGGAAGGCCACTTTCCATAAAAGGAGGGAGAAGGAAATATCCTGAATTGGCTCAAAATGTGCACGCTGGAGGGCGCCTAGGACAAGATTGAGATCCCACGGATCAACCGGAAAGGAGGCGCTAGGTGAGCAACGCCCTGAAGAAAGGTCTTCACTTGAGAAAAGGAAGCCAGATTCCTCTGGAAGAGAATGGACACCTGACCCTTTAGAGTACTGAGTGAAAGGCCCGAGTCGAGACCCGTTTGCAGAAAACCAAGGACGGAGGGAAGAGAAAAAGTCATAGGAAACAAACTTTGTTCCTCGCACCACCAAAAGAAGGCCTTCCAACATCTGTGGTAGATGCGTGATGAGGCCGGTTTTCTTGCCCTAATCATGGTCTGTATGACCTTGTGAGAGAAACCTGCGTCCCTCAGGACCGCGGCCTCAACGGCCATGCCGTTAAAGTCAGCGACTGAGAAATCGGGTGGAAGAGGGGCCCTTGTGATAGATCTTGACGGACTGGAAGCCTCCAAGGAACGTCCAAGAGCATGTTCACTAGTTCCACATACCAAGGACGCCGCGGCCAGTCTGGAGCTATTAACAGAACGGGGACGCCTTCTGCCTTTATCTTTTTCACGACTCTTGGAATCAAGGGAACAGGTGGAAAAAGATAGGGCATCTGAAACAGGACCTGGCTACGTACCGGGGAACCTTGTGGTTCGTTCGAGAAGCCATTAGGTCGACATCCGGAATGCCCCACCTCTGACAAATTTGGTTGAAGATGGTGGGGTTGAGGGATAACTCGACTGACGCAAGCCCCTGACGACTTAGGAAATCGGCTTTCCAGTTGTCCATTCCCTGAAATGTGAACAGCTGATATGGCAGGGACGTGGCGTTCCGCCCAGCGCAGAATCTTTGCTACCTCTACCATAATCTGCTTGCTGTAAGTCCCGCCTTGGTGGTTTATGTAAGCCACAGCTGTGGCATTGTCCGACTGAATGCAGACCAGCTTGCCTGCGAAGAGGGATTGCCAGTGGAGGAGGGCAAGAAGGATTGCCCTGATCTCCAAGAGATTGATTGGAAGGAGGGCTTCCTAAACGTTCCAGCGACCCTGCACTGTGAGATGGAGGAAGACCGCTCCCCAACCTTGAAGACTGGCATCGGTGGTAATGACCTTGCCATTGGAGAGGGAGAAATGACCTCCCGCACAGGACAGAGGTGGATAGCGTCCACTAAGTGAGGGACTGTCTCACATTGAGAGGTAGAAGCACTGGACGATCCAGGGAAATTGTTCTCGTGTCCCAGGTTGACAGAAGGGTCAGCTGGAGAGGGCGGGTGTGGAACTGGGCATAAGACACTGCTTCCATGGAGGCTTGCCCAGTACACTCATGCAGAATCGAAGGGAAAGAGGAATTGGGCACTTTAGGGCTTTGATCCCCTGCCGGAGAGATGAGAACTTCTCCTTTGGAAGGAAGACTTGAGCTTGGATGGTGTCGAATTCCATGCCCAGGAACACGAGATGCTGAGTTGGGATCAGGGTCGACTTCTCTTTGTTGATTATCCAGCCGAGATGGACCAGAGTTTCCAGGGTGATCTGGAGGCTCTGATCACAGTCTTGGCGAGACGGGCCCTTGACAAAACAAACTGCGAAAAACCGAACTGATATCCAAAAATATTTTTATTATTAAAAAATATATACAAAAATTGTATATATGTACACATGTATATATAAAAGAAAGGGTGGTAATCCCAATACCCGAATGGAGGAATACCGGGAAACAATATGACATAAATAAATTATAATAGAGTGTCCCCAAATAAAGTAATGTACTGTAGTTTAACTAAAATATGTACAACATAGCATAATTAAATCAAATGGTGTAACAACCAATAATGTGTAACAGGTAACAATACCCCAAAAAAATATTAAAAATAAAAAATATGGGCATATATTATATTGCAAGCTAGTGCTAACATGAAAAAATGTATATAAATATATGAACATACAGTTACATGTTACACATTTATATATTATGAACAACCCGATAAGCACCAATGTGCTACAGGCTAGATAGCCCTGCCATATTGCACACACCTAAGTAAAATGCAAATTAATTGGAAAACATTGGAGTATACAATGCCACAATGCGCTTAAATATATTTAAAACTAGTGCCACTTTATATGTACCAATACCCCACAAGTAGAATAGCCATGCCATGATGCCTACAATTGTGATAGACACATGTCCAAAAAAAGGGGCTATAAATACCTTGTAACTGTTAATGCCAAGTTCCCAGTATACGTCCGACCCCGACGCGCGTTTCGGCGTCTGCCTTCATCAGGGGGTGGCGTCATTCACATAGGGGTAGGTTTTTATGTGATATAGAGCCAATGAGAGAGGGAGCGGGGGGTATGACGCGCATAGGCATCGGATGTCACCAGGGAATCCCGCCCCTCCGCCCCACGTGGTCCCCGCGGCTGCGAATGAAACTCGCAGACACAGGGGACGTGGACGCGATAGGCTAGGACACCCGGGATGCCGACGTCAATGCGCGTTCTGTCCGGCCCTCTGTCATTGGTGGACAGGAGTCATATGACTGGAAGGTCCTTTGACATACAGAGAACGAAAGAATGTAAAAAAAGGAAAAAAGAAGGGGAAGAACATGCCAAAACTATACACTACAGTCATGTATGTAATATAGATAGAAAGCAATTCCCTACATTAAATTATATTAATAACATAAGTGCAAAAAGTAGTGATAAATGACAGAGAATGGCCCTCTTGCATAAATAGCAAGAGAGTCATGTGACCAAAAGGTCCTAAAAATAAGACCCAAAAATATATAGAATGAACTAAAAATAAATACCGAATACACTGTGACATATGCCATAATTTAGTACACACCACAATGATATATAATAATCCGGCATATATCACAGTGATTAAAATAACACTGATAAACCACACATCCGCGGATGTTGTAGTGGTAGTGAACGTGATAAATACTGAAAATATAAAATGCATATGGCATCACTATGAAAAATATATGCAGTGCGAAAAACAGAAAAGAAATAAAAAATAAGTGTAAATGAAATGTGAATATAGTGCCAATGGCACATAAATAGGTATTCATACCATAAATATTACATATATGATAATGTTATTTATTAAACATGACAAATTAACAAATTATCAAATTCATCCTCTTCACTCTTCTCCCTTCTTGCATGTAGATATATGAAGATAAAGGACCCAAGGCAAAAGGACTCCGCCAAAAATTGAAGGTATGATCATACACACAAAAAAGAATTCACCCAACCAAGATGGAATAACTAAAAATGAATAGAACACACAAATAATTAAAAATCTTATATCAAATATATAAGCACAAAAACCTACAAAATTATAAATAAAAACAATTAAAATCAGGTAATCAAATATACATAACACCAAATGACAAGGGTGGTCATAGGAACGGAACAAAGCTCATGTTTTCATTTAAACCAAGGGGATGGATAGTATTTAACGTCCATATCCATCTGGTTTCCATCTGGGCCAATCTCTGACTAATATTGCCTCCTCGTATATTAGATGGAATTTTATCGAAACCTCTAATCCTCAAAAGTGAGGGATCACAATTGTGATACTGCTTAAAGTGCTTAGGGATTGTTTTTAAGAACATCGGTTCCTCCTCGTTCTTTGCGGCCAGAATACCGTTAACGTGTTCCCGTGTCCTGATTTTCAATTGACGGGTTGTTAACCCTATATAAATTTTTGGACATGGGCATACTGCATAATAGATCACTGCCTTCGTCTCGCAATTAATGTGATGGTTTATTGAAAATATTTTCTGGCCTGTGGAATCTACAAATTTGTCAGTCCTATCAATATTAGAACAGGCCACACAGTGACCACATTGGAAAGATCCCTTTCTCTGTTCAAAATTGGATAGGAAAGTCTTAGGTCCATTTTCATAATGGCTCCTGACGAGTTGGTCACGTATATTTTTTGGTCGACGATAAGTGATGCTAGGTTCATCTGCAAGGTATTTGGATAATGTATTATCCACCATGAGGATTGGCCACGCCTTGGCCAGAGCATTTCGCATTTTCTGATCTTCAGAATGATAGGTAGAGATGAATCGAACTTTCAATGTTTTCTCGGGTTTAGGGGATGAATATAGTAAATCATTCCTAAGGGAATGTTTTGCCCTATTGTATGCCCTTTTGATACTACGCCGACTGTATCCCTCTCAATAAACCTCAATTTCATTTCTTCAGCTCTCGTTTCAAAATCCCTATCAGTAGAACAAAGGCGTCTTAATCTCAAAAATTGGCTCACCGGAATGGATCTTATCAATGATGCAGGATGGGCCGATGAAGCATGTAATATTGAATTTGTGGACGTACTTTTTCTAAAGATGTCAGTTTGTAAAATACTATTGCTGTCACGTTTAATGAAAACATCCAGAAATTCAATTGAATTTCTATCATAACGACAGGTCAATCGAATATTTAATTCGTTCAAATTCAATTCAGTGATAAATAGATCAAGAGCCTCAGCTGAGCCCTGCCAAATAAAAAATATATCATCAATGTACCGTGTCCAAAAGAGGACACGGCACATTGACGGCAATTGGTCAGAATGGAAAAGGTCCCTCTCCCACAGCCCCAGGAACAGATTGGCATACGCAGGTGCGTAAGAAGCACCCATTGCTGTACCCTGGAGCTGCAGGTAGAAGGACCCTTTGAAAATAAAGAAGTTGTGAGTTAAACTAAATCCCAAGGTCTCAATAACAAATTCCCTCATACTGGGACACAAATTTGACATAGACAAAAAATATTTAACTGCTTTGATCCCATCCACATGTCTGATGTTTGAGTATAGGGACTCGACATCACATGTGACAAGTAGTGTGTCGGTCTCAATATGGAGGCCATCAATTTTCTTCAAAAATTCCATCGTATCTTTTGTAAAGGAAGGAAGACATTCGACCATAGGTTGTAATTTATGATCGATAAATTTACCCACATTCTCCAAAAAATTCCTATTGCCAGATACAATAGGTCTACCTGGTGGTAAATCGATACTCTTATGTATCTTTGGCAAAAGGTAGAATGTGGGTATACAAGGTTCCTTCACAGTCAATGCTTGTTGGAGTTCCTTCGAGATGACCCCTTCAACAGTAGCCCTATTGAGGATTTCATGTAATTTGGAACAGAAAGATATTAGAGGATTGTAAGTGAGTTTTTGATAACATACTTTATTCCTAAGTTGTTTGAAAGCCTCTGTCTCATACATCTTGGATGGCCAAATAACGATGTTACCCCCTTTATCTGATGGTTTAATCACCACATCTGTCAGATTCCTAAGTTTATCCAAACTCTTGCGTTCTTCAAAATTTAAATTACCGTTGCCTATATGCCGTGGTATTTGTTTAAACACTTCACTGACAATTTTAACAAATAATTCAATGTTAGGACAAGATGAAAATGGGGGAAATTTCTTTGACCTTGGCAAAATACAAATAGGGATCTTACCTCCTTCCTCTCCTGAATGTTCCTGAGCAAGTTCCTCTAGGGTTTGTAACGCCTCTTGCTCCTTGTCTGTAGGAAACATATCGTATGTGATATCATCATGAAAATACTTCTTAAACATCAGGGACCTTGCAAAAATATGCAAGTCCTTAATGGCAGAGAAAGTGTCAAAATTTGAGTCAGGACAAAAGGATAACCCCTTATAAAGAACCCCTAAATCCACTTTGGAAAGGTGGTGGGTACTCAAATCAATTACCTTAAATTGGTTGTCAACAGGATAATCATTATTGCATCTGTATGGTAAATTCCTCAGATTCCTCTTCCGTTTAAAAGAGTCTTTGTATGATACAGAGGAGGATGTAGAGGCGTCAGAGTAGTCACTCTGGGATATTGTGGACGAAATAGAGGGAGTTCGATTCAAATCTACTGTTGTCATTGTCCTTCTCCAACGATATACATTATTTGTTTGAAAATCCTTCATATCCCGAGCTAATTTACTTGCTTGGCTTTCCTGTATATCTTTGACCCAAATATCCAATTCTTTTTCCATGGTCACATTGACTAATTGAAAGTCCTCAGTTGTCAATTGAGTTTTGGCTAGATTGAACGTGACCTCAAGTTGTTGATCCAAATCCATAATATTTTTAGTATTCAGGTTAATTAATAATTCTAAAAAAATTTTTGAGGAGTTGTTACAAACCTCTTCCCATTTTTTAATGAATTCTTCATCCTCAATGGGAAATGATGGAATGACTTTAATCCTTAATCCCCTCGGTATTAAATCCTTAGTAACATAATTTTGAAAAAATGCCCTGTTCCACCATAAACGAGTGCGTTTATGCAATAAATTTTTAATAGTTGAATTAAAATTCACTATGCCATGACCACCAGAGCCATTGGTATTGGACCCACCACTGCCGAAAAGTTGGTTAACCCGGCTCTGCCAAGACTGTTCCTTGGCTTTAACCCCTTCCTGACATCCGACGTACTATCCCGTCCACGGTACCCGGGCCCGTATGACCGTGGACGGGATAGTACGTCGGGCCCTTTAATGCGATACCGCGACTAAAGTCGCGGTGATCGCATTAAAATTCCGACGCCATCTCACCTTAGAAAAGATGGCGTCGGCATCCCGGGCTGCGATCCCGCCCCCCCGGCATCCAGAGCGCTGTGATTGGCTGTTCAATTCTGAACAGCCAATCGCAGCGTTTCTCATTGTTTCAGCCAATCAGCTTGGCTGAAACAATGATGTCCTAGGCGGGGATCGAGTACCGATGTACTCGATCCTAGAGCCGGTGCCTGGCAACGCCAGGCACCGGCAAAAAGCACCCGGATTGGCGCGATCGCCGATCTGATCGATCGCGCCAATCGCAGTGCACAGCGGCGCTATATCGCCGCTGTGCCCTGCCAGTACCGGCCAGGATCGGTGCTATATTAGCACCGATCGTGCTGAAGCCTGATGCAGGCCCAGCAGGGCCTGCAGGAGTTGGCTGGCGCGATCGATTAGATCGGCGATCACGCCAACCACAGGGCACAGCTGCGGTCACCATGTGACCGCTCTGTGCCCTGCTGGTGACCTGGGCATGACCTGCCTAGTAATCGGAGCTGTGAGCTCCGATTCTAGGCAGTTGCCATGGTCACCAGGCAGATCAGGGATTGGTGGGATCGATGTAATCATTCGATCCCACCAATGACAGGTCACAGCAGCGATGTGACCGCTCTGTGACCTGCCCCCTGACCTGCCTCTGACCTGTCTGACCTGTCTGCAGGGGTCCTCACTCTAGCTGAGGATTCCTGCAGAGAGGTCGGACGCAGCAAGAGCTCCTGTGCTGGGTATTGTGGTGCCACAGCTTGTAGCATCACAATCCCTGCAGAAGAAAGAAGAAGAAGAAGAAAGAAAACTACAATTGTAAGTGTTAATTGATCCCTGATCCCCTGCCCAATCTATCTTCACCCCCCCAATCTATCTTCATCCCCCATCCCCCTCCACCCCCCTCTTACCCCCCTTTTACCCCCCTCCACCCCACTTTTGCGCCACCTCCGTGCGCAGCCGGCGAGCGTTGATCGGTGACGCAGTTCACCGATCAACACTCGCGCTCGCTTTTTTTTCCTTAGCCCCCTTTGCGCCACTTCCGTTCACACATTCCGCAGCCGCAAAAGTTGGATAAGTGACACACGTCACTTATCCAAGCTTGTGCCTGCCGTTTTTCATTTTTTTCACCCCCCTTTGTGCCACCTAACTACAACCCTAACTGTTGATCCCTGCCCAATCTATCTTCATCCACCCCAATCCCCCATCCCCCTTTCCCCTATTTTTACCCCCCTCCACCCCACTTTTGCGCCACCTCCGTGCGCAGCTGCCGAGCGTTGATTGGTGACGCAGTTCACCGATCAACACTTGAGCTCGTTTTTTTTTCCTTAGCCCCCTTTGCGCCACTTCCGTACACACATCCCGCAGCCGCAAAAGTTGGATAAGTGACACACGTCACTTATCCAAGCTTGTGCCTGCCGCTTTTCATTTTTTTCACCCCCCTTTGTGCCACCTAACTACAACCCTAACTGTTGATCCCTGCCCAATCTCTCTTCATCCACCCCAATCCCCCCATCCCCCTTCCCCCTATTTTTACCCCCCTCCACCCCACTTTTGCGCCACCTCCGTGCGCAGCCGCCGAGCGTTGATTGGTGACGCAGTTCACCGATCAACACTTGAGCTCGCTTTTTTTTCCTTAGCCCCTCCGTACACACATCCCGCAGCTGCGAAACTTGGATAAGTGACACAGTTCACTTATCAGAGTTTGCCGTTTTCCTTTTTTTTTTTTTCCACCCCCCCCTTGCGCCACCCCGTGCGCACATCCAGCAGCCTAGTTTTGATAAGTGACACTTATCAGCTAGGGCCTGCTGTTTTAGACTTTTTTCCACAGCTTTTTCTTTACAGAAAGTTTACACCAATCACTCCCCCCCCTCATGTACACATACAGTTTTCAATAAAGTGTACACCCAAGCACCATATTTACACAAAAATGTCATCAAATTCATCCCAACAGCGCTATTCAGTGGAGGAGGCATATGCTTTACTTGCCTCCGAAACTGATAGCGATTTGGATGACGATCCGACTTTTCTTTATTTTTCGGATTCTTCATCCTCTTCTTCTTCCTCTTCCCCCTCCTCATCTTCCTCCTCGGGTCCTGCGGAACCGCCACGCAGACGCTCCAGGACAGAAGATGAGGCAGCGCCCACCTTGCCCGCAGCTGACCCAGTGCTCCCCGTATGGACCTCGCCCCCCGAAAATTACGAGCCACTGATTCCTGATTTTGTGGCAGAATCAGGAATCAAGTTTGACACCACCGGCCTCACAGAAATTGACTTTTTCAAAGTCTTTTTCTCTGAGGATTTTGTTAACCTCATGGTGGAGCAAACTAATTTGTACGCTCGTCAATTTTTGGAGCAAAACCCGCGTTCAACATTTTCAAACTGGTCTCCTATAGACGCAGTTGAAATGACGCAGTTTTGGGGCCTGGTCCTCCATATGGGGATACTGAAGAAGCCGGAAATTCGGCAATATTGGAGTGTTGATATTTTATACAACACTCCAGTGTTCCGAATGGTCATGGCCCGGACGCGTTTTGAGGCCATCCACAAGTTTCTGCATTATACTGATAATGCAGCGTGTCCCGCACAAGATAACCCCAACTTTGACCGTCTGTTCAAAGTTCGGCCGGTCATCGACCACTTCAACAAAAAGTTTGCTGAAGTGTACGTGCCCCAAAGGGACATCTGCGTGGATGAGTCCTTGGTTCACTTCAAGGGAAGGCTGCGATTCCGTCAATACCTGCCCAGTAAGAGGGCCAGGTACGGAATCAAACTCTATAAGTTGTGTGAGAGTACCTCAGGGTACACCCACAAGTTTAGAGTTTACGAAGGGAAGGACAGCCGGATTGAACCCAAAGAGTGTCCTCCTTTCCTGGGAGTGAGTGGGAAAATTGTGTGGGATTTGGTGCACCCACTGCTGGATAAAGGTTATCACCTCTACACTGATAACTTTTATACCAGCATCCCACTCTACAAATCCCTCTCTGAGCGACGTACCGCAGCCTGCGGTACTGTCCGCAAAAATCAGAGAGGCCTCCCGAAGATGCTACTTGGGCAGATGCTCCGAAAAGGTGAGAGCAGAGCTCAATGTAGCGACCACCTGCTGGTGGTCAAGTACAAGGACAAGAGAGATGTCCATCTCTTGACCACCATACACGGTGATGGCAGTACCCTCTGCACTGTACGGGGTACCTCTACACAGGTCCTCAAACCGACATGTGTAGTGGGGTACAACAAAAAAATGGGGGGAGTTGATCTCTCCGATCAACTCCTCCAACCGTACAATGCATTGAGGAAGGCCAAGGTGTGGTACAAAAAGCTGGCCGTGCACATCGTCCAAATGGCAATGCTCAACGCATTCCTGCTGTCACAATGTGCATGCCCCAGCGATACGGCGTACCTTCATTTCCAGGAGGTAGTGGTTAAGGCCATGATGTTTGGCGCTCAGGAAGGAGCGGGCCCCAGTACTTCAGGAACTGAAGGTGCTCGTATTGTCCCAGGTCAGCATTTTCTGGCGGTGGTCCCGCCAACCCCAAGAAAAGGTAAGCCGCAAAAAAGGTGTCGAGTGTGTTACAAAAAAGGAATACGCAGGGACACCACTTACCAGTGCGACACCTGCCCCGAAAAACCTGGCCTGTGCATGAAGGATTGCTTCAAATTGTACCACTCCTCCATGCACTACTAATTTACATTAGATTAGTTGGGGGCACATCTAGATTTGTTCATTGGGGGTCTAGTATCCAAAATGATGTCATATGTGGGTTTTTTTTCCTGTTTAGGCACATCAGGGACTCTGCAAATGGAACATGACGCCAGTAGACCATCAAAGTCTGCATTCCAAAACAACACTACTTCCCTTTCGAGCCCCAACGTGTGCCTAAACAGTTTTTTCCCACATGTGGGGTACCAGAGTACCCAGGACAAATTGGACAATGACTTTTGGGGTCCAATTTCTCCTGTTACTCTTGGGAAAATTAAAAATTGGGGACTAAATGATCATTTATGTGGGAACAAAACAGGATTTTATATTTTCACGCCTGGGCATTATAATCTTTAGTGAAACACTTGGGGGTTCAAAGTGCTCACCACACATCTAGATAAGTTCCTTAGGGGGTCTAGTTTCCAAAATGGGGTCACTTATTGGGGGTTTCTACTGTTTAGGAACATCAAGGGCTCTGCAAATGGAACATGACGCCCGCAGACCATTCCATCAAAGTCTGCTTTCCAAAACGTCATTACTTCCCTTTCGAGCCCTGACGTGTGCCCAAACAGTAGTTTTCTCCCACATGTGGGGTATCAGGGTACTCAGGACAAATTGGACAACAACTTTTGGGGTCCAATTTCTCCTGTTACTCTTGGGAAAATTAAAAATTGGGGACTAAATGATCATTTATGTGGGAACAAAACAGGATTTTATATTTTCACGCCTGGGCATTATAATCTTTAGTGAAACACTTGGGGGTTCAAAGTGCTCACCACACATCTAGATAAGTTCCTTAGGGGGTCTAGTTTCCAAAATGGGGTCACTTATTGGGGGTTTCTACTGTTTAGGAACATCAAGGGCTCTGCAAATGGAACATGACGCCCGCAGACCATTCCATCAAAGTCTGCTTTCCAAAACGTCATTACTTCCCTTTCGAGCCCTGACGTGTGCCCAAACAGTAGTTTTCTCCCACATGTGGGGTATCAGGGTACTCAGGACAAATTGAACAACAACTTTTGGGGTCCAATTTCTCCTGTTACTCTTGGGAAAATTAAAAATTGGGGACTAAATGATCATTTATGTGGGAACAAAACAGGATTTTATATTTTCATGCCCGGGTGTTATAAACTTCTGTGAAGCCCTTGGGGGTTCAAAGTGCTCACCACACATCTAGATAAGTTCCTTAGGGGGTCTAGTTTCCAAAATGGGGTCACTTGTGGGGGGTTTCCACTGTTTAGGCACATCAGACGCTCGTCAAACGTGACATGGCGTCCGATCTCAATTCCAGCCAATTTTAGGTTGAAAAAGTCAAACGGGGCTCCTTCCCTTCTGAGCCCTGCCATGTGCCTAAACAGTGGTTCCCCCCCACATATTGGGTATCAGCGTACTCAGGACAAATTTGACAACAACCTTTGGGGTCCAATTTCTCCTGTTACCCTTGGGAAAACAAAATATTGGGGACTAAATGATCATGTTTGTGGAAAAAATATGATTTTTTATTTTCACGCCCGGGTGTTATAAACTTCTGTGAAGCCCTTGGGGGTTCAAAGTGGTCACCACACATCTAGATAAGTTCCTTAGGGGGTCTAGTTTCCAAAATGGGGTCACTTGTGGGGGGTTTCCACTGTTTAGGCACATCAGACGCTCGTCAAACGTGACATGGCGTCCGATCTCAATTCCAGCCAATTTTAGGTTGAAAAAGTCAAACGGGGCTCCTTCCCTTCTGAGCCCTGCCATGTGCCTAAACAGTGGTTCCCCCCCACATATTGGGTATCAGCATACTCAGGACAAATTTGACAACAACCTTTGGGGTCCAATTTCTCCTGTTACCCTTGGGAAAACAAAATATTGGGGACTAAATGATCATGTTTGTGGAAAAAATATGATTTTTTATTTTCACGCCCGGGTGTTATAAACTTCTGTGAAGCCCTTGGGGGTTCAAAGTGGTCACCACACATCTAGATAAGTTCCTTAGGGGGTCTAGTTTCCAAAATGGGGTCACTTGTGGGGGGTTTCCACTGTTTAGGCACATCAGACGCTCGTCAAACGTGACATGGCGTCCGATCTCAATTCCAGCCAATTTTAGGTTGAAAAAGTCAAACGGGGCTCCTTCCCTTGTGAGCCCTGCCATGTGCCTAAACAGTGGTTCCCCCCCACATATTGGGTATCAGCATACTCAGGACAAATTTGACAACAACCTTTGGGGTCCAATTTCTCCTGTTACCCTTGGGAAAACAAAATATTGGGGACTAAATGATCATGTTTGTGGAAAAAATATGATTTTTTATTTTCACGTCCGGTGTTATAAACTTCTGTGAAGCCCTTGGGGGTTCAAAGTGGTCACCACACATCTAGATAAGTTCCTTAGGGGGTCTAGTTTCCAAAATGGGGTCACTTGTGGGGGGTTTCCACTGTTTAGGCACATCAGACGCTCGTCAAACGTGACATGGCGTCCGATCTCAATTCCAGCCAATTTTAGGTTGAAAAAGTCAAACGGGGCTCCTTCCCTTGTGAGCCCTGCCATGTGCCTAAACAGTGGTTCCCCCCCACATATTGGGTATCAGCATACTCAGGACAAATTTGACAACAACCTTTGGGGTCCAATTTCTCCTGTTACCCTTGGGAAAACAAAATATTGGGGACTAAATGATCATGTTTGTGGAAAAAATATGATTTTTTATTTTCACGCCCGGGTGTTATAAACTTCTGTGAAGCCCTTGGGGGTTCAAAGTGGTCACCACACATCTAGATAAGTTCCTTAGGGGGTCTAGTTTCCAAAATGGGGTCACTTGTGGGGAGTTTCCACTGTTTAGGCACATCAGACGCTCGTCAAACGTGACATGGCGTCCGATCTCAATTCCAGCCAATTTTAGGTTGAAAAAGTCAAACGGGGCTCCTTCCCTTCTGAGCCCTGCCATGTGCCTAAACAGTGGTTCCCCCCCACATATTGGGTATCAGCGTACTCAGGACAAATTTGACAACAACCTTTGGGGTCCAATTTCTCCTGTTACCCTTGGGAAAACAAAATATTGGGGACTAAATGATCATGTTTGTGGAAAAAATATGATTTTTTATTTTCACGCCCGGGTGTTATAAACTTCTGTGAAGCCCTTGGGGGTTCAAAGTGGTCACCACACATCTAGATAAGTTCCTTAGGGGGTCTAGTTTCCAAAATGGGGTCACTTGTGGGGGGTTTCCACTGTTTAGGCACATCAGACGCTCGTCAAACGCGACATGGCGTCCGATCTCAATTCCAGCCAATTTTAGGTTGAAAAAGTCAAACGGGGCTCCTTCCCTTGTGAGCCCTGCCATGTGCCTAAACAGTGGTTCCCCCCCACATATTGGGTATCAGCATACTCAGGACAAATTTGACAACAACCTTTGGGGTCCAATTTCTCCTGTTACCCTTTGGAAAACAAAATATTGGGGACTAAATGATCATGTTTGTGGAAAAAATATGATTTTTTATTTTCACGCCCGGGTGTTATAAACTTCTGTGAAGCCCTTGGGGGTTCAAAGTGGTCACCACACATCTAGATAAGTTCCTTAGGGGGTCTAGTTTCCAAAATGGGGTCACTTGTGGGGGGTTTTCACTGTTTAGGCACATCAGACGCTCGTCAAACGTGACATGGCGTCCGATCTCAATTCCAGCCAATTTTAGGTTGAAAAAGTCAAACGGGGCTCCTTCCCTTGTGAGCCCTGCCATGTGCCTAAACAGTGGTTCCCCCCCACATATTGGGTATCAGCATACTCAGGACAAATTTGACAACAACCTTTGGGGTCCAATTTCTCCTGTTACCCTTGGGAAAACAAAATATTGGGGACTAAATGATCATGTTTGTGGAAAAAATATGATTTTTTATTTTCACGCCCGGGTGTTATAAACTTCTGTGAAGCCCTTGGGGGTTCAAAGTGGTCACCACACATCTAGATAAGTTCCTTAGGGGGTCTAGTTTCCAAAATGGGGTCACTTGTGGGGAGTTTCCACTGTTTAGGCACATCAGACGCTCGTCAAACGCGACATGGCGTCCGATCTCAATTCCAGCCAATTTTAGGTTGAAAAAGTCAAACGGGGCTCCTTCCCTTCTGAGCCCTGCCTTGTGCCCAAACAGTGGTTCCCCCCCATATATTGGGTATCAGCGTACTCAGGACAAATTTGACAACAACTTTTGGGGTCCAATTTCTCCTGTTACCCTTGGGAAAATAAAAAAATTGTTGCTAAAATATTATTTTTGTGACTAAAAAGTTAAATGTTCATTTTTCCTTCCACGTTGCTTCTGCTCCTGTGAAGCACCTGAAGGGTTAATAATCTTCTTGAATGTAGTTTTGAGTAGCTTCAGGGGTGCAGTTTTTAGAATGGTGTCACTTTTGGGTATTTTCTGCCATATAGACAAAAATGGTTTTGTAAGTTTTGTTGTAAAAATTAGAAATCGCTTGTCAAATTTTAACCCTTATAACTTCCTAACAAAAAAAAATGTTGTTTCCCAAATTGTGCTGATGTAAAGTAGACATGTGGGAAATGTTATTTAGTAACTATTTTGTGTCACATATTTCTCTGTTTTAAGGGCATACAAATTCAAAGTTTGAAAATTGCACAATTTTCAAAATTTTTGCCATATTTGTTTTTTTCATAAATAAACGCAAGTTATAGCGAAAATTTTTTACCACTAAAGTGAAGTACAATATGTCACGAGAAAACAATCTCAGAATCGCCTAGATCCGTTGAAGCGTTCCAGAGTTATAACCTCATAAAGGGACAGTGGTCAGAATTGTAAAAATTGGCCCGGTCATGAACGTGCAAACCACCCTTGGGGGTGAAGGGGTTAAAGTCCATAGTCTCGAAGGAATCCTGTGCAAAACACAGTATAACATTGAATACAAAAGAGAAAAATTCCAAGACAATAGTGCTTATCCTAATTGAATATAATACTTATAGTAAACTAATATATACACACCAAATGGACAAATATAGGATGATTCGGAAAACTGAACAAAACAAACTGCGAAAAACCGAACTGATATCCAAAAATATTTTTATTATTAAAAAATATATACAAAAATTGTATATATGTACACATGTATATATAAAAGAAAGGGTGGTAATCCCAATACCCAAATGGAGGAATACCGGGAAACAATATGACATAAATAAATTATAATAGAGTGTCCCCAAATAAAGTAATGTACTGTAGTTTAACTAAAATATGTACAACATAGCATAATTAAATCAAATGGTGTAACAACCAATAATGTGTAACAGGTAACAATACCCAAAAAAATATTAAAAATAAAAAATATGGGCATATATTATATTGCAAGCTAGTGCTAACATGAAAAAATGTATATAAATATATGAACATACAGTTACATGTTACACATTTATATATTATGAACAACCCGATAAGCACCAATGTGCTACAGGCTAGATAGCCCTGCCATATTGCACACACCTAAGTAAAATGCAAATTAATTGGAAAACATTGGAGTATACAATGCCACAATGCGCTTAAATATATTTAAAACTAGTGCCACTTTATATGTACCAATACCCCGCAAGTAGAATAGCCATGCCATGATGCCTACAATTGTGATAGACACATGTCCAAAAAAAGGGGCTAAAAATACCTTGTAACTGTTAATGCCAAGTTCCCAGTATACGTCCGACCCTGACGCGCGTTTCGGCGTCTGCCTTCATCAGGGGGTGGTGTCATTCACATAGGGGTAGGTTTTTATGTGATATAGAGCCAATGAGAGAGGGAGCGGGGGGTATGACGCGCATAGGCATCGGACGTCACCAGGGAATCCCGCCCCTCCGCCCCACGTGGTCCCCGCGGCTGCGAATGAAACTCGCAGACACAGGGGACGTGGACGCGATAGGCTAGGACACCCGGGACGCCGACGTAAATGCGCGTTCTGTCCGGCCCTCTGTCATTGGTGGACAGGAGTCATATGACTGGAAGGTCCTTTGACATACAGAGAACGAAAGAATGTAAAAAAAGGAAAAAAGAAGGGGAAGAACATGCCAAAACTATACACTACAGTCATGTATGTAATATAGATAGAAAGTAATTCCCTATATTAAATTATATTAATAACATAAGTGCAAAAAGTAGTGATAAATGACAGAGAATGGCCCTCTTGCATAAATAGCAAGAGAGTCATGTGACCAAAAGGTCCTAAAAATAAGACCCAAAAATATATAGAATGAACTAAAAATAAATACCGAATACACTGTGACATATGCCATAATTTAGTACACACCACAATGATATGTAATAATAATCCGGCATATATCACAGTGATTAAAATAACACTGATAAACCACACATCCGCGGATGTTGTAGTGGTAGTGAACGTGATAAATACTGAAAATATACAATGCATATTGCATCACTATGAAAAATATATGCAGTGCGAAAAACAGAAAAGAAATAAAAAATAAGTGTAAATGAAATGTGAATATAGTGCCAATGGCACATAAATAGGTATTCATACCATAAATATTACATATATGATAATGTTATTTATTAAACATGACAAATTAACAAATTATCAAATTCATCCTCTTCACTCTTCTCCCTTCTTGCATGTAGATATATGAAGATAAAGGACCCAAGGCAAAAGGACTCCGCCAAAAAATTGAAGGTATGATCATACACACAAAAAAGAATTCACCCAACCAAGATGGAATAACTAAAAATGAATAGAACACACAAATAATTAAAAATCTTATATCAAATATATAAGCACAAAAACCTACAAAATTATAAATAAAAACAATTAAAATCAGGTAATCAAATATACATAACACCAAATGACAAGGGTGGTCATAGGAACGGAACAAAGCTCATGTTTTCATTTAAACCAAGGGGATGGATAGTATTTAACGTCCATATCCATCTGGTTTCCATCTGGGCCAATCTCTGACTAATATTGCCTCCTCGTATATTAAATGGAATTTTATCGATACCTCTAATCCTCAAAAGTGAGGGATCACAATTGTGATACTGCTTAAAGTGCTTAGGGATTGTTTTTAAGAACATCGGTTCCTCCTCGTTCTTTGCGGCCAGAATACCGTTAACGTGTTCCCGTGTCCTGATTTTCAATTGACGGGTTGTTAACCCTATATAAATTTTTGGACATGGGCATACTGCATAATAGATCACTGCCTTCGTCTCGCAATTAATGTGATGGTTTATTGAAAATATTTTCTGGCCTGTGGAATCTACAAATTTGTCAGTCCTATCAATATTAGAACAGGCCACACAGTGACCACATTGGAAAGATCCCTTTCTCTGTTCAAAATTGGATAGGAAAGTCTTAGGTCCATTTTCATAATGGCTCCTGACGAGTTGGTCACGTATATTTTTTGGTCGACGATAAGTGATGCTAGGTTCATCTGCAAGGTATTTGGATAATGTATTATCCACCATGAGGATTGGCCACGCCTTGGCCAGAGCATTTCGCATTCTCTGATCTTCAGAATGATAGGTAGAGATGAATTGAACTTTCGATGTTTTCTTGGGTTTAGGGGATGAATATAGTAAATCATTCCTAAGGGAATGTTTTGCCCTATTGTATGCCCTTTTGATACTACGCCGACTGTATCCCCTCTCAATAAACCTCAATTTCATTTCTTCAGCTCTCGTTTCAAAATCCCTATCAGTAGAACAAAGGCGTCTTAATCTCAAAAATTGGCTCACCGGAATGGATCTTATCAATGATGCAGGATGGGCCGATGAAGCATGTAATATTGAATTTGTGGACGTACTTTTTCTAAAGATGTCAGTTTGTAAAATACTATTGCTGTCACGTTTAATCAAAACATCCAGAAATTCAATTGAATTTCTATCATAACGACAGGTCAATCGAATATTTAATTCGTTCAAATTCAATTCAGTGATAAATAGATCAAGAGCCTCAGCTGAGCCCTGCCAAATAAAAAATATATCATCAATGTACCGTGTCCAAAAGAGGACACGGCACATTGACGGCAATTGGTCAGAATGGAAAAGGTCCCTCTCCCACAGCCCCAGGAACAGATTGGCATACGCAGGTGCGTAAGAAGCGCCCATTGCTGTACCCTGGAGCTGCAGGTAGAAGGACCCTTTGAAAATAAAGAAGTTGTGAGTTAAACTAAATCCCAAGGTCTCAATAACAAATTCCCTCATACTGGGACACAAATTTGACAAAGACAAAAAATATTTAACTGCTTTGATCCCATCCACATGTCTGATGTTTGAGTATAGGGACTCGACATCACATGTGACAAGTAGTGTGTCGGTCTCAATATGGAGGCCATCAATTTTCTTCAAAAATTCCATCGTATCTTTTGTAAAGGAAGGAAGACATTCGACCATAGGTTGTAATTTATGATCGATAAATTTACCCACATTCTCCAAAAAATTCCTATTGCCAGATACAATAGGTCTACCTGGTGGTAAATCGATACTCTTATGTATCTTTGGCAAAAGGTAGAATGTGGGTATACAAGGTTCCTTCACAGTTAATGCTTGTTGGAGTTCCTTCGAGATGACCCCTTCAACAGTAGCCCTATTGAGGATATCATGTAATTTGGAACAGAAAGATATTAGAGGATTGTAAGTGAGTTTTTGATAACATACTTTATTCCTAAGTTGTTTGAAAGCCTCTGTCTCATACATCTTGGATGGCCAAATAACGATGTTACCCCCTTTATCTGATGGTTTAATCACCACATCTGTCAGATTCCTAAGTTTATCCAAACTCTTGCGTTCTTCAAAATTTAAATTACCGTTGCCTATATGCCGTGGTATTTGTTTAAACTCTTCACTGACAATTTTAACAAATAATTCAATGTTAGGACAAGATGAAAATGGGGGAAATTTCTTTGACCTTTGCAAAATACAAATAGGGATCTTACCTCCTTCCTCTCCTGAATGTTCCTGAGCAAGTTCCTCTAGGGTTTGTAACGCCTCTTGCTCCTTGTCTGTAGGAAACATATCGTATGTGATATCATCATGAAAATACTTCTTAAACATCAGGGACCTTGCAAAAATATGCAAGTCCTTAATGGCAGAGAAAGTGTCAAAATTTGAGTCAGGACAAAAGGATAACCCCTTATAAAGAACCCCTAAATCCACTTTGGAAAGGTGGTGGGTACTCAAATTAATTACCTTAAATTGGTTGTCAACAGGATAATCATTATTGCGTCTGTATGGTAAATTCCTCAGATTCCTCTTCCGTTTAAAAGAGTCTTTGTATGATACAGAGGAGGATGTAGAGGCGTCAGAGTAGTCACTCTGGGATATTGTGGACGAAATAGAGGGAGTTCGATTCAAATCTACTGTTGTCATTGTCCTTCTCCAACGATATACATTATTTGTTTGAAAATCCTTCATATCCCGAGCTAATTTACTTGCTTGGCTTTCCTGTATATCTTTGACCCAAATATCCAATTCTTTTTCCATGGTCACATTGATTAATTGAAAGTCCTCAGTTGTCAATTGAGTTTTGGCTAGATTGAACGTGACCTCAAGTTGTTGATCCAAATCCATAATATTTTTAGTATTCAGGTTAATTAATAATTCTAAAAAAATTTTTGAGGAGTTGTTACAAACCTCTTCCCATTTTTTAATGAATCCTTCATCCTCAATGGGAAATGATGGAATGACTTTAATCCTTAATCCCCTCGGTATTAAATCCTTAGTAACATAATTTTGCAAAAATGCCCTGTTCCACCATAAACGAGTGCGTTTATGCAATACATTTTTAATAGTTGAATTAAAATTCACTATGCCATGACCACCAGAGCCATTGGTATTGGACCCACCACTGCCGAAAAGTTGGCTAACCCGGCTCTGCCAAGACTGTTCCTTGGCTTTAAAGTCCATAGTCTCGAAGGAATCCTGTGCAAAACACAGTATAACATTGAATACAAAAGAGAAAAATTCCAAGACAATAGTGCTTATCCTAATTGAATATAATACTTATAGTAAACTAATATATACACACCAAATGGACAAATATAGGATGATTCGGAAAACTGAACAAAACAAACTGCGAAAAACCGAACTGATATCCAAAAATATTTTTATTATTAAAAAATATATATACAAAAATTGTATATATGTACACATGTATATATAAAAGAAAGGGTGGTAATCCCAATACCCGAATGGAGGAATACCGGGAAACAATATGACATAAATAAATTATAATAGAGTGTCCCCAAATAAAGTAATGTACTGTAGTTTAACTAAAATATGTACAACATAGCATAATTAAATCAAATGGTGTAACAACCAATAATGTGTAACAGGTAACAATACCCAAAAAAATATTAAAAATAAAAAATATGGGCATATATTATATTGCAAGCTAGTGCTAACATGAAAAAATGTATATAAATATATGAACATACAGTTACATGTTACACATTTATATATTATGAACAACCCGATAAGCACCAATGTGCTACAGGCTAGATAGCCCTGCCATATTGCACACACCTAAGTAAAATGCAAATTAATTGGAAAACATTGGAGTATACAATGCCACAATGCGCTTAAATATATTTAAAACTAGTGCCACTTTATATGTACCAATACCCCGCAAGTAGAATAGCCATGCCATGATGCCTACAATTGTGATAGACACATGTCCAAAAAAAGGGGCTATAAATACCTTGTAACTGTTAATGCTAAGTTCCCAGTATACGTCCGACCCCGACGCGCGTTTCGGCGTCTGCCTTCATCAGGGGGTGGCGTCATTCACATAGGGGTAGGTTTTTATGTGATATAGAGCCAATGAGAGAGGGAGCGGGGGATATGACGCGCATAGGCATCGGACGTCACCAGGGAATCCCGCCCCTCCGCCCCACGTGGTCCCCGCGGCTGCGAATGAAACTCGCAGACACAGGGGACGTGACGTTCCGCCCAGCGCAGAATCTTTGCTACCTCTACCATAATCTGCTTGCTGTAAGTCCCGCCTTGGTGGTTTATGTAAGCCACAGCTGTGGCATTGTCCGACTGAATGCAGACCAGCTTGCCTGCGAAGAAGAATTGCCAGTGGAGTAGGGCAAGAAGGATTGCCCTGGTCTCCAAGAGATTGATTGGAAGGAGGGCTTCCTAAACGTTCCAGCGACCCTGCACTGTGAGATGGAGGAAGACCGCTCCCCAACCTTGAAGACTGGCATCGGTGGTAATGACCTTGCCATTGGAGAGGGAGAAATGACCTCCCACACAGGACAGAGGTGGATAGCGTCCACTAAGTGAGGGACTGTCTCACATTGAGAGGTACAAGCACTGGACGATCCAGGGAAATTGTTCTCGTGTCCCAGGTTGACAGAAGGGTCAGCTGGAGAGGGCGGGTGTGGAACTGGGCATAAGACACTGCTTCCATGGAGGCTTGCCCAGTACACTCATGCAGAATCGAAGGGAAAGAGGAATTGGGCACTTTAGGGCTTTGATCCCCTGCCGGAGAGATGAGAACTTCTCCTTTGGAAGGAAGACTTGAGCTTGGATGGTGTCGAATTCCATGCCCAGGAACACGAGATGCTGAGTTGGGATCAGGGTCGACTTCTCTTTGTTGATTATCCAGCCGAGATGGACCAGAGTTTCCAGGGTGATCTGGAGGCTCTGATCACAGTCTTGGCGAGACGGGCCCTTGACAAGAAGATTGTCGAGATAAGGGATTATGAGAATCCCCTTGGAACGACCGCCTCCATGACCTTCGTGAATACCCTGGGGGCGGACGTCAGGCCGCACGGGAGTGCCGTGAACTGCTAATAGTGCTCCTTGATGGCAAACTGAAGGAACCTCTGATGCTGCAGACTAACAGGGATGTGCAGGTAAGCGTCCTGAATGTTCACAGAGCAAAGATATTCCCCCGGCTCCATGGAGGCGATCACCGAGCACAAGGACTCCATTCTGAAGTCGCGAATTCAAAGGTGGCGATTCAACTGCTTGAGATCCAAGATCGGGCGGAGGGAACAATCTTTTTTCGGGACTACGAACAGGTTTGAGAAGAACCCTGAAAACCGTTCGTGCCAAGGGACGGGTACAATAACCCCTGAGCTTAGGAGGGAAGAGACGGCCTGGAGAAGTCCTGGGGCATGAGAGGACTGCTTTGGTGGACGAGAGAGGAGGAAACATCTTCCTGGGGGGGGGTGAAGAAAATTCTATCTTGTAGCCGGATGTAAAGATCTCCCTGACCCAGGCGTCGTCGACAACCATGTGTCCCTGAAAAGAAGTCTGCCTCCCACTCTGGAAAGCTTTCCAGTTGGGGGTGACCCATCATTTAGATGAGAATCTGTGACTGCGGGACCTGGAGGGCTTAGAGGGGTGGCCTTTAGGCTTCCAGTGAGGAGTTGGTTTGAAGGAAGGTTTCCTTCTTTCCCCTTGTGCGGAAGAACGTTCCTGCTGGGAGGAACCGCCTGAGGAAGAGAAAGGCCAAAAGGGGCGAAAAGTCTGGTGTCCTTTCCAACTGAAGGGACATCTTGGTCTGGATTGGGGCAGAGAAGTGCTTTTACCTCCGGTGGCACCCAAAACGATCTGGTCCAGCTTGGCCCCAAAGAGCCTTGGAACGGTAGGCCAGTGATAGATTTTTTGGATGCTGGGTCCGCATTCCACGCCTTTAACCAAAGGACGTGGCGAATAGCAATTATGTTGCTGTTTTTTCTTGCGGAACAGGCAGCCGCATCCGAGGAGGCATTTAAGAGGTATTTACCCGCATGGGCAATTTGGTCCGCTAAATCAGCTAGCTCCTCTGTAGGAGCCGCTGCCATGATACCCCGGCGAAGTATCTTGGCCCAGGCAGATATGGCTTATGGCTAGAGTTGAGCGACTTTTGTTTTTTTATGGTCGAGTTTCGTTTCGTGAAACCCGACTTTTCCAAAAGTCGGGTCGAGCAAGATCGGCCGATTATAGGGAAAAGTCGGGGTCGTCCCGAAACACGAAACCCAATGTAAGTCAATGGGGAATAAAAGTCGGCAGTGAGAAGAGGACAGGAAACACACCTACAGTGCTCATTTGAATGCCAAAAGCATCAATTCTTCTTACTTAAGCTGGTCAACCTTAATTAACTTCATAATACAAGTTACGCACTGAAAAATGGGGGTTATTTGGCTAAAGTTGTGGGGGGGGGTAGGGCTGGCTCCAGGTTTTCATGTGCCCTGGGCGAAAGAGCGCCCCTTTAACACATAATACCACAACTCATCATGCTCCGATACGGCAGAGAAATAGCGGTATAGTACAATGAAAAATACTTCACTTTTTACATCTCATGACGAGGCCCATCTATTTCTTCATACAGAATCATTGGTCCCATATAATGTTTGAAACAGTATATGATGAGCTCCACATAATGCTACAGTATATGTTGGTCCCCATGGATGAAGCTCCACTGTCTTATGGGCCCAAATAATGCTCCAAACATAATGGGCCCCATTTCTAATGCTCTAGTGTATAATGGGCCCTGTAAATGCTGCTCCAGTGTCTTATGTCCACCTTTGGAATGTTCCAGTGTATGGTGGGCCCCATCTATCATTCTCCAGAGTATAGTGCTCCCCAAAAATTGCTGTCCCAACATTGAAAACAATCAAATAAGTCTCCTCGCTAGGGAATCCCTGTACTAGTCTGGACTCCTCGTCGTCCCCATCTTCCATCTCACTGCACAGTATTTCATCCTTGCAAATGCTGTGATCCTGAGCAAGCAGGGGGGGCCCACTCGTTGGCGACGGCACTGGCACAGGGCCCCTGATAGTACGGTGGTGTGTCTGATGGCGGGTGGGCCGAACCTGCACTTTCATCTGCAGCTTCCTGTTTGTCACCGTGTAAGATGGAACTGTATATGGGAAGGGTAACCTGAGTTTCATCAGGGTCAGATTCAGGCCGGGTAGCGTGCGAGGGGAATGTAGTGGTCTGGGTCAATGTACCAGCAGATTCATTGAGCAGTGGCTGGGCATCAGTGCACTTGTGTCGCCCCCAGGAGTACGGTCGCCACAGTGGCATTACCTTCCTCCTAGGGAGTGTGATGTCATGCTTGGGAGCAACGAAGGATCTCTCTAGCAGGTTAACTGATTGGGCGGCGTTATTCCCACGAGTCATGACCCTCCAAACGTTCATGAAGGCAAAGTGTTTGTTTTACATGGGCAGTATGGTTGCAAAGCTGAACCTTAAAGGAATGTCCAGAAGGGCACCACCAGGAGTGGAGCCTACGGCGTAATTTGACTCAACACGGGCAACCTCAACCATGCCAGCTACAGAACAGATGCACACATTGCAAGCTTAATTCAGTTAACGAACGAGACTCCGTCATGCCCTGCGGTCCGAGTCTGGCTTACTAGAGGGACACGTGAGGCTCTGGCACATGAGATTGGCCAATAACTGGTGTGTCATGCCCTTACATGTCCGTGGCTGCATGTTCGCTACACTGAAAAGGCCAGCGTTTGTCGCTTACAGGTGCAGATAACCCGCTGAACAACGTTAGTGATGGGGATCACTGATTACAATTATTACTCGCGAACGATGATTTCCCAGTAAGTGCAGGTCAACCGCAGTTCCGGAATTAGGCCTACCCCTCATTCCTGAAAAAAATGAAAAACTTACGTGTGCAAACCACAGGTGCTGTAGCTTGCTTAACAGCTCGCCAGCCGTTCTCACGCCCAGTATGGGTTACACGTGATTGCACAAAGGTGAGAAAGGGTACCGTATTCCCGGATAACATGTATGGATAGCGTACACATTCAAAATATATGTCTATACATCAGGAGGCAGGCTCAGACGGTGTTAGGCCCAGTATGGCTTGCACGTGATTGCACAAAGGTGAGAAAGGGTACCGTATCCCCGGATAACATGTATGGATAGCGTACACATTCAAAATATATGTCTATACATCAGGAGGCAGGCTCAGACGGTGTTAGGCCCAGTATGGCTTGCAAGTGATTGCACAAAGGTGAGAAAGGGTACCGTATCCCCGGATAACATGTATGGATAGCGTACACATTCAAAAGATATGTCTATACATCAGGAGGCAGGCTCAGACAGTGTCAGGCACAGTATGGCTTGCAAGTGATTGCACAAAGGTGAGAAAGGGTACCGTATCCCCGGATAACATGTATGGATAGCGTACACATTCAAAATATATGTCTATACATCAGGAGGCAGGCTCAGACGGTGTTAGGCCCAGTATGGTTTGCACGTGATTGCACAAAGGTGAGAAAGGGTACCGTATCCCCGGATAACATGTATGGATAGCGTACACATTCAAAAGATATGTCTATAAATCAGGAGGCAGGCTCAGACGGTGTAAGGCCCAGTATGGCTTGCAAGTGATTGCACAAAGGTGAGAAAGGGTACCGTATCCCCGGATAACATGTATGGATAGCGTACACATTCAAAAGATATGTCTATACATCAGGAGGCAGGCTCAGACGGTGTCAGGCACAGTATGGCTTGCAAGTGATTGCACAAAGGTGAGAAAGGGTACCGTATCCCCGGATAACATGTATGGATAGCGTACACATTCAAAATATATGTCTATACATCAGGAGGCAGGCTCAGACGGTGTTAGGCCCAGTATGGCTTGCAAGTGATTGCACAAAGTTAGAAAGGGTACCGTATCCCCGGATAACATGTATGGATAGCGTACACATTCAAAAGATATGTCTATACATCAGGAGGCAGGCTCAGACGGTGTCAGGCACAGTATGGCTTGCAAGTGATTGTACAAAGGTGAGAAAGGGTACCGTATCCCCGGATAACATGTATGGATAGCGTACACATTCAAAATATATGTCTATACATCAGGAGGCAGGCTCAGACGGTGTTAGGCCCAGTATGGATTGCACGTGATTGCACAAAGGTGAGAAAGGGTACCGTATCCCCGGATAACATGTATGGATAGCGTACACATTCAAAAGATATGTCTATACATCAGGAGGCAGGCTCAGACGGTGTAAGGCCCAGTATGGCTTGCAAGTGATTGCGCAAAGGTGAGAAAGGGTACCGTATCCCCGGATAACATGTATGGATAGCGCACACATTCAAAAGATATGTCTATACATCAGGAGGCAGGCTCAGACGGTGTAAGGCCCAGTATGGCTTGCAAGTGATTGCACAAAGGTGAGAAAGGGTACCGTATCCCCGGATAACATGTATGGATAGCGTACACATTCAAAAGATATGTCTATACATCAGGAGGCAGGCTCAGACGGTGTTAGGCCCAGTATGGCTTGCGCGTGATTGCACAAAGGTGAGAAAGGGTACCGTATCCCCGGATAACATGTATGGATAGCGTACACATTCAAAAGATATGTCTATACATCAGGCGGCAGGCTCAGACGGTGTTAGGCCCAGTATGGCTTGCACGTGATTGCACAAAGGTGAGAAAGGGCACCGTATCCCCGGATAACATGTATGGATAGCGTACACATTCAAAAGATATGTCTATACATCAGGAGGCAGGCTCAGACGGTGTAAGGCCCAGTATGGCTTGCAAGTGATTGCACAAAGGTGAGAAAGGGTACCGTATCCCCGGATAACATGTATGGATAGCGTACACATTCAAAAGATATGTCTATACATCAGGAGGCAGGCTCAGACGGTGTTAGGCCCAGTATGGATTGCACAAAGGTGAGAAAGGGTACCGTATCCCCGGATAACATGTATGGATAGCGTACACATTCAAAAGATATGTCTATACATCAGGAGGCAGGCTCAGACAGTGTCAGGCACAGTATGGCTTGCAAGTGATTGCACAAAGGTGAGAAAGGGTACTGTATCCCCGGATAACATGTATGGATAGCGTACACATTCAAAAGATATGTCTATACATCAGGAGGCAGGCTCAGACGGTGTTAGGCCCAGTATGGCTTGCACGTGATTGCACAAAGGTGAGAAAGGGTACCGTATCCCCGGATAACATGTATGGATAGCGTACACATTCAAAAGATATGTCTATACATCAGGAGGCAGGCTCAGACGGTGTCAGGCACAGTATGGATTTGACGGCCCAGACTACACAGCGGAGGAGCAGGGAGAGGTAAAGATTGCAAATGCTGGGGCCCTGCCCAAGCAAGGGGGGCCCACTCGTGGGTGTCGGTACTGGCACTAGGCCCCTCATAGTACGGCGGTGTGTCTGACGGCGGGTGTGCACCACCACCGTCAGAGACACTTGATTGCACTATGAGGGACCCTGTGCCAGTGCCCGCGCCTAAGAGTTGGCCTACCCACCTGTCCAGGGCAACGGCACTCGCATGGTGTCGTGCGCTAGGTGGTGACCCCGGCCATGGGGGGGGAGGCAGCACAGTTAGGGAGTTTTAGAAAGTGGCATATGTTGATGTTGGACATTCAGCTGATGCAAAAGGCGAAATAGGTCAAGTCCCAGGAAGAGGTGGACCAAAGCAAGCCATTTTTCTGTCACCCTATGTGTCATCAGGGGAAGGTGGGACAAAATCCTTGGAAACCCATGCATGGTTCATTTTAATGAAGGTTAGATCATCCACATTTTGGGTTCACAGACGGGTCCTTTTATCTGTCAGGATTGATCCAGCTGCACTGAAGACTCTTTCCGATAGCACACTTGCAGCTGGGCAAGCGAGCTCCTGTAAGGCATATTGTACCAATTCAGGCCAGGTGTCCAGTTTAGCAGCCCAATAGTCAAAGGGGAATGACCTGTGCGGGAGAACATCGATATGGGAGGAAAAGTAGTTTGTAACCATAGTTGACAACTGCTGTCTCCTGTCACTTTCCATCGATGCTGTATTACCAGTTGTGTGAGCGGTACTTGAAAAATCAGTCCACAACATTGTCATGAAACCCCTGTCTCCAACGCCACTTCTGCTGTGTGCACCATGAACACCTCTGCCAAGCTGCCCCCGGCCCGTACGGCTTGTGTGAGAACCATCACCGCTGCTGTGTGCTGGGAATGCCTCAAGCAACCGATTTACCAGAGTTGCTTGTTTATTAGCCAATATTAGGTAAAGGTTCTCCTGTGGCATGATGTTTTGTAATTTGCCTTTATAGCGTGGATCCAGGATGCTGGCCAACCAGTAGTCGTCATCGTTCATCATTTTGGCAATGCGGGGGTCCCTTTTTAGGATCCGCAAGGCATAATCTGACATGTGGGCCAATGTTCCCGGTGTCAATGATGCACTGCGAGTGCTGGTTGGAGGAGCACTTTCTGGCAAATCCACATCCCTCCAGTCACGCACAAACCCTGTACCAGACCTTGCCACGCCAACATTTTCACTTGCCCCACGAGATGCATCCTCCTCCCCTAAGTAATCATCCCCATCATCATCCTCCTCCTCCTCTTCCTCCAACTCGTCCAGGAGAGGTCCCTGAGCAGACAATGGCTGAATGTCATCAAGGATTCCCTCCACCTCTTCCTCCTCGCCAACATTGGCTGCAGACGCCTGCTCCTTAAGGTGCGTCAAAGTTTGCATGAGCAGACGCATAAGTGGGATGCTCATGCTTAGGATGGCGTCGTCTGCGCTTACTAGCCGTGTGCATTCCTCAAAACACTGAAGGACTTTACAGAGGTCTTTCAGCTTCGACCACTGCACACCTGTCAACTCCATGTCTGCTCTCAAAGTGCCTGGCCGTGTATCCTCCCACAAATGCATTATGGCCTGCCTCTGCTCGCACAGCCGCTCCACCATGTGCAGGGTGGAGTTCCACCTTGTTGCAATGTCGATAATGAGGCGGTGGTTGGGAAGGTGGAGCAATCGCTGCAGCTTCTGCATACGAACGGAGTGTACAGGCGACCGGCGGATGTGCGCGCACAGTCTTCGCACATTATGGAGCAGGGCTGTTAACTTCGGATAATTTTTGAGGAAGCACTGCACCACCAGGTTCAAGGTGTGAGCCAAGCAAGGTATGTGGCTGAGTTTTGAAAGGGCTATGGCTGCCACAAAATTACGGCCGTTATCACTAACTACCTTGCCTGCCTCAAGATGTACACTGCCCAGCCATGACTCAGTTTGTCGCTTCAAGTACTCAGCCAGCACCTCGGCGGTGTGTCTGTCGCCCAAACACATCATCTGCAACACAGCCTGCTGATGCTTTCCACTAGCTGCTCGATAGGGGGACACCTCGTGTGCAACAGTGGCAGCTGCAGATGGAGTGCTCGTACGACTGCGCTCTGTGGACGAGCTTTTGCTTCTGGAGGAGGAGGAGGGTGGAACGCCTACAGCCAACTGTTTCCTATGCCGTGGGCTAGGCAGCACTGTCCCACCACCGCTGTCCCCTGTGGACCCTGCATCCACCACATTAACCCAGTGCGCAGTGATGGACACGTAACGTCCCTGGCCATGCCGACTGGACCATGCATCAGTTGTGAGGTGCACCTTTCCACTCACTGACTGCTTGAGTGCATGGACAATGCGGTCTTTCACATGAAGGAGGAGGGCTGGGATGGCTTTGCGAGAGAAGAAGTGGTGACTGGGTAGGTCATAGTGTGGTACTGCATAGGCCATGAGTTCGCGGAAAGCTGCGCTTTCCACCAACCGATAGGGCATCATCTCAAACGAGATTAGTTTGGCAATGTGGGCGTTCAAACCCAGTGTACGCGGATGAGAGACTGAGTACTTTCTTGACCTACTCATAGTGTCTGGGAGGGTGAGCTGGACTTGAGAGCTGCATATGGTAGAAGTAGCGGTGGACAGGGCGGACTGAGAGAGGGCTGATGATGGTGATGGAGTTGGTGTTCTTTCTGATGGCCTAGATTCAGTATTTCGAAGATATAACAGTGGGATTCCCTGACTGCTGTGGCCTTGCAACGACACCTCAACATTTGCTGCTGTGCTAACCGGTGGGCTTACAGTGGGGGAAACAATGTAGCGTTGCTGACTACCTTCTTTGTGATCAGTTGCACATGTGGCACTTGAGGTTTGGTGTTGTGTCCACGCTTGCAAGTGCATGCTGGTTAAATGTCTAAGCATGCAACTGGTATTCAATTTTTTCAGATTTTTCCCTCGGCTAAAGGTCTTTGCGCACTTCTTACAGATAACCTTGGCCTGATCATGAGGATTTTGTTCAAAAAAGTGCCACACTGCACTCTTCCTACTTTGGCAGACATTTTGCGGCCTAGCACGCTGTGATCTTTTGACCCTCTGGACAAGCTGTCCAGCAACTCTTTTGATGTTTGGAACCTGTCTTTGGAGTGCTCCGGGCCTGCCAGATAACAGCTGTTGCGATGTTGATGTCTGCTGTGGATGCTCCTCATCTGAGCTATTGGAAGCAGCACCCTCTTCCCCCATTGGATGCCAATCTGGGTCAACAACTGGGTCATCCATCACCTCCTCTTCAATGTCATGTGCACCTTCCTCTGTGTCACCGTGTATGGTGGTATAGTGTGCGGGAAGGGGCACCTGAGTCTCATCAGGGTCAGAATCTGGCTCTGTACACTGCGAGGACAATGTAGTGCTCTGGGTGAATGTACCAGCAGAATCATCTATCAGCGGCTGTGCATCAGTGCACTCCATGTCAGATTCATCTTGGCCTGGGTAATTCACCATTTCACTTGATAATCCAGGCATGGTATGTGAAAACAGCTCCATGGAGTAATCAGTAGTATGGACTGCGTCATCCTTCAATCTTGGTTGTGGTGATGGACACAAGGAAAGGTGTGGTTCATGAACATGAGCCTCCAATGATGACTCAGTGCTTTTACTTTTTACAACTTCAGAAGAGGAGGCGATAGAGCTGGAGGCTGAGTCAGCAATGTAAGACAAAACTTTTTCCTGATGCTCTGGCGTTAAAAGCGGTTTGCCAACTCCTAGAAAACTAAGCCTTCGAAGCCTTATGGAGCCAGACGATGACGCAGGCTCAACACCTCCTGCATTCGGTCCTATTTTGCTTTTGCCACTACCATCAGATCCACCACCAACACCATCATTACCAGCTGCCAACCCCCGCCCAATTCCACGGCCTCTTCCACCAGCCTTCCTCATTTTTGGTAGAAATGTAGACAAAATCCAACAAACTATATAGTAATGTAAAACAAGGTACAAGGTGTCTATAGGACAGGGGAGATTTAGATTTTCTGCACACACTAGTGGACACTGGACTCTTTTGGATTGTGTGAGGCCCACTGAATATCAGAGCGCTATGTCACAGGCTCGATGGCACAGGTGTGAAAAAAGTGACTACAGGATAAGGGAGATTTTGAATTTCTGGGAGATTTTGAATTTCTGCAGACACTTGTGGACACTGGACACTTGGATTGTGTGAGGCCCACTGAATATCACAGCGCTATATCACAGGCTCGATGCAGCAGGTGTGAAAAAAGTGACTACAGGATAAGGGAGATTTTGAATTTCTGCAGACACTTGTGGACACTGGACACTTGGATTGTGTGAGGCCCACTGAATATCACAGCGCTATGTCACAGGCTCGATGGCACAGGTGTGAAAAAAGTGACTACAGGATAAGGGAGATTTAGATTTTCTGCAGACACTTGTGGACACTGGACACTTGGATTGTGTGAGGCCCAGTGAATATCACAGCGCTATGTCACAGGCTCGATGGCACAGGTGTGAAAAAAGTGACTACAGGATAAGGGAGATTTAGGCTAAGTGCACACGTACCGGAACTCTCGTGGAAATTACAGCGAGAATTCCGGAATTCCAGTCCGCGGGAAAATCGCATTTTAAATTCCCGCGATTTTCCCGCGGAAAAACTAGCATTTTGCAAGCGTAATTAGCTTGCAAAATGCTAGCGTTTTCCAAGCGATCTGTAGCATCGCTTGGAGAACTGATTGACAGGTTGGTCACACTCGTCAAACATAGTGTTTGACGAGTGTGACCAACTTTTTACTACTGAGGCTGCCTATGCGGCATCAGTAGTAAAATATAGAATGTAAAAAAAAAAAAAAAAAACGGTGTTATTCTCACCCTCCGATGTCCCGCGCATCCGTTCCCAGTAATCCTTTGCGAAAATGCCCGCGATGATGTCAATTCTCGCGGGATCGCGACGTCTCGCGGTCATTCGCGATGACGTCGCGCGAATGACCGCGAGACTTCGCGATCCCGCGAGAACGGACGTCATCGCGAGCATTTTCGCAAAGGACTACTGGGAACGGGAGCGTGAAGAGAAGCGGGAAGGCTGCGCAGGACGTCGGAGGGTGAGAATAACAATATTTTTTATTTTAAATTCTATTTTTTACAGGGATATGGTACCCACAGCCCGTAGGACAGTCTCCTCTCCTCCGGACCATGGGTACCATGCGCAATTGTTCTGCTTACTTTCCGCATGGTGTGCACAGCCACATGCGGGAAATAAGCGGAACAATGCATTCCTATGGGTGCGGGATCGCCGCGATTCCACAAATTAATGAGCATGCTGCGGTTTTTACTGCGAAGCGATTCCGCCGCGGTAAAAACCGCAGCATTAGCACAGCATTGCGGAATCCCATAGGAATGCATGGGATGCTTATTTTTCGCGTTTTCGCGGCAAAATCGCGTGGTTAAAACCACCGCGGAAACGCGAAAAAAACGTTACGTGTGAACTCAGCCTTAGATTTCTGCAGGCACTTGTGGACACTGGACACTTGGATTGTGTGAGGCCCACTGAATATCACAGCGCTATGTCACAGGCTCGATGGCACAGGTGTGAAAAAAGTGACTACAGGATAAGGGAGATTTTGAATTTCTGCAGACACTTGTGGGCACTGGACACTTGGATTGTGTGAGGCCCACTGAATATCATAGCGCTATGTCACAGGCTCGATGCAGCAGGTGTGAAAAAAGTGACTACAGGATAAGGGAGATTTTGAATTTCTGCAGACACTTGTGGACACTGGACACTTGGATTGTGTGAGGCCCACTGAATATCACAGTGCTATGTCACAGGCTCGATGGCACAGGTGTGAAAAAAGTGACTACAGGATAAGGGAGATTTTGAATTTCTGCAGACACTTGTGGACACTGGACACTTGGATTGTGTGAGGCCCACTGAATATCACAGCGCTATGTCACAGGCTCGATGGCACAGGTGTGAAAAAAGTGACTACAGGATAAGGGAGATTTTGAATTTCTGCAGACACTTGTGGACACTGGACACTTGGATTGTGTGAGGCCCACTGAATATCACAGTACTATGTCACAGGCTCGATGGCACAGGTGTGAAAAAAGTGACTACAGGATAAGGGAGATTTTGAATTTCTGTGAGATTTTGAATTTCTGCAGACACATGTGGACACTGGACACTTGGATTGTGTGAGGCCCACTGAATATCACAGTGCTATGTCACAGGCTCGATGGCACAGGTGTGAAAAAAGTGACTACAGGATAAGGGAGATTTTGAATTTCTGCAGACACTTGTGGACACTGGACACTTGGATTGTGTGAGGCCCACTGAATATCACAGCGCTATGTCACAGGCTCGATGGCACAGGTGTGAAAAAAGTGACTACAGGATAAGGGAGATTTAGATTTTCTGCAGACACTTGTGGACACTGGACACTTGGATTGTGTGAGGCCCACTGAATATCACAGCGCTATGTCACAGGCTCGATGGCACAGGTGTGAAAAAAGTGACTACAGGATAAGGGAGATTTAGATTTTCTGCAGACACTTGTGGACACTGGACACTTGGATTGTGTGAGGCCCACTGAATATCACAGCGCTATGTCACAGGCTCGATGGCACAGGTGTGAAAAAAGTGACTACAGGATAAGGGAGATTTTGAATTTCTGCAGACACTTGTGGACACTGGACACTTGGATTGTGTGAGGCCCACTGAATATCACAGTGCTATGTCACAGGCTCGATGGCACAGGTGTGAGAAAAGTGACTAAAGGATAAGGGAAATTTTGAATTTCTGCAGACACTTGTGGACACTGGACACTTGGATTGTGTGAGGCCCACTGAATATCACAGCGCTATGTCACAGGCTCGATGGCACAGGTGTGAAAAAAGTGACTACAGGATAAGGGAGATTTTGAATTTCTGTGAGATTTTGAATTTCTGCAGACACTTGTGGACACTGGACACTTGGATTGTGTGAGGCCCACTGAATATCACAGTGCTATGTCACAGGCTCGATGGCACAGGTGTGAAAAAAGTGACTACAGGATAAGGGAGATTTTGAATTTCTGCAGACACTTGTGGACACTGGACACTTGGATTGTGTGAGGCCCACTGAATATCACAGCGCTATGTCACAGGCTCGATGGCACAGGTGTGAAAAAAGTGACTACAGGATAAGGGAGATTTTGAATTTCTGCAGACACTTGTGGACACTGGACACTTTTGGATTGTGTGAGGCCCAATGAATATCAGAGCGCTATGTCACAGGCTCGATGCAGCAGGTGTGAAAAAAGTGACTACAGGATAAGGCCTCTTTCACACTTCCGTTTTTTACAATCAGTCACAATCCGCCAGGTTTTGAAAAAAAACGGATCCTCAATTTTTTTTTGAGGATCCGTTTTTTTCCCATTGACTTGCATTAATGGCGGATTGTGACGGATTGATGTCCGTTGCATCCGTTTTTTGTGAGGATCCGCCAAAAGTTGCTGTCCGTCACCATCCTCAAAAATTTCAAAACGGAGCTTGTAACGTTTTTTCTCTGGCGGATCCTGCAAACACTGATTTAACCCGAATTTCTTTCTGGGTGCCGGACAAAACAAAAAAAAAAAATCTCTCTCTCTCTCTCTCCCCGGCCAGCGATTCCTTTAAATTTCTTCATTTTCAGGATCCGTCTGAAAACGGATCCTGTGCCATCCGTTCACATCAGTTGAGAACGGATCCGCTTGTCCGCCTTTTTGGCGGATTATAACTGATGCAAAAAACTGAAGTGTGAAAGAGGCCTAAGGGAGATTTTGAATTTCTGCAGACACTGGACACTTTTGGATTGTGTGAGGCCCAATGAATATCAGAGCGCTATGTCACAGGCTCGATGGCACAGGTGTGAAAAAAGTGACTACAGGATAAGGGAGATTTTGAATTTCTGCAGACACTTGTGGACACTGGACACTTTTGGATTGTGTGAGGCCCACTGAATATCAGAGCGCTATGTCACAGGCTCGATGGCACAGGTGTGAAAAAAGTAAATTGTAGAATTGGGCAGAATAGGAATCTCCCTAGAGTGTAGGTCTGTAAGAACGGAACAAGTCCTCCACAGTGACACACAGATAGCTTCACTGTGGCTGTGATAACAGCCGTTACACGGTACTGTGTGAGGAGCGTACACCGCTGTATGGTGTGAATAAATGCACGCTCAGTACCTTAGCAGGACAAAAAAAAAAATTGGGATTGCTTTTAAAAAAGCAGTTTGCAGAGCAGTGGGGAAACAGCAATGCAGCTGTCAGGAAGCCTTAGAAGGCAGCCTAACAACCAACACCGCTGATCCACCACAATATAGCCTCCACTTGCACTGCACACACAGTGACTGGTGTGTTGCACAGGCAAAAATCGTTAGCAGCAGAAGCAGTTTTTTTTTCTTCTTACCTGCCTAACGCTCTCCCTACAGAATCAGCAACGTCTCCCTATGCTAAGATCGGCAGAAGTAAGATGGCGGTCGGCGTGCACGCCCTTTTATAACCCCTGTGACGCCCACCAAAGCAAGCCAATCACTTGCATGCCCTTCTGAAAGATGGTGACGACCCCTGCCTATGTCATCACGTTGCCCACAGTGTCCGTGGATCCTGATTGGCTGAAAAAGAGCGCTAAACAAACTTTTGAAACGCGACTTTGGTGCGTAAGTCGCCGACCTCATCCTAGGGTCGGGTTTCGTTTCATGAAACCCGACTTTGCCAAAAGTCGGCGACTTTTGAAATTGTTCGACCCGTTTCGCTCAACTCTACTTATGGCTTTTGCCACCCAAGTGGAGGCGAAATTAGGGCAGAGAGAAGTGCCAGACGCCTCGAAGGCTGATTTGGTTAAGGCCTCGATCTGTCTGTCCATAGCATCCTTGAGAGACGCCACATTGGGAATAGACAGAACTGTTTGTGAGGATAAGCGTGAGACCGGAGAATCCACCTTAGGAGATTCGGACCATTTGCTGACAAGGTCCGAACTAAAAGGGTATAGAATGTCCAGTCGTTTTCTTCCCGGGAAACGTTTGCCTGGATGTCCCTAATGTCTAGAGGTAGCAGCCTCAAACTCTTAGTGATTGGGAAAAGTTCTGGAGGGACGTTTTACCTGTTTGAAAGAAACAGCGTCATCCTGAGAGGCCGCTTCTTCCTCTTTTAGTTCTAGACTTTGAATAATAGCCGAAATAAGGCTATCTACCATGTCCTGCATCCAAGAAGTCTGATCCACATCCGAGTCAGACTCGGACTGAGAAGCTAGATCTGACCCGACGTCCGCCTCTGAGAAGGGGGAACGGGTAGAGAGGGGCATTCTGGATGCTGCAGAGGGGCCCGGTGAGCTGGGTGAGGAACTAGACAGAGTCAGCTTCCTAGATCTCCCTCCTGATCTGTCCCTGTGAAGGTCGTGGTCAGGTGCGTGCAAATCACAATGGGAGGCGTTCGGAGCACTGGTTGCGGTAGATAGATGTGGCTTACGTTCCAGGACATGTCCCAGGGACTGTGAAATTTTAGTCAGGTCTGAGACCGACTGAGACATGGCAACAGCCCACTCCGGGGGGGAGGTGTGCTCTCATCCCGGGCGTTAGAGATCTCCTGAGGGGCAGACATGGTGGAAGGACTGCAAGACGGGCAGCAAGACGGGCAGAAGAGTGACAGCTGGCCTGAAGCCCACTTTCTCTTAGAGGTGCGCAGGCGTAATGAACCACTGTGGGTTTATGACCAGAGGGGTAGAGCCTGTGCGAAGCTGCAGCAGGATGCTATGAGGGCGATATTACAGAGGAGAGCTACTACAGAGGGGCTGCTATCTAGAAGTTAGGTGACAGGGAGTGAGGAAACGGCATAGCCTACCAGCTTCCATCGATATGCAGCTGCAGAGCGCAGGTTACTGTGTCCCCCAGAAATATAATGCCGTGAGGTGAGACTACAGGCACTGCGGGAGCTCTTCTCAAGATGGGTGCTGAGTCCCCCGTGGCCACGTGACGAGCAGGAGCGGTCGGCAGGCCAATGTGCAGAGCAGCTTGTATGCCCAGCCAGGGCACGCAGAGAGGCGGGCGTGCCTGATTCATGAAAAAGTAAGCTGCGCTCCGATAGGCTGACACGTCGGAGGTGGGGTGTCTAGCAAGAAAATGGGCCAAACGCCAATGCTGGGACCAACGTGCAGAAGGAGGGATGTGGCCGGCAACAAAAAATGAAAGCGGCGATGAGATAGGCTGTGGGACTGAACGCGCCAAGCGGGGGGCGTGTCCGAAGATGAGAGCAGCGGGCCGATAGGAGACATGCTGGGGGGGCATGTCCATGATAGAGGACAGCCGAAGGCAGGAAGAAGTCTTGTAAAATGTCGGAGGACCGCACGCACAGAGAAAAAGGGCGTGAAAATCGAAATTGAACCCTAAGGGGAAGGAGGGCTGCGGGGCCTATATACCGGTAATCGGGTGATGCAGAGAGCACTGGAGAGAACGCTGCAAGGAGCGCTGCAAAGAGCGCCGCAAGGAGCGCTGTTGGGGGGGCATATTACCTGCTGTGTGTCCGGCTCCTCTTCAGAGATGAGAATGGCATCAGGGCCATCGGTAGAGAAAGGGTCCTGTAGATGAAGATCCTCCTTCCCGCACCTTCTCCAAAGAAGACGGCATCAACCCCTTACAAGAAGGGGGGAGGCAACCACCGGTGACCACTGTCTTCCTCTCAGCCCTCTCCGAGGAGATGGGTGTGGGGATACAGCAAGGACTTGCCACCAAGAGTCACCCTGAAACACCCATAAGGGTGACAGGGAACAAAGTCCTACCAGTGGGTCAGAGAGTGGGCGATGTGGGTGATACCACACTGCTCTCTTGGTCGCATAATGTGGGAAAACAAGGTGAAACCTTACACCCTTTTACCCTGAAGCTGAAGAATCTGAAAGATAAAGGGAAAAAATTAATACAACACAACAAAATCTGAAAAGGAAAACACTGCGGATCTGGGGTTAGATCCAGGTCCGCCTCCTATAGACACTAAGCAAAAATCCAGCCTCCGCTAACCTTGTGACAAAAACAGCAGCAATGAGTTCTTCTAAGCAGCTTGATAGCACTCTGAAGATGGTGAAGGCTCAGAAAGCAGGAGAAGGCTATAAGAAAATAGCAAAGCGTTTTCAAGTTTCCATTTTCTCAGTTTGAAATATAATTTAGAAATGGCAGTTAACAGGAACAGTGGAGGTCAAGATAAGGTCTGGAAGACCAAGCAAAATTTCAGTGAGAGCTGCTTGTAGGTTTGCTATAGGGGCAAATCAGAACACCCACTTGATGGCAAAAGACCTTCAGAAAGATTTAAGAGACTCTGGGGTTGTAGTACATTGTTCTACTGTTAAGAGACATCTGATGACTCTTCGATGAAGGCCATATTTGTGCGGAAGAAAACCTCTCCTGCACCTTTGCCATAAAATTCAGCATCAGCGTTATATAAAAGAACATCTAAACAAGCCTGATGCATTTTGTAAACAAATCCTGTTGACCGATAAGGTTAAAATAGAACTCTTTGGCCACAATGATCAAAGGTATGTGTGGAGGAAAAAAGAGCACCGAATTTCAGAAAAAGAACATCTCGAAAACCATTAAGCATGGGGGTGGATCAATCATGCTTTGGGGTTGTGTTGCAGCCAATGGCACAGGGAACATTTCACAGGTAGAGGGAGGAATGCATTCAATGAAATTTCAACAAATTCTTGATGCAAGCATAACACCATCTGTAAAAAAGATGAAGTAAAAAAGAGGGTGGCTTCTACAAATAGATAATGATCCTGAACACACATCAAAATCCACAATTGACTACCTCAAAAGATGCAAGCTGAAGATTTTACAATGGCCCTCACTGTCCCCTGCTCTAAACATCATTGAAAATCTGTGGCTACACCTCAAAATAGCAGAGGATGCATGACGACCCAGAAATCTCACAGAACTGGAAGAATTTTACAAGGAAGAATGGATGAAAATCCCTCAAACAAGAATTGAAGGACTCTTGGCTGGCTACAAAAAGTGAATAAAACCTGTAATACTTGCAAAAGGTGGTGCTACTAGCTACTAACCATGCAGGGTGCCCAAACTTTTGCGTCGGCCCATTTACCTTTTTGTAATTTTTAAAATGTAAAAATGACAATATTTTTTTTTTTACCTAAAATACAAAGGAAATGTGTAATCTTTAACTTCAGAAACGGTAAAGAGAGGGGCGCAATAGCGCAGTTACCAAATTAACAATTAGTTAACTGTAAGGTAAAATTCTCACCGTTACACGTTGTGAGTGTGCACAACACATATAGTAAGGTTGAGAGCTGTAGATGGCACCAGCCCCACGAAGGACCTTCAAGAAATTCTGGATAGGATATTCAAGATCAAACAGTAAATCAATCTGACTTGGTTCTGCTAAAAATAAGTAAAATACAAAAATCCGCTCTACATTATCAGGAAGTTTGAGTTTCCAAAACAAACCATTTTGATAGACCCTAGTATGACAGAGTTATTAGAGTCCCTAATTCAGGACCCACATCTGTTACCAAAAGTAGAGAAAGGATCAATATCTTAAAAGTGTATTAAAGTTTCAGCAAATAAAAGTTTAATGAAAAGTTATACAAAGTTTCTAATATTTGAATCAATTTGCTTTTCATACTGCTCGTTACTAAATACAACTCTAACGACTGTACTGTATCCAGCCCGGCACCAGTGGCTGCACTATAGAATCATAGATTCATAGAATCATAGAATCGTAGAGTTGGAAGGGACCTCCTGGGCCATCTGGTCCAACCCCCTGCTCAAAGCAGGATTTGCTAAATCATCCCAGTCAGATGTCTGTCCAGCCTCTGTTTGAAGACTTCCATTGAAGGAGAACTCACCACTTCTCGTGGCAGCCTGTTCCACTCATTGATCACTCTAACTGTCAAAAAGTTTTTTCTAATATCTAATCTGTGTCTCCTCCCATTCAGTTTCATCCCATTGCTTCTAGTCTTTCCTTGTGCAAATGAGAATAAAGTTGATCCTTCTACAATATGACAGCCCTTTAGATATTTGTAGACAGTTATTAAGTCTCCTCTCAGTCTTCTCTTTTGCAAACTAAACATTCCCAAATCCTGCAACCTTTCCTCATAAGACAGGGTTTGCAGACCGGTCACCATTCTGGTCGCTCTTTTCTGAACTTGTTCCAGTTTGTTGATGTCTTTTTTAAAATGTGGTGCCCAAAACTGGACACAATATTCCAGATGAGGTCTGACCAAAGAGGAGTAGAGGGAAATAATGACTTCACGTGATCTAGACTGTATGCTTCTGTTAATACATCCTAGAATTGCATTTGCCTTTTTTGCTGCTGCATCACACTGTTGACTCATATTCAGTCTGTGATCTATTAGTATACCCAAGTCTTTTTCACATGTGCTGTCACTTAGCCCTATTCCTCCCATTCTATATATGCTTTTTTCATTTTTATTGCCCAGATGTAGTACTTTGCATTTCTCCCTGTTAAAAACCATTCTGTTAGTTGCTGCCCACTTCTCCAGTTTATTTAAATCTTTTTGAATCCTCTCTCTCTCTTCTCTAGTATTAGCTATCCCTCCTAGCTTTGTGTCATCAGCAAATTTAATCAGTTTACCTTCAATTCCTTCATCTAAATCGTTGATAAAGATGTTGAACAATACAGGGCCCAGGACAGAGCCCTGTGGTACCCCACTTGAGACATTCTTCTAACTGGATGTGCAGCCATTTACCACCACTCTTTGGGTCCGATCACTAAGCCAGTTATGAATCCACCTAACAGTTGCCTTGTCCATTCCATACTTAGTCATTTTTTCAATAAGGATTGTATGAGAGACTTTGTCAAATGCTTTGCTAAAGTCAAGATATACTATATCTACAGCATTTCCTTGATCCACCCAATCAGTGATACCATCATAGAAGGAAATTAAGTTAGTCTGACATGACTTATTAGTTACAAACCCATGCTGACTCTGTTTAATCACTTCATTCTTATCCAGGTATTGACATACATGTTGTTTAATAATTTGTTCAAAGATCTTTCCTGGTATAGAAGTCAGACTCACTGGCCTATAGTTGCCTGGGTCCACCTTCTTCCCCTTTTTGAAGATAGGAACAACATTTGCTCTTCTCCAGTCTTCTGGCACTTCTCCTGTTCTCCAAGAATTTTCAAAGATTATGGAGAGGGGTTCAAAAATTTCTTCTGCTATCTCCTTCAGTACTCTGGGGTGTAATTCATCTGGACCTGGAGACTTGAATTCATTTAGGTTAGCTAAGTGTTTCCTCACTATCTTTCTGTTTATAGATATCCTGGATTCTTCTATTCCCTTAATAGGACAGAGAATAACAGTTGATGTTACATTTCCTTTCTGAGAGAAAACAGATGCAAAATAGGAATTTAAAAGTTCAGCCTTCTCAACATCCTGTCTTACCATTTCATCATTTTCATCCTGTAAAAAATCCTATAGTATCTTTGACTTTTCTTTTACTTTTGACATATCCCCAAAATCCTTTATTATTGCTTTTGACATCTCTTGCAAGCCTCAATTCATTTTCAGCTTTAGATAATCTGATTCGTGCCCTGCAGGTTCTGCAGACAGCATTATATTCTTCTTTAGATATGCCTCCCTCTTTCCATTTTATAAACATTTTTTTCTTCCTTTTAAGCATGTGCTTAAGTTCTGTGTTCATCCATCCTGGTTTCCTTAAATGCTTCCTATTCTTCCCTCTTTTCAGAATTGTTAACAACTGTGCTTTAAGAATTTCATTTTTCAAGATTTCCCATCCTTCCTGGACATTTTTGTCTTTAAGGATATCCAGCCATTGGATCCCTCCAATTCTCTTTCTGAATCCCTTAAAATCTGCCTTTCTGAAATCTAACCTTGACGTCTGAGTCTTCACAGGTCTTCCGCCTCTAGTTATCCAAAACTCTAAAATAGCATGGTCGCTACCTCCTAGGGTCCCAGCCACTTTTACCTCCTCAACCATTTCCTCCCTGTTTATAAGGATTAGATCCAAGGTAGCAGTTCCCCTTGTTTTCTCCCTTACCTTTTGGAAGATAAAGTTGTCAGCAAGAGAGGATAAGAATTTCCTTGACCTGTTAGTTTTGCCTGAGAGAGATTCCCAACAAATGTCTGGATAGTTGAAATCTCCCATGACAACTATGTCATATTTTTTGGAGAACTTGGCCATTTGATGCATAAAGAGTTCATCCATATCTTCAGCTTGCACAGGCGGCCTGTAGTAAATGCCTACAATGGTGTCCTTTCCATTGTTCTGTCCTTGTATTCTTACCCAAACAGTTTCCACAGAACTCCCAGTCTCTGAAGCTTAAATCTCTGTGCAGATATACGTGTTTCTAACATACAATGCGACACCCTCTCCTCGTTTATCAAGTCTGTTTCTTGCAAATAAGTTGTATCCTTCTAGTCTTGTATTCCAATCATGTGTATTGTCCCACCAAGTTTCAGTGATTCCAATGACATCATATTTCTTTTCCTGTGTTAGTAGTTCCAATTCTCCTTGTTTGTTGCCCATGCTTTGTGCATTAGTATAGAAACATTTTAGTTTGTGATAGGTTTCTCTTTCTCCAATATTTTTATTAGTTAGATTCTTTTGCCTTTGTTCTTCCTTTCCACTTCTAATAGCAGAGTTCTCAATAGCATTTGTCAGGTGTATGGCTTTTTCTGGTCTTTTGCTTCCCTTCCCATGTTGTTCTAGTTTAAAGCTCTCCTTACAAGTGTAGCAAGGCGACTTCCAAATACATGCTTTCCAGTCTTCGTAAGGTGCACCCCATCTCTAGCAAGTAGTCCATCGTATAAGTAGTTCACTCCGTGATCCAGAAATCCAAAACGTTGCTGACGGCACCATCGACGTAGCCAGTTGTTCACCTGCAGAATCTTATTCCACCTCCTTGTTCCATGGCCATCCACTGGGAGGATGGAAGAGAAGACCACCTGCGCTCCCAGTTCTTTCACTTTCTTGCCCAAGTCTTCAAAGTCTCTGCAGATGGTTTCCAGGTTGTTTCTTGCGGTGTCATTTGTCCCCACATGTAGTAGCAGGAATGGGTAGTCATCTGTAGGTCTGAAGAGTCCTGATATCCTGTCAGACACATCTTTAATTTTTGCACCTGGAAGACAGCACATTTCTCTTGAAGTTATATCCGGTCTGCAGATAGCGGCCTCTGTTCCTCTCAACAGGGATTCCCCCATGACCACCACTCTCCGTTTCTTCTTCACAACATTTTTCTTTCTCCATCCAGGAGGACTCTGAAGGCGTACAAGGTTGCTGTTTGTTGGCAAAGTCTTATCCTGATGTATTTCTTCATCGTTTTCCTGCGTGAGAGCCTGGTACTGGTTTCTGAGCAGTATGGGTGCTGACTGCCTCCTGATCCTCCTGCTTCTCTGGGTCACATGTCTCCATTCCTCTGTTTCTTCAGGTGCACTTCGAATTTCTTCTCTTTCTGTAACATGAAGAGATAATTCTGCTCTGTCCAAGAACTCTTCACCTTCCTTAATGATCTTCAACGTAGCTAACCTCTCTTCGAGATTTTGCAACTTTTCCTCCAACAGGGACACAAGCTTGCATTTGTGGCATGTGAAGTTTGGCTTTTCCACTGGTAAATCTGTGAACATGTAGCAAGAAATGCAGCTCACCAAATGACTCCTTGCCTCTTCCATCTTGAGATTTCTTAAAAACGATGAAAGATGAGCCAAAATTCGGCGCGGCTTTATGCAGTGATAAGAAACAATTAAGGGGATTCTCTGGACATACAGTATTGAGGACCCATCTCTTAACCCCTTTACCCCCAAGGGTGGTTTGCATGTTAATGACCAGGCCAATTTTTACAATTCTGACCACTGTCCCTTTATGATGAGGCAATAACTCTGGAACGCTTCCATGGATCCCGGTGATTCTGACATTGATTTCTCGTGACATATTGTACTTCATGATAGTGGTAACATTTCTGTGGCATGACTTGTGTTTATTCGTGAAAAAACAGAAATTTGGCGAAAATATTGCCATTTTACAACTTCTGAATTTTCATGCCCTTAAATCACAGAGATACATCCCACAAAATACTTAATAAGTAACATTTCCCACAAGTCTACTTTACATCAGCAAAATTTTGGAACAATTTTTTTTTTTGTTAGGAAGTTATAAGGGTTAAGGGCTAACCAGCGATTTCTCATTTTTACAAGAAAATTTACAAAACCATTTTTTAGGGACCACCTCACATTTGAAGTCACTTTGAGGGGTCTATATGAAAGAAAATACCCAAAAGTGACACCATTCTAAAAACTGCATCTCTGACGGTACTCAAAACCACATTCAAGAAGTTTATTAACCCTTCAGGTGCTTCACAGGAATATTTGGAATGTTTAAAAAAATGAACATTTAACTTGTTTTCACAAAAATTTACTTCAGATCCAATTTTTTTATTTTACCAAGGGTAACAGGAGAAATTAGACCCCAAATGCTGTTGTACAATTTGTCCTGAGTACGCCGATACCCCATATATGCAGGTAAACCACTGTTTGGGCGCATGGCAGAGCTCGGAAGGGAGGGAGTGCTGTTTGACTTTTCAATGCAAAATTAGCTGGAATTGAGATCGGACACCATGTCGCGTTTGGAGAGCCCCTGATGTGCCTAAACAGAGGAAATCCCCCAATTCTAACTCCAACCCCAACACACCCCCTAACCCCAATCCCAACCCTAACCATACTCCTAACCACAAACCTTGCACAGCGCATGACAGGAAGTCTCATAGGCCTGGAGACCCGGATGTCGTTTCTCCATGGCAGCGATTTGGACCCCTCTTCATGCCGCGGGGTCTCTGATCCAATGGCAGAGGGGCTTTCAGAGCTGACAGACCCTCTGCCTGCTCCCGGAACGTTGCGATCATGTTTGATCGCAGTGTTCCGGGGGTTAAAGTGTTGGGAGCGGTCCACGACGGCTCCTGGCACTTAGTGCCGAGTGTCAGCTGTGAGAATCAGCTGACACTAGGCCGTGATTAGCCGCGCTCCCCCCGTGAGCGCGGCTGATCGTGTATGACGTACTATCCCATCCATGGTCATTAAGGCCCTGGGCACATGGACGGGATAGTACGTTAAATGTCAGAAAGGGGTCAGAAAGGTGTTAAATAGGATCTGATTAAGATGAGAGGACCTGAACTTAAAAGTTCAGGGTTTGTACCAAACACTTAGTGTCCGGTGCTGAGACAGAGAGTTAAAAAGACAGACACAGAGTGAAGCAGACAGATAGAGAGACAGAGAAGCAGAGACACAGAGAGAAGCAGACAGACACAGAGAGAGACACAGAGATAGAAAGACAGCGACATAGAGAGAAGCAGAGAGAGATAGAGAGAGACAGATAGAAAAGCAGAGACACAGACACAGAGAAGCAGACAGAGACAAAGAGAGAGAGACAGAGAGACAGAGAAAGAAAGGGACAGAAAGAGAAACAGACATAGATGGAGACAGAGAAAGTGAGACAGAAAGACAGAGACACGGAGAGAAGCAGACAGAGAGAGATAGAAAGAGAGATAGCGCAAGAGACCAGGAGAACATTTTCCAGCTCTGAAGTTGGGGTCCCCATACATGCCAATGGGGTACAGTTTCATGTTCATGTTTGGATAAAGTTCTGGTACCAAAACCTGAACTTCTGCGGGTCCGCTCAAGTACCTGATAGTGGCCGCTACACAATGAATGAATGTGAAGTGCTGCTCTTTTCACATCTGTCTGAAGTCATAGCTGCGAGCGATTCATCAGTGTGGGTGCCAGATGTCGGACCCTAACTGATCTGATATGGATGACCCATCCTACACCCACCAATAGTGCACACTTACCGCTGCTACTGATGGCATCCTGGACATCAGGCAGCACTAGTGTCTCCTGGTTGCCCTCCCAGGGCTGTGGGGTACTCGGTACCGGGCCGGTGTCCGGGGGATGTGTCGCGGCAGTGGTGACCCGGTCAGTGGCCCTGGGCGCCCAAATATCGAAGGTGGTTCGAGATCGACTACGCCACCTGTGGTGTTCGGCTAGGCAGGTGTTAAGCCGACGCTGCATGCAGATCCGCTGGGACTGATGGTGTGGTGCAGCAAAGATGGTGCAGCTCCCCACAGGCGGAGCTGTAGTCCCAGGGCAGTGTAAATGTGGTTGGCACGGGGATATAGCAGTGCCGACAGGGTAGGAAGCAGACAAGACACAGCGGGGTGCAATTTCTGTACCTTTACTTGATAACTGCAGTCCAGGGTCCTGATTATAGATGGTAACAGAGCAGGCTAGCCTGGAAGCAACTCAGGGATTCTATCTCACAGACGGGCTGTGCAGTCTCCTTCCTAGCGCCTTGTAATGTGAAGCAATCTAGTACTTAGTTACTCTAGAGTTCCTCTTGTCAGATGTTCTCAAGAACCTTATTTGCACGGCAGGCAGCTGTAGCCTATCTCGAGCGCTCCTCTATTCTGAGTCCCGGCTCTCTATCCAAGCTGCTGTTGTGCCTCAAGTCTTAGATGGGAGTAGGGCATTTACAGCCTCCTACCCCTCTGGTATCTGTTGCAGGACCTTTAGTATCCGTACAACCATGGAGACCAGGCTCCAGTTTGTGCGCTCTTCAAGCTGAGGGAGCTCTCCTTCCTAGCTCAACCTCCAGCTTCTCTCTCCACGTCTGCACACTTCACCCTCCGCAGACTAACTAACCACTCCTTCCTCTTGGCCCTCAGAGAGCACTCCTCCCCTGAATCCTAGTTCAGAGTTCCCCCTGCTGGCCTGGAGTGGACTGTGTTGCATGTATGGATTGACTGTGAGAGAGACCCATCATTGCCTCCAAGCCTGGCATTACCCTCCCCTGGAGGAAGGCAAAGCCAGTGTGGCGACCATACTCCTGGGGGCGCCACATTCCCCCCTAGTGCAAGTCAGCACTCCTGGGCTGAACAAAGAAACATGAATAACACACAAATACTTAAACAATAATAATTTGTACAAGATTCAAAAGGAAAAATTTACAAAAACCAAGCGTTCCCAAAAATGGTCTTATGATGGCAAGTCCAAGCATCAATGTCCATGGTCCATTCCTGGCAAACGGTAAATTATATACAAATAAAGTTTTTGACCACACACAAGTCCTGTGGTTCAGTGTCCATAAAAGTTAAAAGGGAACTCTTACAGGTTACCTGTAGGCAAAAAAAGCTTTAAAAACAGTTACATATTTACATTTCAACAGTTTCAACATTTACATTGACTTAACTATATACGATATCTAAGGGGCGGTATACCTTGTGTGATGCGGGTAGACCTGCGTAACTCTACTGGTGTAGTGTGTACTGCACTGGATACACTACTGGTGGTTCTACATGGCACAGGGATATGTGATTGTCTAGTAACTCTTGGACTCACCAGGGACACGACAGGTTCACCACTGGCAGGGCGAGGGTTCTCTGGCTCCACTGCTGGTGTGGCTTCTGCTACCTGATTTTCCTGATCCTCTTGAGTCACTTCTTCCTGTGCTTCCACTTGGAGAAATATCAGCACTGGCACCACTATTGCATCATTCACTTTAGTCCAGTTCGCAGGGAATTCTCCAAGTATTGTGCTGACCTTCTTTTCTTCCACTATGGGTTGGATGTTATCTGGTTCTTCTTTTCTTCCTCTTAACTGGTCAGACTCAGGACATAACTTCAAATGATCCCTCGATACCGCTGCTGAAGTCTCTCCTCCATCTTTACTAACAAGGCATACCTTAGTATTATCAAAATTTGAGGGCATAATGGTATAAGGTTCAGCTTCCCACTGATCATCCAACTTGTGCAATCTTCACTTCCTTTTCAAGACTTGCTCTCCCGGCAACAAATGAACGGCAGGTGCATTTTGATTATACAGCTTCTCCTGCTTTTGTCTTGCCTGGGCTAAACTTTTCTCCACACATTCTTGTACTCTTCTGTACTGTTGCTGCCTTTCCGTGTCCCAGTCAGCATCTGGTGACGTTACTCCAGGGGTCAGGACTCCCATGTCCAGATCAATAGGCAGCTTACCAGGTCTTGCTCTCATTAAGTAAGCTGGGGTACAGTTGGTGGAGTTCACGGAAATATGGTTGTAGAGGTCTACCAGATCTGGCAACTTCTCTGGCCACAGATTTCTCTCCTCCAAGGGCTAAGTCTTCAGGAGGTCCATCACCACCTGGTTCATCTTCTCACACATGCCGTTGGTCTGTGGGTGATACGGTGTCATCCGAATCTTCATACAACCATACAAGCTACAGAATTCATGGAACACTTCTGCCTTGAAAGCTGGACCTTGATCAGTAAGCACTCTCTCATGATACCATGTGGTCTACAAAAATGTTGTTGGAATGCTCTGGCTGCTGTCCTGGCAGTTAGATCTTTGACAGGCACAACTACCAGGAATCTTGAGTAATGGTCCACAATGGTAAGGGCGTAGATGCAGCCTGACCGGCTTGGAACTAGCTTCATATGGTCCAGGACTACCAACTCAAGTGGCTGTTTGGTGATGATTGGCTGTAGAGGAGCTCTCTGGCTGTCTCGATCCTTTCTGCGCAGGTTACACTGTCCACATTCCCGGCACCACCTCTCAATGGCCTTCCTCATACCAGCCCAGTAGAACCTCTCCCGGAGCAATACTTCCAACTTCTTCCATCCGAAGTGTCCAGCTCCATTGTGGTAGGCCTCCATAACCATTGATGCCTCTTGCTTCGGGACTACCACCTGCCAAACCAGCTCATGAGTACAGGCATTGATACTCCTCCGACACAGCTTTCCTTCATAGATAAACAGCCGGCCTCTCTCCTTCCACAACTGCTGAGTTTCTTCAGGAGCATCTGACTCCGGGCGTGAGTCAACTCGCGACAATAGCTCCTTCACAGGCGGATTGCAGGGTCACTATCTTGTGTTTCTGCCCAATCATGATGGGGCAATGGATTCAGAGTGACCTCCTTCATGCCAGACCGTCTGTTCCTCACTCCTTGAGCACGTTGGGCCCCCAGTGGCCTGTGGAAGGGATGTAGCTCTATTTCTTCAAGAGACTCAGGGTCTTCTCCGGCATCTGGTAGGCTAGGCATCCTGGACAGCGCATCAGCACTGGCATTCTTGTGCCCTGCTCGGTACTTGATCGTGAACTCGTAATTAGACAGCCGAGCCATCCATCACTGCTTCAGTGCACCTAGCTTTGCAGTGTCCAAGTGGGTCAACGGATTGTTGTCCATCAAGATAGTAAACTTGGCAGAGGCTAAGTAATGCTTGAACCTTTCGGTGACAGCCCAGACTATGGCAAGGAACTCCAGCTTGAATGAACTGTAGTTGTCAGGGTTCCTTTCAGTGGGGTGCAGCTTCCTGCTGGCGTAGGAGATCACTCTTTCTTTTGCATTCTGTACCTGCGACAGAACTGCTCCTTGTCCCACATTGCTGGCATCGGTGTACAGCACAAAGGGTTTCTCATAGTCTGGGTAGGCCAGAACTTCGTCACCTGTGAGAGCCATCTTCAATCTGGTGAAGGACCTTTCCAACTCTTCAGTCCATTCAAAGGTGGAATTTTTCAGTTTGTTCCTCTTGGACTGCCCAACCAGAAGATTTTGCATAGGGATGGCTATTTCAGTAAAGCCTTTGATGAATCTTCGGTAGTACCCTACCAGTCCAAGGAATTGGCGTACTTCATGGAGGTTGCTGGGCTTTGTCCAGTCCCGGATGACTGTGACCTTGTCAGGATCTGGTGCCACTCCTTCTGCACTGACCACATGACTGAGGTACTGTACCTTGGGCTTCAGGAGGTGGCATTTGGAAGGCTTCACCTTCAGGCCAAAATTGGACAGAGCCTCAAACACTTCGGCCAGGTGTTCCAGATGATCTTCATAGGTCTTGGAGAAAACAATGACATCATCCAGGTATAACAGGACGGTCTCAAAGTTCATGTGTCCCAGGCAGCACTCCATCAGCCATTGAAATGTTCCTGGAGCAGTGCAGAGCCCAAACGGCATATAATTCAACTCACAGAGACCCATTGGAGTGGTAAATGCAGTTTTCTCCTTGTCTGCCTCTGCCATGGGAACCTGCCAATACCCACTAGTGAGATTCAAGGTGGAAAAGTAGTTAGCAGTTTTAAGTGCAGCTAAGGACTCTTCAATTCTAGGTAATGGGTAGGCATCTTTATGTGTAATGCTGCTAATTTTCCTGTAATCAACACGCATTCTCATGGTACCATCCTTTTTCTTTACAAACACTATGGGAGCTGCCCATGGGCTACAACTGTCTCTGATAACCCCTGCTTCCTTCATCTCTTTCAACATACTCTTAGCACATTGGTACTTCAACCACCCCTCTGGCTGTCAGGACAGTGGGCCTGCTATCAGAATATACTGGTTCTACCAATGCCTGGTAATCTCTCCCTCTGAGACCTATAGCTGCCCGACACCATATCAACATTTCACATCTGGGGGGTATTGCAATGGGGAAGGGGTCACTCACTCTGACACGGCCAATTTCTCCGCCAGAGAGTTCTACCTGCTGTCTTTGCATCAGGGCTCGGATCTCCTTCTGCAGGACTCGTTGTTCTCCAGAACCAGCAGTCTCAGCCATCTGTTGCAACAAGACAATAACCTCGGACAGACAGTTTTCAATTACATTGGTACCAAGAGTCATCATGAGATTACATTCACGTCGATCAATATCAACAACTATCAGGCCCTGAGATTTCAGTTCTACCCAACCCACTTTAACAGTAACCTCTTTACATCCAATCTGCGGCAAAGTCTGCCCGTTACTGGAAACTACTGTTAGCTCATCAGTTGGGCCACGGGTGAGTTCAGAATCAGCCCAATATCTCTTATACAAAATATACGGCATAGTGGTCACCTGGGAGCCAGTGTTCAGCAAAGCGTTCATGGGGATGCCGTCAATCACCACAGGAAGGATCGGCCTCCCTCCCACATACTTGGCTCGCCAGTTCCTTGGGCCTGGGGATCCTACTCCTGGGGGTTGGCCCTCTGCCCCAGGGGTTGCTCGTTTAAAGGACAGTACCTTGCAAGATGACCTGCCTTGTGACAGCGACGACAGATGGGACGTCCGTCCTGGTCATAGCGATCGTTGTTTCTTCCTCGAAGTGGCGGGGTTCTCCTCCTCCGGAGCCATGGGACATCCTCTGGACTGGAAGCAAGCTGGACCTTTTCTTTAGAAGGCACCTGCAGGGACTGCACGGTTTCAGTAAGTGCAGCCATTCCTTTGGTCAACTCCTGAACCTGAAGACGCAGCTCCTCAGTTGGATCTTTATCCAGAGTCTGTGCATCAGCCTCCACAGGGAAGGAAGGGAAAAACGTGGCTTCCTGGTGGTAGGTGATCGCTGGGCGCCTCAGGGGCGCTGGACGACTGTCAGTGGGTTCCAGCAGTACCCGTATAGCCCTGTCCTTAAAATCAGAAAAGTCCAGATCAGGGTCTTGCAGGTTTAGGATGCGCAACTGTCCTCGGTGGGTACTGGACAGGAGTCCCTCTATTAACTGCTCCTTTAACAGCTTATCTTCCTCTTTTACACTCTCAGGATCAACTTGCTTAATTGCTCGCAGCGCCTCCTATAGGTTGAGAGCATAATCCCTGATACTATCCTGTGCTCTCTGTTTAAGCCAAAGAACCTCATCTTGATTTCAGCTGCAGTGTGGGTGTCAAAGGTGCCTCTGAGCTTTGCCAGGATCTTTGCAACAGTGTCTTTATCAGTGTCCAGCCAGGCTTTCACCTCTCTCTGCGCTACACCCGTTAGCTGTCCAATCAGGATATTCACTTTCTGGCTTTCAGACAGAGGGTAAACTTTAAACAAACTGCACAGTCTCTCTTTAAATTCACTCAGGGTATGCGACTCACCCGAGTACTGCGGTAGCCAGGCCGCTCCCGGTATGTAGGGCATGGACAGCGGCATAATGGAGACCGCTGCATTGCCGTCTGGCACGGACATCCTCATCCCCCCCTAGTTAATGCTAGCCAGGGCCGGGGGTTGTGTGAGCTCACCGGCAGCCGCTTCACAGACCCGACGCTCCGGGCTGTAGGCCTCAGCTCCTCCTCTTCTCGCGCGCTGTCCTCTCTTCCTGTGCGGCACTTCACTGCTTCGCGCTCTGTGGCAGGCTCCGCCCACGAAGGCCTGCCTCTTTCTTCACGCACGCGCCAAGCAGTGCGGCAATGGCAGTTTCTGGTGCCAATTTCACACACAGTCTTTAAACACAGTCTATGGCACACAGGACCCGGGGGTTACCAGGCTCCGTAATTCTGCTGACTACGCCAAAAATTGGGTCGCCCTCCCAGGGCTGTGGGGTACTCGGTACCGGGCCGGTGTCCGGGGGATGTGTCGTGGCGGCGGTGACCCGGTCCGTGGCCCTGGGTGCCCGCAATATATCAAGGGTGGTTCGACTACGCCACCTGTGGTGTTCGGCTAGGGAGGTGTTAAGCCGACGCTGCATGCAGTTCCGCTGGGACTGATGGTGTGGTGCAGCAAAGATGGTGTAGCTCCCCACAGGCGGAGCTGTAGTCCCAGGGCAGTGTAAATGTGGTTGGCACGGGGATGTAGCAGTGCCGACAGGGTAGGAAGCAGACAAGACACAGTTCAATTTCTGTACCTTTACTTGATAACTGCAGTCCAGGGTCCTGATTATAGATGGTAACAGAGGAGGCTAGCCTGGAAGCAACTCATGGATTCTCTCTCACAGACGGGCTGTGCAGTCTCCTTCCTAGTGCCCTGTGGTGTGAAGCACTCCAGTACTTAGTTACTCTAGAGTTCCTCTTGTCAGATGTTCTCAAGAACTTTACTTGCATGGCAGACAGCTGTAGCCTATCTCGAGGGCTCCTCTATTCTGAGTCCCGGCTCTCTATCCAAGCTGCTGTTGTGCCTCAAGTCTTAGATGGGAGTAGGGCATTTACAGCCTCCTACCCCTCTGGTACCTGTTGCAGGACCTTTAGTATCCGTACAACCATGGAGACCAGGCTCCAGTTTGTACGCTCTTCAAGCTGAGGGAGCTCTCCTTCCTAGCTCAACCTCCAGCTTCTCTCTCCACGTCTGCACACTTCACCCTCCGCAGACTAACTAACCACTCCTTCCTCTTGGCCCTCAGAGAGCACTCCTCCCCTGAATCCTAGTTCAGAGTTCCCCCTGCTGGCCTGGAGTGGACTGTGTTGCATGTATGGATTGACTGTGAGAGAGACCCATCATTGCCTCCAAGCCTGGCATTACCCTCCCCTGGAGGAAGGCAAAGCCAGTGTGGTGACCATACTCCTGGGGGCGCCACATCTCCGTCTCATCAGAGCCATCCACCTCTTCTTTTAACTCTGTAGAAGACCTCCTGACTGGTTCTGGGATTAAAGGCGAAGGCAGCACCACTGTATCTGCAGAGTCCGGGCCATCCGATCGCAGTGTAACGTCTCCTGTCTGGTGACAGGACAACACAATACCATACAAATAGTTAGCAATTATTGCCACTCCTGAATTAAAGGGCACCGCTGACTTTTGCATTGGAAGCGGGCGGTGCCAATAACATTATGACCACATTTACCTGCCAAGACACGAGCATGATCAGCATGTATCAGGCATAGCAGATGTGTGGGATTGTAATGGTGGCACCGCCCATCTCCGATGCACAGCTGAGTTGCGCTGGATGACCACTTTAAGCTATATTGATTTATACATCTTACCCTGAAGAACTCCTTTAGTTGAGGACTATTGTTAAGGGCTGCGATGTTCACTGTGAACCCCAGCATGTCTTCTGCAGCTTGCCTTCGTTCCTCTATAACAGGAGCCTCGAAACATCCTGGAATACGTGAACGCCAAAGTAGATCATGTCACACACAAAAGTATATGTATTAGTTTATCACAAAGTTTATGAAACTTTGCAAATCAACTTAAATTGCATTTAAGCGGCACCAAACCCCCTCTTTTCCTCAGTCTATAAGCTTGCGTTCAGCTGCACGGATACCAGAAAGTATTCATTTGGAGTACAGATGATGGCAGTGATAGTGTCAGCAGCTGTGTCTTCCTAACACTTAGGATAAACTGCTGCAGGAGATTGTTCTGATAAGCAGGATACTCAGAGGAGGAGACAGGCGCTGACCCATCACTGCCATCATCTGTACTTCAAATGAATACGGTCTGACAAAAGGGAGGCAAATTCTGGACAATCAAGGGTGTGAAAGCCACGTACATGCAATTTTTTCTGCAAAAAATGAAAAGAAATTTCATAGTAAAGTGACTTCCAAATTATTCAGAATTTTCCACGCGGGACAAAATTATAATAAAAAATGAAATTAATTTTTAAATGATTTCATGGGATTTTCATGTGACAAGGGATCTGTAACTCCAGTGAAAAAAAACCCTGAAGTGGTTAAATGAAGCGACACTCTCATGCTTCAGACTGCTTTCGCTAGGATGTCTCAAACTCTCTATACTTAAAGGAGTATTCCTCTCTCCAAGATCCTATCACAATATGTAGTAGAGATAATATTAGCAAATCCATATTTTTTCAGACTATAAGATGCACCTAGGTTTTAGAGGAGGAAAATAGGGGAAAAAAATTGAAGCAAAAAATGCGGTCAATTCTGTACTTAATATCCCCCTATCCTGGTATATAAGGTCCCCTCATCCCCATCCTGATACACATGGCCCCCTCATCTCTACCTTGGTATGCATGACCCTCATCCCTACCCTGGAATGCATGGATCCCTTATCCCTATCCTGGTGTGCATGGCCCTCATTCCTAGCCTGGTATGCATGCCCCCCCTTATCCCTATCCTGGTAGGAATGGTCCCCCTCATCTCTATCCTGTCAGGAATGATTGCCCTCATCCCTATCCTGGTATACATGGCCCCAATCTTGTCCCAGTATGCATGGCCCCATTCCTATCCTGGTATGCAGGGCCCCATCCTTATCCTGGTGTGATTGGACCCCACCCTCATCCTGGTATGCATGGCCGCGTCAGAAAACATTAAAAAAACATTACACTTACATACCTTCCCGGTGCTCCCTCGCAACGTCCTCTTCCGAAGCCATCAACTGCTTTATGCTTGTAAGCAGGGACGTCATGCGCTGCTTGCAAGCCGAATGACAGCTGCCGGAATACTCAGTGCTCTGCACGCCGGGACTGTGCTCGCACAAAGCAGTGAGTATTCACTTCTCTCTAGAGAGCACAGTGTCAGCAGGAGACTTCCTGCAGCTGCCGGCAGTCACGTGTGCCAATACTTAAGAGAAATGAATATTTGAATATTCATGGCATGGGGTGAATATTCATTTCTCTTAAGTATTGGCACACATGACTGCCGGCAGCAGCAGGAAGTCTTCGGGTGACACTATGCTCTCTAGAAAGGAATGAATACTCACTGCTTTGTGCACACAGTCCTGGCGTGCAGAGCCTTGAGTATTCTGGCAGCTGCCCTTTGGCTTGCAAGCAGTGCATGACATCCCAGCCATGCACTGCTTACAAGCATTAAAAAGCTGCTAGCATCAGATCAGGATGCTGTGAGGGAGCGCTGGGAAGGTAAGTGTAATGGATGGTTTTTTTATATTTTCTGATTGGGCCATGTATACCAGGATGGGGGTGGGGCCAATCATACTAGAATAAGGACGGGGGCCAATCATATCAGGATAAGGAAAGGATGGGGCCATGCATACCAGGACGTGGATGGGGGCCCATCATACCAGGTCGCCATTAAAGAGAAATGAATATTCATTGCTCTCCACGCCTAAGGGTGTGGAATGCAGTGAATATTCATTTCTCTTTAGCAGCAGGCACAGGAGTTAGGCGCAGCAGCTGATTCCTGCCTCTGTGACCCGCAGCTCAGTGAAAACTGCTCCCCCATCTCCCCATCACAGCCGGTACTTCTGGACTATAAGAAGCACCCCCCATTTTTCTCCACATTTTTGGAGGAAAAAAAGTGCGCCTTATAGTCCTAAAAATAAGGTATCTTCAATTAGAAATGTAGTATAGTTCTTCTGATTTGCTATGCCCATTTCCTCATGTGCAGGCATTGCAGGACCTTAGGTATACATAGTAATGACCATCAACAACTAGCTAACTGTCACTATATCAGTGGCCATGATCATGGATATCTAAGGTCCTGCAATGCCTGCACATGAGGAAATGGACATAGTGAATCAGAAGAACTATACTACATTTCTAATTGGAGGTATTTCCCAATATTACTATTACATCTACTATCTTGGAGATGAAAATACCCCTTTAACAGTATAGAGTGAAAGCCGCGCAGTGGCAGAGCTGCTGCAAGAACGACGACAAAGCTGCTTCAAAACAACGATTGCGGATGTATTCCTGAAGCAGAAATTAGCCGGCATCTAAAAGACGACTTGTACACATAACATGTGACTTACCAAACACCTGAGCACGTGGAAATGGCGGGAATTACTGAGTGTGCTGGAAGAGATTTCTGTGCGTGTACGAGAGTTCTCCATGAAGTTTCTTGAAGTCACTGTAGCGTTTCCAAACTACAATCTGAAAGACAGCAAGGGCCGAATGAATAAGGCTCTGTTCACATGTGCAGTAATCATCCGTTAGAGAATGGATCCAGCAGCAATCTGTTAACAATAAAATTGGTCTTTTTGTCCAGCAAAAAAAACCTGATTTCTACTGGATCCGCTTTTTTTTTTTACATAGAAGTCTAAGGGAAACGGATCTGCTAACTATACATTAGTTTCTCTTCCATTTGAATCTGATCGAGTAAGAAAAAAATGGATCTTCAAATGAAAGAAAACAAACCGATGGCTCATTATCAGATCCGTTTTCCCATGGACTTCAATCATGTAAAAAAAAAAAAACAGATTTAGTTGAAATCAGTTTTTTTAAGTTGGACAAAAAAGAGTTGTGTCTGGAAATCTATATTGTTGATCGCTGCTGGATCGGTTGTAACGGACGATCACTGGACGTGTGAACGTGCTCTAATTCTGATTAAGCAGCATAGACTAGATCAGACGTGCAAAAACCGGCACCAAAGTGATGACACTACAAGGTAAATCTCTGCCTTACGCCACCTCTTTGCAGACTTACTTTATACTGATATCACGTTTTGCGCATCTTCTCCACTCTTCCAAACGCGCTCTGACACATTTTTTCAAAAATGTCCTATTGAAGCACAGCTAGTACCTAGTGTCATGATCCAGGTTGGATGATGACAGTTAAAAGCATATGTAACCTTTTTAATTCCTTAAGCTGTGTGCTTAAGTTTGGTTTTGCCTCTGGTGGCCATTAGGGTCATTACACAGTGGTGTCTTTTGTTCTAGTTTGCCCCCGATGGTGGTGAGCGTTATTGCACATGATTATAAAGCAGGTGTGATTGCTGGCTCTTACCTATAAAAGAGTGTCAGGTGTTGCAATCACTGTTGGTGATAGTGGTCATTTCCAACCATCCTTGGTGGAGGAAGGAGCTAGAGAGAGTTCCTGGCAGCTCAGTCAGAGTCCTGGTGGGGAAGGAGCTAGAGAGAGTTCCTTGCATTTCTGATAAAGCTTGGTGAAGTAGCAGCGACTCTGGAGGAAAGCTGAATTCTGGTGGTGGACTCTGTTGCTTGGAGCATTAGCAACAGAGCAAAGCTAAGTGGTGTTTCCCTGTTTGTCACTTTCCTCAATGTGTGTTTCAGTGCAGTGGTGGGATTAGTTTCTGCACCGTCCATTTCACTAGTAAGGGATAGGTGCAGGGCGAGCTAGGGTTCTTAGGTTCCTGATCGGCGCCTGGTGCGGAACCGGCCTAGGGATCGTTAGGAGTGTAGAGACTGGCTCAGGGGAGTGCAGGAGGTCTCCACTTCCCCGTTCCCTATCGCAGGGCCCACCATTGTAATTGTTTCCCTGGTGTTCTCCCTTATTATTTAAATTTGCCCTGCTGGAGGCGGTGTATCCAGTTTCATGTGCAGTTCTGAAATTCGCCTGCTGAAGGCGGTGTATCCAGCTGCACGTGTTATTATTTAAATTCGCCCTACTGGAGGCGGTGTATCCAGGGTCGCGTGTGTCATATAAATTCGCCCTGCTGGAGGCGGTGTGTCCAGTCACACATTGACCATTACATTATCACCAACCATAACATTTCTCTCTGGTGAACCATGGGCCAAGTTCAGACCAGTGAGCAGTTGCTGCTGGCCCTCACTGAGATGAGTGAGGAGCTGCATGATGTGTTTCAGCAGCACCTGCAGTGGAATTATGGGTCTGAGGCCTATCCTCTGCCTCAACCAGAGGGTCCATATATGGCTTTGGCGAGGATGTGCTGTGGAGTCCTTGCTGGGGAGCAGGACTTGCTTATACAGGCGGACGTACCCAGGCAGGTGGGTGGAGTCGATGTCCCCATGGTGCTGCCTGGTGTTCCCCAAGGTGAAGGGGTACGTCCTTGTAGTGAGCAGACTAATGATTTAGTCCTTGGCACTGTCACCAAAAATTCTGTACTGTCAGAGAAGCCATGCCCCCCTGGTCGTGTGGAGGAAGATGACCTGGGAGTGTATATTTCCTCCTCGCCCTCAGAAGGTACTATGTCAGCAGAGGTGATGGTTGGCGAGGTACCTGAGGGCATACTGGTGCTTGTGAACAGTGGAGCTGAAGCCAGTCTGGTGGATGCTCAGTTTGTCCAGACTCATGGTCTGAGGTGTGAGACGCCGGACAGACCCATAAGCGTCCAGGCCATTCACTCTGTCCCACTGAGCCGGGGGGGGTTAAACCAAGTCGTAGAAGACATTGTGCTGTATAGTGAACATCATGACGAGTCCCAGTCATACTACGTCTTGGAGGGAAATCCAGCACCTATTGTTGTGGGCCCCCCTTGGTCTTAAAAACACAACCCGGTTTTAGATTGGCGGACTAGGGAAGTAGTCAGCTGGGAGCAGTCGTGTGAGGGCTGCTGCCTAGGGACTACTGTCTCTGCCGTCTCTCTTCAACGGTCCCCTTTCTCTCCAGTGAGAGCAGCAGATGTGCTGCAGGAGAGTAGGGGCAAGTCTCAACCCTCGCCATTAGCCAACCCTGGGAGGCGGAGACCTCGTGGTGGAAGGGGTTGGAGGGTGATTACCCCTTGGTGAATTGCGGGGGTGTGAGTGTGGTGGCGCAGGGGGACGCCTCTGTTGTCAATTCCAGTAAGAGTTCACCGTATTGTGACAAACGAATGTGTGGCAATAAACGTTCAGGTCCGGACCTGTGTGTGAACGAGCATGTATGGGTGGCCACCAAAAACATCCAGTGGAAGTGTGTTGCGGGGGTCTGGAATTCTCAGGTGGTCGGACCGTATCTGGTGTCGGCTATCCTGGGCCCAGAGACTTACCAGCTGGAGATACCCCCAAACATGCACATACACAACTCGCTCCCCAGGTCGGTGCTTTGGAGATGTGTGGTGCCTCCAGAACATACTTTGCCAATACCAGCAGTGTTCGTTTGTCATAAACCTGAAGTGCAGGTAGTTGCAGGGGTGAACAATGGATATGGGCGTCCCCTCTGTAGGTGGCTCCCTGATGAGGAGCGGTCTTGAGGGTCCAGAGGCCCCTCACTGAGGGAGGGTACTGTCATGATCCAGGTTGGATGATGACAGTTAAAAGCACATGTAACCTTTTTTTTTTTAAGCTGTGTGCTTAAGTTTGGTTTTGACCCCGTTGGCCATTAGGGTCATTACACAGTGGTGTATTTTATTCTAGTTTGCCCCCGGTGGTGGTGAGCGTTATTGCACATGATTATAAAGCAGGTGTGATTGCTGGCTCTTACCTATAAAAGTGTCAGGTGTTGCAATCACTGTTGGTGATAGTGGTCATTTCCAACCATCCTTGGTGGAGGAAGGAGCTAGAGAGAGTTCCTGGCAGCTCAGTCAGAGTCCTGGTGTGGAAGGAGCTAGAGAGAGTTCCTTGCGGCTCTGACAAAGCTTGGTGAAGTAGCAGCGACTCTGGAGGAAAGCTGAATTCTAGTGGTCGACTCTGTTGCTTGGAGCATTAACAACAGAGCAAAGCTAAGGCTACTTTCACACATCAGTTTTTTGCCGTCAGGCAGGATCCGGCTATTTTTAGAAGAAACGGATCCGGCATAAATTTTGGAGAACTGCAGAAACGGACCTGTTTTTCTGCCGCATCCGTCTAGCAGGTTATATCTGTTTCCTGGGGGCTGGCCAATTGGATCTGAGCATGCGCAGACTTAAAAAAAACGGATCCGGTGGCTGGATCCGTCTTTTTCTGGATCCGGCGCCCATAGACTTTCATTGTGGCAAAAAGCCGGAAGCGTCGGATCCGGCGCTTTTTCGCCGGAGACAAAAAACGTTACAGTAGCCGTTTTTTCCAGACACCGGAATGAGACAAGTAGCCGGATCCGGCAAAAAACGGATGAAACGCAATGCCATCCGGCGCGATCCGGCGCTAATGCAAGTCAATGGGGAAAAACTGGATCCGGCATTGCATTTCGCCGGATCCGGTTTTACAAAAAAAAGCCAGATCGCGCCTGACGGCGAAAAACTGATGTGTAAAAGAGGCCTAAGTGGTGTTTCCCTGTTTGTCACTTTCCTCAATGTATGTTTCAGTGCAGTGGTGGGATTAGTTTCTGCACAGTCCATTTCACTCATAAGGGATAGGTGCAGGGCGAGCTAGGGTTCTTAGGTTCCTGATCGGCGCCCGGTGCGGAACCGGCCTAGGGATCGTTAGGAGTGTAGAGACTGGCTCTGGGGAGTGCAGGAGGTCTCCACTTCCCCGTTCCCTATCGCAGGGCCCACCATTGTAATTGCTTCCCTGGTGTTTTCCCTTATTATTTAAATTTGCCCTGCTGGAGGCGGTGTATCCAGTTTCACATGCAATTCTGAAATTCGCCTGCTGGAGGCGGTGTATCTGGCTGCACGTGTTATTATTTAAATTCGACCTACTGGAGGCGGTGTATCCAGGGTCGCGTGTGTCATATAAATTCGCCCTGCTGGAGGCAGTGCGTCCAGTCACACGTTGACCATTACACCTAGCACCCTTCCGCTTTGCAGATTGTAAGCAGTGTGCTGAAGCTGGTCGGAATTAAGACGACCAAGAGCTCTCCGGCGCTCAAAAACAGTGCTTACAAGCTGAATAGGAAAGAACTTGTAAGCACTGAGCATGTTCTGCAGTGGTGGTCGGTCTCTGAGGCAACAAGCTGTTAACAAAAGAAAAATGTTAAAGGGGTTGTCCACTACTAGAACAACTCCTTCTCGCTCTAAATTTTTGGCCACAATAAAATTAAAAAGCCTATACTCACCTTCTGAGCCGACGCTGTTCCATCAGCGACAGCACTTCTGGTCCTGGGGATCTTGTGCGGTTGTGTAACACATGTTGCCCAATCAGTGTTGGCGTCACTATCCCCGCCTTCATACAAACTGAACATGAAGAAGTCAGATCAGCTACAGTACTGACTTCCTCTTCCTGTTCAATTCGACAGGTGCCAGGTGTCGATTGGGTGCAGGGCATCATGTGTTATGCAACCACACTCGAGTCTCGGGACCGTGAGTGCCGACACTGCTGGAACGGCGCAGGCACAGGAGGGGAGTATAAGCTTTATTATTGAAACAAGGCCGAACATTTAGATCGAGAAAGGGGATAGTCCTAGTAGTGGAAGACCCCTTTAATATCTCAAAAACGGCTGAATATTTTACTAAACGGTAAATTGTAAAAATGTGTTGTATTTACAAGCACTATCCGAGAATATCAATTTATGAAGATGGCAATACCCATTTAAGTCAACAGTCATGTATATAACAGAAAAAAAAGTACCTCTTTAACATCCTGAGGGTTCTTCTTTGATATAACTGTGGAAAATAAAACAAAAGAAATATATATAATATGGACAAACAGAGGAAGAAAAAGAAAATAAGGAGCATAACGATTAGCCAAAAAACTCAGTGTATTTCACCAATTATTTTTCTTCATCAGTCTACAGTTAGGCCAGCAATCACAAGCTGAGGCTTGGTGGGCCGCTTAGGTGGTAAACCGAGGAGGGTCTTCATATTAAAGATCAGAGGGGGGGTCTAATGATAAGACAACGTTAACTATGATGGGTATCCCTTTTACAAATAGATAAATCAATTTTAAAGTCTTAGGAAAGATAACACTGTCAGATGTCAGCGTGACCCCGCAGCTGTGACTGACTTTCTCACAGCAGCTCAGTGCTATACACTGCGGGACCGATTACCTCCTGTCAGTGTATCGCCGGCTGTCTTTTGAGAGCAGTCACATCAGTGACTGCTCTCAAAGTGATCAGAATCGTCGTGAGACATTATGAATTATCTTCTCTATGGACAGATGAGGTATATTGTGGTTTATTTTATTTTTGCTGCAGTAGATGTTGGCGTCAGTGGATTAGGCGTTCGGGTAGTATGGTTTAATTAAGATTCATTAAAGGAGTCTGTGTCATTATTTCAAATAAAGGACTTTATTCTGGGTCTGTTTTTTTATACAATATCACTATGGTGTTACTAATGGACAGGTGTCTTATAGATGCCTCTCCATTACTAACCTGTGGACTTGATGTTACCTGACAATACAAAGGTGACATCAACCCCACAAATATGAACCCCACTTTCCACCGTGACAGGGCAATGGGGAACAGCGGGGCTAAAAGCCAGATTTGGCACATCTTAAAAATGAGCCTTTTCTGGGGAGCTGAGAGCAGATGTTTTTTAGTCTGGGAAGGGCCAATATCCATGGCCCCTTCCTAGGCTATTAATATCAGCCCGCACCTGTCTGCCTAGCCTCGGCTGGCCATCCAAGATGGCGGCGCCCACCGGAGGATGCCGGCGGGACACAGGACCACCGGGAGGGGACCCTGGATCACGGAGAGGTACCGGGGGGGAGATCGGGGACCCTCTTTTTCTCTCCTCTGATGTGCGATCACATCAGAGGAAAGAGAAATTAAATGCAAAATCACAGCTTTTTTTTTTTGCGGTCTCCGCTATAGGGTTAATATCGGCGATCGCAAAAGCAGGATCAGCAAAAACCAACCCGATTCATGTTCTCCGGGGTCTCGGCTACCCCCTGCAGCCGAGACCCCGGAGAAAATCCGTCATTGGGGGGCACCATTTACTTACTCCCCAGCGCCATGAATTCACAGCGCTGTGGTTTAAGTACCCTTAATTACCGCCGTTAAAAGGCGTATTGGCGGTTGTTAAGGGGTTAAATATCTTTATTTAGCTCAAAAAAGCCTTCTTTGCTGTACAAAAATGCGTTTTGTTGCAGCGTTTTTCCTGCCAAAAGATGCGGAAACCTTGCAGAAATTTCTGCAAGCAAATACTCAATGTGCGCACATAGCCTTAGGGTAAGTGCACGATGAGTCTTTTTGGAGCAGAAACACCAAGATTTTTCATGAGGGTTTTTTTTTTTCTTTTTTAGAGGATTTGGATAGTTTCTGCTCTAAAAAACGCTGTATGCACAAACCCTAATGATTGATTTCCAATGCATGATTCCAACATTGTACCTATTGTGCAGCAAAATCAGAATTCAGTAATCCATCACGAGACCCTATATACACTGCAGAGCACGTTGCAGCCCTATTATCAGTTGATGTATACTTATAGTATTTATTTTACTCACCTTATATAGCGCTATCATATTCCACAGCACTTTACATACATTATTGACACTCTCCCCATTTGGGCTTACAAATTAGATTCCATATCAGTACGTCTTTGGAGTGTGGGAGGAAACCGGAGAACTCGGAGGAAACCCACGCAAACACAGGCAGACCTTACAAACTCCTTGCAGATGTTGTCTTTGGTGGAAGCCAGAACCCCAATGCTGCAGTGCTCACCACTGACTCACCTTGCTGCTCTATAGTAGGATCTAAGGCTGGGGTCACACTAACCGACGCAAAATACAGTCCGTAGTTTACAGGCGTAATACAGATGAATGACCCCTAAATAGTGCTCCGTATGTCATCCGTAAGCAAGGTGTGGTCGCGTATTTTGTGCATGTAAGCATCCGTATGTAATCCGTATGGCATCCGTATGCAATCCGTATGGCGAGATTTTATATATATATATATATATATATATATATATATATATATATATATATACACATATATACACACAAGTCACTGAGACAAACATATATATATTTATATTTCACAGAGTTCTTCATAGCAGAATAGCCGCTAATTAATTTGCCGGCTTCTATCAAATCCTTCCCCAACCCCACATGAAATGACACATGGTTTACATTCAGTAAAGCATTTCATTTCATGTTTTTTAATATGTCCCTGACTAATAATTAGATGAGGGTTTGTGTACAAAATTTGGGAGTTGTAGTTGTTATTTTAAGGGGTTAATTCGTTGTTAAAAAATGTGTGGGCTTCCCATTGCCCTGTAGCATTGGCGAATGGGTTAATCTAACAAAGGGTTAATGTCACCTTACAATCGAATGGTGACATTAACCCTTTGTTAGATTAACCCACTCGCCACCACTATAGGGCAATGGGAATCCCATGCATTTTGTAACACCGAATTAACCCCTTAAAATAACAATTACAACTCCCAAATTTTGTACACAAACCCTCATCTAATTATTAGTCAGGGACATATTAAAAAACATGAAATGAAATGCTTTACTGAATGTAAACCATGTGTCATTTCATGTCGGGTTGGGGAAGGATTTGATAGAAGCCGGCAATTTAATTAGCGGCTATTTTGCTATAAAGAACTCTGTGAAATATAAATATATATATATGTTTGTCACAATGACATGTATGTATATATATATATATAAATATATATATATATGTATTCTTTGTGTATATATCTATTCTTTCGTTTCTTTGTTAAACCTGTCAGTGTGAGTTTACTGTATAGCGCACTGAATTGCCGGCTTTTCTAAAGGACACCGGGTGCGTATTTCTTGCAAGTCACATGTGTGGTCCGTGTGTAATCCGTATTTTTAGCGCACCCATAGACTTTCATTGGCGCACTACGGGCGTAGTACGCTGACAATCGCAGCATGCTGCGATTGGCACGGACCATAGAATACGCCGGTGAAATATACGGCTGTTGGGAGCAAACCCATAGAGAATAATTTGTCCGTGTGTAATGCATGCTTTTAACGCCTTTCACTCGTCCATATTCCTCGCCAGTGTGACTCCGGCCTAATTCTCATTTTCTGATAGAAAAAGTACATTGGCAAATTCCTGTATTTATTATTTGATAATTGGTCCAGCAGAGATGAAGGCTCACATGACCACGCCTCTACAGTGAGGGAAAGGACACTCAACTGTATATAGATAGAATCATAGAATCCTAGAGTTGGAAGGGACCTCCTGGGCCATCTGGTCCAACCCCCTGCTCAAAGCAGGATTCGCTAAATCATCCCAGTCAGATGTCTGTCCAGCCTCTGTTTGAAGACTTCCATTGAAGGAGAACTCACCACTAGAGTTGAGCGATACCAGCCGATACTTGAAAATATCGGATCGGAATGGATCGGCCGATCTTAAAAAAAAGTATCGGTATCGCCGATTCCGATACCGGGAACCAATGCAAGTCAATGGGGCCAAAATATCGGAATTAAAAAAACCCCTTTCTTTCCTTGTAGGTTAATTCTACATGAAGAAAAACAACTAAGAATAATGTAGAATGTATTGTGGGAGGTGGAGGAGACATTAAAGCCATAGAGGTTTAGCCCAATCAAATGGAATAGCAGGAATTAAACTTTTTTTTTAAAGATGTTAGGAGTTACAAAGATATTGACTATGTTAGCCTCATTTATATTTTGCCAGACATGTATGTCTTCTTCTTCTTTCTTCTTCTTTCTTATTCTTCTTCCTTTTTTTACCTTCTTCTTCTTCTTCTTATTCCTTTTTTTACATTCTTCTTCTTCTTCTTCCTTTTTTTACATTCTTCTACTTCCTTTTTTTACATTCTTCTTCTTCTTCCTTTTTTTACATTCTTCTTCTTATTCCTTTTTTTACATTCTTCTTCTTCTTCCTTTTTTAAATTCTTCTACTTCCTTTTTTTACATTCTTCTTCTTCTTCTTCCTTTTCTTACATTCTTCATATTCTTCTTATTCAACAATTATTATTCTACATATTCAACTTCTTCATCTTCTTCCTATTCTTCTTCATCATATTCTTGTTTGAGTCAGGCATTCCTGTAGTTGTTATCTAGAAAAGTTAGAAGTTTACACCTTCCGTTCTGCCTGTCACAAAAGATTTACAACAGGATTTGTCCGCGTTCAGTTTGGCCTGCAGCAGCAGGCCTTTTCCAGGGGCACCACGAGGAGGAACGGACTCACCCCCATACACTGCTTAGTCTTCTTCTGCTTATAAATAAGATAATATCATTTGCTCAGAGTATTAGTCTTATGCTTAATGTTCTTCTGCTTTGTTTTTTTTATGCTTCTTTGTCTTCTCTCTCTTGTTGTTCTGCATCTTGGTGGTTGTCTTCCTGTTCTTTGTCCTCTTGAACCAGCTGACGGTACTGGCACCCGGAGGGGCAGCAGAAGGAACAAGAGCCAATGGCACTACCGAGGACCAGCTGACGGTGCTGGAACCCGGTTACTAAGCAGGAGGTACCTGTGCTACAAAGCACTACCAAGGACCAGCAGACGTTGCCGGAACTCGGATACCGAGATGGAGGCACCTAGGCCAAAGGCTCTTACGAGAACCAGCTGACGGTGCTGGAACCCGGAGGGGTAGCATAAGCTGCAAGAGCAAATGGAAATAGCGAGGACCAGCTGACAGTGCTGGCACCCGGAGGGGCAGCAGAAGGAATAAGAGCCAATGGCACAACCGAGGACCAGCTGACGGTGCTGGAACCCGGTTACTAAGCAGGAGGTACCTGTGCTACAAAGCACTACCAAGGACCAGCAGACGTTGCCGGAACTCGGATACCGAGATGGAGGCACCTAGGCCAAAGGCTCTGACGAGAACCAGCTGACGGTGCTGGAACCCGGAGGGGTAGCATAAGCTGCAAGAGCAAATGGAAATAGCGAGGACCAGCTGACAGTGCTGGCACCCGGAGGGGCAGCAGAAGGAATAAGAGCCAATGGCACAACCGAGGACCAGCTGACGGTGCTGGAACCCGGTTACTAAGCAGGAGGTACCTGTGCTACAAAGCACTACCAAGGACCAGCAGACGTTGCCGGAACTCGGATACCGAGATGGAGGCACCTAGGCCAAAGGCTCTGACGAGAACCAGCTGACGGTGCTGGAACCCGGAGGGGTATCAGAAGTTACCCCTGAAAAGCAAAGTTGGCATGCCGCAAGCTGGCCGCAGTTACCGAATCACACAGTCCTACAGGGGGTGCTTGTCCTACTGGCACTATGGAACAAGCCTTTCTTACCAGAACCCGCAGTCCACATAGGAAGCACCTAAACTGCTGGCACCCTAGCCTCGGCTAACCCAACCGCAACACGACATGGCAACTTGGGGTGGCAAACTGACATTGACACTTCCCGGAAACAGCAGGCAGGGCTGGAACCAAGCTGGGCAGGAGGGAGTACCCGTGCCAAAGTCAGTTATGAGCAGCAACTGGCGATGTTGGAGCCCAGGACAAGCACTTAGCAGGCTGAGACCTGATGTGCTGTCAATTGGGAGGCAGCAGGACAGATTGCCATCAAAACAGCAGGGGAACAGCTGACGTTACTGAACCCCACAAACACAGGAGCTAGTGTTTTACTCTGTGAAGACGGCACTTCCGAGCAACAACTGGCTGTGTTGAAGCCCAGGGACAAGCACGGAGCAGGCTGAGGCTGCATTGAAGAAATTTTAAGATCGGTTGTAGACTACTAATTTGAACCAAGCTCCACTTAGGCCTGTGGCTTCATTGATTTTCGTATTTCCCCTGTCCTCCAACCCCGCCAGTTACAGCTCCGAAGTGGCGTCTGCACAATCCACACTTGTTCCTGTGTTACAGGTGTTCAGTCCGGTCAGTTAATCCCCTGATGTGTGTCCGGCAATGTCGCCTGCTCTGTCCACATTCCCATAATGGGAATGTGGACAGAGCAGGCGACATTGCCGGACACACATCAGGGGATTAACTGACCGGACTGAACACCTGTAACACAGGAACAAGTGTGGATTGTGCAGACGCCACTTCGGAGCTGTAACTGGCAGGGTTGGAGGACAGGGGAAATACGAGAGACAGTGGAGCCACAGGCCTAATTGGAGCACGGTTAAAAATCAGTAGTGGTACGACTGTGTAGGCAGCAGGAGACTTTGCCATCTACACAGCAGGGGATCAGCTGACGTTACTGAACCCCACTGAGACACGGGAGCAAGTGTCTCTTTCCGTGTGGACGGCACTTCCGAACTACAACTGGCTGTGTTGAAGCCCAGGAAATAGGAGGGTGTAGGCAGAGGCCTACTGTATTTTGAATGAGGTGACAGCAGGAGAGACTGCCATCCACAAAGCAGGGGATCAGCTGACGTTACTGAACCCCACTGAGACACGGGAGCAAGTATCTCTTTCCGTGTGGACGGCACTTCCGAACTACAACTGGCTGTGTTGAAGCCCAGGAAATAGGAGGGTGTAGGCAGAGGCCTACTGTATTTTGAATGAGGTGACAGCAGGAGAGACTGCCATCCACACAGCAGGGGATCAGCTGACGTTACTGAACCCCACTGAGACACGGGAGCAAGTATCTCTTTCCGTGTGGACGGCACTTCCGAACTACAACTGGCTGTGTTGAAGCCCAGGAAATAGGAGGGTGTAGGCAGAGGCCTACTGTATTTTGAATGAGGTGACAGCAGGAGAGACTGCCATCCACACAGCAGGGGATCAGCTGACGTTACTGAACCCCACTGAGACACGGGAGCAAGTATCTCTTTCTGTGTGGACGGCACTTCCGAACTACAACTGGCTGTGTTGAAGCCCAGGAAATAGGAGGGTGTAGGCAGAGGCCTACTGTATTTTGAATGAGGTGACAGCAGGAGAGACTGCCATCCACACAGCAGGGGATCAGCTGACATTACTGAACCCCACTGAGACACGGGAGCAAGTATCTCTTTCCGTGTGGACGGCACTTCCGAACTACAACTGGCTGTGTTGAAGCCCAGGAAATAGGAGGGTGTAGGCAGAGGCCTACTGTATTTTGAATTAGGTGACAGCAGGAGAGACTGCCATCCACAAAGCAGGGGATCAGCTGACGTTACTGAACCCCACTGAGACACGGGAGCAAGTATCTCTTTCCGTGTGGACGGCACTTCCGAGCTACAACTGGCTGTGTTGAAGCCCAGGAAATAGGAGGGTGTAGGCAGAGGCCTACTGTATTTTGAATGAGGTGACAGCAGGAGAGACTGCCATCCACACAGCAGGGGATCAGCTGACATTACTGAACCCCACTGAGACACGGGAGCAAGTATCTCTTTCCGTGTGGACGGCACTTCCGAACTACAACTGGCTGTGTTGAAGCCCAGGAAATAGGAGGGTGTAGGCAGAGGCCTACTGTATTTTGAATGAGGTTACAGCAGGAGAGACTGCCATCCACACAGCAGGGGATCAGCTGACGTTACTGAACCCCACTGAGACACGGGAGCAAGTATCTCTTTCCGTGTGGATGGCACTTCCGAACTACAACTGGCTGTGTTGAAGCCCAGGAAATAGGAGGGTGTAGGCAGAGGCCTACTGTATTTTGAATGAGGTGACAGCAGGAGAGACTGCCAGCCACACAGCAGGGGATCAGCTGACGTTACTGAACCCCACTGAGACACGGGAGCAAGTATCTCTTTCCGTGTGGACGGCACTTCCGAACTACAACTGGCTGTGTTGAAGCCCAGGAAATAGGAGGGTGTAGGCAGAGGCCTACTGTATTTTGAATGAGGTGACAGCAGGAGAGACTGCCATCCACAAAGCAGGGGATCAGCTGACGTTACTGAACCCCACTGAGACACGGGAGCAAGTATCTCTTTCCGTGTGGACGGCACTTCCGAACTACAACTGGCTGTGTTGAAGCCCAGGAAATAGGAGGGTGTAGGCAGAGGCCTACTGTATTTTGAATGAGGTGACAGCAGGAGAGACTGCCATCCACACAGCAGGGGATCAGCTGACATTACTGAACCCCACTGAGACACGGGAGCAAGTATCTCTTTCCGTGTGGACGGCACTTCCGAACTACAACTGGCTGTGTTGAAGCCCAGGAAATAGGAGGGTGTAGGCAGAGGCCTACTGTATTTTGAATGAGGTGACAGCAGGAGAGACTGCCATCCACACAGCAGGGGATCAGCTGACATTACTGAACCCCACTGAGACACGGGAGCAAGTATCTCTTTCCGTGTGGACGGCACTTCCGAACTACAACTGGCTGTGTTGAAGCCCAGGAAATAGGAGGGTGTAGGCAGAGGCCTACTGTATTTTGAATTAGGTGACAGCAGGAGAGACTGCCATCCACAAAGCAGGGGATCAGCTGACGTTACTGAACCCCACTGAGACACTGGAGCAAGTATCTCTTTCCGTGTGGACGGCACTTCCGAGCTACAACTGGCTGAGTTGAAGCCCAGGAAATAGGAGGGTGTAGGCAGAGGCCTACTGTCTTTGGAATGCGGAGACAGCAGGAGAGACTGCCATCTCCACAGCAGGGGATCAGCTGGCAATGATGAACCCCACTAACACTTGAACGAATGTGTTTGGCTCTGTGGAGACGACACTTCTGAACACCAACTGACGCTGTTGGAGCCCAGGATCAGGCGAGGAGCAGGCTGGGGCCTACTGGATTTTGGCAGGTGAAGGCAGCAGGAGACTTGCCATCTCCACAGCAGGGGAACAGCTGGCAGTGCTGAACCCCACTAACACTCTAACGAATGTGTTTGGCTCTGTGGAGACGACACTTCTGAACACCAACTGACGCTGTTGGAGCCCAGGATTAGGCGAGGAGCAGGCTGGGGCCTACTGGATTTTGGCAGGTGAAGGCAGCAGGAGACTTGCCATCTCCACAGCAGGGGAACAGCTGGCAGTGCTGAACCCCACTAACACTCTAACGAATGTGTTTGGCTCTGTGGAGACGACACTTCTGAACACCAACTGACGCTGTTGGAGCCCAGGATTAGGCGAGGAGCAGGCTGGGGCCTACTGGATTTTGGCAGGTGAAGGCAGCAGGAGACTTGCCATCTCCACAGCAGGGGAACAGCTGGCAGTGCTGAACCCCACTAACACTCTAACGAATGTGTTTGGCTCTGTGGAGACGACACTTCTGAACACCAACTGACGCTGTTGGAGCCCAGGATTAGGCGAGGAGCAGGCTGGGGCCTACTGGATTTTGGCAGGTGAAGGCAGCAGGAGACTTGCCATATCCACAGCAGGGGAACAGCTGGCAGTGCTGAAACCCACTAACACTTGAACGAATGTGTTTGGCTCTGTGGAGACGACACTTCTGAACACCAACTGACGCTGTTGGAGCCCAGGATTAGGCGAGGAGCAGGCTGGGGCCTACTGGATTTTGGCAGGTGAAGGCAGCAGGAGACTTGCCATCTCCACAGCAGGGGAACAGCTGGCAGTGCTGAAACCCACTAACACTTGAACGAATGTGTTTGGCTCTGTGGAGACGACACTTCTGAACACCAACTTACGCTGTTGGAGCCCAGGATTAGGCGAGGAGCAGGCTGGGGCCTACTGGATTTTGGCAGGTGAAGGCAGCAGGAGACTTGCCATCTCCACAGCAGGGGAACAGCTGGCAGTGCTGAAACCCACTAACACTCTAACGAATGTGTTTGGCTCTGTGGAGACGACACTTCTGAACACCAACTGACGCTGTTGGAGCCCAGGATTACGCATGCCGCATGCAGAGGCCAATGGGCAGCGGTTTTTATGGAGGTTGTGGACTACTACTGATTCTAACCATGCTCCACTTAGGCCTCTGGCTCCACTGTCTCTACTATTTACCCTGGCCTCCAACCCCGCCAGCTACATCTCTGAAGTGGCGTCAGCACAATCTACACTTGTTCCTGTGTTACTGGTGCTCAGTCCCATCAGTTGATCCCCTGATGTTTGTCCGGCAAGTTCGCCAGCTCTGTCCTCATTCCCACTACTGGTTATGGGAATGTGGACAGAGCAGGAGACCTTGCCGGACACACATCAGGGGATAAACTGATGGGACTGAGCCACAGGAACACAGGAACAAGTGTAGATTGTGCTGACGCCACTTCAGAGATGTAGATGGCGGGGTTGGAGGTCAGGGGAAATAGTAGAGACAGTGGAGCCAGAGACCTAAGTTGGGCACGGTTAAAAATCAGTAGTGGTTTGAATGTTGATGGAGCTGGTGACTTTGCCGTCCACACAGCAGGGGATCAGCTGGCATTACTGAACCCCACTAACACAGGAGCTAGTGTGTTTCTCTGTGCAGACGACACATCTGAGCGACAACTGGCTGTGTTGAAGCACAGGGATTATAGTTCAAGTGGTAGAAAAATGAACACACCAGCAGACCTGGATACAGTTGCCAACCACTAATTTAGTCTGTAAGAGGAATGGCAAAGTCTTTGGAGATCCAGGCCTTGTTCATTTTCAGAAAAGTCAGCCGGTCAACATTATCGGAAGATAGTCGCGTGCGACGGTCTGTTAGTACACCACCTGCGGCACTAAAGACACGTTCCTATAATACACTGGCAGCAGGGCAAGCCAGCACCTCCAATGCATACTGGCTAAGCTCTGGCCATGTATCCAGCTTAGGCTAGTTTCACACTTGCTTTTTTTTGCAGCGCGTTTTTCCCGCAAAAAAACGCATTGAAAAAACGCATACATAAGCATACAACTGCTGCGTTTTTTTCAAGCATTTTTATGAGCATGCATGAAAAAAACGCAGCGTTTTTATGCGTTTGTATGCGTTTTTAGCGCGTTTTTACCGCGTTTGCGTTTTTTTCCAACATTTTTAGGTGGCCCCTCACACTACCCAAACCATGACTTTACTAACCCTAACCCTGACCCTAACCCTAACCCTGACCCTGACCCTAACCCTAACCCTGACCCTAACCCTTAACCAAATCATACTTAACCCTAACCCAAACCCTAAACCCTAACTAACCCTAACCCTAACCCTGACCCTAACCCTGACCCTAACCCTGACCCTAACCCTAACCCTAACCCTGACCCTAACCCTAACCCTAACCCTAACCCTGACCCTAACCCTTAACAAAACCATACTTAACCCTAACCCTGACCCTAACCCTAACCCTAACCCTAACCCTAACCCTGACCCTAACCCTAACCCTAACCCTAACCCTGACCCTAACCCTTAACAAAACCATACTTAACCCTAATCCTGACCCTAACCCTGACCCTAACCCTTAACCAAACCATACTAAACCCTAACCCTGACCCTAACCCTAACCCTGACCCTAACCCTAACCCTAACCCTGACCCTAACCCTAACCCTTAACAAAACCATACTTAACCCTAATCCTGACCCTAACCCTGACCCTAATCCTTAACAAAACCATACTTAACCCTAACCCTGACCCTAACCCTAACCCTGACCCTAACCCTAACCCTAACCCTAACCCTGACCCTAACCCTTAACAAAACCATACTTAACCCTAATCCTGACCCTAACCCTGACCCTAACCCTTAACCAAACCATACTAAACCCTAACCCTGACCCAAAACCCAACCCTAACCCTGACCCTGACCCTAACCCTAACCCTAAACCCCCTTAACTAACCCTAACTCTAACTCAAACCCCTAAATTCCATGGTTTAAAAAAAAAAACGCATATGCAAAAAAACGCTTACATGAGCATGCCAGTGCGCACATATGCGCATCCATAGGCTATAATGGCCCTTTTTAGCGCAAAACGTGCGCATATGTGCGCATGCGCTTTTTTGCAGGGCCAAAAAATGCAACATGATGCGTCTGGAAAATCCAATCGCACACCCCAAAAAAACGCAGCGCATGAAAATCGCATACATGCGCTTACAAGCGCGCAAGTATGCGCACCCATGTTAAAGATAGGGGAAAAAACGCATGCGCAGGTTAGCGTTTTTTTCCAGCGCTAAAAAACGCAAATGTGAAACCAGCCTTAGAGACCCAAAACTTGAAGGGGGAAGAGCCATCTGGGAGTACAGCGACAGGGCAAGACATGTAGTCTGACACCATCTGACGGAAGCGTTGCCTCCTGCTGACTCGAGGCGTCGCTGATGGTGTAGACAATTGTGGTGGACACACAAAACTTTGCCACATTTGGGCCATAGTGGTCTTGCCTTGTGCTGCGGCGCTGCCTCTGCTCCCTCTTTGTGCAGAGTTTCCTCCACTGCCTCGACGCACAGAGCTGCTTTGTAAAGCACTAGCAACAATGCTGTCGGGTGGAATGGAAAACATTATGGACTGCACCAGTGACTCTTCGTACTCCCGCATTTTACGCTCCCGGTTCAACGTTGGTATGAGCCTTTGTACGCTGTCCCGGTAGCGAGGATCTAGGAGGGTGTACACCCAATAATCAGCCGAGACGAGAATGTGGGCGATGCGGCGGTCGTTTCTCAGGCACTGCAGCATGAAATCAACCATGTGCTGCAGACTCCCAACTGCCAAAGAACCGCTGTCCCCTGTTTGAGGCGTGACCTCGGCCTGCTCTGCATCACCCCACCCTCGCTGTACATACTGAGTAGAGGTTTGTGTACCTCCCTCCTCTGGAGAGATGTCTTCCTCCTCCATCGACTCCTCCTCATCCTCCTCACAAAGTGTCCCCTGCCTAGGCCTTTGTGAGGAAACACGTAGCGCAGACTGTCCAGAAGCAGATGGCATTTGGGACTCCTCATCCTCCACCTCTTCTGAAACCTCATCCCTTAGTGCTTGCAGTGTTTGTTGAAGCAGGCAGATAAGGGGGACAGTCATGCTGACTAGTGCATCATCTGCACTCGCCATCCGCGTGGATTCATCGAAGGCACGCAAAACGAGGCAGATGTCCTTCATAGAGGCCCACTCAATGGTGCTGAAGTGTGAACGGCGCACAGTGCGACTTGTTTGCGCCTGATGCAGCTGGTACTCCATGACTGCTGCCTGCTGCTCACACAACCGCTCCAACATATGTAACGTTGAATTCCACCGGGTGGGTAGGTCACATATGATACGATGTTCCGGAAGGCCAAATTGTCGCTGCAGAGCAGCGAGGCGCGATCTTGCCGTGCTGGAACGTCGCAAGTGAGCGCACTCTATGCGGACCTTGTGCAACAGTGCAGCAAGATCCGGATAGTCCCTCAGAAAGCTCTGCACGACCAAGTTAAGAACATGTGCCAGACATGGGATGTGTGTGAGGTTGCCTAGGCCAAGATTTCGGCCATTGTCACACACTACCAAGCCCGGCTGGAGATTCGCTGGCCCAAACCACACATCGCTCTCCAGCTTGATAGCATTCCAGAGCTCCTGCGCTGTGTGGCTTCGATTCCCCAAAGAAATTAATTTGAGTACAGCCTGTTGACGTTTGGCCACGGCTGTGCTCATATCGGTCGTAACAGGCTCCTGCTCTGCTGTTTCTGAGGAACTTGAGTAGGAGGAGGAGTCTATGTGTACAGACTGGAGTCCTGCAATCCGTGGCGTTGGAAGAACACGTACAGCGCCACTCTCCAGATCCGTACCCGGCTCCACAACATTGACCCAGTGGGCAGTGAGGGAAAGGTATCGTCCCTGTCCATGGTTACTGGTCCACGCATCGGTGGTCAGGTGGACCTTGCTACTAACGGCGTTTAGTAGCGCATGTTTTATTTTGCCCTCAACATGTTTCTGCAGGGCAGGGACGGCTCGCCTGCTGAAATAAAAGCGGCTGGGCACGTTGTATTGGGGGACTGCCAATGCCATTAAGTCCCGGAAGGTGTCAGTGTCCACCAGCCTGAATGACAGCATTTCAACTGCCAGAAGTTTGGCAATGCCAGCATTCAGAGACTGTGCTCGGGGATGGTTTGCCGAGTAAGGGCGCCTTTTATCCCATGCCTGTGCTACCGATGGCTGTGATGGATGGGAACGTGCTGCTATGGGTGTAATCTGACAGGGTCTCCGGACAACAGTGGCAGAGGTTCTTCCTTGGCGATCCTGTGAGGAAGCCGAACCAGCAGTGTGTGAGCTGGAGGAAGAGGGCCCAACACGAACTGAAGAGGTGGTAGGTGGTGCTGTACGTTGGCCTACGTCTTCAGGGTGTCTCTGCAACTCCAACTCGTGCTTGGTGCGCACGTTTCCACATATTTGTGGTATTGAGGTTGCTGACATTTCTCCCTCTTTTGACTCTCTGATGACACAGCTTGCATTTGACAAAGCAAATGTCATCTGCAACTGTGTCAAAAAAGGACCACGCACTGCAACTCTTGTGAGCGCCCGGTTTGCCTTTGGAAGGAGGAATGCTCCTAACGGGTGCCGAAGTGGAGGGTACAGGCAACCAAGTCTTCCCCCTCCCTCTGCCTCCTGTTTTGGCCGGTAGGGGAATCTCTTCCTCCGAGCTGCTCCCACCACCTTCCTGTTGCTCACGCCATGATGGGTCAAGGACCTCATCATCTTCCCTCCCCTCTTCAAACAGCTGCTTCTCCGGGGTTGTCTCGCCAGCACCGTACGCACCAGAAAGTGGCAACTGAGTCTCGTCATCATCTGATGCGTACTGAGGTGTGCTGACCATAGGCACTGGCCCACTCGCCTCTTCAGATTCAGAGGGACAAAGAAGTTGCGCATCACTGCATACTCCCTCTTCTTCGCATTCAGGAATGCTGCTTGGCTGGCCCCCTCTTTCCAAGCCAACAGATTCCGAGAACAGAAGTAGAGACTGTGATGGATCCTGTCCATGTCTCTCTGACTGCCTGGGCACTTTGGCAGGTGGTGAAGAGACAGATGGTTGCTCTTCGGTGCTCTGACTCTGAGAGGATGCGGAAGTAATTGAAGTCGATGCGTTAGCTGCCATCCATCCGACAACGGCTTCAATTTGTTCCTCCCGCAGCAGTGGGGTACGTTGAGGTCCTACAAAGCTGCGCATAAAGGACTGTTGCCTGCTAAAACTGGGGGATGCTGATCCACTGGTGCCCGCAGCAGGCCCAGAATCCCCACGTCCTCTACCTGTAGAATTCCCACGTCCTCTCCCTGCAGAATCCCCACGTCCTCTCCCTGCTGAAACTCCACGCCCACGCGCCTTACTCCCTGCCTTCTTCATCTTGCAAGACTGCTTAAGATAGGCAAAAAAGTACAAAGGGGGGCCTTAGTGTGCTTATTCCTGAACAGCTGGTTACAGGTACAAGAAACACTAGTTTTATGAAGTGTGTGTGTGTGGACTAGACTTTAATAGGAGCTGATGTGGCCTACACAAGTTCCAAATGTAGTGTTTGGTGAACTTTTTTTGTGGTTTCTTTGTTGGAAACAAACTCAAAGTATGTGAACAAAGAATTGAAACTGATAGTATCACCAACTTTTTGGAGCTATTACAATGCAGGCAGGTAACCTACAATGCAAAAGATGAGGCTCCAAAAAAATTGGGTAATACTAATCTGGCTGCGCCGGCAGGGCACAAGCCAGAAAAAAAGGCTCCTCTATCTACTCCTATATAGTGTTTGCAACCAACCAATGTTGATGGATACGGATGGATGCACACTAATAGGAGAAGAAAAAATGAGCTGCACTCAAAGACAAATATGTGTGAGGCAGTGACGCACGTTGAGCGTCCTACAACCAGACGTAGCTGCAGGACACTCTACTCAGCGTGAGCTGCACTCACACACAGTCAGAGGCCTCTCAGACAGCCGTCAACAGTGCAGCTAAGTGGGCACTGGCACTGACAGGCTGCAGAAAGGCTCCGCTGTGTACTCCTATATAGTGTTTGCAACCACCGTAGATGGAGACGGATGGATGCACACTAATAGAAGAAAAAATGAGCTGCACTCAAATAAAAATATGTGTGAGGCACTGACGCACGCTGAGCGTCCTACAGCCAGACGTAGCTGCAGGACACACTACTCAGCGTGAGCTGCACTCACACACAGTCAGAGACCTCTCAGACAGCCGTGAACAGTGCAGCAAAGTGGACACTAGCACTGAAAGGCTGCAGAAAGGCTCCGCGGTCTACTACTAGTGTTTGCAACCAACGTATATGGATACGGATGGAAGCACACTAGATTGAAATTATGTAAAAAATGCAGCTCAAAAAATAAAAGATGTATGAGGCAGCAGTGATCACACTGGGTGGCCTACAGCCTGACGTGGCTGCAGGACCCACTCCACAGCGTGAGCTGCACTCACACAGCCCTTGCAGACAGCTGTGAACACTGCTGCTAGGGCAAAGAAGGCTACAGTGGTGGTTTATGTAGCCTGGGTAAAGCACTAGATGTTTGGTGGAATCGCTATTTCTAACTGTCCCTCACAGTCTTCTACAGCAGCCTGTCCCTAACTGAATTCACAGCAGAGTGACCAGAAATGGCAGCTGCGGTGGCTTTTATAGTGCATCATGACATCATTTCGGCAGCCAATCACAGCCATGCCAATAGTTAACATGCCTACATGCCTAACAGGATGTGCCCACACTTCGGAGGATTCCCATTGGCTTAATCAAAGCAAGCAGGCTCATAGCATGATGGGAACTTCCGATTCCGATTCCGATTCCGGAATCCGATATGACAAAAGTATCGGAACTAAGTATCGGAATTCCGATACCGCTAATATCGGCCGATACCCGATACTTGCGGTATCGGAATGCTCAACACTACTCACCACTTCTCGTGGCAGCCTGTTCCACTCATTGATCACTCTAACTGTCAAAAAGTTTTTTCTAATATCTAATCTGTGTCTCCTCCCATTCAGTTTCATCCCATTGCTTCTAGTCTTTCCTTGTGCAAATGAGAATAAAGTTGATCCTTCTACAATGTGACAGCCCTTTAGATATTTGTAGACAGCTATTAAGTCTCCTCTCAGTCTTCTCTTTTGCAAACTAAACATTCTCAAATCCTGCAACCTTTCCTCATAAGACAGGGTTTGCAGACCGGTCACCATTCTGGTCGCTCTTTTCTGAACTTGCTCCAGTTTGTTGATGTCTTTTTTAAAATGTGGTGCCCAAAACTGGACACAATATTCCAGATGAGGTCTGACCAAAGAGGAGTAGAGGGAAATAATGACTTCACGTGATCTAGACTGTATGCTTCTGTTAATACATCCTAGAATTGCATTTGCCTTTTTTGCTGCTGCATCACACTGTTGACTCATATTCAGTCTGTGATCTATTAGTATACCCAAGTCTTTTTCACATGTGCTGTCACTTAGTCCTATTCCTCCCATTCTATATATGCTTTTTTCATTTTTATTGCCCAGATGTAGTACTTTGCATTTCTCCCTGTTAAAAACCATTCTGTTAGTTGCTGCCCACTTCTCCAGTTTATTTAAATCTTTTTGAATCCTCTCTCTCTCTTCTCTAGTATTAGCTATCCCTCCTAGCTTTGTGTCATCAGCAAATTTAATCAGTTTACCCTCAATTCCTTCATCTAAATCGTTGATAAAGATGTTGAACAATACAGGGCCCAGGACAGAGCCCTGTGGTCAGTGGCGTAGCAACTGTTTGTGGCGCCCGGGGCGGTCGAAAAATTTGCCGCCCCTTTGGTCGTTGCTATAGCTGACTCCCAAGTGTGTATACGGGTATATAGCTTTTGTAGACTACTGCCAGGTGTGTATATAGCTTCTATAGGTGGCTCCCAGGTGAGTATATAGGGGTACATAGCATATATAGGTGTTCCCAGGGGTGTATACTTGTATATAGTTTCGATAGGTGGCTTCCAGGTGTATACAGGTGTATATAGCTTCTATATAAGGCTCACTGGTGCCCTCCATGACTTGCGTACATGACTGGCTTACAAGACTGACATAAATGATTCGTATACATGACTGGCGTAAATGACTGGCATACATGTCTGTCTTTCATGACTGTCTTTCATGATGGGCCCACATGACTGGCGTACTTCTGGCATACATGATTGTCGTACATGACTGGCTTACATGACTGGCGTACATGACATGACTGGCTTACATTACATGACTGGCGTACATGACATGACTGGCTTACATGACATGACTGGCTTACATTACATGACTGGCTTACATGACATGACTGGCGTACATGACATGACTGGCTTACATTACATGACTGGCGTACATGACTGGCGTACATGACATGACTGGCTTACATGACATGACTGGCGTACATGACTGGCGTACATGACATGACTGGCTTACATTACATGACTGGCGTACATGACTGGCGTACATGACATGACTGGCGTACATGACATGACTGGCTTACATTACATGACTGGCTTACATGACATGACTGGCTTACATGACTGGCTTACATGACATGACATGACTGGCTTACATGACATGACTGGCGTACATGACTGGCGTACATGACATGACTGGCTTACATTACATGACTGGCGTACATGACTGGCTTACATGACATGACTGGCGTACATGACTGGCGTACATGACATGACTGGCGTACATGACATGACTGGCTTACATGACATGACTGGCTTACAAGACTGGCGTACATGACATGACTGGCTTACATTACATGACTGGCTTACATGACATGACTGGCTTACATGACTGGCGTACATGACATGACTGGCGTACATGACTGGCTTACATGACATGACATGACTGGCTTACATGACTGGCTTACATGACATGACTGGCATATATGATGGCTTACATGACTGGCGAATATGACAGGCGTGCCGCCGCCACGTACGTGACTGGTGGAGGCCAGAGCAGTTGAAAAGTTGTGGCATTTTTTTAGGACGCTAATATCTGCTCTTGATGGAGGCGTTTGTATCCAGCACTGACTACAGTCTACATTACAGCTGGAGTAGTAGAAGACGCCAATCTCCAACGATGCTGAAGTTGGTTTCTTATTCGTTCAGTTTCTTATTCGGCTATTTTTTATTTTCTGTTTTTTTCAGGTTTTTCAATAAAAATAAAACATTCTAAGTATATAATAATATGCAATCATGTGTCCTTTTGTGAATACACTTAAAAACAGATAAAAAAAATTAGAAGGCTGGCACAAAAATGGGCATCAAAGTGGGCACTGAGGTATGGTATTGAAGGGGTTAAATGGCTTTGTGCCACTGATCTGACACCTGATTTACATACCTTGTGATGCCACACATCACGTTCATGTTAATCCAGCCTGGCACAAATGGGTTATGGGCATCAAAACTGCCATCAAAGTGGGCAGAGAACCAATTTTCACACATGTGAATAAGTAACAGCTAAATTTAAGGGGTTAAACGGCTTTGGGCCACTGATCGTAACCTGATATACATACCTAGTGATGCCCCACATGAAACTCATGTCACTCCAGCCTGGCACAAATGGGTTCTGGGCATCAGAACTTTGATGCCAGTTCAGGTGTTAGATCAGTGGCCCAAAGCCATTTAACCCCTTCAAAATAGCTGTTACTTATTCAAATCTGTGAAAATGGGCAAATTGCCCACTTTGATGCCAGGTCTGATGCCCATAACCCATTTGTGCCAGGCTGGATTAACATGAACGTGATGTGGGGCATCAGTAGGTATGTAAATCAGGTGTCAGATCAGTGGCACAAAGCCATTTAACCCCTTCAATACCATACCTCAGTGCCCACTTTGATGCCCATTTTTGTGCCAGTCTTCTAATTTTTTTTTATCTGTTTTTAAGTGTATTCACAAAAGGACACATGATTGCATATTTATTATATACTTTTATTTTTATTGAAAAACCTGAAAAAAATAAAAAATAGCCGAATAAGAAACTGCTGAATAAGAAACCAACTTCAGCATTGTCAGACTCCAGGACTCAAGGCCTGAGGCTGTCAGGGTTGACCGGGCGGTGTGTGTGGCAGACCGCAGGCAGATCACGTGTCTTCCCTAGTCCTCCCCTCACAGATATCAAGGGCAACCCGGCAGCGCTTCCCGCCGTCCCCCGGGCCTCACTCACCGGCTCCTGTGTCCCGGGATCCGCTCTGAGTCCTGCTGCGTCACCGGCTCAGCACGAACACCTCCTCCAGGAGCGGACGGGTCTCTGAGTGCGCCCGCCGCCCAGCAACGGCTCAGGAGTGGACAGCAGCCGAGGCTCCAGTCCAGCAAGCCAGGTAGTAGAAGAATTTGAAAGCGCCTGCACTGTGCGCCTCCGCGGAGTCCGCGCTGTTCTCCCACAGGCCACAGAGGAGAGGACTTGCTGCTGCTGCTGCCACGCCGCCCCCACACACGTGCCGCCTAGGGCGGACCGCCCCCCCCGCTACGCCACTGCCTGTGGTACCCCACTTGAGACATTCTTCCAACTGGATGTGCAGCCATTTACGACCACTCTTTGGGTCCGATCACTAAGCCAGTTATGAATCCACCTAACAGTTGCCTTGTCCATTCCATACTTAGTCATTTTTTCAATAAGGATTGTATGAGAGACTTTGTCAAATGCTTTGCTGAAGTCAAGATATACTATATCTACAGCATTTCCTTGATCCACCCAATCAGTGATACCGTCATAGAAGGAAATTAAGTTAGTCTGACATGACTTATTAGTTACAAACCCATGCTGACTCTGTTTAATCACTTCATTCTTATCCAGGTATTGACATACATGTTGTTTAATAATTTGTTCAAAGATCTTTCCTGGTATAGAAGTCAGACTCACTGGCCTATAGTTCCCTGGGTCCACCTTCTTCCCCTTTTTGAAGATAGGAACAACATTTGCTCTTCTCCAGTCTTCTGGCACTTCTCCTGTTCTCCAAGAATTTTCAAAGATTATGGAGAGGGGTTCAAAAATTTCTTCTGCTATCTCCTTCAGTACTCTGGGGTGTAATTCATCTGGACCTGGAGACTTGAATTCATTTAGGTTAGCTAAGTGTTTCCTCACTATCTTTCTGTTTATAGATATCCTGGATTCTTCTATTCCCTTAATAGGACAGTGAATAACAGTTGATGTTACATTTCCTTTCTGAGAGAAAACAGATGCAAAATAGGAATTTAATAGTTCAGCCTTCTCAACATCCTGTCTTACCATTTCATCATTTTCATCCTGTAAAAATCCTATAGCATCTTTGACTTTTCTTTTACTTTTGACATATCCCCAAAATCCTTTATTATTGTTTTTGACATCTCTTGCAAGCCTCAATTCATTTTCAGCTTTAGCTAATCTGATTTGTGCCCTGCAGGTTCTGCAGACAGCATTATATTCTTCTTTAGATATGCCTCCCTCTTTCCATTTTATAAACATTTTTTTCTTCCTTTTTAGCATGTGCTTAAGTTCTGTGTTCATCCATCCTGGTTTCCTTAAATGCTTCCTATTCTTCCCTCTTTTCGGAATTGTTAACAACTGTGCTTTGAGAATTTCATTTTTCAAGATTTCCCATCCCTCCTGGACATTTTTGTCTTTTAGGATATCCAGCCATTGGATCCCTCCAATTCTCTTTCTGAATCCCTTAAAATCTGCCTTTCTGAAACCTAACCTTGACGTCTGAGTCTTCACAGGTCTTCCGCCTCTAGTTATCCAAAATTCTAAAATAGCATGGTCGCTATCTCCTAGGGTCCCAGCCACTTTTACCTCCTCAACCATTTCCTCCCTGTTTATAAGGATTAGATCCAAGGTAGCAGTTCCCCTTGTTTTCTCCCTTACCTTTTGGAAGATAAAGTTGTCAGCAAGAGAGGATAAGAATTTCCTTGACCTGTTAGTTTTGCCTGAGAGAGATTCCCAACAAATGTCTGGATAGTTGAAATCTCCCATGACAACTATGTCATATTTTTTGGAGAACTTGGCCATTTGATGCATAAAGAGTTCATCCATATCTTCAGCTTGCACAGGCGGCCTGTAGTAAATGCCTACAATGGTGTCCTTTCCATTGTTCTGTCCTTGTATTCTTACCCAAACAGTTTCCACAGAACTCCCAGTCTCTGAAGCTTCAATCTCTGTGCAGATATACGTGTTTCTAACATACAATGCGACACCCCCTCCTCGTTTATCAAGTCTGTTTCTTGCAAATAAGTTGTATCCTTCTAGTCTTGTATTCCAATCATGTGTATTGTCCCACCAAGTTTCAGTGATTCCAATGACATCATATTTATTTTCCTGTGTTAGTAGTTCCAATTCTCCTTGTTTGTTGCCCATGCTTTGTGCATTAGTATAGAAGCATTTTAGTTTGTGATTGGTTTCTCTTTCTCCAATATTTTTATTAATTAGATTCTTTCGTCTTTGTTCTTCCTTTCCACTTCTAATAGCAGAATTCTCAATAGTATTTGTCAGGTATATGGCTTTTTCTGGTCTTTTGCTTCCCTTCCCATGTTGTTCTAGTTTAAAGCTCTCCTTACAAGTGTAGCAAGGCGACTTCCAAATACATGCTTTCCAGTCTTCGTAAGGTGCACCCCATCTCTAGCAAGTAGTCCATCGTATAAGTAGTTCACTCCGTGATCCAGAAATCCAAATCGTTGCTGACAGCACCATCGACGTAGCCAGTTGTTCACCTGCAGAATCTTATTCCACCTCCTTGTTCCATGGCCATCCACTGGGAGGATGGAAGAGAAGACCACCTGCGCTCCCAGTTCTTTCACTTTCTTGCCTAAGTCTTCAAAGTCTCTGCAGATGGTTTCCAGGTCGTTTCTTGCGGTGTCATTTGTCCCCACATGTAGTAGCAGGAATGGGTAGTCATCTGTAGGTCTGAAGAGTCCTGATATCCTGTCAGACACATCTTAAATTTTTGCACCTGGAAGACAGCACATTTCTCTTGAAGTTATATCCGGTCTGCAGATAGCGGCCTCTGTTCCTCTCAACAGGGAATCCCCCATGACCACCACTCTCCGTTTCTTCTTCACAAAATTTTTCTTTCTCCATCCAGGAGGACTCTGAAGGCGTACAAGGTTGCTGTTTGTGGGCAAAGTCTTATCCTGATGTATTTCTTCATCGTTTTCCTGCGTGAGAGCCTGGTACTCGTTTCTGAGCAGTATGGGTGCTGACTGCCTCCTGATCCTCCTGCTTCTCTGGGTCACATGTCTCCATTCCTCTGTTTCTTCAGGTGCACTTCGAATTTCTTCTCTTTCTGTAACATGAAGAGATAATTCTGCTCTGTCCAAGAACTCTTCACCTTCCTTAATGATCTTCAACGTAGCTAACCTCTCTTCGAGATTTTGCAACTTTTCCTCCAACAGGGACACAAGCTTGCATTTGTGGCATGTTCATCTAAGTTTTATTAGATATAATAATGGCCACTATTCTCAGACATTCTGTTTGTTCTGTTTTGGGAACAGAAGTGGAAAAAGTCCTATCTCACATCAAGTTTTTGTGGTTGGCTTCCTTTGTAAGCAAGAAAAAAATGTACACATATAAATCGTTAATCTTGTACTTCTACAAATTATGATGGTAAAAACATATGCCAAATGGGTCTCCGTCTGACACGCAACCGTTTTGATCTGATTTTTATATTACACAACGCAAAACATGCCTTCTGCTACGCTTTTTCATCCATAAAAAAAAAAAAGACGAAAGAAACTTTGATCTTTTTTTTGTAAACATTGCCATCTATGGAAGACAGGTGTCGTCATACGTTGGGCCGTCTTGCGTTGTCCCGTCGTACATTGTGCCGCTCTGAGTTGTGCAGTTCTCCGTTGTGCCCTCATATGTTGTGTTGTCCTGCGTTGTGCCACTCTACATTATGCAGATCTGCGTTGTTCCATCATACGCTGTGCAGCTCTGCACTGTGCCCTCCAACGTTGTGCCGCTCTGCGTTGCACCCTCGTACATTGTGCCGCTCTGCGTTGTGCCCTCGTAGGCTGTGCCGCTCTGCGTTGTGCCCCGTACGTTGTGCCGCTCTGCGTTGTGCCCTCGTACGTTGTGCCACTCTGCGTTGTGCCCTCGTACGTTGTGCCGCTCTGTGTTGTGCCCTCATACGTTGTGCCGCTCTGCGTTGTGCCGCTCTGTGTTGTGCCCTCATACGTTGTGCCGCTCTGCGTTGTGCTTTCATACGTTGTGTCCCTCTGTGTTGTGCCCTCATACATTGTGCCGCCCTGCGTTGTGCCGCTCTGCGTTATGCCCTCTTACGTTGTGCCGCCCTGTGTTGTGCTGCTCTGCATTATGCCCTTGTACGTAGTGTCGCTCTGTATTGTACCCTCATATGTTGTGCCCTCATTCGTTGTGTCCCTCTGTGTTGTGCCCACATACATTGTGTCCCTCTGTGTTGTGCCCTCATACATTGTGCCGCCCTGCGTTGTGCCCTCGTACGTTGTGCCGCTCTGAGTTATGCCCTTATACGTTGTGCCGTTCTGCGTTGTGCCCTCATACGTTGTGCCACTGTGTTGTGCCCTCATACATTGTGCCGCTCTGTGCTGTGCTCTCATACGTTGTGCCGCTCTGCGTTGTGCCCTCATACGTTGTGACCTCATACATTGTGCCGCTCTGCGCTGTGCCCTCAAGATTCTGCAGGTGAACAGCTGGCTACGTCGATGGTGCCATCAGCAAGGATTTGGATTTCTGGATCACGGAGTGAATTACCTATACAATGGACTACTTGCTAGAGATGCACCTTACGAAGACTGGAAAACATGTATTTGGAAGTCGCCTTGCTACACTTATAAGGAGATCTTTAAACAAGAACAATGCGGGAAGGGAAGCAAAAGGCCAGAAAAAAACATACACCTGACAAATGCTATTGAGAACTCTGCTATTAGAAATGGGAGGAAAGAACAAAGACAAAAAAATCTAAATAATAAAAATATTGGAGAAAGAGAAACCAATCACAAACTAAAATGATTCTATGCTAATGCACAAAGCATGGGCAACAAACAAGGAGAATTTTAACTACTAACACAGGAAAAGAAATATGATGTCATTGGAATCACTGAAACTTGGTGGGACAAAACACATGATTGGAATACAAGGCTAGAAGGATACAACTTATTTGCTAGAAACAGACTTGATAAACGAGGAGGAGGTGTTGCATTGTATGTTAGAAACGCGTATATCTGCACAGAGATTGAAGCTTCAGAGACTGGGAGTTCTGTGGAAACTGTTTGGGTAAGAATACAAGGACAGAACAATGGAAAGGACACCATTGTAGGCATTTACTACAGGCCGCCTGTGCAAGCTTAAGATATGGATGATCTCTTTATGCATCAAAAAGCCAAGTTATCCAAAATATATGACATAGTTGTCATGGGAGATTTCAACTATCCAGACATTTGTTGGGAATCTCTCTCAGGCAAAACAAACAGGTCAAGGAAATTCTTATCCTCTCTTGCTGCCAACTTTATCTTCCAAAAGGTAGGGGAGAAACAAAGGGAACTGCTACCTTGGATCTAATCCTTATAAACAGGGAGGAATTGGTTCAGGTAAAAGTGGCTGGGACCCTAGGAGGTAGCGACCATGCTATTTTAGAATTTTGGATAACTAGAGGAGGAAGACCTGTGAAGACTCAGACGTCAAGGTTAGATTTCAGAAAGGCAGATTTTAAGGGATTCAGAAAGAGAATTGGAGGGATCCAATGGCTGGATATCCTAAAAGACAAAAATGTCCAGGAGGGATGGGAAATCTTGAAAAATGAAATTCTCAAAGCACAGTTGTTAACAATTCCGAAAAGAGGGAAGAATAGGAAGCATTTAAGGAAACCAGGATGGATGAACACAGATCTAAAGCACATGCTAAAAAGGAAGAAAGAAATGTTTATAAAGTGGAAAGAGGGAGGCATATCTAAAGAATATAACCTGCAGGGCACAAATCAGATTACTAAAGCTGACAATAAATTGAGGCTTGCAAGAGACGTCAAGAGCAATAATAAAGGATTTTGGGGATATGTCAAAACTAAAAGAAAAGTCAAAGATGCTATAGGATTTTTACAGGATGAAAATGATGAAATGGAAAGACAGGATGTTGAGAAGGACGAACTTTAAAATTACTATTTTGCATCTGTTTTCTCTCAGAAAGGAAATTTAACATCAACTATTCTTCACTGTCCCATTAAGGAAATAGAAGAATCCAGGATATCTAAAGTATAAACAGAAAGATAGTGAGGAAACACTTAGCTAACCTAAATGAATTTAAGTCTCCAGGTCCAGATGAATTACACCCCAGAGTACTGAAGGAGATAGCAGAAGAAATTTTTGAACTGCTCTCCATAATCTTTGAAAATTTGTGGAGAACAGGAGAAGTCCCAGAAGACTGGAAAAGAGCAAATGTTGTTCCTATCTTCAAAAAGGGGAAGAAGGTGGACCCAGGCAACTATAGGCCGGTGAGTCTGACTTCTATACCAGGAAAGCTCTTTGAACAAATTATTAAACAACATATATGTCAGTACCTGGATAAGAATGAAGTGATTAAACAGAGTCAGCATGGGTTTGTAACTAATAAGTCATGTCAGACTAACTTAATTTCCTTCTATGACAGAATCACTGATTGGGTGGATCAGGGAAATGCTGTAGATATAGTATATCTTGACTTCAGCAAAGCATTTGACAAAGTATCTCACACAATCCTTATTGAAAAAATGACTAAGTATGGAATGGACAAGGCAACTGTAAGGTGGATTCATAACTGGCTTAGTGATCGGACCCAAAGAGTGGTCGTAAATGGCTGCACATCCAGTTGGAAGAATGTCTCAAGTGGGGTATCACAGGGCTCTGTCCTGGGCCCTGTATTGTTCAACATCTTTATCAATGATTTAGATGAAGGAATTGAGGGTAAACTGATTAAATTTGCTGATGACACAAAGCTAGGAGGGACAGCTAATACTAGAGAAGAGAGAGAGAAGATTCAAAAAGATATAAATAAACTGGAGCAGTGGGCAGCAACTAACAGAATGTTTTTTAACAGGGAAAAATGCAAAGTACTACATCTGGGCAATAAAAATGAAAAAAGCATATACAGAATGGGAGGAGTAGGGCTAAGCAACAGCACATGTAAAAAAGACTTGGGTATACTAATAGATCACAGACTGAATATGAGTCAACAGTGTGATGTAGCAGCAAAAAAGGCAAATGCAATTCTAGGATATATTAACAGAAGCATACAGTCTAGATCAGGTGAAGTCATTATCTCCCTCTACTCCTCTTTGGTCAGACCTCATCTGGAATACTGCGTCCAGTTTTAGGCGCCACATTTTAAAAAAGACATCAACAAACTGGAGCAAGTTCAGAAAAGAGCGACCAGAATGGTGACCGGTCTGCAAACCCTGTCTTATGAGGAAAGGTTGCATGATTTGGGAATGTTTAGCTTGCAAAAGTTACTAGTATTGTGAGGAAAGAGGGAGACAAGCACAATATAGGGTCTTATCCCACAAATAAAGTAAGCGGTTTGACAAAAAACTGCTCACCTGGTAGTAGGTATTCAAAGCATGTATAGATAAGGGCTGCTGCAGATCCACAAGTCGGTCACCGACTATCTGAAACAGAGCTCTGCAAAGGAATATGTGGATTTCGTCCGCGCAGCCCAAATGATGAAATTCCAGAAGGTTAATAAAGTTTGACAGTCGTTTTTTCTACGCATTTCAAGGTTTTTTGCAACCCTAGAGAGGAAGAATAAACTACTGTCAAACTTTATTAACCTGGAATTTCATCATTTGGGCAGGGCGGATGAAATCCACGTATTCCTTTGCAGAGCTCTAGCTTGCAAAAGAGAAGACTGAGAGGAGACTTAATAACTGTCTACAAATATCTCAAGGCCTGTCACATTGCAGAGTGATCAATGAGTGGAACAGGCTGCCATGAGAGGTGGTGAGTTCTCCTTCAATAGAAGTCTTCAAACAGAGGCTGGACAGATATCTGTCTGGGATGATTTAGTGAATCCTGCTTTGAGCAGGGTGTTGGACCAGATGGCCCAGGAGGTCCCTTCCAACTCTAGGATTCTATGATTCTCATACGTTGTGCCGCTCTGCGTTGTGCTCTCATACGTTGTGCCGCTCTGCGCTGTGCCCTCATACATTGTGCCGCTCTGCGCTGTGCCCCCATAAGTTGTGCTGCTCTGCGTTTGCATCTATTTTCCCCCCCCCAATTTTCTTTTTATCTAAAAAACATGACCCCATGATATACCTATGAGCAGAGACCTTACTCTTTGCATGGAAGCTTTTCTCTACCCAGGAGACCTGCCAGAAGTTACTGCAGGCAGTGGTCACAGGACCATTTTCCCTTGAAGAAGCTAAAGTTTGTGTGGCGATACGCGTGGGGTGTTCATACCCCTCTAGTCCTCCTAGCTTTAATGGTACCCTATCGGATCTATCCATCCCCATATTATTGGGACTGAGTTCAGGGCTTCCTTTTCCTGCTACCTCTTGGGAACGGGTTTGGCTTCCTTGTATTTCATAAATCATGTAAAATTGAATTAATAATGCATCTGCTTATTGAACCCTTCATGTACCTGTTGGTGATTTTTAGTCTTCATACCACTAAGTACACATTTTGTGAGGCTGCTGTTGCCTCGTGCTCTTTCTAGCTATGTGGTGCTGTATATAGGGAGACTCATTTGTACAATGGTTCATGGCTGCCAATAGGAATTTCGGGGCCCCATACTGGCAAAATTTTTGGGGTCCCCTTGAGACTCCGCCCAGGCTCCACCCCTCAAACTATCCACAGTCCCACCGCTTTGTCTTGGAAAAACTCCGCTTCTCACCTTTCACACATTAACAGTTCCCATCACCAGATCACACATATAGCCGGCAGCTTTTGCTTTGGCCAAAAGATTTTTTTAAGCAGCCCCCATAACAGGGTAGACACTTTTGGCCAGGTCCTACTCTACTGTAACCTCTTAAATATTTGTTAAAATATGCAATACAATTTAAGTATATTTTTTATTTATTTTTCAATTTTTAAAATGACCAATAATATCACATGCAAGGAACAAATACCGCTTCACCATATATTACCACCACATAGTGACCTATAATACCACATACAAGGAAAAAATACTGCCACACCATGACCAGACCATATATTACTACCATAGTGACTGAATAATATCACATACAAGGAACAAATACCACCGCACATTGACCAGACCACATATTACCACCACAAAGTGACCAAATAATAGCACATACAAGGGACAAATACCACCGCACCATGCCCAGACCACATATTACCACCACATGGTGACTGAATACTACAATACTGATCATTAATAAAAAAACATAATACTATCACCATAAGTGGCATTAAACACAGAAGATATGTACTTAGTATGTAGTGTCTGTGTACAGGTAATATAGTGATCAATGACATTATACACAGGAGCTCTGTATATAATGTACAGGTAACACAGTGATCACTGGTGACATTATATACAGGACCTCTGTATATAGTATACAATGTATAGTGTCAGTGTACAGGTAACACACTGACTCACCAGTGACATCTCTAGGTGAAGTCCTTCATCCTTGCTTTTCATCTTTCATCCAGCACAGATCGCCATCACGTCTTCCAGCCAGGGCTCGCCTCTGCAGGAAATAACACAGTTATCTAGACCTCCGCTTGCAGAACACATTACTTATTTTTTCCCAACTTCTACATTACACCACATGAAGAAAAAAAGGCGACATAGTGTCGCTCTGCACAGTAACAGGACCGCCCCCCCATTTAAAATGGTATACTCAAAAAATTAAATACATCACTGCAGTAATTATATCCCTTAATTAGCCCCTATGGTAATAATATCCCCCATCCTAGCTCCCGTGTGCCTCATTCCTGGCTTAAGCCATATGTTCTCCCATCCCACCCTTATGAGTATCCATTCTGCCCCATATGATCTCCCCATCTGCCTCCATCGTATCCATCCTACCCCATGATCCTGTGCGATTTGTCTCCAACCATGCCCCGTAACTCCATTCTGCCCCTCCTGTGTCTTACTGTCACATTCTGCCCCCTCATGTGTCTCACTGTCACATGCTGCCCCCTCCTGTGTCTCACTGTCACATGCTGCCCCCTCCTGTGTCTCACTGTCACATGCTGCCCCCTCCTGTGTCTCACTGTCACATGCTGCCCCCATGTCCTACATTCTGCCCCAGCATCCAGCATTCTGCCCCAGTGTCCCAGCATTCTGCCCCAGTGTCCCAGCATTCTGCCACTGCTGCCCAAGTGTCCAGCATTCTGCCCCATGTCTGCATTCGGCCCCAGCATCCAGCATTCTGCCCCCATATCTGCATTCAGCCCCAGTGTCCCAGCATTCTGTCCCAGTGTCCCAGCATTCTGCCCCAGTATCCAGCATTCTGCCCCAGTGTCCAGCATTCTGCCCCAGTGTCCAGCATTCTGCCCCAGCGTCCAGCATTCTGCCCCATATCTGCATTCTGCCCCAGTGTCCCAGCATTCAGCCCCAGTGTCTCAGCATTCAACCCCAGTGTCCCAGCATTCTGCCCCAGTGTCCCAGCATTCTGCCCCAGCATCCAGCATTCTTCCCCAGTGTCCCAGCATTCTGCCCCAGTGTCCCAGGATTCTGCCCCTGCTGCCCCAGTGTCCAGCATTCTGCCCCATGTCTGCATTCTGCCCTAGTGTCCAGCATTCTGCCCCAGCGTCCAGAATTCTGCCCCAGCGTCCAGCATTCTGCCCCAGTGTCCAGCATTCTGCCCCAGTGTCCAGCATTCTGCCCCCATGCCTGCATTCTGTCCCAGCGTCCAGCATTCTGCCTGTGTCCAGCATTCTGCCCCCATGTCTGCATTCTGCCCCAGCATCCAGCATTCTGCCCCCGTCTCACAGTCTGCCCCAGGCCCCCCGGATCGCCGCTCTCAAAAATAAAAAAAAACAAGTTCTTCTTACCTGGCCGCGCTCCAGCGGCAAGGCTCCGTCCCTCCACGCAGCTGAAGCATGCACTCGCAGTGATGTCAGATGTTGGCGAAGTGCGATCTGCGGCTGACGTCAGCTGCCAGACGCCGATTGGCTGGTGGCTGTTAATTATTGACGTGCGGGCCCGCATGTCAATAGCGTTTAGCTGCCGCAGCGCCGCGCTAAGGGCCCAGTTTACCTGCCGGTAGGGGCCCGGTGAGCCTACATATATAGAATCATAGAATCGTAGAGTTGGAAGGGACCTCCTGGGCCATCTGGTCCAACCCCCTGCTCAAAGCAGGATTAGCTAAATCATCCCAGTCAGATGTCTGTCCAGCCTCTGTTTGAAGACTTCCATTGAAGGAGAACTCACCACTTCTCGTGGCAGCCTGTTCCACTCATTGATCACTCTAACTGTCAAAAAGTTTTTTCTAATATCTAATCTGTGTCTCCTCCCATTCAGTTTCATCCCATTGCTTCTAGTCTTTCCTTGTGCAAATGAGAATAAAGTTGATCCTTCTACAATGTGACAGCCCTTTAGATATTTGTAGACAGCTATTAAGTCTCCTCTCAGTCTTCTCTTTTGCAAACTAAACATTCCCAAATCCTGCAACCTTTCCTCATAAGACAGGGTTTGCAGACCGGTCACCATTCTGGTCGCTCTTTTCTGAACTTGCTCCAGTTTGTTGATGTCTTTTTTAAAATGTGGTGCCCAAAACTGGACACAATATTCCAGATGAGGTCTGACCAGAGAGGAGTAGAGGGAAATAATGACTTCACGTGATCTAGACTGTATGCTTCTGTTAATACATCCTAGAATTGCATTTGCCTTTTTTGCTGCTGCATCACACTGTTGACTCATATTCAGTCTGTGATCTATTAGTATACCCAAGTCTTTTTCACATGTGCTGTCACTTAGCCCTATTCCTCCCATTCTATATATGCTTTTTTCATTTTTATTGCCCAGATGTAGTACTTTGCATTTCTCCCTGTTAAAAACCATTCTGTTAGTTGCTGCCCACTTCTCCAGTTTATTTAAATCTTTTTGAATCCTCTCACTCTCTTCTCTAGTATTAGCTATCCCTCCTAGCTTTGTGTCATCAGCAAATTTAATCAGTTTACCCTCAATTCCTTCATCTAAATCGTTGATAAAGATGTTGAACAATACAGGGCCCAGGACAGAGCCCTGTGGTACCCCACTTGAGACATTCTTCCAACTGGATGTGCAGCCATTTACGACCACTCTTTGGGTCCGATCACTAAGCCAGTTATGAATCCACCTAACAGTTGCCTTGTCCATTCCATACTTAGTCATTTTTTCAATAAGGATTGTATGAGAGACTTTGTCAAATGCTTTGCTGAAGTCAAGATATACTATATCTACAGCATTTCCTTGATCCACCCAATCAGTGATACCGTCATAGAAGGAAATTAAGTTAGTCTGACATGACTTATTAGTTACAAACCCATGCTGACTCTGTTTAATCACTTCATTCTTATCCAGGTATTGACATACATGTTGTTTAATAATTTGTTCAAAGATCTTTCCTGGTATAGAAGTCAGACTCACCGGCCTATAGTTCCGTGGGTCCACCTTCTTCCCCTTTTTGAAGATAGGAACAACATTTGCTCTTCTCCAGTCTTCTGGCACTTCTCCTGTTCTCCAAGAATTTTCAAAGATTATGGAGAGGGGTTCAAAAATTTCTTCTGCTATCTCCTTCAGTACTCTGGGGTGTAATTCATCTGGACCTGGAGACTTGAATTCATTTAGGTTAGCTAAGTGTTTCCTCACTATCTTTCTGTTTATAGATATCCTGGATTCTTCTATTCCCTTAAAAGGACAGTGAATAACAGTTGATGTTACATTTCCTTTCTGAGAGAAAACAGATGCAAAATAGGAATTTAAAAGTTCAGCCTTCTCAACATCCTGTCTTACCATTTCATCATTTTCATCCTGTAAAAATCCTATAGCATCTTTGACTTTTCTTTTACTTTTGACATATCCCCAAAATCCTTTATTATTGTTTTTGACATCTCTTGCAAGCCTCAATTCATTTTCAGCTTTAGCTAATCTGATTTGTGCCCTGCAGGTTCTGCAGACAGCATTATATTCTTCTTTAGATATGCCTCCCTCTTTCCATTTTATAAACATTTTTTTCTTCCTTTTTAGCATGTGCTTAAGTTCTGTGTTCATCCATCCTGGTTTCCTTAAATGCTTCCTATTCTTCCCTCTTTTCGGAATTGTTAACAACTGTGCTTTGAGAATTTCATTTTTCAAGATTTCCCATCCCTCCTGGACATTTTTGTCTTTTAGGATATCCAGCCATTGGATCCCTCCAATTCTCTTTCTGAATCCCTTAAAATCTGCCTTTCTGAAATCTAACCTTGACGTCTGAGTCTTCACAGGTCTTCCGCCTCTAGTTATGCAAAATTCTAAAATAGCATGGTCACTACCTCCTAGGGTCCCAGCCACTTTTACCTCCTCAACCATTTCCTCCCTGTTTATAAGGATTAGATCCAAGGTAGCAGTTCCCCTTGTTTTCTCCCTTACCTTTTGGAAGATAAAGTTGTCAGCAAGAGAGGATAAGAATTTCCTTGACCTGTTAGTTTTGCCTGAGAGAGATTCCCAACAAATGTCTGGATAGTTGAAATCTCCCATGACAACTATGTCATATTTTTTGGAGAACTTGGCCATTTGATGCATAAAGAGTTCATCCATATCTTCAGCTTGCACAGGTGGCCTGTAGTAAATGCCTACAATGGTGTCCTTTCCATTGTTCTGTCCTTGTATTCTTACCCAAACAGTTTCCACAGAACTCCCAGTCTCTGAAGCTTCAATCTCTGTGCAGATATACGCGTTTCTAACATACAATGCGACACCCCCTCCTCGTTTATCAAGTCTGTTTCTTGCAAATAAGTTGTATCCTTCTAGTCTTGTATTCCAATCATGTGTATTGTCCCACCAAGTTTCAGTGATTCCAATGACATCATATTTCTTTTCCTGTGTTAGTAGTTCCAATTCTCCTTGTATGTTGCCCATGCTTTGTACATTAGTATAGAAGCATTTTAGTTTGTGATTGGTTTCTCTTTCTCCAATATTTTTATTAATTAGATTCTTTTGTCTTTGTTCTTCCTTTCCACTTCTAATAGCAGAGTTCTCAATAGCATTTGTCAGGTGTATGGCTTTTTCTGGTCTTATGACACGTTATGATCACGTGTGTCTTTTGAGCCTTGCTCTATTGATCTTTTTGCTTGTGGGTCGTCATTGCCTCTATAACCAGGCATGATTACACTGTGCTCCACAGGTTGTTTTTATTTCTAGTGGTGTCCTCTGTCGTGTGTGCATTCGTTGCATTCGTTGATTGTTAATAAAGTTTGCTTGTTCCCGATTCTGTGGCCATGTTCTTTTCTCTCTGGTTTTCTCACAGGATGTCAGCAGTCAGTCAGTTCTCCAACTTTCCCCCTTCCTTCAGTATCAGTGGCATAACCCAGCACGGGCTCCGTGCAGTCAGGTGATACAGCGCCCCCGGCGGGCTCTCCATCTCCACGCAGCCCCATGACGCAGCTTTGTCACTTACTTCAGCAGTGACTTTGTACTTGGTAAATCCCTTCGGATTGGTGCGGGTGTCGGTCACGTGATACCTCCGGTCATACTGATCCCGGACAGCCCGGGACATTATGGGAGCAACTAGAACAGAGAGGAGCTTTATAACGTAATGATGTCACCGTAAGGGGCGGGGCCTCCTTCAGTCCGGTGAAGACCGAGCAGCAGGAAGCTGAGCTATGCTGATATGTATATGGTTGCGTCTAGTTTGGAGTTGACTTTTTGTGGTTCTCAAAAAATCAACTCCATTCTAGCTGAATCACTAGTGAGCCGTCTAGATCAGAGTTGATTTTTTGAGGCCTCATTTTATCAACTCCACCCTAGACGGCTCACTACTGAAGTGACTAGATCGGAGTGGATATTTTGTGGTCCTCACTCCAGCCACTCCACTCTAGACGGTTCACTGGTGAGGTGACTAGATTGGAGTTGAATTTTTGAGACCTCTCTGTAGTCACGTTTTTGAGGACCTCATTTTATCAACTCCACTGTAGCCGATTCACTGGTGAGGTGACTAGATCGGAGTGGATTTTTTGATGATCTCTGCAGCTTCTCCATTCTACACAGTTCAGATTTTACAGTGACGTTCCTCAAAAACTCCACTCCAGTGTTCAGAATGGAGCTGATTCCAGGATCCTCAGACTGCAATGTAGTGGAATTGGAATGTACACGCACACATTATATATTTATATATATATATCCGCTTTATAATTGTAATGATTTAATGTTTTTATTTTTTAGATACTTTCGGTGACAACATTTGACTCAAGGAAAAAAAACTCCAAAGAATGGCCGCTCTCTCTCTCTCTTTCCCCCTTTCTCCTTCTCTCTCTCCCTCTCTCTCTCCCCCTCTGTCTCTCTCAACCTCTCTCTCGCTCTCCCTTTCTCTCTCTCTCTCTCCCTCTCCATCTCTCCCTCTCTCTCCCTCTCTCTCATTTGAAAGAGGAGATAGCGCTCATCTTGATGATACAGAGGTCAGTCCCTGTGAATAATGGCGCTGCCCCCAATGCTGGGCGTACCTCATATCTCTAAAAACCATCTAAGGCTAGCTTCACACTAGCGTTTTGGCCCGCAGCGCATGGCCGCCACTAAGCCCTGCCCCCTGACGCACCCCCTCCAGTCATCTCCTCCTAGTATCGCACATCGCTGCATGCAATCTGCACACCCTACCTTTAGCATAGGGTGTATTGCACTATAGGAACAGAGAAAAGTGCAAATAGGGTCTTATCCGATAATAAAGGTAAAAGGGTATAAAAGCTCTGCTCACCTGATATAGGAGAGAAGGTGACCGGAAAAATGCCCACAGGAAAATTGCCCACTCGGAAAATTGCCCACACGGAAAATTGCCCACGTGAAAAATTGCCCACGTGAAAAATTGCCCACACAGAAAATTGCCCACACAGAAAATTGCCCACACAGAAAATTGCCAATTGCAGTATCACAAAGTTTCAGATCTATGATATTTGAGGTGCAAGGTGAGGATGTTCACATGATATGTGAAAAACGCCCACAGAAAATTGCCCACAGACATGAATACCCACAGGAAAACAGTAGCGAGTTATAGGTGAGATGCTCCACAGGACAGAAAGTAGCATAGATCTATAGGTTAAATGCTCTGCAAGACAGGGGGATAGTATACAGGTATAGGTGAGATGCTCTGCAGGCCAGGAGAATAATATAGAATTCTAGGTGAGATGCTCTGCAGCACAGAAGCACATTTGCTTCTGCTTTTTGAAGGCAGGAGTCATGATACTGTTCTGTTGGTTCTTGAACTACGTTGTCATCTTTTGTTTTGAGAATCTCACTCCGCAATGCTTTACTTTTACCCTTGCATTACAATTTAGGTTATAATGTTGATTATGTTTAATATTCAAGGGTTGCATCCCTTGTCAACTGATACATATTTCCTAATTCCCTGTTATCCCTTGCCTCCCTCCCCCCCTCCTCCTTCCCTCCCTTTTACCTCCCCTGTTTAAAGTTTAAAACAATAAAATCTTTGGAAAAGAGAATTGAATGGCACTTTGAAGAGCGATGCAGTCGGCATTTCCAAGTCACCACTGCGTTGATAGTATGAAATGCAAAATATTAAAACCCTAAGTAAATCATAACTTTGTTGTTCCTCTGGCTAGAATACTTTCGATGAACTCAAAATACACTTTTATTGAAAAGTAATTAAAAAATATGGGGATAGATTTATTAAAGCACATGCTTTAACTAACCAAAACACAATTGGCTGGCAAAGCAGGAAAGCCATTGTTCACTGGGGTTGTACCAAAAGGAATGACAGGACTGCCAATTTGAAACAATGGGGGTGGGGAAGTGCTGGAAGGAACATGTGAAATAATGTCAACAAGGAAAGCCTGGTGACTTCCATGGGCTCCATTGAAATACAATACAGCACAACACAGGCAGCAAAGAAAATGCAGAATGGATTTCAGCAAAGGTCTCTGGGCCCAGTTTACTTCTCCGGGTTCTACAGGTTCGGGTCACTCATACCTAGTCCCAGAGGACAGACTCTGTTCTTACGAGTTGTCATTCCACTGTGCTAAAAATAATTCCACTCTCAGTGTGGTGTGTATGAGCCTATAGACCCTTATTCAAATCCATTCTGCATTTTCTTTCAACCTATGTCTGCCTACACCTGCAGTATATGTGTATGATGCATAACTATGTAGGATCTGTTCACTCTTAGGCTGTGTTCATATGTCGCGGTTTTTTTGCATTTTCACGACGGTTTTTAACGCACGATTTTGCCACAAAACGCAAAAAAACAGCATCCCATGCAATCCTATGTGATTCAGCAATGCTGTGCTAATGCTGCGGATTTTCCCACGGCAGAATCACATCGCGGAAAAATGCGCAGCATGCTCATTATTTTGCGGAATCACGGCGATTCCTCCCACCTACAAATGCATTGTTCTGCTTACTTTCCGCATGTGGCTGTGCCCACCATGCGAAAAGTAAGCAGAACATTTGCGGATGGTACCCACGGTCCGGAGGAGAGGAGACTGTCCTCCGGGCTGTGGGTACCATATCCCTGTAAAAAATAGAACTAAAATAAAAAAATCGGTTATATTCACTTTTCGATGTCCCGCGCAGTTAGGCTTCAGCGATACACGTGGCAGGTCCCACTCCCAGTGATGCATTGCGATAATGACCTTTGCTGACATTGCTCTCGCGATACTGTAGCGGTCTCGCGAGACCACGACGTCATCAAAGGTCATTGCCGCAATGAATCACTGGGAACGGGACCTGCCGGAGCATCGCGGAGGCCTGGGGACGCTGCGTGGGACATCGGATGGTGAATATAACCCGATTTTTTATTTTTTTAATTATTTTTAACATTAGATCTTTTTACTCCTGATGCTGCATAGGCAGCCTCAATAGTAAAAAGTTGGTCACACTCGTCAAACACTATGAGTGTGACCAACCTGTCAATCAGTTCTCCAAGCGATGCTACAGATCGCTTGGAAAATGCTAGCATTCTGCAAGCTAATTACGCTTGCAAATCGCTAGTTTTTCGGCGGGAAAATCTCAGGAATTTAAAATGCGATTTTCAAGTGGAATGGAATTCCGGAATTCCCGCAGTAACTTCTGCGGTAGTTCCGCTACGTGTGAACTTAGCCTTATTCTCTTGGTAGTCATAAGTGGACAGGGAAGGAAGTGCAGGCGCCAGATTCACTACCACTGGAAACAATGGGAGAGCGGCGCTGCTCTAACACTTCCGGGTCCTCTGTTGGTGAGTGACATCACTATGGAGGCACACGGATCAGTAAGACCTGGCTGTCTTTTGAGAGCCCGCAAGAACCAGGGCTCATCCCACTGAATGCCCGCATTCGATCCCTACGGGTAGAACACCACTCAGAATACACAGGGTGAGGGGAACACACATTGGTAAGACTATCTGTTCACCAACAGAAAAAATACAGAGGTGTAATGACTGCGGTCGCAGGGATCAAGGCTATGACCAGGCACAGGGGTACAGGTGCCTGCTTCTGCTGGATCTCCGTCCTCACTGTAGACGCAGATCCAGATGACATGCATCGTGTTGCAGAGACCCATCGGGTCCCTGCACTGCGATACATGCTGCACTGCGACACATGCAGTGGCTGTGAGTTGACGTCGGAGGTGCAGCCACAGGGAGCAGCGCATGACAATGGCTCACACTCCGATGTCAGCTTCCGGGCTGTTCGGTGGCTACAAAAGACACTGGGTGACGTGGGAGAAGAGGAAAGGTGGGTAGAATGTTTTTGCTTTTAATTATGCATTAGGGGCAGAACGGGGACACATACACTAGGATTGGGGACCATGTAAACCAGGATGGGGACATATATACCAGGAAGTGGGCTTATATACCAGAACGGAGACCATGTGGACCATACATACCAGGATGGGGACCATATATACCAGCATTGGGACATATACTGTATACCAGGATGTGGACATATTCACCAGGATGTTGGGCAATTTAGAACAATACAGGGGCCCATACATCTGACGTTCGTGTGTGTGTGTGTTGGGGGGCAGGTCCAAATTTCACACTGGGGTCTATCAGACTCCAGTTACACCATTGTAAAAACATACATTCTCAGCAAGAACATAAGGTGGTACAAGTGGCAGAATCTCACCTTTCTGCTGTGCCTTCTGGGCTTCCAGAACCAACTATCTCTGCCAGCAGCACCCTGCTTTTGGTGGGATCCCACTGAGATGATAATGTATTAGATGTGACCTGCAGTCCCATGTAACTCCACAGATAATACAGTGATACTTTTGTGAGTACTGATAGCAGTGATGGCTCCTATGCATCACACTGCTTCTGGTTCTGCATGTGCTGCTGTTTTGGGCTGGTGGGAGGAGTAAGGCAGAATCAGTGAGAGTTGAGAGCAGACTATGTCTATCTATTGCTGATAATGACAGACTGCTTCAAACACAGATCTTCATTTTTGCAGTTTTGCACAAGATCAACTGTAAATCACACGTTAATCACATATCATGTGAACATCCTGTAGCAATATGTTATATGTTGAAGTGGCCTCTAGGGGTCTCACTACTTTGATGTGTGTAATATAGAGTGTAAGAACTTGTTGGTTAGTTGTTGTTAGCAGACATCTTGTAATGGAGGAATGTATCACAAGTCTCATGTAATAAACAAGCCTGGAGATATCCAAGGAGTGTGATCCTTGACCGGAAATACATAACAGAACATGGTGGCAGCTGGGCACAGAACCTGCAAATCCACAGAGCTTGTGTGAGGCTGGAACTGTACAGAGGATCACAGAGAATCACAGCACCTGTAAGAACAGACTCCCTGACATTACCGCAAAATGGAGACTGGTCAGAAGCCCCCTCAGGGACAGGATGTGACTTCATGTAATTTGTCCCAGACTTGGAGACATTGGAAAGAAGAGTTTACACTGTATGTGGATCTCACAGTGGTCCCCACTGATGACAAACGAAAGGTGAAGCTGTTTTATTACCTTATTGGGGAAAATGGCAGAGAATTCGCCCACACCTTACTCCCACACACAGACAACCTCCTTCTAGCAGATATTGTGCAGGCATTTGATAAACACTGTGACCCAAAGAAGAATGAGACAGTGGAAAGATATAACTTTTTCCCAAGACATCAGGAGGATGGTGAAAATGTGGACAAATATCTGACAGAGCTGAGGAGGCTGGCAACAACATGTGGTTTTGGAGAGATCAGGGACAGTCTAATCAAAGACAGAATGGTTTGTGGCATAAGAGACAGTCATCTCAAAGAAAGATTACTGAGCGAGGAAGACATGACTTTAGAGAAATGCATGCAAATCTGCAGGGCTGCTGAACTGACAAAACACAGCCTGAAGATGATGGCAGGGGAGAAACAAAGGGAACTGCTACCTTGGATCTAATCCTTATAAACAGGGAGGAATTGGTTCAGGTAAAAGTGGCTGGGACCCTAGGAGGTAGCGACCATGCTATTTTAGAATTTTGGATAACTAGAGGAGGAAGACCTGTGAAGACTCAGATGTCAAGGTTAGATTTCAGAAAGGCAGATTTTAAGGGATTCAGAAAGAGAATTGGAGGGATCCAATGGCTGGATATCCTAAAAGACAAAAATGTCCAGGAGGGATGGGAAATCCTGAAAAATGAAATTCTCAAAGCACAGTTGTTAACAATTCCGAAAAGAGGGAAGAATAGGAAGCATTTAAGGAAACCAGGATGGATGAACACAGATCTAAAGCACATGCTAAAAAGGAAGAAAGAAATGTTTATAAAGTGGAAAGAGGGAGGCATATCTAAAGAATATAACCTGCAGGGCACAAATCAGATTACTAAAGCTGACAATAAATTGAGGCTTGCAAGAGACGTCAAAAGCAATAATAAAGGATTTTGGGGATATGTCAAAACTAAAAGAAAAGTCAAAGATGCTATAGGATTTTTACAGGATGAAAATGATGAAATGGAAAGACAGGATGTTGAGAAGGACGAACTTTAAAATTACTATTTTGCATCTGTTTTCTCTCAGAAAGGAAATTTAACATCAACTATTCTTCACTGTCCCATTAAGGAAATAGAAGAATCCAGGATATCTAAAGTATAAACAGAAAGATAGTGAGGAAACACTTAGCTAACCTAAATGAATTTAAGTCTCCAGGTCCAGATGAATTACACCCCAGAGTACTGAAGGAGATAGCAGAAGAAATTTTTGAACTGCTCTCCATAATCTTTGAAAATTTGTGGAGAACAGGAGAAGTCCCAGAAGACTGGAAAAGAGCAAATGTTGTTCCTATCTTCAAAAAGGTGGACCCAGGCAACTATAGGCCGGTGAGTCTGACTTCTATACCAGGAAAGCTCTTTGAACAAATTATTAAACAACATATATGTCAGTACCTGGATAAGAATGAAGTGATTAAACAGAGTCAGCATGGGTTTGTAACTAATAAGTCATGTCAGACTAACTTAATTTCCTTCTATGACAGAATCACTGATTGGGTGGATCAGGGAAATGCTGTAGATATAGTATATCTTGACTTCAGCAAAGCATTTGACAAAGTATCTCACACAATCCTTATTGAAAAAATGACTAAGTATGGAATGGACAAGGCAACTGTTAGGTGGATTCATAACTGGCTTAGTGATCGGACCCAAAGAGTGGTCGTAAATGGCTGCACATCCAGTTGGAAGAATGTCTCAAGTGGGGTATCACAGGGCTCTGTCCTGGGCCCTGTATTGTTCAACATCTTTATCAATGATTTAGATGAAGGAATTGAGGGTAAACTGATTAAATTTGCTGATGACACAAAGCTAGGAGGGACAGCTAATACTAGAGAAGAGAGAGAGAAGATTCAAAAAGATATAAATAAACTGGAGCAGTGGGCAGCAACTAACAGAATATTTTTTAACAGGGAAAAATGCAAAGTACTACATCTGGGCAATAAAAATGAAAAAAGCATATACAGAATGGGAGGAATAGGGCTAAGCAACAGCACATGTAAAAAAGACTTGGGTATACTAATAGATCACAGACTGAATATGAGTCAACAGTGTGATGTAGCAGCAAAAAAGGCAAATGCAATTCTAGGATATATTAACAGAAGCATACAGTCTAGATCATGTGAAGTCATTATCTCCCTCTACTCCTCTTTGGTCAGACCTCATCTGGAATACTGCGTCCAGTTTTAGGCGCCACATTTTAAAAAAGACATCAACAAACTGGAGCAAGTTCAGAAAAGAGCGACCAGAATGGTGACCGGTCTGCAAACCCTGTCTTATGAGGAAAGGTTGCATGATTTGGGAATGTTTAGCTTGCAAAAGTTACTAGTATTGTGAGGAAAGAGGGAGACACAAGCACAATATAGGGTCTTATCCCACAAATAAAGTAAGCGGTTTGACAAAAAACTGCTCACCTGGTAGTAGGTATTCAAAGCATGTATAGATAAGGGCTGCTGCAGATCCACAAGTCGGTCACCGACTATCTGAAACAGAGCTCTGCAAAGGAATATGTGGATTTCGTCCGCGCAGCCCAAATGATGAAATTCCAGAAGGTTAATAAAGTTTGACAGTCGTTTTTTCTACGCGTTTCAAGGTTTTTTGCAACCCTAGAGAGGAAGAATAAACTACTGTCAAACTTTATTAACCTGGAATTTCATCATTTGGGCAGGGCGGATGAAATCCACGTATTCCTTTGCAGAGCTCTAGCTTGCAAAAGAGAAGACTGAGAGGAGACTTAATAACTGTCTACAAATATCTCAAGGCCTGTCACATTGCAGAGTGATCAATGAGTGGAACAGGCTGCCACGAGAGGTGGTGAGTTCTCCTTCAATAGAAGTCTTCAAACAGAGGCTGGACAGATATCTGTCTGGGATGATTTAGTGAATCCTGCTTTGAGCAGGGTGTTGGACCAGATGGCCCAGGAGGTCCCTTCCAACTCTAGGATTCTATGATTCTCATACGTTGTGCCGCTCTGCGTTGTGCTCTCATACGTTGTGCCGCTCTGCGCTGTGCCCTCATACATTGTGCCGCTCTGCGCTGTGCCCCCATAAGTTGTGCTGCTCTGCGTTTGCATCTATTTCCCCCCCCCCAATTTTCTTTTTATCTAAAAAACATGACCCCATGATATACCTATGAGCAGAGACCTTACTCTTTGCATGGAAGCTTTTCTCTACCCAGGAGACCTGCCAGAAGTTACTGCAGGCAGTGGTCACAGGATCATTTTCCCTTGAAGAAGCTAAAGTTTGTGTGGCGATACGCGTGGGGTGTTCATACCCCTCTAGTCCTCCTAGCTTTAATGGTACCCTATCGGATCTATCCATCCCCATATTATTGGGACTGAGTTCAGGGCTTCCTTTTCCTGCTACCTCTTGGGAACGGGTTTGGCTTCCTTGTATTTCATAAATCATGTAAAATTGAATTAATAATGCATCTGCTTATTGAACCCTTCATGTACCTGTTGGTGATTTTTAGTCTTCATACCACTAAGTACACATTTTGTGAGGCTGCTGTTGCCTCGTGCTCTTTCTAGCTATGTGGTGCTGTATATAGGGAGACTCATTTGTACAATGGTTCATGGCTGCCAATAGGAATTTCGGGGCCCCATACTGGCAAAATTTTTGGGGTCCCCTTGAGACTCCGCCCAGGCTCCACCCCTCAAACTATCCAGTCCCACCGCTTTGTCTTGGAAAAACTCCGCTTCTCACCTTTCACACATTAACAGTTCCCATCACCAGATCACACATATAGCCAGCAGCTTTTGCTTTGGCCAAAAGATTTTTTTAAGCCGCCCCCATAACAGGGTAGACACTTTTGGCCAGGTCCTACTCTACTGTAACCTCTTAAATATTTGTTAAAATATGCAATACAATTTAAGTATATTTTTTATTTATTTTTCAATTTTTAAAATGACCAATAATATCACATGCAAGGAACAAATACCGCTTCACCATATATTACCACCACATAGTGACCTATAATACCACATACAAGGAAAAAATACTGCCACACCATGACCAGACCATATATTACTACCATAGTGACTGAATAATATCACATACAAGGAACAAATACCACCGCACATTGACCAGACCACATATTACCACCACAAAGTGACCAAATAATAGCACATACAAGGGACAAATACCACCGCACCATGCCCAGACCACATATTACCACCACATGGTGACTGAATACTACAATACTGATCATTAATAAAAAAACATAATACTATCACCATAAGTGGCATTAAACACAGAAGATATGTACTTAGTATGTAGTGTCTGTGTACAGGTAATATAGTGATCAATGACATTATACACAGGAGCTCTGTATATAATGTACAGGTAACACAGTGATCACTGGTGACATTATATACAGGACCTCTGTATATAGTATACAATGTATAGTGTCAGTGTACAGGTAACACACTGACTCACCAGTGACATCTCTAGGTGAAGTCCTTCATCCTTGCTTTTCATCTTTCATCCAGCACAGATCGCCATCACGTCTTCCAGCCAGGGCTCGCCTCTGCAGGAAATAACACAGTTATCTAGACCTCCGCTTGCAGAACACATTACTTATTTTTTCCCAACTTCTACATTACACCACATGAAGAAAAAAAGGCGACATAGTGTCGCTCTGCACAGTAACAGGACCGCCCCCCCATTTAAAATGGTATACTCAAAAAATTAAATACATCACTGCAGTAATTATATCCCTTAATTAGCCCCTATGGTAATAATATCCCCCATCCTAGCTCCCGTGTGCCTCATTCCTGGCTTCAGCCATATGTTCTCCCATCCCACCCTTATGAGTATCCATTCTGCCCCATATGATCTCCCCATCTGCCTCCATCGTATCCATCCTACCCCATGATCCTGTGCGATTTGTCTCCAACCATGCCCCGTAACTCCATTCTGCCCCTCCTATGTCTTACTGTCACATTCTGCCCCCTCATGTGTCTCACTGTCACATTCTGCCCCCTCATGTCTCACTGTCACATGCTGCCCCCTCATGTGTCTCACTGTCACATGCTGCCCCCTCCTGTGTCTCACTGTCACATGCTGCCCCCTCCTGTGTCTCACTGTCACATGCTGCCCCCATGTCCTACATTCTGCCCCAGCATCCAGCATTCTGCCCCAGTGTCCCAGCATTCTGCCACTGCTGCCCAAGTGTCCAGCATTCTGCCCCATGTCTGCATTCGGCCCCAGCATCCAGCATTCTGCCCCCATATCTGCATTCAGCCCCAGTGTCCCAGCATTCTGCCCCAGTGTCCCAGCATTCTGCCCCAGTGTCCAGCATTCTGCCCCAGTGTCCAGCATTCTGCCCCAGCGTCCAGCATTCTGCCCCAGCGTCCAGCATTCTGCCCCCGTCTCACAGTCTGCCCCAGGCCCCCCGGATCGCCGCTCTCAAAAATAAAAAAAACAAGTTCTTCTTACCTGGCCGCGCTCCAGCGGCAAGGCTCCGTCCCTCCACGCAGCTGAAGCATGCACTCGCAGTGATGTCAGATGTTGGCGAAGTGCGATCTGCGGCTGACGTCAGCTGCCAGACGCCGATTGGCTGGTGGCTGTTAATTATTGACGTGCGGGCCCGCATGTCAATAGCGTTTAGCTGCCGCAGCGCCGCGCTAAGGGCCCAGTTTACCTGCCGGTAGGGGCCCGGTGAGCAGAGGAGACCGGGCCTGATGCGGGCCCCCTTTGCCCACCGGACCCCATACGCCAGTCAGGGTAGTAATGCCCTGATGGCGGCCCTACAATGGTTGTGATTATGTTGTCATATGTTGTCTACATATATGACACGTTATGATCACGTGTGTCTTTTGAGCCTTGCTCTATTGATCTTTTTGCTTGTGGGTCGTCATTGCCTCTATAACCAGGCATGATTACACTGTGCTCCACAGGTTGTTTTTATTTCTAGTGGTGTCCTCTGTCGTGTGTGCATTCGTTGATTGTTAATAAAGTTTGCTTGTTCCCGATTCTGTGGCCATGTTCTTTTCTCTCTGGTTTTCTCACAGGATGTCAGCAGTCAGTCAGTTCTCCAACTTTCCCCCTTCCTTCAGTATCAGTGGCATAACCCAGCACGGGCTCCGTGCAGTCAGGTGATACAGCGCCCCCGGCGGGCTCTCCATCTCCACGCAGCCCCATGACGCAGCTTTGTCACTTACTTCAGCAGTGACCTTGTACTTGGTAAATCCCTTCGGATTGGTGCGGGTGTCGGTCACGTGATACCTCCGGTCATACTGATCCCGGACAGCCCGGGACATTATGGGAGCAACTAGAACAGAGAGGAGCTTTATAACGTAATGATGTCACCGTAAGGGGCGGGGCCTCCTTCAGTCCGGTGAAGACCGAGCAGCAGGAAGCTGAGCTGTGCTGATATGTATATGGTTGCGTCTAGTTTGGAGTTGACTTTTTGTGGTTCTCAAAAAATCAACTCCATTCTAGCTGAATCACTAGTGAGCCGTCTAGATCAGAGTTGATTTTTTGAGGCCTCATTTTATCAACTCCACCCTAGACGGCTCACTACTGAAGTGACTAGATCGGAGTGGATATTTTGTGGTCCTCACTCCAGCCACTCCACTCTAGACGGTTCACTGGTGAGGTGACTAGATTGGAGTTGAATTTTTGAGACCTCTCTGTAGTCACGTTTTTGAGGACCTCATTTTATCAACTCCACTGTAGCTGATTCACTGGTGAGGTGACTAGATCGGAGTGGATTTTTTGATGATCTCTCTGCAGCTTCTCCATTCTACACAGTTCAGATTTTACAGTGACGTTCCTCAAAAACTCCAGTGTTCAGAATGGAGCTGATTCCAGGGTCCTCAGACTGCAATGTAGTGGAATTGGAATGTACACGCACACATTATATATTTATATATATATCCGCTTTATAATTGTAATGATTTAATGTTTTTATTTTTTAGATACTTTCGGTGACAACATTTGACTCAAGGAAAAAAAACTCCAAAGAATGGCCGCTCTCTCTCTCGCTCTCTCTCTTTCCCCCTTTCTCCTTCTCTCTCTCTCTCCCTCTCTCTCTCTCCCCCTCTGTCTTTCTCAACCTCTCTCTCGCTCTCCCTTTCTCTCCCTCTCTATCTCTCCCTCTCTCTCCCTCGCTCTCATTTGAAAGAGGAGATAGCGCTCATCTTGATGATACAGAGGTCAGTCCCTGTGAATAATGGCGCTGCCCCCAATGCTGGGTGTACCTCATATCTCTAAAAACCATCTAAGGCTAGCTTCACACTAGCGTTTTGGCCCGCAGCGCATGGCCGCCACTAAGCCTTGCCCCCTGACGCACCCCCTCCAGTCATCTCCTCCTAGTATCGCACATCGCTGCATGCAATCTGCACACCCTACCTTTAGCATAGGGTGTATTGCACTATAGGAACAGAGAAAAGTGCAAATAGGGTCTTATCCGATAATAAAGGTAAAAGGGTATAAAAGCTCTGCTCACCTGATATAGGAGAGAAGGTGACCGGAAAAATGCCCACAGGAAAATTGCCCACTCGGAAAATTGCCCACACGGAAAATTGCCCACGTGAAAAATTGCCCACACAGAAAATTGCCCACACAGAAAATTGCCCACACAGAAAATTGCCAATTGCAGTATCACAAAGTTTCAGATCTATGATATTTGAGGTGCAAGGTGAGGATGTTCACATGATATGTGAAAAACGCCCACAGAAAATTGCCCACAGACATGAATACCCACAGGAAAACAGTAGCGAGTTATAGGTGAGATGCTCCACAGGACAGAAAGTAGCATAGATCTATAGGTTAAATGCTCTGCAAGACAGGGGGATAGTATACCGGTATAGGTGAGATGCTCTGCAGGCCAGGAGAATAATATAGAATTCTAGGTGAGATGCTCTGCAGCACAGAAGCACATTTGCTTCTGCTTTTTGAAGGCAGGAGTCATGATACTGTTCTGTTGGTTCTTGAACTACGTTGTCATCTTTTGTTTTGAGAATCTCACTCCGCAATGCTTTACTTTTACCCTTGCATTACAATTTAGGTTATAATGTTGATTATGTTTAATATTCAAGGGTTGCATCCCTTGTCAACTGATACATATTTCCTAATTCCCTGTTATCCCTTGCCTCCCTCCCCCCCTCCTCCTTCCCTCCCTTTTACCTCCCCTGTTTAAAGTTTAAAACAATAAAATCTTTGAAAAAGAGAATTGAATGGCACTTTGAAGAGCGATGCAGTCGGCATTTCCAAGTCACCACTGCGTTGATAGTATGAAATGCAAAATATTAAAACCCTAAGTAAATCATAACTTTGTTGTTCCTCTGGCTAGAATACTTTCGATGAACTCAAAATACACTTTTATTGAAAAGTAATTAAAAAATATGGGGATAGATTTATTAAAGCACATGCTTTAACTAACCAAAACACAATTGGCTGGCAAAGCAGGAAAGCCATTGTTCACTGGGGTTGTACCAAAAGGAATGACAGGACTGCCAATTTGAAACAATGGGGGTGGGGAAGTGCTGGAAGGAACATGTGAAATAATGTCAACAAGGAAAGCCTGGTGACTTCCATGGGCTCCATTGAAATACAATACAGCACAACACAGGCAGCAAAGAAAATGCAGAATGGATTTCAGCAAAGGTCACTCATACCTAGTCCCAGAGGACAGACTCTGTTCTTACGAGTTGTCATTCCACTGTGCTAAAAATAATTCCACTCTCAGTGTGGTGTGTATGAGCCTATAGACCCTTATTCAAATCCATTCTGCATTTTCTTTCAACCTATGTCTGCCTACACCTGCAGTATATGTGTATGATGCATAACTATGTAGGATCTGTTCACTCTTAGGCTGTGTTCATATGTCGCGGTTTTTTTGCATTTTCACGACGGTTTTTAACGCACGATTTTGCCACAAAACGCAAAAAAACAGCATCCCATGCAATCCTATGTGATTCAGCAATGCTGTGCTAATGCTGCGGATTTTCCCACGGCAGAATCACATCGCGGAAAAATGCGCAGCATGCTCATTATTTTGCGGAATCACGGCGATTCCTCCCACATACAAATGCATTGTTCTGCTTACTTTCCGCATGTGGCTGTGCCCACCATGCGAAAAGTAAGCAGAACATTTGCGGATGGTACCCACGGTCCGGAGGAGAGGAGACTGTCCTCCGGGCTGTGGGTACCATATCCCTGTAAAAAATAGAACTAAAATAAAAAAATCGGTTATATTCACTTTTCGATGTCCCGCGCAGTTAGGCTTCAGCGATACACGTGGCAGGTCCCACTCCCAGTGATGCATTGCGATAATGACCTTTGCTGACGTTGCTCTCGCGATACTGTAGCGGTCTCGCGAGACCACGACGTCATCAAAGGTCATTGCCGCAATGAATCACTGGGAACGGGACCTGCCGGAGCATCGCGGAGGCCTGGGGACGCTGCGTGGGACATCGGATGGTGAATATAACCCGATTTTTTATTTTTTAAATTATTTTTAACATTAGATCTTTTTACTCCTGATGCTGCATAGGCAGCCTCAATAGTAAAAAGTTGGTCACACTCGTCAAACACTATGAGTGTGACCAACCTGTCAATCAGTTCTCCAAGCGATGCTACAGATCGCTTGGAAAATGCTAGCATTCTGCAAGCTAATTACGCTTGCAAATCGCTAGTTTTTCGGCGGGAAAATCTCAGGAATTTAAAATGCGATTTTCAAGTGGAATGGAATTCCGGAATTCCCGCAGTAACTTCTGCGGTAGTTCCGCTACGTGTGAACTTAGCCTTATTCTCTTGGTAGTCATAAGTGGACAGGGAAGGAAGTGCAGGCGCCAGATTCACTACCACTGGAAACAATGGGAGAGCGGCGCTGCTCTAACACTTCCGGGTCCTCTGTTGGTGAGTGACATCACTATGGAGGCACACGGATCAGTAAGACCTGGCTGTCTTTTGAGAGCCCGCAAGAACCAGGGCTCATCCCACTGAATGCCCGCATTCGATCCCTACGGGTAGAACACCACTCAGAATACACAGGGTGAGGGGAACACACATTGGTAAGACTATCTGTTCACCAACAGAAAAAATACAGAGGTGTAATGACTGCGGTCGCAGGGATCAAGGCTATGACCAGGCACAGGGGTACAGGTGCCTGCTTCTGCTGGATCTCCGTCCTCACTGTAGACGCAGATCCAGATGACATGCATCGTGTTGCAGAGACCCATCGGGTCCCTGCACTGCGATACATGCTGCACTGCGACACATGCAGTGGCTGTGAGTTGACGTCGGAGGTGCAGCCACAGGGAGCAGCGCATGACAATGGCTCACACTCCGATGTCAGCTTCCGGGCTGTTCGGTGGCTACAAAAGACACTGGGTGACGTGGGAGAAGAGGAAAGGTGGGTAGAATGTTTTTGCTTTTAATTATGCATTAGGGGCAGAACGGGGACACATACACTAGGATTGGGGACCATGTAAACCAGGATGGGGACATATATACTAGGAAGTGGGCTTATATACCAGAACGGAGACCATGTGGACCATACATACCAGGATGGGGACCATATATACCAGCATTGGGACATATACTGTATACCAGGATGTGGACATATTCACCAGGATGTTGGGCAATTTAGAACAATACAGGGGCCCATACATCTGACGTTCGTGTGTGTGTGTGTGTTGGGGGGCAGGTCCAAATTTCACACTGGGGTCTATCAGACTCCAGTTACACCATTGTAAAAACATACATTCTCAGCAAGAACATAAGGTGGTACAAGTGGCAGAATCTCACCTTTCTGCTGTGCCTTCTGGGCTTCCAGAACCAACTATCTCTGCCAGCAGCACCCTGCTTTTGGTGGGATCCCACTGAGATGATAATGTATTAGATGTGACCTGCAGTCCCATGTAACTCCACAGATAATACAGTGATACTTTTGTGAGTACTGATAGCAGTGATGGCTCCTATGCATCACACTGCTTCTGGTTCTGCATGTGCTGCTGTTTTGGGCTGGTGGGAGGAGTAAGGCAGAATCAGTGAGAGTTGAGAGCAGACTATGTCTATCTATTGCTGATAATGACAGACTGCTTCAAACACAGATCTTCATTTTTGCAGTTTTGCACAAGATCAACTGTAAATCACACGTTAATCACATATCATGTGAACATCCTGTAGCAATATGTTATATGTTGAAGTGGCCTCTAGGGGTCTCACTACTTTGATGTGTGTAATATAGAGTGTAAGAACTTGTTGGTTAGTTGTTGTTAGCAGACATCTTGTAATGGAGGAATGTATCACAAGTCTCATGTAATAAACAAGCCTGGAGATATCCAAGGAGTGTGATCCTTGACCGGAAATACATAACAGAACATGGTGGCAGCTGGGCACAGAACCTGCAAATCCACAGAGCTTGTGTGAGGCTGGAACTGTACAGAGGATCACAGAGAATCACAGCACCTGTAAGTACAGACTCCCTGACATTACCGCAAAATGGAGACTGGTCAGAAGCCCCCTCAGGGACAGGATGTGACTTCATGTAATTTGTCCCAGACTTGGAGACATTGGAAGGAAGAGTTTACACTGTATGTGGATCTCACAGTGGTCCCCACTGATGACAAACGAAAGGTGAAGCTGTTTTATTACCTTATTGGGGAAAATGGCAGAGAATTCGCCCACACCTTACTCCCACACACAGACAACCTCCTTCTAGCAGATATTGTGCAGGCATTTGATAAACACTGTGACCCAAAGAAGAATGAGACAGTGGAAAGATATAACTTTTTCCCAAGACATCAGGAGGATGGTGAAAATGTGGACAAATATCTGACAGAGCTGAGGAGGCTGGCAACAACATGTGGTTTTGGAGAGTTCAGGGACAGTCTAATCAAAGACAGAATGGTTTGTGGCATAAGAGACAGTCATCTCAAAGAAAGATTACTGAGCGAGGAAGACATGACTTTAGAGAAATGCATGCAAATCTGCAGGGCTGCTGAACTGACAAAACACAGCCTGCAGATGATGGCAGGCACCAGTGATAATGATGATGATAAGGTACATGTAGTATCTATGAAAGGAAAGACAAGACCAAGCTCCCCTATAAGCACTGTCCACTGCAAGTATTGTGGGAAAAGACATGAGAGAGACAAAACCAAGTGTTCAGCATATGGTGAAACCTGCAGATTGTGTGGAATCATTTCTCAGCTGTCTGCAGGCAAGGAACAGGCAAACAGTACAGACAGCTCCACACTGTGACGAAACCAGACAATGACAGTGCAGAGGACATTACATGGCTACAACTGCAGCCAAGAAAGTCAATGTAGTCAGGCAGTCAGTAGGCAAGGATGCCAAGCAGCTATATGCAACATTGTTGGATGAAAAGCCCATTAAATTTCAGTTGGATTGTGGAGCAAGCTGCAATGTAATTCCATCTGCTCTGCTGAACAAGCAGGTTTCTATTGAGCCAACTGACAAGGTACTTGTGATGTACAACAAAAGTGTTCTGAAACCGATGGGGACATGTAAGCTCAAAATACGGAACCCATGTAACAGAAAGAGTTATAGAGTTGAATTTACCATGTTGCGAGGTGGTAACCATGTACCATTATTGGGAGTAAAAGCTGTTGAGGCAATGGACTTAATAAAAGTACAGTCTCAGAATATTATGTCTGTTGAAGTTTCCCAGGATATACCAAATCCCAAACTAAATGCAGAGCACAACTTGGATATTCAGAAAATAAAAACGAAGTATGCTGATTTATTTGAAGGTGATGGGTGCTTTGAAGGTAAATATAGGCTAGAAATTGACAACACCGTGCAGCCTACCAGATTACCTACAAGGAGAGTGCCTGTAGCTTTAATGCAACCGCTGAAAGTAGAACTGCAAGATTTACAGAGAAGAGGCAAGATAGCACCAGTCCATAAGAGTACAGATTGGATCAGCAGTTTGGTCATAGTGCAGAAACCATCTGGCAAGTTAAGAATATGCATTGATCCTAAGCCACTCAACAAGGCGCTGAAAAGAAATCATTACCCCATGCCGACATTAGATGATGTTCTACCAGATCTATCAAAAGCTAAAATATTTTCTGTATGTGATGTGAAAAATGGATTTTGGCATGTGGCACTGACTGAAGAATCAAGTTTATTGACAACATTTTCTTCACCATTTGGATGTTTTAAATGGCTGAGAATGCCCATGGGACTAAAACCTGCTCCAGAGGGGTTCCAGCAGACGTTAATGCAGGCTTTGGAAGGACTTCCTGGAGTGAAGACAATAGCAGATGATATACTAATAGTGGGAGAAGGTGAAGATATGGAATCTGCAATCAAGGATCATGATCAGAAGATGATACAATTTTTGGACAGATGCAGAGCAAAACACATAAAGCTGAACTTGGACAAATTCAAACTGAAAATGACAGAAGTGGCTTATATTGGACATCGTCTGACTTCAAACGGTGTAAAAGTGGATCCTGAAAAGGTGAGAGCAATACAAGATTTGCCTACCCCTACTGATGTTTGTGGAGTACAACGATTTTTGGGCATGGTAAATTATCTCTCCAAATTTTGCAGTCATCTGTCAGACATGTGTGAGCCACTGAGACAGCTAACCCACAAAGATGTGCTCTAGGAATGGATGGAAATCCACGAGACTGCTTTCCAATCAGTAAAGAAAGCTATTGCAGATGCAGCAACCCTAAAGTATTTCGATCCAGATCAAGAAGTAGTGGTACAATGTGATGCTTCAGAAAAAGGCCTTGGAGCTACATTAATGCAGAACAAACAGCCACTCACATTTGCAAGCAGAGCCCTTACAACAACAGAGCAGGGATATGCTCAGATTGAGAAGGAACTACTGGCTGTGGTATTTGGGTTGGAGAAGTTTCACCAATACACCTATGGTCAACGGGTAAGAGTACAGTCGGATCACAAACCTTTGGAGAGCATTACAAAGAAACCACTACTGAATGCCCCAAAGAAACTACAGCGCATGCTGTTATGACTTCAGAAATATGATTTTGACATCAGGTACTATCCAGGAAAAGACTTACTGATTGCAGATACGCTAAGCAGAGCTTACCTTCCTATCACAAATGATGAGGAGAAAGACATTGAAACCATCAATATGTGTAACTATCTTGCAGTGTCAAAAGAAAAGTTGAAGAAAATCCAGACTTTCACAAAGAAGGATAAAAGTCTCCAGAGTTTAAAGACTGGCATCTTGCCAGGCTGGCCAAAATACAAGCAACATGCTCCAAGGGAAGTTTCACCATTCGTCCACATAAGAGATGAATTGTCAGTGCAGCAAGGAATCATCTTTAAAGGAGACAGGGCGGTTATACCAGACATTCTCAGAAGAGACATACTGAAAACATTGCACTCTTCTCACTTAGGCATGGAAGGATGTCTACGTCGAGCATGAGAATCTGTTTATTGGCCAGGTATGAATGACCACATTAAAAATTATATAGCACAATGTGAAATATGTGCATCCTGCAGTGATAAGCGACCAAAGGAGACATTGCATCCATATGAAATTCCACATAGGCCATTGTCAAAAATAGGAACGGACTTGTTCACATGGAATGACAAAGACTACCTGATTACAGTGGACTGTTACTCTAACTTCTGGGAGGTTGATTTGTTGCAGGACACAAGGGCGGGAACAGTGATTAAAAAAACTCAAAGCCCATTTTGCCAGGTATGGCATTCCAGATGTCGTTTTCTCAGACAATGCGGCGCAGTTTACTTCGGAAGAGTTCAAAACCTTCAGCAAGAAATGGGAATTTGAACACCAGACGTCTTCTCCCAGATATCCTCAGAGCAATGGGAAAGCAGAGTCAGCAGTAAAAACAGCCAAAAGACTCATGCAAAAAGCAAAACAAGCAGGTACTGATGTACAGTGGGGAAAAAAAGTATTTAGTCAGTCAGCAATAGTGCAAGTTCCACCACTTAAAAAGATGAGAGGCGTCTGTAATTTACATCATAGGTAGACCTCAACTATGGGAGACAAACGGAGAAAAAAAATCCAGAAAATCACATTGTCTGGTTTTTTTTTTCATTTTATTTGCATATTATGGTGGAAAATAAGTATTTGGTCAGAAACAAAATTTCATCTCAATACTTTGTGATATATCCTTTGTTGGCAATGACAGAGGTCAAACGTTTTCTGTAAGTCTTCACAAGGTTGCCACACACTGTTGTTGGTATGTTGGCCCATTCCTCCATGCAGATCTCCTCTAGAGCAGTGATGTTTTTGGCTTTTCGCTTGGCAACACGGACTTTCAACTCCCTCCAAAGGTTTTCTATAGGGTTGAGATCTGGAGACTGGCTAGGCCACTCCAGGACCTTGAAATGCTTCTTACGAAGCCACTCCTTCGTTGCCCTGGCGGTGTGCTTTGGATCATTGTCATGTTGAAAGACCCAGCCACGTTTCATCTTCAATGCCCTTGCTGATGGAAGGAGGTTTGCACTCAAAATCTCACGATACATGGCCCCATTCATTCTTTCATGTACCCGGATCAGTCATCCTGGCCCCTTTGCAGAGAAACAGCCCCAAAGCATGATGTTTCCACCATCATGCTTTACAGTAGGTATGGTGTTTGATGGATGCAACTCAGTATTCTTTTTCCTCCAAACACGACAAGTTGTGTTTCTACCAAACAGTTCCAGTTTGGTTTCATCAGACCATAGGACATTCTCCCAAAACTCCTCTGGATCATCCAAATGCTCTCTAGCAAACTTCAGACGGGCCCGGACATGTACAGGCTTAAGCAGTGGGACACGTCTGGCACTGCAGGATCTGAGTTCATGGTGGCGTAGTGTGTTACTTATGGTAGGCCTTGTTACATTGGTCCCAGCTCTCTGCAGTTCATTCACTAGGTCCCCCTGCGTGGTTCTGGGATTTTTGCTCACCGTTCTTGTGATCATTCTGACCCCACGGGGTGGGATTTTGCGTGGAGCACCAGATCGAGGGAGATTATCAGTGGTCTTGTATGTCTTCCATTTTCTAATTATTGCTCCCACAGTTGATTTCTTCACTCCAAGCTGGTTGGCTATTGCAGATTCAGTCTTCCCAGCCTGGTGCAGGGCTACAATTTTGTTTCTGGTGTCCTTTGACAGCTCTTTGGTCTTCACCATAGTGGAGTTTGGAGTCAGACTGTTTGAGGGTGTGCACAGGTGTCTTTTTATACTGATAACAAGTTTAAACAGGTGCCATTACTACAGGTAATGAGTGGAGGAAAGAGGAGACTCTTAAAGAAGAAGTTACAGGTCTGTGAGAGCCAGAAATCTTGATTGCTTGTTTCTGACCAAATACTTATTTTCCACCATAATATGCAAATAAAATGAAAAAAAAACAGACAATGTGATTTTCTGGATTTTTTTTCTCAGTTTGTCTCCCATAGTTGAGGTCTACCTATGATGTAAATTACAGACGCCTCTCATCTTTTTAAGTGGGGGAACTTGCACTATTGCTGACTGACTAAATACTTTTTTTCCCCAATGTATATCTGTCTATACTGGATCATAGAAACACACCCACTCAAGGAATAGACAGCAGTCCGGCACAGAGGCTCATGAGTAGGCGTACAAAGACACTCTTACCAACTGCTAGTCATCTGTTAAAGCCAAAGTTGCTGGGAAACATCAAAGCTAAATTACAGAAGAATCAAGATAGGCAAGCTTTCTATTACAATAAATCTGCATAGGATCTGCCTGAGCTCCAGAGAAATTTTGACAACATTCGGCTGCAGCCAAGCAGGACGCTTGACAAACACTGGCAAAAGTTGTCCAGAAACTAGGACCTCGGTCCTTCAAAATTCTAACAGAGGAAGGAAGAAGACTAAGGAGAAATCGGAGATATTTGAGGAAATCACAAGAAAGAGAATTCATTTTCATGGCCTTTTTGAGCAGTATCCTGACACCCAAGACAACGAGGCAGCAAGTACAAGTCAAGTACCAACAGTGAGAGCTGACCATCAGGGTGAGGATTCTGGCCAGAGACAGACAATATCAGAAGGCATATTACCAGAATCAGAACTACCAGATGTAGGCAGTGACACATCTTATGTTACTAGAGCTGGAAGAATTATCAGAAAGCCGGCGCACCTCAAGGATTATATCTAACTGGACTTATTATGTTATAGCTCTAACTTGGTCATGGTATACATTGTTTATTAATTTTATTGTTCTTTCAGTTAAAAGAGAAAGGATGTAGCAATATGTTATATGTTGATGTGGCCTCTAGGGGTCTCACTACTTTGATGTGTGTAATATAGAGTGTAAGAACTTGTTGGTTAGTTGTTGTTAGCAGACATCTTGTAATGGAGGATTGTATCACAAGTCTCATGTAATAAACAAGCCTGGAGGATATCCAAGGAGTGTGATCATTGACCGGAAATACAGAACACATCCTCACCTTGCACCTCAAAAATCATAGATCTTAAGCTTTGTGATGCTGCAATTGGCAATTTTCCATGTGGGCAATTTTCCGGTGGGCATTTGTCAGGGAACCACTGCTGTAATGTCCCACTCCGTGTCGGGGGAAGCCGCTATCACGGGGTGCAGGAGAGGTGCAGTCCCGCTGCTTAGATGAAGCGCAAGGCAGAGCCAGGGGATCCCCGGCCGGTGGCGTCCCTGTTTGCCACGCGAGGAGTGAAAAACAAGATGGCCGATAGGCTCCGCCCACTGGTGACGTCATCGGGTACAGAGTGCTAGGAGCTCAGAAAGATGCAGAGGGCAGTCCAAACCAACACGTTTCAAAGAGCCACGCTCTTCTTCATCAAGGTTGAGGTGCCCCAGCATCTTCCCCCTATATATAACTCAGCTATATTACCCTCTATGTCCGCAGGGATGAATACCCCGCAGAGTTATCTAAATGTGTGGTTATTTGCAGCCTCACAAACCTCCCAAAACACCCTCCCTGATACTAATGGCCAAAAAATAATAATCTAATAATTATTACGGAAGCATCCAAACCAGGAATGCCATAATTGCTCCAATAGGTTCTAGCAACAAGGAAAGGAAGACAGAGCTAAAACTTGAAACCGGTAATATGAATAAAGTTACAATTAGTAGAACTAGCTTTATTATATTTACAACTAAAAAGTGGACAACATATAATATGCAATATTTTACATAAAACAAGTGTGAATAATATAAACACGTAGAAGGAAAAAAAAATTAGTCACTAGAGACATCAGGAAAATGAATAATTGGAAACCAAAATTCTTTTTATCCAATTTAACCAACCAGATCCTCAGACTGCAATGGAATGCACACGCACACATATATATTGTGGGGATGTGACTCGCTCAGGTGCAGCGGGAGACAATCAGGAGAGCGGTTCTTCCAAAGTTCATGAGGTTTATTTCTGTCATAAACCATAAAACAGCGTATCACCAAAAATAGCCTCTAGCTTAGGCAAACAAAACATAAACCTTCGTGGTTGCAGACTCAGACCGCGAGTCTCAGCACATGCTGGGAGGTGTAGTTCTCCCCACATACAGCTCCCTGGTTCAGGAGCAGGTCACATTATAAGGCTGTAGCCACACCCACGTTCCCAGCAGCTGACTGGTCACATGACTGTGACCTCACCACAGGTCCTTCAAACAAAAACAATAACAATATCTGGTATGCTTTACTTCTGCCTTACATTATGGAGATAAGCCATTTATGAGACACATATCTCCCATCAATTACACAACCCTTAGCCCTGCCACATACCTCCCCCCTCTGCCTAAAGCCGTGGGGCTTGGCACTTTCACCTACCAGGCAAGGGATTCTGGAGAGGGCATCGGCATTCCCATGTAGCTTCCCGGCCCTATGCTCTACATGGAAACTGAAGTCTTGTAGGGCTAAGAACCAGCGGGTGACCCTAGCATTCTTGCCCTTGGTTTCCCTCATCCACCTGAGTGGGGCATGGTCGGATATTAACCTAAACTTCCGTCCCACCAGGTAGTACCGTAATGTGTCCACTGCCCATTTTATGGCCAAACACTCCTTCTCTACAACTGAGTAATTTCTCTCACAAGAAGTCAACTTCCTACTCAAGTAGAGAACAGGATGCTCCTCCCCACGTATCTCTTGGGAAAGGACTGCACCTACCCCGACATCTGAGGCATCTGTCTGGAGGACAAATTCACGTTTAAAGTCTGGGGCCACCAAAACGGGCTGCTTACAAAGAGCTCCCTTCATTTCTTGGAAGGCTGACTCTGCTTCTTCGGACCAGCTGACCATCACTGACTTTGTCCCTTTAAGCAGATCAGTTAGAGGTGCAGCCATTGTGGCGAAGTTTGGGATAAACCTCCTGTAATATCCCACAATCCCCAGGAAGGCTTTAACTTGCTTCTTTGACAGAGGTCTCGGCCATGTTTGAATTGCCTCCACTTTATTGATTTGGGGTTTGATCTCGCCACGCCCCACTACATATCCGAGGTACTTGGCTTCTTCTCTCCCCAAGGCACACTTCTTCGGGTTTATTGTAAACCCCGCCTCTCTTAGAGCGTCAAACACTGCTTGGACCTTTTCCAGGTGAGTCTCCCAGTCCGGGGTAAAGATGATGATATCATCCAGGTATGCGGCAGCGTATAGCTTATGAGGTGCAAGGATTCTATCCATCGCCCTCTGGAAGGTTGCTGGAGCTCCCTGTAGGCCAAACGGCATCCGGACATACTGGAAGCACCCGTCTGGTGTGGAGAATGCCGTCTTCTCCTTGGCTTCCTGTGCCATGGGGATCTGCCAATATCCCTTGGTCAGATCCAAAGTGGTTATGTACCTGGCAGGTCCAAGTCTCTCGATGAGCTCATCAACGCGTGGCATGGGATAAGTGTCGAACTTGGAGACCTCATTCAGCTTCCGGTAATCGTTGCAGAACCTCCATTCACCATCAGGTTTTGGGACCAGGACAATCGGGCTCGACCAGCCGCTCTTGGATTCCTCAATGACCCCGAGCTTCAACATACGCTGCACCTCCTTGGAGATTACCTCTCGCCGGGCCTCAGGAATACGATATGGTTTCACATTCACCCGCACATGTGGCTCGGTCAGAATTTCGTGCTCCACCACCTTCGTGCACCCCGGCAACTCTGAGAACAGGTCGCGGTTTTTCTGGAGTAACTCCCGGCACTGCTGCTTCTGGGCCTTCGATAGAGTCTCCGCTATGGTAACGGCTCCAACCTCCCCTTCTAGGTTGCCCAGCAAGCACGGAGTTACCGCTGGCTCTCTATCTTGCCACGGCTTGATAAGGTTAACATGGTAAACCTGGTATGGCTTCCGTCTTCCGGGTTGGTGGATCTTGTAGTTTACGTCTCCCAGTTTCTCCACCACCTCATATGGCCCTTGCCACTTGGCCAAGAACTTACTTTCCACCGTCGGTATTAGCACGAGAACTCGGTCTCCCGGATTGAACTGCCTCACTCTGGCTGACCGGTTGTAGACCCTGGCCTGAGCCTCTTGTGCCTGGCGGAGATGTTCTTTAACAATGGGCATCACCTTCGCAACCCTCTGCTGCATCAGTGCCACATGCTCAATGACGCTTCTGTGGGGCGTGACTTCGGCTTCCCAGGTTTCCTTGGCTATATCTAGGAGACCTCGCGGATGCCGGCCGTACAGAAGCTCGAAGGGGGAGAACCCCGTGGAGGCCTGGGGAACTTCACGGATAGAAAACAGTAAATACGGTAAGAGACAATCCCAGTCTCTACCATCTTCCTCTATGACTTTTCTCAGCATGCTCTTCAGGGTCTTGTTAAACCTCTCAACAAGGCCATCTGACTGTGGATGGTACACTGAAGTCCTCAGCTGGGAAATTTGCAAGACTCTGCACAATTCTCTCATCACCTTGCTCATAAAAGGTGTCCCCTGGTCGGTCAGGATCTCCTTCGGCAAACCCGTCCGGGAAAACACATGGACCAGCTCACGGGCTATACTCTTCGCAGAGGAGTTTCTCAGGGGAATGGCCTCAGGATAGCGTGTGGCATAGTCCAGGATGACTAATATATACTGATGGCCCCGAGCTGATTTAACTAAGGGACCGACCAAGTCCATGGCAATTCTCTCAAATGGCACCTCAATAATGGGCAGTGGCACAAGAGGGTTCCGAAAATGAGATGTGGGGGCAGTTAACTGACATGTCGGGCAGGACCTGCAATAGTTTACTATTTCCCGGTGACACCCAGGCCAATAGAACCTCTGTACAATCCGTTCCTGGGTTTTTTCCACCCCCAGGTGTCCCCCCAAGATGTGTGAATGGGCCATGTCCAACACTTTTCGTCTATAGGGGCCTGGTACTATTAACTGCTCTGCCACCTCCTCCCTTATTTTCGTGACCCGGTACAACAATTCCCCACTCAACATAAAATGGGGAAACCTTGTGTCTGCTCCCGGCTCTTGTGCAACCCCATTAATGACGATGACATTGTTAAAGGCTTCCCTTAGTGTGGGGTCCCTATGTTGGGCAGTCCCAAAATTCTCCCCGGCCACCCCTAACTCCGGGATGTCAGGTACAGGGGACCCTTCCTCTTCATCCCCAACAAGGACACATAAAGGGAACTCGTCTGCCTCTGGTGGTGGCGATACCTCAGTGGGGTGGATTGGTTCCCTGCTCTTGCTAGCACACTCAGAACCCATCCCCCACAGATCCCAAAACAGACAGAAATCCCGGCCAATAATTATGGGATGCAACAAGTCTCGAACAACGCCAACTTCATGCGACTCGGTGCCATGCGCCGTTTCAATCTTCACCCTAGCCATAGGGTAGTCCTTTGCATCGCCATGTATGCACCGAACACCAATCTTTTTACCCGGGAGTATGTTTAGAGGAAAACTGGCCCTCACAAGGGTCACCAAGCTCCCGGAGTCCAGAAGCGCCATTACTGCTCGACCGTTCACCTTCACGGGACACGCTTGTGGCCCCTTGTTAGGTAGCGAGTTCACACTGCAAGCTGGATATGCGTAGTATGAACTACGGCGTCCCATGCTGCTGTCCATCTGCTCGGTGGTCTGGGGACAACGGGCCGCTATATGTCCTGGCCCATGACACTTCCAGCAAATAACACCCGAGGGGACCTTGGGCACCGCCTCCCCCGCCCCTTTTGACCTTGGACGCACCACCCCTTTTTGTGACTCCGCCCCCTGCTGGGACCCCCAATATGGAATGGGCTGCTTCCCCAAGGAACCTTCCATCCCCTAGTATCTCTCGACCAGCCCAACCAGTTCATCAGCATTTTGGGGATCACCCTGGGCAACCCAAGTCTGTAGAGGTCTCGGCAGAGAATGCACAAACCGATCCATCACAACTCGCTCTACCATCTGTGCAGGGGAAGCCGAATCTGGCTGCAGCCATTTCTGGACCAGGTGCAACAGGTCAAACATTTGGGAGCGCGGGGGTTTGTCCCGGTGATAGGCCCAGCGATGAACTCGCTGTGCCCTGGTAGTCATTGTTACCCCCAAGCGTGCGAGAATTTCCGCTTTTAATTTGGGATACTCTCTGGCATCTTGTACCGTCAGGTCAAAGTACGCCTTCTGGGGCTCCCCCGTTAGGTAAGGGGCCAGTACCTCCGCCCACCGCTCTGGCTGAAGTTTTTCCCTCTCAGCCACCCTCTCAAACACCGTCAGGAAGGCCTCCACATCATCCTCAGGGGTCATTTTCTGTAATGCGCATCTTACCGCCTTCTCGACGTCGGTGGCATCAGCCCGACCTGGGGTTGGGGCGCTCGTCCTGCCCTCCTGGATGGCGGTTGCCAGAAGCTGCATCTGCTGCCGTTGTTCCTGCTGGCTCTGCTGGAACTGCTGCCGCTGCTCCTGCTGGCTTTGCTGGATCTGCTGTAACAACAGCTTGTTGGTTTCCTGCTGCAGTGCCTGGGACTGGACCAGGTGTTTCAGCAGGTCCTCCATGATTCCAGGCAATGCTTGTTGCCCCGCTGCAAACTTCACCCAGGACATGCAGCAACTGTCTCAAGTCTCTGCTGGGACCGCTGCCCGCACGTGTACCACCAATTGTGGGGATGTGACTCGCTCAGGTGCAGCGGGAGACAATCAGGAGACCGGTTCTTCCAAAGTTCATGAGGTTTATTTCTGTCATAAACCATAAAACAGCGTATCACCAAAAATAGCCTCTAGCTTAGGCAAACAAAACATAAACCTTCATGGTTGCAGACTCAGACCGCGAGTCTCAGCACATGCTGGGAGGTGTAGTTCTCCCCACATACAGCTCCCTGGTTCAGGAGCAGGTCACATTATAAGGCTGTAGCCACACCCACGTTCCCAGCAGCTGACTGGTCACATGACTGTGACCTCACCACAGGTCCTTCAAACAAAAACAATATCTGGTATGCTTTACTTCTGCCTTACATTATGGAGATAAGCCATTTATGAGACACATATCTCCCATCAATTACACGACCCTTAGCCCTGCCACAATATATATATATATATATATATATCCGCTTTATAATTGTAATGATTTAATGTTTTTATTTTTTAGATACTTTCGGTGACATCAACAATTGCCTCAAGGATTAAACTCCAAAGCATGGCCTCTCTCGCGCTCTTCCTCCTTCTCTCTTTTCCCCTCTCTCTCCTTCTCTCTCTCTCCCCCTCTCTCTCTCTTCCTCTCTCTCTCTCCCCCTCTCTTTCTCTCCCTCTCTCTCCCCCCCTACTCTCTCTCATGTGAAAGAGGAGATAGAGCTCATCCTGATGATACAGAGGTCAGTACCTGTGAATAATGGCGCTGCCCCAAATGCTGGGCGTACCTCATATCTCTAAAAACCATCTAAGGCTAGCTTCCCACCAGCGTTTTGGCCCACAGCGCATGGCCGCCGCTAAGCCCTGCTCCCTGCCGCGCCCCCTCTGGTCATCTCCTCCTAGTATCGCACATTGCTGCATGCAATCTGCAAACCCTATTTTTAGCATAGGGTGTATTGCACTATAGGAATGGAGAAAAGCGCAAATAGGGTCTTATCCGATAATAAAGGTAAAAGGGTATAAAAGTTCTACTCACCTGATATAGGAGAGATGGTGACTGGAAAAATGCCCACAGGAAAAATGCCCACAGGAAAATTGCCCACAAGAAAATTGCCCACAAGAAAATTGCCCACGCGGAAAATTGCCCACATGGAAAATTGCCCACACAGAAAATTGCCAATTGCAGCATCACAAAGTTTCAGATCTATGATATTTGAGGTGCAAGGTGAGGATGTTCATATGATATGTGAAAAACGCCCACAGAAAATTGCCCACAGACATGAATACCCACAGGAAAACAGTAGCGAGTTCTAGGTGAGATGCTCTACAGGACAGAGAGTAGCATAGAACTATAGGTTAAATGCTCTGCAAGACAGGGGGGGTGGTATACAGGTATAGGTGAGATGCTCTGCAAGACAGGGGGATAGTATACAGGTATAGGTGAGATGCTCTGCAGGCCAGGAGAATAATATAGAATTATAGGTGAGATGCTCTGCAGCTCAGAAGCACATTTGCTTCCGCTTTTTGAGGGCAGGAGTCATGATAATGTTCTGTTGGTTCTTGAACTACGTTGTCATCTTTTGTTTTGAGAATTGAATGGCACTTTGAAGAGCGAGGCTGTCGGCATTTCCAAGTCACCACTGCGTTGATAGGGTTTGAATATCTTGCATTTCATACTAAGTAAATCATAACTTTGTTGTTCCTCTGGCTAGAATACTTTAGATGAACTCAAAATACACTTTTATTGAAAAGTAATTAGAAAATATGGGGATAGATCTATTAAAGTACATGCTTTAACTAACCAAAACACAATTGGCTGGCACAGCAGGAAAGCCATTGTTCACTGGGGTTGTACCAAAAGGAATGACAGGATTGCCAATTTGAAACAATGGGGGTGGGGGAGTGCTGGAAGGAACATGTGAAATAATGTCAACAAGGAAAGCCTGGTGACTTCCATGGACTCCATTGAAATACAATACAGCACAAAACAGGCAGCAAAGAAAATGCAGAATGGATTTCAACAAAGGTCTCTGGGCCCAGTTTACTTCTCCGGGTTCTACAGGTTCGGGTCACTCATACCTAGTCCCAGAGGACAGACTCTGTTCTTACGAGTTGTCATTCCACTGTGCTAAAAATAATTCCACTCTCAGTGTGGTGTGTATGAGCCTAGAGACCCTTATTCAAATCCATTCTGCATTTTCTTTCATCCTATGTCTGTCTACACCTGCATGATGCATAACTATGTAGGATCTGTTAACTCTTAGGCTGTGTTCACATGTCGCGTTTTTTTTGCGTTTTCGCGACGGTTTTTAACGCACGATTTTGCCACAAAAATGCAGAAAAACAGCATCCCATGCAATCCTATGTGATTCAGTAATGCTGTGCTAAGGCTGCGGATTTTCCCGCGGCGGAATCACATCGCAGAAAAATACGCAGCATGCTCATTATTTTGCGGAATGACGGCGATTCCTCCCACATAGGAATGCATTGTTCTGCTTACTTTCCGCATGTGGCTGTGCCCACCATGCGAAAAGTAAGCAGAACATTTGCGGATGGTACCCACGGTCTGGAGGAGAGGAGACTGTCCTCCGGGCTGTGGGTACCATATCCCTGTAAAAAATAGAACTCAAATAAAAAAAATCGGGTTATATTCACTTTTCGATGTCCCGTGCAGTGTCCCCATGCTTCAGCGATACACGTGGCAGGTCCCGTTCCCAGTGATGCATTGCGATAATGACCTTTGCTGACGTCGCTCTCGCGATACTGTAGCGGTCTCCCGAGACCGCGACGTCAAAGGTCATTGCCGCAATGCATCACTGGGAAAGGGACCTGCCGGAGCATCGCGGAGGCCAGGGGATGCTGCGTGGGACATCGGAAGGTGAATATAACCCGATTTTTTTTTTTATTATTATTTTTAACATTAGATCTTTTTACTACTGATGCTGCATAGGCGGCCTCAATAGTAAAAAGTTGGTCACACTCGTCAAACACTATGAGTGTGACCAACCTGTCAATCAGTTCTCCAAGCGATGCTACAGATCGCTTGGAAAACGCTAGCATTCTGCAAGCTAATTACGCTTGCAAATCGCTAGTTTTTCCGCGGGAAAATCGTAGGAATTTAAAATGCGATTTTCCCGCGGAATGGAATTCCGGAATTCCCGCAGTAACTTCAGCGGGAGTTCCGCTACGTGTGAACTTAGCCTTATTCTCTTGGTAGTCATAAGTGGACAGGGAAGGAAGTGCAGGCACCAGATTCACTGCCACTGGAATCAATGGGAGAGCGGCGCTGCTCTGGCACTTCCGGGTCCTCTGTTGGTGAGTGACATCACTATGGAGGCACACGGGTCAGTAAGAGCTGGCTGTCTTTTGAGAGCCCGCAAGAACCAAGGCTCATCCCACTGAACGCCTGCACTCGATCCCCACGGGTAGAACACCACTCAGAATACACAGGGTGAGGGGAACACACATTGGTAAGACTATCTGTTCACCAACAGAAAAAATACAGAGGTGTAACGACTGTGGTCGCAGGGATCAAGGCTATGACCAGGCACGGTAGTACAGGTGCCTGCTTCTGCTGGATCTCCGTCCTCACTGTAGATGCAGATCCAGATGACATGCATTGTGTTGCAGAGACCCATCGGGTCCCTGCACTGCGATACATGCTGCACTGCGACACATGCAGTGGCTGTGAGCTGACGTCGGAGGTGCAGCCACAGGGAGCGGCGCATGACAATGGCTCACACTCCGATGTCAGTTTCCGGGCTGTGCGGCGGCTACAAGACACTGGGTGACGTGGGAGAAGAGGAAAGGTGAGTAGAATGTTTTTGTTTTTAATTATGCATTAGGGGCAGAACGGGGACACATACACTAGAATTGGGGACCATGTAAACCAGGATGGGGACATATATACTAGGAAGTGGGCTTATATACCAGAATGGAGACCATGTGGACCATACATAACAGGATGGGGACCATATATACCAGCATTGGGATATATGCTGTATACCAGGATGTAGACATATTCACCAGGATGATGGGCAATTTAGAACAATACAGGGGCCCAGACATCTGACGTTCGTGTGTGTGTGTGGGGGGTGGGGGACAGGTCCAAATTTCGCACTGGGGCCTATCAGACTCCAGTTACACCACTGTAAAAACGTACATTCTCAGCAAGAAAATAAGGTGGTACAAGTGGCAGAATCTCCCCTTTCTGCGGTGCCTGCTGGGCTTCCAGGACCAACAATCTCTGTCAGCAGCACCCTGCTTTTGGTGGGCTCCCACTGAGATGATAATGTATTAGATGTGACTTGCAGTCCCATGTAACGCCACAGATAATGCAGTGATACTTTTGTGAGTACTGATAGCAGTGATGGCTCCTATGCATCACACTGCTTCTGGTTCTGCATGTGCTGCTGTTTTGGGCTGGTGGGAGGAGTAAGGCAGAATCAGTGAGAGTTGAGAACAGACTATATCTATCTATTGCTGATAATGACAGACTGCTTCAAACACAGATCTTCATTTTTGCAGTTTTGCACAAGATCAACTGTAAATCACAAGTTAATCACATGTCATGTGAACATCCTGTAGCAATATGTTATATGTTGAAGTGGCCTCTAGGGGTCTCACTACTTTGATGTGTGTAATATAGAGTGTAAGAACTTGTTGGTTAGTTGTTGTTAGCAGACATCTTGTAATGGAGGAATGTATCACAAGTCTCATGTAATAAACAAGCCTGGAGATATCCAAGGAGTGTGATCCTTGACCGGAAATACATAACAGAACATGGTGGCAGCTGGGCACAGAACCTGCAAATCCTCAGAGCTTGTGCGAGGCTGGGACTGTACACAGGATCACAGAGAATCACAGCACCTGTAAGTACAGACTCCCTGACAGTACTACAAAATGGAGACTGGTCAGAAGCCCCCTCAGGGACAGGATGTGACTTCATGTAATTTGTCCCAGACTTGGAGACATTGGAAGGAAGAGTTTACACTGTATGTGGATCTCACAGTGGTCCCCACTGATGACAAACGAAAAGTGAAGCTGTTTTATTACCTTATTGGGGAAAATGGCAGAGAATTAGCCTACACCTTACTCCCACACACAGACAACCTCCTTCTAGCAGATATTGTGCAGGCATTTGATAAACACTGTGACCCAAAGAAGAATGAGACAGTGGAAAGATATAACTTTTTCCCAAGACATCAGGAGGATGGTGAAAATGTGGACAAATATCTGACAGAGCTGAGGAGGCTGGCAACAACATGTGGTTTTGGAGAGATCAGGGACAGTCTAATCAAAGACAGAATGGTTTGTGGCATAAGAGACAGTCATCTCAAAGAAAGATTACTGAGCGAGGAAGACATGACTTTAGAGAAATGCATGCAAATCTGCAGGGCTGCTGAACTGACAAAACACAGCCTGAAGATGATGGCAGGCACCAGTGATAATGATGATGATAAGGTACATGCAGTATCTATGATAGGAAAGACAAGACCAAGCTCCCCTATAAGCACTGTCCACTGCAAGTATTGTGGGAAAAGACATGAGAGAGACAAAACCAAGTGTTCAGCATATGGTGAAACCTGCAGATTGTGTGGAATCATTTCTCAGCTGTCTGCAGGCAAACAGTACAGACAGCTCTACACTGTGACACCAGACACTGACAGTGCAGAGGACATTACATGGCTACAACTGCAGCCAAGAAAGTCAATGTAGTCAGGCAGTCAGTAGGCAAGGATGCCAAGCAGCTATATGCAACATTCTTGTTGGATGAAAAGCCCATTAAATTTCAGTTGGATTGTGGAGCAAGCTGCAATGTAATTCCATCTGCTCTGCTGAACAAACAGGTTTCTATTGAGCCAACTGACAAGGTACTGGTGATGTACAACAAAAGTGTTCTGAAACCGATGGGGACATGTAAGCTCAAAATACGGAACCCATGTAACAGAAAGAGTTATACAGTTGAATTTACCGTGTTGCGTGGTGGTAACCATGTACCATTATTGGGAGTAAAAGCTGTTCAGGCAATGGACTTAATAAAAGTACAGTCTCAGAATATTATGTCTGTTGAAGTATCCCAGGATATACCAAATCCCAAACTAAATGCAGAGCACAACTTGGATATTCAGAAAATAAAAACGAAGTATGCTGATTTATTTGAAGGTGATGGGTGCTTTGAAGGTAAATATAGGCTAGAAATTGACAACACCGTGCAGCCTACCAGATTACCTACAAGGAGAGTGCCTGTAGCTTTAATGCAACCGCTGAAAGTAGAACTGCAAGATTTACAGAGAAGAGGCAAGATAGCACCAGTCCATAAGAGTACAGATTGGATTAGCAGTTTGGTCATAGTGCAGAAACCATCTGGCAAGTTAAGAATATGCATTGATCCTAAGCCACTCAACAAGGCGCTGAAAAGAAATCATTACCCCATGCCGACATTAGATGATGTTCTACCAGATCTATCAAAAGCTAAAATATTTTCTGTATGTGATGTGAAAAATGGATTTTGGCATGTGGCACTGACTGAAGAATCAAGTTTATTGACAACATTTTCTTCACCATTTGGATGTTTTAAATGGCTGAGAATGCCCATGGGACTAAAACCTGCTCCAGAGGGGTTCCAGCAGACGTTAATGCAGGCTTTGGAAGGACTTCCTGGAGTGAAGACAATAGCAGATGATATACTAATAGTGGGAGAAGGTGAAGATATGGAATCTGCAATCAAGGATCATGATCAGAAGATGATACAATTTTTGGACAGATGCAGAGCAAAACACATAAAGCTGAACTTGGACAAATTCAAACTGAAAATGACAGAAGTGACTTATATTGGACATCGTCTGACTTCAAACGGTGTAAAAGTGGATCCTGAAAAGGTGAGAGCAATACAAGATTTGCCTACCCCTACTGATGTTTGTGGAGTACAACGATTTTTGGGCATGGTAAATTATCTCTCCAAATTTTGCAGTCATCTGTCAGACATGTGTGAGCCACTGAGACAGCTAACCCACAAAGATGTGCTCTAGGAATGGATGGAAATCCACGAGACTGCTTTCCAATCAGTAAAGAAAGCTATTGCAGATGCAGCAACCCTAAAGTATTTCGATCCAGATCAAGAAGTAGTGGTACAATGTGATGCTTCAGAAAAAGGCCTTGGAGCTACATTAATGCAGAACAAACAGCCACTCACATTTGCAAGCAGAGCCCTTACAACAGAGCAGGGATATGCTCAGATTGAGAAGGAAATACTGGCTGTGGTATTTGGGTTGGAGAAGTTTCACCAATACACCTATGGTCAACGGGTAAGAGTACAGTCGGATCACAAACCTTTGGAGAGCATTACAAAGAAACCACTACTGAATGCCCCAAAGAAACTACAGCGCATGCTGTTACGACTTCAGAAATATGATTTTGACATCAGGTACTATCCAGGAAAAGACTTACTGATTGCAGATACGCTAAGCAGAGCTTACCTTCCTATCACAAATGATGAGGAGAAAGACATTGAAATCATCAATATGTGTAACTATCTTGCAGTGTCAAAAGAAAAGTTGAAGAAAATCCAGACTTTCACAAAGAAGGATAAAAGTCTCCAGAGTTTAAAGACTGGCATCTTGCAGGGCTGGCCAAAATACAAGCAACATGCTCCAAGGGAAGTTTCACCATTCGTCCACATAAGAGATGAATTGTCAGTGCAGCAAGGAATCATTTTTAAAGGAGACAGGGCGGTTATACCAGACATTCTCAGAAGAGACATACTGAAAACATTGCACTCTTCTCACTTAGGCATGGAAGGATGTCTACGTCGAGCGTGAGAATCTGTTTATTGGCCAGGTATGAATGACCACATTAAAAATTATATAGCACAATGTGAAATATGTGCATCCTGCAGTGATAAGCGACCAAAGGAGACATTGCATCCACATGAAATTCCACATAGGCCATTGTCAAAAATAGGAACGGACTTGTTCACATGGAATGACAAAGACTACCTGATTACAGTGGACTGTTTCTCTAACTTCTGGGAGGTTGATTTGTTGCAGGACACAAGGGCGGGAACAGTGATTAAAAAAACTCAAAGCCCATTTTGCCAGGTATGGCATTCCAGATGTCGTTTTCTCAGACAATGCGGCGCAGCTTACTTCGGAAGAGTTCAAAACCTTCAGCAAGAAATGGGAATTTGAACACCAGACGTCTTCTCCCAGATATCCTCAGAGTTATGGGAAAGCAGAGTCAGCAGTAAAAACAGCCAAAAGACTCATGCAGAAAGCAAAACAAGCAGGTACTGATGTATATCTGTCTATACTGGATCATAGAAACACACCCACTCAAGGAATAGACAGCAGTCGGGCACAGAGGCTCATGAGTAGGCGTACAAAGACACTCTTACCAACTGCTAGTCATCTGTTAAAGCCAAAGTTGCTGGGAAACATCAAAGCTAAATTACAGAAGAATCAAGATAGGCAAGCTTTCTATTACAATAAATCTGCATAGGATCTGCCTGAGCTCCAGAGAAATTTTGACAACATTCGGCTGCAGCCAAGCAGCACGCTTGACAAACACTGGCAAAAGTTGTCCAGAAACTAGGACCTCGGTCCTTCAAAATTCTAACAGAGGAAGGAAGAAGACTAAGGAGAAATCGGAGATATTTGAGGAAATCACAAGAAAGAGAATTCATTTTCATGACCTTTTAAGCAGTATCCTGACACCCAAGACAACGAGGCAGCAAGTACAAGTCAAGTACCAACAGTGAGAGCTGACCATCAGGGTGAGGATTCTGGCCAGAGACAGACAATATCAGAAGGCATATTACCAGAATCTTAAGAACTACCAGATGTAGGCAGTGACACATCTTATGTTACTAGAGCTGGAAGGATTATCAGAAAGCCGGCGCACCTCAAGGATTATATCTAACTGGACTTATTATGTTATAGCTCTAACTTGGTCATGGTATACATTGTTTATTAATTTTATTGTTCTTTCAGTTAAAAGAGAAAGGATGTAGCAATATGTTATATGCTGATGTGGCCTCTAGGGGTCTCACTACTTTGATGTGTGTAATATAGAGTGTAAGAACTTGTTGGTTAGTTGTGGTTAGCAGACATCTTGTAATGGAGGAATGTATCACAAGTCTCATGTAATAAACAAGCCTGGAGATATCCAAGGAGTGTGATCATTGACCGGAAATACATAACAGAACACATCCTCACCTTGCACCTCAAAAATCATAGATCTTAAGCTTTGTGATGCTGCAATTGGCAATTTTCCATGTGGGCAATTTTCCGCGTGGGCAATTTTCCTGTGGGCATCTTTCAGGGAACCACTGCTGTAATGTCCCACTCCGTGTCGGGGGAAGCCGCTATCACGGGGTGCAGGAGAGGTGCAGTCCCGCTGCTTAGATGAAGCACAAGACAGAGCCAGGGGATCCCCGGCCGGTGGCGTCCCTGTTTGCCACGCGAGGAGTGAAAAACAAGATGGCCGATAGGCTCCGCCCACTGGTGACGTCATCGGGTACAGAGTGCTAGGAGCTCAGAAAGATGCAGAGGGCGGTCCAAACCAACACGTTTCAAAGAGCCACGCTCTTCTTCATCAAGGTTGAGGTGCCCCAGCATCTTCCCCCTATAGATAACTCAGCTATATTACCCTCTATGTCCGCAGGGATGAATACCCCGCAGAGTTATCTAAATCTGTGGTTATTTGCAGCCTCACAAACCTCCCAAAACACCCTCCCTGATACTAATGGCCAAAAAATAATAATCTAATAATTATTATTATGGAAGCATCCAAACCAGGAATGCCATAATTGCTCCAATAGGTTCTAGCAACAAGGAAAGGAAGACAGAGCTAAAACTTGAAACCGGTAATATGAATAAAGTTAAAATTAGTAGAACTAGCTTTATTATATTTACAACTAAAAAGTGGACAACATATAATATGCAATATTTTACATAAAACAAGTGTGAATAATATAAAAACGTAGAAGGAAAAAAAAATTAGTCACTAGAGACATCAGGAAAATGAATAATTGGAAACCAAAATTCTTTTTATCCAATTTAACCAACCAGGAAAGAAAAGCTTTAATGGATTTACAGACCAATAATGAGATATTAGTCTGTCCAGCGGATAAAGGTGGGGGCATCGTAATACATAGCCAGACAATGTAGCGGGATACAATGGCCCCTAAAGGTCTTAATGAGACTATCAGCTTCAAGCCTTTTTTATAAAATCTTTTATTTTGAGGCATTTGTGTATTATGTTGTTTTTAATTATTTTTGTTATTAACTATACACTTCTGTACCATATTGCAGATTGGATTATTCGTATTCATCTTATCTTTTCATCACCTTTTCCTTTTCTTGGATCTTCTAAGCATTATCTGATTGCAAATTAATAACGAAGATATGCCAACCTGGATCACTAATGGACGACGAACCAGCTCTTATAGCAATGTATATTCATATTTATATTATATCCCACACATTTGATGTATTTACTTTTGAAGTGCATGTTATGAGTCCATGTTATTTCCTCTTGATAATCAGATGTATTATCAAAGCTATCTAAAGCAATTGGAGATAGATGTTATAATGGGAAGATGTATCTTTCTGTGTTATGTTTTCTCTGACATAGATATGCTTATTGACATGTATTTTTTAGATATATTATTATGTGTGTTGATATATTTGTGTTGATCTTAGACACCGTTTCAGATTGTCATGGTTTCCACTCTTGTTTCTAATAGTAATATATAACCATTTTATATGATGGACAATACATATTTGTATTGTTTGTTCATCAATTAGAACATTATAGCGTTAGGAACAATTTTATTTTAGTTATTACCATACCCTTAGTTCAACTTTTGGGTGGAGTGCATACATCCACTGTATAACTAAAATTTCATATTTACGGTAGCTATGATTTGCAACTTTTGAAATCATCACTGTCTTCCCCTTTTTTTCTTTGTTATTTAATTATATATGTATATTATTGCTGTAAATTATAGTGCCAACTGAATATATATACTGTGATTGCAGGATGTTAGGGACTCCTCCCACTTGACTTTATAAGACATTTTACACTTATCTATCCTATGTTCCTTTTGTAGTGCTACACATGTTGTCACTTTATGCTTATTGCTGTTTAATAAATAATTCTATTTGATAATTTCAATAATTTTGCGTTGAGTCTCTATGGTGTATCAAGGTGCGCAATACAATTTATATATATACATTGATAATACTTTAGTGAATGATATACTTTGCCAATGTGGCATTATTTAAAAACTTTTTATCTTCACTCACCTTAAGGTGAATAATTTTTTCTTGCTCTTGATCCCGTTTGGAGCTCTTTTTTGAGCTTTTTTGGTGTTCATGGTTTTGGTCTAGATGCTCCTTTTCCACCTGACCATGTGGAAACTTGCTTCGGTTGTATAATGTAGTGGGAAGAGTCTAAAAGACTTCTCAGTAGTGTTGAGCATTCCGATACTGCAAATATCACACCGCTGTATGACAGGCTGAATTTGGCTGGTGTGAACAATGTTAGATAGGACAGGACAGGATTGGAATCTCCCTAGAGTGTAGGTCTGTAAGAACGGAACTCCTCGACTTATCCTTACAGAGTCACACCCTTAGCTTCACTGTGGCTGTGATAACAGCCGTTACACGGTACTGAGAGAGCAGCGTGCTCGTACACCGCTGTCCGGTGTATGTTAAATTGTCAAGCTCCGTGTTTTTGTATACGGACTGACACATGCTGTCTCACTATAGTTTTGAATGTAATCAAACAGCCAATAGACTAGACTGCTTGAAAAACAGACAAAACTATAAGGTGGAGGTCTGTAAGAACGGAACAATTCCTCGACTTATCCTTACAGAGTCACACCCTTAGCTTCACTGTGGCCGTGATAACAGCCGTTACACGGTACTGTGTGAGGAGCGTACACCGCTATACGGTGTGAAAAAATGCACGCTCAGTATCTCACCAGGATAAAAAAAAGGATTGCTTTTAAAAAAGCAGTTTGCAGACCAGTGTGAAACCAGCAATGCAGCTATCAGGTAGCCTTATAAGGCAGCCTAACAACCAACAGAGCTGATCCACCAAAATATAGCCTCCCCCTGCACTGCACAGTGACTGGTGTGTTGTACAGGCAAAATCGCTAGCAGCAGCAGCTGATTTGTTTTCTTCTTCCCTGCCTAACGCTCTCCCTACAGAATCTGCAGCAGCAGCAGCTAGCCCTATACTGAGATCAGCAGAAGTAAGATGGCGGTCGGCGTGCACGCCCTTTTATACCCGCTGTGACGCCCCCCAAAGTAATCCAATCACTTGCATGCCCTTCTCAAAGATGGTGGGGACCGCTGCCTATGTCATCACGTTGCTCACAGTGTCCGTTCTTCCTCATTGGCTGAAAAAGGGCGCTGAAGCCTCTTTTGAAACGCGACTTTGGCGCTAAAGTCGCCGACCTCGTGGCCGACCTCACGCTGAGGTCGGGTTTCGTTTCATGAAACCCGACTTTGGCGAAAGTCGGCGAATTTTGAATTTTTCCGACCCGTTTCTCTCAACTCTAGTGGTGATGTAAAGTAGACATGTGGGAAATGTTATTTATTAAGAAATTTGTGACACATCTCTCTGATTTAAGGGCATAAAAATTTATAGTTTTAAAATTTTCAAAATTTTCGCCATATTTCCGTTTTTTTCATAAATAAACCCAAGACTTATCGAAGAAATTTTACCACTAACATGAAGTACAACATGTCACGAAAAAACATTCTCAGAATCAGCGGGATCCATTAAAGCGTTCCAGAGTTATAACCTCATAAAGGGACAGTGGTAAGAATTGTAAAAATTGGCCTGGTCATTAAGCTGCAAACTGGCTCTGTCGCTAAGGGGTTAAAGCCCCATAAACATCAGATCAAAGTTGTATTAAATATACAATTTTGACCAAAATCGATCTTTCGCTTGTTGTATGTTTTTTTTTAGGTGGGTTTTTGGTCGATGAACAATCATAGCTGTCCAAAAGGTCGATCTGTCATGTCTGATAATTTTGTATGACTATCATGCACGGCATGATGTCTCCATGCTGATTGCTTCATTAGCTCCATCCCAATAATTATAGAACGTTTTTGTTAGCTACTTGCCAGAAATGTATAGCTTCATCTAAAAGGTATTTGTACAATGTAATTGGACATGTGTATAGTGCAGTCCAGCAAAGGAAGATTCGTACGAACAGATGAGTGATCTTTCACCGTTCAGTGTTATGATTGAGTCACCATAGGAGGCAAAAACAGAAATGCTAGCTAAGTCCTGAAAACCAGAGAAGTTGGCAACTATCAGATTGCAGACCCCTGAAACTATCAACACAACTAGCAGTAGCCGTGGGGGGTTCCTACGATGACCTAGACCCCTCGATCACAGCCGGAGAGATACATAGGCCTAAAGAAGGAAAGGGGAAATCTAACTGCCCCAGAGCAAACCCCAAAGCAGTAGGCAGCCCCCCACATATAATGACGGTGAAGCAAGATGAAAACACTTACACAGACAGAAAGACAGGCTGAGCAAAGACGGGGCCCAAAAACTACCTAGATAGGAACGGATAGGAAGGCTGCTGTCTGCAATCTGCCAAAACCCTATGAAAGACAAAAGCCAACAAGCTGATATAAAAATGGCCCTGAAGCAACTAAGCTTCAAAAACTAAATCAGCGCTCAGGTACTTTCAGAAGACAGAGCTCAAGGAACACTGCACACTCCAGCAGGGAGTGGCAGAATCCAAAAAGCAAGAAAAACAAAAACAAATCTTAGATGCAAAAAGGCAAAACAGAAAACTTAGCTTTAGGAGAGCAGGAATCAGACTGGTGTCCAAGAGTCCACAGAGAAATCACCCGCAGGGCAGAAAGGGCGTAGGCTGCCTTAAATTCAGTCAGTTACTCCACTCAGCCAATCGTCTTCATTAGTCCCAGGTGTCTGATAATCAGGCTCACTACCTTCCTTCACTAGAATAGGGAGTTCACCAGGCCTCAGTGACGGAGGGGAAAATGAACTCACAAAAGTACCCCCCCCTTGAGGAGTGGTCACCGAACCCTCAACAACGCTAACAGGGCGATCAGGGTGAGCCCGATGAAAGGCACGCACCAATCTTTTGGCATGAATATCAGAGGCAGAGACCCAGGAATTATCCTCCTGACCATAACCCTTCCACTTAACCAAATACTGGAGTCTCCGTCTAGCCAGACGGGAATCCAGAATTTTCTCTACCTCATATTCCAAGTTACCTTCAACCAATACAGGGTCCGGAGGTGCCACCTCAGGCACAACTGGCTCAACAAACCTCTTCAACAAGGACTTATGGAACACATTATGGATCTTAAATGTGACAGGAAGAGCCAAACGAAAAGAGACCGGATTAATAATCTCCAAAATCTTGTAAGGTCCAATAAATCTAGGCTTAAACTTAGGGGAAGCCACCTTCATAGCAATATTTTTTGATGATAACCACACCATATCACCAATCTTAAACTGGGGACCAATGGTCCTATGTCGATTGGAAAACCGCTGGGCCTTTTCCTGGGAGAGAGATAACTTATCCACCACTTGGTCCCAGATCTGGTGCATTCTCTCCACCACAGTGTCAACACCTGGGCAGGCAGAAGGCTCCACCTGCCCTGAAGAAAATCGAGGGTGAAAACCAAAGTTACAAAAAAAGGTGACATCAAAGTGGCAGAACTAGCTCTATTATTTAAAGCAAATTCGGCCAAGGGCAAAAATGAAACCCAATCATCCTGATCAGCGGAAATAAAACATCTCAAATACGACTCCAAGGTCTGGTTTGTTCTCTCTGTCTGCCCATTGGTCTGAGGGTGAAAAGCAGAGGAGAAGGACAACTGAATTCCCAACTTGGAACAGAACGTCCTCCAAAATTTAGACACAAATTGAACTCCTCTGTCAGATACAATGTTCTCAGGAATCCCGTGCAAGCGAACCACCTGTTGCAAAAACAGAGGCACCAACTCAGAGGAAGATGGCAACTTAGGGAGTGGTACAAGATGAACCATCTTAGAGAACCTATCACAAATCACCCAAATAACAGTCATTCTTTGAGAGACCGGCATATCAGAGATGAAATCCATTGAAATATGGGTCCATGGCCTCCTGGGGAACGGCAAAGGCATCAACAACCCACTAGAGTGAGAACAAGATTTAGACCGGGAGCAAGTCCCACAGGACTGCACAAAATTCCTGACATCATGAGACAAGGTGGGCCACCAAAAAGAGCGACTCACCAGATCTCTAGTACCAAAAATACCTGGATGACCAGCCAATGCAGAGCAATGAACTTCAGACATCACTCTCTTCTTCCACTGGTCAGGAACATACAACTTTCCACTGGGGCAACGCTCAGGTTTGTCCTCCTGGAACTCTTGCAGAGCAAGTCTCAAATCAGGCGAGATGGCAGAAAGAACTACCCCTTCGCCTAAGATGGTGGCAGGCTTGGTCACCACAGGAGAATCAGCAAAGAAACTCCTAGAGAGGGCATCTGCCTTGACATTCTTAGTTCCAGGAAGGAAACAGACCACAAAATCAAAACGTGTAAAAAACAAGGCCCACCTAGCCTGTCTAGGGTTCAAGCGTTTAGCCGACTTTAGGTAAATCAAATTTTTGTGGTCAGTGAGGACCACAACTTGATGTTTGGCTCCCTCCAACCAATGTCTCCACTCCTCAAATGCCCATTTCATGGCCAACAGTTCCCGATTCCCCACATCATAGTTACGCTCAGATGAAGAGAACTTACGGGAAAAGAAAGCACAGGGATTCATTTTAGATGTTACCGGATCCTTTTGGGACAACACCGCTCCTGCACCAATCTCAGAAGCATCCACCTCTACCTGGAACGGGAGTGAGACATCAGGTTGCCGCAGAACCGGGGCGGAGGTAAATCTACGCTTCAGCTCCTGAAAGGAAGCAACCGCCTCCGGAGACCAATTCAACACATCCGCACCCTTCCTGGTCAGGTCAGTCAATGGTTTGGCAATACTAGAAAATTTTGCTATAAATTTCCGATAAAAATTAGCAAAACCCAAAAACTTCTGGAGGGCCTTCAAAGAAGTGGGCTGAACCCAATCATAAATGGCCTGTACCTTGGCTGGGTCCATTTCAATAGTTGACGGAGACAAAATAAATCCCAAAAAAGAAATTCTCTGTACACCAAAAAGGCATTTTGATCCTTTGACATACAGAGAATTCTCTCTCAAGATCCGGAACACAGTCCGAATATGTTCCACATGAGCATCCCAATCCTTGGAGAAGATCAAAATATCGTCCAGATAGATAATCAAAAATTTATCGACAAAGTCTCGGAAAATATCGTTCATGAAGCACTGGAAGACAGAAGGGGCATTAGTGAGCCCAAAAGGCATCACCAGGTACTCAAAATGTCCCTCCGGAGTATTAAACGCCGTCTTCCATTCATCCCCCTGCTTAATGCGGATAAGATTATACGCCCCCCCCTAAGGTCAAGCTTGGTAAACCAGCAAGCACCTCTGACTCTAGAGAATAGATCCGAAATCAGGGGTAACGGATACTGATATTTAATAGTAATTTTATTGAGGGCACGATAATCAATACAAGGCCTTAAAGAACCATCCTTCTTGGCCATAAAAAAAAAACCCCGGCACCTAAGGGTGAAGAGGATGGTCTAATATGACCCTTCTCCAACGCCTCCTTAATATAGGACCGCATAGCCTCGTGCTCGGGTACAGATAAATTGAAGAGCCGACCCTTGGGAAATTTACACCCCGGGTTTAGTTCAATTGCACAGTCATAACTCCTATGAGGAGGCAAGGACGCAGACTCATTCTCACTAAATACATCATAGTAGTCCACCAAATAGTCAGGAACCTCATGCGACTGAGGAGGTGGAAAAAACCGGAGCCTCACTAAAGGTACACCGGCAACCCCAACTCACCACAGACAGACTTCCAATCCAAAACTGGATTATGAATCTGCAACCAGGGAAACCCCAGAACAACGGCATCATGCAGACCATGCAACACCAAAAATCTGCAACTTTCTTGGTGGTCTGGGGCGACCCGCATGACCAACTGGGTCCAAAACTGAGGTTTATTTTTAGCCAGAGGGGTAGCATCAATCCCCCTCAAAGGGATAGGCGTCTGCAGAGGTGTCAACGGAAATCCACAACGTTTAGCAAAATCCAAGTCCATTAGGTTTAGCGCTGCTCCCGAATCCACAAAAGCCTTGGCGGAAAATGTGGACAGGGAACAGATCAGAGTAATCGCCAAAAGAAACTTAGACTGAACCCCACCAACAGAAAACGTGTGTGCAAAGCGTTTCTCACGTTTAGGACAAACAGAAAGAACATGTGAGGCATCTCCACAGAAAAAACACAGCTTATTACGCCTTCTGAATTCCTGACGTTGCGCCTTAGACAAAACTCTATCACATTGCATAGGTTCAGACGTCTGTTCAATCGGTGGCAACACCTCTCGTGTAATCCTGCGTTCACGTAAACGCCGATCAACCTGAATGGCTAAAGACATAGAATCGTCCAGACCAGAGGGAACAGGAAATCCCACCATAGTATCTTTTACGGCTTCTGACAAACCCTTCCGAAAGAGAGCAGCCAAGGAACTATCATTCCAGGTAGTAAGGACCGCCCACTTTCGGAACTTTTGACAGTACAACTCTGCAGATTCTCGACCCTGGTTCAATGCTAACAGGGTCTTTTCAGCCTGATCAATAGCATTAGGTTCGTCGTACAGCAACCCCAAGGCTTGAAAAAATGCGTTCACATTAGTCAGAATAGGGTCATCTGGTTTCAAAGAAAACGCCCAATCCTGGGGATCGCCGTGCAGCAAAGAGATGACAATTTTAACCTGCTGCGCGGGGCTCCCTGACGAGTTAGGCTTCAAAGCAAAAAATAATTTACAATTATTTTTGAAACTCAAAAATTTAGATCGATCCCCAAAAAATACATCAGGTGTGGGGATCTTTGGTTCAACAGCATGTGAACGAGCAAGATAGGCGGAAATTCCTCGCACTTCAGCAGCGAGCTGCTCCACATGATCAGACACTTGCTTTATGTCCATTGAGAGAAAAAAAAAAAATTCCCCCTACGGCCTCAGAGATATAGAGGAAAGAATATACACTTTTTTTTAAAACACAATTCTTTCCTGCTATTGAGTACCCCAGGATCTGCGGTTGGGCGGGTAATTCTGTTATGATTGAGTCACCGTAGGAGGCAAAAACAGAAATGCTAGCTAAGTCCTGAAAACCAGAGAAGTTGGCAACTATCAGATTGCAGCCCCTGAACCTATCAACACAACTAGCAGTAGCCGTGGGGGGTTCCTACGATGACCTAGACCCCTCGATCACAGCCGGAGAGATACATAGGCCTAAAGAAGGAAAGGGGAAATCTAACTGCCCCAGAGCAGACCCCAAAGCAGTAGGCAGCCCACCACATATAATGACGGTGAAGCAAGATGAAAACACTTACACAGACAGAAAGACAGGCTGAGCAAAGACGGGGCCCAAAAACTACCTAGATAGGAATGGATAGGAAGGCTGCTGTCTGCAATCTGCCAAAACCCTATGAAAGACAAAAGCCAACAAGCTGATATAAAAATGGCCCTGAAGCAACTAAGCTTCAAAAACTAAATCAGCGCTCAGGTACTTTCAGAAGACTGAGCTCAAGGAACACTGCACACTCCAGCAGGGAGTGGCAGAATCCAAAAAGCAAGAAAAACAAAAACAAATCTTAGATGCAAAAAGGCAAAACAGAAAACTTAGCTTTAGGAGAGCAGGAATCAGACTGGTGTCCAAGAGTCCACAGAGAAATCACCCGCAGGGCAGAAAGGGCGTAGGCTGCCTTAAATCCAGTCAGTGACTCCACTCAGCCAATCGTCTTCATTAGTCCCAGGTGTCTGATAATCAGGCTCACTACCTTCCTTCACTAGAATAGGGAGTTCACCAGGCCTCAGTGACGGAGGGGAAAATGAACTCACAACAGTTCAGTTGTCATTTCAAGTGTATGACCAGTTTTATTTTATAAGGAAACAAAATGTATCTCCACTGCGATCTCAAAGACAAACTCCTTCAGTGGACAAGTGTGCAGATGAGATCTTTATTTCTACAATACAAAGGGTATGTGCACACGTTGCGGATTTGGCTGAATCTGCAGGTAAAATTACCTGCGGATTTAGTGCAGATTTCCTGCGAATTTTCCGCAGATTTTGTGCGGATTTCGCCTGTGATTTTACACCTGCAGATTCCTATAATGGAAGAGGTGTAAAAATGCTGCGGATTCCACACAAAGTACTGACATGACCCCACAACCTGGTAAAAGCAATGCCTATATATTCCATGGTTAAAACCCAGAAAAATCTTTACATAATATATATATATATTAGCCGTGTTATATAGTTGCTGAAGGAGAATGGTAGACCATTCGAGAATTAAATACCGTAATACCGAACCAGAAAGACCTCGAATTTATGGTCAAATAGAAAATAGTTAAAAAATAAACAAATAATGAGTAAAAGCATAGCATTATAATTAAAATACCTTTATTAGATAATAGTAGTAAATGATAACAAAAGCATTGTGCGCTCATTTAAAGTATAATATAGCTATCATAAAATATTTCTATACAGAACCCAGCGGGCCGAAAACATAAATATTCCATCAAAGTAATATGTAGTAATTTAACCCCTTAGCGACAGAGCCAGTTTGCAGCTTAATGACCAGGCCAATTTTTACAATTCTGACCACTGTCCCTTTATGAGGTTATAACTCTGGAACGCTTTAATGGATCCCGCTGATTCTAAGACTGTTTTTTCGTGACATATTGTACTTCATGTTAGTGGTAAAATTTCTTCGATAAGTCTTGTGTTTATTTATAAAAAAACGGAAATATGGCGAAAATTTTGAAAATTTTGCAATTTTAAAACTTTAAATTTTTATGCCCTCAAATCAGAGAGATGTGTCACACAAATTTCTTAATAAACATTTCCCACATGTCTACTTTACATCAGCACAATTTTGGAAGCAAAATTTTTTTTTGTTAGGAAGTTATAAGGGTTAAAAGTTGACCAGCGATTTCTCATTTACAAAACCATTTTTTTTAGGAACCACATCATATTTAAAGTCATTTTGAGGGGTGTACATGACAGAAAATACCCAAAAGTGGCACCATTCTAAACACTAGACCCCTCAAGGTGCTCAAAACCACATTCAAGAAGTGTATTAACCCTTTAAGTGCTTCACAGGAACTAAAGCAATGTGGAAGGAAAAAATTAACATTTAACTTTTTTTTGCAAAAAATTTACTTCAGAACCAATTTTTTTTATTTTCACAAGTGTTAAAAGAGAAAATCAACCACAAAATTTGTTGTACAATTTCTCCTGAATACGCCGATACCCTATATGTGGGGGTAAACCACTTTTTCAGCACACGGCAGAGCTCGCAAGGGATGGAGCGCCGTTTGACTTTTTCAACGCAGAATTGGCTGGAATTGAGATCGGATGCCATGTTGCGTTCGGAGAGCCCTTAATGTGTCTAAGCAGTGGAAACCTCCAACAAGTGACCCCATTTTGGAAACTAGACCCATTAAGGAACTTATCTAGATGTGTGGTGAGCACTTTGAACCCCCAAGGGCTTCACAGAAGTTTAAAACGTAGAGCCGTGAAAATAAGAAATCTATTTTTTTCCACAAAAATGATCTTTTCGCCCCCAAATTTTTATTTTTTACAAGGGTAACAGGAGAAATCATACTCGCACAGTTGTTATGCGATTTGTCCTGAGTACGCCGATACCCCATATGTGGGGGGGAACCACTGTTTGGGCGCATGGGAGAGCTCGGAAGGGAAGGAGTGCCATTTTGGAATGCAGACTTTGATGGAATGGTCTGCGGGCATCATGTTGCGCTTGCAGAGCCCCTGATGGGCCTAAACAGTGGAAACCCCCCACAAGTGACCCCATTTTGGAAATTAGACCCCCTAAGGAACTTATCTAGATGTGTGGTGAGCACTTTGAACCCCCAAGCGCTTCACAAAAGTTTATAAACGCAGAGCCGTGAAAATAAAGTCTTTTTTTATTTCCACAAAAGTGATTTTTTTAGACCCCAATTTTTAGACCCCCAAAGTTGGCAAATAGTGGAAACCCCTCAATTCTTGCTCCAACCCTAACCCCAACACACCCCTAACCCTAATCCCAACCCTAACCCTAATCCCAACCCTAATCCTAATTCTAACCCTAATCCTAGTTCACCCTAACCCTAATTCTAACCCTAGCCGTGACCCGAGCCCTAACCCTAGCCCAACCCTAGCCCTAGCACAACCCTAACCCTAGCCCTAACCCTAGCCCAACCCTAACCCTAGCCCAACCCTAACCCTAGCCTAACCCTAGCCCAACCCTAGCCCTAACCCTACCCTAACCCTAGCCCAACCCTAACCCTAATGGAAAACTGAAAAAAAAAATATTTTCTTTATTTCATTATATTGGCCTATATAAGGGAGTGATAAACGGGGGGTTATGTACTATTTTTTTTCATTTTGATCACTATGATCGTTTATCATAGTGACCAAATTAATGAATGGAATCTGCCAGCCGGAGCCGGCAGATTCCCGGCGGGCGCACTGCGCATGCGCCCGCCATTTTCAAGATGGCGGCGCCCATCGGAGGATGCCGGCGAGGTACCGGGGGGATCGGGGACCCTATTTCTCTCTCCTCTGATGTGCGATCACATCAAAGGAGAGAGAAATTAAATGTAAAATCACGGCTTTTTTTTTTGCGGTCGCCGTTATAGGGTTAATAACGGCGATCGCAAAAGCAGGGGTCGGTAAAAACCGACCGATTCATGTTCTCTGGGGTCTAGGCTACCCCTGGCAGCCGAGACCCCGGAGAAAATCCGACACTGGGGGGCGCTATTCACTTAAATCACAGCGCCGTGAATTAACGGCACTGTGGTTTTAGTACCCTTAATTACCGCCATTAAAAGGCGTATCGGCGGTCGTTAAGGGGTTAATATGCTATCCTTAGTACGCTACTCCCATAACAAAGGTGGCAATGTAAACAAGGAGCCAATTTCACCATATGAGGGCTCCAAACAAAGCGAAATGTGCAAGAGTCCAAATAAATATATATTCAAAAATACAAAAATCAATTGTAACATGTGCATACAAGGTGTTAAGCGCAAAGTGCCAATAAGAGACAGGGGAGAGCAATTAGGGGAATATACTTTTATGGCCCGCCGGTTACCAAGCAGCACAGCCCCGATGTGCGTTTCGGTAGAAATCCTTCGTCAGGATGCCGCAGTATTGACATGCTGCGGAAAATAAACTGCAGGAAACCTGCGCAGAATTTTCCGCAGCATGTGCACAGCGGATTTGGTTTTTCATAGGTTTACATGGTACTGTACACCGCATGGAAAACTGCTGCTGATCCGCAGGGCCAAATCCGCTGTGGATCCGCAGCCAAATCCGCTGTGGATCCGCAGCCAAATCCGCAACGTGTGCACATAACCAAATGCTGTGCAGGGCATTGAGGAGCCCTGGGGCAGCGACCATCGAATAACTTTCTACAGCTGACACAATGTTACTGATAATAATCAACAATGGAATGATAAACAATAGTGCATTTTTGTCCCCATACCCTATATTATTTACTGTATTCATGACTATATGCTAAAAGATTAATAAAAGCATTGTTATTAAGTAAAACAAGAGAAAGTGTTATGCCTTACACAAGACTGGCACACCACTGCACTTATACACCCCCTCATTGCAAGTGACCACATTTTTGCTTGTTATATTTCAAAAAGAAAATAAGGGAACAATCACAAAGGCCATATAAAGTACAGAAAATATGCTGTGTATTATGGCAGTTCATACAGAAAGCGACTGACAGTGTTGACTTTAAATGTACAGTACAGACCAAAAGTTTGGACACCCCTTCTCATTCAAAGAGTTTTCTTTATTTTCATGACTATGAAAATTGTAGATTCACTCTGAAGGTATGTGCACACTGAGTTTTTTGGTGGTGCGGATTTTGTAGTAGAATCCGCAGATAAATCTGCAGGACTTTAGTCCTGCGGATTTATCTGCGGATTTGCCTGCGGTTTCACACCTCATAATGGATGAGGTGTGAAACTGCAGCGTTTCTGCACAAAAGAATTGACATGCTGCGGATTGTAAACCGCGGAAAAATCCGCAGCATGTGCACAGCATTTTCCAGTTTACCATTGAAAACAATGGTACTGTACAAAGCACCTAAATCTGCTGCGGACCCGCAGCTGCAGAAACGCTGTGGATCCGCAGCAGAATCCGCACCGTGTGTACATACCCTGAAGGCATCAAAACTATGAATTAACACATGTGGAATTATATAATTAACAAAAAAGTGTGAAACAACTGAAAATATGTCTTATATTCTAGGTTCTTCAAAGTAGCCACCTTTTGCTTTGATTACTGCTTTGCACACTCTGGGCATTCTCTTGATGAGCTTCAAGAGGTAGTCACCGGAAATGGTCTTCCAACAGTCTTGAAGGAGTTCCCAGAGATGCTTAGCACTTGTTGGCCCTTTTGGCATCACTCTGCGGTCCAGCTCACCCCAAACCATCTCGATTGGGTTCGGGTCTGGTGACTGTGGAGGCCAGGTCATCTGGCGTAGCACCCCATCACTCTCCTTCTAGGTCAAATAGCCCTTACACAGCCTGGAGGTGTGTTTGGGGTCATTGTCCTGTTGAACAATAAATGATGGTCCAACTAAACGCAAACCGGATGGAATAGCATGCCGCTGCAAGATGCTGTGGTAGCCATGCTGGTTCAGTATGCCTTCAATTTTGAATAAATCCCCAACAGTGTCACCAGCAAAGCACCCCCACACCATCACACCTCCTCCTCCATGCTTCACGGTGGGAACCAGGCATGTAGAGTCCATCCGTTCACCTTTTCTGCGTCGCACAAAGACATGGTGGTTGAAACCAAAGATTTCAAATTTGGACTCATCAGACCAAAGCACAAATTTCCACTGGTCTAATGTCCATTCCTTGTGTTCTCTAGCCCAAACAAGTCTCTTCTGCTTGTTGCCTGTCCTTAGGAGTGGTTTCCTAGCAGATATTTTACCATTTTTATGTATTTGCATTTGGTTACTCCACCCCACAGCTTCCTCTTTGTGAGCAGCGGGGTAATTAACCCCGGTATGATATAAACTGTCAACCTTTGATTTGTCTTCATTCTTGTACATTCGACCTGAGGAAGAGGTCATGGAATGGACCTCGAAACGCGTTGTCTTTGTATGTACTATGAAATAAAGCATTGATATTGGAACCTACTCCTAGAATCTACTGGATTTCCTCCATTTGAGGGTTGAAATATAGCAGCGCGGGAACCAGGTGTTTTTTTTCCCCTTTTTGGATCTCCTCTTTGATTGATAGATACTGAACTGGAGAGTGACTCTGACATAGGAAGCTCAGAAAGATGCTCTAGTTACTCGTTCGTTCATCAAACGTATATTATCTAAAGCTCTTGAGCCAATAGGAAAAGAACTTGCAGAGATAAAACAAGATCTAAACCTTCAAGGCCACAGACTTGAGAAACTTGAAAACTCACAGATTGCTGTGACGCAAAGGTCTAATGCCATACTGGACTCTCTAAATGTGCATGAAAATCAACTACATGCAATTCATACGGCGTTGGAGGACCATGAAAACAGAAAACGTCGTAAAAACGTGAGAATTAAAGGTCTCCCTGAAAAAGTAGCGGTTGAAGCATTGTGTAAAACAGCACAGGAGATATTCAAAGGTCTACTCATTGAATCAGACCCGCAGGAAATCGAACTGGTGAGAGTCCACAGAGCTCTTCAACCAAGGCCCTCCCAAGGGGAGCAACCACGAGAAGTGTTCTGCTGCTTCCTTGATTATTGTGTAATAGATCTAATTCTTCGTAGAGCATGGGAAGCACAGGATATTTTTTCAAGGACTCACAAATAAAACTCTTCCAGGATCTCTCAGCCAACACTCTCAAGAAGTGGAGAATTTTGAAACCGTTTACTGAAGCACTTGTGAAAAAAGGTCTCGGTTTCAGATGGTTGTTTCCGTTTGGCATCCACATTACAAATGGAGATAAAAATATCCAAGCAAGAACATCACAAGACATCAAAGTGGCCTATGAAACTCTGGGGATTGAGCTGGAGGCCCATCCTGATCTGGAGTCCTTTCACTCGGTGTCCCTGCTGCATTCGCTGCCGGATATTCCGACATGGCAGATAGCTCTGACGCCAAAATCACAAAGGCAGAAAAGGAAGCTGGCAAAGACCCCACCACCTAAGATACCACTTGAACTTTAAGTTATAGACAGGCTTTCCAGTTAATTACTTGGTCTTACCCTAGTCAGGGTGTAGAAAATTGGTTAAGGTTAACCTAATGGAGTTGGTGTGTTTTTCCGAATATGGGTAAACACTACTGCCTCATTTATTTGATAACCCATTATGAGACACTAGCCTAGAGATATTTTTCAGCCCAAACTGGGCATTCTCCTGGAATGGAGCATTTCATATTTAGCTTTGTTCTGTTTGCTTAGATTCCCCCTAAGCTGGCACATTGTGAAACAATGTTAGTAGTTAGTTATAGTTCGTTGATACATTGGACAATGGTATCCTATAGTATACACATAAGGATATTATTAATGTTGTTTTCCTCCTTTCTACTTCTATGTTCTACCCCTCTTCTTCTCCCCTCCCCCTCCTTGTATCCCCTCCCTGGTTCCCCATCCCACCTTTATAGGCACAAGGACTGGTTTTCAATGCAAGACACAAGGACGCTAATACCTACAGAGTCATGGCAGATCCTGATAAGGTGCACACATTTATTTCATTTAATGCACATGGGCTGAATTCTCCAAACACGAGGCAGCACACATTGCAGTTATTTAAAACACAACAGGCGGCAGTATTGCTCATCCAGGAAAAGCATTTTAAGCCGGATAAGTTACCCTCTTTTGAACGCTCGGTATATGATAAATGGTTCCACGCGACAACCACCCAGTCAGGCTCAAGAGGTGTCTCGGTGGAAGTGGTGAGGGGAGTGTCCTTCCAGTTAAGAGAAACCATAGCGGAACCTCAGGGCCGCTATATTTTTGTAAAGGGGCTACTGAATGGCACCCTTGTAACATTGTGTAGCTTGTACGCACCAAAAAAAAGCTATTGAAGTGGCTAAGGTCACACATGATATTCCGATATCTCAATTTTTTCGCTATCTGCAACTGAGATCGGCTCTTCAATCACATATGAGGGATAGGGGTGTGGACCATTTCATCTTTACCTCTGATAGGAATTCTTAACTCGCAGGGTCCCCAGGGTCTCATATCTTCTGTCCTCATATCCATGTTGTCAGTAGGGGCGGAATCGGCCATAAGCTCTATTAAGAAGAAGTGGGAACGACTCATCCCTGATACGCAAAGAGAGGAGTGGGAGGAGATTCTGGAGTCTCCAATTGGAGTATCACCATCTATTAATAACAGAATTATACAATTGTATATAATATATCAATCATACTTGACTCCGCTGCGACTTTTTGGAATGGGTCGGCTTCAATCATCAGAATGTATGCGATGTCACTCGCCAGATGCTGATTTTATTCATATGGTGTGGCAATGCCCCAATATCCTACATTACTGGAAAGAGGTGACTACACTACTGACATCCTTGGTGCAGGCCCCTGTCCCTCTAGAACCATTGGTCTGCTTGTTTGGGGTATGGGAGGAGGAGATTTGGGATCACTATGCTGGGGTCTTCTTGCGCGAGACGCTGTTTATGGCGCGGAAGGTGCTGGCGTTGCGGTGGATGGGGGGCTCATGTCCTTCCCTTGGATTTTGGATCAAATTGGTAAATTCAATTGTTCCATATGAGCGCACGTTATACCAATAGGGGATGCCCGGGCAAATTTGAGAAGATTTGGGAGAGGTGGAACTCCTCTCACCTCACATTGCAAGGCTGAGGCATCACATGCGACACAATACGATATAGGAAACCAGGCTGCGGATATAGTAGTTACTAGTTGATGTAGTGGTAGTTGTAGTTTAGGAATATTAGTTAGATTTTACTGCTGCCCGATATGACAAGGTTTGTGAAAGTGGATCGATATACACGGTGGAATATGCATAAGCAATTATCCTTTACATATGCTTGGAAGGAAATGTACATATTACCTTGTCTATATATAAGAGTGCGCAATTTTTTTTTTTTTTTTTGTATTACATTTTGTAATGGACGGAAACGTGTGCTATGTATGATGCTTGGTATCATAAGCCATTATGTATGTTGTACATTCTTTGTGTCCTGATGTTAAATAAACGAATTTAAAAAAAAAAAAATAATAATATTTATAGTCACATGGTCAGGCGTCCCATAAAAAATTTCGTAAGCTATTGAATAGCCAACTCACAATTTTTAACTTCAGTTCATGGGACCCAAATATTATATGTATTATACACTGTCGCTACAAATGAACACACACTTTTGACTTGATAAAGAACATACAAATAGGGTGTGTTTAGTCACCTACTCAGGAGTGATAGTAAATTCATGATGGACAAAACACAGCATCATGAATTCACAAGAATACTTGGGAACAGTTGTATATTGTATTGCAGTGTAAAAAGAACAAGTGCACTTGGTACAGGTATCAAGACAGGTTTATTGACAGCAAACACAATAAAACTTTTTTACACCATTTGCTCTTGCCATTCCACTCGGCCAACATCTGAGATGAAGTAGGCCGCAAATTGGTCCCTCATTTGGCCAACTTCGAAGGATGACCTGAGAGGGTGCTGAGTCAATTCAGGCAATGGGTTTGAAGCTGGTTCATCTAGTTCAAAGTTAGGGTTCTCTTTAGACATCACAAAATTATGGAGAACCACACAGGCCTTCACCACCTCATCAACAGTTTCCAGTTTAAGATTAATGGCTGTGGCGAGAATGCGCCATCTGGAGACAAGTATACCAAAGGCACACTCTACAGTTCTTCTGGCCCTGGTCAGCCCGTAATTAAATATTTTTTTGGTGTGGTCCAAGTCCCGGCTGGGGTAGGGTTTCAGCAGGTTTTGGCACATCTGGAATGCCTCATCCCCAACCATTACAAAGGGCTCTGGTGGAGCTTCGGTGTGGGGAAGAGGACATGGCATGGGGAAATTAAATTGGTTGCCATACAACCTGCGGCCCATGTCCGAGTTCTTAAAAGCCTGGGAGTCATTCCCACGGCCAAATGCACCATTGTCCACTGCTACAAACTTACAGTCTGCATCAGAAATGGCCATGAGTACTGTAGAGAAGTACTTTTTGTAATTATAGTACTCCGAGCCTGTTCTTTTGGATTTGATTATACGGATGTGTTTCCCATCAACAGCTCCCAAACAGTTGGGGAAATTGCAGACTGTCCAGAATTTGTCAGCAATTTCTATCCACTTTTCCACGGTGGGCAGGGGCATATATTCTGGACAAAGAACATTCCACATAGCACGGCAGGTGTCCAAAACAATTCCCGACAAGGTAGAGATTCCAATCCGGAACTGAAAGTGTAGTGAAGATAGGGTCTCTCCAGTTGCAAGGAATCTGATTAACAGACAAATAAAGATAATTATAATAATGGTGTAAATGGTTATTTTAAACCATAATAGAAAACAATTATTACATTGCCGACCCAGAAACATGCATGCTATGGAATATTACATGGCAGAACAAAAAAAATTATGCAGCCATTGCTTTGTAAATATCATTACATACCGTAAAGTCACCAGGAGCCGTTCCTCAGGAGAAATCGCATGACGGAGCTGTGTGTCCTGTCTCCGGATGGCATCTTGGACACGATCAAGCAAATATATGAAGGTTTGTTGGGACATCCGTGTATAGTCCATAAATTTCTCCGGGTTTGCCTTGAGCTTGATGTAGAGGGTGTGGTACGTTCCACGGCTCTCACGGAGTTCAACAATTGGATGTATCCACAAACGCCGCCGCTGCCGTCTTCTCTGTCTCTCTCTCCCTTTGTTCATGGCAAGCTACTGCATAAGCCTGAGCCATCCTGATGTCCAGATCCAAGTTGAAGTGAAAACTCTTCCAGCGCAGATCCATGTCGAGATAAAAGCAAGCTATGTGAATACTTTAGCTGTAAACAGGGTCTATATAAAGAATTCCCATAACACACGCCCACTGCTGTCCAATTGGTGTAGTCTGATGCACTAATTGGTCATGGATTTTCCTCCTGTGATTGTGCCTTCATGCGCAAAAAAAACGCAAACGCATGGAAAACGCTTTAAAACAAATACACGCAGCGTTTTTTCAATTTACGCGCACGATGATGTGAAAATATCAAGCAGCGTTTGTATGCGATTTTGTCACGCGTTTGATGTGCACACAAAATGCAGCGCAGAAAAACGCTAGTGTGAAACTAGCCTAAGTGCAATGTTTCGGTTCAAGTGCGAACCGGTGTGCTGTTCCTGCAAACAAAATCTGATACATACCAGTGTTGGCTGGTGGAGATCCCCAGACGTCCCTCTGCCCCAACGTGCGTTTTGCTCAGCTTCTTCGGGAGGCAGACACTGGTATGTACCAGATTTTGTTTGCCATACACCCCCACACCACTGTTTATATATTGCGCTATTAGGAGAGTGTAGAGGAAAATAGCTGCACACCAGCCTGCTTAATTGCATCTGCACCTTCCTCTGTGTCACCGTGTAAGATGGTATAGTATGAGAGAAGGGGCACCCGAGTTTCATCAGGGTCAGATTCTGGCTCAATAGACTGCGAGGACAATGTAGTGCTCTGGGTCAATGTACCAGCAAAATCATCTAGCAGTGGCTGTGCATCAGTGCATTCCATGTCAGATTCATCTTGGACTGGGGAATTCAGGATTTGACTTGATAACCCAGGCATGGTATGTGAAAAGAGCTGACGCATCCTTCACATTTTGTGGGGGTGAAGGACACAAGGAAAGGTGTTGTTCATGACCAGAAGCCTGCACTGACGACTCAGTGCTTGCAGTTTTTGAAACTTCAGAAGAGGAGGCGACAGAGCTGGAGGCTGTTTCGGCAATGTAAGCCAAAACCTGTTCCTGATGCTCCGGCTTTAAAAGCGGTTTACCTACTTCCAGAAAAGGGAACCTTATTACAGGCCTTCTTGAGCCAGGCGATCACGCTGGGTCAACATCTCCTTCCTTAGCTGCTATTGTGCTTTTGGCATAACCAGCAGATGTACTACCACCACCATCAGTACCAGCTGCCCCCCCTGCCCACGTCCATGGTCTCTTCCACCATACTTCCTCATGTTTGGGAAAATGTACCAAAAATACCAGCATATATATGGTACTATATGAGGAGCGTACAGCTGTATAAAGTGTAGTGAAAATGTTAAATCTCCGTATATATTTCCTTATTCATAGAATCATAGAGTTGGTAGGGACCTCCTGGGCCATCTGGTCCAACCCCCTGCTCAAAGCAGGATTCGCTAAATCATCCCAGTCAGATGTCTGTCCAGCCTCTGTTTGAAGACTTCCATTGAAGGAGAACTCACCACTTCTCGTGGCAGCTTGTTCCACTCATTGATCACTCTAACTGTCAAAAAGTTTTTTCTAATATCTAATCTGTGTCTCCTCCCAGTATGTATTTGACCATAATCCAACCAGCAGATATACGGTACTGTATCAGAAGCGGATAGCTGTATAAAGTGTAGGGGAAATTTTAAATCTCCTTTTATATATTCCCTTACTCACACCCAGATGCTCTCCCAGTATGTATTTGACCGTAATCCAACCAGCAGATATACGGTACTGTATCAGAAGCGGACAGCTCTATACGGTGTATGTATGGAAAAATGTAACTCTCCGTCTATTTTTTTCCAGACTCACACACAGACGCTTTCTCAGTATGGATTTAACAGCAATCCAAATAGCAGATATAAGGCACTGTATCAGAAGCGGACAGCTCTATACGGTGTATGTATGGAAAAATGTAAATCTCCCTCTATTTTTTCCGGACTCACACACAAACGCTGCCTCAGTATGGATTTGACCGTAATCCAAATAGCAGATATACGGCACTGTATCAGAAGCGGACAGCTCTATACGGTATATGTATGGAAAAATGTAAATCTCCCTCTATTTTTTCCAGACTCACACCTAAACGCTGCCTCAGTATGGATTTGACCGTAATCCAAATAGCAGATATACAGCACTGTATCAGAAGCAGACAGCTCTATACGGTGTATGTATGGAAAAATGTAAATTTCTGTCTATTTTTTTCCGGAGTCACACACAGACGCTGTTTCAGTATGGATTTGACCGTAATCCAAATAGCAGATATACGGCACTGTATCAGAAGCGGACAGCTCTATACGGTGTATGTATGGAAAAATGTAAATCTCCTATTTTTTTCCGGAGTCACACACAGACGCTGTTTCAGTATGGATTTGACCGTAATCCAAATAGCAGATATACGGCACTGTATCAGAAGCGCACAGCTCTATACGGTGTATGTATGGAAAAATGTAAATTTCCGTCTATTTTTTTCAGGATGTATTTGTCCGTGATACCAGCCGGTACAGGGTAGTGGGTGAGGAGCGTACAACCCCAATATGGTGTGGGAAAAAATGAATGCTCAGTAACTGTTCAGAAAAAAAGAATAAAAGTAGGAGTTCTGTGTAAAAAGCAGTCTGCACAGCAGTGTGCACACAGCAATGCAACTATCAGGTAGCCTAATAAGGCAGCCTAATGACCAGCCCTGCTGCACACACAAAAATCCTCCCGTCACTGCACACTAACTGTACAGCACAATTGCTATCAGCAGAAGCACAGATTCTTTTTTCTTCCCTGCCTGTTTTCTTTCCTGCCTAACACTCTCCCTATTGAGAAGCAGCAGCAGCCAGCAACCTCTCCCTATGCTAAGATCGGCAGAAGTAAGATGGTGGTCGGTGGTCAGGGCTTTTATAGCCACTGTGACGCCACACAAAGCAAGCCAATCACTGAAATGCCCTTCTCTAAGATGGTGGTGGCCGCTGCACATGTCATCGCGTTACCCACAGTGTGCGTCCTTGCTCATTGGCTGAGCAAAGGCGCCTGTAAGTATTATTGGAAATGCGACTTTGGCGCTCAGGTCGGCGACCGCATGGCCGACCTCACGCCGAGCGAAACCCGACTTTAGCGAAAGTTGGCGACTTTTGAATTTGACCGACCCGTTTCGCTCAACTCTATTTATTATTAGTAGTAGGGGGATCTCGGATCATAGCCGGGTTGTACTCAAACTTAAATATGGGCTAAAAAATAGTATAGTCTGGAAATTGAACCTTTTTTGGTTGAAATTAATTGGCTCTAATGATAGAACGATTGATCAGTTAAACTGCTTCATCTCGTCCTACCCAGAACCTTAGAATGTCAATTTATATTGGGATGCCCTTAAGGCATATTTAAGAGGATGTTTATCTTCTACAATTTCTTATATCAAAAGGGTGAATTTGAGGGAGGATGATGAGATGGAGCAACGACTAAAAGATTCAGGAGCTGCATACATATCCAATCACACCAACGGAAATAGAATCGAGTGGTTGGCCTCTCAAAGGCCTAATATGCAGACACTAAGTCTAAACGTAAATTATTCTTTACCCGTCAGTCTTATTTCGAACTGGGGAGCCAGGCAAGTAAATTTTTAGCCTACCTGGTGCGTCAACACAATACGTTGAATACTATACTTCAGTTGCGCAAACCAGATGTTTCAATGGTGTCTTCGACTGAAGATATACTTCATTGTTTTTACGATTACTATAAACTGCTATATGAATCTAAGAGTGATTCTGATATTATGGAATGTCTAGATTATTTGTCCGATATAACATTTCCTACATTGAGTCCTGCTCAGCGGGCCTTTATGGACGCTGAGTTTATTATAGAAGAGATAGAGGATACCATGGCAAGCATGGCTTCTGGAAAGGTCCCTGGACAGGTTCCCCATTGAACTGTACAGGAAATATCGGGACATATTGGCACCACTCCTTTTAAGAATATTTCAGGAGATTTGGGGGGAGGATCTTTACCCGAATCCTTCTACGAGGCAAATATTATCGTGCTTAGGAAAGAGGGGAAGGATCCTCTGGAGTGTGGATCTTACCGCCCCATATCACTAGTAAATGTAGACTATAAAATGTTTACTAAGGTCCTAGTCACCAGATTGAAATCGATCATGCTAGACCTCACACATCCGGACCAGACTGGTTTTATGCCTGGTAAGAGTACCTCTATTAACATCAGGCAAGTTCAGTCGGTGGTCCAATATAGTTCTTTGATACCAGACAACAATTGGGCATTGGCGTCACTGGACGCAGCCAAGGCCTTTGACTCTCTTGATTGGCCTTTCCTGTCTGCATGCTTGCAGAGATATGGTTTTGTTGATAAATGTTTGAAATGGATAGGTGTACTTTATATGAAACCCAAAGCTCGCAAAATTGTAAATAACTCTATAGCTGAATCTTTTTCATTATCCAGGGGAACACGTCAGTGGTGCCCCCTTACCCCGACCCTCTTTGCACTTGCTATTGAGGCATTGGCAATACGCATAAGATCCTCTCCTCATATCAAAGGTATAAGTATAACAGATCACGTGGATACCATCTTGCTTTATGGGCTGGCTGCACCCTGCAGTGCATTTGCTCCTAGACCTGGGTAGGTAAGTGTTGCTGCCTTTTTGTCTGCTGTTTAAAAATGAATTTTTGGAGACCTTGAGTCTTCTTTAGTGGCTTTGCTATTTAGTTTAGTGTAGGGACCCGTAGGCGTGTGGACCTTTGGCGCAGGCTACGGGCTCACGTATTTTGGTCAAAATATCAGCTAATACCTCACTAATTTTGTACTTTTTGTACTATATTTTTCGGGGTGCAGCCGAGCCCAGACACGTCTGGTCTCATATGAGGGGTGTTCACACTGGGATGCATTGAGGGTGTGCTGGCCAGCCCACCTATTCGAATAGTAGGGGCGTGACTAATAGGCTGTGAACCAGAAACTATGCAGTTCGCTTGTATAAACAACACCCTATGCGGGCCTTTATTGTGCAATTGTATACTGGGCAGTCACCCCCTCCAGGAATGGGCGTAGGTGGAGAGTGGCTGTTAATCTGGTATTTTGCACTTGTGTTGCTAACATCTTGCTTTATGGGCTGGCTGCACCCTGCAGTGCATTTGTTCCTAGACCTGGGCAGGTAAGTGTTGCTGCCTTTTTGTCTGCTTTTTAAAAATGAATTTTTGGAGACCTTGAGTCTTCTTTAGCGGCTTTGCTATTTAGTTTAGTGTAGGGACCCGTAGGCGTGGGGACCTTTGGCGCAGGCTACGGGCTCACATATTTTGGCCAAAATATCAGCTAATACGTCATTAAGTGGACACCATTGGTTTATATGCCGATGACATTGTGTTATTTATGGATAAGGCAGAGGAGACACTGACCCAAGTGATTCCTACTATAGATAAATTTAGTAACTGTTCGGGCCTATATATAAATTGTGAAATCTGCTCTGCTACCTCTCTAACACAGGCCATACCCCATCTTGAGACTCTTTCCTTGCTGCCTATTATTTCCAATTTCAAATACCTAGGAATTTCTATATACAAATACAGTAAACTTGACCTACAATTTAATATCTACCCATTGTGAGAGCTAACCAAATCTAAATTTGCAGCTTGGAGTAAATTTCCATTATCTGTAGCTGGTCATATAAATCTGATCAAGATGATTTTGCTTCCTAAACTCAGTTACTTCCTTCAACACAGTGCTGTGCTGGTACCTAAATCCTTTTTGGCAAATTTAAATTCTCAACTCACATCTTTTATATGGGGGAAAACTCGGCCCAAACTCAAGTTATCTAACCTGCAGAGACCTAAACAGGGGGGGTGAGGCGGTATTAACAGATTTTTTTCTGTATTATCTAGCTGGGCAGGTTAAAGCACTGAGTAAATGGATGCCTGACAACTAGCTACTTAATTCTGAAAGTCATTTGATTCATGCTACATGGACTGACTGCCCACTGGGTTTCCTGGAATCAGTAAAAACTAGTGTCCCTCGTTTATTACACCTACTTCGATTGCAACGATGTTTCGAGACAAATTAAAAAAGTTATTAGATTTGACTGCATCATAGGTGAAATGCCCCTATGGAACAATTATTTTCCTGTGCTGTTAAACCATTAGTTTACTGACTTCTGGATTCTATATGACGTCTCCTTGGTGGGCGATTTGTATGACCATGGTATCCTGATGTCCTTTGAGCAAATTCAGGCTAAATATAGTATTCAGAGATCCCAATTTTTTCCTTATCTCCAGCTAAGATCAGCTTTCCAGTCACATGTGCGCTGTATGGGAGTAGGCCGGACTATCTCATCTCTACCCTTGATAGAAATCCTTAACTCACAGGGTCACGAGGGGCTTATCTCCTCCTTATATACATACATCCTATGAGTGGAAGCTGACTCTGCTATGAGATCAATTAAGGGAAAGTGGGAGGGACTCATCTCTGATGTGCAAGAAGAGGAATAGAAAGAGATTCTAGAATCTCCAATCGGGGTGCCCCCATCTATTAATAGAATGATCCAGTGTTAGGGCTAGCGGAACGCACCAGGTAATAGAGGATGGTATCAAGGTGCGCTCGCAGCCCGGGGTCCACCGTGCAGAGATGTTACCTGCTGCTCAGTAATGGCAGAGTCTTATACGGCAAAGTAATAAATGAACACACGCGGGTTAAAGTCACCCGGTGTGTACAGTGGCGAGTTCTGTTGCTTCACAGAACTGCCGCAGAGTGTAACTACCAAAGCCTGTTAAAACTGGAAAACAGGACTCGGCCGGGTGAGCACTAGAATACAGTCACAGGACTCTGCCCCAGAGTCACAGAGTTAGAGTACCTCTAGACCACTAGCGCTCGGCGCCGCAGCTGCGGTGCCAGAGAGAGCAACAGAAATATAAGCTCACAAGGTGTGCGCTGCACGGCTCTGGCGGATACCACTAACCTCCCTGATTAAGGGAAGGAAAGCGCACAACTTGCGCACGGCGCCGCTACTGGCGATTTGCAGCTACTGTTCTTGAGGCTGTACAAAGGTGTCTTGTGCTGGATGGCACAATATGGCGCTAAGTGAGGTGCTATGAGTGGGAGCACTGTGGCGCAAAGGCAATGCCACTGATATGCGCTGACTCTAACTGCAGTTCCCTATCACATGCGTATCCAAGGGAAGGGAGTCTTAATAAGTAATAAGTCAGTCACCAGTTTCATGCATCCTGCGTATAAAAAGGTGTGGGGTGCACCAATCAATGGGTTCTATGAGGGTGCAAAAGCCTTGCAAGGAGTGAACCATGAAATGTAAAAATACATTTTGGCTGATTTGCTCCATTTTTTTCTTTTTTTTTCTCTCTCTTTAGATGTAGGAGGTACTGTGTGTTTTTGCATGATTTTGATGGATTATATACATTTATTCCTACCATGTGATGCATAGACTGTGCCAGGTTAGTGATTATACAGATGCAAAGGATACTTTTTATCTGTGCTGAAGGTTTGCAGCCTCAGGTTTGCATCTCTTTTTATACAGCAACACTAGTTGCTGTATCAGACCGGTCTTAATACACTAAATACACTGCGCAGGCGCAAACAAACCAATACAGTGGTATATGGAATGATCTCGCGGTCTTCCCGTGAGATTTCAGTGAGATGGGACAATCCAGCGGTCCTCTCGCGAGAATTTGGTGTGAACACCGGGCTGCACGAGACATCTGCAGGGCCATGACTGCTGGGGAGTTTTTACACACCAGATGACATTTAAGGTATTATCTACATGCTATTTAAATGCTAAGTTTGAGCCAGCAAGCACACTTCCCCTGACGAAGCTGCTTTAAGCAAGCGATAGGCGTGGGGCTGCTCCTCACACCCCTGCTCCATGTCTTTAGCCCTGTCTTAGCTTGATTTTGGATGCCTATGGGCATTATTCCCTTGGCTATCCACAGACTTCATGGGTGCCTGGCCATCCACCAGCACATCATCTGGCAATATTAAGCTGGCTTTCAGGGTTTTTGCTCATTAGGTGGTTCAGTGAGTATGTAGCTACAACTTCTCTTACATCTTAACAGCCTTATTTGTTTGCAGGCTCCTGAATTGTGGTCCTGGAAAGCTTGTACATTGGGCTGGTATATAGGAATCAATTTGGAGACTACATATGTCTCTGAAAAAACTCTACACATATGGTGTATTGTGATGGCTTTTCATTGTCTGTGCTCTTAATGATACAAAAGGGCTCTATACCTATTATGGATGTATGTGATTATTACATGCGGGGGTGTTACATGGACTTCCTTTGTCCTTTTTAATTGTTTTTAATACATGTGTTGTGTTTTCCAATAAAGCATTTTTCTACGGTCATTATGTGTTATCAGATTTAATTGGTGTGCAGGCCATTTGTTGCTTGGTCTTTTTATTCTTACATTTCAGTTTCATGCATCCATCATCACTCACATATACACCAACAAGAGTCTATACTAGCGCATGGCCGCTCGGCCATGCGACTGTTTTATAGCAGCGTCCTTCCAGGACCTTCCCAGTGGTTCAATCGGAGCAGGAACAGGACCTGCACAAGTGACCTCCGACCTCCAATGAGAGGTCGTCCAACGGGCATGCTCAGTAGGCAAAAGACAGGACTTAGTCCCATGAGCGTCTGCTCACTGCTGGCTCAAGCATGGTGTTAAAGCAGAGCCAGTAGGAGAAACCAGACGCCTAGCATTAGCCTGGGCAAGACGCTGGAACCGATGTCTCTGCTGAGCAGGAATCTCTGCGGCCTGAGAAGATCGGGAGACCGCAGAGGACATGGCTTGAGAGTCCACCTGTGCAGTGGGGGGAAACTCAACGCCTAACATCCAGTTATGTATGATCAAGCTATATATTATATATCAATCATATTAAACTCTGATACGACTCTTTAAGATGGGTCAATTCCAGACATCAGAATGTTTAGGATGCCTCTTATCAGATGCAGATTTTATACACATGATATGAAGATGCCCTATTATCCTTCTCTATTGGAAAGTGACATCTTTGTTGACATCCCTGGTACAAACTCCGGTTCCTCTTGATCCGCTGGTCTGTTTGTTTGGAGTGTTGGATGAGGAAACTTGGGGACATTATGTGGGGATCTTCCTACGGGAGACACTTTTCATGGCCAGGAAGGTATTGGCACTACGGTGGATGGGAGGCTCACACCCCCCCCTCTCAAAGCTCGGATTGAATTGGTAAACTCTGTTATTCCGTATGAGCGTACACTATATCAAAATTGAGGATGCCCGGGAAAATTTGCTAAAATTTGGGATAGGTGGAACTCTTCTCATCTTACTCTACTAAAGCGTTGTGACTCGACACCAAGGTAAAATGTCAAGTTTTATATGTTGGGGCAACACTACAGTGCAAAGTGTTAGGCAGCAAGATAGTAGTAGTTGGTGTAGTTGTAGTGTAGGGAACTCTTATGAGCTATATTCTGTTGAACACATATAAGAATGAATGATACTCAATGTTCCTTGTTTAATTGTTTATTGGTTTATTGCTCATATAATAGCGTAAAACTTGTATAATCTTAGCTTATTGTGCAACATTTATTGTCCTCATGCAAATGCTCTGTAAGATATACAAATGTGTACATTTTATAATATGTTTAATAATATGTACAAGTGTGTAAACAAATTTAAAAAAAAAATATGGTGGAGGTTCAAAGATATTTTTGTTTGTTTTGCTGCCTCTGGCACTGGGTGCCTTGAATGTGTGCAAGGCATCATGAAATTTGAAGATTGCCAAAGTACAATAGGTCATCCTAGGCCATGGATTTTGCAGCAGGACAAAGACCTCAAACATGCTTCAAGAAGCCCCAAGAATTGGTGGAAACAAAAGCGCTGGAGAGTTCTGAATTTTATTGAACATCTGTGAATAGATCTTCAAATTGCTTTTGGGAGAAGGCGCCTTCAAATATGAGAAACCTTGGGGCAGTTAGCAAAAGTAGAGTGATTTAAAATTTTAGTTGAGAGGTGTAAGAGGCATGTTGATGGTTATAGGAAGTGATTTATTGCAGTTATTTATTCCAAAGAGTGTGCAATTAAATATTAAGTTGAAGGTGCCAACAATTTTGACCGGCTTATTTTTGGGGTTTTGTGCAAAATTATTGTCTAACAAACATGCATAACATGTGCAATTACAACAATGTTCTGTTATTTATACAGCATAGAGGATCCCTTTAAAATGTAACTTAATAATACCAGTAAAATCACAATATAAACCCAATCCAACATTATAGTCAACAATTTAGGCCCCATATAGTCTTCGATAACCATTAATTTTCTGGGAGAAATACTACATTTTCTCTAACAAATTCAAGGGTGCAAACACTTTCTGCCTGACAAGATGAGTATTCTTAATAGGAATAAACTCAATGAAGGCATGGGTAATTCCCCCATCTATTAAACTATCAACTAGCTGGTTTCAATAGATTCACAAAAATATCGCTCTTCATAGATCTCTTTCCAGATTATATAAATCCAAAATACTTCTCAAAAATGTGTGAAAACAATAGTATGGATACAATTCCTCAGTGTAAATCATCCCTATAAGGCTCCACTTTTAACTAAAGCAGCCTAACATTCTTGTGATATTTTAACTTCCAGAACATCTCATATGACAAATTCCCTTTGGAGGTCGTAGAATATATAATAGTACTTCACATGGTTCAAAGCAATTTTTCGATGCTATATGGAAACTTGACAATATCGACACTAATCATAGAGGAAGATGGTACACTTCACAAAGACATATTCTAAATTCACTGACAAACGTCCTCCTGCATTTTTCTAGCTGCCATCCCAAAGCTACTAAAAATTCCACTTAAGGTGAAATAAAAAAAAATCAGCAGAACGGCACCTCGAGACTAACAAGGTTACTGAAATATATAACAAATTCCTGACAAGTGGTTATTCCTCACACTTACTAGAGAAGACCAAGAGAAATCTCAACATGCAACGGTGACCTGCAAACAACTCCGACAAAGAACCATTTATCAACACCTTCCAACCGCCTACACACAGCCGCATCTTACTAATACCCGACTCCTTTACAATTCAAGTCTTTACTCCCTATATCTCAATGCATTTTACACGTTATCCTTTGATAAATCTACTAGCTTGGTTGCTTTAATAGGATTTATGGCCATTATGTCTTTGATAAAGAGTTTTTGGTCGAAACGTTGGACCCTTTCTTATCCGGCATCAAGATTTTATCATTTCGGTTCTGAGGTTTTTTGCCTACCAACAATAGGACATACTATATTGGACCTTACTAGGCTTCAGCTTTTCTAATGTAATGAAGACGCATCATTTTCTACATCCACAGATGGCTAAAGCCTATCCAATTAATCAATTTTACACCTGCAAGATAAACTTTGAGTTATAGCAAGTCAATTGTCCCTGTGGACTGTTGTACATGGGAGAAACCACACCATATCAGAGATAGAATCGCCACCCACAAATCAGCCATAAGATACAATAAACCTAGGTCATCTGTCATGATCCATGCTGGATCATGACTGATAAAAAGCACAGGTAACCTTTTTTTTTCTTAAGCTGTGCTTAAGTTTGGTTTTTGCCCCCGGTGGCCATTAGGATTACTACACAGTGGTGTCTTTTGCTCTAAGTTTTCCCCCGGTGGTGGTGAGTATCATTGCACTCTGGTTTCTTTAGTTAAGTGCACATGATTATAATGCAGGTGTGATTGCTCTGGCTCTGCTAGAAAAGAGTCACAGATGTTGCAATCAGTGTTGGTGATAGTGTTCATTTCAGCCATCCTTGGTGGATGAAGGAGTCAGAGGGGATTTCCTTGTAGCTCTGACAGAGCTTGGTGGCAGCTATTCAGGAGGAAAGCTGCACGCTGGTGGTGGACTCTGTTGCCGGGAGCAAGAGCAACAGAGTAAAGCTAAGTGGTGTTTCCCTGTTTGTGTTTTTCCTTAGTGTGTATTAGTACAGCGGTGGGGCCAGTGCCTGCGCCACCCAGTTCCCTAGCAAGGGATAGGTGTAGGGTGTGCTAAGCCGACAGGTTCCTGATCGGCGCCCGGTGCGGAACCGGCATAGGGAACGTTAGGAGCGTTAGGGACAGTGCCGTGTCTTGATGTTTCAGTTACTGGCCTGCGGGTGGCGTCACACAGGACAGGTCATCGTGACATTATCACCAACCACATAACTTTTTTTTCTGCTGAGCCATGTACCCAGTTCAGACCTTTGCCCAAATGCTGCAGACCCTTACTGATGAGATTAGGGGCCTGCGCAGTGAGTTGGTGCAGCAACTGCAGCAGTTGGTGAGCTTTGGGGGCTTGGTTCAGAGACAGGCTCAGCCAGAACCCAAGATATCCCTCCCTGACAGATTTTCTGGAGGGAGAGATCAATTCTTGGTGTTTCAACAAGCCTGCAAATTATATTTCAGGCTGCGCCCTCGTTCATCAGGGAGTGAAGAGCAACGGGTGGGAATCATGTCCCTTCTTAGAGGGGATCCCCAATCCTGGGCTTTCTCCCTACCGGACGATTCACCATCATTTGTCCGTGGACGAGTTTTTTGCGGCTTTGGCGCTTGTGTATGGGGATCCTGATGGCGTCGCCCTGGCGGAATCCCGACTCCGCAGGTGTAATCAGGGAGCCCGGGTTTCTGAGGAGCACTGCTCAGAGTTTAGGAGGTGGGCCTCTAACACTCAGTGGAATGACCCTGCACTTAGGAGTCAATTTGTGCAGGGTTTGTCTCCAAACTTGCTGAATACTCTGGTGCAGTACGCCGCTCCTAGGTCGCTGGAGGCCGCCATGTCCCTTGCCATCCGGGTGGATCGACACCTTAGGGAAAGACATATACAAAAAGTGCCCCCTGATGTCCTCACTAGGGAGGAGGACCCACCAGTGCGGACGGAGGAACCCAGACAGCCTGGTGTTGTTGATACAAAGAAGGGGGTGTCTGCGGCCCGTCGTGGTGGGGGGGTATGCTTTTCCTGTGGGAAGCCAGGCCATTTTATGAGAGACTGCCCAGTTCATGCCAAGTCTCCAGATGAACCTATGCAAGTAGGAGGAGCTCGTTTACGTTCAGAGCTGCCTACGGTTCGGGAAGTGGTGTCAGCATGTTTGTACTGTGGGCAGACTGGTCATGTCCTGAAGGCTTGCCCATTGCGCGCCAAATTATCTGTGCCATCTGAGAAGCCGCTTTCCCCTGGTCGCTTGGAGGGAGGCGACCAGGGAGTATACATTTCCTCCATTTTGCCCTCTCAAAGCACCATGTCAGCAGAGGTGTTGGCTGGCGGGGTACCGGAGGTGATACCGGTGCTTGTGGACAGTGGAGCAGGAGTCAGTCTGGTGGATGCTCGCTTTGTCCAGACTCATGGTCTGAGGTGTAGGATGCTAGCTCAACCTATAAGCGTCCAGGCCATAAACTCTATTCCACTGAGCCAGGGGAGCTTGACCCAAGTCATAGAGAATATCCATCTACGTATAGGACATCATGAGGAGTCCTTGTCATGCTACGTCCTGGAGGGAATGCCAGTACCTATTGTTTTGGGCCTCCCTTGGCTGATAAGACACAACCCAGTAACAGATTGGTGGACGAGGGAAGTGGTCAGCTGGGGGCAGTCGTGTGAGGGCTGCTGCCTAGGGACTACTGTCTCTGCCGTCTCTCTTCAACAGACCCCTTCCTCTCCGGTGAGAGCAGATGTGCTGCAGGAGTAGGGGTAAAGCTCAACCCTCGCCATTGGCCAACCCTGGGAGGCACAGACCTCATGGTGGAAAGGGTTGGAGGGTAGTGTACCCCTTGGTGAAGTGCGGGGGTGTAAGTGTGGTGACACAGGGGGACGCCTCTGTTCAGTCCCAGAAAGAGTTCTCCAAATGGTGAAAAACGAACGAGTGGCAATAAACGTTCAGGTCTGCACCTGTGTGTGAACAAGCATGTATGTGTGGCCACCAAAAAACATCCAGTGGAAGTGTGTTGTGGAGTGTTACCAGCTCATACCAAACATACACACACAACTCGTTCCCCAAGTCAGCGCTTCGGAGATGTGTAGTGCCTCCAGAACATACGGGCTCGTTTGTCATCAACCTGACGTGCAGGTAGTTGCTGGGGTGAACTCTGGGTCTGGGCATCACCGCTGTAGGTGGTTCCCTGATGAGGAGCAGAGGCCCCTCATTAAGAGGAGGGTACTGTCATGATCCATGCTGGATCATGACTGATAAAAAGCACAGGTAACCGTTTTTTTTTCTTAAGCTATGCTTAAGTTTGGTTTTTGCCCCCGGTGGCCATTAGGATTATTACACAGTGGTGTCTTTTGTTCTAATTTTGCCCCCAGTGGTGGTGAGCGTCATTGCACTTTGGTTTCTTTAGTTAAGTGCACATGATTATAATGCAGGTGTGATTGCTCTGGCTCTGCTAGAAAAGAGTCACAGGTGTTGCAATCAGTGTTGGTGATAGTGTTCATTTCAACCATCCTTGGTGGAGGAAGGAGTCAGAGGGGATTTCCTTGTAGCTCTGACAGAGCTTGGTGGCAGCTATTCAGGAGGAAAGCTGCACGCTGGTGGTGGACTCTGTTGCCAGGAGCAAGAGCAACCGAGTAAAGCTAAGTGGTGTTTCCCTGTTTGTGTTTTTCCTTAGTGTGTATTAGTACAGCAGTGGGGCCAGTGCCTGTGCCACCCAGCTCCCTAGCAAGGGATAGGTGTAGGGTGTGCTAGGGCGACAGGTTCCTGATGGGCGACAGGTTCCTGATGGGCGACAGGTTCCTGATGGGCGACAGGTTCCTGATCGGCGCCCGGTGCGGAACCGGCATAGGGAACATTAGGAGCGTTATGGACACTAACTCAGGGGAGTGCAGGAGGTCTCCACATCCCCTTTCCCTATCGCAGGGCCCATCGTTGTAACTGTTTCCCCTTTCCCCGTGTCTTGTTGTTTTAGTTACCGGCCTGCGGGCCATGTCACACAGGACAGTCTCACGTGCCGCGTCTTGTTGTTTCAGTTACCGGCCTGCGGGTCGCGTCACACAGGACGGGTCATCATGACATCATCATTACCACACATTTCGTAGAGACAAGACAATTACCACACATTTCATAGAGGCAAGACACTCAATTGAGGTTCCAAGTCATAAAGCAGGTTCAGGTACAGAGAGACCTAGGAGACGGGTGATCACATTAGGCTAATGAAACAAAAGGAGTCAAACCAGATACACATACTGCAAACAGTGATACTGCTTTGCTTAAAACAGGGAATATAATATGACCTATTGTTATGATAGTACTTTATTCCAGAGTTATTGTAGTTTTCTGTTGATATGCTACTGTCTCTGATACCATACTATGCCTAATTCACAGGGTTACGTCTGTGTATTTTTATGCATTCTTTTACTTCCTTCTAGACATGTTGAAATGTACCACTACTAGATTGGTAAGTACACCAGTATCTCGTTACACTGGCTGCCCATTATAGGATCTTATCCAAAGTACTTGTTCTCACCCACAAAGCTCTCCACAGTGCGGCACCCCCTTACATCTCCTCCCTCATTTCTGTCTCTCGGCCTAGCCGATCGCTGTGCTCTGCAAACGACTTTCGACTAACCTCTGCACTAATCCGTACCTCCCACTCCTGACTCCAAGACTTCTCCCGTATTGCGCCAATCCTCTGGCATGCTCTACCCCAAGAAATTAGGACCAGCCACAACTTGCACAGTTTTAGGCGCTCCCTCAAAATACATTTGTTCAGAGCAGCCGATCACGTTCCCTAATCAAAATCATTTTATGTGTAAGTGGCATGTGTAGCCCATTCACTATCCCCATCTATCCCCCACTCCCTGTATTTGTATCCCCCACTTCCTTACAGATTGTAAGCTCTCATGAGCAGAGTTGTTTTATTTTGCTTTAATCACTGTATTATTGTTAACACTGTAACTTTTAACTGTTGTGTTTGAAACTGTTAAACTGTAAAGCGCTGCGGAATATGTTGGCGCTATATAAAGTTATTTTTATTATCTCAAATATATCAAGCGGTTTAAAGAGAGATCCAAAGACAGAAAACTACATAAAGTAAATGTATGACATGGTCATGGAGAGCCCTCCTCTCTCAACACCTAAAAGGCCACAAGTTACTATAGGTGCGACCCACTCATATTAAGACATTTTAAAGTTATTCCAACTTTCAGAAAGGAGGCTATCTCATGAAGTCAAGCAGGTTGACAGGTTGAGTCGCAGATACTGACTTTGTTTTTCAAGTTAGACGGAAAATTTTGTGAATTATATGAAATAAGTAAGTCAAATTGAAAACGTCATGGATAATTCCTGAGCTAAAAGCCATGAGAGGTGAGTATCTGATTCTTCATACTTGTTCCCTATGAAGACATGGCTGACCATCAGAGATAAACATAGACAACTGCAATTTAAATATCGGAAACATAACACTCTGATGATAAGGCGTATTATCATTGCACTGGTCACAGCATACAAATTTGGGTCACTCTAGTCACAACAGTGATCCATCATAAAACATCAGAATGGATGATCGCATTATGACATGAATCGGTTTTGATGTTGGGTGATGCGGAGTCTAGACAAAATTTGCTACATTACATGAAATTCACAGAGGAAACTGCAATTACTTATGTTAGGGCTGGCGGAACGCACCAAATTATAAAATAATAGTAGGTGCGTTCGCAGCCCGGGGTCCACTGTGCAGAGGTGGTACACTGCTGCTAAATAATGGCAGGAGAATCTAGCGGTGTGAAACCAGTCACAAGTGGGTTACGTCACCCAATGTGAACAGGGACGTACACTGTTAATGCACAGAGCTGCACAACCGCTGAACGTAGATGCCAGACCCTGTTAAGCTCACAGAGCCCGGCCAAAAAAGCGCACAGTGTACGGCCACAGAACTCTACCCCAAGGACACGGGGTTAGAGTCCTTCTAGGCCCACTGAGCGCGCGGCGTCGCTGCCGTGAACGCCGCTATAGACGCTGGCTATGGAGCACGTGCACTGAGGCATGCCGAGTCCCTGGTGAGGACAGATGCCTGACTCAACCTCTGACCTACCTACGCCTAAGCCTGGGCGCTAGCAGGCTAGGCTGCACAACACATGCGTACCAAGGGTAGGGGTTTCTTAATGAGTCATTCACCAGAGACAATCATACGTGCATACATCACTCACTCCACATAGTCTGTAAATACAGTCTTATCTTATCCTAGCGCATGACCGAGCGGCCATGCGAACCTTTTATAGACGCGAGCATCCGGGACCTGCCTGGCTTCTCGGATGGGCCAATCCGAACAGGAGTAGGACCTGAACACGTGACCTTTGATCTCCAATGGGAGATCACTCCACGGGCATGCTCAGTGGCCCGACATGGGGACTTAGTCCCTGGAGAATCTCGCTGCTGAGCAGCATGTATTGCCATAGCTGTGCCAGAGGTGGCAGCAAGCAAACCCACGGAGCTGGTCTGGGCAGAGCACCTGGACCGACGAGTTTGCTGAGCAACCTCCTCTGCGGCTGGGGAGGAATGGGAGACCGCTGGAAGTAAGGCTCGGGATTCTCGCTGTGCAGCGACAGAAATCCGACGCCTAACAACTTCTACATTTTATTCCACATTATTTTATGTTCCTGTAATTTCTCCTCCTTCCCAAGATTAGCCTCCTCTTTAGAGATGAGCGACTTTGCCTTTTTTCAGGTTGAGTCGAGTTTCATGAATCCCGACTTTTGCAAAAGTCGGGTTGAACGAAATCGGCCGACTACAGGGAAAAGTCGGAGGCCGACTGAAACACGAAACCCAATGCAAGTCAATGGGGAAGCAAAGTCGGCAGGGAGTGGAGGACAGTAAACACACCTACAGTGCCCATTTCGATGCCAAAAACATCAATTTTTATAACTGAAGCTTGTCAACCTTAATTTACTTCCTAATAATAGTTACGCATTGAAAACTGGGGGTTATTTGGCTAAAGTTGTGGGGGGGTTGGGCTGGCTCCAGGTTTTCGTATGCCCTGGGCCAAAGAGTGTCAGTGCGCCCCTTTAACACATACCACAACTCATGATGCTCCGATACGCCACAGAAATATAGGTATGGTACAATGACACATACTTCACTGCTTACATGACATGACTGATCTATTTTAAATTGTACAATAGCTCAAAAACAGAACAGTATATTACTCCATACAGTGTTATGGCCACCACATTTTGCGCCAAACAGAATAATGAGCCCCATATATTTCTCCACACCAAATAATTAGTCACATATAATGTTCCATACAGTATATGATGAGCTCCACATAATGCTCCATATATAATGGGCCCCATTTCTAATGCTCCATATATAATGGGCCCCATTTCTAATGCTCCATATATAATGGGCCCCATTTGTAATGCTTCAGTGTATAATGTGCCCCTTAGATGCTGCTCCAGTGTCTGATCTGCCCCATGTACATTGCTCCAGTACATGATGGGCCTCAAGGATGATGCTCCAGTGTATGATGGGCTCTAATAATGCTCCATATATAATGGGCCACATTTGTTACGCTCCAGTGTATAATGTGCCCCTTAGATGCTGCTCCAGTGTCTCATCTGCCCCATTTACATTGCTCCAGTACATGATGGGCCTCATGGATGATGCTCCAGTGTATGATGGGCTCTAATAATGCTCCATATATAATGGGCCACATTTGTTATGCTCCAGTGTATAATGTGCCCCTTAGATGCTGCTCCAGTGTGTGATCTGCCCCATTTACATTGCTCCAGTACATGATGGGCCTCATGGATGATGCTCCAGTGTATGATGGGCTCTAATAATGCTCCATATATAATGGGCCACATTTGTAATGCTCCAGTGTATAATATGCCCCTTAGGTGCTGCTCCAGTGTCTGATCTGCCCCATTTACATTGCTCCAGTACATGATGGGCCTCATGGATGATGCTCCAGTGTATGATGGGCTCTAATAATGCTCCATATATAATGGGCCACATTTGTAATGCTCCAGTGTATAATGTGCCCCTTAGGTGCTGCTCCAGTGTCTGATCTTCCCCATTTACATTGCTCCAGTACATGATGGGACTCATGGATGATGCTCCAGTGTATGATGGGCTCTAATAATGCTCCATATATAATGGGCCACACTTGTATTGCTCCAGTGTATAATGTGCCCCTTAGATGCTGCTCCAGTGTCTGATCTGCCACATTTACATTGCTCCAGTACATGATGGGCCTCATGGATGATGCTCCAGTGTATCATGAGCTCTAATAATGCTCCATATATAATGGGCCACATTTGTAATGCTCCGGTGTATAATGTGCCCCTTAGATGCTGCTCCAGTACATGATGGGCCCTATTTTTAATTAAACCAGGCATGGTATGTGAAAAGAGCTCCATGGAGTAATCTGAGGTGTGTGCTTCCACATCCTTCACTTTTGGTGTGGGTGAAGGACACAAGGAGAGGGGTTGCTCCTGATCAGAAGCCTGCAGTTACGACTCAGTGCTTGCATTTTTTACAACTTCAGAAGAGGAGGCGATAGAGCTGGAGGCTGTTTCAGCAATGTAAGCCACAAACAGTTCCTGATACTCCGGCTTTAAAAGCAGTCTACCTACTCCCAGAAAAGGGAGCCTTACAGGCCTTCCAGAGCTACACCATGACGCTGGCTCAACACCTCCTGCCTTAGCTGCTATTGTGTTTTTGGCTCTACCAGCAGATGCACCACCATCAGTACCAGTGGCCCTCCACGCCCACATCCGCGTCCTCTTCCACCATACTTCCTCATGTTTTTGAAAATGGACCCAAAATACCAGCAGATATATGGTACTGTATCAGAAGCGTACAGCTCTATACAGTATATGGATAACAGTAAATCTCCGTATATATTTCATGAGGCATACACAGATGCTCACAGGCTCAGTATGGATTACCCAATAAAATAACAAGTTGAAAAAGAGTACAGTATCACCAGATACAAGGTATATATAGTATAGTGTAAACATTCTGATTCTCCGTATACATTTCAGGAGGCAGACATAAACGCTCTCAGGCCCAGTATGGATTATACAAGAATATGAAAAGCTGTAACTGGGTTATGTAACACAAGCGTACAGCTGTATACAGTGTTGGGGTAATCTTAAAGTTCCAAATATATTGCCGGAGTAACAGACGGACGTTTACAGGCTCATTATGAATTACACCAGAATCTAAATAGCTAAAAAGGTTACTGTATCAGAAGTGTTCTGCTGTATACAGTGTTGGCCAAATTGAAAATATCGGTATATATTTCCGTAGTCACCCTCAGACGCTCACTCAGTTTGGTTTTGACCATAATAAAAAATGCAGTAAAAAAGTTCCTGGATAACAAGATAGCAAGTATATATTTTTTAGGGTACAATTGAAATCTCCGTATAAATAGTCCCGTAGTCACTCTCAGACGCTTTTACAGTATGGATTTGACCGTAATGCTAAATGTCGAACAAAGGTATGTATAACAAGATACAAGCTGTATCGAGTATAGTGTAAAAATTTGTTTCTCCGATTCACTCTATATAGAAGGCGTAACCCACACATGCTCACTTACTATGGATGATGTAGGGAAGGTGGACTGACAGACAAACCAGCCTGTAGTGAGAAGTAGAGGTGTAGCGTAGTGTAGGTGTGAAACCGCTAAGATAAAGAGAAAGGGTGCAGCGTTTTAGCTTGCCCATTGGAGGGCAGTGGAGAGTGTAGGAGTGGGACTGAATAACTGCCATTGGTCAGAGAAACTGTTAGGTGATGGTGGGCGGAGTTACCAGAACTGGAAGTATAAAACGCTGAGGGAAGGTTCTGGAAGAGTCAGTCAGCGAAGGGAGCACAGTAAAGAGGAAGTTCTGCTGAGGAAATATAAACAGTGGAAAGGCTCCAGAGAGGACTGACAGTTGAGGCGGTCACAGGGGGGTGGCCCAGAGGACGTTAGTCGCAGATGAAGGCGGCCTGGGGCTATCATACGGACGGTGTGCTCAGACTGGTGCAGCGCTATGGTGGTTGGGTCTAGGCCAGCCACAGTGGAAGAGCCACAGAGGACGCAACAATTATAGTTAAAAGGAAGTGAAGGTACCGGGGCCTGTGTACAGAGAAATGTGAAACGGCTTTGGTGAATTGCTGTTGTCGACAGAAGGATGGGCACTAAAAACGGACTTGTTCAATACAAACTTTGTCTCAGTGTCGTGTTTGTCTGCGGCAAGAAGAGGGTCCCCCTCCACAGTTAGTTATCCTACAGATGATACCTTAATACAAATTTTTGAAACAAGGTACTGTATCAGCACATACCAGGTGTGTCCAGTCTAGGGTTAAATATCTGTCTATACTTCCGGAGTCAGACACAGACACTCACAGGCTCACTATGTATTACACCAGAATTAAAAAGTAGAAAAAGGGAAAGGTATTCATAGCGTACATCAGTATACAGTGTTGTGGTACTTTTAAATGTTCATATATATTTCAATCTCAGTAAGCCAGTCAAGAATCTCCACTACTGGAAACTACATGGATACAAGTATAGACACAAAGTCGAGTGTTAGCAGAAATTTTGGAATTACTCATCGTGGGAAAACCTCACGGTATATGTTGCAGAGGCGATGCAGACCCTCAATTACTGTGTCTGTGGAGAAAGCGAAAAAGGTTCTTTGTGAAGAAAGGATAGCTTTATTGCAGTAGCGTGGATCACATCACCGTTACTCGTCTCCATCAAATTGTGATCACAGGGAGAGATGTACCCATGGTCCTCACTGCCTATCATGATGTGTCTGGTCATTTTGGAGTGCAAAAGACAAGCTACAGTCCGTAGGCGATTCTATTGGATTGGCATGAGAGGAGACATTGAAAAATGGTGACAGGAATGTCACACGTCTGTGACTATCACAACTGTGAAAGGTGATCATAAACCACCACTGCATCCGCTTGTAAGTTGACGTCCATTTCAAATGGTAGTCATTGATCATCTGAAGGTAGAGGCCAGCAGGACAGGGCAGGCCATAGCTACATCATTGATCAATACAAAAAAATTTCTAGTGGCCGTCCCTGTGAAGGATTTAACTGCCCAGACTACACAGCGGTGGAGCAGGGAGAGGTAAGTATTGCAACTTGCAAGTGCTGTGGCCATGACCAAGCAGGGGGGGCACAATCGTGGTCGACGGTACTGGCACAGGGCCCCTCATAGTATGCATAGTAGTCTGATGGCGAGTGGGCCCTCCCACAGTCTGAGACACTGTATTGTACTATGAGGGGCCCTGTGCCATTGCTGTCGCCCATCAGTGGGCCCATCCACCTGTTCAGAGCAACGGCACTTGCCCGGGTGCGCCAGGTCTTGACCCCAGCCATTGGGGGAGGGGTGGGCAGCCCAGTTATGGAGGTTTAAAAATTGGCATATGTAGATATGTTGGCTGGACATTCAGCTGCTGCAAAAGGCATAATTGGGAAAGTCCGAGGAAAAAACCGAGGCACTTTTCTGGTAAACTATGTGTCATCAGGGGAAGGTGGCACAAAATCCTTTGAAACCCATGCATGGTTCATTTTAATGAAGGTTAGATCATCAACATTTTGGGTCGACAGACGGGTCCTTTTTTCTGTCAGGATTGATCCAGCAGCACTGAAGACTCTTTCAGATAACACACTAGCAGCAGGGCAAGCGAGCTCCTGTAAGGCATATTGTGCCAATTCTAACCAGGCGTCCAGTTTAGAGGCCCAATAGTCAAAGAGGAATGACCTGTGAGGGAGAACATCGATATGGGAGGAAAAGTAGTTTGTAACCATAGTTGACAACTGCTGTCTCCTGTCACTTTTAATCGATGCAGTATTAGCAGTCGTGTGAGCGGTACTTGAGAAATCATTCCACAACATGGTCATTAAACCCGTCTCCAACACCACTTCTGCTGTGTGCACCACAAACACCACTTCTGCTGTGTGCACCACAAACACCACTTCTGCTGTGTGCACCACAAACACCTCTTCCATTGTGCCCACTACGGCTCGTGGGAGAACCAGCACCGCTGCTGTGTGCTGGGAAAGCCTCAAACAAACGGTTTACCCATGTTGCTTGTTTGCTTGCCAATATTATCTCTAGGTTCTCCTGTGGCATGATGTTGTGTAGTTTGCCTTTGTAGCATGGATCGAGGATGCCGGCCAGCCAGTAGTCGTCATCCCTCATCATTTTGGCAATGCGAGGGTCTCTTTTTAGGATCCGCAAGGCATAATCGCACATGTGGGCCAAAGTTCCAGGTGTCAATGATGCACTGCCCGTGGTGGCTGGAGGAGCAGCTTCTGGCAAATGCACATCCCTACAGTCACGCACAAACACTGTCCCTGACCTTGGAATGCCAACATTTTCTCTTGCCCCATGAGAAACATCCTCCTGCCCAAAATAATCATCCCCCTCATCCTCTTCCTCTTCTTCCTCCACCTCGTCCAGGACAGTTCCCTGATCAGACAATGGCTGACTGTCATCAAGGCTTCCCTCCTCCTCCTCCTCCTCCGCTGCAGACGCCTGATCCTTAATGTGCGTCAAACTTTGCATGAGCAGACGCCTAAGTGGGACTTTACAGAGGTCTTTCAGCTTTGACCACTGCACACCCGACAATTCCATGTCTTCCCTCAAACTGCCTGCCCGTGTATCCTGCCACAAATGCATTACAGCCTGCCTCTGTTCGCACAGCCTCTCAACCATGTGCAGGGTGGAGTTCCACCTTGTTGCAACTTCGATGATTAGGCGGTGCTTGGGGAGGTGGCGCAATCGCTGCTGCTTCTGCATACGACTGGAGTGTACGGCCGAGCGACGGATGTGCGAGCACAGTCTTCCCACCTTATGGAGCAGGGATGTTAACTCCGGATAATTATTAAGGAAGCACTGTACCACCAGGTTCAAAGTGTGAGCCAGGCAAGGTATGTGTGTGACTTTTGCACGGGCTATGGCTGCCACAACAGCCGTTATGACTGATTACCTTGCCTGCCTCAAGATGTAGACTCTGTTTGTCGCTGCAAGCAGTCGGCCAGTACCTCCGCTGTTATGAGCTCATTTTCTCGTTCACCTTTGATGTCCCATGACCTCCCTCTGCTGGTGAAAGGAGGTGGTGAAACTGATTTGGATGGGAGAAACCTGTCACCTGAACAGGTGGATTGCGATTGGACATCCGGAATCTCTGAGTGGATATAAGGCAGCCGACGCCCTTTAGGGTTGCTGGTGATTTCTCTGCTCTGAGCTCTGGCCTCCAGTTCAGTTCCTGTCTTCTAAAGCTAAGTTTTTGCTCTGTTATTGTTCCATGAGATTTTGTCTGATTTGCTTAGTTTTGTGTTCAGCCAGCCCCGGCTGGGGCTTTGCTAAATTTCCATTTTTGTCCCTGATCGGTTAATTCTCTTTTGCTCTGTCTTCAGAATATATCAGAGTGCTGATATAGGGATTTTGAAGTCTAGTGACTTCAGGGCCGTTTTTCCTATCTGACGTGTTGGGACATTTTTGGTAGGGTTTTTGCGGATTGCAGCCAGCATATTTTCTGTCCTTTCCTATCTAGTTAGTTGGGCCCCATCGTTTGCACTGCCTGTCTTTCATCTGTTTTCACCGTCAATGCATGTTGGGGGCTGTCTATTGCTTTGGGGTCTGCTCTGGGGCAGTTTAGATTTCCCCTTTCTTGCTTTAGGCTTATTTAGTTCTCCGGCTGTGACGAGGTGTCTAGGACCAACGTAGGAAAACTCCACGGCTACTGTTAGTTGCTGTGAATAGGATCAGGGGTCTGCAATCCGCTAGCTACCAACCGCTCCGGTTTTCTGGACTTAGCTTGTATTTTTGTTTTTTCCTCCTCCGGTGACTCATTCATAACACTCCGCGGTCTGTCTGTTGTCGCCCAAAGACATCATCTTTAACACAGCCTGCTGACGCTTACCACTAGCTGTTCGATAGTGGGACACCTCGTGTGCAACACTGCCAGCAGCGGATTTAGTGCTCGTGCGACTGCGCTCTGTGGATGAGCTTTCGCTGATAGACAAGGAGGAGGAGCGAAAGCCTACAGCCAACTGTGTCCTATACCGTGGGCTAGCCAGCATTGTTCCACCGCCGCTGTCCCCAGTGGAGCCTGCATCCACCACATTAAAGGGTTTGAACGACCAGTTCTCATTTCAATGCCAGAATACACCCCCCTGGACGTTTTCATAGAAGCAAGAGATCATATCTTGGAAACCCTGCAAACTAGCCACAGAATATAAATTACTTATTGTCAGCATTCTGCAGCCCAGATATGTACTGATATTATGTGAAAAGCCTGGACAACCCCTTTAACCCAGTGCACAGTGATGGACACGTAACGGCCCTGGCCATGCCTACTGGTCCATGCATCCATTGTGAGGTGCACCTTTCCACTCACTGACTCTTTTAGTGCATGGACAATGCGGACTTTCACATGCCGGTGGAGGGCAGGGATGGCTTTTCGAGAAAAGTGCCGACTGGGTAGGTCATAGCGTGGCACAGCGTAGGCCATGAGGTCGCGGAAAGCTTAGTTTTCAACCAAACGGTAGGGCATCATCTCTAACGAGATTAGTTTGGCAATGTAGGCGTTCAAACAGTGTATGGGGATGAGAGGATGAGTACTTTCTTGTCCTATTCAGAGTGTCTGGTAGGGTGAGCTGGACTGCAGAGCTGCATATGGGGGAAGTAGCGGTTGACCGTATGGAGTGAGAGGGGGTTGGTGATGGCATTGGTGGTGATGGCCTAGATTCAGTGTTGTGTTGCAAAACCATTGTGATTCCCTGAGTGCTTTGGCCTTGCGGCGACACCTCCACATTTAGTGCTGCTGGTGTGCTTAATGGTGGAGGTGGTCTTACAGTGGGGGTAGCGATGGAGCGTTGTTGGCTACCTTCAGTCGGAGCAGGTGCACATGTGCTACCTGAGGTTTTGTAGTCCGTCCACGCTTGCAAGTGTATGTTGATTAAATGTCTAAGCATGCAACTGGTATTCAAATTTCTGAGTTGTTTACCTCGGCTACAGGTCCTTCCGCACTTCTTACACGTAACCTTTGCTTCATCAGTAGGATTTTGGACAAAGAAGTGCCACACTGCACTCTTCCTACTGTGGTAAACATTTTCTGGCCTTGCACGCTGTGCTAAATTGACCGTCTGGTCAAACTGTCCTGCAACCCTTTTAGTTTTTGTTCCACGTTTTAGGACAGCTACGGGCCTGCTAAATAACTGCTGCTGCAATGTCAATGCCTGCTGTGGATCCTTCTCCTTATCTCAGGGGTGGGGAACCTCAGGCCCAGGGCCATTTACGGCCATCGATGACCTTTTATCAGGCCCCGAGCAGATTCTCAGGGACCGCATTCTTGGGCAGGGAGAGCTGTATTTTGATTGCCACAATCTCATTAATTTCTTCTCGCTCTATTAGCGCACACACACACAGTGTTCACTAATGAACATTGAAGGGCATGCAATGAAAGATTAAGTCATGAAACCAGTGCCAGAGTCAGGATGTACTTTGTGGGCGGAGTTTGTATGGCCCTCGAAGGATGGTTTAAATATCCAAATGGCCCTTGGCAGAAAAGATTCCACACCCCTGCCTTATCTGAACTATTGCCAGCGCCACCCTCCTCCCCCAAAGGATGCCAATCCGGGTCCAGAACTGGGTCATCCATCACCTCCTCTTTAAAGTCATCTGCACCTTCCTCTTTACCTTCCTCTGTGTCACCGTGTAAGGTGGTATGGTATGCGGGAAGGGGCACCTGGGTTTCATCAGGGCCAGATTCTGTCTCAATAGACTGCGAGGGCAATGTAGTGCTGTGGGTCAATGTACCAGCAGAATCATCTAGCAGTGGCTGTGCATCAGTGCACTCCATGTAAGATTCATCTTGGACTGGGAAATTCAGGATTTGACTGGATAACCCAGGCATGGTATGTGAAAAGAGCTCCATAGAGTAATCTGAAGAGTGGGCTGCTGCATCTGTAACTTTTGGTGGGGGTGAAGGACACAAGGAAAGGGGTTTTTTATGACCAGAACGCTGCACTGAAGACTCTGTGCTTGCAGTTTTCAACCATTCGGAAGAGGAGGCAATAGAGCTGGTGGCTGTTTCGGCAATGTACGCCAAAACCTGTTCCTGATGCTCCGGCTTTAAAAGCGGTTTTCCTACTCCAAGAAAAAGCAACCTTACAGGCCTTCTTGGGCCAAAGGACGACGCAGGCTCAACACCTCCTGCCTTAGCTGCTATTGTGCTTTTGCCAGAACCAGCCGATGCACCACCACCATCAGTACCAGCTGTACCCCCCTGCCCACGTCTGCGGACTCTTCCACCATACTTCCTCATGTTTGCAAAAATGTACCAAAAATACCAGCAGAGATGGTACTGTATGAGGAGCGTCCAGCTGTGTAAGGTGTATTAAACAAATTAAATGAACGTATATGTTAGTCACAGACGCTCTAACAGTATGTATTGGACCATAATACAACAAACAGATATACGGAACTGTATAAGAAGTGTACAGCTGTATACGATTTTTTTTGTGCAACTAACAATCTCCGTATATGTCTTTACGGAGTGTCACACACACACACTGACTAGGTATAAAAGTGACTGTAATGCGAACGGCAGATATACAATACTGTTGGAGAATCGGACAGCTCTATACGATGTGTGTATGGAAAATTGTCAAGCTCCGTGCATTTGTATACGGACTGACACACGCTGTCTCTGTCTAGTTTTGACTGTAATCAAACAGCAGATATATGAAACTGTTTGAAAAACGGACACGACTCTAAGGTGTAGGTCTGGAAAAACGGACAAACTCCTCGGCTTTTTCTTCCAGAGTCACACCCAGATAGCTTCTATTTGTCCATGCTAGAAGGCGGTACACGGTAGTGTGTGAGGAGCGTACACCGCTAGACGGTGTCTGTATGTAAAATTGTCAAGCTCCGTATATTTGTATACGGACTGACACACGCTGTCTCTGTTTAGTTTTGACTGTAATCAAACAGCAGATATACAAAACTGTTGTGAGTTCATTTTCCCTTCACCACTGAGGTCTGATGAACTCCCTCTTCTGGTGAAGGAAGGTAGTGAGGCTGATTACCAAGCACCTGAGCAGGATGATGATGACTGGGTGACGGGAATTGCTGACTGGATATAAGGCAGCCGACGCCCTACTGCCTTGCTGGTGATTTCTCTTGAGGGATTCTAGGAGACCAATCTGATTCCTGCTCCTCAAAAGCTAAGTTTTCTGCTCTGCTTTTTGCATTTGTGTTTTGGTTTTGTTTTGCCTTGTTTTTCTGGATTTCTGCCATTCCCTGCTGGGGTGAGCTGAATTCCTTTTTGCTCTGTCTTCAGAAAATACCTGAGTACTGATATAGTCTTTTTGAAGCCTAGCGTCTTCAGGGCTTTTTTTCCCTATCAGTCTGTTGGCTCTTGTTTTGATAGGGTTTTGGCAGATTGCAGACAGCAGCTTTTCTATCCTGTCCTATTTAGTTAGCTTGGGCCCCATCATTTGCTCAGCCTATCTTTCTATCTGTGTTAGTGTTTTTTCATCTTGCTTCACCGTCATTATATGTTGGGGGCTGCCTATTGCTTTGGGGTCTGCTCTGGGGCAGTTTAGATTTCCTTTCTTCTTTAGGCTATTTAGTTCTCCGGCTGTGATCGAGGGGTCTACGGCACCGTAGGAACCCCCCACGGCTACTGCTAGTTGTTGTTGATAGGTTTAGGGGTCTGCAATCCGATAGCTGCCAACTTCTCTGGTTTTCTGGACTTAGCTAGTATTTCTGTTTTTGCCTCCTACGGTGACTCATTCATAACACGAAACAGTTTGAAAAACTGACACAAATCTAAGGTGTAGGTCAGGAAAAACGGACAAACTACTCGGCTTTTTCTTCCAGAGTCACACCCAAATAGCTTCTATTTGTCTGTGATACCAGCCGGTACACGGTAGTGTGTGAGGAGCGTACACCGCTAGACGATGTGTGAAAAAATGAACGCTCAGTAACTCACCAGGACAAAATAATAAAATTTGGAGTGCTTTGAAAAAAGCAGTTTGAACAGCAGTGTGCACACAGCAATGCAGCTAGCAGGTAGCCTTAAAAGGCAGCCTAATCACCACCAGCACTGCCGCACACAACAAAAATCCTCCCCTTTCACTGCATACTAACTGTACAGTGAAAAGCGCTATCAGCAGAAACAGTTTTTTCTTTCTTCTTCCCTGCCTAACGCTCTCCCTGTTCAGAATCAGCAGCAGCACCTTTCCCTATTGTAAGATCGGCAGAAGTAAGATGAAGGTCGGCGTTCACAGCCTTTTATACCCCCTGTGACGCCACACAAAGCCAGCCAATCACTTCAATGCCCTTCTCTAAGATGGTGCTGGCCGCTGCGCATGTCATCGCGTTGCCCACAGTGTGCGTCCTCCATCATTGGTTGAGAAAAGGCGCTGAAAGCATCATTTGAAACGCGACTTTGACGCGCTGATCGGCGACCTCATGGCCGACCTCATGCTAGGGTCGGGTTTCGATCGGCGAAACCCGACTTTGCGAAAGGCAGCGATATTTTAATCTGACCGACCTGTTTCGCTCAACTCTACTCCTCTTTATTCCCATCAATACTTCATCATTAAACAAGCAGCTGACGATAATACAGTAAATAATTTCTGATCGAGAAATGTCTAACTACTTCATTCCGTTATCATCTTGCAAAGGTACTCCAAAATCCCCCCTGACAGACCGATATCGGGGGGTTGTCAACTTATTTATCAGCAAAATATCTGAGTATATTGACAGATTTGTGCAGCCTTGTGTTTTTAGGTTATTCGGTTATTTGAGACTCACCTCAGTTGATTGGCATTTACAGGACATTAAGTGGAATTCCTTCATTTTTCTTACATTAGATGTCACCTCCCTCTACTCCAATATCCCTCATCACATAGACCTGTTATATTTTAATAAATATTTAGCCGCAGACTAAATATTATCCAAACAACATAACTAATTCATTCTTGCAGGTCTTTTTATTTTGAACATGTTATGGACGGCGGAACGCACCAAATATAAATAATAGTAGGTGCGTTCGCCGCCCAGGGTCCACGGTGACAAGGCCGCTGCTGGGCAATGGCAGATGCACCTAGTAGGTGCGGTATTGCGCTCGGGTTAACGTCACCCGAATGCTAAAGAAAAGGCGCTGGCCCTGTTAACGTCACAGAGGCCTGCGTATGGCGTCGCAGCCGCGAACACCAACAGTTGCTGTTACTACAGCACAGCGGCAGAGGGAGCCGCAAGCGTCGGCACCGAGGACCGGGCGCCGACGGACGCTAGTGTAGGCGTGGAGCAAGTGGCGTGCAGCTTGCCACAACCTGGGACTGACTAGTCCAACTCACTGTCACCATTCGTAATAACCAAGGGAGGGGATCATAATGAGTCAGTCACCAGTCCATACATCCATCACCATACACACACAGAATAATATGCTACACTAGCGCATGGCCGAGCCGCCATGCGGGCTTTTTATAGCCATGCGCTTCCGGGACCTTCCAGTACTTTGGGAAGGACCAATCAGATCCGACATAGGACCTGCACATGTGACCCCTGCTCTCCACTGAGAGGACAAGTTGCGGGCATGCCCAGTAGCACGGCACGAGGACTTAGCCTCTGGAGCAGTTCCCTGAAAAGCAGGTTGCGCTACCATTGCTGCACCAGAGGTGGCAGCAACATCCAGGCTCACAGAACGAGTCTGAGGGGAATGTCTGGCTCGCCGTGATTGCTGAGCAGGAGTCTGAGTGGTCGGAGGAGAATGAGAGACCGCAGGATGTCTGGCTCTGGATTCCTGCTGTGCAGTGCCAGGAATCCGACGCCTAACATTGCCCCCCCCTCTGAGCCTCACTGTGCTCAAAGGCCACGATCAGGAGCGGTGCATGAATGTTTTCCACCGGCTCCCAGGTCCGAGCCTCGGGCCCATGACCCTTCCAGTCCACCAAATAAAATGTTTTGCCACGGACAAACCTGCGCCCCACGATGGCGTTAACCTCAAACTCATCAGACGATAAGTCTGATGACCCGGCAGATGACTCAGAAAACCGGACCATGTGAACTGGTTTGAGGAGGGACACATGGAACACGTCCAAAATGGCCAAATGTGGAGGAAGAGCCAGGCGGTAGACCACCGGGCTAAGTCGCTCGAGGACCTTGAATGGTCTAATGTATCGTGGTGCAAACTTGGGAGACTCGACCCGCAGTTTAATGTTTCAGGTGGAGAGCCATACCATGTCGCCAGGGGAGAAGCTTGGCGCGGGCCGCCGATGCGTGTCGGCGGACGCCCTCATCCTTTCTTTAGATGCCCGGATAGCATCCTGAGTGCGATCCCAAATGTCCGGGGCCTCCTCTGCCCAGTCTGCCACCCTGGAGTCGATGGAGGACACTGGCATCGGGACAGGGACGCGTGGATGTTGACCATAGTTTAGGAGAAAGGGCGTCTGACCAGTGGAATCAGCCACCGAATTGTTTAGGGCAAATTCAGCCCAAGGTAGCAAGGATGCCCAGTCATCCTGCCTGGCAGAGACAAAATGCCGTAAATAGGTGACCAAGGTCTGATTGGCTCTCTCGACCAAGCCATTCGTCTCGGGATGGTAAGCGGAGGATAGATTTAGCTCGATGCTGAGTAAACTGCAGAGCTCCCTCCAAAACCGAGACGCAAACTGGGGACCGCGGTCACTCACGATTTTGTCCGGCATGCCATGTAAACGGAATACGTGCTGTGAGGTGCCAAGGGGAGAGGTACTAGAATCCCCGTTTCATTTCATATGTCTCCCTGTACTGATGATGAAGCCAGTTTATTTCACTGTAATCCAGTCCTGGTTTCCTTAGTGACCAGCATGGAAAGGACTGGTAGTTCCCCCTCCACTTATTCAATCCAGGTTTTGGTTTCCTGACTGGTCCAGCTGATATAATCAGGAGGAGCTGGGATCTCTCAGTCTCTCTTGTCTGCTGAGCTGGGAGCTGACACAGTAAGATTACATGGACTTGGTTGCTGTTATATAGGTTTATTTTGTAGTTAGCCTGCTATTGTTAGTGGCCAGACGGCCTTAGATGTTTTATTTCATGTTTGGCATGTGTAACATTGAATAACAAGTGTGCACAATAAATATGCCGTGTCCATATTCATGTGGAACTTGGTAGTCTGCTGAAGTGACTTCATTGCCACACGCTTGTGCCAAAGCAAAGATCCCAGCTAAGCTATCTATTCCCCACAAATGGTGTTTCGAAAGCGGGCAACTGTGGCTGCTGGACTGTGACTGCAGAGAAAACGCTGTGTATGTCCTGGCTGAAAGCTTCTGCGCTCTTGAAGAGCCAAGAGTCCAGTAATATGGAGGAACTAGTGAAGCAGTTATTGCAAGCAAATGTGCAACAACAGCAGACTAATACTTGCTTCCAGAAGGCTCTGGAGCAGCAACATCAGATGCAGCAAGAGCAGTTGGAGGCAATAAAACAGGCCTTGGTTCGGCAACCCCGAGATGAGGGAGACCGTGCACAAAGCACTGCTAGTGCGCAGAAAGCCGTACAGAAGACTTTGCTTAAAATGACCGCAGACGATGATGTGGAAGCATACCTCACCGTGTTTGAACGTATTGCAGAACGTGAGCACTTACCGCTGGACAGATGGGCTGAGGTAGTTGCTCCATTTCTGAGCGGAGATCCACAAAAGGCCTATTACGATTTGAGTGGAGCGGATGCTATGGACTATATCAAACTCAAAGGCGAAATCCTGGCAAGGCTGGGAGTAAACACGTATGTACGCGCACAGAGGGTGCATTTATGGAATTTTGTGGAGCATCAGCCAGCCCGCTCACAAATGCATGATCTCATCCATCTAGTAAAAAAATGGCTGCAACCAGAGGCTTTGACGTCCGCACAGATGGTGGAGCGTGTTGTTCTAGACAAGTACCTGCGGTCCTTACCCGCTAAGATCCAGAGGTGGGTTGGACAGGGTGACCCAACTACCGCTGACCAGTTGGTGAATATGGTCGAACGCTACAATGCTTCTGAAAGCCTACTCCCACCCCACTGGCTCCCCAAGAAATCGCTGGAGAGTCCTGCGAAACCTACTTCATCTTCAAAAGAAGAGAACGTCACAATGAAGGGTAGCAGACCTACAAAGGACTATGGAGGTGGTACGGGCTCATATCAAGCCAGCAGACCTCGTCTGGGATCTCCATCGAGGAGACAAGGGCCTATACAATGTTGGCGATGTCGCGGGCTTGGCCATGTAGCAGCTACCTGCCCAATGACTACAGAGCCAATGGACTGTAACGCTATGAGGCGTCTTTCGTTATATGTGCAGTCAGTCTGTGTGGCGGAGACCCTCATGGGAAATGAACAACACGTGTGCCACGTTGAGGTTGACGGTTATAGTGTGAATGCCGTCTTGGATTCCGGCAGTCAAGTAACTTTGGTACATGCCAGTTTGGTGGACTCTAGCGCCCTAATGAACTTAACCGTGGGCATTAGTTGCATCCATGGGGATACTAAGAACTACCCCACTGCCTGGGTTACTCTTGCCACGCCAGTAGGGACCAAAAGACATCAGGCGGCAGTCATAAAGTCTATGGGACACAGTGTAATCCTGGGGAGAGACTTTCCCTTATTTTAGGACTTGTGAAACTTCAAAAGTGGCATGAACCCTCTAGTTGAAGACGGTACTCCGGAGCTAGCCCCTGAACCATTGCAGCAAGATGACGGAGAACCCATCTCAGAGGAAGTACTAGAATCTGCAGACTCTCCTCTGGCTGTGTATGCAGGCGAGGCAGACCAGCTAGAGGATGTTTTAGAAATGCCTGATCTTGAGGTGGCCCGTGGTAAGTTTGGGACCGCTCAGCACCAGGATCCTACTCTAGCAAGGGCGTGGGAAAACATAAAGGTCTCCGAGGGAAGACCATTGTACCCAGGGGCTCAAAACGAGTTCCCACACGTGGCGGTGCAGCAGGATATGTTGTATCACATAGACAAGGTGCGAGGGGTGGTGGTAGAACAACTAGTGGTACCTAAGTCCTTTCGTCAGGTAGTTTTGGAGTTGGCACATAAACATCCCTTGGGAGGACACCTGGCGGTAGAAAAGACAAAACACCGTATTCTGCAACGTTTCTTTTGGCCGGGTCTAGTGGGAGACGTGACCCAGTACTGTCGGTCATGTCCTACGTGTCAATTGACCGCACCTATGTCACATTTTAGAAGCCCCTTAGTGCCCTTACCAATAATAGAGGTGCCGTTCGAGAGGATAGCAATGGATATAGTCGGTCCATTAGTTAAATCTGCCAGGGGTCATCAGTACATTTTGGTAGTATTGGATTACGCCACGCGTTATCCTGAAGCAGTGCCCTTGCGGAATGCCAATGCGAAATCAATTTCAAAGGAGCTGGTTAATATGTTTTCCCGCACCGGCATTCCGAAAGAGATACTTACGGATCAAGGGCCCCCCTTTATGTCTCGTATACTTAAGGATTTATGTAAACTACTAAAAATCTCCCATTTGCGTACCTCAGTATATCACCCTCAGACTGACGGTTTGGTGGAGCGCTTTAACAAAACCTTAAAGGGAATGTTGAAAAGGGTGGTAGATAAGGACGGGAGAGATTGGCATGCCCTACTACCATACCTCCTGTTCGCTATACGTGAGGTACCCCAATCCTCCACAGGCTTTTCACCTTTTGAGATGGTTTATGGGCGGTGTCCTAGAGGCCTGTTAAATATTGCCAAGGAGACTTGGGAACAAGAGGTGACTCCTTATCGCAGTGTAACTGAACACATAACACTTATGCAGGACCGAATTGCAGCAGTTATGCCAATAGTTAAAGAGTGTTTAGAGCGCGCACAACATGCCCAAAGCACGGTATACAACCGAGCGGCAAAAACACGAGTCTTTCAACCCGGAGACAGGGTGTTGGTATTGGTGCCTACCGTAGAGAATAAATTTCTTGCGAAATGGCAGGGACCATACGAAGTGCTGGAACGAATAGGTGAAGTAAATTATAAGATACACCAACCAGACAAGAGAAAGCCCGAACAAATATACCACATAAACTTGCTTAAGGCCTGGCGGGACAGGGAGAGTCTGGTGGCAGGAGCTGCCCTTGAGAATGGGCCTCGAGAGGCACCACCTTCTAAGGTAAAGGACCCCCAGGTAGCTCCGCCAGAAGTGGGTATTACAGACACGCTATCCGAAAGCCAAAAACAAGAGACCAGGGACTTCATACAGAGGAACGCAGATATTTTCTCAGAACTTCCCGGCCGGACTCACCTAATTAAACATGACATTGTTACTGATCCACAGGCGCGGGTACGGCTAAAACCATATCGAATTCCGGAGGCTCGGAGACAAGCCATTGCCCGGGAAGTGAAGAAGATGTTAGAGCTCGGGGTCATTGAGGAGTCCCGGAGTGATTGGGCTAGCCCTATCATACTGGTGCCCAAACCCGATGGGACTATCCGATTTTGTAACGTTTTTCGGAAAGTAAATGAAGTATCGAATTTCGATGCCTACCCGATGCCAAGAGTCGATGAACTGATAGAGAGACTGGGTTCGGCCAGGTACATATCCACTATTGACTTAACAAAAGGTTATTGGCAGATTCCCCTCACGGAATCAGCCAAAGAGAAAACTGCCTTTGTTACGCCCCAGGGATTATTCCAGTACCGAGATATGCCATTTGGGTTGCATGGTGCCGCAGCCACCTTCCAACATCTAATGGATATTGTCCTAAAACCCCATGGCCAGTATGCATCCGCGTACTTGGACGACATCATTATCTTTAGCGATGACTGGGACACGCATTTGTCAAAAGTACAAGCCGTCTTAGACTCCCTAAAAACAGCTGGGTTGACTGCCAATCCCAAGAAATGTACGTTGGGATTGGAAGAGGCTCGCTATCTGGGATATAGCATAGGGAGAGGCGTTGTGAAGCCTCAAGCGAATAAAGTGGACGCTATTCAAAATTGGCCACGACCGGTAACCAAAAAACAGGTTGGAGCTTTTTTAGGGATCGTTGGTTATTATAGACGGTTCATCAAACATTTTGCGACCATCGCAGCTCTTCTCACAGATCTTACTAAGGGGTCGAAATCTGTCACAATAAAGTGGAACGCAGAAGCAGAGGAGGCCTTTCAGCGATTGAAAACAGTCCTCTGTGACCAACCAGTGCTGGTTGCACCAGACTTTAAATGGGAGTTTATTATCCAAACGGACGCCTCTGGGGTGGGCCTCGGCGCGGTTTTGTCTCAAGAAGTAAATGGCGAGGAACACCCAGTGGCCTATCTAAGCAGAAAGCTTACGAGAGCAGAAAAGAACTACAGTGTAGTTGAGCAGGAAGCCCTCTCTGTGAAATGGGCCCTGTGCACCTTGCGCTATTATTTACTAGGTCGCCAGTTTAGACTAGTGACGGACCATTCACCCCGAACGTGGATGTCCCGGGCAAAAGAAGGCAATGCGCGGGTGACACGCTGGTTCTTAGCATTACAAGGGTTTAAATTTTCCGTTGAGCACAGGGCGGGCACAGCGCACAGAAATGCAGATGCGTTGTCTAGAACGCACTGCTTGGTGACTCGTCGTGTCCAACCCCACGGGCTCGAACAGAGGAGGGGGGTGTGTGAGGTGCCAAGGGGAGAGGTACTAGAAAACAGGTATATTTCTCCCCGTTTCATTTCATATGTCTCCCTGTACTGATGATGAAGCCAGTTTATTTCACTGTAATCCAGTCCTGGTTTCCTTAGTGATCAGCATGGAAAGGACTGGTAATTCCCCCTCCACTTATTCAATCCAGGTTTTGGTTTCCTGACTGGTCCAGCTGATATAATCAGGAGGAGCTGGGATCTCTCAGTCTCTCTCGTCTGCTGAGCTGGGAGCTGACACAGTAAGATTACATGGACTTGTTTGCTGTTATATAGGTTTATTTTGTAGTTAACAAAAAGCAAAAAACAGAAATAAACTGAACTAAAAAGTAAAAAATATACTGCAAATAATGCATAAAGGTAGTAATAATAATAAGGGTATTTAGTAAACATAATTTTGATCAAAATAATGTACAAGCCATCCCGCCACGTCACGGCAACCCTTGTGGGACAGTCCCTACTCTAGTATTTAAAACCTTTTCACTTGCCAAGTGACGTGAATGTGAATAAGGATCGAGCGGCTGAACCACTAGTAACAGCTTAGGCCAGACTGGATGGCTTTCCCAGCTCAGAAAAAGGGCGGTCACACCCATATATGCACTGAATGCACAATGAAATGAATAAAAAACAAATCTGAACCAAGAATGTAAGTTAATGTGTATGCACAATGTAAGTGCATATTAACCCATGACCATTAACCAGAGAAAACAAAAAGCAAAAATTTTGTTTTTTATTCATTTCATTGTGCATTCAGTGCATATATGGGTGTGACCGCCCTTTTTCTGAGCTGGGAAAGCCATCCAGTCTGGCCTAAGCTGTTACTAGTGGTTCAGCCGCTCGATCCTTATTCACATTCACGTCACTTGGCAAGTGAAAAGGTTTTAAATACTAGAGTAGGGACTGTCCCACGAGGGTTGCCGTGACGTGGCGGGATGGCTTGTACATTATTTTGATCAAAATTATGTTTACTAAATACTCTTATTATTATTACTACCTTTATGCATTATTTGCAGTATATTTTTTACTTTTTAGTTCAGGATATTTCTGTTTTTTGCTTTTTGTTTTCTCTGGTTAATGGTCATGTGTTAATATGCACTTACATTGTGCATACACATTAACTTACATTCTCGGTTCAGATTTGTTTTTTATTTGTTTTTTATTATTTTTTAGTTAGCCTGCTATTGTTAGTTAGTGGCCAGACGGCCTTAGATGTTTTATTTCTTGTTTGGCATGTATAACATTGAATAACAAGTGTGCACAATAAATATGCCATGTCCATATTCATGTGGAACTTGGTAGTCTGCTGAAGTGACTTCATTGCCACACGCTTGTGCCAAAGCAAAGATCCCAGCTGAGCTATCTATTCCCCACAGTGCTTAATGAACAAGGTGGCCAGACCTCGAACGGAAGGCAGGCGTGCGAGTGGCACCAGATGCACCATTTCGGAAAAATGGTCGGTGACCACCCAGATGACCGTACTGCCACCAGACTTGGGCAGGCCAACTATGAAATCCATGCCAACCATCTCCCAAGGTCTATCCGCCACTGGCAGGGGAAACAACAGCCCCGCCGGCCTCTGTCTAGAGGGTCTGTTCCGAGCACACGAAACACATGCTTGCACGTATTCCTTGACATCTCGAGCCATATGTGGCCACCAATATGACCTTGCCAGGAGTTCGGTGGTCCGTTTATTACCAAAATGGCCACCCACCCTGGAGGCATGTGCCCAGGCGAGGACCTCCGGCCGTAGCTGAGGAGGCACCAAGGTCTTGCCCGGTGGTACCGACTCGAGAGCAACTGGAGCCACAGTCGTAAAACTCTCCGGCGGGAGAATTAACCGAGGCTCAGCTTCTCCTTCTTCCGCTGAGACCACTGAACGTGAGAGAGCATCCGCACGGACGTTCTTCTCTCCAGAGAGGTAGTGGAGGGTGAAGCGGAATCGGGAAAAGAAGAGCAACCACCTGGCCTGACGGGAATTCAGGCGTTGGGCCGTCTGTAGATAGACCAGGTTTTTATGGTCCGTATATACCTGAAAGGGAAACCGGGCTCCCTCCAGGAGATGTCTCCCTCAGAAAAGGCCAACTTCATGGCTAGCAGCTCCCTGTCGCCGATGGGGTAATTTTTCTCCGCCGGTGAGAAGGTCTTGGAATAGAAGAAGCAGGGATGCTTCCGACCTTGAGCATCCTTTTGATAAAGGACTGCTCCTGCACCGACGGAAGAAGCGTCTACCTCAAGGATTAACGGCTTATCCACATCGGGACGATGTAATATGGGAGCGCCAGCAAAATGTGATTTTATAGCCGAGAAGGCCTTGGAGACCTGTTCTGACCAAGCATTGGGGTTAGCTCCTTTCTTGGTGAGAGCAACCAAAGGAGCCACCAGTGTGGAAAAGTGTGGTATGAACTGGCGGTAGTAATTCACGAACCCCAAAAAGCGCTGCACCGCTTTGAGGGAATGGGGTTCCTGCCAGTCCATTACCGCTTGTAGTTTGGCAGGATCCATGGCCAGCCCCTGGGCCGAGATGATATAGCCCAGGAACGGCAAGGACTCCTGCTCAAACTGGCACTTCTCCAGCTTAGCAAATAGCGAGTTCGCCCGCAGACGGCCGAAGACTCTGCAGACGTCTCTCCAGTGGGTGGTCAAATCTGGCGAAAAGATGAGTATGTCATCCAGATAGACCACCACCGAGGTAGAGAGCATGTCGCGGAAGACGTCGTTGACAAAATCTTGGAAGACAGCTGGCGCATTACAAAGGCCAAAGGGCATAACCAGGTATTCGTAATGGCCATCCCTGGTATTAAAAGCTGTCTTCCATTCGTCTCCTTCGCGAATGCGGATCAGGTTGTATGCACCCCGCAGATCTAATTTAGTAAAGATCCAGGCCCCCCGCAACCTGTCAAATAACTCCGAGATCAACGGTAGGGGGTATTTGTTTTTAACCGTGATAGCATTGAGACCTCGGTAGTCAATGCAGGGGCGTAACTCTCCGTTCTTCTTCTGTACGAAGAAGAACCCTGCACCAGCCGGTGACACAGATTTTCTGATGAAACCCCTAGCCAGGTTCTCCTGGATATATTGGGACATAGCCTCCGTCTCAGGGAGTGATAACGGGTAAACACAGCCTCGGGGAGGCTCTGTGCCTGGCAGGAGATCAATCGGGCAATCATAGGAACGGTGCGGCGGGAGCGTCTCCGCAGACTTCTTAGAGAAGACGTCCGCGTACTGGTGGTAGGGTTTGGGGAGCGCGGAGAGATCCGCAGGCACTTCAGTGGAAGCCACCTGAACGCTGCCCCTCAGGCACCTTCCCTTACAGTCCTTGCCCCAGCCCAGTATCCTCCCTGAAGCCCAGTCAATATGGGGGGAGTGGCAACGAAGCCAGGGAATTCCGAGGAGCACCTGATCGATGCCATTGGGCATAATAAGCAGGGACAGAGTCTCCTGATGTGAGGGTGAAATAGAGATTCCAAGTGGGGCTGTCTAATGGGTCACCTGAGACGGTAACGGTGCCCCATTTACCACCCTAATGGTCAGAGGTTGGGAGAGTAACACCAGAGGGATAGCGTGTCTCTGGGCAAAAGTCGAGGACATAAAGTTCCCCTCGGCCCCGGAATCCAGGGTGACCTCTGCCTCCCAGGTGGAGGACCCACTATTTAATGTACCTCGGAACACCGGTTTGGGTGAAAAGGGCCCCACCTTGGATTGACCACCACCTACGGCCACTGAACGTGGTCGTCTCTTCGGCCGCTGAGGGCATGTGCCAGCAGAGTGGCCAAACTGTCGCCACTGATAACAGCGCACAGAGCTTGGCATCGGACACAACTTAGTGCCGATGCGAGACACCTCCATAGGCTCAGAGGAAGGGAGCTCCTGTGCAGGATATATCAGCGGCTCGGTAAAGGTGGGAGCCAAATTAACCCTACGTCTGGATTGCGCTCGTTCCAACCCGCGCTCCGTGAAGCGGAGATCAATGCGGGTGGAAACGGCGATCAACTCCTCCAGACTTGTGGGAATTTCCCTAGTAGCTAGAGCATCTTTTACTTGCTCAGCCAGGCCTCTCCAAAACACCGGGACCAACACTTTGTCCGGCCACTCTAACTCGGAAGCCAGTGTCCGAAACCGGACAGCATGATGGCTAACCGAAAGTGACCCTTGTGTTAAGGATAACAGTTGGAGAGCCGTATCGTGTGTGACCCGTGGTCCCAAGAAGACTTGCTTCAGAGCCGCGAGGAACTGAGCAGCTCCCTGTACCATGGGATCATCACGTTCCCACAATGGCGTGGCCCACTGTAATGCCCGGCCAGACAGCAGGGAGACAATAAATCCCACCTTAGCCCGCTCTGTAGGAAACCGTGCAGCCAGCAACTCCAGCTGAATGGAGCACTGACTAACGAATCCCCTACAGGAGGCACTATCACCCGAAAACTTATCGGGGAGCGGGAGGCAAGACATTGTCGGCAAGGGCAAAAGTGTGGGCGCACGTGAGACAGCCTCAGCGACTGTCTGAGCTGCAGCTAGAGCAGCATTCGCAGCTGAGTTGGTGCTCTCAATAGCCGCCAACCTGCTCTCCTGCTGCCGAATGTAGCGCTGCAGCTGCTGCACGTCTGCCATTGCCAGCCAGACCCTGGCGCTAGTGTGATGTTATGGACGGCGGAACGCACCAAACATAAATAATAGTAGGTGCGCTCGCCGCCCGGGGTCCACCGTGCGGTAGGTGACAAGACCGCTGCTGGACAATGGCAGATGCACCTAGTAGGTGCGGTATTGCGCTCGGGTTAACGTCACTCGAACGCTAAAGAAAAGGCGCTGGCCCTGTTAGCGTCACAGAGGCCTGCGTATGGCGTCGCCGCCGCGAACACCAACAGTTGCTGTTACTACAGCACAGCGGCAGAGGGTGCCACAAGCGTCGTCGCCGAGGACCGGGCGCCGACGGATGCTAGTGTAGGCATGGAGCAAGTGGCGTGCAGCTTGCCACAACCTGGGACTGACTAATCCAACTCACTGTCACCATTCGTAATAACCAAGGGAGGGGATCATAATGAGTCAGTCACCAGTCCATACATCCATCACCATACACACACAGAATAATATGCTACACTAGCGCATGGCCGAGCCGCCATGCGGGCTTTTTATAGCCATGCGCTTCCGGGACCTTCCAGTACTTTGGGAAGGACCAGTCAGATCCGACATAGGACCTGCACATGTGACCCCTGCTCTCCACTGAGAGGACAAGTTGCGGGCATGCCCAGTAGCACGGCACAAAGACTTAGCCTCTGGAGCAGTTCCCTGCAAAGCAGGTTGCGCTACCATTGCTGCATCAGAGGTGGAAGCAACATCCAGGCTCACAGAACGAGTCTGAGGGGAATGCCTGGCTCGCCGTGATTGCTGAGCAGGAGTCTGAGCAGTCGGAGAATGAGAGACCGCAGGATGTCTGGCTCTGGATTCCCGCTGTGCAGTGCCAGGAATCCGACGCCTAACAGAACAATAATTACTTTTTTGGGGAATTTTTACCATCAATCGTGAGTATCTACAATGGGATCGAAGGTCGCACCAAGCTATGCTAATTTATTCATGGGGGGGTTTTCAGGAATTATTTATTTACAAAGAAGTATTTTTTTTACAAAAGATGTATTAACTATCTATTCATCATTTGAGACAACTCTAATATCAATATAGAATCCTCTATGCAAGACTTTATGCTCCAATAATTGAGGCATTTCTTTTTCTCCTAATATAAATCCAGAAACCTTCCTTTTTCTCAATGTAACAATCTATTTTTTTAGACAACTACATCTGCAGTTAAACTTCTTTTCTTAAAAGTAGATGCTAACAATTACATTCATTTTAGAAGTGGCCATTACTCCAGATGACTTGAAAACATCCCACAAAATCAGTTTAAGAGTCTGAATAAATTGTACTTGACTCAGATTTGGCCAACATCCTATACCACCATTGGCAGTATCCCACCAGAAACCCACTTCTCCTGTGGCCCAGTCTACAGCCCACCAGCACCACCTCCTCCTATGGCCCACAGCCTTCATCCATCAGCACCACCTCCTCCTGTGGCTCACAACCTGCACCCACCAACACCTCCTCCTGTGGCCACAGCCAAACACACATTGTACTGCCCAACATTGTGGGCAAAAAAAAACACCCTCCAACCAACTAGCCATGCAATCTTTTATTTTCCAGGATGGAATGTGGGCCCAAACAAACAAGACAGATGTGCTTTTCTCAATGAGGCTTTTGGTTTGGAGATTTCTGCACAACAACCTCATACCTCAGAATCGTACCATCAGACCATGGGATTTTCCCACCCTTTAGTCCCTTTCTGTCAGTTGCCCCCTATGTGTTAAATCGAGTTTCTGCGCCCTCACCTTTTTCAACACCCAGTCCAGGCCCAATTCCCCCACTTCATATTATAATTTTTTTTCCTTTTTTCGTTGCTAAAAATCATCATTAGGTTTTGGTGTATGAAAATAATATGCCTATTTTTTTTGTTCTTGGCATACAAATCTATATGATTTGTGTTTAAAAAAGACCTGGTTTCATTTGGTTTATTTGTTCTGATCAGTAAATCACACACACAACACTAAAAAGCATCAGTGGGAAAGTGTACAACTGTGGGATGAAGATTTTATTTTCCAGGATGGAACGTGGGCCCAAACAAACAAGACAGATGTGCTTTTTCCAATGAGGCTTTTGGTTTGAAGATGTCTACAACAACAACCTCATACCCCAGAATCGCACCAGAGACTCCAGAGCATGGGATTTTCCCACCCTTTATATAGTCCCTTTCCGTCAGTTACCCCCTATGTGTCAACTCGAGTTTCTGCACCTTCACCTTTTTCAACACCCTGTACAGGCCCAGTTCCCTCACTTCACATTATAGATTTTTTTCCTTTTTATGTTGCTATAAATCATTATTAGTTTTGGTGTATGAAAATAATATGCCTATTTTTTGTTTCTTGGCATACAAATCTATAATATGATTTGTGTTTAATATAGGCCTCATCTCATTTGGTTTATTTGTTGTTCTAATCAGTAAATCACACACACAACACTAAAAAGCATCAGCGGGAAAGTGTACAACTGTGGGTTGAAGATTAAAGTCTGTGAAATGTGTAATACACATGGAGTTTCACAGACTATTAATACCACAAAGTTGTATCTATACTAGTTATTAAAATGGGGGACCGCAGAAAAAAAAATTCTGCATCATTTCTGTATTTTTGGGCTGGAAAGAGGCAGCTGCAAAAATGCATGATTTTGGTTCATTTTTGCCTGATTTGAGTGAAGTCAATGGTGAAAACAGGGCAAAACAGCAGAGAATTGGCATGCAGATTATTTTCTGCACCAAAGTTGCAAAAAACTCAAAATGTGCATGACCCGTCAGGTTTCTCATTCACTTTGCTGGCATCAGGTTTTGTCACATATTCGGGCAGAAAAAATGCAGCAAAAACGCACCAAACCTGCAACGTGTGCACACAGCCCTATAGGTACAAGCGATATCTGCAAAAACCATATACATCCGTATGAGAAAACGGACATGTGAACGAGGCCTTAGGTGTAAGTAGTAATGCCTGATAATAAACATATTGGGTAAATATAAGGGACGTATACACATGGACTGCTGTTGTACAATTTGCCTTGTGACATAAGTGCGCTTCACAAGTATTTGTATTAGGTTAAATTTTTTCCCTTTTATATTCTGTAATGTTTTTAGTTCTTAGCTTCTTGGAGAAGGCAAAGTGCGCATCAGAATAAATTTAGTTTACTTTCTTTTTGTGTTTAAAAATGTGATTTTTTTCCTCTTTCTGTCATCAGTATTACATTGTTTTTCTTACTTTGTTTTGTATTACGGCGCTATAAGGCTGGTTTCACATTTGCGTTAAAACAACGCTGCGCCCTGCGTCGTTAAGCCCCGCCCCGAGCCGGCTCCCTGCCCGCCCCATCCGGGATCACCGCCTACTTTCGCATTTGCACGCATGCGATATGGGGCGGGCAGGGAGCCGGCTCGGGGCGGGGCTTAACGACGCAGGGCGCAGCGTTGTTTTAACGCAAATGTGAAACCAAACTAAGATCATTTTTCTTACTTGTATGTTTCTTAGTTTGATCTTATTTATACTGAAGGTGATTTTCAGATACTTTATGAAGCGCTGCTTGGCATTTTTTCTCGCATCCCCATTATTTGTCATTTATAAACTTATGATTGAGGTTTAAAATTTTTCGTGCTTTCTTTCAGTATTTTGTTATGATGAAATTTACACGTCTGATTTTTGCCTATTTTCTATCTTTTGCAGTTATTTTAACTCCTCGTCTCCTTTTCTCTTGAAGGATCTCTGTATGTAGGGCTGGCAGAACGCACCAAATAATAGGAAGGTAGTAATAGTAATAAGGTGTGTTCGCAGCCCTGGGTCCACCGTGCAGATGTTACTTGCTGCCCGTTAATGGCAGACGCTATATGGCAGTATAATAGAACACACGCGGGTTAACGTCACCCGGTGGATAGAGGCAGACTGCTGCTTCACAGAACCACAATACCGCAGAATATAAATGCCGTAGCCTGTTAAGCTCAGAGTTCAGCAATGAATGCTAGTGTACAGTCACAGAACTCTGCCCCAAAGGCACAGGGTTAGAGTCTCTCTAGACCCACTAAGCGTGCGGCCTCACACCTGCAAACACCACTAATAGATGCTGGCTACCGTGGAGTGCAGACAAAGCCACTACTTGGCGCTGAAGCCAGGCCCTGACTCTGCCTCCTACCTGCACTTTCCTACCTCCACTAACTGGCAAGTCCAAACACATGCGTACCAAGGGTAGGGGTTTCATAATGAGTCAGTCACCAGAGACAGTCATACGTGCATACAACACACTCTCCACAGACCGCAGGGGACATGGCTTGAGATTCCCCATGCAGTGGTGCGAACTTGCGGCCTAACACTGTAGTTACTCGTTATTTGAGTTGTCATTTTCATGCCGTCATTTGACGTCAGTATTGATCACTTTTCGGCCTCTGCGGCATTTTTCCCTCACATCGCTGCAGTTATTGATATTTTTACAGGAACGCTTTGAAAATTCAGATTCTGTGCTCTTCTGCTGTTGTGGCGTCCCGAACTAACACTGCAGATCTCCTAACACCATTAGTGTCTGTACACAGCGCTCAGGCACTGCTCTTTCTTCACAGGATTCACCTTTTGTGAGGTAATTTTACATCATGGCATCACTAAAACATATTCCCACTAGCGCGATTTACAGCAAGGAGAGCGGTCTTTCCTGGCTTTGCTGTGTAATGGCGTCACAGACAAGTTTCCTGGCCTCACACAGCTCAGCTGCCCTTCTACCAGTCCTCACTATATCGCACGTGTGGTCAAAATGGCGCCGTCGCCTTCACATCGCTCCTTTTATACCAACTGTGGACAGAGCGTCACCGCCCACATACTCAGCGACACCTTGTGGTGGGAGGATGAATTGGAATATATTTCACACTACAGGCCCTTCCATGACGGCACAGGCCCTTCCATGACGGCACAGGCCCTTCCATGACGGCACAGGCCCTTCCATGACGGCACAGGCCCATGTGACTGGGCTGCAGTTAGAAGCTGGAAGGAGCCCATACAGTCTAGCCTCAACCGCAGCCTCAGCACTTCCTGGTATCAGGTCTTCACGAGACTGGAGGAGGCCCCGCCTTTTCCGGTGACGTCATCCCCACCACAACAGCAGCAGCTCCATTCTAGCCACTCCCCTCTCAGCTCTGACCACGTCACGGTGACGTGTCTCCCCCCGTGAGAAGATGTGGTTCTGGTCCCGGGACCCGGCCCGTGATTTCCCGTATGATATTACCGGGGAGAGAGAAGAATTACCGGGAGGATGGGGGATACAGAAGGGCAAGAAGAAGGTGCGTCCATGACATGTCCTCCCCCGGTGCTGCTCCTTACTGCAGTGTAACTGGGAGCATTGCTACATAGTAACGGGATGTGTACGGATGATAACCGCCCTCTGCTGATACCGCATCTGTGTGTATTGTGTCTATACAGTGGTGGCTGCAATGTCCTGGCAGGGCACTAGATCCTGTATTCTGCAGGGAAATGAGTGCCCCCTACAGATGAGAGGAGAGTATCACATCTCTGCTGCTGGAAAGAGAACAGTTACCTTTAAGGGGTTTTCCACTATAAGGAAAGTGGACCCCAAACACCCTCAACATAACAATCAGGTGCAGCCCCTCCAGGGTCCAGTGTCTGCACGCCTCACCGCTGCCGCCAATCCCTGAGCTCAACCAAGGTAGACGGCACAAGCTGCTTAGCCCAGTGATTGGCAGCAGCCGAAGCCCAGACAGGAGCAGCGTCCTGGACCCGGGGAGGGTGAGTTTGTTATTTTAGGTATTTTATAGCGTTTGGTGTCCACTTTCCTACAAACTGTATGGCTGCAAAACTGTTGGTTACGGTCACCAGATGATTGCTGTAAGCTGTGCTCTGTCGTACGGAACTTGTGGTAGTTGTGAAAAAGCCACTTGTTATTTTTTAATAATGTAGGGGCCGAGATCCTGATTCCAGCTATGTGTCATTTAGTTTACTGAGTGCAGCAGTTGTGATACAATCAGAGTATTCTCCGCTGCAGAGCTTTAAATGCTGAGCCCTGTATAACCCCACCCACACCACTGATTGACAGCTTTCTGTGGCCACTGTGCATAGGCAGAAAGCTGTTAATCAGTGCTGAATTTGTACAGAGCAGGAGACACACAGCACTATAGTGATAATCTCCTGCTGATAAAACCTCATTAGAAGCTAGAAGCCCAGTAAGTGACACATCACTATAATCAAGGTCTCTGTCCCTACATTATGCTGCTCTCAGGTTACATAGCAGTGTAGTTTATATCATGATTGGTTTCTTTTGTGAATTTGGAATAAATAAGTGATGCAGGATCCACACGGAGTATGCGGAAAAACCCAAACAGTCAGGCTGTGTGCACACGTTGCGGATTTTGATGCGTTTTTGGACGCACCGAATTGCATCAAATCGGCAGTGTTGTGCACCACCAAAGTTAATCTATGGGAAATTGAGATTTGCTGTGCACATGCTGAGGAAAAATACGCACGGATTTGCAGCATTTTATTTTCCGCAGCATGTTAATTCTTTTTGCGGATCTGCAGCGTTTCTGCAGCCATTGACTTCCATTGAGTCAGGCACATCCGCAGCAAAACCGCAGAAGTAAAAAAGCTCTGCGGAGTTTCGTGTGAGAAACGCTGCAAATCGGGAGGAGGAAGAATGTGTGTGCGGGGGTCTGCGGGGCTGTGTGTGCGCGTCTGTATGTAGGCAGGCATCGTTCTATTTCATTAAAACGCTTTATTCTGGCTGTGTCTTTTTTTTAACCTTTACCAACTATAGGATTAGTAATGGATGGGTATCATATTGACGCCTCTCCATTACTAAGGCGGGCTTGATGTCACCTTACAATGCAATGGTGACATCAACCCCATATGTTACAGGGCAGTGGGAAGAGAGAGGCTAAGCGCTGGAATTGGCACATCTTAGAGATGAGCCATTTCTGGGGCAGCTGCGGGCTGGTGTTTGTAACTGGGGGGGGGGGCAATATCCATGGCCCCTTCCTAGGCTATTAATATCAGCCCGCAGCTGTCTACATAGTCTTTTCTGGCTATTAATTATAGGGGGACCCCATGTCGTTCCGCTTTTCTTGGGGGGGGGGGGGTCCCCCTATTTTAATAACCAGTAAAGGCTTAACCCCTTAACGACAGGGAGTATTTTTGGTTTTGCATTTTCATTTTTCCCTCCCCTTCTTTCCAGAGCCATAACTTTTTTATTTTTCCATCTATATGGCCATGTGGGGGCTTATTTTTTGCGGGACGAGTTGTACTTTTAAATGACACCATTGGTTTTACCATGTCGTGTACTCGAAAACAGGAAAAAAAATTCCAAGTGTGGTGAAATTGGCAAAAAAGTGCAATCCCACACTTGTTTTTTGCTTGGCTTTTTTGCTAGGTTCACTAGATGCTAAATCTCACCTGCCATTATGATTCTCCAGGTCATTACGAGTTCATAGACACCAAACATGTCTATGTCCTCTTTTATCTAAGTGGTGAAAAAAAATTCCAAAGTTTGCTGAAAAAAAAATAAAAATTGCGCAATTTTCCGAGACCCGTAGCGTCTCCATTTTTCATGATCTGGGGTCGGGTGAGGGCTTATTTTTTGTGTGCCGGGCTGACGTTTTTAATGATACCACTTTTGTGCAGATATGTTTCTTTTGATCGCCTGTTATTGCATTTTAATGCAGTGTCGCGGCGACCAAAAAAACTTAATTCTGTCGTTTTTAATTTTTTTTCTCGCTACGCCGTTTAGCGATCGGGTTAATGCTTTTTTTTTATTGATTGGGCGATTCTGAACGCGGCGATACCTAATATGTGTATATGGGATTTCTTTTTTACTTTTTTTATTTTGATTGGGGCGAAAGGGGGGTGATTTGAACTTTTAGGTTTTTTAATTATTTTGTTTTTTACTTTTGGCATGCTTCAATAGCCTCCATAGGAGGCTAGAAGCATGCGCAACCCGATCGGCTCTGCTACATATAGGCGATGAGCAGATCGCCCATATGTAGCAGATTTACTGCTGTGCTTTCAGCGCTGACCACCGGGTGGCGCTGAAAGCCACATGCCTGGAACAACCATAGAGGTCTCATAGAGACCTCTGGTTGTCCAGTCAACATGACGCCGACCCCCGATCACGTGACAGGGGTTGGCAATGACGTCACTTCGGGTCCGGTGGCCGAAATGCTATTTAAATGCCCGCTGTCAGCTTTGACAGCGGGATTTAACTAGTTAATAGGCGCGGGCGGCGATTCCGCTCGCGCCTATTGCGGGCACATGTCAGCTGTTCATAACAGCTGACATGTCCCGGCTTTGATGTGGGCTCAGCGCCGGAGCCCTCATCAAAACAGGGGAGATGTCTGATGACGGACTGTGTCCGTCATTGGACATTAAGGGGTTAATATACAGCTTCTGGCTGATATTCATAGCTTTGGAGGATCCATGGGTATTAACCCCTTCCTAGGCTATAAATATCGGCCCCCAGTCGCCGTCTTTCCCTCTCTGGTGCAGAAAATTGCGTGGAAGCCCACACCATTTTTTTTTTTTTTTTTTAAATTTAAACAGATATTGCATTTAAGGCTGGGGTCTCACTTGCGAGAAACTCGCAAGAGTCTCGCACCTCAATACCTGGCACTGCCGCCAGCTTTCGGGACCAGAATGTGCAGCTGCATGTATTTCTGTGCAGCCGCACACTCCGGTCCCGAGTGCCGGCGGATTGCCGGGTTCTGAAGTGCGAGACTCTTGTGAGTTTCTCGCAATTGTGACCCCGGCCTATGCAGATTTTGTGTGTGTCTTTATTTAACTCTTTATGTACCATTTTATGTTTATTACTAAACATTGGGCTTGGTATTATCTATCCATCTATCTACATGTATATCTATAGATAGGTAGATCTATAGATAGATCGAAAGATAGTATAGTGCTGCGGTAGCACCCTACGCAGTGATGAGGCAGTGACCCACAAAGTTCAAGCATAAAAGTCTCTATAGGCTGAGTTCACACGTCGCGGTTTTAAACGCGCGATTTTGCCACGAAAACTAAGCATCCCATGCATTCCTATGGGATTCCGCAATGCTGTGCTAAAGCTGCGTTTTTTCCCGCGGCGGAATCGCTTTGCGGTAAAAAACGCAGCATGCTCATTAATTTAGCAGAATCGCGGCGATTCCGCCCACATAGCAATGTATTGTTCTTCTTACTTCCCGCATGTGGCTGTGCACACTGTGCGAAAAGTAAGCAGAACATTTGCGGATGGTACCCATGGTCCGGAGGAGAGGAGACTGTCCTCCGGGCTGTGGGTACCATATCCCTGTAAAAAATAGAACTAAAATAAAAAATATTGTTATTCTTACCTTCCGGCGACCCGCGCAGCCTTCCCGCCTCTCTGCACGCTCCCGGTCCCAGTAATCCTTTGCGAGAATGACCGCGATGATATCCGTTCTCGCGGGATCGCGACGTCTCGCGGTCATTTGCGCAACGTCATCGCGAATGACCGCGAGATGTCACAATCCCACTAGAACGGACGTCATCACGGTCATTCTCGCAAAGGATTACTGGGACCGGGAGCGTGGAGAGAGGCGGGAAGGCTGCGCGGGTCGCCGGAAGGTAAGAATAACAATATTTTTTATTTTTTTTATTATTTTTTACATCCTATCTTTTACTATTGATGCTGCATAGGCGGCCTCAAGAGTAAAAAGTTGTTCACACTCGTCAAACACTATGTTTGACGAGTGTGACCAACCTGTCAAGCAGTTCTCCAAGCGATGCTCCAGATTGCTTGGAAAACGCTAGCATTCTGCAAGCTAATTACGCTTGCAAAATGCTAGTTTTTCCACGGAAAGTCGCGGGAATTTAAAATGCGAATTCTCACGGCACAGAAAGGTTCCAATCCACACAAATGCATATAACGTCAGTGCATATTATCAGTGTTCAACTTACACCAGTTCATAGCACTACATAGTACACGGCTTTGGAGACAACAAAAAGATTAGGAGCAAAAGAATCACTAATATATGATATTATGGGGTGGGGTTGCTTTGCTGGTGACACTGTTGGGGATTTATTCAAAATTGAAGGCATACTGAACCAGCATGGCTACCACAGCATCTTGCAGCGGCATGCTATTCCATCCGGTTTGTGTTTAGTTGGACAATCATTTATTTTTCAACAGGACAATGGCCTCAAACACACCTCCAGGCTGTGTAAGGGCTATTTGAACAAGGAGAGTGATGGGGTGCTACGCCAGATGACCTGGCCTCCACAGTCACCAGACCTGAACCCAATTGAGATGGTTTGGGGTGAGCTGGACCGCAGAGTGAAGGCAAAAGGGCCAACAAGTGCTAAGCATCTCTGGGAACTCCTTCAAGACTGTTGGAAGACCATTTCCGGTGACTACCTCTTGAAGCTCATCAAGAGAATGCCAAGAGTGTGCAAAGCAGTAATCAAAGCAAAAGGTGGCTACTTTGAAGAACCTAGAATATAAGACATATTTTCAGTTGTTTCACACTTTTTTGTTAATTATATAATTCCACATGTGTTAATTCATAGTTTTGATGCCTTCAGGGTATGTGCACACGGTGCGGCTTCTGCTGCGGATCTGCAGCGTTTCAGGCTCTGCGGGTCCGCAGCAGATTTAGGTGCGTTGTGCAGAACAATTGTTTTCAATGGTAAACTGGAAAACGCTGTGCACATGCTGCGGATTTTTCTGCGGTTTACAATCCGCAGCATGTCAATTCTTTTGTGCAGAAACGCTGCAGTTTCACACCTCATCCATTATGAGGTGTGAAACCGCAGGGAAAAACCGCAGGCAAATCCACAGATAAACCACAGGACTTTAGTCCTGCGGATTTATCTGCGGATTCTACTACAAAATCCGCACCACCAAAAAACTCCGTGTGCACATACTTTCAGAGTGAATCTACAATTTTCATAGTCATGAAAATAAAGAAAACTCTTTGAATGAGAAGGGGTGTCCAAACTTTTGGTCTGTACTGTACATTTAAAGTCAACACTGTCAGTCGATTTCTGTATGAGCTGCCATAATACACAGCATATTTTCTGTACTTTATATGGCCTTTGTGATTGTTCCCTTATTTTATTTTTGAAATATAACAAGCAAAAATGTGGTCACTTGCAATGAGGGGGTGTATAACTGCAGTGGTGTGCCAGTCTTGTGTAAAGGTACTGTCACACTTAGCGATGTACCAGCGATCCCGACCAGCGATATGACGCGATCAGGATCGCTGGTACATCGCTAAGTGGTCGCTAGTGAGCTGCCACACAGGCAGATCTCACTAGCGACATCGCTGGGGACGGGGGTCGCTACTTACCTGTCACACCAGGCGATCCTGCGTCCTCCCACCCGGCTCCACGCGTCGCTTGTCCTCACAGCAGGAAGCACCGCAGGAAGCTGACGACGAGAAACAGTCCTGAACGTTCTCGCGCGATCAGCGATAACCAGCGGGGGAGCCGGTCGCTGGTAAGTATCAGACACAGAGATATCGCTAGCAATATCGCTATAACGTCACTAGTTATAGCGATATTGCTAGCGATATCTCTTAGTGTGACATGCCCTTAAGGCATAACAGTTTCTCTTGTTTTACTTAATAACAATGCTCTTATTAATCTTTTAATATAGGGTATGGGGACAAAAATGCACTATTGTTTATCATTTCATTGTTGATTATTATCAGTAACATTGTGTCAGCTGTAGAAAGTTATTCGATGGTCGCTGCCCCAGGGCTCCTCAATGCCCGGCCTGCACACCATTTGGGTATGTGCACACGTTGTGGATTTGGCTGCGGATCCGCAGCAGTTTTCCATGCTGTGTACAGTAGCATGTAAACCTATGGAAAACCAAATCCACTGTGCACATGCTGAGAACAATTCTGCACAGGTTTGCTGCGGTTTATTTTCCGCAGCATGTCAATACTGCGGAATCCCTGACGAAGGATTCAATCCGAAACGTGCGTCGGGGCTGTGCTGCTCGGTAACCGGCGGGCCTTAAAGGTATATACCCCTAATTGCTCTCCCCTGTCTCTTATTTGCTTTTTGCACTTAACACCTTATATGCACATGTTACAATTGATGTTTGTATTTTTGAATATATATTTATTTGGACTCTTGCACATTTCGCTTTGTTTGGAGCCCTCATATGGTGAAATTGGCTCCTTGTTTACATTGCCACCTTTGTTATGAGAGTAGCGTACTAAGGATAGTATATTAAATTACTACATATTACTTTGATGGAATATTTATGTTTTCGGCCCGCTGGGTTCTGTATAGAAATATTTTATGATAGCTATATTATACTTTAAATGAGCGCACAATGCTTTTGTTATCATTTACCACTATTATCTAATAAAGGTATTTTAATTATAATGCACTGCTTTTACTCATTATTTGTTTATTTTTTAACTATCTTCTATTTGACCATAAATTCGAGGTCTTTCTGGTTCAGTATTATTTAATTCTTGAATGGTCTACCATTTTCCTTCAGCAACTATATAACACGGCTACTATATATGTATTTTAATATTATTTTTATCTAAGGATTTTTCTGGGTTTTAACCGTGGAATTATATAGGCATTGCTTTTACCAGGTTGTGGGGTCATGTCCGTACTTTGTGCGGAATCCGCAACGTTTTTACACCTCTTCCATTATAGGAATCCGCAGGTGTAAAATAGCAGGAAATCCGCACTAAATCCGCAGGTAATTTTACCTGCAGATTCAGCCAAATCCGTGCAGAAAAATCCGCAGCCAAATCCGCAACGTGTGCACATACCCTTTGTATTGTAGAGATAAAGATCTCATCTGCACACTTGTCCACTGAAGGAGTTTGTCTTTGAGATCGCAGTGGAGATACATTTTGTTTCCTTATAAAATAAAATTGGTCATTCACTGTTCAGTTGTCATTTCAAGTGTAAGATCACTCATCGTTCGTACGAATCTTCCTTTGCTGGACTGCATGATACACATGTCCAATTACATTGTACAAATACCTTTTAGATGAAGCTATACATTTCTGGCAAGTAGCTAACAAAAATGTTCTATAATTATTGGGATGGAGCTAATGAAACTATCAGCATGGAGACATCTTGCCGTGCATGATAGTCATCCAAAATTATCAGACATGACAGATCGATCTTTTGGACAGCTATGATTGTTCATCGACCAAAAACCCACCTAAAAAAGCATACAACAAGCGAAAGATCGATTTTGGTCAAAATTGTATATGTAATATAACTTTGATCTGATGTTTATGGGGCTTTAAGAGTCCCATTCTCTTCCTTTTTTTAAAAAAAAAAAAAAAAATCAGATTTACAAATGTGTTTGTTGCATTTTTCGCCAAGTTCTATTCTCAGTGTCCCATCACATGTAAGACGGATTTATTTAGTGTTTTCGATCTTTTGCGTCTCATTTGACAATGGAACTGTTTAAGCTACTTTCACACATCAGTTTTTTGCCGTCAGGCAGGATCCGGCTATTTTTAGAAAAAACGGATCCGGCATAAATTTTGTAGAACTGTAGAAACGGATCCGTTTTTCTGCTGGATCTGTCTAGCAGGTTATATCTGTTTCCTGGGGGCTGGCCAATTGGATCTGAGCATGCGCAGACTTAAAAAAACGGATCCGGTGGCTGGATCCGTCTTTTTCTGGATCCGGCGCCCATAGACTTTCATTGTAGCAAAAAGCCGGAAGCGTCGGATCCGGCACTTCCGGCTTTTTCGCCGGAGACAAAAAACGTTACAGTAACCGTTTTTTTCCAGACGCCGGAATGAGACAAGTAGCCGGATCCGGAAAAAAACGGATGAAACGCAATGCCATCCGGCGCTAATGCAAGTCAATGGGGAAAAACTGGATCCGGCATTGCATTTTGCCGGATCCAGTTTTACAAAAAAAAGCCGGATCGCGCCTGACGGCAAAAAACTGATGTGTGAAAGAGGCCTTATGCTTCTTTAGCCACAGGCTGCAGGTTCCAGAAACCAGCTCTCTGTTATTGCAGGTATGTTTCAAAATGAAACATGTATGACTGCAATAATGAAGTCGATCTCCATAGTTCGGGCAGCATGAATCGACTGACAGCTTTAAAATTTAACAGCGTGCCACCATGTTGCATCAAAACTTTAAAGGGAATCTGTCACCTTTTTTTTGCCCTATGAGCTGCCAGCATTGACATCAGGGGCTTATCTATAGCATTCTGTAGATAAGCCCCCGATGTAACCTGAAAGATAAGAAAAACACGTTAGATTATACTCACCGGAGGGGGCGGTCCGGTCCGATGGTGTCGTGGTCCGGTCTGACGCCTCCCATCTTCATACGATGCCGTCCTCTTCTTCTCTTCCTGTAGTGGCTCCGGCGCAGGCGCACTGCTCTGCCCTGTTGAGGGCAGAGCAGAGTCCTGCAGTGTGCAGGCGTCGGGAGAGGTCTGGCGCCTGCGCACTGTAGTATTCTGCTCTTCCCTCAACAGGGCAGAGCAGTGTGTCTGCGCCGGAGCTACTACAGGAAGGGAAGAAGAGGATGACATGGTATGAAGATGGGAGGCGCCGGACCGGACCGTCCCCTCCGGTGAGTATAATCTAACGTGTTTTTCTTATCTTTCAGGTTACATCGGGGGCTTATCTACAGCATTACAGAATGCTGTAGATGAGCCCCTGATGTCAATGCCGGCAGCTGATTGTCCAAAAAAAGGGTGACAGATTCCCTTTAAATACAAGAAACTGTAGCAAGGTAAAGTTAGACAACAGTAAGTAAAGAAGCTCCAAATTTATCATCCATCAAGGAGCGCCATGATAAATTTAGCATTTATTTCGGACTGTCTGTTCTTAATTTGCACCGTTTGTATCTAAGATAGAATTAGTAAATCTGACCAATTTTGTTAGTTGACAATTTTCAACAGATTTTTTTATGTAACGAACAAATAAAACGACGACCAAACTTGTAATTTACCTCTCCGACTATTAAGAATGTCAAAAACAGAGACAAAATTCAGAGCACATTACACCTACAATGTGGGAGATTTGCCGGCTCACCTCCAACAGTGTGCACGGAACAGACCTGGTATACCGGGTAGTATTCGAAAAGAAAACCATATATAACTTAATAGTACAGGAAGATGTTGTCAATATTCATCCAATAGAAGGATCTGTGTTGTGACTCGATACTTTGTAGTAAAATGACATAATATTGTCTGCCGGTAATCCTGAAAAAGGTCTCTGAAATATATTTCAGAAGAGAAGGTCCAAGGCATCGCCAGTCCCAAGAGATAAGAATAGAAAAATTGACACCTGAACATACAAGTCGGCTATATTTCATCAGTGACCTGTCTCAAGTTCTAGAAACAGTCTTAGGGCTTGTTCACACCCTGCATTTTTGCCAATAAAAAAAACGCAGTGTTTTACAAGTACCAGCAAAGTACCATCAGCACTATGGAGGCCTATCTCAATAAAGTACAATGGGCTAGCAACCCAAGCTGTCTGGATAAAAGTGGCCAAAGTGCAGGGAAAGTTCTTAAAAGTGACGAGATATATATTTAGAGTGTCCCCTTCGCCCCAGGCTGCCGAGCATTAAGGCAGGAGAGTGCACTCATTGAGTATAAAGTGCAAAATGCAACATAATGAATAGTTGGTTAGCCTGCACTAAAGGGCCAAACCTAATAGTGCACAATGGATTAACTGTCCTAATAGTCTGGACATAGGGGGCCAAAAAGCAGTAAAAGTACTTACAAGTGGATGTAGCTATTTGGACTATCCCGTTGCCCCAACGCACATTTTGTCAAAAACTTCTTCAGGACGTGTGTGCGTGTACACCTCCTGAAGAAGTTTTTGACTAAACGTGCGTTGGGGCTGTGGGGACGTCACTTCATAGAAGATTGTAGCCCTGCGAAGCCGGAGTTTTGTGTAGTGTCTCATAGATCGGATTTACTTGTCTATTTCCAGTGTTGATAAATATAAATTTGTGATATTTAATGTTATTATGCATGGTATATTATCACTTTTGTACATAACATTGACCTGTACACAATTTTTATTTTTGTTTTTCATTGGTCAGGCCGGTGGCGACCAAGTATCTGTGCTCGCTTATGAAATTCGTCCGGGAGCAGAAGAACAGACACAAGCGGCAAAATCTGCCTTGAAAAGAATAAAGACTTTGAGACACCCAAATATCTTAGCGTATGTGGATGGCTTGGAGGTAATGGTTGTTGTGAGCTGACTTTTTTTTGTTTAAAGGGATGTTCTCAAGTTTCAAAGTTACCTCCTACCCTTTGCAGTCGCTGAGGGTCCGACCGTCATGGCCCCCCAGCAATCCCGAAAACGGGCTCTGAAGAACCCCGACTAAATGGAGGTCAATCATAAGCTGTGTAGTGCAGGGGTAGCACCGTACACAGTGAAGAGACAGTGACCCACAAAATTGAAACACAAAAGTCTCTTTAATGTGTTATCTTCACAACATTAAAGTTCAAATTCACACAAGTGCAAATAATATTAGTGTTCAGTTCACACCAGTCCATACCACTTCATAGTACACGGCTTTAAATCACAGTCCCTAAACACGCTAGACTTCTTGTCCAGTTTCCGTAGGCGACTGCACACCGTATCTATGTCTCTTAAAAATAGCTTCCCTTCATTAGTTTGCAGCCCTTAAACACGCTGGACCTCCCTTTGTCCCGTTTCCGTGGGCGACCGCACCTCTGTGTTAAGGTCTCTTTACTCACATACACAGCTGTACAGAGTTCATGATCTCCTCCTGTTTTCACTTGTTACACACGCCAGTCCTCCTCTGACTTGTTACCGTGGACGACAGTACCGCTCCTCCGGATCACTGCCAGGAACCATATACTCCTTTTTGCAGCCGTTACACACGCCAGTCCTCCTTCGGGCACAGGACAGTCTAACCTCCGGTTCACCTCCAGGCACAAGACCTGTCCACATCCAAGACCAGTCACCGTGGACGGCAGCACCGCTGTGTACGCTGTGGGCGTGCCAGGCCTCACTCTGACCCTAACACTCCTGAGACACTCACCAGATTCACGCAAACCCGTTCCTGCAGGGCATTTAACATAGAAACCTGTGGTCTTCAACTACATATAAAACCTGGACCGGAAATGAAACAGACTGCACCACTTACATACTGCAGTCTGTTTCAAAACACCCATTTCAGAGCAGGTTTTCCCTCGGACCATAGCAAGTCCAAGACTAACACATGATCAGATATTGCTCCGTTCGGCTGGGATTCTTCACAGCCCCTCTTCTTGGGATTGCTGGGGGCCACCGTGTTAAGAACCTTAGCTATTAGAAAGTTTGCCTTTATGCTAAAGATAGGGGCTAGCTTTCATACTTGAGAACACCCCTTTAAATTATCTATCTATCAATCACAAGAAGTAAGAGCAGCACAGAAAAAAACCAATATAGGATGCAAGGCCCCCCAGGCATGTAATAAACATTATGTAGTGATTTAAAAAAAATGGAGACAGCTCACCATTCAATGTGAAAAGGTAGACGTGCTTCTGTTTAATAGTGTTGATTTGTGTACAGCGGTGTTTAAATTGCCAATTGATAATTAATCTGATACAGTAATTAACTGTTTATATTTGTACTATTGCACTGCACTTTATAACACTTTGGTCCTTATGGATAATGTATGCACTTTATGTATGTCACTCAGTTTTGAGTTGGTATAACTTATTTTATCTAATTACTGTTAAGCACATTCAGTCATTTGTATGCCATAAATATCTTGTCTGTGCACCCATGTATTGCTTGAAAAAGGCTCAGTGTGAGCCGAAACGTCGCCGTGATGGTCTGTAGTGGGGGAAATAAGTATTTGATCCCTTGCTGATTTTGTAAGTTTGTCCACTGACAAAGTCATGAACAATCTATAATTTTAAGGGTAGATTAATTTTAATGTTGAGAGATAAAATATCAAAAATAATATAATAATAATCTTTATTTTTATATAGCACTAACAAATTCCGCAGCGCTTTACAGTTTGCACACATTAGCATCACTGTCCCCAAAGGGCTCACAATCTAAATTCCTAATCAGTAGGTCTTTGGAATGTGGGAGGAAACCGGAGTACCCGGAGGAAACCCACGCAAACACGGGGAGAACATACAAACTCCTTGCAGATGTTGGTGGGATTTGAACCCAGGACCCCAGTGCTGCAGGGCTGCAGCGCTAACCACTGAGCCACCGTGCCGCCCAACAGAAAATCACATTGTCTAAATTATATGAATGTATTTGCATTGTGAAGAGAGAAATGAATATTTGATCCATCTGGCAAACAAGACTTAATACTTGGTGGCAAAACCCTTGTTGGCAAGCACAGCAGTCAGACTTTTTTGTAGTTGATGATGAGGTTTGCGCACATGTCAGGAGGAATTTTGGTCCTCTCCTCTTTGCAGATAATGTCTAAATCATTAAGATTTTGAGTCTGTCGCTTGGCAACTCGGAGCTTCATCTCCCTCTATAAGTTTTCTATATGATTTTGGTCTGGAGACTGGCTAGGCCACTCCATGACCTTAATGTGCTTCTTTATGGACCACTCCTTTGTTGCCTTGGATGTATGTCTTAGGTCATTGTCTTGCTGGAAGACTCGGCCACGACCCATTTTTAATGTCCTGAGGAAGGGAAGGAGGTTGTCACTCAGGATTTTACGGTACATGGCTCCATCCATTCTCCAATTGATGCGGTGAAGTAGTCCTTAGCAGAGAAACACCCTCAAAACATAATGTTTCCACCTCCATGCTTGACAGTGGGGACGGTGTTCTTTGGATCATAGGCAATGTTTCTCTTCCTCCAAACAAGGCAAATTGAGTTAATGCCAAAGACCTCATTTTTTGTCTCATCTGTCGTAGACAAAAAATGAGGTCTTTGACATTAACTCAATTTGCCGTGTTTGGAGGAAGAGAAATATTGCCTATGAGCACTTTCTCCCAATCACTCACAGAATCATCCAGGTGTTCATTGGCAAACTTCAGACAGGCCTGCACATGTGCCTTCTTGAGCAGGGTGACCTTGTGGGCACTGCAGGGTTTTAAACCTTTACAGCATAATCTGTTACCAATGGTTTTCTTGGTGACTGCGGTCCCAGATGCCTTGTGGTCATTGACAAGTTCCCCCCCCCCCCCGTGTAGTTTTAGGCTGATCTCTCACCTTCCTCATGATCAAGGATACCCCACAAGGTGAGATTTTGCATGGTGCCCCAGATCGATGTTGATTGACATTCGTTTTGTATATCTTCCATTTTTTTTTACTATTCTACCAACAGTTGTCTCCTTCTCACCCAGCGCCTTACTTATGGTTTTGTAGCCCATTCCAGCTTTAAACCGGTCTATGATCTTGTCCCTGACATTCTTATAAAGCTCTTTGGTCGTGCCCATGTTGTAGAGGTTAGTCTGACTGATTAATTGAGTCAGTCGGCAGGAGTCTTTCTCCTACGCCTCATTGGGGGACACAGAGACCATGGGTGTTATGTTGCTTGGCACTAGGAGGACACTAAGTAAACACAGAAAAAAGATAACTCCTCCCCTACAGTATACACCCTCTCGCTGTCTGGGAATTCCCCAGTTCTTGCTTAGTGTCTATAGGAGGCACTTGGGTCTGGTTTCAGACCACACCGTTTTTATTTTATTTTTGAATTTTCTGTAAATTTTTATTTTTTAATTAACGGAGTGAAAGGGGCGACTGTTCCTTTCTACGGCCTGCTCTCCCATGAACCAACAACAGGCAAGCACGTGGAGTAACCCTTCACGTACCTTTCCTGCGACGAACGGGGCTGATTCCTCTGATGATGGTTCCCATGATGGTTGAACGGATACAAGGGCAAGCGCAACAAGATCGCACAGGAGTGCATGGAGAAGGACCTGAACAGCGCTTTCGGATGCCCTCAATCAGCCCCAGAGCTCTCCGTCCCCCTACCCAGAGGGAGGACCGATTGAGCATACCACTTTCAGCTCTCCGTCCCCCTACCCAGAGGGAGGACCGATTGAGCATACCTCTTTCAGCTCTCCGTCCCCCTGCCCAGAGGGAGGACCGATCAAGCATCCCCCCGTTCAAGAACTCCTCCAGCTCTGCTACATCAGCCCAGGAGTATAAGAAGAATGGACTTCAGCGCTGACTTAGGCCCTGGAGTTGAGGTATGGGGTCGGGTCCTGCCCCCGGGAGAAGCGCTGACTTAGCCCCCCCGCGCGCTCAGCATTTTCAGATGGCCCCAGAAATTTAGTCCCCGGCTTTCCCCGGCCTGCTAGACCGCAATTTCAATAGCGCCGCCCCGCCCTCGGCGCCTACCGCGGGTAGGCCAAAAATTGAGCCCCCTGCTTTTCCGGCCTACTAGGCCGCAATTTGAATAGCACAGCCCGCGCTATTGCCGCCGCCCCCCTCCTCTTGGCGCCTCCCACTCCTAACGAGACGCGCAATTTTAATCTCGGGGGGCCATCTCGGTTACCTCTGCTGCAGTTAACCCTTGCAGGAGCAGCCGAATACCGGGCGACGCCACAGCGCCAACGTTTTTCCTCCCGGGGGACATAACACAGGACCGAGGGTAAGCTGCATCTGCCCTCAGATTAAAGCTTAACCACTTCCCGGCACATTCTCTGCAGCTTCAGCCAGTCTCTGCCGTTAACCCTTTCTGGAGCGCTATGCATCTCTTGAACGAGACTAAGCGGGCTGTTAAATACACCGCATTTTTTTTAACCGTGTGTACCACTTGCAAGTCTGCCCTACCCAGTGCACAATCTAATCCGTTATGCACTGACCGCACGGCCTGCGCCCAAACTGCGCTCCGACCTGCGCTTCAACGCCCCTCGCAGCGACTGCTGACGGGCTTCCTGCGCCTGGTGCGCCTGGTACCCCTGAGTGGGCTGCGCCCTGTCACAGTCAGTGGACTCTGACCCAGGCTATTCTCCCTCCGGGAGGACTATTTAAGTCAGGAGCCATACTCGTCCAAGGGATGGTCAGGTCTCTGAAAAAGCAGACTCATGGCGCATTCCCTAGTCACGTTCGTGCTTCAGCATCAGCGACTCCTGTCTCTCGCTCGCCTCTCTTGAGGTTCACAGCGAGCATGCCTCTGAATTCGTATCTGATGAGTCAGCCCCTCAGAATCCCCCAACTGATCAAGAGTCTCTTGATTCTCTTATAGAATCAGTCAACAGTATTCTGTAGTTGGACGAGGAAATTATTCCCGCTCCAACACTCAGTCTCATTTATGGAACAAGCGTGTGCGCTGTTATTTACCAGCGTCCAGTAACATAGGGATTGGCCACATAAGTAGCTCACTGGGCAAAAGTATACTCTGGCTAAATACTCCAGACCTATTAAAGGATTGATTACAGTTCCCTCCGGTGAACCTTCCTGTACCGCGTCTTGCTTCTACAACGCTCCTCTCTGTTTTCTGAGGGTGCCTCGGTCAGAAACCCCTCCGATCGTCAAAATTGACTACCTGCCGTTCAATATTTGGAAGCTTCAAGAGCGGCTTTTTCTCTATCCTTCGTGGCAGTTTAGGTCACCAAGGCAATGGCCGCTTGGGCAGAAGTCCTGATTATTTCATTCCAGGGCACCAGTCTTCTCCGCAGGCAACCACTGTCGCCAGCCAGATGATTCACGCAGCGGTCTTTGTAGTAGACGCTTCTTTTGATACTGCCAATTGCGCGGCTCAATCTGCCGCTAATGCGATCTCCATTAGAAGAGCCTCAGGGCTCCGCGGCTGGTGGGCGTATGCCACATCGAAAAGATCGTTAACTTCTCCCCCCCTTTCAAAAGGGTCGTCCTTTGAAGAGAGACTAGACCAGCTCATTTCTGATTTTGCCAGGGGGAGAAAGTAAATTCCTTCCTCAGTAAAAGGGCTATTCAGCTGTTTCGCAACCAACAGCCGAAACGTTTTCGATCTTCTCGCATCATACGGACCTAACCGTTCTTGGAAACCCAGGCCTAGGGATTCTTGATCTGGGGGAGCCAGATCTCATAGATCTACCCAATGACTGCAATTGGCTCAGGAGGCTGGTGTTCTCCGGATACAATATAGAATTTCTTCTCCCCCTTCAACCCGGGGGTTTTACTTTCCTTTTCACCCAAGAGAAAGACAAGAGTCTTTCTTCGGGCTGTTCAGGCTCTGCTAAAGGACGGAGTCATCATTCCGATCCCCCTTCACGAAAACTTTAGGATTTTTTTATTCAGACCTTTTTTGTGGTTCCAAAAGAGGACGGGACGATGCGACCCATTCTGGATCTCAAGTTGTTAGATCAGTTTCTCAAAGTACGGTGATTCCGAGTGGAAGCTCTCCCATCAGTTGTCGCTTCTATGGGAAAGGGGAGAGTTCCTAGCATCCACCGACATCAAGGACGCTTACCTTCACGTTCAGATCTGGCCGTCCCTTCAGGAGTTCCTGCGTTTTGCAACTCACGAGAAACGCTTCCAGTTCTTGGCTTGTCCTTCGGACTCGCCACTGCTTCCAGGGTTTTTACCAAGGTCATGGCGGCTGTCATGGCCATTCTTCACTTTCCAAGAGTGGTAATGTTACCCTATCTGGACGACTTGCTCATCAAGGGTCCGTCCCTCCCAGCCCGTGAGGAATCTGTGGATAACAGTAGATACACTTTCTCACCTGATGGAAGATAGACTGTGAAAGGTCATTCCCAAGACCGACTCGCACTTCCCGCAAGTTCACCACCCTCCCTCAGGAGAGACCCAAGCCTTACAACAAGCAGCGTGGTCTCTTTTTCGACCAGTTTCTCACTCCATCCGTTTCACCATGGGAGTTCTCGGAAGGATGGTGACAGAGATGGAAGCAGTTCCGTTTTCCACCGTTCCACCTCCGTCCTTTACAACATGCGTTGCTGTTAGCTTAGAATGAGAACCCGTTCTCCCCGGATCGCCGGATTCCTCTGTCCCTGCGGGACAGGCAAGCCCTCAGGTGGTGGACACTGAGGTCCTCCCTGAATCAAGGGTGGTCTTTACCCCCACTAAGATGGTTGGTAGTAACCACCGACGCAAGTCTCCTCTGCTGGGGTGCGGTCTCTCGTCGCCACACGGCCCAGGGTCATTGGTCAACCCGAGAGTCATGTCTCCCCATTAACATTTGGTGACACGAACAATCACATTAGCCTACAGAGGTTCCACCTCACCCCATCGGGTCTCAATCCGACAACGCCACGGTTGTAGTGTATATCAACCACCAGGGAGGAACCCGGGACAGGATGGCCATGCACTAAGTGAGTTACATCTTCTATGGGGCCGAGACCAGCCATTCGCCCTTCTCAGCAAGCCACATCCTGGACTTGGAAAATTGGGAGGCAGATTTTCTCAGTCACCAAGGCATTGCCTCGGGGAAGTGATCTCTTCATCTGGAAATCTTTCAGCAGATTTGTCTTCGTTGAGGGACCCCGTATGTGGATCTCACGGCCTCAAGACTGAACAACAAGGTTCCTCGGTTCGTTTCTCGATCGCGCGATCCATGCGCCATCGGAGCGGACGCTCTAGTTCTGCCATGGCACTGTTTCCGGCTCCTGTAAATCTTCCCCCCTCTTCCCTTGCTTCCGAGGGTCATCAAGAAGATCAGAGCGGAGGGAGTACCAGTGATCCTAGTCACGCCAGATTGGCCGCGCCGAGCATGGTATGCAGAACTAATTCAACTGGTCGCCGACGTCCCCTGGCAACTTTCAGATCGTATGGACCTACTCTCGCAGAGCCCGATTTACCACCAGAGCTCCGAGGCCCGGTCTTTGACGGCGTGGACGTTGAATCCTGGTTTTCAACTCAGGATGGGTTCTCTCTCGTCGTGATCTCCACCATGATTGGTGCTAGGAAGCCTGTGGTCATGCGCATATATCACCGCACCTGGACAAACTTCTTTTTCGTGGGCAAGGTTCATGGTCAATCACCTCTGGTGTTTTCCATTCTGGCCATATTGGAATCCCTCCAATCTGTATTTAGATCAGGCCTCGTGCTTTGATCGCTCAAGCGCAAAATTTCGGCCTTGTCAGTGCTTTCCCAATTTGCCACCAGGCTTCAAGTCAAGACGTTCATTAAGAGTTTTCCATGTGGCGTCTCCTTAGAGAAAGTCACTCATGGGGCCTTAACCTGGTTCTTGAGGCCTTCCTTTTCTGACTGCTGCAGGACGTGCCACTGACCGTTCTCTCTTGGAAGGTGGTCTTTCTAGTGGCAACTACGTCAATCACACGAGTTTCGAAATTGTCAGTCCTGTCCTGCCGTTCTCCTTTTCTGCATTTTCATCAGGAAAAGGGAGTTCTCAGGATGTCCCCGTCCTTCCTGCCCAAGGTCCTCCTTTTTCCATCTCAACGAGGAATTTGTTTTGCCTTCCTTTTGTTCCAGCGCCAATCCATCTCATCGAGAAAGCCCTCCACACCCTGGATGTGGTTAGGGCACTAAGACGGTACACCTCGCGGATGGTTCCCTTCCACAAGTTAGATGCCCTGTTCATGCTCCCAGAGGGGCATAGGAAAGGTCTAGTCGCGTCATAAGCAACGCTAACAAGGTAGACTCGCTTGGCGATTCAGGAATCCTACCATGTCAGGAACGCGCCTGTCCCAGCTGGGATTAAGGCGCACTCTACCCGGTCAGTGGGCGCCTCTTCGCCCATTCGGCACCAGGCCTCGGCAGACCAGGTCTGCAAGGCTGTGACTTTGTCCAGTCTACATAGTTTTTACAAGAAATTACGAAATTCATTCTCAGGCCTCTCCGCGAGGCTGCGACTTGGTCCAGTTTGCCTACCTTTGCAAACATTGCCTAATTAATTCTGAGGCTTCTGCGGATGCCCCTCTCGGCAGACGCAGCCTGCAATTGGCAGTACCACGGTGTTAACTCAGTGGTACATGGGGTATTAGCAGAAGTATGCTCCCCACCCAGGGACTGCTTTAGGACGTCCCATGGTCTCTGTGTCCCCTGTGAAGATCTAGAGTTGTGGGTGTTAGTAATCACCTAGGCAGGTTAACGATGCAACAAGTTTTATTTGTATCCATACAAGCATTTCAGTAAGTCCAGGTAGATGACCCCAATGTAATGCCCCCAGTCCACGGGATCAGCAACAAGTCAGTAAAAATAGTCCATGGGATAATTCCTAGGGGAATATAGATCTCACGACCGAAGCCCGAGAAAACTTAGTTCCAAGTTCGATAGTCCATTCATGGGTTCCAGGAGCGGCCTTAACTCTGCTCCTTTCGCTTCAGATCCCCAGACACAACTGCACTCCCCCATCAAGTCTCTCAGCTCTGCTCCCAACCCCCTAACCAATGTACATTGAATTCACAGCCAGTGAAGTCTCCGGCCAGTCTGGAGTGGTGTGAACCCAAGTGGCCCCCCTGCCGAGAGAAAGAAAGGCACATATTCCCCCACCAGATAAGGTCATTGCATGTAAATACAACATAAATTGAGGTAACTAGTCATCTGTGCTGGGAAAGTATTTCAGTTCCTCATATTCCTCCCCCACTTTTCCAGCACAGCAAGCATTGGACTCCAATTCATTAAATTGACTATCCTTCTTCTGACGACAATTACCAGAGTTCGTGGCTTCCTCAGTCTGTCTCGATAGTCCATCAGCATTACCGTGGTCTCTCCCACACTGGCGAGAGGTTATTTGGCATGTCGAGGTCTTCTGATGCAGCGGGAATGAGTCCTTGGCTTCAGGTTACGACACTGGTCCAGTGGCACACCAACCCTACTCCTAAGTTGTTGCCCAGCAACACATCCACAAGTAGGTGTCGCACTACCCCCACATCCACCATTCCCTTGCTGTGTCCCCAGTCTAAATGTAGTCGGGCTGTCCGAATGTTCATAGATTCTCCTCCAGCTACGTGGACTCGAATGTGCCCGGCATTCCCTGGCGAAGTGTCCCTTGCGTCCGCAGTTATGGCAGCTTAATCCACCTCGCCCTGATGTGGGCCGTACTTGGGGTTTTGGGGGACCTCCCCCTCTTTTCTCGCCCCCAGCATTCCAGCCCCATTGCAGTACACTGTACACAGGTTGGAAATGCGGATGACGTGGACCCGAATGGGCCTGGCATTCCCTGGCGAAGTGTCCCATGGGTCCACAGCTATGGCAGCTTAATCCCCCTCGCCCTGATGCTGGCCGTACTTGGGGTTTTTGGAGACCTCCCCCTCTTTGTAGAGTACGAAATCCTCGCAGTTCCTCCTCTCGCTGGACCATGGGTCTCGCTGGCCTCTCGGGAAGCCCCTGTTCCCGACTTGCAGGATCTGTTCTCCCACACCGCCCTGGACGATTGGCAGACCATTCATCAGCCAATCTTGCAGCCTCCTCCAGACTCTGTGGTTTTCTATCTGCCACCCATTCCTTTATGTCACGTGGGAGCTTGGACATAAATTGCTCCCGCATGAATATATCCAAGACATGTTCAGCTTCCCGAGCTCCCAGTCCTTCGATCCACCGAGCACATGCTGTACGTAATGTGTTGGCAAACTCCCGGTGCGTATGTGCATTGGGCTTTTCAGTCTCCCGAAACTTCCTCCGGTAGGTTTCAGGTGTGACGGCATAAGTCTCCAGTAATGCGCTGCGAATGGTAGCGTAACACCTCTGATCCCCAGAAGACAAGTTATTAAAAGCTTCTCTGGCTTTCCCAGTTAGGCCAACACTCAAAAATCTCGGCCAGTTCTCAATGGACACCTCATGAAGCAGGCAGAGGTTCTCAAATAATTGAAGATGGTCATCAGTGGTGTCTTCATTAAACTGTGGTATGTCCCGGTACCTCAAAGATGCGGGTCCCTCTCTCCCGTTATCCACTGTCATCTCCGCAGAGGGTGGTGGGGTTACGGCTACATGGACACCCAGATATTTGCTTATCACAGCCGCCCGTTCTCTTTCTGTGGCCCGCTCTCCTAGCGCAGCCAGCACCCGCCCCAACTCGGTCAATCGATACTCTGCCATCGGAATGATTGCCCGCGGCTGTTGTCCGTCCACTGGGCTGTCCTCTTCTACATCTGGACTGATCTCCTCCTGTGGGTGTTCTCGATCCCACTCGTCCAAGCGTTGTATTAGGGCCATCCGGTTGTCCGCCATCAACCACACCATTTCTCTCCCAGAGCACAGGGCTCTCAGCTGCTCATACTTGAGTCTCTTGTAGATGGAGTCTGCCATCTCTTCTGCCAAGTCACCATCAGTAACTTTCTCTGTTACGCTGTTCAGAGATAGGTGATCCCACTGCTGCCACCACTTGTGAAGATCTAGAGTTGTGGGTGTTAGTAATCACCTAGGCAGGTTAGCGATGCAACAAGTTTTATTTGTATCCATACAAGCATTTCAGTAAGTCCAGGTAGATGACCCCAATGTAATGCCCCCAGTCCACGGGATCAGCAACAAGTCAGTAAAAATAGTCCATGGGATAATTCCTAGGGGAATATAGATCTCACGACTGAAGCCCGAGAAAACTTAGTTCCAAGTTCGATAGTCCATTCATGGGTTCCAGGAGCGGCCTTAACTCTGCTCCTTTCGCTTCAGATCCCCAGACACAACTGCACTCCCCCATCAAGTCTCTTAGCTCTGCTCCCAACCCCCTAACCAATGTACATTGAATTCACAGCCAGTGAAGTCTCCAGCCAGTCTGGAGTGGTGTGAACCCAAGTGGCCCCCCTGCCGAGAGAAAGAAAGGCACATATTCCCCCACCAGATAAGGTCATTGCATGTAAGTACAACATAAATTGAGGTACTAGTCATCTGTGCTGGGAAAGTATTTCAGTTCCTCACATCCCCCAATGAGGCGTTGGAGAAATAGGGATTTTTGTGTACTCACCGTAAAATCCTTTTCTCAGAGCCAATCATTGGGGGACACAGCACCCACCCTGTTTGGCCTATTGGCTCACTGTAGCATTTTTAGGTTTTGACAGAGTTATGATTGTCATTCGTTTAATACTCCTACTGCTTTTTTCACTGAACTGGGGAACTCCCAGCCAGCGAGAGTGTGTATACTGTAGGGGAGAAGTTATCTTTTTTCTGTGTTTACTTGGTGTCCTCCTAGTGGCAAGCAGCATAACACCCACGGTCTCTGTGTCGTCCAATGATTGGCTCGGAGAAAAGGATTTTACGGTGAGTACACAAAAATCCCTATTTTAGAAAGGTGACTATGTAAGGCTGGTTTCACACTAGCGTTTTTTTGCGCTGCTTCTCGTGCTCTATCGTGCGCATGCACATTGTTCCCCTATCTTTAACATGGTGGACGCATGGTATAGCGCATGTACACGTTCATGTGCGTTTTCGTGCGCTGCGTTTTTTCCAGGTGTGTGCCCAGGCGCGTCAGACGCTACATGTTGCATTTTTCTGTGCGCCCAATTGCTGCCAAAAACGCATGTGCACATTAGCGCACGGAATGCGCAAAAAAAACATTACAGCATGCGTTTTTAGAGTTAACATGGCGCCTTACTGGTTCAATCGCATTCGCAAAAAAAAAAAAAAAGCAAACACATACAAAAAGCTTAATGCGTTTTTTGTATGCATTTGGAATGCGGATGAGGTGCAGCGCAAAAAAACGCTAGTGTGAAAGTAGCCTAAGACAGCTGTCTTTAATGCAGGTAACGAGTTGATTAGGAGCGTCTAACTGGTCTGTAGGAGACAGAGCTCTTAATGGTTGGTAGGGGATCAAATACTTATTTCTCACTGCAAAATACAAATACATTTATATAATTTATACAATGTGATTTTCTGGGTTTTATTTTTGATATTCTATCTCTCAATGTTAAAATTAACCTTCCCTTAAAATTATAGACTGTTCATGTCTGTCAGTGGGCAAACGTACAAATTCAGCAAGGGATCAAATACTTATTTTCCCCACTGTGTCTACTCTCCTTATTTATTTGGTTCTTTCTTAATCAGTCCTTCATGTCCAGCATTATATTTCCCTGCTGACGTGTCTTTTATTTGTCTTGGTGGGTTATAGTATTTGTTGATTTTCAGAATGTGGCTCCAAAGTGACGTTTAGCAACTTTACAACCGTATGTTATACCTAAAAACATTGACGTTGTCTCCAAAATGTTATAATGTTTGTGATTGTACCCCAAATTGTGGGCAACCCGGGGTCATAAGCTTAAACCCTTAATGTCCAATGACGGACACAGTCCGTCATCGGACATCTCCCCTGCTTTGATGAGGGCTCCGGCGCTGAGCCCGCATCAAAGCCGGGACATGTCAGCTGTTATGAACAGCTGACATGTGCCCGCAATAGGCGCGAGCGGAATCGCCGTCCGCCCGCGCCTATTAACTAGTTAAATGCCGCTGTCAAAGCTGACAGCGGGCATTTAAATAGCATTTCCGGCCGCCGGGCCGGAAATGACGTCATCGCCGACGTCATCGCCGGTCTCTATGAGACCTCTATGGTTGTTCCAGGCATAAGGCTTTCAGCGCCACCCGGTGGACGGCGCTGAAAGCACAGCAGTAAATCTGCTACATATGGGCGATCTGCTCATCGCCCGTATGTAGCAGAGCCGATCGGGTTGCGCAAGCTTCTAGCCTCCTATGGAGGCTATTGAAGCATGCCAAAAGTAAAAAAAAAAAAAAAAAAATGTTTAAAAATAAAAAAAATTAAAAAAACATAAGTTCAAATCACCCCCCTTTCGCCCCAATCAAAATAAAACCGTAAAAAAAAATCCCACATACACATATTAGGTATCGCCGCGTTCAGAATTGCCCGATCTATCAATAAAAAAAAAGCATTAACCCGATTGCTAAACGGCGTAGCGAGAAAAAAATTCAAAACGCCAGAATTACGTTTTTTTGGTCACCAAGACATTGCATTAAAATGCAATAACGGGCGATCAAAAGAACGTATCTGCACAAAAGTGGTATCATTAAAAACGTCAGTCCGGCACGGAAAAAATAAGCCCTCACCCGACCCCAGATCATGAAAAATGGAGACGCTACGGGTCTCGGAAAATTGCGGAAATTTTTTTTTTTTTTTAGCAAACTTTGGAATTTTGTTTCACCACTTAGATAAAAGAGGACATAGACATGTTTGGTGTCTATGAACTCGTAATGACCTGGAGAATCATAATGGCAGGTCAAACTTAGCATCTAGTGAACCTAACAAAAAAGCCAAGCAAAAAACAAGTGTGGGATTGCACTTTTTTGGCAATTTCACCGCACTTGGAATTTTTTTTCCCGTTTTCGAGTATACGACATGCTAAAACCAATGGTGTCATTTAAAAGTACAACTCGTCCCGCAAAAAATAAGCCCTCACATGGCCATATAAACGGAAAAATAAAAAAGTTATGGCTCTGGAAAGAAGGGGAGGGAAAAATGAAAATGCAAAACCAAAAATACCCCTGTTCGTTAAGGGGTTAAAGAGGACCTGTCACCAGATCAAATGCAGACAATTTGTTCCCTTATTTTATTCACACTTCTCACCTGAGTTCTGTATTGTTTTTGTTTTGCCTTTTTTTTTTTTTTTTTTAATTTTGCCATACGGTTCCAAAGTTATAGACATTGTTAGTGCTACGTTTTTCTGATCCTTAGCGGGGGGGGGCTTGACTCACAGATTTTCTGTATCGGAGCAGCACCCTCTTGTGAAAACCATAAAAATCTGCCCTAGTGGAAAGGCCCTTATATCTAGAACTGTGAGGTGGATAAAAAAAAGATCAAAATCCAGAATACTGGAGCAGCAAGAATAAAATAAGATCAAAATCAGACCACTCTTCAGCTGCTGACAGCTCCTCTTTTTAACCTCTTCACGACCTCCCACAGTAGATAAACGTTGGCGCTTGCTGGGCTTTGTGCAGCGCCGACGTTTATCTACAGTCGGCGGTTTTGTGCCCCCCGGGACCCCCTCATACCTTATAACGCGGGGATCCCGGTGCACAATGCATGCTGGGACCCCCGACGTCATCGAGACCTGGTTGGTTCAGGTCCTGATGACGTCGCGTCACAGCAGCCAATGAGAGAGCTCGCTGGGAAAGCTGCTTGTTTCCCGGCGATCTCCCTCATTATAACGCGACTTCTCCTCTGAGCTCATGCTGACAGATGAGCAGAGGTGAAGCAGCGTTACAGTGTGACTAGATCGCTGCCTGGCACAGCTGATCGCTGCCTGTCACAGTTGTGTCAGGCAGCGATCTTGTCACACAGTAACGCTGCTTCTCCTCTGATCATCTGTCAGTGTGAGATCAGAGGAGAAGTGGCGTTACTATGTGCCGGGCAGCGATCTTATCACATAGTAACGCTACTTCTCCTCTGATCATCTGCCAGTGTGAGATCAGAGGAGAAGTGGCGTTACTATGAGTCAAAAATACAAAAAATAAAAAACACAAAAATAAAAAAAAAAGTAAAGAAAAAAAAAAGCAGGTAGGCAGGCTAGGGCTAGGGCTAGGGTTAGGGCTAAAGTTAGGGGTGTGTTGGGGTTAGGGTTGGAATTCGAATTGGGGGTTTCCACTGTTTAGGTACATCAGGGGCTCTGTAAATGCAATATGACGCCCGCAGACCATTCCATCAAAGTCTGCATTCCAGAACGTCACTACTTCCCTTCCGAGCCCCACCGTGTGCCCAAACAGTGGTCCCCCCCCACATGTGGGGTACCAGCGTACTCAGGACAAATTGGACAACAACTCTTAGGGTCCAATTTCTCCTGTTACCCTTGTGAAAATAAAAATTGGGAGCTAAAAGATCATTTTTGTGGAAAAAAAAAAAATTTTATTTTCACGGCTCTACATTATAAACTTTAGTGAAACACTTGGGGGTTCAAAGTGCTCACCACACATCTAGATAAGTTCCTTGGGGGGGGTCTAGTTTCCAAAAAGGGGTCACTTGTGGATGATTTCCACTGTTTAGGCACATCAGGGGATCTGCAAACGCGACATGACACCCGCAGACCATTCCATCAAAGTCTGCATTCCAAAACGTCACTACTTCCCTTCCGATCCCCACCGTGTGCCCAAACAGTAGTTTTCTTCCACATATGGGGTACCAGTGTACTCAGGACAAATTGGACAACAACTTTTGGGGTCCAATTTCTCCTGTTACCCTTGTGAAAATAAAAAATTGGGGGCTAAAAGATCATGTTTGTGGAACAAAAATGATTTTTTATTTTCATGGCTCTACGTTATAAACTTCTGTGAAGCACTTGGGGGTTCAAAGTGCTCACGACACATCTAGATAAGTTCTTTAAGGGGTCTAGTTTCCAAAATGGGGTCACTTGTGGGGGTTTCCACTGTTTAGGCACATTAGGGGCTCTCCAAATGCGACATGGCGTCCTATCTCAATTCCAGCCAATTCTGCATTGAAAAAGTCAAACGGCACTCCTTCCTTTCTGAGCTCTGCCGTGTGCTCAAACAGTGGTTTATCCCCACATACGGGGTATCGGCGTATTTGGGAGAAATTGCACAAAAAATTTTGTGGTTCATTTTCTGTTTTTACACTTGTGAAAATAAAAAAAATGGTTCTGAAGTAAAATGTTTGTGAAAAAAAGTTAAATGTTTATTTTTTCCTTCCACATTCCATTCATTCATGTGAAGCACCTGAAGGGTTAATAAACTTCTTGAATGTGGTTTTGAGTACATTGAGAGGTGCAGTTTTTAGAATGGTGTCACTTTTGGGTATTTTCTGTCATATTGACCCCCCAAACTCACTTCAAATGTGAGGTGGTCCCTAAAAAAAATGGTGTTGTAAATTTTGTTGTAAAAATGAGAAATCGCTGGTCAACTTTTAAGGCCGGTTTCACATTAGCGCTTTTTAAGCGCATGCATGGCCGGGGGTAGCTCCGCCCCCGAGCCGGCTCTCTGCCCGGCGTGCCCGCCCCTTGCTTGTAGCGCCGCCTACTAGCGGACAGCGGCGCCTGCGATCGGCGCACCCTATCTTTAGCATAGGGTGCGCAGATCGTGCGCAGGCCGTGCGCTAGTTGCGCTTTGACCTGCGCTGCGCACTTTTGACGGTGCGCCGTGCGTGCCAAAATCCGAAAAGTTTGATTTTGGCGCGCACGGCGCACCGTCAAAAGTGCGCAGCGCAGGTCAAAGCGCAACTAGCGCACGGCCTGCGCACGATCTGCGCACCCTATGCTAAAGATAGGGTGCGCCGATCGCAGGCGCCGCTGTCCGCTAGTAGGCGGCGCTACAAGCAAGGGGCGGGCACGCCGGGCAGAGAGCCGGCTCGGGGGCGGAGCTACCCCCGGCCGTGCGTGCGCTTAAAAAGCGCTAATGTGAAACCGGCCTTACCCTTATAACTTCCAAAAAAAAAAAATTATGTTTCCAAAATTGTGCAGATGTAAAGTAGACATGTGGGAAATGTTATTTATTAACTATTTTGTGCGATATCACTCTCTGATTTAAGGGCATAAAAATTAAAAGTTTGAAAATTGCAAAATTTTCAAAATTTTTGCCAAATTTCGATTTTTTTTAACATGTAAGCGCAGTTCATATCTAAGACATTTTACCACTATCCTGAAGTACAATATGTCATGAGAAAACAATGTCAGAATCAGCAGGATCCGTTGAAGCGTTCTAGAGTTATGGCCTCATAAAGTGACACTGGTCAGAATTGAAAAAATTGGCCTGGTCACGAAGGCAAAAACAGGCTCAGGCGCGAAAGGGTTAAAGGCTATACATCAATTTTACGGTTGGGCTTCACTAAAATTCTTGCATAGGTTTGGTTTACAGCTCCTGTGCCGTCTTCATGGTATCAGACCCCTGTGTAATCTTATCCCACAGTCATTGACCCTTTTAACTGTCACCTACTGATGGTTAACCAACCAAGAAGCAGTGGACAGATAAAGGGGGGGATATGACTGCAAGATGAGGAGGAGGAGGGGGTCACGACCGCGGGATGAAGAGGAGGGGGTCACGACCGCGGGATGAAGAGGAGGGGGTCACGACCGCGGGATGAAGAGGTGGGGGTCACGACCGCGGGATGAAGAGGTGGGGGTCACGACCGCGGGATGAAGAGGTGGGGGTCACGACCGCGGGATGAAGAGGTGGGGGTCACGACCGCGGGATGAAGAGGTGGGGGTCACGACCGCGGGATGAAGAGGTGGGGGTCACGACCGCGGGATGAAGAGGTGGGGGTCACGACCGCGGGATGAAGAGGTGGGGGTCACGACCGCGGGATGAAGAGGTGGGGGTCACGACCGCGGGATGATCATACAAAGAGCTTGTTCTTAGATTAATATTATGGAGTCGCATAGATCTGCATTGGAGCCATAGAAATAAAATTGTAGGACTGTTTTTTGCAAAGTAGCTTTTTTTCATTTATGATACATTGGAGCAATAAAACATTGGGTTGCTACATTGTGCATGGCATTTATGGAAATCTGAATTGCAGCAGTTCTGTCCATCATCGTTCTGATCCATCATCGTTCTGATCCCACGTTCCTCTGCATATTGTTACAGACAGACAAATGCTTGTACATCGTGACGGAACCTGTTACCTCTCTGGGGGCGTACATAAAATCCAGGGCTGACACAGGAGGAATCAGCGAGCTAGAAATATCTTGGGGTCTTCATCAGATTGTGGTAAGTGTATATTTGTATATTATGTGTGTATGTCTCCATACATCCTATGTCCATGTCCAAATCCATCCTATGATGTCCTCTGTATTTAGAAAGCGCTCAGTTTTCTGACGAATGATTGCAACCTCATTCACAACAACGTCTATATGTCAGCTGTGTTTGTGGACCGGGCGGGAGAGTGGAAACTTGGGGGTCTGGATTATGTGTACGCAGCTGGTAGCGAGGAAAGTGCCCCCAAAAAGGGTCCTGAACAGGAAAAGTATAATCCCCCCGAAAAATCAGATCGTTCAAAGACTTCTGGGGAGAAGTGGTATGTGAGACTAAAGCTTTTTCATTCATGTATTCTTTATGTAACCGACTCGAAATAATGCGATTATATTCTCCGTGTAACAGGTCCGCAGACATGTGGTGTCTTGGCTGCCTGATCTGGGAAGTGTGCAATGGCTCGCTCCCACGTCCCACAGCTCTCCGCTCACTTGGAAAGGTAGGCTGTGCAGTAGCAACTTTTTAATTAAAGGGGTTGTCCGGGATTTTCACATAATCTCAGGGCATATCTGGGCTGCCGAATGATGACAATAAGTAATTTACCTTCTGTCACCAGTTTGCAGGGTCTTCTAGATATCATCTCTTGCTTCTGAACAGAACGTCCAAAGGGGGGGGTGTTCTGGCATTGAAATGAGAACTGGTCGTTTCCTCCTACTCTACTAAAAACCTGCCCTCTATAGCAACAACCCCACCCTCCATAGCAACATGCCCTCCCCGTCCACATGAACAAGCCCTCCTCACACAGTAACAAATCCTTCCCCTCTAGCAGCCTCAGTGCAGAGAGCAGAACCCCCCAGCTGCTCCTCCTCCAGACACACGCTGAACAGTGATCTATGGAACGTGAAACTCTACTGAGGAGGGAAAATCGTAGTAGAGTAGGAGGAAACGACCAGTTCTCATTTCAATGCCAGAACACACCCCCCCTTGGACGTTCTGCTCAGAAGCAAGACACTGATATCTAGAAAGCCCTGCAAACTGGTGACAGAAGGTAAATTACTTATTGTCACCATTCTGCAGCCCAGATATGCACAGAGATTATGTGAAAAGCCCGGACAACCCCTTTAAATATATTCGTCTGTTCATACATTTCAGTGGATCTTTGCAGACCCCAATAAAATACATCACAACTGTTCCATTTATGTCATCTGTGCCAACATTCTCTTAAAGTATAATTCACATTTCCAGAGAACTTGCAGCAGAATGTCAGTTTGTTTCTAGCTCCTCCTACTCCTTCATCCATAAAATCTTATGAGCACCAACTGATATTTCCTATCTCAGTATTGTGAATATCTATACTCAGTGAAAGCAGATGTTACCTGTGAATTGAGAGTTAAAGATTAGTGTGGAGCGAGCGTGCTCAGATAAGGTGTTATCTGAGCATGCCCGAGTGCTAACAGTGTTTTCGGCGTGCTCTAATACTATGTTCCAGTCCCCGCGGCTACATTGTCTCACGGCTGTTCGACAGTCGCAGCACATGCAGGGATTGACTGCTAGGCGCGAGACATGCAGCTGCAGGGACTTGAACATAGTATTAGAGCACGCCGAAGACACTCTGTTAGCACTCGGGCATGCTCAGATAACACCTTATCTGAGCATGCTCGATCATCACTAGTAAAGATCAGTCCAGGAGGAGAAAAAAGCTGAATTCTCTTAGAAGACGTATCACAAAGTTTCTTATTTGTATGTGCACTATTGGTTTATGAAATAAAAATGAAAAATGGTGGCTGCAGTTTAAACATAAATTTGCCTTACATGCAAACCTATACTATTTTTGGGGCTTCTATGGTGTTTTCGAAAGTGTGGGATTCCGCAACTGCTAAAAAAAACACTTTATGGATGATATTAATGACTTACCTGTCAATTACCTTAAGGCCAGAATTGCAGTATGGGAGTATTCCTCCTACTTTCTTGCGTCAGGTGCACACACAATAGCTCATTCATGTTCTTCTGACTTTAAAAGCTTTTTTCCTCTATAACTTTGTGTTTTTAGCTCTTTGCCATTCTTCAGCAATGCCTACCTTTGTGTACTACAGATCCCCAAGTCACTGGTGCCTCACTACTGCGAACTCGTTGGAGCTAACCCTAAAATCCGTCCCAATCCTGCGCGATTCCTGCAGAACTGCCGCGCTCCTGGGGGATTCTTCTGCAACATCTTTGTAGAAACCAATCTATTCCTTGAAGAGATACAGGTCAGTTCCTTTACAAATGAGGACCCAGGTATGAAAACTGTAGAGATGAGCAGATCGATTTGCGGGATTCGTGTTCGTACAGAAGACCTCCCGAATCTCTGCCAGGGTCCCCGGTGCGGCTTTTGATTAACTGGGGCTGGCGTGACATCATCTGTGCGCCACTTCCCACAGATGATGTCGCTCCACTTCTGACAAATCAAATGCCCGGAATTAAACAAAAGAACTGTCCTATAATAAGCATTTCTTGGCACTTCAGAATACTACAGTATGGCTGTAAATTAACCAACCAAACTAAGAGAACCAAAATAAAGATTACAATTTAATGAATATTATTAAAATGAAAAAATACATAATCATTACACAGAAAATACCCAGTGAGGGGACCAAAGAAGACCTACCCAAAAGTTAATGTCAAATGAATAAATATAGCTCAGCTGAAATGGAAATTATAAAAACTTAATGCACAAATAATAATAACATCATAGCTATGCTTGTATAAAGCTATATATAGCTGCAAAAGGCCAGAAGAAGACAGAGTGTGGGTGGTCAGCCGCCCTTATTTTCTTCCGGGGGCATGTCATAGGGGGTGGAAAGGGTTTCTTTAAAGAAAACAGTGGCCAATAAGAGTGTCGGGATCAGGAAGACCTCCACCGGTGACTAATGAATCTTAATCTGGGTCCGGGTGCATTCCAGCATGCGGTCCAGTGAGCGCAATTCTGAATGAGCCTTTCACTTGTAGTATGAGGATGGCCGTATGCGCCGCACAGTCCGTTGCGGGTATTAATCACCGGTGGGGGTCTGCCTGATTCCAACACTCTTATTGGCCACTGTTTTCTTTAAAGAGACTCTTGACACGCCCCCGAAGAAGTTAAGGGCGTAACACGCATCGGGGTGGGGGTAGACCCGCCTGACCACCCATACTCTTCTACCTTCTGGCCAGTTGCAGCTCCTGAGGTAATATAATTCCACTCTGTGTGCAATATCGTCATAGTTTGGATCTACCCTCAGGGTTTATTTGGATCTATGTACTTAAAGATGCTATCAGCACTTATTTGCTGCATTAGCCCTTAATACCCTGAGTAGCTATTTATAGCTTCATGCAAGCATAGCTATGATGTTATTATTATTTGTGCATTAAGTTTTTATTATTCCCATTTCAGCTAAGCTATATTTATTCATTTTACGTACATTAACTTTTGGGTAGGTCTTCTTTGGTCCCCTCACTGGGTATTTTCTGTGTAATGATTGTCTTTTATCACTTTAATAATATTCATTAATAAATATTCCATTTTAATCCTTATTTTGGTTCCCTTGATTTGTTCGGTTGTTTAATTACAGCCAGGCCTTTTGTTGACAAATCAAATGTCTTAGGCTAGTTTCACATTAGTGTTTGGAGGCGCAGCGGACACTCGCCGTGAAGCTCCGCTTCCTGCCGCGCCTCCTCCGGTCAGCTCTGCCTATGGGCACATGCCACCGCATGCGGCCTGCGTACCCTATGTTTAGCATTGGGTACGCAGACCATGCGCAGGTATGCTTTTGGCGCTGCATGCGTCCTTTTGACGGTGCGGCGGCTGCACCAATATGCAACACGTTGCATTTGGCGCAGGTCGCCGCACCGTCAAAAGGACGCATGCGGCGGCAAAAGCACACCTGCGCACGGCCTGCGTACCCAATGCTAAAGATAGGGTATGCAGGCCGCATGCATCGGCATGTGCCCATAGGCAGAGCTGACCGGAGAAGGTGCGGCAAGGGGCGGAGCTTCACAGCGAGCGTCTGCTGCGCCTCCAAACGCTAATGTGAAACCAGCCTTAAAAAACATTGGAATAATTTCCTGCATTATAATAATCCTTAGTATTTTTGATTAATTACTATTGTTATAAATCATATTTTTTCCCTTCTAATAGACTTTTTATTACTGTGTTTTCTGTGCAGATTAAGGATCCCGCTGAGCGACAGACATTTTTTGAGCAGCTCAGTGAACACCTGGATTCTTTTCCTGAAGATTTCTGTCGCCATAAAATCCTTCCCCAGCTACTGACGGCCTTTGAATTTGGCAGTGCTGGTGCTGTAATCCTCACACCCTTATTTAAAGTGAGCACCGTAGGAAATTAAAGACTCCATATATTGGTATTAACCCATGAACTGTTTTCCCGTAAATTCACAATTCGGCTTTTGTTATGGAAATCGGGATCCGGTCACATCGACGTCTAACGTTCCATTTCAGATTTTGTCATTTTACTCTGTCGCCTCATTGGGGGACACAGAACCATGGGTGTTATGCTGCTGTCCACTAGGAGGCGACACTATGCATAATCTGAAAAAGATTAACTATGGCTCCTCCTCTGCAGTATACACCCCTGGACGGCGTCAGCCTTCTCCAGTTTTTGCTTCGTGTCGCAAGGAGGCACACCTAAAGGATTTTTTCTTTTTTTCTGTTTTTTTCTTCGGATAAAAGTGGGTCTCCTCAGTGAGACTCCCGGCATGGCTCCTTCCTCAGCCCCCTATTATGGGGTGCCCAGTTGAAGTTGAGATGGCGGTTCCCCATGTCGCTCCTTCCCCAGTCCTGCGGGTGCTGGTTCGAAGTTGAGACCCCCCTCCTTCCCCAATTCCTTTTGGTCTTGGGTTGAGGTCGAGGTGAGGAAGAAGCCCCCTGACGGTGACAGCAGCACCCTCCCTAATCCCCCTCTGGGGGTATTGGGTTGAGACGCCGCAGGTAAGGTCTGTCCATGGCAACCTACGCAGCATCCAGGGACCCCAGCCAGCTGCGGGCTCCTGTCGGGGCCGGGGGCAGTGCAGGCAGGCATAGCATATGCAGACACAGGGCTCTATGCGCCCCTGTGTCTGCGGCAGCATTAGTCTACAGTGCCGCAGGGGAACCCACCACAGGGCCCCGCTTCAGGTTGTGTCCCCACCGCTAGCCTGCCTTTCAATCCGGGGGGTCCGGTAAAAATCCGACACCCCCCTCCCCCGGACTACCGCGCCGGCCTGGAGCCCTTCCTGGGCATAGAAATCTAATTTAGGCTGCGGCTTGGGCCTAGCTGAGGTCGCCGCCTCTTCTCCGCCCCCCGGATGACAAATATGACACTCCACAGTGTCATAGAAGGGGCGGATCGAGGCAGAAAGGGCACGTTTTTTCACATCTCTGCGCGCTCTTTCTCAGCTCTCCGCCCCCTTCTTCTCCCTTATCTCCTCGGCAGCCATCTTCGCTGCAGCAGATGCTGTCCCATACAGCGGCAGCAACGCCAGCAGTCTTCGGGGGGCACAGGGCTGTGAATTGTCATCGCTGGACCTAAGGGCACACTGGTGGGGTAAGATCACAGCCGGGTTCTCTTTACTTGGCTGTGAATCCATATTACCTACAAGGTTTTCCTATAGCTCCCCTGTGTAGTCACCCCTGTACAGTCCTCTGCTAGCCAGTCTCTGTGCACTATGCCGGGCTCAAGGAAAAGAACCAGGCAGGACTGTTTTTATGCTTTCTGCACAGCCTGCAAAACCACTCTCCCCAGTGGCAGCATGTACCCCGCACTGCAAGGATTGTATCCAAAATACTGTGTCAGAGCCCCAGGAAGCCCCTATCATTGCTTCAGAGGCCGCTACCACGCCGGAATGGGCTACCCAGATGTCGCAGTCTATGACACAGTCCATAGATAACCTGACCTCCACATTACTCCAGGCTCTGCAGGGTCATGTCTCGCCTATGAGTGTTACCCAGCAAAGGGACAGCTCCACCCAGGGACAGGCCGTTTCTGGCTCTCCCACACGTAAGCGGACCCACACGTCGCGTTCCTCTGCGTCATCCCATAACACACGGTCATCCCCCTCCAGGGAGAGACACCGTGGTCCCAGGTCGCCTAGACCATCCCCTACCAGAGACAGACAACGCAGATCTCCGCAAGAAGACCTCCACCCCAGCTCACCCACCAGGGAAGACCTGAGCGATACGCAGGATTCGGAAGGCATCTGTGACTCTGACTCAGACAATGAGACAGAGAGGTCTCTGGTCCCTTGTCCCCCTAGCAACACAGCGCTAGTTGAGGATATAATTTCTTCCATCCATCGGGTGCTGGACATTTCCGATCCAACGCCGGAAGTCCCAGAACACAAGATTTGCTTTGAAGGTGTTCTGAAACCACCTAAGGTTTTCACTAACCACCCGGAATTTCAAATGATCCTTACCAAGCAGTTTGCACAGCCTGATAAGAAATTCACCAATCGTAAATATTTAGAACCCAGGTACCCCTTCCCATAAAAGGACACCAAACAGTGGACAAATCCACCCGAAGTGGACCCCCCAGTCTCTAGACTAGCAGCACAGACCCTCCTCTCACTGCCAGATAGCTCAACCCTCAGGGACGCAGCAGACCGACAAAACGCATGGCTCGCTCAGTGTTCAAAGCGGCAGGGGCCTCCTTGGCCCCCGCGTTCGCTTCAGTTTGGGCGGCCACGGCCATTCTGGCTTGGGCCAAAACATTGCAAGATGGCCTTCAAACTTCAAATCCTCAGCTGTCGGACCATGCGGTTCAAATAGCAGTAGTAGCAGATTACATGCTTCATGCAGCCCTTGACTCCGCAAGAGGTGTAGCGGGGATAGCAGCAAACGCCATCACAATTCGGCGTATCCTCTGACTGCGGGAATGGAAAGCGGATGCGGCCTCAAAGAAATCCCTCACGCATCTCCCGTACTGCAGTGGACGGCTTTTCGGTGAAAAGTTGGACACAATGATATCCAACGCTACTGAGGGTAAGAGTACCTCTCTCCCTCAACTCAAACCTAAACGCACGTTTAAACAGCGTAACCAAACACGATTCCGAACCTTTCGGAATTCTTCGGGCTGGTCAGTCTCGCGCCCAGCACAAAATCGTAACCACTCTCCACGCAGGGACAACCCACGGGCGGCGCAGAGGCCGGACAGGACCTGGCAGTCGAAAGCAGGCCAGGCGAAGCCCAAAGGAGGAAAACCTCAGAATTTCGCTTCATCATGACTCACGAACTCCGTAAGACACCCCACCAGTAGGCGGACGACTTCTACTCTTTAAGCAAGTCTGGCTGCCTATTACAGAAGACAGGTGGGTCAGGGAAATAGTGTCTTCCGGATACAAGATAGAGTTCACTTCCAGTCCACCGAACCGGTTCTTCCTCTCTGTTCCACCAAAACCGCCAGACAAGGCTTGTGCCTTTCACCAGTCGGTCTCCTCTCTCCTTCAAGCAGTAGTCGTAGTACCGGTTCCCACGACCGAACGCTTCCGAGGGTTCTACTCCAATCTATTCATAGTCCCCAAGAAAGGAGGCAGAGTCTGGCCCATACTAGACCTAAAACAACTCAACAAATATGTACGGGTCCGTCATTTTCGCATGGAGTCCCTTCGGTCCATCATTGCGTCCATGGAGCAGGGAGAATATCTCGCCTCCATAGACATACAAGACGCATACCTGCATATACCAATTGCTCCCGCCCATCAAAGATTTCTCAGGTTCGCGATCAACAGGACCACTACCAGTTCGTGGCTCTCCCGTTCGTACTCGCCACGTCTCCCAGGACGTTTACCAAAATCATGGCAGCCACCATGGACGTTCTACACTCCAGAGGCATTGTAGTCGTTCCATACCTGGACGACCTTCTCATCAAGGCTTCCACCTTCAAGGACTGTGAAGTCAGCGTCTCAATCACAATCAACACTCTGACTAGGCTGGTTAGTCAACTTACAAAAGTCATCGACTACCCCGAGTCAGTCCCTGACCTTCCTAGGGATGCTATTCGACACCTCCAGGGGTCTGGTGTTCCTTTCCAGGGACAAGGCACTGGCTCTCCGTCTGGGAGTTCGCATACTCCTCCGCAATCCTCCCCGATCTTTCCGGTTTGCCATGAGAGTCCTCGGCAGGCTGGCAGCAGCGATGGAGGCGGTACCATTTGCCCAGTTTCACCTCAGGCCTCTTCAACTAGCCATCCTCAAGTCTTGGGACAGGAATCCCTTCTCCCTCAACAGGGAGTTCCGGCTGACATCGTCAACCAGGAGGTCCTTACACTGGTGGCTCAAGCCAACTTCGCTTGCAAGGGGAAAATCCTTTCTCTCAGGTCAATGGAAGGTCCTGACCACCGATGCAAGCCTGACAGGTTGGGGTGCGGTGCACCTACATCACAGGGCACAAGGCAAGTGGTCACCAGTGGAAGCGACCTTGCCCATCAATTTCCTGGCACTGAGAGCCTTTCATTACTTGCTGGCAGCCTCTCATATCAGGATACAGTTGGACAATGCCACGCCGGTGGCATATGTGAATCACCAAGGCGGGACCCGCAGTACCCAAGCGATGCGAGAAGTGGCACATATCCTCCACTGGGCGGAAGACACGAGGTTGGTACTCTCGGCTGTCCACATTCCGGGTGTGGACAACTAGAAAGCCGACTTCCTCAGCAGACAAGGAATGGACTCGGGGGAGTGGTCTCTCCATCCCTAAATTTTTCACCAGATCTGCCATCGCTGGGGGACCCTGGACGTGGACCTAATAGCATCCCATCCCAATGCCAAGGTCTCCAATTTCATGGCCAGGACACGCGAAACGCGGTCGCTCGGAGCGGATGCCCTGGTTCAGGACTGGACCCAGTTCCAGCTCCTGTACATTTTTCCACCCCTCCCCCTGATCTCCAGAGTCGTGAGGAAGATCAAACAAGAGGGAGTTCCAACCATCCTGATCGCGCCGGACTGGCCCAGACGTACATGGTACTCCAACATCGTACAACTTACAGCAGACACCCTCTGGCGTCTCCCCGACCGTCACGACCTTCTGTCACAAGGTCCGTTCTACCATCAGAACTCAGGGGCTCTCAATTTGACGGCGTGGCCCTTGAAACCTGGGTTCTAACCCAGGGAGGGCTCTCACCGGATGTCATTACGACCATGATCAGGGCAAGGAAGCCAGCCTCCACCAAGATTTATTACCGTACCTGGAGAGCTTTTTTTTTTTTTTTTACCTGGTGCGAATCTCGCGGCAGGTCCCACTCCCTTATTCCCTCCCAAAGGTACTTGGGTTTCTTCAATCGGGCCTGGACGCCAGGCTATCACTAGGCTCGCTTAAGAGCCAGGTGTTAGCGCTTTCAGTGCTCTTTCAGAGACGCATCGCTAACAAGCCGCAAGTAAGGACCTTTCTCCTGGGGGTTTCCCGATTGGTTCCCCCCTACAGACGTCCACTGGAAACGTGGGACCTCAACTTGGTCCTGACAGCATTGCAGGCACCACTTTTCGAACCACTTAAGGAAGTCCCACTCCGCATTCTATCACAGAAAGTGGTTTTTCTGGTGGCAATCACCTCGCTTCGCAGGGTGTCTGAATTGTCAGCACTCTCCTGCAGACGGCCCTTCCTAGCCTTTCACCAGGATAAGGTGGTTCTCCGTACAGTCCCATCCTTCCTTCCGAAGGTTGTGTCCAACTTCTACCTCAATGAGGAAATTTAATTGCCATCCCATTGCCTGGTTCCGGTTCATAGAGTGGAGAAGGCTCTGCATACGCTTGACCTCGTCAGGGCATTGCGTGTATACGTGTCTAGGACTGCACCCTTCCGGGAGTCTGATTCCCTTTTCCTTCTTCCGGAAGGCGTTCGAAAGGGTCTGCCGGCTTCCAAAGCCACCCTTGCCAGGTGGATCAAGTCCACCATACAAGAGGCTTACCGCCTTAATAATTCTCCTCTTCCGGCCGGTATCATGGCACACTCTATGCGGGCAGTAGGGGCCTCCTGGGCTATTCGGCACCAGGCTTCGGCACAACAAGTGTGTAAGGCGGCCACTTGGACTAGCCTACACACGTTTGCGAAACACTACAGTGTTCATCCCCAGTCCTCAGGGGATGCGAGCCTGGGTAGACTGGTTCTGCAGGCGGCAGTGCCCCAAGTTTAGGGACCTGCTAGCACAATATTCGTCCATTGCTTCCAACCCAGGGACTGCTTTGGGACGTCCCATGGTTCTGTGTCCCCCAATGAGGCGACAGAGTAAAGGAGATTTTTGTGTACTCACCATAAAATCTCTTTCTCTTAGCCTCTAATTGGGGGGACACAGCTCCCACCCTATTGCCCTAACGGGCCGTTGTTTACGGTTGAGTTCTCATATTGTTCTTTGAGCTCGTACATAACCATGCCTGTAAGAAGGCAACTATGCTTTTGCACAAAACTGGAGAAGGCCGACGCCGTCCAGGGGTGTATACTGCAGAGGAGGAGCCATAGTTAATCTTTTTCAGATTATGCATAGTGTCGCCTCCTAGTGGACAGCAGCATAACACCCATGGTTCTGTGTCCCCCAATTAGAGGCTAAGAGATTTTACGGTGAGTACACAAAAATCTTTTTTTTTTTTTTTTTTTTTTTTTATTGGAAGCTACAGTGCATGTTGCTGTTTGGTTGTTTTTCTCAATAAAATGGATAATGTAACTGGAACCCCAAGAGACTTCATTACGGTCAGTGGGATCCATCGGACGTGAATTATGCCTGCAAATTTTGCATCCAAAAAACTGAATTCTCTACGTCAAAACCTAGTCTAAAGCGAATAATAAAAACAGGCGACCATAAGTAGGTACGTGATGTTTCGCTGCTACATTGCAGCGCAATATAAGTGAATGGGGTCACATTTTGACCACTAGGATGCGGCAACAAAATATCGAACCTGGTTGGATTTTTCATCATTTTCTTGTCGCAGTCACCTAAAGGTCTCAATGCGATCTCATTCATTTGTTCTGTCTCCATGCAATTCCATTCATTTGTTTTGTGCTGAAAAACATGGTAATTTTTAGCCGTCTCTCATCCGAAGTCACGGTGTAGCCTCGGCTTTAATGGCACTTAATCAAAGCCGTTTGCTTCTGCAATAAGAAATAAAATCCAACTGTGGAATATGGGATTAATCCCTGCCGATTCTCAGACGTTTAAAGGTTCAAATTATTGCAGTTTTTCCCCCCAAAATGACAATTTTCCCAGATTTACCATAAATGACAAGTTATTTAGAAGGAAGTGACCACGTCCAAATCTCTGGTTTTACACTTTACAGTAAAGTTTATTCTGTTGATTTGTATTTTAGATTGGGAAATTCCTGAACGCTGATGAATATCAGCAGAAGATCATCCCCATCATTGTAAAGATGTTTTCTTCCACTGACCGAGCCATGAGGATACGACTTCTGCAGCAGGTGCGCTACCTGACATATAGGGAGAGGTTTTTTGTTTTTTTTTTTGCCTTCTTTAGATCTGATTACATCACATCGTATTGAAAGTGACAATAGATTCGGCGTGAGGGGAAGTGTAGGAAAAACCACCAAAGGTGCAAACTGTTCAAAGAAAATGTCAGGGTGAAGACTGCGCTTCCCAGTATCCCTCTTCTCTCTGAGACTCACTCTGATGATTGCATTCTTCACAGCCATCTACGTGCTTTTATACTGACCTTGATGCAATTCATATAAAGCTCCACCTTCCTCTTCATAAAGAGTTTCTGCAGCAGCTAAGTTTATCAATCTACATCTGTATTCTTCCTGTAAACTCTGAAGAATATTGATCATGTCGGCTCCCAGCTTCACATTTTCTATAGTATTTTTGGCTGATGAAGAACGTTCTTATAATTTGTAATAAAAGGATATTATTAATATTTCAACTTAAAAAAAGAAAATTGAGCCGCTTCTTTTTTTCTGCTATTAACTTGATTTTTTTTTTTCTTGGCATTGTGCATGTGACAGATGGAGAATTTTATCCAGTATCTTAATGAGCCCACCGTCAACTCGCAGATCTTCCCCCATGTGGTCCATGGTTTTACGGATACAAACCCTGCTATACGTGAACAGACGGTGAAGGTAATCGCAGCATGGATAAGGTGTCCTTTTTTATTTAGTTTTTTTTATTTGCTTTTTAGGGGTGAACTTAATATTTTTTCCACTTAATTGCAAACTGATTACATTTAACCCCTTCCCGCCACCTTGGTAGCTGTCAATGGCGTAGGCCGGGGGGCGTAGGCCGGAGCGGCGGCCTACAGCCCATACTGCACAGCGGTCTGCTATTAAAGAGATCAGACCGGCATAGTGGCTCTCCTTATTCCTCTGAGATGACAGCGGGGACGACATGAACCTCAAAATGGTAAGCAGCGCTTTTAGCCTGAGCACCATGTTTAGTATTGGGACCTGAATATAGGAAACTTTCTGCTTGCATTTGAGCTGTTGCAATGGATGCCTATGGCATTGTGGGCCTTCAGCTGTGGCATGGAGTATTGGCGCATGGTGGCAGGACATGATTTTTGTGCTCTTGGCAATCTTCTTTATACCGATCACTACTAGTAATAATCTAGTGCCCTCAAGACATACAGATCCCAGAGAATAGTGATCTAAAAAAAAGAAATGTTTGGAGTGAAATAGATCATCTCATCCCAGCTTTTCCCTCCCCTAGGTCATTAATCTATAAGAAAAGTAAAAAAAACATTGTATTGTTATGTCTCCGGTACTTACACACACATTATGTAGCAGATTTTTCCTTTGATTTTACCTATAGTCCATGTTGCTCCTGGCTCCTAAGTTAAATGAAAATAACCTGAATATGGAGTTGATGAAGCATTTCGCTCGACTACAAGCTCGGGATGACCAGGGACCTATCCGCTGCAATACAACAGTCTGCTTGGGCAAGATTGCCTCTTATCTGAACCCTACTGTGAGTATGGAAAATGATTTGAACTTTTGACATTAGAAAAACATGACTGCTTGACCCGTCTGACCATGGGTTGTGTTTGCATATCAAAACAGATTTTTACTTTACGGAGATAGATAACAGTTGGTGCTCATAAAGTTCTATGCAGAACTATAACTATCATTTTAAGAAAACTTGCAGCGATTGGTGATGTCACAGCTCACCTCCACCTCCCTTCGCAATGACTTATGCACACGCTCATTAGATGCTTCAATATGAAAGATTGTCTATTGCTGCTAATGTGTATGAACTTGTGGTGTAAGTGGTGATAGAATAAAGTGTGAGATTGTCTGATCCGTTAGAGAGGGATCCGATGACTTGCTGATTGTGATTCGGAGTGGAGCGCAGCCTTTAATCCTGAATGTAAACTTTATAGACACGACAGAGGGTCTTGATATCAGCATTCAGCAGAGCTACAAAAGATCCGTTTTCCCCATCCCGCGCTGCCGGTGTACTTGGTTTTGCTGCTACGCACAACTTTTATTCCATGAACGACTGTGCCGGGAAAATTCTTCCTGTGCTATGTGTGGTCACAGTGGATCCAGAGAAGAGTGTCCGGGATCAGGTAAGGAGAATACAAGACCTACAGCCACCATTACTACTGTGACTGGGTGCAATACAATAAATGTTCTTACATTTTTGTCATTCTAGGCTTTTAAAGCAATCCGCAGTTTTTTGGAGAAATTAGAGGCAATATCAGAGGACCCGGCACAGCTGGCTGAACTAGGTACGTTAAAAATGCCTATAACGTAGTGTACTGCCTCTGGGGCTTGAAAAACACCAAGAAAAAACAGCAGTCATACAGTCCAATAAATATATCAAATCTCCAAGTCATTATTAGCAATATGATCAGAAGCAAGGCAAAGGGGGATAAAATGCGAAAACCAGAGGAAGGAGATTCCTCCGAAAACGCGCGTCTGGGTGGGGACCACATTCTATCCCGCTGTTTATTTTTGTAAGGTAAATCATGGTTTTAAATCTTATATATTCTTTGGCTCTGTGGTGTGTATATGTGTGTGTGTGTATGTGTGTGTATATATATATATATATATATATATATATATTCATACCAGACAAGTGGGCTGGTGACTGTGGTCAATCCCGCTGTTCATCCCAGTAAGACAAAGCATGGTCTTATGCCTTATATATTCTATGCCTCTGTGCTGTGCCTATATATATTCATGCAATCAGTGATGGTATAGTATTGATATTATGACATTTGGATATTGATAGTGTATACTTTTATCTATTATGTGATCCTGCCAGTCCTTTGCATGTATGCTGGTCTGGTTTTTGCATTTTATCCCCCTTTGCCTTGTTTCTGATCATGTTGCTAATGAAGACTTGGAGATTTGATATATTTATTGGACTGTATTACTGCAGGTTTTTCTTGTTTTTCTGCTTTGCCTGTGCAGTTGGTTCAGACTGTGTCCATATATATACTGTGGGTTTATTTGATATAGTTTATTTTCTTTGAGAATGAAATGTAGAGATCGTCTATTACCCATTCAGTATAGTTTTCTCGGCATTATCATTATTTGCCTCTGGGGCTTGTCACTTTGAGATGATTTTTTTTTGTCACTGGAAAAGCTGCAGCTGTTCCTTTGAAGCGATGTAACCCCTTAATTATTATTTATTTCTATAGCACCATTGATTCCATGGCGCTGTACATGAGAAGGGGTTACATACAAATTACAGATATCGCTTACAGTAAGGCAGAGTTCACACGTAGCGTTTTTTTTTCGCGTTTCCGCGGCGGTTTTAAACGCGCGATTTTGCCACGAAAAATAAGCATCCCATGCATTCCTTTGGTATTCCGCAATGCTGTGCTAATGCTGCGTTTTTTTCCGCGGCGGAATCGCTTCGCGGTAAAAAACACAGCATGCTCATTAATTTAGCGGAATCGCGGCGATCCCGCACCCATAGGAATGCATTGTTCTGCTTACTTTCCACATGTGGCTGTGCTCACCATGCGAAAAGTAAGCATAACATTTGCGGATGGTACCCACGGTCTGGAGGAGAGGAGACTGTCCTCCGGGCTGTGAGTACCATATCCCTGTAAAAAATAGAATTAAAATTAAAAAAAATATTGTTATTCTCACCTTCCGGCGTCACGCGCAGCCTTCCCGCCTCTCTCCACGCTCCTGGTCCCAGTAAAACTTTGTGAGAATGACCGCGATGGCGTCCGTTCTCGCGGGATCGCGACATCTCTCGGTCATTCGCGATGACGTCGGAGCGCGACGTCATCGTGAATGACCGCGAGACGTCGCGATCCCGCGAGAACGGACGCCATCGCGGTCATTCTCGCAAAGTTTTACTGGGACCGGGAGCGTGGAGAGAGGCGGGAAGGCTGCGCGGGATGCCGGAAGGTAAGAAAAACAATATTTTTTTTTTTTACATCCTATCTTTTACTACTGATGCTGCATAGGCAGCATCAGTAGTAAAAAGTTAGTCACACTCGTCAAACACTATGTTTGACGAGTGTGACCAACCTGTCAATCAGTTCTCCAAGCGATGCTCCAGATCGCTTGGAAAACGCTAGCATTTTGCAAACTAATTACGCTTGCAAATCGCTAGTTTTCCGCGAGAAAATCGCAGGAATTTAAAATGCGATTTTCCCGCGGAATGGAATCCGGAATTCTCGCGGTAACTTCCGCGAGAGTTGCGCTTCGTGTGATGAACGCAGCCTAAACAAACTAACAATGACAGACTGGTACAGAGGGGAGAGGACCCTGCCCTTGTGTGCTTACATTCTACAAGATGGTGGGAAAGGAGACAGTAGGATGGGGGTTGCAGCAGCTCCGGTGTTGGTAAGGCGGTAGCGGTGAGGAGGCAGCAGGGGTCATTGCAGGCTGTAGGCTTTCTTGAAGAGGTGGGTTTTCAGGTTTTGCCTGAAGGATCCAAATGTGGTTGATAGTCGGATGTGTTGGGGCACAGAATTCCAGAGGATGGGGGATATTCGGGAGATGTCTTGGAGGCGATTAGGTCAGGAGCGAATAAGTATGGAGGAGAGAAGGAGGTCTTGGGAGGACCGGAGATTACGTGAATATGTCGGGAGATAAGTTCAGAGATATATGGAGGAGATAGGTTATGGATGGCTCTGTAGGTCAGTTTTAGTAATTTGAACTGGATACGTTGAGGGAATGGGAGCCAGTGAAGAGATTTTCAGAGGGGAGAAGCGGAGGAGTAGCGAGGAGAGAGATGAATTAGTCGGGCAGCAAAGTTAAGGATGGACTGGAGAGGTGTGAGAGTGTTAGCAGGGAGGCCACAGAAAAGGATGTAGCAGTAGTCGAGGCGGGAGATGATGAGGGCATGCACAAGCATTTTACTAAATTGAGGGTCGTGGAAAGGACGAATTCTGGAAATGTTTTTGAGCTGGAGGTGAGAGGAGGTGGAAAGAGCTTGAATGTGCGGTTTGATGGACAGGGCAGAGACAAGGATTACACCAAGGCAGCGGACTTCTTGTACGAGGGAAAGCTTGATGTCATTAATTGTGATAGATCAGGTAAGGAAGAGCTGTGAGATGAAGGAAAGATGATGAGTTCAGGTTTGTCCACATTGAGTTTGAGGAAGCGAGAGGAGAAGGAGGATATGGCTCATAGACACTTCAGGATTTTAGAGAGCAGAGAGGTGGATCTGAGTGTCATCAGTATAAAGGTGGTACTGGAATCCATGGGACTTCATGAGTTGTCCCAAGCCAAGGGTATAAATTGAGAAGAGTAGGGGTCCTAGAACAGAGCCTTGGGGGACTCCAACAGAGAGAGGGTGGGATGAGGAGATAGTGTGGGAGTGGGAGTCGCTGAATGTGCGGTTGGAAAGGTATGAGATCCAGGACAGGCCGAGTAGGAGGCAGTGGTCAACTGTGTTGAAAGCAGAGGACAGGTCTAGAAGGAGGAGTATTATCTGTTAGCTTTGGCTGTAAGTACACAGTGCCTTGCGAAAGTATTCGGCTCCCTGGAACTTTTCAACCATTTCCCACATATCATGCTTCAAACATAAAGATACCAAATGTAGATTTTACAAATGGGACACAATTGTGAAGTTGAACGAAATTTATTGGTTATTTTAAATTATTGTGGAAATTCAAAAACTGAAAAGTGGGGCGTGCAATATTATTCGGCCCCTTTAACTTAATACTTTTTTGCGCCACCTTTTGCTGCGATTACAGCTGCAAGTCGCTTGGGGGGTATGTCTCTATCAGTTTTGTACATCGAGAGACTGAAATTCTTGCCCATTCTTCCTTGGCAAACAGCTCGAGCTCAGTGAGGTTTGATGGAGATCGTTTGTGAACAGCATTTTTCAGCTCTTTCCACAGATTCTCGATTGGATTCAGGTCTGGACTTTGACTTGGCCTTTCTAACACCTGGATATGTTTATTTGTGAAACATTCCATTGTAGATTTTGCTTGGCATCATTGTCTTGTTGGAAGACAAATCTCCATCCCAGTCTCAGGTCTTTTGCAGACTCCCAACAGGTTTTCTTCAAGAATGGTCCTATATTTGGCTCCATCCATCTTCCCATCAATTTTAACCATCTTCCCTGTCCCTGCTGAAAAAAAGCAGGTCCAAACCATGATGCTGCCACCACCATGTTTGACAGTGGGGATGGTGTGTTCAGGGTGATGAGCTGTGTTGCCGTTATGCCAAACATATCAATTGGCATTGTTGCCAAAAAGTTCGATTTTGGTTTCATCTGACCAGATCACATTCTTCCACATGTTTGGTGTGTCTCCCAGGTGGCTTGTTGCAAACTTTAAACAACACTTTTTATGGATATCTTGGAGAAATGACTTTCTTCTTGCCACTCTTCCATAAAGGCCAGATTTGTGCAGTGTACGACTGATTGTTGTCCTATGGACAGACTGTCCCACCTCAGCTGTAGATCTCTGCAGTTCATCCAGAGTGATCATGGGCCTCATGGCTGCATCTCTGATCAGTGTTCTCCTTGTTTGAGATGAAAGTTTAAAGGGACGGCCGGGTCTTGGTAGATTTGCAGTGGTATGATACTCCTTCCATTTCAATATGATCTCTTGCACAGTGCTCCTTGGGATGTTTAAAGTTTAGAAATCATTTTGTGTCCAAATCCGGCTTTAAACTTCTCCACAACAGTATCACGGACCTGCCTGTTGTGTTCCTTGGTATTCATGATGCTCTCTGTGCTTCAAACAGAACCCTGAGACTATCACAGAGCAGGGGCATTTATACAGAGACTTGATTACACACAGGTGGATTATATTTGACTCTGCAAAAACTCTTACTATTTCTCTTATTCATTCTCGTCTTGACTATTGTAACTCTCTTCTAATCGGTCTCCCTCTTACCAAACTCTCCCCTCTCCAATCTGTCTTGAATGCTGCAGCCAGGATCATATTCCTCACCAATCGTTACACCGATGCCTCTACCTTGTGCCAGTCATTACACTGGCTACCCATCCACTCCAGAATTCAGTATAAACTTATTACCCTCACCCACAAAGCCATCTATGGCTCAGCACCACCCTACATCTCCTCCCTTGTTTCAGTATACCACCCTACCCGCGACCTTCGCTCTGCTGATGACCTGAGGTTAGCATCCTCAATAATCAGAACCTCCCACTCCCGTCTCCAAGACTTTACACGTGCTGTGCCAATTTTTTGGAATGCACTTCCCAGGTCAATTCGATTAGTCCCCAATCTCCACAATTTTAAGCGTGCCCTGAAAACGCATTTATTCAGACTGGCCTACCGCCTCAACACATTAACCTAATCTATCCCTGTGTTGCACAGCTAAAAGTTTTACCATAACCAGGTTCCCCGCATCATGTTCTCACATGCTTTATGCATCCATTAGCCCTCTGTGTCTGTACTGTTACACACTTAACATTATGGCTGGTCCATACAATCAGGGCAACTGTTACCACCCACCTTTCGTGTCTACCTCTTTCCTCATAGATTGTAAGCTTGCGAGCAGGGCCCTCATTCCTCTTGGTATTTGCTATAATCTATGTGATCATTGTTATGCTGTAATGTATATTGTCTGTACAAATCCCCTCTGAAATGTAAAGTGCTGCGGAATATGTCGGCGCTATAGAAATAAAATTTATTATTATTATTTATCATCATTAGTCATTTAGGACAACATTGTATCATTCAGAGATCCACAATGAACTTCTGGAGTGAGTTTGCTGCACTGAAAGTAAAGGGGCCGAATAATATTGCACTCTCCACTTTTCAGTTTTTGAATTTCCACAAAAATTTAAAATAACCAATAAATTTCATTCAACTTCACAATTGTGTCCCACTTGTTGATTCTTCACCAAAAATTTACATTTGGTATCTTTATATTTGAAGCATGATATGTGGGAAAAGGTTGAAAAGTTCCAGGGAGCCAAATACTTTTGCAAGGCACTGTAGGTCATTAGTAATTTTGGTCAGGGCTGTCTCAATGGAGTGATGGGGGCGGAAACCAGATTGTAGATTATCAAGCAAGTTAGATGAGAGGTTGGAGGAAAGTTCAGCGTGGCACATCTCTAGGAGTTTGGAAGTGAATGGGAGCAGCAATATTGGGCGATAGCTGGACATAGCAGTTGGATCGAGGGTTGCCTTTTTAAGGATAGGCGTGATTGTAGCATGTTTGAAAGCAGAAGGGAAGGTACCATAAGTTAGGTTGAAGAGATGGGTTAGGGATGGGATAAGTTAGGTGGTGAGGTTGGGGAGGAGATGGGATGGGGTTGAGTGCACAAGTGGTGAAGTGTGATTTGGAGAGGAGACAATTAAGCTACCCTTCAGTGATGTTGGAGAGGGAGGTTATGGGGTTTGAGCATTGCTCTGGTATACAAAGGAGTTGTGGTGGTTGAACAATGAAGACTTGCCTTGTTTAGTCGATCTTATTTTTGAAGTGTGTGGCAAAGTCCTCAGCAGAGATGAGGGTGGCTGGAGGGGGCAGTAGTGGGTGGAGGAGGGAGTTAAATGTTTTGAATAACTGTTTGGGGTTTAGAATAGGGAAAATATGAGGGTTGTGAAGTAGGCTTGTTTAGCAGAGGTGAGCGCAGATTTGAAAGCGAGTGTTGCCTGTTCGAATACAGGGAAATCATCTTACGAATTTGTCTTCTTCCAACGTCGCTCTGCAACCCTGGACACTTGCTGGAGCTTTTTAGTGATGTTGTTATGCCAGGGTTGTCTATTGATATGTCGCACTTTGCCATGAACGAGAGGGGCGACCGTGTCAATAGCTGATGCGAGAGTGGCATTGTAGAAAGCAGTGGCACTGTCTGTCGTGGATGAGAAAGTGAGTAGATGGTGGTCAGACAGAGGGAGAGGGGACGTTGTGAAGTTAGAGAGTAGAGACGGGTGAAGATCAGGTCTAGTGTATGTCCGCCTGTGTTGGTGGCTGAAGAGGACCAATGGGTAAGTCCAAAACATGAAGTAAGGGACAGAAGTTTGGAGGCTGTTGACTGAAGGGTATCAGTGGGGATGTTGAAGTCACTCATGATGATAGTTGGGATGTCAGTGGAAGGAAAGTGAAGAAGCCAGGTAGAGAATTGGTCAGTAAAGGCAGTGGTCGGGCCCGGACGTCTGTATACGACTGCCACGTGGAGGTTGGATGGAGAGTAGATGCGGACAGAGTGGACTTCAAAAGAGGGAAGGATAAGGGAGGGAAGAGGAGGGATTGGATTAAAGGTGCAGTTAGTAGAAAGGAGAAAACCCACTCCTAAACCATGTCTGTTGCAGGGGCAAGGAGTAAGGGTGAAGTGGAGGCCGCTGTAACACAGCGCAGCTGGGGAGGCGGTGTCAGCCATGTTTCTGTGAGGCCGAGGAAGGTAAAATTGTGAGAGAGAAAGAGGTCATGAATCACATGAAGCTTATTGCAGATGGAGCAGGCATTCCAGAGTGCTCCAGAGAGAGGGAGCGTGGGATAGGCGTCAAGGGCACGGTTTTTATGTTGGAAAAGATTGTGGTAGTTCGTATTCGATAATAATGGGAGGTATATTAGCTGTGGGGTCTAGGATTGAGAGATATGTCGCCAGCAGTGAGAAGCTGAGAGAGGGAGAGGAGATGGGAGAAAGAGAGTTGCTGGCTTGTTTTTATGTTTTAGTAGGAGAGATCTGAGCTTAATGACCTATGCTTAATCACCTGTGACATACATTTTCGTTCATACCCAGCTGATGCCAACTGTGTTGCTTAGCCTGCATCTGTCTCTAACAGCAGCAGGAGCAGAGTGGACCTCTGATCGCCGCTGTTAACCATTTAGATGCTGCTGTCAGTTACTGAAAATAGCAATTAAATGGTCTTCCATCGACCCATTCCCCTTTATCTCCCTGCGGCGCAATTACGGGAAGCTGATGGGTTTTTATGGCAGCCGGGGCCCTGTTGAAGACCCCCTTAACTGTCATACTAGTCGTCTTGGGAAGCTCAGGCAGAGGCTGGGCTTCATAGGAGAGCCACAATTACTCTATGTATTGCAATACTTTAGCATTGCAGTATTGAAGAATGTGCCATCATTGTATTCAACGGTATAGAGGATACGGATACCGTTGATATCGGAATGATCGGCATAAGGAGGTGGACAGAGGGGCGGTGTTTTGGCACCGGACTCCCCCCGACAGGCCCCACCCCATAGTGCCGCATGGTCTGCTGCTATGGTTGGTATGTCCCTGCCAGTAGGGGGCAGAGGGTAGTTTATAATGCAGTGTGCAACACAGTTCTGTATAATACAGGTCTTGAGTGTGAGGCTTAATCTTCCCTTTGTAGGAAGTGACTGTAGTTCTCTTCAAATGATTACACTGTACAAAATGCAGGACCTTTAGTTATTAGGAATGTTGCTTTTGTTCCCCCAGAAAAAGATGTGCATGCCGCCTCCACCAGCCCAGGAATTGTCGGTGGATGGGCAGGTTGGGCTGTAACAGGAGTGTCCTCCTTGACGTCTAAATTCATCCGCACGAGTCCATCAGGTGGACCAGAACCGGCACCAGCAGCCGGACCATCGGTACCCGCAATGGGAGCAACGGCAGAAGCTACTAAACCAGGTAACTGCTCTGAAATTCTGCCATCCCGCTGTGGGCTTTCATTTGTTTTGCAACTGTTGAGTTTACTTCACCTTAGGCCACATTCACATTTTCAGTATTTGGTCAGTATTTTCAATCAGTATTTGTAAGCCAAAACCAGGAGTGGAACAATCCGAGGAAAAGTATAATAGAAACCCGTCACCACTTCTGTATTTATCACCCTCTCCTGGTTTTGGCTCACAAATACTGATGTAAAATACTGAACATGTGATCGTGGCCTTAGAAGGCAACACATCATAATACAAAGTAGAACCCAGGAGTCACCAGTTTGTTAATCCTTTAGTGACCCGGTGATTTTTTGTTTTTGTTGTTTCTGTCTTTCCCACTCTTTTTCCAAGAGCCATAAGTTTATTTTTCCATCCACAGAAGCATATGAGGGCTTGTTTTTTGCACGATGAGTTGTACTTTAAATGACGCCATTCATTTTATCTAGTGAAAAACGGTGACAAATTCAAAGTGGGGATTAATGATGAAAAAAATTCAATTCCACCATAGTTTGGGTTTTGTTTTTACGGGATTCATTGTGCGTCGATAAAAAATCTCTTCTTTTAGAAATGATGACCGCTTATGAAGCCCCCCAGTCTGTTCTTTGATGATAATAGGCATGGTGGCTCAGTGGTTAGCACTGCAGCCTTGCAGCACGCTGGGGTCCTGGGTTCAAATCCCACCAAGGAAAAAATCTGCAAGGAGTTTGCATGTTCTCCCCGTGTTTGCGTGAGTTTCCTCCGGGTTCTCCGGTTTCCCCCCACATTCTAAAGACATACTGATTGGGGCTCACAATCTATATTCCCTATGGGGACAGTGCCGATAAGGTCTGTAAAGCGCTGTTGAATTAATGGTGCTATATAAGTTAGTAAAATAAATAAAATAAGTTATCAATATGCTATCATGGGGGGTCCAGTACCCGGTACCCCTAGCTATCAGCTACAGCAGCGACTGTAAACCGTGTACAGTGCGGACCTCCGCGGCTCTTCACACTGTTTAATGGGGTCCGGAATCTCTGCTTCTATGAAAATCCCGATATCTGGTCGCTAAAGTCCTTGAAAAGGAGATTGTAGAATTCTCGATTTTCCTGGTGGAGTAATTTGACATTTTCGGCACCAAATATGACTGTGTGATGTGGAAATAGCTTGTGATGAAACCATGGCACCCTGATTTCTCTCTAGATACTACGGCTGCTTCAGTTCCCCCCATCTCTACCTCATCCGTAATGTCCCAATATGAAACAGAAGAAGATGAAAATGAAACCGATGATAATCCCTTAGACCGGTGGGATGATGAAGACTGGGGAAGCCTGGAGGTAAGTCTCTGGATATTCTATGTTGGACATGCTCTTCCATGTGCGCAATATATATAGTGTATATAAATTTAATAAGAAAACCTGCCCACAGAATTAATTCTCTTATGCCATTGCTCTAGAGAACGCGGGATCAACCTTTTATCGATTTCTTTGTTGCAAGTGGCACTATGAAAATTATGTTTTCTCTCTCACCTATGACAGCACCACGGAGAGAGGGGATCCGCCCATCCTGGACAGGAACCTACAGATAAAAAGGGCGGTATCTCCCTTCAGTTGGGTTCCTGTCCCTGATGGGTGACCTACAGAACCAGCAGCAGCAGCTTACCAAAGAGGAGATCCAGGGCCGTCCCGTCCGAGGATTGACAGCGGGGAGGCCCCTGTCACGGCGGGGTCGGTTCCTGAAGCCGCCACCGCTGCAGCTGACGGGCTCGACAGGGTGGGCGGGGGGGAGAGGACCGAGCCGCCGCTTCGGAAAGGAGGCTGGGGCTGGTGGGGACCCAGGGCCCGCTATGGTACAGAGGTGTATCAATATGGCGCTGCCCCGGAAATGAACAAACGACTTCCGGGTCCCCGCGGTCGGCGCATGCGCACTCCCCGGACAGAGCGGTGCAGCCTGGGAGAGGAGGTGAAGTCACACGCCGGGAGATTCGAAAATGAAAGTGCTCCTGGCTGGAGTCGTCCCGGAAGTGGGGGACAGGGGAACAGCAGGAGCAGCAACCCAAGTAGGAGCCAGGCAGCAGCGACACCACCATCTCCGGCAAAAAAGAGCGGACAGGCGTGGTGACCGGTCTAGTAGCCACTCCACGCAGCACAGCAGATCGGCTGCAAGGAGCAGTCACCATCCTTGGATCAGCCCGTACGGGACCTGGATCCACCTCCCGAACTGGTACCTGCAACCTTGCATACCTGGTGAGTGACCTTCGAGAATGCTCACCATTGTAACAGACTTCTTTTCCTTATCAGGGAAATAAGAAGGTGGAAAACAAAGAACGGGGTATGCCCCACTGGTAGCAGAGCCCTACCAATCTCATGAGATAAGAGGCTCCGTGAATCCCGCGGACCGAAGAGCTGTAATCAGTTCAGAGTACCCCCCCCCCCCCCCTTTTCATCCCTGACATGGGGGAGAAAAAGTTAAAGGGAGGGACGCCATAGCGGGTTCCCAGTCACATGTCTCGACGTCAGAGGAGATTACCTCACATACCTCCGACACCGGCTCATCATCCTCAGACGAGCAAACGGGAGGCCGTCATTGTTTTCCCCTAGAGGAGGTAGACAGCGCTGGTAAAGGCAGTAAGATCTACCATGGGGGTGGCAGACCCTCGCCCTGATAGGCCAGTCCAGGACATAATGTTGGGGGACTGGGCCAAAAGAAACGCAGGGTGTTCCAGCTAAACGAGAATGTACAGGGAAAAAAAAAAAAAAGGGAAAAGCCGAATAGGCAGTCTCTTCCCTTAAGAGGAAATATCCCTTTGACGAAGGGGCGTCCACATCATGGGACAAGGCCTCGAAATCCGAAGCAGCTGTCGCCAAGGCCTCAAAAAAAAAAAAAAAAAAAAAAAAGTTTGCACTCCCCTTTGAGGACAGGGGTTCTCTGAATCACCCCTTAGATAAAAAGGCTAGGTAAAAAGGCTGATGCCTTCCTCAAGGGTGCTTGGGAAGCAATAGGCCAGCTATAGCGGCAACATGTACCTCCAGAGCCTTATGGTATGGGTGGATCAACTAGATAAATAGTTGAGGGAAGGTACACCCAGGGGAAAAGATTCGGGAATCTATTCCAAGAAGGGGAGCAGGCGGCCTTCTCGGCGGACTTATCAGCCGACTCAGTAAGATTATCAAATCCAAAGCAGCAGCCCTGTCAAAACACAGCCTGAAGAAAGATGTGGCTCAAATGTTGGCCAGGGGATTTACAAGCTTAAATGAAGCTATGCTCGATCCCTTGCGAAACGAAGTTCCTATTCAGGGAGACGTTGGATCACATCCTCCAAAGGCAGGGGATAAAATGAAGGGATGCCCAAACCTGGGTCCTATAGCTTTTAAAAGGTCCTTTCATAACAAAGTTCTTTCAGAGGAGGTCACCGAGGGAACAGGAATGGGATGAGAGAAGAAGAGATAGAGGTCCTCTTCGGTAACTTATCCCGAGCCAAGAAACCTTCTAACTGACAGTTTGTGAAATGAAATCTGACAGCCCTTGGTTATTAATTCTGTTCGCCTCGGGCCTAAGGATAGACTTTCTCTCTCTCCCACCTCAAAAAATACGTAGTAACTCCACTAAGATCCTCTATACGAGAATAAAAGCACTCGAAAACGAGGTCCTAAGTTTAGTAAAGAAAGGAGTCCTCCATGAGGTTTCCCTGCAGGAGAGGGGCAGAGGCTTCTATTCCCCTCTTTTTCTGGTGACCAAACTGGATGGCACCTTCCGGATAATTATAAATTTGAAAAGTCTAAACGTTTGACTCCATTTTGAATTTTTGTTTTTTGACAATCTAATTAACCACCAAAATCCTGTTCCCACACTGCTTCAGGACAGTATTAGATCTCAGCGATGTGTACTATCACGTCTCCATCCACGAAGACTCCAGAAAATACCTCAGACTGGCGGTCGCTATAGAGGACGAGATAAAAGGGGTCCAATACGGGACCTTGCCGTTCGGAATATCTATAGCCCCACGAGTATTCACAAAACTAGTAGCAGAAATGATGGCCCGCCTAAGGGAGCAGGACAAATTAATAATCCCATATTGGACGACTTTTAATAGAGACGCGCCCTAAAATGCAAGGAACAGAGAGACAGAATGATGAACACTCTACAGAACCTCGGCTAGCTTCTGAACCTGAGAGAATTGAGGTTGGAGCCAACACGTTCGGGAGTTCCTAGGACTAACACTGGACTCAAACACCCAAGAGCAATACCTCCCGGACCGCAAAAAAGAGAGCATTGCTCGAATGGTAGCAAGAGCGATTCAGAACCCTTCCATGACACTAAGAAAAGCAATGTCATTACTAGGGTCTCTCTCTGCCTGCCTACGGGCGGTCCAATGGGCACAGCTACATACGAGACCTCTCCAATGGGATGTATTAGCCAGCCAGTTAGCATTACAAGGTCACTTAGGGGGCCGCATTACCCTAGATTCTAAAACTATTCATTTCCTAGCCTGGCGTGGAAACAAAGAAAACCTATCCAAAGGGATTTCTTGGGTAAAAAAAAAAATCACACATATAATTACCCCGGATGCCAGTCCCACAGGATGGGAAGCATACATGAACAGCAGGGTGGCCCAGAGGGAAGGGTGAGGCCAGGAATTAGAAGCCTCCTTGTACCAAAAGGAACTCGGGCAGTAGGCTACGCCTTAACAAACTTCCTACCCGTGCTGTGAGGTCATCATGTCCGCATATTTTCGGACAATCAGGTGATGGTGGCTTATATAAATCATCAGGGAGGAACCAGGTCCCGAGCCCTAATGAACACGTCTTCCAAAATCCTCACCCTATCCGAGTATCTCTCTCGGCACTGCACATACGGGGAACAGAGAACTGGAGAGCAGACCTTCTGAGTCGCACCATATTACGCCAGGGAGAATGGGTCCTAAAACAGTCCTTTTTTTCTGCAGATTGTAGAAATGTGGGGAACCCCAGACATAGATCTGTATGCCAACTACAAAAACAAAAAAAGTGAAACCTTTTTTCGTTCCCTAGACCCCAGGGGGAATCCTCGGGCCCTGGATGCTCTTATGCTCCAGTGGACACAAAGCCTAATGTATGCCTTTCCCCCGATCATTCTCATTCCGGCAGTCATAAGGAAAGTCAGAGCGGACGGAGCGAGAATGATACTAATGTCTCCCTTCTGGCCAAAAAGAGCTTGGTTCTCCTGGCCGAGAATGCTCTCAATAACCGACCCTTGGGTTCTACAAGATCTCCCAGACCTACTGTCTCAGAGACCAGTGTTACACTCTTGAGCAGTGAACCTCCATTTAACACATGGAATTTGAAAGGGCACTGCTGAGGGAAAGGGGTTTCTCTGAAAGCCTAGTTTCTACACTACAAAAGAGTAGGAAACCGGTCATGACAAGAGCCTATGGGAGAACTTCAAGGAAGTTTCTGTCCACCTCCAGGGTCCAGAAGAGTCCAGATTGACAAAATTTCTGCAGAGGGGCTTAGAGCAGGGACTGGTGGTTAACACACTGAAATTACAGATAGCGGCCTTAGGTGCCTTTTTATAACCAGGATGTGGCAGGCAATTCCCTGGGTAGCACTGTTTATCAGGGCCGCAACCAGGTCTAGGCCAATAGTTAGCCTGAAATTACCATCATGGGACCCGAATTTCGTACTAACAGGTCCCCCATTTGAACCTATCCAGTCAGCTCCCCTTAATATCTTATCATTAAAACTGTGCTTCTAGCGGCGCTAGCATCGTCTCACAGGGTAAGCGATATTCAGGCTCTATCAACAGCGCCACCGTTGACCAAAATTCTAGAAGATAGTCATCTTGAAGCCTGACCCGGCATATCTACCTATAGTGGCATCACATTTTTCATAGGTCCCAAGAGGTAGTCCTTCCTTCCTTCTACCCAAATCCCAGGAATAGGGGAGAAGAAAGATTTCACACCCTGGATGTGAAGAGGTGCCTATTTCAGTATTTAGAGGCCACCAAAGGATGTAGGAAGGAAGGCTCTCTCTCTCGCTCTTTGTGTGTTTCCAGGGACCTCGGAGGGGACTCAAAGCATCTAAGAGTACCCTGGCAAGATGGATAAGGGATGCGATTGGCATATACATCCAATGGGAATACCATTCCGGAGGGGTTGAGAGCTCATCCCACAGGAGCAGTAGCGACCTCGAGGACTGAAAGATCCGAGGTATCGATAGAACAGATCTGTAAGGTGGCCTCCCAGCCAACACCTTCTACCTCTTTTCAGACACTATCATTTAGAGCTAGCCTCTGTCTGACCTGACCTTCGGGAGAAGGGTCCTTCAGGCGGTGGTCCCTCCCTAAGCTACCAATCTCTGTAATTCTCTCCGTGGTGCTGTCATGGGTGAGAGAGACTAGCTTAGTTACTCACCGATAACGGTGTTTCTCGGAACCCATGACAGCACCCGCTTATTACCCCCCTTCACGAGTGTGGTGAGCACGTTTTACTGTCCGTGGAGTGTTTCCGTTTAGGCACGGTGCTTCTTGATAATAAGCAATATTATAATGTTGTGTATATACTTCTGTTTAACTAATCTGGAGACCCTCTGATGCTCTGTAACCAACTGAAGGCGGAGGGGAGGTACCGCCCTTTTTATCTGTAGGTTCCTGTCTAGGATGGGCGAATCCCCTCTCTCCGTGGTGCTGTCATGGGTTCCGAGAAACACCGTTATCGGTTAGTATCTAAGCTAATCAGCTTCAGTCATCTGTGGGGGGGGTTACAGTGATGAGCAGTCACACCTCCACACAGCACCTGGTGAGCTATCATGGGGTCCGTTAAGCAAACTAACGTGGGCACCACCGAAATATAAAAAGGAGATCCAACCCTGGCCTACAACCTATATATGACAGTCACAAGCAGAAAAGAATAGGCCACAAATCGGGGATCACCCTCAATAGGAATTTAGCAAAAATATTACAATTTTTATTTATTTAAATTAATCACAGCAAACAACAACACATTAAAAAACATTAAAAAATGGTCACACATGTGACACATTCAAAAGATATACATATCTCATAATAGAGAACCAAACCTGATAACCACTACCACTTTTGGTGGAGAAAGTGTCTTATACCCAAGGTCCACGTAAACTAATACCCAATTAGAAGGTTTTGAAAGCACACTAATACACTGTAGCCATCACAAATGAATCATGGATATCAGTGATGCAGATAAATTTTAAATGGATGTTATCACAAGCTCAAATAATGCCTTGAGACAGTGCATACATTTAGTTATATAGCTCTGGCATACTCTTATTCACAATGTGGTACATAAAAAACAAACGTTTCTGGAATGTACTGAATAAACCCCATTTGTAGATACCTCAGCCTGAAGTCAGGCTCCAAGAGCCGACCAGATCATCCAGACCAGAAATGGGCTGTTAAGAGTGCAAACAACCAAAGGACATCTACGTCCGTTGTTACTTTTGATGTCCGGATGAGCCCATTCACAGGCTCAGCAGGACGTCGGTGATGTATCAGTTGTACAGTCATGACTGTTTGTTGCTGTGGCCACACCCAGATGACTGCCACGGGGAAAAAATAAAAAAGTAATACCATGCCTCAAACTGCCATGGCATTAGAGAATTCTGTGATGACCGGTTCCCTTTAATGACCTCCTTTACAAATTTTATGATTTTTTTTTTTTTTTTTTTTTTTTTTTTGTAGGATTCAGATCAGAACAAAGTACAGCAAGAAAGTGATGACTGGGACACGGCATGGGGTGGCAAAAAGGTGCCAGAGAAGACGGTAAGGGGGCTGTCTTATGTATGTTCAGTGGCTAGGCAGTGGAACAAAAAAGTCGGGATGAAGCCAAATCCCCAGTGAAATAGATAAAGCGGCACTCTGTCTCCTCTGTATAAACAAAGCTTTCTCATTGGATGTAGATGGGGTATAAAATAAAATTATCTGTAGATGTAGGTGAATTTTATCAGGAACATGGTGACTTGTAGCACTGCAGACTTTGTAAAAAAATAAATAAATTAAAAAAATAAAAAAAAATCACAAAAAAAGTCCTAAATGACTTATAACCCCATATCCATTGGGGTTTATGTACTCCTTTAATAATGTCAATACTATTCACAAAAAAAGTTACCTAAATAGTCTGGTGACAAAAAATGGGTACTTAATAAAAATATTTTTATTGAAATGATCAATATAAAAACAAATACTTAAAAAAGAAAAGGTACTGAAAATACAAGACCAGAGACATACTGCCATGGAATGCTACAAATGCAAAAGCTGTTAAATAAACAGCGGCCCACAACCATAATATACAATATTCAATAGTATGACCGCAATACAAATAATTTATAATGAAAATAGCACTAAAAATGTGAATAAATATGTTATGCAATAAGGAGAAAACACTATATATATATATATATATATATATATGGGCTATACTGTACTAAGATATGCCAAAAAATTAATTAAGTGCTCAATATGTAAACAATCTATGGAAAGTGGATGTGGCAAGCCATGCCAAAGGAAAGTGTTAAGAGCTGACAACTAGGGCTAAATGTCTATATAATGATGATTAATAGCGGTAAACATGAAAAAATAATGAAAACGTGCCAAAAAATACCTGTAGGGTGCACGTAGGATTCCTGGCGTCCCTGCTGCCCCGACGCGCGTTTCGCAATCTTTCTTCGGGAGGTGTGACTTTTTTTTTTATTTATAGAAGTGAAAAATATTTGTTACTAGCTACTGAGAATTTTAAGCTGGAATCTGGTTGACTCATCATCAGGAACCTCTGTTCCCTGTTTTTTATACATCATTAGTTCTGTTAGTCACGTATAGTGTAGAGTGATGGCTTAGATAACTTTGATCACAGATACAGTTTGTGTTTTGGCTTTTCTCCTCAGTTTTCACAGACGTCATCGAAAAAGAAAAATACAGGGACAGATCATAGTCCGGCTGATACCAAGAACTCACCCACTCCCGAGGACAGCTGGGGATGGGAAGATGCTTTTCAGCCACTTTCCAAGAACAAAGGGCAAACCCAGTCCACCTCCCAACCCGAGGGCACAAGGCCAGCCAGTGACTACAACTGGGGCACCGCAGAAGGGAGCGGGAAACATGTGGACTTCTTCTCTGTTCCTACTGAGAGAAGCAGCCAGGTAAAGACTCCTCTCTTCATGTATGCATTGTTTTTAGAAGTTTGACAGTTTTCCTCAAGCTTGCTGTTCATGCACCTCTTATTCATAGAGTAATGTGGATAATCAAAAGTGACTTGGGGAAGATCTCCAGAATAATATGACGTGGTGTTCTAATCATTTCCTTCTTCCAAGTGGCATACCTACAGCCTAATAAGCTCCGGTGCAAGATTTGGACCTTGGCAACCCCCCCCCCAAGTTGATCAGATGTATGAGCCCTTGTAGGTTTCTAAAGCCTAGAAGGATCCTGTAAGCATGTAGTATTGTCCCCCATATTGGGCTTCTTCCTTTGTATACATCCCCCCATTCGGCCACTGTACTTTTAACCCCTTCACGACCTCTGCCATACTAGTAATGCGTAGGTCGCATTCCCTCCCTTTGATGTGGGCTCCAGCGGTGAACCCACATCTTTCCCGGCACATATCAGCTGTTTTGAACAGCTGACGTGCCCATAACAGGTGCGGTTGGAATCGCGATCCACCAGCAGCTATTAACCCAATAAATGCCGCTGTCAAACTCTGACAGCAGCATTTAACGCTTGCTTCCGACCGTATGGCCGGAAATCAGTCCACTGGTGACCCCCACCACATGATTGCGGGTCACCGGTGGGTTAGCATGGCAACCAGAGATCTCCTTGAGACCTCTATGGTTGTTACTGCCTGATTTGCTATGAGCGCCAGCCGGTGGTTAGCACTCATGGCAAGTAGTTCAGCTACATGTAGGCGATCTGATCATCGCCTGTATGTAGCAGAGCCGATCAGGTAGTGGCAGCTTCTAGTCTTCCATGGAAAGTATTGAAGCATGTTCAAAGTGGGAAAAAAAGTTTTAAAAAAATAAAGTTTAAATCACCCCCCTTTCGCCCCATTCAAAATAAAACAAAAATCAAACAGACATATTTGGTATCGCCGCGTTCAGAATCGCCCGATCTATCAATATTAAAAAAGGAATAACCTGATGGCTAAATGGCGTAGCAAGAAAAGAAAGTCAAAACACCAGAATTACGTTTTTTTTTGGTTGCCGCAACATTGAATTAAAATGCAATAACGGGCGATAAGATCATATCTGCACCAAAATGGTATCATTAAAAATGTCAGCTCGGCGCTCAAACAGTAAGCCCTCACCCAACCAGAGATCACGAAAAATGGAGATGCAATGGCTATCAGAGAATGCATTTTTTTTTTTTTTTTTTTTATACAAACTTTGGATTTTTTTTCACCACTTAAACAAAAAAGAACCTAGACATGTTTGGTGTCTATGAACTCATAATGACCTGGAGAATCATAATGGCGGGATGGCGGGTCAGTTTTAGCATTTAGTGAACCTAGTAAAAAAAAAAAAAAAAAGCCAAACAATTGTGTAATTGCACTATTTTTAAAATTTCACCGCACTTGGAATTTTTTTTCCCCATTTTCTAGTACACGACATGGTAAAACCAATAGTGTCGTTCAAAAGTACAACTCATCCCGCAAAAAGCAAGCCCTCACATGGCCATTTTGATGGAAAAATAAAAAAGTTATGGCTCTGGGACGAAGGGGAGCGAAAAACCAAAATGCAAAAAATGAAAAAGGGCAAGGTCTTGAAGGGGTTTATGCATAGAAGAAAAATAGTATGTCATACGTGATCAGCCGAGCTCACAGGGGGAACGCGGCTGATCGCGGTCAGGTGTCAGCTAATTCTCACAGCTGACACCCGGCACTAAGTGTCAGGAGCGGTCACGGACGGCTCCAAGCAATTTAACCCCCGGAACATTGTGACCAAACATGATCGTAGCTTTCCGGGAGCAGGCAGAGGGGCTGTCGGCTGGGAATATCTGGCCTTCTCCTGTTCGGCATCGTCCAGCACAGAAAATTTAGCCCCCAGCTTCGGCCTTGTGTAGGCCGCAGCCGGAGACTCTGCCTGCGCTCCGGCATTTCCGCCCACTATTTCGGCGCTTTTCGTCCAGGACGAGAAGCACACATGCAGATCTCGGCGACCATTTTCATTCTGCCGCTTCTGGACATGAGTTGACATCCAGAAGCGGCTGCTGCATTGGACCCGGCGGTATTCAGCACTGAGGACAGCGCTAATTCAACGAGGACTCCAGGGACACGGGAAAGGAGGCGTTGCTCCCTCCCCCCCGCAGTTTTACCCGGTCTGCTAGGAATACAGCAGCACACATAACATATGGAGTTTCCATGTCCCAGTCCAAACAGTCTAATAAGACTATTTCAGTCTTCTTCAAACTGCAAAACCTGCAACCCCCAAATGTGCTCAGGAGCCCCCCGCCGTTACCGATCCCAGTGTACTCAGTCCCCCTGAGTGGGCTTCGACACTGTTGCAAACCATGTCTTCTCTGGCCAAGAGATTGAATCCCTCTGTGGATCGGAGAGTTCGCAGGACCGATATAAATGGATCCTCTCCTACACGGGAGCCGTCGGCTAGCAGGGACCGCAAGTATTCTAGAAACATACAGGCATCTAGAAACGGATCTGTAGTACGTTACCCGAGAAATCACGTGTCTTGTTGTCTGTGAGTTCTGTCTCTTTCCCTCACCAGAGATTTGCAGCAAACAAAACTCTGAAGGTTGTCGGGGATTCCGGTTCTGTCCCGGAGCACGCAGTGTCCTTCAAGAGGACCGATCGTCCTTATACAGTGTTTGCCATTCACCTGGAGATTCGGGTTATTGTTAACCGGCACTGACAGCGACCTGATAAATGCCTCACAGGAAGCCTCTTCAGAGGTACCCCTTTTTCAGCTGATCTCCAGAAAGATTGAGCTGAATCTCCCACTGTAGACCCGCCAGTATCTGGTTCGGCATCCAGAAACCCTCTATCCTGGCCAGATGGATCTTCAATTAAAAGTCCCACGGACCGTCATAGAATCTGGCTCGCACAGTCTTTGAGACCTCGGGTTCAGCACTCTATCCATCATTTACTGCGGCGTGGGTAACTAAAGCAATGGTCTCCCAGACGCCTCTTTTGATGCGGCTATCTACGCTGCATCAGCGGCAAATGCCATCACGAACAGAAGTGCATTATGGCTAAGAGAATGGGAAGCGGCTCAGCGTGCAAAAAGTCTCTGACATCTCTTCCTTACCAGAGTGGCCGTTTATTTACAATGAAGCAAGATCAGTTTATCTCTGATGCTACAGGAGGAAAGGGCAAGTCTTTTCCGCAGCAAGGCTTAGGCGTCCTTTTCGGCATCAACAACAAATCCGGTTTCGGTCCTTTCGCACTAAGCCGGGCTGGTCCACTATCACTACCTCTTCCAGATCTAGGCGTTCCCCATGCAGGAACAAAGGATGCCAGGTCTCCTTTCCTTTAAGCCCAGCCAGCAGTGGAACGGTTGACCCAAACAGTCTATATCAGTGGTTCCCAAACTCCAGTCCTCGCGGACCCCAACAGGTCATGCTTTCAGGATTTCCTTAGTGTTACACATGTGAGAATTCCTGATGCCTTGATGATACTTCCATCACCTGTGAAATACTAAGGATATCCTGAAAACATGACCTGTTTGGGTCCGTGAGGACTGGAGTTTGGGAAATACTGGTCTAGATCCAACGGATCTAGGTCCCAGAGATTTTTCGCTCAATAACTCCTGGCGTTAGCCGGTCGACACCAGTTACGTAGGCGGCCACCTACTTCTGTTTAGTCAGGCTTGATTTTGCGTCGTTCACAACGAATGGGTCAGAGACCTGGTGTCTTCCGGATACGAGATTGTTTTTTCCTGAACACCATAGATTTACTGCGTTAAGACGGAATCATTGTTCTGGTCCCAGAAAACGAAAGGCTCAAGGGGATCTACTTGAATCCGTTTGCCGTGCTGTAAGACCCATACTGTATCTCAAACTTCTAAACAAGTTTGTCAAGGTCCGCCACTTCCGGATGGAGTCTCTCCGTTCGGACATTACTTCGATAAGAGGGGAGTTTCTAGCATGCATCAACATTCGGGATGCTTACCTCCATATTCCGATTTTTCCCCTCACTAGACATTCTTGGACTTTGCCATTCCCGAACACCATTTTCAGTTCACGGCCTTACTCTTCGGCCTCGCTACCATTCCCACAGTGCTCTGGAAGGTCAAGGCGGTAGTCATGTCCATCTTGCACTCGAGGCGTGGTCGTTCTACCCTACTTAGACGACCTTCTAATCACTGGCCCGTCCTTTCAGGACAGTGTAACGTGCGTTAGTATCACTTGAGATACACTCTCGCCTGAGCTCGCTGATAAACGTAAGCAAGTCTTCCCCAGTTCCAGCCCAGCGGATATCCCTTTTAGGAATGATCCTGGATACTACCGAGGGTTGGTGATTCTCCTTCAAGACAAGGTTCTAGCCCTTCAACAAGGAGCCCGCGCCCTTTGCCACTCATCCCATCATTCCATCCGGTTTCCCATGAGGCACTGGGAAAAATGGTGGCAACAATGGAAGCGGTCTCGTTCGCTCAGCTGCATCTCCGTCCCCTGCAGCAAGCTCTTCTGGCGGCTTGGGACAGGAACCCGTTCTTCCACCGCTGGTGCCGCTTGCCCTTGCAGTTCAGGCAAGGTCTTCTCTCCTTTCTCCCGTTTCAATGGCTAGTGGTGACTACCGACGCCAGTCTCCTTGGCGGGGGAGCAGTCTTTCATCACCACACTGCTCAGGGGAGCTGGTCAACTCAGGAGACGAGCCTCTCGATCAATGTCTGGGAAATCCGAGCAATCAGGCTAGCTCTGCAGCAGTTTCCATTATCTCCTGGCGGGTCACCCCATCCGAATTCAATCGGACAAAGCCACGGCTATCGCATATATCAGTCATCACAGGAGTACCTGTAGCAGGGCGGCCATGCGCGAGGTAACCCACATTCTCCAATGGGCAGAGAGGAACTACTCAGCATTTTCAGCAGTGCACATCCCAGGCATGGGAAACTTGGCAGATTTTCTCAGCCGTCAAGGTCTCGCCTTGGGATCGTGGGAACTTAATCTGCAGGTCTCCAGATGCGGATCTGATGGCTTCAAGATTGAACGCCAAGAGTACCCAACTCCATAGCTCTGTCTCGGGATCCAAAGGCCGTCGTGGTGGAGGCACTTGGTTACTCCATGGCATCAGTTTCGTCTTCCGTGCCTGTTTCTCTCACATCTTTTCCTTCAGAGCGTCATCAGGAAGATCAAGGTGGAAGGGGTTCCAGTAATCCTTGTCGCCCCAGATTGTCCACGCCGGGCGTGGTATGCAGAGTTAGTGCGGATCGTCGCCAATGTTCCCTGTCGACTGCCGGATCGTTCTGATCCACCCTGCCAAGGTCTGATTTGCTACCAGAACTCAGGGGTCTTGTGTTTAACGGCTTGGCCGTTGAAGCCTAGGTTCTAACTCAAGCTGGTTTCTCTCATCAGGTTTTTTCCACCATGATTAGTGCTCCGAAACCTGCATCAGTTCACATCTATTACTGCACCTGAAAACCTTTTTTGAATGGTGCAGGGACCGCGGGCATCTTCCTCGTATCATCTCTGTTCCCTCCATTTTCGAATTCTCTAGACTGGTCTGCAATCAGGTTGGGCGCTCAGCTCCCTCAAAGGCCAGATCTCAGTCTTAACAGTTTTATTCCAGTGCAGGATTGTTTCCAAACTGCAAGTGAGGCATTTCATTCAGGGAGTCTCCCATGTCGTCACCCCTATAGAATGTCGTTAGAGGCCTGGGACCTTAACTTGGTCCTGGGTGCTCTTCATGAGACGTCTTTCGAACCGTTGCAGGACGTCTCGCTAACAGTTCTGTCTTGGTAAGTCACATTTCTTGTCGCAGTGACGTCTATCAGGCAAGTTTCGGAGCTAGCCGCTCTGTCCTGTCTAGCTCTTTTCTGGATTTTCCACCAGAACAAGGTGGTCCTCAGACTGTCTCCGTTCTTTTTGCCCAAGGCGGTTTCATATTTCCACCTTAACAACATTGTCTTTCCCTCTTTTTGTCACCGTGCCCCTGCTGCCTAAACATCATTGACACAGGACGCAGCAGACAGCAGTGAGCAGCGATGGACCCCGGACCGGTGAATATTGGATATACTTACCCCTCCTGGCGCGGTCTCTGCAGCCCCGCTTCTCCAACTCCCCACGGTCTCCGGCAGCTCTTCCTTTCCTTCAGCAGTCACGTGGTACCGCTCATTAAACTCATGAATATGCGCATATTCATGAGTTTAATGAGCGGTACCACAGAAGCCAGGAAGGGAGACCATGGGAGAAGCGGGCGGGCTGCAGAGACCGCGCCAGGGAGGGTCAGTATGATCTGACACCCCTGCTCCCCTCCCCCTCAAACCCCCAGGTATATGACTCGTGTATAAGCCAAGAGGGGGACTTTCAGCCCCAAAAAAGGGCTGTAAATCTCGGCTTATACACGAGTATATACGGTAACTTAAAATACAAATATATGTTGCATAACATTGGTGAATGACGTTGTGGTACTATTAGTCATATTTAATATTTTGTGTGACTTCCATGAGCTTGAAGGGACTGTATCCATGCAGTTCAACAATGATTCATACAATGTATTAATGAAGTCATCAGGAATAGCAAAGAATGCAGTCTTACATGCCTCCCAGAGTTCATCTTGATTCTTTGGTTTTGTCTTCCAAGCTTCCTCTTTCATCCTACCCCAAACATGCTCAATGATGTTCATGTCTGGTGACATGCAGGTGCAGCGACTTGAACATATTTTTCCAGCACGCTGAAGACACTCTTACCATCAGAGCATACTCAGGATAACACCTTATCCAAGCACGTTCGCTCCTCACTAATGGCTAACTGAAAAGATCATTAGGCTATGTGCACACATTGTGGATTCTGCTACGGGTCCGCAGTAGTTGCTGCTGCATTGTACAGTACCATTCTTTGCAATGGTAAAACCAAAAACGTTGTGCACATGCTGCGGGTTACAATCCGCAGCATGTCAATTCTTTGTGCGGATTCCGCTGCGGTTTCACACCTTTACCATTGTGAGGTGTGAAACCGCAGGGCTAAACCGCAGGTATTTTGACCTGCGGATTTTTCAAAATCCACGCAGAAAAATCCGCAGCACTTCCAACTACGTGTTCACATAGCCTAATAAATAACAACATTCAAGACTACTCAGATCTCTTCAACAGGCATAGTATAACCTACTATTCTATATACATTTTATACTCTACTCAGGTCTCATCAGGCAGTCATGAATGTAGAGTTTACTCAAAAGGATTAAAGAGACTTTGTCCGCACTGAATGACTGTTCACACCAAGTCTCCTGGCTCCTATGAAACTTAAGTACTACCTTGGGGAGATAGGCCAGATCTGGTCTTAGAACTACTCTGTCCTCAAAAACTTGTGTATGGAGGGCATATAGACAAGGCCTCCAAGTTGCTCACCCTACGGGCTGATGTTAAGGCCACTAGTAACATTGTTTTAAGCATGAGGAGTTTTGGTGACAACTCTTGTAAGGATTCGAATGGGTCCCTGGTTAGAGCCTCTAAGACTAGATTCAGGTCCCATGGAGGAATTTTTTTGGACTATGACCGGTCTAGATCTACTACAGAATCTTATGAAATGGGACACCCCCCTGTTGGATGCTATGCTGCAATTCTACAAGGCCCCCCAAGGCTGAAACCTGAACCTTGAGAGTACTAGTTGCCAACCCGAGCTGTAGAAACTCTAGAATAGGCCCTACTGGAGCTTCATCCCCCAAAGGGTGACTCACTAACTCCAGGAACTTTTTCCATAGATTCTCGATGTAATCGATTTCCTACTCTTAAACAGGGTGGAGACTTGCCCTGGTGAGAATCCCTGGCGACTCAGTAACGCCCTCTCAAATTCCATGCTGCCAGATGGAAGCCCTTCACCTGAGAGTGGCATATTGGTCCCTGGGTAAGTAGGTCCGGAATCTCTGGCAAAATCCATGGATCGATCACTGACATCAATCTCAGAAGGGAGAACCACAGCCTTCTTTGCCAAAATGGAGCAATGAGAATTACTCTCACCTGATTCTCCCTGATCTTTCCTCACTACCATCTGAATTATTGCCATCGGGGGAAACACGTATGCCAGGGTGAACCCCCAAGGTATCTGTAGGGCATCTACTGTGAACAGATTTTCTCTTGGATCTAGCGAGCAGAACTTGCTGGAACACTTGAGGGTTTAGGGGGGGAAAAAAAAAATCTCTTTAAATCTTCTTAGCGAGTGTGAAAGACTCAGTGTGACCGGAGCTTAAGTGCGAACGGTGGTAAATGTATGACTTGTGATTTTGGGTTCAGGGAGTTTCCAAGGGAGGAATTACTGAATTGCTATTTGTATTTTATTAATACTTTGCATTTATTTTTATTCAACTTTTCTGTCTGGTGCAATCCCCACTAGGGATGTGCTCCACTATTTCCAATGCCATCCAGTGTACATCTTACCACATGTATGTAATCCTTGAACAGCCAGTAGAAGGAGCATACTGTTGTGCGAGATGTGAGCACATTGTGCATTTGAAAGCCCAGATACTGCATCTAAATGTGCAGCTGGCAACACTGAGATCCATAGACAATATGGAAAGGATGAGGGGAGTGCTAGTGCAGGGGTAGCACTGCTGCAGCAAGGCATGTCCTCTGAAAGCCAGAGGAGTGTCTGTTCCAGTAAGGGGGAAATAGGAGAGCAGGGCAGGCCAGACAGGTTCTGGTAGTGGGGGACTCGATTATTAGGGGAACAGATAGGGATCGTCGAACGGTGTGCTGCCTACCTGGCGCTCGAGTCCGACACATTGTTGATCGGGTTGACAGATTACTGGGAGGGGCTGGTGAAGACCCAACGATCACGGTGCACATTGGCACAACTGACAAAGTTAGAGGTAGGTGAAAGGTCCTACTCCTTAATGATTTTAGGGAATTAGGCTTCAAGCTTAAAGCAGGGACCTCCAAGATGGTATTTTCTAAAATACTGCCTGTGCCACGACGTGCCACGCCAGAGAGGCAATGGGAGATTAGGGAGGTTAATAAGTGGCTCAGGAATTGGTGTAGGAAGGAGGGGTTTGGGTTCCTGCAGAACTGGGCCGACTTCTCAGTTGGCTACAGGTTCTACACTAGGGACGGGCTGCACCTCAATGGGGAGGGTGCTGCTGTGCTGGGGGAGAAAATGGCTAGAAGGTTGGAGGAGTGTTTAAACTAGGGACTGGGGGGGAGGGTATTCCTTTTATAGGAGGGGAAGACAGTGCAGATTGAGACCTGGGCACAAACAATGAAACTGGGGGTGGGGTTAGAACAGTTAATTTAACCCCTTAACTCCCATTTTTTGTTTTTTTTTTTTCATTTTTCGCTCCCCTTCATTCCAGAGCCATAACTTTATTTTTACGTCAATATGGCCATGTGAGGGCTTATTTTTTGCGGGACGAGTTGCATTTTTGAACGGCACTATTGGTTTTACCATGTCGTGTACTTTTAGGCTGTGTGCCCACGTAAGTGTTTTTTTCACGTTTAAGCGTTTTTACCCGCAAAACCACTTGAAAATCACTTAAAAGAAGCATCCCATTCATTTGAATGCATTTTGCACTTTTTGTGCATATTGATGTTTTTTTTTGTGAAAAAAAACGCTTCACGGTAAACACAGCATGCTCATTAATTTTGCGGAAAAGTCCACGTTTTAGCTATTTTCTATGTGTCTGGGGAGGCGTGGAAAAAACGCATCAAATGCGCAGAAAAAAACGTACATTTTCTGGGAAGGAATTCGGTTTTCATGCAGAAATTTTCTGCATACGTGGGCACATAGCCTAAATTGGGAAAAAAGTGCAATCCTCATTTGTTTTTTGTTTGGCTTTTTTGCAAGGTTCACTAGACGCTAAATCTGGCCTGCCATTATAATTCTCCAGGTCATTACAAGTTCATAGACACCACTAGGTTCTCTTATCTAAGTGGTGAAAAAAATTCCAAACTTTGCTGAAAAAAAAAAATTGCGAAATTTTCTGTGAGCCATAGGATCTCCATCTTGTCGGCGCCTGGGGTCGGGTGAGGGCTTATTTTTTGCGTGCCGGGCTGACTTTTTTAATACCACATTTGTGCAGATACGCTCTTTTGATCGCCTGTTATTGCATTTTAATGCAATGTCACACGACCAAAAAAAAAAAAAAGAAAAAAAAAAAAAAAAGATTCTGGCGTTTTGAATTTTTTTTCTCTCTACGCCGTTTAGCGATCAGGTTAATGCTTTTTTTTTTTTTTTATTGATAGGTATCGCTGGGTTCAGAATCGCCCGATCTATTATGTGTATGTGTGATTTTTTTTTTTTTGATGAGCAGATCGCCCACATGTAGCATATTTACTGCGTTGCTTTGAGCTCTGGCCACCGGGCGGCGCTCAAAGCAATGTGCCTGCAACAACCATAGAGATCTCTGAGACCCCTGGTTGTCAAGGCAACACGATGCCAACCCCCCGATCACGTGACGGGGGTCGGCGATGAGCTCACTTCCGGCCCGACGGCCAGAAATACAAGTTAAACTAGTTAATAGGCACAGGCAGATGGTGATTCCGCTTGCGCCTATTGCGGGCACGTCAGCTGTTCATAACAGCTGACATGTTGCGAATTTGAAGGTGGGCTCACCGCCGAAGCCCACCCCAAAGCAGGGGATCCTTAGCGATGACTGAATAGTACGTCATCGGTAAGGAAGGGGTTAAGAAAGAATAGCGGTACAGAGAGATACATAAAGTGCATGTATACTAATGCCAGAAGCCTCGCCAACAAAATGGAGGCATTGGAGTTAATGTTGTTGGAACATAATTATGACATGGTGGGGATATCTGAGACATGGCTGGACGAGAGCCACGACTGGGCGGTTAATTTACAGGGCTATAGTCTGTTCAGAAATGACCGTACAAATACCGTGTATAAGCCGAGATTTTCAGCCCATTTTTTGGGGCTGAAAGTCCCCCTCTCAGCTTATACACGAGTCATATACCCGGGGGGATCGGCGGGGGAGGGGGAACGGAGGTGTCAGATCATACTCACCCTTCTCTGCAGCTCCCCTGCTTGTTCCATGTTGTCGGCGCTGCTCTCTTCCTGCTTCAGCTGTCAATTGGTATCCGCTCATTAAATATGCACATATTTAATGAGCGGGTACCACATGACCGCTGAACCAGGAAGAGAGCAGCGCCGACAACATGGAACAAGCTGGGGAGCTGCAGAGACAAGCGCCAGGACCCGGTGAGTATGAACGGGGGTTGGGAGGCATATTCACCTGTCCCTGCGCTCTGCTGTCTTGCGTCCTCTGCAGTGACATTCAGGTCAGAGAGCGCTATTGCTCTCTGCCTGCACAGTCAGTGCAGGGGGCAGCGACAGAGGTGAATATACAGGGTTTTTTTTTTTTGGTTTTTTTGTTTTTTTTTTTGAAGGGAGGCAGCGGCAGCAGCAACTTGATGGGGCCACTCGCTGTGCATGATAACTGGGGCCACTCGCTGCACACCCTCGGCTTATACACGAGTCATTAAGTTTTCCCAGTTTTTTGTGGCAAAATTAGGGGGTCGGCTTATACTCGAGTATATGCGAGGGGGAGGCGTGTGTTTATATGTAAAATCATCCTTAAAACCCATCCTTCGTGATAATATATATGAATCTAATGAAAATGTAGAGTCCCTGTGGGTAGAGATAAGGGGAGGGGGGAAAAATAATAAATTACTGATAGGGGTTTGTTATAAGTCTCCAAAAATAATGGAAGGAATGGAGAATATCCTCATCAAGCAAATAGATGAAGCTGCGACTCAAGGAGAAGTCATTATTATGGGGGACTTCAACTACCCTGAAATACACTGGGAAACAGAAACCTGCAGTTCCAGCAAAGGTAATAGGTTTCTGACAACTATGAGAGACAATTACATTTCACAACTGGTTCAGGACCCAACAAGAGGGGGGGCACTGCTAGACCTAATATTAACCAACAGGTCAGACCACATAGCAAATATAAGGGTTGGGGGTCACTTGGGTAATAGTGATCACAAAATAAGTTTTCATGTATCCTTTAGTAAGATGTGTAGTAGAGGGGTAACAAGGACACTAAGCTGCAGGAAAGCAAAATTTCCAACGGATGAGCGATGATCTTGGTGCAATTAACTGGGACGATATCCTGAGACATAAAAATACACAAAGAAAATGGGAGACGTTTATTAGCATCCTGAATAGGACCTGTGCACATGATATACCGTATGGGAATAAACATGCGAGAAATAGGAGGAAACCACTATGGCTAAATAGAGCTGTAAGGCTATGTACACGTAGTTTTCGGCAGTGTGGATTTTGGAAATACCGCAGGTCAAAAAGAACTGCGGTTTTGCCCTGCGGTTTCACACCTCTACAATGGAGGAGATGTGAAACCGCAGCGGATTCCGCACAAACAATTGACATGCTGCGGATTGTAACCCGCAGCATGTGCACAGTGTTTTTTGGTTTTACCATTGTAAACAATGGTACTGTACAACGCAGCAGAATCCGCACCGTGTGCACATAGCCTAAGGGGCGCAATAAGGGACAAAAAGAAAACATTTACAGAATTATAGGGAATCTGTCACCTATTTTTTTTTTTTTTTTTTGCATATAAGGCTAGTTTCACACTAGCGTTACCAGGCGCAGGGCCGCCGCTAAGCTCTGCCCCCGTCAGCTCCTCCTCTGGGCGCATGACCCTGCATGCGACCAGCGTACCCCTATATTTAGCGTTCCGTGCGCTATGTTTTTGCTGGCGCATGTGCCCATTTTGCGCTGCGCCGAGTGCACAAAAATGCAACAGTGCGTTTTTGTGCGCTCTGTGCAGCGCAAAGAGGGCGCATGCGCCAGCAAAAACATACCAGCGCATGGCCAGCGTACCCAACGCTAAATATAGGGTAGGCTGGTCGCATGCAGAGTCATGCGCCCAGAGGAGGAGCTTATCGGCAGCCCTGTGCCTTCTATCGCTAGTGTGAAACTAGCCTAAGATGCGGCCACCGCCATCAGGGGCTTATTTAGAGTATTCTGTAATGCTGTAGATAAGCCCCCGATGTAACCTGAAAGATAAGAAAAACGAGTTCTACTCACGGGGGGGGGGGGGGGGGGGGGGGGCGGTCCGGTCCCTCCCATCTTCTGCGATTATGACCTCTTCTTTGCTTCGCATCGTGGTTCCTGCACAGGTGTACTTTATTTGCCCTGTTGAGGGCAGAGCAGAGTTCCGCAGTGCACAGGCGCAGGACCTCTCTGACCTTTCCCGGCGCCTGCGCACTGCAGTACTCTGCTTCCCGTCGCGGCTCAGGCAGAGTAAAGAAGAGGACATCATCGTTAGAAGATGGGAGGCGCCGGACCGGACCGGACCGTCCCCGCGGAAAAAATGCAGCATTATCAAAGCATGTGGTGCGTTCTGTGTGTTTTCACGGCAAAAACGCATACAATCCGCAACGTGGGTACACAGCCTTATGCTTTATTTGTATATGTATTAAGTTTTTTAATTGATTACCTTCTGGTAGAGCTTTTTCTACTGTCCCTATATACTCCCACCCTTTTATAGGTGCAAATGAATTTATCCTTCAACCAACTGGGCCTACACCACGGAATCACTCATACAGAGGAAGGCAGCCTGACCTATCCTGAGCACTTTAATTTATATGCAAATTAGGATTGTTTATATGGTCATGTTGCTGTCTGAAAGTTTACGTTATCCATACCATTACCTATGCAAGGTGGGGTGTTCATAGATAATGCCAAGTTTAATTTTTATAGATTTTTTTTTATATATATTTTTTTTTTCTACCTCATCAAAACATCAGCTGATAGGACTTAAGCTAGCCATACACATTAGATGGCTGTCAGCTGAAAGATTGTTCAGCCGACTCGCCCACATACAGGAGCACGCCTGTGTTCTTTATGAGATAGCTGCTGCCTGACATGTTAGCCGACCAACGCAATCTGACATGCCTGATCGACATCTCTCCCGGCCAGCACCTCCATACAAGTTGCACTGTTGGCCAAACCAGTCAATAGCGGCGGGTTCATGACCAAGACCAGGAGTGGAGCAATCAGAGGAAAAGTATAATAACGTCACCACTTCTGTATTTATCACCCACTCCTGGTTTTGGCTTACAAATACCGATGTAAAATACTGACCAAATACTGAACATGGCCTAATGTGTGTTTAGACTTGATCCTGTATTTATACTAGTAATGGCTATTCTTCTACAGCAACAACAGGACAATCTGAGTTTAGAAGGAGGTGGAGACTGGGGCGGAGAGGACAACTGGGAGTCGGTGGAAGCCGAGCAGGGTAAGTGACCAGTTTGCCTCTGGTGTGTATATGTGTATGTATATTTTTTATTTATTACATGGTCACAATGCTGTAATATTACATGTGCATACATGCTGCTTGTACACAGGCTTAAGCAAAGCAGAGATTGCTAAGAAGAAGAGGGAGGACCGTCAGCGAGAGATGGAAGCCAAAAGGGCCGAGCGAAGAGCTGCCAAGGGACCACTCAAGCTCGGCGTAAGAAAACTGGATTAAAGAGTAAAGGGACATTAAAACAAGAGATGTGGTATGTATTTCACATTTTATATACATGGATAAGGTCCTACTTCTGATCCTATTTAGGAAGGCATAAAAATAGATCAAAGCAACCACAACACATTAATTCACAAAAGATCTGTTGGTAGTGGGAAAAAAAATATTGAAGACCCAATGGCATATATTCATCATTGCCTTTTAGCCTGTTTGATTTTTTTTTTGTTCTCTGCTTTGTGGGTAGAGTCTAGTTTTAGCCCATCAACTGCAAGTTTTTGAAAAGTTGGTGCAACTTTGCTCCAGTCTCTTCCCCCTGGTGTATTTTTGGATATGCCAGCATTTTGGTGCAGTTTGTGATTTTTAGTGCCAAAAAAGTTGACAAATTCATGAATTTGACATGTTTAAAAAATGGACTACAGCGTGACATTTTGATTAATATGGCACCAGAAAAGGCAACTACTACAATAAAAAAAGAAAGTGACAAAAAAAAGAAATGCCAATGATGAATTGGGGCCAATATTTTCAAACCCATTCTGCATGGCTCAGTGATTGCCAGCACTATAATCCACCATCTTCAATATTCTAATATAAAAGGCTTTTCAATCCAGTGGCACTTCCAGATTCCCAGTGCAGTCAATGTAAAATATGGGTCCATAATGGTTAAAGAATGCAACGCTGTTGTGGACTCCAATTGTGAACTTGGTCAGCATGAAGTGCATCCTTTCAGCACTGGCAATCTGACAATTGTGTGCCAGTTGGTTTGAAAGACTGACAGCGAGTCATCAGTTAGACAGAGACTTCTTTTGTCTCATGGTATTCATTGCGGCAAATTCTTCAAATGGCCCAATTACGGTAAGTTTGTTTTTTTAGTGTAACATAAATCAAGTTTTTTCTTTATCCTTTTTAGAAAAGCAAGAAGGGACAGGATTTTTTTTTTTTTTTTTTTTTTTTTATTTTTTTTTTTTTTTGATTTTTTTTTTTTTTTTTTTTTTTTTTTTTAAGATGTTGCATTGCTAGTCTTCAATTGTTCAAAAATGATTGTGGACATTTAGCGATCTACTTGTGTTACTGAAGTATAATTTGCAATTTTTTTAAATCACTAAAATTTTTCACAATAACAAAACCCTGGAAAGAGGAAAAAAAAAAAAAAGGCACAAATGTTATTTTTCTTTTACTCAAGCAAAAAGGCGCAAATATAATGATTAAGTGGGGTCTATATATTGTTAAAGGGGTACTCCAAGGACAGGGCCGGCGTCAGCACCCGGGCAAGTATCGGGGCCCTGAGAAGGCAAGGGGAGGCTTACTCGCTGTCGGGGACATAGGCGTGCTATGGGGGCCCGTTGCCTGGGCCCACGAGCGGGGCCCCCCCGCTGCTTGCGCAGGACCCCAGTACCCTGTTACACCGCTGAGACGTCTTCATTTCAGGTCAGAGGGCATGAGGACATCAAGTCTGTGCGCCCTCTGCCTGAGCAGTCACGGTGCTGAGAGCCGGAAGATGCTGAGGCGTCCAGTGCAAAGCAGCGACCAGAGGTACCGTATTTTTCGTACCATAAGATGCACCTAGGTTTTAGATGAGGAAATTAAAGAAAAAAATGTCAATTCTGTACTTATGGTCCCCTCATCCCCAGTCTGGTATGATTGGCCCTCATAAGAAAAAAAAAAAACAAAAAACATATACTTACCTTCCCTGCGCTCCCTCACAGCATCTTGTTCTGATGCCAGCAGCTGCTTTATGCTTGTAAGCAGCGCATGGCAGGGATGTCATGCACTGCTCACAAGCAGAGCACAGCTGCCGGAATACTCACCGCACCCCACGCCAGAACTATGTGCGTGGAGAGCAGTGAATATTCATTGCTCTTTAATAGCAGGTACAGGGTTAAGCCGCTGCTTCCTGCATATAGGGGTTGGCTGACCTTTCCTTTTTTTACTCCCATTTCTGCAGTTTGATCTACTCCAAGAGGATTGATTGCAAGGGTCACTTGGGGCTGTCAGATGTGAACAGAGCTCAAACATGAAACCCATGGCGACTTTGGTGGTTGATCCAGTTATTACTTTGCTTGAATACAACACAGAATCAACCCCACCCCCCAGTTTCCCTTGCTACTTGCTGTCAGTGAATGGCCACAGTCAGAGATTTCATAATATTTATGCTGTATAAATTTTTATCTTACATACAAATGCTGTATATTTACAGCCGAAGAATAAAAGGACAGTTTCCAAACAAGAATTTATCGCTTCTGAAATTCCATGTACATATATAATAAACTAAATTAAAAAAAAAAAAAAAAAAAAAAAGAGTCTCACTCTGTAGGTGCTTCTTGCCTTTTAAAATCATTGTACAAACACTATCCAGTTCATTCCCTGGATTGGGCACCTAATGTACAAAATGGGCTAGGAGTACAAGAGATGAAGAGTTATAGAATCCATGAAACTGTGACAATCGACAAAAAAAAGAAATTCACACGTCCATTAAAACAAAAGTTGGGAAGTATAAAAAAAAACAAAAAAACACTACTGACTGTAGCAAAAAGTCATAAAATTCCAAGTCACTTATGATTAATCCTGGGCAGAAAATAAAAGCTACTGGACTGAGCATCTGGTCTTATGAAGAAGTACTGGATGTGTTCAAAATACCGCTGTGGTCAGAAACCTAAGAAAAAAGATATACAGCTGTTAATTTTATATTAATCCTTGAAGCATGCCTTCTAGAAGATCCTGATAGTGGTAGACATAACACTAAGCAAAATTATTCAAGCTTCATTGCAATTTAGTTTGATTTATTGCAAACTGCGGAAAAATAGAACAGTATAAATCATTCAACACAACTAATAACACATTGCTATGACAAATTCAGCAAAAAAATTCACCTTTTACTGACTACTGCATTCTCACTATTAGTCGCCCCTTCATGACAAGCATCTTTCCTAATTAGTTGAGTCCCTCTGGCTGTAATGACCTGCTGCAAACGTGATGAAAAGCCAGACACCTGCCTTTGGTAAGATTCTGAAGGAACATTTGTAAATTCCTCATTGGCAATTGCCTCCAGTTCACTAATACCCTTAGGTTGTCAAGAGAGTACTCCAAAAAGATAAGTTTGCAAGTTCAAAGTAAGGCTAGTTTCACACTAGCGTATGCCCAGGGTGCAGACGGCTGCGAGCTTCCTCCATGAAGCTCCTCCCCCGGTCACACCTCCTCGGTCGGCATGCGGCCTGCGTACCCCATCATAGCTTTAGGTACGCAGGCTGTGCTGATGAATGCAGATGCCTCCACGTGCAGCGTGTTGCATTTTGGTGCGCTCGCCGCACCGTCAAAAAGACGCATGCGGAGGAGATATGGAGGCCATAAACCATGAGGAATGGGCCAAGATGCCTCAGGAATACTGCCAGGAGCTGGTGTTACAAGTACTAAAGTCACTTAAGATGGGGGTGAATAATACAGAGACTGCAGTAGTCATTAAAAGGGGCATTTGTATTAGTTGTGTTACCAAACCATTGTTCGTGTTGAATTGGGCTAATAAACCTACATTTACAAAGGTGGCTATAATAATTTTTATTCCATTACTTCATTCACATGTGATACAAGGGGCATGTAACATTATGTTCTTACCTCATGCAGGATGTCTGACGAGGTCTTCAAACTGTGAGGTGAGGAAAGGGAATCTTCTGACTGCGAGCTGTAGGAGCTTCGTTTTACTGGAGAGAAGAATCCATATTATTTAGCCATGTTAGACTTTTATATAGCAAGAGTCAAATATGGGGTCAGGTACCTACCAGTGTCACTGCTGGAAGATAATGGTCTTCCTATCCCAGCTACTTCTTGCCCACTGCTCCTCCTTTTCTCTTCTTGTGCCTGATTAACAATTTGTCAAGTTACAAATATTGTAGTCAAGATGCGTGCTGTATGTGTGTGTGTATATATATATATATATATATATATATATATATATATATATACACACATATATACATACACACACACACACACTGTATATATAAGTTGAAAAGCAGCACTAGCATGCAGCATGTGAAAAACAGATGCCAGACCTTCCAGGCACAGTGGTTTATTAGCCCATATGGGCTCCTGCGACCTTTCGGCTCAAGGTGTGAGCCTTTGGCAAGATGTATACACATCATATTTTCTGTGTTAATATCCCACAATTAATAAAATCTCTGCCTTAACTGGAGAAGAAAAAAAAAAAAGTGCACTGGACTCCAATGTATGCAATGGTCTATTGCAGGCAAGCAAAAATGTCCAAAACTGAACATGAGGATCTTAGGTGTACATTTTGATCAGACTGTTTGAAGCCCACTGTGAGCCTCTTAGTGGATCCCTGACCTTAAAAGGTGCAGCACCTATCGCAAAAAGGAAATCAGACCATCCGGGGTTGCAATTTAGGTGCCCTACAGCTCTCAGATCAATGTATAAAAGTTCTGGAACTGTGGTCCATGTCATTTTTTTCTAGCATTATTTAGATCTCTGCTTGCCGTCATTCAATGAGAACCTTTATCATTTGCTTTTGGATGAGCAAAAAAAATAAAAATGTGTCCTGATCACGGCATCAAAAGTTGCACATCTTGTTAACCAATTTACACAGTAGCCCAACAAGGAACAACACATAGCACATGTATGCTAAGGTGCGTATGCTGAGAAACTGTTTCCTAAATGTAACAAACAAAATGTGATGCTGCTCTAAAATGACAGCCAGTGACAATGGCTGCCCCTTATCCCTGAGACATAGATCAGAGCACGTGTGAAAAGCCTCAAGATAGCTGGACTCAAGATGAGCACAAAAGAAATGCTGAATGTGCCACAAATAAACAGTAATCCAGTCAAAGTTAGCAGCTGATAGTCCCATGCACAATGAGCTCCCTGACGTGACCAGCTGCTGCTGTGAAGCTGAAGGAATGTCCAGGGCAGAAATACACTGGATTTTTACTCTGGACAGCTTGGCCCCAAGTGGCCTCAATCAAGAACTTGAATTATTTGCATATTAATCACTCAGTAGGTTTAATGTTATCAGCATTCATCTCCCCCGCCCCCGGCTTTCTATATAATTATATATTCATGTATTCAGGTATACTGGCTCTTTTATATATACATTTAAAAAAAAAAAAATCATATATACATTTTTTATATATAGTTGTACAAGCCCATATTTTTATGTTCACCCTATAGGTACTGACCATGGGGGGCTGCGTGTGGGCGGTAGAGACCGAATACAGTGCACTCTTTGGCGGACCCTTTAACCATTTGTTATGTACTAACATTTAGGGTGTTTTTTAGTTTTAATGGTTTGAGAGTCATCCCCTTTTTTTATTTTCCTATGTTTTTATATTATTCACACTTGTTTTATGTAAAATATTGTATATTATATGTTGTCCACTTTTTAGTTGTAAATATAATAAAGCTAGTTCTACTAATTTTAACTTTATTCATATTACCGTTTTCAAGTTTTAGCTCTGTCTTCTTTTCCTTGTTGCTAGAACCTATTGGAGCAATTATGGCATTCCTGCTTCGGATGCTTCCGTATTAATATTAGATTATTTTTTCGCCATTAGTATCAGGGAGGGTGTTTTGGGAGGTTTGTGAGGCTGCAAATAAGCACAGATTTAGATAACTCTGCGGGGTATTCATCCCTGCGGACAGAGGGTAATATAGCTGAGTTATATATAGGGGAAGATGCTGGGGCACCTCAACCTTGATGAAGATGAGCGTGGCTCTTTGAAACGTGTTGGTTTGGACCGCCTCTGCATCTTTCTGAGCTCCTAGCACTCTGTACCTGATGACGTCACCAGTGGGCGGAGCCTATCGGCCATCTTGTTTTTCATTCCTCGCGTAGCAACCAGGGACGCCACCGGCCGGGGCTCCCCTGGCTCTGCCTTGCACTTCATCTAAGCAGCGGGACTGCACCTCTCCTGCACCCCGTGATAGCGGCTTCCCCCCTGACACGGAGCGGGACATTACAGCAGCACACAGCTCTGGTACCTTCAGCTTCACAGGTAGGCAGCAGCTGGTCATGTCAGGGAGCTCATTGCACATTGTACTATCAGCTGCTAACACCTCTATAGAGGATGAGTTAAGCCCTTAATGATCACAAGGATCTTTGCACCTACTTTGACTGGATTACTGTTTATTTGTGGCACATTCAGCATTTCTTTTGTGCTCATCTTGAGTCCAGCTATATTGGGGCTTTTCACACATGCTCTGATCTATGTGTCAGGGATAAGGGGCAGCCATTGTCACTGGCTGTCATTTTAGCGTGGCATCACATTTTGGTTTGCCAATAGACAAGGTTGGGCATTTTCCTTGTCGTATTGCCAGCAGCTTGTATTTCTATACTCCAGCAGGGGTTTTAGCGCCAGTGTGATCCTTTTAATCTGTTTCCTAAATGTCTCAGGGGCATTTTGCTGCATCCTTAGAAATTAATTGCCAAGTACTTGCCTATTGTTAATGATATGGTTTCTGTAAAACCATACGACCAATAGGCAACGCACGAGCAATGTTCTGATGTAACGGAAAGCCGCTGTGATGTTTAGGAGGCACCTTCTCAGCATACGCACTATTTGACCCAAGCCCAGAGACCAACAGTATCTAGAGGTTAAAGTGGTCATCTCAGATCATTTTCAGAAGAGCGACCTGTTCTTCAAAAAGTAATGTGACCAAATCTCCATTATACAGGTCTTACCACTGGAAGATCTTTCAACTGATGCTTTCCATCTCCAGGCCCAACATGAACCAAATGATTAAAATTCTTAGGATTGGAGATGAGTTTCGATCTCATCTGAGGATCTTTCATCATCTCCCTGTGAATGGAATTACAGAAGAGATACAGTAGGAACGATTAGATGAGCTAGACGGTCAAGACCTCCCTGAGCTTCGTGTATGTGGATAAAGGACTACATTGAGCATTTTTCCCTACTGGTATGGAGTAAGGTGCTGCCTCCATGTTAACAGGAATTGCTCCATGGGATCTGTAGAAGAGTGAATTCATACGTGGCAGAAATGTCTGCTACAGTTTTAAAACCCTATGCATATGCTATAGAAAGAACGCCATTCGGACGTGTGGAGCAGATTTTTAAACAAATCTGCCACATGTGAATTCCCCCCTAAATCTACACTCAGGACTTGCCTATATGTATGCCGGCTGTGCCGGAGAAGCGCTGAATCTGGGGTTATGTATGGGAGAACCCGATCTGTGAACAGTATAGGATCAATGTACTAAGGAATGACATTTAGTAAAAGACCCATTCTAAATCAGTGTGACCCTTTTCACAGAATAATTCCCACATCCGCCACCTTACCTTCTCTGCTGTTGCCGCTCCTCATCCGAAATTCGGAAGGAAAAATGTCTTTTGCTCTTTGTTTTAACCAGCTGTCTCCGGCTGTTATCTGAGGTCTCTGGAATGTCAAACTCATCTTGATCTGTTGGGGAGTGACAGTCAGTGGTCAGAATATCTTTTGTACAAAAATAATTCATATTTTGACTACAAATCTAAGAACACCAACCAGCTAATTTATTACGTAGATACACCAGACGGATTTTCTCCGTTCCAAAGATGCAAAGAGATCCTTCATAATTCAAAGGCCGAACCTGGGGAGAAAAAAAAAAAAAAAAAATTATATATATATATATATATATATATATATATAGCGCAGCAGCACAGTATAGCGCACGGAACATTTGCTCTGTCGGCACCATTATAGTCTATGGCCCCATTGGCGCATACGTCCGAATCCAGTTTTGCAGGAGGGGAGGTCCAGACATAAGCCCCAACTATGTCAGCGAATGCGTGGCACAATGCAATGTGAAAGCCCCCTAAAAGACAGAATTATTAGCAGTCCAAGAAACTCACTTTCTTCAGATGGACAGTCTGGATCCAGTCACTTTTTCGGACATCAAATATATCTACCGCATTTTCACTGAAAACTGTGAGATGAGGACAGGTGTACGCTGAAGGAAGAAAACATGGTCATTATCTCTACACATTCGTCCAGGTAGGAGCATTAATTTAGATACATAACAATGATTACTTTGCACAAGCAGATTAGGAAATCTAGTAGATCGCCATTAACAATAATTAAGATTTTCACTTTTTTTTTTTTAACCCCTTCACCCCCAAGGGTGGTTTGCACGTTCATGACCGGGCCAATTTTTACAATTTTGACCACTGTACCTTTATGAGGTCATAACTCTGGAACGCTTCCATGGATCCCGGTGATTCTGACATTGTTTTCTCGTGACATATTGTACTTCATGTTAGTGGTAAAATTTCATTCAAATAACTTGCGTTTGTGAGAAAAACGGAAATTTGGCGAAAATTTTGAAAATTTCGCAATTTTCCAACTTTGAATTTTTATGCCCTTAAATCACAGAGATACGGCACACAAAAAACTTGATAACTAACATTTCCCACATGTTTACTTTACATCAGCACAATTTTGGAACCAAAATTTATTTTTGTTAGGAAGTTATAAGGGTTAAAAGTTGACCAGCGATTTCTCATTTTTACAACACCATTTTATTTTTATGACCACATCACATTTGAAGCCACTTTGAGGGGTCTATATGAAAGAAAATACCCAAAAGTGACACCATTCTAAAAACTGCACCCCTTAAGGTGCTCAAAACCACATTCAAGAAGTTTATTAACCCTTTAGGTGCGTCACAGGAATTTTTTTTGAATATTTAAAAAAAAAAAAAAAATGAACATCTAACTTTTCTTCATAAAAAAAATACTTCAGGTTCAATTTTTTTTATTTTACCAAGGGTAACAGGAGAAATTGGACTGCAAAAGTTATTGTGCAATTTATCCTGAGTACGCTGATACCTGATATGTGGGGGGGAACGACTGTTTCGGCGCATGGCAGAGTTCAGAATGGAAGGAGCGCCGTTTGACTTTTTCAATGCAAAATTGGCTGGAATTCAGATTGGACGCCATGTCACGTTTGGAGAGTCCCTGATGTACCTAATCAGTGGAAACCCCCTACAAGTGACACCATTTTGGAAACTAAACCCCCCAAGGAACTTATCTAGATATGTGGTGAGAACTTTGAACCCACAAGGGCTTTACAGAAGTTCATAACGTACAGCGGTACAATTAAAAAATATTTTTTCCACAAAAATGATCTTTTCACCCTCAATTTTTTTCCAAGGGTAACAGGACCCTAAAAGTTATTGTGCAATTTGTCCTGAGTACGATAATACCCCACATGTGGGGGTAAACCACTATTTGGGCGCATGGCAGAGCTCGGAAGGGAAGCAGCGCCATTTGACGTTTTTGGCTGGAATTGAGATCGGACACCATGTCGCGATTGGAAAACCCCTGATGTACCAAAACAGTGGAAACCCCCCCACAAATGACACCATTTTGTAAACTAGACCCCCCAAGGAACTTATCTAGATGTGGTGAGCACTTTGAACCCCCCAATGCTTCACAGAAGTTTATAACGCCCGGGCGTGAAAATAAAAAATTCGTATTTTTTCCACAAACATGATCTTTTAGTCACCATTTTTTTATTTTCCCAAGGGTACCAGGAGAAATTGGACCCCAAAAGATGTTGTCCAATTTGTCCTGAGTATGCCGATACCCCATATGTGGGAGAAAACTACTGTATGGGCACACGTCGGGGCTCGGAAGGGAAGTAGTGACGTTTTGGAATGCAGACTTTGATGGAATGGTCTGCGGGTGTCATGTTTGGAGAGCCCCTAATGTACCTAAACAGTGGAAACCCCCACAAATGACCCCATTTTGGAAATGAGACCCCCTAAGGAACTTATCTAGATGTGTGGTGAGCACTTTGAACCCCCAAGTGCTTCACAGAAGTTTAACACTCAGACATGAAAATAAAAAAATCATTTTTTTCCACAAAAATGATATTTTTGCCCCCAATTTTTCATTTTCCTAAGGGTAACAGGATAAATTGGACCCCAAAAATTGTTTTGCAATTTGTCCTGAGTAGGCTGATACCCTACATGTGGGGGGTAAAACACTGTTTGGGCGCATGGCAGAGCTTGGAAGGGAAGGAGCACCATTTGACTTTTTCAACTCAGAATTGGCTGGAATTGAGATCAGATGCCATGTTGCATTTGGAGAGCCCCTGATGTGCCCAAACAGTGGAAACCCCCAATTCTAACTCCAACCCGAACCCCAACACACCCCTAACCCTAATCTCAGCCCTAACCCTAGCCCTAACGGAAAAATGGAAATAAATACATTTTTTTTATTTTATTAATTTTTCCCTAACTAAGGGGGTGATAACGGGGGGTTTGATTTACTATTTATGGCGGGTTTTATGCTTGGCGGCTGTCACACGATAAAAGACGCTTTTTATTGTAAAAATAGTTTTTGTATCACCACATATTGAGAGCTATAATTTTTCCGTATTTTGACACACCGAGTCATGTGAGGTCTTATTTTTTGCGGGACGAGTTGACGTTTTTATTGGTACCATTTTCGGGCACGTGACATTTTTTGATCGCTTTTTATTCCAATTTTTGGGACGCAGAATGAACAAAAACCAGCGTTTCATGAATTTCTTTTGGGGGGTGCGTTTACACCGTTCCGCGTGCGGTAAAATTGATAAAGCGGTTTTATTCTTCGGGTCAGTACGGTTACAGCGATACCTCATTTAGGTCGTTTTTTTATGTTTTGTCGGTTTTATGCAATGAAAACTATTTTATATAAAAAAATAATTATTTTTGCATCGCTTTATTCTGTGAGCTATAACTTTTATTTTTTCGCTGATGATGCTGTATGGTGGCTCGTTTTTTGCGGGACAAGATGACGTTTTCAGCGGTACCATGGATATTTATATGCGTCTTTTTGATCGCGCGTTATTACACTTTTTGTTTGGTGGTATGATAAATCATTTTTTGCTTCGTTTTTTATTTTTATTTTTTAAGGGGTTCGCGGCGATACCCAATATGTGTACTTTTATTGTTTTGTTGTTTTTTATTTCCAAAAAATGGATTTATTGGGGGGGAATATTTTTTTTTTCTAATTTATTTGGCGATTTTTTTTAAATTATTTTAACACTTTATTTTTTTTTTTTAACTTTATTAAATAGTCCCAGGTGGGACATCACTGTCCTGTGACAGATCGCTGATCTGTCACATCAGATCACTGTGACAGATCAGCACTCTGTCACAGGCAGTTCGGCAGACTTCCTCATGCCTGCGCTTTGCAGGCACTGAGGAAGCCAGCTTCCTGCAGGCCCCCGTCGCCATCTTGGATTCGGGGGCCTGCAGGAAAGGAGCCCCCCGCAGCAGTGCTGCACATTGCGCTGCCGTGGGGGGCTCAGGGAAGCACGGAGGGAGCCCCCTCCCTGCCAATGCTTCCCTTTAACCCCCGGTACACCGCGATCATGTTTGATCGCGGTGTGCAAGGGGTTAACGTGTCGGGGGCGGTCCGTGACCGCCCCTGACACATTGTGCCGGGTGTCAGCTGCGGTAATCAGCTAACAGCCGGCCGCGATCAGCGGCGCTCACCACGTGGGCGCCGCTGATCGCAGTAGACGTACTATCCCGTCCATGGGCATAGGGTCCCGGGTCCCATGGACGGGATAGTACGTCTGATGGCAGGAAGGGGTTAACTGATAAAAGCCTATTAAGATTCCTAGCCAGCAGATGGCAAGAGAAATAAAAATACATATATTAAAAAAATTATGATATCTTTCTCCATCTCTCCCTCTATATCAAATTAAATCAATGTAATTTACTTACATTATAATACTTTTTCACACCTTGTCATTTAACTAGTTACTAGTGATGAGCGAATGTGCCGAGATAAGGTGTTATCTGAGCATGCTCAGGTGCTGACTGAGTGACTTTGGCTTCCCCACAGTTGCATGTCTTGCATGTGTAGCGGCTGTCCAACAGGCGCAATTCATGCAGCCGCAAGAACTAGAACATATTATTCAAGCACGAAGTCACTCAGTACATAAGCATGCTCAGATAGCACCTTATTCGAGCACATTTGTTCATCACTAGCACTTACCTTTAAAGAGCTCTCTTTTTAAGCCGTGTCTTTTTATGATAAACATATATTGTAGTATTTACACATGGCTGCTTGTCGTAGCTAACTTGTTAGTTTTGCAGTACAGATTAGCACAGATGAGTGGAGTCACTTCATATAAATGGTGGACCAGTCAACAGCTCAGTTGTACTGCTGGAGGCCTAGTTGTAAGGCAGCATTACAGAACTAAACATTATCTGGTTAATAAGGAGCTGTATATCATTAATTTCTGGAGTCAGCTGACAAACAAATTCAATAGATTATTGCAAATAATTTCTGCTGTCATAAATCACACGCCCTGCTGTAATGCATAGACAGATGACACTGGAAAGTAGGATGTGCTTTTGAAATTCAAATTAATATGTCAGAAGTAAAAGGAGGTCAATTATGGCCTTGTTTGGTAGTACTACTGCTGGGATGACTAGTGCCAATGGTATTAGTGCTTCTGCTACTTCTAGTGGCTCCTACATTCTTAGCCATTCTGAGAGTTTTTGTTTTTTCTTTTACACGTCAGCGTATTTAAAAAAAAAAAAATGATTACCGTACATTTTGTAGAATATCAATTAACTTGTGATATTTTCAACTATTCAATCCGTTTCAAAAAGTAATGCGTACATGTACAGAAAGCAAAATGTTGAGGTCGGCCAGTGTATAATGTATATATACACACACACAGCTCAAAAAAATAAAGGGAACACAATGTAACTCCAAGTAAATCAAACTTCTGTGAAATCCAACAGTCCACTTAGGAAGCAACACTGATTGACAATCAATTTCACATGCTGTTGTTCAAATGGAATAAACAGATGGAAATTATTGGCAATTATCAGGACCCACTCAAAGGAGCGTTTCTGCAGGTGGGGACCACAGACCACATCTCAGAACCAATGCTTTCTGGATGATGGGAATAGAAGAATCCAGGATATCTATAAACAGAAAGATAGTGAGGAAACACTTAGCTAACCTAAATGAATTCAAGTCTCCAGGTCCAGATTAATTACACCCCAGAGTACTGAAGAAAATAGACATTTTTGAACCCCTCTCCATAATCATTGAAAATTCTTGGAGAACAGGAGAAGTCCCAGAAGACTGGAGAAGAGCAAATGTTGTTCCTATCTTCAAAAAGGGGAAGAAGGTGGACACAGGCAACTATAGGCCGGTGAGTTGGACTTCTATACCAGGAAAGATCTTTGAACAAATTATTAAACATGTATGTCAGTACCTGGATAAGAATGAAGTAATTTAAGAGCATGGGTTTGTAACTAATAAGTCATGTCAGACTAACTTAATTTCCTTCTACGATGGAATCACTGATTGGGTGGATCAAGGAAATGCTGTAAATATAATATATCTTGACTTCAGCAAAGCATTTGACAAAGTATCTCATACAATCCTATTGAAAAAATGACTAAGTATGGAATGGACAAGGCAACTATTAGGTGGATTCATAACTGGCTTAGTGATCGGACCCAAAGAGTGGTCGTAAATGGCTGCACATCCAGTTGGAAGAATGTCTCAAGTGGGGTACCACAGGGCTCTGTCCTGGGCCCTGTATTGTTCAACATCTTTATCAACGATTTAGATGAAGGAATTGAGGGTAAACGGATTAAATTTGCTGATGACACAAAGCTAGGAGGGATAGCTAATACTAGAGAAGAGAGGATTCAAAAATATATAAATAAATTGGAGCAGTGGGCAGCAACTAACAGAATGGTTTTTAACAGGGAAAAATGCCAAGTACTACATCTGGGCAATAAAAATGAAAAAAAGCATATACAGAATGGGAGGAATAGGGCTAAGCAACAGCACATGTGAAAAAGACTTGGGTATACTAATAGATCACAGACTGAATATGAGTCAACAGTGTGATGCAGCAGCAAAAAAGGCAAATGCAATTCTAGGATGTATTAACAGAAGCATACAGTCTAGATCACGTGAAGTCATTATTTCCCTCTACTCCTCTTTGGTCAGACCTCATCTGGAATATTGTGTCCAGTTTTGGGCACCACATTTTAAAAAAGACATCAACAAACTGGAGCAAGTTCAGAAAAGAGCGACCAGAATAGTGACCGGTCTGCAAACCCTGTCTTATGAGGAAAGGTTGCAGGATATGGGAATGTTTAGTTTGCAAAAAAGAAGACTGAGAGGAGACTTAATAGCTGTCTACAAATATCTAAAGGGCTGTCACATTGTAGAAGGATCATCTTTATTCTCATTTGCACAAGGAAAGACTAGAAGCAATGGGATGAGACACAGACTAGATATTAGAAAAAACTTTTTGACAGAGTGATCAATGAGTGGAACAGGCTACCACGAGAAGTGGCAACTACTCCTTCAATGGAAGCCTTTAAACAGAGGCTGGACAGACATTGACTGGGATGATTTAGCGAATCCTGCTTTGAGCAGAGGGTTGGACCAGATGGCCCAGAAGGTCCCTTCCAACTCTATGATTCTATGTTTTGGTCACTTTTGAATGTTGGTTGCGCTTTTACACTCGTGGTAGCATGAGACGGACTCTACAACCCATACAAGTGGCTCAGGTAGTGCAGCACATCCAGGATGGCACATCAATGCGAGCTGTGGCAAAAAGGTTTGTTGCGTAGTGTCCAGAGGCTGGAGGCGCTACTAGGAGAAAGGCCAGTACACCAGGAGACGTGGAGATAGCCATAGGAGGGCAACAACCCAGCAGCAGGACCGCTACCTCTGCCTTTGTGCAAGGAGGAACACTGCCAGAGCTCTGCAAAATGACCTCCAGCAGGCCACAAATGTGCATGTGTCTGCACAAACTGTTAGAAACAGACTCCATGAGGATGGTCTGAGTGCCCGACGTCCACAGATGGGGGTTGTGTTCACAGCCCAACACCGTGCAGGACGCTTGGCATTTGCCACAGAACACCAGGATTGGCAAATTCGCCACAGGCGCCCTGTGCTCTTCACAGATGAAAGAAGGTTCACACTGAGCACATGTGACATACGTGAGAGTCTGGAGATGCCGTGGAGAGCGATCTGCTTCCAGCAACATCCTGCAGCATGACCGGTTTGGCAATGGGTCAGTAATGGTGCATTAAAATTAGGAAAAATCATATGCAATTGTAATTCAAATGCAGCAGAACTGAGGTCAGCAACGTTAGATCAGTGATCAATCACAATGAAACTTGCTGCTGCCAACTCTCTTATGTCTCTGTCCCATCAATTGAATATATTTGCATTATTCACAGATTACTAATTACTACACTCCTCTTCTTCATTGTTGCATGAAGTTGTACAATTTATTACTGAGTGGAGTATTTGTCCACCGTTTTAGGGATTTCTCTTTCTGTACTTTTTGCCAAGCTGTGAATTCTTAGGTCCGCTCACTATCGTAAAAAACCACCCTATAATAGCTGCTGCATTCCTCACCTTGGCTTTTATACAGGACATGATAAACAGGAGGGACTATGGTATAGTGCAGCCCAAGTGGTTGTGCTGGAGGTCATGTCAGCCTTCTGTGATAGATATAGCGATTTATATTCTCTCTCTTTCTTATTCTTCTTATAAGCAACATATTTACTCCAGTCCTTGCACATTATTATTTTTGGGTTCTTTTTAAGGCTGTGCTTTTTGGACTCCTTACCTTGCTTAGGAGTTGCAACTATTGTCTTTAAGTCTTTTACGAAGTGATTAACTAGAGTGGCTCAAGAGCAGAAATTTGATATAGATTTATGGGAAAGGATGACATGCCGTCACAGCAGAAGAGGACCAGGACCGGATTTACTTTTTGGCATTTCTTATATACATTTATCAACAGATCAAGTGAAATGATGCAACATCTGAATATTAATACACTACAAAGCAGTCATGCTGAATCTTTAGAAATGGGGGCCAACAAAGTAAATCAATTTATAGAACGAATAGCTAAAAACAAAAGAAAAGAAAAAATAAAGTGGCAATATATAGTGTTGGAAAACAAAATAACATCCTCAAATGTTATTTGCATGCAAATAGATATACCAATTTACAGATGGTAAAAAATAAAATGTGAAAGATACATATTACACTTACCGCAAGCCAATGGAGGTGCGGGCCACATGATTTCTTGTGAACGTGACTTTTTCCCCTCTGCATTCACATATATTCCAAATGTGGAGAAACATAATAGATACTCGCTAAGTGCCAGTCTTGCTGCGCAGAGTGCATCAGGGGCAGCTTGTATAAGGAAGGTTAGCTTGGGATCATCTGCATTTGGAAAGTTCAATGGTGCCCCTTCATTTAGGAGAGGATAAAGAGAGAAACCGGATGTAAATCCAACACAAAGTCTTTCCCCCAGGATGTCCATACACTGTACAACTCCCGCTGCTTGAAACTCTTTAATCCGCCGGGGAAGACCCTTTCGGTTGGTTAATTGGAAGCAGACAACCTGACGCTTGGATGCAGCACAAAGAACAGACGTTGAGCCTTGGCAGACCAACCCAGTTGTAATGACTTGACAGCCCTTTGCTTCAGGGATCTTCACTCCAGGAGAGTCCGGTGAAAGGTCCCAGGAGAAGAGACGGACACTATGACTCTTCCCACAAAGGACCGCCAACTGCTGGACTTCTGGGACACAGCGCAAGGACAAAACACGCTTACAGTCTCCTAGCTGGGTGATTTCTAGTTTAAGAAATATACAGTTAGAAGTTATCATTTAATTTGTCCTAAAAGTAAACTACATACACAGAAATTGTTTTTAATACAGTGTAAACAAAATAATATAAAAACATACCCAACGTAAAGTAGACGTCTTGTAGCTACAATGTCACGGCAACACTGTCAGTGTGAACAAATCTCTTATGTTTTGATAGTCAATATTTTAATTTTACATTTTTTCGTGCCATTCCCAACATCCAAACAAATATTAGATCTATAATAGGTATGTATACTTCACCATATAATAATCATAGTAGGTAGCACTTAAAGAGGTTGTCAAAAAAAGAAAACAAAAATGGGGGTCATAGGTGATATGCTAAATGGGGTTAGGAAACAGTTTAAAAAAATAAAAAATTACCTTTTGTGTAAATCAGGCTTGTGTGTCAAAAGTATTTTTAAAATGCTTTTTTTTTTTTTTTTTTGTTTTATAGATCTGGGAAAAAAAAAATATTTGCACCAGCCCTGACTAGCTAACAGGTGCCCTGGGGATGCCGGAAGGCGAAAAGATTCGCGAAGCCGTCGTTTAACTCCCGGGTATCACTGACATGGATGCTGGACTGGAGTCCAGCAAATTGGTCGGCTCATCTCTGGTATTATCCGTTTGTAAAGTAGAGAACTTAGGATCTACTATTCACAATATGGGATGTTATCAAAACAAATTGGGTCCGACTCAGGCTACTGCTACTAATGTTCACGTGTAGAATAACAAATCACGATCTAATATAAGGCCTGGAGGTACACATGAAAATATACACACACATATACATTCATACACACACATACATACATACATACATAAATACATATACACATTTTCTTATCTTAAAATCAGATTTCAACATACATCTTTTTCTGACAATTTAGATGCCCCCATTGCCAGTGCAAAGTTTGATGAACGAATATGCTCACGACTACTTTATGGCTGCAGATATTTAGAAACAGGCTCACCATTTTTACTTATGTGTAACAAATAAAGTCCATCTTCTGTCCCCAAAGCAATCCTGTCCTGATCTGAAAAAAAGAAATAATTAAATTTTACACCTTGCATGTACTCTGCAGCAGTATACAGGAACTTACTTATTTTAATGCCATAAATATACATTACCCATGATGGCGGCACAGATCGTTGTGCGTATGAGGGGCAGTGCACTGTCATACGCCTCCTTCAGCAACCGAACAGAGAGATCTTGAGGCCTCTGCTCCCGCAGCAGCGACTGAAGTTCCTTCAGCACTTGCACCCATTTCTGCATTTCCTCTGAAGTCTCTGCCAGCAGAAGCTGAGATGACATGGTGAATGGGAAGCTGAGCTGTGAGAAGGTCACCTGCACCAGATGAAAATGTAGCAATGATTGGATGAGCCACAAGTAAAAACATAAATCACATCAAGCCCAGTTAAACAAAAAAAAAAAAATCTGTCCTGCCATTCAGTTCAGGCCCAAGGGGTCAACAAGTTATCACCTATCTTGTGTACAGAAGATAAAGGCATTCTCTGGTGAAAACCAGGTAAGACCTCAGTTAGACTGGGTTGGTAGCGGTAGTAATGGCAGGTCTACTTGCGGTAACCCATTTCACTAATGGCTGAACCTATATTGATATTCGATTAAAACCCTAATTCTTGAAACTCAGGTCTTCATTACTCACCCGAAATATACAGGGAATGTCTTTGGGATTAGCATGAATGACATCAGACTCCAAGACGGAACTGGCCGAAAAGTGTTGATCTCTACACAAAGCCAAAAAAATTGAGACAATTGTTAATTACCGCTGGAAGTACAATAAGAAAAGTAAGCAGCAAGTGTGGACTATGTTGGGACACACCTCATATCGATGACCTGTAGGATAGTGGTGTTACACTGAGAGCTGGCATCATACACAAGGACCTTGAAGTCACTTATAATTACGTAGGCTCGCTGCCATCCTTTCTTTACTCCTGCTGGCTTAGGGATCTAAAGAATAATATTATATCACAAACATTGGGAACTTAGTTGACATTTTTAGCAAAAAACAGTAAAAGCCATCCCACCCAGACAAAGTGGTCCCAATCAGGTTGGACCAAACTGGAATGTGCCAGCAGGCCTCAAAATAGATGGAGGCAGAGCTGGACCAAGGCCTGACTGTTTCCTACCTGTGAAAAGCTATATAGACAAGATACACAGCTGTGAAAGGGACGTACTGGGACAGTGTAAATAGTCCTCTTGTTTATATTTGTATAAAATGTATATTTATGTATAAGGGAATGTTTTACCTGTGAATACTGCTATGGTGTATGTTTTTGCTTTCTATAAGAGGTTCATAGGGAAAGTGTAGTACCTAAATTTAGCCACAAGATGGGGTACATTATAGTTTGTTAGGCACAGTAAATAGTTAATTTAGGAGGGGTCACTGTGCACAAGCCAGGAGGATTTCCTGAGTTTAGTCAGTTGGGGCCAGGGCGCCCATTTAGCTCGGGTGGGCTATATAGCCCGGGTAGCACCAAAACACAACATTATTAAGGGTGAAGCCCAGCCATCCAGTACCAGTGGGTCCAAACACCGACAGTTACAGCATTGCTAGCAGTGCAGCAGTAGTGGAAACTGTAGCTACAAGAGAAGTCACAGCATTGTAGGCAGGTTATGGAGTGAGTTGATGCCCTCAGAACCAGGGCAAAAAGGGCTGAGAGAACTCCCCAACAAAGTAAGTCTGGACAGGGAGGACACTGAGGAACCGAAAGATACGGTCCGACCCGGGAACATGCCAAGTTACAGAGAGAGAAGGACAGGGAAAGAGGAAGAGTTGCATTGCGTGAATTCTGATGTTGATGCTCTACCAAACATGGATGTGCTGTGTGAGAAGATCAGTAAAATTGTTTATTTGAAAAGTTAAAATGGACTGTGGCTCATTTTGTGCGAAACCGAAAAGAGGCAACTTCCAACAACGTAATGAAGGCCCTGATGGTGCAGGTGATTGAGCCACAAGTATGCTGACTAAGGGACACTGTATTCATGTGATGGGAGGCCAGGGCACAGATATACCGCAATTCTCGACCATGACGACGGCTCTGGCCCTCCGTCACACTTGAGAGCCGAACGTGTATGTGTATGAGGGATAATGGGGTGTGAGTCGCTCGTGAAAGAGTTAGCTGAGCCAGCAATAGGCTCCAAGACTCGACTGTGGTTACATCCCCTGCATCTCCTAGAATTACACCCTTGGATCTTTTCATTTGGCAAGTCATTTTTAACTGTCCTAGGAGTATTATGTACCAGGTGGTCAACGCTAGGATAAAAAAGAAAAATAAAATAACAGATAAAAATAATCGACTAACCGATAAGTTTCCTTCCATCGCAGTACCACTGCCAGTGTTTGGGTCTACTCCAAGAATCCTCTTATTTTGACTGGGGGGAGATGGACAGATTGTGGCACCATCACAACAGGCTAGATGGCACATGTATCCACACACTGAAAGAAAACAAAAGCAACATTAGTTGTAAAATACTCTGAAAAACAAAAGCGGAACAAAAAAAGAAGCAGTTCTCACATTCACAGCACACTCCTTGTCGCACCAGTCCAACCATCACAGATGTACACCGAAGACATTTTGTCGGAGATGTAAAGGTTTTCACTTTGAAAGTGTGCACCTTCGGCTGTAGGGAGATTAAATTAAAGAGAGCTGAACCATCAGAGAAACTCAAAAAAAACAAGTACTAAAAATGTTGCACCCACTGGTCAAGGAGGGGAAGGTGGCAGTTTGAGTACTCTTCTATCAACACAAATATTTGTGCCGATATCAACTATGGCATTTACGGTCCACAGAGGTGGTATTATAGTAGATCAAAGTATGGATACCTTGTCTGACGTCTCTTCGATACTTTCTATGAAACCAACAGATCTTCTGTTCACTTTATTTTTGACGGACTAATGAGACAAAACAATTTATACAATTTTGTTGGTTTTCGACAATTATCCTTATGGACTTATTTTCTAATTACTGTCAAGAATTAGAAAGCTCTAAGCAACATATAATATACTGTACATCACTCATGTTATGTTACACAAAATTACTAAAACTAGACTTCGAGTTTTGGAAAGGTTATAAAAAAGGAGATTTACGATTATGCAACTTTTTAAGTTAATTTTCAAGATCTCCATGTTCACATTATGTAAATTGCTTACAGTTTGTCACAACAGTATTTTACCCTGCGCTCACATCGGTGCGCTTTCCATTGTATTATCGTACCACAACCCATAGAATTTTATTGATCCATATTCACATCAGTATTAAAAACAGATTCATTTTTCGGATCCTTGAGTCGCAGAGTATGTCCCATTTTTCATCCATTTTGTGGATCAGACTCTGCACATCAATGGGGATCGGTATAAAACAGATGAAACTTTGCACTCCAGAGATCCATCCATGTCTTATCAGTTTTAAACTGATGCATTGGATAAATTGATATCAATTAATAAATTTATTTTTATTTATTTATTTATTTATTTTTTTTAAGTACCGGCTTTAGGGAAAAAAAATAAAAAAATTGTTATGATGCAGCTAGGATGACAAACCAAAAAAGAAAAAAAAAAAATCAGTTGCTTTCTTTTGTGTGAGAAAACTCAAATAAATATGTCAGTGTAGCTTTAGATTGTCATTTTGAACAAAAGCCATCAAGGATGACCATTATAATCAAAAAGGTATGATCGGATTCTAAAACTGGTTATAGAAATTAGATGGCACTACACACAACACTCACTTTCCCTCATCCCCCTTTTCCCATAGACTTGCATCTACAGGTCAGTATCTGGGTCAGAAGGCCTGCGGCCAGTTTTTACATCTTAGTCCAGTTTACCGCTTCCAACGTTTATGGTCTAATTGGAAGATATTTATTGTCTAGAGAATGAGACCGTAAGCACACTCCGCTTTACTGATACACTGATCACAGAATCAAGATGTTAAAAATACTGTAATCTTATTAGCTAAGAAAATTTCCTCCGGTCCCCAATAATAAGTAAGGGATCAGTACTAGTGACTCCTACTCACATCAGTTCTGTCTCGTCTCAAGATGACGTTGCCCAATACTTGGGATTGTTCAGGATTTTCTGAACCGCCAACATCCTTCTGTTGGGAAGAACAAAACAAAGAATCACTTAAAATTGACAAAATGGCAACCAAGGAGGCAGCCTCCTAACTTTTTACATTTCCATGGATAGTCATTGATGAAACTTCCTAGGCAAAATGTGCTCATTCTTGATAAACATACAACTTAAACGGGACATTCATACCTCAGCACGAAACGAGAGAAAAGGAATGAGAGAACGCTGCGGCTTGTTTTCTGAAAAACACATAAAATTCACACTGTAGACAAAGCCTAATAGGCATAATTTATCTGCAAGGGACAACCTCATCTTACCTGTTGTCCCCTTTGTCTTTGCTTCCTCACGCAACTTCTCCATTTCCACTCTTAACTTCTTGTTCTCTTCATCTGCCTCCTGTAGCTTTCTATTGAAAGTCATAACATACAACTTAAATCATTCTTTTCAAGTTGTTTTTCATAACGTAATGATCAGTATATCAAGACTACATGCAAAATGCTTTTTTCAGCAAATACAGAAAGTAGAAAATTTAGATATGTTTAACCTATTACAAAGTCATTGAGATAGGGTTCTACTCATACACAATGGCAGTCCGCACCTGTCTGTTTCAACGCTCTCAGACTTAAGTTTATTTAGTTCCTCTTGGAAACTCTGCTTGGCTCTGATCTCTGCATCAAGAGCGCACTGGAGCTCTAGTCGTGCCGAAGCCTCTAGTTTCTGTAGCCTTCGGGCTTTCCATTGACTCTCCTAGAAAGCGAGAAGCAATACATGGTGTAGTCACTAAAATTCCCTAAAATTGATCATTTAAAACTTGCTAAAAAAGTTATCAGATGAAATTAATCTTAGTGAGCTGTTGAATGGCTACACATGTAAAGAATTTGGAAAAATCTCTGTCTCGAGTGTCTTTCAATGAATTTTCACAAACTTCAACAACTTAAGAGCCGCCATTTCTTACCCCTGATTTGCTGGATGGTGTTTGACTTCCAGAACTTTTTAGCGTCTCCAATTCTTCTGTCATTTTGACGGATAAGGCTTGTAGATAAACACGTGATTGTTTCTCATCATTCACCCTACAGAAAAAATTAAAAAAAGAATGAAATGTGTATTTGTAGAACACGGCTAACTGGGTTTACATTGGATTGGAAATTAAATTACCTATTGTATTAGCAATCAATGGAAATTTTTTTTTTTTTAATGTTTACAGACATCTCAAGGAAGTAATGGAAACGGTACAAGGGAGATTTTGTACAATTTGTTGCATATTATTCCAGCATAAAGGAGTTTGAATCGCAGACCTCGTAAAAAATGTTGCACAACTTTTTCTAAACATGTGTCCGAAATTTAATTCTACATCCATTAGCAAACTTTTAGGTTACCGTAATTCAGCTACACCAATGATTGAGCCACAGGATTTTCTTTCAAAGGAGGACCAAGATGGCAGCCGTGGGGACCTTCAGAAGGACACTGGGCTTCTACAACAGCCCATTAGCATCTAACTATGTGACCAATCATGCCGACAGCAACATTTATATTGTTAAACAGCAATTGGAGCCAACACCAGTCGCTGCAGTATAACACAGCTAGCTTATGACTGGTTTGGAAAAGACTCCGCATCTAAGCCCATCTCATACATGGGGGCCAGACACTGCAAGTGTAACGGGACGCGGGGCGGTAGCCGTGGCCAAGGTACTTCTCTTTTACGCCCCACCCTGTTACATGAAGGTGGGGGTCCTGGTTGGGGGGTGTGGACTTGTGCTGTGGAGGGTGATATGCCCTTTCAGGCCACATGTAACCGATGGCATCGGTTGACCAGGACCAGATGTTTGAAAGTTCAATGAGGAAGACCACCAGTCAAAAATAAACTTTTTACTTAACGATAACTTGGAAGAAATTATATACAGGAGAGAGAGAGGGCACGCAACTTTATGACAGTTTGTTTCACAATAGAGCATTTTCCACACACAGTTCCAATTCCTTCCTCTTTTCTCACTTGTTCTCCATCTTAACCGTTCCCCTCTACTTCACCACAAACCAGCTCAGTACTACAGTCCAGTTAGCAAGAGTACTATTCTCAACCCGTAGTTCAGCGTCTTCTCTCCTCTCTAGGGAAGTATAGTGCCAGTACTTATCGCCTCTGTCTCTCTGAAACGCTCAACTGGACAATCTCTTAATCTTCCATACTCGTGTCTCATTTTGGCCCGTTACTTCTCTGAGTTATAAACTTCAGGCTATACTGCTAGGCGTCCTGACCCAGGACCTGTCTCCGATCACTTCTGTGTCTCTCTACTAGGATCTCGCTATCCTCGGTCTCCTCTCTCGTCAAGGACACCCACATCATTTAACAATTCTCACATCAGACCTAAGGTCCTCTTTCTATTCACGCTGGGCCCTTTCTAACATTGACAGGTAATGGTCTGTCCCTTCAGCTTAGCCCTTCCCACTCTGGGCTAGTCCCAACCATTAACTGTTACTTTCTGTATTAACTACCCCTGTTGCAGGGCAGAACATAGCTTCATCACTAACAATACAAATTATTACACATAAAACCATCATATCACTATTCACATTATACAATATAGCATTACACTTGTTCTTCAAGGGAGAAACGCGGGCATTATGTCCATCTCCTTACACAATTCCATTTTATGTCAGGAAGGGGGGGTTAAACTAGTTCTAAAAAAATATTTAAGGGTACATATGAACATAAAGCTATGGTTGATGTTAATGAAAGAGCAAGAAGATTAATTCCCCCTCCTACCGCTCCCTATCTAATATGAACTACTGCAATCTCTCCAACGCAAAACCTTTGCCCTTGACGCTCACCTCCCTGCTCCCTCTCTCTGGAGCACTCTGGAATCCCCACTCCATCTGCAATAAGCTTCATGTGATTCATGACCTTTCTCGCAAGCTTGCCTTCCTCGGCCTCACAGAAACATGTCTGACACCGCCTCCCCGGCTGCACTGTGTAAGGCTAGTTTCACATTAGCGCTTTTGAGCGCAGCGACGGACTGCGCACGGCCGCCGCTAAGCCCCACCCCCTGCCGCGCCTCCGCCAGTAGCTCCGCCTACGGCGCATGACGCTGCATGCGTCCCCCATCTTTATCACTAGGGGCGCAGGCCGTGCGCAGTATGCGTTTGGCGGCGCATGCGTCCTTTTGACGGTGCGCCGACCTGCACCAAACGCAACCTGCTGCAGTTTGGTTGCGCTCGGCGCACCGTCAAAAAGGCGCATGCGCCGCCAAACACATACTGCGCACGGCCTGTGCCCCCAGTGATAAAGATAGGGGACGCAGGATGCATGCAGCGTCATGCGCCGGTAGGCGGAGCTACCGGCGGAGGCGCGGCAGGGGCGGGGCTTAGCGGCGGCTGTGCACAGGCCGTCGCTGCGCTCAAAAGCGCTAATGTGAAACTAGCCTTACAGCGGCCTCCACTTCACCCACACTCCTCGCCCCAGCAACAGACATGGTTGAGGAGTAGGTTTTCTCCTTTCTACTAACTGCACCTTTAACCCAATCCACCCTCTACCCTCCCTTATCCTTTCCTCTATTGAAGTCCACTCTGACCGCATCTACTCTCCCTCCAACCTCCAAGTGGCCATCATATACGGACCTCTGGGCCCAGACACTGCCTTTATTGGCCAATTCTCTACCTGGCTTCTTCACTTTCTTTACATTGACATTTCTACTATCATCATAGGTGACTTCAACTTCCCCACTGATAACCTTCAGTCAACAGCCTCCAAACTCCTTCCTGTCTCTTACTTCCATCTTTTGGACTTGCTCAGTGGTCCTCCTCAGCCACCCACACAGACAGACATATATTAGACCTAGTTTTCACCCGTCTCTGCTCCCTATCTAACTTCACAACCTCCCCTCTCCCTCTGACCACCATCTACTCACTTTCTCATCCCTGTCCTCCACCTGCCACCCATGTCCGGCAACATGCGCATCCCAGCAGAAACCTCGCACACCTAGACACCCACACGCTGTCTGACTCTATTCTACCACTGGCATCCATATCCTCGCTCCATGACACAGACACTGCCACTACTTTCTACAATGCCACTCTCGCCTCAGCTATTGACACGGTCGCCCCTTTCATTTATGGCAGAGTGCAACGCATCAATAGACAAATCTGCACAATAACATCACTAAAAAGCTCCGGCAAGTGCCCAGGGTTGCAGAGCAGCATTGGAAGAAAACAAATTTGAAAGATGATTTCACTGCACTCAAACAAGCAACATTCGCTTTCAAATCTGCCCTCATCTCTGCTAAACAGGCCTACTTCACAACCCTCATATCTTCCCTATCTTACAACCCCAGTTATTCAAAACATTTAACTCCCTCCTGTGCTCCCTCATCTCTGCTAAGGACTTTGCCACACACTTCAAAAATAAGATCGACCAAACAAGGCAAGTCTTTACTGTTCAACCACCACAACCCCTTTGGTATACCAGACCAACCACCATAACCTCCCTCTCCAAAATCACAAAAGGGGAGCTTAATTGTCTCCTCTCCAAGTCACACCTCACCACACCTCCTACCCGTTTTCCCTCATACCGGAAGTCCACTGCCTCAGAGTAACCCTTGACTCTGTCCTTCAAACCACATCCAAGCTCTCCACCTCCTGTCACCTCCAGCTCAAAAATGTTTCCAGAATCCGTCCTTTCCTTAACCCTCAATCTACTAAAATGCTTGTGCATGTCCTCATCATCTCCTGTCTCGACTACTGCAAAATCCTTTTCTGTGGCCTCCCTGCTAACACTTTCACACCTCTCCAGTCCATCCTTAACTCTGCTGCCCGACTAATTCATCTCTCTCCTCGCTACTCCCCTCTACAAATCTTTTGACTGGCTCCCATTCCCTCAGCGTATCCAGTTCAAATTACTAATACTAACCTACAAAGTCATCCATAACCTGTCTCCTCCATATATCTCTGAACTAATCTCCCTATATCTTCCCTCATGTAATCTTCGGTCCTCCCAAGACCTCCTTCTCTCCTTCACACTTATTCGCTCCTCACTCAACCGCCTCCAAGAATTCTCCAGAATATCCCCCATCCTCTGGAATTCTGTGCCCCAACACGTCCGACTATCAACCACATTCAGGTCCTTCATACGGAACCTGAAAACCCACCTCTTTAAGAAAGCTTACAGCCCGCAATGACACCGCTGCCACCTCACCAACACCGGAGCTGCTGCAACCCCCAATCTACCGTCTCCTTTCCAACCATTCTGTAGAATGTAAACCCGCAAGGGCAGGGTCCTCTCCCCTCTGTATCAGTCTGTCATTGTTAGTTTGCTTACTGTAAGTGATATCTGTAATTTATATGTAACCCCTTCTCATGTACAGCACCAAGGAATCAATGGTGCTATATAAATTAATAATCATCTCTCACCATTGGAGAATGTCTGTAATCTGGGCTTCCCAGTTGGCTATGGTCTCTTTCTTATCTTCCAATAATCGGACTTCTTCTTCCAGTTGCTTCTGAGAAGTGGACAGCTTTTCTGAGATGGTCTTCAGCTAAATAGAGGAATATTTTAAATAATCTCATAGTATTACTGAAGAGCAACTTGAAGGTGTTAGTCAGAACATAACTCTAACCTTGGCCATGTCTTCCTGAAGCTTTTGGTTCTCTTCTTTAAGTTGATTTTTCTCTCGCTCATTTGCATTTTGTATCTTTTGAAGCTCCTCTTCTTGTGTGCGAGCACTGAGAGGGCAAATGAAAATTGTAAAAATACTACCTATAGGCATCTTTAAAATAATAAGCTGTCAAAAACCACAAATACATTGAGACTGAGGATGGCTACTGGAAACGATACAGAGTATGGTAAAGATGTAAAATAATAGGAAATATTTAAAGGTCGTGTCAACATCATAAGTGGGCAAAATTGCAAGAAGTTTGTAAAAATAAGCAACTTTGCAAATGTACTTATTTATTGCAAATCGTCTCCATTCTCAAGTATGGAAGGGTTTTGAATTTTATTCAATAGATAAAAGGATAATGCCTCCTCACCATTCAGCTGCTCCTTTTTTGCACAGTGCCTCACCTATGGCTACATAAGGATCAAATTCTCAAGAAGAAAATGGGTGCAGCATTTAGGCACAAACAGAAAAGTTTTATTTAAAAAAAAAATGTTAAAATCTGACGTGTACAATCAACGCACAACTGCAGCGCTGCCAACACGTTTCAGGCATCTTGTCTTTAGTCATAGCACGGAATGTGGAGACGCCTGTCATACACGTCAGCAGCAATGCAGCTTGTGTATTGCTCATACATGTTCAATTTTAACAAGTTGAAAAAAAAAGTTGCTGATTTCATCTCCAATGCTGGATCCATTTGCTTTGAGGATTTTTACATGTTATGATTTACTGCTCATTAAATCCATCTGTGGTGACCCAGTCTCCTAGGCAAGGAGTGCAGAGCTTACCAGCTGTCTGCTGCTCCGAAGATGGCAGGATTTGGGAATCCTCCAGGAATCCTGTAAACAGAGGCAGCTTTGCAGCACCAGAAGAGCACCGGTGGACAGAGGCTGGCAGGTTTCTTAAAACCTACCAGCCTCTATCCACCGGTGCTCTTCTGGTGCTGCATAGGCAAAGTGGCCTCTCTTTGCAGCATAAGAGAATGTACAGTATGGGCCAGTGGGTGGCCTGAACTGACTCAATCGGGGGCACACCACAACATGGAAAGCACAAAGCCAGGAGGCAGAGGAGCATTGCGCTCCTGAAATATGAACAGAACACAAACCCTTTAAAGCACAGAGTACAATTCTAAAATTTACCTATCATTTCTCGTTTTGCCAATGATTTCCTGCATTCCTTCTAATTCATGTTTTAATGAAATCAGTTCTTCCTCCTTCTCTCCGAGTTCTCTACGGAGTAATTTGGTCTCATTGGCATGTTCTGAGTCCCGACGGGAAAATTCTCCTCTGAGTTGAGAAAGCTCTGTCTCCAGTTGTTGGATCCGTCTTTCAAGTTCTACTTTCTGCTGTGCCATCTCGTAGTTATGAAGTGAGCCGCTGATAACGGGAGAAGTAACAGCCTGCTGTACCTGTAGAGAGACCAACCACCACAACTATATAGAAAATATACAAATCAGCCGTCTAAAAATTAAAATTTGGCTAAACTGAGAATTCGCAAACAGTCTTCATAAGCACATATCACAATTATTACCTTCACCCGTTCCAGGTCTTCTGAAGCTTGAGTAGCCAGTGCTTCACTTCTCTCTAGTAACTTCTTCTGTCTTTCCACTTGTATGGTCAGATCCTCAACTAGTGATTCTGCCTACAAACAAAATATAAAGAAAAAGACTTACCCATAATAAGAATGGTCATGTATATTCATTATTTTTACAAAATAAATTTAATTGCATGAGTAATAAGATGTACATGTATGTCATGAAAAAGTATTAGTGCTGAGTGTGTTCCTACCTCTCGTCTACTGGCTTCTGCTTTATGTAGGTCCTTTCTCAGGGTCCTCACTTTTTCTGCTGTCGCTTCAGCCTCGTCTTCTTTATCTTTCAGTCTACGGGACAATCTACTATTTTGAGTAGTTATCCCTTCACATTTGTCCTCCATTACACGCAGCTCATCCTGAGATTTTCGTTGCTTCTCAACCGCTATCCTTAGGTCTTCTCCTTGAGACTTTAGCTGTTCCAACAGATCGGCAAGATCCTGTAAGGAATAAGTAGGAATAAGTCACTAAATGACTTGGGCCATGTATGCTGTATTTAATGTTTTTCAGGCACTACACCAAGGTCATAAAAGTGAATTACATTTTGAATTACCTTTGCATAACGATCCTTATCTTTTTTCAGCGTCCTGATCTGTTTTTCCAGGGACTGAATTTGTGCTCCTGACATGGAATCCTGTTCTGTGGATTTTTCTGTGGAGAAATCTAACAAATTAACTGACACAAGTCTTTGTATAAATAAATTAAGATATCTGTAATACGCAACCATTCCGATTTACAGATGCCGTCTGCATTGTACGGGCTGCCACTATTGGCAGACACCCAGAACATTGTGGTATGCTGAAATCTTAAGCTTCCCATACACATCCTAACCCTAGCCAAATCCACAGATATCCATGGGCAGGCTCAGACTGGCCCATAGGGGAACAGGGCAATCCCCCGTTAGGCCCATGTGCAGATCTGGGCCCCCAATACCACTGTATTGGCAGTACTTGACATAATTTACTTGATTTAATCTGTACAGGAAAAAAACAAAATATCATCATTCATTAACCAAACATCGCAATTTAATACTACTACTACTAGAGCCCGGCGCTGCCTGGGCATAGTAACTAACTACGGTTAGTTATAACAAATTATATATCTATCTAATATATAAAGCTCAAAGTGTGAGTGTGAGTGTGTGTCTGTGTGTGTGTGTCCGGGATAGGCATCCGCACCGTCGCAGGTACAGCCATAAAATTTGGCACAGTCACACGTCTGGACCCCGAGAGCGTCCTAAGCTATGTTGTGAGGCGAAATTTTAACCCCGCACGTTCCAATTCAACAGACAATTCTGCCCCTATCTACATAATGGGGAAAAAGTGTGTGCGCATCAAGCCCCGCCCCTCATGATGTCATAATGCCCCTATCTACATAATGGGGAAACAGTGCGTATCAAGCCCCGCCCCTCATTAGGATGTCACAATGGTTGCCATGGCGACGCTGATGTCATCAAGCCCCGCCGCTCATTATGATTTCATAATGGTTGACTATGGGATGGAGGATGTGTGATGGGTATATGGGCACTGGACTATGGGATGGAGGATATGTATGATGGGTATATGGGCACGGGACTATGGGATGGAGGATATGTATGATGGGTATATGGGCACTGGACTATGGGATGGAGGATGCATGATGGGTATATGTGCACTGGACTATGGGATGGAGGATATGTATGATGGGTATATGGGCACGGGACTATGGGATGGAGGATGTATGATGGGTATATGGGCACGGGACTGTGGGATGGAGAATATATATGACGGCTATATGGGCACGGGCCTATGGGATGGAGGTTATGTATGTCGGGTATATGGGCACGGGACTACGGGATGGAGGATATGTATGACGGGTATATGGGCACGGGACTATGGGATGGCGGCTATGTATGATGGGTATATGGGCACAGGACTATGGGATGGAGGATATGGATGATGGGTATATATGGGCATGGGACTATGAGATGAAGGAGGTGTGATGGGTTTATGGGCAGGCAAATATGTATGATTGGTATATGGGCATGGGACTATGGGATGGAGAATATGTACACCGTGTTCCAAATTATTATGCAAAAAATATTTCCTCATATTTTCTCTAAATTACCTATATGAATTGCAGTCATTGTTATTTTCCAGTCATCTAATATTCTAGTATAACTGCAATGTTTTTGAACAAACTGCCTATGAAAACAGCATATTTTTAAAAATAAGAAACACTCAAAATGCATGTTCCAAATTATTATGCACAGCAGAGTTTTCAACCTTTTTATTTTGAACAGAAAAAATGGTGAATTGTGAAATTATAAGCATTATCAGCTTATTACAAAATGAAATCAAACAGTTTTCAAGTCAAAACTTTATTCTAGGTGATGTTACATTTGCACATAGGACCCCTTGTTCGAAAGAAGCTTCTGAACTCTCTCGTCCATTGAATTTGTCAGTTTTTGGATGGTTTGTGCTTCAATTGTTTTGTATGTGGACAGAATACCCTCCCAGAGCTGTTGCTTAGATGTGAACTGCCTCCCGCCATCATAGACACTCCTTTTGATGATGCTCCAGAGGTTCTCAATGGGGTTGAGGTCAGGGGAAGATGGTGGCCACACCATAAGTTTGTCCTCTTTTATGCCCATAGCAGCCAGAGATGCAGATGTGTTATTTGCAGCATGAGACGGTGCGTTATCATGCATGAAAATGATCTTGCTGCGGAAAGCACGGTTCTCCCTCTTGAACCATGGCAGGAAGTGCTGTTTTAGAAACTCCACATAGATTATGGAGTTCATCTTTACCCCTTCAGGGCTCCTAAAGGGGCCGACACTCTCTCTCCCCATGATTCCAGCCCAAAACATTACTTCACCTCCTCCTTGTTGGCCCCTTAGCCGTGTTTTCATGGGATGTCCATCAACCAGCTATCTTCCGCTCCATCCATCTGGACCATCGAGCATTGCACGGCACTCATCGGTGAACAAAACAGTCTGGAAGTTAGTCTTCATGTATCGTTTGGCCCACTGTAGCCGTTTATACTTTTGTGCAGTTGATAGAGGTGGTCGACAGGATGGCTTACGCACAACTGCAAACCTCTGAAGGACCCTGCATCTTGTTGTTCGGGGGACGTTGGAGGCACCAGCAGCTTCAAAAACTTGCCTGCTGCTATAACAAGGCATTTTTGCAGCTGCTCTTTTAACCTGATGCAATTGCCTGTCGGAAAGAGTCCTCAATTTTTCCTTATCAGCACGCACACGTGTGTGCTGGGAATCAGCTACATACCGTACTTCTTGATTGTGCGATGATCACGATGAAGTGTCTTGGCAATGTTGATTGTAGTCATGCCTTGACCTAAATACTCCACAATTTGTTGCTTCTCAGCAGCCGACACATCTTTTCTATCCCATTTTGGCAAAAAATGTAGGCTGCTTAATAATGTGGAACAGCCTTTTTAAGTAGTCTTGCCTTTATTCGGACACACCTGCCAAACTAATTTACACAGGTATCTGCAATTGCTTTCAGTGATAGAAAGAGCTCTGACACATCGCCATCAATGAGTTTAAATGACAAACAAAAATTCTAACCTTATCACTCAAACTCTTTTTGCATAATAATTTGGAACACAGTTTATAGAGATTATTATAATAAATATTATTATGGTGCTTGAACCTCTAGGTTTAAGCAACATGTTGTAATCAGATTTTTTATATTTTATTATTCTACTTCTCCGCGTTTTCAGCAATTAATGCAGCCCGAATCGCTCGGCGCAGAGACCCCGTTCAGGTGGCGTTTCGCATTTAAGCAAAAATGTTGACATAGGAATTAATGGCGACCTTTCCATGATCCCCAACTGACATGGATTGAAACCACAGCACAGGTGCAGTGATCTTACAAAGATAGCAGCTATGCAAATGCAGCTTCCACTCATGACCCGTATTAGCTAATAGAAGCTGACAGATTGCTGATTCAAAGGTCTTAAAGGCGCAGCGCGCCAATGGCTTCTGAAAAGCCCCACCCAGTGATGGCTAACCTTGACACTCCAGCTGTTGTAAAACTACAACTCCCAGCATCCCTTGCAACCTGCAAGCAGTTGAGGTATGCTGGGAGTTGTAGTTCTCCAACAGCTGGAGTGCCAAGGTTCGCCATCAATGCAGTCTGACACCAAAGTGGCTTTAGAAGCCCAGTGTGCCAAAGTGGCCCCCAAGGCAAAGTGGCAGCATGTGTCAACATGGCCAAAGAGGCTACCAAGTGGCCAAAAAGGCTACCAAGTGGCCAAAGAGGCTACTGTTGTGAGTTCATTCTCTGGTTCACCAGTTGTGAGTTCCCCTTCCAGACTCCCTCTGGTGGTAACGGGAGGTAGTGAGGCCGATTTGATCGGTGGAGATCTGCCACCTGAGAATGAGGATGACGATTGGACCTCAGGATTCTCAGATTGGATTTAAGACAGCCGACGCCCTATTCAGTTGCTGGTGATTCCTTCTGGCTTGTCAGCTCTTAGTTTTCAGCTCTGTTCCAGTCATCTAAAGCTAAGTTTTTCTGCTAATGTTCACACTTGATTTTGTTGGTCTATTCAGTTGTTTGTGTGGTCAGCCAGCCCCGGATGGGGGCTGTGCTGAATTTTCACTCTTATTTATCAGTATTTTGCCAATTGGCTTTTTGTCCCTTACTAGTTCGGTCTCTTTTTGCGCTGTCTCAGAATATTTCAGAGTGCTGATATAGTGGGAGAAGTCTAGCGACTTCAGGGTTAATTTTGCTATCAGAAGTGTTGGACATTATTTTTGTAGGGTTTTTTTTGCAGGTTGCAGACAGTGTCTTTCCTTTCCTGTCTAGTTAGTTTGGGCCCCATCATTTGCTCAGCCTATTTTCCTGCCTGTGTTTGTGCCTTCATCTTGTTTCACCGTCAATACATGTGTGGGGGCTATCTATTCCTTTGGGGTCTGCTCTGGGGCAGTTAGTTTTCCCTATTCTTGCTTTAGGCTTATTTAGTCCTCCGGCCGTGACGAGGCGTCTAGGTTCATCGTAGGCACGCTCCACGGCTACTGCTAGTTGTGTGGTAAGATCAGGGATCTGCAATCTGCATAGTTACCAACCTCTCTGGTTTTTCTGGACTTAGCATGTTTAGGTTTTGCCCTCCTCAGTGACCCATTCATAACAGAATCACCAGCCATACCGCAGATCCTAAGGTACTCAAAAGCAGGAGGGAGTTGTTAAAAAAAGAAAAAAAGTGTCAGAATTTTTTTTTTTTTTATATATTCTTTCCTCTTTTCTCTGGGGCTGTAGGAGGATTTTTTTTTCTTTTTCCTAATGGAGATAAAGCAATTGTCTGATCGTGTGGAGCAGCTGGCTGCTGAAGTGCAGGGAATTTCAACCTACCTCATTCAGTCACATGCTGCTGAACCTAAGATCCCTACTCCTGATTTGTTTTCTGGGGATCGGTCTAAATTTCTAAATTTTAAGAATAATTGTAGATTATTTCTTGCCTTAAAGCCTAACTCATCGGGGAGCTCTGTGCAGCAGGTTAAAATTGTGATCTCCTTGCTGCGCAGCGATCCCCAGGATTGGGCTTTTTCTCTGACACCTGAAAATCCTATTCTGACTAATGTGGATGCATTTTTTCAAGCCTTGGGGTTGTTGTATGATGAACCTAATGCTGTTGATCAAGCAGAGAGAACCCTGTTGGCATTAAACCAGGGTCAGGATTCTGCAGAGTTATACTGTCAGAAATTCCAAAAGTGGGCGGTTCTTACTACATGGAATGATAGTGCATTGGCAGCTCTCTTTCGTAAGGGTTTATCAGAGACCGTAAAGGATGTTATGGTGGGATTTCCTGTTCCCTCTGGTCTGGATGGTTCTATGTCATTAGCCATTCAAGTTGATCGGCGTTTACGTGAACGTAGAACTACACGGGAGGCGCTGCCACCTTTTGAACAAACGTCTGAACCTATGCAATGTGATGGGGTTTTGTCTAGGGCACAACGTCAGGAGTTTAGAAGGCATAATAAGCTGTGTTTTTTCTGTGGAGATGCCTCTCATACTATTTCTGTCTGCACTAAACGAGAGAAACGTTTTGCACACACACTTGCTGTGGGCAGTGTACAACCCAAGTTCCTTTTGGCAATTACTCTGATCTGCTCCTTATCCACATTTTCCACGAAGGCTTTTGTGGATTCAGGAGCAGCGTTGAATCTGATGGATTTGGACTTTGCTAAACGTTGTGGTTTTTCCATGACGCCTATTCCTTTGAGGGGTATTGATGCCACTCCTTTGGCGGAGAATAAACCTCAGTTTTGGACCCAGGTGATAATGCAAGTTGCCCCAGACCACCAAGAAAATTGTAGATTTTTGGTGCTGCATAATTTGCATGATACTATTGTTCTGGGTTTTCCTTGGTTGCAAACTCATAATCCAGTTTTGGATTGGAAATCAGGGTCTGTGGTGAGTTGGGGTTGTCAGTGTGCTCTTAGGGACGCTCCTGTTTTCTCCACCTCTCCTCAGTCTCATGATATTCCTGATTATCTGGCCGATTTTTCTGATGTATTTAGTGAGAGTAAGTCTGCGTCTTTGCCTCCTCATAGGAGTTATGACTGTGCAATTGAGTTGATGCCTGGGTGTAAATTTCCCAAGGGTTGGCTTTTCAACTTATCTGTACCCGAACATGATGCTATGCGATCCTATATTAAGGAATCATTGGAGAAGGGTCATATTAGACCATCCTCGTCACCTTTAGGTGCTGGTTTTTTTTGTGGCCAAGAAAGATGGTTCATTAAGACCATGTATTGATTATCGTTCCCTTAACAAGATGACGGTTAAATATCAGTACCCGTTATCTCTGATGTCTGATTTATTCTCCAGAGTTAAGCGTGCCTGCTGGTTTACTAAGCTTGACCTCAGGGGGGCGTATAATCTTATTCGCATCAAGCACGGGGATGAATGGAAGATGGCGTTTAATACTCCGGAGGGACATTTTGAGTACCTGGTGATGCCTTTTGGGCTCACTAATGCCCCTTCTGTCTTCCAGTCCATTATGAATGATATTTTCCGTGACTTTGTGGATAAGTTTTTGATCATCTATCTGGATGATATTTTGATCTTTTCTAGTGATTGGGATTCTCATGTGGAACACGTCTAGACTGTGTTCCGGATTTTGAGGGAGAATTCCCTGTTTGTTAAGGGAGCGAAATGCCTCTTTGGTGTACAAAGGATTTCATTTTTGGGATTTATCTAGTCTCCATCGACTACCGAAATGGACCCGGCCAAGATACAGGCAATTTATGATTGGGTTCGGCCTACTTCTTTGAAGGCCCTCCAGAAGTTTTTGGGTTTTGCTAATTTCTATCGTAAATTTATAGGTAATTTTTCTGGCATTGTCAAACTACTGACTGATCTGACCAAGAAGGGCGCTGATGTGCTGAATTGGTCTCCTGAGGCTCTCTCAGCATTTCAGGAGCTTAAGCAGAGATTTACTTCAGCTCCAGTTTTACGGCAACCTGATGTCTCACTTCCATTTCAGGTGGAGGTAGATGCTTCTGAGATTGGTGCAGGAGCTGTTTTGTCCCAAAAAGACCCTGTGACTTCTAAGATGAATCCCTGTGCCTTCTTTTATCGAAAGTTCTCCCCATCTGAACGCAACTATGACGTGGGGAATCGGGAATTGTTGGCCATGAAGTGGGCATTTGAGGAGTGGAGACATTGGTTGGAGGGAGCTAGACATCAAGTTGTGGTCCTCACCTATCACAAGAATTTGATTTATCTGGAGTCGGCCAAACGCTTGAATCCTAGACAGGCTAGAGGGGCCTTGTTTTTCACGCATTTTAATTTTGTGGTCTCTTTTCTTCTGGGCACTAAGAATGTTAAGGCAGACGCCCTTTCTAGGAGTTTCTTTGCCGATTCTCTTAGTGTGACCGAGCCTAACATCCTAGGTGTGGGGGTAGTTCTTTCTGCCATTTTGCCCGATTTGAGACGCGCCCTGGAGGAATTTCAGGAGGATAAACCTGAGCGTTGCCCTATGGGAAAATTGTATGTTCCTGATCAGTGGAGAAAGAGTGATGTCTGAAATTCATTGCTCCGCATTGGCTGGCCATCCAGGTATTTTTGGTACCAGAGATTTGGTGAGTCGGTCCTTTTGGTGGCCTGCCTTATCTCATGACGTCAGGAATTTTGTACAGTCCTGTGGGACTTGTTCTCGGTCTAAACCCTGTTCTCGTTCTAGTGGGTTGCTGAGGCCCTTGCCGGTGCCCAAGAGGCCATGGACCCATATCTTAATGGATTTTATTTCTGATCTTCCTGTCTCTCAGAGAATGACTTATCTGGGTGATTTGTGATAGATTTTCGAAGATGGTCCATCTTGTACCACTCCCAAAGTTGCCATCTTCCGCTGAGTTGGTGCCCTTGTTTTTACAACAGGTGGTTCGGTTACATGGGATTCCTGAGAACATTGTGTCCGACATAGGAGTCCAGTTTGTTTCCAGATTCTGGAAAGCCTTTTGTTCCAATCTGGGAATTCAGGAATCCTTCTCCTCCACGTTTCATCCCCAGACCAATGGACAGACTGAGAACAAACCAGACCTTGGAGTCTTATTTGAGATGTTAGATATCTGCTGATCAGGATGATTGGGTCTCATTTTTGCCCTTGGCCGAATTCGCACTGAACAATAGAGCTAGTTCTGCCACTTTGATGTCACCCTTTTTCTGTAATTTTGGGTTTCAGCCTCGATTCTCTTCAGGGCAAGTGGAATCTTTGTCCTGCCCAGGTGTGAACACTGTGGTTAAGAGAATGCAGCAGATATGGGACCAAGCGGTGGATAAGTTGTCACTCTCTCAGGAAAAGCCCCAGCGATTTTCCAACCGGCATAGGACCATTGGTCCCCGGTTTAAAGTGGGTGATATGGTTTGGTTGTCGTCTAAGAATATTCCTATGAAGGTTGCATCTCCTAAATTTAGGCCAAGATTTATTGGTCCTTATAAGATTTTGGAAACTCTTAATCCTGTTTCGTTTGGCTCTTCCAGTTACGTTCAAGATCCATAACGTATTTCACAAGTCTCTGTTGAAGAGGTTTGTTGAGCCAGTGGTTCCTATGGCAGCACCTCCTGACCCTGTGTTGGTCGAGGGCAATGTGGAATATGAGGTAGAGAAAATATTGGATTCTCGTTTGGTTAGACGGAGACTCCAGTATTTGGTCAAATGGAAGGGTTATGATCATAGGATAATTCTTGGGTCTCTGCCTCTGATATTCATGCCAATAAATTGGTTTGTGTTTTTCACCGGGCCCATCCTGATCGGCCTGGTGGCGTGGACGAGGGTTCGGTGACCCCTCCTCAAGGTGGGGGTACTGTTGTGAGTTCATTCTCTGGTTCACCAGTTGTGAGTTCCCCTTCTAGACTCCCTCTGGTGGTAACGGGAGGTAGTGAGGCTGACTTGATCGGTGGAGATCTGCCACCTGAGAATGAGGATGACGATTGGACCTCAGGATTCTCAGATTGGATTTAAGACAGCCGACGCCCCATTCACTTGCTGGTGATTCCTTCTGGCTTGTCAGCTCTTGGTTTTCAGCTCTGTTCCAGTCATCTAAAGCTAAGTTTTTCTGCTAATGTTCACACTTTATTTTGTTGGTCTATTCAGTTGTTTGTGTGGTCAGCCAGCCCCGGCTGGGGGCTGTGCTGAATTTCCACTCTTATTTATCATAAGTTGAGGATCCAAGAAAAGCACTTCTGAGCATCCGCGCTGCTTTAGTGATAAGAATTCTTCAGAAATCCATATAAATCTTTCAAGTTCTTTATTATATGTACTACAGAAACTACGCGTTTTGAGGTGACAAACCGCACCTCTTCTTCAGGTTACAGTACAGAGTTCTGTACTTTAACCTGAAGAAGAGGTGCGGTTTGTCACCTCGAAACGCGTAGTTTCTGTAGTACATATAATAAAGAACTTGAAAGATTTATATGGATTTCTGAAGAATTCTTATCACTAAAGCAGCGCGGATGCTCAGAAGTGCTTTTCTTGGATCCTCAGCTTATGATACCTAGTGGACGCTGTCCACCTGCACGAGCTCTGCAGCAGCTATATGACTGCAACAAACGTTGAGAGTGGTTGTGTCTGAACACAACCCATAAAGGGTGAGTACTTCAGAGTACTTTTATATTTTAATTGATTTATACCAGGTGAAGCCCTATGTCTGCGCCCCCGCCCTTGTTTTCTCTTACACTCTTATTTATCAGTATTTTTCCAATTGGCTTTTTGTCCCTTACTAGTTCGGTCTCTTTTTGCTCTGTCTCAGAATATTTCAGAGTGCTGATATAGTGGGAGAAGTCTAGCGACTTCAGGGTCAATTTTGCTATCAGAAGTGTTGGACATTATTTTTGTAGGGTTTTTTGCAGGTTGCAGACAGTGTCTTTCCTTTCCTGTTTAGTTAGTTTGGGCCCCATCATTTGCTCAGCCTATTTTCCTGCCTGTGTTTGTGCCTTCATCTTGTTTCACCGTCAATACGTGTGGGGGCTATCTATTCCTTTGGGGTCTGCTCTGGGGCAGTTAGTTTTCCCCTATTCTTGCTTTAGGCTTATTTAGTCCTCCGGCCGTGATGAGGCGTCTAGGTTCATCGCAGGCACGCTCCACGGCTACTGCTAGTTGTGTGGAAAGATCAGGGATCTGCAATCTGCATAGTTACCAACCTCTCTGGTTTTTCTGGGCTTAGCATGTTTAGGTTTTTCCCTCCTCGGTGACCCATTCTTAACAGGCTACCAAGGTGCCGAATGTGCCAAAGTGGCTACCGAGGTGCCGAATGTGCCAAAGTGGCTACCGAGGTGCCGAATGTGCCAAAGTGGCTACCGAGGTGCCGAATGTGCCAAAGTGGCTAGGCCAAAGTGGCTACCGAGGCGCTGAATGTGCCAAAGTGGCTACCAAGTGGCCAAAGTGGCTAACAAGGTGCGAAATGTGCTAAAGTGGCTACCAAGGTGCCAAATGTGCTAAAGTGGCTACCAAGTGGCTACCGAGGTGCCGAATGTGCCAAAGTGGCTACCAAGTGGCCCCAAAGTGGCTACTGAGGTGCCGAATGTGCCAAAGTGGCTACCAAGTGGCCAAAGTGGCTACCAAGTGGCAACAAAAACCCCATAAATGTAATAAGGTGAAATGGAGATGGGGGAAAGCAACCCACTCCAATACCATATGCACAAGCTCAATCAAAGCTATGAATTTCAGGAGAAACAAGAGCATGCGATCAATTTGCATATAAAAAATATCAAATTTTATTTAGAGAAAGTACTACAGGTAGAAATCTCAAAGTGACAGAAGTGCTCATCAAATAAGAGACCATCAGAAACAAGTGACTGAATGGTACAGGTAATCCATAGTGACAAGTCAAAGAGATCCACTCAAAAAAGGTCCTTGAAAGAGCTTACCAGGGAGAGGAGGAGGAGGAGGAGAGCCGGCAGTGTCACCCCCAATGCGCGTTTCGCGGCGCACCAGGCCACTTTGTCAAGGAGGAAGTTGCTATAAGCGTCCATGTAGGACCTAAAATTAGCCCCTGAACCCGGTCACATGACCGGAATCCACCAATGGCGATGGCGCCTTCGCCGCATGCGCCCTGGCGTCTGCAGGTCCTCCACTGCAGCACAGGCATCATGCACAGTGCGCATGCGCCGGGCATATGCCCGGATACAAGTGCAGTGCATACAGTTGCCGGCCGCAGATACCTGAGCGATGCGCACGGCCACAGGGTTGTGAAATGAAAAAGTGGATAACTGCAACAAGAGCGTAAATCAGATCCCAATGAAGGTCATATATCATGAGCTAGAGAGACGCCATAAAAGTCAATACATTACCTCCATATATAACAGAAGAAAATCATACATCAATATATAACCACCATGAGGTAGCATACATATGAATATAATGAATCATACACATATACAAAGATAAATATATGGCGATACATCCATTAATTATATGACGATTTCCACAGAATGCTAGATTTGCTTGATTGCAGAAAACGATATATAGGATCCACAAAACGGGGCTAGATCAAGGCCAAAAATGGAGGACCACTGTAGACTAGCTAAATATAGAAAAAAATATCGCTTATAGCATTATGTGTGACCATATTGGGTAATTTTACAGGGTTTGTTTCCATCCAGGTGGGAGGAGTTGGGGACATTTGGGTTAATACTGTCTGCATTATTTGATGAGCACTTCTGTCCCTTTGAGATTTTTACCTGTAGTACTTTCTCTAAATAAAATTTGATATTTTTTATATGCAAATTGATCGCATGCTCTTCAAGTGGTCAAAGTGGCTATCAAGTGGCTACAGAGGTGCCGAATGTGCCAAAGTGGCTACCAAGTGGTCACAGAGGTACCGAATGTGCCAAAGTGGCTACCAAGTGGCCAAATTGGCTACTGAGGTGCCGAATGTGCCAAAGTGGCTATACACAACATTCATATTCTAACTTTACTTTCTTACAGTCGACACCTGATACACTGCTGTAAAGCTGGTATCGCTGTTCAAGCACCATGTATTTCCTTCAGGAAATGCCCATCTAGTTATTATTATATAGAGATATAGGTGAATTTGTCAACGAGGGTAGTGAATATTTGAATGAAAAGTGGGCCCCCCAAAGTCAATGTTACTGGTGGCACCCCAGTCCAACACTGTCCATGGGTATGGATGACAGTGATATGTATGGGGGCCCCGGACAGATGATTATCGGGTAAATTAACCCCTTCATGACCAAGCCTATTTTGATCTTAATGACCAGGCCATTTTTGGCAATTCTGACCAGTGTCCCTTTATGAGGTAATAACTCAGGAACGCTTCAACGGATCCTAGCAATTCTGAAATTACTTTTTTCGTGACATATTGGGCTTCATGTTAGTGGTAAACTTGGGTTGATAATTTTTGTGTTTGTGAGATAAAAAGCGGAATTTTTGCGAAAAATTTGAAAATTTCACAATTTTCAAATTTTTTATTTTTATTCTGTTAAACCAAAGAGTTGTGTGACACAAAATAGTCACTAAATAACATTTCCCACATGTCTACTTTAGATCAGCACAATTTTGGAAACAAAATTTTTTTTTGTTAGGAAGTTATTTATAAGGGTTAAAATTGATCAGCGATTTCTCATTTTTACAACAAAATTTACAAAACCTTTTTTTTTTTTTTTTTTTTTTTTAGGGACCTCACATTTGAAGTCACTTTGAGGGGTCTATATGGCAGAAAATACCCCAAAGTGACACCATTCTAAAAACTACATTCAAGAAGATTATTAACCCTTCAGGTGCTTCACGGGAACTAAAGCAACATGGAAGGAAAAAATGGTCATTTTAATTTTTCCAACAAAAATTTTCTTTTAGCATCAATTTTTTCATTTTCACATGGGCAACAAGATAAAGTGGATCCTAAAATTTCTTGGGCAATTTCTCCCGAGTACACAGATACCTTATATGTGGTCAGAAACCACTGTTTGGGTGCACATCAGGGCTCAGAAGGGAAGGAGCGCCATTTGACTTTTTGAATATAAAATTGGCTCCAATAGTTAGCGGACACCATGTCACGTTTGGAGAGCCCCTGTGTACCTAAACATTGGCGCTCCCCCACAAGTGACCCCATTTTAGAAACTAGATCCCCCCAAGGAACTTATCTAGATGTGTGGTGAGCACTTTGAACCCCCAAGTGCTTCACAGAAGTTTATAACGCAGAGCAGTGAAAATAAAAAAAAAAAATTATTTTCACAAGGCCAACAGGAGAAATTGGACCACAAAAGTTGTTGTGCAATTTGTCCTGAGTACACCGATACCCCATATGTGGGGGATAACCACTTTTTGGGTGCATGGGAGAGCTCAGAAGGGAAGGAGTGCCATTTTGGAATGCAGACTTTGATGGAATGTTCTGCGGGCGTCATGTTGCGTTTGCAGAGCCCCTGATGTGCCTAAACAGTAGAAACCCCCCACAAGTGACCCGATTTTGGAAACTAGACCACCCCAAGGAGCTTATCTAGATGTGTTGTGAGCACTTTGAACTCCCAAGTGCTTCACAGAAGTTTATAAACGCAGAGCCATGAAAAAAAAAAAATATTTCTTTTCCTCAAAAATGATGATTTTTTAGCTCGCTATTTATTTTCCCAAGGGTAACAGGGTAAAAATACTTCTCGAAAGAAAAGAGAACATGTGGGGAATTGGGGATACCAGACGAATTATTGCATGATGTTCAATTCCTGTACCATCTGTGTGACCCTAACCCGAATTCTGAAGGCTTCGGTCCTTTCACAGATTTGAAAAATAAAAGCTCCAGAATGCCCCCATGTGGGAGGGATATGGGCTCAATTGACATCTTTTTGAATTTGGTGACAGAGGATCTAATGAGACCATCAACCAATAATCTGAGGAATTACCACAATCTTTCCAAAGAGGAAATATGTCTTTGCAATTTAGAAAGACATACCAGTATTACAATAAAACCTTCCAATAAAGGGGGTAATATAGTAATTATGGATAGTAATGAATATCGGTTGATGTGTCTTGCAGTGTTAGAAAAAGATGGTGATTATGAGATTATGGACAGTAACCCACGTTTACAATTCCTGGATGAGTTGAAATCCTTGGTTGAAGATGATTCACAGAGGGAATTTTGGGTAAAGATGAAAAAGATATTTTAGTCCCTCAACATCCAGTGACACCAACTTCCTACTGCCTTCCCAAGGTACTTAAGGGCACTCATCCATTCAAGGGGAGACCTATCGTTTCTGGCAATAATAGTCTCACTGAAAAATTGGGTACATACTTGGATCCATCCCTTAAACCTTTTGTGGTATCCCTGAACTCATATGTGAGGGATACCATGGACTTGCTACACAAACTGGATGGTATATGTCTTGAACCAGACATGGTGTTTGGTAGCGTAGATGTGGAGCCATTATACTCCTCTGTCCCCCATGAAAAAGGATTACAGGCAGTGGGGCATTGTTTGAACACAAGATAAACTCAATACACCAGACATAACCAGTTCGTCATGGATGCACTTGAGTTTTGTCTCCCAAAAAATGTTTTTTGTTTGATCGCAAGTATTTCCACCAGCTCAGGGGCACCGCGATGGGCAGCCCTTGTACGCAAATTTGCTCCTGGGCTGGTGGGAAGAGAAAGTGATCCTTGGGGATTCTTCACATAGCCCGGATGACATGATCGTCATGTGGCTACGCTACATTGACGATATCCTGGTCATATGAAGGGCAGTATGATGGATTTTTGCAGTTTTGTTGAGGGTCTAAATACCAACAATGTGGGCCTTCACTTTACGCATGAAGAGAGTTCTAGCAGTTTAACCTTCCTCGACACTTGTATCACAAAAAACGAGGAGGGCCTTCTCTGTACCAAGACTAACAGAAAGGAAACAGTCACTAACTCCCTGCTAAGATGGGAGAGCAATCACCCATCAGCCCTTAAGAGAGGGATACCGAAAGGTCAGTATCTGAGGATACGTAGGAACTGTTCAGAGACCGATGACTTTGAAATCCAAGCAAAAGAACTAGAAAGGAGATTCTTGGATAGGGGGTACCCCAAAAATGTCCTACATAAGGCTTATAAAGAATCTGTGAGAAAAGATAGAAGGGAATTGTTAACCCCAAAGCCAAAAAAAAAAAAAAAAAGGATAACTCTATTCATTTCATTACAGAATTCTCTAATGGTTCCGAATATGTGAGATCTATATTACAAAAACCATTGTCCGATATTAAAAATGGATAACGACATCAATAAATTTGTTTCCATGCACCCCCAGATTACATATAGAAGGGGTAGATCTCTGCGTGACAGACTGGTTCATAGTCATTTTCAAACCAAAGCGACGGGGGGCTTTTTATCAGTTCAACCCAATGGATGCCTTAAGCGTGGCAGATGCAAGGCTTGTTCGGCTGTTACAGTCAAAAACATTTGTGAGCAATGTGACTGGCTCAACATACTCCACACGGCATTTCATCAATTGCCGCACCAGTGGTATAGTTTACAAGGCCACATGTAGGTGCGGACTGGAGTATGTTGGCAAAACAAAGAATTCCGCAAAAGGGTTAGTGAACATTTGCGGGATATTGCCAACAGGAGGGACACTCCAGTTGCCAACCATTTGAATGTGTACCAAAAGGCAAATCCAAAATGATTTCTTTCATTGGCATTGATAAAATTGTCCCTCCTGTTAGGGGTGGAGACTGGGACAGGCTCATCCTTCAGAAGGAAAGCAGATGGATTTTCCAACTCAAAACTGTGCATCCGCATGGGTTAAACGAGCAACTGTCCTATAGCTGTTTTCTTTAAATTATTCAGAAATTCCAAGAGCCGTTCTCCGATGCTGTTGCGTTGTTAGGGTTCTGGGCCTGCTCCCAACGCTCCCTGTACAGGGGGTGGTCTTCATGAGGAATGCTCACCCAGTCTCCCAGGCAGCGTGACCCCGGAGTCTCCCTCTGGCATATACCGAGAAGCAGAACCCCCCTCCCTTTTTTTGTTATATCTAAGGGCATTTTTTCAGGGACTTTATTAACGTACACGCAGCTGACTAAGATACTGTGAATGACTCCAACTAGAGCTGCTCTGTTTTTTTGCCATGTTGGTTTTGGGGTTTCTAGGCTTGTCCCCCACACTCCCTGTATAGGGGGTGGTCTTCATGTGGTCCGCTTGCCCAGTCTTCCTAACTTCACGGCTCCAGAGTTCCACTCTATAAAATGTTTTTACTCCCCCCCTCCCTATTACAAAAGAAAATTCTCTTTTTCTCTAGAGATTCTTTAAAACCATTAAAGTATTTTTCTTTACTAATAGCAAAGACAAATTTTGGGTATTATATATGTTTTTATTCTGAATTCATAATATATCGCTGGTTTCACTTTCATGGTTGGCAACGTACAGGGTTAGGAGACACTCTGAATCATGCCAAATGGATTTCCCTCAGTGTAATGGAACTACCACTCACTGGTGGGGTATATGTAACCATATAAATTTTTAAGCCTATTAATGGTAATTTTGGGCAATATCTATTATGGGCAAGCATATGTGGGGCACATAACTATGAAGGTTGCAGCCCTGAATTGTAATATACATACATATACACATATATATATATATATATATATATATATATATATATATATATATATATATATATATATATATATATATATATATATTGTGGACGATATAATAACAAGAAACGCTGCCATATAACGTGCCTGAAGGGGGTTTTTGGCTTCATTGGTCTCTATGACGACGGAGCTCTCCATAGGCCAGACATTCGCTGTAATGAATGTCCTCTAACCGGAAGCATGTCACACGCTGAGGGCATGGCTTCATCTGGCGCGACTCCAGGTAACAGTTTTTAAACCACACATCGGGGACAAGGGTAAGGCAGCTAAACTTCTTGCTGAGGCTCCCCTGATGAGTCAATTCATGACAAAACGCAATTTATGAACGAGGCAACAACAGGTCACCTATGGCTCGGGGCTCCCTGCAAATACACACTGCTGATGGGACTCGCTTTAACCCGGTGAGATCTAACAATGCTGGCTGTCATGCCAAACAAAACTTACATAACATGGTGTTAATCAAGTGATGCATCACAATACACTCACAGGGAATGCTCATTAAGTATAATAAGGAAGCATGGTTCTGTTTTTTTGATTGTATATATGTGATGGAATTATATATGTATGTTGCCTATGTCATTTGCTGCTTGCATTTAATCTTATAATGGCATCTTTTTGCCCAGCAAAGGGTAATTTGCATGCACAAAGCACTTTGAGACGGTGAATGTCAGTCAGTTACGTACAATATGAATGAGCAAAAAAGAAGAAAGACTCTGCATATATGTGGGATCACCACGCATGAAACAATTATATGAAAATACAAATTTTTATTGATTGCACAAAAGCAGCAAAAAACACCACACATTAAAAACAAAAACAAAGTTGATCAGCATGTACACCGCTGGCTGCAGAATATAGTGGCACTAAATATGGATCAATCAAGCTATTAATGAAGCTCCATATAATACAGACAATCCAGTGGGAGCAATAGAAAGAAAGAATGACTGGACAAATTGTTGTAACCCTGTAATAATATAATATGCTGAATATATAACAGACAGCAAGAAAGACCAATCAATAATCCCTGATAAGAACCCAGCAGTGTTTGGTAAATGCCTGTTGGAAAAAGGTACAGAAAAAACTGGGTAACAAATGGAGCTCCAAAGTGCAATAGTTCCAGACCCCAAACTGGAGTGCAATACATCACCCGGGAGCAGAACAGTCAAAAGGTCCAGTCAAGGTCGCCCCAATGTCTGTGTGAAAGGCCAGCAGCAACAGCGGGGTAAAGTAACCCACGCATTCCGACACCACAGGATATGGCGTCATGGATTTCAAATGTACTGCGCAGGCGCCGTCGCATCATGACAAACAAACATTAAAGTATAAGTCGAAATCTCGTGAGAGTTAGATGTCACGCGCATGCGCACTACAATCATTTGAAATCCATGACGCCATATCCGTCTATCTGCGCGTCTACACGCCTCCAGCTGCCACCTGGCAAGGATTTATCATTGATTATTTTGACTTAAATAGCTGCTCTACTAAGCAACATTAGCACTCACCTTGAGAAAGACACCTGTGGTGTCGGAACGCGTGGGTTACTGTACCCCGCTGTTGCTGCTGGCCTTTCACACAGACATTGGGGCGACCTTGACTGGACCTTTTGACTGTTCTGCTCCCGGGTGATGTATTGCACTCCAGTTTGGGGTCTGGAACTATTGCACTTTGGAGCTCCATTTGTTACCCAGTTTTTTCTGTACCTTTTTCCAACAGGCATTTACCAAACACTGCTGGGTTCTTATCAGGGATTATTGATTGGTCTTTCTTGCTGTCTGTTATATATTCAGCATATTATATTATTACAGGGTTACAACAATTTGTCCAGTCATTCTTTCTTTCTATTGCTCCCACTGGATTGTCTGTATTATATGGAGCTTCATTAATAGCTTGATTGATCCATATTTAGTGCCACTATATTCTGCAGCCAGCGGTGTACATGCTGATCAATTTGTTTTTGTTTTTAATGTGTGGTGTTTTTTGCTGCTTTTGTGCAATCAATAAAAATTTGTATTTTCATATAATTGTTTCATGCGTGGTGATCCCACATATATGCAGAGTCTTTCTTCTTTTTTGCTCATTGATCTAATTCACTTGCATGTGGTGATCCCTGCATTAGTATACTGTTCAGATATAGCTGGATGGTGCCCACTCACTTGTATTTATTTATGTACAATATGAATATCATCCATTGAAGGTCCTGGTGATTTGGTGTCTATATACCTAAGATTATAACAGCAATCATTTTTGTGATAATTCGGTAAAGGACACATATGTCAGGATTGTAATATCAATTACCTTTATTTCAGTGACTATTTGTTAAAGCTTATTAAGGTTAGCATAACTATACCTATAAGCGTTCACTCTATTCAAGAGGCTCTATACCCAATATAGCGTGGGTATTTTTACTTTGTGTCTGTACGTCTTTGTGGGGGTTTTTTGCACCTGGGTGTGTGTGCTTTTTTGTCCATTTTTAAATTGTTTGATTAAAAGTTAATTTTTATCCATTAGCTAGTACCTCATTCAAATTGGTAGATACAAAATTCTGCTTTCTAACACGATAAATTGGACCCCAAATGTTGTTGTCCAGTTTGTCCTGAGTATGCTGGTACCCCATATGTTTGGGGGAACCACTGTTTGGGCGCACGGCAGGGCTCAGAAGGGAAGGAGCGCCATTTGACTTTTTGAATGGAAAATTAGCTCCAATCGTTAGCGGACACCATGTCGTGTTTGGAGAGCCCCTGTGTGCCTAAACTTTGGAGCTCCCCCCCACAAATGATCCCATTTTGGAAACTAGACCCCTAAGGAACTTGTCTAGATGCATAGTGAGCACTTTGAACGCCCAGGTGCTTCACAGAAGTTTATAACGCAGAGCTGTGAAAATAAAAAAATCATTTTTTTTCCTCAAAAAATTTTTTTATCCCACAATTTTTTATTTTCACAAGGGTAACAGGAGAAATTGGACCCCAAAAGTTGTTGCACAGTTTGTCCTGAGTACGCTGGTACCCCATATGTGGGGGGAACCACTGTTCGGGCACACGTCGGGGCTCGGAAGGGAAGTAGTGACGTTTTGAAATGCCGACTTGATGGAATGGTCTGCGGGCGTCATGTTAAGCTTGCAGAGCCCCTGATGAGTCTAAACAGTGGAAACCCCCCCACAAGTGACCCCATTTTGGAAACTAGACCACCCAAGGAACTTATCTAGATGTGTGGTGAGTACTTTGAACCCCCAAATGCTTTGACAAAGTTTATAACGCAGAGCCGTGAAAATTAAAAAAAATCATTTTTTTTTCCACAAAAATCATTTTTTTTTAGCCCCCAATTTTTTATTTTCTCAAGGGTAACAGGAGAAATTAGACCCCCAAAGTTGTTGTGCAATTTTTCCTGAGTACGCTGATATCCCATATGTGGGAGTAAACCACTGTTTGGGCTCATGTCGTGGCTCGGAATGGAGGGAGCACTGGTTGACTTTTTGAACGCAAAATTGGCTGGAATAAATGTGGCGCCATGTCGCGTTTGGAGACCCCGTGATGTGCCTAAACAGTGGAAACCCCTCAATTCTAACTCCAACCCTAACCCCAACACACCCCTAACCCTAATCCCAACCCTAGTCATAACCCTAACCACAACCCTAACCCCAACACACCCCTAATCCCAACTCTAACCCTAACCACAAGCCTAACCCTAATCCCAACCCACCCCTAACCCCAATTCCACCCCCTAACCCCAATTCCAACCCAAACCCCAATTCCAACCCAAACCCCAATTCCAACCCAAACCCCAATTCCAACCCAAACCCCAATTCCAACCCAAACCCTAATTCCAACCCAAACCCTAATTCCAACCCAAACCCTAATTCCAACCCAAACCCTAATTCCAACCCAAACCCTAATTCCAACCCAAACCCTAATTCCAACCCAAACCCTAATTCCAACCCAAACCCTAATTCCAACCCAAACCCTAATTCCAACCCAAACCCTAATTCCAACCCAAACCCTAATTCCAACCCAAACCCTAATTCCAACCCAAACCCTAATTCCAACCCAAACCCCAATTCCAACCCAAACCCCAATTCCAACCCTAATGGAAAAATAAAAGTATTTTTTTTATTTTATTATTTGTCCCTACCTATGGGGGTGTGTGAAAGTTTATCACAGTGATCAAAATGAATGAATTAATCTGCAGCTGGCAGATTCCTGCGGGCGCACTGCACATGCGCTAGCCATTTTCCAAGATGGCGGCGCCCATGATCCAGGACACCGAGACGGTCAGAGGGACATAGGAGGTACCAGGTGGGGGGGATCGGAAGGTGGGGGGGAGCGGAGGGACGGTGGAGGGGGACAATCGCCCCCGCCAGTCGGTGTGGGGGGGGGGGGTCGGATCTCAGTCTCCAGCCACGGCAGATGCTATTGCAGCATCGGCCATGGCTGGATTATAATAATTCACCAAATTTCATTGGTGAAATATTACAAATCGCTCTGATTGGCTGTTTCACTTAACAGCCAATCAGAGCAATCGTAGCCACAGTGGGGCAAAGCTACCCCCCGGGGTGAAGTACAAAGCCCCCTGTACCTGCGGGTCGGGTGACCTTTCATTGACCCCGGTCACCCGACACGCACGGAGGCTTTCAAGTCATGACACAGCATATACGTTATTGGTCGGATTGGCATCGACTTTCATGACGCATACGCTGTGTCACTGGTCAGGAAGGGGTTAAAGGCCCTAACATGCCTGAATTCTGAATGCCAGCAAAGTGGGTGCTCTTGTGTATGGGGAATTCAGGGCGATAGATGGTTGTCAGCCGAACAATGGTTTGGCTGATCGTTCAGCTGTCAGCCAAGGTGTATGGGAGCTTTAGCGCAGCAGTCCTCTGCATAGTGCAGGTTTAAAAGGTTAATGCTAATAATTGAGATTACTTTTGGCACTTTTACCTGTAATATGTAATAAAGGAAAGAAAAAAAAAACGCATTAAAAAACGCAGCGCAATGTGTCCATAAAAAAAAAATACTGAAAATTTGAGAGTCGTTACAGGACGACAATTTAGACATTTTTCAGGCTCTTTTTTGGGACGGGATGCTGAAAAAATATAATGCAAAGTGAATAGAAAATAAAGTGCAGTGCACATGCAAGAACAAATGGACCGGGGTACCTGTCTTGCGCCGGGTCCAGAACTGTCGGGGCTGTCTCCTCTGTTGTCCGGGGCAAAGCTTAGAAACCTGGACTGACCTTTGCACTGTACAGAAGTGGGTGTGGCTAAGCTAAAAAGGCGCAGCACGCACAGAAGCAGACAGACTTGGCGGAAACGAGCAGCACGCAGCAGAGGAAGGAGAGTGCTCAGTCTCTTGAGCACCAGCATAGTGCAGGCCCGCGCTCAAGCTTCCCTGCGACAACTCAGACTTTGACCAGTATTGTGCCGTGTGCCCGCTGTCTCCTGCAACGTGAGGTGCCAGGCACTCCGGGCCCGTGAGTGACGCGCACATACCACTTTAGAAGGACCGGGTGACTCACCGTGAACTGTGCTCTTACTCCCCGGTGTACATCTGTCGAGCCACATTGGGCTTCGATAGTGTTGTGGACTATTTGATAGGAACCAAAATATACCCTTATCTCTGCTTTCCACCTACCGCTGACTATCAGATGATGGGATTGTCCCATATACAAGTACTGAGTTTATATACCATTTGATTTTAGACAGCACACTTATTACACATCTACAATCTGCCTTACCCCTTGTGCGTCAGTGTTGTGTCTGGTACTCGTGGTTATTAATTTTGGGTTTTGGTGTCATTAACCTATATTATTGTCTTTACCTATACTATTGTCTGCTTCAGAACGCCCTATGAAAGTTGAATGTGTCGCATGGATTTATGTCTTTTTACATCAATTAAGGAATTTCCTTTTAAAACCTTGCGGGGCAACACAGAACTAGACCCCAATCAGAGGACCATAAAACATCCAGACTCCTTATCTATGAACTGGTCCAATGTTTATATTTATGTTTCTCCCTCTCCCATATTGATAGTTCTGCTTCACGTCACTTGTCTTATCTATTGCATTTTTTCTAGGCTGTATTGTGCATAAATATGTGACTTCAGATTTTGTATTAGTCTAGCCTGATGAAGAGACCTGAGTAGTCTCGAAAGCTTGCAATGTATTACCATCTTTTCAGTTAGCCATTAAAAGGTATCAACTACTGAGGACTCTCAATCCTGAATATTTTTCTATCCACTGGCTAACACGGTACAAAGATATACATCTTTCCTCTATGAAAGTTTTGTGTGTGTTATCTGGTTGAAATAAAATTTACATAGCTTTGATATATAGCATTGTGAGTCGCTATTCATAATATGTAGTTAGCATATGGATGCAATTTTATGCACCACAATATATATTTGTTACATGATGATTTGGAGAATATTTGTGCCATTCATGTTTTCTGTGGTTTTCACAGCCACCAGCTCCAAAGCAGTTATGATTATGGATTATAAAGCACATGAGCAGACGTGGCTTACACATGAGGATTTTTGTGACAAACCCAAAACAGTGACAGGTGGCAGCAAGGATACACGAGGCAACCAAAAGGCTAAAAGATCTATTGAATTAACGCACCAGGATATGGTGGAATCGTGCTTTTCTCAATAAATACATTGAAACGGGTCTTATACCTAGAGGGCTAAGAGTCCAGGTGTTTCCATCGTTCGAGGTGGAGGACATAGTGTTTCGGCAGAAATGGGAGGACTGTGCTAGTACTTGCTCCAAAGGTTTTGTGGAATTATTGGCGCAATTTAACAAGGAAATGATAGAAACCTTGGACACAGATTGAAATTGTCCAGAATAGATTAAAACAGGAATTATCAGAGACTGATCTACAAACGTTACATTGTGAAATAGATGTTGAATTTCAAAAATGGGAGAAAGATATTTGCACCAATTAAACTGCCATATTTCAGAGGGATATCGGTGACAAACAATCAAATACAATGTATAGATGGAATCGCAAGTCACGTCGGCCTAAGAATGATTCAAGAAGGTCTATGTCCATGACATCATATGCCTCTAGCGAGGAATTCTCAAAACCTAAGGCAAAGACTACAGAGGCCTATAACATGTTCCCCAATAGAGAGACACAAGTGGTTAAACGCAAAATCACACAGACTAAAACATGATAAAAGGAATAAGAACAGCCACTTGGAGGTAATCAACTTATCTGAACATGCCTTTACGCAGGCTCAACTTGAGGTGCTTTCTGGGGGGCTGACTTTTCCCCTACTAATACATTCAACTCTTTCACAGCTATAAAATCTCTCTTCCAATTTTCAAGAAAATGAATCCTCAAGAAATTACATACAAGAGAGACAGGTGATCAACATCTTATTGCTTAGACAGAGGAGGAGGACTTAAAAGATCTTGAGGAATTATTGAACGAGCAGGACTCTGAAGCTTCAGGTACGTTCCCATGATCCGTATACCCACGTTCCACCCGTTTCTCCCCCCCCTTGTCAGTTTGTCTGGCTGTTGAAATTGTCACAAAATTAGTTATGGATAACTTATATCTAATACACGCAAGAATGTCAATCTTACGGCTCAACAACAGACCGCTTTGAGAGATCTAAAAAGTTTTAATGATATTGTCATCAAGCCGGCTGACATGGGGGATAATATAGTTATATGGCCGCAGCAAAGGAGGCATATAGACATTTTAAGGGATATAAAAAAAAAAAAACATTTCGACATGATCGTAATCCATTGACGGCATTTTCAGCCGAATTGGAAATTAATTTGTACCAGGTTTTCGAAAAGGGAATTATCCCCCAAAAAATCTTGAAGGGTTTATTGGCGAAGTCTCCAAAAATACCTGCTATATATTTCATACCAAAAATCCACAAGGATCCGTTAGAGCTACCGGGTCGGCCAATCGTGTCCGGCATAGGGGAACTGTGTGAACCCATTTGTAAATTTACAGATTATCTGAAGCCACTTGTGGAATCCTATGTTAGTGACATGATGGATGTCCTGGCCCAAATTGATAGTATGACATTAGACCAGGATATGATACTTGTGACAGCTGATATTGAATCACTGTACACATGCATTCAACATCATGACATCAGGCCTGTTGATTCTTTCTCACCAATAGTAACTGGGATGGTGCCATCTGTGATCTGATATTGGAATTACTTCAATATATTTTGACCCACAATTTCTTTGCTTTGAGACTTTTTTATTTACAGCAATGTGGCACTGCGATGCGGTGGCCTGTGCATCTTCCTTTGCAAATCTCTTCCTGGGGTATTGGGAGAGAGGAATTTTTTTGGGGGGAGGGTGCCCAGGCCGTGAACCATGTGCAGGGCTGGTTATGTTACATAGACGAACTATTCATTATCTGGCAGGGTAGTGAACAACAATTACAGAGTTTATGGATGGTCTGAATCTTAATTCAATCAATATCAGATTGTTCTATACATCCAGCAAGAACGAGGTGGACTTTCTTGACATCAAAATATTGCAATTACAGACGGATGTCTATAGAAAGCCCACCTCGGTCAATTCGCTGTTACATGTGGAGTCCAGCCACCCAGATGCCACGATTATGGCCATCCCAGTGGGTCAATTCTTGAGGATGAGGCATATTTGCACATCAGAAGAAATATTCGAACATCAGGCAGAGGACTTGAAGAAAAGGTTTTGAATGTGTGGATATAGCAACAAGTGCATCAGACGGGGCTATATGCGAGCAAAGGAGTAATCTTGTTACACTTATACATTCCCAACCAAAAAGATAGGAAGGCACAGGATCAAATTAGATTTATATATCAACATTTAAAGGGCACAGATGAGAGAATGCCTCCAGCGTCATTGGAATGTTCTGCAGACTGACCCTATTTTATCAAGTTTTTTTTTTTTATCTAAATACCCTCTGATGACAGCCAGGAGAAGCCAGAATCTGGCAGATATCCTTGTTCGCAGTCATTATGTTCCAAGTACTAAAAATCCCTTTAATTCTCGTGGTCCACCACAGGGATGTTTTCCCTGTGGGAACTGCATAGCATGTTAGAACATTCTGCGAACCTCCACCTTGGCCTATGGCACCCGGTACCTTCTTTATTAAACATATTACTTGTGCCACTGCACAAGTAATATACTATGCTACTTGTGGCTGTCAGAAAATATATGTTGGCTTAACATCACGCCAACTAAGAACACGTACAAGAGAGCATGTATGTGATATTGCTCCGAGGGCACCAAAATGCAACATCGTGCGTTCGGCGCACAGCGGCGCTCCGTCAAAAGGGCGCAGCGCATGCAAAATTCTACTAGCGCACGGTCAGCGCACCCTATGCTAAAGATAGGGTGTGCAGATCGCATGCAGCAGTGTGCGATACTAGGCGGAGATGACCGGAGAGGGCGGGGCTTAGTGGCGGCCGTGCGCTGCGGCCCAAAACGCTAGTGTGAGGCTAGCCTAAGCCACGTCTGCTCACGTGCTTTATAATCCATAACTGCTTTGGAGCTGGTGACTCTGAAGAACACAAAAAACATGAATGGCACAAATATTCTCCAAATCATCACCTTCACCTCACCCAGCAAACCCTGGACCAAGGAACCAGTTAAAGACGTTGAGGACAAATCACTGCTGTCAGAATTTAACTCAACGATGCCTTTAGGATGACACCGGATTTACCACGCGCTGACCGTGTTGGCGCCACTATTCACTCCGTGGACTCCCCAGTTAGGAAGCTGTCAGACTGATAACGTTTACCTTTGAGAACTGTTGCCATGTCAATTATATTCTTTACCTCATCCCGTACACCAACCATTATACCCCCTGTTTACCCCATCTCCTCCCGGCATGGAGTATACTCCTCTTCAAGTAAAAATTACGTTAACTCTTGCTCTGTCTACTGTCTGTTACTGCATCCTGCACACACACCTGCTAGTTTCTTCTGCAAAATTTCCATTTCTGTCTTTAGACTTCGGATCTCCCGATCTTTAGTAGGGGTCTCTGCGTTTGAAAGAAGGTTAATATAACTGGCAGCTGAAAGACAAAGTAAGAATTTCTACAATGGAGATAACAGAACAAAAGTGGCTGTTTTCTTAAGCCACCACTTGCATGTACTATATAAAAAACAGAAATGTTGGTCTTTTTTTCCTCTTTAATAATGCTTTTAAGCAACAGTTTTGTGGTAGATTTTTTCCCAATTTATTGCTCAAAATTACTAAACACGTTAATTCTTACTGTTACTAAAAGTAATGAGCTTAGCAGCAATGATGCCTTTAACAGCTGTAATGTGCCTGCACAATAAGCAATGCGGCTGTGTTGCTGCGACGACTAAGCAACTGTCGCTGATTGGTCGCCGCAGTTTGGTCGCGACCAATCTGCGAGGTGGGATTTCCATTACAGACAGACAGAATTAGACAATTATATAGTAGATTTGTTGCCCATCCTTTCCAAGATTGTAATGCAACCACATTTTGGGATTTAATTTAATTTAAAAAAAGTAAAAATTTCAACAAGACCACATCAAATTAATAAACCCTAAGGCTAGTTTCACACCAGCGCCTTGTGTGCATACCAAACGCATGCAAAAAACACATCATGCGTTTGCTATTTTTTTGCGCATGCGATTTAACCAGTTTGTCACCATGTTAACTCAAAAAACGCATGCGTGTGCATGTCCTAGCGCACGCGTGCGTTCCCATAGACTGTAATGCATTTTTTTGCGCATTCCGTGCGCATTCATTTTTTTGAGACAGGTCGGGCAGACCAAAAATGCAACAGGTTGCGTCCGGCGCGCCTAGGCGCACACTACAAAAAACCACATGCGCACGAAAACGCATACGAACGCGTGCATGCGCTAGACCATGCGCACCCATGTTAAAGATAGGGGAGCAATGCGCACGATAGCGCACGTGGCGCAGCGCTAAAAGACGCAAGTGTGAAACCAGCCTAAGACCACATTTACACGTTCAATATTTTCCATCAGTATTTTTAAGCCCAAACCAGGATTGGAACAAATCGGAGGAAAAGTATAATCGAAACGCGTCACCACTTCTGTATTTATCACCCATTCCTGGTTTTGGCTTACAAATACGGAGGTAAAAAACTGACAAATACTGAACATTGCCCAATACATCTGCTGAGTCATAAGAGATAAAAAGTCAAACAAACATTGGTTACATTTTATCTAAGAAATTACCAAAACTAAACATTGACCTGGTTTTACATTTTTATAACTAAATTAAAAATTTAATAAACAAAACTGAAGTCTTACACACGTGGTCAAAATTGTTGATACCCCTCGTTTAATGACAAAAACCCACAATGGTCACAGAAATAACTTGAATCTGGCAAAAGTAATAAATAAAAAAAATCTATGAAAATGAACAAATGAAAGTCAGACAATACTTTTCAATCATGCTTCCACAGAATTTTTTTTAAAAATACAACTCATGAAATAAGCCTGGACAGAAATGATTGTACCCTTAACTTAATTTTTTTGCGCAATCTTGAGGCAATCACTGCGATCAAACGATTCCAGTAACTGTCAATGAGACTTCTGCACCTCTGAACAGGTATTTTGACCCACTCTTCAAGAGCAAACTGCCCCAGTTGTCTCATGTTTGAAGGTTGCCTTTTCGAGACGCATGTTTCAGCTCTTTCCCAAAATGCTCAATAGGATTTAGGTCAGGGCTCATAGAAGGTAACTTCAGAATAGTCCAATGCTTTCCAGAATGTTTTTAGATGTGTGTTTAAGGTCATTGACCTGTTGCAAGACCCATGACCTGTGACCAAGACAAAGCTTTCTGACACTGGGCAGCACATTTCTCTGTAGAAACCCTTGATGGTATGAGATTTCATTGTATCCTATACAGATTCTAGACACCCTGTGCCAGATGCAGCAAAGCAGCCCCAGAAAAACAGAGCCTCCTCCATGTTTCACAGTAGGGACAGTGTTCTTTTCTTAATATGCTTCATATTTCCATCTGTGAACATAGAGCTGATGTGCCTTGCCAAAAAGTTCCATTTTGTCACATCTGTCCATAGGACATCCTCCCAGAAGCTTTGTGTGGCTTGTCAACATGTCAAATTCCAGTCTGGCTTTATGATTTTTCAACAATTTTGTCCTCCTTGGTCGGCTCCCATGAAGTCCACTTTGGCTCATACAACGATGGATGGTGCAATCTGACATTGATGTTCCTTGAGCTTGAAGTTCACCTTTAATCTGTTTAGAAGTTTTTCTGGGCTCTTGTTACCATTCGTATTATCTGTCTCTTTGATTTCTCAATTTTCCTCCTGCGGCCACGTCCAGGGAGGTTGGCTACAGTCGCATGCAACTTAAATTTCTCAATAATATGTGCAACTGCAGTCACAGGAACATCAAGCTGCTTGGAGATGGTTTAACATGTTTGTCTATAATTTTCTTTCAAATCTCCTGAGACAACTCTTTCCTTCGCTTCCCCTGGTCCATGTTGAGTTGTATACACACCATGTCACCAAACAGTGCAGTGAGTATCTGCAGCCCTCTATACAGGTCCACTCACTAATTCCAAGATCGTAGTCACCTGTGATGCCAATTTGTGGACACACCTTGGTTTATGTCCCTTTTGTCACACTAATTTCAGGGGTACCATCATTTTTGTCAAGGCCCATTTCATGAGTTTTTTTTATTGTTTTTTTTTTTTTTTTTTAATTCTGTGGAAGCATGGTTGAAAAGCAATGTCTGACTGTCATTTGTTCCTTTTCATAGGTTTTTTTATTTACTATTACTTTAGTCAGATTCAAGTCATTAAACAAGAGGTACCAATAATTTTGACCAAGTGTGTACATTTTTTTTGTGTGTTTTTGTATCTGGCCACTTAGCTTATGCTTCTTCCTGTTCTATAGAGATCAGAGAATAAAAATGGACTGGACTTACCTTGGATGGAGTCTTTTTCTTGCCCTTGTCTGCTTCCTGAGCCATTACTGACCATTGAGTTTATCAGTGTGCCTTTGTCTGATAAAGGGCTATATAAGTAGTAGAAAAAGGTAGAATTTTACAACACTACAATGAGTCATTAGAAGGAAAATAAAACAAAGCATTTTGTCACTCTGCCTCTTAGGTTTCATATGGATTGCAACAAATCTGATTATGAGCAGGTAGGAAATCATCATTGAATGCAGGACTGTCCATCTCAGGGATGTACAGTACTGTGGAGTAGACGTATGAATGTACTTTTTTATGCTCTTGGTAGAATATATTCTCAGGCTGCTATTCTGCTCACTACAAAACAAGGTAAACTGGAGGCACCGAGAACAAATTATCGACCATGCATCCACTTAAGATTAATAAAGGAAAAAGAATAAGATTTTTTTTAATCCTTTTCTGTAAAACCTAAAGCCAAGTAGTATTGTAAAAATCAAACACCCTGCAGATTTAGGGTCACGAAAAACTGTTTTGATGCATTTTATTCTGCATGAAAAAAAAAAATCTATGGCCAGAAAGTCGTAGCAGAATGTATTTGAGTTTTATTTACTTGTTGAAACTTTTCTATAATGCACATACCAGCTGGATGTAAATGTAAATCCCACAAACGGAAGAAGATGTGCTGCAAAACCATTGTGATTATTAGGAGGCAAGGTTTCCTAGGAGTAAACATACCATAAATGAAAAAAAAAAAAAAAAAACCAACCAATATTGTGAAAACAATTCTTATTCGTAGAGGTTTTCTCATCATTAATTGCTAAAATAGCAAAGTGATTGTAAGAATCAGCAACTTTACTGTTAGGCGTCAGGTTTCTGCTTCTGCTCTGCAGGAATCCAGAGCCTCACATTCTGCGGTCTCCTGCTGTCTGTATGCTGCAGAGAAGATTACTTTGCAGCAGACCGCTCCAGAGACTAAGTTCCTCTGTGCTCCTACTGGGCATGCTCATGAGATTATCTCCCATTGGAGATCGGGAGTCATGTGCCCTGGTCCTGCTCCATCTCGGAGATCTGGAAGGTCCCGCACGGCTATAAAAAGCGCACATGACCGTTCGGCCATGCGCTAGTATAGACTATACTTGCTATGTGTTAATGGTGATGGATGTATGTTTCTGGTGACTGACTCATTATATAAAACCTTCCCTCTGATATTACGCATCTGGATAGGGAATTAGTTTAGCAGTCAGCGCCAGTCAGTGGCAAGCCTTAGGCCACTGTGCACACCGCACCGCTACGCTAGCATCTGACATTGTGCTTGCTTTCTGACTTTGTTGTCGAGCGGCAGTGTCCTACGCCGCGCTGCAGTTGCAGCCCTTCTTGGCACTCGCAGAAGCGACGGCTCACACACAGTAGGTGTAGAGTGTCGCAGCTCCTCGGTCTTGGGTCCTGCTCCTGTGACCAGATACCATGTGTGCATTTACCTGAGGCCTGTGTCACTAACAGGTTCAGCATTTTGTATTTTTTTGTTGCGGCACCTCTGTGTGTGAACAGAGCCCGCTCTGTGCACTCCGGGTGAAGTTGAACCCGTGCGCATCATACCGCCATATTGCTCCTCATTACCTAGCAGCGGTGTAACACCTACTGCATGGTGGACCCCGAGCGGCGAGCGTACTTTATTATTTTCATTTAGTGCGTTCCGCCGTTCCTAAAACTTTACAGTTTACTTTTCTTAAAAAATCTACTGTTCTCAAGAATGGAGGGACATTAAATTGTAAAGTTGACTAGCCAACTCAGCAGTCTATCAGTGGCGGTCAGTGTCCCAAACAAGGAGTGCAGCGCTTACAATCTTTTTCATATATAGCTTAAAGGCCCCGTCTCACTAAGCATTCTCGGTAGCGAGATCGCTGCTGAGTCACAACTTTTGTGACGTAACAGCGATCTCACCAGCGAGATTGCTGTGTGTGACAGCGATCAGCGAGCGGCCCCCCTGCCGGTATCGCTGATCGCTGCAAGAAATCTCTGGACATTTCTTTGGTCGCTGGTCTCCCGCTGGCCAGCACACATCGCTGTGTGTGACAGCGGGAGACCAGCGATCAGGTGTAAAAAATAATAAAAAAAATAAAAAATATAGTTATTCTCACCTTCCGATGTCCCGTTCAGCCATCCCACCTCTCTCCACGCTCCGGTCCCAGTGATCCTTTGCACGAATGACCGCGAGACTTTGTTATCCCGCGAGACCGTGACATCTCGCGGTCATTCATGCAAAGGATCACTGGGACCGGAGCGTGGAGAGAGGCCGGAAGACTGCGCGGGACATCGGATGGTGAGAATAACTATATTTTTTATTTTGATTCTATTTTTTACAGGATGGCCAGCGATGCCGGGCGCTCGGCATCGCTGTGCTGATCGCTGGTGAAGCTGTCTGTGTGACAGCTCACCAGCGATCACATAGCGACTTACTAGCGATCCTGACACCTTGATATCGGTGTCGGGATCGCTGGTAAGTCGCTTAGTGAGACGGGGCCTTAAGTTTGGATGACTAGATCTGGCCGACTTTAGTACATCTACGCTCCTCAGATTCTGAAGGTAAAAGCTGCCTCTGCTTGCAACAGTGGAGAATGCCCAGTTCCAGACAGAAGTGCAATAATGACGCTGATTCAGGCTTTCAATCAAGAGCACATTGCCCTCTGGCAAGCAGGAAGCAGGGGAGCAGTGTGCTCCTGATATTGATTATGTGACAGCCTTTTAAATGAAATTCTCCACATATCATACAATACGGTGCATGTGACACTGCACATACGCCAATTTTCTACACAGAGACAGCCAAAGCAAAGCAGTTCGTTATCGAGGGGACCCCTCCAAATAACCAAAACACATCTCAACCTACCAAACCCCCTTCAAGTGTGACAGAGGAATTATTAGGGTTAACAGTAGCAAACGTAAACTTCAATTCAGACGTGTATCACCTACTGAATTTTTTAAAGATTCATCATCCACATCAAAATTGGAAGTGTCTGCTGGACTGTCCACCTCAGGGATGTAAGGTGGAGTAGCTGTATGAATGTTTTCCCAATCTACTCCACTAAAGAATGGATGCTTCTTGAAGTCATCAACACCACCTCTTCCCAGCCGATTCTCTTGTCGGCAGATAAGGCTTTTGATGAGATCCTTTGCATTGTCAGATACATCAGTAATCTCAGATGGGAACTGTAGATGAACCTGCACCAATAGTGTAAACAATTGGACAAGTGGTTAAGAGGCAGATCACCCAAAACACAATATGTATACATGAGAGACTATGCACAACATATAGCGTATGAAAAAACATTAATATTCACTTTACCTCATGATTCATTATTTTTCCATAAGTTTCTACTAGGGATTCGGCATAGAAAGGTGTCTCTCCAAAGAGAATTTCATACATGGAGACTCCTAGTGACCACCAGTCACACTCTGTCCCATACTTGCCCTTGCCATCCTCCATGGCTTGGAGAATTTCTGGTGAAATGTAATCTGGGGTGCCAACAGCAACTGATGACTCCACCTGGAAGGAGATAATAAATGGCCTGTTGGTATGAACCATCTTTCATTATGAATGAAGCACAACCTTAAAGCTTGATTTATAGAAGCAATAAATATTTACGATTTAGTCCTATTGGAACTAGAATCAAATTTATATGTGCACAGCGTTACAATCCTGGGAGCTTTTAGAGGGTGGAAAAACACTCAATCAACTCTTCCAAGGGATACAATATGATGAGACAAGCTGATGGCCACCACAGTGATGAAGACAAGGAGAAAGGAGTTTTAGACAGTCTGTATTACCAAAACATTTTCTGCATAATTTAAAGTTCACCAATTGTTGAGTACGCCATTGATCGATAAGCAATAGAAACTTCCAGTCTGTAAAGACGTTTGGTTGTGGCAGAGAACCATCATGCCCAAAACTGGTAATGGAGACGCAACCTGCGCTGTCACTAAATGGCTGAAAACTTTTCTTGGAACTGTCAGTCATAAGTTTCGGCTCCATGTTTTCAACACTAGGTGGAAGCATAGACTGCCAAAAGTCTGGATGGCAGGGGGAAAAACCTGGGCTTTTTCAGCAACATATCACACGCTTATATAGAAAGTATAAAATTTTTTTTTTTTTTTTTTTTTTTTTTTTTTTTAACTCTGGAACAGTAGCTACTACACCTACTAACACAGCCTGGATGTTTTCTGCTCATTTTCCCATCTGCTTAATACTCAGTTTTGCCTTGGCAGATGGCTTTTTTGTATCCATAGATTATATGATGGCTTACTGGTCACAGATCGAGCAGTGGAATTATTTCTAGACTATGCATTTCTGCAAAGAGACCTTTATTAACTTTATAATATTTTCAAGGTGCGTTTATATTACAGTGGGAATTGACAATGTCTTTAGCTACATTCTGTAGAATTACCATGCCATCTGGACGCATTTTCAAACAAGATCCAAAGTCAGCAAGTCGGATGTGGCCTTTCAGGTCAATCAGAATATTATCTGGTTTTATATCTCTGCAGGGATAAAAACATTTTTAGTATCTATTTTTTTTTTCATGAAACATTCAATAATAGTTGAATAGTAGTGATGAGCCGATGTGCTCAGATAAGGTGTTATCGGTGCATGTTCGTGTGCTAATCGAGTTTCTTCACTCTTCAGCACGCTCAAAAAATATATTCAACAAACCGGCAATCCCTGCATGTGTTGTGGCTGTCGAACAGCCGTGAGACATGCATCCACGGGAACTCGAACATATTTTTCGAGCACGCTGATGTCACTCGGTTAGCACCCGACCATATTCGAGCACGTTCGCTCATCACTAAAGTTATCTGACTTAATCTTAACATTACTCGTTTCAGTAACTGTTATTAAAGCCAACAACCCCTTTTAAACCATATGTGACCAAAGATTCTTTCACAAATCGTTGAATTCTACAGTCAAGTAATATTTTATAGCTTAGATCACAACCATGAAAAGGCAAATAATATTTCATTTCAGCAGAATGATGGTAGACTACGGATATGGAATATACTTGACAAATAGTTTAGGATAAACTTCTGAATCAATTCATCATTTCTTCGGGAGTTTCTCACCTGTGAACATAGTGCAGTTGATGCACTGAATCTATTGCCAGTACCATTTCCGCCAAGTAAAATCGAGCCATTTCTTCTGGTAGTCGGTCCTCAAACTTGCTAAGCAGAGTCAGCAGATCTCCTCCAACATAGTACTCCATCACCAGGTACTGTAGAGAATATTCATTTTAGATTAGAACATATTTTATACAGAACTAAAATGTCCTTTTTGTAAAATAAGTACTGCGACATGGGAGGTTTTCTTCTAGTTTATTGGAGATGATAATGCATAAATGTGAGGATGTATCTGATTGTTCTCTAGGTGCTCACAGATCAATAGAATGTAAGTCCTATCTCTCAATATACAGACAGCACTTAAAAGGCAGGACCCGGCAGACCACAGCCAATAGCTGCAAGTTCCCAAATAAATACTTCGCCAATAACATGGCTGTAAGAATAAATAATTTAGAACGTCGCCGAGAAGTCCTTACCAAGTAGTTTTCATCATGAAATGCATAATGTAAGGTGGGGATCCACTGGGTTTCTGCTTTCACTAAGACATCTCTTTCTTCCCGAAAACAAGCAGTCTGGAAAAAAAAAATTAAATAAAAATAAAAAAAGTAAAATATATTAATAACACTGACATCTTTATGAATCACAAAGGTGTACAAAGTTTGAAAAAAACATTTTAGATGGATAATTTTCGCATTCTGAGAAGTTTGTTGTGTTTGGGGGGCAAGTTCCTCTAATATTCCCACATATTAATAGATTTTATTCCTACCTGCCAATAGGGGTGTTTCGTGAAACCATGCTCAAAAGTGTTTAAATTGGGGTAAGGCCCAAAAGTCTAGAATGTTGGATTGTAAATGTCGGGAAACGGGTATTTTATTAATATATATCAAGTCATTATACAACAAACAACTCATACAGAGCTGTTCATACAGATATCCTTTTGTTCTTCCCATTCCATCTTAAGATATTTAACAACCTTTAAAAAACATGAGCAATGCAACAAATCACATCACTGAGCTTTGCATTTCAAAATTCCCACATTTGCCTTCTACTCTTTGGCAAACAGTCAAATGGGATACTCTTGTACAGAGTGGATATAACAAAAACATTGTTCCTGTGACTATTTGTATACGTAGTTGTGGCGCCCATGAGGCTCAGTCGCCACAGAGGTACTGCACCTTCTCCTAGGGTGTAGTGCCCCACCAACTAGGTAAGTTGTGAATTCCTTTCCACACTCCAACACCTGCACCCCACACACAGAATAGTTCAGCACTGATCACATTGCGGCTCATGCTTAGAGGGTAGCAGAGCACCTCTGGTGATTCCTTGCATCGAAACACAAGATGTGCTGGGAGGTGGGTGGAGTTGAGATCCATATAAAAGAGTGGGAAGGTTTAGAATTGCAGGTCAGTCTGACGGGAGGTCAGGCGAGAGGAGTTCAGTTCTGAAGTTAGTTTTGAGTTCAGTTTGCGTTCAGTTTAGAAAGAGTGCTGCAGCTGGCACGGGAAAGAGAAGAGAAGGAGAATGACGTAGAACTGCAACCTAAGCTTCCATAAGAGAGAACAGCGTGGAACGAAGGAGTAGGAGAACAGAGAGGAGTTGTGGGTTGGAAGAGGAACCCTGCCTATCTCAGCGCAAGACCGGGGCCTGGTCCCCGAGGTTGTATGGACACTTATGGTTCTGCAGCAGACACCGGTGGAGTAGTTGGCTGTAAATGCACTACTCCCATCTAAGACTTGGGACACAACAGCAACACTGATAGAGAGCCGGGATCCAGGAGGTCCCTGATCAGGCTACAGCTGTGTCATACAAGTAAGGTTCTAGGAACATCTGACAGGAGGAACTTCAGAGTAACCACGGTACTGGAGTTCTTCACACTACAAGGCACAATAGAGGAGTCGTTCAGGAAAGGCACATGTTGGCGGAGTGTTAGAGAGGAGAACCCTGAAACAATTGAAAAGAGAGAAAGCACCACTGCATAATAACGCACACTATCCCCATATAATATTTAGAAGTTTATTAATGCAAAAGGGTTATACATAAAAACATTAAAAAACACACACAGAGACATCCCACAATATACAATAATAAAGAATAGGACACAAAATCATGTGTAATGTAATTGTATATCACAACTAATCCAACCACGGAATACATCTATACCCTACTGTTGGGCTCATAGGGACCATAAGGTCCTAACACTATTCAGCAAGTAAAGTATGAATCCATCTCAACAACCTAAGATGTGAGAAGGCATCAATTTATGTAGATTATTTTTTGCAGCCCATAGTGAAGGGATTACCTTCCTATATTCAGGATACCTCCCATTTTATTAAGAAATGTCGTGACGTGGTTCTAACATCCGGGGCCTTGTTGGTTACCTGTGATGTGGAATCACTGTATTCCAACATTGATCATTCTGATGGTATCACGGCGGTTCTGTATTTTCTTGATCAGGCAATACAGTCCGACAGGATGCATGATTCATTTATTGTGGATCTATTGGGCTTCATTATGAAACACAATTTTTTCATCTTTGATAGATCATACTATCTTCAGATCTCTGGTGTGGCCATGGGGGCTAGATGTGCCCCGGTATTGGCGAATTTGTTTCTTGGTTGGTGGGAGGCTACCCGGGTATATCACATGGAGGGGTTTAGGGATAAAGTGCGACATTGGTCGCGCTTTATCGATGACATTTTCTTCATATGGACCGGCACAGTAGAGGAATGTGATTGTTTTATGGAATCATTGAATTCCAATCCGTATAATATCGTGTTGACTTATACAGTGTCCTCTATTTCAGTTACCTTCTTGGACCTCTTGGTATCAAATGTAAATGGGGGCATTACTACGAGATTGTTTAGGAAACCCACGGCCACAAATAGTCTGTTGGACTATACGAGTTTCCATCCAGCCCATACTAGAAATGGAATACCTGTGGGGCAATTTTTAAGAACGCGGAGAAATTGTACTTCGGATGAGGTGTTCCGGGAGGAGGCTTCATGCCTTACGAAACGTTTCAAGAAGAGAAACTATCCTAAGGGGAGTATTTCGCGAGCATATCAGCGAGCAAGTGGATGTACACAGGACTCACTTTTGACCACACGTACTAAGGTGCGAGAATCGGGGCTCCGGTTCATCACACAATATAACAGCCAATGGTCACAGGTGAGAGAAACACTTGGGAGGCATTGGGGTATTCTCACAACGGACTTGCAGACAGCCACTTTGGTGTCGGAGCGTCCTTGTATAACAGCAAGAAGGGCTCCAAATTTCAAGGATATCCTTACTAAGAGTCACTACATGAGACCCACTATTGGGTTGGGTAGGGGAATAACACTTAGGGGCTCTTTTGCGTGTGGCGACTGCAATGTTTGCCCTTATATGCTTCCCACTAGAGATTATTTTGTTAATCCAGAGGATGGAACTAGACATGGGTTAAGGTCATACATCAATTGTAAAACTAGTTGTGTGATCTATGCATTGATTTGTCCGTGTCATCAGGTGTATGTTGGGCAGACTTCCCAGGAGTTACGTCGAAGAATACAGAAACATTTTTCAACAATCAATTTGGCGCGAGTTGATCATGCAAAGGGTAAGACCTTGACGTCTGTGGCAGCCCATTTTTTGACCCACCATGCTGGGAAGGTCGCCAATGCCAGGGTGGTGGGTTTGGAGAAAATATTAGTGTCGATTAGAGGGGGCTCACCCAGGAAACGACTATTACAACTGGAGTCACGATGGATTTTTAATTTGAATTCGTTAAGCCCAGGGGGCTTGAATGAGGAGTTCCTTTTTACGGGGTTTCTGGGTTGAATATTCATCTTACCCTTTCTTCCCTTCTTCCCTTAGGTGACTATCCTCTTTGGAAATCAGTACGAATAGGAATTATGGTCCCTTTATGGTTTGATCGGATTTTGCACCATGGAATTATTGGGCCTTAATTTTGTTCCCTTCTGCTTATATGATTGGCCAATTTTGATGTATTGGATTTTGGATCATTGGATAAATGGGATATTCACTTTATGGAATACTTGTATATATTGACTAATAAAATTAGCAAATGATCTTTCAATATGCTTTATTATGTGATTATAGATCTTGAATTCTATTTTTTGGATAGACCAATTGCTCTTCTCCTTATGGATGTTCATATCTTCAGATGCATCTCGGGATTTTGGGCTCATGGGGGATCATATTTTAGGGTCTCACATTGGCGGTACTGGCTGTTGCTCCTTCGATCTGGATTTCACAAATAAAATAAAATGGCCCTTTATTATGATCTGGATTTTCTCCTGGATATGGAAATCTTTGATTATTAGGTATTAGTGATGAGGTGAGATCTTCATCAATATTTGCCTTTATCTATAGCGATTTATACATTATGGTGGCTGTTGTGGGTCTGTGTCCTATCAATCCCTATATGTACGTCCTGTCTGGTGTTGTAATCACTTCTTTTTATTATATATTTATGTGTACGTTTTGTCTGGTGTCCTCTTTCCCTCTTGTATATATGTTTATATATTGTCTTTTGTCCATGTTGGTCGTTTTATGTATATTGCTCCCGGGAGCGACGCGCGCTTTACTGCACAAAGTCTAGTATTAGATGGTTCTAAGGCGCCTCATGTTAATTGGCGTTTGTCCAATTGGACGCGGGCATTCTGCCTTATGCGTTCCACTGGACGCAGGCGCAGTGGGACTGTTATACCTAGTTGAGGCGAAGTGTACTGCGCATGCGTGGCGGCCATTATTATTTTGGTCATGTGACCGGGACGCCGGTCTTCATGCGGTCGCCATGCCTGACGAATAAGCAGTGCGCGCGCACTCCCACTTTTGGACTCTAACAAGGTATTTAAAGCCCCTCGGACCATGGCTTACTCATTTCCCCTGACGAAGCTGCACGTGCTGCAGCGATACGCGTGGGGTATGGTTCTGGGCAGGGCGCCCACTTATCTGATCCTTCCACGGTCTCTAGCCTGCTGAGGTTTTGTTTTCATTGTTCAGCTTGCTTATCCTGGGGTATTATCCCATTGTAGGGATGTATATGTGTTGATCTGGTTGTTCTTGGACATTACCCTATTATAGGGTTTTTTTAGCACCCTGGGGATTATTTAGGTGGCTTATTATGGCCCATATATCCATATTAGGTTGTTGAGATGGATTCATACTTTACTTGCTGAATAGTGTTAGGACCTTATGGTCCCTATGAGCCCAACAGTAGGGTATAGATGTATTCCGTGGTTGGATTAGTTGTGATATACAATTACATTACACATGATTTTGTGTCCTATTCTTTATTATTGTATATTGTGGGATGTCTCTGTGTGTGTTTTTTAATGTTTTTATGTATAACCCTTTTGCATTAATAAACTTCTAAATATTATATGGGGATAGTGTGCGTTATTATGCAGTGGTGCTTTCTCTCTTTTCAATTGTTTCAGTGTTCATTCCACTGCAGCAGCACCTACCCTCTATACATTGTACAATATATTGCACAGATTGTGCGCCCCGGCCTTGTTTTTCGTTAATAGAGAGGAGAACCCTGACTTGCCCGGGAGGCCGATTGAGTCTCTACCCTGGAGGACACGGCACGGAGGCAGGCACCAGTGGGTACCACAAACTGAGTAAAGCTTTGAAACTGCAAGCCCTGGTGTCCTCCATTCATTCGTCGCTAGCACCTCCAGCACCGCTACATCTGGGTAACAGCATCTATACCATTCTGCGCCTCTCCTCGTCCATTGCACCTACACTGCCCTGGGACTACAGCTCCACCATCTTTGCTGCACCACACCATCAGTCTCAGTGGATCTGCATGCAGCGTTGGCTCAACATCTTACTTGCCAAACACCACGGGTGGCGTCACGAACTATCCATATAAGCTATACTATTAACATCACGGCCATTGGGCGCCCAGGGCTACGGACCGGGTCACTGCTGCTGTGACACATCCCCCTGACACCGGCCCGGTACAGGGTACCCCGCTGCCCTGGGTGTGGGGGCGACCCATAGTCACATTTATATTCATGTAAAATATGTTGGAATAGGAACAACAAGACACAAATTTTCAGAGGTCCATATTTTGCCTGGATAAAATGGTGACTGTCCAGAGTTTGAGAAGATTATTGATCAACAAGAGATCCTTAGCATCTGTCAGAGTATTCTCCTTGTGTTCTTAAGAGTCGTCTTCGATAATCCAAATTTCCCCAAGATGTGATATTTAGGAGGTCGTCACAAATCCTACCTCCTTTTTCAACTTTTCCACATCTGGTTTGTGAAATTAGAGTTTATAGAAAACTAAACTGTGTCCTGGATATCAAAAATGTGTACCTATATGCAACCCCTGGAGTTCCTAGTCTCCTAATTGGGTTCCAAAGAAGACCGTGAATGCAAAGCAGGTTTTTTTAAAAAGGGGTATTCCAGTCTACAAGATTTTATCCCAAGATGTAGTAGGTGTAATAATATTAGCAAATATCTCTAATTAGAAATGTAGTACAGTTTTTCTGATTCGCCATGGCTCTTTCCTCATTTGCAGTCATTGCAGGACCTTGGGTATCCATGATTATGACCACTGATATAGTGACAGTTAGCCATTTGCCGCAGTTGTAACCATGGATACCCAAGGTCCTGCACTGCCTGCACACAAGGAAAGAGAGCAAATCAGAAAAACTATACTGCGTTAATGATTGGACGCATTTGCTAATATTATTATTACACCTACTACATATTGGGATAGGCTCTTGGAGATGGAAATACCCCTTTAAGCCTCATCCAGACGTCCAGTTTTTTTTCTATTTTCGTCAATGAAAAATATGGATTTTTGTGAGTACTCACCGTAAAATCCTTTTCTCCGAGACGCTCATTGGGGGACACAGGTAGTGTGGGTGTATGCTACCGCCCTCTGGAGGCTGACACTAAGTAAACACCACAAGGTTAGCTTCTCCACCACCGCATACACCCTTGCCCCGATTGCGGGCGGAAACCAGTTTAGTGCAAAAGCAGTCGGAGAATAACGAAAGAACAGCTTTAACGCAGATAACAATATGTCTGGAAAAGATCCACCCTGACATCAACAAAAAAATGCACATTAAGAAAACTAGAGCCAACTTGGCCAACAAGGTGGGTGCTGTGTCCCCCAATGAGCGTCTCGGAGAAAAGGATTTTACGGTGAGTACCCACAAAAATCCATGTTTCGCCTTCGTTTCATTGGGGGACAAAGGTACTGTGGGACGTCCTAAAGCAGTCCCTGGGTGGGAAGTTGACACCAATCCAAACTACATGCACCTCCTGTCTAAAGGTGCGCCACCGCTGCTTGGAGAATCCTACCTAGGCTCGCATCTGATGAAGCCTGAGTATGGACATTGTAATGTATAGTAAACGTGTGCAAGCTGGACCAGGTCGCTGCGTTGCACACTTGTTCCGTCGAAGCCTGGTGCCAAAGCTCCCAAGAGGCGCCCACTGCCCGAGTAGAGTGTGCGCTGATCCCTGCTGGAACCGGCGCACCCCTTATGCAGTAGGCCTCCTGAATAGTTAGACAGATCCATCTGGCTATGGTCGATTTTGAGGCTGCGAGTCCCTTCCTGCGCCCTTCGGGGAGCACGAACAGCGCGTCCGTCTGACGAAAGGGTGCCATCCGCGCCACGTACCTTCTGAGTGCTCTCACCAAGTCTAATGTATGAAGAGCCTTTTCCACGCGATGTACTGGCGTTGGACAGAATGAGGGCAAGACATTATCATTAACGTGAAATGAGGATACGACCTTTGGCAGAAAGGGGGGAGCTGGTCTGAGCACTACCTTATCCCTGTGGAAGGTGAGAAAAGGTGCTCGGCAGGACAACTCTGAAACTCGCCTAATGGAAGTTATGGCTACCAAGAATACTACTTTCTGGGAAAGGTACGACAAAGGAACATCCTGAAGTGGTTCAAAAGGAGCTTCCTGCAGAATATTCAGGACCAGATTAAGGTCCCAGGAGTCCAGGGGCACCCTATAGAGAGGTACCAAGTGGGAGACTCCCTGGATGAAAGTCATCACCTGCATATTGGTAGCAATTCTTTGCTGGAACAGGATGGACAACGCCGATATCTGTCTCCTAAGGGAGCTCGGGGCCAAACCTGAGTCTAGGCCTGACTGAAGAAAGGCTAGGATGTTGGGAATCGAAAAAGTCAGTGGAGAAACACCACGGTCTCGACACCAAGTGAAGACGACCTTCCAGGTATGGTGGTAAATTGTCGCCGAGGTAGCCTTCCGGGCGCTAATCATTGTAGCTACCACATTGCGGCTGAACCCAGCCTGGGTCAGAATCCAAGATTCAACGGCCAACGACAACGACGACACTGAAGCCTGCTGCCGGAATCAGCGTGGGAGCGAGGAGGAGAGGTGAGTATTGTGTTTTGTTTTGTTTTTTATATCTCTCTCGCTTTCTCTGTCTCTCTATCTCTACATCTCTCTAATATCCATCCATCTCTCTATCTCTCTATCCATCTCTCTCTCTATCCATCTCTCTATCTCTCTATCCATCTATCTCAATCTCTCTCTATCTATTGATCTATCCATCTATATCTATTATATCTATCTATTATCTCTATTATCTATATCTATCCATCTATCTCTATATCTCTATATCTAGCTATTATCTCTATATCTATCTCTATATCTATCTTTCTATATCTATCTGTCTCTATATCTCTATATATATATATATCTCTATATCTATTTTTATTTATAGCCATCTAGCTATATATATTTATCTCTATATCTATCTATATATGTCTATATTATTATTATATCTGTATATCTCTATCTATTATCTATCTCTATCTATATATCTAGCTATCTCTTTCTAGCTATAGCTATCTATCTCTATATCTATCCATTTTCTATCTATATCTATCTACCTATCGATCTATCTATCTATATCTATCTACCTATCGATCTATCTATCCATTATCTACTTTCTATCCATTATCTATCTATCTATATATCTATATAGCATTATACCCTATGAGGAGGGCAGCATTATACCCTATGAGGAGGGCAGCATTATACCCTATGAGGAGGGCAGCATTATACCCTATGAGGAGGGCAGCATTATACCCTATGAGGAGGGCAGCATTATACCCTATGAGGAGGGCAGCATTATACCCTATGAGGAGGGCAGCATTATACCCTATGAGGAGGGCAGCATTATACCCTATGAGGAGGGCAGCATTATACCCTATGAGGAGGGCAGCATTATACCCTATGAGGAGGGCAGCATTATACCCTATGAGGAGGGCAGCATTATACCCTATGAGGAGGGCAGCATTATACCCTATGAGGAGGGCAGCATTATACCCTATGAGGAGGGCAGCATTATACCCTATGAGGAGGGCAGCATTATACCCTATGAGGAGGGCAGCATTATACCCTATGAGGAGGGCAGCATTATACCCTATGAGGAGGGCAGCATTATACCCTATGAGGAGGGCAGCATTATACCCTATGAGGAGGGCAGCATTATACCCTATGAGGGGGGCAGTATTATTCCCTATGAGGGGGACAGTATTATACCCTATGAGGGGGACAGTATTATACCCTATGAGGGGGGCAGTATTATACCCTATGAGGGGGACAGTATTATACCCTATGAGGGGGACAGTATTATACCCTATGAGGGGGACAGTATTATACCCTATGAGGGGGACAGTATTATACCCTATGAGGGGGACAGTATTATACCCTATGAGGGGGACAGTATTATACCCTATGAGGGGGACAGTATTATACCCTATGAGGGGGACAGTATTATACCCTATGAGGGGGACAGTATTATACCCTATGAGGGGGACAGTATTATACCCTATGAGGGGGACAGTATTATACCCTATGAGGGGGACAGTATTATACCCTATGAGGGGGACAGTATTATACCCTATGAGGGGGCAGTATTATACCCTATGAGGGGGCAGTATTATACCCTATGAGGGGGGCAGTATTATACCCTATGAGGGGGTGCATTATTATACCCTATGAGGGGGTGCATTATTATACCCTATGAGGGGGTGCATTATTATACCCTATGAGGGGGTGCATTATTATACCCTATGAGGGGGTGCATTATTATACCCTATGAGGGGGTGCATTATTATACCCTATGAGGGGGTGCATTATTATACCCTATGAGGGGGTGCATTATTATACCCTATGAGGGGGTGCATTATTATACCCTATGAGGGGGGCAGTATTATACCCTATGAGGGGGGCAGTATTATACCCTATGAGGGGGGCAGTATTATACCCTATGAGGGGGGCAGTATTATACCCTATGAGGGGGTGCATTATACCCTATGAGGGGGGCAGTATTATACCCTATGAGGGGGGCTGCATTATATTCTATGAGATGGCTGCATTATATTCTATGAGATGGCTACATTATATTCTATGAGATGGCTGCATTATATTCTATGAGGGGGCTACCCCAACTCCTGCTACATAATTAAGACATGTACAACCTTATATTATACCCGGATATTAGCGTGTTTACCGCATAATCTGGTATTTAACTCTATGCAGCTACATAGTGGGCCCCAAGAATGATTTTCTCTGGTGGGCCCAAGGTGTTCCAGTCCGACGCTGGCTGCCACCATCTTCCCTAGCACTCTCATCTCAAACCGAATGGTGTGCGGTACTGGCTGCAGAAGCTTCTGGACTCCTTGCCGGAGCACTAGTGCTTTGTCCTGAGGGAGAATTATCTACCCTAGGGAGGTGTCGAAAATCATCCCTAAAAAAGAAATCCTCTGAGCTGGGACAAGGGATGATTTTTTCCCGTTGACCACCCACCCTAAGTGGGAGAGGGTATCTAGCGTGATGTTGACATTCTCCTCGCATGCCCGAAACGAGGGGCCCTTCACCAAGAGGTCGTCTAAGTATGGTAAGACGACTATGCCTCGAGAGTGTAAGACGGCCATCATGACTGCCATCACCTTTGTGAACACTCTGGGAGCGGTGGCGAGCCCAAAGGGCAGTGCTGCAAACAGGAAATGTCGGCCATTGATGACGAATCGCAGAAACTTTTGATGCGGAGGAAAAATGGGGACATGCAGGTAGGCATCCTGGATGTCGATCAAGGCCAAGTATTCCCCTTGACCCATGGCCGCTATAACTGAGCGGAGAGATCCCATTCGGAAATGCTTGATCCTGATGAACTTCGGGAGCTTCAGGTCTAAAACCGGCCTGATTGTCCCGTCCTTTTTGGGGACTGCGAACAGATTGGAATAAAAACCCTGCCCTTTCTCGTGCTCTGGTACGGGAACAATGACTCCGTTGCGCTGGAGTGAGTCGATGGCCCCTAGCAACGCCCTTGCCCGGGGTTCCATCTTGGGAAGCAGAGACAGAAAAAAAAAATCGTTTTGGGGGAACTTGAAAAACCATCTTGTATCCTGCGGACACCAGTTCCGCCACCCATGAGTCGCATGCTATTGTGACCCAGACCTCGCGAAAATAGAGCAGGCGGCCGCCTACTCTGCTGATTTCGCCTAAAAAGTGGTCAGAGTCATTTGGCTGAGGGTCTCTGGGCCCTGGCTCCTCTTGTCCTGAGCTGGCGAGCATGCACTCTCCCCAATGGGTTGGCTCTATATGAGACCTGTCGCTCCCTATCCTGGTTGGAGCGACTTGGGGTGGTAGAGCTGGCTGCTGCCGTCCACCCGGGGTTACGAAAGGCCCGAAACCGTGCCTGAGCTTGTCGAAGCGGCTGATTAGTCCTTTGTTGCGGAAGGAAGCTGCTCTTTCCTCCCGTGGCATCGGAGATGAGCTGGTCTAATTTCTCCCCGAACAGGCGGCCACTCTGATAAGGCAGGGAAGTTAATGACTTCTTGAAGATGGCGGGCCGACTCCAAGTCCTTAACCATAGGGCCCTCCTAATTGCTACTGCATTTGCGTCCGTGAGCGCCGCACAATTGGCTACATCCAAGGAAGTATTGATTAAGTAGTCACCAGCCATAGCGATTTGACTCGTGATCTCTGACACCTCTGTAGGCAGGTCCCTATCCTGCAAGAACTTGTTCAATGTCTCTGACCATGACATCATGGCCTTGGCTACCCACGTTGCTGCAAACGAGGGAGAGAGTGCTGATCCTGAGGTTTCAAAGACTGAGCGAGCCAGACTTTCTATGAGCCAATCAATGGGGTCCTTGATAGAAGAACCACTAGGTACAGATAACACGGATTTAGAGGCCAGGCATGAGACTGGTGGATCCACCACTGGGGATTCCGCCCATTTTTTTACAGAGTTCCGGGGCAAACTGATATCTTGCATTCATAGTCTTCTGCCCCAAGAAACGCCTATCCGGCCGTTCCCTCAAACTCTGGGTGAGAACCAAACACTATGCGGTTGCTTAGCCCCCTTGAAGGATACCTTATGGCCTGATGCAAAGGTGACATCATCCTCAACCTCCAGAGTCTGATTAACAGCTTCGATGAGGCTGTCAATTGTCTCCCGAGACCCCTGGGTATCTAGGTCCAGTGGCTCATCTGAGTCATAATCTGAGCTCTGCCCGCTCCTGACAACTGGTGAAGGCGAGCGTGGGTTTGTTTCCTTTGCGTCTGCCCGGAATGAGAGCGGCCCCTGCAGGACGGAGGCTCTTGTGAGGTGGAGGACCCCTCCCAGATCAGCGAGGCACTATCCTACCCCTATCCAGGGCGTTAAGAGACTCAATTGCCTTTGTAAGGGATGCCATAGACTGCGATAGGGCCCATTCCGGATGACTTAAATCCCTGGGCTCGGATACAAGGGAGGGCTCCTGGGCGCATTCGGAGTCGCAGGCTTCACATAACTTATTGCTCTGTGCCCGCAGAAATGGGGCCCTACTGGTGATGCATGCAGCGTATAGGAATGTGTGCGTCTTCCCTTTCCCAGCCATATTGAATCCGCCCTGCCTGGGGTTTGGGGGGGGGGGGGGGGAGCACCTCTGCTGCGTGTCACCGTTGGGACCGCACTTACCCGGTCCTGTGTCCCCCACACGTCCCGTCCTCCTCTGCGTGATACTGCTGCAGGCAGGCTGACCGCCATTTCCTGGACGCGGCCTACCCTGCAGCAAAGCCGGGGCGCCTCAATTTATCCGGCACCCGCCCAGCTCTGGAGGGCGGGCAGCCGGAAGTGACATCGCACCGGGGGGGGGGGGGGCAGGACTTCCGCCCGCGGCCTAGCACCAACCAAAGCCGCGGGCTAGATTTCCGAGGTCCACCCGCGAGGGGGGCGGCGGCGGGTGGGCGCTGCATACCCACACCGCGTCTATCGGCGCCAGGCACGCCGCATCCCCTCCTGCTCCGCTGCCGCATCGTCACCATACCTTCCAGCCTGCGTGGGGGTGAGGGTGTGGGGGGGCCGGGAAAGGGGAGAGGCACGGGGCCTATGCTGGGACCTTTGTAGCCCCATTCTGCCCCTCTGCTGCTCGTCTGAAGAACGCCCCAGGGCCCTCCCGCCATCCCCTCCATACCGTCTGGACACGGACCTCTCTCCGATCAGGTAGAGGGAAAAAGGGGGGTAAATCCGGGACGGTGCAGGCACCCCAACTCCGTCCTCCTTCCAGGGCTGAGGAGAGGGACCGTCCACCGCCTTGCAGCACCGCCGTGGAGCAGTGGGGGCCGCACAGACTAGTCTTGTGCCTCTGTACAAGCCCATGGTTTCCATACCTAGGGGTGGACAGGGCTAAGTCCAGCATCGTGTCCCACGTCGCGGGAGAGGATACGTGGAGGGACACTCGCACGTGCTCGCCCGTTGATGGTTTGGGGAAATCGGACCCTTTCAATAGGATCCGTTGCCCCTGTCTAATCTTTATAGTAAAAAAATAGATGTCTGGGGAAAATGGCCCAGATATGTCAATCGGTGCGGGAAAGGATACGTGGAGACGATACTCAACACGTGCTCGCCCGTTGATGGTTTGGGGAGATCGGACCCTTTCAATAGGATCTGTCGCCCCTGTCTTATCTTCATGGAAAAAAGAAAAAAAAAAAAAAGGTCTGGAGAGACCCAGACACGTGTGCCTCCAAAGACACCAAGCATAAAACTGGTTTCCGCCTGCAATCAGGGCGAGGGTGTATGCGGCGGCGGAGGAGCTAACCTTGTGTTGTTTACTTAGTGTCAGCCTCCAGAGGGCGGTAGCATACACCCACAGTACCTGTGACCCCCAATGAGACGAAGGAGAAAAGTAGACAGATCTTTATCAGAAATGTGTTTTTTGCAAAGCAATTATCTTATAAAATATAGAGGCTTCTGTGTGCTAACAAAAAGTGCCTCTTTATGAACACATGGTTTCAATGTTAAAGTCCTAGAATATCTTTTTGTTGCAGTCCCAGTGGCTTCAACCCTGATATCTATACACTGCAGTTCTGTTTTTTTAGTTGTTGAGATATTGCTACTCTAATAAAGAGTTACAATTATGTGAAAAATCTTTAAAAAATAAAGGCCAATTTTTTAATATACCAAGTGCATATAATTGGGGCTTAAAAAAACAAACAAAAAAACCTTTTTGCAATTGGATTTCATAAAAAGCTTTACACTAATTACTTCTATATCCTCTGTCATGCTGACTGCAGAAAGAGTTATATGAAAATCAGTAAGTCCACTTTTCTGTCTTGTTGAGCTCCTCCAAGCAGATTAATGACCACAAAGTTGAATGGGCAGGGAAATAAAGAACCAGTCAATACTAAAATGGTGCAAATTTCTCAACGAAACCCAATTGTAAAAGTTTTTAACCCCAAACACATACATTTAAAGATGAACTTAATCTTTATATAATCTTTGCTTTATTATTGGAGTACCCTTTTCACAGATCATGCTTGAGCTTTGTTGCTTATGCTTTCTATTGCATGCGTCATCAGCTTTGAGGGAGTGCTTTGGGAGGAGACGTGCTCTCTCGCCTTGTGAGCTGCACACCTCCTGGGAAAGGTCATCGAGTATGGGCGATCTGTGAGGGGCCAAGCATCCGGACACCCATCGATCTGCTTTCAATTAAAAGGGCACTCAAATATTTATTAAACAAAAAAGAAAAAAAGTCCTCAAGAGCAGAAAACTCTTTAATGTTCCAATTAGAAACACACCTTTAGTCCGCCTTGCACTTTTTTTGGCGTCATATTTGTGAATCCTAATATTTTGAACACACCAACGCCCGCTGTAAGAATCATCATCAAGCACCGTCACAATACAGTTACAAAGGTAATATTACAAGATGCACCTATAATTGTATTATAAAACAGAAATCAGGAGAAACACAAAAATCATCAACTATATAGCACTCATACACCAGCTCCCCAAGTCACTCTGATCAGTGCAGGATGGGCTGACATGCCTGTCTATACTTGTCGGATCTCTGGAAGGTATCCCAGACATGTGAATAGAACAGACACACATCTTGGCATTCCAGTCTGACATAACCTGGGGGGAATGGAAGGTCAGTGCTCACAATGCAGGGCTCTTATTAATACTGCACTATGGACATGGTGAATCCAGCCTCAGGAAACACATTATTCAAGGATATTCTACTCATACAGTGAGCACAAACCAGACCCCAACTAAAGGGCTCAGAAATCTGTAAGCTCAGTATGGGATGATCATCTTCTATTAATTCCACTGAATACCTGACCCTTCAGGTGTGACAGCGGATTGCATGAAATCTTTGACTTCTGCCATGTCCGACTCATGTGGAACTAGGAGGCCGAGATACAGGGAGTTGTTCGGTGTAGACCTGGTGGTCAATGGCGCTTTGTTGTTGCTGCCCCTCTTGTTTCTTTGCAGGGGCAAAAATCGCATGAATCCTCTTCCAGTTTACCTTAGCTGGCCTTTAAACTGTTAATGTCTCATCTTTCTTCAGGAGTGCACCGTCCTCTGCTTCCCTGTTTTCCAGGGTGCAGTGCACTCCCAAAGATTGACAGCTTGGACCAGTGGCATGGGCGGAATGGAGATGGCATGGGCGGAACGGAGACTGCATGGGCCTCTGCATAGATTGAGATTCTAACGGTCCATTTAGCTTTAGACTGGTGCTTGCAGGCTAAAATCAAAAATTAGAGTCGCAAGCAGCGCACGCCCCTTGGCCAAGTAATCGGCTACTCTGAGGCTACGGTAACAAGCTGTATACAACAGAATTAGAAATCCCTTGCTCTTAAGAATGGAGAATATTTTTACGAAGAATTACAAAGTTACTTGCTTTTTGCTTACACTTTGCAAATATTACCCTTTAATGAAGGCAACCCTTTTAAAAGGGGCAAATATTAAATATGTATTTCAAGTTTCTTCAACATTTAACAGGATTTAAAGAGGCTGCCCACTACTTTTATACTGATGACCCATCTTTGGGATAGGTCACCAATATTAGATCAGTGGAGGTCCAAAACCATGCACCGATCAGTTATCACTTCTGGCAGCAGGATATAAACAGTGGCCGGTACTAGAAAAGCACAGATGCTGCCAGATATGGATCAGCTCTTCTTAAAATACAAAATCGGAGCAAATCTGTGGTACCCGGCAGCAGCTATTAAACAGTGTATGGAGCTGTGCGGTTCTGCTCTTTATACTTTTTACATCTTATTAACAAGGTGGGAACAGCCGCCGGTTATCAAGCCCCCATCGATCTGACTTTGCTGTCCCATATTAAGGCTAGGTCATCAATATAAAATTAACTGACCACTTATTTAACCCAATCTGGTAAATGTCAGTATAATTTTAAGGGCCGAGTTACTTAACTGGCGAATTACTAGGTTGTATCAAACCACTTCTTAAAAAAAAAAAAAATAAATAAATAAAGTTTCTTGTGCTAATTTGACCAAGGCTGAAAGTAATGTGAAGTCAGTGATTCATACACAAGTCTATCATCTACATAAAAATTGCTCTTCAAAAAATTGAATCCTCCCTTTCTCTGTTTCACTTCAAAGCATGTCATCATACAGCAGAACGCCTCTGGTTTCCCACCATCATCATTTACAAAAAAAAAAAAAAGTGAGGGGAACAAAAACAAAAGTGAATGAATGGGAAATTGCTGTATGCAGGAAAGCCGCTACCAAGTGTACCATGTTCTTTTTATCACTTTTTGAGCAAACATCAAATATTTGAGAAAAATATTAAGGAAGGCTCCACAACTATAAAAAAAAAAAAAAAAAAAAATGTGATAGAAAATGTTGCAAATCTATAATTTAACAACCTTCAGAACGACCTTGAGCCATGGTGACTGTGGATGAACGCTCTGCAGGAAGATTGATCTTGTGCACGCCTAGATAGGTCCACCAGGGTCTTCTCTGCCATTATCTTGATTGCATTCAAGCCATTGGGTTGCTGGTCTCCCTCTTCACCTTGTTCCTAGTAACATGCCTGTGATTATTGTGGCTTCTTTCTGATGAAGAGGTTTGGAAACCTTGAAACATGTTGACAAACCACATTTATGCTTCACCTCCATGTGTGATCGCATTTTTTGAAACTTTGAGCAGCGTGGACTTTGAACCATCCTATTCCTCATTCATTGCAACATACCTGTTATTGGCAGAAGATACAGTGGCTGGCATACACTAATGCTAAAAGGAAACTGAAAGGTACGGGTTTTATACCAGGTGATAACAATGAGGTTAGATTTACTTTGCACGGACATTTATTTGCTTAAAATGTCAAAGAGGTTAACAGGTCAAATTGCTTTGCGAATAAAAGCGGCAAAAGGTGCCGAAAGTTTTTTTTCTTAAATCGTATATCACTTGAATGACTAGTAAACAACTATATTCTTGCAGGGCTCAACTAGGAATTTCAGCATACGGTAGAGAGACTTTCACCTATCAGACATTTATGTATTGAAGCTGGGAATACCACTTTAAGGTTTTCAAATAATCTAATGTTTATTGCATAAAGGATGTTAAAATTTTGGATCACTTCAGGCAGGTTTCACAAATCTGACATTCACTGTTTTAGTACAGACTGACCGTGGGTCTCCTGACCCAAATTCCACAATTTCATAGGTATACAGTTGTGTGAAAAAGCGTTTGCCCCCTTCTTGATGTCCTAATTTTTTTGCATGTTAGTCACACTTAAGCGTTTCAGATCACCAAACAAAATTAAATATTAGACAAAACAGATGTAAACACAAAATGCAGTTTTTTTAAATGAAGGTCTTTATTAAGAGAAAAATAAATCCAAACCTACGGGCCCTTGGGTGAAAAAGTGATTGCCTCTTAAACCTAATAACTGGATGGGCCACCCTTAGCAGCAACAACTGCAATAAAGCACTTGCAATAACTGGCAAAGAGTCTTTCACAATGCCCTGGGAGGGAATTTTGGCCCACTCATTTTTGAATTATAACAATTCTGCAGATACATTGGATGGTTTCCAAGCATGAACCACTTTTTTATTAAGCCATTCAGAGGTGGACTTGCTGGTGTGGTTTGGATCATTTTCCTTCTGCATAACCCAAGTGCACTGGAGCTTGACGTCACAAACAGACCGCAGAATTCATGGTTCCATTTACTACAGCAGGTCTTCCAGGTCCTGAAGCAGCAAAACAACCCCGGACCATCACACCACCACCATATTTTACTGTTGGCTTGATGTTCCTTTTCTGAAATGCTGCGCTACTTCTACGCAAGATGTAATCCAACATTCACCTCCCAAAAAAGTTCAGCTTTTGTCTCATCAGTCTACAGAGTATACTCCCAAGTGTCTTGGGAATTATCAAGATGTTTTCTGGCAAAACAGAGATGAGAATTTATGGTCTTATTGTTTAGCAGTGGTTTTCATCTTGGAACTCTGCCATGCAGACCATTTTTGCCCAGTCTCTTTCTTATGGTGGAGTCATGAACGCTGACCTTAACTGAAGCAAGAGAGGCCTGCAGTTCTTTGGATGTTGTTGTGACATATTTTGTGACCTCTGATGAGTTTTCGCTGTGCTCTTGGGGTAATTTTGGTTGACCAACCACTCCCAGGAAGGTTCACCACTGTTCCATGTTTTCACCATTTGTGGATAATATCTCACAGTGGTTCACTGGAGTCCCAACGCTTAAGAAATTACTTGATAACCTTTTCCACCCTGATCTCAATTACGTCATTTCTCATTTGTTCCAAAAATTTCTTTGGATCGGGAATGAGGTCTAGTTTTTGAAGATGTTTTGGTCACTTTGTCAGGCAGGTCCTATTTAAGTGATTTCTTGATTGAGAACAGGTGTGGCAATAACCAGGGCTGGGTTTGGGTAGGGAAATTGAACTGCGCTTCCTAAAGATGTGATAAACCACAGTTAAATTAGGTTTTAAAGGAGGACATTCATTTTTTCACACAGGGTCCTGTAGGTTTGGATTTTTTTTCCCTAAATAAACTTCATTTAAAAATGCATTTTGTGTTTGTGTTATTTGTCTAATATTTAAATTTGTTTAGTGATATGAAACATTTGAGTGTCACAAACATGCAAAAGAATAGGAAATCAGGAAAGGGGCACTTTTTCACATAACTGTATATGAGGTGGTTGAGTACCAGTCAGAAGACATGTGGCTGATCCATAACTTAGGATGGTTTCACTCATCCAGGTTTTATGGTCTAGGATATATAGCCTCTTTATTCTGCATTTTCCTGTTCGAGCTGGCACACCAACAGCCGATCTTCACTGACTCCTTTGCTCCGAATAAGCAGAGATATCAATCAATAAGTTACTAATTAAGCTTCATTCTCAAGTCCAATTTGCAAAAATCATCCTAGTTGCATCCTAATATTGTCCGATTTACAGTACACTGCCTGGTTGCTTGGAAAATATGAGAAACACTAAAGACAAATAGAAAAAGATGGATACTGACCAAAAACAGGTGAAAAAAAAACAAAAAAAAAAACAGTCCTTCTTATTGACCCTTTATACAAAACACTATACATTATCTGCTCAGCTCCTTTCCTCTATAAAGGAGTACTAGAAGATCAAACTTCTTGCTCATAGTAGCAAATCCCTGTATTCACACAAGTATTTCTTCAATGAACTACAAACATACCTCTGCTCGTTTCAACATCTCCCATTTATGTAAAATTTTCATGGCAAAGATTTTTCCACTTCCTTTCATTTTCACAACTGCTACCTGGAAAGACAAAGAAAGTTTAGGAATAGATGGCGGAGAAAAGGACTGTGGAAGGAAGAGCAACTAATCTTAATCAAAACGGCACCAGGGACATTGTGATACTGTGGTTACCAAAAAAAAAAAAAAAAAGTTAAAAAAGGCTTTTCCAGTTTCAGAAAATCCCATCCCCAAGCATATTTTGTTAAAAATAAAATTACCTGTAAGCTGTGCTTTGCTCACCCATCCCAGATCCATAAAGTAGACAGCATGATACACTAAGCTCACTGGTTGGCTGCAGCGCTGTCAAAGTCATGTGACTGACAGCGCTGTGGCCAACAACAGACTTCGGGAGATGCAACACTGGACCCAGGGAGGGTGGGTAAAGCATAGTTTTGCTTAGTTTCTTTTGTAAACTTCAGCCTGGGGACAGGGTTTTTTTTATTTCTCAGATCTATGCTGAGATGTTCACATTCAGACGTAAAAGTCTGAGACTACATTACTTAAAGATACCAAATATCTTTATTGTTATGATTTTTGTCAGGTACCATGTTGGCTACTGCAGAGATTCATGCGATTCATTGCATCAATATCCAGAACCCAAATAGGCATGAATTGTGGTAAATGTGTACACGTAAGGCAGCGTTCACATTATGCCGAGGCTTCATTAGACATGCTGTGGAATATATTCAAAGGTAAAATTCTGGATCTCATGATGAAAACACATTCCAGTTCGGTCACTGCCATTGCCATTATTTTATTGCTCTACTTTTATATAACAACTGGGCAGAACAAAAAAGTAATGCAGATGTGGCTTTAACCTAAAAGTTACAGGTGATTCTCACAAAATTACAATATCCAAAAGTTAATTTATTTCAGTTCAAAACATTAAAGTGAAACTCATTATATAGAGTCATTTCAGAGTGATCTATTTCACGTGTTTATTTCTGTTAATGTTGATGATTATGGCTTACAGCCAATGAAAACCCAAAAGTCATTATCTCAGTAAATTAGAATACTTTATAACACCAGCTTGAAAAATGATTTTAAAATACAAAGTGTTGGCCTCCTGAAATGTATGATCAGTAAATGCACTCAATACTTGGTTGGGGCTCCTTTCGCATCAATTACTGCATCAATGCTGTGTGGCCTGGAGGCGATCAGCCTGTGGCACTGCTGAGGGGTTATGGAAGCCCAGGTTGCTTTGATAGCAGCCTTCAGCTCGTCTGCATTGTTGGGTCTGGTGTCTCTCATCTTCCTCTTGACAATACCCCATAGATTATCTGTGGGGTTAAGGTCAGGCGAGTTTGCTCACCAATCAAGCACAGTGATACTGTTATTTGTAAACCAGGTATTGGTACTTTTGGCAGTGTGGACAGGTGTCAAGTCCTGCTGGAGAATGACATTTCCATCTCCATAAAGCTTGTCAGCAGAGGGAAGCATTAAGTGCTCTAAAATTTCCTGGTAGACGGCTGCCCTGACTTTGGTCTTGATAAAACACAATGGACCTACACCAGCAGATGACACAGCTTCCCAAACCAATCACTGATGGTGGAAACTTCACACTAGACCTCCAGCAGCTTGGATTGTGGCCTCTCCACTCTTCCTCCAGACTCTGGGACCTTGATTTCCAAATGAAATGCAAAATTTCCTTTCATCTGAAAACACCACCTTGCAGTGTTGGACTGGGGTGCCAAGGGCCTACCAGTAACAGACTTTGGGGGCCCACTTTTCACCTGCATTCAAATATTACACTACCCTCGTTCACAAATTTACTTATCTCTAGCTATATAAAAAACTGTAGTTTGGTTAATGAATGATATGCTGCTTTTTTCTGTACAGAGTGAATCAAGTGAATTATGCAAAGTACTGCCCAGAAAATGGGGTTGGTGGCCCAGATCTGCACAGGGGCCCACCGGGGGATTCCAGCTACCCTATGGGCCAGTCCGAGCCTGCCACCTTGGACCACTGTTGTCTATTGGTCATGAGTGGCTTGACACAAGGAATGCGACACATGTCCTGGATATGTCTGTGTGTGGTGGCTCTTAAAGCAATTACTCCAGCAGCAGTCCACTTCTTGTGAATCTCCCCCAAATTTTTGAATGACCATTTCTTAACAATCCTTTCAGGGCTGCGGTTATCCCGGTTGCTTGTGCACCTATTTCTACCACACTTTTTCCGTCCACTCAACTTTCCATTAATATGCCTGGATACAACACTCTGAACAGACAGCTTCTTTAGCAATGACCTTTTGTGGATTACCTTCCTTGTGGAGTGTGTCAATGACTGCCTTCTGGACATTGTCAAGTCAGCAGTCTTCCCAGTCAACCCCATGATTGTGGAGCCTACTGAAACAGACTAAGAGACCTTTTTAAACACTTAGGAAGCCTTTGCAGGTGTTTTTTGCTAATTCTAATTTACTGAGATAATGACTTTTGGGATTTCAATTGCTGCAAGCCATAATTAACATTAACAGAAATAAATATGTGAAATGGATTACTCTGTGTTTAATAACTCCATATAACACGAGTTTCCCTTTTTGTATTGAAGAACTGAAATAAATGAACTTTTTGATATTCTAATTTTGTGAGACGCACCTGTACGTTCAAACACAGGGACACACCTGCTGAAAAATTTGCAAGGTGAATATTCCACATTAAGTTTGCACAAGCAAAACACACACTAAATTGTTTCGATTTTGCTGTGGAAATGCCGTGGGCGCATAAGACGCTACTCTTAGTATTGCAGATGAATATCTGCAGCCTGCAGATGTAGAATCCGCCTTGGACAGGGCTCAGTTTATGCTGCAGATTCTCCCTGGATGTGATTTCATAAGATGTCAAACACTGGCCCTGGAAAAAGCAGGACATTTTCCATGCAAAAAATCCACTGCGTATTTGACCAGTGTAAACCTATGCTAAGAATGTAATCTCACGGAAAGATATTGTGTATTTTAAGAACAGAAATAAAGCAGGAAATGTTATCAGATTCTGTTTGTAGCATAGACTCGGGCTTTGAACCGGTTCATTTATGATAATGACATCTAAGCATATTTATTTAAAAAAAAAAAAAAAAAAAAAATTATATATATTTATTAAAAGAGCTTCACCTGGGGCAGTGTAAAATAAACACAAATAATAAAAAATGTATTGATGTGCCTGAAGTTTGAATGAACAGTAACTAGGAAATTGGAGATTTTACGCTGAATCCAAACAGCTTGGTTGGAGGACACCCATGCTCCCTAGAGTTGAGATGAGCAAATGTGCTTGGATAAAGAGTTATCCGGGTATGCTTAGGTGCTAACTGAGCGACTTCGGCGTGCTCGAATAATGTGTTCAAGTCCCCGTGGCTGTATGTCTCATGGCTGTTCAACAGCCGCAACACGCAGGGATTACCTAACAAACAGGCAATCCCTGCATGTGTTGTGGCTGTCGAACAGCCACAAGACAGTGAGTCATGGTGACTCAGACACCTTATCCAAGCCCCTTCGCTCATCACTATTGTTGAGACTTCACATACTCCCATGGGTTGATCCCTTTATGCGCCCACACGCCACTTCTCTCTTTAGGCTGATTCATCATTTCTCAGCTTGGCTCACACACCTGACGTCTCCTTTATTTGATAATCTCTGCTTTCCACCATGATTTTCCAATCTGAATTATCAGCGCGTTTGGTTCAGTTGCAACAAAAGGCAGTGATTTTTTTTTTCAATCAGATAAATTTTTATTAAACAAAGACCGTAGAAACAGATATTACATGTCCTATATCCATACTCATTTTACATTTTCCCAATAAATAACCTCTCCCAAATCTTTCTTCCCACCCACCCTCATGGAGACCACACCAAGATCAGACATCAATTCGTCCATGGCCATCAATATTAGTTCGGTTTGCCATAAATTAAACTCAGCACTCCAGTATACTGGTGCAAAATTAGTGAGTCCTGTCCAGCCACGGTTGCCATAGTTTACGGAATGATTCCAGCTTATTTCTCTTGGTATAAATTCTTTTTTCCAGTTCAATTATATGCTCCGATTGGACAATAAATTCACGTCTGGACGGAGGCTCCTCTCTAATCCAATATTTAGCAATCTGTTTCTTTGCAATAAATAACAGTCTTGCAATTGCGATTTTGGTCGTACTGTCAGTTATTATTCCCTCCACGTATCCCAATACACATACCAGTGGGTCCCTAGGGATCACACACCATTCCAATACAGTTCAGCACTACAATCCAAAAGGCTGAGAGCCTGACAGAACACCATATATGTACTATACCTGCCTGAGATTGAGAAAAACCTAGGGCCATTGGCGGACATACCACATGTTCGACCAATGCGGATGCACCGGAGCCCAGAGGTGGAGGGGGGCCCCTGCAGGGCAGCTAATGAGGGCAATCTGGCCTGTTTATTATTGCCCATAGGCTCCAGGGGCAATCTGGCCAGATTGCCCTCATGTGCGGCGGGCAGGGAGCGATCCCTGCAGCTCCCCTTGCCTGCAAGAGAAAATGTCCTGTTTCCTGCCACGCTTTCTGTCTCACACAGCAGCGGCTGGATGATGACACTCAGCGGCGCTGCTGCTGCAGGAGAGCGTGCGGAGAGGTGAGAGGTGGTTTGTGTGTATGTGGACAATGATGTTGGTGGTCGAATAATGGAGTGGTGGAGAGGAGGAAACGATGGAGGCGGTGTAATGGGCAATAATGGGGGTGCTGGGTGAAAAGACAATGATGGTGATGGAATAGGCAATGATGGGGTGGTGGGGGAGAAGGCAATGACTGGCAGTGGAAAGGACATTGATGGGGGTGGTGGCGAGGAGGAAATTATGGAGGTGCTGGAATGGGCAATGATGGGGGAGGTAGGGGATAAAGCAATGATGGAGGTGGTGGAATGGGCAATAATGGGGTGGTGGGGAGAAAGCAATGATGGAGATGGTGAAAAGGGCAATGATGGGGTGGTGGAGGACTTATAATGGATTTAGGAACAGGGGGAGGTGGAGGAAGACGTTATCGCTTGTTATATACACTGCTCAAAAAAATAAAGGGAACACTCAAATAACACATCCTAGATCTGAATGAATGAAACACTCTCATTGAATACTTTGTTCCGTACAAAGTTGAATGTGCTGACAACAAAATCACACAAAAATCAATGGAAAACAAATTTATTAACCAATGGAGGCCTGGATGTGGAGTCTCACACAAAATTAAAGCGAAATGTAATGTCCTTAAAACAAGTCAAAATGAGGCTCAGTATTGTGTGTGGCCTCCACGTGCCTGTATGACCTTCCTACTGTACAACGCCTGGGCATGCTCCTAATGAGGCAGTGGATGGTCTTCTGAGGGATCTCCTCCCAGACCTGGACTAAAGCATCCGCCAACTCCTGGACAGTCTGTGGTGCAACGTGATGTTGGTGGATGGAGCGAGACACGATGTCCCAGATGTGCTCAATCGGATTCAGGTCTGGGGAACAGGCGGGCCAGTCCATAGCTTCAATGTCTTCATCTTGCAGGAACTGCTGACACTCCAGCCACATGAGGTCTGGCATTTTCCTGCATTAGGAGGAACCCAGGGCCAACCGCACCAGCATATGGTCTCACAAGGGGTCTGAGGATCTCATCTCTGTACCTAATGGCAGTCAGGCTACCTCTGGTGAGCACAGAAATGCCACCCCACACTATTACTGACCCACTGCCAAACCGGTCATGCTGAAGGATGTTGCAGGCAGCAGATCACTCTCCACGGCATCTCCAGACTGTCACGTCTGTCACATGTGCTCAGTGTGAACCTGCTTTCATCTGTGAAGAACACAGGGCGCCAGTGGCAAATTTAACAATACTGGTGTTCTGTGGCAAATGCCAAGTGTTCGGCACGGTGTTGGGCTGTGAGCACAACCCATATATGTGGACGTCGGGCACTCAGACCATCCTCATGGAGTCGGTTTCTAACAGTTTGTGCAGACATGTGTGGCGCCCCTGAGGGTTCAGTCGCAACAGAGGCAAGGCACCTCCTCCTGAGGTGTGGTATCCCACCATCCAGGTAAGATGGAGACACCTGACCACACTCCAACACCTGCATCCCACACAACATAGTAGTGTAGCAAAACACCCTTTGGTAGCTCCCTGCTTGGAACACGAAGAGTGCTGGGAGGTGGGTGGAGCTTAGTCTGCACCAAAAGAGTGGGAAGATATTAGGATTAGGTCAGTCTGACTAGGTCAGTCTGTCACAGGAGTCTGTGAGAGGAGATCCCCAGAGAAGGATGGATGAAGGGAGTGCTGCAGCAGACCTCAGTGACCTGGGGCTGCTGGCACAGGAAGGAGAGATTCAGAAAGCCTAATTCTCCATAAGAAAGAAGGATTAGTACAGAACGTAAGGAAGACTAAGGATTAGGGTTAGAGCAGAACCCTTCCCAAGTTCACAGCGCAAGGCCAGGGGCCGGTCCCCGAGGTTGTATGGATACTAATGGTCCTGCAGCAGACACCGGAGCAATAGAAGTTGTCACCACTTTATTCCCACAAAAGACTTGGGGGCACAACAGCAACGATAGTGAGCCGGGACTTAGTAGCAAGGAGTCCCTGAAGCAGGCTACAGCTGTCTGCCGTACAAGTAGAGTCCATAGAAACATCAGAAAGGAGGCACTCCAGTGTAACTCAGTACTGTGAGAACTTCACCATAGGCGCAAAAAGGGAGACGTTCAGAAAAGGCACTTGTTGGCGGAGTGTTGGAACGGAGTGCTTCATCTAGCTTGGAGGTTGACTGAGCCCCTGACCCGGAGGACACGGCACGGATGCGGGCACCTGTATGCACAACAGACTGAGTAAAGCTTTGGAACTACATGCCCCGGTGTCCTCCGCTTATTCCTGCGCCAACACCCTCAGCACTGCTACATCTGTGCCTGACACTGCACCATCTACGTCTCTCCCCTATCTCTTCATCTACACTGCCCTGGGACTACTGCCCTACCTGTGGAGGGCCACAACATCATTGCTGCACCACACAATCTGTCCCAGAGGAACTGTCTGCAGCGTCGGCTTAACATCTTCATTGCCGAACACCACAGGTGGCGTCACAAATCATTCACTAATAAACTTTAATCATCCACACGTTCAAACATCTTCCCCTTTTACAATGGACACCCAGGGCCACGGACCGTGTCCCAGCTGCCGTGACATCTCCCATTGAAACCCACCGGCCCGACTCCAAGTACCCCGCCGCCCTGGGTGAGGGCGATCCACATGCACAATTGTGGCCTGCTGGAGGTCAATTTGCAGTGCTCCTCCTGTTCCTCCTTGCACAAAGGCGGAGGTAGCGGTCCTGCTGCTGGGTCATTGCCCTCCTATGGCCCCCTCCACGTCTCCTGGTGTACTGGCCTGTCTCCTGGTAGCGCCTCCAGCCTCTGGACACTACGGTGACAGACACAACAAACCTTCTTGCCACAGCTCACATTGATGTGCTGCACTACCTGAGCCACTTGTGTGGGTTGTAGAGTCTGTCTCATGCTACCACGAGTGTGAAAGCACAGCATTCAAAAGTGACCAAAACATCAGTCAGAAAGCATTGGTACTGAGATGTGGTCTGTGGTCCCCACCTGCAGAACCACTTCTTTGAGTGTGTCTTGATAATTGCCAATAATTTACATCTGTTGTCTATTCCATTTGCACAACAGCATGTGAAATTGATTGTCAATCAGTGTTGCTTCCTAAGTGGACAGTTTGATTTCACAGAAGTTTGGTTTACTTGGAGCTATATTCTGTTGTTTAAGTGTTCCCTTTATTTTTTTGAGCAGTGTATATTAAAGCAGCGATAGTCCACAGCACCTTATGGAAAAAATAGGGTCAACTTTACCCAAAATTGTAGCGCACATCCTATCCAAGGAGTTCCTCTTGGAAGAAAAGTTAAATGTCCATAAACAAAGGAGACAGCGCCTCACAAGTTGGCAGAATAAAATGTGATTCTCTTTTCACCAACTTGTGAGGCGTTATCACTTGTTATGTCTAACACAGTCCCTTTGTATATAGTGTACTCACTTATGTATAGCACCATCCCTCAGTATATAGTGTACTCACTAATGTATAAAACCATCCTTAGTTACATAGTTTTCTCTTTTGTTATGTATGACACCATCCCTTATTACATGCCATTCTCTAGTTATATAGGACACCATCCCTTATTTTATAGCTTCCTCTGCTGTTATGTATAGTGCTTCTCTTACATAGTGTAATCTTGAGGTCTAAGGGGCAAGGTTTCTCCTTGTGGAGAGTGACATGCCAGCTCTGGCTTGTCAAGGTAAGGAGGCTTATTCGCCGTGCAATGCGGACCGCCCCTGGCACATTAACCCCTGGCACACTGCGATCAAACATGATCGCAATGTACCGGAGGATCAGGGAAGCATCGGCAGGGAGGGGGCTCCATGGTACCTCTGAAAATGTCATCTTGTCCCGCAAAAAACGAGCCACCACACAGCGTCATCAGCGAAAAATTAAAAAAAAGTTATAGCTCGCAGAATAAAGCGATGCAAAAATAAATTTTTTATATAAAACTGTTTTCATTGCATAAAAGCGCCAAAACATAAAGACAAAATGAAGTATGGCTGTAATTGTACTGACCCGAAGAATAAAACCGCTTTATCAATTTTACCACACGTGGAACGGTGTAAACGCACCCACCAAAAGAAATTCATGAAACGCTGGTTTTTGTTCATTCTGCGTCCCAAAAATCGGAGTGAAAAGCGATCAAAAAATGTCACGTGCCCGAAAATGGTACCAATAGAAACGTCAACTCGTCCCGCAAAATATAAGACCTCACATGACTCGGTGGGACAAAATATGGAAAAAATTATAGCTCTCGATATGTGGTGATGCAAAAACTATTTTTACAATAAAAAGCATCTTTTAGCGTGTGACAGCTGCCAAACATAAAAACCCGCCATAAATAGTAAATCAAGCCCCCCTTTATCACCCCCCTAGGTAAGGGAAAAAAAAAAAAAAAAAAAGTATTTATTTCCATTTTCCGGGCTAGGGTTAGGGCTAGGGCTGAGATTAGGGGTGTGTTGGGGTTAGTGTTGGAGTTAGAATTAGGGTGTTTCCACTGTTTAGGCACATTAGGGGCTTCCCAAACGCGACATGGCATCCAATCTCAATTCCAGCCAAAAAAGTAAAATGGCTCTGCTTCCCTTCCGAGCTCTGCCATGCGCCCAAATAGTGGTTTACCCCCACATGTGGGGTATCAGCGTACTCAGGACAAATTGCACAACAACTTTTGGGGTCCCGTTACCCTTGGGAAAATAAAGATCATTTTTGTGGAAAAAATATGATTTTTTAATTGTACGGCTGTACGTTATAAACTTCTGTGAAGCCCTTGGGGGTTCAAAGTGCTCACCACACATCTAGATAAGGTCCTTGGGGGGGGGGTCTAGTTTCCAAAATGGGGTCACTTATTGGGGGTTTCCACTGTTTTGGCACATCAGGAGCTCTCCAAACGTGGCATGGCATCCAATCTGAATTCCAGCCAATTTTGCAGTGAAAGTCAAACGTCGCTCCTTCCCTTCTAAGCTCTCAGTGGTTCCCCTCCACATATCAGCGTACTCAGGACAAATTGCACAATAACTTTTGCAGTCCAATTTCTCCTGTTACCCTTGGTAAAATAAAATTGAACCTGAAGTAATTTTTTTTGTGAAAAAAGTTCAATGTTAATTTTTTTTTTTAAACATTCAAAAAATTCCTGTGAAGAACCTGAAGGGTTAATAAACTTCTTGAATCTGGTTTTGTGCACCTTGAGGGTGCAGTTTTTAGAATGGGTATTTTCTATCATATAGACCCCTCAAAGTGACTTCAAATGTGATGTGGTCCGTAAAAATAAAATGGTATTGTAAAAATGAGAAATCGCTGGTCAACTTTTAACCCTTATAACTTCCTTCCAAAAAAAAAATTTTTGGTTCCCAAATTGTGCTGATGTAAAGTAAACATGTGGTAAATGTTACTTAAGTTTTTTGAATGCCATATCTCTGATTTAAGAGCATAAAAATTCAAAGTTGGAAAACTGCGAAATTTTCAAAATTTTCGCCAAATTTCCATTTTTTTCACAAATAAACGCAAGCTATATGAATGAAATTTTACCACTAAAAAAAAAGGGGGTTTGATTTTGGGATTATAAATAAACGGGAATTTGAATTAATTGATGTCCAACAACCACGTATACCTTTCTTTTACTACTTACCAAAAATACACTAGAGTCTGGATAACCCCCCGGGAAGACCAATTATTTCTGGCATCCAATGCCTAGCGGCAAATATGTCTAAATATGTGGATTGCCACTTACAAAGAGTAGTTCCTAAGTTACCCTCGTATTTAAAAGATGGCCAACAAATTTTAAATATGCAATGGCAAAAGCACTTTATTTTGGGCACATTAGATATAACTTCACTTTATACAGTGATTCAACATGAAAAGGGTCTAAAAACAGCTACGCACTTTTTAAATAGTTTTACCACATTACCTCAGGACCAAATATCTTTTATATCGGAATGTATGCAATTTATATTAATGCACAATTATTTTCAGTACGGAGCGGACTACTACTCCCAGCAATGGGGGACTGCCATGGGTACCAGGTTCGCACCCAGTTACGCTAACCTCTATGTGGGGGGATGGGAAGAACAAACCATCTACACCAATGGGGTACTGCGTGCGAACCTGGTCCTATGGCGCCGCTTCATAGACAATGTTTTTTATATGGTCTGGTGGCCCAGAGACACTTGCAGAATTTTTAATTGATATTAATAAAAATGATAATTTTTTAAATTTTACTGGGACCACCAGTACAGAGTTAATTTTTTGGATTTAAATATTTTTATTAGTAACGGACGGGTTCATACACGCACATATCACAAACCAACTGATTGTAATAACTATTTCTATGGATAGTTGTCATTTACCACATTGGCTGATTAATGTTCCTAAAAGTCAATTTGTTTGTGCTCACAGGAATTGTTCTAGATATCAAGATTACTGTATAGAAAGGGATTTTCTGATCACAAAATTCAGAAGTAGGGGCTATGATGAACAATTCCTTATTAAGGAAAGTGATAGAATACAGGAAAGATCAAGGGAATCCATAATTCAGGATGAAGATACAAAAAAATGCTGATCAGGTGATTAAAGATGATCAAAATTTTGATTTTTCTATCATAACTCAATATAACGCAAATACCCATATTCTCAGTAATATTGTTGAGAAACATTGGGGAATATTGAAAGGACAAAATAATAGGGCAATTACTACCTGTACATCCAAAGTTTATATACAGAAAGGCAAAGAATTTGGGGTATTTTATAGCGCCATCTAACCAACATAATACTAGAAAAGGATGTACAAAAAATAAAAACAATTTTTTTAATGAACCTGGTTTCTATCCTTGCCGTAAGTGAAAAGCTTGCAAAACCCTGAAAACTACAAAACATACTGTGTTCAACACAGATTCTGAGTTTGTTATTCGAGATCACATTTCATGTAATACAACAGGGGTAATCTATGTATTAAAATGCCCATGCAGGAAACTATATGTGGGGAGGACTAATCGCCAATTGAGTGTACGGATAAATGAACATCTAAGAAATATAAGATGTAAATTTAATGGACACCCACTATCAAAGCATTTTGCTGACTACCACATGGGATCTACTGCAGGGATTACTATTACCGGGGTACAAATTGTCCGGAAAGATAGTAGGAGAGGGGACTTTTTTTTAAAAAATGTCCCGCGCTGAAAGTCAATGGATCTTCAATCTGGACTCCCTAATGCCAAGGGGGACTTAATTTCGAAGTTGAACTCTTTGCGTTCAATTAGTAGTAAGAGCAACGTTTAATAGGTTAATACACTGAAATCAGAACCGCAGGTTTAAAAGAGGACTATTCCTACATTGGACCATCCATGATGAAGGAAGCCGTGTACTTCCGAAACCGGTAGGAAGGAATTGGTCTGTACTAACTCGCTGGATTCAATCATGGGACTTACGACGTCACGAAGGTCCTGTTACTTCCTTGCAGCTGGCGGCACCGTGCTGTGATAAACGCCGGCGCATCGAGGGAGCAGTGAGTAATTAAGAGACTGTCACCGGCCGGGACAGTTCTCCTAGCAGCAGCTTTTAATAACGTGCTGTGACTCTCTTTTCAAATACTGTATGTGTATAATACAGCACCTTAGAACCATTGCAGCGATGGAGCTTTAATCACATCAGCTCATATGTAATCGTTCTACTCCGGGCCCCACCGCGTGGCTTCGAGTGCTCTACTGAATGCATCTAAGGTATATATATATATATATATATACACACATATACACACACACATTCCTCTTATAGTGTCCTTAGAGCACATGTTTATTGCATATTTTTGATTGTTATCTTATTTTATCTATTTTGCAATTCATGCAACCTATTTTTATATGGTGTTGTCTCAATTGGGGTGAAGTCCAGGATTGCGGTATTTTTAGAATATAAATACTTATGGAATGTTCTTGATTTTCATTTTATGTATTTATCTGATAATCTAAGTCGCTTTTTTCTGTAATTCATTGTCGCATGGTATTATTTGATAGCCCTACAATTAGGGTGGTGTTTAAATTTATGTGGATTATTTTGCGCAGACATTTTAATATTATTTAAATTTTACCACTAACATGAAGTACAATATGTCACGAGAAAACTGTCAGAATCACTGGGATACATGGAAGTGTTCCAGAGTCAGTGGTCAGAATTGTAAAAATTGGTCCGGGCATTAACATGCAAACCATCCTTGGGAGCAAAGGGGTTAAAGATCCATCCAAGATATCATGTTTGGCACTTTGGATAAGAAAAAACGTAAGGTGTTTCCTATGAATGACAAGCTGCAGGGTCTCATCACTAGAGATGGCGAAGCAAGATAGGAAAGGCCCCCTACCATCCTCCTTTAAAACAAAATATCCCTTTGAAGATGAGGCCTCTTCATCCTCGAGTAATGGTACCGTCACATTTAGCAATGCACCAGCGATCCCGACAACGATACGACCCAGTCAGGATCGCTGGTGCATCGCTAAATGGTCGCTAGTGAGCTGCCAAATAGGCAGATCTCACCAGCGACATAGCAGAGGTCGTTACTTACCTGTCAGACGCGGCGATGAAGACGTCCTCCCGCCCGCGTCGCTCGTCGGCGCCAGCAGGAAGCAGCCGACGAGAAACGGCCCAGGACGTTCTCACGCAATCATCAATAACCAGCGGGGGGAGCCGGACGGAGGAAAGTATCACACAGTGATATCGCTAGCAATATCGCTGCTGCGTCACAAAAAGCGGTGACGCTTTAGCGATATCGCTAGCGATCTCGCTTAGTGTGACGGGCCCTTAAAGGTCCCAAATTACATGTTGCCATATATAAGGCCTCAAAAAGACTCCCATCCCTCCCCTTTGAGGACTCAGGATTGTTAAAAAGACCCTCTTGATAGGAAGGTGGATACCTTTAAGGCAACATGGGAGTCGTCAGCATGGGCATTTAGATCGGTCATCGCAGCAACCTGCACGGCAAGGTCTCTTATGGTTTTGCGGAGCACTTTGGAAGATCAGCTAGGTGAGGATTCATATAGAAATGCCATTAAAACCACACTCCCAATGATCAAGGGTGCAGCAGCCCTCTTGGCGGATGTGTCGGCCAACTCAGTGCAGTTGATCTTGCGGCCAGTCTAGCTATCTAATGCAGGCTGGAGAGTGGTCTGGTTTAAAAGCTGCCCAGGAGATGTTCAGGCAAAAGGGAAGCCATGTTCCATTCCCTGCGAAGGACAATATTTATTTGGGCCAGCTATAGACGACCTCTTGGAGAAAGTGGCTGACAAAAAGGGGGTTCCAAAAGCCTCCCTTCTCTTCCTTCGAGCAGTCCTATTGGGGGAAGAGGTACAATAGAAGGAGGGCATTCACAGAGCAAAGGACATGGAACGACGGACCAAAAAAGTCCAAGGGGTTCCTGTGCTGTACCTCTTTCCGGGGTGATCGGAAGTCCAACAACTGACTCACTTCCCCAGGTAGGAGGTAGGCTCTCCCTCTTCCTTCCAGCCTGGGAGAAAATATCATCCAGCCCTTGGATTCTCAACCTGGTGGGGGCAGGGTTGAGACTGGAGTTCAGGAGATATCCCCCAGCTAGGTTCATCGTTACAGCCCCACGAGCGTCCGTGTCAGAACAGATAGCGCTGGTGTCAGAAGTACTGTGCCTCTTGAGGAAAAATGTTCTGCAGTATGTACCAGCGGAGCAAGAAACGAGGGGGTTCTACTCTCCCATTTCTAATAAAGAAGCCGGATGGTTCATACAGGACAATCTTCAATTTAAGAAGGCCTGAACAAATTTTTGAAGATTCCGAAATTCAAAATGGAGTCGATAAAGTCGGCAATTCAGCTACTCTTTCCGGATTGCTATATGGCCGTCCTAGACTTAAAAGGACACGTATCATCATGTGCCAATACACGCAGCATTAAGGAAGTTTCTCAGGGTGGCGGTATCAGTGGAAGGTACTGTAAGACACCTTCAGTACAAGGCTCTCCCCCTTTGGCCTGTCAGTGGCCCCTTGGGTTTTTACACAGGCGATATCGGAGGTTACGGCCCACCTCGGGGAGAGGAACAGGCTAGTCATCCCATACCTGGACGATTTCCTAATAGTAGGCCGTTCCTTCACTTGTTGCCACAACCAGGTGGAGGACAGACACCATCTTAAGCTTAGAATGGTGTTTAAACCTGGAAAAATCAAGGTTGCGGCCACAAAAGATGTAGATCTTTTTAGGACTCTTGCGCGACTCCCACCGGCAAGAATGTCGTCTGCCAGAGAATAAGAAAAATTGTTCATTCTCCTCTTCTGGGCAATACAAAACCCAGTGATGACCCTCAGAAGTGCTATGTCCCTCCTGGGTTCCCTGACCTCATGTATCCTGGCAGTAAAGTGGGCTCAGATCCACTCAAGAGAGTTGCAGAGGTTCGTCCTGGAAAGCCAGCATTCATTGCAGGGACATCTGAAGGTTACACTGACGCTACCAAGGGAGGTCATACATTCCACTGGTGGTTGGGCATAAAATCCCTTCGGGATGGGGTCCCATGGTTTCCTCACATCTCCAGGGTAGATACCATAGACCCCAGTCTCAGGGGGTGGGGAACACATCTGGACAATCATCCGGTTCAGGGGACATAAGATAAAATAATCCTTTAATCGTCCCACCATGGGGAAATTCAGAGCATTACATCAGCAAGACAGGAACAAGTACAGATACAGATGCATAAAGGCATTACATTAACAGTAGGTAGGTACTTAGGTAGATAGTAGGTAGGGACATGGTCACTGGGGAAGCTTCCTCAAGTATGTTAGAGCTTTGTTCAGTGGAAAATGCATTACAGACTCTTCTACCGTTCCTGCAAGGCCATCATGTGAGTTTACTTCCGGACAACCAGGTCACGGTGGCATATCCAAATCATCAGGGGGGGTACACGGTCCCAGACCCTAATGTATGTAATCAAATTTTCAGTCTTACAGAGAAGAATATCTCGTCACTGTCGGCCCTCCATATTAAAGGAAAGGACAATGTAAAAGCAGACTTTTTGAGCAGCAGGCCACTTCTGCAGGGCGAATGGTCCCTCAAGACGACAGTATTCAGACGTTTGGTACAAATGTGGGGGGAGCCGGAGATCAATCTTTTTGCCACCCGATGGAAAACCAAAGTGAAAAAGTTCTGTTCCCTGAATCCGAGAGAGAATCCCCAAACAGTGGACGCATTCCAAATCAAATGGGGGTTTTCCCTGGCATACGCCTTTCCCCCCGATCTGTCTGATACCAGCAGTCCTCAGAAAGAGCAGGCAATAAAGGGCGAAGGTAAAACTCATGGCCCCTTTTGGCCCAAGAGGCCCTGGTTCTTTTGGCGGAGGAGTAGGTCAGTCACGGCGCCGTGGGTCCTTCCAAAGATCCCAGACCTTCTAGCACAAGGGCCTGTGTTTCAGCCTCAGGTGATTGGGCTGAACTTGACAGCCTGGAACTTGAGAGATCAGTGCTAGAGGGTAGGGTTTCTCTGTCAATCTGGTTTCTACTTTACTTGCTAGTTGGAAGCCAGTCACCACAAAAATTTATGGCAGGGCATGGAATCCAAGAAGAATAGTTTCTCCTTGCGGAGAGCGACATGTTAATTAAGTATGCAGAGATGAGGAGACTTAAAGCCGCAATGCTCCTTTGGGAAATTATGCAAATTGTCTCTTCAGAGAGGAAGAGGACTAGAACTCTAGTGCCACCTATTGGGAGTAGCAATCCTAAAAGTCATTGTCGACCCTTTAACGAGCTTTGTCACATGACTTAGGATAAGGAAATGGCAGGACATGGAAAAGGTTTTTTTTTTTTCCATCCAGTGTGTTTTCCAGGAGGAAAGGTACTCTGAAGGAGATCCTGGAGTTCCTTCAGAAAGGGCGAGAACAAGGCCTGGCACTGAGTACCTTGAAAGTCCAGGTGTCAGCTTTAGGGACGCTTTACAACTACAATCTAGCGGGTAATCGATGGGTGATTAGATTCATTAAGGCCTGCGCTAGATCCTGACCAGCCCCGATGGCCGGGGTCCCTCCCTGGGACTTGAATGCTCTAACTGAACCCCCATTTGGGCTTTTAGTGGAAGGACCCATGAAGCTGGTTACATTAAAAATCATACTTCTAGTAGCCCTTACATCAGCATTGAGAATCAGTGACATATAGGCTCTTTCAGCAGATCCTCCCTTTACAGTGGTAATGGATCTCACGTTTCGGAAAAGGGTTCTACAAGCTGTGGTTCCATCCCTAAAAGATTAATTCTCTGTAATTCTCTCGTTGGTGCTGTCATGGGGATAGGAAAACACGTAAATTACTTACCTGTAATGGGTTTCTACGAAACCCATGAAAGCAACCTTATATTCCCTCCCATTGCTGAGCTTTCACCCTTTTGGTTGGTGGGTCATTGTATATAGTTTTCCACTTAAAGTGGGGTAGAGTATAATTGATGTAGTCGATACAGTTGTAAAAATGTACCTATGTGTGAGAAAAATATTTAGAATTGAGAGTCCTCAGTGGTTGATACTTTTTAATGGCTAACTGAAAAGATGTTAACAAATTGCAAGCTTTCAAGACTACTCAGGTCTCTTCATCAGACACTGACTAATACAAAATCTGAAGAGTCACATTTATGCACAACACAGCACAGAAAAAATGCAATAGATAAGACAAGTGACGTGAAGCAGAACTATGATTATAGACAGTTATGGCTATAAATATTGGACCAGTTCATAGATAAGGAGTGAAAGTTTTATTGTCCTCTGATTGGGGTCTGGTAATGTGTTGTGATGCCCCCACAAGGTCTTAGGAGCAAATTCTTTAATTGATGTAAAGACATAAATCCATGCGACACATTCATACCTGCAGTGAGTGTCTATGTGTGGGTACACTAACCCGGAGGTCCTCTCATGCTCTAAACCACTGATGCGGCGAGAGGAGCCGCTTTTTTATCTTAAAGGTTTCCTGTCCTTGAAGGGCGGATCCCCTCTTTCGTTGGTGCTGTCATGGGTTTCGTAAAAACACATTACCGGTAAGTAATATACGTGTTTTCTCATTTGGAAACTGAGGTTGTATAGAGACAAAAGAAGGCAACTCCCTGTCTTCTAGCACCTGAAACAATTGGGTTTCCTCCACTGCCTTCCGACCAAGAAAAGATCCACGCAAGTATCCAGGGAGAAAGGATGGATTGAAAAACATTGATGTAAGTGGGCTAATATTCCTATCTGGGAACCACTTCTTAGAGAGTGTGCCATGAGTGTGTCTAGTTAAATTACAATTGACTATAGTCAATGATTCCCCGGAACACCACAGCAGATGTCTTAAAGAGACATCTAAACCCTTATTTTCCACACACACCCATTGTTTAGCATCAGCTTGAAAGTGCCAGTCTAGAATCCTAACTAATGCAGTAGCCTGGAAGAACCTCCTAAAATTGGGAAGACCAGCACCACCTATAGAGTTAGGTTGAGAAAGTCTGTGTGCTTATGCGAGGTTTGAGTATACCCCATATGAATCTGGTTGCAGTTGATCGTAAGAAACTATGGGGGGGGGGGAATCGGTACTGTTTGGAAAATGTATAAGAAACAAGGTAATCTGTCCATTTTGATAGTGTTTATCCTTCCAAGTCAGGATAGTTTAAATTTATTATAATTCGCTAGGTCTCTGTATGTTCTGCTTAATAAGGTTTGATAGTTAAGCTCGAAAAATTTATTAGGATCAGAAGGGACCACAACCCCTAGATATTTCTATGACTCTTCTTGCCATTTAAATGGAAATTTATTCATGATTTGAAGGACCTCAGTCTGAGGACGGGATATATTTAAGGCTTCTGATTTGGAATAATTGACTTTAAAATTAATGAGTGATCCGAACCTATCAAATTCCTTTAAAAATCATTGGAAACAATTTGTGGTTGTGATATATAAAAGGTATAAATCATTTGCATGCAGAGCTGTTTTATAAGAGTTAGGTCCTATCGTGTATCCATGAATATTGCCATTTCTGATTGCGTTGGCTAGGTATTCCATTACCATTACGTAAAGTAATGGAGAAAGCGGGCAGCCCTGTCTGGTTCCATCGTTGATCTTAAATGGGATGGATAATGAACCATTTACTCCAACTAGCACTGTTGGACCATTATATAGGGCTAAGATTTTCTGTAGAAAGCCAGGACCTAGACATATCTGTCACAAGGTTTCCTCCATAAACCCCCAATGGACTCTACAGTCATGGCCAAAAGTTTTGAGAATGACACAAATATTATATTTTCACATGATCTGCTGGCCTCTGGTTTTTATGTGTGTCAGATGTTTTTATCACATACAGAAATATAATTGCAATCATATTATGAGTAGCAAAAGGTTATATTGACAGTTATAATGAGTTAATGCAGCAAGTCAATATTTGCAGTGTTGACCCTTCTTCAGGACCTCCGCAATTCTCCCTGGCATGCTCTCAATCAACTTCTGGATCAAATCCTGACTGATAGCAGTCCATTCTTGCAAAATCAATGCTTTTATTTTGTCTGAATTTGAAGGTTTTTGTTTGTCCACCTGTCTCTTGATGATTGACCACAAGTTCTCAATGGGATTAAGATCTGGGGAGTTTCCAGGCCATGGTCCCAAAATCTCTATGTTTTGTTCCCTGAGCCATTTAGTTGTCACCTTTGCTTTATGGCAAGGTGCTTCATCATGTTGAAAAAGGCATTGTTGATCGCCAAACTGCTCTTGGACGGTTGGGAGAAGTTGCTCTTGGAGGACATTCTGGTACCATTCTTTATTCATGGCTGTGTTTTTAGGCAAGACAGAGAGAGCCCATTCCCTTGGCCGAGAAGCAACCCCACACATGAATGGTTTCAGGATGCTTGACAGTTGGCATGAGACAAGTCTGGTGGTAGCGCTCACCTGGTCTTCTCCGAATAAGCCGTTTTCCAGATGTCCCAAACAATCGAAAAGGGGATTCATCAGAGAAAATAACTTTACCCCAGTCCTCAGCAGTCCACTCCCTGTACCTCTTGCAGAATATCAGTCTGTCCATGATGTTTTTCCTGGAGAGAAGTGGCTTCTTTGCTGCCCTCCTTGAGACCAGGCCATGCTCCAAGAGTCTCCGCCTCACAGTGCGTGCAGATGCACTCACACCTGCCTGCTGCCATTCCGGAGCAAGCTCTGCACTGCTGGTAGCCCGATCCCGCAGCTGAAACACTTTTAAGAGACGGTCCTGGCGCTTGCTGGTCTTTCTTGGGCTCCCTGGAGCCTTTTTGGTAACAAGGGAACCTCTCTCCTTGAAGTTCTTGATGATGCGATAGATTGTTGACTGAGGTGCAATCTTTCTAGCTGCGATACTCTTCCCTGTTAGGCCATTTTTGTGCAGTGCAATGATGACTGCACGTGTTTCTTTAGAGATAACCATGGTTAACAGAAGAGAAACAATGATGCCAAGCACCAGCCTCCTTTTAAAGTGTCCAGTGGTGTCATTCTTACTTAATCATGACAGATTGATCTCCAGCCCTGTCCTCGTCAACACCCACACCTGTGTTAATGGAGCAATCACTGAAACTATGTTAGCTGGTCCTTTTATGGCAGGGCAGCAATGATGTTGAAATGTGTTTTGGGGGATGAAGTTCATTTTCTAGGCAAATATTGACTTTGCAAGTAATTGCTGTTAAGCTGATCACTCTTTATAACATTCTGGAGTATATGCAAATTGCCATTAGAAAAAATGAAGCAGTAGACTTTGTAAAAATTAATATTTGTGTCATTCTCAAAACTTTTGGCCATGACTATTGAAAACCTTCTCTGCGTCTACAGATAAAAGACCTAGTGGCGTGGAGCTAGTTTTTTCCTTGGAAATGATAAGTAATGTCTTAATAGTATTATCCTGGGACTCTTGTCCTTTGACAAAGCCTACCTGATCATTATTGACTAGGGAAGGAAGTAAAGGGGCTAGCCTCTCAGCTAAGATTTTAAATAATTTAAGTTCTATCTTTAAGAGCGAAATCGGCAATTATCGAAGGGTCTTTACCTGGCCTAGGGAGCATACTATTGCCTGTCTCTACAGACTGGGGGACAAATCCAGCATTTTCATCAATCGCATTGAAAGTTTTTGCCATTAATGGAGAGAGTTGTTACCTACAGTTTTTATAAAACACTGATGTGAATCCGTCTGGACCAGGGCATTTACCTGACGGAGAGGGCCGTATTGCAAAGTCAACCTCTTCTACTGAAATCTACTCCTCTAAAGCTTTCCAAACTAAACTACTCAACATAGGTAGGGTTGCTTCCTGAATGTATTCTTTTATCTTATAGGAGAAGTTTAATGTGTGTATCACTGCCATTATGTTTTTTTTTAACAAACGGAATTAACGTAGCAGATGCATGTGGATGGAGCAGTCTGGATAATTGTCTCCCGCACTTGTCCGATAGTTCATAGAAAAAACGTTTAGATTATTCCATGGCTTGAAGATATTTTATCAAAAATTTCTCTCTTTTTTGTGTCAAGTCAGCAAGCATGGAAGCAGAGAGCGTTTGTGTTAAATTTCAAGGGAATGAATTTGCTGTAATAATTCATCAACTTTCTGAGCTCTCTCTCTAACCTAGAACCATGCTTTATCTGATTCCCTCTTTTTTTTTTTTTTTATATATATATATAGACAAAAGTTCTGACGGTACTCCTAAAATGCTCATTTTAACTTCAGGATTGTACAGCTATTCATACATGGATTTTAAAAGCAAGTACACCAGTCTCACCAGGATTAAGATATACACATACTTGCATATCTTGTGTAGTTACTCTATGGACTTAAAAAAAAAAATGGTCCATTAAAATGTTCAGGAAACTTAAAAAATAAAAATGATTAAAACAGTCATTCTTACATGGATTTGACTCGCCCCAGAGGCAGTGGGGTACTCGATGCCGGGCCCGATGATTTCAATGGGAAATGTCACAGTGGCTATGACCCGGTCCGTGGCCTCAGGCAGTCGTGTGAAAGGGGTAGAACGATGAGGATAAAGTTATTGTGGTGATTCGTGACGCCACCTGTGGTTTCTAGTCAGAGTGACCAGCGCTGCGGTGTTGCTTCTCTGGGATGGATGTTGGGTGCAGCTATGATGTTGTAGCCCTCCACAGGTAGGGCTGTAGTCCCAGGGCAGAGTAGATGAGGTTGTTGGTGGGGTTTTGGTGTGGTGTGGCTGAATGGCGCAGGAATAAAATGGAGGACACAAGGGCATGTAGTTCCAAGGCTTTACTCACAGTCTGGAGCGCACACAGATGCCCGCTTCAGTACTGAGTCCTCCAGGGAAGGGGTCCAGATAACTTCCAGATAAGATGAATTGCACCCTTCCAGCTTTCCCAGTCAGTGTGTTCCTTTCCTGGCCGTCTCCAAACACTACGCTGCTTAAACTCCTTCTTCCACTTCAGCGCTTCACAATTATCGTTCTGGGCCAGCGACTGCGACTCCTGTCCAGACAACGTATGTTTTCCCATTCCTGTGATTCTATATAGCCACCTTTCCAATCGGAATAACTGTGGTAGGGGCGATGGTCCATAAAGCAACTAAAGCTATCGGCTTGCTAGTGGCACCCAGAGGAATGCGAGCTAGGCTAGGGGCCGTTCCCTTTGCGACCAGTCTGGTTCCTTCCTCCACCTGACAGCAGTCAGCGTGGAATGAGACCCACGGGATAACTTTCCAACCGTGTCCCTGGAAGAACCACTCTTCCTACGGAGAATCTGCTGTTTTAGTCCAAACCGTCTGGCACTCCGCATATAGCCAGGAGCTGTGCAGACTACGTCTTCTCCTTCCCTCCCTCTCAGGGGATCTGTCTAACCTCAGCCTAGAATCTCCCGCCTTGCTCCGCTCCGCCCACCTCCCAGCACACTTCATGTTCCAAGCAGGGAGCCATGAAGGGTGCTCTGCTACACTACTGTGTGTGTGGGTGGGTGTGAGTGTTGGTCTGCTGGTCGGGTGCATCCACCTTACCTGTTAGTGGGATACCACACCTCTTGTTGAGGTGCATTACCTCTGTGGTGTCTGGACCCGCAGGGGCGCCACAGATTGTTTCAAGCCTCGTCATATCAAAGATTTATACAACGTATGTAGTTTGTATTGTGAAGTCTGGTGACAGATTCACTCTAAGGGCTCACTCAGACATAACATTTTCACAACTTTCACCCTATGGGGCCATTCACATGTCTGATTTTATATAGGAGACACGTCTCCAATTTTTCGGACATGTCAGATCAAAATCAGCAATTCAAGTCACTGGGTACATAAAAATCGAACTGTACTTGGATGACATGAGAGCGTGGTCGGATTTTCACAGACTGTTATAGAGGAGGTGGAGAAACTTATTTCTTCAAGTACGAGATAAATGGATGATACTTGAGCCACACTAGTCAAGTAAGATCGAAAATAATATTTTTTGCATGTGAAAAAATTGGATGTATAAATGAGGCCTCAAGCAGACTACAAAACGTTGCATATCCTAGGTCTCCTATATCATACACAGCTGGCGTTTGCAGCCATATGAAAGATCTTAAGACACTGAACTTAGTACTTAGCTGTCAGTATCTAGAACATGTGTTCCTCAGCTCTGGATGTTGCCCTTTATGCAAAGGTCTTTTCAGGCAAATAAAATTACTCTATTACTTTTTTTTGTTAGTAACTTGTTCTGTTCTCCTAATTTAACAGAAAACTATGACAACAAAACTAAACAGACAACACTGTGTCCTAAATGTTGACAAAGGACAAGAGGAGCAGATTGTTCCAACAAAGCATCTAAACCACTCCATTACACAACCCCTTGGTCCCTTAGTGACCCAACATTCCCCCATGGGTTTATCCTGTGTGCCCTCAAATGCCGTTAGTCTGAAGAGACACATCCTACGTGTGCTCATCCACACAAATGCAGAAATTGTCTTATTGCATTCAATATTCTGGTCTTAAAAAAAAAAAAAAATTAAAAAAAAAAAAAAAAAAAAAATCAGAATTGTGCATGCTACAAAGTTTTCACAAAATACTGTTTAATTCTCTTGCATATGGGTGTATGTCCAAACACTGCTGCAGGCGATTCATATGCTTAACATCAGAACACACACCTCTTCTTCTTCGGAGGTGTTTTGTCGATGGGGCACGACTGCAGACGTCAAGCTGATTGACAGCTGGCTCCCCAAACTCAGGAAGCGAGGAGCCAGCTGGTAATCAGTATGACGCTGCCAGTCGTCCATGGCCGGATATTCAGAAGTGCAGCCAAGGCAGTAGTGATGACAGTAGTGGGGGGGAACAGAAGCTACAGAAAAGGTTGCAACAGTACAGGGACGCAGGTCGCTCAAAAAAATGTGGCAGCTTACTACATGGGCAGATGCCCTCATGTCTGGGGCGAAACGGACAAAGGAACTCCTAGGCGTAGTAAGTCTGAACAGGGTGGACGCTGCGGTACCGGATGAAACTGTATGACCCGGGCACATACTGAAAGACACAGGGAAGAGTATAGGGAAAGTGGAGGATGTGGACTGTATGGAACCCTATGCTGATGTTGTATCAAATGTGGATGTGCTGTAAACAGAAAGAAGTAAAGTTATACGTTTGAAGTTGAAACTGGACTGTCTCTGTGTGCATACGACTGGAGGGTGTCTTAAACATTGTAGCAAAGATCCTGAAGGTGCGGAGAGCAGAGAGGCAAGTACCCTGCCAATGGGACATTCTTTGTATGTGACGGGAGACCAGGGCACGCAAGAGCAGATTTACTCAGCCTCGACTTCGACCGTGGCATTCCCTCACAGTGCTTCCAAAGGATTTAGGTGGTATAGGTTTGCTGGACTGACGAAAAATCTGGCATCCGCTCATGCAAGAATCTTAAATATTCTGCACTACAGTGAATCTAAACTGTGGGTACATATGGCCTATGAGTCTTGTCATGCATCAATTTCCACTCTACCATGGACTTGGCCTATTATGGCCCGGAATAACATCCCTATTCCATTTAGTCTCAGGCTAACACTCAAAACTGTCCATATTCCCAGTATAAAGGGAGTTCTAATTGACCCATTAGGACCATTATCCCCAGTAACAGATAACTCAAAATTCCCATCCGGAGTCTCTTCAAGCCTTTTTTCTGGTGTAGCTCCAAGAAAAAAGCCTTGTGTCTTTATCATGTGGCCCCTGAGGGTTTATTGCTAGCGAGAAATTCTTTTGAATATATTCAACTAGGGCATTTTTTTCTCTACATTTGCCAGTAATTTAGAATGGGTGCGCCCGCTTTATTCGTTTGAATCCCTATGTATGGCTCCCACTAATCCTGCACATGCAATCTACAATATCTATAAGCTTCTATTAGCTAGTGATCCGGATATGCTTCCCCCTTATTGTAAGGCATGGGAAAGGGAGCTCCATCAAACCTTTACAAGAGAACAATTGTATGTTTCCATCTCTCAAATCTAATGTAGCCACTAAAGCTCAGGAAACTAGTTATAAAATAGTATCTAGATGATATCGAGTTCCTTCGGTTTTACATAAACGGTTCCTGGCAGTATCCAACTTGTGTTGGCAATATGGGGCCCATGTGGGTTCGATGTCGCATATATGGGGAGCGTGCCCGGCCTTGGCGGCTTTCTGGGAGGGTGTTTTTAAAAGCCCGGAAGCAATTCTATTTGTTTCCCATGCCCAAGAATGCTTTTAAGAAATTGTTATTAAGGCACCTTCTTCAGGCTGGTGGTAATTCCATGACACTGAAGTCGTTAGACCCGCCTTCGCTAGAGGAATGGTTTGGAGAGGTGGCTAGAGTTCACCGGATGGAATCCCTGATAGCCCATACACAAGAGGCAGCTAACAAAGTGGCTGCAAAATGGTTTCATTGGGATTCCTTCTTATCCTCATCGATGTGTAATAAAGTGCAGGAAAGAGTGTCACCACGAAACAGACGGACCAACAGTTAAAGGGGGGGGGGGGGTTACTTACAGGGAATAATACAGGCAAAATAAAGGTGCAGTGCTGATATTATGAGAACAAACACTGGAAACAGTAAAAAAAAAAAAAAAAAAGATAGGCAGGATTTGACAATCTTAACAGGGGTTCTCCTATGAAGGCACTTAGTCTGAAGAGGTCTTGATTGAAGGGTCGCTCATCTCCCACGTTGGCGCCGAATCATCAGCAGTGCTTGTCGTCTGTAGTCCTTCTGTACTCTGGCTTTACATGCCTCCACTGGGGTCTCAAGGATTAATGCTGGAGGCAGAGGGGGTACTGGGCAAACTGGGTCCCCTCTGCTCCGAGTCCTTTATCTAAGCACAACAGCCTCTCCCAGGGGAAACAACACTCCATCCCCTGTTAGATCTCTCAGCACGGATCACTGCCTCTGCACGTGCTGCTGTCTTCGCACTGGACACAGACTTCACACGGGGGTCAGGACACACCTCATCTGTCACTGCAGACTCCAGCTTTACGTAGTCACGGGCTACGGTCTCTGCCCTCAATCTCTATACAGGCCTTCGCTTCACTGCGGGTCTCAGGGCACACCTTTGTTGTCTCCGCAGTACACAGTCTCACGCACTCACGGTCTGCCGTGTCTGTGCACGGTACCCCGGTCTTTATGCTGTGACCGGGAGCTCTGTCTCTCCCCCAGTCTGCATCAGCGTCCTCCCCCGTCTGCTGCCCAGGCTGCTCTGAGGAAAGCGTGAACCGTTTTCTCTGCTGGCTTCCTGTGCTCAGCCCCTTCTGTCCCCCGGGGAACCTGCTGCCCTGCTCAATGGTTCCGGGCATGGAGCAGAGGAGGCAGCCCTCCCCCAGCTCTTCCTGCACTTCACCCCCTCACAGATGTACCAAAACATGCTAAGATAATAGCTACCTTATCCTTTTACGATATTTGATATGCCGGTATCATACGCTGTCTGCCTTTGTGATTTGTCCTCATGGTCCTTTTAAACATTTCTTCTCTTTTCTCTTCTTCTTGCTATTTAGTTTAACAGGTTGTCAATTCACTTGTGCAATCTACTATTGATACAGTATGGTTATTTGTTTTCATGTAACTAAACCATTTCCTATTTCAGCAGTTACTATGCCTTATGGTGTGCTCGTTTGAACCTGTTGATATGTTTGTTTTTGTTGTGCATTATTTTATAAAACAATAAAAATTCTAAGAAAAAAGTTAATTTATTTCAGTTCAATATAAAAAGTGAAACTCATTATATAGAGTCATTACAGTGATCTATTTCACGTGTTAATTTCCGTTAATGTTGATGATTATGGCTTACAGCCAACGAAAACCCAAAAGTCATTATCGCAGTAACTTAGAATAATTAACAAAAAACACTTGTAAAGGCTTCCTAAGGGTTTAAAAAGGTCCCTTAGACTGTTTCAGTAGGCTCCACAATCATGGGGAAGACTGCTGACTGGACAGATGTCCAGAAGGCAGTCATTGACACTCCACAAGGAGGGTAAGCCAAAAAAGGTCATTGCTAAAGAAGCTGGCTGTTCAGAGTGCTACATCCAAGCATATTAATGGGAAGTTGAGTGGACGGAAAAAGTGTGTTAGAAAAAGGTGCACAAGCAACCGGGATAACCGCAGCCTTGAAATGATTGTTAAGAAAAGGCCATTCAAAAATTTTGGGGAGATTCACAAGCAGTGGACTGCTGATGGAGTCATTGCTTCAAGAACCACCACACACAGATGTATCAAGGACATGGGCTACAAGTGTCGCATTCCTTGTGTCAAACCACTCATGACCTACAGACGCCAGAAGAGTCTTACCTGGGCCCAGAAGAAAAAGAACTGGACTGTTGCTCAGTGGTCCAAGGGGTTGTTTTCAGATGAAAGTAAATTTTGCATTTCATTTGGAAATCAAGGTCCCAGAGTCTGGATGAAGAGTGGAGAGGTCACAATCCAAGCTGCTTGAGGTCTAGTGTGAAGCTTGCACAATGAGTGAGGGTTTGGGAAGCCATGCCATATGCCCGTGTAGGTCCACTGTGTTTTATCAAGACCAAAGTCAGCGCAGCTGTCTACCAGGAAATTTTTAAAGCACTTCATGCTTCCCTCTGCCGACAAGCTTTTTGGAGATGGAAATTTCATTCTCCATCAGGACTTGGCATCTGTCCACACTGCCAAAAGTACCAATACCTGGTTTACAAACAACAGTATCACTGTGCTTGATTGGCCAGCAAACTCGCCTGACCTTAACCCCATAGAGAATCTATGGGGTATTGTCAAGAGGAAGATGAGAGACAGCAGACCCAACAATGCAGATGAGCTGAAGGCTGCTATGAAAGCAACCTGGGCTTCCATAACACCTCAGCAGTGCCACAGACTGATCGCCTCCATGCCACGCCGCATTGATGCAAAAGGAGCCCCGACCAAGTATTGAGTGCATTTACTGAATATACAGGGTGGGCCATTTATATGGATACACCCAAATAAAATGGGACTGGTTGGTGACCCAGACTGGTGTGCTGAATTTGCAGAATGAGCAAAACAAAAATTGGAAAAGGCCCCTCAGTTTACACAGAACATTATGTTCAGTGATGAATGAGGCAAACTTTTTTGGGTGGACCATTTATATGGATACACCTAAATAAAATGGGAATGGTGACAGTTTTCTTGCGTAGGGTGTCTTGCATTGAAATCTGCTGCAATGACCCGGGTACTGTGTTCACCAGACATCAACACAATTTCTATCCTCTCCTCACATTTTAACCTCTGTGACATGTCAATGGCTGTAAACAAAGAGAAACTTGTAAATAACTCATGAAAGAATAAAGTTACGTTAAAACCAAGCACATAGTTTTTCTTCTGAAATTCTCAATAAAGTTTGATGTGTCACATGACCCTCTTCAGGTAGAAAAAAAATAAAGTTGGATCCAAAATGTCCGACTTCAAAATGGCCACCATGGTTACCACCCATTTAGAAAAGTCTTCCTCCTCCCATATACTAATGTGTCACAAACAAAAGCTGATATCACCAACCATTCCCATTTTATTTAGGTGTATCAATATAAATGGCCCACCCTGTACATTTCAGTAGGCCACCATTTCAGATTTTAACATCATTACTTCTAGCTGGTGTTATAAAGTATTCTAATTTACTGAGGTAATGACTTTTGGGTTTTCATTGGCTGTAAGCCATAATCATCAACATTAACAGAAACAAAAAATTGGAATAGATCGTTCTGTTTGTAATAACTGTATATAATATACGAGTTTCACTTTTTGTATTGAAGAACTGAAATAAATTAACTTTTTGATTATATTCTAATTTTGTGATTAGCACCTCTAAAATACAGTGCTGTAACTTGTAAGATGTAGAGACAGAAAATACATTCCTTACAGGTTTTCCATGTAGCGCATGACAAAATGATAATGATTATTATCCACCACCTTTAGGCTATGTGCCCACGTTGCAGAAATGCTGCAGAATTGTCCGCAGCATTTCCACAACTCCCATCTGGGGGTAAAACGCATGCGGAATTTGCATGCGTTTTCCCACAAAACACAAACGTTTTGCAAGTGTTTTTAGCTTGCAGAATGCTTGCGCTTTCCAAGCCATTTGAAGCATTGCTTGGAAAAGTGATTGACAGGTTGGTCACACTTGTCAAGCATAGTGCTTGACAAGTGTGACCGACTTTTTACTATTGATGCTGCCTATGCATCATCACTAGTAAAAGATAGAATGTTTTAAAAAAAATAAAATAAAAAAAATAGAGATATAATTACCCTCCGTCGGCCCCTGGAGTCCTCCCGGTCCTCAGCGGCGCTGTCGTCAAGTTCCGTTCCCAGGGATGCATCGCACGAATGACCTCTGATGACGTCGCGGTCACGCGACTGCTACGTCATCTGGGGCGATTCTCGCAATGCATCCCTGGGAATGGAAGTTGCTGGCAGCGCTACGTGCACCGCTGAGGACTCCAGGGGGTGACAGTGTAAGTATATCCCTATTTGTTATTTTAATTTTTTTTTTTTATTTTTTATTTTTTTACAGGAATATGGTACCCAAGGCCTGGAGGAAAGTCTCCTCTCCTCCAGACCCTGGGTATCATCCACACATGAAGCACTCACTTTACGGATGGTGGGCATGGCCACATGCGTAAAGTGAGCGTTTCAATGCAATCCTATGGCGGCGGAATCGTTGTGATTCGGCAAAATTAATGGACATGCTGTAGATTTTTCTGCTATGCGATTCCGCAGCGGAAAAATCCGCAGCATTAGCACAGCAGTTGCAGAATCCCTTAGGATTGCATGGGATGCGTTTTACCCAGCGTTTAAGCGTTTCCGCAGCAGCAAAAATGCTTAAAAAACACATGGGCACACGGCCTGAAAGTTGCATTTTGAAAAGGGATTGTCCAGAAATAACTGTTAATTGCCTATAGGCTTACAAAAGGTAGAAAATAAGCTGTACTCATCCTCCCCGCTGCTGTCCCAATCTTTGTTGACAGGCTGTAGTGGTGATGTCATTATTACAGTGCATAACCACTGCAGCCAATCACTGAGCTTAATGGCTATGCTGATGTAGACCGAATAATTCATTGGGTCCAGTGATTGGCTGCAAAGGTCAAGTGCATTGTATTAATGACACCATCACTGCAACCAGTTAACAAAAACTGCAACAGCAGATAGGCATCACTGGACCTGGAAAGTATTGGCATGTGATATTTTCTACCTCTGTAAGCTTAGGAGACAATATACCTTAATCCTGGACAAATTCTTAAATTGGCTAAAAAACATACAAATAGTCTAAAATTGAAAAGTGCTCAGAAAATTCTATAAATCGCAAGTATAAGACAGAACTGCTAGACAAACTGCACCTTCCTGAGAAATTAAATAAAATATAGTTATAAGGATTTCCTGTGTATGTACAGAAGTCAGATACTGCTCTTACCTCACCAAATGCTCCTCTCCCAATTACTTTTAAAATCTCAAAGTCTTCTCTTTTGAGCCTCATTTGTTTGATCTTTGAGGCAAATGGCTCAGCTGAAAAAAAAAATAAATAAATAATATTTACTTGAGATTCAACTATATAATCAATTTTCCATACCCACTACACATTTTAAGATTTAGAATAGATCTGTACTATTTTATTTTTTATTTTTTTTTTTTAAACCTGCAAATCACATTAAAATGTACACTATTTGAAGATCATAGGGAACATTTCCACAATAAGGCTGGAGACACACTAATGTTTAAAAATTCGGTCCAATGTTGATCCAGAAAAGTAGGACTAGTGACATTTGAGTACAACGCTATTTTTTGGACGTAAGATCCGTCTGACATGAGTATGCAATGAGTTTCATACAATAATTCTGTCATTTCAAGCAAGTTTACTAACTAATAAAACAATCTCATACAACGAGATAGAGGTCATTGAGATACTCAGTGCTTTAAGTCTGTAGTTGTATTTATTTCATTTTGAAATAAATACAAGAACAAATTGGTGTGGGGTCCCATTTTTTTTTTTCCCACTAACCAGCTGATGGAAAGCAGACAGCTGAGAGCTGGTCTTAGTAGCATGGGAAGGGGAAATAAACATGGAGCGTCCTAGGCTGTTAATATGTCACAGCCATCTACCTAGCCTATACTGGTTATTACAAGGTAGGACTCCCCCAAAACAATGATGTGGTGTCCCCCCTATATATAATAACCTGCAAAGGCTAAACAGAGAGCTGCATGCTGATATTAATATCCTGCGAAGGGGCCATGGATATTGGACCCATCCCAGACTACGAAAATCATCTCTCAGCCGCACCAGAAATGGAGCATCCACTAGATGTGCTGATTCTGGCGCTTAGACTCCGCCCTTCCCACTTGCCCTGGTGCAGTGGCAAGTTGGGTAATAGTACTGGGGTTGAGGTCTGCTTTATAATATCTTAAAGACCCCCCCCCCCTATTACTAGCCCCATAGTCAAACGTAATAAAGACCGCTTAAAATCCTTTATTTTAAACTAAAAACTCCCCATCCAAAGAAAAAAAAACACAAAGTAATCCTCACCTGTCCACAAATAATCCCTATTTGACGCTGTCCCACAAAGAACTCCAGCTATTAGTACATCAGGTTGGTTTGTTGAGCGGTGTCATGATGTGACCGCTCAGCAAGCCAACCGCAACACACAGAAAGAGTGAGAATGATCCTGCAGTGTGTAGCACTGACGTCAGTAAGGTCACCAGAGTTCATAGCTGATGAGCCCCCAATCACCTTACTGACATGACCACTCTCATTGTGAGAAAATTCTCACGATGCGAACAGTGAGGTCAGTAAGGTGACCAGGGGTTCATCGGCTATGAACTCCGGTGACCTTACTCATGTCAGCGCTAGATACTGCAGGAGGGTTCTCTGGGAAATCAGCATTTTCTTCATGTGGGCATTTTGCCTTTACAAGTACTATAGAATTGATAGAATTATATATTGAATTTAAATTAGTTGTCCAGACAGAAATCATTGATGAAGGTCATCAATATGAGATTGGGAAGGAAGGGGGGGTGAGGTCCAACACCCAGCAACCCATGACCAGCTGAAAACCGCTCAGCTGGACACTGGATGTAGACAATGTATAGAGCATCTCCAAGGAGCCTCATTAATTGTTGCTTCTGCAGACCAGCCGCTATTCTATGTATAGGTCATCAATTTCTTCAGAGAACCCCATTAATGAAGTTCGACTTTTTTTTTTTCAACCTTAAAAGGGAATCAGTCACCCTTTTTTTGGCCTTTCAGCTGCCGGCATAGACATCAGGGGCTTATATACAGCATTCTGTAATGCTGTAGATAAGCCCCCGATGTAACCTGAAAGATAAGAAAAACATGTTATATTATACTCACGGAGGTGGGCAGTCCGGTCCGATGGGTGTCGCCGTCCCGTCTGGCGCCTCCCTTCTTCAGGCGATGACGTCCTCTTCTCCTGTCCTGTAATGGCTACGGCGCAAGCGCACTGCTCAGCCCTGTTGAGGGCAGAGCAGAGTCCTGCAGTGCGCAGGCTTCGGGAGAGGTCTGGCCCGCCTGCGCACTGCAGAATTCTGCTCTGCCCTCAACAGGGCAGAGCAATGCGCCGGAGCCATTTCAGGATGGGATAAGAGGACGTCATCGCATAAAGGGTGGCGTCGGACCAGACCGCAACACCCATCGGACCGGACCGCCCACCTCTGAGTATAATATAACGTGTTTTTCTTCTCTTTCAGGTTACATCGGGGGCTTATCTACAGCATTACAGAATGCTGTAGATAAGCCCCCGATGTCTATACCGGCAGCTAATAGCGCAAAAAAGGGTGACAGATTCCCTTTAAAAATATCACAACTTCAAATGTTTTTCTATATGAAACAAGGTTACAGTGTCTTTTCAACAAAAGCAAAAAAGTGAAACTACATTGGAATTTTTGGGTTGTAACCCGGTTGCCAAATGAAGAAACATTTGAGATAAATACAGCTCTGGCAAAAAGTTAAGAGACCACTTCCAGATGTTCAGTTTGTCTGATTTTTCCCTTTATAGGTATATTTGAGTAAAATGTAAATTGTTCCTTTAGTCTATAAACTTGACATTTCTCCGAATTTCCAAGCTCTAAATTTTGCACTTTTTTTTCTGACAAAGAAAAATGGTCAAAAGAAAAAAAAGAAAAAAAAAAAAAAAAAGTGCTTTCAGACCTCAAATAATGCAAAGAAAATAAGTTCATAATCATTTAGAAACAATACTAAATGTTTTAGCTCAGGAAGAGATCTGAAATCAATATTTTGTGGAATAACCATGATTTTTTAAAAACAGCTTTGATAATCCCGAGATTCCGCATAAATTTTAACAAATTCAAGGCTTTACCAATCTTCAGGGATGCTCGACAAAAGTGGCCCTTCCCTTTTCCATTTCAGTGGGGGGCATGGTTCTTTACGATATCTTGGTATTCTTCCACCCTCCAACCCACATACTAATTACCAACTTAATATTCGACCCTTAATATGTGCCATTACTCGGGAAATACAATCTTGGGACAACTTTTAAAATTATCTTTCGCGGGTAAAGCTCTCTTTATTAGAGTTGAGCGAAACGGGTCGAAAAAATTCAAAAGTCGCCGACTTTCGGCAAAGTCGGGTTTCATGAAACGAAACCCGACCCTAGGATGAGGTCGGCGACTTACGCGCCAAAGTCGCGTTTCAAAAGTTTGTTTTGCGCTCTTTTTCAGCCAATCAGGATCCACGGACACTGTGGGCAACGTGATGACCTAGGCACGGGTCACCACCATCTTTCAGAAGGGCATGCAAGTGATTGGCTTGCTTTGGTGGGCGTCACAGGGGGTATAAAAGGGCGTGCACGCCGACCGCCATCTTACTTCTGCCGAACTTAGTATAGGGAGAGGTTGCTGCTGATTCTGTAGGGAGAGCGTTAGGCAGGGAAGACGACAAAAAAACTGCTTCTGCTGCTAGCGATTTGGCCTGCACAACACACCAGTCACTGTGTGTGTAGTGCAAGGGGAGGCTATATTGTGGTGTATCAGTGGTGTTGGTTGTTGGGCTGCCTTTTAAGGCTTCCTGACACGCTGGCATTGCTGTTTACCCACTGCTCCGCAAACTGCTTTTTTAAAAGCAATCCAATCTCCCTTATCCTCTAGTCACTTTTGTCACAGCTGTGCCATCGAGCCTGTCACATAGCGCTCAGATATCAGTGGGCCTCACACAATCCACAAGTGTCCAGTGTCCAAAAGTGTGCGCAGAGATTCAAAATCTCCATTATCCTCTCGTCACTTTGGTCACAGGCAGCTGTGCCATCGAGCGTGTCACATAGCGCTCAGATATCAGTGGGCCTCACACAATCCACAAGTGTCCAGTGTCCAAAAGTGTGCGCAGAGATTCAAAATCTCCATTATCCTCTCGTCACTTTGGTCACAGGCAGCTGTACCATCGAGCGTGTCACATAGCGCTCAGATATCAGTGGGCCTCACACAATCCACAAGTGTCCAGTGTCCAAAAGTGTGCGCAGAGATTCAAAATCTCCATTATCCTCTCGTCACTTTGGTCACAGGCAGCTGTGCCATCGAGCCTGTCACATAGCGCTCAGATATCAGTGGGCCTCACACAATCCACAAGTGTCCACTGTCCACAAGTGTGTGCAGAAATTCTAAATCTCCCCTGTCCTATAGACACCTTGTACCTTGTTTTACATTACTATATAGTTTGTTGGATTTTGTCTACATTTCTACCAAAAATGAGGAAGGCTGGTGGAAGAGGCCGTGGAATTGGGCGGGGGTTGGCAGCTGGTAATGATGGTGTTGGTGGTGGATCTGATGGTAGTGGCAAGAGCAAAATAGGACCGAATGCAGGAGGTGCTGACCCTGCGTCATCGTCTGGCTACATAAGGCCTCGAACGCTTAGTTTTCTAGGAGTTGGCAAACCGCTTTTAAAGGCAGAGCATCAGGAAAAAGTTTTGTCTTACATTGCTGACTCAGCCTCCAGCTCTATCGCCTCCTATTCTTCAGTTGTAAAAAGTAAAAGCACTGAGTCGTCATTGGAGGCTCATGTTCATGAACCACACCTTTCCTTGTGTCCTTCACCCCAACCAAGATTGAAGGATGACGCAGGCCATACTACTGATTACTCCATGGAGCTGTTTTCACATACCATGCCTGGATTATCAAGTGAAATGGTGAATTACCCAGGCCAAGATGAATCTGACATGGAGTGCACTGATGCACAGCCGCTGATGGATGATTCTGCTGGTACATTCACTCAGAGCACTACATTGTCCTCGCAGTGTACAGAGCCAGATTTTGACCCTGATGAGACTCAGGTGCCCCTTCCCGCACACTATACCACCATACACGGTGACACAGAGGAAGGTGCACATGACATAGAAGAGGAGGTGATGGATGACCCAGTTGTTGACCCAGATTGGCATCCATTGGGGGATGAGGGTGCTGCTTCCAATAGCTCAGATGAGGAGCATCCACAGCAGACATCGACATCGCAACAGCTGTTATCTGGCAGGCCCGGAGCACTCCAAAGACAGGTTCCAAACATCAAAAGAGTTGCTGGACAGCTTGTCCAGAGGGTCAAAAGATCACAGCGTGCTAGGCCGCAAAATGTCTGCCAAAGTAGGAAGAGTGCAGTGTGGCACTTTTTTGAACAAAATCCTCATGATCAGGCCAAGGTTATCTGTAAGAAGTGCGCAAAGACCTTTAGCCGAGGGAAAAATCTGAAAAATTTGAATACCAGTTGCATGCTTAGACATTTAACCAGCATGCACTTGCAAGCGTGGACACAACACCAAACCTCAAGTGCCACATGTGCAACTGATCACAACGAAGGTAGTCAGCAACGCTACATTGTTTCCCCCACTGTAAGCCCACCGGTTAGCACAGCAGCAAATGTTGAGGTGTCGTTGCAAGACCACAGCAGTCAGGGAATCCCACTGTTATATCAACGAAAGACTGATTCTAGGCCATCAGAAAGAACACCAACTCCATCACCATCATCAACCCTCTCAGTCCGCCCTGTCCACCGCTACTTCCACCATATGCAGCTCTCAAGTCCAGCTCACCCTCCCAGACACTATGAGTAGGTCAAGAAAGTACTCAGTCTCTCATCCGCGTACACTGGGTTTGAACGCCCACATTGCCAAACTAATCTCGTTTGAGATGATGCCCTTTCGGTTGGTGGAAAGCACAGCTTTCCGCGAACTCATGGCCTATGCAGTACCACGCTATGACCTACCCAGTCGCCACTTCTTCTCTCGCAAAGCCATCCCAGCCCTCCACCATCATGTGAAAGACCGCATTGTCCATGCACTCAAGCAGTCAGTGAGCGGAAAGGTGCACCTCACAACTGATGCATGGTCCAGTCGGCATGGCCAGGGCCGTTACGTGTCCATCACTGCGCACTGGGTTAATGTGGTGGATGCAGGGTCCACAGGGGACAGCGGTGGTGGGACAGTGCTGCCTAGCCCACGGTATAGGAAACAGTTGGCTGTAGGCGTTCGACCCTCCTCCTCCAGAAGCGAAAGCTCGTCCACAGAGCGCAGTCGTACGAGCACTCCATCTGCAGCTGCCACTGTTGCACACGATGTGTCCCCCTATCGAGCAGCTAGCGGAAAGCGTCAGCAGGCTGTGTTGCAGATGATGTGTTTGGGCGACAGACACACCGCCGAGGTGCTGGCCAAGTACTTGAAGCGACAAACTGAGTCATGGCTGGGCAGTGTACATCTTGAGGCAGGCAAGGTAGTTAGTGATAACGGCCGTAATTTTGTGGCAGCCATAGCCCTTTCAAAACTCAGCCACATACCTTGCTTGGCTCCCACCTTGAACCTGGTGGTGCAGTGCTTCCTCAAAAATTATCCGGAGTTAACAGCCCTGCTCCAGAAGGTGCGAAGACTGTGCGCGCACATCCGCCGGTCGCCTGTACACTCTGTTCGTATGCAGAAGCTGCAGCAATTGCTCCACCTTCCCAACCACCGCCTCATTATCGACATTGCAACAAGGTGGAACTCCACCCTGCACATGGTGGAGCGGCTGTGCGAGCAGAGGCAGGCCATAATGCATTTGTGGGAGGATACACGGCCAGGCACTTTGAGAGCAGACATGGAGTTGACAGGCGTGCAGTGGTCGAAGCTGAAAGACCTTTGTAAAGTCCTTCAGTGTTTTGAGGAATGCACACGGCTGGTAAGCGCAGACGACGCCATCCTAAGCATGAGCATCCCACTTATGCGTCTGCTCATGCAAACTTTGACGCACCTTAAGGAGCAGGCGTCTACAGCCAATGTTGATGAGGAGGAAGAGGAGGAGGGAATCCTTGATGACATTCAGCCATTGTCTGCTCAGGGACCTCTCCTGGACGAGGTGGATGAAGAAGAGGAGGAGGAGGAGGATGATGGGGATGATTACTTAGGGGAGGAGGATGCATCTCGTGGGGCAAGTGAAAATGTTGGCGTGGCAAGGTCTGGTACAGGGTTTGTGCGTGACTGGAGGGATGTGGATTTGCCAGAAAGTGCTCCTCCACCCAGCACTCGCAGTGCATCATTGACACCGGGAACATTGGCCCACATGTCAGATTATGCCTTGCGGATCCTAAAAAGGGACCCCCGCATTGCCAAAATGATGAACAATGACGACTACTGGTTGGCCAGCATCCTGGATCCACGCTATAAAGGCAAATTACAAAACATCATGCCACAGGAGAACCTTGACCTAATATTGGCTAATAAACAAGCAACTCTGGTAAATCGGTTGCTTGAGGCATTCCCAGCACACAGCAGCGGTGATGGTTCTCACACGAGCCGTACGGGCCGGGGGCAGCTTGGCAGAGGTGTTCGTGGTGCACACAGCAGAAGTGGCGTTGGAGACAGGGGTTTCATGACAATGTTGTGGACTGATTTTTCAAATACCGCTCACACAACTGGTAATACTGCATCGATGGAAAGTGACAGGAGACAGCAGTTGTCAACTATGGTTACAAACTACTTTTCCTCCCATATCGATGTTCTCCCACACAGGTCATTCCCCTTTGACTATTGGGCCGCTAAACTGGACACCTGGCCTGAATTGGCCCAATATGCCTTACAGGAGCTCGCTTGCCCAGCTGCAAGTGTGCTATCGGAAAGAGTCTTCAGTGCAGCTGGATCAATCCTGACAGAAAAAAGGACCCGTCTGTCAACCCAAAATGTGGATGATCTAACCTTCATTAAAATGAACCACGCATGGGTTTCCAAGGATTTTGTCCCACCTTCCCCTGATGACACATAGGGTGACAGAAAAATGGCTTGCTTTGGTCCACCTTTTCCTGGTACTTCACCTATTTCGCCTTTTGCATCAGCTGAATGTCCAACATCAACATATGCCACTTTCTAAAACTCCATAACTGTGCTGCCTCCCCCCCCCCATGGCCGGGGTCACCACCTACCGCACAACACCGTACGAGTGCCGTTGCCCTGGACAGGTGGGTAGGCCGACTCTTGGGCGCGGGCACTGGCACAGGGTCCCTCATAGTGCAATCAAGTGTCTCTGACGGTGGTGGTGCACACCCGCCGTCAGACACACCGCTGTACTATGAGGGGCCCAGCGCCAGTACCGACGCCCACGAGTGGGCCCCCCTTGCTTGGGCAGGGCCCCAGCATTTGCAATCTTTACCTCTCCCTGCTCCTCCGCTGTGTAATCTGGGCCGTCAAATCCATACTGTGCCTGACACCGTCTGAGCCTGCCTCCTGAGACATATTTTGAATGTGTACGCTATCCATACATGTTATCTGGGGATACGGTACCCTTTCTAACCTTTGTGCAATCACGTGCAATCCATACTGGGCCTAACACCGTCTGAGCCTGCCTCATGCTGTATAGACATATATTTTGAATGTGTACGCTATCAATACATGTTATCCAGGGATACGGTACCCTTTCTAACCTTTGTGCAATCACGTGCAATCCATACTGGGCGTGAGAACGGCTGGCGAGCTGTTAAGCAAGCTACAGCACCTGTCCAGACAAGTACAGGGATTCCCTAGCGAGGAGACTTATTTGATTGTTTTCAATGTTGGGACAGCAATTTTTGGGGAGCACTATACTCTGGAGAATGATAGATGGGGCCCACCATACACTGGAACATTCCAAAGGTGGACATCAGACACTGGAGCAGCATTTACAGGGCCCATTATACACTAGAGCATTAGAAATGGGGCCCATTATGTTTGGAGCATTATTTGGGCCCATAAGACAGTGGAGCTTCATCCATGGGGACCAACATATACTGTAGCATTATGTGGAGCTCATCATATACTGTTTCAAACATTATATGGGACCAATGATTCTGTATGGAGAAATAGATGGGCCTCGTCATGAGATGTAAAAAGTGAGGTATTTTTCATTGTACTATACCGCTATTTATCTGCCGTATCGGAGCATGATGAGTTGTGGTATGTGTTAAAGGGGCGCTCTTTCGCCCAGGGCACATGAAAACCTGCAGCCAGCCCTCCCCCCCCCCACAACTTTAGCCAAATAACCCCCATTTTTCAGTGCGTAACTTGTATTATGAAGTTAATTAAGGTTGACAAGCTTAAGTAAGAAGAATTGATGCTTTTGGCATTCAAATGGGCACTGTAGGTGTGTTTCCTGTCCTCCTCTCACTGCCGACTTTTATTCCCCATTGACTTACATTGGGTTTCGTGTTTCGGGACGACCCCGACTTTTCCCTATAATCGGACGATCTTGCTCGACCCGACTTTTGGAAAAGTCGGGTTTCACGAAACGAAACGCGACCCTAAAAAACCAAAAGTCACTCAACTCTACTCTTTATTAAAATGGTTTCCTTTTCTAAAATACTCTTCCCTTTACAAACGCTACCTATTTTCTATTATCTAAAGCTGTCGATCAACTCCTAACTAAGATTTCTCGACAATTTATATGGGGCTCGAGGGGGAGAGCTAAGATCAGTATTTCTGAATTGCAACAGGCTAAATTTTTTTTTTTTTTTTTTGGGGGGGGGGGGGGGTGTGGTCTCAATTTTCCAAATTTAAGAGATTGTGTAGTGTTGAAGCCACTTTCAGACATTCGCTTGATTGGATTTGGGCCCATACTAAATTTACCAACACCCCATTAGATGAAGCAATGTCTGGACCGATCAGTCTTCCTGCCTTACTCCATTTACAACAAAATAGAGTTCCTGCTGCAATCAGGGATAATCCTCTGCTATGGTCCATGGTATTGGCATGGCATCATGCTAGAAGGATCAGCGGACTAGACCCTTATACCTCAGTTTTCCTTCCCTTTCAATGTAACCCTTTCTTTTTAGAGGGCAGATCACCCCCAATTTACTGAGTGCTGGGGGAGAGGGTGCAGACTGCTCTGCGATCTTCTGACAACTGCTCAGTGTCCTCTTTCTCTGTAGGGTATTTTCTCCAAATATTCAATCTTAGTGGGTAATATTTTTATTACTACTCAGATTAAGCATTTTGTTGACTCGGTCTTCCGAGGCATACCAGACAGTGTCAGAACCTGTCCTCTGCATCTCATCTCCCTTGGCGCTCGTGCAGGAGTTTATTTGCTAAGTCTTGTCTATAAATCAATCAAACCTATTTCATGGTCAGATTCTTCACCAGGCCCGGCAAATGGGTATCACAACTATCTAATTATAGACTGACTGATCTTTTGAAAGCCACTCTACATTTAAACTCTTTATTGCCATGTGACAGCTACTCAACTACGGCCCTCATGATTTTCAATAGGACTTACATCTTCCCGGAGGTCAAATCTAAGATGTCTCTATCGGCTAATCCCTCTTGTCCCAAGTGTTTACACTCTCCAGCTGACATCTTTCATTGTCTCTGGCATTATCCGAAGATACAGGAGGTTTAGGATATGCTTCTTCGCCATCTCACCAACACCTGTAACATTTGCTTTACATTATCTCCGGAATGGGCATTATTTTTCTCCCACAGGATCAACTACTCAGACTCTCTGCTCAGCAACGACGTGTTCTAACTCTTTGGGTGGAGTATTCTGCATTTGTGGGCACAGTATGCAACCCCTTCACTAAATCTAATTTCTTCAAAGGTAACATTTGTTTAAAATGGATTGGATTGAGTCCATACGTCACAAAGAAAGTCATGTGGAACATTTTTTCCTCACATGGTCCTCCTTTATTGATCTCCAGCCACTATCGGTGCCTCAAGCATTACATGGTTGTTTTCAATTCACCGATTGGTATATGAGAGCGCTTATATCTGGTAACACACCTATTAGGTTTACCTGATTAAACCTGCAGGGTTTCAGACATCACAAACAAAAAGCACAGAATGACAAATGTGCAAAAATACCTTGCAATAAGACATAACAGTAGTCAGCAAGTGCTGATAAAAGGTAATAACAAACACAGGGTATTTAGTCTATACGTTTTTTTGCAAAAAAATGTATACCAAGCTGCCTCACCAACGTCAAGGTAACCCGTATTGAAGCAGTCCCTATCTAATGTATTTAATACCTGAACATATGAACTGTGTCTAAATGAGCAGGATTAAGATAGGCGCTTTCTGGTATGGGCACGTGATGTAAGACAGCTCCTTATGTGCATGTCACACAAGAGAGGGGTGGGGTCTCTCAAATCATGCATAAGCATGAAAAAAACTGGATTAAAAACACACATGTGACATGCACAATGTGAACAAGTCTGTTGGACCATGTTCACTCCACCCTGACTGAAACACAAACAAAAAGCACAGAATGACAAATGTGCAAAAATACCTTGCAATAAGACATAACAGTAGTCAGCAAGTGCTGATAAAAGGTAATAACAAACACAGGGTATTTAGTCTATACGTTTTTTTGCAAAAAAATGTATACCAAGCTGCCTCACCAACGTCAAGGTAACCCGTATTGAAGCAGTCCCTATCTAATGTATTTAATACCTGAACATATGAACTGTGTCTAAATGAGCAGGATTAAGATAGGCGCTTTCTGGTATGGGCACGTGATGTAAGACAGCTCCTTATGTGCATGTCACACAAGAGAGGGGTGGGGTCTCTCAAATCATGCATAAGCATGAAAAAAACTGGATTAAAAACACACATGTGACATGCACAATGTGAACAAGTCTGTTGGACCATGTTCACTCCACCCTGACTGAAACACAAACAAAAAGCACAGAATGACAAATGTGCAAAAATACCTTGCAATAAGACATAACAGTAGTCAGCAAGTGCTGATAAAAGGTAATAACAAACACAGGGTATTTAGTCTATACGTTTTTTTGCAAAAAAATGTATACCAAGCTGCCTCACCAACGTCAAGGTAACCCGTATTGAAGCAGTCCCTATCTAATGTATTTAATACCTGAACATATGAACTGTGTCTAAATGAGCAGGATTAAGATAGGCGCTTTCTGGTATGGGCACGTGATGTAAGACAGCTCCTTATGTGCATGTGTTATGTCTTATTGCAAGGTATTTTTGCACATTTGTCATTCTGTGCTTTTTGTTTGTGTTTCAGTCAGGGTGGAGTGAACATGGTCCAACAGACTTGTTCACATTGTGCATGTCACATGTGTGTTTTTAATCCAGTTTTTTTCATGCTTATGCATGATTTGAGAGACCCCACCCCTCTCTTGTGTGACATGCACATAAGGAGCTGTCTTACATCACGTGCCCATACCAGAAAGCGCCTATCTTAATCCTGCTCATTTAGACACAGTTCATATGTTCAGGTATTAAATACATTAGATAGGGACTGCTTCAATACGGGTTACCTTGACGTTGGTGAGGCAGCTTGGTATACATTTTTTTGCAAAAAAACGTATAGACTAAATACCCTGTGTTTGTTATTACCTTTTATCAGCACTTGCTGACTACTGTTATGTCTTATTGCAAGGTATTTTTGCACATTTGTCATTCTGTGCTTTTTGTTTGTGTTTCAGTCAGGGTGGAGTGAACATGGTCCAACAGACTTGTTCACATTGTGCATGTCACATGTGTGTTTTTAATCCAGTTTTTTTCATGCTTATGCATGATTTGAGAGACCCCACCCCTCTCTTGTGTGACATGCACATAAGGAGCTGTCTTACATCACGTGCCCATACCAGAAAGCGCCTATCTTAATCCTGCTCATTTAGACACAGTTCATATGTTCAGGTATTAAATACATTAGATAGGGACTGCTTCAATACGGGTTACCTTGACGTTGGTGAGGCAGCTTGGTATACATTTTTTTGCAAAAAAACGTATAGACTAAATACCCTGTGTTTGTTATTACCTTTTATCAGCACTTGCTGACTACTGTTATGTCTTATTGCAAGGTATTTTTGCACATTTGTCATTCTGTGCTTTTTGTTTGTGTTTCAGTCAGGGTGGAGTGAACATGGTCCAACAGACTTGTTCACATTGTGCATGTCACATGTGTGTTTTTAATCCAGTTTTTTTCATGCTTATGCATGATTTGAGAGACCCCACCCCTCTCTTGTGTGACATGCACATAAGGAGCTGTCTTACATCACGTGCCCATACCAGAAAGCGCCTATCTTAATCCTGCTCATTTAGACACAGTTCATATGTTCAGGTATTAAATACATTAGATAGGGACTGCTTCAATACGGGTTACCTTGACGTTGGTGAGGCAGCTTGGTATACATTTTTTTGCAAAAAAACGTATAGACTAAATACCCTGTGTTTGTTATTACCTTTTATCAGCACTTGCTGACTACTGTTATGTCTTATTGCAAGGTATTTTTGCACATTTGTCATTCTGTGCTTTTTGTTTGTGTTTCAGTCAGGGTGGAGTGAACATGGTCCAACAGACTTGTTCACATTGTGCATGTCACATGTGTGTTTTTAATCCAGGGTTTCAGACATGCCTGGGGGGGGGATGGGGGGAGTTTGGGTCGGGACTGACTTATACTGAATAACCCCGTCTTCCTTTGAGTCTTTAAAGCTACACTTTATGGATATTATGTTATTCTTTGTCTTTATATGCTATGTATGTTACCGATTCTTATCTAGCTAGCAGACAGTTCTAGAAAAAAAAAAAAAGCTTTCATGCATCTTGGCATGCTTTCCACCAGGCTTTCACACTGCTTCTGGTGCAAAAATGTAAGCAGTTCTTCTTTGTTTGTTGGCTTGTGACTATCCATCATCCTCTTGATTACATTTCAGAGGTTTTCAATGGGGTTCAGGTCTGGAGAATGGGCTGGCCATGACAGGGTTTTGATGTGGTGGTCTCTTAAAATTTCAGCAATATACAGCTTCGGCTAAAATTAATACAACATGCACTCAAATGTTGTCATGTAACCCTAGACATAAGTGTGTGGGTGTTTCAAGATTAGAAGTTACCCCTTATTTACACCACCTAAATTCACAATCCCTGGTGGTCTGAGTGTTACTTTACCCTCAACTCCATTTAGTGGATGGGTGAGGATATAAAGCAAACCTCCACTCCATTCATTCTCAATGGGATCACAGTGATGACCAAAAGCTGCGCTCTTCAGAGCAATGTTCTCGGCATCAGTGGGTGTCCCAGCGGTCCGAGCTCTCAGACCTCCAGTGATCATGAAGTTGAGCCCTATTCTATGGCTAGAGCGCAACTTCCAGTTTTGGTACATACTCTTTAATATCCAAAAGCAGTGATAGAAACTAGTCGCCATCCATTGTTACATTCTTAGATACGGTTTGTGTTTCCGAGGTCGTGTCTAAGGACCAGTTCTTTTCATGAGGAGATAATTTAATGCTATTCATTCGTTAAAAAAAGAAAAAAAAAAAAAAAAAAAATTACATCCAAACCACAAAGTATCAGGATGACTCATTTTATACTACCCTATTATATATAAAAGTGGGTAAGTTCTCATGACTCTACCCTATGTAATACCCTCAGGCAGATCATTACATTTTTATTCAGCTAAATACAACATCAAGGCAAGAACAACTATTCCCAATGTGCATCACCATAATGGTCTAATACATATGGAAAACACAGCAAATTGGAAAGAGAACAGGCAAGTATAATATCCCTCTGTCCTCAAGGTACGTTCACACAAAATATGAAATAATTTTTGTCCATGTGGAAAACGGACAGCACAACAATCCAATGTTCGTCTATGAGCTAGTGCACACAAGCTTTTGTTCACCTGGAACTTCGAGTCAGTGGAAAAAAAAAAAAAAAAAAAGTAGCATGCTCAAGTGTGGTCCAATTTACAGACCAGACTAAAGCCCCCGTTACACACTGCGATATCGCTAGCAATATTGCTGTAAAGTCACCGATTTTGTGACGTAGCAGCGATATTGCTAGCGATATCGCTACATGTGATACTTACCTCCAACCCGCTGCTGATCGTTGGTCGCGCGAGAACGTCCTGGATCATTTCTTGCCGGGCGCTTCCTGTGGCGCCGACGAGCGACGCGTGGACGCGGGTGGGAGGACGCCAGGATCGCCGTGTCTGACAGGTAAGTAACGACCCCCGACCGCTGCTATGTCGCTGCTGAGATCTGCCTGTGTGGCAGCTCACTAGCGACCACTTACCGATGCACCAGCGATCCTTAGCGATGCACCAGTGATCCCGACAACGATATGTGTAACAGTACCCTAACACAGGTAAATTAGTTATGCGGACAGGCACAAATGGAGACAGTCAGCGCTGATAAATATAGCCTCTGACAGCTCAGCCTAAGGACTCATTCACACATCAGTGATTTTTCTCATATGCATAAAAAAGTCCAAGTATCAGTTTTTCTCGACAAAAAAAAAAAAAAAGACATGGACGTTTATCAAGCTCCCCTTAGCGACAGCCATTTTTTTTTTTTTTTTTTAAATCTGACCAGTGTCACTTTGTGTGGTAATAACTCTGGAACACTTCAAATCCCAGTGGTTTTGAGATAGTTTTTTCATGGCACATTAAAATTTGTGATAATGGTAAATTTAGGTCAATATGTTTTGTGTTCGTTGACAAAAAATATCAGAAATTTGAGAAAAATTAAATAGCAGTTTACAAACTTTGAATTAATATGATTTAATAGCGCCATTAATTCCATGGTGCTGTAACATGAGAAGGGGGGGTTACATATAAAGTTATAGATATCGTTAACAGTAAACAAATTTACAATGACAGACTGGTGCAGAGGGGAGAGGACCCTGTCCTTGCGGACTTACATTCTATGGGATAGTGAGGAAGAGACAGAAGGCCGGGGGTGCAGCAGCTCTGGTGGTGGGGAGGCGGCAGAATGGTTATAGCAGGCTGTAAGCTTTCCTGAAAAGATGGGTTTTCAGGTTCCATTTGAAGGATCCAAGGGTGGTGGATAATAGGACGTGTTGAAGCATTGAATTCCAGAAGATGGGGGATATTCGGGAGAAATCTTGGAGGCGGTTGTGTGAGGAACGAATAATTGTGGAGGAGAGTAGGAGGTCTTGGGAGGATCGAAGATTACGTGAGGAAAGATATTGGAAGATTAGTTCAGAGATATAGGGAGGAGATAGGTTGTGGATGGCTTTGTAGGTCAGCGTTAGTAGTTTGAACTGGATTCGTTGGGGAATTGGGAGCCAATGGAGGGATTTACAGAGGGGAGAAACAGGGGAGTAGTGAGGAGAGAGGTGGATTAGTCGGGCAGCAGAGTTGAGGACAGACTGGAGTGGTGCAAGAGAGTTAGCATGGAGGCCACAGAGGAGAGTGTTGCAGTAGTCACGGCAGGAGATGATGAGGGCATGTACAAAACTTTTAGTAGATTGAGGGCAGAGGAAGGGACGGATTCAGGAAATATTTTTGAGTTGGAGGCGACAGGAGGTGGCAAGAGTTTGGACGTGTGGATGTGTCGAGAGTTACTCCGAGGCAGCAGATTTCAGGTGCGGGAGAGAGCGTGATGCCGTTTACCATAATAGATTGGGTAGGGAAGATGCGCGAGATGGAGTAAAGATAATGAGTTCAGTTTTGTCTACATTGAGTTTTAGGAAGCGAGAGGTGAAAAGGGAGGATATGGCTGATAGACACTCCGGGATTCTGGACAGCAGAGAGGTAGATCTGAGTGTCATCCGCATAGAGGTGGTACTGGAAGCCATGGGACTTTATGAGTTGTCCTAGGCCAAGAGTATAGATGGAAAAAAAGTAGGAGCCCCAGGACAGAGCCTTGGGGGACTCCAACAGAGAGGGCGGGATGAGGAGGTAGTGTGGGAGTGGGAAACGCTGAATGTACGGTCAGAAAGGTATGAGGCAATCCAGGACAGGGCAAGGTCTTTGATGCCAAGGGAAGAAAGAATCTGTAGCAGTAGGCAGTGGTTGACTGTGTCGAAGGCAGAGGACAAGTCGAGAAGGAGGAGGATGGAGAACTGTCTGTTAGCTATGGCTGTGAGTAAGTAATTACTAGTTTTGGTCAGGGCAGTTTCAGTGGAGTAGTGGGGGCGGAAGCCAGATTGGAGGATGTCAAGGAGGGAGTTAGATGAGAGGTGGGAGGAAAGTTGAGCATGGACATGCTGTTCAAGGAGTTTGGAAGCAAACAGGAGAAGTGATATGGGGCGATAGCTGGGTCAAGGTTTGATTTCTTGAGGATGGGTGTGATGGTGGCATGTTTGAAGGCAGATTGGAATATCCCTTTAATCCAGATAGCCATACCATAGAAAAATAATAAACAACATTTCCCTCATGTCCTCTTTACATTAGCACCATTTTTAAAAATAATTAATTTTGTTAGTATTTTAGGAGGTTTAAAAAAAGGTAGCAGTCTTTTTTCATTTTTTTCAAGGAAGTTTTCAAAAAAATTTTTTAGGGACCTATCCAGGTTTGAAGTGACTCTGGGGGGTCCCATGTATTGGAAAACCCCCAAAAGTGATAGTATTTTAAAAACAGCACCCCATGACATTGAATACTGCTGTCAGGAAGTTTATTAACCCATCAGGTGATTTTCAGGAATTAATGCAAAGTGACATGACAGGAATTAAGAAGTTTACTTTTACCACCTAAATGTCACTAACGTCTGAACAGGTTACCACAGCCGTCAGACTCTAAAGGTACTGTCACACTTAGCGATGTACCAGCGATCCCGACCAGCGATATGACGCGGTCAGGATCGCTGGTACATCGCTAAGTGGTCGCTAGTGAGCTGCCACATAGGCAGATCTCACTAGCGACATCGCTGGGGACGGGGATCGCTACTTACCTGTCACACCAGGCGATCCTGCGTCCTCCCGCCCGGCTCCACGCGTCGCTCGTCCTCACAGCAGGAAGCGCCACAGGAAGCTGACGACGAGAAACAGTCCTGGACGTTCTCGCGCGATCAGCGATAAGCAGCGGGGGAGCCGGTCGCTGGTAAGTATCAGACACAGAGATATCGCTAGCAATATCGCTATAACGTCACTAGTTATAGCGATATTGCTAGCGATATCTCTTAGTGTGACATGCCCTTAAGACCGCTATATGGTCATGAATTACCATGGCAAACATCAGGGCCACACAATCATGATCTCAGGATACAAATTGGGATAAAGAGGGAGCCACCACACTCCGTTAACCATTTATATGATGTAGTCACTATTGACAACAGCATCTAAAGGGGTTACAGATATGGATTGTAACACTGATTGTGGCTGATGCAGCAAGTTGTCAGCTCTAATGTACAGATGATAGCTGCTGGATTGTCACCTGTATGGGAATGCTATTCTCTTATATCTCAGGTCAGTGAAAAGACATTAAGGGGTTAATACAATAAATGAATACTACCTGTGAAAATAAGCAACTTTGTAATATGTCTTAGAGAAATCTGCTTTTGGCTCTTAACAGATCTTTAAATTTTCAAAATTCTCAATTCCGGGGTTAAATCTATATTCAGTGAAGACAGATTGTTACATTACCAAGAGCGGAGATGACAGTTGGTGCTGATAAGATTCTATGTAGAAGGGATGGAAGGGAAAAATGAGGAGTTAGAGGCAAAGCTCCTCCCCTCTACATGAGCGAATCTCATCAGTAACAACGTCATCTCCTTCTGTATCCAGTGAAGACAGATGGTTACGCTACTTATTTTTACCTGTGAACTGAGAATGCTTAAAATGAAATATCAGTCCTGGAGGATGGATTTCTCCAATAAGTTATATTACAAAACTACTTATTTTCATGTATATTATTAAGCTAATAAAAATTAGAACTATAGTTACCCTTTAAGTACTCATCTCTGCAAAGCTAAAAACCAGTTTAAAAATTACCAAGCCCCACCAGGTGTTCAGTGAAGAGATCCTGTGAAATGGTTCTGCATCTCATGTCTTCCAAATGGTGCTTATGTAGGGTCGGTCTCATGGGGAACGGAATAATTAACTTAGCATAAAGTGAACAACCCCTTTATTTGTAAGAGTGCTTTAACACATCTAATGGAGACATGACGAGATTTGGATGTATGCGCTGGCGGGGCTAGAGGCAGACCGAATGTGCATCATTTTATAGTGTATATACCTACTGGAGGCAGACACCCGTACGCTGTTTACTACCTCTGAGTCATCACTAGATGTACACCCATTTTCGAGCACGCCAGAGTGCACCGGTCACTCTTGTCGGCACTATTAAAGTCTACGGTTCCGTCATAACACAAGTCCGAATCCCGTTTTGCAGGGGGTTCAGACGTAAGCCCCAACAGGCCACTGAAAGGATGCCGGAACGCAATATGAAAGCGCCCCAATTCGCCAATGATACAAAAGCATGTTACCAGATCTGTCCTTAAGCCTCCCCCTATTGGAGGGAAGAAAATAAAAATAAAAATTTAAAACTTGCAGGAAAGCTCCCCCCTCAATAGTAGGCAGCTGCTAGACCGGTCTGGTGAGAATCATAGAATCGTAGAGTTGGAAGGGACCTCCTGGGCCATCTGGTCCAACCCCCTGCTCAAAGCAGGATTCGCTAAATCATCCCAGTCAGATGTCTGTCCAGCCTCTGTTTGAAGACTTCCATTGAAGGAGAACTCACCACTTCTCGTGGCAGCCTGTTCCACTCATTGATCACTCTAACTGTCAAAAAGTTTTTTCTAATATCTAATCTGTGTCTCCTCCCATTCAGTTTCATCCCATTGCTTCTAGTCTTTCCTTGTGCAAATGAGAATAAAGTTGATCCTTCTACAATGTGACAGCCCTTTAGATATTTGTAGACAGCTATTAAGTCTCCTCTCAGTCTTCTCTTTTGCAAACTAAACATTCCCAAATCCTGCAACCTTTCCTCATAAGACAGGGTTTGCAGACCGGTCACCATTCTGGTCGCTCTTTTCTGAACTTGCTCCAGTTTGTTGATGTCTTTTTTAAAATGTGGTGCCCAAAACTGGACACAATATTCCAGATGAGGTCTGACCAAAGAGGAGTAGAGGGAAATAATGACTTCACGTGATCTAGACTGTATGCTTCTGTTAATACATCCTAGAATTGCATTTGCCTTTTTTGCTGCTGCATCACACTGTTGACTCATATTCAGTCTGTGATCTATTAGTATACCCAAGTCTTTTTCACATGTGCTGTCACTTAGCCCTATTCCTCCCATTCTATATATGCTTTTTCCATTTTTATTGCCCAGATGTAGTACTTTGCATTTCTCCCTGTTAAAAACCATTCTGTTAGTTGCTGCCCACTTCTCCAGTTTATTTAAATCTTTTTGAATCCTCTCTCTCTCTTCTCTAGTATTAGCTATCCCTCCTAGCTTTGTGTCATCAGCAAATTTAATCAGTTTACCCTCAATTCCTTCATCTAAATCGTTGATAAAGATGTTGAACAATACAGGGCCCAGGACAGAGCCCTGTGGTACCCCACTTGAGACATTCTTCCAACTGGATGTGCAGCCATTTACGACCACTCTTTGGGTCCGATCACTAAGCCAGTTATGAATCCACCTAACAGTTGCCTTGTCCATTCCATACTTAATCATTTTTTCAATAAGGATTGTATGAGAGACTTTGTCAAATGCTTTGCTGAAGTCAAGATATACTATATCTACAGCATTTCCTTGATCCAACCAATCAGTGATACCGTCATAGAAGGAAATTAAGTTAGTCTGACATGACTTATTAGTTACAAACCCATGCTGACTCTGTTTAATCACTTCATTCTTATCCAGGTATTGACATACATGTTTAATAATTTGTTCAAAGATCTTTCCTGGTATAGAAGTCAGACTCACCGGCCTATAGTTACCTGGGTCCACCTTCTTCCCCTTTTTGAAGATAGGAACAACATTTGCTCTTCTCCAGTCTTCTGGCACTTCTCCTGTTCTCCAAGAATTTTCAAAGATTATGGAGAGGGGTTCAAAAATTTCTTCTGCTATCTCCTTCAGTACTCTGGGGTGTAATTCATCTGGACCTGGAGACTTGAATTCATTTAGGCTAGCTAAGTGTTTCCTCACTATCTTTCTGTTTATAGATATCCTGGATTCTTCTATTCCCTTAATAGGACAGTGAATAACAGTTGATGTTACATTTCCTTTCTGAGAGAAAACAGGTGCAAAATAGGAATTTAAAAGTTCAGCCTTCTCAACATCCTGTCTTACCATTTCATCATTTTCATCCTGTAAAAATCCTATAGCATCTTTGACTTTTCTTTTACTTTTGACATATCCCCAAAATCCTTTATTATTGCTTTTGACATCTCTTGCAAGCCTCAATTCATTTTCAGCTTTAGATAATCTGATTTGTGCCCTGCAGGTTCTGCAGACAGCATTATATTCTTCTTTAGATATGCCTCCCTCTTTCCATTTTATAAACATTTTTTTCTTCCTTTTTAGCATGTGCTTAAGTTCTGTGTTCATCCATCCTGGTTTCCTTAACTGCTTCCTATTCTTCCCTCTTTTCGGAATTGTTAACAACTGTGCTTTGAGAATTTAATTTTTCAAGATTTCCCATCCTTCCTGGACATTTTTGTGAGAGGTTGCCTTGTGACGGTGGGCAGTTTGCATTGCTGCAATTACTACTAATTTTGTTCAATTTGCCCCTATACTTCATCTCCTTTCAAAATTTTTGTGCCATTTCCTTTGAGTTACATTCGGCTCTGTTTAGTAGTAAGAAACGTGTGTCATGCTAGCTGTGGGTTTTGTTTTTTTTTGTGTTGTTTTTTTTATGTGTTGAAAACCAGCGTGTGACCTGGGGCTTGAAAGCCTGGCTATTGTATCCAGAGGCACTGGAATGACAAGTCTCATCGTGAATTAATATCTGAATTCAATGTTTTCTACACAGCAACAGTATCTAGCTACAGATCAGAGGAAGACTATGGAATTACAGCATCACTTCAGTACGATTGTATAACATGTGCCGACACGTCTACACAGAAGCTAAAATATTGGACCCTTCATACAACCCCAAGAGGAATGCAAGGTAGCACAACTTTTTTTGTTGTAGTGACTGCTCTAAAAAAAACAAAAAAAATCACATTCAAATTCATGCAATTAAGACTCATGTGGCCCTTTTTAACGCTTCAGTCCGATCCAAATAAATATCAAGTCAGTCTTTATCCACCCATGTTAATGAAAGCAACATCTTTGGTTTTGGAAAAACCAAAGAACCCAGGGTTAAATCATCAGAAATTTAAGTTTAAGTCCACAGCTGGGGAAGGTAACCCTAATGGTCAACGCGCAAAATGATTAACATTGCTTTACCAATTATTGAATGCATATACCAATTAATACCAGGCAACTAGATGATCAAATATTCCTCGTGTGCCATGGATGCCTCCTGTGATGGGTATCGGATCTCCTCCTTCTCATACAGTCCCCACAGATTTATGCAGGAACAGAAAGTTACCAGCAGCAGCCAGGAAGAGCATGTTCACACGATAAGGATGGTGAAATGATTAAAGTGTTTGAGATTTTTTTTTTTCCCCTTGTGTGTTCTATAATTTCGTCATAGCATTCTAATTTTAAAAAAGCCACAACTTTTTTTTTTTTTTTTTTAATTACCTTTTCATATCAACATAATTATACAAGGCATTGTTTGTTTTGCAGGATGAGTTACAATTTTAAACTGTCGCTGCGTTAGGATACATGTAAGCTTGCCAATTAAGTTTTATTAAAAGGAGTTGTCCACTACTTTCACAACCGCTTCTTAAAATTCTATATTCCCCCATAAAATTAAAAACAAAACCACCATCTGCTCCACCTTCTGCACTGGTGCCACTCCAGCGATGTCAGCCCAGTCTTCTGTTGGCGTTCTCGTGACATTCGGGAGTTGTGTGCACTACAGCCTGATTAGCTGCAGAGCTCACGTGGCTAAACACTATCACATGGACACTGGCCAGACGCCGGAGGAAAGAAGGACTGGTTTATGGGATCACTGATCACTTGGGATTTGACAGCCGAGAACCCTACCAATCCTAAAAACTGAATGGAGCGGAGATTGAACATGAACACTATGGGACTGTCAGAGAAAATAGAGTACTGTGGTTGACAATTTTCGGCAGTCCCATAGAGGATGAATGGAGCAGAAAAGAGCTCCGAAGAGCCTTGTTCTTGAGATTGGTGAAGGTCTCAGAAGTCAGACCTCCAGCGATTAATAAGTATCCCATATCCTAGCAATATAAAATTATATACAAGATAAAACCCCTTTTGAAATTTTTCCAACTGTGGTACTTACAGGTACGCAGGATGCAGTGATGAGTCGCGAGAACCTGGTGCTTTCTAAAATAACTTTTATAAGACTGAGGGAACTTTCCTCAGTCTAGGCTTGAACACAAAAAGGGGGTAACACGTGTTGCCCTCGCAGGGGCTCTAGACAAGCAAACACCGATGAGTAGAACACGACTACTTACAGCAATACATGGTCACTATAGGGCCGCGGTTTGGCCGACTACGGGTCCTTAATGGAAAAGTCAACTTAGCTGCTGTCCAGATGTCCCTCGCCGTTCGGGTTGGTGGTCTTTCGGCGTAGTAGTTGCTGGGCCCAGTTGCTGAGGCGCTGATGGAGTCTTCGCGCCCTCTGGCGCGCTGGCGACACTGGAGCCCCACAGGGCCCGGAGAAGCCCCGGACTGGGGCCAGCGGCAGCGATGTGTGGTAGCGGATGACAAGCCACCTGCGCAGCTAACGGCTGCGACAGGGAGCGGGATGGTGGTGGCCGCCGACGGCACGGTACTTGCCGCGGCCACGGGTGAGAACGGGGCGGCTGCGGGTTGCGGGGAACAGGCAGCATCCGCGGGCTGAGGAGAGGCGGCCGCAGGTGACCGCGGGTAGGCCGCAGCCGCAGGCTGAGAGGAGGCGGCAGCGGCCGCGGGTTGAACTGTGGCCGCGGGCTGGAGCAGAGCAGCAAGTCTCGGACGATCGCCTTGGCACCGTCCCTCTGGAGTGCTCAGTGAACGTCCTCTCACACTGGTAAGTCGCTCTAGCTTCCCATCGCTCCCACGCTTTCCAGCAGTCTCTGTCCCGGTCTGCTGACTCAGTCTGGGGAATTCCCCGCCTCCTTTATATTGGTCCCTCCCCCAGCCCATCTGTCTGTCAGGACGGTCCGTCCCTGAATTCTGTCCCCCGGGAACAGTTTCCCCCGGAACCTGGATGACAGCTCCTTGGTTCCGGCCTGGACACTCGAGGGGGGGGCCTTCCTCCCACACAACTGAGCTGTACGACATCTTGTACGGATTTTTTATTTTTTTTGTGATGGGGTACCAATCGTTTTTGGCTGGTTTCATTTTGGGATACTTCTGAAGATGGATTACTCATTTCATTTTTGAGAGGCAGGGTAAACAATAGCAATTGTCACTGATTTTTCCATGTAGACAGTGTACCATTAACTGGAGAAACTTATTTTGCAGGTGACTACAATTACAGCATTACCAAATATATATTTTTCATGTGTTAATAATTTTGCACAACATGAAAACATTTTCTTCGAGTCACTGAGTATAACACAGTGAGGAGAGGTTACAATGGAGTGGTGGTCACACATGCGCCCTGCTGCACCCTTCATGTCTATAGGGACCACAGTAACAGCTGAACACTGTACTCAGATGTTTCTGGTTAGCCTAAAGGCTCATTAACACCTCTGACTTCTACATACGAGAAAAATAAAATATTCTGATCCAAGTTTGGCCATTTTTTCTAGTACATGGGGTAAAAAAAAAAAAAGTTTTGCCACCTTCTGCACTGACAGCCTGAAAATTGGACTGTGGCCAGATCTCAGATGGTGCAATATTTTCATGGACCCACTGAATTGCATTGCGAAAATTGATCAAAATTGGACATAGCAGTTTTTTTCGTGAAAAATAATCAGACACGTGAATGGCCCCACAGGTACAAGTGTTATCTGTGAAAACCACGGAGAGCACTCATACATGAGAAATCGGACATCTAAGTGAGCCCATAGATATTGAACGCATCAGAAGAGCTGCCTCGCAATGTCCCCTTACTGCAGTAGTGCATAGAGTAGAAGGTGGTGGGAGACTATGAACACGAACAAACTGTGGGGTGGGGCGGTTGTAATGATGGTGTCCCCAAGAACCACACATACAATCTCTATCCTGAAGTGTTTTACATAGTGCAACAGCTACAAGTGTTTCAGGCTTTCTATGTTTATATTCATTAATGTAGAAAATAGCCAATAATAAATGGAAATATAGAAGTGTAGTCACGACTAAGCAAGTTAAATTGGACGCTAGGCAAGTAATCCAGGAGTTGAAGCAATAACAGTTTCACTTGACTACTGCTATGACGAGGTTTCTCCAAACTAAGTTCACATCAATCACAGAAAGATTACAAATCATCCAGAAATTCATGTGTAAAGTTCCAGTTCTGGACCACACCCAATACATAAACAGAGAACCTGAGCGTGAAGCCGAATACTGATTACCAGGTCTTTGGATATGTATTAGTTATACACAAGTACCCGGAGTTGAGCAACTCCCCGTAATTATAACATTCTACAGGTACGTATATAGCCAATTCAGGTGCAAGTTCAACTTCAGCACTATGATAACAATGGATTGCTCAAAAGACAAAAATTGCAACAGTTATTAATAGAAAAGCTCCTTTTGCCAGCAGAATTGCTCCATTAAAACAATTTAAAAAAAAAAAAAAATTGGTTATAGCTAAAATTATTAATGAGTGAACGTACTAGGATAAGGTGTTATCCGAGCATGCTTGGGTGCTAACTGCGTTTCTTGGACACGCTCGAAAAATATGTTCGATTCCCTGCGCTTGCATGTCTCGTGTCTGTTCGACAGCTGCAACTCATACAGGGATTGCCTAACAAAAACGCAATCTCTGCCTGTGTTGAGGCTGTCTAAGAGCCGCAAAATATGCAGCCGTAGGGACTCAAACATTTTTCGAGCACGCCCAAGACACGCTTAGCGAGCATGCTTGGATAACACTTTATCCGAGCACGTTCACTCATCACTAACTAATGTATGGGGCAGGGTTGGATTAAGGTTGGTAGAGACTTTAGGGCGAGCAGGCATGCACTGACATTTCAGATGATATCTTCATGGCACCTGCTATACAATTTTTTTTCCCCCAATCTGATCGCATTGGATTAAAAGACCTGGCCCAAGGTAAGGAGGATGGTGGAGTTTATCTAGATCACCAGGATAGTGACAGTCCTGGAGAAGTTGCCACATGTGGCCTTCCCTACAATCTGCTTATCATGCTACAGCCTTTTTCCCCCTCTTGAGGTTGGGGGTGCCAACAGTTGAACTTCTCAAACAGACCTTGGATTGGTCTTGCAGAACTGCTGTCCTAGGCTTAAGGTACTGTCACACTTAGCGATGTACCAGCGATCCCGACCAGCGATATGACGCGGTCAGGATCGCTGGTGCATCGCTAAGTGGTCGCTAGTGAGCTGCCACACAGGCAGACCTCACCAGCGACATCGCAGGGGTCGGGGGTCGCTACTTACCTGTCAGACGAGGCGATCCTGACGTCCTCCCTCCCGCATTGCTCGTCTCCACAGCAGGAAGCCCAGCAGGAAGCTGACGACGAGAAGTGGTCCTGGACGTTTTCGCACAATCAGCGATAACCAGCGAGGGAGCGGTCAGAGGTAAGTATCAGACATAGCGATATCGCTAGCAATATCGCTATAACGTCACAAAAAACAGTGACGTTATAGCGATATTGCTGGTGAAATCGCTTAGTGTGACAGGCCCTTTAAACGTGAAGGACAACATCAGCATAGTCTGGATGTTGTCCTCATGTTTTCATGGAATGCACTGAACACAAGCATATTATGGAGTTTATACTGCTGTAAGAAATATATTCTTACATTACACTTACCAGAATATCTTCTTTGATGGTCTGCCAGACAGGCAAGCTTAGCACATGCTTATATTACACAGAAAAACACCGTAAGGCTATGTGCCCACGTTGCGTGTTAAAACGCACACAGAAAACCGGACTCCTTCCCAGAAATCGCGCGTTTTTTCCGCGTGATTTCACCGCGATTTTCGCGTGCGATATTCAAGCACTTTCCAAGCGATTTGAAGCATCGCTTGGAAAGTGATTGACAGGTTGGTCACACTCGTCAAACATAGTGTTTGACAAGTGTGACCAGGTTTTTACTATTGAGGCCGCCTATGCAGCATCAATAGTAAAAGAATGTTAAAATGCTAAATAAAAAAAAAATTAAAATCGGGGTATATTTACCTTCCGGCGTCCCACGCTGCCAGTAATGCCTTGCGAGACCTGTTGATATAGTGATCTCGCGAGACCGCTAGAGTCACGCGAGACTACGTCATCACAGGGCCTTGCCGCAAGGCATTACTGGGAACGCTGAGGCACGGGAATGCAGCGCGGGACGTCGGAAGGTAAATATACCCCGATTTTTTTATTTTTTATTCTTTTTTTTTACAGGGGTATGGTACCCAGGGCCTGGAGGACAGTCTCCTCTCCTCCACACCGTGGGTACCATCCGCACATGAGACGCTTAACTACCCGCATGGTGGGCATAGTCACATGCGGAAAGTAAGCGATTCTCATGCATTCCTATGGGTGCGGAATCGCGGCAATTCTTTGCGATTCAGCACAAAAGAATAAGCATGCTGCCATTTTTTCCGCGATGCGATTCCGCCGTGGAAAAAAGCGCAGCATTAGCACAGCATGTGCGGAATGCCATAGGAATGCATGGGGGGGCGTTCTGTACACGATTTGTAAATGTTTTCGCGCCGAAAATCGCGGCAAAAACGCTTAAAAATCGCTACGTGGGCACACAGCCTAAGGCTGGAAATACACGTGCAGTTTTTGTTCAGTTAAATTTGACTTTCACATTCCCTTCTAATACATGCCTGGCTTTGACAAAAAAAAACAAAAAACAAAGAAACAAAAGCTGAAAATCTGAAACGAAGCACTGCCAGCACTATTGTTAATTAGGGAGAAGAATGGCATTAGTTATGGGAGTAGGGCACTCACTATAAAGACACATTCTGACCTTTAGGGTGTGTGCACACAAGCGTTTACCAGCAAAAACGCTTAAAAGAAGCATCCCATTCATTTTAATGAGTTCTGCACTTTGTGCATATTGAGGAGTTTTTTTCTGCAAAAAAAAAAAACGCATCGCGGTAAAAAAATGCAGCATGCTCATTATTTTTGCGGAAAAATCCACATTTCTAACTATTAGATTTAGAAAAACCGCGGCAAAAACGCACGTTTTCTGGGAAGGAGTCCAGTTTTTTGTCAGGAATTTTCTGCATACGTGGGTACATGGCCTTAGGGTAATGTACCATGCAAGTTATGCAAAGTCTTAATGTACGCCTTAGGGTAATGTACCATGCAAGTTATGCAAAGTCTTAATGTACGATGTGAGTAGTGTAAGGCAAGCACTGGATGGCATAAGTGCGCTTTACATAGGATGCGAACAATAAGTTTAATCTATATGCTAGGAACTAGTTAATGATAACACTAGATCCCACCCACTGGGCTTGTTCTAATAAAGGGGTTGCACTTCCTGCTAGTAAGTGGGTAGAGAAGTGCAGTGTCAAGTTCAGGTGCAGTGGGCTGCTAAGGGAAGTATGGGCCAGTAGTTTGAGGCAGTGGGAGTCTGTACTGATATCCCTGATGCACATTCCTACAATGTCTGGAGGCTAGGGTCAGATCTCTGGTCTTCTGACAGCTTGAGGTTGGTGGACGTGGGATTATGTGGGGGGGCTGGTAGCAGGTTCTCGGTGCACTGCTGAAGTGGATAGAAAATTTCTGAAGTTGATTGAACCAGCGGGCTTAGGAGTAGTCCAGTATGAACGAGTGGCAGGGCTGAGTTACTTGATATTGTTTGTTATGGATTGTGTGCGATAAAGAATATCTTATTCCTATGGCCTGTACTGCATTCGGTTCTCCTAGAGGGTTTGTCTCAAGGGCCGTCCCTGAGAATGGGGGGGGAGGTTTTTCCACTAGGGGGATCATTACCAGCATAGGGATACAGTTTGCAATACACAGGAAAACAGTTAATTCATGGGATTAGCCCACTAGTCGAGTAGGGTTTGACAAAATTAATTTATACAGGAAACCTTTCCTATTTAAGAGTCAGAGTGTAAGAGTGAGTTTAGGAGAGTCAACAAGTGCAAGATAACGGTGTCAACGGGTTCTAAGAAAATGGATGCAACAGAGTTGGAACGGTTCCCTTCAGTTCAAGTCTCCTAACAGTAGGAAGACACATCCTAAGCTTCGTGTGGACGCGAGGACAGTCTTGGGCCTTGGTATCGGAAGAGGTAGTGTCATATCTCTGTCTCCCCTGTGAGGATGTCAGCAAGGTCACATCAAAACGGAACGAAAAAATGGTGGGCTTTAAGAAACTTATGTCGGAACAGAAGATGGATTGATAATACACAGGACCAAGGGAACATCACCGAAAAGGGATCGGTCTCAATATGTATGCCACAATTGCTTGCATCCACTTTGCACAGTAAAGTCAAACCTGTTGTTCTAGACCGATGTTCTCGTCATATCTGTAACTGCAGCCAAATCTGGTCCTTTGGACGGGGACATTAAAAGGATTGCCAAACTACAAGTGAATAGTGATGAGCGAGTGTGCTCATTACTCTAGTTTCCGAGCACGCTCAGCTGTTCTCGGAATATCTTGGGCATGCATAAACCAGCCTTGTGCCTCCTTTCAGAAGTCAGAAACATGAAATGCGGTGGCCTGTCCCACATGTCACCACTTGATGAACTTGGACTAGTACAGTTTTCCTGTTGTAAAGAACTTTGTGTCCCTCGAGTTGTGTGCAGCAGCTAAAGACTAAATGCAGAGGAGGACGGCGGCCTACAAGTAAATATGTGATGCACCCCACACTTGACAGCACACTGGGACACAGTTTGTAGAGTAGTAGCGCATAACCAGACAGCAACTCCTAACTACCGCTCTGCTGCACTTTACTGATTGACAGTTTAAGCCAGTGGCCCAATTATGCGCTGGTCCAAACTGTTGGCCGCATACAGACAGCTTTAGAGCAGTGCATGCTAACGCTAAGAACTTTCAAGCGCTGCACTCTTTGCCTAGGACACCGGTCACCACAGAGACTTGAGGGTTAGCCAGTAACCTACATAATTAAAAATCCTTCCATTCTTGAAAACAAAGATTTTTTTTTTCTTAAGGCCTAAATGGCAAAGCTACTTGTTTTTATGAGTGCTTTGCAAATTAAATCTTTTAATTTTTAAAAGCAGACTTTGAAAAGGGGTACTTCAATAATGATGGTGTTATCCCATCGGTCAGAGTCAGAAATTTAAGTCTTTAGAACATCGCCAGAGAGGGGACATAGCACTCTCACATTGAACATCTGGGATTAATTATAGGTAGGGAAGAAAACTAAATAACTAGGGAAGTGAGAGAACACACTCCGATCGCCATTGAAGTACGGGCCTCCTGAAGTGACCAGATATATTTTCTGGGAAAGACACCAAGTCTGAAATTCGTTTACGCAGAAGCAGGAAAGTACGCTTGCAAACCAAAGAGCTTCCTATTATCAAAGGATCTTCCTTAGACCTTTTGGAGAGAGTGGTCAGTGACAAATATTGAGGTCAGCATCAATTTGATATTTATGGAAGATATATTTCTGGAGTTGTAGCAAAGGGATGAACAAAACATTTACTCACATCACTGTAAGGCTGGCAGAACATCTCCAACTTCAAGTACCGAAGGATGATTTTATCCAGGCCATGTTTGTATTTACTGCCTGGGACCTCCAGGGGCAAAGATAACCTCTAAGTTGGGCAACTAAAATTCTGAAAAACCCAGCACATCTCAGAACCAGCCTGCACATAAACTCACCAAGAGAAAGTACTGTATGTGGGTGTAGCTTTGATCTAATAAAAAGCAGAAATTGGGTATGTATGTAATACATATATTACACACATACATATGCATACACACATATATACAGTGCCTTGCAAAAGCATTCGGCTCCCTGGAATTGTTCAACCTTTTCCCACCCATCATGCTTCAAACAAAGATACCAAATGTAAATTTTTGGTGAAGAATCAACAAGTGGGACACAATTGTGGAGTTGAATGAAATTTATTGGTTATTTAAAATTTTTGTGGCAATACATAAACTGAGAAGTGGGGCGTGCAATATTATTCGGCCCCTTTCAGTGCAGCAAATTCACTCCAGAAGTTCATTGTGGATCTCTGAATGATCCAATGTTGTCCTAAAGGAATAATGATGATAACTATTATCCACCTGTGTGTAATCAAGTCTCCGTATAAATGCACCTGCTCTGTTATAGTCTCAGGGTTCTGTTTGAAGCACAGAGTATCATGAAGTCCAAGGAACACAACAGGCAGGTCCATGATACTGTTGTGGAGAAGTTTAAAGCTGGATTTGGATACAAAATGATTTCTAAACTTTAAACATCCCAAGGAGCACTGTGCAAGCGATTATATTGAAATGGAAGGAGTATCATACCACCGCAAATCTACCAAGACCCGGCCGTCCCTCTAAACTTTCATTTCAAACAAGGAGAAGACTGATCAGAGATGCAGCCAAGAGGCCCATGATCACTCTGGATGAACTGCAGAGCTCTACAGCTGAGGTGGGACAGTCTGTCCATTGGACAACAATCAGTCGTACACTGCACAAGTCTGGCCTTTATGAAAGAGTGGCAAGAAAGCCATTTCTCAAAGAAATACATGAAAAGTGTTTTAAGTTTGCAACAAGCCACCTGGGAGACACACCAAACACGTGGAAGAATGTGCTCTGGTCAGAAGAAACCAAAAAGCGAGCTTTTTGGCAACAATGCCAAATGATATTTTTTGGCGTAAAGGCAACAGCTCATCACCCTGAGCACACCATCCCCACTGTCAAACATGGTGGTGGCAGCTTCATAGATTGGGCCTGCTTTTCTTCAGCAGGGACAGGGAAGATGGTTAAAATTTATGGGGAGATGGATGGAGCCAAATACAGGACCATTCTTGAAGATAACCTGTTGGTGTCTGAAAAAGACCTGAGACTGAGACGGAGATTTGTCTTCTAACAAGACAATGATCCCAAACAAAGCCAAATCCACAACGGAATGGTTCACAAATAAACATATCCAGGTGTTAGAATGACCAAGTCAAAATCCAGATGTAGGGTTGAGCAGGTTCTCAGGATGCAGTGACGAGACACAAGACAAGGTATGACTTGTGAAATCAACTTTTATAACTTGGAGCCGCTGGGGCTATGCTGAACAAGTAACAGGGGTAACAATCTGTCCTCGCAGGGACTCAACAAAACAAACAATACTTTTCTTATATTCAATGTGACTAACCCGGCTAGTCCAGGCGTCGAAGGCCACGTATGGCACAAACTATGCGTCCTTATTTCCTATAGTTCACATATCCTTCCAGCCGTCGCTCGGGTTCACAGGTGCGGCCGCTTAGAGGTCGCTGAATGCGGCTGCCTTGACGCCTCGTTGTCCTGGGATAATTTGAGCTTGACAGGCCCTGAAGATGCTGGTGGGGCACAACAGGCCCTGAAGACTATGTGCTGGTGGGGCTTTCAGGACGTCTTTTACCACCTCTCGTCTCACAGTGTAGTGATGACGCGGTTCCCCAAGTGACGTTCGGCCGGCCTCTGCTCATGGTCCCCTTGTAGGCAGGACGTGGGCCTCTATTGCCTATGGCGAGGTAGCGCCCACTGAGGCCGGTGATGGCAGGGCTGCAGCTGTGGAAGGAGACAGGGGGGCAGTGTCCAGGCCGCTGCAGCCGTTTTACGTGTAGTCGCAGCGGTGACTTGAGGTAACGGACCTGTCTCAAAAGGGCGGGGGACCGCAGGCGTGGCTGTGTGCGACCGTGGGCGGGGAGCGGCCTCCAGTAAAAGTCTCTCACATTTCTCTTGTCGGTGAGTGCGTAGCTTTCGCCTCACAGACTCCTGACGGTGTCCCTTACCCACACAGCTCGTCACCCTGTCTCTCTCCAAGTCACTCGGCTTCTCTCCTCCTGTCGCACTCTGCCAACTGCCACCTGAACGTGCCCCCTCCTCCCTTTTTCCTCGCCCCACCCCCTGTTGCCCTGCCACCTTCAGTCGTGTGTCTCCCTTTGTTGTCCCCCCCAGTGTTGTTCCTTCAGGAACCCCGATAGCGGTCCCCTGGGTTCCGGCCCAGTCACTGTCTGGGAGTCCTCCTCCCCACACAGACCTCAAACCAATCGAGAATCTGTGGAAAGAGCTGAAAACTGCTGTTCACAAACGATCCCCATCCAACTTCATTGAGCTCGAGCTGTTTGTGAAAGAATGGGCAAGAATTTCAGTCTCTCGATGTACAAAACTGATAGAGACATACCCCGAGCGACTTGCAGCTGTAATCGCAGCAAAAGGTGGCACAAAGTATTAAGTTAAAAGGGGCCAAATAAAATTGCAAGCTCAACTTTTCAGTTTTTGTATTTCCACAAAAGTTTAAAAATAACCAATAACACTTGATCAAGTGTTATTCATCCCAGTCTTTGTGTTCCACTAACTGTGCTGTGTTTACTCTGCACCATCATGATTTTAAAGGAATTTTCTTTTCAATAAAATTGATTATTTTTGGAAATATACTGTTTCTTTGGCGTTTATTGTCATTCATTATATCTCTGATCTGTGGGCCAACAGAAATACCTTCTTTAATCTTTGCATCACTTATTCTTGGAAACTTCTGTCGCAAATAAAAAAAAAAAAAAGGCTTCCAATTCTTTGTTCATCGCTTTGACAAAATTCTTCATAAGCCCAAATTTAATATGCAAAGGAGGTAAAAATATCTTTGCTGGATCAACAAGAGGATTATGTTTAACATTGTTCTGTCCAAAAACCAGGTTTTCATGGAGTGGCCAGTCCTTTCTGAAATAGTGCATTTCTCATGCACGACTGTCCCACTCGCAAATAAAATACTTGGTATATCCAAGCTGCAGTCCAAGAAGTGCAACAACTTTTAGACCACCACATATGTTTGTTATAATTTCTATAATTAATGTGGGTCAACAGTAACTCCATATTCTCATACGTTTCTTTCATGCGTACAGCATGTCCAATAGGTATAGAGGGATATTTCCGTTGTGTAGTAAAACAGCCTTCAGACTTAAAACTGACGGGTCAATGAACAGTCGCCATTCCTTCGGGTCATGTTCACATCCAAGAGCACCAAACAACCCCAAGGCATCGTTGCAAAAGGTTAAACTGTCAACATGGTTGAAAAATTGATTAAAGGTCTTCTTGACGACTGAAAAAAACAGAAACTCTTGTTCCTTGTAATAAGATTCCATTCTTGTAGCCTTGATCCCAGTAATTATGCCTGACTCTTTGACAATTTCAAATCTGACCAAGTCACTCAGATCAGCTTGACTGAACAGATGTGGATTAGATGTAGAAGGCTCAAAGTCTGGGTCTGCAGCAGTTTCATTTTCCATTGACATTGTTAGTTCATCTTCATTGTCCTCCATTGTCCATACTTTGGGCGGCCTTCTAACACGAAGATTTTCATTGTGTGGCACTGGTCCTAAGGCTGAAGGACGATTAGGATATTCTATTGATTTCTTGTTCTTTGCTGAATATCCTGTTACATTTGTAATGCAGAAGCAGCAATCTGTTACATGATCTCTCCGCTATCTCCATATCATTGGGACAACGAACGACATTGAAGGTTGTGATCCATTCAGCCATGCTCTAAGTAAGTCAGTATTGTCTTTTGACTCCTCCTCTGCCCAGGAGATGTGATATGCTCCATACACAGTCTGCCGAATGATTCACTGCGCCTGAGCGGAATTCGCATAAGTGCTTGCATATGTATAGATCAGCGATGTTATTTCAGTGGAAAATTCAGAATATACAGTTTCCGAAAAAGTTCGTATATAAGAATTTTTAGAACTATAACAGATTAAAATGTTTCGTGTCATTTCTCAAAAACCTTACGCGATAGGAAAAATTCATTTCTGAAATTAACATGCAAAAAAATCTAACACTCAAAATTGTCCAAGGGACAACACCTTGGTAACAGTGTTACTTTTGGGATATTATTAGCACTTGCTTTGCCATCCAGCTTGTCCTATTGTAAGATGATTGTGAACACCACAGCATTTTTTTTTATACTTTCCTTTGTTAAATAAGATTTGGTTCAGGTGATCACCTAATCAGAAGCACATTAAGTAGAATGAGGTGTCCTCTGGTTGGAATTCAACTGACACTGGAATGGAATGGCTGTCAGACATGTAGAGATAGTGATTTTTATAAAACTAGTGGTCTCTTAAATTTTTGCCAGAGCTGTATGTCTCAAAAACAGAATACTCAGGGTAGCAAAATAAAAAAAAAAAAAAAAAAAAAAAGTTCACTTTAACCTGGTGATAGGTCATCTATTATAAACAGAGGCATGGAGAAGCAAAGCCAGAATTAAAGTCCCATTTTACAGTTATAATGCAAAAACCTATCACCCTCAGCCCTCCCCTCTTTCAAGTGCATCATACCCAGGATAAACCTTAGATTACTAAAAGTGCCCACTTTTACTCTGATGGCAAGCCATTTCAATGCCTAAGGCATGTAAAGCTGCTAACAGTGTTGGAGGAGTTGCCAGTTGTGCAGAGCAATTGTTGGTTGCTTAGTCTTCACTCTGTGTCCAACTTGTCACAAACCATCTCAACTGGGTTGAGGTCAGGTAACTGTTGAGGCTAGGTTATCTAACACAGTACACCATTCCTCTTCTTGGTGACAAACCACTTACATAGCCTGGAGGTGTGTTTTGTTTTGTTGCAACACAAGTGCAAACCAGATGGGATGCAGTGTTATTGCAGAATGCTGTGGTAGCCATGCTGTGGTAAGCCTTGAATTTGGAACAGAACAAACTAGTTCACCAGCCAAGCTCCCCCCATAGCTCTCCCTCAATGCTTCACGGTGGACACCACACATGTAGAAACCATCTGTTCACCTTTTCTGAATCTCACAAAGACATGGCACCAAAAATGTAAAGTTTTGACCACAGCACAGGTTTTCATTGGTCTAAGGACCAGTTTTGCTTGGTCCAAACAAGTCTCTCGGTTTGCAGTCCTCAGTAGTGTCCATTTTGCGTCAATTTGACCATAAAGGCCTGCTTCTCTCAGCACCCTTTGTCCAGTTGATATTGCGATATACCTGCATCAATTATGAGGGCTGTTACCTGAGGTGCTGTCAATTTAGGTTTCCTGAGGCTGGTAACTGATGAACTTATCCTCTGCAGCACATGCAAGTCTTGGTCTTCCTTTCCTGGGGTAATCCATCATAACAATTGATCATTTTCATCACTGACCTTGAGGAGAACGTCAAGGTTCTAGCAATTTTCCATCCTTACTGACCTTCACGTCTTAAGGCAAGGACACAAGGTTTTATTTAGTGGTGACATTCTGGCTTAATATATGGTTCCATACAATCGTGAACCATACTTCACAACTATTCAAGTACTGCGACTGCAAAACACACCTGATGTCCCAAACACTTTCCTTTTTGATGAGGCATACCTGTTCATTGGAAGCCATTCCAGGTGACAAACTGATGAAGCGCTTTGTGAAAATGCCATGGGGGAGGGGTGTTCCTTTGAGGAAACTCAATATCCTAATACATATTCTGATTTGTTTCACATGAGTTTCCATAAATGTCCCATTGTAGGTTGGCTGCCTTCAGTGTGAATCAACCGTGCACATTCCAATAAGAACAAAGAAGACCATTGCATAAACAGGTGTGTCCAAACTTTTGACTGGTACAGATGTGATACAAATTTATTACACTGTATATTTGTGTCCTTCATTGCAAGGCTTCCAAGGAGTAACATGGCAGACGTGAAGGCTTCCAGAAGGCCTTAAGCTGTTAAGCCAACATCATTGGAACACCACGAACACATTACAGGTTAGGAAGCAGGGGCGATTGACAATTTTTTTCCCCCCATCCCAGGTCACTAGTTACTTATATACTGCAGTCAATAGCTACAGACAGTGGCATCTAAGGGTTTACAATTGCCACAGACATTAGCACTAACTGCAGAAGTTGGAGGCTGGTACCTTCAGTGTTTGAAGCTGGCTCAAATTTTATTTATTTCTTTTGAAAAGGGGTTAATACTCCTTAGTATGCAAAAAATACTAAGTTTTACAATACATTTGCAAAGACCACACAAAAAAGAAAAAAAGAAAAAAAAAACCCCGGCATGCTATAAATACATTAATAGCATTGATAATGCAAAAACACATTCTATTATCTGTAAAGAATTGTCAGCGTGCATTGAAGGGTGTGTGCGCTTCACGGTAGCTGAAATAACTGCAGTCAATAGACAAATGTCAGATTACGTCAGTCTCCCAATTCATATTTATTCTAAAAGTTCCATATTTATAGTACATTAAAATTGTCTAGACTAAAACAAGTAACAAAAGGCAAAAATTGTCTTCACCAGGCTGTAATTGCAGCTAAGAAAACATCATATTCTGTATTCAATGATGTCCAGGTGTTGTATAGACCACGTTATATGGTCCACAGATCATGTCCTGCCTTGCATTCTATAGTAGCACCACCGGCAAATTAAATCTTGCGTAAAACAACAAACATGCTCACATCGCTGCCGTATTCTCACACCAAACCCTAGTACTCCCACAGTCCGCATCAAATGAACTAAACATTCAACCTGTTTATACAATATGCCAACCACACACACAAACATTCTTTCCACCTCTGTAAAGGAAAATATGGACTCACCTTTACATTGTACACATTGTGCCAGCTCTATACGTGGCATCTCATGGATAGAGAAAACATCATGGACCCCAGTTAATGCATTTTGAGATATTGATTTGTTTTTATTAGGCAGCTTATTGAACAAAAAAAAACAAAACTCTTGCTCAGCCATATTGGAGTAACGCCATCCCTGCATTTCCAGCATCTACAGTACAGCAGAGTGTAAACTAAGTGGCAACAGAAATTATTGAGCGTTAATTGATAATTGTCCTAGTTTACTAGAGTGGGAGTATAGCTCTAGTGATGAGAAAAAAAATAAATATTCACAGGACCTTGGTACAGCAACCATGTTTGATCATCCATGGCCTCCAGACCAAAGCCTCAAAATCCTCCCTTCTTTCTGGCATCCCCAGCACCTATTATAATTAGTTGGCTTGATCAGACATTGTGTATGCTTTGAAGTGCAATGATGATGTTACACTACACCAGTCTTACAATCAGAACAAGAGCTGGGGATGCTAGCAGTTAAAAGGTAGTCAACAAGGTTCTGGTTTGGCAGTCATGGACGAGGGCTGGGACAAGGTATTTTGGTGCTCAAGGTATATCAAGCTGATGGAGCCCCACAATGACCCCTCAGTACCCCAGTAAAGGAATGGGTCAGAGACTAAGGTAACATGTACCCTAATGCCTACCCTCCATCTGTGCCGATGGGTTAAGTAACAAGCTCTGATGACTACTTGCACTAGAACCGTCACCTTTTCCTCCCATAAATACCAGCAAAAAGTTATGTACTTCAGGGGTGAAGCTCAACAGGGGGCATGTTTCTCAAGTTAGATATACAATCAATGTTTTCGGACCATTTACACAATACAAGGGTCAAATTGCGATATTCATTCCTGCCATCCTAGATTTTGAATGTCAGACTCAAGGATGGTCATGGAAACTAATATAGCTTAACTATAATGGAGGCTGCTTGGTTTCAATTAAGGTGTCCAGCAATTGGAGGATATCCTAATTGAAACTAAACAGACCCCATTTTTAGATTAAATGGATACGCATGATGGTTTGTACGTCTGTCATGCAACAAGTATAGTTTAACAAAACTAATGGTGGTCCTGATCATTTACAGATGGTGTGTTTTTTTTTGTTTTTTTTACATAATCGTGTAGTGATGGTTGTTCTAGTGATGTATTCATTATCAGATCAATACAAAACCACAATCAGTACATAATTAGAACACAAGACCTATCACTAGTACATAAATACAGCACCAAATGATCATCAATAAATAACTAGGTCACCAGAATCACCATCAGTAGATAAACTAGAACCAGATTCCGTAAATAAATACAACACCGGTACATGTATATGTCACCAGAACCACCATCAGTACATGAAATCATCACCAAGGTTAGTAGTACCGCAATCAGTTGTAATGTCAGGTCAGGAATCAGGATCATTTGCATCTCATGAACTTGCAACTCCCAGTATGTCAAAATATATGAACGTCAAACTAATATACACAGAGTGCCAAAATTAAAAGTTTTGGACAAAGTCACGGGCCAACTTTGACATTTAAAAACAAGTCTACAATTGAGGACGATTTTCCTATGAAAACAAACCTTAAAGGGTTTGTCCCAAGAACAAAGTGCATTTTTATTAATACATCTTACAATAAAAAAACATTGGAATATGTTAAAACAAGAGCAGTAAAAAAAGCATATGACCTAATTGCCCAATTTAAATACAGTGAATTCATCCACAGTACCCTCCATACACACAGTATGATGACCCTATGATAGCCACTCACAATCCCACCTAGTATAATGGGCCTCACACAACAACAACCACACACACACACACACACACACACACACACACACACACACACCTTGTTCCCCCCACTGCTCAGATCTCGGCAGCCTGAAGCTTTTCTCTGCTCGGCACATCGGGCGTGTTGTAATGATGTTGTAATGACGCCATCACATCCGCTGCAGCAAGACACTTCAGACGCAGAGGGATAGTGAAGGCAGAGTGAGGATCAGGATGCAGACATAGCTGAAACTGCCATGACGGGCGGGAGTGAAAGGGCAACTTAGAATCGCCTGCAAAATTATTGATCTTGTATAGATCAATAAATAGAGTCCCTGTTTGTCTTGTTTTTTCTTGTATATACACAGTCAAAATTTTTGGTACCCCTCGTTTAATGACAGAAAAACCCACAATGGTGACAGAAATATTTTGAATCTGACAAAAGTAAATGAAAAATCTATGAAAATGAACAAATGAAAGTCCCACATTGCTTTCCAGCCATGCTTTCCCAGATAAAAAAAAAAAAAAATAAAAAAAAAAAAAATCACCTCATGAAATAGGCCTAGACAGAAATGATGGTACCCTTAAATTAATATTTTGTTTTACAGCCTTTTGAGACAATCACTGCAATCAAACGATTCCTGTAATAGTCAATGAGACTTCTGAACCTCTCGACAGGTATTTTGGCCCAATCCTCAAGAGCAAACTGCTCCAGTGGTCTCGTGTTTAAAGCCGCCTTTTCCAGATGGCATGTTTCATCCCTTTCCAAAGATGCGCAATAAGATTTAGGTCAGGGCTCATAGAAGGCTACTTCAGAATAGTCCAATTTATTCCTCTTAGCCATTCTTGGGTGTTTTTAGCTGTGTGTTTTGGGTCATTATCCTGTTGCAAGACCCATGACCTGCGGCTGAAATCATGCTTTCTGACACTGGGCAGCACATTCCTCTCTAGAATCCCTTGATAGTCTTGAGATTTCATTGTATCCTGCACAGATTCTAGACCCTCTGTGCCAGATACAGCAAAGCAGCCCCAAAACATAACAGAGCCTCCTCCATGTTTCACAGTAGGGACAGTGCTCTTTTCTTGACATGCTTCCATTTTCCGTCTGAACATAGAGCTGATGTGCCTTGCCGAAATGTTCCATTTTTGTCTCATCTGTCCATAGGACATTCTCCCATAAGTTTTTTTTTTTTTTAAATTCGGTGGAAGCATGCTTGAAAAGTAATGTCTGACTTTCATTTGTTCATTTTCATAGATTAAATTTACTACTGCTTCTGTCAGATTCACGTTATTTCTGTGACCAATGTGGGTTTTTCAGCAATTAAACAAGATGTACCAATTTTGACCACGTATGTATGTGTGAGGGAGGTACAGGGCGGTAGTCGTGGCAGATAGCATTTGCGCTAGCGCGCCCTGCCCTCCCATCACATACACATACTGTCCATAGCTCTGTATACCTGTGGCTTCTTCCCCAGCACTGTCAAGGTTCTCTGTCCGTTTCTGGAGGTTTCCTCGGTCTGGTTCAGTACGAAATAAGCCACAGTCCAATTCAACTTTCAAACAGGTAACTTTACTAACTCTGGTACACAGCATATTCGTATTCTTTTCAGCATCAAAATTAGGTTTCACAACGTGTAAATCACCCTGTCACTAAGCTTGCTTCTGGGATGAACTGTACCTTTCGATCCCCGAGAGTCCTCTCTGTTCAGCCATACTCCGTTTGGAGACTCCCTCAACTGTTTTGTCCCGGTTCTGAGGGCATCAGCCCACGCAATAAGCTGCCACATGTTGAGCGACCTGCCTGTACTGCCTAGTCTTCACAAGCAACTGCAGTCCCACTAACGCTCCTTCTGATGAGGTCCTGGCCACGGATACTATATGGCTGGCCCTAAGACTTCTTCAATGTTGTGTGGCATGGTGTTGCCCAGAGCTAGTTAGCCCATGTAAGCTGAACGGGCGCCCGGCCCCAACTGAGATCTATAAGCAAGTCCTTCCTGTCTTATTCACCATGCCCTTCCTATCTTAACTATTTATAATGCCAATTCTTTTATTACCACAATACATACACTACGTGGACTAAACTGCCCCATCTAGTGGCCAAACATGAACACTTCACTTTCCCTATACATAATGATGCACACAGTATGATCAATAAACGTACATCGGGTATTCAAATAGCAGTATACAGCAATATGAAATAACGGGATGCGCTTAAAGGGGTAGGAGCGTATTCCAGACTTTGTAACCCCGCATGCGTGTGTGTATATATACACCCACACTTTTTTTTTTTTTTAGAAAATGGGAATTTTTTTCCCCTCATTATCTTTAGTGCCTGCAGCTCTTCCAGTTTACCGGCTAACCACTTGCACCAAGAGGAGTGAGTTGTTTAATCAGGCATAGTGTATGTACAGGTGTGTTTTGTGAACATGTACATTGACGTGTGATTGCCTAAAATTTACAGACATACTGTTTCAACCCTGGAATAGGTGAAGGAGGGGTGATGCTATATAATGTGTTTTCTTTTCTTGGGGATGAAGTTATAACATACGGACTTTAACCCCTTAGTGACAGAGCCAGTTTGCAGCTTAATGACCGGGCCAATTTTTACAATTCTGACCACTGTCACATTATGAGGTTATAACTCTGGAACACTTTAACGGATCCCGCTGATTGAGATTGTTTGTGACATATTGTACTTCATGTTAGTGGTAAAAAACTTCGACATGTCTTGTGTATATGAAAAAAAAAACAAAACGGAAATATGGTGAAAATTTTGCAATTTTAAAACTTTAAATTTTTATGCCCTTAAATCAGAGAGATGTGTCACACAAATGTCTTAATAAACAACATTTCCCACATGTCTACTTTACATCATCACAATTTTGGAAACGATATTTTTTTTTGATAGGAAGTTATAAGGGTTAAAAGTTGACCAGTGATTCCTCATTTTCACAACAAAATTTTTTTTCTTCTTTTAGGGACCACATCATATTTAACCCCTTTACTCCCAAGGGTGGTTTGCATGTTAATGCCCGGACCAATTTTTTCCATTCTGACCACTGTCATTTTATGAGGTCATAACTCTGGAACGCTTCCATGGATTCCAGTGATTCTGACATTGTTTTCTCGTGACATATTGTACTTCATGCTAGTCATAAAGTTTCATTCATATAACTTGCGTTTGTGAAAAAAAAAATGGAAATTTGGCGAAAATTTTGAAAATGTCGCAATTTTCCAACTTTGAATTGTTATGCCCTTAAATCACAGAGATATGGCACACAAAAAAACTTAAGTAACATTTCCCACATGTTTATTTTACATCAGCACAATTTGGGAACCAACATTTTTTTGTTAGTAAGTTAAAGGGTTAAAAGTTGACCAGCGATTTCTCATTTTTACAACACCATTTTATTTTTAGGGACCACATCACATTTGAAGTCACTTTGAGGGGTCTATATGATTGGTATCACTTTTGGGTGTTTTCTTTCTAAAAACTGCACCCTCAAGGAACTCAAAACCAGAATCAAGAGGTTTATTAACTCCTCAGGTGCTTCACAGGAATTTTTTGAATGTTTAAAAAAAACAAAAACATTTAACTTTTTTTTTTTTTTTTGTTTTGTGGAAAAAAAAAAACACTTCAGGTTTAATTTTTTTAAATTTTACCAAGGGTAACAGGAGAAAATGGACTGGAAAAGTTAATGTGCTATTTGGCCCGAGTACACCGATACCTGATATGTGGGGGGAACCACTGTTTGGGCGCATGGCAGAGCTTGAAAGGGAAGGAGCGCCATTTGACGTTCACTGCAAAATTGGCTGGAATTGAGATCGGGCGCAATTTCACGTTTGGAGAGCCCCTGATGTGCCTAAACAGTGGAAACCCCCCACAAGTGACCCCATTTTGGAAACTAGACCCCCCCAAGGAACTTATCTAGATATGTGGTGAGAACTTTGAACCCCCAAGGGCTTCACAGAAGTTTATAATGTACAGCTGTACAATTAAAAAATAATTTTTTCCACAAAAATGATCTTTTCACCCCCAATTTTTATTTTCCCAAGGTAACAGGACCCCAAAAGTTATTGTCCAATTTGTCCTGAGTACGCAGATACCACATATGTGGGGGTAAACCACTATTTGGGCACACAGCAGAGCTCAGAAGGGAAGCAGCGCCATTTGCCTTTTTTGGCTGGAATTGAGATCGGACACCATGTCGCGTTTGGAGAGCCCCTGATGTGCCAAAACAGTCTAAGCCCCCCAATTCTAACTCCAACCCTAACCCCAACACACCCCTAACCCTAGCCCTTGCGAGAAAATGGAAATACTTTTTTTAATTTTATTATTTTTCCCTAACTAAGGGGGTGATAACGGGGGGTTTGATTTACTATTTATGGCGGTTTTTATATTTGGCAGCTGTCACACGCTAAAAGACGCTTTTGCATCACCACATTTTGAGAGCTAATTTTTCCATATTTTGACCCACCGAGTCATGTGAGGTCTTATTTTTTGCGGGACGAGTTGACGTTTTTATTGGTACTATTTTTGGGCACGTGACATTTTTTGATCACTTTTTATTCCGATTTTTGGGACTCAGAATGAACAAAAACCAGCGTTTCATGAATTTCTTTTGGGTGGGTGCGTTTCCACCGTTCCGTGTGCAGGTGGGTCGCCATCCCAGGGCTGTGGGGGTACTCGGTACCGGGCCCGATGAGTTTCAAATGGAGATGTCGTGGCAGCTGGGACCCGGCCCCTGGCCCTGGGCGCCCATTGTAAAAGGGGAATGTTCAGTGTGCTTATGGTGATTAGAGTTCATGAATGAATGAGTTGTGACACCACGTGTGGTGTTCGGCAATGAAGATGTTAAGCCGACGCTGCAGACAGATCCTCTGGGACAGATGGTGTGGTGCAGCAATGATGTTATAGCCCTCCACAGGCAGGGCTGTAGTCCCAGGGCAAAGTAGGTGAAGTGACACGTAGATGGTGTAGTGTCAGGCGCAGGGGATGTAGCAGTGCCGGGCAGGTTGACGCAGGAATAAATGGAGGACACCAGGGCATGTAGTTCCAAAGCTTTACTCACAGTCTGTTGTAGCACAAGAGCCCGCATCAGTGCAGTGTCCTCCGGGTCAGGAGCTCAGCCAACTTCCAGGCAAGATGAAGTACTCCTTTCCAACACTCCTCCAACATATGCCTTTTCTGAACATCTCCCTTATTGCAAAACTAAACTTCACCCGCCTCCCAGGACACTTCGTGTTCCAAGCATGGAGCCACCAAAGGGTGCTTTGCTACACTACTATGTTGTGTGGGATGCAGGTGTTGGAGTGTGGTCTGGTGTCTCCACCTTACCTGAATGGTGGGATACCACACCTCAGGAGGAGGTGCAGTACCTCTGTGGCGACTGAACCCTCAGGGGCGCCACAGGAAGCACGGAGGGAGCCCCTCCCTGCGCGCTTCTCTCCTATGCCGCCGGCACACTGCGATCATGTTTGATCGCAGTGTGCCAGGGGTTAATGTGTCGGGGGCGGTCTGTGACCGCCCCTGACAGTGCCGGGTGTCAGCTATGATAATCAGCTGACACCCGGCCGCGATCAGCCGCGCTCCCCCAGTGAGCGCCGCTGATCACGCTACACTTACTAATCCGTCCTTGGGACTTAGGACCCAGGTCACATGGATGGAATAGTACGTCTAATGTAGAGAGGAGTTAAAGTCATTTTGAGGGGTATACATGACAGAAAATACCCAAAAGTGACACCATTCTAAAAACTAGACCCATCAAGGTGCTCAAAACCACATTCAAGAAGTTTATTAACCCGTTACATGCTTCACAGGAACAAAAGCAATGTGGAAGGAAAAAAAAAAACTTTTTTGCAAAAAAAAAAAAAAATATATATATATATATATATATACACTTCAGAACCAATTTTTTTTATTTTCACAAGTGTTAAAAGAAAAAATTAACCATAAAATTTGCTGTGCATTTTCTCCTGAATACGCCGATACCCCATATGTGGGGGTAAACCACTTTTTCAGCGCACGGCAGAGCTCGCAAGGGAAGGAGCGCCATTTAACTTTTTCAACGCAGAATTGGCTGGAATTGAGATTAGATGCCATGTTGCGTTCAGAGAGCCCCTGATGTTCCTAAACAGTGGAAACCCCCAACAAGTGACCTCATTTTAGAAACTAGACCCCTTAAGGAACTTATCTAGATGTGTGGTGAGCACTTTGAACCCCCAAGTGCTTCACAGAAGTTTATAACGCAGAGCCGTGAAAATAAAAACCGGATTACTTACCGGTAATACTCTTTTGTAGAGTCCACGACAGCACCCACTGAGAGAGGGGATCCGCCCCAGGAACAGGAAACCTACAGAGAGATAAATGGGGCGGTCCCCCTCGCTCCCTCAGTTTGTATTACCGAGAACAACGGAGGAACCGCCATACATGTTTTAGTCATTTTGTTTGGGCGATTCATATATCTTACCCCTATAGCCTTTACATTCGCCAAGTTTAATCATATATTAAATTCTAATTACAATCTCCACCACCAAGAAGACCCATGTGTGAAAAATTTTTACGGGATGGAAGTGAGCGGGTGCTGTCGTGGACTCTACAAAAGACTATTACCGGTAAGTAATCCGGTTTTTCCTCTTCGCCACGACAGCACCCACTGAGAGATTTCCAGAGATAATCACTTGGGAGGGCACACCGTATTAAGGACCGATCTACCAAAGGTCAAATCTAGTCTATAGTGACTATAGAAGGTAGATGGAGAAGACCAGGTTGCAGGCTTACATATTTGTTCAATTGGGACGTTTGCTCTCTCGGCCCAGGAGGATGATATGGCTCTAGTAGAGTGCACCTTAATCCCCAGCGGAGGGTCTTCTCCTTTTGCCAAATATGCCATTGTGATCGCATCTCTAATCCACCTGGATAATGTGCCTGTTGTAACTCCAGACCCCTTTCTGTTGCCCTGGAAGGAGAAAAAAAGACCTACTCTGCCTCCAGGGACTGGTCCTATCAAGGTAGGCTAGTACAGCTCTCCTCACATCTAAGGTGTGATATTTCACCTCGTCCTGGTTTGACGGGTTCTCATAGAAGGAAGGTAGGCATATCTCCTGAGACCTATGAAATTTAGTTGCCCGTTTGGGAAGGTAGGACGGGTCTGTCTTCAAAATCAGTCTGTCTCTTGTTATTGACAGGAACGGAGGGTCTACTGATAGAGCATGAAGATCACTTACTCTTCTAGCTGATACTAAAGCTACTAGTGTAGCAGTTTTCAATGAGAGGCACTTCACTGATGCCGACTTTATGGGCTCAAACGGGGCCTGAGTAAAGGCATCCAAAACCAGAGTAAGGTTCCATGCCGGAAGCCGAGGAATATGCACCGGTTCGGATCGTTGACAAGCTGAAACAAAACGGTTTACCCATCTATTTGCTGCCACGTTATAGTTAAATAGGGCTCCTAGGGCCGATATATGGACCTTTAGAGTATTAACTGAAAGGCCCAATTCTCGGCCTCTTTGAAGAAACTCTAAGATGGGCGTAATGGGTACTTCACCGGCTAGCTCTGCTGGGTGAAAGGCCAGGAATTTTCTCCACACCTTAGCGTATATTCTTGTAGTAGACTCTTTCCTACTTTGTAGCAGGGTATTAATCAGGTTTTCCGAAAAGCCATTCTGCTTCAATAGTTCCCTTTCAAATTCCAGGCCGCTAGGTGTAGGGATTTGGCCTGTGGATGGTAGGGTCCCTGCGAGAGAAGATCCTGGTGCAGCGGCAGGATCCATGGGTCGGTTATTGACATGGCTCTCAGCCATGAAAACCACGGCCTTTTGGGCCAAAACAGGGCTATCAAGATGACCCTCGCCCTCTCTTGTCTTATTTTCCTGACTACTGTTGGAAGTAGAACCATTGGAGGGAAGGCATAGGCTAGCCGGAATGCCCAGGGTGCTTGGAGGGCATCTAGAATGTCTGGGTTGTCTGACCTGTAGAGCGAAGCGAACTTCTTTACGCGTCTGTTGGCTCTGGTGGCAAACAGGTCTATCTCTGGTCTGCCCCATTCTGTCGCTACTGTCTCGAAGACGTGCCTGCTGAGGACCCACTCGCCCTGATATAGGACCTGGCGACTGAGATAGTCTGCTTGAGAGTTGTCTACTCCTCTTATGTGGAGTGCCGACAAGGAGTGAAGATGTACCTCGGCTATCTCTAGGATCTCTTCCGCGATAGACCTCAACGGTCCCGACCACGTACCTCCCTGTCGGTTTATATAGGCCACTGCGGTGGTATTGTCTGTCTGGATTCTCACGTGGGTTCCTCTTAACTGCGGGAGAAATTGAGATATCGCATAGTAAATTGCTTTTAGCTCCTTTACATTAGAGGAGGTTTCTATCTCATGTTTACGCCACCGGCCTTGTATCATGTGCTCCTCCAGGTGGGCCCCCCAACCCAAGGGGCTAGCATCCGTGGTGAGCACCTTGGAGGGAGTTACCCACCATTGTACTCCCTTAGACAAATTGGTAGGATTTAACCACCACTTTAGGGATTTAACAACTTCTGGCGATAGGGACATCCTCCCTTCCAACCGCCCCTGCAGTCTCTCTGTTTCCTGCAGAATAGCCCACTGTAGTGTTCTAGAGTGGAACTGGGCCCATTGCACCACTGGGATGCACGATATCAGGGACCCCAGCAAGGACATACCCTGTCTCAATGATATTACAGGTCTTCCTGTAGTATTCTGTATCTTATTGATTATGGCCACTGCTTTAGCGTCTGGTAGAAAGCACTTCTGACTTACAGAATCTACTTGCAGGCCTAGGAACCTCTGACAGGTAACTGGTTCTAGTCTGGACTTCTCCCAGTTGATTATCTCATCCCTACAAACGCTAGGATGGCTAATCTTAGCCATTCTTGTTTTGCACTGAGAAACAGAATTCCCTACTACGAGCAGGTCGTCCAAGCAAGGGACCACTAGTGTGTCATTCAGCTTTACATACGACATCACTTCCAGCATCAATTTGGTAAATACCCGAGGAGCCATGGATAGCCCGAATGGCATTGCCACAAACTGGAAATGCTGAATCCGACCCTTGAACCAAACCGCTACCCGCAGGAACTTCTGGTGCTCTCGGTATATGGGTAGATGGTAATAGGCATCCTTTAGGTCCAAGACTGCCATGTAATACCTGGGAAACAAAAGTTTTATTGCAGAATTTATTGACTCCATCTTAAATGGCCTAAGCCTTAAGAAGGTATTAAGCTTCTTTAAATTTATTATGGTCCTAAAAGAGCCATCTGGTTTTGGGACTAAAAAAATAGAGAATAAAAGCCCATTCCTTCTTCGTCCACTGGGACCTCTATCAGGACCTGTTTAGTTAGCAATACTGCAATCTCCATCTCCAGTGCTTCCTGCTGTATCTGGGACTTCATGGAAGTCAATAGGAAGAAGTTCGGTGGATGCCGAACAAATTCTAGTTTTAGGCCCGATGAGACGATATCAATGGCCCATGGGTTTGATGTTACCTTCCCCCATTGGTGGCTGAATTCCAGTAGTCTGCCACCTACCGGTGTACTGGTATTAGCGGAACCTGTCTCCTCTGAAGGGACGCTTCCCGAATAGATTGCCCCTCTGTTTGGGGTCCTTATTTCCCCAGCGATCCTGGGGCTTAAAGTCTTTTTTGCCAAACGGCGGCTTTCTGTAGGACCTCCTATTAAAGGGAATATACGGGTTAGGAAAACCTTTTTTTCCTCTCTCCCGCTTTTGTTAAAATCTCATCCAGTTCCGTGCCAAATAGGTACTTACCCTGGCAGGGTGTAGCACACAGTTTAGTTTTTGTCTGCGTGTCCCCTTTCCACCCCTTCAACCATAAGGCCCGCCGGCCTGCATTGGTTAGCCCTGCTGCTCTAGCCGATAAACGGAGAGAGTCCACTGAGGAATCGGAGAGGAAGGCCGCTGCTCCTTTAATGAGGGGCATAGAGGACAGGAGTTTATTCCTGGCCACTCCGTTTTTAATATTGTCCTCTAGGTCATTCAGCCATACCAACATTGATCTTGCTGTGCACGTGGCTGCTATTGCGGGCTTAAAAGCTGCCGTACATGCTTCCCAGGATCGTTTAAAGGAGTGTATCGGTCTTACGATCTAATGAGTCAGTCAAAGTTCCTGAATCCTCTACCGGCAGGGAGGATCTACGAGAGGTAGAGGCCACCGCCGCATCCACTTTGCGGGCTCTCGACCAAGCTGTCAATTCCTCATCGTCAAACGGATATTTACGCTTTGACGTTAAGGGGAGGAAGGTTCTCTGCCCCTGTTTTTCCCACTCCCTTTTCACCAGCTCTTTTATAGCTGGGACCACTGGGAATGCTCAGACCCTTCTACGGGAAATGCCTGCAAACATTATGTCTTGTGGAGTCTTGGGGTCCTTACTCTCTGGTAGCCCCATGGTATTTCGGACAGACTTAACTAAGTTACTGACGCTGTCCATAGTGAAACACGCCTGCTCCTCATCCTCTGAGGAAGGGTATTCCTGGGATCTATCAGAGTCTAGTTCCCCGGATTCTGACGGCGACTTTGACGCCGGCGAAGCTCCTCCTCTCGGTGAACTTATCTGTCTCACGGAGGAGTGACCCCCCAGACTACTGGAGCTGCCCAAGGCCCGTAGCTCTTCCCTTATTATCGCTCGGATATCCTCTTTCTTCCGTGAGGATTCCTCCTGTAAGGCCTCCTCAATACACGCTTGGCATAATCTTTTAGGGTGGCCGTCTGGGAGGGGCTGAGAACATAAGGCACACTCTCTATTTTTCGCCTTCTCTGTTCTTTTGGCCTAAAAAGGGGGGTATGGACCAGAAAAAAGAAGACCATCAGCTATTTATTCTGACTAAAAACACTCACCCGTGAGTCTCGTCAGCAAACTACCGGCTGCGGGGTCCGCGCCTCAGGCTGAGGCGAGGCGTGGGATGATTTCTTTTCCTTCCGTTTTTTCTCCAGGGGCTCAACTTGCCTGGAAGGTCCGCTAGATTCCTTCCTGGAGCTGCCACTTCTTCTGGTGCTGCTGCTCCTCCTTGTAGCACCGCTTTGTCTGCTGCCATGTGGGGACTCCACTGGCTGACTTAGCGGGAGCGAAGCTGGGTCATCTATGGATGACATGACTGCGCACTGGCGCTGCCTCCGTGGCTTCTTTTTATAGCCTTTCCACTTTTTTTTTTTTTTCTAGCCCCTTCTGCGCATGTGTTCTCCCACGAGCGCCGCCTCCTGCACCGATCCCGGAAGGCCTCCATACCCTTACTTCCGGGTTGCCTGCCTGGGAGCGCCGCTGGAAGCGCTGATGCAGCGGCCCCGACAGTGACACCACGGGCCCACATGTTAACCCCTGCAGGTATGACCTCCGGTAGCGCTGCCTGGCACAAACGCTCAGGCTCTTCTGCTTCCCTCGGGGGGAGGGGGTATACGCCCCTGTCCCCTCAGTGAGCCTTGGCACCTTCTTACCTCCGGCCTCACCTGCATTACCAGCTCTGGGGGGGGGGGGGGGGGGGCAATCACCTCTCCGCCCGACGCTGCCTCCAGTCCTGGGGCCCCTGCTGCTCATATTATGCACGCAGGCGGCTACCAGACCAGGTAACCTCTTCTGCAGGTTCCTTCCTAGGAACAGGAAACCAAACTGAGGGAGCGAGGGGGACCGCCCCATTTATCTCTGTAGGTTTCCTGTTCCTGGGGCGGATCCCCTCTCTCAGTGGGTGCTGTCGTGGCGAAGAGGAAAAAAATCACTTTAGTTCCTCAAAAATGATTTTTTAGCCCACTGTTTTATTTTCTCAAGGGTAACAAGAGAAATTGGACCACAAAAGAAGTTTTGCAATTTGTCCTGAGTACGATGATACCCCATATGTGTGTGTTAGTGTGTGTGTGGGAAAATCACTGTTTGGGCGCATGGGAGAGCTCGGAATGGAAGGAGCGCCATTTTTAAATGTAGACTTTGATGGAGTGGTCTGCGGGCGTCATGTTGTGTTTGCAGAGCCACTGATGTGCCTAAACAGTTTAAACCCCCCACAAATGACCCCATTTTGGAAACTAGACCCCTGAAGGAGCTTACCTAGATATGTGGTGAGCACTTTGAACCCCCAAGTGCTTCACAGAAGTTTATAGACACAGAGCCTTGAAAATTAAGTCTTTTTTTTTCCACAAAAGTGATTTTTTAGCCTCCAATTTTATTTTCCCAAGGGTAACAGGAGAAATTAGACCCCCAAAGTTGGTAAATAGTGGAAACCCCTCAATTCTTGCTCCATCTCTAACCCCAACACACCCCTAACCCTAATCCCAACCCTAATCCTAGTTATTTACCATTTTGTTATTTTGATCACTATGATAGTTTAGTTTATCACAGTGATGAAGATGAATGAATGGACTCTGCCAGCCGCAGCCTGCAGATTCGCGGCGGGCACACTGCGCATGCGCCCGCCATTTTCTTCCGGATCCAAGATAGCGGCGCCCACCCGAGGAGGCAGTGGCATCGGGGACCTTATTTCTCTCTCCTCTGATGTGCGATCACATCAGAGGAAAGAAGTTAAATGAAAATTGCGTTTTTTTTTCCTATCGCCGTTATAGGGTTAATAACGGTGATCACAAAAGCGGGGTCGGTAAAAAACCGACCCGATTCATGTTCTCTGGGGTCTCTGCTACCCCCGGCAGCCGAGACCACAGAGAAAATCTGACACTGGGGGGGTGCTATTTACTTTCTCCACAGCGCCATGAATTAACGGCGCTGTGATTTAAGTACCATTAATTACAGCCATTAAAAGGCGCATCGGCGGTCATTAAGGGGTTAATTGCTAAAGAGTTTGATAGATAGCGATTGCTTCCTCAGTACAACCACACCCATTAGCAATGAAAATGGGGTATAAATAGCTTACAACAAAATCATTTTATTATACACCTGATGAAGGCCTACATGGCCAAAACTCATGTTTTTTTTTTAATGTTTTTGTCTTTTTTTAAATTTTGCATTTTACTTAGCCAATAAAATATCATCTGATTCAACATCAGAGATACCTAATTCTTTGGCTATATAAACCTCTTATTCCAAATAGGGTTAACCTCCTTTACCCCCAAGGGTGGTTTGCATGTTAATGACCGGGACAATTTTTACAATTCTGACCACTGTCCCTTTATGAGGTAATAACTCTGGAACGCTTCCATAGATCCCGGTGATTCTGACATTGTTTTCTCGTGACATATTGTACTTCTTGTTAGTGGTAACATTTCTTTGATATGACTTGCATTTATTTGTGAAAAAGAAAAAGGAAATGTGCCAAAACTTTTGAAAATTTCGCAATTTACCAACTTAGAAATTTAATACCCTTAAATCACAGAGAGATGTCACACAAAATACTTAAGTAACATTTCTCACATGTTTATTTTACATCAGCACAATTTTGGAACCAAGATTTTCTTGTTAGGAAGTTACAAGGGTTAAGAGTTAAACAGCGTTTTCTCATTTTTACAACACCATTTTTTTGGGGGGGACCAAATCACATTTGAAGTCACTTTGAGGGGTCTATATGACAGAAAATACCCAAACAGTGACACCATTCTAAAAACTGCACCCCTCAAGGTGCTCAAAAACACAAGTAGTTTTTTTTTTTTTTTAACCCTTCAGGTGCTTCACAGGAATTTTTGGAATGTTTGGAAAAAAACAAAACAAAAAAAAACCACGAACATTTAACTTGTTTTGCACAAAGTTTTTTTTACTTCAGATTCAATTTTTTTAAAATTTTACCAAGAGTAATAGGAGAAATTGGACCCCAAAAGTTGTACAATTTATTCTGAGTACGGTAATATACCATATATGCAGGTACACCACTGTTTGGGAGCATGGCAGAGCTCAGAAGGGAAGAAGCGCAGTTTGACTTTTCAATGCAAAATTGGCTGGAATGGAGATCGAATGCCATGTCACGTTTGGAGATCCCCTGATGTGCCTAAACAGTGGAAACCCCGCACAAGTGACACCATTTTGGAAACTAGACCCCCAAAAGTTGTCCAATTTGTCCTGAGTAGAACGATACCCTATATGTGGGGGTAAATCTCTGTTTGGGTGCACAGCAGAGCTTGGATGGGAAGGAGCACCATTTGACTTTTTCAATGCAGAATTGGCTGAAATTGAGATTGGATGTCATGTCGCGTTTGGAGAGCCACTGATGTTCCTAAACAGTGGAACACCCCCCCCCCCCCAATTCTAACCCTAACCCCATACCTAACCCTATCCCTTCCCCTATCTTTAGCCCCAACCCTAACAGGAAAATGGAAAAAAATACATTTTTTAATTTTATTATTTTTCTCTAACTAAGGGGATGATAAAGGGGGTTTGATTTACTATATATTCCATTGTTGCTGGGTGCCAGCCGGCAGATCTCGGCGGGCACTCTGCACATGCTCAACAATCATGTTCTCTGGGGTTTCGGCTACCCCCGGGTAACCGAGATCCCGGAGAAATTCCGACGCTGGGAGGGTGCTATAACCTTAACCCTCAAACGCCGTTAAAAAGCGGCGCTGTGGTTTAAGTACCTTAATTGCCGCCATTAAAAGGCATATCGGCAGTCGTTGAGGGGTTAAATGTAACTCATCATTCTCCCCTGCTTGCGCTGATTGCCGGCAAAGCAGGGGAGAATGACGGGAGCCATGCTCAGCACCTGGCACCGGGGAAAAGCACTTACTGCAACGCTTCATCCCTGGCGCCCAGCCGTGTGGTACTAATGCGGCACACATCCCACACATGTGCCACAAGAATTACATACATGGACACCGACTTCTCCGTTACCGGAAATAACAGGACACGATACCTCATTTATATTTTTTTTATGTTTTGGTGCTTTTATACAATAAAAGCTACTTTATATAAAAAATTATTTTTGCATCGTTTTATTCTGAGAGCTATAACTTTATTTTTCTGGTGATGACGTTGTATGGCGGCACGTTTTTTGCGTGACAAAATGATGTTTACAGCGGTACCATGTTTATATTCTTTTTTGATTGCGTGCTATTCCAATTTTTGTTCGGAGGTATGATAAAGCATTTTTTTTTTGTCTTTTTGTGCGGTTCACTAAAGGGGTTAACTAGTGGGACAGTTTTATAGTTAGGGTCGTTACAGATGCGGCGATATCAAATATGCACTTTTATTGTTTAGATTTTTTTTCCAAATATTTATTGATACAATTTTTTTTTTTTTTTTACACTTATTTCTTAATTTTACACTTTGTCCCACTATGGGACACTCCTTTTTTGCAGGCTGATCGCTTCTATAGCATGCAGATGAAGCAGCATCTGCATGCTATATAAGATGTCAGCACTGCACTCTGTGCACACTGACCTGAGAGACTTCCTGACATTCACTGAGCATGACAGGAAGTTTCTCAGCTTTGGTAACGATACTGGGTTACAATAGCAGTGATTGTGACCCCGCGTCACGCCACAGGGTCTCCGATCCAAAAGGCAGAGGGGCTGTCAGCCCGTCTGCCGGCACCAGAACGCTGCAATCTTGTTTTACCACAGTGTTCCGGAGGTTAAAGTGCCGGTAGCGGTCTTAGACCACTCCTTTAACTTAGTGCCAGGTGTCAGCTGTGAGAATCAGCCGACACCTGGCCACGCTCGCCCCGTGAGCGTAGCTGATCGCCATAACGCACTTTCCCGTCCATGGGAAGAAAAGCCCAGGTCACATGAACGGGATAGTACGTCAGATGGCAGAAAGGAGTTAAGGATCCTCTGAAGGAAGCGCCCTGAAACTTCTTTATTCACAATATCACGTGGAGGAAAAAAATTTTCTGGGAGAGGAAAATCATCTCCATGTTATTACAGATGAGCAGCATACCAGTGGAAGGATCACCCTTGTTTGCAAACGTTTTCCCCAGTGTTGTGCCTCCTTGCACAACCACACCAGGTGAGCAAGATTCTAGTTTTACTTTTATCACCAATTAAGATTGATTCATCTACTACGCTTAGATGGCTCTCTCCCTCACTTTCCCAGGACCTCACTCAGCCTGCAAAATATACTCACCCTGCGGGCCAGAAGTCGCCTGTATGCCCGAGTTTCACGCATACGTGTCTTAAACAATGGTAAGGAGATGCTAGGAACTGTTATCAGTCATTACCAGACTGCAGACCATACAGGAACCAAACTACTGATGAGAAGTAGTCAGTATAAACATTTGCATCCAGGTACCTTATAGGTGACATTTTTTGAGTTGTTTCTTTTATAGTCTAAGGCCCCTTTACATTTAGCGATGCACCAGCGATCCCGACCACGATACGACCCTGTCTGGATCGCTGGTGCATCGCTAAATGGTCGCAAGTGAGCTGCCAAACAGGCAGATCTCACAGCGATGCAGCAGCGGTCGTTACTTACCTTTCAGACACGGCGATCCTGACATCCTCCCGCCCGCGTCCACACGTCGCTCATCGGCGCCAGCAGGAAGGGCCCGATGAGAAATGGAGCTGCGCGATCAGCGACAGACAGCGGGGGAGCCGGTCGGAAGTATCACACATAGGGATATCGCTAGCAATATCACTGCTGCGTCACAAAATCGGTGACGCTTTAGCGATGTTGCTATCGATATCACTATGTGTAAAGCCCCCTTTAATCTTGTCCAAACACTATCATAACTTTTCACGACCACAGCTCTTCTATACTCTTCGGCAGCAAATCCCAACAATGAGACCTTAAAAATAGTGTTATTAAAATGCACTCTGCATAAAATATCTGTCCATACTATGTCCTAAATAAGTCTCCTATGGTATATTACCTCCACACTGTCTGCCCTTATAAGCTTATAACCACCACTCTGTTCGCAATTATCAGATATAACTTCCACACCATCCACCCTTATGAACCATAGCCTATACCATGGCTGTCCCTTCTCCACCGTTTTCACTTACATTCTCTAGATCTCCACACTTTTCTCACCATGCTAACCTCGCTCCATACAGTGCCCCCATTCCATATCCATTCTGTGCCTCCTCTTCGCAAGAGGAACTTCTCCAAACTGTACTCCCCTCATCACACTGTCCTTTTACACAGTATGATGGTCACCACAGCCCCCATTATTTAATATGTCCCCCACAACCAGCCCCCCCCCCCATGAAGTCCCCACAGTTGGATATTAAATGGGGGCCATCACAATATGTGTTAAGTAAAATTAGAACAACAAGCCGATATTCACCTAGCACAGGCTCCCCGTCCAGCTTATCTGTCTACTCTTCTGTCAGTTGTAGCAGTGGGTGCTGGACGGTGCTGCGTCGCGCCATCCCCTGCATGTGCTGGAAAATCCATCCATGTGACAAATGCATTATGGTCAGATTTTCTGAAAATCACCTGCAACCGTACTTTATCTCCTTTTAAGGATACAATAAAACTCACCATCATTGCTTTAGGACATTCTGAATTCCACAACAAGAATTCATTTCTGATTAATGTACTAGTGTTATTTTTAATTAAGAGCAACACTTCAAATATTTGATTTAGGCATTTGTATTAAGAATTCATAAACATCCATTTCACTTACAAAATTACAAGGTACTACTATATCTGTGCCTTTAAGAGTATGACGAAGTGGGCCAACAATTGCATGATCAGGATTTTGCAAATGGAAAGGTGAGGAAATCAAAGACACTATACACATTAGGCTGCCGCCAGTTGAACATAACTTCAGCCAGCAGTCTTTTTAGGGGTCTCCAGGCAAATTATGATGGGTAGAGTAAGATGCCTCCGGTTGGATTTCCAATGACCGATCCTATTGTTCTCCTGGAGCCCATCAGCTCCTTTATCATAGAAAACACATGCGCGCTCGGCTGAGATGTGCGCTCATGTGTATAGGAGGTTGGGAGAGCTAGCTGTTGACTGGATGGTTGTTTGGGTCATTGTGCATTTGGAAGACCCATTTCTGCCCAAGCTTTAACTTCCTGACTGATGTCTTGAGATGTTGCTTCAGTATTGCCACATAATCTTTTCTCATGATGACATCTATTATGTTTAGTGCTCTAGTCCTTCCTGCAGTAAAGCAATCCCACAACATGATGCTGCCATCCTCGTGTTTCATAGTTGGGATGGTGTTCTTAGTCTTCCAAGCTTCTCCCTTTTTCCTCTAAACGTAACTATAGTCATTATAGTTCAATTTTAGTTTAATCAGACCACAGGATATGTAACCAAAAATTAAGGTCTATATTCCGGTGTGCATTTGCAAACATTAATCTGGCTTTTTTATGTTTCTTTTAGCGTAATGGCTTCCTCTTGGTAGAATGACCTTTCAGCCCATGTTGATATAGTACTCGTTTCAATGTGGATATTGAAACAATCTTACCAGCTTCCATCTTCATCTTCCTAAGGTCTTTTGCTTTTGTCCTTGGGTTGATATGCACATGTCGGACCAAAGCACGTTCATCTCTGGGACACAGAACCCGCCTTCTTCCTGAGCAGTACCATTGCTGGACATTCGCGTCTTATTTATACTTGAGTATAATTGTTTGTACAGATATATGGGTGGCACGGAGGCTTATTGGTTAGCACTGTAGCCTTGCAGCGCTGGGGTCCTTAGTTCCACCAAGGACAACATCTGCAAGGAGTTTGTACGTTCTCGTGTTTGCGTGGGTTTCCTCCAGGTACTCCGGTCTCCTTCCACACTCCAAAGACATACTGATAGGGAATTTAGATTGTGAGCCCCATTGGCGACAGTTCCAATAATGTCTGTAAAGTGCTGTGTGGAATTAATGGCGCTCTATAAATGAGTAAAATACTCAAGGATGAGCCAGACTTGTGCAAGTCTACAATTCTCTTCACGATATCTTGGCTGATTTCTTCAGACTTTCCCATGATGCTACACAAAGCAGTGTTTCAGGTGTGCAATAAAATATATCCACGTGTGTCTCTAACTCAGATGTTGCCAAAATATAATATACACTGCTCAAAAAAAATAAAGGGAACACTAGACACTGACTGAGCAGACATGGATGTTAGTGACCTTCCTATCATTTCTACCTGTTTTTTCCATTTGCACAACAGCAGGAGAAATTGATTCACAAATCGGTGTTGATTTCACAGAGTGTGATTGACTTGGAGTTACATTTTGTTGTTCAAGTGTTCCCTTTATTTTTTGAGCAGTATATATCCGCAAAATAGAGCCAGTCAGTCAAGGACCCCGCCCCTATGGCTGAATACCAAATTCTGGTGGGACAATAAAGATCACTTCCTCCCCGCTGCATTTGGCTGCATGCAAGTGCCAGACAGCATCAGAACACTGTGAACCTGCAGAGTAAACCCATATCTGCAGGTTAACAGCGTTATTACTAGTGACAGGTTCTCTTAAAGGAATACTACCAAACAGAAGTAAAACAGTAGATTCATAAAGAGATGGAAGAAACTGGTGCCACCTATAAATAGCTTACTATTTCCTTATTGTTTCTTGAGGTGAATATTCTGCAATCTTGTTTTTGTAACCAATGTCAAGATGTCTAAGCCGCTTTAACCCCTTTACCCCCCCAAGGGTGGTTTGCACGTTAATGACTGGGCCAATTTTTACAATTCTGACCACTGTCCCTTTATGAGGTCATAACTCTGGAACGTTTCCATGGATCCTGGTGATTCTGACATTGTTTTCTCGTGACATATTGTACTTCATGCTAGTTGTAAAATTTCATTCATATAACTTACGTTTATTTGTAAAAAAAAAAAAAAAAAAGGAAATTTGGTAGAAACTTTGAAAATGTCACAATTTTCCAACTTAGAATTTGTATGCCCTTAAATCACAGAGATACGGCACACAAAAAAACTTAACATTTCCCACGTTTACTTTACGTCAGCATAATTTGGGAGCCAAAATATATCTGTTAGGAAGTTAGAAGGGTTAAAAGTTGACCAGCAATTTCTCATTTTTACAACACCATTTGAGGTCACTCACTTTGAGGGGTCTATATGATAGAAAGGTGTCACTTTGGGGTATTTTCTAAAAACTGCACCCCTCAAGGTGCTCAAAACCACATTCACGAAGTTTATTAACCCTTCAGGTGCTTCACAAGAATTTTTTGAATGTTTAAAAAATAATTAACTTAACTTTTTCACAAAAATTATTTCAGGTCCATTTTTGTATTTTACCAAGGGTAACAGAAGAGATTGGACTGCAAAAGTTATTGTGTAATTTGTCCTGAGTACGCCAATACCTGATATGTGGGGGGAACCACTGTTTCGGCGCATGGAAGAGCTCAGAAGGGAAGGAGCGCCGTTTGACTTTATCAACGCAAAATTGGCTGGAATTCAGATTGAATGCCATGTCATGTTTGGAGAGCCCCTAATGTGCCTAAACAGTGGAAACCCCCCACAAGTGACCCATTTTGGAAACTAGACCCCCCCCCCCCCAAGGAACTCATCTAGATATGTGGTGAGAACTTTGAACCCACAAAGGCTTCACAGAAGTTTAGAACATACAGCTGTACAATTAAAACATTTTTTCCCCCCAAAAAAATGATCTTTTCACCCCCAATTTTTATTTTCCCCAAGGGTAACAGGACCCCAAAAGTTTTTGTGCAATTTGTCCTGAGTTCGCTGATACCCCATATGTGGGTGTAAACGACTAATTGGGCACATGGCAGAGCTCAGAAGGGAAGCATCGCCATTTGACTTTTTTGGCTGGAATTGAGATTGGACGCCATGCAGAGTTTGGAAAGCCCCTGATGTGCCTACACAGTGGAAACCCCCCACAAGTGACCCCATTTTGGAAACTAGACCTCCCCAAGGAACTTATATAGGTGTGGTGAGCACACTGAACCCCCAAGGGCTTCACAGAAGTTTATAATGCCCGGGCGTGAAAATAAAAAATATTTTTTCCACAAACATGATCTTTTAGTCTCCAATTCTTTTATTTTCTCAAGTGTAACAGGAGAAATTGGACCCCAAAAGTTGTTGTGCAATTTGTCCCGAGTACCCCAATACCCCATACGTGGGAGAAAACTACTGTATAGGCACACGTCGGGGCTTGGATGGGAAGTAGTGACGTTTTGGAATGCAGACTTGGATGGAATGGTCTGCGGGTGTCATGTTGCGTTTGGAGAGCCTCTGATGTGCCTAAACTGTTGAAACACCCCCACAAGTGACCCCATCTTGGAAACTAGACTCCCCCCAAGGAATTTATCTAGATGTGTGGTGAGCACTTTGAACCTCCAAGTGCTTCACAGAAGTTTATAACGTAGAGCCATAAATATAGTTTTTCCACAAAAATTATATTCTTGCCCCAAATTTTTTATTTTCCCAAGGGTAACAGGAGAAATTGGACCCCAAAAGATGTTGTGCAATTTGTCCTGAGTAGGCAGATACCCCATATGTGGGGGTAAACCACTGTTTGGGCACATGGCAGAGCTTGGAAGGGAAGGAGCAGCATTTGACTTTTTCAACGCAGTATTGGCTGGAATTGAGATCAGACGCCATGTTGCATTTGGAGAGCACCTGATGTGCCCAAAAAGTGGAAACCCCCCCAATTCTAACTCCAACACACCCCTAACCCTAATGGGAAAATGGAAATATCTTTTTTATTGTTCCCTAACTAAGGGGGTGATCAAGGGGGATTTGGTTTACTATTTATTGCGGGTTTTTATGTTTGGCAGCTGTCATACGCTAAAATACGCTTTTTATTGTAAAAATAGTTTTTTGCATCACCACATTTTGAGAGCTATAATATTTCCATATTTTGACCCACCAAGTCATGTTAGGTCTTATTTTTTGCGGGACAAGTTGACGTTTTTATTGGTACCATTTTTGGGCACGTGACATTTTTGATCACTTTTATTCCGATTTTTGGGACGCAGAATGAACAAAAAATATTTCATGAATTTCTTTTGGGGGGGTGCGTTTACACCGTTCCGAGAGCGGTAAAATTGATAAAGTGGTTTTATTCTTCAGATCAGTACGATTACAGCGATATCTCATTTGTCTTTTTTTTATGTTTTAGCGTTTTTATGCAATGAAAACTATTTTATATAAAAAAAAAATTATTTTTGCATCGCATCATTCTGCGAGCTATAACTTTTTTGCTGATGGCGCTGTATGGCGGCTCCTTTTTTGCGGGACAAGATGACGTTTTTCAGCGGTACCATGGTTATTTATATCCGTCTTTTTGATCGCGCGTTATTGCACTTTTTGTTCGGTGGTATGATAACCCCTTTAGTGAACCCATGCTTTAACTAGTGGGACAGTTTTATAGGGCGGGTTGTTACGGACGCGGCGATACTAAATGTGTACTTTTGTTTTTTTTATTTTTAAAAAATGAATTAGGGAATATTTTAATTTTTTTTTTCTTATAGATTTTTACACTTTCTTTCCCCCACTTTATTACTTTGTCCCGGGGGGGGGGGGGGGGGGGGGGGGGGGGGAGACGACTTCTTATAGCGCTTTGTCAGATCAGCGATCTGACAGGGGCTGCAGAGGCTTCCTTGTGCCTGCTCTCAGCAGGCAGTGAGGAAACCGCCTTCCTGCAGGCCCCCGTGGCCATCTTAGATCCTGGGGCCTGCAGGGAAGGAGACCCTCGGAGCAGCGCAGCACATCGCGCTGCTCCGGGGGGCTCAGGGAAGCACGCAGGGAGCCCCCTCCCTGCCGATTCTTTACTAATCCCTCGGTACACTGCGATCATATTTGATCGCAGTGTGCCAGGGGTTAATGTGCCGGGGGCGGTCCGTAACCACCCCTGAGAGTGCCCCCCCCGGGCGCCGCTGATCGCTATGACGTACTATCACGTACTATCCCGCCCATGGGAATTAAGTTCTAGGTCACATGGACGGATAGTACGTCTCATGGCAGAAAGGGGTTAAAAGGAATGCATTATCAGAAAAAGTCTTATTAAAAATTTTATTGTTTGATAATACAATAGGTTCAAAACTAACACACCATTTGGAATAGTAACTACTGAAAGAGAATTGTGTAGTTGTGTGTTGAAAAACAAACAACTCCATACGATATCAACAGTATTTTGCAAAAGACAATTGACAACCTGTTAAACTAAAATACAAGAAGAGAAAAGAGAAGAAATGTTTATAGGGACTATGAGGCAAATCACTAAGGCAAACGGAGTATGTACTATGATACCAACATAAATATTGTAAGAGGATAAGATAGCAATTACAGTTGTGGCCAAAAGTATTGACACCCCTGCAATTCTGTCAGATAATTCTCAGTTTCTTCCTGAAAATGATTGCAAACACAAATTCTTGGGTATTATCTTCATTTAATTCGTCTTAAATGAACAAACAAAAAGAATTGTCTTAAAGCCAAATTGGATATAATTCCACACCAAACATAAAAAAAAAGAGGGTGGACAAAAGTATTGGCACTGTTCGAAAAATCATGTGATGCTTCTCTAATTTGTGTAATTAACAGCACCTGTAACTTACCTGTGGCACCTAACAGGTGTTGGCAATAACTAAATCACACTTGCAGCCAGTTGACATGGATTAAAGTTGACTCAACCTCTGTCCTGTGTCCTTGTGTGTACCACATTGAGCATGGAGAAAAGAAAGAAGACCAAAGAACCGTCTGAGGACTTGAGAAACCAAATTGTGAGGAAGCATGAGCAATCTCAAGGCTACAAGTCCATCTCCAAAGACCTGAATGTTCCTGTGTCTACCGTGCGCAGTGTCATCAAGAAGTTTAAAGCCCTTGGCACTGTGGCTAACCTCCCTAGATGTGGACGGAAAAGAAAAATTGACAAGAGATTTCAACGCAAGATTGTGCGGATGTTGGATAAAGAACCTCGACTAACATCCAAACAAGTTCAAGCTGCCCTGCAGTCCGAGGGTACAACAGTGTCAACCCGCACTATCCGTCGGCGTCTGAATGAAAAGGGACTGTATGGTAGGAGACCCAGGAAGACCCCACTTCTTACCCTGAGACATAAAAAAGCCAGGCTGGAGTTTGCCAAAACTTACCTGAAAAAGCCTAAAACGTTTTGGAAGAATTTTCCCTGGTCAGATGAGACAACAGTAGAGCTTTTTGGGCAAAGGCATCAGAGTTTACAGGAGGAAAAAAAAAAAAAAAAAAAGGCATTCAAAGAAAAGAACACGGTCCCTACAGTCAAACATGGCAGAGGTTCCCTGATGTTTTGGGGTTGCTTTGCTGCCTCTGGCACTGGACTGCTTGACCGTGTGCATGGCATTATGAAGTCTGAAGACTACCAACAAATTTTGCAGCATAATGTAGGGCCCAGTGTGAGAAAGCTGGGTCTCCCTTAGAGGTCATGGGTCTTCCAGCAGGACAATGACCAAAAACACACTTCAAAAAGCACTAGAAAATGGTTTGAGAGAAAGCACTGGAGACTTCTAAGGTGGCCAGCAATGAGTCCAGACCTGAATCCCATAGAACACCTGTGGAGAGATCTAAAAATGGCAGTTTGGAGAAGGCACCATTCAAATATCAGGGACCTGGAGCAGTTTGCCAAAGAAGAATGGTCTAAAATTCCAGCAGAGCATTGTAAGAAACTCATTGATGGTTACCGGAAGCGGTTGGTCGCAGTTATTTTGGCTAAAGGTTGTGCAATCAAGTATTAGGCTGAGGGTGCCAATACTTTTGTCTGGCCCATTTTTGGAGTTTTGTGTGAAATGATCAATGATTTGCTTCATTCTCTTTTGTGTTTTTTCATTTAAGACAAATTAAATGAAGATAATACCAAAGAATTTGTGTTTGCAATCATTTTCAGGAAGAAACTGAGTATCTGACAGAATTGCAGGGGTGTCAATACTTTTGGCCACAACTGTATCTTCGCATATTTTGGTACATCGATGAGGATAAGAAGGATTCCCAATTAAACCATTTTGCAGCCACTGTTAGCTGCCTCTTGTGTATGGGCCATCAGGGATTCCATCCGGTGAACTCTAGTCACCTCCCCAAACCATTCCTGTAGCGAAGGCGGGTCTAACAACTTCCAGTGTAGTGAAATTACCACCACCTTGAAGAAGGTGCCTCAATAACGATTTCTTAAAAGCATTCATAGGCATGGGAAACAAATAGTAGAATTGCTTCTGGGCTTTTACGAACACCCTCCCAGAAGGCCGTCAATGCCGGGCACATTCACCATATATGCGACATCGAATCTACATGGGTCCCACATCGCCAGCACAAGTTGGATCCTCCCGGGAACCATTTATGCAAGACCAAAGGAACACAAAACCATCTAGATACTATTTTATAAATAGTTTCCTGAGCTTTAGTGGCTATATTAGATTTATGAGAGAGATGAAAACATTTATACCATTGTTTTCTTGTAAAAGGTTTGATGGAGCTCCCTTTCCCACACCCTACAAAAAGGGGGAAGCATATCCGGATCACTATCTAATAGAAGCTTATAGATATTGGAGATTGCATGCGCAGGATTAGTGGGAGCCATACATAGGGATTCAAACGAAGAAGTGGGGCACACCCATTCTAACTGATTTGCAAATGTAGAGAAAAAGCCGGATTACTTACCGGTAATGCTCTTTTAATGAGTCCACGACAGCACCCACTGGAGGTATCGGATCCGCCCATTTGGAACAGGAAACCCTACAGGAAAGATAAAAGGGGCGGTCCGCCTTTCCTCCTCAGTTTTACGTTTCAGAGTACCAGAAGGACCGCCAAGGATTAGGCAATGTTCTCTTATTTTAACATCTTTCTTATCCATTATTTGGTAATACTTTAACTATTCATATCTTTAGGGGGGGAAGTGAACGGGTGCTGTCGTGGACTCATTAAAAGAGCATTACCGGTAAGTAATCCGGCTTTTTACTCTTCGCCACGACAGCACCCACTGGAGAGATTCCAGAGACCATCACCTGGGTGGGACCACCGTGCCAAGGATAGTCCTGCCAAAGCTTAAGTCAGAGGTTGATGAAAGATCAAGTCTGTAGTGGTTATAGAAGGTAGAAGGGGATGACCAAACTGCCGCCTTACATAGTTTCAATCGGAACATCTCCCTTTTCCGCCCAAGAGGTTGCCATTGCCCTGGTGGAATGCGCCCTGATGTTCCCTGGAGGATCTTCGTTTTTTGCGGAGTAGGCTAAACGAATGGCCTCTCTGATCCACCGGGAAATGGTGCTCTTCGTGACTCCATACCCCTTCTTACAGCCCTGAAATGAAACAAATAGGGCCCTACTCTGCCTCCAACTGTTGGACCTCTCAATACATTTTAGGACAGTTCTTTTGACGTCCAGAGTATGGAACCTCTGCTCTTCCGGAGTAGAGGGATTTTTATAGAAGGTTGGGAGGAGTATCTCCTGAGATCTATGGTATTTTGTTGCCACTTTTGGCAGGTAGGCAGGGTCTGGTTTTAATACCAATCTGTCTTGGTATTCTTGAAAAAAGGGTGGATCTATTGACAAGGCCTGAATATCACCCACTCTTCTAGCTGAGGTTAGTGATACTAAGAGGGCCATTTTAAGTGCTAAGTATTTGAAGGGTATTGTGTCGATCGGCTCAAAGGGGTCTACCGTTAGGGCGTCTAAGACCAGATTTAGATCCCATGTAGGGACGGAGGGTATGTGGATTGGAGTTATTCGTTCACATGCTGTAATAAAACGAGTTATCCATTTGTTGCCTGCTATATTATGGCCATATAGTGCTCCTAATGCCGATATTTGTACTTTCAGTGTATTTACTGCTAAGCCTAAGTCTTTCCCCTTCTGCAGAAATTCCAAGATTGGGATTATCGGAACTTCTGTTGTATGAGGTACTGTATGGAATTGAAGAAATTTTTTCCATATTCTAATGTAAATCTGGGTCGTGGACTGTTTTCTACTTTGTAGTAGTGTAGCAATTAAGGACTCCGAGAATCCTCTTGTCCTCAATAACTGCCTCTCAAATTCCACGCCGTCAAGTGCAAGCTGAGCACTTGAGGGTGGAAAAAGGGGCCTTGGGAGAGTAGATTGGCAGTTGGAAGGACCCAAGGATCTGTTATCGACATAATCTGCAGCCACGAAAACCACGGTCTTTTTGGCCAGAATGGTGCTATTAAGATTATTCTTGCTTTGTCGTCTCTGATCTTCCGAATTACTTGAGGTAGGAGGATCAATGGAGGGAACGCATACGCTAGGTTGAAATTCCATGGAACTAGAAAGGCGTCCAGTATGTTTGGGTGATCTGACGGAGATAGGGAGGCAAAGGTTTTTATCTGCCTGTTCTCCCTTGTGGCAAAAAGATCCACCTCGGGTTGTCCCCATGCGGCTACTATGTCCCTGAAGACCTTCCGATTGAGGCACCACTCTCCGTGTCGTAGAGTGTGACGGCTTAGGAAGTCTGCCTTTTGATTGCTCTCGCCTCTTATATGAAGGGCCGAGAGGGACAAAAAATAGTTTTCTGCTAAGTTTAAAATTTTTGCCGCTGAAGACATCAGAGTCTCTGATCGAGTTCCTCCTTGTCTGTTTATATATGCCACTGTGGTGGTATTGTCCGACAGGATCCTTACATGCTTCTGTTGGAGCTGCGGAAGGAAATTGTATAAAGCATAGAACACTGCAGTCAGTTCTTTTAAATTAGATGAGTAATCACATTCCTCTTTACTCCACCTTCCCTGATAAAACCCATTCTCCATGTGGGCTCCCCAGCCCTGGGGACTGGCATCGGTGGTTACAATACAGGATGGAACTATAACCCATGGGACTCCTGAACATAAATGGTTATCGTCTAACCACCACTCTAGGGAAGTCAAGACTTCTTGTGACAGGGTTATTTTGCTCTGTAAACGACCACTATGTCGCTTATCCTCCTGGAGGAACTGGTGTTGTAGTGTACGGACATGGTACTGGGCCCACCGGACTGCCGGGGTGCAAGAATTTAGTGATCCTAATAGTGACATTGCTCCTCTTAAGGATACACGTGGTTTATCTATAGCTGCTTGTATTTTTTGTTTTGTGAGGATGATTTTTACCTGGGGTAGTAGACATCTCTGGGTCAAGGAATCTAGTTGAAATCCTAGAAATGTCTGGAGAGATTGCGGATCGAGTCTGGACTTTTGGATATTGATGATCCAGCCAAGGCTCTGAAAAGAGGAGACTGCGTCAGTCACGCGTTCAGTACATTGTTTGACTGAATTCCCAATTACTAGGAAGTCGTCTAGATATGGTACAATTAGTGTGTCCTTTTGGCGAAGGTAGGCCATCACTTCTGCCATCACCTTGGTAAATATTCTTGGTGCCGTGGAAAGCCCGAAGGGCATGGCCGCGTATTGGAAATGACGAATCCTGCCCTCGACTTCCACTGCGACTCTTAGGTATTTCTGGAATCTGTTGTGTATAGGGAGATGATAATAAGCATCTTTTAAATCAATCCCTGCCATTACGCAATTTGGGAAAAGCTTTATAGTGGATCTAATCGATTCCATTTTGAACTTATAATTTTTTATAAATGAATTTAGCTTCTTTAAATTAATAATGGTTCTAAATGTACCGTCTGGTTTAGACACCAAAAACAGGGGAGAGTAAAAGCCTCTACCCTGTTGTTCCTCAGGGACGTCAACTAAAACTTTTTTAGCTAGCAGGACTCGAATCTCGTCTTCGAGAGCCTTTTGCTGAAGTGAGGAATTAAGGCGAGTTATAACAAAGAACTCATAGGGGATTCGAAGGAATTCAATCTTTATTCCTTCCTTGATTATATTCAAAATCCATGGGCTTAAGGTAATTTGTTCCCATTTGGTAAAAAAAAATTTTAATCTGCCCCCAACCGGTGGGTCTAAACTTTTAATTTTTTTCTCTCCTATATGTTGGCCCTCTGAAGATGGTACCCTTCTGCTTTTCGTCTTTCGTGGCCCATCTCGTTCTGTCCGATTGTCTTCTTCTCCCGAATGGCCGTCTTTTAAAGGTTTTCCTATAAAACGGAATGGGAGAATCACTGAAGGCCTTTTTCCTTTCTTTTGCCTTGGCGAGAATTTCGTCTAAGGCTTTTCCGAAGAGGAACTCACCCTCGCATGGGGTTGCACTAATTTTGGACTTTGATTGTGCATCCCCTTTCCAGCTTTTTATCCAAAGCGCGCGTCTGGCGTTATTCACCAGGGCTGCCGACCTTGCTGCAAGTCTTAGGGTGTCCGCTGAAGCGTCTGCCATAAAGGCAGCTGCCCCTCTTATCAACGGGATGGCTGCACGCAGTTTCTCCCTTGACACTCTTTGCTCAATCTGCTGGTCTAATTGATCTAGCCATACCAGCATTGACCTAGCAGTACATGTGCTGGCTATTGCGGGTTTGAATACCCCGGTGGTGGACTCCCAGGACCTTTTGAGCGAGGATTCAGCCTTTCGGTCCAATGGGTCTGCTAACAATCCTGCGTCCTCGACCGGGATCGAGGTTTGTTTGGAAGTGGAGGATATGACAGCGTCCACCTTTGGTATTTTAGACCATTTTAATAGATCTTCATCAGTGAACGGGTACTTCCGTTTTGAAGCGGATGGGAGAAAACCCCTCTGGTCGTGTTTTTCCCCATTCCCTTTTGATGAGATCTTTAATTGCCGGTATTACTGGAAATGATCTCCTCTTTTTTTCTGCCAATCCCGCAAACATAATGTCCTGCGCGGTCTGGGCTCCCCTTTCCTCTTCACACCCCATAGTATTCCTAACCGCTTTTACCAGGTTATCTACGCTGTCCAGAGGAAAACATGCGCGTCCTTCCGCCTCCGAGGATGATGAGGACGTGGATGCGGAGCCTGAGTTTAACCCCCGTTCTTCCTCTGACTCTGAACTGACAATAACCTGTTTTCTATGCCTGGACTCTGCGGGAGTGCTGGCGCGGTTGATGGCTTGTATTTCCTCCCTAATTATGGCTCGGATATCCTGAGAAGATATCGTCGGCCCCTGCCTGGTCTCTTTCATGCATTGTTTGCAGAGTTTTTTGGGGTAGGAGTCAGGGAGAGGCTCTGAACATAATGCACATTCTTTATGTTTTGTTTTTCCTTTTTTCTTTGACTGAAACGGGAGGTCAAAGGTAAAGAGAGGGGGGAGGGGGGGGGGGGAGGAGAGGAGGTTAGCTTAATAGGTAGAGCATATGCTTTGCACACTCACCCAGTGAAGCTTAATACCGGTTCAGATGGCTGAGACGGTTTGGATCGGATTTCTGCTGCCTCGCTCCTGCGGGCAGTCTCCGTCCTGGCGCTGCGGTCCCTGGTGGAGTTGCCCCCAGCTGAATCCCCTGCTGGGGTTTGCGACTCTGCGGGGGACGACATGTTCCAATGTTGCAGCGCTGCAGCGCTGTTTTATCTGTATCGTTGCCCCGGAAGTCGCCCTGTCACAGGGCGCATGCGCCGCGTCATCGCCATCTTACCCCGGAAGTTCAACCATTACTTCCGGGGTATGGGAGCGTCGGGCGCCGGCCTGCTCCCGCGCCACCGCTATTAACACACGCGGCTCGCGCGCACATGGCCTCACCATCCACGCTATACCCCCACCGATGGGAATGGGGGGGGGGAAATCTCCCGGATGCCAGACCGGCGCGCTCCCTGGTAAGACCGGGCGGCCCTCCCCGGACCCGGCCATTACCACTATGCCACCAGACGAGGGGGGAGCCGTCAAACGGAGTCTCCCCCGACGCTGCCTCCGGACCGCAGCCCCTGCCGTTCCCGAAGAGACCGCACAGGCGGATGCATGGCCCAGGTAAGATCCTGCAGGATCCTGCTCCATTTGGAACAGGAAACCAAAACTGAGGAGGAAAGGCGGACCGCCCCTTTTATCTTTCCTGTAGGGTTTCCTGTTCCAAATGGGCGGATCCGATACCTCCAGTGGGTGCTGTCGTGGCGAAGAGTAAAAAATGGCCTATTTGAATATATTCAAAAGAACATCTCGCTTTCTGTGGACGATCACTTAAAATATCTGAGAGGGGAAGCAATACATCCTCAGGGGCCACATGATAAAGATGTAAGGGTTTTTTTCTTGGAGCTACCCAGAAAAAGGCTTGAAGAGACACCGCATTGAAATTTTAGGTAATCTGTTATTGGGAAAAACGGTCCTAATGGGTCAATCAGAATTCCCTTTATACTGGGAATGTTTACAGTTTTGAGTGTTTGCCTGAGACTAAATGGAATATGGATGTTATTTTGGGCCAAAATAGGCCAAGTCCATGGCAGAGTGGAAACTGATGTATGGCAAGACTCATAGGCCATATGTACCCACAGTTTAGATTCTCTACAGTGCAGAACATCTAATATTCTTGCATGGGCAGATGTCAGATATTTTCAGCAGTCTAGCAAAGCTATATCCCCAAAATTCTTTGGAAGCAAAAAAAACAGTATTGCAATAATTCCGGGCCATAGAACGTAATGGCTTACACGCAATAGTGATTTTAGGCTTCGCAGTTGGGAAAAGCATCTCCCGCATGTGCGCAGTGACATTTGAATGCGCATGTGTGCTAAATCTACACCAAATAATTGTGCAGAGCAAACCAGGAGGGGGAAGGGGGGGGGGGACACAATAAGCCCCGGCCATCGGACGGGACCAAGGATATTTACATACACCGCGGGAGGAATATAAAAGGTCAAATCAAAAGGTGGGGAGTCAAAGGGTATGAAAGCACTGGTATAATGCATGGTTGACACTGAATCCAATCATATTTTTACTTGACATGCAAAGAAAGTGGTGACAGATTCCCTTTCATCTATAGATATCGTGTAAGATGGCCGAGCTGCCTGGTCTTCATGGTCAAAGAGAAAGTGTGGGAAAGGCTAGGGAAGGAAAAAAAAATCTTAAACGAAATAACAAACATGAGCAGAGGAAAAGCCTCTGCAAAAGAGACTATAGGAAACAGTCCAAATCGAGAGTGTGCGAGCCCGCATTGGGCACGTCAGAGGCTCCCACCATATATTGGGGTTACAGAAGCTAAACATCATATATGGCTACTCCTTAAGTCACTTGACACAAAAAAAGTGATAATACTAGCAATCAGTAATTTAAACCTAACGGTTATAAACATGGTATGGGCATTGGGCCCGATATGCCAACTAAAACCTTCAGAGTCCAAAGTTTCTTTGGAAATGAAAAGAAAAAGGCGGTTTTGCATGCTATTTTACCGTGGATGATTCAGTCAAGTAGCATTTCATGAATCCTGATACCCAGAAGGAGAACGGCCACCAGCTCCCTGTTCCTGATGGTAGGCCTGGACGAAAGTCGCATGAATGTGTGGAAAGACCACTAAGTGTTACTACTGTGGGCGGCAGCCAGGGCAGTAGTCTTTGCCCGCAAAAGGTGTCTGATTTAGTGCACCCTGGCCACCCGCACACAAAGTCTCACTTGCCTGGTTCTCCGAGGCCTCCCTTAGATGCAGAGACACTTCTTCCTTTGATCTGGCACAAAAAGAGACAATCCAATTCCAACTTGAAATGTAGAACATTACTTGTTTTCAATTGCAGCATCAACACAGAGTTCTGCACAGTCCACATCCTTCACTTTCTATAATACTATATATATATATATACACACACACCAAAAGTTTGGACACACCTTCTCATTCAAAGAGTCTTCTTTATTTTCATGACTATGAAAATTGTAGATTCACTCCGAAGGCATCAGAACTATGAATTAACATATGTGGAATTATTTAACAAAAAAGTGTGAAAGAACTGAAAATGTCTTATATTCTAGGTTCTTCAAAGTAGCCACCTTTTGCTTTGATTACTGCTTTGCACACTCTTGGCATTCTCTTGATGAGCTTTAAGAGGTAGTCACAGGAAATGGTTTTCACTTCACAGGTGTGCCCTGTCAGGTTTAATAAGTGGGATTTCTGGCCTTATAAATGGGTTTGGGACCATCAGTTGTGTTGTGCAGAAGTCTGGTGGATGGGGGCGTGGCTATGTAGCGCTGCGGAGAGGACATGCTTCTAAGAGCTCCTGCCATTCTGAAAAGAACCCGGTCAGCAGACCCTTACCTTTGCCGATATCTCCTTTTCCTCTGGCCCCTCAGGACTTGTGGACACTCCTGGACCCCCGTGGGAGTGCGGGGCTGGATTTTTAGGAGCCTGCGGCTGTAAGGGTCCAGACGGCCGGCAGGGCCTGCACGGGGCGGCGGCCATATTGGAGGCACGCTCAGCCTGTAAGACGCGGCGCCGGGCTCCATCGCTGCAGGGCTGGAGGAGCAGCAGGAAGGCGAGAGCACATTCTGACTGATCGAGGGGAGCAGGCAGTGTGTGCCCTGGAAGACTGAGCCCCACGCTCCCCCCTCTGCTATATAGCCTGCCCTGCCAGCACCATCATTGCAGGGACTTCGATCCCTTTCTGGACGGTGTCCCTGTGGGGTCCTGGGGGTCTCTCCTTGGGCTATAGTGGCCCTTGTCTGCCGCCTGGATCTGGACACTGCCTCCCAGAGTAACGCTGCGGGTCTGCGCTGCTCCTGAGACCCTGCAGCCACCATTATACCCATCTGTAGCCCTGACTCAGGGGGCTTTGAGTGCACCGTTTCTGCTACCCGGCTGTGCCCTATCGTGCCGAAATGAGTCATTCTAAGGGGTCTGGAACAGCGGCCGAAAGGCTGAAGGAACATGCCAGATTAGACCACGTTGAGGGCTCAAGAACCAATAAAAATAATCCCTCACAAGCTCAGCGTAAGAGCCGCCCCTCTGAGGGTGGGGAGGAGAATGAGCAGGAGGAATTAACCCTTAAGCAGGCATCTGAACAACTCACGCAGGCCATCTCCTTAACCAAGACGTCTCTGTCTGGGAAGATAGAGGACGTATACACTGAGGTGGGACGCCTCCGACAAGACGTGCAGGCCATGAAGGGTCGCATTACGGAGGTGGAGACGCGGGTATCCAAGGTAGAAGACACCATCACACCCATGGAAGCTAAACTAACGCAAGTGGCAGGCTCCATGAATGCGTGGAGGCAAAAAACAGATGACCCGGAGAATAGAATGCGTTGGAACAACATCCGAATTATTGGCCTGCCGGAGCGATCGGAAGGACAACATCCGGAGCAGTTCCTAGAAGACTGGCTTAAAACTACTTTGGGCGATGAGTTCTCCTCAATCTTTGCGGTGGAGAGGGCTCACAGGGTCCCCACTAGGCCTCTTCCTCCGGGAGCCCCACCTAGACCCTTTCTAGCGCGCATCCTCAACTGCAGGGATAGAGACATGGCTCTACGACTGGCGCGGCAAAAGAGTCCTATCAAGTTCAACAATGCCACGATCTCGATTTTCCCGGATTTCTCTGCGGAACTCCAGAAACAACGGGCGCAGTTTACGGAGGTCAGAAGACATCTACGGGAGAGGAATATTGTGTACTCGATGATTTACCCGGCCCGGCCACGGAGGCTATACTTTGTTTTTTTACAGACCCGGTGGAGGTGACGGAGTGGCTAAGATCCCATGGAGGGTCTGCTGAAAAAGAATCCTAATGCATCTATTGCTTGTAGGTATTTCTCTTTATCAGCTGATTGGAGCTTTACTCGAAGACGTCCAGGTCCCCAACAATACCGGACACTGGGATCAGTGATGGTATTCCCATGTTTGTTTTGTGATAGGAGTACAGGACTCTGCTCCTATGTTGTTTGTTGTTTTTTCACTTTGTTTTCTTTCCATAGTGGTTTTTGGTATTTTTTAGGCTATAATCGCAGTTGGCAACAATTTCTATCTCTACGTGTTGTTTCTAAACTTTGCCCAGGTAATCCTATGCACCATGTTCAGCGGAGTAAAATATGGGGTCGGAGTTAATATGTATGACATGGAATATAAGGGGAATAAAAACTCCTCGGAAAAAGATCAAGGTCTTTTCACAGGTCAGACATTATCGCCCTCACATTGTGGCCTTGGTGGAGACGCACCTGACTAGGGATACGGCGCGGTGCGTGCAGAAACCCTGGGTACAATGGTCTGCCCATACATTTCATACCAGTTACTCGAGGGGGGTCTCGCTGTTGGTACATAAAGACGTCAGATGGGAAGCGAGGGAGACTCTGAGGGATCCTGAGGGTCGTTTTATTTTTGTCCACGCATTGATAAGACATCATACTTCCTGGTGTTTATGTATTTATAACCACCCTCCGGTTCGAATATCCCTCCTGCAGAAGGCAATGAGTTTTGCCCTTAACTACCCAAATGCAGATGTTATTTGTATGGGCGACTTTAATATGGTCATTAACAACCGCCTGGATAAATTGAGGCTGGATGATGAAGCGACTGGAGGGGGGGTTCCTCTCCAACGACCACAACCCCGTTGTCATTTATGGTGGGTGGTGGGTGGGTGGGTCACCCTGAGTTAAGTGAATACACTTGTCACTCATCCACTAAATGCTCTCTATCACGCATAGATTATATATTTGGTTCTGGCGGTCTGGCAATGTGGGTGGCTGATATAGAGCATGGAAGTAGGGGAATCTCAGACCATAGTCCGGTCATACTTAAACTGAAATATGGGCAAGTAAACAGTGGGATAGCTTGGAAGTTAAATCCTTTCTGGTTAAAACTGATGGGGTCTCCCGACAGAATGATTGATCAGTTGAATTGCTTCATCGCGTCCCACCCGGAACCCCAAGATATTAATCTATTCTGCGACACCCTGAAGGCATACCTGAGGGGCTGTTTGTCCTTCACGATCTCTTATATTAAGCGGGTAACCGCGGGGAAGGATGACGAGGTGGAGCAACGACTGAAAGACGCAGAGGCAGCATATGTATCTAACCAAACTAGCGGGAACAGGATTGAGTGGCTGGCAGCCCAAAGGTTATACACTCAACATGTGGATACTAAATCTAAACGCAAACTATTCTTCACCAGTCAAACCTATTTCGAATTGGGGAACCAGACTGGCAAATTCTTGGCCTATCTGGTGCGCCAGCACAGCACCTCAAATACGATATTGCAGATTTGTAGGGTGGACGGTACACTGGTGTCTTCGACAGAGGATATTCTTGGCTGTTTTCAGAATTACTACAGGTCGCTATCCGAATCTAAAAGTGACTGACAATTTGGAGTGTTTAGACTATTTGTCAGATATATCATTCCCCACTTAGATTTGGAGCAACGAGCCCGTATGGACGCTGTGTTCACCGCAGAAGAGATAGATAATGCTATGACAGACATGGCCTCTGGGAAGGCCCCTGGGCCTGATGGGTTCCCTATTGAACTATATGGGAAGTATCGGGATATATTGACACCACTCTTGGTGAAGGTATTTCGGGGAATATGGGAAGGGAATTCTATGCCCGAGTCCTTTTACGGGGCTAATATCATAGTGCTTCAGAAGGGGGGGGGGGGAAGGACCCTTTAGAATGTGGATCCTATTGTCCCATTTCACTAGTGAATGTGGACTATAACATTTTTACCAAGATTCTAGCTACCAGATTGAATCTCATACATCCTGATCAAACCGGTTTTATGCCTGGTAAAAAGTACTTCCATTAACATCAGAAGAGTCCAATATAGCTCCCTGGTGCCAGATAAAAGATGGACATTAGCATCGTTAGATGCTGCCAAGGCTTGACTCTCTTGAATGGCCTTTCCTCTCCGCATGTTTGCAAAGATATGGCTTTGGTACTAAATTTATAACATGGATCAAAATATTATATATGAAACCTAAGGCCCGTATTATAATAATTCTATATCTGAGCCTTTCGCATTGCATAGGGGAACCCGTCAGGGTTGCCCTCTTTCCACGGCCCGCTTCGCCCTTGCAATAGAGGCACTAGCAATATGCATAAGGTCCTTCCCTAATATCCGAGGTATAGATATAGCAGGTCAGGTGGATACCATAGGCCTATATGCTGATGACATGGCGATATTCTTGAGTGACGTGGAAGAGACTTTGCCACAGGTGATATCCCTTATAGATTTAGTAAATATTCAGGTTTACATATAAATTGGGAAAAGTCTGCCCTGTTACCCCTTTCCCATACCCCGAAGCCCCAGGTGGATGCTCTCTCCTCACTGCCTATTGTGTCTCGTTTTAAATATTTGGGCATCCATATTTCTAACAATAGTACGTCTGAGCTACAACTTAATGTCCACCCGTTGTTGGAACTAGTTAAAGCTAAGTTTGCGTCTTGGAGTAGACTCCCATTATCTGTGGCTGGACGCATTAACCTGATTAAAATGATATTACTCCCTAAATTTAGCTATTCGCTTCAGCACAGTGCGGTAGCGGTGCCCAAGTCCTTTTTTGTTACTCTTAATTCTCTAGTCACGTCCTTTATTTGGGGGAAAACTAGGCCCAAACTTAAAATGTCCACTCTACAGAGACCAAAGAGGGGAGGTGGGGCGGCGTTACCAGATTTTTTCCTATACTACTTAGCTGGGCAGGCTAAAGCTTTAAATAACTGGACGCCGGGTAATTGCCTCCCTAACTCTGAAAGCCACCTGCTTCACACTGCACAAGCAGATTGCCCATTAGATTTCCTTGGGTTGGAAAAAACTAATGCCTCACGTCTATTACCCCTGCTCCGGCTGGCTCGATTGATATGGAGACAAATCAAGAATGTAATAGGATTTAAAGATGTTATAGCTGAAATGCCCCTGTGGAGTAATAACTATTTTCCAGGGCTACCGAATCACCCGTCCGCTGTTTTTTGGACCCAGTGTGGCGGCTCTTCAGTGGGAGACTCGTATGACCAGGGGACCTTAAAGTCTTTTGAACAATTGCAGGCCACACATGATATTCTGAGATCTCAATTTTTTCACTATCTGCAGCTGAGATTGGCTCTTCAGTCGCATATGAGGGATGGGTGTGTGGACCGTACTATTTCATCGTTACCTCAAATAGGAATTCTTAATTCGCAGGGTCCCCAGGGTCTCATATCCTCCTTGTACACATATATGCTGTCAGTAGGGGCAGATTCAGTCATAAGCTCTATTAAGACGAAGTGGGAACGACTCATTCCTGAAGTGCAAGGAGAGGAGTTGGAGGAGATTCTGAAATCTCCGACTGGAGTATCACCATCTGTTAACAACAGAATGATACAACTGTATATGATCAATCATATTTAACTCTGTTGCGACTTTTTAGGATGGGTCGGCTTTAGTCGTCAGAATGTATGCGATGTCACTCGCCAGATGCTGATTTTATTCATATGGTGTGGCAATGTCCCACTATCCTACACTACTGGAAAGAAGTGACTACACTACTGACATCCCTGGTGCAGGACCCTGTCCCTCTAGAACCATTGGTCTGCTTGTTCGGGGTGTGGGAGGAGATTTGGGATCGCTATACTGGGGTCTTCCTGCGCAAGACGCTGTTTATGGCACGAAAGATGTTGGCACTGCGGTGGATGGGTGGCTCATGTCCTTCCCTTGGGTTTTGGATCAAGCTGGTGAACTCAATTGTCCAATATGAGCGCACATTATACCAAAACGGGATGCCCGGGTAAATTTGAAAAGATCTGGGAGAGGTGGAATTCCTCTCACCTCACTTTGCAAAACTGAGACATGACATGTGGCATAATATGATACAGGAAACCAGGCTGCGGAAATAGATATTAGTTGATGTAGCGGTAGTTGTAGTTTAGGAGTTTTAGTTAGTTCCTACGGTTGCATGATATGACAAGGTTTGTGAAATTGGATTGATACACGTGGGAAAATACATAAACAATTGTCCTTTACATATGCTAGGAAGGAAATATACATGTTACCTGGTTTATCTATAAGAATGTGCAATTTCTTTGTATTACATTTTATTATGGACGGAGACGTGTGCTTTATATAATGACTTATCATAAGTCATTGTGCATGTTGTACATTTTGTATCCTGGTGCTTAATAAACGAATAAAAAAAAAAAACAAAAAAAAGTCTGATGGATACACAGCTGATAGTCCTACTGAATAGACTATTAGAATTTGTATTATGGCAAGAAAAAAAAAAAGCAGCTAAGTAAAGAAAAACGAGTGGCCATCATTACTTTAAGAAATGAAGGTCAGTCAGTCCGAAAAATTGGGAAAACTTTGAAAGTGTCCCCAAGCGCAGTGGCAAAAACCATCAAGCGCTACAAAGAAACTGGCTCACATGAGGACCGCCCCAGGAAAGGAAGACCAAGAGTCACCTCTGCTGCGGAGGATAAGTTCATCCGAGTCACCAGCCTTAGAAATCGCAGGTTAACAGCAGCTCAGATTAGAGACCAGGTTAATGCCACACAGTTCTAGCAGCAGACACATCTCTACAACAACTGTTAAGAGGACACTTTGTGCAGCAGACCTTCATGGTAAAATAGCTGCTAGGAAACCACTGCTAAGGACAGGCAACAAGCAGAAGAGACTTGCTTGGGCTAAAGAACACAAGGAATGGACATTAGCCCAGTGGAAATCTGTGCTTTGGTCTGATGAGTCCAAATTTGAGATCTTTGGTTCCAACGACTGTCTTTGTGCAACGCAGAAAAGGTGAACGATAGACTCTACATGCCTGGTTCCCACTGTGAAGTATGGAGGATGAAGTGTGATGGTGTGGGGGTGTTTTGCTGGCGACACTTGGGGATTTATTAAAAATTGAAGGCATAATGAACCAGCATGGCTACCACAGCATCTTGCAGCGACATGCTATTCCATCCGGTTTGTGTTTAGTTGGACCATCATTTATTTTTCAAACAGGACAATGACCCCAAACACACCTCCAGGCTGTGTAAGGGCTATCTGACAAAGAAGGAGAATGATGGGGTGCTACGCCAGATGACCTGGCCTCCACAGTCACCAGACCTGAACCCAATTGAGATGGTTTGGGGTGAGCTGGATCGCAGAGTGAAGGCAAAATGGCCAACAAGTGCTAAGCATCTCTGGGAACTCCTTCAAGACTGTTGGAAGACCATTTACAGTGACTACCTCTTGAAGCTCATCAAGCGAATGCCAAGAGTGTGCAAAGCAGTAATCAAAGCAAAAGGTGGCTACTTTGAAGAACCTAGAAAAGAATACATATTTACAGTTTCACACTTTTGTTGTTTGTATAATTCCACATGTGGTAATTCATAGTTTTGATGCCTTCAGAGTGAATCTACAATTTTCATAGTCATGAAAATAAAGAAAACTCTTTGAATGAGAAGGTGTGTCCAAACTTGGTCAGTAATGTGTGTGTGTGTAATATATATATATATATATATATATATAAACTTTTCCCACACACAGCAGCATCTGAGACATAATACAGTCATATGTTAAAGTTTGGGCACCCCTATTAATGTTAACCTTTTTTCTTTATAACAATTTTGGTTTTTGCAACAGCTATTTCAGTTTCATATATCTAATAACTGATGGACTCAGTTATATTTCTGGATTCAAATGAGGTTTATTGTACTAACAGAAAATGTGCAATCTGCATTTAAACAAAATTTGACCTGTGCAAAAGTATGGGCACCTCAACATAAAAGTGACATTAATATTTTGTAGATCCTCCTTTTGCTAAAATAACAGCCTCTAGTTGCTTCCTGTAGCTATTAATGAGTTCCTGGATGAAGGTATTTGTGACCATTCCTGTTTACAAAACAATTCCAGTTCAGTTAAGTTTGATGGTCGCCGAGCATGGACAGCCCGCTTCAAATCATCCCACAGATGTTCAATGATATTCAGGTCTGGGGACTGGGATGGCCATTCCACAACATTGTAATTGTTCCTCTGCATTAATGCCTGAGTAGATTTGGAGCGGCGTTTTGGATCATTGTCTTGCTGAAATATCCATCCCCTGCGTAACTTCAACTTTGTCACTGATTCTTGCACATTGTCAAGAATCTGCTGATACCGAGTTGAATCCATGCGCCCCTCAACTTTAACAAGATTCCCGGTGCCGGCATTGGCCACACAGCCCCAAAGCATGATGGAACCTCCACCAAATTTTACTGTGGGTAGCATGTGTTTTTCTTGGAATGCTGTGTTTTTAGCCTCCATGCATAACGCCTTTTTGTATGACCAAACAACTCAATCTTTGTTTCATCAGTCCACAGGACCTTCTTCCAAAATGTAACTGGCTTGTCCAAATGTGCTTTTGCATACCTCAGGCGACTCTGTTTGTGGCGTGCTTGCAGAAACGGCTTCTTTCGCATCACTCTCCCATACAGCTTCTCCTTGTGCAAAGTGCGCTGTATTGTTGACCGATGCACAGTGACACCATCTGCAGCAAGATGATGCTGCCGGTCTTTGGAGGTGGTCTGTGGATTGTCCTTGACTGTTCTCACCATTGGGCACCCCTATTAATGTTAACTAATTAATGTTCTCACCATTCTTCTTCTCTGCCTTTCTGATATTTTTCTTGGCCTGCCACTTCTGGGCTTAACAAGAACTGTACCTGTGTTCTTCCATTTCCTTACTATGTTCCTCACAGTGGAAACTGACAGGTTAAATCTCTGAGACAACTTTTTGTATCCTTACCCTGAAAAGCTATGTTGAACAATCTTTGTTTTCAGATCATTTGAGAGTTGTTTTGAGGAGCCCATGATGCCACTCTTCATAGGAGAATCAAATAAGAGAACTACTTGCAAGTGGCCACCTTAAATACCTTTTCTCATGATTTGATACACCTGGCTATGAAGTTCAAAGCTCAATGAGGTTACAAAACCAATTTAGTGCTTCAGGAAGTCAGTAAAAAGTAGTTAGGAGTGTTCAAGTCAAGAAAATGATAATGGTGCCCATACTTTTGCACCGGTCAAATTTTGTTTAAATGCAGATTGCACATTTTCTGTTAGTACAATAAGCCTCATTTGAATCCAGAAATATAACTGAGTCCATCAGTTATTAGATATATGAAACTGAAATAGCTGTTGCAAAAAACAAAATTGTTATAAAGAAAAAAGGTTAACATTAATAGGGGTGCCCAAACTTTAACATATGACTGTATAAGCAGTACAATATTAACATGAGGAAAGTGAGTGGAGCATCACAAGATCCCGGTACACCCCTTACGCTTCCTTGCCTCCAGGGCCAGCTGAATTAAATCCTTAAGTAGGCCAGTGGGGTATAACAACCTTAGGCAAGTCCAAGCTGGATAGAAATGACGGTAAATCTTCAGGTGAGAGCAAAAAAATGACTGACCCTCTTTATACAGACAGAGACAGGGGGAAACCCCAATGAAAGGGAATCTCCTTTTTCCGCAGGACATCCAGCAAGGGTTTAAGAGCTGAGCGTTGAGCCAGGGAATGGCGTGAGAGATCAGGCATAATTCTGATAGATTTGTTTTGGTATGCAAGATTGGCCTTTCTCCTTGCAGCTTGAAGAATTGATTCTTTTATGGCATAGAAATGAACACGACAAACGTGGGGCAAGATTCATATATCGGAAAAAGTTCTCTCTCAAGTTGTAACATTTTTATGTGGAGTTTGTCTATTTGTTTGGAAGAAAAAAAAAAAAAAATTGCTGTTTCTCACTAGCCGCTCTGCTGATATTTCCAGTCCTGCAAAGATCTTGTACAAATCATATCTATTATAAAAGCTGGAAGCCAATGATCAGGGCAGGCTCCAGGTTTTTGTGGGCCCCTTTAACACATACCACAATTCATGGTGAACAGATACAGCAGAGAAATATAGGTATAGTAAAAAGCCAAAGATTTCACTTCTTACATTACATGAGTGATATCAATAGCTCAGTCACCAGACAATATAGCCCTCCATACAGTATGGGCCCCTTATATAATGGTCCCCATATAATGCTCCATACAATATGGACTTCATATAATGCTCCAATATATGAGGCCCCATAAATTGCTCCATACATAAAAAAAAAAAAAAAAAAAAAAAATAATATAATATGAAATACTCACCTCTCCTTGCTGGCCGCAGGTCCGGACTTCTCAGCATCGGCGTCTTCCAGCTCTCTGCACTGTGACTGTTCAGAACAGAGGGAGCACACTAGTCATGACATCACGCCCTCTGACCTAAAACGTCAGAGCCAGAAGACACGTTAGACGCGGAAGACGCCACAGCGCAGGAACCGGGAGAGGCAAGTATTTTAAGTACTGGGGCCCTGAGCAAACGGATGTTGCCCACTCGTTGGCGCTGGAACCGGGCCCCCATAGCACTCTGGTGTCCGACGAAGAGTGGGCCCCTCGCATGCTCAGGGTCCCGGAACTTGCCTGGGTGCTGCCGCCAGCCCTGCCCATGATCTATCATTCACATGCTGAGTGTACTCTGGCACGGAAATCACCAAGCTCCACTGCTGGCAGCTACCTTTGCAGCTGCTAACCAATGATGTCCCAGATGTGCTTAATAGGAGATGCAGGTGCTTCTCACAAAAATAGAATATCAAAAATTTTATTTCAGTTCTTCAATACAAGAAGTGAAACTCATGTAGAGTCATTACAAACAAAGTGATCCATTTCAAGGGTTCATTTCGGTAACTAAGCCAACATAACCCCTTAAGGACAGGAGTATTTCCATTTTTGCGTTTCCATTTTTTTTTTTTTTTTTTGCTTCCCTTCTTCCCACGACTATAACTTTTTTATTTCTGTCAACAGGGCCATGTGAGGGCTTGTTCTTTGAGGGACATATGTGCATATTCATTACTTTAATGAACGGTACCACGTGACTGCTGAGCACTGGAAGGAGCGCCGGCATCAGAGAAGCCGGGACTGCAGAGACGCACCAGGAGGGGGAGAGTATGACGGGGAGCATATGCAATATTCACCTGTCCCCGTTCCACCACCGCTCTGTCCTCTGGCTGTGACGTTCAGGTCAGAGAAACGCGATGACAGTTAGTGTGTGCCCTCTGCCTGAACAGTCACTGACAGATGTCCCGGAAGACAAAGTGGCACGCGGCGGTGGAACGGGGACAGGTGAATATCGCAGGTGCAGGGGCCCTGAGCCAGCGGTGACACCGGCACCTGGCCCCCATAGCGGGCCGGTGTCCCCGCCTGCTCAGGACACCGGCACCTAACCCCCAGCGACGAGAGGTATGCAATTTTTTTTTTTTTTTTTAATTTGCAGCAGCATATGAGGCATCTGATGGGGCCATAACCTTTATGGAGCAGCATAATCTATGGAGCATCTTATGGGGCCATCATTAACCTTTGTGCAGCACTATATGGGGAATATTTTTGTATGGAGCATCTTATGGGGCCCATCATGAACTGTATGGAGCATTATATAGGGCTCCTGAATCAATATGGATATTCAAGAACATTTAACCTACTGATGTCTGAATTAATTTCTTTTATTGGTATTTTTTTTATTTTTGAAAATTTACCAGTAGCTGCTTCATTTTCCACCCTAGGATTATACTCGGGTAAATAAGTTTTCCCAGTTTTTTTGTGGCAAAATTAGGGGCCTCAACTTATACTCGGGTCAGCTTATACTCGAGTATATAGTACTACTTTTATCTTGGACTAAATGATAGCTGGAGATTAATTTGGAGTCCACTTGGGTAATGACAGGAAGAGGCCTTCACAAGGGAATGTCACACCAGTTCAGCTCCCATATGGTAGGGATTGGCATAATGTACAGTAGCTTACCCCCTGTAATTTTGATTTCTGGTACACCATCATTGTGGTTTTGTCCTTATGAAGAGATTTGAAAGCCTTGAAACGTGCTGATGAAATAAACTGCATTCATGCTTCATCTTTGTGTGTGATCACACTCCTGGACCTTCCGCAACTCGAATTCCTCATCATCTATTGCATTGAGCTGACCAAGGAAGCAGCGGTAGGGCATTTTTTTTTTTCTTGCCTTTATATTCATCATGACAAACACTGGGCCGCATGTTGTTTGTGCTATTGCGAGCATCCTGCAGGTCTTAAAATGTACTACCATTGCCTACAGCTTCTCCTGACTTGTCTCCCATCGAGAAAACCTGGGACAGCATTGAATGGAATTTGTAGAAAGAGAATCCTTTAACACATATTGGGGATTTCCATGCTCAAGTGCATTCAGCACGGCAGAACATTCCTAAAATCCGCCATTAATAACCTCACTAATAGAAGCCAAGGCTGTAAGTGCAGGGATTTCTGCATGTGACACTCATTAAAAAAAAAACAAAAAAAAAAACAAAAAAAAAAAAAAACACACGCTCCTTTTTTCCATAATTTTTATATTATTAAAACATGTCTATTCATAATCTTGATTTCCATTATTCCTCGACTTTTCCGTCTTGATGTTGCAATTTCAATGTTGAGGAGTGGTATGGGAAGTACTAAAGTGATCAGATCAGTGCACAGGTATACACCCAGGTACACTTTTATATACTCTGTAAAAATACACAGACATATAATCAAACCGGTTTGCATACTAATTGATGTTTAATAAGCAGCGTCAGCTGCTGAAAAAAAATATCCTAACAAGTGATTAGAAAACAGGGACACCACTAATTATAAGATAAACAATAACCGGCATGTCTGAAAACACCCACAATGTGCTTTATCATCATATTATTTACCCAAGTCCATACCAGTACCTTCTTTAGCAATGATAAAAGCATATTTTTCACTATTGTCACAGGTACTGGTCTTCACAAAAGTGACATAATCAAGTATGTCCCTGCATATAGGATACAGAAATATCCACATTTACATCAGCGGACAAGCATTGGTGCCAAGGTCCAACTATACTACCATAGTACTAGAGAATCCTCCAGTAGGACCTGGCCTTAAAAAGGGTTGTCTGGTTTGTAGTCCCTCTGTGTGTTTGTTTAAAAATACGGACATGCCCATTATTTTTTTTCTGGCATCACATATAAGGGCCAATATAAGTCTATGGCTCCGTAAAAAACACATACAGCACACGGATGGCATCCGTGTGCCATTCATATTCAACAATGCAAAGTATAGGAGAAGCTTTGTAATTTATTTCTTTATCCATCCGTGAAAAACACTGGGTTTTACCATCCATGTCATCAGACACATGGATGACACTGGTACCATTTGTTCACAGACATGTGAATGAGGCTTTCAAGTGTAAAATTGCAAAATGCTTGTAAATATAACCAACTCGACAATTTGGCGCTAAGTTTTTTTTTTTTCCTTCTTTTTAATGCATTGCTCATTGCTAAAGGTTACCAACCAATGCTGCAGGCTATCAGAGGTGGCTGGTCTCCTAGGCAAGGAATGCAGCACCTACAGGCAAGACTGTTGGATCCAAACTGCTTCAGGGCTACTCCATTCCTGCAATGCTACAGAGCCAAAGCTACCTCTTCTTAATATTAGCTTGTAGAGAGCACAGTTTGGGCAAGAGAAGCACCCATGAGTCTGGTCAAGTTGCACCAATATGTCCGATCCTGAGCGACATTGAGGGCCTGACAGGTTCCATTTAAGGTAGGCAGACATCTCTTCAGGTATAAATCATTCTTGCATTTGTAAGGGGGATGACCGGACCGCGGGTACCTGCTTGCCGGGGCCGAACTGTCAAGGCTGCATCCCCTGTTCCCTGGGGGAAGCAATAGAGAGCTGGACCAACCTCCTGACTGTGGAGGGCGGGGCAGATAAAACAAAATGCACGCAGCAGTGGAGAGTTTGGTGCGAATAGAGGGCAGCACGCAATCAGGTGAGCGGCGTGCCCCATCCTCCCCACACAGAGTACTCAGGTCGCACTGAGACGGTCCCCCAATGTCTGCAGAGGGACCGCTGTGATGAGGGGAGCCGTGCGTCCAGCAGCAGCCAGGCAGAGGAGTGCTCTGTCCTGGGAGCATCAGGCCAGTGTTCGCGGTCTCCCGCCGCCAACAGCGGGGACAAGAGAGGGAGAGGAACATGCAGCGTGTCCGGTGACTAGAGAACAAGGTGCCACATGCTTTGGGCCCATGAGTACAGCGCACGTGCCAAATTAGAGGGACCGTGTACGGGACTGACACTTGTGCCCCAAGTTTGGCCAGCTTATAGTTGCTGAGCCACGATGGGTTCACACAGTACTGTAGCCCACACCCTTATCAGCCACTGCAGCATATAGACTAGGCTCAGCAGAAGGTATCGGAGACTGACTGCTGCCGCCAGAAGACTAGGCATTGATGCCCACAGGACCCCATTGGAAAAAAAAAAAAAAAAAAAAAAAAAAAAAAAAAAAAAAAAAACGACAACGCACCACCCGTTGCCGGTGCCATTGACTTCCCAGCAGGAGTCACAGTCTGAGGAACTTCTGACAAGTGTCTCACCAGAACTACCATTACCTGATTCATTATTCCTGAACTCTGCATATCCTTTTGCAATTATACTGTTTAACTCTGAAATATTCCTACGAGGTATCCTGCTATTATGAGAGTCAGATGGTAAGAGCCCATTTACATGCATCTGATCTACAAAATCATGCAGCCATAAATCCAGAACATTTTAGAAGAGGGGACAGGAAGAAAAATGTTAGACACAAACATAAGTCAGAAAATATACTGATGAAGGATATGAGGTGTGACAAAGAAGACCCAAGACAACATACTCAGAAGGGAGTTAAGAAAACTTCTAAAGCAATCCACAGGGAGGAGATTGGAACAAAACAAAATCCTCTAAACTGCATGCTTACAAATGCCAGAAGCCTGACAAACAAGATGGAAGAACTAGAAGTAGAAATATCTAAAAGGTAACTATGACATAATGAGAATAACCGAGACATGGTTAGATGAAAGCTATGACTGGGCAGTTAACTTACAGGGTTACAGTCTGTTTAGAAAGGATCGTAAAAATTGGCGAGCAGGAGGGGTTTGTCTTTATGTAAAGTCTTGTTTAAAGTCCACCTTAAGGGAGGATATTAGTGGGTCGCCCTCCCAGGGCTGCGGGGCCACTCGGTACCGGGACGGTCTCAGCGGGTGGTGTGTCACAGCAGCGGCGACCCAGTCCGTGGCCCTGGGCGCCCAAGTAATGGTGGGATAATGCTCATGGTGGAATGTAGTTAATGGAATAGTTTGTGACGCCACCTGTGGTGTTTGGCAATTGAGATGTTAGGCCAACGCTGCAGACAGATCCTCTGGGACAGATGGTGTGGTGCAGCAGTGATGTTACAGCCCTCCACAGGCAGGGCTGTTGTCCCAGGGCAGAATAGGTGAAGGGACACTTAGATGGTGTAGTGTCCGGCGCAGGGGATGCAGCAGTGCCAAGCAGGTGGATGCAGGAAGGAATGGAGGACACCAGGGCATGTAGTTCCAAAGCTTTACTCACAATAGTGATGTGTCGTTCGCGAACGATCCGACACAAAGAGCCGGCTCCCTGCTGTGAATGATGGGAGCCGGCACCCCAGCGAGAGCCACTAAAATCCTTGAATGGCTCTCACTGGGCGTAAAATCCCAGTGTTCGGCAGACGTAACCCCACCCACCAGAACAAAACTCCGCCCACTCAGCAATCTAATTGGTTCCTAGCAAGTGGGCCGGTTTATGCGGTAGGTAGGCGGAGTTTCGGACGCCCGAACACATATGCAATAGGGATCCATTTAGGATCCAAAAAGAGCCGGCTCTTTTTGGTGAGCGGAGCCATGAGAGCTAGCTGGATCACCAAAAAGAGCTGGACTGCCCATCGTTAACTCACAGTCTGTAGTGCCCGCTTCCGTGCCGTGTCCTCCAGGTCAGGGACTCAGTCAACCTCCAGGCAAGAAGGAATGCTCCCTTCCAACACTCCGCCAACTTATGTACCTTTTCTGAACGTCTCCTCTATAGCGCCTTTAAGTGTGAAGATCTCCTAGTACTGAGTTACACTGGAGTGCCTCCTATCAGATGTTCCCAAGAACTCTACTTGTACGGCAGACAGCTGTAGCCTGCTTCAGGGACTCCTTACTCCTGAGTCCCGGCTCTCTATCCGTGTTGCTGTTGTGCAATTTACAGCCCACTACTCCACCGGTGTCTGCTGCAGAACCATTAGTGTCCATACAACCTCGGGGACCGGGCCCCGGCCTTGCGTTTAGAACTTCTAGGCAGGGTTCTCTCCTAACCCACGTCCTCTGTGTTCCCTCTTCTCCTACTTCCATACTTGTCTTTCTTTCCTATGGAAGCTCAGGCTTCAGTTCAATGTCTTTCTCTTTCTTTCCTTTCCTGTGCCAGCAGACCCAGGTCACTCAGGCCTGCTGCAGCACTCCTTCCTCCATCCATCCCTCTTCCAGGGATCTCCTTCCCTCACTCCTCTCCGAGTGACTTCCTCTGACTCTTCTTCAGACTGACTGCTAATCCTATACCTTCCCACTCTTATGTATTCTCAACTCCACCCACCTCCCAGCACGTTTAGTGTTCCGAGCAGTGAACCACCAAAGGTGCTCTGCTTCTCTAAGCAAGGAGCTGCAATGTGGTTTTGCTGAACTACTCTATTGTGTGGGGTGCGAGTGTTGGAGTGTGGTCAGGAGTTCCAACCTTACCTGGATGGTGGGGCACCACATCTTAGGAGAAGGTGCAGTACACCTCTATGGCGATTGAGCCTCAGGGATGCCACATTAGCGAAGGGAATGAGGATGTCGAGTCCATATGGGTCGAAATACATGGAGGGAAAATAACAAAACTCTCATTGGGATCTGTTACAAACCCCCAAATATAACAGAAATCATGGAAAGTCTACTACTAAGGCAGATGGTTGATGCTGCAACTAGGGATGAGCAAGTAGTGAAATACTCGGATACTCGTAACGAGTCCAATGTAAGTCTATGGGAAATGCGAGTAATGGTGTGGATATAGATATATATACATACACACACACACACAGTCGAATATTGCGAGGCGAGTAGTGAAATTTACTTGTCAGGATTCGAGTACCACATTACTCGCCGAGTACCGAATCCTAATGAGTATACTCGCTCAACCCTAGCTGCAACCCATAATGAGGTCTTTGGTATGGGGGACTTTAACTACCCGGATATTAACTGGGAAACAGACCTGCAAAACCCATAAAAGGCAACAGGTTTCTGCTAATAGCTAAGAAAAGTTATCGTTCACAATTGGTGCAGAATCCAACCAGAGGAGCAGCACTTTTAGACCTAATACTATCTAATAGACCCGACAGAATAACAGATCTGCAGGTCGTCGGGCATCTAGGAAATAGCGACCACAATATTGTACAGTTTTACATGTCTTTCGCTAGGGAAACTTGTCAGAGAGTCACAAAAACACTGAACTTTACAGTAGGAAGGCAAAGTTTGACCAGCTTAGAGACGCCCTTAGTCTGGTTAACTGGGACGATTTCCCATTTGTTAAACATATCCTCAAAAATAAGAATATAGATAAGAATATCCTAAATAGGCACTGTGAGCGGTTTATACCTTGTGGGAATAAAAGGACAAGAAATGGTAAAAACCCATTGTGGCTAAACAAAGTTGTAAGAGGGGCAATTAACAGTAAAAAGAAAGCATTTAAACTACTAAAGCAGGGTGGCACCGTTGAAGCTCTAAAAAACTATAAGGAGAAAAATTCTTCATCTAAAAAAAAAATAATTAAAGCTGCCAAAAAGGAAACAGAGAAGCAAATTGCTAAAGAGTAAAACTAATCCCAAGCTGTTCTTCAACTATATCAATAGTAAAAGAATCATAAGTGAAAGTGTCAGCCCCTTAAAAAATTGTGAGGAAAGCATGATTGTAGATGACGAGGAAAAAGCGAATATATTAAACACCTTCTCCACGGTATTCACGGTGGGAAATGAAATGCTAGGCGAAATGCTGAGATAATGAAAACCTTTATTTAGGGTCACCAGTCTAACCCAAGCAGAGGTGTGAAAACTACTAAATAAGATTAAAACAGATAAATCTCTGGGTCCGGATGGCATACACCCACAAGTACTAAGAGAACTAAGTAATGTAATAGACAAACCATTATTTCTTATATTTAGAGACTCTATAACGACGGAGTCTGTTCCACAGGACTGGCGCATAGCAAATGTGCTACCAATATTCAGAAAGGGCTCTAAAAGTGAACCTGGAAATTATAAGCCAGTAAGTCTAACCTCTATTGCCGGTAAAATATTTGAAGGGTTTCTGAGGGATGTTATTCTGGATTATCTCAATGAGAATAACTGTAACTCCATATCAGCATGGGTTTATGAGGAATCGCTTCTGTCAAACCAATCTAATCAGCTTTTATGAAGAGGTAAGCTATAGACTGGACCAAGGTGAGTCATTGGATGTGGTATATCTTGACTTTTCCAAAGCGTTTGATACCGTGCCATACAAGAGGTTGGTACACAAAATGAGAATCCTGGGTGTTATGGTCCCGGCTGCTGCGCTCTCCTCCCGGCGCGTCCCCCGTCGGTCACCTGCGCACTGTGGAGATTCCAGCGCTCTGCCTCCTGGGAATTATGACATGGCGGCGTCCACCGGCTATTTAGGATTGGGGTTTAGTCAGGTAAGGCGCCTGACTGTCGACTTCGGTGACGCTGTCTCCTGCAGCGTTCACTCTGTCCCAGGCCGTACCTCTTGTCTGTGCCTCCAGCGCTCTGTCTGCCGCTGTCTCGCCTATCTGCTTTGTCACTATTGTTTCTTGTGTCTGCCGCTATCGCTCCTGCCTTCCCTTGCCTGGTTGTTCTCCTGTGTTCCTCTCTGTCAGTTTGCCTCCTGCTGTGTCTCCCTGTCTTTGCCTTATCCATTTTCCCTCTCTATTACAGCCTCCCATCTGTGCAATCCTCTGAGTCTGCTCGCAGTCCCTCCTCCACTGTTCCAGGTCCATTGCTGCTCTGATTATCTGTGTATTCTCTCCAGGCTTACCCCAGTCGCCCCTTTGGTTCCGGCCGTCACGGTTCTACCCTCCGTGGGCGTGCCCCTAACACTCCCTGTATAGGGGGTGGTCATCACCTGGGCCGCTCGCCCTCGGGGGCTCTGGAACCGTGACCCAGAGGGTCCACTTCCGGGTTGTTCTTTATCGCCCCTGTAACAGCAACCATAACACTGGGTCTGGGGGAAAATGTGTACCGTAAATGGGTAAGTAACTGGCTTAGTGATAGAAAGCAGAGGGTGGTTATAAATGGTATATTCTCTAACTAGGTCGCTGTGACCAGTGGGGTACCGCAGGGGTCAGTGTTGGGACCTATTCTCTTCAACATATTTATTGATGATCTGGTAGAAGGTTTGCACAGTAAAATATTGATATTTGCAGAGGATACAAAACTATGTAAAGCAGTCAATACAAGAGAAGATAGTATTCTGCTACAGATGGATCTGGATAAGTTGGGAACTTGGGCTGAAAGGTGGCAGATGCAGTTTAACAATGATAAATGTCAGGTTATACACATGGGAAGAAAGAATCAATATCACCATTACACACTGAACGGGAAACCACTGGGTAAATCTGACATGGAGAAGGACTTGGGGATCCTAGTTAATGATAAACTTACCTGGAGCAGCCAGTGCCAGGCAGCGGCTGCCAAGGCAAACAGGATCATGGGGTGCAATAAAAGAGGTCTGGATACACATGATGAGAGCATTATACTGCCTCTGTACAAATCTCTGGTTAGACCGCACATGGAGTACTGTGTCCAGTTTTGGGCACCGGTGCTCAGGAAGGATATAATTGAACTAGAGCGAGCACAAAGGAGGGCAACAAAATTAATAAAGGGGAAGGGGGAACTACATACCTAGAGAGATTAGCAAAATTAGGATTATTTAGTCTAGAAAAAAAGACGACTGAGGGGCGATCTAATAACCAACTATAGAAGGGGACAATAAAAATATCTCCGAGGATCTGTTTATACCGAGGAAGGTGGCGGTCACGAGGGGGGCATTCTCTGCATCTGGAGGAGAGAAGATTTTTCCACCAACACAGAAGATTCTTTACTGTTAGGGCAGTGAGAATCTGGAATTCCCTGCCTGAGGAAGTGGTGATGGTGACCTCAGTCGAGGGGGTTCAAGAGAGGCCTGGATGTCTTTCTGGAGCGTAACAATATTGTATCTTACAGTGATTAGGTTCTTTAGAAGGACGTAGATCTGGGGATTTATTCTGATGGAATATAGGCTGAACTAGATGTACAAATGGCTTTTTTTCAGCCTTGCTAACTATGTTATTTTTTTTCATCAGGGCCTCAAGAAGTTGGTAAGAAGTGCACATTCTCCAGGGTTTTGCAAGGACATGTTCTACTTGAAAGACAAGCTCTGTCACATCACTTGAAGGACAGGCGGCATAAACTTTTTTTTTTTTTTCTCCTCTTAGAGCAATAAACTTGAGATCTAAAGCTCAAACATTTGGGATTCCATGTAGAAACCAATTTTAACAAAAAAAAAAAAAAAAAGCTCAGGCAATCAATAGCAAGTGCAGCACACACACACACATTATATTTTTTGCTTGCTGTGAATAAATTGCACCTCACTAGTTTATTGTGACCCTCTGCTTTGACTTGGACTCGTGATTAAGTCTCCCAGTTGTGTGAAGCTTGTCTACCTCTCGTGCTAGTACAATGGCAGACAGACCCAAAAAAGGGCCCCTCTGCAAGAATATATGGGCCCTTTGCAGCCCAATAGCTCATCATAATGCAAAAGGTCACCTGCTTTGGGGTATTAAATGGGCCCCTTTACATCTTGGGCCCTGTGTGGCTGCATGGATTGCAACAATATGTTCGCCCCTGTGCTAGGATGCAGTCCTTCAGTGGAATATAAAAATGTGTGCTGCTATACTGAACTTTTATAGATTTCTGCGTATTTTCCCCCTACACAGAAGTCATTAAAGAAGTCCAGGACTACAATATTGATAACCTATTGTCAGGATAGGTCATCAATATCAGATCGGTGGTTTAGGGCTCGTGCATACTACCGATTTTCCCATATCAAGTGCCATCTGTGGTGTTCACGGATCATACACTCACCCATGATATTTTTTGAGGCTGCGCAAGCTTCTGATACATTCCTAGCAACGTGTGTGTGTGTGTGGGATGAGACTTTTCTTAGCCCCCTTTCTCTTCACATCCAAGAAAATTCAAGCCACTCTGAACAGAATAGTTGGACTGCTTTTCTCAGATGGAGGGGCAAAAAAGAAAAAAAAAAAAAAGTGTGACTTTACCATTAGTTGGACACCCCCACCGATCAGTGGACACCTGGTGCAGCAGCCAGCGGAAGATCACAGTGGGTGAAACAGGAAGTGGGTCGCCCCCCAGGGCAGTGGGGTACTCTGTACCAGGCCGGTATCAGCGGGGTGGGTCACAGCAGCAGTGACCCGGTCCGTGGCCCTGGGCGCCCAAGTAAAAGGGGAATTGCAATGGTGGAAATGTAGTTAATTGAATGAATAGTTCGTGACGCCACCTGTGGTGTTCGGCAAGTGAGATGTTAAGCCGACGCTGCTTTCAGATCCTCTGGGGCTGGTGGTGTGTTGCAGCAAAGAAGGTGAAGCTCCCCACAGGTGAAGCTGTAGCCCCAGGGCAGTGTAGATGTAGGGGTAGAGGAGAGGCGCAGGCAGTATAGAAGCTGGTACCCAGATGTAGCGGTACAGGGTGTGTTGGCGCAGGAATAAATGGAGGACACCAGGGCTTGTAGTTCCAAAGCTTTACTCACAGTCTGTAGTGCATACAGGTGCCTGCCTCCGTGCAGTGTCCTCCGGGTCAGGGACTCAGTCAACCTCCAGGCAAGATGGAATGCTCCCTTCCAACACTCTGCCAACATGTGCCTTTCTGAACGTCTCATCTATAGCACCTTTAAGTGTGAAGTACTCCCAGTACTGAGTTACACTGGAGTTCCTCCTGTCCAACCTTCTTATGAACTTTCCTTGTACGGCAGACAGCTGTAGCCTGCTTCGGGGACTCCTTGCTTCCTACGTCCCGGCTCACTATCAATGTTGCCGTCCCCCCCCCCCCCCCCAGGTCTGAGATGGGAGTAGTGCATTTACAGCCTACTACTCCTCCAGTGACTGCTGCAGAACCATTAGTATCCATACAACCTCAGGGACCGGGCCCCAGCCTTGCGCTTAGAACTTCTAGGCAGGGTTCTCTCCTAACCCACGTCCTCTGTTCCCTTTTACTCCTACGTTCCGTCTTTCCTTCTTATGGAAGATCAGGTTTCTGTTCAATGTCTTTCTCCTTCTTTCCTTTCCCGTGCCAGCAGACCCAGGTCACTGAGATCTGCTGCAGCACCTCCTTCCCCCAGGGATCTTCTCTCCTCGCTCTCTGACCATTGACTGACTTGAAATCCTAAACCTTCCCGCTCTTTTATGTATTCTAACTCCACCCGCCTCCCAGCACGTTTCGTGTTCCAAGCAGGGAGCCTCCAAAGGTGCTCTGCTACACTCCAAGCAGGGAGCCGCAATGTGGCTTTGCTGAACTACTGTGATGTGTGGGATGCAAGTGTTGGAGCGTGGTCAGGAGCCTCCAACTTACCTGGATGGTGGGGCACCACACCTCAGGAGGAGGTGCAGTACCTCTGTGGCAACTGAACCCTCAGGGGCGCCACACTAGACCGCGGCACTGTACGATGTGTAGTGTTCGTCTGGGGTACTAAAGCCAAGTTGATATAAGCCGAGCTGCAGTACCCGGATACAGTCCCTACACAAAGTGTATGCAGCGGAGGCATTCGGCTCCATAGACTGTACAGTCGATTGGGAGGGTGAGGGCAGATTCTGAAATTATCAGTAGCATAGTCTTTGACAAACAGTTTACATTAATGATGGATCTCTTCATTAAAGTTTTAATCCCAAAATAGGTATATCTGAAACCCACAAGATTACATGAAAAGCGAGATTTCAAAAGGACAACCACAAAACCAGTTACTTTAAGGGCATATTCTCTCGTGAAAAATTTCTGCTACAGATTGTGTCTGCAGACTTGTGACCCAATCTGCATGCTTTACTTGCAGATTTCATCCTACTCTATTACCAAGCACCGAAATCCTCAAATTAAAACCCGCACAAGAGCAATCAAGCTGCCGATTTGAAGTCAACACTTTGCTGGTAATGCCATGCCGATTTGTTCACAATGTGTGAAAAGCAATTCAGAAACAAAAAAAAACAAAAAAACAAAACAAAAGTCTACCTGTACTGTAAATCGCAGCCGATTTGCTATGAGGAAATCACACAGCAAATTCGCAAGAACATGATAGCATGAAGCAGGCAATAAATCTCAACCAAAATATAAAAAGGTCTTCTTTAAGAAGCATCTTCACAGTTGTAAATAGTGGTTCCCTTTGGATTGAAAACATTTCTTTGTTAGGAGTAAGAATCACTTATTTGAAGAAATATCTATTTGATCACTTTACAGATCATGTAACTTCTCTTTTGAATAAAAATTGATGGCAATTCAGTGGGGACTATGAGCATTTGTTACTGTTCTATAAAACTCTGTAGCAACTTAGTTTTGTAACAGCCTGGATGATGGGACAGAAAAAAAAAAAAAAAAAAAAACTTACCAGCCATATATGAGGCTTTTGAGTCAAGAGGACCTGTAGCCAGTCCGTGCATAACTGTCCATACATGGACCAGAAAACAGATGTGTTATACGGGACTAAGGCTTCATTCACATATCTGTTGTACACGTCCATCTGCGGAGCCTTTTAATAAATGGTCATGGAAGACATCCTAGAGGTCCAGCCATGTTACAGCCGTTTTCAACTGGTCCAATGTCAGCATCAATGAATAATAATAATAATAATAATAATAATAATAATAATAATAATAATATAAAGAAAACAAATGCAACATGGATCAAAAAGGGATAACACGAGAAACTGTCCGTTTTTTCCAAGGATGTCAAAACAGATGTGTGAATGTAGCCTTACAGTGTTAGGCTGGGTTTAGATGGTCGTATTGTCATTTTGGACATAGTCATAGCTTCACTATGGCAATTGTAGCCTCCATGTGTGGATTCACCCAAAAATATATCTATATCCTAGTCAGGCTTTATGTTGAACGTTCAAGTTTAAAAGGAAACTGTCAGCAAGATTTTGTAAAGTAAAGACATGGCTGTAATCAGTGTCAGACTGGGGTGGTAAGGAGTAAGGACCCATCAGTAACTGACTCTGGGAGCCACCAAGTATTCAGCTACATGCAAATTTTAAGTTACCTTTATTCACAGATTTACCTGTTCTTCTACATAATAAACCAGGTTGTTTGTTGGACAAGTGATGAAATGCTACATATGTCTGTACATAGTGTATGAAGTGTATCAGGCCAGCTAATGCTTATGTTGGTAGGAGGAAGGGGGTAAGAGTCGGCTTGCTCCTGTACAGGGGCCCATCGGAGAAAATCACCTGTTCCCATGTGGGTCAGTCCGAGCCTGGCTTTAATGGCACTGCAATACTGATTAAATTGATATCTTTGGTAATGAAAACCACTTTGCTGTTTTTATTAAATCAGTATTTGAAGTTCTTCGGCTAATTCGATTTCGGTGCACAGGGGCCGGACTGTGCACTGAGTTTTATCCTCATTGTCTGTGATTCCCCAGCTCCTCCAGTCTTTCCGGAGATTTCAAGCAGAGGAAGCAGGCGGAGGGGCTGAGGAACCACAGACAAGGAGGAGAAGACCGTGTGCACTGTCCGTCCCCTGTGCACCGAAGTCTAATTAGCAGAAAACGCCAAATGATGATTATAGAAGAACAAAGCGCATTTCACCAAAGGTATCCATTTAATCTGTATTACAGGCCATTAACGCCTTTCCTTTACATTACAATACTAACAAGCTCTCTAAGACTGGTGCCAAATAGATTCTGCAGATGTACCATGATGAATTTTTCTTTTGTAAAGGTGGGTTTCCCAGTAAATTTGCTACGGTATACCAATAATTACTGGCTATAATTATGCCAAACACTCTGTAGTAGACTTCGCTAATGATAATTCATGGATATGTCACGGTCATAAACAAGATGAGCTGAGAAAAGCCTTGGAAATAAATCAAATCATCCCCAATTGACCAATATGTGCACTGAGTGTCAGGCCCATGTTTGTAAACAAATTTAAATTTTGGCAATCAAGTTTGTTATGCCACAGTAGCAATATATTAACCATGAATCTCCTTCACGCTCAGTTTAACCCCCTATGAGCACAAACCTACGACGTACTAAGACTTCCCTGCAGAGACCAATGAAAGCCGAGACTGCTGTAGTGACACTGAAGATGACCCTCCAAAAGAAAAGATCAAACGTGGGCAACAGATAAACGACAAGATATAGAGAAAGCCTGACAAACCAGTCTGTCCCATGAGAATTTCATAGCTACCGATACCAAACTGTGGTCAGGGGACAGGTTGGGTGACGGTGATGTCACAGGATGACAAGATGTCACACCCTGCTAGCTGCTTTGATTTACCCCTTAAATAAGCTGAGCCATCACAGGAAAACAATACTCTTCTTTTTAACTGCAGTAGATTTACTGTACACGGCGATAAAAGAAAATATGGACAACAGATACCCACAGCCAGTATTGTAATGCCACGTGTAATAATAATACTTTAGACATTCTCCTCTAAAGCCTGACTTATGATGTTTCATAGCACTAGGGGGCCCCAAAAAGGTAAGGGGGTCCACTTCCACCTCCAAAACTGCATGCAGCTTCTGTCACAGACACAAAAGGGTGGATTGTGCTGAAAGACTACAAAAAAGGGCCCCATATACTTACTGTCCTAGCACAGGGGCCCACTGGGTCTGCCCCTACATAGGACAAAGACTATATGAACAATGGACAGAGTGCTCCATCATATACTACATCCTTTATCATCAGCCACTGATGCCTTTTCTAACTAAACAGCATATTACAATTGAAGTCAATGAGATGTTTGGTTTCTACTATGCATTAGATGGAAACAAAAGATGGATGAACATGAACTTCTTTGTGTTTGTCAGTCACCAATTCACTTTTTTTTCCCTTTTTTTTTTTTTTAAAAAAAACAAAACAGAACTGCATTTATTTTCCTAACACTGCCAAGTTAGTTGATACAACAGCATAAACTGAATGGCTTCCCGATATAAAGCCGATATGTGGTGGATTATAAACGGGAACGTCAATTCTAAGGGTCTCCCAGGAAAACTTTTTTTTCCCCGACATTTACCTAAAACAATTTTTTTTTTTTTTTTTTTTAACTTAAAAAGGAGTGGTCTCAACTTTGAAAGTAATATCTTAACCAAAAGGATAGGGGAAAACTGTCAAATTGCTCATAGTCAAACCAATATGGCCCCCATTGCTTCAAAGAAACAGGGATCTTAAGAGCCCCAGCTGAATGGGGCATGTGCACTGGCACTCCATTCAGCCTAATAGGAGAGCCAAAGCTCAGCTGAGCGGCGCACTCCACAATCTCCGGAGATCCCATTAAAAATAAATGGAACTGTAGTGCACATGACTGACCTCTGCTCCATTCAGTTGGGTTGGGTGGGGGCCACGGCGGTCCCATCCCCAACAATCGAAAAGGTATCGCCTATCCTGTGGATAGGGCATAACCTTTACATTTGAGAACAGCTCTTTAAAAAAAAAAAAAAAAAAGTTTGTCAAGGGGAAAGAAATCAGATGCTGGGTACTGGATAACTTGGTCATCGGTGGGTGTACCACCGCCAGGAGATGCAGCAATCGGCAGATCAGGGAATTTTTGGCCGCTATGAAGTTGAGCTGCAAGGTGGACCCCCAACTGCAACTTCTTTCGTGCTCTATGGGGCTGCCTGAAAAAAAAAAAAAGTTAGTACAGTGCTAGCACTTGGCAGCCCCATAGAGAATGAATGAAGCTGTAGTTGAGTATTCTCTAATAGTTACCAAAGTTCCCTGTTCTGCCAATTAGCGTGCGTGGCCGGATGCCTACTGACCAAGTCATCACCTATCCTGTGGATAAGCGGCTACTTGTTTATACTTGGACAACCCCTTTAAGAAGTTGATGCAAAGCAAAATTCAGGGGTGTAACTCTAGTTCGCGCAGGGGTGGCGGTTGCACCTGAACATCGGAGCCTAGAGGGGCCCCCAAAAGATTTATTTGGCACATAAGACATGACCAGTAGGAGTTCTCCGCAGGGGGGTTGATTATTGACACCATGGCAGGTCAATCTACATTTTCCCAGAATAATAGAGGTGACCCCCAAATCAGATCAACCCAACCTCATCCTTCATTCACACTGGGTAAAGTTCAGGTGTAATGGCGGTCTCTTACCCCAGGCCAGGAATTCTGTCACATTCTTGTCCCGTCGCAGCGGTGGGGCATTACATTCTTGACACAGACAGATCATCACGTCCAGGAGGGTCTCCACGCTGAGGGAATCGCAGTCACATCCATAAGGACCTTTGAGAACCAAGTCCTCCAGCTTCTTCAGACGCTTTTCCACAGACATGTTGGGGGGGGGGGGGGTTCTTCTTTTACCAGTTTGTCCAACAAGATGAAGAACTAGGGTGGCAGGCACAGATGGGGGTCCCGCTGCTCACAGCATGTCCAAGCCTTCCCCCAGATGTGGAGGGACAGTCCTACTGATGGCTCCCAGGCTTATCAGGGAGGGTGTCTTTAAACTTTTAGGCCACCATTAACGCTGCATGCAATAAGGGGTTACTTCCAATGCCCACATACAACGTGCTGCACCCTGCAATGGCCGGTGGGCAGCTGTGCATATCTGTGTGAGTCCCACCAGTGCCACCCATACACCCAGTGTCACGCACACCCGTGCCGGCCACAGCTTACACAGTGCCACCCTGCAGCAGCAGCGCCACCCAGCAGTGCCATGGCTGGCCCGCACGGCCACTCACCCTCCTCAGCTCCGTGTCCCCCCCGTACGTGGCTGTCTGTGAGGAGCCGCTTCCTGTAAGTGCTGCAGTCCCCTCTCTTCTTCCCTCACCTGCACAGGCCACGCCCAGCACACGGGAGAGGGGTGTGGCTACACGCTCACCTGGAAGCCACGCCCCTCCGCGTGTGATTGCCCCTCAGCACAAGGCACTGGGCAAGCCCCGTGCTGACCATGCGCTTAATCTGCGTCATTTTCTGCACTTGGATTCCTAAACTTACTCCCTGATCTCATTTACCCCCTTAATTTATTAGTATCATGTACATTTTTAGATTGCTGATGTATAAATATGGATATCAGATATGGAGGTTTCAGGATCTGATCTAAGGCCACATTCCCACTGGCATCTTTTCGTATTTCCTTTAATTTTCCGCAGGTGTCCGCACCATAATGTGCCCAGTGCTCCAATTTTTTTTTTTGTTTTTACTTTTAAGCTATTCTTCTTTTTAGATCCATTTTTGGTGCAGATTTAACACATATTTTTTTTAATGCTTTTCTTCAGCTGAATAACCTTGTAATTCTGCACACAACAGCACAATTGTGACTTTATGTGCATTTTCTTTAGGCTCCCCATAGAAGTCTATGGAGAAAAACAAGCAACTAAAAAGGTGTTATCTGAGCATGCTCGGGTGCTGAATTCATTAATTACCACGTGTCTCTAAATGAACTCCGCACACCTTACCCCACCACGACTCTTCATTAAGACTGACATTTTCCAGAAATGGTTCTTTACTCAGATATACTAATAAAGCTCTAGGTACACCCTTGGCGTGGTCGAGCAGCTCAGTGCAACCTCCCTTTTGACTTCCCGCCTCCCCTTAACTCCTGTCCAGCCAGAGCCGTCAATCAAGAAAAAGAAAGGCAGAAATATGAGGAAACCAAGTAGGTGAGAAGGTGCACTGAACTGCCTGGACATGCCAAAGGTGCAAAGCCAGACAGGGGCCCAAGAAGGGAGGGGGCCAATATCACCTCCAAAGCAGGTGGAAGGAATTGTGCATTATGATGAACTATTGGACTGCAAAAGGCTCTTTGCAATTTACTTCTCAAGAACGGAGGGATTTTCAATTTGATAGCGTACAGCTCGTTGCCTGGATTACCGGTCACCGAGACAAGAAGCTGACGGCGTGAGCAGATTCTATGCTTTACACCCTGCTCACGGCACTCTGAAGACTGCAGGATCTCTCAATTCGACCATCCCCGGCGGCCCTGCGCTTCTCCAATGCTGCAGAGGCAATGCTTCCTCTGCCAGTAGCTTGTGAGAGGTCAGTCACTTTGGACCCATGCCATTGGCCCGAACTGTCAATCTTCAGGAGCGCGCTGCTCCTGGCATAGTAATGCGCCGGTGGCTGGGAGCGGTGTGCTCCTGAAGATTATATCCTAAGACAATGAATTTAAAAGTGTCTTGTAAGGGGCAGAATTAAAGGGAATCTGTCACCTCATTTATGCGCTATAAGCTGCGGCCAGAGCAGAGTACTGCAGTGCGCAGGCGCTGGGAAAGGTCAGAGAGGTCCGGCGCCTGCGCACTGCAGTACTCTGCTCTGCCCTCAACAGAGCCGATAAAGTACACCTGCGCAGGAGCGTGGCAGAAGGAGGAGGACAGCATCGCTAGAAGATAGGAGGCGCTGGACCGGACGGCGACACCCATCGGACCGGACCGGACCCCGGGGTGAGTATAATCTAACTCGTTTTTCTTCTCTTTCAGGTTACATCGGGGGCTGTAGATAAGCCCCTGATGTCGGTGCCGGCAGCTGATAGGCCAAAAAATAGGTGACAGTTTCCCTTTAACTGAGCCCAGTGACTGGCTGCAGCAGTCATTTGAGCTTTCAACGCCATGGCCAAAACAGTGAGACCTTAGTAGCGGTGGAGAGCTGGCGATGGACCTGGGGAGGGTAAATACTATATGATTTTGTTATTTTACAGGACTGGAAATGTTTCTAAAAGTGGAAAACCCCTTTAACTTACAATACAGAAATCGGAGACTTCACATACACAAGCGAGACAGATTGGACTCATGAATAGTGGCGCGCCGAAGATGCTGATGGAAATCGAACATTGTCATACAAAGGTGAAATGAGATTGTCGCTCATGGTCGAGCCTTATATGAATGATGTAAATATTTCTGAATTCTCCGGGTCCTATACTCCTGTAAGCACATTAACTTTAGAAAGGAAAAAACCCATGTCGATATACCAGGCCCTGCCACAGCACGCAGCATTCCTTTCTTCAAGTTCCAACACCTAGTAAAGTGATCAGTTTAACTATATAGAAAACTAGACCAAAGGACTCGTCATCAATCATGCTGAACTTTATTTTTAAGGCTGGGCCTAATTGGGGGACATTTGTTCTTTTGGTGCAGGCACTAGGGACATAACATGAGGCAGAATGGACCTTTGAAGAGGAACCATATGGTTTTGCTTATTTTGTCATGGTCATCCTTTAGCCAAAAGTCACATAACGCAGAGTTACAAGTCTATGTGGATCTTTGTGGTGTCCACAAGCTATATTCTAACCGATATGTTTTGGGCTCTTTCACCTGTTAGGCAATGCAAAGACTTTACAAAAATGAATGAGGGTGAGTCTACCTGCCTGCAGGAGGTATTGACTTCTTGCTGATGCTGGTGCTAGGGAGCAGAATATAGATGCATGGCAGTTCACAGCTGCGGTCTAGAGAATGGAGTGGTGGAGCAGGGAGCCGGCAACTCCATGCTCCACCATAGGATGAAACCTTTTGGCTATCGTGTTGACAGCATCATACATCAATCTGGAGCTTGCCTGGAGATGTGGGGCACCCGACCCAAAGTCTGGGGCAGGTGCGCTAGCCTGGATCTTCAGCGCTGGCAACGCCACTTCTTAAGGGCAAAAATTTTCAAAAGGAAATATATATATATATATATATATATTATTTTCATATATTTTGCACCCCTATGTAATATTTTTAGGAGCCAGTCGGTTTTTGTTAAGGACAGACGTTATATAATGGATGGTTTCTGCACCTCCATGCACTATGTATATGTTACCCATTGTTGCCACATGCTTACCAGTATGGTGTAATAATGTCATCATGCCAGCCAGCATGAGGCTGCGGACGGCCCAGGGAAACTGTCCTTTAGGGCAGTTTCACACCTCCTGATATTTCTGGTACCGGAAAAAAGGGTACCAGAGATATTTGGGTCCGTGTGTAAATTTGTGACATTCATGTGGCATCCGTGTGCGATCCGGGTGCTGTCCGTGTATTGAAAAAATTTGTTTCAATGTTAACCCTATGACTTTTAAAAACGCACACGGACGCCATCCGTGTGCGGTACGTGTTTACACGGACCCATTAATTTGTATGGGTCCATGTGATCCGTACATTTGCACAAAAACGGACATGTCAGCGTATTTTGCACACGGACACACAGTCCATGAAAACACGCTGACATGTGCATAGACACATTCATTCGAATGTGTCTATGTGTGTCAGTGTCTCCGGTACGTGAGAAAACTGCCACTACACGTACCGGAGACGCTGAGGGTAAAACTGCCCTTAGACAATGAGGATATGGGAGTATTATAAATTGGATCCTTTTTATTGGGAGCCAGGCTCTGTAAGTCACAAATTTACATGGCACACTAAGGGGGCACTATATAGCAGCACTTGTAATGGAATATTATTTGGAGCACTGTACTAGTCAGAAATTTGCATGTGAAAGTCTATAAATCTATGGGGCACTATACATGTCAATTAGGGGATGACATTATTCATAAGGTTCAATTTTACATAAGGCACTAACGCTGTTATGGCACTATTAACTACAGAACAATGTGTATTGTGGGGCCCTGGTCATATTTACACTTTAATGGAGGTACGATGGGAACTATGCTAATAAATAAAGAGCGCTTACTCTATGGTGCCAATTACTGTGGATACTTTGGGTGGCATTGGGTTACCTTGACGCGGTGGAGCAGCTTGGTATACATTTTTTTTGAAAAAAAAACGTATCGACTAAATACCCTGTATTTGTTATCATCTTTTTATCAGCACTTGCTGACTACTGTTATATGTTTTACTGCAGGATATTTCTGCACAATTGTCATTCTGTGCTCTCTGTTTGTGCATAGAAATACATGCAGCCGCTCACTCCGATCCGAGTGCTGGCGGCAGTTCTGGGTATTGATGTGCGAGACTCGTTCGAGTCTCTTGCGTGTGAGTATGAGCCCTTAGAATCTTATCTTTACGATAAAATCCATTTCTGTTGTTCAGATTAATCTAGAAATTAGGGTGGCTCTCCTGCTAAGGGCAGGTGCAGAAGACCGTTTTCTTTTCTTCATCTAAGAATAATGGTCCAATTATGCTAATCCCATTGCGATCAGACTTTGATCACAGTGTTTTTCTCTGGAAATTGGATAGAAAAAAAGTTTTTCCACCTTTTCCATGCAGTCAGGACTGCACTCCGCTGTCATCCAAGTACAGTCCGTTTTTTTTCAAGGACCCACAGATACAAATGGTCGAGTGCCATCCGATTCTCGGAGGCAAATTGTGAATGCTGAGATTTTTTTTTCCTTTGACCAGTTGGTCCTAGGAGAAAATCGAGCATATAGAATAGCATGGGTACAAGTGCTGGTCAAAACCGTGGAGAGCACCTGTCTGATTTGAGTCCTAAGTGAGGGGCTAGGAGCGAGTTGCTTTGGAGTCCCAGGAGCTTCACAAATACGGGGTGTCAAGCGAACAGTTTGTAAAACTAGCACAGTTAAAAGTTACAGATTGCTCTTATCCCCACGCCCTTCACCTAATAAAGCATGGCTTAATTATGAAAGAGTATTATTTTTTTTCCTAGTCACCATATTAAATGACATTGACTTCTCCATAAAAACAAAACATTAGCTTCCCACATAAAAACTATTCTAAGGAAAATTAATTACTCCTCTCATTCTCAAATAGGCCATGGGAAGATCTAAGCTGGAATCTGAATTAACTTTTTATTTTTAGGATATTTTTATGCATGTGTTATGTCTTACCTGAACAGGTGGATCCTCGAAACCCTCGGTCCGGATGAAGATGCATCACGGACAGAAGGCGTTGAGCCAGCAGGTTGGTCTGGGTGGATGGACCAAAAAAAGTGTGCAGAGATCAGACAGCAACTGGAGGAATTTAGTAAAAGTCCACTAGGAAGCCTGAAGTTCAGCCTAGGGAGACTGATGAGGCAACTGCCACATAGCAGGGTAGATTTAGTGATGGGGCAGAGTAGGGTATATCAAGGAGTCCTTTGGGAAACTGTGGTCAGTGGAATAGTAGGGCCTAGCAGAGTTGAGTAAGTCAGGGAAACTACTGTGCCAATATAGAAGAGCCCAGCAATGTAGTAGAGTTGAGTAAGTCAGGAAACCCACTGTAGTAATGATGCAGAGCCCAGTGAGGCAGCAGGTTTGCATATGTCAAAAGGCTCACAATGGTCATATAGCAGAGTTCAGCGAGGTAGCAGATTTGGATAAGTCTGGAGACCCACTGCGGCGATGTAGCAGAGTTGAGTAGATCAGGGGATTCACTCTGGTGATGTTACAGAGGTAAGTAAGTCTGGGGACTCACTGTGGTGATGTAACGTAAGAAGAAGGACCGGACAGGGGGTACCTCTCTTGCGCCGGCTCTGGAACTGTCGGGGCTGTCCCCTTTGTTATCTGGGGGAAAGCTTAGCAACCTGGATCGATCTTTGCACTTGACAGCAGGGGGCGTGGCTAAGATTAAAAAAAGCCCGGGAGCGGGAAAGAGCAGGGAGACTTGGCGGGAAGTTTGGTGCTCCGTCCTCTGAGCTCCGTGACAGCGCAGGCCCGCGCTATAGATTCCCTGCGGCCAGGTACAGTGACTGTGACCAGAAACCTGCCGTTTGCCCGTTGGCTCCTTCAAATGATGGTGCCAAATGCTCCAGGCCAGTAGTTACCGCGCGTGTGCCGCCTAAGAAAGACCGGGTGACTCACCTAGAACTGTGCCCTTCTTAACCTGCACACTTCTGCCGAGCTACCTTAAGCTCCGGCAGTGTTAGAGACTGCACTGCACTTTGCACGATGAATCCAGGACCTTGCACAAGACGTCGAGGACTCCCCGTCACCACCGGAAACCGGACCATGAAGGCCTTCAGGATGACACCGGAATCATCACACACTAATTGCGTTGGTGCCACCGTTTGAACCTGGGACTCTACAATCAGGAAGCCGTCGGACTGATAAGTTAACCCTTCATGAACAGTTGCTATACTTAATACAATTGTTACCTTACCCTGCACATATCGTGCCCATATCATTTGCCATATCCCTGTCTCTCCCTTCTCCTCCCTGCGTGGAGTACTCCCCTGTTTAAGTAAAATCAAAGTTAACCCTTGCTCTTCCTGTTGTCCGTTACTGCATCCGCCAACCTGCTCACACTTGGCATAGTCGGCAGAATGCTGTCCAATAGCACCGAGGCAGCAAACCAAGCAGTTGAGGTGGGCCCTAGGTCCAGCATATCCCTGGGGGCGATGTTGAACCACCCAAAGTTTACTAGGAACAATACCATGCTATGGAGCTGGACTGAGCGGGTCAGGGGGATGATGCAACCCATGACCCCTGCTTTAGAAACGGAGGTTGCCACGATGGCTTTAGATGGAAAGGCAAGGGATTCTGACATGCTACGAGCCCCTTGAGAACAGGACACTTTTAATAAGGTGTTATAAATACTGGAGGAAACACACGGAGACCCCACGGACGTAGGGGAGTTACATATGAGTTTATTTTGCCGGGTTGAAAGGGAGGGGGAGACGGTGACCCAGTACATGAACATGTTACAGGAGATCCATATGGGCAATACTAGAAAAGACGGCATAGGTTCTACTGACCGGGGGTAGAACTGGTCCTGAACCTCGCTGCGAAACAAGAACGTCCCGCAGATAAGAACTCCCTACATGCTACAACTGTGGTGAGATTGGACCCTTAGCTTGGGTTTGTGTATGACGAGGTCAGCACCGTCCGTTAAACTAGGATCCTCTGAGGCTGGGGGATGCCACCAAGGAGCCTGGACAGTCAAGTAGGAGAATCAGAAGTCCCACAAGTCTAGTTTCCATGTATCCTCTTGTCTGGGCTGAAATGGATGGTCGGGCCGTTCGTTGTTTGGTAGACACTGGTTCGCAGGTGACCACGATGCCTGAAACATACTTCCGACAATGTTTCCCCGAAGCGATGCGGCCTGAATGGGGCCCGGTGATAAAGTTGACGGCTGCTAATCACGTACCTATCCCAGTTGCAGGGGTGGTCTGGATGCAAATCACCATCTGTGGTAAAGTCCTGGGTCGGAAGGGAGTGGTGCTGACCGCCGGTGACGGACATGCTGTCACTCTAGAGATAAACGTGCTGAAGGAATTCGGAAATCTCGAGTCCCCAGATGTGTCCCTGAAACAGCAGTGGCCTCGCACTCCCCAAAGGAGTGTTCCAGCAGCTGATCCATACGGCCCAAGCCCAAGAAACCTCTATTGATGGGAAGATGTTGGGAAAAGTGATAGTCCCAGCCGCAGCCAACCTTGTTCTGCCACAGGGCCAAACCGTGGTTACTCTGCCCGACTGGGCTTGTACCCCTCTGGAAGTGGTCGAGATATAGATAGAGCCAGATGTTATGGCGTGTTAGCGCTGCCTCTGGCCCTGCTGCTTGTCCCGCTGCTGGCCCGGTACTCACCGCCTTTGGCCCGAGTTCTTCCATTGAGGGCTCCCCACCATGGGCCCTGGGTCCACCGCGCTGACCGCTCCAGTGTGCGCCTCCTGCTCTCCGGCAGGCTACTTCCCGGTGCTCTCTTCCTCTGCCGTGCGCACTGTGCCTCTGCGCATGCGCCGTAGGGCCAGGCAGTGTGCCCCTGCACTCCTTATGCCTTCTGACGCGACCTGACCCTGCAGCACCCTCGGACCTATCAGGGACGCCCACCAGTTATTTCAGGCCGCCCTCCCTTAGTGGAGGCGCCTGACTATTGAGTTAGTTCTCTTTGTGTCTAGGCCCTACTTGCCTCCGCTCACTACCGCTAGTCGCACCCTGCTTCCGCTCGCACCCTGGTCCCCGTTTTGCCGTCATTATTCTCTGCTTTTTCCAGTGCCTGCTCCAACTCTGTCTGCCTCAGGTCTCCAGAATCGTTCCACCATGCTGCTGCCTACTAGCTCCTCCCCCCGGACTCTGGTTATCCCGGACCCCTCTCCGGATCCCCGGTCTCTCTGCATTGCCTGCTCATCCACCAGAGCAGACCTCTGGTTCTGGCTGCCATGGCGCTTGAAGTCCCTGAGCCTGCTCCCTAACAGTCCCTGTATAGGGGTTGGTTCCACCTGGCACGCCCGCTCGGGGAGGGTTCGGCGTCACGGCCCAGTGGGTCCACTATTGCACCCGTCACCCGTGGCGTACCATGGAGCAATTACCTCCAGGGCTCCTCGTTGCGCGGACGTTAGCTACTGTGCACGATGGGAAGGTCCCAGTGCATTGTGTTAATTTGGGAGAAGGTAATATCACGCTTCCACCCCAGAGTGAAGTAGCGCAAATTATGGGCATGCTGGAGGAAGTGATACCACCACAGGCTGTGCAATTGACAGTGAAACAGGGAGATCCTTGGACCGTGGCTGTAGATACGTCTTCGGTACCAGAACCCCAGCACATGCGGGAGGGGCGCCGTATACTTGAACAAATGCAGGCCGAATTAACAGAACTTACACCGCAACAGGTCCAGCAGGTAGAAGCTCTATTAGGCTGGCGTCACACTAGCGAGAAATACGAACGAGTGCTATGCGCAAAAACAACGCATTGCACTCGGCCCAATGTTAATCTATGGGGCAACTCCCATCGGCCGATTATTTATTTTTAATCGGCCTTATTATACGGGCTGAGAAAATCGATTGTCAGCGTCTTACGCCAGTAATACGCCAATGCAAGTCTATGGGGGGCAAGAAAACTACGGATTACACACGGACCAGATGTGTGACTTGCGAGAAATACGCACCGGTGTGCTTTAACAAAAGCCGGCATTTCATTTTGCGATACAGTGAAATCACACTGACATGTTTAATAAAGAATAGAAAGAATAGATATATACACATAGAATACATATATAAAGTGCCTTGTGTAAGTCTTCGACCCCTGGAACTCTTCAACCTTTTCCCACATGTCATGCTTCAAACATAAAGATACCAAATGTAAATTTTTGGTGAAGAATCATCAAGTGGGACACAATTGTGAAGTTGAACAAAATTTATTGGTTGTTTTAAATTTTTGTGGAAATTCAAAAACTGAAAAGTGGGGCGTGCAATATTTTTCAGGCCTCTTACTTTCAGTGCAGCAAACTCACTCTAGAAGTTCATCGTGGATCTCTGAATGATCCAATGTTGTCCTAAATGACTAATGAAGATAAATATAATCCATCTGTGTGTAATCAAGTCTCCGTATAAATGCACCTGCTCTAGGATAATCTCAGGGTTCTGTTTGATGCACAGAGAGCATCATGCAGACCAAGGAACACAACAGGCAGGTCCGTGATACTGTTATGGAGAAGTTTAAAGCCGGATTTGGATACACAATGATTTCCAAAACTTTAAACATCCCAAGGAGCACTGTGCAAGCAATAATACTGAAATGGAAGCAGTATCATACCACTGCAAATCTACCAAGACCCGGCCGTCCCTCTAAACTTTCATCTCAAACAAGGAGAACACTGATCAGAGATGCAGCCAAGAGGCCCATGATCACTCTGGATGAACTGCAGAGATCTACAGTCTGTCCATAGGACAACAATCAGTCGTACACTGCACAAATCTGGCCTTTATGGAAGAATGGCAAGAAGAAAGCCATTTCTCAAAGATAACCATAAAAAGTGTTGTTTAAAGTTTGCAACAAGTCACCTTGGAGACACACCAAACATGTGTTAGAAGGTGCTCTGGTCAGATGGAACCAAAGTCGAACTTTTTGGCAACAATGCCAGACGATATGTTTGGCGTAAAAGCAACACAGCTCATCACCCTGAACCATCCCCACTGTCAAACATGGTGGTGGCAGCATCATGGTTTGGACCTGCTTTTCTTCAGCAGGGACAGGGAAGATGGTTACAATTGATGGGAAGATGAATGGAGCCAAATACAGGACCATTCTTGAAGAAAACCTGTTGGAGTCTGCAAAAGACCTGAGACTGGGACGGAGATTTGTCTTCCAACAAGACAATGATCCCAAACATAAAGCCAAATCCACAATGGAATGGTTCACAAATAAACGTATCCAGGTGTTAAAATGGCCAAGTCAAAGTCCAGACCTGAATCCAATCGAGAATCTGTGGAAAGAGCTGAAAACTGCTGTTCACAAATGATCTCCATCAAACCTCACTGAGCTCGAGCTGTTTGCCAAGGAAGAATGGGTAAGAATTTCAATCTCTCGATGTACAAAACTGATAGAGACATACCCCAAGCGACTTGCAGCTGTAATCACAGCAAAAGGTGGCGCAACAAAGTATTAAGCTAAAGGGGCTGAATAATATTGCACGCCCCACTTTTCAGTTTTTGAATGTCCACGAAAATGTAAAATAACCAATAAATTTCGTTCAACTTCACAATTGTGTTCCACTTGTTGTTGATTCTTCACCAAAAATTTACATTTGGCATCTTTATGTCTGATGCATGATATGTGGGAAAAAGTTAAGTTCCAGGGGGCTGAATACTTTCGCAAGGCACTGTACATGTCAATCAGCACACATATATATATTTCATAGAGTTCTACATAGCATAATAGCCACTAAATCAATTGCTGGCTTCTGTAAAATCATTACAAAACCCAATATGAAATGACACATGGTTTACATACAGTAAGCCATTTCATTTAGTTTTTTATATGTCTTTGACTAATAATTAGATTAGTGTATGTGTGTAAAATTTTGGACGTGTTAAATTAACGGGTAAATTCGTTGAAAAAAAAATTGCATGGGCTCCCGTGGTAATTTCTCCACCAGAGAGGGAAAGCCAGTGAGTGAGGGCAGATATTAATAGCCTAGAGAGGAACCATTGTTTTTGCCCCCCCCGGCTAAAAAAAAATCTGCCCCCAGCCACCTTAGAAAAGGCGCATCTATAAGGCTAGTTGCAAACTAGCGTTTTTTAGCGCTGCGCTTCGTGCGCAATAATATCGCATGCAAAAAAATGCATCATGCGTTTTGTATGCGTTTGCTTTTTTTAGGCGCATGCATTTTAACCAGTTTCTAGCCATGTTAACTCTTAAAACGCATGCAATTTTAAACGCAGGCCTGCGTTCCCATAGACTGTAATGTGATTTTTTTTTTTGCGCATTCCATGCGCATGCGGTTTTTTGAGACAGATTGGACGGACCAAAAATGCAACAGGTTGCGTCCGGCGCGCCTAGGCGCACACTCCAAAAAAACGCATGCGCACGAAAATGCGTGCATACGCTAGACCATGCGCCCCCATGTTATAGGGGTACAGGACGCATGCGCATGGACGCGCACGAAGTGCAGTGCTAAAAAACGCTAGTGTGAAACCAGCCTGAGATATGCCATTTCTGACACTTAGCCTCTCTATTCCCATTGCCTTTAGCGGTGGCTCATGGGTTTAATAATAATGGGTTAATGTAAGCCGGGTTAATAATGGAGTGGTGTCAATAAGACACCTATCCATTATTAATCCTATGGGAGTAAAGGGTGAAAAAAGGCGCACACACACATTAACTAAAAATTCTTTTAATGAAATAATCACACACAATTTGACAAAATTTATTATTCTGCTAATCCAACAGAATCCCTTGTTGTCCTGTAAAAAAAAAAAATACTTTTTTTGTTTGAACTTGCTGGGTCACTGCCTCATCTCTGCACCGTGTGGACGCTGCTGCTTTACACTGGATATACAGTACATGTGCCAGCTCTGAAGGAAATCCTACTGTATGTGACCTGGCCTGTACCTATAGATGCAGTACATATTAAAACAAACTGTTCTCTATCTTTTGGTAATAGTGTATAGTGCGCGAGAGTGGTAGTAATGACCGAGCTGCTGTCCCACTACGTTCTGTCACTTTACAGAAAAACACACTCCCAGCGTACTGTCAGGGGTGGGGTGCATCACACTCAGGCAGGGATCACACATGCGAGAAACTCGGACGAGTCTCGCATTTTAATACCCGCCACTTGGGAGCGGAGCGTGCAGCTGCATAGAAGTACAGTGCTGTGCAAATTAATTGGGACTAAGCATTTTTTCAAGTTAAATTGTAAGTTGGTTACCAGTCAGTGACTCAAACCAGTTTTAACAGCTTTGAACGGGCACTCACACCTGTTCTAAGCAGTTAAAACTGGTTTGAATCACTGACTGGTAACCAGCTTACAATTTAACTTGAAAAAATGCTTTGTCCCAATTAATTTGCACTGCACTGTACTGTACTTCTATGCAGCCGCACGCTCTGCTCCCATCGGCAGTGCCGGGTGTTGACGTGCAAGACTCGCCCGAGTTTCTCGCATGTGTGATCCCGGCCTCACTTGTAGGCCACTGGCTTTTGCTGTCTCCAGGCCTCCATCTTCAGGAGCCGCCAATCATAATTCAGGGAACACTGAGTTCATTTCAACAAACAAAATTTCACTGGACAGTGAAAGTTCATCAGATTGTAACGTGTGTGATATGGAACACTAGAGATGGGCGGACACCTGGATATTAGAGTCTGGCGTGTTCAGCCAGTTACAAAAAGTTCAGGTTCCAGAACAGTACCCTAACCCCATTCACTTGAATGGAGGGCCCGAACATCCAGTGTTTGCTGCACTGCAAGGGTTAGCAAGAATAGAGGGGTCCCCACACTGTTTTATTAAAAAAAAAAAAACGGTATGGGGCCCCCCCATTTTTGACGACCAGCCTTGCTAAAGCAGACAGCATTCGCAAGCTGGTAAGGAGCCATGGATATTGCCCCCCCAGCTTAAAAATAGCAGCCCACAACTGCCCAGAAAAGGCACATCTATTAGATGCGCCAATTCTGGCACTTTGCCCGGTTCTTCCCACTTACCCTGTAGCGGTGGCAAGTGGGGTAATATTTGTGGGGTTAATGTCACCTTTGTATTGTCAGGTGACATCAAGCCCACAGCTTAGTAATGGAGAGGCAGACTGAGAACCACTGGTGAATGAGCTGCTGCGATCGTAGCCTCAGAGACTGGTGGTGATGTCATAGAGGTTACATCCTGTCACTGAGGCTCCATTCCCAGTGTAGCAGAAAAAAAGAAAAAAAAAAAAAAGTAGTTTTAATTGTTGCTCCGTTGTAACATAGCTCAGAAAGCGAACTCCACCCACACCAGGCTATGTACATATATTTGTTAAATTTGGCACTCAGATGTGATGAATAACAAAATTGTATTTGTAGTAATATCCATACGTTCATCAGTCTCTGATGCGTGCCTACCTGCTGGATAGAGGAGTATGGCAATGAAGAGATCGGTGTTGTACACCGCTGTATGAGAGGAGTGCTGATCTCGTCATTGCAGTACTCCTTTATCCAGCAGGTAGGCACGCATCAGAGACTGATGAAAGTCAAATTTTCGACCAGGGCTGTCAACATTAAATAGTGGGACAAGTCTGCGACTGCAGACTTGTGAATCTTCGCAGTGCATGCACTTAGCGCTGTGAGGATTCTCAGGTGTCAGCGCCAGGAACAACAGTCATGTGACCGCAAGTATGTGATATGTAACCTAACTAGACTGTTTTTGGCATGATCAATATTAGTATATTGCACAATTACTCCAACCCTTCAAAATCTGCCTGACAGCAAATACCTGTCACGTCTGTCCTCTCATGCAGCTTAAGAATAAATGCTATCCTTGCTAAAGCTTTCTTTGATCCTTACACCAATTCCCCTCAATTTACTTAAATACTCCTAAGTTACCGCCAATAGCCTTGCTTTGCTAAACTGTTCTTTGCGCATGACAGCCAATCTCACCAAGCTGTCGTATGCACACGCCATGTATTCTCCGACACCGAATCCCGTACTAGCTTGATAAGTTCTGCTCTACCAGCGTTCATAAGAAATCGGGGCAAATGCAATCCATCATTTCCGACATTACTTCCCTCTACCCGGAGAACGCCATTAGGTCACTTTACCCTGGACAAATGAGCTATTAATTGTATTATTATTATTGGATAGCAAAAATTGATTTTTTTCATTACATTATCAGCGGCTCACATTGCTTGAAACTCTTTCACATTCCAGCTACACGGAGCAATGAACCAAATAAAAAAAAACAAAAAAAAACCTCTCTCTACCAAAAGAAGGAAGAAAATATATGCATTACTCTATACGGATGATGTACGTTTTTCTCACATGTTCTATCAGTAGTTTTCATGGATAGAACATGTACCCATTATACTCGATGGGGCTGTTCACATGTTCAGGTTTTTTTGTGGACCGTGTGTCAGAAAAAAAAAAAATCACCAACAGATGACTGTTTTTATCCAAGTCACGGATTAAAATTACGCTCACAGGTCTATGGGTCCGTGGACATCACAGGCAGCACATGGACGGCATCAGTGTACAATGCGTGTGTTGTCCGGGATTACCATAGGAGAAACTGTGTCATGGACCAGACACTGATGAAGCTTGGATTAAGGCCACATTCACACGTTCAGTATTTGGTCAGTATTTTATCTCACCATTTATAAGCCAAGACCAGGAGTAGAAGAATCAGACGGAAAGTATAATAGAAACACGTCACCACTTCTGTATTTATCATCCATTCCTGGTCTTGGCTTTCAAATTCTGAGGTAAAAAACTCACCAAAAACTCAACGTGTGAACATGGCCTCAAGGATATGATTTTTGGCATTTTTTAAGTATAGGCCGTGTGCATATTTGGAGCATTTGGTGAGGTTTTTTTTTACCTCAGTATTTGTAAACCAAAATCAGGAGAGGAACAATCGGGAGGAAAAATATAATAGAAACCCATCACCACTTCTGTATTTATCACCCACTCCTGGTCTTGGGTTACAAATACTGAACGTGTGACCGTAGCCTAAAACCACTGATGACCATCGTAATGTTTTATAATGTAATGTAGCATAAAAATCACTGACATCTGAATAAGGCCTTACTACTATGAACATTAAAGCTACATTCCCTATTAAACATATCTGCTCCTCTATGAAAAAGGTATGGAATTATTATATAATCTGTCAATGAAGATGTGTTCGGCGTGCCAAAATTATTTCACACGTCCGATGTTCTTGTATGAGTGCTATCCATGTTTGTCACACATAGCACTTGTACCTGTGTTTATGGGGCCATTCACATCTCTGTGATTTTTCGTTGACCAAGCAGTCTGCGCAAAATCGATGTGAGACGTCTGATTTTGATTGCCGGATCTAATTCTGCAATGCAAGTCTATGGGTCCGTGAAAAACTTACACCGCACTTGGAAGATATCCGAGTGCGGTCCAATTTTCACAGACTGCCAGAAAGGAAAAGATGGAGAAACTTTTTTTTTCTGCACGTACGAATCGATGATACTCGATCCTAACTCTGATGAAAATAATTGATCTGTTGTTCGGGCACGTGAGAAAAACTGATGTATGAATGAGGCCTCACTTTATATGTTCTTTTTACCAAAATGCCTGAAAACTGTGTCTGGGAGAGACTAACCACTAAATTCCCCATCATCTAATGTGTATGGAGACCTAAAGACCTTACACTGGGGTAAAGACTGATCGGTACTAGCCTATTACCAATAAATAATATGCATTACCACTCCTGTCATTTCAAAACACTGTGCACGGACAGGCTGGCGGCTCTCCCGACCCGAGCGTGACCGCTTTCTGTACTTTTATGCAGCTGTCACGTTCAGGTTGGATGAGACACCAGCCAGTCCAAGCAATGTGTTCTGATTTTGCTCCGATTTATACGGCTCTATGATTGCGCCCTAAAATCTTATACAGGAAGCACGAATGGGGCTGTGACACCCTCAAATAGTGCTACTCTCTTGCCAACTTAACCATTCTTTTCTGGGAGGGAAAACAGAATAGGAAGACAATACAGAATTCTATGAAAAAATGCTCATGACTCATAATTTCATTAAAAGTACAAGTACCTGTCTGTCAGCAGAGCTGATTGGGGTTCCTTAAGTTATCCCAACACAGCTAGTCCAGTTGTATTCTTTAAAGGCACTATTACATTTAACATATAATGTATTGTTTAACAAAAAATCCTTTGTAAGGTTGACTGGAAAAAAAAACAGCAATTCCTATTGTTTTTGGAGTTTTCATGTTTATAGCATGTGTACAACTGACTTGTTAACTGTATTCTGCAGATCAGTACAATTTTGGCAGTACCAAATAGATAGGCAAGTGAACTTTGGCGATAGTGGATGGCCTTAGATGCAGGAGAGTTGTTATATACACGAACAGCTAAGAAATATATAGAATCAAAGACTTTCAGCAGGGATATGGTTAACTGTAAGCTAGCAGCTACATGAGTGCAATCAGGAACTTACCAAAATGACGTGGTTAATTACAGGTTAGCAACAATGCATTGGCAAACTGTTAACTTGCTTACAGAGATGCAGCACACACAGAAATAGTAGATGTATTAGCAAACTGGTAACTTGCTTGCAAAGATGCAGTAACACACACGTATTTTGCGAGCAGACATGATGGTAAGAATAACAAAAAGAACAATTGAGCTGATAAACTGGAATCATGATAGCAGAATTGTAGGTGGATAACACCTACAGAAGCTTGACCAAACTTAGAAATAAATGCCAGAACTACAATGGAAATCAGGAGTAGCAGAGGAGACAATTGTACACCTAGTTGGAGCAGAACCAACTGGAAAATGAAGCAACTTATGATAAAAATGTGGTTGCAGAAGACTATGCTTTCTCAGTACTCAGGCAATCGACACCTGCTTGAGAAGGCCTTAAATGATCACAACAATAGTGAGTTCACAATAACCCGACACTGTCTAGCACAAACTGAACCAGCTATAGAGGAAGTTATTGGGCCAAATGAGCAACACTGTCAGTCAATAAAGTAGAGGAGGGTGGCGCCAGGCACGGATAACTTAAGAGGAGCGACCAACTGGCAGTGCATTGATAACACCTCAATGCACTTTCAATTGAATTAGCATATTCAGAAAAATAAGATTTCTCAGCAATATAGCAGAGTTAGAACAAAAAAAAAAGTAATTTTTTAAGTGTTGAACCCTGATAAAGTTCCATCACTGGTTGTCACACTTTATTGCTATTGACAGTCTCCCTTTAATGCCTGTCCATGCATTTATAGGGTTAAATTGCCAGGATCAGAGTAATCAAGATGGATTTTATATGCAGCCATAAAAATGGCACCCATTGCAGGTGACTTATACGGTAGTTACTGCATATGACCCACAACTTCATACAAAAGGTCGATGGCCATATTCTGAAATATATATAAAAATAGAGAAAAGCACAGGAAAAAGTAGGGTGCAAAGCCTCACAGGTACATACTCTGAGGCCTAATTGTTGATTCTAAACTTGGGAAAACATTGTGATTTTATGTGGTTTGCTTTTTATGACTGCTATTGTGATCTTTTTGCTTCATTTGAAGTAGTGTAGTTTTGTAACCTTTTATTTTATTTTTAAATTGTTTTTCTTTTTCAGATCATATTGTGCCAGAGGTCACCAATCGAACATGACTCATCCCATCCATTGAAAATTAATAAATATAATTACAATTGTTTATGTACTCTGCATGCTACAAGCTTGAGAAAGGTCTGTACTTGAGACCGAAATGTCGCCGCATGAGCTATTAAAAAGCACTTTTTTCTAAATTCCAAATGGTGTGCTGCCTGTTTTTTGAAAAAAAAAAAAAAAAAAAAAAAAATTATATATATATATATATATATATATATATATATATATATATATATATATATATATATATATATATATATATATATACACACGCACTGCTCAAAAAAATAAAGGGAACACTCAAATAACACATCCTAGATCTGAATGAATCAAATATTCTCATGGAATACTTTGTCTGTACAAAGTTGAATGTGCTGACAACAAAATCACACAAAAGTCATCAATGGAAATCAAATTTATGGAGGCCTGGATTTGGAGTCACACACAAAATTAAAGTGGAATGTAATGTCCTTAAAACAAGTCAAAATGATTCTCAGTAGTGTGTGTGGCCTCCACGTGCCTGTATGACATCCCTACTGTATAACACCTAGGCATGCTCCTGATGAGGTGGCGGATGGTCTCCTGAGGGATCTCCTTCCAGACCTGAACTAAAGCATCCGCCAACTCCTGGAAAGTCTGTGGTGCAACGTGACGTTGGCGGATGGAGCGAGACATGATGTCCCAGATGTGCTCAATTGGCTTAAGGTCTGAGGAACGGGCAGGCCAGTTCATAACCTTAATACCTTCATCTTGCAGGAACTGCTGACACAATCCAGCCACATGAGGTCTGGCATTGTCCTGCATTAGGAAGAACCCAGGGTCAACCGCACAAGCATATGGTCGCACAAGGGGTCTGAGGATCTCATCTCGGTACCAAATGGCAGTCAGGCTACCTCTGGTGAGCACATGGAGGGCTTTGCGGCCCTCCAAAGAAATGCCACCCCACACCCATTACTGACCCACTGCCAAACCGGTCATGCTGAAGGATGTTGCAAGCAGATCGCTCTCCACGGCATCTCCAGTGGCGAGTTTGCCAATCCTAGTGTTCTGTGGCAAATGCCAAGCATCCTGCACGGTGTTGGGCTGTGAGCAAAACCCCCATCTGTGGACGTCGGGCCCTCAGACCATCCTCATGGAGTTGGTTTCTAACAGTTTGTGCAGACACATGCACATTTGTGGCCTGTTGGAGGTCATTTTGCAGGGCTCTGGCAGTGATCCTCCTGTTCCTCATTGCACAAAGGCTGTAGCAGTCCTGCTGCTTGGTTGTTGCCCTCCTACGGCTCCTTCCGCATCTTCTGGTGTACTGGCCTGTCTCCTTGTAGCGCCTCTGGACACTATGCTGACAGACACAGCAAACCTTCTTGCCACAGCTCGCATTGATGTGCCATCCTGGATGAGCTGCAAAACCTGAGCCACTTGTGTGGGTTGTAGAGTCTGTCTCATGCTACCACGAGTGACCAAAACATCAGCCAGAAACCATTGGTACTGAGATGTGGTCTGTGGTCCCCACCTGCAGAACCACTCCTTTATTGAGGGTGTCTTGATAACTGCCAATAATTTCCATCTGTTGTCTATTCCATTTGCACAACAGCACGTAAAATTGATTGTCAATCAGTGTTGCTTCCTAAGTGGACAGTTTGATTTCACAGAAGTTTGATTTACTTGGAGTTATATTCTGTTGTTTAAGTGTTCCCTTTTTGTGTTTCATTGGATGTTAGACCATGCAGGCACTCCCTGCTAAGCCACCATATAGTAGCATATGGAGAATCGATGGCCACGAAGCACACAGTACACGTGGCTCTGAATAGAGAAACATGACCTACATTAAATGCCATTAACACAAACTTTTGATTGATCTAATAAAACTAACATATTACAGTAGTGTTTCATTTTAATTAGCAAAGTGTGACAAAAGGTAGGAATTGTTATTTCATGACTTCCATAATACTATAAAATAGGAATAAGCGGCTGTGCCCCTCGCACTGTAGAAGAATCATCTGGCAGCTCGATATTATCCCTTTGTACCAAAACCGCTACATACAAACTTATTACTCCTGGAAAGTTTAAAGACTGTAAGTTGCGCCAATGAAGCGTTGATTGATTTTGTCTGTAAAGTATATATGACTGTATCAGTACATGTGTAATTGCCATTTACTTTGGAGATCAGGGATTGCCGACGTTGAGCGGGGGCGCCATGTCAAATGTTTAGGGTGCCAACCTCGGCAGGTAGGGTAACAGTTCTACAGGGATTGATACTCTGTATACTATGTTATTCCTCCTGGTATACAAGTTGTCGTTTTAATGGGTTTCGCATAACTAATATATGCTTTTTCGTGATTTACATTAAGTTATTTTTTAAGGGTTTATTCAGTTGATTTTCAATAGACCCACGTTACTGCCTTATGTGCTTTACAAAGAAAAAAGTCTTAAGTCAACCGGTATGTTATGCCCTGTGCAAGGCCAGGGGGGCGGTGCGAAGCATTAAAGGCCCCCATACACATCAGACTAAGGTTGGCTAGACTTGCCGATATCGACAAGATTGGCCTACTGTCTGATGTGCATCGCTGATCCATACAACTGATCATCGGGAGAGATCTCGATTGGAAATGTCAGATTTTAGACTGCTGAAAGGATTGCTCTTCCCAAGATAAGCTGCTGGCCAAACTGTTGGGCGGCAGCTTTCTCCTAGCGAACACAGGAGCGCTTGTGTATGGGAGACTCGGCTGAGATGGCTGTCTGCCGAAGCTTCGCATTGGCCAACAGCCATCTAATGTGTATGGCCAACTTAAAAGACAACCAGAGAACCCGATGTCACGTCCCACCTCCCCTTCATCAGGTTCAGTTATCAGTTTCAGGCACTACTACGCACAGCCATTATAAAACATACAGAGCAATACAGGGTGAATAATGAGGGAGAGTCAAATCTCGGTAGAGCGCCATGTCTCATTTGACTGATTGGTGGAAAATTAGGGAGTCGGAGCCCCACCAGTCTGATACTGATGGTTATTCTTCAGGACAGGCCATTAGTGTTAGGCCGGGGTCACACTTGTGTGTGTGATGCGAGAAACTCGCGCATCAATACCCGGCACTGCCACCGGCAATTGGGACAGGAGTGTGCGGCTGCATGTATTTCTATGCAGCCGCACACTCCGGGTTCAAGGGCCGTTGGCAGTGCTGGGTATTGATGCGCAAGTTTCTGGCATCACACTCGCAAGTGTGACCCGGGCCTTAAGGACCTTTTCAAGGAGTCAGTACAAAACCACTGTTTAAACCAATCACAGATGCTCGGTGCACCCTTGGTGTGGCCAAACAGTTCAGTGCACGTTCCCACCTACTTGTTTTCCATTTGTTACTACCATTCTGCAAACCTAGAGCTTTAAATCAAGGAAGAGGCAGTCAGAAATAGATGGAAAATAAATAGGTGGGACGGTGAACTGGACTGTTTGGCCACACCAAAGGTGCAGGAGTGCCTGTGCTTGGTTTGAATAGTCATTCTGTGTTCACTGACTCATTAATGTCTGAGGCCTTTTTTAATTCTAATAGCAGTATTTCTTATTGATGCATAAGTTTCTGAGTATCTGACCTATGTACATGTACACAATGCTGAACAGTGCAGCGCAAGATGGGAGGAATAGTACATCGACCCACCTAGAACTATAGCACTACGCTGGCTGCAGATTGTGTAAATTATTGCACATTCTTACAATGGAATGTTCTTGATTTTACAAGGTATTCTCCATCCCTTCGGGTGGAGTGTGACATATCCTACTTATATCTCATGCTGCGGTATTGTTTCATGCTTTGACTTAGGAACAATCATACCAGCATTTCTGTCTCGCTTCTTAGAAAAAATGTAATACAGATAGGAGTGATGATCAGCCAACCGGCCACAAGACATTGTCCTCGCATCGGATGTAAAAAATCTTTAGCGGATACACAAGATGAACGACCATGTTGTCTGACGATGGATAAATTATATGTACCCAATTATTGACAAAGAGCTTATTGTCTGCAAAAAAAAAAAAAAGATTTTTCGGATGTGATCACCACATGTGTATGACATGACGGTGCAAATTTGGTCAATTACTATTCAAACCAACTGTGTTTTGTTTTTTTTCATATTTGTAAAGCTGTCTACTGAGTAACATTCTGACCGATCAGGTTTACCGTCAGATTTGGTTTTCTTAGACCCTCAGGTAGGCCCTCACCCCAATTCCAGCAGTGTTTAAACCGATCAGTGGGGTTTCTGGAGCCAAACCCCCAATGATCAGCAACACTATTCAGAGACTATAGCATCTGAAAACTTATACAAAATGATAGTTATGCTTTAAGCAGGGCTGTGGAGTCGGTAAGCCACAGTTGCGACTCCGACTCCTGGATTTTATCAGGCTCCGGCTCCGACTCCTTCATAAATGGCCAATTCATAACAACAAATTTACTGTTGTAAAATATTAAACATCGTGCTTATTCAGTTTCTCACCATCATATAAGTAATCAGACCACTTAGAGCAAAAACTACATTTATTAGAATACAATTAGAATATAGCAAATAACTTTTATAAACTTTTCTAAACTGTAAGTAAGGCTATGTGCACACGTAGCGTTTTAAAACGCTCACTAAAAACCGGACTCCTTCCCAGAAATCACCGCGATTTTACCGCGATTATGATCGCGATTTTGCCGCGATTTTCACGTGCGTTATTCAAGCACTTTCCAAGCGATTTGATGCATCGCTTGGAAAGTGATTGACAGGTTAGTCACACTCGTCAAACATAGTGTTTGACAAGTGTGACCAGGTTTTTACTATTGAGGCCGCCTATGCGGCATCAATAGTAAAAGATAGGATGTTAAAATGCTATAAAAAAAAATAAAAAAATCGGGGTATATTTACCTTCCGACGTCCCGCGCTGCATTCCCGGGCCTCAGCGTTCCCAGTAATGCCTTGCGAGACCTGTGATGACGTAGTCTCGCGTTGCTATAGCGATCTCGCGAGACCGCTAGAGTCACACGAGACTACGTCATTACAGGGCCTTGCCGCAAGGCATTACTTGGAACGCTAGGCCGGGACTGCAGCGCGGGACACCGGAAGGTAAATATACCCCGATTTTTTATTTTTTATTCTTTTTTTTACAGGGGTATGGTACCCAGGGCCTGGAGGACAGTCTCCTCTCCTCCACACCGTGGGTACCAACCACACATGAGACGCTTAACTTCCCGCATGGTGGGCATAGTCACATGCGGGAAGTAAGCCATTCTCATGCATTCCTATGGGTGCGGAATCGCAGCAATTCTTTGCGATTCCGCACAAAAGAAGGAGCATGCTGCGATTTTTTCCGTGATACGATTCCGCCGCGGAAAAAAGCGCAGCATTAGCACAGCATGTGCGGAATACCATAGGAATGCATGGGGGGCATTCTGTACACGATTCTTAAGCGTTTTCGTGCCGAAAATCGCGGCAAAAACGCTTAAAAATCGCTACATGTGCACACAGCCTAAATATGCAATAAACACTTTTATGCAGTTAATAAGAAGAAATCTATAAATTTGTCCTCAGAAAAAGTATTGCCTCTGTCAGATCCTCCTTCATGGATGCCCTCAAATCTGATCTATTTATTTTGAGAGCAGAGAACAACCTCTCTACACTAACTTGTGTTGGTGGCAAAGCAGTAACCACTCGGGCAACATCTCTGACAATGTCAGGATACAGAGGAATCGCTTGTTGCACTGTTATTTTTGATGAACTGTCAAATTTCTCAATTTCTTTTAGTGCACATGAAAAATTCTGCTGAAATGTACTGGCTGTGTTCCTTGATGGGGATGACTCTTCTTCTATGCGGGAACGCTTTGCACGGTCCTTGTGATCCAAATATTTTTCGAAATTAAATTCTTCATCAGTTGATGATGAGGGTGAAGATGTGGCAGGACGATCAAATTCTTCTTGTTCCTCCTGACTGTTCTGCAACCCTTTCATCCTTACTGCTATTTCAAACAGAGCTTCTTTTCCTTTACTTAGCTGTTGATCATCTAGAAGAATCCGATGCATTGGGTCTACATAAACAGCTGCCAAAAGAATGTTATTTTGTAATAGTAGCTCCTCTCTCCGTTTCATTGATGTAGCAATGCCACTTGCAATTAACCCTCCTCTTTGGGACAGGCGAAACATCAGGTTCTTCCACTCCTTTAAGAAAATACCTGGAGTTAAGTCCTCTGCTTGTAATTTTTTAGTCACTGTAAATGGGTGCTCTAGCAATTTTTCCAGCTCAGTCACCTGATTCCACTGACTTTCATTTAGCGTCAGTTGAGGGTTAGCCATGTCTACAAGAAAGGTTTTCAGTTCAACCAAGCGCTGAATCATTAAGTAAGTACTGCCCCATCGTGTGGCTTGATCAATAATTGCCCCTTTTCCAGCACGTCTCTTCAAAATTGAGTCAACTTTAGGGGTTCTGGCAACAGTAGCCAATTTTCTCACCTTGCCAATCAGTGCAGCAGCATGTCCTTCTTGCAGACTGTCTCTTATAGCCAGCTGTAGTGTATGCACAACACAGCGCATGTGATGAATGAAAGAACATATTGACACAGTTTCAACAAGATCATCTAAACTATCATATTGCTGTTCATCTGAAGCAACTTCAGTTTGCTCCTCAGTTACAATACTGTGTTCCTCTATTTCAAACATTTCTGTGTCTGTGGACCCAGAATGTTCTTCTAGCTGCTGGTCACCATCATTACTCTCATTCATTAGCTTAATAGTACTTATCATATTTGAAGCATTGTCAGTTACGACAGAAAGAACTTGCTCTTTTTTAAGTTCATAGTCTTGCAGAACCTTTTCCACCAAGACCTGGAGAAACTCACTGGTGTGATGAGCTTTGGTGTCTTTTACTGCCAATGTCTTGGTAACTATTTCATTTTTGTCACAAACAAATCGGACATTGATGGCAAAATAGTTCACTCTGTGACGTGTGCAGGCATCCATTTTAAGAAACAGAAAGCGTCCCTTGAGAGTTTTTTTAAGTTCTTCTTCCTTTTGTTTAAAAGCTTCTTCGATTACTAATTTTCTAATACTCTCTCTCTCCAGAGAAACACCAAGCTTGCGGGCCATTTCCCTATTCAGACACATAAAAGCTGGTCGTGAAAATAATGAAATAGGCACACTATCCTTCACAACAAGCTCTATGATCTGTTTTTTAAATGTATCTACTGTCATTGTCACAGTAACTTTGTCACTGACAAAATATCTTGCAACTGATGGCTGCAAAGTTCTCTGCTCCTTTGTTTGGCTGGAAGAGCTGGGCACTGGTTCATTGGTTTGGATGCAGTCTTTCTCATCCACTGCTTTCAGTACTTCTGGATGAAAGCGCTGTAAATGTCTCTTTACATTAGAAGCTCTGGTAGGAGCATTTTTATCTTTGCCTGAATATGCACTCATCTTGGCTTCACAGCATTTTTTTTCGTCTGGATCATTTGTCATACACTGACAGACATAATGTTTTCTATCTTGAGTGATGGTGAAATGTTTAAATACAGCTGATTTAATGTGATGCTGCTTTGACATTCTCAGGTTTTTAATTCTGCATTCACAATCCAAATGACAATTGTTTTTCCTAAAAACAATTGTACAAAATTATTGCCAGGTCGTACAACTGATATAGTGGTCAGTAATACTGTTATTATTCCTCATGTACTCACAGTTAACTGATGCAAAGTTTGTTGAAAGGATAATACTTCTTACAGTCTTCCTCTTCTGAGTAGCAGGCAGCTGTGAGATGCTTGGAAGACGCACACCTAGTATGATCTAGTCTAGAGGAGGAGCTTTACTACTAAGAATTTGCAACACATTTTCACTTTCAGTTTCATACATTGTAAGTAGGGGGGTTGGGGCAGCATGAGGTTAACCAAGTATAAGATTAGATAAGGGCAGTGGAGAACAGTGACACACAAGAAGTAAGAAATGTCTCTATCTCCAGCAGAACTGCTTATCACTGTTGTTCATAGTTTGATAGAACATACAGTGGGGCAAAAAAGTATTTAGTCAGTCAGCAATAGTGCAAGTTCCACCACTTAAAAAGATGAGAGGCGTCTGTAATTTACATCATAGGTAGACCTCAACTATGGGAGACAAACTGAGAAAAAAAAAATCCAGAAAATCACATTGTCTGTTTTTTTTTCATTTTATTTGCATATTATGGTGGAATATAAGTATTTGGTCAGAAACAAGCAATCAAGATTTCTGGCTCTCACAGACCTGTAACTTCTTCTTTAAGAGTCTCCTCTTTCCTCCACTCATTACCTGTAGTAATGGCACCTGTTTAAACTTGTTATCAGTATAAAAAGACACCTGTGCACACCCTCAAACAGTCTGACTCCAAACTCCACTATGGTGAAGACCAAAGAGCTGTCAAAGGACACCAGAAACAAAATTGTAGCCCTGCACCAGGCTGGGAAGACTGAATCTGCAATAGCCAACCAGCTTGGAGTGAAGAAATCAACTGTGGGAGCAATAATTAGAAAATGGAAGACATACAAGACCACTGATAATCTCCCTCGATCTGGTGCTCCACGCAAAATCCCACCCCGTGGGGTCAGAATGATCACAAGAACGGTGAGCAAAAATCCCAGAACCACGCGGGGGGACCTAGTGAATGAACTGCAGAGAGCTGGGACCAATGTAACAAGGCCTACCATAAGTAACACACTACGCCACCATGGACTCAGATCCTGCAGTGCCAGACGTGTCCCACTGCTTAAGCCTGTACATGTCCGGGCCCGTCTGAAGTTTGCTAGAGAGCATTTGGATGATCCAGAGGAGTTTTGGGAGAATGTCCTATGGTCTGGTTGAAACCAAACTGGAACTGTTTGGTAGAAACACAACTTGTCGTGTTTGGAGGAAAAAGAATACTGAGTTGCATCCATCAAACACCATACCTACTGTAAAGCATGGTGGTGGAAACATCATGCTTTGGGGCTGTTTCTCTGCAAAGGGGCCAGGACGACTGATCCGGGTACATGAAAGAATGAATGGGGCCATGTATCGTGAGATTTTGAGTGCAAACCTCCTTCCATCAGCAAGGGCATTGAAGATGAAACGTGGCTGGGTCTTTCAACATGACAATGATCCAAAGCACACCGCCAGGGCAACGAAGGAGTGGCTTCGTAAGAAGCATTTCAAGGTCCTGGAGTGGCCTAGCCAGTCTCCAGATCTCAACCCTATAGAAAACCTTTGGAGGGAGTTGAAAGTCCGTGTTGCCAAGCGAAAAGCCAAAAACATCACTGCTCTAGAGGAGATCTGCATGGAGGAATGGGCCAACATACCAACAACAGTGTGTGGCAACCTTGTGAAGACTTACAGAAAACGTTTGACCTCTGTCATTGCCAACAAAGGATATATCACAAAGTATTGAGATGAAATTTTGTTTCTGACCAAATACTTATTTTCCACCATAATATGCAAATAAAATGAAACAAAAACAGACAATCTGATTTTCTGGATTTTTTTTTTCTCAGTTTGTCTCCCATAGTTGAGGTCTACCTATGATGTAAATTACAGACGCCTCTCATCTTTTTAAGTGGTGGAACTTGCACTATTGCTGACTGACTAAATACTTTTTTGCCCCACTGTATATATTTGAGTAACATTTATAAAATTCATATGAAAGTTCAATTATGAAATATTAATACATTTTTTTTTTTAAAGCTGGAGTCGGTACATTTCTACCGACTCCGACTCCAACCAAAACTAACTCCGACTCCACAGCCCTGGCTTTAAGAACAAAAATAGGTATTAGACCTACCGGTAATGATGTTTCCAGGAGTCCATCCTGACAGCACCATGGAGGACGTCCTCCTCCTCCTTACAGGGACAGGAAAGCACACGAGAGGTTAAAAGGCCCCGTCCCACCCCTTTCCCTCAGTGACTTAACCAGTACCACAGCGTGGATAATGATATAACTCTTTTAATGGTATCATCATATTACATCATATGACATAACATAACCTATCAGGGAGGGAACTACCCGTGCTGTCAGGATGGACTCCTGGAAACATCATTACCGGTAGGTCTAATACCTATTTTCCAGGACATCCACCTGACAGCACCATGGAGAGTACCAAAGCACCTCCTCAGGGTGGGATCACCGCCTGGAGAGCTTTTCTCCCAAATGCGATATGTTGGCCTGATAGCACGTCAAGTTTGTAGTGCTTGCAAAATGTATTCAGGCTGGCCCAAGTTGCCGCTCTACAAATCTGCTCGACTGAGGCGCCTGCGCGCTCGGCCCAGGAGGCTGAAACTGCCCTAGTAGAGTGGGCCCTTAAGGTATCTGGTGGGTTGGCGCCTTCCGACTGGTAGGCGTCTGAAATTACTGAGGTGATCCATCTTGCGATGGATGCCTTAGAGGCTTTTCTCCCCCTATTTTTACCCCCGAAGAGGATGAACAGGTTTGAGTCAATACGCCAGGCATTGGTGGCCTCTAGATAGCTTATAACTGCCCGTCTTACGTCTAGGGAGTGGAGACGCTGTTCTTTCTCATTGCGGGGATTGCTGCAGAAGGATGGTAGCACTATCTCATTTATATTTTGGTAAGAGGATACCTTGGGGATAAAAGCCGGATCTAATCTTAAGGTTATATGATCGTCTCTGATCTGGAGATATGGATCCTTGGTGGACAGGGCCTGGATCTCCCCTATTCTTTTGGCCGTGGTAATGGCTACCAGGAAAGCCGTCTTCCGAGAGAGAGTCGAAATGGACATTCTATCACTAGGCATGTAGGGGTCCCTACATAAAGATCTGAGTACCAGGCCGAGGTCCCAGGGCGGGGTGAGCTGCCTAATTGTGGGGCGAAGACGCTGCGTGGCCTTTATGAATCTTACCACCCAAGGATGGGAGGCTAAAGGGTAGTCGAAGAAGGCGCTCAAAGCCGAAATCTGGACCTTTAACGTGCTGGGTTTAAGCCCTTTATTATATCCTGACTGCAGAAAGTCTAGGACACTAGGGAGGTCAGGGGTACCTGCCGAGAGGTCGGACCTGTCACCTTCCAGGCAGAATCTCTTTCATATTTTTCTGTAGATTGCGGATGTTACCGGTTTCCTGCTGGCCAGTAGAGTGGATATTAGAACAAAACCGTTGGCAAAACCCTGGTAACCGAAGGTGGTGCACAAGCAGGATCCCAATCCGTGAACTTCAATTAATATAGACTTGGCACACACCAAAAAGATTCTGATGCAGAAAGATGGTTTTAATGAATTGCAGTACAAACATACAGACGTTTCGGTCTAGGACCTACATCAATGTACAATAAGTCACCCTTGGATTCGCGGTGGATACTGCGTCCATTTGTTATATAGAACCATGTGGGATGGCCACAGGTGCCTCCTTGCAGTATTGGTGTCTCCCTTAAAGCCCAGTCACTAAGAGCTCACAGTACAACTTATTGTACATTGATGAAGGTCCTAGACCGAAACGTCTGTATGTATGTACTGCAATTCATTAAAACCACCTTTCTGCATCAGAATCTTTTTGGTGTGTGCCAAGTCTATATTAATTGAAGTAGAGTGGATATGACCTGCTCGGATAAGCCCTTTGCTCTCAGGATGTCCCTTTCAGGATCCATGCCGAGAGGTGTAGCCTTGCTGGGTCTGGATGGCGAATCGGCCCCTGGTGGATAACATCTCCCTTCAGGGGTAGCCAAACTGGGTTTCCTACTGCCATGGCTCCTAGCAGCGGAAACCAGCTTCTCTTTGGCCAGTATGGCACTATTTATATCACCGACGCACGGTCCTCGCAGATCTTCCCGAGTACCGCCGGTATCAGCGCCAGTGGTGGGAATGCATACAAGAGGGGTTCCGTCCAGGCCTGGCTCAGGGCATCTACTCTGTCCGGGTGGTCTGCTGGGTTCAAGGAGTAGAATCTGGCGACCTTTGAGTTCTTCCGGTTTGCAAACAGGTCTATACTGGGGGTCCCCCAACGCTGACAAAGCTGATGGAAGATTTCTTAGTTTAGTTCCCACTCTGTCGGGCTGACCCGCTGTCTGCTTAGATAGTCTGCTACTACGTTCTGAGAACCCTCTAGGTGGATTGCCGTTATGGAGAGGACCACCTCTTCTGCCCAGGCGAATATTCGTCCTGCAAGTGCCTGGAGTGGTCGATGTCTCGGACCTCCCTGGTGCTTCAGGAATGAGACTGCTGTTGTGTTGTCGGACAATATCCGGACATGTCGATTTCTCACTACCGACCGGTTCTGACGCAGGGCTTCCCAGACCGCATAGAGCTCCCTGAAGTTGGAGGATCTGCTTCTGATGCTGACCGGCCATCTTCCCTGAAAAATTCTCCCTTCTATGTGGGCTCCCCATCCCCACGTACTGGCGTCTGTGGTGATTACCACGTACGGCGAGGTTGTCCATAGCACGCCCACCTGTAAGTTCTGGGACTGTATCCACCACCGCAGGGATCTTCTTACCGTGTCTGGTAAGGATATGGGCCCGTCGAGAGAATCCTGACGCCTGTTCCATCCTGCAAGGATTTCCTTTTGCAGGGGCCTCGAATGGGACTGGGCCCATCTGACGCATGGAATGCAAGCAGTCATCAGACCCAGAACTTCCATTGCACCTCTTATGGAGGAGCGATGTCTCAGTAGTCCCTTGACTCTGTCCTGAATTGTCTGCTGCTTTTTTCTCGGTAGCCAGGATATTCTGTCTCTTGAATCCAGAAGGACTCCCAGGAAGATCTTCCTGCTTTCTGGCTTTAGGTCTGACTTCTGGTCGTTGATCAGCCAGCCGAGATACTCCAGTGTTCTGATCGTTCGGCTCCTGTCCTGAACGAGCCTTTCTTCTGATCCTGCGACTAGGAGAAAGTCGTCTAGATACGGTATTATAATGACACCCTGCTTTCTCAGGTAGGCTACCACCTCCGCTACCAGCTTTGTAAATATTCGGGGGCCGAAGCCAGCCCGAATGGAAGGCACAGGAACTGGAAGTGGCAGGTCCGGAACAGTAGACTGATTGCGAATCTTAATAAGCTCTGAGATGAGGGATGGATGGGGACCTGATAGTATGCACTCTTCAGGTCCAGAGTACACATGATGGCATCCCTGTCTATAAGTTGAATTGCTGAACGTATTGATTCCATTCGAAACCTTTTGTATACCACCCAGGTATTTAGGGGGTTTTAAGTTTATGATTGTTCTGGCCTCGCCAGATGGTTTTGTAATGGAGAATAGGGAAGAGTAATGACCTTTTCCCCTCTCCTGTTGCGGAACTGGCACTATGACCTCTGACCTGAGCAGGTCCTGTAGATCTGCCCACATGGAAGAGTCTTCCGGGACTACGGTGGGGGCGATGTATCTGTCGGGGGGAGGGGAATAACATTCTATGCTGTACCCTTCTGTGATGGTTCTGAGGACCCACTGGTTCTGGGTTACCTGGCGCCACCTTGCTGCGAATCGTCGCAGTCTTCCCGCCACACCTAGGGCGTCATTGCCTTCTAGACCTGGAGGATGACGTGAAAAGAGGGGCTTTGCTTCTCCCCCCTTGGCTCTGAGTGTTTCTAAAGGAGCCCCTGTTGGATCTACCCTGGCTTCTAAAGTCGGTCTGTCTCCTGAAAAAGGACCCTCTACGAAAGGACTGGGGACGCTTGGGTTTTTCTTCTGGAAACCCCTTGTTTTTGTCAGACACCTGCTCTAGGATGCTATCTAGAGCTGGCCCGAACACCCTTGAGCCTGAAAAGGGGATGGAGCAAAGCTTTGCCTTTGAAGCGTTATCCCCAGACCAAGACTTCAGCCAAACCGCTCGCCTAGCTGCGTTGGAAAGGGAGCTGTTTCTGGCTGCGAATCTTACTGACTCGGCTGACGTATCTGAAAGGAACGCAGTGGCTGATTTCATCAGAGGGAGGGAAGCTAGGATCTCAGATCTAGGGGTCTTGTTGGATAAATGCTCTTCCCACTGCCCCACCCATAGGAACATGGACCTGGCCACTGAGGTGGCTGCTATGTTAACCTTAGTAAGGGCAGCTGCCGATTCCCATGTTCTCTTTAATAGAATATCCGACTTCCGGTCCATCGGGTCTCTGAGACTTGATGAGTCCTCGAAGGGGATGGCGTTTTTTTTTGGTCACCCTAGCTACAGGAACATCGATTTTAGGAATTTCCTCCCACAATTGTGTTTCCTCTGGGTCAAAGGGCAGACGGCTCTTAAAGTCCCGAGACAGTACGAGTCGCCGTTCTGCCTCTTTCCATTCTTCTAGGACCATTGTCTTAATGTGTTCGCTTACGGGGGGGAACACAGTTTGTTTCCGAGCGACCAGTCCCCCAAACATCAGGTCCTGTCGGGACTGCGGTTTTGGAACATCCTCTATCTGCATGGTGTTCCTTACCGCCTGCACCAAGTCCTCGGTGTCCTCTAACTTAAACAGGTATTTCCTGCCTTGGTCCCTCCTGTCAGTCGGGATCTCCCCCTCCTCGGGATCTGAGTCCCGGGGGTCTGACCCCTCAGGCGAGCTTGTCTCCGAGGCTAGCTCCATCTCCCACCTCGGCCGCTTCCGGCTTGGCCCCGGACTAGGGGACTGCTGCCGTAAGAGACTTGATCTGGAGGCCTGTACTTCCTCCCGAATCAAGGATCGCATCTCGGCAAGGAGGGACGGCTGCTCGTCTCTTACGACCCTTGAAGTGCAGGGTCCGCAGAGAGTCTTGGTATAGTTGTCTGGCAGCTTTACCCTGCAAACTGGGCATCTGACAGACTTAGATGTGGCCTTTACCGAATCCTTAACCTCTGTCGGGGGGGGGGCTGGCGTGCACTGAGCTGCTAGCGTGCCCAGGCTGCTGGCGCGCGGTTTTCAAATCAGTGCGTGACGTCATTGCCGCGCGCCGGCCACTTCCGCTTCCTGTTCTGAAGCCCCGCCCACCGAGCATCCTGCAATGGCGGCGCCCATCCGGCTTTCTGCGGGGACCCGGCTTCTAGCTGTCCCGGGTTCTCTATCGCCGGCGCCAACACCGCCCGCTGCGCGTGGGGCCCGGCTTCCAGCCGCAACTGCCGCGCGGTCTGTAAATTGTCGCGCCGGCATCGCTCGCTGCCTGCGGGGACCCGGCTTCTAGATGCGACTGCCGCGCGGCCTGGAGCCGAGAGCCTCCCACCGGGAGGAGCGGCTTCCTCCAGGAGCGACGTCCTGCTCCTGGCTTTGGGGCAGAGGGACTCCCCACCAGGAAGTGTCGGCCCTGGGTATCCTGACAGGGGGAAGGATTGGACCGGCCGCCTGATCCCCCTGCGCCCTCCGGTAAGCTTCCTGTTCCTCTCGTATGTCCCTCCGTGCAGGGACAGGAAAGACACTGAGGGAAAGGGGTGGGACGGGGCCTTTTAACCTCTCGTGTGCTTTCCTGTCCCTGTAAGGAGGAGGACGTCCTCCATGGTGCTGTCAGGTGGACGTCCTGGAAAAAGACAATTTTGCTGGCCTCCCAAAAACTCAATCAACAGTTCCTGCTGACTCCATGGCTGTCCAAAACTTGTGCTGGTAATTTCTGGCAGATGTCATTTTCACACCATGTACTGTACTAAGTAATCTGAATTATGGAAATTTTTAGTTATGAATAGATCACTTGGTGTTGGTTGTATATAGGTATAGATTTATATATTTTCTGTATATAGATATAATTTTGTTAAAAGTTGGTCTAAATACCTTGGTGGTTCCTCTCGCACTCTGTAATCCAACTGAGGAGAGGGGGACCACCCCTTTTATTCTGTAGGTTTCCTGTTCCTATGGGCGGGTCCCCTCAAGTGGGTGCTGTCGTGCACTCTATAAAAGAGCATTACTGGTAAGTAATCCAGCTTTTCCTCTTCGCCACGACAGCACCCACTTGAGACTTTCAGAGAACTATCACCTGGGAGGTACCACCGTGTTGAGGACAGATCTCCCAAAAGCTAAAGCAGAAGAGGATGATATCCAGCCTATAGTGGTTGTAAAAGGTAGATGGTGAAGACCATGTTGCAGACTTACGTATGAGATCAATCGGAATGTCCAACTTCTCAGCACAGGATGATGCCATAGCTCTTGCACAATGTGCCTTTATCCCATCCAGAGGACTTTCACTTTTCGCTGAGTAGGCCAGACAGATTGCATCTCTGATCCATCGGGACAAGGTACCCTTCATGACTCCGCACCCCTTCTTGTGGCCCTGGAAGGACCCAAATAGAACTCGTTCCTGGAGGCAAAGTAGGGCTCTATCTATGTAACTCAGGACAGCCCTCCTCACATCTAAAGGTGTGGAACCTCTCTTCTTCAAGATTAGGATTATCAAAAAAGGAGGGGAGAAAGATCTCCTGCGCCCTATGAAATCTTGCTGCCACTTTAGGAAGGTATGATGGATCTGGCTTTAGTACTATTCTAACCTGAAATACTAACAGGAAGGGAGGATCTATGGAAAGAGTCTGGATGTTGCCAACCCTTCTAGCCGAAGTTAATGCTACCAAGAAAACGGTTTTCAGTGATATGTATTTCAAGGGAATAGACTAATGGTTCAAGTGGAGGACCTGTTAAGGCCTCAAGGACCAAATTCAGATCCCAGGGAGGTAACCGGGAAATGTGAACTGGGTTACTACGCTCACACGCTGTAATAAATCGTGAGACCCATCTATCCCCTGCCATATTATAACCATACAGGGCTCCTAAGGCAGACACCTGGACCTTTAGAGTATTAACTGAAAGACCCAGCTCCCGACCTCTCTGCAGAAATTCTAGAATAGCTGTAATTGGAACCTCTCTGGAGAAGGCGACCATATAGAAGTCTAGGAATTTTCTCCACACTTTGCTATATATCCTCATCGTGGATTCTTTTCTACTCTGCAGGAGTGTATTAGGTCATCAGAGAACCCTCTTAATTTCAACAACTGACTCTCAAGTTCCATACCTTATTGTGGAGGACCCTTCACTTGAGGATGCAGGAATGGGCCCTGAGAGAGCAGGTCCAGAACTGTCGGGAGGATCCGGGGTCACATATGGACATGGCCCGGAGACAAGAGAACCAAGGTCTCTTGGGCCAGAAGGGTGCAATAAGGATCACCCTCGCTTTCTCTTCTCTGATTTTCCTTATGACCAATGGTATCAACATCATTGTTGGGAAAGCGTATGCCAGACTGAACTGCCAAGGGAATTGAAGAGAGTCCATCTCTGGATGATCTGCTGTATTCAGGGAGTCAAATCTCAGGACCTGTCTGCTCTCCCTGGTAGCAAACAGGTCTATTTGCGGAAGCCTCTATAAGTCTGCTATTTTCTTGAATATCTGGCGGCTGAGACCCCATTCTCCCTGACATAACATATGACGGGAAAATCAGCCTTTATATTCTCCCTTCCTCTGATATGAAGGACTGAGAGAGAGACAATAGATGGATTTCGGCTAGCTCGAAAATCTCTACTGCGATAGACAGCCTTTCTGATCGCGTTCCGCCTTGTCGATTTTAAATATGCGACAGCCATAGTATTGTCCGACAAGATCGTCACACGAGACCCTCGAAGCTGTGGAAGAAAGTGATGAAACGCATGACTGTCCGCTTTCAATTCCTTCAAACTTGGAGTCCTCCATCTCTCCTATATCCCACTGTCCCTGAGCTAGGCTATCCCCCATGTGGACGCCCCATCCATCTGGACTAGCATCAGTGGTGATTATTCTGGATGGTTTTACTACCCATGGAACCCCCCTGGAAAGATGAGCATCCTCCAACCACCAGGACAGTGAATTTAAAACTTCACTCGACAAGGTTACTATACCCCCGAGATGGCCCTGCAGGCGTTCCTCCTCTTGGAGGATCTCGTATTGTAAACACTGGGTGAGTTACTGGGCCCATTGGACCGCCATAATGCAGGAGTTAAGGGATCACAGGAGGGACATCTGAGGATTCTCCATTGCTGTACTGACTTTTGACCGAATGACCAACTTTTGACTCTGAGAGAAGACACCTCTGACTTACTGAATCTAGGTGTAGACCCAGGAGACTAAAGGGTTTCTGGGACCAGCCTGGATTTTTCGAAGTTGATAATGCATCCCAACGCCTGTAAGGACAAAATTGGGTCAGCAAGCCGATCTTTATATTGGTAGGCAGATTTCCCTATCACCAGGAAATCGCCTAGGTACGGAACAATCAGCGTATCCCGCTGACGTACACAAGCCATCACCTCTAACATCACTTTTGTAAATACTCGAGGAGCGATGGAAAGACCAAACGGCATAGCTGTGAACTGGAAATGGCGGATTCGCCTGCCTCAATAACTGCCACCCTGAGATACTGTCGGTATTCGGCATGTATGGGGAGATAATACGCATCCTTTAGGTCCAATCCAGCCATCATATATCTGGGAAAAAAAAAAAGTTTAATAGTGGATCTAATGGATTCTATTTTAAACGTATGATTACAAAGAAAAGTGTTTAACTTTTTTCAATTAATAATAGTTCTAAATGAACAATCTGCTTTAGAGATCGAACAATGGAGAATAAAATCCCCTTCCCTTCTGGCACCTCCATCAGGACCTTTTTGGATAATAAACTCAAAATTTCTAATTCAAGCGCTTCTTGCTGCGCGGGTGACTTAAGGGATGTTAACGTAAACGAATCCTGAGGAACTTGACAGAATTCCAGCTTCAATACAAACGTTATTACGTTCAGGATCCAGGAGCTTGATGTTATCTCCTTCCATTTGTGGGAGAAAATTTCAATCTGCTGAAAACACGAACGCCCCTCCTCATCAGAAGAAAATGATGATGATGACGAATCCGAGAGATCTGAAGCCCTGATTTGGTCACTATCAGACTCGTTACTAGAGACAGGAACAACGTTCCTTCTTCTAGGAGAATGCTTCTTTGGTCCACTAGACTGACCTAAAGCCTGGAGCTCTTCCCTTATTAGCATCCGTATATCTGTGGATGCAATCGCAGCCTCCCCCCTGAAAAGTCTCGCTAATACAGCCCTGATATTCTTTTAGGGTATGAGTCAGGAAGGGGCTGGTGCACAAGGCACATTCCTTATACTTAGATTTCTTTGTTTTCTTAGCCTGAAAAGAGAGGTATACAGAAAGAAGGGGAATCAGCTTAATAGGTTAAGTTAATTTTACACTCACCCAGTGAAGCGTGCCAAAAATGGTACCGTTCCAGAGGCGGAGACACAGTCCGAGTCCTGGATGGATACGATCTACCACCCCGCTGACTCTTGTCTGTGGAACCCTCCTCCCTGGAGCACCCACTGCTGCTCTTGACGCTGTGTGCCTGCTTTTCCATCGCTGATGGGTGCACCTCATGTTCTCCTGGGGATGACAGGTCAGCACACCGGCGTTCTGAACCCGCCGGTTTTTATATTTCCCGCCATGAGCAGCCTCCCCTGACGTGCTCCCAGCACTTCCGGTTCAAAAAACGCCAGCTGGTGCATGTGCGCGGCCGCAAACCGGAAGTACCTTCCTGGAGACACCGGCCCGCGACCGCTCGCACTCTGCTCCGTGATACCACCATGCTGCGTGTTCCAAGTGAGACCGAGCGGCCCTCCCCAGACCTACCTACCACCAGACGAGGGGGGAGACTGATAAACAAGGCTCCCCCGACGCTGCTTCTGACGCCGCAGACCCTGTCGTTCTCGCGGACACTGCACAGGTGGGCATGCATTGAGCCAGGTATTCTTCTTTCTTCTATAGGTTCCTCACACACCGGTCCTCATAGGAACAGGAAACCAACTGAGGAGGAGGGGGACCGCCCCTTTTATTCTGTAGGTTTCCTGTTCCTATGGGCATATCTCAAGTGGGTGCTGTCGTGGCAAAGAGAAAAGAGGGATTTTTGGGTTCTTACCGTAAAATCTTTTTCTTGGAGCCTTCATTGGGGGACACAGATTACCATGGGTGTATTCTGCTGCTAGGAGGCTGACACTATGCAAAACAACAAAATTAGCTCCTCCCCGGCAGTATACACCCACCGACAGGCACCAAGTACCTCAGTTGGTGAGAAAGCAGTAGAAGCAACAAAAACTCTCAAAATATGTACCAACCCAACAAGGGACTCGAAGACCCAAGACGGTACAACTTAAACAGGGAGGGTGCTGTGTCCCCCAATGATGGCTCCAAGAAAGAGATTTTACGGTAAGAACCCAAAAATCCCTCTTTCTTTATCGCCTTATTGGAGGACACAGATTACCATGGGACGTTCCAAAGCAGTCCCGAGGATGGGAACAGCAATAAGGAACGAGAAGGAAGGGCTTAAGTCGGCCGACGAGCTACCGCCGCCTGCAGCACCTTCCTACCAAAAGCTGCATCAGACGTGACCTGGGTATGAACCCTGTAGAACCTCGCAAACATGTGCAAAGACGACCAGGTCGCGGCTCTGCAAAGTTGTAAAGCCGAAGCCTGATGTCGAACCGCCCAAGAAGCCCCTACAGCCCGGGTGGAGTGGGCTCTCACTCCCAGAGGGGGCCGTTTGTCCTGAAGGCGGTAAGCTTCCAGAATGGTAGAACGAATCCTGTGAGCAATTGTGGATTTGGATGCCGGAAGCCCTTTTCGGCGACCTTCAGAGATGACAAGCAGGGAATCGGATTGACGAAACGAAGCGGTCCTGGCAAGGCAGACCCGCAAGGCTCTCACTACATCCAAATTGTGGAGTGACTTTTCCAGAGGGTGGACAGGCTCAGGACAAAAAGAGGGAAGGACAATATCCTCATTAATGAAGAAAGGGGATACCACCTTAGGAAGGAAGGAGGGAACTGGCCTTAAAACGACCTTATCCTGATGGAGGATTAGGTACGGGGAACGACAGGACAAAGCTGCCAGCTCAGAAACTCTCCTAATGGATGTAAAGGTGATCAGAAAGGTTACCTTCCATGAGAGAAGGGACAGAGGGATGTCCTGAATAGGCTCGAACGGCGCCTTTTGAAGAGCGCCAAGAACGAGATTGAGATCCCACGGATCTATCAGAGAATGATGAGGAGGCGCCACGTGGGCGACTCCTTGGAGAAAGGTTTTAACTTGCAGCAAGGGGGCCAGATCCCTCTGGAAAAGAATCGACAGAGCCGATACCTGGCCCTTGAGGGTACTGAGGGACAGGCCCGCATCTAAGCCGGACTGGAGGAAGCCAAGAATGGATGGAATGGAGAAAGACAACGGGAAAACATTGTTATCATCGCACCAACGGAAAAAAGCCTTCCAGTACCGATAGTAAATGCGAGAGGAGGCTGGTTTCCTAGCTATGATCATGGTCTGGATAACCTGGTTGGAAAAACCTGATTCTCTCAGAATCGCGGCCTCAACGGCCAAGCCGTTAAACTCAGAGACTGAGAATTCTGGTGGTAAAGGGGGCCTTGAGAGAGAAGATCTGGACGATCTGGAAGCCTCCAGGGAACGTTCGCGAGCATGTTCACCAGTTCCGCGTACCAAGGGCGTCTTGGCCAGTCTGGAGCCACAAGGATTACTGGGATGCCTTCTGATTTTTATCTTCTTGACCACCCTTGGGATCAAGGCAAGGGGCGGGAACAGGTAAGGAAATCTGAACTGGGACCACGGAATTACCAGGGCGTCGCAACCGACGGCTAGAGGGTCCCTGGACCTCGATACGAAGCAAGGAACTTTGTGATTCATCCGCGATGCCATGAGGTCGACGTCCGGGGTGCCCCAACGCTGGCAAATCTGATTGAAGACGGTGGGGTGAAGGGACCATTTGCCTGACGCTAGACCCTGGCGACTTAGAAAAACGACTGCCCAATTTTCCACCTCTGGAATGTGGACGGCGGAGATCGCCAAAACATAACGCTCTGCCCAACGCTGAATCTTTGCCACTTCTGTCATTACTTGCCTGCTGTGAGTACCACCCTGATGGTTTATGTACGCCACGGCCGTGGCGTTGTCCGATTGAATGCGGACTGGTTTGCCCACGAGAAGCTGCCAGCAGAGTAGGGCAAGGAAGATCGCTCTGATCTCCAGAAGGTTGATGGGAAGCAGAGTCTCCAGGGGGTTCCAGCGCCCTTGGGCCGTTTTCCGATGGAAAACCGCCCCCATCCTAGAAGACTGGAATCGGTGGTGATGACTTGCTACTGAGGCGGTAGAAAGGACCTTCCCTGGAGAACTGACAACGGTAATGTCCACCAAGTCAGGGACTGCCTTACTCTGAGAGGCAGGAGAATGGGGCGATCTAGAGATACAGAGGTCTTGTCCCAGGCTGAAAGGAGGGACAGCTGGAGAGGGCGAGTGTGAAATTGTGCGAAAGGCACTGCTTCCATGGAGGCTATCATCTTCCCCAGGGTCCTCATGCAGGACCGAAGGGGAATGGGCCTTGAGCGTTTCATAGATCGGATTCCCTTGCAAAGGGCCGAAAATTTGTCCCTCGGTAGAAACACCCGGGCTAGATTCGTGTCGAATTCCATGCCCAAAAAGGTCAGACGCTGAGTAGGGAGCAGGATGGACTTCTCTTTGTTGACTATCCATCCGAGGCGGTCGAGAGTATCCAGGGTTATCTGAAGACTCTGAAGTCAGTCTTGGCGGGACGAGCCCTTGATCAAGAGATAGTCCAGATAAGGGATGATGAAGATCCCCCTGGAGCGAAGGATGGCCATGACTGTCGCCATCACCTTCGTGAAAACATGGGAAGCGGACGCTAGGCCGAAGGGAAGGGCCGTGAACTGATAGTGATTTTCCTGAATCGCGAAGCGGAGGTATCTTTGATGTTGCAAACAAACAGGGATGTGAAGATAGGCATCCTGAATGTCCACAGAGCAGAGGAACTCTCCGGGTTCCATTGAGGCTATCACTGAGCGCAGGGACTCCATCTTGAAGTGGAGGATCCTCATGTGGCGATTGAGCAACTTGAGGTCCAAGATTGGACGAAGGGAGCAGTCTTTTTTCGGGACTACGAAGAGATTCGAGTAAAAACCTGAAAACCGTTCGTTTGAAGGAACGGGAACGATAACTCCGGCTGAAATAAGGGAGGAGACGGCCTGAAGGAACCCTGGAATCTGGGACCGCTGTCTTGGGGGACGAGACAGGAAGAAGCGTCTGTTTGGGGGGGGAGGAAAATTTGATCTTGTAACCGGATACGATGATTTCCCTGACCCAAGCGTCGTCGACAACGGATAGCCATGCGTCACTGAAAGAGGAAAGTCTGCCTCCCACCCTGGAAGAATTTCCAGGTGGGGGTGACCCGTCACTTGGATGAAAATCTGCCGGACCGGAAGCCTGAAGACCTGACCTCTTGATCTCCAGCGGGGAGCGTGTTTATATGATGGTTTTCTCCGGTCTCTGGAAGTGGAGGGCCGCTCCTGCTGGGATGAACCTTCAGTGGAAGAGAAGGGCCGAAAGGACCTAAACGGCCGAGAAGCTTTTCTGCTGAAAAACATTCTAGGCCGGGACTGAGGAAGGGAGGTACTTTTACCACCAGTGGCATCCGAAATTATCTGATCCAGCTTTGTGCCAAAGAGCCTAGAACCGTGAAATGCCAGATTGGTGAGCAACTTCTTAGAAGTGGTGTCCGCACTCCATGACTTCAACCAAAGGATGCGGCGTATGGCTACAATGTTGATGTTAGCTCTTGCTACGCACCCGGCCGCGTCCAAGGAGGCGGCCAAAAGGTATTTACCCGCATGATTAATTTGGTCTGCTAGATCTGCCAGCTCATCCTGCGGGGCTGCAGCTAAGATGCCCTTGCAAAGAATTTTGGCCGAAGCTGAAATGACTTTCGCCACCCAGGCGGAGGCGAAAATAGGACAGAGAGAGGCGCCGGATGCCTCAAAAATTGACTTAGCCAGCGATTCTGTCTGTCTGTTGGATCTTTAAGTGAAGCCCCGTCCGGAAGGGATAGAACCGTCTTAGAGGAGAGACGGGAAACTGGTGGATCTACTTCGGGAGCTTTGGTCCATTTTGTGAGTAGATCCTCATCGAAGGGATATAGCACATCCAAGTACTTGCGGCCTGAAAAACGTTTCTCAGGGTGTTCCCAGTGTTTGGATAAGGAAATATCGAACTCCTTGTGATTTGGAAAGGTTCGAGAGGGAGGTTTCGCTCGCTCAAAGAAACAGAGCATTCCTGAAGAGGTGCTTTTCCTGTTTTATTTTGAGTGTTTGGAAAATAGCCGATATGAGCCTATCAACCATGTCTCGTGTTTTAGACATGTGGTCTGCCTCTGAGTCAGATCCCGATTGGGAATCATCGTCTGACCTAAGGTCGTCTTCTGATGAAGGAGATGCGGAATGTAGCTTGGGAGAAGCGGAAGGACCTTGTGAGCTGGAAGAAGAGCCGGACAGAGCCCGCTTCCTAGAACTCCTACCCGGTCTGTCCATCTGAATGTCGCGGTCAGGTGCGGGCAACTCAGCGTGAGAGGCGGTCGGCGCACAGGTGGCTGTAGATAGCTGAGGTAAACGTTCTAAGACCTGGACCAGGGACTGAGAAACTTTAGTCAGGTCAGAGACTGACTGAGACATAGCAACGGCCCACTCTGGGGGAGGTGGAGTGCTCTCATTACGGGGCTTGGTGTGCTCCTGAGGGGCAGACATAATAGAAGGGCTGCAGGATGGACAGAAGGGAGACGACTGACCTGATGCCCACTTTTTACAGCGCGCGCAGGCGTAGTGAATAGCGATGGGTCTGGAACAGAGAGCCCTTGCAGGGTTGGGCATATGTGTACAAGAATCTGATAAGGGACTGCCGTGGGGAGCTAATAGTGGCCTCAAGAAAATAGCAGAGCAGGGTCTACTGAGGTTCAGATGGGCAGCAGGACGCCGCTGTGTCCCCCAAGCAGAGATTCGTTGAAGGGGCTTAACGGCAACGCTGTGTGATTGGATAAAGACCCGAGGAGGCGCGGTTAGGAGGGGGAAGCCTGACAGCGCCAAGGAGAAAGCAGCCCTGTGATGGGCTAAAAAAGGCGCAAAAGGAATCACGCGCAGAGCGGGAGGAGGGAGCTTTCAAAGTGAAAGTGAACACTGCGTCTCCTACCAGAGTCTAATAACCGGCGGCGCACCCAGGGCCCGCGAGGCCGCAGAGATAATAAAGGTACCGGGACCACCGCCGCCCACGGACCCCACCGCTGAACCCCTTTAGTGATGAGCGATGGAGAGAGAGAGGCGCGCGTCTGAAGCCAGAAAGGGGGCGGGAAATTCAAACAGGGGCGGTGGAGATGTACCCGATGCGCCGACCATGATAGCTTCCAGGTGGAATGAATGCAGGGCGGGAGTCTGAAACCGGGGGGCTACTAGAGGAGCCTGTGAGATAGCTGCAGGATCAGATTTGGTCCATGCTTGAATGCGGGGCTGGCGGGGACATTCAGACAGCTTACCTGACGCCCCTCAAGAGGATGACCGCAGGGGCCCACGAATAGAGAGCAGGCCGCTGGGAGAAAGAATCCTCTGTACCCGCACCATGTCCGCACGGTGCAGAAGACGGCGCCAATCTCTTATTAGAGGGGGAAACGTCACCGCTGGTGACCGCCGTCTTCCTCTCAGCCCTGTCCCGGGAGAGGGGTGAGGAGGGGAATCGGCTAGGACCGGCCACCTGTCATCAGCCCTAACACCCGAGGGTGATAAGGGAAAAGGTCCTGCCTGCGGTACTGAGAGTTGCAATGTGGGTAACACCACACTGCTCGCTCAGCCGCTTTATATGGGAAAGCAGGATGAATTGACACCTTGTTTCCCGATGCCGAATCTGAAAAATAAATGGAAAGCATTAATACACACAACAAAATCCTAAAAAGGAAAAAGTTAAATGCGGATCTGGGGAGATCCCGGTCCGCCTCCTACAGACACTAAGCACAAACTGAGGTACTTGGTGCCTGTCGGTGGGTGTATACTGCCGGGGAGGAGCTAATTTTCTTGTTTTGCCTAGTGTCAGCCTCCTAGCAGCAGCAGCAGCATACACCCATGGTAATCTGTGTCCCCCAATAAGGCGATAAAGAAAACTAACTTTCCACTGCATTATGAGTTCAGCTGCGAGTGCCACTGTTTCAGCAGAATTGTGAATGCAGCACTGGGAGGATTAGTAAAGTTCTTATAACTTCAGGCTTGTTTCAGATTTATCAAGTGCACAATACATAAAACGATGACCTTTTACGCACTGAATGAAGCCTGGATTGTCACTTTCCTTTTATAGAGTAACGTTTAATTAGGATTCATTTCACACTTTCGAAAAACAATAAGTAATAAGAAACCAAATTTAAAAAAAACAAACTAAAAACAATACAAAACACTCCAGTCAAGTGTTCCTCAATGGACCCCTGTATTCTGCCACCGTACCCTATTCACCAACTGAGGATTTGACATTGACTTCAGCAGGGATTCCAGTTTGTGAGGTCTCCGTAAATCCAGAGTGGATTTTCATCTGTGTGGTGGAGCATAAATCTGCAGGTTGCACATAAGAGAAGCAGGCGGCTTAGCTGTGCAGAACGTCTAGTGTCGAGATCAAGTAGCAGCTACTTGTCTACATGTGTGAACATACCCTTAGGGGAATATCAAACATTCCTCATGTTCATAATCACTTAAAAATTCTTGACAATTTTTTTTCCTCTAGCAAAAAAATAAAAATAAATCAATAATGGGTGTCTGCCTCTCATTGTTAAATGGGTTTGGTGCTTTAAGAAACCATTTTTTTCTAGAAAATCCTCATATAAACTAAGGACAAACAGATAACGGCTTCCAGATTGTACTAACTGCCAATAGTTCCGCTAGCGGAAATGTGAATGAAGCTAGAAAATATATCACAACCTGAAAACCAACCATACAGGCCAACGAACAGTCATAAATGTGTATTTTAATTAACATCTATTAGTGATCCTTAATAATGCTGTTTTGTCTGGGATTCTCACTTTTCCCATTGTAAGGTTGCGTTCATATTAGCCAATTTAGAGAGTTAAACGACCGCCAAGCAATAAGTATTTGCTGATCGGCATGTTTAGATAGGCAGACCGCATATTAATATGTGCACAGAGCGATCAATAGAACAATTGTTTGGTGCGCATAGACCGGCATTGTTCTCGGCAGCACAGGTTTTGTTTAAGTCCGATGATAAGATGTCGAGAACGATGATCTTCTGAGCAAACGGAAAGATTAGGTCACCCGAAGAACGAGTGTTCTGCTTATCTGTTGGGTGATTGGCGGCTTAATTACACTGTGTGACTATAGGGAAAAGAGAGTTCCCAAAATGTGAGAAATTATTACAGTATATTCACTGAAAAAAAAAATTCTGTACACCGAATGTTACAACTGATCAAACCTTGTTTATGTTATTCTCTTGGAGAGATGCAATTCCACTATACACAGAAAATTATAATTATTAAATTAAACTGAGGAGCAAATATGTCGTCCACGACACCTCTACGATGTTTGACGTGTGTTGTGTGCCATCTCTAAAGGCACTGAAAGGATCCCACCACAGCCCACATCCCCACCGATGCCTCCATACATCTAGCTCTCCGCACTGGGAAGAGAAACCATTATAGCTGGAATAACAAGTCAGTTCTCCATAAGAGACTTGCGACTATTCCATTAAATGAGACCACCAATGTACTTTTCCACCTTGGAATCTGGGATATTTTTGGCCTTCTATCTAATCTGCGGTGGAGACGAGGTCCATTTCTTCTAGCTTTCACTGGAATGCTACAGCCTTATCTACTACTGCCCAACCCGGATATGAGGGTTAAACAGCGGGTTAAGGTTTGGGTCATTGTCAGCAGATGCTCTGCCCCATTTTGACATGAGAAGAATTACAGTTAGAAAGCCCAATACACCAATAATGAGAATAATCAGGAACCGTTGTTTGGTGGAAACAGGTCGGGACTTGGAACCGGTGCGATTGCTGCAAAGAAATAAAACTGAATTATTCTCCAAACTGTAAACTATTACAACTTGAAATCAAAGTGTGAAGCGACATTGATGGGAAGGTAACCCACCAGTTGTTGGTAGAGGCATAGTAATATACAATATTAAAAATTGGCTCACATTGTGCTTATTTTAATATTATAATTAGTTTCATCAAGTAAATTAGGACACACTGTTATTAAGAGAAGACGACTTCGCCAACTAATGGTTAAGCCCACGCATTTCTAAAACCTGAACAATGAGGTCCTGATAAATAAAAAAAAGTTTGAGAAGCCCTGGTGTAAGGAAAAAAGTATAAGATGATACATCTTTGCACTTAGAAGATATCTCTGATTTTCCTATATTCAGACACAGATGTCAAACCTGGATGAAGAATAGAAACATGTAAAGTAACTAAAAAAAAACAAACAACTCTGAAATTAATGGTGGAAGACAGCTTACCGGAGTATTCGTGCCAACCAACTTAGAGTTGGTCTCCTCCTATATTTGTCATCATCAAAGTCGATCACAGCGTCTTGAGAGGCAGCAGAATCCCGAGTGTCGTAAATCTTTCTAGGGGTGGAGGCTACAGAAGGAAGAAAAATGTACATTAAAGATGTTTTCCTATAATTAACACTAATTGCTAGAGTTGAACAAAAACGTTCACGGGACTTTGGTACAGCAACCACACTGGTAGTACGAGGCTACCAGAGCAGAGCTTTGAAAACCACCTCCTGCCTGTTAGCCACTTCTGATTAGGCCTGGCCCGACATCACCGTTGCGGCATGACATACATGCATGACATTTTGATGGACCTACCAATCAGAAGAGGAGCATAGGATGCCACCAGGTAGGAAGGAGGTCGTTCTCAAGGCTCTGGTCCACTGACCACTCGTTAAAGCTCCTGTGAGTCTTTTTGCTCAACTCTACTCATCACTTACATCCACAGAATAGGTGCCAAGTGTTTGATTGTGGAGGCCCCACCAGTGTAACCCCAAAACATCCCAAGGACAGGGGTCCCATGTCCCCTGCTGGAATGGATTACAGCATGTGCAATACCTCTTGGAATGGCTGAAATTAGAGGACAGCTTTTGCTAATTTACCAACAGTAAAACATTTTTTTTTTTTAAATTTGTTTAACCATACAACAACATATACACATATGCATATCGCCAAGTAATACACATGCACATGTCTAAACAACTATAAAGGAACACTAATCTTGCATAATAGATCCTTAGTACAACTTTTGGTTTCATAAGTCCATGTATTCCTGTAAGGATAATAAACCAAATCAACAAGTGAGCAAAACATTTTGTCTTTATAACTATTTGACGATATACATCTCAAAATTATACTACACATCTATTTAAACTACAACTACTACTAACACACTGCCAAGCACAGTTATGTATTATTAATAGCTATTTGATGCCATAGGATAACCCAAGATATTTTAATCATAATATTTATGGTGGTACTGAACCAATACGTACTAGAATAGTGAGAGGGGAGGAGTTCCACCTATCCCAAATTTTATCACATTTCCCTGGACAGCCCCGGTTCTGATATAGCGTTCGTTCATACGGTATAACTGAATTTACCAATTCAATCCATGCTCCGAGAGAAGGACGCACACCACCCATCCACCGTAACGCCAGCATCTTCCTAGCCAGAAAGAGGGTCTCCCGCAAGAAAATGCTAACATAGTGTCCCCACATCTCCCTGTCCAGCACCCCAAATAAACAGACCAACGGGTTAAGAGGAATCGGGATTTGTACTAGTGAAGTCAGTGATGTTACCTCATTCCAGTAGGAGAGGATAATAGGACAACTCCACGCCATATGAATAAAGTCTGCCTCTGCTGAGTGGCATCTCAAACAATCCGAAGACTGGAGTCGACCCATTCTGAAGAGTCGTGACGGGGTTAAATATGACTGGCGTATCATATATAAAATTGAATCATTCCATTACTGATTGATGGAGACACACTAATCGGAGACTCGAGACCCTCCTCCCAAACCTCGTCCTGAGCATCAGGAATAAGACTCCCCACCTCCCCCTAACCGCTACCAGGGCAGAGCCGGTTCCCACAGAGAGCATATAAGTGGATTAAAAACACACGTGACATGCACAAATGTGAACACGTCGATCAGACAATGCTCACACCACCCACTAACTGAGGTACAACAAGAAAACACAGAATGACAGATTTGCAAAAATACTCTGCAATAAAAAATGGCAGTAATCAGCAAGTGCTGGATAACAAATACAGGGTATTTAGTTGATACGTTTTTTGTGCAAAAAATGTACACCAAGCTGCTACACCACGTCAAGGTAACCCTATTGAAGCAGTCCCTATCTAATGTATTAAAAACCTGAACATGTGAACAGTGTCGAATATGAACAGGATTCAGACAGGCCACTCACTAGTATGGGCTTGTGGTCTGAGACAGCTCTTATGTGCACGTCACACAAGAGAGGGGTGGGGTCTCCCAAACCATGCTAAGCAAGGAAAATAACTGATTAAAAACACACGTGACATGCACTAGGGAGCGGCCAGTCTGAATCTTGTTCATATTAGACACTGTTCACATGTTCAGGTTTTTAATACATTGGGATATGGACTGCTTTAATAGGGTTACCTTGACGTCGTGGAGCAGCTTGGTATAGATTTTTGCGCAAAAAAACGTATTGACTAAATACCCTGTATTTGTTATCCAGCACTTGCTGATTACTGCCATTTTTTATTGCAGAGTATTTTTGCAAATCTGTCATTGTGTTTTCTTGTTGTATCTCAGTTATTGGGTGGTGTGAGCATTGTCTGATTGACGTGTTCACATTTGTGCATGTCACATGTGTGTTTTTAATCCGTTTTTTTCCTTGCTTAGCATGGTTTGGGAGACCCCACCCCGCTCTTGTGTGACGTGCACATAAGAGCTGTCTCAGACCACAAGCCCTTACTAGGGAGCGGCCTGTCTGAATCCTGTTCATATTAGACACTGTTCACATGTTCAGGTTTTTAATACATTATATAGGGACTGCTTCAATAGGGTTACCTTGACGTGGTGCAGCAGCTTGGTGTACATTTTTTGCGCAAAAAAAGTATCGACTAAATACCCTGTATTTGTTATCCAGCACTTGCTGATTACTGTCATCTTTTATTACAGAGTATTTTTGCAAATCTGTCATTCTGTATTTTCTTGTGGTATCTCAGAGAGCATATAAATGTATAGAATGGAAATAAGACCCCGGGGCCCCTGCGACTTAAGGATTCCTATTAAAAGAAAAGATGATATAGTCTGGATCCCGCCCACAGATCGTAAATGTGACTGAATAGCTGATCTAAGCTGAAGGTAGCGAAAAAACTGGGACATCGGGATATTGTTTTTAGATTGAATTTGTTCAAAGGACATTAGGACACCATTTACATATAAATCTCTGACCGAGGAAACACCATGTAAAATCCAGAACTTAGTGGATGGGTGGTGATTCAGGAGCACTGGGAAATAAGCATTATTCCATAATGGCATTTCAGCTACAATATCCCCAAAATGGACCACCTTTTTAATCTGTCTCCAAACTGACCTCGCTAATTGGAGTAAAGGTAATAATCGGGGAGTGCTGTGTTTATTTGTTTTGAAAATTAAAGTGGGCAGTCAATTCTCACAACATGTGCCAGGTGACTTTCGGAGTTACGCCCCCGTCTCACAGAGCAAGATCGCTGTTGCGTCACCGATTTTGTGATGCAACAGCGATCTCGCTACGTGTGACACATAGCGGCGATCGGGCCCCTGCTGCGATTTTGCTGATCGTGCTCGAATGTCCTGGGCCATTTTTTGATCGCTGGTGTCCCGCTGGCCAGCATGCATCGCTGTGTTTGACAGGGACAACGACAAACAACCTCAATACTACAAGTCTGAGAGACAGGGTCCCAATGACCATTGTATCGTTCGTATCGTTGCTGGGTCGCTGGTGAGATCTGACTGACATCTCACCAGCGACCTTGTAGAGACGCACCAGTGATCCCTACCAGGTCGCATCGTTGTCGGGATCGCTGGTGTGTCGCCAAGTGTGACGGTACCCTTAGATAAGTGGTATTCAGGCATCCATCTACTCAAGACCTTAAGCCCCCGTCACACATAGCGATCTAGCTAGCGAGATAGCTGCTGAGTCACAAGTTTTGTGACGCAACAGCGATCTCACCAGCGAGATCGCTGTGTGTGACACTGACCAGCGACCGGCCCCCCTGCTGGTTATCGCTGATTGTTCTGGAATAGCCAGGACATTTTTTTGATCGCTGGTCTCCCGCTGGCCAGCACGCAATAGCTGCGTGACAGGCGGGAGACCAGCGATCAGCGCGCTGGTAACTAACGGACGGTGCTTAGAAACCCGATGTGTACCTTAGTTACCAGCGCGCTGATGCAGGGAGCTGGTAACTCAGGTACACAGAGGGTTTCTAAGTGACGCGCGCCCCTTAGAAACTCGACGTGTACCTTTGTTACCAGCTCCCTGCATCAGCACGCTGGTAACTAACGTACACAGCGACGCCGCGGGCTCGGCGTTGTTGGTGCAGCTGCCTGTTTGACAGCTCACCAGCGATCACATAGCAACTCACCAGCGATCCTGACATGCTGATATCGTTGTCGGGATCGCTGGTGAGTCGCTATGTGTGACGGGGCCCTTAATCTGCCCAGCAAGATAATATAAATAAAAATCTGGCAGCGCCGCCCCACCCCACCCCGCCCATCTGTTTAGGTCTTTGTAAAGTAGATCATTTAAGCTTGGGTCTGGTTTTTCCCCATATCAAAGAGGTAATTAGAGAATTTAGATTTACAAAAAAAGGCTTAAGCCCCAGTCGCACTAAGCGACGCACCAGCGATCCCGACAACGATATGACCTGGTCAGGATCACTGGTGAGCTGTCAAACAGGCAGATCTCACCAGCGATGAGGACCAGTGACGATGCGGGTAACAAGCGACGCACGTCTCTTAGTTACCCGCTGTGTACCTTGGATACCAGCGTGTTCGCAATGGGGGCTGGTATCCAAGGTAAACAGAGGGTAACTAAGAACGCGCAGCGCTTAGTTACCCGCTGTTTACTTTGGATACCAGTTCCCAGCGTCTACTTACAGCTCTGGGAGCTCGCTGATGGATCGTCTCCCACTGCCACACGCAGCGATGCATGCTGGCCAGCGGGAGACCAACGATAAAAAATGGCCCAGGCCATTAGAGTTTGATCGGCGATACCCGTCGGGGGGCGGTCACTGATAGGTGTCACACACAGAGATCTCGCTGGCGAGCTCGCTGTTACGTCACAAAACTTGTGACTCAGCAGCGATCTCGCTAGCGATCTCGCTTAGTGTGACGGGGCTTTAGGGATCAGCAGCACACTGTGTTGGAGGGAATAACTAAGCTTCATCTTAATGAGGTTTATGCGACCAGAAACAGATAGCGGGAGTTTACTCCGCGATGCAAATTTAAGCTTAACTAGATCCAATAGTGGAAGGATATTAAGTTGTAGGTCAATTTCACAATTTTTGGGAATGTTAATTACTAAATATTTAAAATGTGACACAATAGGCAACGAAGACAGAGTTGTGAGAAAGGGGCAACAAGATGGATTTCTCCCAGTTAATCTATAGACCCGAGCATTTACTGAATTTATCAATGGTTCCAATCACATATGGCAGCGTCTCCTCTGTTTTATCCATGAATATCACCATGTCATCAGCATAAAGGCCGATAGTATCTAGACGATCTGCTATGCTTATGCCCTTGATATTCAGAGAGGACCTTATGTGTATTGCCAACGCCTCGATCACAAGGGCAAAGAGCACCTCTGCGGCGTCCCTCTAGACAGAGAGAATGGTTATGATATAGTTATTTATGATTACACGAGCCTTAGACTTTGCGTATATTGTGCTAATCCATTTTCGAAATCCATCACCAAAACCATATTTCCGCAAACACGCAAATGGGAAAGGCCATTCAAGGGAGTCAAAGGCCTTAGCAGCGTCTAACAATGCCAAAGCCCAAGTATTGTCTGACACCAAAGAACTATACTGAACCACCGACTGGACCCGCGTAATATTAATGGAAGTGCTCTTGCCAGGCATGAAACCAATTTGGTCAGGGTGTATGAGATCCAATATAACCGATTTCAGTCTGGTAGCCAGATTACACCCCCCCTCACAATCCCCTGAAACACCTCTAAGAGAAATGGCGCTAATACATCTTTATACAGCTCAATAGGGAACCCATGCGGTCCAGGAGCCTTCCCAGAGGCCATATCCATCATAGCACACTCTATTTCTTCTATAGTGAAGTCAGCAGCGTCCAAAAGAGCCCGCTGAGTGGAGTCTAATATGGGGAATTTAATGTTTGATAAGTAATCCAGACATTCCTGGACACCAAGACCACCCCCAGAAGTATATAATGTATTATAGTAGTCAGAAAAGCAATGACGTATATCCTCAGTTGAGGTCGCTATTGAATTATCTGGTTTCCGAATGTGAAGTATAGTGTTAGATGTGTTATGTTGGCGCACCAAAAAGGCCAACAATTTACCTGCCTGGTTTCCCAATTCAAAGTAGGACTGACGAGTAAAAAATAGTTTGTGTTTAGATTTAGCATCCATATTTTGGGAATATAACCTATGGGAAGTCAACCATGCAACTCTATTATCGGTAGTCTGACTGGATATATAAGCTGCTTCTAACAGTAAGGCTATGTGCACACGTAGCGGAACTCTTGCAGAAGTTACCGCGAGAATTTCGGAATTCCATTCCGCGGGGAAAAATCGCATTTTAAATTCCTGCGGAAAAACTAGCGATTTGCAAGCGTAATTAGCTTGCAGAATGCTAGCGTTTTCCAAGCGATCTGTAGATAATGTTTGACTAGTGTGACCAACTTTTTACTATTGAGGCTGCCTATGCAGCATCAGTAGTAAAAGATAAAATGTAAAAAAATAAAAAATATTGTTATTCTCAACTTCCGGAGTCCCGCGCAGCCATCCCGCCTCTCTCCATGCTCCCGGTCCTAGTAATCCTTTGCGCGAATGACCGTGAGATGTCGCACTCCCGCGGCGTCATCGAGAATGACCGCGAGACCTCAACGTCATCGCGGTCATTCTCGCAAAGGATTACTGGGACCGGGAGCGTGGAGAGAGGCAGGAAGACTACGCGGGACGCCAGAAGTTGAGAATAACAATATTTTTTATTTTAATTCTACTTTTTACAGGGATATGGTACCCACAGCCCGGAGGACAGTCTCCTCTCCTCCGGACCGTGGGTACCATCCGCAAATGTTCTGCTTACTTTTCGAATGGTGGGCATAGCCACATGCGGGAAGTAAGCAGAACAATGCATTCCTATGGGTGCGGGATCGCCGCAATTCCGCTAAATTATTCAGCATGCTGCGTTTTTTACCGCGAAGCGATTCTGCAGCGGAAAAAACTGCAGCATTAGCACAGCATTGCGGAATCCCATAGGAATGCATGGGATGCTTATTTTTCGCGTTTTCTCTGAAAAATCGCGTGTTTAAAACCGCCGCGAAAACGCAAAAAAAACTGCGACGTGTGAACTCAGCCTAAAACATGTTTGTAATGCAAAACCATTTATTCCCTAGAAGAAAAAAAAAAAAAATATATTACATACACAATCTTGGGATTAAAGCAAGGAATTTTAAACTTCAAATGGTAATAACTTTAAATGAAATCACAATTTTCTGTCACCATATAGCCGAATGCATTATTCCGGTGTTTTCTTGCATTACCTGCATTGATAGTAACACTGTCAGCTACTGTATCTCCGATCATCACATTGTGGTCCTTAGACATGCTGCCCGATAAGCTGTGCTGAGCTGTGGGGGCAGGCACTGAAGTGTAGAGATACCCGGACTGTTGCTGTATTTCCGAGCTTTCTGACATGTGATCAGAGGAGGAGGCTGAAGACGAAGCAAAGAGTCATTAACACACAATTGAACCTGCATAATACATATATTAGTTTATGAAGAATAATAAACTTTACAGCTCCAAAATGAAAACAGTCCTTTCTTCAGCACAAATAAATAGCAAAACAGTCCTTTCTCTGGGTAAGGCAAAGTAATCAAACGGTCTCACCAACTTGGTTTTACAGGCACTTCTCAGTCTCTATTACAGACTGTCCATCAAGAACAGTCTGTCTCCAGGTCTATCACAACACAAACTACTGAGCTATTCACAGCTGCCAGTTATTAGGCCTGCAAGACCCAGACTGGAGTTTAGGAGCAACATTTCCCACTCATGCTCTTTTTGGTCACTCCTAAATCCTGGACCCAAAATCCAGTCAAAATAAAAACCATCTCAGTCAACACGTACCTGTCATCCAGATCCTTACCACCTGTATTAAATATATATATAATTTTACACACACCAATAGTAATCTAATATATAAAGCTCAATGTGGGTGTGTATGCATGTATGTCCGGGACTGGCATCCGCACCGTCGCAGCTACAGCCACAAAATTTTGCACAGTCACACGTCTGGACCCCAAGAGCGTCATAGGCTATGTTGTGAGGCGAAATTTTAACCCCGCGCGTTCCAATTCACCAAACAATTTTGCCCCTATCTACATAATAGGGAAAAAGTGAAAGGAAAAGTGTTGGAGGCTAATTGACAGCTGCCAGATGTGAACAAGGGGGACTTAAAGAATGAGAGCAATGGCGCCAAAGAGTATATACCGTACAGTTGCTAAGGTGGGGCCCTGACATGGGATACTCACCACACACGGGGATATAAACACACACACAAAATGCGCCACACACTACCACGTGCTTCACCGCATATACCACCCTCAGCACACATTTCACCACACATACACCAACCTCGCCACATAAAAGTCGAAACACAAAAGTCGCCACTCAAAACTCGCCACGCTGTCCCAGAGCTGTTTAAGAGATGAAAAATGAGCTGTGATTGGTTGCTATCAGCAACAGTTTTCTTTGTAGACAGTTGTGGTAACTGAGGCCTATTATTCTTATCATTTCTATGGTGTTATCGTGCTTCTGTAACGCTGGAAGTAACACAATTTATTACTGTGCCAACACAGACCACCCTCTGACACAGACTGCAGGGGGAGCCCAGTATCACACAGGAGAGGATTAGATACACAGCTCACCAGTCAGTATCACACAGGAGAGGATTAGATACACGGCTCAGCAGTCAGTATCACACAGGATAGGATTAGATACACGGCTCAGCAGTCAGTATCACACAGGATAGGATTAGATACACGGCTCAGCAGTCAGTATCACACAGGATAGGATTAGTTAGGCAGCTCAGCAGACAGTATCACACAGGATAGGATTAGGTACACAGCTCAGCAGTCAGTATCACACAGGAGAGGATTAGATACACGGCTCAGCAGTCAGTATCACACAGGATAGGATTAGATACACGGCTCAGCAGTCAGTTTCACACAGGATAGGATTAGGTACACAGCTCAGCAGTCAGTATCACACAGGATAGGATTAGATACACAGCTCAGCAGTCAGTATCACACAGGATAGGATTAGATACACGGCTCAGCAGTCAGTATCACACAGGATAGGATTAGATACACGGCTCAGCAGTCAGTATCACACAGGATAGGATTAGATACACGGCTCAGCAGTCAGTATCACACAGGATAGGATTAGATACACGGCTCAGCAGTCAGTATCACACAGGATAGGATTAGATACACGGCTCAGCAGTCAGTATCACACAGGATAGGATTAGATACACGGCTCAGCAGTCAGTATCACACAGGATAGGATTAGTTAGGCAGCTCAGCAGACAGTATCACACAGGATAGGATTAGGTACACAGCTCAGCAGTCAGTATCACACAGGATAGGATTAGATACACAGCTCAGCAGTCAGTATCACACAGAATAGGAATAGATACATGGCTCAGCAGAGAGTATCACACAGGATAGGATTAGATACGCAGCTCAGCAGACAGTATCACACAGGAGAGCATTAGATACACGGCTCAGCAAACTATCACACAGGATAGGATTAGATACACGGCTCAGCAGACAGTATCACACAGGAGAGCATTAGATACACGGCTCAGCAGACTATCACACAGGATAGGATTAGATACACAGCTCAGCAGACAGTATCACACAGGATAGGATTAGGTACACAGCTCAGCAGACAGTATCACAGAATAGGATTAGATACACGGCTCAGCAGTCAGTATCACAGAGGATAGGATTAGATGCACGGTTTTTATGTGCAATATAATCATTATAATTTGTTATAACTAACCACAGTTGGTTACTATACCCAGGCAACGCCCGGCTCTTCAGCTAGTATATGATAAAAACACTCACAATTGACAACTGACCAGTCCCTGTAATCTGTGACATCGTGTTCCGCACCCTCCTCGACAGCTGCAGTCTCTTCAATCTACCCATAAGAAAATATATAGGTTACATATCTAAAGACATAGAATACAATGTGGAAGCTCTGAGATCACAAAGTGAATTAGTAAAATCTTGGTCATCAAAATATCCTTATTTGAAAAAGCTCATCCTGCTTGTTCTTAGTGGTAACGTACCAGAGGGAGGCCCAGTCCAGCCCGTGCCCAGTTAACTGTAGAGAGTTTTTCCTGCAGGGTGGAGGCCACCGGACTTACAAGGTTTCCCGGGGGGAAGATGGGTCCTTGACAGCTTGGACATTGGTATCCAGCTGGTGCAGTGTTTGGTGGAAGCTGTGAGGCCAAGTCATTCAAACAGGACCAGTGGAATAAATCTGGAGCAACATAGAAAAATAATCGTCATTTCTAAACTACAAAAAAGGGGATCACTCGTGTAATATGGCAAAATTAATTAAGTGCTTTTTACATGGCATCCTATAGATGCTGTGTAGGTGGTACAATAGTGGCCATGGACATTTGTTAGCATATGCCATTTTGCTCAGCCAGATGTGTCAATCACCTAATCTCTATCGGCCTCTGTACAATCAAACATTTATTTTTCAGGAGAAAAAGAAACATTGATGGTGGGACTACAAACGGGAAACAATCAGCTTCTTCCCACAGTTATTCTATGTTTATGGCTAGCATTAAAGGGTTATCCACATCCTACCTTCTACTTGCCAGAGGGCGGCGAGCTCCCACTTGCGTGACAGATCAGACCAGCAGCATCAACGCTTTGCTGCCCCAAACTGAGCATTCTCCAATGTTGCACACAAAAGCAGCAACGGAGGAGTCCAGTGACACATTAGTTGGCCAGATGCAGTAAAGCTTCAGAGCAGCACTTACAAGCTCTATAGAAAATAGCTTGTAAGCACAATGCACTTTTCCTAGGAAACCAGCCACCGCTGATAGATATAAAATTAATTTTAAAAAAAATGTAACAATTAGGTGGGAAATGCACCGAACTGCTTGGCCATGGAATGTCACATCAAACACCTCATTGACATATTTGACTACACAACCATTTCTGGCAAAAGCAGCAACAAATTAGGAGAGTAAATTTAACGTTCTTATCAGTGCTACATACCCAGAAGATTAATATGCTTAGTTTGAGCAGTCATTTTGTGCTGATATTAGGCCGATAGCCATCTGTCCACATGGCCAAGCATTCAGCTGTTTTCAATGGGGAGAGAGGATCAACCCCTTAACTACCAGGGATATTTTTGGTTTTCCATTTCCATTTTTCCCGCCCCTTCTTTCCAGAGCCATAACTTTTTTATTTTTCCGTCAATATGGCCAGGTGAGGGCTTGTTTTTTGCGGGACGAGTTGTACTTTTGAACGACATCATTGGTTTTACCATGTCGTGTACTACAAAATGGGAAAAAAAATCCAAGTGCGGTGAAATTGCAAAAAAAGTGCAATCCCACACTTGTTTTTTTGTTTAGCTTTTTTACTAGGTTCACTAAATGCTGAAACCGACATACCATTATGATTCTCCAGGTCATTACAAGTTCATAGACACCAAAAATGTCTAGGTTCTTTTTCTATTTAAGTGGTGAAAAAAAAATTCCAAAGTTTGTTTAAAAAAAAAAAAAAAAAAAAAAGGGCTATTTTCCAAGACCTGTAGCGTCTCCATTTTTCATGATCTGGGGTCGGGTGAGGGCTTATTTTTTGCGCGCCAGGCTGACATTTTTAATGATACCACTTTTGTGCAGATGCATTCTTTTAATCGCCTGTTATTGCATTTTAATACAATGTCACAGCAACCAAAAAAACGTAATTCTGATTTTGATTCTTTTTCTCGCTACACAATTTATCGATCAGGTTAATGCTTTTTTTTTTTATTGATAGATCAAGCGATTCTGAACGCGGCGATACCCAATACGTGTATGTGTGATTTTTTTTTTTTTATTGTTTTATTTTGAATGGGACGAAAGGAGGCTGATTTAAACTTATTTTTTTTTTATTTTTTAAAACATTTTTTTTTTTCATTTTGGCATGCTTCAATAGCCTCCATGGGAGGCTAGAAGCATGCCATACTTGATCAGCTCTGCTACATATAGGTGATGAGCAGATCGCCGATATGTAGCAGAAATACTGCATTGCTATGAGCGCCGTCCACCGGGTGGCGCTCATAGCAACGTGGCATCAACAACCATAGAGGTCTCCAGTGACGGTGCTCAGTGATGCGCGCATTTCCGGCCGCGTGTCCGGAAGTGCCGGTGAAATGCGTTTGACAGCGGCGTTTAACGGGTTAATAGTCACAGGCAGATTGCGATTCCACCTGCGACTATTGCGGGCACATGTCAGCTGTTCAAAACAGCGGATGTGTCCCGGCTTTGATGCGGGCTCACCGCTGGAGCCCACCTCAAATCGGGGGAGACATCCAATGACGGGCAAAAAGGAGTAAACAATAAGGCCGGGGTCACACTAACCGACGCAAAATACGGTCAGTATTTTACATGCGTAATACGGATGAATGGCCCCTAAACAGTGCTCCGTATGTCATCCGTAATCAAGGTGTGGTCGCGTATTTTGCGCATGTAAACATCCGTATGTAATCTGTATGGCAAGATTTTCTCGCAGGCTTGAAAAATGGACATATAATGGAGCCCTATGACAGGGTTATAACAGAAACCAAAGAATAGACACATAGAATGCATATGTATATATATATATGTATTCTATGTGTCTATATCTATTCTTTTGTTTCTTTATTAAACCTGTCAGTGTGAGTTTACTGCATAGCGCACTGAATTGCCGGATTTGCTAAAAGACACCGGGTGCGTATTTCTCGCAAGTCACACATCTGGTCCGTGTGTAATCCGTATTTTTTGCGCACCCATAGACTTGCATTGGCGTACTGCGGGCGTAGTACGCTGACAATCGCAGCATGCTGCGATTGGCACGGAGCGTAGAATACGGATGAGAAATATACGGCTGGTGCGAGGGACCCCATAGAGAATCATTGGTCCGTGTGTAATGCGTGCTTTTAGCGCCTCTCACTCGGCCGTATTCCTCGCCAGTGTGACCCTGGCCTAAAAGTAAAAATCTCTCCATTCTTGAGAACAGAGAGGATTTTTAAGAAAAGGTAAATTGCAAAGCTGCTTGTTTTTACAAGCAATTTCCAATTTTAACCATTTATGATGATGAGAAAACCCTTTTAAATGTTTGTTTACATGCACCTCATGTACAAAAACTGCAGACCACCTGAGTAGAGACGATGATTTCATCACATCCAGAGTTATTAAAGAATGTAAAATAGTCCCGTACCATAACACACAAGGCGGGCGGTCTCTTTAGAAGATAGCAGGGTGTTACATAGCCGGCAGTTCGGATTGTAGTCGCTGTCCTGAAGCCACTGTAGGTACGACTGAACAATGCACTGGAACACAATGAAGGTTTTTACAGGGTTAGTCCCAGCTCAGAGATATATATATATATATATATATATATATATATATACACACAGCAGGTCCGCAGCAAGCGAAAGCGACTTTCACAATGCCACAAGACCAGCCTCCTTCCTGAGACAGATGAGGGGCCCACCAAATAAAGTGCATCTATCAGAGATAGCGAGTGTATGTACCATATGTCAGAAATGAGAATACTCCTTTACGAGGGGGCAGAAGACTCTGGACACTGTGGACGATATTAATCACAGAATCGGCACGATGGTTACCAGCCTCACCTTTGGATGATTGGCCACCAGACAATGTTCACAGACATTTACACGGTGTTCAAAGCAGAAGAGATTTGTCACTTTCCTCTTGGGACATTTGCAGAGACCCATGATGGCAGCGACACCTGTTAGACAGATTGGGAACAAAAAAATAAATAAATTATCAGATATCAAAATATTATTTAAAATGTATTTAAAGGGGTTTTCCATGCTTTTGTTAGACAGATCCCCTAACCAATAAGACAATCAATGTAATTAGATTCTTCACTAATCGGATTCAGTCTGTTACGGTAACGGGCAGCAAATGTTAGCCCCTGAAGAAGCACCAAAAGAACGAAACTAAACATTTCCCAACTTTCCATTAAAGTACGTACGACAAACAAATTTGGCCAGCAGGATGATATTTGGCCCGCGACACATAACGGGTCCCCCGAATATATTTGGCCCACAACACCGGCCGGTTCCCTTGCCCAGCATTGCGTCTTCAACTAGATCGGCATCCTAGATACCGATACAGTTGAAAGCATTGATGGAGGACGCTCCCTCTCTCATAATTCCCCCTCTGCGGCTGAAGTCTCGGTGCAGTGGGTGCGATAACGTCTTTACAATGCACCCGCTGAATCAAGATGTGGAGAGGATCTGAAGACAACATTAAGAGACTGGAGCAGCTGGGGAAAGGGCAGAGGTATTTATCTTTAATGAGGAGCCATTACACAGCATCGAGCACTCTGTGAGGTCCATTACACAGCATCGAGCACTCTGTGGGGTCCATTACACAGCATCGAGCACTCTGTGGGGTCCATTACACAGCATCGAGCACTCTGTGGGGTCCATTATACTGTATGGAGCACTCTGTGGGGTCCATTATACTGTATGGAACACTCTAGGGGGTCCATTATAGTGTATGGAACACTCTAGGGGGTCCATTATAGTGTATGGAGCACTCTGTAGGGGCCACTATACTGTATGGAGCACTCTGTAGGGGCCACTATACTGTATGGAGCACTCTGTAGGGGTCACTATACTGTATGGAGCACTCTGTAGGGGCCACTATACTGTATGGAGCACTCTGTAGGGGCCACTATACTGTATGGAGCACTCTGTAGGGGCCACTATACTGTATGGAGCACTCTGTAGGGGCCACTATACTGTATGGAGCACTCTGTAGGGGCCACTATACTGTATGGAGCACTCTGTAGGGGCCACTATACTGTATGGAGCACTCTGTAGGGGCCACTATACTGTATGGAGCACTCTGTAGGGGCCACTATACTGTATGGAGCACTCTGTGGGGTCCATTATACTGTATGGAACACTTTTTGTGGCCAATATGCTGTATGAGGAACTGAATGGAGCCATTATACTGCATGAGGGCAGTGTGGGGATCACAGTTAGAGAATCATACTGTGATGGGGTCAGCTTCTTAGTCGGGGGGGGGGGGGGGGAAGATTGACTAAGGGGGTACAGTAGGGTCACCACACTGTGTGCATGGAGGGTCCTGTGGAGGAATTCACTGTGGGGGCATCACACTGTGTTTAGAGGCACTTTTGTTTGCATCTTATTTTATTATTCAATGTTTTTTATCCTTTATTATTACATCTTTAAATTAGGCCATATGCTTTTTACTTCTCTTACATAACATATTACAATACTTTAATCTAAGATCTATTAATTAAAATGTACTTTGCTCTTGGGACAACCCCTTTATGTTTGTTTCCATAGTTCATAGTTATATAAAGAAAAACTTCCTCAACTGTAGACTGTTTTTTTTTTTTTTAAATATATCTCAAGGTTGTCCCACGACTTTGTCCAAGATTTTCATTTTCGCCCTGTGTGTATTTGAGCTTGACATCGGTGCATTAAAAGGTACAAGTCGGATCTCATGCTGTATTCTTACAATTTGCGTGCAGATTTACATCCAGCCTGTGGATAAGATTTGCCAAAATCTCATCCCATTTGCTAGTACTGTAATGCTCTGTGGAATTTACATCTGTCTCATGTGAACGTTCCCCGAGACGGATTTAGCCTATCTTCACATCTGCGTTCTTCATTATATTTATTCTGCTCGGTTATAGGAGCAGAAAAACAAAGACGACGGCAGTGTAACCGTGCCATTCTGCAACGCACACTAATGGTGCCTGTCGCTGACTATAATGTGGGTCGTAGGGTTTACATAGTGGCGCTGTCCTCCTAACACACAAAGTGTACCGGCGAAACGTGCCAAATTAAGGAAGGAAATCCTTTCTACAGGTCTAAACTCAAGTGCACAAATGACAACAGTAATCACCTAATAAATCAGAGCAAAAACCGATGCAAATAACAATGAGCACAAGAAGAACTGGAGCAAAAGAGATTCGGGTTCATTATATTACAGGTCTGTCAACTAGGGTGACTACAGAAGTGATTCAACAAAGTCTGGGCACACCTATAGGAGGCGCAGACACTGGGGAACAGCGCCTATGTTATAGCAGGATGCGAGCACTTCCTGGGGAGCGTGGAGGACCTGGAAGAAATGGCCAGGAATCATGGCATGTGATAAAACAGCAACGCGCACCCTGGAAATTCACCGACACTCCGGTGGTCTGGTTATCTTTTCTCGTTATCTTGTAGTCATGATTTTCTAACTGGTAGCTGCAGACAATCACTGTTGTCACTGGTCATGTTAGCATGGTGGGCCCGTCGCCGCCGAGGACGATCATTGTCTGCAGCAGTCACGTGCGAGTAGTCGGAACATATGAACTGCAAGAGAAAGCAGCGGCGCTGGAGCGGAGGCAGACCCCAGAGGAGTAGAAGTTACTTACAGTAATTATTTTATAACATTCCCTCCTTTCCTTGGATAACAGCCTTCTAGGGGGTCTCAGACATTTGCACACGTCCATTTGTAATGGAATCAGGTAGAAAAAAACCCAGAAATGTAAAAACCTGATGCAGCAGATTTTGTATCCAGTTACATGCACATTTGCTCTGGTTTTGATCCGTTTTTACTAGAGGTCTTTGTTACCTTTAGTTATCTGTGCAGGCGCAGAGCTTAATAACTGATCAGATAAATGGACAATATAATAAACCCTTATGATCAGTTTCCTGTAGAAAAACGGCAAAGTCTATTCCATCTGCTATCCATATGTTTTTTAAAGAATGATAGGACGTGCAGGCTGCAAAAGACGAAATGGGGCAAACTGGTGACATTTAAGGGAAAAATAAAACCTAGTCAAATGGAAGGCTCCGGTAACGGATCATAAAAGATGGAAATAAAAACTAGATTGTGAGCACAGCCATTGAGTGGCCAGGTAACTGGCAGTGCTGCCGGAGGGTAAGGCGACCATACGCATCAGAAAGCTGGTTGTTGCGCACTTGTGCTAAGCATGTGCTCTGAACTACACACTGCCAGACCAAAAAAAAAAAAAAGAGCGAGAAAGAAAGGAAAAAAAGAGAGCGAGAAAGAAATACAGAGAACAGAGAGAAAAATATAGAGAAAGAAAAAGAGAAAAACAGAAAGGAAACAAGAGAGAAAGAAAAAAAGAAAGAAAAGAGAAAGAAAAAAATGGGAAAGAAAAAAAGAGAAAAAAAATTAAGAAGAAAAAAAAAAGGAGAGAGAAAAAAAGTGGTTGAGATTTTCCAGCTCTGAACTTTGAATCCCTATTGATTTCAGTGGGGTTCAGGTTAGATTCTGGCACCAGAATTGAACTGTGGACTAAAGTTTGGTCAGGTACCAGAACCCAAACTTCCACGGGTCGGCGCACCCATCCTCAGGATAGAGCGTGTGGCGCCTCTGCCCATTCATTCCCTATGGAGCTTACCGGGGCAGCAGGCTCCATTCTAATGGGGGGCAGCAGCGCCCCGTCTGCAGAACTCCGCCGGGCCCAGGGGCCTTGTTTCCACCAGAGAAACCCTCTAACAAGCCCAACACTTCTCTCTCCAATCTGCCTCTTGCTGGCTGCAATTTTATATATTTAGGTTTGTTTTACAGCCAAATTATTTGGCCTGAGATGTCTGATGACAGAGGACAATACACAGATCACTAGAAGACCCCACACTGAGGAAGCCGTGGAGATCCCACCCGAGCCATCAGCAGCTAGAGAAGCCGGAGATGGCTGATAACAGGGAACAATACACAGCCATGTCCGGAGCCATACCTTACCAGGGTCAATCACGCCCACCTTCTTGCTCTCACAGTGTCTTGCCCTTCCCGCCCCCTCTCCCCATTACACCCCGCACTCGGTGACTCTCCTCCTTTACCCCTTGGGGATGTTTTCTATTTTTGCTTCCCCACTACCAAGTCTGACTTCCATCTGCCACGTCTCTTCCGGGTGACAGTGACAGCCTCGGTGTCAGGGCGCAGCTCAGCTCGTCACTTCCTCCACACGCAATATGGCGGCGGATTGCGTGTCGCGACGTCACTTCCTGTTCCGGGAGCGCGGGACGTTTGAACGGATTCAGCTTTCTGTAGAGTTCAGCGATTTATAGGAAGTTTCAACAGCGCGGAATCCAAAAAGAAAGCCGCGACCTGGGAGAGGGGTCCGCGTTATGTAACCCGGTGCGGTACCGCAGCCATACACAGTCATCGTGTCACCGGGGAAGATACCTGGAGCCGCAACCATGTCTGATCTGAAGAAGAGGGGCGGCAGCCGAGGGACGGTCACCTGGGGGAAGGACAGTGAGTACTGTACTGTCGCCCTGTACTGCAATGTCCGCCGTAGAGGCTGCACCCAGGGCTGGAGGGAATACTCCCCCCGGCCCAAGATGCAGCCTCCTCTGGCCTGAGCTGTGCTGTCATCGTCATCGTCCCCCACCACTGGCCCAAGCCGCGTCGCCATCCCCCCATCTGGCCTGAGCTGCGCTGTCAGTCGTCATCTCCCCCTCCTTGGCCCGAGCCGCGTCGTTCTCATCCCCCCTCTGGCCCGAGCCGCGTCGTCATCAACCCCCTCCGATATGAGCTGCGTCGGCGTCATCTCCCCCTCATTGGCCCGAGCTGCGTCGTTGTCATCCCCCCTCTGGCCAGACCCGCGTCGTCATCAACACCCCCGACATGAGCCACATTGGCGTCATCTCCCCCTCCTTGGCCCGAGCCGCGTCGTTCTCATCCCCCCTCTGGCCCGAGCCGCGTCGTCATCAACCCCCTCCGATATGAGCTGCGTCGGCGTCATCTCCCCCTCATTGGCCCGAGCTGCGTCGTTGTCATCCCCCCTCTGGCCAGACCCGCGTCGTCATCAACACCCCCGACATGAGCCACATTGGCGTCATCTCCCCCTCCTTGGCCCGAGCCGCGTTGTTCTCATCCCCCCTCTGGCCCGAGCCGCGTCGTCATCAACCCCCTCCGATATGAGCTGCGTCGGCGTCATCTCCCCCTCATTGGCCCGAGCTGCGTCGTTGTCATCCCCCCTCTGGCCAGACCCGCGTCGTCATCAACACCCCCGACATGAGCCACATTGGCGTCATCTCCCCCTCCTTGGCCTGAGCCGCGTCGTTGTCTTCCCCCCCTCTGGCCCGAGCCTCGTCGTTGTCTCCCCCCCCCCCCCCCCCCCTCTGGCCCGAGCCTCGTCGTTGTCTTCCCCCCCCTCTGGCCCGAGCCTCGTCGTTGTCTTCCCCCCCCTCTGGCCCGAGCCTCGTCGTTGTCTTCCCCCCTCTGGCTCGAGCCGCGTCGTTGTCTTCCCCCCCTCTGGCCCGAGCCGCGTCGTTGTCTTCCCCCCCTCTGGCCCGAGCCGCGTCGTTGTCTTCCCCCCCTCTGGCTCGAGCCGCGTCGTTGTCTTCCCCCCCTCTGGCTCGAGCCGCGTCGTTGTCTTCCCCCCCTCTGGCTCGAGCCGCGTCGTTGTCATCCCCCCCTCTGGCTCGAGCCGCGTCGTTGTCATTCCCCCCCCTCTGGCTCGAGCCGTGTCGTTGTCATCCCCCCCTCTGGCTCGAGCCGCGTCTTTGTCATCCCCCCCTCTGGCTCGAGCCGCGTCGTTGTCATCCCCCCCTCTGGCTCGAGCCGCGTCGTTGTCATCCCCCCCTCTGGCTCGAGCCGCGTCGTTGTCATCCCCCCCTCTGGCTCGAGCCGCGTCGTTGTCATCCCCCCCTCTGGCTCGAGCCGCGTCGTTGTCATCCCCCCCTCTGGCTCGAGCCGCGTCGTTGTCATCCCCCCCCTCTGGCTCGAGCCGCGTCGTTGTCATCCCCCCCCTCTGGCTCGAGCCGCGTCGTTGTCATCCCCCCCTCTGGCTCGAGCCGCGTCGTTGTCATCCCCCCCCTCTGGCTCGAGCCGCGTCGTTGTCATCCCCCCCCTCTGGCTCGAGCCGCGTCGTTGTCATCCCCCCCCTCTGGCTCGAGCCGCGTCGTTGTCATCCCCCTCTCTGGCTCGAGCCGCGTCGTTGTCATCCCCCCCTCTGGCTCGAGCCGCGTCGCTGTCATCCCCCCCCTCTGGCCCGAGCCGCGTCGTCATCAACCTCCCCCCCCCCCAAACAGGAGACTCGTCGGCGTCATCTCCCCCTCCTTGGCCCGAGCCGCGTCGTTGTCATCCGCCCTCTGGCCCAAGCCGCGTCGTCATCAACCTCTCTCCCCCCCCCCCCCAACATGAGACTCGTCGGCGTCATCTCCCCCACCTTGGCCCGAGCCGCGTCGTTGTCATCCCCCCTCTGGCCCGAGCCGCGTCGTCATCAACCTCATTGGACCGAGCCGCGTCGTTGTCATCCCCCCTCTGGCCCGAGCCGCGTTGTCATCAACCTCCCCCCGACACGAGCCGCGTCGGCGTCATCTCCCCCTCATTGGCCCGAGCTGCGTTGTTGTCAACCCCCCTCTGGCCCGAGCCGCTTCGTCATCAACCCCTCCCCCCCCGACATGAGCCGCATCGCTGTCACCCCCCTCTGGCCCGAGCCGCGTCGCTGTCATCCTCCCCTCTGGCCCGAGCCGCGTCGTCATCAACCCCCCCCCCCCCCCCAAACAGGAGACTCGTCGGCGTCATCTCCCCCTCCTTGGCCCGAGCCGCGTCGTTGTCATCCGCCCTCTGGCCCAAGCCGCGTCGTCATCAACCTCTCTCCCCCCCCCCCCCCCCCAACATGAGACTCATCGGCGTCATCTCCCCCACCTTGGCCCGAGCTGCGTCGTTGTCATCCCCCCTCTGGCCCGAGCCGCGTCGTCATCAACCTCATTGGACCGAGCCGCGTCGTTGTCATCCCCCCTCTGGCCCGAGCCGCGTTGTCATCAACCTCCCCCCGACACGAGCCGCGTCGGCGTCATCTCCCCCTCATTGGCCCGAGCTGCGTTGTTGTCAACCCCCCTCTGGCCCGAGCCGCTTCGTCATCAACCCCTCCCCCCGACATGAGCCGCATCGGCGTCACCTCCCCCTCCTTGACCCGAGCCGCGTCGTTATCCCCCCTCTGGCTCGAGCTGCGTCGTCATCAACCCCACCCCCCTCCGACATGAGCCGCATTGGCGTCATCTCTCTCTCATTGGCCCGAGCTGCGTTGTCGTCCCCCCCCCCCCTCTGGCCTGAGCCACGTCGCCGTCCCCCCCCCCCCCCCCGGCCCGAGCTGCGTCGTTGTCACCCCCCAGACTATCCTACCCACATATCTTGGGTACCAAGAAAGAGGAAAAACCTGACCCCGTGCCCTAGAGTAGGTCAGGGGTCTTTAATGTTCCTTCTTTTCCCCCTGCAGGTATCACTCCTCCTGCCAGAAGATCCCAGAGAAATTCTGCACCTCTCAACAAATCTGCAGATGCCCCGGTAAGTTAAAGGCAAAGACCTGTCACAAATGTTGGGTATGGGCTACACCAGCAGATCACTGAGAGTCCTTAAAGGGAACCTGTCACCTCTTTTCTGGCCTACCAGCCAAAAATATCAGTTAATTGTCAGCTATACATACCACAACTAGTTCTGAAACCCCCTGACTCCCCATTTTGCTAGAGACTACCAGAGGTTAATATGCAGGTGGCTGCACATGCCCAAATTGGGATTACGGCTCAATGATGCGCTGAGATCTTGATCTGCAAGAGCGGCGCTGTTTTTCTGGAGACTGTAAGGTTACCACCTCTGCTGGGACACCCCCCTCCTCCCAGTCCAGGTCCCGCAGCATATCCACACTACTGCTGCTACCGGCTTCCTGCTGCTGCACTCTGCTCCTGTCTCCCGCAATCCCACTCCGCCGCCGCCCAGGTAAGGCTACATTCGAACCCCCATTTGCTTCAGAGTTTTTGGGGAAAAAAGTGCATCTTATGGTCTAAACAATACAGTAATTTTATTGGAAAAGATTCAGATCTAGGCTGCATTTATACATCTGTGTGACATGTCATAGTGCTATCCATTTTTTTTTTTTTTCCTCAGACCCCACATGGACCCATAGTTTCATTGATCAAAAAAAAATCATTTAAAAAAAAACAAAAAAAACAAAAGAAAATGAGTCAGTGAGACTCGGAGCTCGTCCTATTCTTATCTGATTCGGCTGTGAATGTAGCTTAACCTGTATTTTTTATGTTTTCGAATCCCAACCCCTTTGTATACTTAGGAGTCCAGTGGGCGGTCCTACTCGTGTGATCGCCATCCTTCCCTTTAGGTCTGTGCGTAAAGACAGTTATTAATCGCGCTGGTGTACAGAAGGCAGTGAGAATAATAGTTCTCCCATCTTACATGCTCTTTATTCCAGATGGCTGCACCAGTAATGAAGCGATCCATCACCGTGAAAAAATTCCTCCCTCGCAAAACACTGGTAAGTTCATTCATTTACTTTTTACCTCACACCATAATTGTGTTTCTGCACTAATTTCCCCCATGACATGAAAATATTTATTTTCCAAAATAAGAGAGTACTAACTTGGCCCGTGCATAATTTTCGCACATTGGCGTCGGGGCACAGGCAATTTTCAGAAAAAGCAAGCTGGTGAAATGTAAATGTATTTCATGAGCTGCTGGACACAGACAGGTATTTATATATGTAAAGATTGGTAATACAATAAATTGGTTTGATAAGTAGAGGCCAAAAAATGTCTTCGGTTGAGGTGCCATCTGCAGGTCATTGTGTCTTTCTGCAGGTTTATGAAAATGAATGTTTAAACTTTATTATGTGATCAAATCGTGGATGTTTGGTTTGTTTGGCTGTTTTCTTGTTGAAGGGAGCAAGTTTACCTTTCAAATGGTATATCGTGTGTGTGTGTGGGGGGGGGGGGGGGGCGGCGAAGTAATCAGCGAAAAAGCCGTGCATGTATACAAATGTGTATGCATATGTGACTCACCTGCAGTGAAGTGTGCAATCCTCCAATGTGCCTGAAATAGGCTGGGCAAGCACTTGAGCAAACTGGAAAGACCTCATGGCAAATGTTTGGATTCGTTTGTAATGTCTGTAAGCAGCTTTGTGGTAGTGTGCTTTGGGGTACTAGGGTGCCACCTGCAGGTCATTTTTCCTTACTGCAGGTTTGTGAAAATTAATGTTTAAACTGTATTTTGTGATCAAATCGTGGATGTGTGGTTTGTTTGGCTATTTTCTTGCTGAAGAGAGCAAGTTGACCTTTCAAATGGTGTTTGATTTGTGTTTGTGGGTGGAGTATGAACGGGGATACAAAGGAATCACCGAAAAACAGTGTTTAGAAATAACAGAATAGATAATCTATGTGCAGATCTGTTCTCAAATTTCCACTTGGCGTCAGATATCCTGAAATAACCAACCATAGAAAAAAAAAATAACTTGGGCTTTGTTTCCGCTATATGTTTGTGAGCGACACTGTATCGAATTAATGTTATGAGAAATTGGAGTCCTTAGTAAAATTTACCGAAAGGCAAGGACAGACATCTGGAAATAAATTACTCTACCCAAAAGTAAAGTGAAAGGGATTGGCCACTTAACCTTTAGAAAAAAAATCTGGGAGACATGATTTTGTGGCATCTACGAATATGAGATGTGACAAGACCTGCTTATCATTCTCCTTTAAGGTAGTGTGCCCACATTGAGGATTGTATGCGTTTTGCCGCGTTTTTTTGCCATGAAAACGCATACAGAACACACCCCATACATTCCTATGGCATTCCGCACATGCTGTGCTAATGCTGCGTTTTTTTCCGCGGCAGAATCGCATAGCGGAAAAAAATGCAGCAGGCTCATTTTTGCAGAATTGCCGCGATTCCGCACACATAGGAATGCATGAGATCCGCTTACTTTCCGCATGTGGCTGTGCCCACCATGCGCAAAGTGAGCGGATCATGTGTGGATGGTACCCACGGTCAAGGAGATTCTTCTCCAGGCCCTGGGTACCATATCCCTGTAAAAAATAGGATTAAAATAAAAAATCGGCTTATACTCACCTTCCGGCGTCCTGCGCAGTCTTACCGATGCTCCCGCCAACTCCCGTTCCCAGAGATGCCTTGCGGCAAGGACCTGTGATGACGTAGCGGTCTCAGTATCAAGAGACCGCTACGTCATCAAAGGTCAGTGTCGCAAGGCATCTCTGGGAACGGGAGCATCGCTAAGGCCTGGGGATGCTGCGGTGGACGCCGGAAGGTGAGAATATCACCATTTTTTTTATTTTTAACATTCTATCTTTTACTGCTGATGCTGCATAGGCGGCCTCAATAGTTAAAAGTTGGTCACACTCATCAATCACTATGTTTGACAAGTGTGACCAACCTATCACATTCCAAGCGACGCTTCAATTCGCTTGGAATACACTTGAATTCCGCACGCGAAAATCGCGTGAAAAACCCTTGTTTTCCGCTGGAAAAACGCATGCGAATTCCATGCATTTTTCCCGCGGCGGGAGTTGCAGAAATGCTGCGGAAATTTCCGCAGCATCTCTGCAATGTGGGTACGTAGCCTAAAGGGAACCTGCCATCTGGTTCATACTGGTGGAACTGTGGTGACCACAATCGGGTATGTTTCAGAGTCCATATACTTTAAAGATCCAACTATGGAATGGATCAGACTAGTCCGGTGCACCCCCAGACGGCTTTTCTATGTGCCATTGATGGTGACTGGCTGCTCTCCAAATCTTACTCATCTCTAGAAGTGCCTTCAAGAGCCAGATGGGGGCGACACCAGACTAGTCTTGTTTATTGCTTTGGTCCTCAGCCATATTTTCTTTCTATATTTTCTCTGAAACGCTGGAGAATTTCCCCACAAAATATACCCGGCTGCAATCATGCAATCAATCATGCAGCAGAGCGCTGATTCCTGCTGCCCGCTGTTTAGGTGGTATGAATCTCATTAATTGAAAAACAGTTTTCCAATATGAAGTTTTTCAATAGGAAGAGTCCTATTGACAGGTCTGATCACATGCTCCTCCATCAGCGGACAGGAGCGCAGCGCGGTTTGTGATGAAGGCTGTGTTAACAAGTGCAGGAGGAGAACATATAATACTAATCAGCACCACCAAATCATGTTCCCCAACAAATAATGTGGCTAACCCCTTTAAGGTGACATACATGTGAGATGGCTATATGCCACTGCTATCTCTCCAGACTACTAAAGGGATGTAAACTGAATCATTTAGGTAGGTAGAAGAGAGAAGCCAGTATCTGACATGTCAAAATCAATAACTGAGAAAGGGTCAGGCCTACTGAAATCCAACATGTCCGATTCTGCTTTCCCCAATGTCTGTCACTGCAGGACAGTTGGGCTGGCCCCATACCCTATATTGGTCCACCAGCACCTATAGAATCAGCAAACATTGATATGTTTATGGACAGCTTTAGAAGATCTCTCAGCATTATGGAATAGTCCTTTTACTAGGGTAGATCAACAGCTTCTAGGTAAGGACCCTCTTACATGGGCCGATGCAAATTGCAGGGGGGGGGGGATGATCGTTAATACAATTGTTTGGTTCCCATATTGTTTGCATATTGTCTGCAGCACATCTACAGTTTCCACGGGGGAATGTGCTGCCAACAATCAGTTTTTAGGCACTTAAAAGATGCAGCCTAATTGAGAGCTTTTTCTCAGCAGTGGGCATTTGCTTAAGGCGCTCATTTACACACTGATGTAGGGTCTTGTCATCGGTGTAATGGTAAAATGGGACCAATATCAAAACCATCTCTTGAGTGGGGATGTGTCATCCTCCTATTAAATATGGCTTCATCATAAATTGAAATGTAAAAAAGAACTAACACTCCATCTGACCCTTGTTGCTTTATGATCTCCTGCTGTGAACAGGTAATTGAAGTATGTTATCTGATGGAGAGCAGACACAAAGTCTACAAGAGGCTGGGAGGAGTTACTTTTTTCGCACATGAAAATAAGTTTCAGCTCTTCAAAGCTACATTTGGCCAATAATGTCAGACAGGAAGGCACTTTTTCCAGTTATGAATATTTTTATTTTTTTTGTTCTGTGACTGCCATACGCCATATAGTTGTGGGAGACTTTGGTGAACGTAATGCAGTTACTTACGGTATTGGGCAGCCTGCGCATAAGCTCCAAATTAACATCTGCTCAATGGATCACACATATCCCATGTTTCCTATCTATAGAGAACTAAGATCAAGATCATTAACATCTCCTGCCTGGGTCCTCTACACTACACCACAAACAGCGCTAGCTGCCCCACGCTTCCAGCTCATCTTAGGACCTCTGCCTGGTCCCTGCCAGACCGGACTTCTACATATGGCACTTTAGCCCCTCCTGCACATTCATACTGCCGTGATTGCTTCTTTTTCTCTTGTGCTTTAAGTGAGGTTTGAAAAAGACCCGACATAAGGTCGAAACGTTACCTCAACGCACTATTCCCCTGTGGTGTCTTCAATAATAAAAAAAAAAATTTTTGCATTGAAAATCAAAATTTCCCAGCGTGCAGCTGTTTTCTCTTCACTGGGTCCTCCAGGGGGGCAGACATCCTGAAAGTTCGGGATCTCATAATTTTTGGGACTGGAGCCTCTTCTCTTTGATCAGCCTCCTCTAAGCTCACCAAGTGGAGGTATGTGGCAGTGAATATTATCTAATAAATGTTCAGCCCTGAAAGATAAATCTTGCTGTAGGACTGCACCATTTACCAATCAGAACACCCCTTTTGCTAAGATCTGCGTCGTTTACATGACCTTTTCTTTTGTTTATCTTTTTTTGTTTTATGTGATTATATATGCTGCATTGCTTTGTCTATTTTTTTTAAAGGGAATCTGTCACCCCTTTTTTTGGACTATGAGCTGCTGGCATTGACATCAGGGGCTTATCTACAGCATTCTGTAATGCTGTAGATAAGCCCCCGATGTAACCTGAAAGATAAGATAAAAAAGAGTTAGATTATACTCAGCCCGGCGTCTGGTCCGATGGGTGTTGCCGTCCAGTGCCTCCCTTCTTCATACGATGCCGTCCTCTTATTCCCTTCTTGTCGCTGCTACGGCGCAGGCGCACTGCTCTGCCCTGTTGAGGGCAGAGCAGAATACTGCAGTGCGCAGGCGCCAGACCTCTCCCGACGCCTGCACACTGCTGGACTCTGCTCTGCCCTCAACAAGGCAGAGCAGTGCGCCTGCGCCGTAGCCACGACAGGAAGGGAAGAAGAGGACTGCATCGTATGAAGATGGAAGGCGACAACCATCGGACCGGATGTCGGGGTGAGTATAATCTAACTTGACGGTGTCTGTACCAGAGTGTATGTATCTTTATTTGATGGCTACCTCTTTCTTTTCCAGGCTGCACTTGTTTCTGCTGAATCTCTGCCTATTGCTGCATCCACAGTAGAACAACCCAGACCTTCCTCCGGTTCTGCTCGATCCAGCGTTGTACAGGCTGCACCACAGTCCACCCCAAAAGTAAGGATTTCAAGAAAGCCTGAAAAAGGCTGGTCTTACATGTCTGAATATTGACGACATTGCTCGGACCGGCTGCTATTCCACGGACTCAAACTGAACACCTACTCGGACCGTGAATGTCAGACCGGTGAAACCGCCTAATGCTTACAGATATTTGCTTCACTGCCGTCATGTGTGTGCGCTCTCCTAGGCTGAATGGAGCCACATCACTACTATAGCGCTAGCACTATATAACGCTACCTAACTTAGAGTAACTGCCAATTGCTTTTCATAAATTAATAGTACACATGAAAATAAGAAACTTTTGTAATATATCTTAGCAGAGAAATCTGCTTGTTTTTCCATCAAGCCTGATCTTTTACAATCAAAATTCTCAATTCATGGTCCAAATCTGTCCTCACTGAAGACAGACTTTGCAATCATTGAGATAGATGACAGTTGGTGAACTTGCAGCGGAATGTCTGTCTGCCTCTAGCTCCTCCCCTCTACATAGCATTTTAAAAGCACCAACTATCATCTTCTATCTCAACAATGTGAAAGTCTGTCTTCACTGAACACAGACTGTACAGGTTTTACCCATGAATTGAGAGTGAAAGATCAGTCCGAGAGGAGAAATCAGAGGAATCGGCTTCTAAGATATATTACAAAGATTCCTATTTTCACATAAACCAATCATTTATGAAATAGCAATTAAAACAACGATTTTTATTTAAGTCTGTTAAATTAATTGGCCCAGGACTTGGCAGATTTTTACGAAGTTTCTTTTCAATTTTAGGTGTCAAATGCTGCAGCAGCCCCAAGGAGAAGCACAAGGGTGAGTCCAGCGGCCGTGCATTAAAGTCACTATTATGCCGCTGTCTGGGTTTTGTTGGACCTGTCCTAATGTTTTCTTGGCTTACAGATGTGAAAGCAGTTCTTTGAAATTAAACAAAATAAGACAATAAAAATATATGGCCGTTAGTGTAAAAAATAAATAATAAAAAAAAAGGACGTGGCACTCTTATGTTTAAAAGGAACCTGTCGGCAAAAAAAAGTATTTACCTGCAGACAGAGTGGTAATCTTCAGGTAGAAAATTAAATATTATTCTCCTGGGAGCCGCTCGCTTCGAGTCATCGGGGCGGTGCAGGGAGCAGTTACCGATCACTACATAGTGAGCGCCCGGCACATTGATTGACAGCCGGCTCTGTAGCTTGTGTATGCGCAGCGTAGACTGTCAGTGTCACAGAGTGATTATAGTGCGCTCATAGTAGAGGGAGCGATGACTTAGGGCCCCGTCACACATAGCGACTCACCAGCGATCCCGACAACGATATGAACTTGTCAGGATCGCTGGTGTGTCGCTACATGATCGCTGGTGAGCTGCCAAACAGACAGCTTCACCAGCGATCAGGACAGCGACACGCGGGTAACAAGCGAGGCACGTCACTTAGTTACCCGCTGTGTACCCTGGATACCAGCTCCCAGCGCGAGCACGCTTAGTTACCCACTGTGTACCTTAGTTACCAGCGCGCTGGTGCAGGGAGCTGGTAACCAAGGTACACATCGGGTTTCTAAGTGGCGCGTGGTGCTTAGAAACCTGATGTTTACCTTGGTTACCAGCTCACTGATCGCTGGTCTCCCACCTGCCACACGCAGTGATGCGTGCTGGCCAGCGGGAGACCAGCGATCAAAAAAATGTCCTGGCCATTCCAGGACGATCAGCGATACCTGGCAGGGGGGCCGGTTGCTGGTGTCACACACAGCGATCTCGATGGTGAGATCGCTGTTGCGTCACAAAACTTGTGACTCAGCAGCGATCTCGCTAGCAAGATCGCTGTGTGTGACGGGGGCTTAAGGTCGTCCGGCACCATCCTCATTTTCTCCTCGGAGCTGTACTTCCATTTAAACAAGACCAGGATAAAGTGCAGCCCACGGGCCACATCCAGCCCTCTGTCTGATCCAGTCCAGCCATCCGCGCCTCGATATCTCCTCCGAGGAAGGAGTCGCCCACTCCTTCCAGTAATTCTCGCGTGCGACTGAGACAGCAGATGCCATGACGTCGCTTCATCACGTCTGCTGTGCTGAGAGTCAGTGCAACAGAGACTGGAGCAGAGTGGCAGAGAAAGGGAGCGAGGTGGGGGCTCACAATGTATATTATAGGGGAATCATACTGTATATAAGGGGCTGCATGTTGGCACATATGGTATATATGTAGGAGACTATGTGGGGGCTTATACGGTATATTGGGAGCTCTATCTGTATATAGGGGGCTGTGTATTGGGCTCATACGGTATATAGGGAAGCTGTGCAGGCACTCAGTATATGGGATGCGGTGTATGGGCTCATACGCTTTATAGGGGCTTTATGGGGGGTGGTAGAAAGTGGGTGGCGGCATAATTAATTCTGCTCAATATTTAGTAACACAGGTAATAATATAACAAAATTATAATTAATATTGATCAGAATTAATTTCCGTCTATTGGTTCGACCGCGGCACGCGCACACACACACCTGTAACGGTCTCTCATATAGCCCCCCAGGGAAATTGATTGCCCACCCCTGATTTTGATTGCACACAGCTGGAAATATTTCAAGCAAATTACCACTATGTCTGCAGGTATATTCACTTTTAATTTTTGGGGGTGTTTGCTGACAGGTTCCTTTTCAAAGTGTCCCTTTGCATGGGCCAATGTTTCTAGCTTCTACCAAACCAAACCTGCCCGCTTATGTGAAGGATCCAGCAGCTCGATGACTGGGATCTAAACTATTTGACTAGATGTGCTTTCTGCAATCATGCTCCATTCTGGACTTTCAGATCATGCCATCACTTCTATGTTCTAACAACTTGTTATTCCCTTACAGGTTTCTCCACACATCGGGAAAGAGAATACAGTACTTGACAAGTCCCAAAATATTACTAAAAGTGTCTCTGACCAATCCACAGTCTCCAAAATAGACGTCCTGTCTCCTATTCTTCTGAACATCCCCCAGTCGCCCACCTCTGACGACCGGCGGGAGGTGATGTCTCAGAAGGTCCGGCGCTCCTACAGCAGGTTGGACATGTCTATGAGCGGCAGCTCATTTCTGTACAGTCCCACCAAACACTCGGATTCATCTGACACCTCCACCCCAAACCTAGCATCTAAACCGGGGCGGAAGTCACTTTTTGGATTTGCTAAACTGAACACAGAAGATGATGTGGAGATCAAGAAAGACAGTGAGCGATTGAAACAGACATTTAATGAGAGCTCAATGGGGGCCTCCATGCGGCAGTCTGCAGATGAGCCGGATATGAACATCCCAGGGGTGGCTCTTGCCAAGCAGAAGAGGAGAAAACGCAAAGTTCCACAAATTGAGGTAGGAGTGGCAAACTTGGATTTATTTATTTTTTTCTGGGTGGGGTGGGATCCATTGTTAGACATGATCTATAGGAAACCACTTGGTCTTTCCATGAATATCAACAGAACGGTATAAAAGGGAATCTGGTGTCACCTGCCCAAACTGTTCCTAACAAGTTTTTGTTTTTTTTTGTTTGTGTTTTTAAACTACCTTATTTTTTGGACTACTAGAAGATGAACCTTTTATTATGAGGTCTGGACAACAAAAAAAGGGAGAGGAATCAGTAATTAAAACTTTTTTTTGTGGTCTGAGGAAGCTGAGGGGTTAATGCATTAGTCAACTGTCTAGTTGGGTCATTAAAAGTAGGTGAGGCAAGAGTGGTGTAGGCATGTATGAAGCAGTCAGCTCAGGTTAGGAGACTCCTAGTCTAGTTGGGTCTTACAATGTAAGATATCTGCTTAAAGGGAACCTGTCAGCAGGATTGTGCATAGTAATCTACAGGCAGTGTCAGGTCGGCGCCGTTAGACTGAATAAAATGATACCTTGGTTGATGAAATCCTTCTTGTGGCTGTTATCTTTATTTTCAGTTTTGTGTTAATGATTTGCTTGTGCCTCAAGGCGGGGCTGGGGTATGTATGCTCTGATTAGCTATTCCTAATGCTGACTGCTGACAGGTCACTGATCCCTCACTGGCCTGTCCCCTAGTTTGCATAATGAATATACTAATGTGTGTATTTGAAAAAAAGGATGTCACTTAATCAAAACTGTGGCGCTTGCGCACTTTCTCTTATCGGTTAGTGCCTATTATCTTCCTGTGTTTCATAGAAAAAAAAATCACCATCAATATGGTGCCATCTGGAGCGCCTGCACATTAGAGTCTATCACCTTCTCATGCATGCAACTGTGCAAGCACAGCCACCAGCTCCTTGATGATGCAGCCAAAAAAATATATGCTACAGCGAAATGGCGCCAGAGGCGGCGCATGCGCAGTAGCATCTATCGAGTACCGAGAGATGCTACTGCACAAGCGCCGGCGCCATTTTGTTGTAGTGTACATTTTTTTGGCTGCAGCAACAAGGAGCCGGTGGCTGTGCTAGCGCAGTAGCATCTATCGGAACACAATAGATGCTGATGCGCCATATTGGGGGTGATTTTTTTTTTTCTCCTTTGAAACACAGGAAAATAATAGGCACTAACTGATGAGAGCGAGTGCGCAGGCGCCGACATTTTGATTAAGTGACAAGCTTTTTTTTTTTTTTTTTTTTTTTTTAAATACACGCATTAGTATATTTATTATGCAAACTAAGGGGCAGGTCAGTGAGGGATCAGTGACTTGTCAGCAGTCTGCATTATGAATAGATAATCAGAGCACCACATACCCCAGCCCCGCCTTAAAGAACAAAAATCTTATTAACACAACACTGAAGATTAAGAAACAACAACCCAGGTGTCATTGTAATCAGTATAATGCCGACCTTACTCTGTGTGTAGGTTACTGCCGACAGATTCCCTTTTTAAGAGGGATTTTAGGCAGCTTAGACACATATTGAAGGAGTTTTCTGGTTTGGAAAACCGCTATTCCCTGGCTGCAGTTTATTAAAAAAAAGACAAAAATGTTTCTTTACTCGCCCTCCTCTGGTCCAGAACAGTCGTCATCGCTGCTTTCGAAGTATGTAATTATCTGCAGCACGTTAGCCAATCAGTGGCTCTAAGGAGCTTGTGCTGTCAACTCCGGCAGAAATGTGGAGCTCCATGCTGGACCCAGGGAGGGTGAGCAAGGCTTGTTTGTTTTTTTTTGTTTTTTTTCTATTTTGTTTGTTTTTTAACTGCAGCCGGGGGACAGAGGTTTCCAAATCTGGAAAATCCCTTTTAACCACATATAACCTGTGCATGATAAAAAGGGACATCTATTAGGCCTCCACAACAGACTATTATTTATTATTGTTGTTGTTATTATTATTATATTTTTCAGCAATTCTCCATAAGTTTGAAGCACTTTTTCTCTACTCTTTTTGAGGTTTTATTTTGTTTTTATGCATCCGGAAGTGAGCGGCGCCCAGCAACATCCTTTTAAAACTTTAATTCCTATATAGAAGCTTAGAAGTAAAAACTACAAAAAGTGTTCATACTCACCGTAAGATGCCATTTGCTTAGCCTGCATACATTATTGTGTACATCTCAGAGCTGATGAGGCTGCTGTACTTTCTTTGAGATTCCATGTCAGAACAACTGTATAATCCTGATATTAAAAGGCAGGAACATTTGTTAAATGGGTGTATATGGCCATTCTGACGTGTTTTCAAGCTAAGTACACCAGATTCATCAGGTGTAAGATATATTTAATAATGGATGCAGTTTCTATTGACTGATCAGCTTTAATCAAAACTGAATACTTTTGCATATGGCAAAGGTCCGTGCAGCTGAAAGGTGGCAGAAGTTAAACCGCATCTGCCACCTTTCGGCCCAAGTTCCCAACTTATCCATACCATCTGTAGCAGAATACTATCTTCTCTTGTATTGACTGCTTTACATCATTTTGTATCATCTGCAAATATCGATATTTTACTGTGTAAGCCTTCTACCAGATCGTTATTAAATATGTTGAAGAGAAGAGTTCCCAACACCGACCCCTGCGGTCCCCACTGGTCACAGCGACCCAGTTAGAGAATACACCATTTATAACCACTCTCTGCTTTCTATCAGTAAGCCAGTTACTTACCCATTTACACACATTTTCCCTCAGACCCAACATTCTCATTTTGTGTACCAACCTCTTGTGTGGCACGGTATCAAACACTCGGGAAAAATCAAGCTATACCACATCCAGTGACTAACCTTGGTCCAGTCTATAGCTTACCTCTTCATAAAACTGATTAGATTGGTTTGACAGGAGCGATTCCTCATAAACCCATGCTGATATGGCGTTACACAGTTTTAGCAAAGTTTTTTTTATATATACCTGTGTGTGTGTATATATATATATATATATATATATATATATATATATATATATATATATACATATACACACACTAGATGGAGGCTCATGCTATCGCATCGGGAGGGCGGTAATGTCACGATCGGGGAAAGGCTTTGCAACTTTGAGAATCTCTCCCCCCATGTGCTCACCCATCTATCCACTCTCTCTTTCCCCATGTGCTGACTTCTCCCGTCTGTTCTCTCTTCTTTGAACTGTCTACCCCATGTGCTATCCCCCTTGTCTGCTGTCTCTCTCCTTCCTGTGCTGAGTTCTCCCCTCCTGCTGTCCCGTTTGAGCTGCCTCCCCCCTGTGTCTGACTGTGTGCAGAACATACCACAGCTCCTGGGCAGGGGAGGAAGCAAAAGACAATACTGACATTACAGCAGGAGATCGCAGAGGATACATTTTGGTGGTAAAATATTGTTTAAAAACATTCAGTGAAATATTTTACCTCACAAAATGAATCCTCTGTGATCCCCCGCTGTAATGTCATTATTGTCTTTAGCTTCCTCCCCTGCCCAGGAGATGTGGCATGCTCCGTATACGGTCAGACACAGACAGTTTTTAAAATGAACTTTCGTTTGTGGGAAAACCCCTTAAGCCCCAAGGGTGGTTTGCACGTTCATGACCGGGCCAATTTTTACAATTCTGACCACTGTCCCTTTTATAAGGTAAGAACTCTGGAACGCTTCAATGGATCCCGGTGATTCTGACATTGTTTTCTCGTGACATATTGTACTTCATGTTAGTGGTAAAATTTCATTCATATAACGTGCGTTTATTTGTGAAAAAAAACGGAAATTTGGCGAAAATTTTGAAAATTTCGCAATTTTCCAACTTTGAATTTTTATGCCCTTAAATCACAGAGATACGGCACACAAAAAACTTAATAAGTAACATTTCCCACATGTTTACTTTACATCAGCACAATTTTGGAACCAAATTTTTTTTTTTTGTTAGGAAGTTATAAGGGTTAAAAGTTGACCAGCGATTTCTCATTTTTGCAACACCATTTTATTTTTACGGACCACATCACATTTGAAGCCACTTTGAGGGGTCTATATGATAGAAAATACCCAAAAGTGACACCATTCTAAAAACTGCACCCCTTAAGGTGCTCAAAACCACATTCAAAAAGTTTATTAACCCTTTAGGTGCGTCACAGGAATTTTTTGAATATTTTAAAAAAAATGAACATTTAACTTTTTTTCACAAAAAAAATACTTCACGTTCAATTTTTTTTATTTTACCAAGGGTAACAGGAGAAATTGGACTGCAAAAGTTATTGTGCAATTTGTCCTGAGTACGCTGATACCTGATATGTGGGGGGAACCACTGTGTCGACGCATGGCTGAGCTCAGAAGGGAAGGAGCGCCGTTTGACTTTTTCAATGCAAAATTGGCTGGAATTCTGATCGGACGCCATGTCACGTTTGGAGAGCCCCTGATGTACCTAAACAGTGGAAACCCCCCACAAGTGACCCCATTTTGGAAACTAGACCCCCCAAGGAACTTATCTAGATATGTCGTGAGAACTTTGAACCCACAAGGGCTTCACAGAAGTTTATAACGTACAGCGGTACAATTAAAAAATCATATTTTTTCCACAAAAATGATCTTTTCACCCCCAATTTTTATTTTCCCAAGGGTAACGGGACCCTAAAAGTTATTGTGCAATTTGTCCTGAGTACGCTGATACCCCACATGTGGGGGTAAACCACTATTTGGGCGCATGGCAGAGCTCGGAAGGGAAGCAGCGCCATTTGACGTTTTTGGCTGGAATTGAGATCGGACACCATGTCGCGATTGGAAAACCCCTGATGTACCAAAATAGTGGAAACCCCCCCACAAATGACACCATTTTGTAAACTAGACCCCCCAAGGAACTTATCTAGATGTGTGGTGAGAACTTTGACCCCTCCAGTGCTTCACAGAAGTTTATAACGCCCGGGCGTGAAAATAAAAAAATGGTATTTTACTCTGTCGCCTTATTGGGGGACACAGAACCGTGGGTGTTATGCTGCTGTCCACTAGGAGGCGACACTATGCATAATCTGAAAAAGATTAACTTTGTCTCCTCCTCTGCAGTATACACCCCTGGACGGCGTCAGCCTTCTCCAGTTTTTGCTTAGTGTCGCAAGGAGGCACACCTTTTTTCTTTTTTTCCTTTCGTCGGAACAGATGAAGAAAAGTGGGTCTCCAGCGAGACTCCCGGCATGGCTCCTTCCTTGGCCCCCTTTTTAGGGGTGCCCAGTTGAAGTGGAGATGGCGGTTCCCCATGTTGCTCCTTCCCCAGGTGGCTCCTTCCCCAGTCCCTCGGGTACTGGTCCGAAGTTGAGACCCCCCCCCTTCCTTCCCCAACCCCCTTCAGGGTCTGGGTTGGGGTTGAGGCAAGGATGAAGACCCCCTGACGGTGACAGACGCACCCTCCCTAATCCCCCGCAGGGGGCATTAGGTTGAGACGCCGTAGGTAGGGTCGGAGTACAGAATTCTGCACCAGGGACCCCAGACCAGCTGTGGGATCCTGCTGGGGCCGGGGGAGGGTGCAGGCAGACGTGGCACAGCAGAGACAGGGCTTTCTGCGCCCCTGCCTCTGCAGCAGCAGTGGCTCCATGGCGCTCCAGGGACCCCCCACACAGGAACCGCTAGCCCTGCTGCCCCCACCGCTAGCCAGTCGCCCATTCCGGGGGGGGGTCCGCTGCAAATCCGACCCCCTCCCGGACTACCGCGCCGCTCTGGAGCCTTCCTGGGCATCAGGCCTCTAATTTAGACCGCGGCTTCGGCCTAGCCGAAGCCGCCGCCTTTTTCCCCGCCCCCCGGCCCGCCTCCCGGATGACGAAAATGACACTGCAGTGTCATAGAAGGGGCAGATCGAGGCAGGAAGGGCGCACTTTTACGTAGCTCAGCGCGCCCTTTTCCAGCTCTCCGCCCCCCTTCCCTCTCCACCTCAGAATCCGGTGGCCATCTTTCTGCACCTGGAAGAACGCAGCACAGCAGTCTCCGGGGGGCACAGGACGTGGGACTTATCAGCGCTGGACCTAAGGGGGAGCACCAGTGGGGTAAGATCACAGCTGGGTCCTTGGTACTCGGCTGTGAATTCCTATACCCTATAGCGCTCTCCTACTCCTTTTTCCTCTGCGTAGATACCCTGTAGGGCCTCTATTAATCAGCCTAGGTACTATGTCGGGCTCAAAGAAAAGAACCAGGCAAGACTGCTTTTATGCAGTCTGCACAGCCTGCAAGGTCACTCTCCCCAGCGGCAGCACGTACCCGCACTGCCGGGACTGTACCCAAAAAACCGGAGCAGAACCCCAAGAAGTCCCTACCAACGCTTCTGCTACTGCGCCGGAATGGGCAACTCAGATGTCGCAGTCTATGACACAGTCTATAGATAACCTGACCTCTACATTACTGCAGGCTCTGCAGGGTCATGTCTCGGCTATGAACGTTACCCAGCAAAGGGACGTCCGGTCTCACGTACAGGGCGCTTCCGACAGTTCGAGGCGTAAGCGGACCCACAGGTCGCGTTCATCTGCGTCCTCACATAGCAATAGGTCTTCCCCCTCCAGGGAGAGACACAGTGGCTCCAGGTCACCGAGGCCGTCCCCTGATAGGGAAAGTCAATGCGGATCTCCACAACGATCCCAGACCAGGGAAAACCTCCGCTCTAGTTCGCCCGCTAGGGAGCTCGTTAGCGATGCGCAAGACTCAGAGGGCATATGTGACTCCAACTCAGATAACGAAACAGAGACCGCTCTGCTCCCTTGTCCCCCTAGCAATACTGCGATAGTTGAGGATATCGTCTCTTCCATCCTTCGGGTGTTGGACATTTCAAATCCAACCCCGGATGCACCAGAACACAAGATTTCCTTTGAAAGTGTTCAGAAACCATCGAAGGTCTTCCCTAATCACCCGGAATTTCAAAAAATCCTTTCTAAGCATTTTTCGCAGCCTGAGAAAAAATTCACCAATCGCAAGTATTTGGAAGCAAAGTACCCCTTCCCACAGAAAGACACCAAGGATTGGACAGATCCGCCTGAAGTGGACCCTCCAGACTCTAGACTAGCAGCACAAACGCTTCTCTCGCTGCCGGACAGTTCAACCCTCAAGGACACAGCAGACAGACAGGTTGAACGCATTGCTCGTTCAATCTTTGAAGCGGCAGGTGCCTCTCTGCTCCTGCTTTTGCTTCAGTTTGGGCAGCCAAGGCCATCATGGCCTGGGCTGATCTCTTGCAAAAGGGCCTTCAAGCCTCAAATCCTCAGCTGGCGGACCAGGCGGTGCAAATTGCAGTAGTGGCAGATTACATGGTCCATGCAGCGTTGGACTCTGCATGAAAGGTAGTGGCAATAGCATCAAACGCCATCACAATCCGGCGTATTCTCTGGCTAAGAGAATGGAAAGCGGATGCGGCCTCAAAAAAGTCCCTAACAAATCTCCCGTACTTCAGTGGCCGTCTTTTCGGTGAAAAGCTGGATACAATGATATCCAATGCTACCGGGGGCAAAAGTACTTCCCTCCCTCAACTAAGACCAAAACGCACGTTTAAAAGACGTAATCAATCTCGTTTCTGATCCTTTCGGAATTCTTCAGGCTGGTCCGTCTCACGCCCAGCACAAAACCGTAATCGTTCCCCCCGCAGGGACAACACACGTGCGGCACAGAGGCCGGACAGGAACTGGCAGTCAAAGGCAAGCCAAGCGAAATCTAAAGGAGGAAAACCTCAGACTTTTCCCTCATCTTGACTCCTGCCCTCCGGAAGACACCCCACTTGTAGGCGGACGACTGCTGCTCTTTCAGCAGGTCTGGCTGCCTATTACAGACAAGTGGGTCAAGGAAATAGTGTCTTCAGGATACAAAATCGAGTTTACTACCAGCTACCTCTGTCCCTCCAAAATCCCCGCTCAAAGCTCAGGCCTTCCGTCAAGCGGTTTCTTCCCTCCTGCAAGCAGGAGTCATAGTGCCGGTCCCAGCAGAAGAGCGCTTCCGAGAGTTCTACTCCAACCTGTTCGTGGTGCCCAAGAAAGGAGGCAGCGTCCGACAAATACTAAACCTCAAGCAACTCAACAAGTATGTTCGAGTTCGTCACTTTCGCATGGAATCCCTCCGGTCAATCGTTGCGTCCATGGAAAAAGGAGAATATCTCGCCTCCATAGACATACAGGACGCATACCTGCATATACCGATTGCTCCCGCCCATCAGAGGTTACTCAGATTCGCAATCGACCAAGACCATTACCAGTTTGTGGCCCTCCCGTTCGGTCTCGCCACGGCTCCCAGAACATTTACAAAGGTCATGGCAGCTACCATGGATGTTCTGCACTCCAGAGGCATAGTAGTCGTTCCATACCTGGACGACCTTCTCATCAAGGCCCCCACCCTCAAGGACTGCGAGGTCAACGTCTCGATCACGATCGACACTGAGGCGCCTGGGATGGTTAGTCAATTTACAAAAGTCCTCGACTACCCCGAGTCAGTCTCTGACCTTCCTGGGGATGTTATTCGACACCTCCAAGGGTCTCGTGATTCTCCCCAGAGACAAGGCACTGGCTCTCCGTCTGGGAGTTCACACACTCCTCCGCAAGTCCCCCAGATCTCTCCGGTATGCCATGAGAGTACTTGGCAGGATGGCAGCAGCAATGGAGGCTGTACCGTTTGCCCAGTTTCACCTCAGACCCCTTCAACTGGCCATCCTCAAGTCCTGGGACAGGAATCCGTTCTCCCTCGACAGGGAGTTCCGGTTATCAGCAAAAACCAGGAGGTCCCTGCACTGGTGGCTCGAGCCAACCTCGCTTGCAAGGGGAAAATCCTTTCTCTCCGGTCAATGGAAGGTTTTGACCACAGACGCAAGCCTTATAGGTTGGGGCGCGGTGCACCTGCATCACAGAGCGCAAGGCAGGTGGTCACCAATGGAAGCGACCATGCCCATCAAAAACCTGGAAATTCGGGCCATCTTCCTGGCGTTGAAAGCCTTCCATCACTTGCTAGCAGACTCTCATATCAGAGTACAGTCGGACAATGCCACGGCAGTGGCATACGTGAACCATCAAGGCGGCACCCGCAGCATCCAGGCGATGACCGAAGTAACACGTATCCTACAATGGGCGGAGAATGCGAGGTCGGTACTCTCTGCGGTCCACATTCCGGGTGTGGACAACTGGGAAGCCGACTATCTCAGCCGACAAGGAATGGACTCGGGGGAGTGGTCTCTCCATCCCAAAGTTTTCTGTCAGATCTGTCATCGTTGGGGCACCCCGGACGTGGATCTAATGGCATCCCATCTCAATGCCAAGGTTCCCAATTTCATGGCCAGGACGTGCGATCCGCGGTCACTCGGAGCAGATGCCCTGGTTCAGGACTGGACCCAGTTCCAGCTTCTGTACATTTTTCCACCCCTCCCCCTAATCTCCAGAGTTCTGAGGAAGATCAAACAAGAGGGTATTCCCACCATCCTGATCGCTCCAGACTGGCCCAGGCGTACATGGTACGCCGACGTCGTGCAACTCACAGCAGACGCTCCCTGGCGTCTCCCCACACGTCCCGACCTCCTGTCACAAGGCCCGTTCTTCCACCAGAACTCAGGAGCTCTCAATTTGACGGCGTGGCCATTGAGACCTGGGTTTTGACCCAAGCAGGTTTTTCATGGGAAGTCGTTAAAACCATGATCAGGGTTCGAAAGCCAACTTCAGCCAGGATTTACTATCGTACCTGGAAGGTTTTCTTCACATGGTGTGAATCTCGTGGGCAGATCCCACTCCCCTATTCTCTTCCAAGAGTCCTCGGTTTCCTTCAGTCAGGCCTGGACACCGGGCTATCCCTGGGCTCGCTGAAGAGCCAGGTGTCAGCGCTTTCAGTGCTCTTTCAGAGGCGTATTGCTAACAAGCCGCAAGTGAAGACTTTTCTCCAAGGGGTTTCCCGATTGGTTCCCCCCTACAAACGTCCTTTGGAGACGTGGGACCTCAACCTGGTCTTGACAGCACTACAGTCACCTCCTTTTGAACCCCTTAAAGAGGTCTCACTCCGCTTTCTATTACAGAAAGTGGTTTTCCTGGTGGCGATCACCTCGCTACGCAGGGTGTCTGAACTTTCAGCTCTTTCCTGCAGACAACCCTTCCTGGTTTTTCATCAGGACAAGGTGGTTCTACGTACAGTCCCATCCTTCCTTCCGAAGGTTGTGTCCAGCTTCCACCTCAATGAGGAAATCTCACTACCGTCCCTTTGCCCGTCTCCCTTTCATAGGGTGGAGAAGGCTCTGCATACGCTTGACCTTGTCAGGGCATTGCGTCTTTACGTGTCTAGGACTGCTCCTTTCCGGAAGTCTGATTCACTTTTCCTTCTTCCAGAAGGCGTTCGCAAGGGCCTACCGGCTTCCAAAGCCACCCTTGCTCGGTGGATCAAGTCCACCATTCAAGAGGCTTACCGCCTCAACAATTCTCCTCTTCCGGCCGGTACCACAGCACACTCTACGCGAGCGGTAGGGGCCTCTTGGGCCATTCGGCATCAAGCCTCGGCACATCAAGTGTGTAAGGCAGCCACTTGGACTAGCCTGCACACATTTACAAAACACTACCGAGTGCATACCCAGTCCTCAGCGGATGCGAGCCTGGGTAGACTGGTCCTGCAGGCGGCAGTACCCCAAGTCTAGGGGACTGTCGGCACAATATTCGTCCACTGCTTCCCGCCCAGGGACTGCTTTGGGACGTCCCACGGTTCTGTGTCCCCCAATAAGGCGACAGAGTAAAGGAGATTTTTGTGTACTCACCGTAAAATCTCTTTCTCTTAGCCTTTAATTGGGGGACACAGCTCCCACCCTGTTGCCCTTGCGGGCCGTTGTTACGGTTGGGTTCTCATATTGTTGTTTGAGCTCGTTTATAGTAGCCTTCTTACAGGCATGGTTATGTTTCTGGTATTTTCCTCCTAATGCTTTTGCACAAAACTGGAGAAGGCTGACGCCGTCCAGGGGTGTATACTGCAGAGGAGGAGCCAAAGTTAATCTTTTTCAGATTATGCATAGTGTCGCCTCCCAGTGGACAGCAGCATAACACCCACGGTTCTGTGTCCCCCAATTAAAGGCTAAGAGAAAGATATTTTACGGTGAGTACACAAAAATCTCTTTTCCACAAACATGATCTTTTAGTCACCAATTTTTTTTTATTTTCCCAAGGGTACCAGGAGAAATTGGACCCCAAAAGTTGTTGTCCAATTTGTCCTGAGTACGCTGATACCTCATATGTGGGAGAAAACTACTGTATGGGCACACGTCGGGTCTCGGAAGGGAAGTAGTGACGTTTTGGAATGCAGACTTTGATGGAATGGTCTGTGGGTGTCATGTGCGTTTGGAGAGCCCCTGATGTACTTAAACTATTGAAACTCCCCACAAGTGACCCCATTTTGGCAACTAGACCCCCCACAGAACTTATCTAGATGTGTGGTGAGCACTTTGAACCCCCAAGTGCTTCACAGAAGTTTATAACGCCTGGGCGTGAAAATAAAAAGATCATTTTTTTCCACAAAAATGATATTTTTGCCCCCAATTTTTTATTTTCCTAAGGGTAACATGAGAAATTGGACCCCAAAAGTTGTTTTGCAATTTGTCCTGAGTAGGCTGATACCCCATATGTGGGGGTAAAACACTGTTTGGGCGCATGGCAGAGCTTGGAAGAGAAGGAAGCACCATTTGACTTTTTCAACTCAGAATTGGCTGGAATTGAGATCAGACGCCATGTTGCATTTGGAGAGCCCCTGATGTGCCCAAACAGTGGAAACCCCCAATTCTAACTCCAATCCTAACCCCAACACACCCCTAACCCTAATCTCAGCCCTAACCCTAATGGGAAAATGGAAATAAATACATTTTATTGATTTTATTATTTTTCCCTAACTAAGTGGGTGATAACGGGGGGTTTGATTTACTATTTATGGCGGTTTTTATGTTTGGCGGCTGTCACACGCTAAAAGACGCTTTTTATTGTAAAAATAGTTTTTGCATCACCACATATTGAGAGCTATAATTTTTCCATATTTTGACCCACCGAGTCATGTGAGGTCTTATTCTTTGCGGGACGAGTTGACGTTTTTATTGGTACCATTTTCGGGCACGTGACATTTTTTGATCGCTTTTTATTCCGATTCCGACGCAGAATGAACAAAAACCAGCGTTTCATGAATTTCTTTTGGGGGGGTGCGTTTACACTGTTCCGCGTGCGGTAAAATTGATAAAGCGGTTTTATTCTTCGGGTCAGTACGGTTACAGCTTTACCTCATTTAGGTCCTTTTTTATGTTTTGTCGGTTTTATGCAATGAAAACTATTTTATAAAAAAAATAATTATTTTTGCATCGCTTTATTCTGCGAGCTATAACTTTTTTATTTTTTCGCTGATGATGCTCTATGGGGGCTCGTTTTTTGTGGGACAAGATGACGTTTTCAGCAGTACCATGGATATTTATATGCGTCTTTTTGATTGCGCGTTATTACACTTTTTGTTCGGCGGTATGATAATAAATCATTATTTTTTGCTTCGTTTTTTATTTTTTAAGGGGTTCGCTAAAGGGGTTAACTAATGGGACAGTTTTATAGGGCAGGTCGTTACGGACGCGGTGATACCAAATATGTGTACTTTTATTGTTTTGTTTTTTTTTATTTCCAAAAAATGAATTTATTGGGGGAATATTTTTTTTTGTTTTCTAATTTATTTGGCGATTTTTTTTTTTTTTTTTTATTTTTTTTTTATTTTATTTTAACACTTTTTTTTTTTAACTTTATTACATTGTCTCAGGTGGGACATCACTGTCCTGTGTCAGATCGCTGATCTGTCACATCACAGATCACTGTGACAGATCAGCGATCTGTCACAGGCACTGCACAGGCTTTCCTCCTACCTGCGCTTTGCAGGCACTGAGGAAGCCAGCTCCCTGCAGGCCCCCGAAGGTCCCCGTCCCCATCTTGGAATCGGGGGCCTGCAGGGAAGGAGCCCCCCGCAGCAGCGCTGCACATTGCGCTGCCGTCGGGGGCTCAGGGAAGTACGGAGGGAGCCCCCTCCCTGCTGATGCTTCCCTTTAACCCCCGGTACACCGCAATCGTGTTTCATCGCGGTGTGCAAGGGGTTAACGTGTCGGGGGCGGTCCGTGACCGCCCCTGACACATTGTGCCTGGTGTCAGCTGTGATAATCAGCTGACACCCGGCCGCGATCAGCGGCGCTCACCAGGTGGGCGCCGCTGATCGCATTAGACGTACTAATCCCGTCCCTGGGAAATAAGTCCCAGGGCACATGGACGGGGTAGTATGTAACATGACAGAAAGGGGTTAATGTGACAGGCTTCCTCTGCCTGTAGACATGTCGCACACCTGCCACCGGGATCAGCCGAATGATTCACTGCGCCTGCGTTCCGCTGGTGGCACCGCGCAAGAGGCTGTGTGAGGGAGAGTGTGTGTGATGCGACAGTGTTCCGCTGTTGGCACCGCGCAATAGGTTGGTACCAGCAGCAGTTTCCATATTGAGACACCCATCAGTTGGGTGTTCCAATATGGCGGTCAGTGAACTTCCTCCACTTGGAATTCTGGGATACGATGACATCTGGACAGAACAGGAAATGAAAACATTACAAGGTAATTTTATAAATGGATATTAAAAAAAATAAATCTTGCAATCATATTGACCACTTCCTGTGCTTTACAGATGAGTTTTCAGTAGTCTCATTATCATCAGACAGGATTACAATAACAGTTACCGGTAACACCTCTATACACAGCTGAAAACACAGGCTCCACCATTCAGAATAAGCGATGTCACAGCTCCCTTTCCATTCATAATGACCTTTTCACACGCTCAATACATGCTACGATGTGAATCAGTCTATTGCTGCTAATGTACGCGTTGATTTCCAGAAAGGACACGAAATATCAGTCTAGAAAAAAACAACTTATTTCCTTCTTTTTTTTTTCCTTCAGAAATATGGGTTGTAATGATAAAAAGAACACAACAAAACCAACCCCCCATCCTTTGTTATATTTTCTTTTATTCCCTTTAATGATCACGTAGAATCATAGAATGGTAGATTTGGAAGGGACCTCCTGGGCGATCTGGTCCAACCCCCTGCTCAAGGCAGGATTCACTAAATCATCCAAGTCAGATGTCTGTCCAGCCTCTGTTTGAAGACTTCCATTGAAGGAGAACTCACCACTTCTCGTGGCCACTTCTCGTATATGAGTCCATGTAGTTACATGTGCACCGGTAACCATCTTTCATCCCTGCTGCGGCACCACAAGACTGCAGTTGTCACCGGTGACATCGCACACTGGTCACAGTGTGAAGCGGAGGTCACTCTCTTATTTTAGTCTTCTCAATGCAAGTCTATGGAAACCCCGAACAAAGTTCTTTAACCTCTTTCTGAGTCCCAAAAATTTGTACTGAGAAAAGTGAATCCTGGAAGGCAGTGATCCGGTGGATTAAGAAAAGCCGTTACGTGGGGCTCGAGTGCCTGCAGTGGGGCTGAAAACCATTGATGGTGCAGACGGGCGAGTATGGAACTACATGCTTTACACGTGCATACAGGATCCCTAAAGGAGGGATAAAAAAAAAATGCTGGACTGAGACTTTGACGTAAAAGCTTCATTAGAGTAATAGGTCTTATGTCCAGTTCCTAATCTATCTCATATCTATAGGATAAGGGATCACTCATTGATTGCTGGGAGGTCCAACCACTGGGACCCCACTGATGCTAAGAACGGGGCTCTTTTCTGGGCATTGGGGTGGATCTGTGGTCAGATCTCTAGGGATCAAAAGGAAAATTCCCTCTCCTATGAATCGTGGCTAACTTAAAAAATTAAAAGGGTTGTACACAAAGTTTCGGTTATGGCTATTCCAGAAAAGCAATCCCCCCCTCCCCAGTAATGGCACCATTCATTGCTCAATCTCTGGGGGGAATGTTTAACTTTTCTAACCCAGTAAAACCCTTGTAATAACTATCAGAGCACTTCTAGTCCTTCCAGTTCAGGACAGGCCTGGGCTCTCGCTATTCGCTTCCTTTCCACTTGAGCAGCATTGTGGACGACATCTCACCAATCCTCAACCTTCTGCAGATCAGATCCACAGTGGGACCTGGCGGCCGTTCACAGGGTCCTGAAAATTGATTTCCTTATCTCTCAGATACTGTTTAATAAATATACTGTGTAAAAACTATATATATAATTTTTTTTTTTCTCCCTTTTATTTCCAGGTTTCAGCCCTGGATGAGTGGGCGGCTTCCATGAATGCACAATTTGAAGAAGCGGAGAAGTTTGACCTGCTTGTGGAGTGACAGAACCGTTGAGATTCTCCTGTGTATAGACTTCCTCCAGAACTGTCTTGTCCTTTTTTTGAGTATATATGTGTGTGTGTGTGTATTTGTTGCCTATTTTATGGTGGCAGGTTCTTTTACTGGAGACGGCTTGTGTCATCTTCCCTCCATTACAGCTCTAATTTTACAGTTAACTACTCAGCCTAAAACAAATGTTAGAAATTGTCCAGCGAAGAGAATGTATCGCTTGTCGAAAGGCTATCTGATAACTTACAGATCGGTGGGGTCCTGCCCCAGGACTGGCAGCATCAGGCAATTTTATTTCTGAGAGAATGGAGCTGCTCGTAGTCCCACTCTGGTCTGATGAGGATGAAAGTGCCCACGGCCCCCCACCGAACACTTATTGTCAC